>NC_134238.1:125934988-128426102 GCF_965152275.1 Natator depressus | reverse complement strand
AGCACCTTCGAGACTAACCAATTTATTTGAGCATAAGCTTTCGTGAGCTACAGCTCACTTCATCGGATGCATACTGTGGAAAGCGTAGAAGATCTTTTTATATACACACAAAGCATGAAAAAATACCTCCTCCCACCCCACTCTCCTGCTGGTAATAGCTTATCTAAAGTCATCACTCTCCTTACAATGTATATGATAATCAAGTTGGGCCATTTCCAGCACAAATCCAGGGTTTAACAAGAACGTCTGAGGGGGGGGGGGGGTGGAAAAAACAAGGGGAAATAGGTTACCTTGCATAATGACTTAGCCACTCCCAGTCTCTATTCAAGCCTAAGTTAATTGTATCCAATTTGCAAATGAATTCCAATTCAACAGTTTCTCGCTGGAGTCTGGATTTGAAGTTTTTTTGTTGAAGAATTGCAACTTTCATGTCTGTAATCGCGTGACCAGAGAGATTGAAGTGTTCTCCGACTGGTTTATGGATGTTATAATTCTTGACATCTGATTTGTGTCCATTTATTCTTTTACGTAGAGACTGTCCAGTTTGACCAATGTACATGACAGAGGGGCATTGCTGGCACATGATGGCATATATCACATTGGTGGATGTGCAGGTGAACGAGCCACTGATAGTGTGGCTGATGTTATTAGGCCCTGTGATGGTGTCCCCTGAATAGATATGTGGGCACAGTTGGCAACGGGCTTTGTTGCAAGGATAGGTTCCTGGGTTAGTGGTTCTGTTGTGTGGTATGTGGTTGCTGGTGAGTATTCGCTTCAGGTTGGGGGGCTGTCTGTAGGCAAGGACTGGCCTGTCTCCCAAGATTTGTGAGAGTGTTGGGTCGTCCTTCAGGATAGGTTGTAGATCCTTAATAATGTGTTGGAGGGGTTTTAGTTGGGGGCTGAAGGTAATGGCTAGTGGCGTTCTGTTATTTTCTTTGTTAGGCCTGTCCTGTAGTAGGTGACTTCTGGGAACTCTTCTGGCTCTATCAATCTGTTTCTTCACTTCCGCAGGTGGGTACTATAATTGTAAGAATGCTTGATAGAGATCTTGTAGGTGTTTGTCTCTGTCTGAGGGGTTGGAGCAAATGCGGTTGTATCGCAGAGCTTGGCTGTAGATGATGGATCGTGTGGTGTGGCCAGGGTGAAAGCTAGAGGCATGTAGGTAGGAATAGCAGTCAGTAGGTTTCCGGTACAGGGTGCTGTTTATGTGACCATCGTTTATTAGCACTGTAGTGTCCAGGAAGTGGGTCTCTTGTGTGGACTGGACCAGGCTGAGGTTGGTGGTGGGATGGAAATTGTTGAAATCATGGTGGAATTCCTCAAGGGCTTCTTTTCCATGGGTCCAGATGATGAAGATGTCATCAATATAGCGCAAGTATAGTTTTCACTATGATCTCTGCATTTTACATCTCCCCTTATCTTATTTCTTTTATTGCTGACATGTACATGCATTGCCTCTGGAACCTAGAGGATAGGAGAAGAAATCCCACTTCTTTTAGACTAGGTTGGGTCAGCCTGAATGATCAAGCAGCAGAGCTAATCTCATCTTCTCCAGCACATTGCTGGTGTTGCTACTGAACAATCCTCAAAGGGAAGAACTTCTACCTTGTCTTGAGCCCTTAGCAAAGAGGCTGGATGACTTAAGCCAAGAATACCTACTGGCCAAGAGTGATGCCACTTGCCACAGTTCTCACCAATATATGACGCATCATATGAAGCAAAAATGACATGTCTAGAAACAGTGCAGACCCCAATGTCAGTATCTTTTACCATTTTACTTTGCTCCTCGAAAAGATGGTCAAGCAAAGGAAGTATCTGATACCAAACTTGGAATTTGCGAGGCAACAGTAACCATGCAATTGGTGACATGGGTTCCTAATTTATCCAAGTACATCACTATCCAGGAAATCAATCTTTCAGGTATTTTGGTTGGGTAGGCCAGAACAATGGGCTCTTAGACTTCCCACTCAAAGACTCCTAGAGCAGGGATGGGTCACTGGCAGCCCAACAGTTACATCTGGACCACCAGGTCATTTTATTTGGCTCACAACAGTTAAGAGGTGATTTATTCTGCAATGACATTTCTTATTTCTCAACCTTTTTTTTTGGCGGGGGAGGGGGGGACGGGACATGCTGTGATAAACATACCGTGAGTATAAAGTGCTTGTTTCAATATGGAAGACTGATGGCTAGAGAGAGTAGTTGTGCACTTCTTTGAGTTGCATATATGCTGAACAGAAGGAAACTCAATACCCTGAAATATCAGAACTATGTCTGCTGTGCTATGAGTGAGGTAGGAAATGGCTCACTGACAAACCAGTGGCTGATTCTTCTGCCTTCGCAGTTTATCACAAGTAAAAGAAAGACAGAGAACACTAAGTCTCCCATGCACAGTGGGAGTGTGACTATCTTTGTACTTAAAATGGAGGTAAGCCTCAATGCCTCATATGTTTGCAAGTCATGACAATGACAAATGAATAACTTCAAAAATCACCACAGCACCAATCACAAAGCAAATAATGAAATACATGCAGGGATAAGCCACTGTGACTTATCTAAAAGGCAAAGTTTTAAGGCAGAAGAGTTGTTTTGCTAGAGTTACCCCAGTACAAACTTTGGGTCTTACTGCATCCTACCTTGTCACTCTTGAGATGGCATGGGCTAGAAAGACACTGAGGAAGAGTGAAAATGTGCAGTGCAAATGGTAAAGGCGTTTGGTGATGACAAAATGGCAAAAAAAAGATTCAAAACAGTATCTCTATGTACAGTTTTGTGAAGAGTTTCACATATCCATGAACACGTGGAAGGGAAGGTGAACAAACCACCATGCCTGATTTTTTCTTCTTTGGCATTAGGCGACAGTACAGCTGTGTCAAATGTAAGTCAGCTATGATATATGTAGGGACAATTGATAGTAATGTTAACATGAAAAGAACAGTAGGACTTGTGGCACCTTAGAGACTAACAAATTTATTTGAGCATAAGCTTTCGTGAGCTACAGCTCACTTCATCGGACATGCATGTCATGAAGAACTTATGAAATTAGCTTCATTACACAGAACAACAAAGGGTCCAGATATTTTTGGTGTGCTTCAAGAAGCTGTTCCAGGTTTTGGAGATTTTAAAAAGTTGCAGGTTGTTGTAACAGATGGAGCACCTGCTATGCATGGCTCAAGGGCTGGGTTTCCAGGTTTACTGGCACACTGCCCAACACTGCCCTGCATTATTCATCAAGAGTCCTTGTGTGGAAAATCGTTGAATTTTAATCACATCATAAATGTGCTCATGAAACTTACAAACATGATACGAGGTACAAACAGATCACTCAGTCAACACAAATTAGTAGCTTTTCTTGATGACAGGGATGCACAGTAGGACAATTTGCAGCTATACAGAGAAGTGTGATGGATAAGTCATGGAAAATGCCTCGTAAGATTCTTTCCAATGAAAAACACTGAGAGTGTCACCTTTCTGAAAGACACTGAGTTCTGATACTACGGAGTTTCAGGAAAAACTGGAAGATTCAGTTTCTCTGTGCTATACAGCATTTTTGAGAGACGTAACTTGAATTGTTTGAATCTGCACCTGCAAGGCATGGACTAGACTGCATCAGACCTCGTTGCTCACATGGATGGTTTCTGAAGTAAGCTCACAGTTATTAACACTCACCTGTTACATTTGAATTTGCCCACTTTACAACCTGTGATGCACATACATCAGAACTACAAGAGTGCGAATTAGAGTTTAGCAAGAACAATTCTCACAGTGAAATGCTGCTGCTCAATTTCAACGAACATTTAAAGCATTTTGAAAGTTTTCAACCTCATCTGATGCTTTTTAATGATCCACTTGCAGCTGTTGTCAATGACCAGCCTTCTGAACTGCAACCAGAACTGTGCAAACTGCAGAACCTTTCTTTGTTGTAGAGAAGAATAAAAGGGACACTCAGTTTTGGAAACTGCTTACTGAGTCCCATTTCCCAAATCTGAGAAAGTAGGTGTTGAAATTGTGCTCTCTGTTTGGGAGAACCCATTTGTGAAAGTGACTTCTCCAGACTGAAATCAAAGGAAAGGAACCAATTGAAAAATGAAACACTCTTCCATCTTATGTAGGTTGGATGCACTAAAATTGATACACATATGCCCCTCAGTGTGCACAAAGGTTCACTCTTAAGTTTCACACTGACGGACAAGATACTGTAACAATGATAAGCAGCAGAGAAAAAAATGTTAAGAAAGATGGGTTTGGTTTTTTGTTATTTTTATTTACTAAACCCCGGCACATCTGCACAGTGACTAAAAGGTTAGTGAAAAATGTGTTTAAACTGTTGTAAGGTTTTATTGTTTCTTTTCTTATTATTATATAAAGGTTGTGCTATATGGGACTTTTATATTTAGGACCACTTCAGTTTTACATTGTTAATACACCTTAACTGTATGCTAACATGCTCCAGTGTAGCAAGCATTTCTGAGTTATGCAATATGTATCCTCTAAAAGAAAACATTTGGCTCGGCAAAGGATTTTAAGGGATTTTTGTGGCCCTCTATTACCTTAAAGTTACCCATCTCTGCACTACAGAACCAGGATACATGTATAAGAATACCCGTTTGGGGCCTGGTTCACACTATCTGCCTCTTTAGTGACAGCAGGCACAGATGCTGGAATCCACCAAATACCTTGACCAGTGTTCAACAAACCTTAATCGACAGTCAAGGTCACTTTTCCTTTTCCCTTAAACTACAATTTATCAAAAGATAAGTCTTTTCTTGGCTGTTGTTGTACCCAGCCCTAAAGAGTCACTCAACCAAACCGGCAACTCCCCAAAAGTTGTTGTCATCAGGAGGTGAGAGATGCAGATTATCAGGAGAAACAGAAAACACTGCAACTTTGTGGTCAAAGGACTGATTCATATCACCTACTGGCAAGTCATGGTGGATGCTGGCCAGCAATAACTGAAGTTCCAAAATAGGAGATAATATGGATGGTAGTAGTTGCAGCTTAGCCATATTAGGAGGGGCAGAAGACTGAGTATAAAGAACCCGGCTTCTCAGATGGCCTCTTCTGGTATGTCTATACTGCAGCTGAGAGCATGTCTTCCAGCCTGGGTAGACAGACACGCAGTAGCTCTGCCAGAGCTAGCAAGCTAAAAACAGCAGTGTGGATGTTGTGACATGGACTAGCTGTCTGAGAACAAGACTGCCCAACCCCCTGGGTCTGTACTCAGACAGACAGACCATGCTGCTGCCTGTGCCACAATGTCTACACCAGTAATGTGATGGTCTACCCAGGATGGAAGGCTCAGTCCCAGCTGTAGTGTAGACATACCATTACAGTCCTCTGGTGCCCAGGATGTTGAAAGAGGTCCTTACCAACCTAAGTTAAATGGGGGCGGGGGACATACTGATCAAGTAGTGCTATATAAAAAGCAAGGCATTATTGAGGTGCTTGGGAGGGAAAAGCAGCTTCATCAGGAAGCTCTAGCAGCTTTGACCCCCTTCGGAAAGGGATCCTACAAAAAAATTACACGAAGAGGCCTGAGCAATCCTGAAGATCTAGCTTCTAGTGGGACCCAAGTGAACAACGTGGAGGAACTAAAGTCCTTATCTCTAGAAGCTGCGCAGATGAACCTCCAAGCTCATCCCGTACGGCCCCAAGACTGACCTGGACAGACCTGGAACTGAGGCTGAATGAAGAAACCCAGGTACACGGTCTAGATCCATAAAGAAACACTAACATACCTCTCTTGTGAGGAATGGGCACCATGTGGAAGACAGAGGGCATCTGCACTGGGGGAACTACACCATCCACGAAAGAGGAAGAGCCAACTGAATACTAGGAATTGAGACTAGAAAAAGGGCCAGAGACACCCTCAAAATAGAGGAAGGGAGTACAGAGATCTTGGATCTGTAGCAATGCTTACAGAATGTATATATATCAGAAATGTGTAATACTACCTCTGAGATTATAAACACCCAACTCCTCTAACCATTCCTTAAGGTCCTCTCTACCCACAGAAACACTATTTGTATCTGAGCTACACAGCAGAGGGAAGGAAAGAGGCTAAAGTACGTCTCTGTCATGACAATCTCCACACAGACTCCACAAAAGACTAACTAGCACTGACCTTTCTGAGGATTCCTGCTGCTTAAACCGTGACTGCAGCACTGCCTTCCCAAAACCAGCATCTGTTCTTGATACCAGGTCAAGAAAATGGTGATTTATGAAGTTGTGCATTGAATATATAGCAGCCTTACAAATTTCATATAAGGACACTCTGGACATATGTTACATTGACATCGCAACTTACGTGGTTGAGAGCACCCCTAGGTACCGAGTCAAAATTTAATATTATTGATTATATTTATTATGGTAGTACCTACAGGCCAACCAAGAACAGGGTCCCATTGTGCTAGGTGCTGTATAAACACACGACTCTTGCCTCAATCTAAATAAACAAGACAGATACACGGTGGAGGAAGGGGTATAATACACAATTCTCAATGAGAACATTTAACAATGCTCTCAAATGGAGATAAACAAGACTTTGAGATCAAGACCCCAGCTTAGAACAGACCCCTGAAGTATGATGGCAGGTGAGGCTGTGATAGGGAACCCCACAGGAATTTTCAAAGCAGCAGAATTACAGGGCAATAACTTTAAAGATACCACAGAAACAGGGGTCTCAGTTGTGGAAAGTAAAAGGCCCAAGGGACATCTCACTATGAAAGAGACTAGAGACACCGTGAGTTAGCAGTGGGAGGAGCAGTTTCAGGTTGCCTGCATCCACATTAGCAGACTTATCAGTTTAGTTTGAACAGGTTCTCAAATTTGCTGAAATACAAGTCTTCTCCAACTGCTTCTCAGAACATCAGAAAACCGGTTGAAGCACTTGTGTATGAATGTGAAGTGTTTCACAAGCACTGTAGGAGGTAAAACAAATTCTTAGAACAGTCAACTTCTCTAGCATAAAAACACCTTAGTATTCTCTAAGTAGTAGCTAATAGCTCTTTTGACAAAGAGGATGAGCAACTTCACCTCCCAAGAATAGCTATGGGGCTTTGGAAAAAAGTCAGGCAATGACAGCAACTGACAAAGACTTCTAAAAAATTGTTTCACCAGGGGATCAACAATGGTCTTGTTTTGCAAACCCATACACCCTTATACAAAATTCTGTTTTTTAAACCAGCTCAACAAAACATACTTTAAAACCAGTTGGGGCCACAATGTAGATGAGATACTCTGAACCCTGAGTCAGTTTCAAAACCCCCTTAATACAAAAATATTAAAACTGATAAACAGCAGAGAAAACTGCACATCCAACTAAGAATTACAAATATAAACAAAATGTTCTAACTACCATGCTATTTAACCACTATTTGCAAATAGTTCTGCTAACAAACCCCATTTTTTTCCCCCTTTCTTGGTTGTGTGACTGCTCCAGCAGGGATATTTATACACTTGGTCCATGAAAAGTTTGGCTTGCGCAATACTGTGTTCTCCCTCAACGTGGCCCCCTCATACAATGGGGGTTAAAGGTCCACCTGCATGGCTGGAGTTGTAGGATCAAGGACTATGACTGCAGACTGTTGCTCAAAAACAGCCCTATGGCCATGTGGCTAGGCACATGACTCTCATATATGCCAAATGTCTTGGTGGAGAATTAACAGTTCTCAAAGATTTCCATTCTAAAAGATTTTTAGTTGCTTGTAACTTTTTCCAACTTTCACCTTTCAGACTGAAATTTTCCAGCTCATTTCTTTGCCCCAGGTGATTTAAACAAACAAACAAAACTGAGCAAAATGATTCATCTGCGTGAAAAGACTGAAAATAAGTATTTGAAAGGTAACAAAAGTTTGCCACCTTCTACTGAATATGTCTAGTGCCTCAGTGAGAAGGGATACAAACTTGATACATAGCAGGAACAGTTCTAGTTGATACATATGCCTTTCTGTGGTGGTGATGGCAAAATCTACTTTGATTTTTGTCAAGTGACAATAGTTTAAAAACATACTTCACCCATATTCACTAGTCCTCATTCCCCACAAACAATGGTTGGTTTGTTTTTTAAACAAAGTATCCCACTGTGCTATTGGTACTAGACATGCATATGTAAGTTGAGTGAAACAGTTTATCACTGAAAGTGCATACAGACCATTTTTCCATGGGACATTCGAAAGCCTGTATGGAGAAGTCCTGAGTCATGAAAGAATTTACTAAGTGCGAGTTTTGTGAATTCTACTGTTATCTAGTTATGAAATTTCTTTGATTTACTATTCTTTTTTAAAAGCTAGGAAACTTTGTATGTATGAATTAAAATTAATTTTAATATGTATACTTTCAGAAATGTAGCACTGTCACACTTTATTGGTCCAAATTCTCTTAAAAACAGAACACAGACTCTCGTGTACAGACTGCATTTTAAGAAAATAGGTTGTACATAAACTGAGTATTACTGTATCTAATTGTTATGACTATAGACAGGGCCATGGTCAACAGCTCAGGTCGCTCTTAGCTGGGGCAACCATTGTATCAGACAACTGAACCTATAATCAATCACCCTTGCTCTTTAAGGTTCAATGGCCACAGGCTAGTAGGCATCAGTGCTTGAAATGCTTCTGTGGCACTGCTGCTTTAGCTCCACCATGCACCATGGTAGCACTGCCAGGGCAGCTGAAGTAGGAGAACAGGGAGCCCTTAAAGTAGGGAGATGCTCAGAGACTGGTGTCCATCCACCACCCCATCTCAAGCCCTCCCTTTTTCATAGCACTGGTCTTCTTAACATGGTTCCCATCGCCACACATAACCTTTCTTTCCCCAAGCTCATAGACACACCTGCTTCCCCTCAATTCCAACTAGCTCCTGCTGAATCCCTGCACTCCCTCAGGTGCCCCCAACCACAGAAAACAGCACTGTGGAGAGCCAAAGGGAGAAAAAGTGGCTATGTGCATTAGCAGAGATGTGAAGAGGTCAATGAAGAAAGATTGCCTGGTCTCCCCAATCCAGATTCCTGCCAAGTGTATACCCCTGGTCTCCCCAAAACAGAACAACACTTCACTTAACTGCCCCACACCACAGCCCCTGGCCTCCCCTCACTACCTACAACCATGCCACTAAATCCTTCTGCTCCCTATATATCCCTGCGTATCCACTTTGACTTCCTGGGAGAACTCTTTTCTGCCATTCCGCACATGCCCAGTAATCCCCTCTCACCTATTTTAAATACCCTTGCTGCCCAGTCTGACTCCAGAGTTTCACAACCAACATTTTAAAAAAGTGAATAATATCTTCCTTTTCAGCTATGACAGTTTCATGTGCTGGAAGTTTACCTTGTAGTTTTGCGTATATACATGTAAAGAATTAAAATGACATAATACAAATCAAACAATTAGTCTATAATTCCAGATAACTAAACCAGTAAGTCACCTGCAAATTAAAGGTCAGATTCACCACTGCACTCCTGCTACTTTGTGCTGTTCTGGTGATGCAAAACACCTGTAAACTCATCTTAAATTAGTGCTAGCTGCTTTATGAGGCTCCAGAGCAACACCAGAATCAGAACATACTGATGAATCAGGTCACAGAAGTTAAAATAAAAAAGTAATTTTAAGGTTGATATTACACATCAACTCACTGGAGATATCACATGGTAACATGTGCGTTTGAGTTTCTTATTTAGTGTTCAGGCATGACATCTTTATTTTTTTTAAAAAAAATGATATTTTCAGATAAAATGTTTAATTGCAGTTAAGATAGAGAGTATGTACGAGTAACTAAGGGTAAAACACACATTACAGGAATATCACAGCTACATCAAAAACAGGCATTACAAACCTAGGAAATTGAGAAATCCAAACACAGAAATGCACAATTAAAACACCGGAACAACCTTCACTTGACCTTTTTAGTATGTGCGGTGCCAGATTAAATTAAAGTGATTTTTAATTATACTGTGGGGTATTCTTTGTTTTTCTTCATGGTGTCAATACAAGACAGAGTTAAGGTTGTTTATGTCCATTTCCATATGTTGACAGGACTGGATTTCTTAGCACAGACAGAGAGATGGGGGGTGGCGAGTGTTGGTGTTATACTGGAGGGTGTGAGGTCCTGGCACCAACGTGATGCCCCACTGGGTGGGGGGGAGAGCAGGCACATAGAGACACATCATGGTGGGGTGTGACCAACTGGAAAGGAGACACTTCTGCTTGGACAGTCATGGGGGCTGGGGGTGCGAAGAGGTTGGAGGCGGGGATTGGGAAGGGGGTGAATTAAGAGGCAAGGGAGGCCATGGCACAGAGAGAGACATCTCTGAAGGGTAATATTGGCTCAGAAACACCTTGTAGGGACAACTGGGAGGGAAGACCTAAGGAAGACACTGAGGCCCCAGGCCAGACAACTCAGAGGAGGCCTAGGAACTAACACTCCACTGGGGGTGGGGGAATCTGGAGAGGAAACCCGGGCACTGACACCCCACTGAGAGCAGTGGTTGGGGGGAAGGGAAGGAGGCCCAGACACTGACACCCCACTAGGAGGGAGGGATCAGGAGGGGAGGCTCTGGCACTAACACCCCACTGGGGCTGGTGGGAATCTGGGGAGAAGATCCAGGCACTGACACCCCACCAGGGAGCATCAGGGGGAATCTGAGGCCCGGGCACTGACACCCAACAGGGATGGAGGAAACGTGAGGGGGAGGCCAAGGCAGGGAGGCTGACACCCCGCGGGGGGGGACACACTCGGACGCTAACACCCCAGGGGCGAAAGGGGGGGGGGCGGGGGGGGCCCGGACACGGAGGGTGGGGGGGACACACTCGGACGCTAACACCCCAAGGGCGAAAGGGGGGTGCGGGAGGGGCCCGGACACGGAGACTGGGGGGGACACACGGACGCTGACACCCCGCAGGGGGGTGCGGGAGGGGCCCGGACACGGAGGCTGGGGGGGACACACGGACGCTGACACCCCACGGGGGGGGGGCCCGGACACGGGCGCTGACCCCCGGGCCGTGCCGGTGAGGGCGGAGCCGCAGGCCGCGGGCGCTCGGGGCTGGCCGGGCCGGGCTCGCCAGTCACTCACCCAGGTGAGGAGACTCTCCCCGAGCTCGGCGCGCTCCAGGCTCTCCAAGTTGAACATGATGCGGGCGGGCTCGGCAGGGCACGGCCACCAGACGCCGCTGCCGGGGCCGAGTCACTGGCGCCGCCGCTTCCCTGGGCCGGGCTGTGGCGCAGACACGTCACCGGGCCGCCGCCGCCGCCACCGGGACCCGCCCGCCGCCACCGCGCATGCGCCAGGCGCGCCTCACGCGCACAGGGCGGGCGGGGGCCGGAGTCCGGCCACGGGGAGGCCTCGGCTGAGCCAGAAGCGGAGAGAGGTACCAACCCCTGCCCGACTGGCCGGACCCTGCCCCGGGGCGAGCCTGGCCGGACCCGCCTTCTCGGGCGCCTGGCGAGCCCGGTCACCCCTCCCTCACCGAGCACACCCCCCTCGGGCGCCCGGCCCCGGAGCGAGCCCCGCCACCCCTCCCCCACCGAGCACACCCCCCCCTCGGGCGCCCGGCCCCGGAGCGAGCCCCGCCACCCCTCCCCCACCGAGCACACCCCCCCTCGGGCGCCCGGCCCCGGAGCGAGCCCCGCCACCCCTCCCCCACCGAGCACACCCCCCCTCGGGCGCCCGGCCCCGGAGCGAGCCCCGCCACCCCTCCCCCACCGAGCACACCCCCCCTCGGGCGCCCGGCCCCGGAGCGAGCCCCGCCACCCCTCCCCCACCGAGCACACCCCCCCTCGGGCGCCCGGCCCCGGAGCGAGCCCCGCCACCCCTCCCCCACCGAGCACACCCCCCTCGGGCGCCCGGCTCCGGAGCGAGCCCCGCCACCCCTCCCCCACCGAGCACACCCCCCTCGGGCGCCTGGCCCTGGAGCGAGCCCTGCCACCCCTCCCCCACCAAACACACCCCCCTCGGGCACCTGGCCCTGGAGCGAGCCCCCCACCAAACACACCCCCCTCGGGCACCTGGCCCTGGAGCGAGCCCCCCACCAAACACACCCCCCTCGGGCACCTGGCCCTGGAGCGAGCCCCCCACCAAACACACCCCCCCCCCACACACACTCGGGCACCTGGCCCTGGAGCGAGCCCCCCCACCAAACACCCCCCCGCCCCCCAGGCGCCTGGCTCCAGGGTGAGCTGGACCACCCCTCCCTCATGACACACATACTCCTCTGGCTCCTGGGGCAAGCATGGCCACTCCTTCCTCCACCAAATACATATCCCCTCTTGGGCACCTGGCCTCAGGGCGAGCCCCACCACTTCTCCTCCACCAAATACACCACCCTCAGGCGCCTGGCCCCAGGGCGAGTCCCACCCGTCAACACTCCCCTCCGGCGCCTGATCCCTGGCGAGCCTTCGCTGCTCCTCCCCCACGAAACACACACACGCTCCTACCTCTATGGCCCTTGTAGGTCACTGCATCCCGATGTGAGCCCGGTCACTCCTCCTCCCGCTTTGGGTCCCCAGGTCCGGGTGTGAGCCTGGTTTCTGTCACCACCATATTTACTTGGCCACCCTGCCACCTATTCTGTTCATTTCTCTCCCCAACATACAATGTATTGTCCTGCCTTCTTTCCTGTTTATGAATGAAATTTGGATCTAAACACAGTGTTCCACATAAGTGGTTGGTTTGAAAAAAGAAAACATGGTCTATTTGGTTCTTTGTTTTCCATCTCCCAGTCCAGTCGATAAACATTAATTAGGGAACGCTGATGCCTAAAATGGTACAGCTCAGAACTCCAGTTTGGATGATTTTAGATGTCAACTGTTCTGAGAAACTAGGTTCCCAGCCCGTGGAGCTCAAAGAGCCAGGGCCCTTGCTCACACTCAACTTTTGACATTGACAGGGCATGGCCCTTATAACCACTACTGGCTCTTGGCCTTATTAGCCTGTATATTTCTATTGAGTTCCATGGAACTGCTGTAACAGGAGTGCTGAACAGTATATTGGTAGTTTTCAGAGTAGCAGCCGTGTTAGTCTGTATTCGTAAAAAGAAAAGGAGGACTTGTGGCACCTCAGAGACTAACAAATTTGTTTGAGCATAAGCTTTCATGAGCTACAGCTCACTTCATCGGATGCATTCAGTGGTGTTTGCAGGTATGGCCCATAGCTTGTCAAATCAAAGAGATGCTTGACATTTATATGCATTTATATAGTCTTTGTATTGCTCAGTTCAATAAAGAAATGTTTTTAAAAATGTGAAAGTAATATTTTTACATAAATAGTGGAAATGACCAGTTAAGATCATTTAATGCTCAGATGAGATACTTGTTTCAGGGAGGTTGAGTTACAGTTCCCTTTCCATTAGGCATCTGTGAAGGCAGTTTTGCATGGGAGAAAAGTAAATTACTTATAAGTAACCAGTATTCTCTGAAAATATTGCCTCCACAGAGAAACACCCATCCTCTCTACGTCTTTGCTTCTCCATAGTATCTACATTGGGCAGGTCAATAGGAACTAGGGATTCAGTCTGTCATCATTAGGCAATGAACCAGGACACCCCAAGTTAGCTAACTGCTTTTAAATTGTTCCAACTATCTCACAACACAGTTGGTGGATTTATGAGGACAGTATATTCATAGAAATTATTACTAGTAAGTAATATAGTTTGAGAATGTGAGAGTGGCTTTTAAAAGGAGGAATTTATCAGATATTTTTCTCATTCTTAAAATTGCTTCATATCTTCTTGATAAAGTCTTGTTTGTCCACAGTGAATTCCTGTTTACCCACAGAACAGGTAATGTATAGGCAGTGACTGAGTGTTTCCCCACCCTGCCTACCCAATATGCTTCAACTCTGCACTGGGTGGGGGGAGTATGTAGAGGGGTGAGCGGGAAGTTCAGTCTCAGTAACCAGTTGAATCCTTAGCCTGTCTGCTGAGGTAGCCAACAAGGATGTCAATTATGATGACTTATGCGATGTGGACACCCTATTAGCTAGGAATTGGACTGAAACTGGTTTTGTCTGTCTGCTGCAAGCTGTCTGCAGAGTTTCACCCATACAATGAGAGAGAGGTCTTTCAGTTCTAACAAAATGTTTTAGTTCTGTAGTATCTTTTCTCAGGGATTCAGTCTTTGAAACTCTTCTTGGAGAAGAAGGGGTGTTTGTACCCTGCAACATTTTCACCCTCTGAAGTATCTCTTCCTCCAGCAGCAGAGTAATACCTACTTTCTTCTTTCTCCTTTAGGAAAAGATGTTTCTCAGAGGCTACTGACCCCAGACTTCCCAAAGACCTACTTCAGCAGGTAAGTGTATGGAATTGTCAGTCCTAAGGGTTTTTACCTGGAAGCAAAGGACACTTTCCCAGTAAAACTGCTCTTGCAGAGCTGAAGAACCTCAGCTTTTCAGGAAAATTTCCACTTTACTGGTAAAGCTACCAAGGCTGTAAAGGTCTCTTTCACAAATACACTGAGTTCAGGGGTCAGTGGGAATCTGAGACTGGTAGAGGCTCTAAGAACAGTTGCTCATCTCTTGAGTGAGTGTTTCACATGGATCATGGTGACAGCATAAGGTCTCTGTGACACCAAAAGTGCTGGTATAGATTTGATTGCACCAGCTGAGATGACTTATTTAATACTGTAATGTCAGAAATATTGTAGCTGTATCTCTAAAGTAGTTACCCAGTAATGTTGATACTATTAATACTCACTGCTTGAACACTTAATAACACACTATCCGAATAAATAGTATTCGTTTTATTCTTCCCACAGAATTTATCTTGGCAATTAATAAATTACTCTTATTTTAAAAATTGCTCTTGTTGCTTGACTGTTTCAGATGTTGTCCTTCCTCCTTTTAGTTTGACTGTCTGCAGTTTTTATTAAGTATAATAAAAATTAACAAATAGTCTTTAATATTGAAGCTTATTTATATTATTTTTACTTAAATGTGTAAACACATGCCTTGTATGCAAACATATCATCATGTTTACATAATCAAAATCAATAAATCCCTACTGCCTATGATATAGACAGCATCAGTTGATAACCCTCCATTCTCTAAAGATGCCATCTGCTAGAATTCTTGCTCATGGCTTTTAGTTCCTAGACTTGATACCAGCAGCACTTCCTCAGCTCTTAAAGAATGTTCGCCCAGAAGGAAGTGGCAAAGTGTGAGCCAGGGATATTAGGCATCTTATTGACATGTCATGAACTACTGGAAGATAGATCAGTGTCTCTGTAGCCCCTTGGCATCCGATTCATGCAAGGTTTGATACTTTTAAAACTTCCCATTAAAAAGCCCCCTATGTCATGCAGTCTTAATGTAGTCTTGGCAATCTGATGAAAGTTCCTTTTAAACCATTTATTTCTGTGAATTTTAATCTCTAACGTGGAAATTCCTTTGGTAGTAGTGATACAAGCTTGTCAGGTAAGTTTCAGGGCCTAATGATTGATCTGTCTGACACCAGATTATACAAGCAATAGGTGTGCTAGAGTCTCCTCTGAGATTCCTCTGCAAGGTAGTGCTGGAGTTCCTGTCCTGCCAGTGTTTCTCCTATGCCCATGTACTTAACCCAGTGATGCCCTTCTCTATGCATTAATTGTTGAAAGGTCCCTGGGATTCTGCATGAAGTGGACTAAGGGAGCATAGAAATTGTCTGACTGGATCAGACCAATGGTCTGTCTAGTCTAGTATCCTACTTCCGACAGTGGCCAGTGCTTCACAGGAAGAAACCTTGCAGTAGGAAGATTTGGGATAATCTGGCACCAAGTAAAGTTTCCACCTGTCCCCCAATATTTAAAGGGTAGTTTGTGCCCCCAGAGTTTGAGGGCTTGTCTACATAGTAAAAGGAACCAAAATAACTACATCAGTTGTAGGTCACATCTTTAATTATATCAGTGTAAATCCATATGTGCATATTCTTATTTTGGAAAAAGTGCCCTATTGTCCATAAAAATTGACTTAAATTATATAAAAATAGAAAATAAAAGTATCCATGCACAGACTTGCACTGATAAGTAATTATAGTTGTGACTTGAACCTTAATTTCGTTCCATTTCCGTTTAGATAAATGCCATGGGATTATATTCCTTCCAAAACTCTTGTTTATTTTTTAATCCTATTATGAGGACAACAAGAGTTAATGTCCAGTTCTTTTTTGGATTAGTTAATTTTTCTGTTATCCTGGTACATTTTTCTTTGATATGTATTTGTTTAGTCATGATAAATCATTTTGCATTGTCTTATCCTGGGAGCTTCATCTCCTTTGCGCAACCAAAGAAACTGACTAGCACTTTTAGAGGACAGCATTTACACCAGCAGGAGTTGGCATGCAACAGCCATTAGGGGCCTGGGCTTGTGCCCTGCTACTGCTACCCTCACTTATGTAAATCGTTTAAGAGCCAAGGGTATTCCACCAGTCTTGCACTAAGAAGCAAAAGCCCAGGAGCAAGAATCCTGTCAGAATATTGTCTTCTGAGAAACAGAATTTCAGGTAAATAATTTCCCCTTATTCACTCTCAACAAATCCTTAAAAGGACACTCTCAATTCAAATCCATCTTTAAGTAAGGGATTTGAGCAAACTGATGAGCCCTGTACTATGCCCTGAAAGTCAACAGATGTATGTGACCTACTAATTTCTTGATTACTCGTTTTTCATGCCGTTATCTCAGTGTGTCATTTCTAGACCATCATGCAGAGCCATAATAAGGTCCTTCATTTTTCCTATACCTATGTGACCCTTGTGTCTAAGATCTTTGTAATCTCTCTTGGGAGTATAATAGCAGATAAGACATCCCTGGTGAAGTAAGAGGCATTAAAATATATGGAAAATGTAGAAAATCATGAATATTCTGGTCTGTCTAGCCAGCAATAATTATTTCACATACTATGGCAAGCACTAGTTCATTTTTAGTGTCCTCCTAAGTGGTGTTATGTGGCATTGTTCTAGCTGTGCCATATGAAACAGAATCTTGATAGTATTTCTTTTGTTAGCTGGCAGTTCAGAAGCATGATGAGGTAATACATCTGCATTAACATGCTCCTTTGTGCCCTTAAATTTCAATGTCCTCTGTGTGCGCTTCCAAGAATAAAAGCCACTGTTGTAATTTAAGATGCTGTTATTTGTGATATTCCTTTAGTGGGAAAGGAGCAATGGAGATCAAGTAGATAACTTGTGACCAATGTGAATTTTTAGCCTGAAAGTAATTAAATCAGCCTTGAAAAATTCTACTTGCCTAAGGCAAATAATTCTTTGTTGACAAGAGAGTAAATTATCATTAGTTTCACTATCATCAATCTGAGTCACCATGATAAAGAGCAGGCAAGAATTTGTGCCTGAGCTGGTAACTTGTAATGACAATTTTGCCCAGATAAATTACGTTACTTTATACCCTTCTACCACCCCAGTCCCTACCAATCTGTCTATGTATAGTTCCATTCCATAATCATTGAGACTCATGATGCAAATGCATCTGGTATCTGCTTGTCTGCTATTTAACTAAGTCCTGATAAAACCAATTGTGACATAGTTGGGTCACAGTGCAAAAGATAAGGTAATTTCTTCTTTTCTTTTTCTCACTGGAGAGCCCTGATATTTTGTATTAGAAATACCAGGAGATTAAAGAGGACTAGCAATTAAAAAATTGGTTATTGTCCTTTTTGCTTCTTTTTTGATGTTTAAAGAGGGACTGAATTTTTTTGCTATTTTAAAAAATAACTTTGCTGTTTTTTGTTTGGTTTTTGGTTTTTTGTCGTTTGTAAGTTGATTTTGCTGGAGGATTGTGAGCTTTCTCATTCCTTAATTGAAAGGCAGTGTGGGAATGAATCTTTGTTAAAGAGAGAGTCTCCCAACTGATTATTCAGTTGGATGGATGTCAAGAAAAAACAATCAGTTCTTAAAAGTCTGAGTAAAAGTTACCTCTCCTCTGAATTAATAGTTTCACTTTCTTGGTTTTTTCTGAAGTAATTTTACCAGTCATCCATAGTCTTCCATGAAAACTAGCATAAACAAGAACTGAACTTCTAGTATAAAAGAGAAGGAACAAATTTTAAAAACACCTTTCTATCCTCCTTTATACATCATAAAGAAATGATGAGCACAAATTTTTAACACAGAGAAGGAAGAATGTCTTTTAAATGGATTATTTGGCATCTGAAAAACACATGGTCTTGCAGTTAGTTTGGTTCAACTAAAATTGTTAAGCTGAAAAGGTTAGGTAAATATCATTTAAAAAAAATAATAATTTGCATAAATAATGGAGCATTGCAAGAATTTAATAAACAAACCTTATTTATTTATGTCAACTCATTGCTGATTCTCTAGGAGAGCCCTGAGACACTTCAGTAAAAAATCAATAAGTAGAGAGGCTGAAATCCAAATTTAATTCAGTCTCCTACATACCCCTAATCCTTACCCACATCCATCTCCCATAACATACATACTTCACTTCCAAACAACATGTCAGTTTTAACTTGGACCATGGGGAGTTTAGAAGTGGATGTTTCTCAGTTCCCTTCGTGTCAGTCAGTCTTTACAATGGGCAAACCCCTTCTGTATGGCAACTGGAGGCAACCAAGATCTTTGCTCTGAGCTTGGCTTTAGGGATGCCCCTCAGGAAGACCTCCCCAGAATTTTTTGCCTTCCAAGCAGCACATACAGCAGAATTCAAGTCTCCCTTTGCAGCAGAGCTTTCACAAGATTTCTGAAGTGTTCTTAACTAAACATCACTGTTTCTTCAGTGGCTTCAAGGCTTTTCGCCTCAAAACTGCTGAATTTAGAAAATCTTTTGGCTTTCAGGAGAGGGTCTGAAAGATGTAATCTCTCCTCCCCTCTGAGAAATGGCAGATGGACAGTAGGCCACAGAAACCCAGCTCCACAGTAAGACAGTTGAGCAGGCCTCAGGGAAGCTTTCTTCCCTGACACCTGGCCAGAATCAATGGCATGGAACTAGGGGTTAAGATTTTCAAAGCCTCCCTGCTGCTCCCCCTGAATCCTACAGCCTGTAGAGCAAGCAGGAAAGTTTCACTGGAGTCTCCTGAATCTCAGGAGAAGGAATGATTTCCCCTGTATCAACCAGGACGAAGAAATAACTGTTCCCGGCCAACATATAGGCAAGGTCCATGCTGAAGTTATTGAGAAGGCTGTTAAACAAGCCCATCCCACAAGCTGTTTTACTGCAAGGCCACAGCTGCCATGAAAGATGCCAGCTACTGCCACCTTTCTGATGCCAGTGAATTGCTAGTGGCTGCAGCTCAACTCTCATTCAGTGCAATTGGTCCCCGCTCAGCCTGGAGCATGGAGTGAAATAATTTAGATCCTTTTCCTTGTGAGATGGACTTACCTCCTCTCCTCTTCCAGCTTCTCGGTGTCCCACAGGAGGTCACAGAATGGCTACTGTTTTTCCTTAAGGACATATGTGGAATAAAAGGATACCTCCTGCAGGATACCTGTCCTTTTTGCTCGGGTCCTTTCACACACACCCTCATTTTTCTCTCAAGGGTTTTGGTCCAGGGACTGGTGTTAAAGAGATAGCAGAAAGTCTTAAAGCTTCTCATGAGTGAATCTCCTCTCTAGATTCTCAAAAGAAAAGGAGAAATCTCTAAAGCTGGGCCTTTGAGCCAGATACCTCATGTTCTCAACTAAGTTTCCAAGAATTATGCACAAATAGGGGCTCTAATTTCTCAGGTGCTTATGTTTTCAGAAAATTAACAACCAAAACCTTGCAAAATTGAAGAGCTGTGATTAAGATAGAGTGGGAATTCCCCATCAAGAGTCACTTGTATATAAGGACTAAAAGATCTTCATTACTCTGTCTAAGGTTAAGCTTGCTGTAGCTTCCTTAGTAAAGGGCATAGTCATACCAGCTGAGAGTGTGTTCCTGCCAAACCCATAGACAAAAGAATAAGTTAATTGCTCAGACTAAACTTGGATACAGCCGCCTCAGCCCTGTGAATATTGGCTGCAGTCTTATTGGGTGCAGCTCTGTGCTCAACTGAAAGGCCATTGAAGCATACACACATACACAAAAAAGGCAAAGTAAATCCTACATAAAACTACTTTAAACTTGGTTTCCTTAGCAACGGTTTCAGGGCTGCTGTTCCACCTGACTCTGATTTCCTATATGTTCAAAACTTCCAAAGACATGGCCCAAGGCACCTATAACACCACTTGAAGAAATTGGAATGGCAGGCTAACATCTGATATCCTTCCAAATATCTTGCTGATAAGCTCTTTGGGGAACAAAGAGACAAAGCCGTCAGTGAGGCTTTACACAAGGGGAATAAGTCTCTCCCTTCTTCCAATGAAGCTTCTCTATTCAAACCACCTTATTTCAGCAAGTGTTCCCTTTGTAGTCACTTCTCTTCCAGCATAGATATTACACATTAGGAGGAGGCCATTGCTGCCTTTCCTCAGAGTTGGAAGATCAAGGCAGAGATTCTCTGGGAAACCATACAACCCACAAAACTTCCCTTGATTTTTGGGTTTCCCAAGTCTGGGCATATCCCAGCCCTTCTACCAGAGTGGAGGGGGCCTCATCCAGAAGTGAGTCATCTCAAAAAATGGGTGCTTGAGAAAATCAGGGTGGACTCATTATCACAGGGATAAGTTTATCCTTTCCCCCAAAGTAAATTAAAATAAACCAATGCTATCAACAAGACCTTCCATCGCATCAGAAAATGAAATTTGAATTAGCCCGTCTCTTACACATTGGAACACTAGAACCAGTTCCATGGAGAGAGAGAGATTTTGAAAAGGTCACAAGAATCTTTGTGGTACAAAGAAACAATAGCATACACCCTATTTCAGATCTTGTGTCTCTTATTAACTCCATAAGGAAATCAATATTACAGGGAGAAATACTGAAATCCATCATTCCAGCATTGTCTTCCCAAGCTTAGAATATGGAAATAAAATTTCTGGAGGTCTATCGAAGATGTGTTTGGGGAGAATTACCCAGATATACTTCAGCTTGTGCTCTAAGAAGCAGCATTTTATATAGTGCTTCCTTTTTGGACTCATAACTTTTTCATGAGTGTTCACAACTGACTCCTTTCAAGTATCATCCCTCCTTTCAAGTGAAAGGGATACATGTCTGCCCTGTCAGGTTTACTTCATCATGCTACACAGGGCCCAGAAGCCATTTCTAAAAGCCTTCAGAAACATAGCTTGAGCAAACAGGTGAACAGACCAATTACAACCCACACACAACTCCAGCATCTCAAGGTATCATCAAAGAGAATCTTTATTTCAGAAGAAAGTTGGAAAAAGGTAGTGTCAGACATTCCAAACATTAGCACACTTTTCCCAAGATAAAATCTCTGACCTTGCTTCTTGGGTAGTTGGTCTCATTTGAGGAATTTAAGGAGCATCTAGCAAAAGATTCAAAAACTAACAGCAACAAATTTAAGTACATCAGAAGCAGGAAGCCTGCCAAACAATTAATGGAGCCACTGGACTAAAGGAGCACTCAAGGAAGACAAAGGCATTGCGGAGAATCTAAATTCATTCTTTGCATTGGTCTTCATTGCAGAGGATGTGACGGACATTCCCACACTTGAGCCATTTTTAGATAACAAATCTGAGGAACTGTCCCAGCCTAGGATGTCAGTAGTGGAGGTTCTGGAACAAACTGATAAACTAAACAGTAGTAAGTCACCAGGACCAGATGGTATTCCCCCAACAGTTCTAAAGGAACTCAAACATGAAATTGCAGAACTACTAAGTGTGGTGTGTAACCTATCACTTAAATCAACATCTGTTCCAGATGACTGGAGGATGGCTAATGTGATTCCAGTTTTTAAGAGGCTCCAGAGGTGATTCTTGCAGTTAGTCTGGTAAGACTAACCTATAGTAAAGAACAGAATTATCAGACACATAGATTATTATGATTTCTTGGGGAGGAGTCAACACAGCTTTTATAAAGGGAAATTATGCCTCCCTAATCTATTGGAATTCTTTGAGGGGGTCAACAAACATGTGGACATGGGTGATCTTGTAAAAAGACAGGAAACAAAGGGTAGGAATAAATAGTCAATTTTCAGAAGGGAGAGGTAAATAGCAGGGTCCCCCAGGAATCTATACTGGGACCAGTGCTATTCAACATATTCATAAATGATCTGGAAAAAGGGGTAAACAGTGAGGTGGAAAAGTTTGCAGAGGATAAAAATTATTCAAGATGGTTAAGTCCAAAGCAGATTGCCAAGAGTTACAAAAAGAGAGCTCACAAAACTGGGTGACTGGGCAGCAAAATGGCTGATGAAATTCAAAGTTGATAAATGCAAAGTAATGCACATTGGAAAACATAATTCCAACTATACTATGCTTCAAATGATTCATTCCCTTTGAAGCATCTAGCATTGGCCAGTGTCGGAAGACAGGATATTGGGTTAAATGGATCACTGATCTGGCCCATTATGGCCATTCTTATGATACCCAGTATAATTCTTGCTTCACTTCCAGCCAGCAATTGCAACAAATCCGTTTAGAAAGATCTTGGTCAAGATCCAGTACTGGTATCTCCTGGTGAAATTGTTCTTAATATTATTTAACAGCTACATGATATCACGTCCAGAGAAGCTGATCATCAGTACAGGTACCATATTCTATGTAGGGGGAACACATTTGAACTCCTTTATGACTTGGGGAGAGGAAGGGAAATGTGACCCAAGGGGGAGACGTTGAGTATAAACTGTCTCATGCTATGGACTGTCAAGCTCGCCCCTCCATTTCCAGAAGATGATTTTTCAGAAACATGGTGTGTGTATAACTGCTAAGAAGACAGAACTTGGGCTGTGTGAGCAGCCCATCAGAGAGGGGAGCCCAGTCCCTCAGTCCCAAGGCATTGGTGCTTGAAAGACTTGGTTAGCACTGCAGCCTCAGGGTTTCTCTACACAGGAAGTTATACAGATAAAATTACACCAGTATAGTCACATCACTATACTTTATTCTGGTAAAACTTCCCATGTGGACATTCTTATTTTGGTGCAAGAGTGCCCTTTTCTGATTTAGCTTATGTTGCTTTGAAAGAGTTAAGTTAAACTGAAAAAAGGTACTCATACTGGAATAAGAGTGTCCACACAGGGCATTATGCTGGTATAACTATAGAGTTTCAAATTCACACCCTACCTTATACTAGTATAACTTCCCACATATTCCCTTGACCAGTACTGTTTCTCTTGATCATTCCTATCCTAAAATCATTATTAAATGGTGGTTGGGGCTGCAAGATAATTAAGCCTAAGGCACCATAGTCTGATGAAAGTATTATTTAAGTGGGGTAGGACATAGGACCTGGACCTGTCCATAAAGAAAGACCTGAGGTTTTTTTTATATATTCATATATATGAAGTCTATTGTGTGAATTCTAACTTTACTTTAGTTGTGATTCTCTGAGAGTCCTGGTTTGGTACCATTGGAAAAGATGTTCTGTAAAAATTTAAACAGACTTTGGCACAGGTGTTTGGGAAAAACTATAATAAGTGCAAATTATAGACTCATAGAAATGTAGGGGTAGAAGGACTTCAAAGGGTCATCTTATCCGTTCCCCCTGCACTGAGGCAGGATCGAGTATGTCTAGACCATCCCTGACAGGTGTTTGTCTAACCTGTTCTTAAAAACCTCCAATGACAGCGATTCCACAACCTCCTTTGGAAGCTTATTCCAGTGCTTACCTATACTTATTATTAGAAAGCTTTTCCTAATATTTCACCTAAATCTCTGTCAGTGCAGAGATTGCAATTCTTGTCCTATCTTCTTGCAACTTCTTGTCCTATCTTCAGTGAACATGGAGAACAATTGATCACCATTTTCTTTACAGCAGCCCTTAACATTTTTGAAGATTTTTATCAAGTCCCGTTAGTCTTCTTTTTTCAAGACTAAACACGCCCAGTTTTTTTAACCTTTCCTCAGAGGTCTGATTTTCTAAATCTTTTATCGTGTTTGTTGCTTTCCTCCGGAGTGTCTCCAATTTGTCCACAACTTTCTTGAGATGTGCTGTTCAGAACTGGTTACACTCCTCCAGCTGAGGTTTCACCAGTGCCGAGTAGAGCTGGGGAACTGTTACAACCATAGTTACAGAAGCAATGGTCTCTGTTCAGGTTGAGGCATATTTTAGGACTACTTAGGGCTTGTCTTCACTAAGGGGAGATCAGCGTTGCTGCAATTGATGCAGCAGACGTTGATGTAGCGGGTCTAGTGAAGACCCACTAAATCAATGGCTGAGTGCTGTCCAGTTGACCCTGGTAGTCCAGCTCTCCCAAGAAGAGTAAGGGAAGTCGACCAGAGTATGTCTCCCATCAACGCAGCACAGTGAAGACACCACGGTAAGTTGACCTAAGCTACGTCGACTCCAGCTACGTTATTCACTTAGCTGGAATAGCATAATTTAGGTTAATTTACCCCGGTAGTGAAGACAAGCCCTTAGAAACTGTCATTTCACTTATTTCATGTATGCTTTGTTCCGTTTGGTTTTTCACTGTGGAAGGCCAGTATCTAGGAACATTGAAAGGAATCGACCCTTCGTTCTTGGTAAGTTTTCCCCATTCTTATAGTCCTTAAAAATATCATCACTCATCCACTTACTGGAATAGCAGAATGCATTGGCTTGTCTTTCTTTACTGCTGCACAGAAACTGAAGTAGTTAGCTCCCACAAATGTAATGGAGGCTAGCGTGTAAATTCCCCACACTGATAGAAGAACAGACTTTCATGGTCCACATTGAGATTTGGTGACAAGATGTTTTTTGAGACTATCAGTAGTAGACTGGTAGAATTTTTGGCAGAATAATGGGTATGCTTTCCTCTAAGTGTAATGATACCATTACTGGTGTACACTAATCTCCATGACTTTGGTGTTCTTTCTTTCTATTTAGTATGTATTTAGGGCTAATTAACAACTTCCTTGCTGGCATTTTTCAAACATTAAGGGCCAAATTCTGAAATGATTTATTGTATAAGGAGGTATAAGTTACTTGGTGGTAAATGGATATGAGTCTCAGGGAGTCCTAAAATGGTGGTGTATGTACTGAGGGGGGTGGAGAGAGAGGTAGAAGATTATATAAATTATACAAGTTTAGATTCGTCTCAGATTTTGTCTCCAAGAGTCCACATTTACCATCAAGGAAAAATATTTTTAAAACTTTAATTGTGATGGAACACAGCTCCAGCATGATATTTTGTAAATATGTCACTCCTTTCCCAAAGCCAGCTTCATTTTCTCTGGGTGGTTTCATAATGTTCACAGCTGTGGGTCAGAGCCCTTCTTGATTGCCGCATGAGTGATTTAACAGCTGGTTGCAGCCAATTTTGTTTTGTTTACCTCTCCAGCTGTAGTTTCGCCAACGTTATCTCTAAAAGACAAATCACTCTGATCTTTGCCATATGAAGTTAACAAAAAAAAAACAAATGGTATGTTAAGGGTTAGAACAAGAAGTAATCTGAAAATGACCTCTTCCTTCAAGGCTTAGCCCAGAGGCTTCCAAACTGCTCTGAGGAGCACTTGCTGTTTGAGGAAAGTGGCTGGGTGTGCTGTGCTAGATCTCCATGTTTCCAGCAGATGAAAATGGAACATGTAGGAAGGGCAGATACAATGAAGAGCAAGAGTAGGAGGCATGATTACCTCCTCCCCCATCCCCCCATTAATACTACTTAACATTCTTTTGGGTAAGTAAATGCTATAGGGTGGATTTCTCAAAAACTCCCATTGACTTCAATGGTAGCAACATTAGGCTAACATATATAGCATATGAAAATCCCACCTGTAGTTGCCATAGGTAGGGGATGGTCCAAAAGACTGCATCTGTTAAGTTGTGGTCTATACTATAAAAAGTCTGAGAACCCCTGGCTCACCCTAGCACTCCAGACTATGGATGCATACTTGATGTAGATAGGCTATATTTGGAACACGTCAAATCAAGCAGTCTCTCCTATCAAGGATCCCCAGGTAATATATCTGGCAGATTAAAAAAAATCTTGTTTAATTTTAACACTTTAGGCAGCAGCCAATCATTTAAATCTTTTGCTGGTATTATAATGGCATTAGTTCAAACCCCTACAACAAGCTGTGTATATATGATCAAATTCAACTTCTTTCTCCCATTTCGCTTTTTTTGGTATATACTCCAAGCAATAAATTATATATAGTTTCAAGAGGTGTGTGTGTGTGTGTATATATATGTGCATACATATATATATATATATATTATATATATGTTCTTTTTATGTTTTAGACCTGGAATGGCCAGTCAACAAGCAGAAGTTCAGAGTTTGAAACTAGATAATGATTCGGTTATAGAAGGAATAAGTGACCAGGTACTGGTGGCTGTAGCGCTCAGTTTCACTTTCATTGCTGCTCTGGTGTATATGCTTTTAAGGTGAGAAAATGTTGATAGGAATTGATCAATACATGCATTCCAACATTATTGTGAAGTTTTAACTTTTTCGGTTAAATTGAGTATTTGCATTATGGTGCAAAGTAATTATGGTTCCATGATGTTGAAATAAATTGTTGATATCTCAGTCTAGATATCTTATTTAATTGCAGATTGCTTGACACAGTTTGATGTTCATTCCATAACCATAGTGAAATGACAAGTTTTCCAGGGATGATGCCAAACTCTTTTCCTGATCTTCAGCTGGTCAAACTGAATAGGTTCCAACATTCCCTGAGAATGGAAATTGCTAAATTCATGGCCTGCATAGCTAATAACACAATCACTTGTTACTTATAGAGATGTTAATAGTGACTCCGTAGTTAAGGTTGTAGTTACACTTCTGTTATAAATCCTAGTTTTAGTTCCCTTAAACTTTTGAATGGACTGACTGATTTGTTTGCAAATATGTTTCAAATACTATAGGATAGGAGGAGATTTTTTTTGAAAAACGGTATCTATAAATTTAGCATTAAAGAATTTTATGTGCCAGGTAATCAAAATGTATCTGGATTTTCAAAATTGCTCTATTCAAAGTAATGAAGTTATTATTGATTCTTCAGCAAATTAATTGTCTACACTTCAGATTGCATGCCATTATGCAGGTTTCTAGACATTTGAACATAGGAGATGTTTCACAGCCAGGGAAATGTAGGAGAAAAATTTTAAATAAACTTCATCATGCACTGGATTTCCATCACTGAATTCTGCATGAAAAGATGTGCATGCTGGCAAGGGAAGCTGTCTGAGGGGCAGAGCTGGAGGTAGGGACAGCTATGGAGCATGTTAGTGGAACCTGGAGGAACTAAGGGATTAGACTAGATGGTGGGACTTAGAAGCAGTTCTGCAGTTCAGAAATAGCACATGGGGTAGAACAAGCACTGTACAGTTTCCTGTATCAAAGGAATCCTGGAAGAGGGGTGCATTTTAACTGTGCGTCCCTCCTGCAAAGGTTAGTTTTTGCTCCTCAGACCCCTGAAAGACTCCCTCTTGTCTTCATCCTATGTCTCCTCAGTCTCCTTTTTCTCAGTCCCTCTAGCCTCTTCTGTGACTTGGCCCATTTAAGTTTTTAGTTTTATAAATTAAATGTATAAACATATAAATAGGGCTTCTGTTTTGGAGAATTTTTAATTTCATTTTTCAGGGTTTACTTTTTAGTAATTTTTGAGTTTTATGTAGATGTCCAAAATTGGGGGGGTTTCTGGGATTTGTCTTTATGTATACTGTAATGAGTAATTATATTACAGTATATACATTACTCATTGCAGTAGTATATACTGTAATTAGTAATCTTTTTGTAATATTCCTTAGTGCGCTTTCACATAGTACTGTTTCAAACAGCACTACATTAAAGCACACTAGGGAACATTTAGTGTGCACTAGCAGCGTCTACATGGACAAATTCACATGTGGCTTGTAAGTGCGATTTAAAAGTCTCACCCCCATAGTTCTCATTACTGCTTCATTGGGGATAAGCCCTAAGAGACAAGTAACTGTTTCCTGTATTTACTGGATAAAAACCATTTTTATTTATTTATTTGTGTGTGTTTACTGGGTGTTTTTTCAGTGTTTATTGGTTAAAACCTAAAATCAGAAGTCCTACATATAAACAAATATTTAAATGTTTAACATCTAAAAGGTTTATCTTTAATAAATTAAACATTTTGATAAGTTTAATTTGGAAATGTTTTTAACTTTAAAAAGGAAGGTAATAGAAGTATGAAGGAGGAAAGAAGAAGGGAAGCATAAGGAGGCATGCATAGAATAAGGGATTTTGATGAGCAATATTGGAGCAGGCAGAGTTTGCTTGGAGTTGGCGTTTCAGGGATACATGGCTACGATGGGGGTTGCTGATGGCCTGCGTAAGGGAGCTAGTCAGTTTGATACCTTGTACAATGCAATGGGCTGCATACAGAACACGCACACTGGATCCGCCTTCGTGTCCTAATGGTTATTTGCTGGAGAAGCAAACTGGATTGAAACACAGAGCAGTTCAGTGCTTCTGTGCTTAAGGTTGTCTTTAAGCCAGCATACCTCTTTAAAGGGTTAATCATAGAACTGGAAGGGACCTCAAGAGGTCACTAGATGAGTCCCCTGGACTCGTGGCAAGACTAAGTATTATCTATACCATCCCTGACAGGTGTTTGTCTAACCTGCTTTTAAAAATCCCCAATGATGGAGATTCCACAACCTCCTTAGGCAATTTATTCCCGTGCTTAACCACCCTGACAGTCGGGAAGTTTTTCATAATGTCCAACCTAAACCTCCCTTGCTGCAGCCATTGCTTCTTGTCCTATCCTCAGAGGTTAAATCAGAAAAACAATTTTTCTCCCTCCTCCTTGTAACAACCTTTCATGTACTTGAAAACTGTTGCATTTCCTTAGTTTATGAGAAGGTCATGCAAGACCGTATCAAAAGCTTTACTAAAGTCAAGATATACCCAGTCTATCGCTTCTCCCCTATCCACAAGGCTTGTTACCCTGTCAAAGAAAGCTATCAGGTTGATTTGACACGATTTGTTTTTCACAAATCCATGCTGACTGTTACTTATTTTATTATTTTCTAGATGTTTGCAAATTAATGGCTTCATTATTTGCTCCGTTATCTTTCTGGGTACAGAAGTTAAGCGGACTGGTCTGTAATTCCCCGGGTTGTCCTTATTTCCCTTTTTGTAGATAGGCACTGTATTTGCCCTTTTCCAGTTTTCTGGAATCTCTCCCGTCTTCCATGATTTCCAAAGATAATCGTTAATGGCTCAGCTATCTCCTCAGTCAGCTCCTTGAGTATTCTAGGATGCATTTCATTAAGCAGCATCCTTCGCTGATTCAGCTCCTGAGTTTGAAGGATAGTAGGCACCCTGACTCCCTTACCCAGACTCCACAGTTGTCCCCACCTAAATCAGTAAACCTCTTGGGTACCTCTCTCCTTATCCACCAAACACTGGAGGGAAGGAGGAGCATGAGACTCATATTCTTCCATGTGTGTCTCAACACCATACCCCTCCATGTTGCCATACCCTGCATCTGTTCCCCTCTGCCCAGTCTCTTTCCCATCCATACCTCTGTCTCATGCACTTATACAGTTTTAGACATTTTATTTTAAACTATTTTAAACTGGGTACGAGCAGGTGGCAAGAATAGCGTGGGAAAGAGGAAACTGGGAATCTTGGAGTGGGGTTCATAACTGTTAAAGAGGGGTGCCAGGGAAGGACAGCAGACAGTAGGAAGCAGTACAGGATGGGGAGCAACAGTGTGTTTGAGTGGGGCCTTGAGGGCAGAAGTGGAATGTGAAGGAGAGGGTCTATTGAACTTAAGGGATGTGGTGATTTTCCCCTTTTTTATTAAAGAAAAACAAATGACAGTTCAGAATCAATGCATGAATTCAAAGTCTGAGCTGTTGAAGAAGAAGCTATTAACAGTAAAAGATAAAAAAAAAATTAAAATCTTCCAAGAGTTCCAGCTATTTAATTCAATCATTATAATGACACTTTTGTTAAGTCAGTTTGCCTTTATAAGTAGCTAAATCTTGACAAATTAGTCAGCTTGCTGCCATCCTCTCTAAAAGCTGAGAGTTAGTTGTCACAATAGACAGAGCTGAGATGGTGAAATTTTAGTTCATCTAACAAGTTAAAAGGAACCACACAATCTAGAATATTATATCAGAAACTACCTAATTGTCCCTCCTGGCTTATCTAACCTGCTTTTCAGTATCTTTGTTATCTAGTCATTGCATATCAGTAGTCTAGTCTATCGTACACTTTTCACTCTTATAGGTACATCAGTGTTTCCAAAAGAGGTGAAACCTACAAGGAGACCAACTTTTTAACAGGGGAGATTAAAGTGTTACCATATAGGTAAATTAGATTCCATATGAGCAGTGTCTCATTTTCACTGGAGGAAAGTGCACATTGAATGAAGCAGGAGCGCTTGCCTCATTTAGATCCACACTTTATTCTGTGAGTCATGACATTTGGTAGTGGCTATTGCATCATTCCAGATTATGGGATTTTTTTTAAACAAATAAAATAAAGTTAAAGCTGTTGTGTGGTTAAGCACTCAAAATTCAAGAAATTTCAAAGTAAAGATTGCACATCTAATCTTCACTCTGCTTCCTTGTATGCATACATTAGAGCAGGCTTTAATTACATAGTCACATATATTTTCTTGTCTATTCCAATGTAATAGACACAGTTTTTCCTGTCCTCTTATAAGGCATGCTACGAACAAAGCAGGGCTCCTCAGGAGCTCTTGATATATTTTCTGTGGACATTGCACAGTGAATGTCCTTATACACAGCATCTTGTATATAAGGGACAGTAGTCTATATATGTATATCTAATGTTGTAAAACAATACGTTATTGTATATTGCCAGGCATGCAAGTACTCTGCAAACAATTTTCATTTATTTCTGAAAGAATACATAAACTTTTAAATACTAAAAACTACACTAATAAGATGCTAAAATTGCAGAGTCAGGTATGCAAAACTGCCAAAGTTCATAGACCCATTGAGGAAATAGCCACTTTAAAGAAATATAAATAAAAATTAGAGTTCCAGAATGAGTATTTCCTGGAAAAAAATTGGGTGTATAATTATGTTGTAAACAAGTCGTAGATTCCAAGCCCAGAAGGGACCATTGTGATCCTCTAGTCTGATCTCCTGTGTAACACAGGCCATAGAACTTTCTCAGAATAATTCCTACAGCATATATTTAGGAAAAACAGCCAATATTGATTTAAAAATGGTCAGTGATGGAGAATCCACCACAACCCTTAGTAAACTGATTCAATGGTTGTTTACCCTCGCTGTTAAAAATGTATGCCTTATTTACAGTCTGAATTTGTCTAGCTTCAACTTCCAGCCATTGGTTCTCTGCTAGATGGAAGAGCCCATTATTAAATATTTGTTCCCCATGTAGATATTTATAGATTGTAATCATGTCACCCTCAACCTTTTCTTAACTAGGTCAAGGTCTTTGCGTCTGTCATGATAAGGCAGGTTCTCTAATCCTTCCATCATTCTCTTGGTCTTCTGTGAATCTTCTCCAATTTATCAACATCCTTCTTGAATTGTTGGCATTAGAACTTTTCACAGTATTGCAGCAGTCACACCAGTAACAAATATAGAGGTAAAGTAATTTCTACTCCCACTCAAGGTTGCCCTGTTTATATGTCCCACAACATGTTAGGTCTTTTGTCAAGAGTCACACTGGGAGCTCCTACTCAGCTGATTATCCACAACCCCCAAATCTTTTTCAAAGTCACTGCTTCCCAAGATAGAGTCCCCTGTCCTGTAAGTATGGCCTACATTCTTTGTTCATAGATGTATACATTTACATTTAGCTATAATAAAATGCATATTGTTTGCTTCAGCCCAGTTTACCAGGTGATCCAAATTGCTTTGAATCAGTGACCTGTCCTCTTCATTATTTATCATTCCCCCAATTTTTGTGTTATGTGCAAACTTTATCAGTGATGATTTTGTTTCCTTTCAGGTCATTGATAAAAAATGTTAAATAGCGTAAGGCTAAGAACCAATCTCTGTGGGACATCACTGTAAACAAACCTGCTCGATAACTATTCCCCATTTACTTAACAAAATGTTAAGTCATCCATCAACACCTTTTCAGAAAATACTACATGTTTAGTTCCGCAAAGTTAACTTTGCTACTGGTGAATCCTAAATTTTTGCATTTGACTCCGCTTTTAACTATATAACCTTAATTACTGGCAAAAAAGAAATTGCATTTGGTTAAGTCACTATGTAAATGGTCTTAAGGTCTTTTTTGAGTATTTTGCTCTGTCTGAGTGGGACATTTACAGTCTCCCACATACGAACTGTCCCAGCAGAAGTCATAGTACTTCTGGGGGCATTCTGCGCCAAAAAATTAAAAATCTGCGCACAATGTTTTAAAATTCTGAAATTTTTTTTTCAAAATAACACTACATAATCATGCCAGATTCAATTATTTTGATAATTTATTTCAATTATCAGCAAGTGTGTCTGTAACAATATGGACACAGATAAAAATTCCCCCAGGAGTAGAGTTAAAGAAACCCCTATGACACCCCAGTTCCTGTTTCTCTGTCTCCACCCCGCCCGAGCCCAGCTGCGGGGACCCCCCCATTGCCAAGACACCTGCTCGCTTCCCACCAGAGCCCAGGGATCCAGAGGGAGAAACAGCCTGATGCTCAGTCCCAAGCTTGCATGGAGTTTCATGTGCCGCCCTCTCCTTCCCTCAAGGTATGCTGGGAACTGCAGCTGCCAGGAACCCTCTAGCTCCCTCTCCTTCCCCCCGCAGCAGTGTCTTCTATGTGCAAGCTGGGCTCTGCCAAGTCCAGTGGCCCCTAGTGGCAGCTAGCAGCTAACCCCATTTCTGTGGGGGAAAGGTAATTCTGCACACACAATGTTAAATTCTGCAAGATCGTGCAGTGGCGCAGGATTCCCCAGGAATATCATAGGACAGTAGTCCTGTCCCTTCCAGCCCATTGTGCAGGGAGAACAGCAGTTCAGCCAGGCACCTTGGCAGTGTGATTGTACACTAAGGTGTCAGAGATGGAGTAGCTCTTTCTTAGGGTATGTCTATTCGCGTCTAGTCTAGACACGATAAATTGATCCCCAAGCACTCTCCCGTTGACTCCTGTACTCCATGAGAGGCTCAGGCAGAGTTGACGGGGGAGCAGCAGCAGTCGACTCACTGCAGTGAAGACACCGCGGTGAGTAGATCTAAGTACGTCGACTTCAGCTACGTAACTTAGATCGATTTCCCGCCCCCACTTAATGTAGACCAGGGTTTAGGCTCAGCTAAAACTCTTAGCAGATTCCCATGTAGCATGCTCACTAGCAATATTTCATAGAATCATAGAATATCAGGGTTGGAAGGGACCTCAGGAGGTCATCTAGTCCAACCCCCTGCTCAAAGCAGGACCAATCCCCAACTAAATCATCCCAGCCAGGGCTTTGTCAAGCCTGACCTTAAAAACTTCTAAGGAAGGAGATTCCACCACCTCCCTAGGTAACGCATTCCAGTGTTTCACCACCCTCCTAGTGAAAAAGTTTTTCCTAATATCCAACCTAAACCTCCCCCACTGCAACTTGAGACCATTACTCCTTGTCCTGTCATCTTCTACCACTGAGAATAGTCTAGAACCATCCTCTTTGGAACCACCTCTCAGGTAGTTGAAAGCAGCTATCAAATCTCCCCTCATTCTTCTCTTCTGCAAACTAAACAATCCCAGTTCCCTCAGCCTCTCCTCATAAGTCATGTTTCAATTGCTTAGATTTTATTTTGCTTTAATTTTTAATCTTTTTCCAAAACCAAGCAAAGGCACTACTAAAATGGGAAAAGTATGTTGTTTTTCAACATGGCCAAACTTTAAAAACAAGAAAAACCACACACAACTGAGAGAATTGTGCGACACGAGAACAAGTGGATATAAACTGGCCATCAGGAAGTTTAGACTTGAAATTAGATGAAGGTTTCTAACCATCAGAGGAGTGAAGTTCTGGAACAGCCTTCCAAGGGAAACAGTGGGGGCAAAAGACCTATCTGGCTTCAAGATTAAACTCGATAAGTTTATGGAGAAGGTATGATGGGATAACATGATTTTGGCAATTCATTGATAACTATTCATGGTAAATAGGCCGAGTGACCTGTGATGGGATGTTAGATGGGGTGGGATCTGAGTTACTACAGAAAATTCTTTCCTGGGTATCTGGCTGGTGAATCTTGGTCACATGCTCAGGGTTCAGCTAATCGCCATATTTGGGGTCGGGAAGGAATTTTCCTCCAGGGCAGATTGGAAGAGGCCCTGGGGTTTTTTTCGCCTTCCTCTGTAGCATGGGGCACTGGTCACTTGCTGGAGGATTCTCTACACCTTGAAGTCTTTAAACCATGATTTGAGGACTTCAATAGCTCAGACATAGGTGAGAGGTTTATTGCAGGAGTGGGTGGGTGAGATTCTGTGGCCTGCATTGTGCAGGAGGTCAGACTAGATGATCATAATGGTCCCTTCTGACCTTAATCTCTATGAATCTATTCATTTTGCTCAAACTTTCAAAAAAAAAAATAATTCACCTGTTAGTAAACACCAAACATGGCGGTTTCATCCCCAAAGGTAAATGTTTTAGAAAATACGGAGCAAATGAAAACGGACTTATAATAGAACTTCTTTGCAACTTCAACAATACTCAATATAATACTGAAAATTCTGTTATCTCTTGTATAAGATTTTTAGCTGAGCTTAATGACACCACATTGATAAAGAAAGATTTCCATGAGGCCTGCTCAAGTCTGGGAAAAAGTGATGAATGTTTATCTCCACCCATCTCTCATCAGTCCTCAGTGCAGCCCTTCCTTCTGATTCTCCTTTTAAGTATTCTGTATTTTTATCATGTCTAACCTCTACTCTTGTTGCTGCTGGGTCATCAATGGTTTCTTTTATGTTTTTAATGCTGGGAGTAAGTTATATGAGATCAGTGTTCAAAAACAAATGAAAAGCCTGCCATTTCTTCTCTTGAGTGTTATTTTGTAATCCTTCAGATAGCAAATAAAATAGATTTTAAAAAAAGAGGATACTTCAACTCTACAATAATAAATGAGTATATATGCATGCAGCGAAGGGAAAAATCATTAAGGCATAATTATGTTTCCAGCAACAAAGGAGTTACCAATGGAAAGAAAAAATTTTATAACTTATTTCTGAGTTAACTAATATATATTTACAAGTAACTTGATTTTTTACACAATAAGGATTTTGTTTTCATTTATTAAAACTGATAATTTTCAGCCAAAGTTGTTCTTGATGATTGATCATAAGAAGGGTGTTTTCCTTTGACGAACGGTCACAGTGCCACATGGCTTACAATATCCGTGAAACCTTCTGCAATACATTGATCATGCAGATTTCAGAGTAGCAGCCGTGTTAGTCTGTATTCGCAAAAGGAAAAGGAGTACTTGTGGCACCTTAGAGACTAACAAATTTATTTGAGCATAAGCTTTCATGAGCTGTACTCACGAAAGCTTATGCTCAAATAAATTTGTTAGTCTCTAAGGTGCCACAAGTACGCCTTTTCTTTTTATTGATCATGCAGTTTCCTTAATTACGCTAGAATTTTCTTAAAAATCCATTACACTGAGAGTGAATGTGGTTTTTTTTTTCCCCCTCAGTTTCAGGTTTTATTTTTTAAATCAGTTTGTTTTTAAAACTTTGTTTTTCTGTGTTCTGACAGTCATTGTTCTTTCACTTTTTCCCCCTCTCACAGAAATGAGCATCAGAACATTCATCCAGACAACCAAGAACTAGTGAGGGCACTTCGGCAGCAGCTTCAAACAGAACAGGTACCATGCTAGGTGTTGGAAATGGCCATCCATGTAATAATATGTGGTATAGATCTGTTCCTTTACTGCTAAAGTTTAAAAGAAATTCTGAAACACATCATTCTAGAAAAAGAAAATGTGTTCATGTCCATTGTATAAACTCCATTTGCTGCAGATAGACTTATCAAAACTAGCTTCAGTTATTGGTGAAGTGACAAATTTCTTGTATGGATATCATGATAACCCCTTAAAATTTTAGGTCATAGTTAAATGTGAAAGGGCCTGTGAGATCTATCCCCCCTGTTTCTCAAACTGGAATCCATAATCTCTTTCAGAAGAGCCTTAAAGAAGCACAGGACAGTTCCAAGTTTCCCCACACGGGGACGTAAGTTAGATTACAGTGCATGCTCCCTGCACAATAACATAGAGCCTGGCAGTAGGGGGTCAGGAAGTCAAATCTGGAGTCCAGTTTGCAGCTATGGAGCAGGGACCAGAAGCATTTAGACTAACAAGCTAAGCTTCCTAGAAAATAGCACAGCAGCCAAGGCCCACTGAACTGGGGTGATGAGCCACTCAGGCCAGCTAAAGACATTGGCCCGTTCCCTGGCACATATGGGGAGATTCTAGGCTGGGATGCCTATGACAAAACCATGGAAGGAATCCAAGGATTAGCCAAGCAATCATCAACATGCTGGAATTGTTAAAGTTCAAAGTTAACTATCCAGCATCTGAGCTTGTCATCAAGAGGTACATAGGCTGCTTCTACAATAGGGCCTGGGGCCAACATTTATTATTGTAGCTAATGCCTCTCGCCTAGTATAGACAGGCTTTTGTGAGTAGTGAATTGGAAGCAAGTTTTTTGAGTGTCACTCACACTTTAGTGCACCTTAACTAAAGGTTTCTGGTTGTTAAATATAGGATCACACGGTTCTATTTTCATTGTCCTTAATTAGATTGAAGTGTATGCTATATAGAACAGATGGAAGAAAATAATGTGCTTGTTGCACAATACCTGCTTACTGAATTAATTTTTCAATTTAAATATTATTCTGTTCCTGCTCTTATTTAGTTTTAAATTTGAGTCATCTGTGTCTGACTTCTAGCAAGTGGAGAATATATTCTGGGTTTTTTAAAACTCAAGTGATCTTCTAAATTGAAGTTAATTCCTGAATAATTTAAGAAATTATTTTTTTGTCCCAACAGGATGCATCTGCTGGTGATAGACATCGTTTCTATACTGACATGTCCTGTCCAGTCTGTTTACAGCAGGCTACATTTCCCATCGAAACAAACTGCGGACATCTTTTCTGTGGTAAGTAAAAATGATCAGAGAAAATTAACAATTCTGACATTTAAACTATCATTATCACCATTCGGTTAGAGAGTTAAGATCCCATTGAGATGATCAGGGCAGGTCACACCTCTCTGAGGACAGAACCTCCCCTCCTTCCTTATTTCAAAGCCCCTGATCTGGAGGTGCTGTCCCTGCAGTTCCCATTGGCCACAGTTCCCAGCCAGTGGGAGCTGCAGTGCCGGCACTCAGGGCAGGGGAGAGTGTGGAGCCCCCGTGGCTGCCCCTACACCTAGGAGCTGGAGGAACATGTTGCAGCTTCCCGGGAGCTGGGTAGGGAGCCTGCCAACCGGATTTTTAACGGGGTTGACCAAAGCTACCAGGGGCCCTTTTTAACCGGGTGTTCCGGTCAAAAACTGGACATCTGGCAACCCTATGTGAAATTTTTCACAGCCCTGAGCAACGTATCTAGGTCAACCTAAGTTTTAAGTGTAGACCAGCCCTTAGTCCACAGCAACCTGGGGAGTTAATTTACCCCTCATTAGTGTCTCACATACTGTCCTTCTGGCCACTACTGCCATGCCCTAACAGTTCCCTAGTCTAGTGCACATTGATCTACCCCTGTTTCAAAGCAGGGTAGATCAGAAACGCTAGGGAATTGTTAGTGCGCGGCTGCGGAAGCCAGACAGATACTTAGTGTGCAGCATGCTAGTACTGGGTAGATTTACATTTCAGCTTGCTGCGAACTTAGTGTCCATGTAGACAAGCACTAAGGCTTGGTTTTGAGTAGGAGAAGTAGTCGAGTTTAAGTACCCAGAACTTTAGTCAAGTTTAAGTACATTGTTCCAGCTGTGCTCTTATCAGAGCCATGTAGGCCTTGTCTACACCTAAAACTTAGGTCGATCTAGCTACCTTGCTCATGGCTGTGAAAAATGTCATGGTCTTTGCAATGTAGTGAAGTCAGCCTAACCCCCATGGTAGATGCAACCTGGCTGTCAACCTAGCTACCGCCTCTCAAAGAGATGGATGTATTACAGTGACAGCCCCTGCCGTTGCTGTAGTGTCCATGCTACAGCAGCACAGCTGTAGTGCTTGTAGACATACCCATAGAGAGGGTCTCCTGCCATGAGGGTGACCAGATGTCCTGATTTTTGGGTCTTTTTCTTATATAGGCTCCTATTACCTCCCACCCCGTCCCGATTTTTCACATTTGCTGTCTGGTCACCCTACCTGCCATCCTCCTGTGTGCCTTGAGGCCTTTGTGTATATATACGTATATAGCACAGACATATTACACTTTTCCTCCTTAGCACGTTGCAAATTTGTCTGATTTGTCCGGGGTCTTGTTCTTTTGGAGAGGCAGAAGGAAAGAGGCAGTGGGGAAGGGTAACCCAAGTGAATATATTCATATGTAGTGCTCCAAAAGTTAATGAAAATTACTCTCCCAGTGACTTATTTCTGAAGGATAGTTGGAAACCGAGGTTCTTAGGTAACAGTGTAGTGCATGAAGTTGTCTTGTTGACCTTAGTTTATTGGACACTACCTGCGGGAAGGGACTCTCTATCCTTTTCTCCACGGGCCTCCCCCCCACTGTATTTCATAGAATTATAGACGATTAGGGTTGGAAGGGACCTCAGGAGGTCATCTAGTCCAAACCCCTGCTCAAAGCAGGAACCAACACCAAATCTTCCCGGCCAGGGCTTTGTCAAGCCGGACCTTAAAAACCTCTAAGGATGGAGATTCCACCACCGCCCTAGGTAACCCATTCCAGTGCTTCACCATCCTCCTAGTGAAATAGTTTTTTCCTAAAAGCCAGCCTAGACCTCCCCCACTGCAACTTGAAACCATTGCTCCTTATTCTGTCGTCTGCTACCACTGAGATCAGCCTAGCTCCATCCTCTTTGGAACCCTCCTTCAGGTAGTTGAAGGCTTCTATCAAATCCCCCCCCCCACTCTTCTCTTCCACAGACTAAACAATCCGAGTTCCCTCAGCCTCTCCTCATAAGTCATGTGTTACAGACCCCTCATCAGTTTTGTTGCCCTCTGCTGGTCACTTTCCAATTTTTCCACATCCTTCTTGTAATGTGGGGCCCAAAACTGGACACAGTACTCCAGATAAGGCCTCACCAATGTCGAATAGAGGGGATCGATCACGTCCCTCAATCTGCTGGCAGTGCTCCTACTTATACAGCCCAAAATGCTATTAGCCTTCTTGGCAACAAGGGCACACTGTTGACTCATATCCAGCTTCTCATCCACTGTAACCCCTAGGTCCTTTTCTGCAGAACTGCTGCCGAGCCATTTGGTCCCTAGTCTGTAGCAATGCATGGGATTCTTCCATCCTAAGTGCAGGATTCTGCACTTGTCTTTGTTGAACCTCATCAGATTTCTTTTGGCCCGATCCTCCAATTTGTCTGGGTCCCTCTGTATCCTATCTCTACCCTCCAGTGTATCTACCACTCCTCCCAGTTTAGCATCATCTGCAAACTTGCTGAGGGTGCAGTCCATGCCATCCTCCAGATCATTAATGAAGATACTGAACAAAACCGGCCCCAAGACCGACCCTTGGGGCACTCCACTTGCTACCGGCTGCCAACTAGACATGGAGCCATTGATCACTACCCGTTGAGCCCGACGATCTAGCCAGCTTTCTATCCACCTTATAGTCCGTCCATCCAGCCCATACTTCTTTAACTTGCTGGCAAGAATACTGTGGGAAACTGTGTCAAAAGCTTTGCTAAAGTCAAGGAATAACATGTCCACTGCTTTCCCCTCATCCACAGAGCCAGTTATCTCATCACAGAAGGCAATTAGATTAGTCAGGCATGACTTGCCCTTGGTGAATCCATGCTGACTATTCCTGATCAGAAGAAGCAGCAGCCCGTTCGGGCTCCAACCACACTTCTCTTGGAGTGCCTGAGACCCATGGTATTGTCAGCAGCCTCAGCCACCATCACCTCAGTGCAGATTACAGGCTTGGTACTGACAGCAGGCTTTGTACTGCAGGACTTCCAATTTCCCCAGGACCTGGCTGCATCTGACATGCCCGATTCTCTGGTGCTTGGCTCCTATGTTCTTTTTGTACCAAGGACATCGAGATTGCCTGAAGTTCATCTGGTACCGATGGTTTCACCTCAAATTCCTTCAGGCACTTCACCATTCCAGAGTGGGTTTGAGGATGAGGATTCTGATGAAGACGTTGCCTTGGTGTCCCAAATATCAGTTCAGGTCTCTCCCCTCGCTTCTGTAGAGGCCCCTTTCCAGAGGTCTCTGACAAGCCTATAACCACTCGTGGCACAAGATTGCAAGCACCATCTTGCTTGTATGAGCGCCCACGGGTGCCTTCTAAGCCTTCTGCACCACCTCCTTGGCCACATTGGGACCCTTGATCAGTCTATCGTCAACAATATTCCAAGACATCGAGCACCACCCATCACAGAGAGACAACCGGCATGGCCTGCTCCCTCTAGGAGACCTGACCCTCAAGAAGAATCCTTTGAGGAGCAGGAAGCTCGAGCTGTTGATGAGGTCTCTCCTACAGCCAATATCTCCTCTTCATGTCCGGATGAAGCTATCATTTGTCCTCCTCCTTCCTTGGCGGAGAATTTTAAGCAGTTCCAGGATCTGGTCAAGAGAATTGCTGACTTGTTGCAATTAATTCAAGGAGGTTAAAGAACCTCATCATACGCTGCATGTTATCCTTCGTTTGACCTCATCTGCCCACATAGCTTTGCCTGTCAATGAAGCCCTTCTGTACCAGGTGCTCCTGTTAGGCCTGTCATCTGCCCCAACTTCTGAGGTTATAGATCACTTCAAGTTGGGCCTGCAATTGAACATTCAAAAATCCACTTTGACCACTGTGCAAAACTTAGAATTCATAGGAGCTCTGCTTGATTCAGTAGCAGCAAGAGCCTACATTCCTCTGCATAAGTTTGTGGTCCTTTCCAACAAAGCCAGTGCAATTCAACTCAGCCCCCATACTGATCAAGCCCTCTGATCAAGAACTGTTTTCAGTTGTTAGGGCACATGGCAGCCAGTACCTTTGCCAGAGACCCCGCAAGATTCCAAATCCATTGCCATCAGGGTGGCTCGGGACTGTTTATTCACCAAACCGACACAGTTTAAATGTACATCTTTCCATATCCACCTGCATAAAACAATCCCTCAACTTTGGTAGAAAGACCGTTACAATGTCTACTCAGAAGTCCAATTTGCACATCCTCCCCCAGCGGCTGTCATAAAGACAGACATCTCTCTGCTATGGTCGGGAGCACATCTAGATCCAGGGCAAGTAGGCGTCGCAAGAGACTATGTTACACATCAACATCCTGGAACTCAGAGTGGTTAGATACCCCTGTCTCCAGGTTTTGCCACTAATTGCGCAATCTCATAAAGGTCATAAAATCATAGGGTTGGAAGGGACCGCAAGGATGCAGGATTTGTTTGGACTACATATCATGCATATTTATATCGGCAAAGAGGCACAAGATCCCACTGCGTCAAACCTGTCAAGCTTTGTAATTGGTGCACACAACCAGGTCTTCATCACAGCAGCCTATCTCCCAAGGATTCAACATGTGACTCTGGATGCATTCAGCAGGCACTTCTTCCAAGACAACAAGTAAGAAATAGGATACAGCAAATCATACCAAATATTCTGTCAGTGGGACACCTCTCAGATAGACTTGTTTCGCCACAGTTTTGTGCTCAGTTTTGCTCGAGAGGCAGACTGGGTCACAGATCTCTGGGGATATTTTTCACCTTCATTGATCGTTGAATCTCCTTGTACGCATTCTCATCAATTCCTCTAGTTCTCCTCAAAGTACAAAAGACAAAACCGGAGTCATCCTAATAATTCTGACCCTGTCCCAGATTAACATGTTTTCCTTGCCTGATACAGCTGGCCATTTGCTCTCCAATCACTCTCCACACTGCTCCTCATCTCCTCTCCCAGGAAGACAGGATGATCCTTCACCCCAGTCTTGCAGTGCTTCGTCTCAAAGCACGGTTGGCCAATGATTCATGGGTCTAGACACAGTCTGCTCAGAGGAAGTAAAAAGAATTCTATAACACAGCAGGAAACAGTTCTACTTGCTACACAGACTTTCAAAAATGGACAAGATTTCTTTCTTGGTGTGACCTCAGACATATTCCACCAATGACCTCATCGCTGCCAGATTTATTGGACTACATCCTAACACTAAAAAGTTTAGGACTATCGCTGAGCTCTATTAGAGTCCATCTGGTGGCCATCATGGCTTTCCGCTCTCCAGTACAGGATTATTCTGTGACAGATTTATGTTACCAGTCTGCCTGAGGCATCAGGTGATCAGGCTGAGGCCACAGGATCATTACGGGAGGGAATGAAGGAGCACACCAAGTGACTAAATTTTAAAGCTTTATTAATAAAACAGCGGAGGGTGCTGGGTTCTCCCCACGTCACTCAGGGGAAGAAAGAAAGCATTAATGCCCATGCCCTAACCCACTTTCTTACCCACACACGTACGACCCGAGGCTGGCCAAGCCTGGGTGTAACGTCAGAAGAAGAGGGGGAAGGGTGGACGGGAGTTCTGTCCTGTGCACAGGCTGCCCAGGGTCCACTGTGGATCTCTGATTTGCTTCAGCTCTCAGGAGGGTTTTAAGTCCTTAGGTCTTTTGGGGGCATTTTGTTTAGGGACCATTGTTCCCTGTGCTCTTTGAACCAGTCCAAACCGGCCTTCCGTGGCTTCCTCAGCTTTCCCAAAACACCCTGTTGTTTCCCCCACGCTGGCCTTCACTGTCTCACTAGTTTTCACAGCCCCTGCAGTTCTGTTCAGCTGAATCCTCGCTGGTCGGGGTTGAAATCCAGGCTCCTGTCTTTCTTGGCAGGCAGCCGAGAGTAGGTCGTAGGTTGTGTGCCATGGCCTTGGGCTGGAGTTAGCGTCTTGTCTTCGGACCTAGCTGGAGCGTCGAGTTAACCCGTTCCCTTCTCTCTTCCTCCCTGTACGGCCTCTCATAACCTGCAAAGGAACCTTTCATTCCACACTTACACCTTTAACCCTTCCCAAACTGCCTTGCGATGCCTGCAACAGCGTTAGCAACATACAACGCTGATCTGCCTCCCCAGGGAACCCCCTGAGGGAGGGGGCCATTGGGTTGTGACAATTCCATTTTTCCCCATCCCATGACAGTGAGGTTCGTCAGGGGACTAGGAAATGTCTATCTGCCAGTCAAACACCCTGCTCCTATTTGGAACCTCTACCTGGTCCATAAATGCCTTGCAAGATCAGTTTGAAACGATGGATACCTGCTCACAGCTCCATTTATGAAAGAAAGTGGCATTCCTGATAGCCATCACGTCAGCGCAACGGGTTGGGGAAATAGCGGCCCTTACGGCATTTCCCTCCCTTTTACAGTATTTTTTAAGGACAAGGACGTGCTACGACCCCATCCAAAATTTTTACCTAAAGTTTCTTCTGAGTTCCATATTAACCAACAAACAAAAGGCCCCCCCCGCCTCCCCCCCACTCTCCTGCTGGTAATAAATAGCTCACCTTTCCTGATCACTCTTGTTACAGTCTGTATGGTAACACCCATTGTTTCATGTTCTCTGTGTATATAAAATCTCCCCACTATATTTTCCACTGTATGCATCCGATGAAGTGAGCTGTAGCTCACGAAAGCTTATGCTCTAATAAATTTGTTAGTCTCTAAGGTGCCACAAGTACTCCTTTTCTTTTTATAGATAATCAAGAAGCATTATTGCAGACCCTTGACATCAGACCTTCTGTCTGGTTAGAACTAAACCCTTTAGAAAGACCCTCAAATTGTTTGTCTCCCTTGCAGATAGATCTCAAAACAGGCTGCAGTCTCTAGTCAAAGACTTTCTAAGTCGCTATCTGGCTGCAGTAATTCTTGCTACAAATCTTGTAATATTCAAACACCTTTGAACATAGCTACTCGCTCAAGGTCCATTTCCATCTCTGCAGCATTTCTCAGAAACATGCCCATTATTGAAATATGTAAGGCTGCTGCTTGGGTGTCTTTACATATATTTGACGAACAGTACACAGTAGCTCACAACTCTGCTTCTGATACTGTTTGGCTTGGCTGTACTTTCTTCTATGCTAAATTCGACTCTGAAGCGCCCCACCCAACCCTGCCTTAGAGGGAACTGCTTGGTAGTCACCTAGAGTGGAGCACCCATAAGGACACTACTGGAAGAAGAAAAAATGATTATTCACTGTGTGCAGTAACTGAGGTTCTTCAAGATTTGTATCCCTACAAGTGCTCCAGTACCAGCCCTCCTTCCCCTCTACTTTGGAGTTCTCTGCGGTGGAGCTTGGTGGTAGAGAAAGAACTGAGGGCGGTTCACCCACCCAGTGCTATGTAACAATGGCTCAGGGCACGGGGCTGAGTAGCACGCATCTGTGGGCCAGTCAGACACTGCTAAGAGAAATCTCCAATCAAAGGTGCAGCGGGCGCTAGCACGCCTCCAGTGGAGCACCGTGCGGGACACATCTTGAAGAACCACAGTTACTATACAGGGTGAGTAACCATTTCTAAAGTATCTTAAATTCCTTAACTTGATCTGAAGAGAAAAACAGTTTTTCATAGCATAATACTATTAAAAACAAAGAACTTTATGTATAACTTCTTGAGAAAGTGTCTGGTAATAGATAGTGTCTAAAATTACATTCTAAAGTATTTTTTTTCTGTGCTACCAGTTTTTAAATCAAAATTTCCACTCATCTGCAAATATGTTTGATTCTGTGTCCTTAAAGTTTCTAAACGTGGAAAAAATTAACTCAGAATTAACTGAAAATTAATTCAGAATTAACGGAAAACATTTTTTAAAATAAAACGGGGGGAGCTGAGGTGGCAGTTTTGTAAACACATGTAGAAAAAAAAACTAGCAAAACTCTGGTTGGTGTCCTCATCCAGGACAACACGTTTACACTGAAAAATTGAGGTCTTTAAGAATTATGCTAAAACTTACAACATTCACATCCTTGGCTTACTTGAGGTATCTGTAGGGGTAATTTTATTTTGTTACATTATGTTTATCATTTTGATTTCCCCTCCTTCAGATTCCCAACATTTGAGATTCTCAAACAAGGATTCTTTATCTGTCTTCATCTCGTATCCATGGGGCTATCGTAACTTATACATTATCTGTTCATCGAGAAAAGTTAGTTGGTGCAGAGTTGGAAAAGATTAAAAGGATTCAGATTTTTCCGGACAGCTCAAAACCTGTGTAATTTCAAAGCTTGAAACATTAGGGTTTTGTAACAAGCTGAATTTTTATTTCCTGTAGTTTTCCCAGCTAAACTTTACCTTAGTAAAGGCTTTTAAAACTAATCATTTTCAAATTACAATGATGTAGAAGCTTTTTGACTCCTCAGTTAACATATATGCTCTTGACCAGGATGGATTGATTTAAGTCAGTGCAATTTAAATCACCCAGTTTAATCATAATTTAAATCAGTAAGCTGAAAACCTTTATTTAAATAATGTATTCTAATCGTGTTCTGCATTTGTACTTTTTAGTTATTTTCCTAAAGAAAAGTTGATTTTCATTGGTTGTTAGCTATTAAAACGTTGATTTTCAGTTAACCATAGCCTTTACACTGAGGCCTTGTCTACATTGCCACTTTACGGTGCTGAACCTTTCTCACTCAGGGGTGTGAAAAACACACCCCTGAGCGATGCAAGTTTCAGCGCTGTAAAGTGGCAGTGTAGACAGTGCACCAGCACTGGTAGCCACACTCCCAACACTGGTAGCTACTCCCGTCGTGGGGGTGGGTTTTTTACAGCTCTGGGAGAAGTCTCTCCCAGCTTTGGTGCCGCAACTACACAGCCACGTTAAAGCGCTGTCGTGGCTCCTGGGAGCTTCCAGCCGCCGACCCTGCTCCCCGGCTGGAGCGCTGGAGCAGAGCTCAAGGGCTGGCTTAAAATAACTGGCAGTCCGGATCCGGTCCATGGGCTGCAGTTTGCCCACCCTTGGCTTAGCCAGTGACTTCCACAGTTCTGTGGTTTTACTTTCTTCAAAAAGTGTCAGCAAACGTATTGCTTAACATTATTTTTATGTTTATTTTAAATGATTTTTAAAAGTTTGGAGTTGTCAATTTCAAATTTAATCTTAAATGGGTTTATTTTTAAAATATAAAATCAATTTTTTTATTTGTTTTTCCACCCTGCTATAGAAGTTAATGTTGAAATTGAACTGTATCAGAATTTATTAACTGAATTGCATCTGGAATTTGGATAAATTTGGTTTTACTATATGCAGTTAATATTATATAAAAACAGCCAGTTATGCCTAAAGTACTTGAGCCTAATATTTTAATAATCCATTACCGGTTTTCTTGGTGCCTAATATTTTGTTCTTGCTGAAATAATTGTTTTAAATCAAAAATGTCTAACAGTGTAAAATTTAAATCATTACAGCTTTTGATATTTACCTCCATTAGGTACGTGCATTATTGCATACTGGAGGTATGGCTCGTGGCTGGGTGCCATCCGTTGCCCGATCTGCAGACAAACGGTAACACTTTATATCATCAAAGACCCGATGGTTCTGATTCCAAATTTAGGCCCGGATTCTGAAAACACGCACTCTCATGCTTACCTCTAAAAATAAGTAAGGGATGGCATAGAGGGAAATTGTGAATGGTAAGACTCTATTGGGGGAAAGGGGAAGGATATAGGCAGGCATGTGAGGGACAGAAGAACTGGTGGTGGAGAGCGTGGAGGGAAAATGTGAGTGGGGCAAGAGTCTGAGTGGGGAAGTGAGAGGGAGACCAGGAGGGGGGAGAGAGAGAGACAGAATAGCAATAAGGTCAGGGGAGGTGAAAGTCTTTTGTCAGCTACACACCCACACCCACACACCAAGAGATTGGAAAGGGTTAGCAGAGTGTCTTTCTGAGCAACAGCAGGGAGGCCTACATTTCTGCATATGTATTTAAGCTTGAATTTTGAACCTGAAATGATCACTTATATTTTTGGTGGGAAGTGCTTCCTCCAAAGGCTCAAAAACAAGAAAGCAAATTAAAAAAAAAATAAATAAAACACAAAAACCTAATCCTTTTTTTAAAATCTCTCAATGTTTGGATGGTCTGGTAAAGACCATCTCTCAGCAACCAGGCTGTGAAGGTTCCCGCTGGGAAGAGCAGGGTTACACTCCAGCTGGAAGGGCTGGAGTGGCTGTCCAGGGACAAAAGAGGACAGAGTGTCCGGATATGGTTGAAAGTGCCGTGGTGTGGTACATGGGGCATCATGAGATGAGATGTCGGATGATCATAATGATTATCTGCACTGGGAATAATGAATGGTAATGCTCAGAGTGAGTCTACAGGCCCTAGCCCATTAAGGTTCCCCTTGACTGGAAAGCTGGCCATCTCACACTTCCTATGGGTCCAGCTCTTGGCCTCTGGAGATGAGAGTAGATAAGGTCATCTGCTGCTCCCCTGCCATCAGCCCTCTCTGGCCCTTGGCTATGGTTCTCTGGCTTAGAGGCAACTCCTTCTGCTCTTCCCTGGCCTTCAGACCCCTCTAGTCCTGGATCTGACTTGGGGTCACCAACCAGCTAACCCCTCTTGCTGCTCTCCTGCCTTCAACCTTCTCCCAGGAACCATAATCAGTCTCCTGGCTCTGGCCCTTCATCTCAGGAAAGTCTGCCGGCTAGTCTTCCCAGGTCTTCACCCTTTTCAGCCTCCTGGCACTGGCTAACCCCTCCACTGGCTCCCTGATAATTCCTCCCTTGTTCCAGGGTGGGCCTACAGAGAGCTCTCTCACCATATCTCTTTCTTCCCCAGACATCCTTTTTTATAGCTCAAAGGGCCAGTATCACCCTGTACACCTCTTTCCAATGGACTAAAGCATCCATATCTAGCCATGGAAAGTGACGAGCTATTTCATCTTAAGCCTGTCATTGATCTGGGACTGAATGTTGCTCAGCCTATGCAGTGGAAGGGGGATTTCATATTTGGGAGGGAGAGGAAGAGAGAGGAAACTGTCCTTTGGCAAGCTGCTGTTTAAAAAAAAAAAAAGGGGGGGGGTGGGGAGGGGAGGGGAGGGGAGGGCAGGTGTTTGCAACTGCTTGATGGATTAGTGGCAGAGTACAAGGTAAGGTTTCAAAGATGAAAAATTGCAAACAATGTGATAAACTGCAGAACCTTACGATAAAGTGTATCACATGAATATCATCACCACATACGTTTAAAATTACAATAGTTTTCTGTATATAGATAAAATGTACACATGCGTATGTATGTCATATTGTGTAGTTTTAGATATTTGTAGCAGAATTAATTCCCCAAACTATATTTTTCTTTAGGAGGAGACTTCTCCATTCATTACTCTTGCAAAAGCCCTGACTTATCCTTTTTTCTTGTCCTGCCCACTTTTTCTCCAATTTACTCACCTTATCCTCAAAGCTTCCCATTGTACCCACCAGCTTTCCAGTCAAGGGGAACCTGAATGGGCTAAGGCCTGGAGACTCACTCTGAGCATTACCATGATAGCCAGGATCACGGAGGAGGTTGCAGTGGATTCCCCCTAGGCTGGTGCACTTTGGGGGAACAGTGATGGCGAAGGGTCCTCAGCCACTGTGCTATAAGTGGATATACAATGAGCTCAAACTTTGCTGCTTTTATGCTTCAATGCAAGATCATCAGTAATGATGATGGAAGCATTTGTCTGATTTTGGGATAAAAAATTCAACCCCCCAAGCATCTAAGTGCCTAAGTCACCTCTGAAAATGGGACTTGAGTTCCTAACTCACTTATGCACTTTTGAAAACTTTACCCTTGATCTACTTCAAAGACTGGGTTCTTGTACTTTGTCCTTAGTAAATATTCTTGAAAATAGCTTTCTATATCCTTTTTATAGTATCTTAAAATGTTAATTCTTTAAGACTTGGGAGCTGTATCTAAGTAAATACAGTGCAAGTATTAAACACTTGTTATTTTTAGGTTAATACTTAGAAGCAAGGCAACATATATCTAAAGTTGTACCAAGGTTGGTCTACAGTAATGAATTGTACTTAAAGTATGAGGTTTAGCACTGAATTATTCCTGTTTCTTTTATGAATTTGCAATTTCATGTTCATGAGAAGTGCCAGGCATGAAGTGGCTTCTTGCTGTTGTGCACAGGTAACATTGCTTTTACCACGCTTCAGTGAAGATCAGCAGGATGCAGCACAAGTGCTTCAGGATGTCAATGATTACAACCGGAGATTCTCAGGACAGCCCAGATCTGTAAGTAAGGTGGGGGAGGGGGGCGGGTCAATAACCAGTGAAAGACTGACACTGTTTTATAATGTGTAATTTTCTTCCAGGTGTTTATTTTCTGTTCATAATTCATGGGAACTACACAGGTTTTGTTTAGTAAATACAAGTTTCTGCAGCTTAAGCATAGAAACATTTATTTTTAACTACTCGTATAACCTAGCATTTCTGTTGTAATGACATGGTACTTACTAAAGCCCTGATTCAGAAGAGCATCCTTTATTCAGGAAGTCTGGTTAAACGTGTACTTACGTGCTTTCCTGATTCAGGGCCTAAATTATTCATAATTAACAAGTAAAGAAATATGTGGCCTGTAAAGAAAAATATTTCCCTTTTTCCTCCCAGTTTATAAAGACCCAGAATTGATAGGAGAATTTAGCTTTGCTTTCTTCTGTATTGATATAGCTCCCTTTCTTTTGTAAATGTATTTTGAGTTCTGTGCTTCCTTGATTTCCTAATGAGTTGTGTGCCTTCTCTATTTTGTTCTCTAAACTTTTCTCTGAGTGTTATTTCTATAACTGGGTGTCATAATTAGAGTGGTAAGAATTTTAGAATGTACACCTTGCAAGCTACTGTTGTCACATTTGCTAGGCACAGTTCGTACACGCAGACCCTGATCCTACAAATGAGATGTGTCCAGGTAGATACCAGTGATTTCAGTGGGGTTCTGCCTGCACATATCTCATTAGTTTCTTCCTAGGGACCCTACCCCAAATAGTTTACAATCTAAATAGACGACACAGACAATATGAGAGAAAGGAAGTATTATCCCCATTTTACAGGTAAAGAGATTGAAAACCTGGTCCAAAGGCCATTGAAATTAAGAGACTCCCATTAACTTCAGTGGGTTTTGGATTAGGCTCTCAGCAACTTGCCCATGGTCACGTAGGAAGTCTGTGGCGGACCCAGGAATTGAACCTAGACATCCTGCCTGTGAATGTTGAACACAGTCAATTGCCTTAATCACAAGACTACCCTTACTCTCTAAAGTAGCTCATGTCACCTTTTAGCATTGGTTCTCAAACTGGGGGTCGCGACCCCTCGGGGGGTTGCAACCTGGTTATGTGGGGGGTCGTGAGCCCCGACCCCAGCGCGCAGCTACAAGTTGAGAGCCCCGATCCCTGCGCCCTGGCTGCGAGCCGCGACCCTGACAGGGAAGTGTGGCTGCGAGCCCCGACTCTGACCCCCCATGGGGCTGTGAGCCCAGACCCCAACCCTGGCCAGGAGCAGGGCTGCGAGCTCCAGGCAGGCACAGGGCTGCGATCCCTGAGTCCAACCACCACGTGAGGTTGCGAGTCCTGACCCCAACGAGGAGAGGGGCTGTGAGCCCTGAGCTGGGGCATCCAGGATGCTGTGAGCCCCGACCCCTGTACTGGGGTTGTTGGGCAAAGCCCCAGCCATGCTGAGGGTTATCAGCCGGGAGCTCTGCCGGGCACAAGGTTGTTAACCCTCCAGCTCTGCCACACACAGCCCTGCCTGTCAGCCCCGAACCCCCCACCCGCTGTGAGGCCTTCAGCCAGGTGCTTGGTTGTGAGCCACCATCAGCACCATGTGCCAGCCTCAGAGCCCCAAGCTCCTCCAGCCCAGCTCCGCCTCCAGTGCTGCTCCACCTCCAAAGAAAGGGCGCCAAATAGAAGTTTGCCCAGGGCACCATTTTTCCTATGGCTGGCCCTGGCACTGAGACAACATTAGAGGGCTGGATTCGCAGCTGAACGAGTACTTTATTAATTAACAATCAGACACACAAGTGCAAACTTTCTCCTGAAAATAATGGCCACTTGTACTGCTGAAACCGCTAAAAAACAAAAGTATCTCGAGTCTTCCATTAAACTGGATTTTCCCAGTATCATCACCTCTGGAATTGAAAAGCCGCAATGTGTCATTGGCTCTGAAGTTTTGTCTGCTGAATCAATGAAACCATGCAAACGGCAGCAACATCTTGAAACTAGACATCCTGAGCATAAAAATCGAAGCGTGGATTTTTTTCAAACGCAGAGAAGCAGCAACAAAGGCGGCCCGGCCTGGTGCTGATGGAAGTTTCCGACAGCAAACGTCTTCCGCTGCGGAGGCCTCTTGCACCGTGTCACTACGAGCTGCCCCTACTCAAGCGCCACATGCAGCGGGTGAGGCGCTTATTCGGCCAACGGGCAAGGAGACTCTGGCAGTCGTGGTTGGCAAGGATACTGCCAAAAACCAGAATACCTCTCCCTGCCTAATGACACTGTGAAACGCAGATTATGTGAGATGTCTGAAGATATCAAAAAACAAGTTGTGCATGAAATTAAAAATTCTGCTTTCAGTATGTTCAGCCTGCAACTTGATGAAACCACTGATGTTACTCGCTGCGCACAACTGGTCGTATCCGTACGGTGTGTTAATGCCGGGGATGTTAAGGATGAGTTCTTAGTCTGTGAACAACTTGAAACAACCACAATTGCACAGGCCATTTTCAATAAGGTGAACTCCTTTTTCGAAAGCAATGGCATTGAATGGAAAAATCTTTGTGGTATCTGTACCGATGGTGCTCCAGCAATAATGGGTGCACAGTCTGGCTTTCGGCAGAAGGTAAAGTGTGTCTCACCTAATGTGATTGTCACTCATTGTGGAATCCATCGTCAAGTCCTCGCTGCAAAGACATTGCTAATATGCCTTAATGCTGTGGTGGATGTTGTTATACGAGCAGGGAACTACATTAAAGCTCATGCTCTGAATAGTCATCTCTTTCGAGAGCTCTGCAATGAAATAGGTGGTGAATATGAAGTTCTGCTTTTCCACACTCAAGTCCGATGGCTTTCTAGGGGACACACATTAAAGCGCGTTTTTATACTTTGCGAAGAGATGGCAAAGTTTTTCCTGTGAAAACAGAAACAAGAGCTGAACAAAACGTTCAGTGACAAGAAATGGCTTCTCTGCTTGGCATACCTAGTTGATATCTTTGGTAGCCTTAATGATCTCAATCTGTCAATTCAGGGAAAATGTTCAACATCAATAGACCTGACTAATAAAATCAAAGCCTTCTGGATAAAGTTGGATCTGTGGTGCAGGAAGCTGGACACAGACAGTTACAGCATGTTTCCGACACCTTCCTTGTTCAGCGAGGAGGAAGAAGTTAACATGAATAGCGCTCTCAAGTCAGCGATCAGTAAACATTTGTGAGCCCTTCATGAAGAGTTCTCACACTACTTCCCAGCGCTACAAGAAGCACTTCATTCCCCGGTGAAGAACCCTTTCAGTGTGGCAGCTGAGCAGTTACCTACGGACAATATTTACACACAGGAACAGTTTGTCGACATGATCAATGATGATGACATGAAAGCAAAATTCACACAGCTGCCTCCAGACCAGTTCTGGTGCTCAGTTGCAAGTGAATACCCACTGGCATCTGAAATGGCCTAGAGAGTCCTCCTGCCATTTCCCACTACCTACTAATGCGACAGTGGATTCTCCAGTCTTCTCACAGTAAAGACGAAATCTCAAAACCGACTTAATGTGAAGGGCGACATCAGATGCGCCCTTTCTAAAACAACACCAAGAATAAAACTTCTTGTGTCAAATAAACAGCATCATCCATCTCACTGATTTTTGGCTGCTTCAGGTCATTAATTGCTGTCAAGTATTAAAATAAAATTCTACTTAAAAATAACTTTTCCACTTATATTTAATTCGATAAAAATGTGTTTTAGTCTTAATTTAAAAGCAGTGAGAAAAGGTAAATTCATTTTAAGCAATAGGGTTTAAATTTAGTATTTCACATAGTGTTAAATATCAAAAATGTGTTCTTAATTTCTAAGGGGGGTCGCACTCACAGGCTTGGTGTTCGAAAGGGGTCACCAATACAAAAAGTTTGAGAACCACTGCCTTTTAGTCTTCTATTCTGTGGCTCTGTCTGCTTTGGGAAAGGAGTCATTATTGAAACAGTGCTCAAATTAAAAAATGGCTCCCACTGAACCATGGCTAATTAGTGTGGATGAAGCCACAGAATAAAAGATAAGAAGGCGCCGTGGCTGGGTTTATTTTGTTTTCTAATCTTAAAGCTTGGACAGTCCCCTGAAAAGCCTCATTTAGCCACAGCTTATATATTGCATTATTCTTTTTCAGAAGAAATGTAATCCGTTGCAGCTTGATTATGGTAACTCATAGGGATCCCCAGATTTTTTCCATATTCTTAGATTTTCCATACTTTCTTCCATTGCATCCTACTCACTCGATTAACATTTTGCTTTCCTGAAATCTGTTTTTGTTTATTTACCTTTTCTTAAATATATACTGCTGCATTCTGTGAATCTTCTCTTTGCTATAATGAATTCAAGCCCCTTTCTTTATTGTATTGAACTAATATAACTTGTGATCATTGGTACCAAACTTCTCTACCATTGTTATATCCTCAATCAGTTACTACTTATCAGTAAGAAATGGATCCAGAATAGTTTCTCCACTGCTTGCTCTTGCTACGTGGTGAATCATAAGTTGTCTTCTGTGTCAATTAAGATGCTAGTTTTCCTTTGATGCTAGTTTTCCTGTGTTTCTTACCCAATAGGTGTCTTGGCAGTTAAAATCTTTCATTAATTCATTATACTGTGGTTTCAAGTACCAGGTCTAGAAACTTTCAGTCTTGTGATCTACTGGATTCCAAAACTGGTGAATGTGGTAATATCAATGTTGTGCTTAAAAAAAAAAGAAAAGAAAAAGAAATCCCATTTAGGAAGTATTTATTTTGGCATTTTGTATGATGCTACAAAAATTAATTATTTCTATTTTGTTTGTTCATAGATTATGGAAAGAATTATGGATTTACCCACTTTACTGCGGCATGCTTTCAGGGAGATGTTTACTGTAGGGGGCCTTTTCTGGATGTTCCGTATCAGAATAGTCCTCTGCCTGCTAGGAGCTCTGCTCTATCTGGCTTCACCTCTGGATTTTCTTCCTGAAGCCCTCTTTGGAATTTTGGGATTTTTAGATGATTTCTTTGTCATCTTTCTGCTGCTGATATACATCTCTATCATGTACCGAGAAGTAATAACGCAAAGACTGAATAGATAATGAGTGGAAACAATCATGATACAGAAGTTTGTGTGGAATGCTGAACAAAGGGAACCATGACAGTATGACATAGTAAAGCACCTGTATAAACTTTTAGTTTTTGCAATTAAATAGCTTGTAGTAAATTACTTTGTGCAAATGTGAGGGGTTAAACTGTGGTGATGCTTAACTGGAATCTTTAATTTGTGTTACATATGCTTAAATATTGAAGAGGTTAGATTTATGATGTAATAAATTACCTACATCTGCTTACTCCCAATGAGCAATTGTATGTAATGCAAGATAATGCTAGTTATAAAACACCTCTTCGTGTGTAGTTTGTGAAAGGGAAGTTCTATTTATGTGATGTCAGGACTTCAAACAAAAAAGAATTCAGATTAGCTTGGCGCATTAAGACACTTCAATATATAGCTTATCAAACAGCTTAATGTCTCACTGTGGTGGGTCAAAGTATTTTTAAATAACAATAGTTTTTCATATCTGTCTATGCAAGAAGAAACCCAAAGACAGCATTACAGGTTGACGCAGTGAATTTTACTGCTGTACACAATTCGTACTGCACAAAGAGAAGAAAAAACACTTCAGTGTTGCTTTAATTGCACTATGTATAATATGTATTTCCAACAATTTTACTTTTCAGTTTTGGGGGGAAAAGGCTTTCCATGAGGGCCAAGATGAAGAAACCAGGAATAGTCAACACTTTGGTGACTGGCACTGATTAATCTTTTTTCACATAGGTTTTGTGTACATTAGCAGTACAGTATTTGAACATCGGGTAAGTTGCACTATTGTAAGCCCTACTTTATATCCCCCTGCAACACATTTAAACTGGGGGTTTGCATCCATGCAGCTACATCAAAGTAATTTACCACTGCAAAAAAACCTGTAGGTTTTTAGTAGCAATTTGTTTGAAAGTGGGAATCCAAAGTGTATGTCATAACAGGATAGTTTTTACACTTAAAATTTTACCTGAATATGGATGGTAATTAATAAAGTAATTAAAGTATTTAGGTGAATCCAGTAACTTTATTCTTTCTCACAAGTTTGTATCAATAAGTTAAAAAAACAAAACAAAAACAAAACAGTAACTTGGGGCCATAGAAATCTGCTGAAAAATTAAAAATCTGTAAGATTTTTTTTTACCCCAAATGTTTGGAATTTGTGGGTAGTTTTAACACCAGATACCACAAGCTACAAGGAGAATGATTTGAAAATAGTTTCATTTTATGAAATCAGTGCTGCTAGGAAACTCAAAATCCACAAGCCATTCTGTGGGAATTCAGTACTTCCTAGCTGGAGGAAAGAAATATTTTTGAAGCAAAATAGCAAACATTCTAACTTTCTGAATACTTGAAAATAAAATTAATAGAATAAGCAATCCTTCGTATGGTTACATAATGTGGGTTGGGACATATTTTGAAACGGCCTCCATTAATATCACCTCCATTTTCTGATCATGCAAATATATGTGCATACAAGTTTCAGTGCTTATACATGTATAGGCAGATGATGGTATTTTTTCATTGAATGCTTTTGGTTAATGGGTATTGCAGAGTCTGTCAGTTTTGTGTTGTTGTATCAGTGCTTAAAGTGCACATCACTGGTTTTGCCTTTATAAATATAAGACGGGGTGGTTGTTGGGTTTTTTTGGTTTTGTTTTTGAAAATTTGCCCTTGAATATCCAAAGTCATGTTATGATTTAAGTGGATTGTTGAACCTTTCTTCACACGTATCTTCTACTTGAGATGGGTGAAAAGAGAAAATGGAGGAGATAAAAACAAAAAAATTAAAAAAGAAAGACATGGCAATAAGAGTATGCTATTGGCTTTGGCTGCCTTTAGTGTTTTTTAGCACCTCAGCTTTTCCCTTACTTTTGTCAACACTAGTGTATGATGACAACTTGTTGGCTACCTCAGTTAAATGTCAACATGCCGATACTATGTGAATCTTGCTTGATATTCAAGGAACTTAAATCCTGCCTGATATATGCACATTTAAGATGACAAAGTAAGGTATTATGGAGAGTCAGGTGCACAGATCTGCACATTGCTGCTGTAGGCAGAGCTCTCCAAGAGGTCCAACCTGCTCCTTTAGATGGTGGCAATATTGAAAAGATGATTATAGGACTGATAAACTTATCCTCGTACGTTTTTTGGGGCTTGGCCATCATGAGTCCTATGGTCACAAATAGCTTCCTCTTTACTTCCCAAGAGAACGGTACAAACTAGTCATTTTGGTAAGGGGAGTCCTTTCCTAAACTTGATATCCCATTTATCTGTTTCTTCCACAGATGTGTTCACATTTTTGCCCTTGCCACTCTTTACACCTGGAATGACCTCCCTCCTCTGATCAACAAGGCACTCCCTGAATCTCCTCATTCAAAGCCCTCCTTAGACCCACTTCTGCCATGATGCATATGCAAAATTAGCCAACCTGAGGAGTCTGTTCATAAACACTCTTTAGTATGAGAGCTCATGCACAAGCTGTCACTGAGTAAGTGCATAATCTTACTGATGTTACTGTTTCCTCCCCTGCCCCTTCCTTTCTGTCTTGCCAGGCCATGCCTAATTTTAAGCTCTCGGGGGCCAAGGAACCTGTCATCTTTCTGAGTAAGAGGCACTCAGCTCACCTTTGGGTGCCGATAACAATAATACAGGCTTTAGTTCAGCAAAGCACTTAAGGATGTGTGTGTAAGTGCTTGGCTGAATTGGGGCTGCCTATCCTACCTGTAAAAACTAGGCCAATTGATGATATTCTAAACCTATCATGTGTTTTAGCAGGGACATTTTAAATATGTAGTATGACAGTTTTCAGTGCTCTGTATGGTTAAGGAGGCGAGTGCTGTGCTCAGCTCGGTTATACAGGAGCAGAAGATGCGGCCAATATACTGAATTTGTTCATTTACTTTGCATCCATGCATTCCTGCATCGATATCTTCCTTGTCCAGGAGAAAATTCTTCACCAAACCACCGATTATCAGTATTTATGGAAGGAATGACTGGATCATGCTGCCCTTATTTCAGATGATTCTGTTGTTGTGTGGCAGTGTGTGTATATAGAAGCATAAGTATTTTTCATGCACTCAGCGCTGCAGTATCTGAGCACCTATATGGATGCTTCTGTAATTCTTCACAGTAAACATAAATTGCACTTACAAAACAATGCTCAACGATCCTCTTCTTTTGACTAGATGCAGACCTGTGTTCCACTTAGGTGTGTGCATGCCCAGTGCACCAGAACCAGAGACTTTTGCCTAGCAGTCCCAGTAGAGGGGCGGCGCTTGTGGCAGTGGCCCCTCCCCTGGCGATATAAGGTGGCGCCAACCTGGGCCCCCTCAGTTCCTTCTCACCGCCGGTTGCTGGAGTCTTTGCTCCACTCCTTCTGTCTCTACCTTTAGGGGTAGGCTGGTCCACTTTTACAATGCTTGGGACTCAATTGCCTACTATCAGATCGGGCTACACAATCCAGTTCCCCTCCATGCCCTGTTCTCACCTCCTTTCGCCGTCCCTCCTCGGGGAGCCATCTCACAAGACACTGCTCTCCAAGCTGGTCAGTTCTCAATGGTGGAGGAAGTTCCACAAGAACACTGAGGCCATGGCTTTGACTCCTGGTACCTCCTGATTCCGAAATCCCAGGACAGGATGAGACCCATTCTCGACCTTTGTGGCCTCAACAAATTCATCAAGTACATGAGATTCTGCATTGTCACTCTATCTGCAATCCTCCCTGCGCTGTCTCAGAATGACTGGTTCACTTCTCTGGACCTTCAGGACGCTTACTTTTAGATGGTGATTCTGCTGGGCCGCAGGAAGTTTCTGCATTTTGTGGTAGGAGAATGCCACTTTCAGTATATGGTTCTCCTGTTCGGCCTCTCTTCTGTCCACTGATCTTACCAAATGTATGGCGATGGTCTTGGCATATCTCAGGAAGAAGGGAATCCACACCTTCCTGTACCCTGATGACTGGTTGCTGAAGGGTGGCTCCAGAGAGGAGGTTCTTGACCACATCAACATATCATTGCATTTGCTCAACCATCTGGGACTCATTTTAAATACTGCAAAGTCAACCTTGGTTCCCACTCCGAAATCAAGTCCATTGGGGCCCAGTTAGATTCCATGAGGTTGAGGGCATTCCCGATGACCGGCTTCGAGGCAGTTCAACAGATGTGCCTCAGTCTGCAATCTCAGCCCTCCATGACAGTCTGCGTGTGCCTGAGCCTTTTGGGCCACATGTCCGCTTGCACGCAGGTGATCCACTTCGCCAGGTTGTGCCTTGTCCCTCTTCAAATGTGGTTCAGAACAGCGTACCACCCTGACTTCTCTGGACAGGTTGGTTCCCCTTTCTTCACCAGTCCTAGATTCCTTGTGTTAGTGGGAGTCCCCACACAGTGTGTGCCAAGGAATCCTCTTCACCCAGCCCTCTCTGACCAAGTCAGTGGTTACCGACACTTCCCTTCTGGGTTGGAGTACACATCTGGACTTGTTGAAGGTGCAGGGCCTGTGGTTGGAACAGGAAGCCTCACTCCATATCAATGTGTTGGAACTTCAGGCCATCCTGTCATGCTTTTCAAGACTACATCCAGGCACTCAGTGTTTCACATACTCACTGACAATACCACCACGATGTACTATGTGAACAAGCAAGGAGGGGTGCATTCTAGGTTATTCTGCCTGGAGGTGATCAACCTATGGCAATTTTGTATCGAAGAAGACATCACCCCATAGCCGCCCGTGTACTGGGCGTGCAAAATCGTCTCACGGACCATCTCAGCAGAGTTTTCTCCCGGAGCCACAAGTGGTCCCTGAAGGGGAGTGTTCTCTGGGTTGTCTTTGCAACTTGGGGCATCCCTGCAATTAACCTGTCTGCGATGAGGGAGAATGGGAAATGTCAACTATTCTGCTCTTGAGGGGGCGTCAGCTCCCTCTCCAACACCTTCCACTACACCTGGTGGTCAACTCTTCTGTATGTCTGTCTACCTATTCCAGTCATTCTACGAGTCATCCTCAAGCTCAAAGTGGATCGAGCCAAGTTCATCCTCATTACTCCTGCGAAACAGTGCTGGTTCTCCTTGCTCTGTCAATTCAACCTCCCATTTCACTTCCTCTCCATCCCAACCTGCTCATGCAGAGCCACAACCAAACCCTCCATCCTGCAATCAGTTCCCTGCACCTCACAGCATAGCTGCTGCATGGCTAAATGAAGAGGAAGAGTGGTGCTCAGAGGCCGTCCAACGAGTCATACTCCGCAGTAAGAAGTCCTCCACTAGGATGATCTGCTTAGCAAAATGGAAGAGGTTCTCGATCTTGTGCTCAGTTCACTGAGAGTGCATTTGGCAGTGATATCAGCGTTCCATCCCCTGATTCAAGGGAAGTCAGTTTTTCCCAGTGCCGTGGTGATGAGATTTCTGAATGGGTATCTCCCTTTACATCCTCCAGTCTGAGAACTGGTTCCCTGGTGGGACCTAAACACGGTTCTGACAGCTCTGAGGGGCCCTCCGTTTGAGCCCCTTGTGTCCTGTGTGCTGCCTCTCCTGTCTCGGAAAACAGCATTCCTGATAGCCATTACTTCAGCAAGAAGGGTGTGAGAGTTGCAGGCCCTAATGGCTGAGCTGCCTTACACTGAGTTCTCCAAAGACAAGGTAACACTGTGACCATACCCAAAGTTTTTATTCAAGATGATCTCTCTGGTTTATCTAAATCAGGCGGTGTATTTACCTGTTTTTTCCCTAAACCGCACTCTTCCCTGGAAGAACAGTGCCTCCACTCTCTGGATGTCTGGCAATGTCTAGCCTTTTTCTAAACAGGACTAAACCTTTGCATGCTTCGCCTCACCTGTTCAGGTCCTATGGGCTGCATGAAGGGGCAATAGTCTCGGCACAGACCATCTCTAGATGGGCAATACCCTGTGTCAAGACTGCTTATGAGATAGCTTGGGTTACACCTCCCCAGCAGATACAGGCTCACTCCACAAGAGCTCAAGTGACTTCAGTAGTGTTCCTCAGGGACATTTCCATACTGGATATTTGCAGGGCAGCCATGTGGTCATCCATACCTACGTTTAGGGACCATTGTGCTCTTATCACATCTTCCGGAGTGGATGCAGGCCTTGGGAAGATGGTCCTGCAGTCCATATTGCAGTAGACTCTGAGCCCCACCTCCGAATTGGGGTACTGCTCGTGAGTTACCTCCATGGAATACACGCGACTCGAAGAAGAAATGGTTACTGACTGTAACTGTGGTTCCTTGAGATGTGATGCAGACATGTATTTCACAGCCTACCCTCCCTCAGCATCAGAGTCTCCTCTCAGGGGCTTTCAGTGCAAAGGAACTGAGGGGGGTCAAGGCGCCGTCACCTCATATAACCAGGGGAGGGGCCACAGCCATGAAGCACAAGCACCACCTCTCTACAGGCGATGCTAGGCAAGTCTCCGGTTCCAACACACTGGGCACGCACCCCTAAGTGGAATACTTGTCTACATCTCATCTCGAGATGTAGCTTTTTTCAGAACCACCAGTAGCCCATCAGTAGATGGGAGTCTTTTTGTGAAGGACCCCAGGATGAACAGAGCCCTCACCCCCAAAGAAAGGGATGCACTGTTAGCATTATTCATAGGGATTTTTCTCCCAAAGAGTCCTGAGTCCATGTAGCCTAGATAAAAATTTGAAAGACTGACAGCAGCAAAGCGCCAATGGAAAAAATGACAAGCCCTGAAAGATTTTCATAGCTTTCCAATAAGCCATGAACTTTAACAAGGGAGAACAGCCAAAACAATGTGTCTTAGCTCCCATAAAATATCCTGCAGCACCCTTAGGCCTCACAGTGACCCTTATCAGAAGTACTGTATAGAATTGCCTGTTGCCAAGTTGGTTGTGACTTGCAGCATTCATGTCATTGGTAACAAGGGACGGGGCTAGAAGTTGAGATAAGAATATTGCCAAAGGTCTCCCAACAGCTGTTTGGGGCTAGGGTCTGCATGCTACACAAGATAAAAGCCTCTAAAGCAAAAACAATTCTAAGCTGTCTGTTTTTTACTGATAATAAATCACTGTTAAAACAAGGGTCTCCTTGCTGATTTTTTTTTTACTGGTTTTGTGGGTTGGACTCTGTTCTGTTCTCTCCCCTCAAACTTGGTTACAGACACTTTTCTTTAAAAATACAGTCTTCTAGAGTTGTCCTGACTAGGTGTCAGCTCCTTAGGGCAAGACAGCTGGAGCTTGCTCAGCTCTTAGAGGTGGTTTTGTTGTTGTTTAACTTTGGAGGGCAGTAGCAGTAGGGTGAAATGTGGACCAGGTCCCCCGCAGGGTCACCCTCACTAGGCATAAACACTGCCCTCTGCATGTTCCAGCCAGTTCCTTCAGTCACATGGGAAGCGAAGCTCCCAGAATAAGCCAATGCAGATGGTCAATTATTGCCAAAAAAAATGCCCAAAGTAAAATAGGAAAAAGATGTTAGCACTACACACCTTAAAAGAAGAAAATCCCCAGACTTGGCAGGCAGGTAGGTGTGACCTCCTCCTCTGGTATTATCTGGACTGGTGATCCGCTAGGTCCCTCCAATTCTTGACTCTGGGAGCCAGCCTTACTCTGCTCACTATGCCACTGTGACGGGATCCCTCCGGGGTGCAGCCTGGGACTGTGCCCCCTGAACTCTCACCAGCCTAGGCTGTCTCTCTCAATGCCTTGCTAGCAAACCCTCCAGGAGCTGTGATCACTCATCATATCTGCATGTGGAGCCCCACACCCAGCTAGGTTGCATGAATGCTCCCAGAGCCACTCACAAATCACACAGAGAAAGGCACCAGCCCAATCCCCCCCAGTTCCCAGCAATGTACCCCAGGAATATAAATTTATTAATTAGTTCACCACTTCAGCAATGGAAAGTGGACATACACCAGCCTTTGCCAACCTGAGCAGATTTGCCCCACATTTCATACAAACTCACTGGTAAAGAGAAACAAACAAATTTATTGACTATAAAATGTAGATATTAAGTGGTAGGCAAAAAGTCAGAGTGGTTACCAAAATAAAATAAAATATAAGCACGCAGTCTAAACTCTCATCTCTATTAGACTGGGCAAAATCTAGATTAAGCAGTTTTTCTCACCCTACTGGATATTGCAGTCCTTATTATACAGGTTTGTTCCTTAAATCTGGGCCAATCTCCTCAGTTGGAGTCTTGTCTTCTTCTTGGTGTCTTAGTTGCTTGCAGCGAAGGTGGGGGCAGGAGAAGGGCCCAGTATGTGTCCACTCTGTCTGTTTTATACCCTCAGTCCATGTGCTTGGGGAGCACAAGTCTAGGCATGACTGTGGGGAATTGCTGAGTCTCTCCAAGCAAGGTTGAGAAATTCCCCTGGTGTGGCCTCATGCAGGTGATTCATTGCATTGTAGTTCCCTTTGCTGGACAATGGCTGTTGATGGGTTGTTTGACACTCTGCCTGGGTGTTGGTTACTTTCTTCGCTGTTGCCTCTGGGGAGCTCATATCTGGCTGATTCCCCAATTTTACAGCATGTTTTAGAGACAGCCATACTACATAATTCTCATAACTTCATATGCATTAATGATATACATATGTGGATAGAGAAATTACTTTCAGCAGATCATAACCTTTCCCCTGATACCTTACAAGGCATGTTTTATATGTAAGATCACAATTATATGAAAATTGAGGAATATGGGGTTACAGGACACTCCCCAAGGTATAGAATGTCACAGTAGGTGGGTGAGAATCCTGCTGAGTGACTTAAACAATTTGAAGAAGGTAGCTTCATAGCTTTTGGAGGGAGTCAAGCAAAGGAGACCCCCTTGGGTGTGATTGTACCACACTGCAACCCATTTCCACTTGGGCTTGTAAGTCATGCTGGATGGTTTCTGAGATTCTAGGAAGACATGAACCACCTACTGAGAGATACCAGGCCTGCACCTTGGGACAGAGTGAGGTGCCCTGGTTACAGCACCCATCCAGGATGTGGGAGACAGGTTCAAATCCACTGGGCTATGTGATGTTCTGAGGTGGGGCTCTCAATCTTTCCTATTGAAGCTGTGTGGATGCCCACCGGCAAACTTTTATGCACCTAAGGAACTTTATGAGTAGAAAAATAGGCACTGCGAGACTTTAAGCACCTCCAGTGCCAGGTGGCAGTTGGGGTTTTGAGGATCTATATTTTGGATGCAGGCATCCTGATTCCTGTGTAAATCTAACCCATAGTTTATAAGAGCAGACATCGAGGGAATGAAAAGAGGCAGCTCTTCCTAGAGCTTTGTAGATCAGCATAAAGAGCATGAACTTGACAGAAGGAGACAGGAGGCTGCTGGAGGAATTTGAGTCGTAGTCTGATGTACAGATCCATTGTCTCCTTTTATCAAGGCTAAGAAGTTACAAATTTGGTGCTGCCAAAACACACATGACTAATTCTGACCAATGCAACCATTGTTTCATTCTGCCACTTGAAATATGAACCAATTAGCCAGTGGAGCTCATTGCCACAAGATATCACTGAGGCCAAGAGCTCAGCAGGACTCAGAAAAGGACTGAACATTTAGATGGAGAACAAAAAATATTCAGAGATTAATAGTAGGTGGTAAAATGTAACAAGATTGCATAGGGGTATAAAATCCTCAAGCTTCAGGTATAAGCCAACCTCTGGCTATTGAGGGGGGCGGGGGGGGCGGTGTGTGGAAGGAAGCTTTCCCTGAAGCCGCTACGGCAGTGTTTCTTGTACCTTCCTCCAAAGCATCTGGTGCTGGCTACTGTCGGAGACATAATACTGGACAAATGGGCCTGGTGTGATCCAGTCTCTTATGTCCTGTATTTCTAATCCATGTTAACCTTATGCACCAGTCAATATTGCTGACTTGCTTCCTTTTCTCCAGCCTTTTTAATAGATAGCTAAACTTTAAAAAAAAAAAAACAACAAACTATTAACTTTCTCAGGGCATCTTACTGATTATTTACAATGTTCCATTTTATTACAAAACCTCAATGTTTGTCCCTTGTTTTCCAAGAAGATGATTTGTTTCTCATGATTAACAGATGCTTAATTGGTGGGAGGAAAGAGAGTAGCAAGTGCTAATATGAAGCCAATTGCTCATTGCTGGCAGGTGACTAATGAGGAGCAGTGGGTATATCAGGTGTTACTAATCGTTTGGCTAGAATATTTGGTGCAGAAAGCTGTTCAGCTTCAAACTGACATATGTTGTGCATCATATTCAAAATCTTCTCTCTCCCTCCCCCTTCTGGAAATTTACTTGCTACATTTGCAATAGATGGAGCTGGGAAGGGCTTCCATTTCAACTTGTACCTTGTCACATTTTATACTGGAAAGTAACAACCACTTATTGCAAGCCCTCTTGAGTAAACAGCTTTTGGCTGCGGAAGTGGCTCCTGCGTACCCCGAAGATATATGTTCCTATATGTGGTAGTTCAAAATCATGCCTCCAGCTTGGGCACTAGAAGTTAGTAGGACGCTTGGCCAAAATCTGTTGCATTTGTTCCCCAAGTCATATAGAAAATTTGAGAGATTTTAATGTAGATTTACTCCAAATACATATGAAAAACACCCAATAAACTCTTTAGCAAAGTATGTGTCACCAATGAGCTGCTTTAATTTGGATGTTTTGGTTTTTTTTCATATAGCCTTTTTTTTTTTTTTAAATTCTCCTCAATCAACCTGAAATCTTTCAGTTCCCTGCTTCGATGTTTTCTCCCGGGATCTTCCTATTCTGCTATTTCCCCTGCCCCTTCCCTGCCTGTGAACGATGCTGAGGACCAAAAGAAAACTGAATAAAAATCACAACTTCGATAGGATAGTTGAAGATTTACATCTTTCTGAAATTTACACCCTGATTTCAAGGGAATGTCTTTTCCAGTAAACCCAATTGCCCTGGATAAATACCTGAGCAGAAGTGCCTGTAAAGAGAATCTGCAGTTGCCAGCTAAATTATCAAGTCCTGGAGTTGTTAACCCACTGACTGTAGTTCCTGTGCACAGCAAACTGAAAAAACCCTTCAATGGCTTTGTTCCTCTGCCTCCCCTGGTCCTGGATCCCATGGTAATGGGGGCAAACAGTGCTTTAGTTTAGGGTATTGGCTTCCCTGAAGCTTGTGTCTTTTGGTTTGATAATTGTTTATATAGATCAGTGAGAATACTGGGCATGGAATTCGAGTGGTACAACCTGATGCACTGAGCTACAAAAGCCATGGTTATATTCACACCAGGGTGTATGGGTGTACCATAGAATATTTGCATGAAGTTGGAGCCACACCTGGAGAAGCTGGACTAATCACTGTCATCAGGATTGCCTGCCACAAGCATCATCTCAAAAACCCTGGGACTTTTAAAATCATCAGTGTTGGGTTCTTTTTCATTGGGCCTTTTTGAGCCTTTACGGTTTGTGTTCTCAAGCTTTTCTTCACAAACCTGAGGGCTAGAAACGTCCTTTTAAAAAAATGAAATCTGAAATCCTTACATGAGTCCAAGAGCCAGGGATTCAAAAACACCACCAAATATCAAGAGAACTGCAATAAAATCACCAGAGTTGGCAACCCCAAGTCATTGATACTCAGACTTGGAAAATCCTGGCCAGGATAGCCTTCAGATTCTGGCAAACCCTGCTCTGGCCTCAAATCTCTCCTGATGACTCACTTCATCCTCGGTGCTAACAAGAGCCAAGTCAGTCAATAATAATGACACTTTCCGTGTAAGCAGCTAGAAGTGCACACACACAAAGTGAGTAACCTCATGGGTTTATTTCTGTAACCCTTGTCCTGTCTGACCTCACGCGCCCCTGCTGTTTGTTAACCCCGGCGAGTGAGCTCTTTGGGGTGTGGACGATGTCTTTCTATTTGTGCGGCAAGAACCTGATTTTCAAAAGAGCTCAGTCTTTGTCCTCAATAGGAGCTGCTGGGTGCTGAATTATTTTGAAAATCTGGCACTTTTAAGTGCCGTACAAGCCATTTCTAATAGTAAGAGGTGATGAGTTCCTGGAGGATCATCATAGAATCATAGAATATCAGGGTTGGAAGGGACCTCAGGAGGTCATCTAGTCCAACCCCCTGCTCAAAGCAGGACCAATCCCCTACTAAATCATCCCAGCCAGGGCTTTGTCAAGCCTGACCTTAAAAAATTCTAAGGAAGGAGATTCTACCACCTCCCTAGGTAACGCATTCCAGTGTTTCACCACCCTCCTAGTGAAAAAGTTTTTCCTAATATCCAACCTAAACCTCCCCCACTGCAACTTGAGACCATTACTCCTTGTCCTGTCATCTTCTACCACTGAGAATAGTCTAGAACCATCCTCTTTGGAACCACCTCTCAGGTAGTTGAAAGCAGCTGTCAAATCCCCCCTCATTCTTCTCTTCTGCAGACTAAACAATCCCAGTTCCCTCAACCTCTCCTCATAAGTCATGTGTTCCAGACCCCTAATCATTTTTGTTGCCCTTCGCTGGACTCTCTCCAATTTTTCCACATCCTTCTTGTAGTGTGGGGCCCAAAACTGGACACAGTACTCCAGATGAGGCCTCACCAATGTCGAATAGAGGGGAACGATCACGTCCCTCGATCTGCTGGCTATGCCCCTACTTATACATCCCAAAATGCCATTGGCCTTCTTGGCAACAAGGGCACACTGTTGACTCATATCCAGCCTCTCGTCCACTGTCACCCCTAGGTCCTTTTCTGCAGAACTGCTGCCGAGCCATTTGGTCCCTAGTCTGTAGCGGTTCATTGGATTCTTCCGTCCTAAGTGCAGGACCCTGCACTTATCCTTGTTGAACCTCATCAGATTTCTTTTGGCCCAATCCTCCAATTTGTCTAGGTCCCTCTGTATCCTATCCCTACCCTCCAGCGTATCTACCACTCCTCCTAGTTTAATATCATCCGCAATTTAGCTGAGAGTGCAATCCACACCATCCTCCAGATCATTTATGAAGATATTGAACAAAACCGGCCCCAGGACCGACCCTTGGGGCACTCCACTTGATACCGGCTGCCATCTAGACATGGAGCCATTGATCACTATCCGTTGAGCCCGACAATCTAGCCAACTTTCTACCCACCTTATAGTGCATTCATCCAGCCCATACTTCTTTAACTTGCTGACAAGAATACTGTGGGAGACAGTGTCAAAAGCTTTGCTAAAGTCAAGAAACAATACATCCACTGCTTTCCCTTCATCCACAGAACCAGTAATTTCATCATAGAAGGCGATTAGATTAGTCAGGCATGACTTTCCCTTGGTGAATCCATGCTGACTGTTCCTGATCACTTTCCTCTCATGTAAGTGCTTCAGGATTGATTCCTTGAGGACCTGCTCCATCATTTTTCCGGGGACTGAGGTGAGGCTGACCGGCCTGTAGTTCCCAGGATCCTCCTTCTTCCCTTTTTTAAAGATGGGCACTACATTAGCCTTTTTCCAGTCGTCTGGGACTTCCCCCGATCGCCATGAGTTTTCAAAGATAATGGCCAATGGCTCTGCAATCACAGCCGCCAACTCCTTTAGCACTCTCGGATGCAACGCATCTGGCCCCATGGACTTGTGCACGTCCAGCATTTCTAAATAGTCCCTAACCACTTCTTTCTCCACAGAAGGCTGGCCACCTACTCCCCATGCTGTGTTGCCCAGCGCAGCAGCCTGGGAGCTGACCTTGTTCGTGAAGACAGAGGCAAAAAAGCATTGAGTACATTAGCTTTTTCCACATCCTCTGTCACTAGGTTGCCTCCCTCATTCAATAAGGGGCCCACACTTTCCTTGGCTTTCTTCTTGTTGCCAACATACCTGAAGAAACCCTTCTTGTTACTCTTAACATCTCTTGCTAGCTGCAACTCCCGGTGCGATTTGGCCCTCCTAATTTCATTCCTACATGCCCGAGCAACATTTTATACTCTTCCCTGGTCATTTGTCCAATCTTCCACTTCTTGTAAGCTTCTTTTTTATGTTTAAGATCAGCAAGGATTTCACTGTTAAGCCAAGCTGGTCGCCTGCCATATTTACTATTCTTTTGACACATCGGGATGGTTTGTCCCTGTAACCTCAACAGGGATTCCTTGAAATACAGCCAGCTCTCCTGGATTCCTTTCCCCCTCATGTTATTCCCCCAGGGGATCCTACCCATCAGTTCCCTGAGGGAGTCGAAGTCTGCTTTCCTGAAGTCCAGGGTCCATATTCTGCTGCTCTCCTTTCTTCCCTGTGTCAGGATCCTGAACTCGACCAACTCATGGTCACTGCTTCCCAGATTCCCCTCCACTTTTGCTTCCCCTACTAATTCTTCCCGGTTTGTGAGCAGCAGGTCAAGAAAAGCTCTCCCCCTAGTTGGCTTCTCCAGCACTTGCACCAGGAAATTGTCCCCTACATTTTCCAAAAACTTCCTGGATTGTCTGTGCACCGCTGTAGTGCTCTCCCAGCAGATATCAGGATGATTAAAGTCACCCATGAGAACCAGGGCGTGCGATCTAGTAGTTTCTGCGAGTTGCTGGAAGAAAGCCTCATCCACCTCATCCCCCTGGTCCGGTGGTCTATAGCAGACTCCCACCACTACATCACTCTTGTTGCTCACACTTCTAAACTTAATCCAGAGACACTCAGGTTTTTCTGCAGTTTCATACCGGAGCTCTGATCCAGTCCATCAATCTGATCAGTCCATCAATGGCTATTAGCCAACATGGTCAGGGATGCAACCCCATGCTCTGGGTGTCCCTAAACCTCCCACAGCCAGAAGCTGGGACTGGACAATAGGGGATGGATCACTCAATAATTGTCCTGTTCATTCCCTCCGAAGCACCCAGCATTGGCCACTCTTGGAAGACAAGTCTACTGGGCTAGATGGACCATTGGTCTGACCCAGTATGGCTATTTTTATGAGTATGAGGCAGAGACGTGTGAGAGGGGAGCTCCTTTGTGTTGGAACAAAGGACCCAAGACTCAAGTTAACACTACAGATCCTTAAATGTCTTGCCTTACTCCTGGTCAGACTCTGCTCTGAGACTCACCAGTGTAAATCTGGAATAAATCTATTGAGTTCAGAGCTGTTACTCCTGAGTGACACCGGTGTACCTCAGAACAGAATTTGTACAGAATAAATACAGGAGTAATAAGAAATTAATTGAAATTTCATTGATAATGTCTGTTGCACTCCTGGTAGATTATCAACAAAGATAATTCTAAGTAATCTATTAATACCTGCCTCTATGTAATGAATATAGCTAGAGCTGGTCAAACATTTTCCGATTAAGGTGTTTAGCTGGAAAATAGGATTGAGTTGAAAATGAATATTTTTGTGGAAAAATAGTTTTTTACTAACTTTGCTATTTCCCAGATCTTTCTGAAAACAAATTTGGGGGGGAATAACAATTTTTTTCTAAATGTAAAAATTTGTGGGGGAGCCTGAAAATGTTCAAAATGTTTGAAAATTTTAATTTCATATCTGTGGGTTTCCCTCCCATTATCTGACCGTTACTCAATTGGCAAAAGTTGGATAATAGGGAGAAAGTGTGGCAAAATCAACTTTTTCCAATTTCCTGACTTTTTTTTTCCCAGTTGGGAAACAGGAACAAAGTATTAATAATATAACTTTCAGGGAGAAAATAACATTAATACTTTAAAGTTACATTTAACAGTGAAACATGGTGGGGAACCTACTTTCCCACAGCTTTGAAATTTCCCGTGGGAAAATTGGCATTTTTCAACAGTAAAAATTCAAAGGGGGATTTTTCCCATGAAAATTCGAATGGGAAAAATCCAGTTTTTCAGCCAGTTCTATGTATGATTAGAAAAAGAAAACTACCATACTGAACCCAAACAGGGCAGTGCTACCTCTCCAGTGCTGCTGCAGCTTTGAAACTGGACGCGAATGCTACAGTGCTCAGCTAAACCCCTTCCTCTCAGGCAATTGGTTTGCTCTGAGGGTGAAACTGTGGGAAGTGGCCATCTCCTATGGGCAGGAGAGAGAAGTTCTCTTGCCGTGGGAGGAGAAAGGGAGGCCATGGGAATCCAGCTCAGGAGAGGCCTGAATAAATAGTCCTGTGTTAAGGAGTCCTGACCTTGGGACAGGCAGTAAGAAAAGGCCCAGAAGGAGCCTGAAAGGGAGTGCTCCAAGGAAGTCTCTGGGGAATCCTGCTAAGGGCCAGAGGAGGCTAAGGAGCTGGGATAGGGCTTGGACTCACCATGCCTTGGGGAGTCCAAGCCATGAAGCTGCAGCGTGGGGAGTGAGTTCCAACCAGAGGGAGAGATCCAGTGGGAAAGCAGGCAGGTCCTGGGATCACAGCTCGTTGAGAGCAGTGGTGAGGAGGTGCAGGATTAGCTCTTCTAGTTGCATGAGTGGTACTTAAGTGAATTATCCCACATTCTCACCTGCCAGCAAGGTTGTCCAGAATTTGAGGGAGGGACCTTCTCGGGCTGTGATCCTTACCTCTGAGTGCCATTTTCCAGGGGACCCACTGAGTGCTGGACTCCCGCCGCGTTTGCCTTCAGGATTTTGGTGCAGATGCCCCAGTTACCCCCTTTCCCACATTTCTGTGCTGTCTGGGCCTAAGCCTATCTTGGTCAAGAGGGATCTGGTAGCTCCTCATACTGCTAGTGATGTTTGGAATCAGGTTGATGAAGTTCCTCTCAGACTGCCAGGCTTTCTGGATCATTCTATACTGGGTTTTCCTTGGCAGAATCATTCCTGGGTGTGAAGATTTTTGACATCACAACCTGCTTGTGGACATACTTAGCCCTACATGATCCACTGGCACTTCTCGAAGCTTCACAAAATGAACCCAGTGTATGATCAAACAAGGATGGTTACCTCACCAGTCTGCAGTGCACAATGTACATAGTGTAGGTAATTTTCCTTCTTATTCAGATGTTACCTATCATTTCTTTTGCATTTTCTACTTTCTTTTATGTGTTATGTTTGTGTGAGTTTTGTCTGCCTAGGGTCATTATAACAAAATAATTTGTCTTTGAGAGCAGTGATAATACAAATCTGACTATCAAGATAAAAATAATTCCTTCATTTGTGTTATATTTCCCTGTGCCTTGAGCAATAGATCAGAACCTCAGGAATTGTTGTCACATTTGAGCAATATTTTTGGTACCACCTTAGAGCCAGCCAATGTATGTACAATATATTATATGCCCAGCACATAGTCTGCAAATGGTTAATCTGAATTAAATACTAAAATCTGGTGAAAATGAAGTGCTCCGAATGGGAAAGGTGAATCAATTCGGGATTAGTCACCGCTGAGTAGGCTTTACAGAGGAGTAAAACCAATGTGAAAATGTAAACTAGCTTTCCATCCACCCACCATGCCATCAGTAAAGAGAGATGTTTGCTTGCTAGAAATATAAAGCAATAACCAATAGGCAGATCACCAGATTTCCTACAGAGAAGGTCAACAGGTTAGATTTATCTAATTAATGTGAATATGGATTCTCAGCCTTCACATCATACCAGTTTGAGCTGGGAAAGACTTATTAAATACCCAGTCTTTCACTGGTCCACCAACCACTATGTTATATAATGTTTGGTCCAGTCTAATGTTAAATATCACAAGGGATAGGGTGTATGCACATTCCCTTGGGCGATTATTCCACAGTTTAACAGCTCACTGTCAGAAATATTTTCCCCAATATTCAGCCTAAAAATATACCCTTCATTTCATCCCCGTATTCCTGTGCATACATTCTTCCACCTCTGTAACTATTTCATCTAGTATTATTATTTGTATTACAGTAACACCTGGACTCTCCAGTCAGGAGCAGGATGCCTCCCCCCACCCCCAGTGCTAGGCACTGTACATACACATAAGTTATGTCTGCACTGCAGAGTTAACTCAGGAGCCTACTCTGGTGTTATCCCTAATCCCGCCTCACATCCACACACAAAAAGCTCATACCCAGGTTTGGCAGAGTTTTCAGCCTGGGCTAGCTGACCCAGCTGAGGGGTGAGGATTAGAGCCCGGTTACCGCTCTAACTTTCCCCCTGCAGGTAGGATGCAGCTAAATCTCTCAAGTGCAGAGTGTCCTCCAATACCTTCCCCCAAGTCCTTATGTGCCCAGAAGAAGGGACAGATTCCCTGGGAGGGAATGACAAGCTGCTCGGGTTACTGCAGCACAAAGGATGTTGGGACGTGCCCCCAGAAGTCCCAGCGATGCACATGGGGGAGCGCAACACCAGTGAGGAGACAGCAACGTGGGCAGGGCTTTGCAGTGTGGCTGCTCCCCAGTCACCTGGGTTCGTTCTGCCACGAAGATGTACCCGCAGTGAGAGAGAGAGTCCCTGACCAAAAGAACTGTCGGTTTAAATGAACAAGATGAAGGGCAATCGTAGGCCCGGAGGTGAAAAGTCCTGCCCAGGATGTCTCAGATGGTAGGTGGCAGAGATGGGAGACTCGGGTCTCCTGAATTCCAGCTCAGTGCCTTGTACATTGGGGCCATGCTGCCTCTCTTCCTTCCTGTTCATGCCTTCAGCAAGCCTGGCTGTTGCGAAGATGGAGTGCTGCAGTCCAAGTGGAAAGGGGAAAGCCATGTCAGAAATGGACTGGTTGGAGGGTTTTTAATTAATCTGTAAATATACACCCTTAGGAGCTGGCCCTAAAACCTGGGCCATCCCAGAGAAACACAAATCAACCTTCTCCAAGGTGTGAGAGACTTTCTGGGGCTTTATTTTCCTCCTCAGTTTGTTTAATTTCCCACTTTAATCCCTACTCCTCCCCTTTGCTGTCTATGGTCATATTCTCTTCTTCTCTTCCTCTGTCTTACCCTGGTGGCACATGTTAGCCTCCCTTCTCCAGATTCCCCCTGTGTTTCTTTGAATCCCAGCCTTGTCTTTTCCCCTCCTGGAGCTTCATTCCCCTACATGCACACACACTCTCTCTCTCTCCTCCCCACCCACGACTAGGGTGTTCCTGACCCTGCAAACTGTGTCCTTTCAACCCCATCTTCTTTCTCCTCCTTCCAGTATCTTCTCTTGTCCCTCTCTCTGCTCGGGGTTTCCCATCCTCTCTAACCCAGATGCGGCCTTGTCTGCATTACAGGGACGATGCCCATAGTTTCCCTCAGTCAGTTGAAAAGCATCTCTGCCCAGAGGTGCTTCCATTGACGGTTGAGGGTGGCAGCAATCGTCCCAATATCCCTCACCACTGTGTAGAGTAAGGACAGGGCTAACCTGAACTAGCTCAGGCTCAGTAGATGGTGCACTAGAGTGGATGCAGCGCACTGACACAGCTGGTGCACTGTCACCCTGGACAGTGGTCAGACCTGACAGCTCCCTCATCTCAGAACATTCTTAGTTCACTAACTGGAAGTCCCTTCTCACTTACCCCCCGACCATACCATCCATACCCCACCAGCTCTGGTCCCCACCCCCACCATCTTCATCCAGGAGTGCACAGGCCTTTCTTGTCTCCTCTGCACAGGGGCAACTTTTGCCTTTAGCTGTTTGTGCCTCTGTGATGGGTTAGACCCCCTCCATCCGGGATGCCACCAGATGTGCTGGGGTCCCACTGGTTCCGCCTGTTCCACCAGCCTGGGTTTCCTCACCCTGTTCTACTGTGCCAGGCCATCAAGCCTTCTCCAGCACGGACACACCCAGCTGCAAATGGACACAGAGACATTGAGATCAGCTCAGGGATTCACCCAGCACTCACACCCCCTTTGGGGAGTAAACCCAAAATAATATTGTCTTGTGCTGTATAGGAATGAAACTTGGTGGGATAACTCACATGACTGGAGCACTGTCATGGATGGGTATAAACTGTTCAGGAAGGACAGGTGGGGGAGAAAAGGTGGAGTTTAAGAGCTTGTCTACACTACCAGCTGGATCGATGGGCAGCAATCTATCCAGCCGGGGTCGATTTATTGTGTCTAGTATAGATGCAATAAATTGACTGCCGATCGCTCCAGCATCAACTCCGATACGCCACCTCAATGAGAATTGCAAGGGGAATCGACGGGAGACCATCTCCTGTCGACACACTGCCGTGAAGACTCCACAGTAAGTAGATCTAAGTATGTCGACTTCAGCTATATTATTAACGTAGCTGAAGTTGCATAACTTAGATCGATTCCACCCATAGTGTAGACCATCCCTATGACAGCAGTGTGATTGCTCAGAGCTCCAGTATGAAACTGGAGAAAAGCCTGTTGAGAGTCTTTGGGTTAAGTTTAGAGGTCAGAGCAACAAGGGTGATGTCGTGGTGGGCGTGTGCTATAGACCACCAGACCAGGAGGATGAGGTAGACAAGGCTTTCTTCAAATAACTAACAGAAGTTTCCAGATCAAAGGCCCTGGTTTTTATGGGGGACTTCAATCACCCTGACATCTGCTGGGAAAACAATACAGCAGTGCATAGCCAATCCAGGAAGTTTTTGGAGAGTGTTGGGGACAACTTCCTGGTGCCAGTTCTGGAGCAACCGACTAGGGGCTGTGCTCCTCTTGACCTGCTGCTCACAAACAGGGAAGAACTGGTAGGGGAAGTAGAAGTGGGTGGCAACCTGGGCAGCAGTGACCATGAGATGGTCGGGTTCAGGATCCTGACAAAAGGAAGAAAGGAGAGTAGCAGAATACGGACCCTGGACTTCAGAAAAGCAGACTTTGACTCCCTCAGGGAAGTGATGGGCAGGATCCCCTGGGAGGCTAATATGAGGGGGAAAGGAGTCCAGGAAAGCGGGCTGTATTTTAAAGAAGCCTTATTGAGGGCGCAGGAATAAACCATCCCAATGTGCAGAAAGAATAGCAAATATGGTAGGCGACCAGCTTAGCTTAACAGAGAAATCTTCAGTGAGCTTAAACACAAAAAGGAAGCTTACAAGAAGTGGAAATTTGGACAGATGGCTAGGCAGGAGTATAAAAATATTGCTCAAGCATGCAGGAAGGAAGTGTAAACAGGAAGGCCAAAACACAACTGGAGTTGCAGCTAGCAAAGGATGTGAAGGATAACAAGAATGGTTTGTACAGGTATGTTAGCAACAAGGTGGTGGTCAGGGAAAGTGTGGGACCCTTACTGAATGCGGGAGGCAACCTAGCGACAGATGATGTAGAAAAAGCTAATGTACTCAATGCTTTTTTTGCCTCAGTCTTCACAGACAAGGTCAACTCCCAGACTGCTGCACTGGGCAGCACAGTATGGGGCGGAGGTGAGCAGCCCTCAATGGTGAAAGAACAGGTTCAGGACTATTTAGAAAAGTTGGACATGCACAAGTCTATGGGGCTGGATGCAATGCATCCAAGGGTGCTGAGGGAATTGGCTGATGTGATTGTAGAGCCATTGGCCATTACCTTTGAAAACTCGTGGCAATCAGAGGAGGTCCCGAATGATTGGAAATAGGCAAATATAGTGCCCTTCTTTTAAAAAGGGAAGAAGGAGAATCTGGGGAACTACAGACCAGTCAGCCTTACCTAAGTCCCTGGAAAAATCATGGAGTAGGTCCTCAAGGAATCCATTTTGAATCACTTGGAGGAGAGGAAGGTGATCAGGAACAATCAGCATGGATTCACCAAGGGCAAGTCATGCCTGACCAACCTGATTGCCTTCTATGATGAGATAACTGGCTCTGGATCTGGAGAAAGCGGTGGATGTGATATATCATGACTTTAGCAAAGCTTTTGATACGGTCTCCCAGTATTCTTGTCAGCAAGTTAAAGAAGTATGAATTGAATGAATGGACTATAAGGTGGATAGAAAGCTGGCTAGATTGTCAAGCTCAACAGGTAGTGATCAATAGCTCGATGTCTAGTTGGCAGCCGGTATCAAGTGGAGTGTCCCAGGGGTCGGTCCTGGGGCCAGTTTTGTTAAACATCCTTATTAATGATCTGGATGATGGGATGGATTGCACCCTCAGCAAGTTCACGGATGACACTAAGCTGGGGGGAGAGGTAGATACGCTGGAGGGTAGGGATAGGGTCCAGAGTGACCTAGGCAAATTGGAGGATTGGGCCAAAAGAAATCTGAGGTTCAACAAGAACAAGTGCAGAGTTCTGCACTTAGGAGGGAGGAATCCCATGTGCTGCTACAGGCTGGAGACCGACTGGCTAAGCAGCAGTTCTGCAGAAAAGGACCTGGGGATTACAGTGGATGAGAAGCTGGATCTGAGTCAGCAGTGTGCCCTTGTTGCAAAAAAGGACAATGGCATATTGGGCGGCATTAGTAGGAGCATTGCCAGCAGATAGTAGGAAGTATGCCCCTCTATTTGGAACTGATGAGGCCACATCTGGAGAATTGCATCCAGTTTTTGACACCCCCCCCCCCTTACAGGAAGGATGTGGACAAATTGGAGAGAGTCCATTGAGGGCAACGAAAATTATTAGGGGCCTGGGGCACATGACTTATGAGAAGAGGCTGAGGGGGCTTATTTAGTCTGCAGAAGAGAAGAGTGAGGGGGGATTTGATAGCAGCCTTCAACTACCTGAAGGGGGGTTCCAAAGAGGATGGAGCTAGGCTGTTCTCAGTGGTAGCAGATGACAGAATAAGGAGCAATGGTCTCAAGTTGCAGTGGGGGAGGTCTAGGCTGGATATTAGGAAAAACTATTTCACTAGGAGGGTGGTGAAGCACTGGAATGGGTTACCGAGGGCGGTGGTGGAATCTCCTTCCTTAGAGGTTTTTAAAGCCTGGCTTGACAAAGCCCTGGCTGGGATGATTTAGTTGGTGTTGGTTCCTGCTTTGAGCAGGGGTTTGGACTAAATGACCTCCTGAGGTCCCTTCCAACAATAATTGTGTGTGGTTCTATGAAATACAGTGCGGGGAGGCTGTCAGGATTCCTTCCCCACTCTGAATTCTAGGGTACAGATGTGGGGACCCACATGAAAGACCCCCTAAGCTTATTCTTACTAGCTTAGGTTAAAAACTTCCCCAAGGTACAAACTTTGCCTTGTCCTTGAACAGTATAGTGCCACCACCAAGCGTTTTAAACAAAGAACAAGGAAAGAGACCACTTGGAGACATCTTCCCCCAAAATACCCCCCCAAGCCCTACACCCCACCTTTCCTGGGGAGGCTTGAGAATAATCTCCTAACCAATTGGTATGAAATCATCAAAGACCCAAACCCCTGGATCTTGAAACAATGGAAAATTCAGTCAGGTTCTTAAAAGAAAAAAGAAAAGGAGTACTTGTGGCACCTTAGAGACTAACCAGTTTATTTGAGCATGAGCTTTCGTGAGCTACAGCTCACTTCATCGGATGCATAGCTATGATGCTATGCATCCGATGAAGTGAGCTGTAGCTCACGAAAGCTCATGCTCAAATAAACTGGTTAGTCTCTAAGGTGCCACAAGTACTCCTTTTCTTTTTTCTTTTTACGAATACAGACTAACACGGCTGTTACTCTGAAACCTGTTCTTAAAAGAAGGATTTAAAAAAAAAAAAAAAAAGGTAAAGATCATCTCTGTAAAATCAGGATGGAAAATACTTTACAGGGTATTCAGATTCAAAACACAGAGGATCCCCCTCTGGGCAAAACCTTAAAGTTATAGAAAACAGGAATAAACCTCCCTCTTAACACAGGAAAATTCACATAAAACAAAAGATAAACTAATCCGCCTTGCCTGGTTTACCTATACTGGTTGCAATATTGGAGACTTGGATTAGGATGGGTTGGAGAAGATGGATTTCTGTCTGGCCTATCTCTGTCCCAAGAGAGAACCAACAAGGTAAACAAAGAGCACAAACAAAAGCCTTCCCCCCTCCCCCCAAGATTTGAAAGTATCTTGTCCCCTTATTGGTCCTTTGGGTCAGGTGCCAGCCAGTTTAGCTGAGCTCCTTAACCCTTTACAGGTAACAGGATGTTGCCTCTGGCCAGGAGGGATTTTATAGCACTGTATACAGAAAGGTGGTTACCCTTCCCTTTATATTTATGACAGAGGCCCATGGAGAAAAGGATAGAGAGTCCCTTCCCGCAGGTAACATGGGGTGTAGAGAGTGTTGTGGCCTTGAGATGGGTGTGCGGGGGCACTGGGCTGTGGAGATGTGGGGTGGTCATGTGTCCTCCCCTTCAGATTGTGGTTCCTCCCTGTATGGGGAGGTACCAGTTGTCTCGCCCAGGACTGCTGAGCTGAGGCTCCCTGGCCTGGAACCTGGAGTGGAGGGTGGGCCTGGGTTCCCCTCCTGGCCACTGAGGGAGTGGCACTGGGGCAGTGAATGGGCAGACTGCCTAGGACTGTCGGCAAACTGAACCCTGGAAGAGGGAACACTGAGTGTCCTAGCTGGAAGGCGAAGTCACAAAGAGGACGATGCAGTCCTGGAGCGAGAGGGGCTGCAGACTAGAGTCAGAGCACCAGCATGTGCACTGTGGGCAGGGGCACTGGCCTCAAGAGCTACTCCCCAGAGTGAACAGAAGGAGGCGCCAGCACAGTGGTGAGTCATGTGCCGTGAGACAGAGTATTTTTGTTTGACTGCCAAAATTCTGTTCTCTTCAGTCCTTACTCAGCCAACCTTTCCCTTGAAGTCAATGCGGGGTGTGTGTGTGTGAGTAAAGACATCAGCATTTGGTCCCACAAGTGTATAACTGTGGGCCCAGGAAAATAATGTTAAAGTCTGGATATCTTGTTGTTTTTATTTAAAAAAAGTAATTATGCCAAGCCATCTGTGAGTAATGTAAAAAAAGATGTAAATAGATGATGCATAGTGTACAGTATGTCACATGAACCTTCCATCTGCCATGGGGAACGGCAACATTCTTCAGCACCAGTGCTGGAGACTGAGGAGTAATCTATGGTATAGAGCAGCATGCCCAAGACTCTTGGTAATGCTGAGCACCACTTCTGGACAATGTACCAGTCGCACCTCCCTTTGGTGCCTCCCCCGCCCCCCTCACCCTGTGCTGTCAGGGAGCTGTCTCAAATGCATGGTCATGCAGAATCAGTGGTCATGGGTGGCGAGTTCTATGGGCCCATGGGGCCCAGGCACCAGGAATATTCCTGTCCCAGGGGTCCGGCTCCAGCAAAGTTCCCCCCACACACATACACACACTCCCCCTGCTCTTCCCGTGGCCCCACCTGCCGCCCCTGGGCGATTTAAAACAGCCTGGGGGCTCCTGCCGCCACCCAGCAGCGCAGCGAGGCTGAGCGGCTTCCTGCGCCCTCATTCCACGTGGCTGCTGGCAGGTCCTTGCAGCCCCTGTGAGGGGGTTGTGCCGCTGCGCTGCGTGCTGCCCCCGCCCCAAATGCCCCTGCGGTCAATGGGAAGCTGCAGGAGCGGTGCCTGGAGACAGCAGCATGAGGAGACCCCCCCGGCCTGCCCCGCCTAGGAGCTGCTGCCGGAGGGGGTGCCCCAGGTAAGTATCTAACCCCCACCATCCACTTCCAGAGCCTGCACCCACACTTCCTCTGCAAACACACCCTTCGGCCCCCAAATTTCCTCCCGCACCCCCATTCTGCACCCCACACCTCCTCCCCCAACTCCCTCTTGCACTCCCACCCCTCCCCCGCACCTACTTTTGTCCCCAATCTCCCTCCCAGAGCCTGCACACACACCCCTGCACTTCCCCCCCCCCGCCCAGAGCCTGCACCCAGCACCCAAACTCGTTCCCAGAGCCTGCACTCCAGACCCCCTCCCCCACCCAAACTCCCTCCCAGAGCCTGACCTCTCACCCCTTCTGCATCCAAATTCCCTTCCAGAGCCTGACCTCTCACCCCTTCTGCATCCAAACTCCCTCTCAGAGCCTGCATCCCCACCCCCTCATGCACCCCAATTGCCTGAACCCTAGACCCCTTCCCCCACCCAAACTCCCTTCCAGAGCCTTAGGCAGGTGTGTGTGGGGAGTTGGGGGAGGGGTGGGTTCTGGGTGTTCTGGGCACCACCAAAATTTCTACAAACCTGACGCCCCTGTCAGTGGATAGATTTCCACATAATGATGCTTCCTCTCTTTTCTGACCTGCTTTGAAGAGCAGGGAAATAGTTAACAGTGTTGATACTTAGCCCCTATTGAGATGCACAGGGGCAATTTGTGTCTCAGCTCTTGTTTCAGGCTCTCTTCAAAGTCAGGCAGACATGGCTGAAGAGGTTACACTCAAGTCATGTTTTCAAGCTTTTCTTTACAAACCTATAAGCTACAAGTTTCCTTTTTTTAATTTGCTGAAAGCTGACACTCTGGGGAACAATTGAGAGGCCTGTCTGTTTTCCCTCCTTCGTCCTCCACACACCCTCTGTTTAGAGACACTGGTATAGACTGAAGGATGCACTTGAGTGTGGTATTATAGAGACACCCAAGTGTCCCTCTGGACCCTTCAGAAGCCAATGTCTCACATCACAAAATACGATGTTCTGCTCCATTTAGGAAATGGCTGGAAGGGAGCCCTAACTCCACATGCCCCTGGAGGTAGCCCCACCCTAGCAAGCCCTGATTCATTAGGGTTGGGACAGAAAGGGGAGCGGTCACCAGAAGCCTGGGAGGATATCCCACCCTGGCTACCTGCTTCCAGCCTGCCTCCTAATGGCGGAAGGGGATGTCACTCCAGAGGACACCTGTTGCTGCTGCTGTGAGAAGCAGCTCAAAATGCAGCCCAGTCTTGGGGCTCAGGAAGGCCAGGGAGCAGGCTGGAGCATGGGCAGGTTATCACCAGCACCTGGAGATGCAGCAGAGAGTGGGATTCACCACTCCAAGCTCACACCCCACCCAGCCATCACCGCTTAATGCAAAGCGGGAGCTTTGCGACTCAGGGCTGGGGGGCTGTATGGGCTCTTCGTCAGGTCACTCTGTACACGTGAGTGGTGGGGACTTGGTCAGTTGTACTGTTGCTGGGGATCCAGCCATGACTCCCCATAGGGGCCCCAGAATCATCCCTGACAAAATCTGAGGTTTTGTGTCTGTTCAAGTGAAATCACTGGTGCTATACCAGCGTGCGTTAATTTCTGGGGTTAACTCTGGCCTCCCCACATGTTGTGGAAGGGAACCAAGGGGTTTGGGCCGGGTGGGAGGCAAGCGGGGCTCTCCATGGCCTGGGCATGAGAATTACAATTTGGGGACTACACCACTAGCTGTGGAGAAGGCACCATGGATTGTAGGGCTACATAATGTTGGGATGGGTAGTGACAGTGCTACTATAACAAGCCACCACAGGGTGCCAATCGTAGGCTACTAATGTGCCCCTTTTTGCAGTGACAGTTGCCCCAGAAAGGCCTCAGGAGCCTGTGTTGTCGGCCCGGCCTGGCCTGGTATTTAAATATGGACTTTCACAGTAGAAGGATGAGGCACTACATTGGGGTGAGGTCTATGGCAATCAGCCAGGGTAAGGGGTGACTTACAATGGAGTAAATCCTCACGCTAACTTTATAAAAGAGAGTGAGAATTGAAAGAAGCCAGCAGGCCACAAATGGCAGCAAATTCATGGGGGACCTCCAAACCGCTGCTCCTTCTCCTTCTCCAGCCAGGTCAGCTGCCTTTTATCCTCTCTCTTCCCCTCCCCACCTCCAAGCTACCTCTTTTGAGGGCAGTCAGGGTCTTTTACTCCTTAAAAGTAATTATCTTAGGAAAGGCTCCTAACCAACTGCCAACTCTGCCCAGTTCAGTTAGGATGACTAAATATTTTTCAGGTGCACTAAAGGGGCCTTTTCCTTTGATGCGCTGCCTGGAATAGTGTTCATGTCAGTGCTTGGAAATTGGCGCTTGTCCTTGTAGTCTGGCCTTAGCGCTAAAGACAACCTGGCGGGTTGGAGAGGGAATAAAGCTGAGGTTTCTGTCCTGTGTTGCTCTTTCATTTTGTATACAAAGAAGGACTGAGATGGCTAAAGAAGAAAAGTTCGTAGGTTCTGCCTTTTTTTTACATTTGAAATTCAGGATCCATCAAAAGACTCTCTAGCCTGATTCACACTGTAAAAAAATTACCCATTGCTGGCAAAGGGGACACACGGTTCCTCTGCAAGGGTACACAAGGACACACCGTGTTCAGTGCTGTTTAAGGAACCTTCGTTAAAACCTGTTCCAGTTTTAAACCCAGTTTCTGAAACTGCGCCAATATGATTCATCCTTGCCTACGCTATTTGCAGCTAACATGTGGTCAGCTACACCCCATGCTGGCACCTCTTGTCAGCAGTGGGTAATTTTTGTTGTGCAGACAAGTCCTTAGGTGTCTGGAGAACTAGTGAAATGGGGACCTCACAAGAGGCTGGAAAAAAACCTGAACAAGTGTGAGGAGAAGGGATATTGAGGGATGATGCTTAAATCTCTGATTTTTGCTAATATTCATTTAACTCCAAGGCTTAACTAACACATTGGATAAGTGAAGCTTTTGTTAAAGGTTCAACAGCCCTGCCTTTCCATTAAGATTTTAGAGCTCAATAGGCATCTCTGGCCCCTCCCAGAGCTCCTCCAACAAAACAAGGTGAGACCCGATTTATATTCCTCATCCAGGATTTCTAAAGGCTTGTCTGTAGTTGAAAATGAATTTGGATTAAGTGGGTGTGAATTTAAAGCACAGTGGCTATTCCTCAGTAACCCCATATGTAGACAAGCCCGAAAGTAAAAGTTCAGCAGGAAAAAAATGGTTAAAATGATTTCTTTACGAAACATAAATCAGAAAAAAGGGAGAGGTGCCATTCCTTGCATACCTTTGGAATTCATCTCCCAGAATAGCTGAGAAGGAGCTGGACTTAATTTACCTGAAATATATGGACTCGGAAGCTGGCTTGGTCCTCAGCTCCCGATTCAGCCCCTCATAACTAAGCTGAGTAGTTTAAAGGATCACAGCTGGCAGACTAAGGCAGTGGTTCTCAACCCAGGGCACGCAGAGCTCTTCCAAGGGGTTCATCAACTCATCTAGACATTTGCCTAGTTTTACAACTGGCAGAGGTGAAAGTAAGCCGGGCCGGTTTGGTGTACCGGGAAGAGCCGTACCAGCAGGGGGCAGCGTCCCTGGGGCCCAGCAATTTAAAAGGGTCCTGGGGTCCTGGCAGTCGCCGCCGCTACCACCACCGTGGAGCTGTGGTGGTGATTTAAAGGGGGCCTGGGGCTCCTGGCCGCCGCTACCGCAGCTGGAGCCCCAGGGTAGCGGCGGCGATTTAAAGGGCCTGGGGCTCCAGCCCTTTAAATTGCTGCCGGGGCTCCCTGCCCCAGCACCGCCCCTTCCACCTGAGGTCCCGCCCCTTCTGGTTGAGCCCCTTCCCCCCCTCCCCCGGCAAACCTTGCTCAGGACCCCGGCCCTGCATACTGGTAAGTCCCTTAAGTTACTTTCAACCCTGACAACAGGCTACATAAAAAGCACTAGTGAAGTCAGCAGGGCCGGCTCCAGGCACCAGCTTTCCAAGCAGGTGCCTGGGGCGGCATTGAGAATGGGGCGGCCGTCCGTGTCCCAAGGCAGCAAGTCGGCGGCAGCTCCGCCGCTCTTCCGAGTGCAAAATTGGTAGAGCCGCCCCTGGAAGTCAGTACAAACTAAAATTTCATACAGTGACTTGTTTATACTGCTCTGTACACTGGATCAGTGTTTCTCAGCCTGAGGGTTGTGATTTATTTTATAATTATATGGTAAAAATGAGAAAGTAATAACTTTTTCAGTAACAGCGTGCTGTGACACTTGTATTTTTATGTCTGATTTTGTAAGCAGCGTCTAATTTGTAAATTACTTGATCAGGAAGGCCATATTGTGTGTGAAGCTGCTGAAGGGACCCAAGTATGTTATTTGCAGTCAAATCTCTGTCTGAGGTGGGTAATTATTCTATAAAAATGTAGTATCCAGTATAGAGACCATGCTGGCAGCGCACCTCATTCCAAACAGTGGGTTCAGAGAGGTGGGTGTCATCCTTGTGCCCAAACCATCTTATAAAGTGGGGACATCTCACTTGGGCACTAATTCAGGAAAGGATTTAAGCACATGCTTAAGGCCATCCACGTTCGGCACACCATTTAAGCATGTGCTTAAGTCCCATTGATTTCTATAAGCAGGTGCTTACATGCAGTCCTGGATAGGAACCATTGCTGGCGGTATCCTGCATCCTGCAATGGCTTATCATTCACACTGAGAAATCATGTCTGTTTCTGAGCACGGCAGCCCAGTGATAAAGTTTGAGATGCAGTATCCATACCTGCCCCTGTTCTATGGGACTGTGAGTTTTTGCCAGCCGGAAGATTTTGCAGTTCCAAAGGAACAGGATGATGAGAGTTTGGTGTGACCTGATTTCTAGAAGGTGCAGAAAAATCTAGAAGGAAGCACCTGAAAGTCAAAGTCTTACCCAGCCCCATTTCTATATTTATTTCTGAACCCTAGATTTGCCTAGAGCCAATAGGGAGAGCCGGGCTTTAGGCTTTTCTAGAACCATGAGGGAGCGAATGTGAGGACGGAGTGAGAGCGCCAGCTGTTGGTGTCAGAGAGGACCACAATGTGAGAGTCGTATGGGGGTGATGCAGAACAGCAGGATGGCTGGAGAGAGCAGGGCCTGATGGAGTGTGGCAGGGGGAGTGGGTGAGCCGCTTGGAAACCCCACTATTGTATTTGAAGGCTCTCCCAGGGAGGAAGAGGCCCCAGTGGTGTTGAGGGAGGCAGGATGAGAAATACCGGCTTTGCCACGAGACAATTGGCTTGCAGGGTGGGAGGAATATTGTTTTACTGGTGCCAACCAAGGCCCAGCCTTCTATGCCTTTGTTTTAACCTGTGTTCTTTGTTATGGAGGTGACTCCATAGGTAGGCTGAGTCTTGCACTTGAAGCAGGTGTTCAACCATTCAGTGCCTTAGGTCTTCCCATATACAAGAGCTGTATTACGATGCAGTCAAGTTTTATAGTGCACGTCAGGATAAAAACATCACGGGGATGCTGTCGTCATCTCTCAAAACAAGCACTAAAAAGCTAGGCACCGCAGAACTCAGGTAAAACATGTCAAGGACTGGAAAAGCACCGTTAATACACAGAGAGCCTTCATGCTTTCCTGGGGTGACACTGAGCAGTAAACGTTTGCTTACGATTCGTAAATGTTAGTGTGTGACCCAGATGAAACTGATTTAAAACCAGTTTTTTCACTTGGTATCACCAGGGGGCAGAGTTGAGGTTGTGTGTGTTGTGGGAGACGGGGGTGGCAGCCGGGCAAGAGCATCTCGGAAGAGAGAGGCTGAGCCCAGGAGAAGATACTGAAAGGGTCCTAGAAGGATAAATGTTGTGTTCTTGCACATGGCCCTTTGCTGTCGTGTCCCCCAGTTTTCACTCTGGAAGTATGATTGTCCTGCAGATGGGTGTATCTGTGCCAAACCGTGTGCTCCCTCCTCTAACATGGCTTCCTTCCTTTTTATTTTCACCTTAGCTATGAAATTGCTGGGTTTGTAGTGCTGGGCCGGGGAGGGGAGGGGGGAGAGATAATTACAACATCCCTGGAACAGGTGTGATCCTTGCCTTACTGGTATGTGCTCTCAACCTTCTCTCTATATTAAGAAGTTTCTGGGGGAGGGAATAGATACATATAATATCAGAAGGAGCTAATGGCTTGTGACATATAAGCCCCCAGGATGGAACTCTACTAATGACAGCCAGAGTCTGAAGGGTATGGTGGGGGAGCACTCCTCCTTGTTCAGGCCTCTAGCCTTGTCCAAGCTTGTGTGTGTGTGAGAGAGAGAGAGACAAGGATTATCTAGCCAGGCCATGTGGCCTCAGCCTTGGGTTAGGGTTTTCACAGCTGAGAAGTGCAGGGGCTGAGGGAGGAAAAGAGGCAGAGTTTAAGCAATGAGATTTACATGAAGTCCTGGAGAGAGACAGAGGCACAAGGCAGTTGCTTCTGCAGACAGGGCAGCAGTGCCTAACCTGAGGTTTCTGTAAGAGGGAGATAGGTACATGCTGTTCGTCACCACCCCTGTTCTAGGACACAGCATGTGTCATAAATGGACAAATTACACGAAGAAAATACTGGAGTCCACATCCCAGATTTCTGCTCCAAATGGGAACCTGACAGGCAGGGCCCCAAATTCTACTGCCACTCAGCACAGGGACAAGAATAGTAAGTTTCCTTTTTGCTTTGTCTGTGACGCTATGTCTGACTTGTTCCATCTAATAAAGGGGTTCTCGACTTGTGGGCTGCAACCTGCCTGCCCTTCCCATACCACTAAAGAAGAGAGGTTCTCAGCTAGACAGGATGGGAAGATATGGAGACCCACTGGTCTAACAGCGTCACCTTAAGCACATGAATGCACTGACATGCTTCATTTCAACCAATAGGATTGCACTGTGCAAATAGCTGATTTTGGGGATGAGGAGAGAAGGGGGAGCATGACTTATATCTGATGTCACAATCCCATCACTTGGCAACGTGCTGTTTGTGTAGCAACAGGAGGGGGATGAGGAGAAGCAAGGAAGCTTCCTCTGCTGCCACAGTCTCACAATATTCTGAGTTTTCCACAGCATGTTGATCATAGGCAGATGGCGTAAGGACACCTGCTGTGTGAAAGGGTCACCTGTATTCTTAGGGTGACTTACACACACGTAGGACATCACCAAGCAGGCCTGCACCTAGGGCTCGGATTATCTAAGTGGGATGGTTCTGTCGGGTTCTGGAGGAACTCCGTCTAGCAAAGGACTCTTGCAGGTCTGGGTTAATTCTCTCCACTGGGATGAGCAAACAGGCTGCGCCTTGTCTCCGGTGGACTCCTTCTCCACCCTCTTTTGGCTGCCTTTTGATTATCTGCCAAAGTGCGTGGCAGACAAATATTTGTCCTGTGGTCTCAGACGCTACCTCATGCCTGTTTGAACAGGCTCTTAATTTAGTACTTTGAATATTGTGCTTATCCCATTCTCACCCTGGGGTGGAAATAAAACTACAGACCTCGCTGTCTATATATTTGGTTCATGTTCTTACCTCTAGCAGTCTTTGCAAAGGTGTGGGAGTGAGGGGAGGTAAGGGGCAGGCGAAGTTTTGAGGTACTTCTGTCTAACAGAGTTTTGATATTTTTTTTCTAATAAGTGCAGCCTTGTCTGAAAAATTCCAACAACTAAACAGCAGGAAATACAGCACTAAGCTGCTTCTGCTGAATATGGATATACAGGAACCTGCTTATAGTGAGTCTCTATGTAGATACATCGCTGAATGGAAATCCTACAGTGCTTCAGTCCAACTTCCTGGGGCTTCATGCTGCTGGTAGCCAACGAAAACTCATTTTTTTCCTTTTAGCTGGAGATGGGTCCCCGTTCTCTGTGTGTATTTTCAGAGGATGGCACTTGCCTGGGGAGAAGAGCAGAGTCACCAAAAAGCTACGCTCCAGCTACATTGACACAGCTTTCAGTGAAAAGACTTCACAAGGAACGGGGTTGGTGCGCAATCCCCCCTTTGGGGAAAACCAGCACTGGGGCTGAAAAGAACTCTGGGCCAGGCACCAGCACACAGTGGTGAACATTAGGCAAGAGCCCCCAGGCAGCAGTTTGACATCAGCCTCCACGAAGGTGCAGGTCCAGCTATATCAACAAGGGATGTGTTTGTGAAGACAGGACCTGCATCTTGCAGGGTTGCTGGCAAAGCATGTGGGTGGAGTGCTGCAAGTGGGGGATTAAGCTACATCATTTAATAAAGCAGAGCCAGCATGTCTTTAAGTGAAGTGTGTTACTACAACAAGTCAATCATCTCTCTTTCTAACCCATCTCCTTTGGGGCAGTTCAGCGACTAAGAAAATCAGAAAGGGTTTTCAGCTGCAAAGGGGTATTTATGACAGTGCATTTTAAAAGTAGAGGATAAAGAGATGGGCAGAGTTTCAGCCAAAGAGAACTGCATATTTACTCCTTCAGTGCTGCTTAGGGCAGACCCCCCACTGGTCTGCATCCTGTAACTAAAACACAAAGGTCATCAATACATGTCCAGGCAAATGCCACCATTGCCCTTATTTGTGAGCTACCAGCCAATTTCAAGATTCTTGCAGTACCCAAACCTCATACACGTGTCATAAACCAGTACAGACCTAGTTCAAATCCACCCCAGCTATTTCCTCCTTGAGGTCACACCGGTAGGGTACACATGGGCAGGTTTCCTGCACACCTTCTTCAGCCACCCCAAAACCTTTGGGTTTGACAGTGGGAGCAGGTCCTGCCACTTATCTTCTCGTTTCTGGACATGAAAGTGAGTCACATCTGCCTTGTTTACACACTGAATCCTTTCAGCGCCTTTAAGCGTTCGGGAGAAGCTTGGCATGAGTCACTTGGAGAAGGGACACAAACACGACATAAGAACAGTTTAAGAAGCAGGTTTATTGTCCATCAGCATCTGCGGAATTAGGTCCCTCTCCTGCAGAGCTACTTGCTGGAGTTGACTGTGCCCTGTTCCCAGCGGGTGCTCTGTTAGACTGGCAAACCCGAGTTCCCCTCTGCAGTACAGCAATAATCTTGGGTGTGTTGGGCAAGGCAAAGATTTCAAAGTAATGGCTGCCACATACTAGGGACAACCTGCACCAAAACCTGAGGGCTTGAGCAGATTCCAGGTCTCATGAGAGCAGCTCAGCCAGGCAGTGGCTGGACTTAGAGTCTCCATCTTGTTCCCTGAACTAATGCAGTGAAGATAAATGAAGACCTCTCATTTATCTTTTTTTAAAAATAGTTTACTCAAGGACCACAAACACCAAAATGCCTTAATATGGTTATTGTTTGGCACTGCCACAGGGCAGAGTGAAAGTAGTTTAAGTGCCCGAACTGTGAATTTCCATATCTGAATCCATCTGGATTTCTTAAGTTTAACCTTCACTCTGAAGCGTCTGGATTTGTAATGCGTGTTTTGGGGACAATTACAACTCTCTCTCATAGTATGTGGTTTTCCCCTTAAACAACCGATATATACTCTCCAATTTCGATCCAGCTGAATGTAGCTTTCTGTCTGGGAATATCCTTAGGTTTTTGTACCTATTAAAAATTTCATACCCAAACACTAAACAAGTATTTCCGTGTGATCTCTCCTGTGAGTTGAACAGCTGTAGCATTGGCCTTAAATGATTTAAAAACCAAGTTTTAATGGCCACATTCACTAGTAGGCTCTGGCTGTTTTATACCATGCTTGGGCAGTATAGAAGGGCCAGGATGCATTGAACAGCTAGGCTAGGTTTACACCTGCTTTGCATTACTGGAGTAGTGCTAGCTAGCAGAGACCTACTGGTAAGCCTGACCCTTCAATCTGTAACTGACTTACTGTATCAGGTATCTAGTGTTCACGGTAATTTTTAAATTACAATTAAAAAAAAAGGGGATAAACAAAATTTGCTATGAGGCTGGAAATCCCCCCCTGTCTTCTGCCCCCCCCCAATTTGGGAGCCTGGACTCAGCAAAGGGGAGAGCAGAGGGGTGTGGACAATGGGAGATAGAGCTGGAGGGTAAAGAAGGGGACCCCCATACCAGGTAAGGAAGACATGCCAGTTGCAGTGGAAGGGAGCAGATGGGGGAGCCATGTTAGGGTCAGGAGAATGGTGAGTTGCTGATCGCAGCAGGAGGGAGTGGGAGGGAATGAAGGAAAGAAAAAAACAGAATAAACGGAGGGGGGGAGAGAAGCGGGGAGAAACAACCCAAGGGAGACAGCAAGGTAATATTTAAAATTGTGTTACAGTGAAATACACATTATTGGTTTTTTATCTTTTTATCAACGTGTGTGGCTTAAGTGTAGGGCGAGGTGCTACTAGAGGCCCGGGGGGGGAGGAGTGGGGGGGCGGGAGGCAGAGCTGGTGTGTGGAACTAGCCCCTTCCCCCCACCCCAGCTTTTGGGGTGCAATGACACTACTGCTCTCAGCCATCCTCACCCAGTCCAATGGGGGCTTGTTGCAACAGCCAGTGCTTTGTAGGTTGCAAGAAGTAGGATTTCATTTTACTGTCAGTTCTATTTGTAACCCTGCTATTTGCTTAAGCTTGACTAAAATACAGTTATGCAGGAAGTAAAATCTTCTACCAATTAGCATTTTGTATACTTTGGATACAAGTGCTACAGAAACTGAGAGCAGCTTTTTTCTAAAGATCAAACTCAGCAAGGTATGGCTGTCCAGTGCCATGCTTAGCGTTAAGAGATTTTTCACTCTTTGTAGCCCTCATAATCATGTTGTTCTGTGGCGATTAAAACTGCCAGAGCAGATCAAACCAGTGGTCCGTGTAGACCAATGTGCAGTCTCTGACAGCAGCCATCTGTGGGATAATCTACTGTCCACCATGGTTTCATCCTGCTCTCTGATCATTAGAATGGCTGAGCCCTGAAGCTTTTATATCCCTTGCAGAACTGTTGTTAACTATTATAACTGGATAGTCCTGTTTTCTGTAAATGTTCTGTTCAGTCCCTCTGGTTTTTGACAAGGGGTGGCATGCTCAGCAGGGTGGGTCTCAAGCACTGAAATGTGATGCTTGTGAACTGGAGTCTGGTACTAATCAGGACTGGCCAGATTTGATATAGGGTAATCCCCACACTTAGGGCTGACACTTCCCTGAATTTAGAGTGGCAATCCATTAACAGAAAAAAGTCTGGTCTTTGCCAGGGTCCCACTGGGACTGAAATTGAAGATTTGCTAACTTTGAGGGAAAAAATAGGAATTTCAGCAGTTTGTCTCAGGTGGCTCTGATTTCTTGTTGAGGCTTATGTGTACTTCCCCACCTGATGAGTGTGTGGCACGGAGAACACCATTACAGCTTCAGCATGGATACCACCTTGTGGTACAGAGGAACTTTTTTAAAAAACAAACATACATAGATATGGCTTGCAGTTTAGTTTCAAGGTGTCTTTTCTCTCCCAAATAGATACTGGTGGGAAGGTAACTAAACCAAGCCAGAACACAGATACATGCTCCTCAGAACAGGCTTTATAAAACATCCTCAAGTTGGGAACTAATCTGTTCAGTTTATCTCCTGCTAATAGACCTATTGCCAGACCTGGAGCACCATTCCCCAATGGCCACCTCCTCCCCAGTTAACCTGCGAGAAGACTGTCACCCAACACTCCCTGAGTAGAAGACAGATCAGTTCACATAGTGGGAATAGTATCAATCTGCTGGGGGCCAGGGGGGATTCTTTTCACCATCCTCTCTTCCCTACCTGCAGTGAAAGCAACAGCTCCATGAAATGTACCTAAGCAAGCTAAGCACTAGACTAGCCTGATGTTGTAACTTAATGAAATGCTACTCTCAGACAAGAGCTGTCCACCCTGTTTTAGTACTGGGTGCTAGCACCCATTTGTATTTCTCAAAGTAGTGGCCCAGAAATTGGGAATCAACCAGGAGCACAGGTAAGGGAGAAGGCTCAGCTTGGTAATATGTGATTGACTCATGGGGAGGGGAAGAGAGGCATTTTTAAAGAGGCTGCAGCTGGGGAAATGTCTGTTCTTTAGGAACCAATCTCTAGTTCAGGACAGGAATGAGAGGTGAACCAACCACCATGATGTGAACTGGTAGGGATTAGGCCAAGAAGAACATGTGGGCTGTCACCCTTCCAGCAAGATGTCCGATGAGGAACCTGTGTGACTACTGACATGAGCCTTGGGCATGGAAGAGATTCTGAAGGAGTGCAACAAGACCCATTTGACATCTGTTGGGACAGGTAGTCAACCCTCAAAAGTAAACATAAGGCTATTGTTAATGGGAGTTGGCAGAGAGAATGGGACAGATCTGAAGAGGCATATGTAGATGATAAATCTTAGTTTGCCCAGAAGATAATTACCTTTCTCAACTAAATGCCTTCTAATAACCTTTAATGGTAACTGTACAGTACAGCTATATGTACACTCACCCATTATAGGTGGAACTGGTAGCAACACCTATAGGTAAGGTTGCCCAACATTTTGAATTAGACTCTGCTTTCAGTTGCTTATAACATTGCAAAACTTTAACCATTTGGGCAGAAATTTCCCGTGGCAGGTGCCTCCTTCAGGCTGAATTTCTGGATAAAGTTGTAGCTAAAATGGTAGAGCTGTTTTTAGAAACAAGATTAGGGAAATATTTTTCCCGTTAATTCTTATAACTTAGTTGAGTAGCTCTTGGGCCCCCATGCTTTAGAGCAGGAACGTCTGGTGTTAGGGATGTGCTTTTTGGCATCCCTGTGAAAACTTGCCCAAATTTGACTAAGTTATAAGCTTCCAAAAAAAAAAAAAAAAAACCAAAAAACAAAATCCCACCCCTCAATCCACACATGTTCAACAGACTTGTTCTGAAGCTAAATTCTCTAGAGACTCCATAGATGCTGAGCATGCTCCATCACTGGACTGAGAAGGGTTTTCAATGCAATTATTGCTCCTGGCCATGGTGCTGGGCAAACCTAGGGGGTGCTATGGTGCTGGGCAAACCTAAGAGCAGGGAGGCTGTCTGCTGGTGTCCAGGCAGTAAGGAAGCAGCAGCCACACTGGAATGCAAAGCAGGGAGGGGTGCGTGTTTGGGAGGAGGAAGGGAAAGAGGGGGACTGCAGCTACCAGAGGGTGAGGGGCAGCAGAAGGGAAAGGGAACGGGGGGGGGGGGGGGGGAAGAAGAGATAAACAGGTTAGGGGCAGGGGACTAACCACTTCCCTCCAGAGCCTGGAATTGAAGCTGGGAGTACTGTGTCTACATTCCTCTGCTGTCAACTAATATACTTTGCCAGTGGGTTTTAAAGCTCTTTCTCGCCGCCGTCGTGGCAGGTTCACAGAGAAGATAACTGCGTAACTGGTAGCAATCTTAGGTGGTAAACATGCATGCTGTAGATCTAAAGGTCTGAACCCTGTTCATCACCCACCTTAGGGGATCAACATGATTCTCTCTGATGGAATGTCTGTTCCTTCATTTTGTTTTACAACACCTCTTTCAAATGAACTGAAGATTGCAAAGTCAAGCACTCAATTTAGGAGATCCCACAATTAAGGTTGCCCAATGCAGAGGGTCCTGTAGGGGGGAAAATGTTTGATCACGTAATGAAAGACTATCAAAATACAGATGCACAAGAGGGCTGCATTAAGGTTGCACTAAACCTTAATTGTGGCATTTTCTAACTTTAGAGTGCTTGACTTTGCAACTTTGACACTGAATAGTTCTTAAAGTTCATACACACGAGAAATCAGTGTGTGGAGAGTATTTACACTTTCTCTACAGATCTACTGAAGATCCATGTTCAGTTACACACACGTGTGAATGTTTGTTGGGAATCCTCCAGGGACCTGAAGACCCAATAGGTGAGGCATCTATCTTTGCCTTAAAGGCATGTTATCAGCATTCTTAACTGCTTTGACATTTTATTATTCTCCTACCATCTTAATTCCAGGGGGAGCCTGGCAGTAGGGTGGGGTTGGTTACGAAAGAAATTCTCCAAGTAGGACTTATGTCTGTCTTAATTGAACAGCTTTCTTCTAGAGCGCAAGCACTGGGCTCTCTCTAAGTGCTTACAACTAGTACCCAAACAACTGAAGCAATGGCTGAGTGACGCCGGTCAGTTGTGCCATATCAGGTCACTACTGGGCAGAGCTGGCTGGGAATTTTTCAAAAAACTGTTTTATCAGAAAATGCAGATTAGCTGAAATGAAATAAACTTTTCATAGGAAGTTTTCTGGTCCAAGGTGGAATTTCTGGTCAAAATCAGAGATAAAAATCCCCCTGAATTAGTCAAGCCTGGTGGGTAGGGCCCCTTCTGGGAATGGGAAACTTTAGCTTCAAGGCCCTCTTTCAAATAAGGCAGAGCAGGGACTTGAACAAAGATTCCCCACATCCCAGGCAAGAGCTCTAACCCCCGGGTTATTAGCAATCCCAGGGTGGGGTGGTCTGAATCTCTTTCACCTCAATGCACAATGGGAATTTTTCTGAAATCTCAGATTTTTGGAGGGTGGGAAAATGGTTGTGCTCAGCTCTCCTAGTTGGCAAATGTGCTGTGCAGTGGGACACTTCTAAACTATTACATCCCACCCAGTATTAAAATGTAGTTAATGTAGTGACTATGGAGAAAAAAAAACACAAAACATGCTTTTTTCAACAGATCTGCTCCATGGTCATCTTCAGGTCAGACTAGTCTGTGACAAAACAAGTTTTTACTAGTTAATAGCTCTGAGACAATACAAACCTTAACAGTAAGCGGGATTCCAGTAAGCTATTGTCAGCCCTAGTCTGAGACGGATTCACTATACTTGTTCAGATTCCAAGCTAGTGCTAAGAGACAGAATAATCAAGTTAAATAAGGGCTGGAGCTTTTTCAGAAGACTAACATTTTGAGTTGTCAATCGAGTAGTCAGTGGAAAGTTATTCAGAGAAAGACAGAATTCTACAACGTTTTTACACGTGACTTTTCCCAACCATACCTAACTTGGAATGCTAAGAGACGAAGAACAAAGTAAGTGGCTGGCACTGGAAGAAGGAACAACTAGCAAGTATGAAGCAGGAGCGCAACCTATTTACTACAAGAGATCAAGCTACGCTTTTGTGTTAGGAATACAGACTATATAGGCAATGCCAAACGTGTTTCATTAAACAATTTAACTTGTTTAAGTTTCTGAATTTTCAAAACAACACCACAAAGATAAATATAAAGAAATTTTATTTTTTCAGATATTTATATCAAAGAAATAATACTCATGGCCAAGTCCTGTACAGACCGTATCTTCCTTTTAAACTCTTCTTTTAGTTTAAAATGCATGTACAAAATTGCACATTGCAGATTACAAAAATCAAACAAGTAATCTCTTTGCCTGTAAACAAATCTAGCACAGGGATGAATGTTACACATTCCAAAATGTCTAACCCTCCATGGAAAAAAACCCAAACAAACTGCAATCTCCATAGAGGTGCTAGTATTACAAACTAATTGGTGTATTTCTAAATTATATATGAGACACAGGAGCACAAGGCAAGTCGCCTTTCTGTCTTAAGCATGTAAAACAAAGACTTAGAATCCAATCTTGCTCCTGTTTGAGTCCCTAACAAGGCTCTCGGTGCCGTCAGTGGCCACAGGAGTGAGACCACTATTCCAAGGTAGCGGATTGCAGTATGTTTTAACCTCCAGTTTTGTTTTTAAATTGGCTACCATCAATTGGTAGGAACCAGGAGTACACTTGTAAACATGGATTTTCCACTCAAGTTGATTAAAAAAGATATAGTATCTCCTACACACTACTAAATTAAGATCAACTGTTTTACATTTAATCAAGTGCAAGTTATAAACGAATATTTTCCACTTCGACTAATTATTTTGATTCTAATATTACAGTCTGTAATAGCAATGTAAAAAAAATCCAGTAGACATAATCCACAGCTGCATTTTTATTAAGCCCTGTAGTCTCCAGTTTAAGTATAGAATGTTACCATGTTTGAAAGCCAATCTGTTGAAAATTATCTTGGAAAGGCTTTTCTGACAAAAATAGAGAATTTGGAGTCAGTATGCAACAGAATTAATCAGTTAGCTCTGTCTGAATATGATACACTAGCCAGAACAGAAATTTACACACACAGAATTCTAAAACTCCACTAGAAACAGAAACCCTGAAGTAATACTGAATCCAAGCAAATTAGTTTTTACAATGTGAACAGGCTCTGTTTGTAGGAATAAATCCCAAATTTCTCATTCAACCAACTCCAAAAAAAGTACCTGCTCAAATTTCAAAATCCCTCCTGCCAGGGAGGTTCAGGAACGGTTGCCTCTTCTCAACCTGTTAATTTAATGAGGCAAGTAGGGAGACACAAAAACACAATTAAAAATCTACCACCATTGTTGTAGCAGCAAAGTGGAATCTGGGATGAGTTGCTTAGGTTTACTAGCTACTCTTCTTTACGTTAGGTCTTGAATGCCTGGTCATTCTAGTTACCTGTCTGAAACCCCTGGAGGAATATAATGTGGGATTCTAGTTTCTAAATGACTGATTTTTGTACAGTTCTGCTTTTGAGCAATGTTGAGGTGGTGGGGCTGCTGGTGACTATATGGGGGGGTGGGGAATGACAGTCGTTACCTCTCCCTTCTGAGAGAGCCCTTTGATCCCCTCTGTTTGCAGTTAAAGTGATACTGCTCCTGGGAATGGAGAATCAGAATGGAGAATTCAGAATAGAATTCAAGTGGTGGTTAACAGAGCTCCAAGTAGAAAAGTTTGAAGCTAAGAATAGATTTTTTCCCACACTATAAAGAAATGTAATAAACTTAAGGTGAACTAAGAATGACGACCACTATAGGTGAGAACTTTCAGAACTCTATCCAGCCTCGCATCACTTCTGTAGCAGCTGGGCCATTCTACTAGGCTTAGGCAGCCACACACACACAACCCAAAGTACCTGCTCTCCCCACCAAGAAACTGGCATTATACATCAGTGATGTTGGTATGTGCCTGCCCAAACCTGTTCCCTTCTGTAGACACACACACACTCCACCCAACTCAGCAGCAGTAGTAGTAATGACTCTTGGGATGACAGCAGGACACCACATTCTAACACAGGAAGCTTTGTCAGCACAAGAAGAAATTTCAGAGAGAGCACGACGACAAACCTTGGACAGACACCTCCAAAAACAGAGCTTGTCTAGGAGAAGCAGCTGGTTTCTTCCTCCCCCTGCTCCACATCACAGACCAAAAAACCTACAGAGGTGGGAGAGTTCCCACTCCAACAAACTTTGTCACGCGCCGATGAACCTGTATGGGGAGTTACTGCAAGCTCACAGTTGCCGTCATTCAGAAAGCTGGAGCAGTGGAAATGCTCAGACCCAACATAGAGAGTTGCAATGCAACTATAATTAAGCAAGATGCTCAATCACATAAGCTCTTCATCCCCACACGGCCCTACAACTGCCTGGTAGGGAATTATTTCTCCCCTCCCTTTTTGGCCTCAAAGCTTGTGGGCCTGTTTCTCAGTTGAGTCAACCGTGCATTCAGAATACAGGGTGTGGTGGGAGGCACAGAATTTCGGCTGAGTAGTGCCCTTAAATTTCATCTCTCATGTCACACTATGCAAACTAGCTCACTTTTAAACAGCACATGAAAGCCAATAACTGCACTAACCCAATATTGCATCTTTAAAAAAAAAAATTATTCTTCCCCCCACCAATGTAGTTAAAAAAATGTGACAGTGGTAAAGCTATTCCAGCGTAAATACAGTACTTAGTACATTGAAACTGGTTGTTCGTATGCCAGAACTACCCTAAACGTGTCTTCATAATACACAGTATTTGCAACTAAGTAGCACTGTTCGCCAGAGCTGATTTTGCAATGGGCGGTATTAATAAGCCAAATACCTCTAATCTTTTAGATATAAGGGAACACCTAAGGGACCAGCAAAAACTTATTTCCTTCTAGAGCCAAATCCTTAACTAGAGCGGGGGGTTCTCAACCTTTTTCTTTCTGAGGCCCCCCAACATGCTATAAAACTCCCACCTGTGCCACAGTCACTGGTTTTCTGCCTCTAAAAGCCAGGGCTGGCATTATGGGGTAGCGAGCAGGGCAACTGCTCAGGGCCCCATGCCACAGGGCCCCCCCACGAAGCTACATTGCTCAAGCTTCAGCTTCAGCCCTGAGTGGCAGGGCTCAGGGACCCAGGCTTCAGTCCCATGCAGTGGGGCTGTGGCTTTCTGCCCTGGGCCCCAGCAAGTCTAATGCTGGCTCTGCTTGGAGACCCCGCCTGAAACCTGCTTGAGGCCCCCTAGGGGACCCAGACCTCTGGTTAAGAACCACTGAACTCGAGATTTGCCTTAAAAAAAAAAAAAAAAAAAATCAGGGAAGTAGCTGCCTTTTGGAGTTTGTCCTTACTGCAGATTTCACCTAACTACAGATCAGAACTCTGTGTTGTCTGGTTCATTTTCAGAACTCAGGAACCTTACTCAATCACATGTGGGTGATGGTGACCATGGCTATAGAGAGAAAGATTGTGAAGTTACCAGTCACAAGGCTGGGAGGCACACACTTTCCAGAGAACAAGTCTGGGAAACATTTAAATGAGCAACACAATCTAGTTTTGACTAAATATTTTTATAAAGTTTGTATTCAGTATAGAAAACTTTTACTAAATTTGATTGTCAAACGTATCCATGGATAGACTACAAAACTGGTCAAAAAGATTTCAAGGCAACTGTTTTACAGACTTCCGTCCCCAAAGCAATTAAAAAAATTGTTGCATTATATTTTCCCAGCCTGCTAGGATACATGGCACCATATTGCTTACCACAAGCATGTAAGTTTCTGTTGCCATCTCAGAAACTGGTGCAGGTCAAGTTTTGGGAGCCCAGAAGTACTGCTGTAGAAGTGGTAATATGATTCAGGAACTAGCACAAAATGATCTGGGTCAGTAACAATCTAATGCCCCAGGAGTGTTTGAGGGCACTGTACAGCTGCAATCTTGCAGAGTGTATGTAAGACAGAGGTCCTGTCTGCTTGGGGTCATAAGACTTCATGACATTGGCTCGAGAACGGTGGGTAGGTAATGACTATGGTAGTGTTAAACAACCCTACCATAGTCATTACCTACCCACCATTTTAGAGAGTCTTCCTCTTGTGATGGATATTAAATAGGAAAAGTGGCACAGTAAGAATCCAGAACCTCATTTCTGAGTCTCCTCTGTTTCAGTTCTTTTTGCACAGAGTGCCCTATGTGATCGGCATGATTCTGAGCTATTACTCGAGTGAATTAAGTAAGCTATCCCAAGTAAGTGCCAGTAAGTATTTACTACATACCCACCATCAAATGTTCTGTGTATTCTCTGTTACAGAAAAATTGAGGTTTTTTTTAAACCAGGACTTTCATATCCTTTTACCTGTAAAGCCAGGCTCCTCTACAGAGCTCAGTAACAGCCATGAAATCGACTTTGTACCTAAAAGTCACAATCTTAAGGTTCAATCTCTCTGGCTTTCACAGGTCAGACAGGAGTACTGTGTTCCCCAGTAAGGAACCTCCTCTTTCCACAATGCTAATTCAGAGCAGTTATTATTTATGGTGACTGTCCATTCAGTTTGCAGCACATACAGCCATGATCTGTAATGCTTAAAATGTATCAGTGATAAATGGTATTATAAAATAACCATATTCTCTGCATCATCAGTTCTGAACTGCCTCTTGGTAGAAATGCTGTTTGGCAGAACTTCTAAAAGGGGCCTTGCAGTCGCAAGATTTAGTATAATTATGCAGGGTTTCCACCCTACTATTTGATTGCTGGAATATGGAAAGTACAGTGCTATTGCATACTTCACGGTCACATTCATTACAGTTGAGGAAACTGCAGTTCCTTTAATTTTGTATACCTGGATGGGTAGATTAGATAAAGGGAAGTATTTATTTCTTGCTTTGAATTCATAGACATTTGCATGCTTTAATCAGATTTGTTGGCTACTCTAGCATTGATAAATCATATCTGAGCTGAAAGGAAAATACTTAAATGCACATATCTGGCACAAGAAATGACCTGACTTTAGAATTAGTTACGGCTGGAACCACAAGGAGACAAAATTTCTGCATTCATAGTATTTATGCTATTGTCAAAAACTTAGTGTAGTGGTTCTCAACCTTTCCAGATTATTGTACCCCTTTCAAGAGTCTGATTTGTCGTGTCCCCCTCAAGTTTCACCTCACTTAAAAACTACTTGCTTACAAAATCAGACATAAAACTACAGAAGTGTCACAGCACACTGTTACTGAAAAATTGCTGACTCTCATTTTTACCATATAATAAAACTGATTGGAATATAAATATTGTATTTACATCATAGTGTGATACTTGAGCCGGTTTTTCAATTGCAAGCCTTGTCTGAAGCCTAAGCCTCGCTGCCCAGGGGTTAAGCATATATCTTAGCTTTGCAGGGCCCCCTGGGGCATGGGCATTGGCCTTGCTTGTCACCCCCTAATGCAAGCCCTGCACTTGTGACCATTCTAAATCTGTCTCACAACCCCCAGGTTGAGAGACTGATCTAGATGAGTTATGTACACCCTGGAAGACCTCTGTGTACACCAGTTGAGAATCACTGACTTAAGCATAGGTCCATTTTCAAAGGCCATAGCTAGTACCAAAACACAGATGCCAGCTTGGGTTGCTTCCAGGGTTCCAATGCACCAATTCTCATTAACAATATCCCACTGTAAAGCCACTGGGGATGTGGATTTTAATTCCTGGATGTGTACACCCTGTTTGTATGAGTTGTTTCAACATATAAGTGGAGTTCCATCTTAGGCCTGTTTTCTGCATGCAATGAAGTTCAGAAGAAGTTTAGAAAGAGCGTCTAGCCAGTAGCCATAATGTCAAACAGGGACAAGTGGCTAAACAAGGCCAATGCAAAGTTGTTTTGGAAGACAGTTCAAACTGTAAAATTTGGATGTTTGTCCCATTAGTACACACTACACATGATCTTTCGCACTTTTTTCCCCTCCTGTTTTCTGAAACCTGTATTAGCAGCACTTGCCATCAAAGATCCCACAGTGCAAAAGTAAATTATGTTCCTGCTCTGAGCCAGCATCTCTCTCTTCTTTATGTCTGATAAGTCTAACAGCATGAACAGGTTGCAAGTCACTTCACAACAGGGATGCATGGCATGATAGAAAACAATTGAGTGGCACAAGATTGCTTAGCAGTTTAAACACACTTTGTCCTCCACAATAGAATATGGTTTCCATATTAACTGCAAAATTTCTCACCCAGAGCATTGAGACTCTCCATAAACTCTGATTTCGTTGACAACCTTCTTCAAAGAGGCAACTGGAACCAAGTTTGCTGAAATACTCTAGTTTTGAGAAGATTTCAGAGTAAAAACCTGGATTTGTGCTGGAAATGGCCCAACTTGATTATCATACACATTGTAAGGAGAGTGATCACTTTAGATAAGCTATTACCAGCAGGAGAGTGGGGTGGGGGGAGAGAAAACCTTTTGTAGTGGTAAACACCCATTTTTTCTTGGTTTGTGTGTATAAAAACATCTTCTGTACTTTCCACAGTATGCATCCGATGAAGTGAGCTGTAGCTCACGAAAGCTTATGCTCAAATAAATTGGTTAGTCTCTAATGTGCCACAAGTCCTCCTTTTCTTTCTGAGAAGATGTAATTCAACTCGAGAAGTTTCTTCAGTGAATCACAGGAGTAGCTGTCATGTAATTAAGTACCACAGAGTTAGGACTTACTGCACCCAAGGTTGCATTGCAGCAAGAGATTGGGGCTTTGCAGTCAGCATTTGCAGGATTCTCTTCACACACACACTGCCCAATCAAGACTTCACTTTCCCTTGCTCATCTTCCTACATGTTTTTAAAAGGGAGGCTGCCTGCCAGATTCTGTATATCTGAATAGCCTATCAAGCCACTGTGCTCAATGTTGATGACATACATACTCTCCTCCTTGGTGATCAGATTAACAGGCAGATGATTTTGTTCTTGGTCACATTACTATTTAACCAAATAAAAATACTTAGAAAATGGCAATGTTGCTGCACAAATCGAGTATTTGTCAAACGTGTACTTAGCTTCAATGAAAAACGGATAAGCGGAAGGAAATCAGAAAACCCTGTGAAAGAAACAGTGAAATTGCTAGAGACAGTAGTTGGAGGTGTAAACAAAGATGATAAAAAAAGTATCACCAAAAATAATTATATAATTATTTTTGGTGATCATTATTTTTATATTATATATATATAAAAAAAAATTGATGGTGAAAAAAGTAAGTCTGGAGGCCCTGACAAAATGCACTGAAGAAACAGCAGAGGAAGTTTCAGGAACTCTGAAAATAACTTTAAGAATATGAAGGAAAAACCCTAAGAAACTGTTGGCTTATTAGGCAGGCATCTATACAAGGAATACATTCAGACAGGAATCAGTATATAAAGTTTAGTTACATCATGGCAATCCAACTACCATCTGCAGTGTGACTAATGATTAGGACATAAAGGAGATTTAGTGTATATTTGACTATCAATGCCCAGAATAATCTTATAGGATAACTGAATAAATACCATTAGTTAAAAATCCCATACCATGGATTAGAAATTGGTTGCCAAATAAGAGAAGTAGCAGTTCATAGCAAGATTGCTATGTTAACAATCATATCATGTGGGATAATTCAGGGTTTAATATTGGGACTTATTCAAACAACATTTTACGATGAGACAGATATGTAATTGAAGATATAAGGGATATTTAGAGACTCCTCCACCCAAACACTGAAATGCAGCCACCACTGAGGTAAAATGACAGCTGCTGTAGCACTGCTCTTCTCTAGTCAATGTTGGTATATGACAGAATAGCCTGTATCATTGAAAATGGAGTAGGAATTTTAGGTATGCAGAATGTAATTGCTCAAGTTGTAATTCAACACCTGTGTTTTGACATGACACCCCATACTCTTGGGAAAGTGCCATGGGATCTTTAGTGCCATATCTATGCAAAAAGGACTACAGTGCAGCATAGCGACGGCCCTGAACATATACTGGCATAACTCCATAGTGTAGATAGAGCCTAGAGCACTAAAAGGGGTTTTCCTTGATGCTCTAGGTCAGAACTCTACCTCCCTGAGTGACAGAAGCTAGGCTGACAGAAGCATTCTTCCATTAGCCTAGTTACGTCTACACCAGAGGTTTGGTTGGCCAAACTATGAGCATCAGATCTATGCCACCTAAATTTTAAGTGCTACTCAGGACATTGTCTTTATGCCTCTTCTGGCAGATAGGACCTCCAACAGAACAGCTAATCCCAGCAATGCACTGTGACATTAGCTCAGTACTGAACTAAGAGAGAAGAATGACATCTACTTATTTACCAACATCACAATTCAGTTAGTCTTTTCACTCTTTTCCTTTAACTAAAGAACAGGGGAAACAGAACTAGAACAAAACACATTTATTAGAATATCAATGGTGTTTGGATTCCACATCTGAGCTTGACGCAGTTTATACCCAGAAGTGGAGGGGAAAAACCCATTACGGGAATCCTGTAACAACCACGCTGATGGGTCAGGCCAGCTGATGAAACTGGACGATGTTACTACACATTCTGAGTGAGGAGTGAATTAAACAGCTCTTCTAGGAATGGAACCACAAATTACTAGCAGCAGAATATGTTTTCCATACTCCAAGTCAGCGTGGGCAGTAGATCAGTTGCCAATAGCTCCCACCCCTGCCCGAGGAAAGTAGGAGTGAACAGGAATTCCTAGCCACAAGTACTCCTCCCACCATCCATGGGATGTTGGGTTCAACACTAAATCAGAAGAATAAATGTCATCTAGTGACCCACCACCACCTTTCTGTAGCACCTAGACACAAAGACATGCCAAACATAAGTACCAATTAAATACCATGGACCAATGCTTTTTAGTGCAGAGTAATATTTTTATACTGTAGATCTTAAGGAAGGTGTCAACTAAACTGCAATCAAATTTGCTGATGAGAAACACAAAATAGTAACACACAAGCAGAGTGACCAAGAGAGACTGGAACTGTCTAGAAAACAATGCAAGACTGACTGGTAGTGATGATAAATTGCAGATATGAGAATCTTTTGCTTGAACAGTCAGTATCAGGAATGCGTGTGAAGAGATCAGATTAAGTCTAGGAGGATAGGTGAAATTTTCATAGTCCTGAAGTCTCATTTAAAGTCAACCGACTTTTAATGAGAATTAGGCTTTTAAGTGCCTGTCACTTCTGAAAACAGGATGTGAGCACCCAAGTCACTTAAGTGGTTTTGAAAATTTTACCAGATATCAGGGTCTAAAATGGCCTAATGAGACTGTACTTGGTGCACTGTGTACTTTATTGGTTCTGAAAATTTAGGAACAATGAAGAAAAACTAGGAGAAATACAAAAAGCAACAAAAACGATACAAGGATCAGACGACATGAAAGACTGAGGGAGCTATATATAATCTAAAAAGAACACCTGGGGAAATAAACAGGGTATTACAACATTTTAAAAGATGGTCCGACAAGCAACAATGGACTGAAGTAAAGAAAGCTTAGGCTTAATATTACAAGCTAAAAAGAATGGTAGAAGAACAGACTTAAGGAGGTAGTCATAAAACCAACACTGCAGACATTCAAGATGAGGTCGGATAAGACTTTGGTGAGAATAACATGCCATGTAGCTCCACAAATTGCGGAGATATCACTGGAGAAAGAAACCAAGTAGCCCTACTTGGTAGCCCTACTAGTGCTATGCTGGAGAGGCTCCTCATTGGCCCCATATTATAATTCTGCCACCATTTTGGAAGCAAGGTTGTGGTGATTTCTCTTCGTGGAGCTCATCCCCTTCTCTAGATATTGGTGAACTAACCCTATCGGAAATGATATGCAGTGCCTTTAAAGCTATATCTTTAAATACTTCTGAGGAGCAAAGAGCACCTACAAAATGAACTAGATTGCAGCGTCAGGTGTTTTTCAACCTTTTCCTCAGGTACTGCTAGAAGGTCTTCACCCACCTCCCCCACTTTCATTTGAAACTACACAAGTTGACCACTGTGCCGTATCGTCAAAATACTTAGCATATTTTCCATTAATGAAGTAGAAACACTGGCAGTGCAGAGCACTCAGTGCAAGTTTGCTTACCAAGTAGAGTTCCCTCCTTCCTTATGTAAAGCTTGTGTTTAAGTGTAAAAAATTAATCGATTCTCTACTTCTGCACCATCACCTTTGCAAATACATGCACAGTTTTCATGTACTAAGCACTGGTTCATTTTTAACACATTTGCCAGATATGGCACATTACTATTGGTTGAATTCTATTAATGTGGTGAAACTGACTGAACGCTTAGCAAAAGATCTTTACATTGTAGTTACTTCGTAAGAATTAAGCGGCATTGCATTTGTTCGCTAGTATTTCTAATACACAATTCTTAGGACAGAAGAAGGGAGTTTTAGACTATCACTGAAATCATTCATTTTGGCTCTGGCTATGCTACAACTTTACTCAGTTTTTAAATGATTAACGTGGTTTGCATCTCCACTACTCATTGAAGTCATCTGTGCTAAGTGTGTGTCCCAGGCCTGACAAGGGGAAGCCTCACACACAGTTTACATTTACAGCTATGCTATTTTAAGTTAACCCTCTCACAAGACTCTCTTTACAAGCAAAAAACATTGTATGCATATCAATTCCCCTTCGTGCATTTCAAAGCATAGCTGAAGTAGCTTTTAGAAGAGGACATGGATGATATAAAACGGTTATGGAATTGGTTTAATTGATCATGCTTACAAAACAAACTATATTAGTTAAGATATTTTCCAAAGACTATGGTGGGGCCCCATCCTGCAACTGGATCTGCTCATGCTGAGCCCCACTGACTTCAGTGGTTCTGAGTATGGGCAGATCCAGGATCAGGGCCTTACAGGGTTTCTTGTTGAATGAACCTTCAGAGTTCATGCTGAAAATGAAAATTTAATTGTACGAAACCACAAGACTGAATAAACCTTGATTTGCAGAAGCGCTCAAAACATGCATATCAAAGGGTAGTAAAAAAGCAAAACTGCCCATAACATGGTTTTTGCTATTTATCCAGAGAATCCCAAAAAGCAAGTCTAAGCAGAGAAAACCATTCCTTTTCTATCCCTTATTAGTAAAATCTAGGCAAAAATAAATAAATCACACTGGACTCTTCCACCCAGAAACTCATCTCACATTCTGATTTTTGACTCTTCCCCTCCCTAGACAACTAGAAAAATGTGTTTAGAATAAAATAGAACAAGAAAATATTATTTACATATTTCTTCTGAAAAAATAAATCTAGTTCTCCATTGTGTTTCTATGATTTATTCAAACATAATACAATGGAGTTACCATAAAATAACTGTTAGAGCTAAAAAACAATCTGAGCCCTTTTCTGGGTAGCACTGAATTGCTACTATACCCCATAAAGAGCAAGCAGAACTGGAATGTGCACAGTGAAAGAAATGGCATAAATGACACTCTTCTGCCAAATTAATTTCTTCCAGATGCGTTTGCTATAAAAATAAGGTTTAGGTGACATCAAAAAAGTTTCAAGTTTCAATAAATAAATAAATATATATATATCAATGCTCCAAGTTTGCATTAGCACAAGAAATAATATGGAGCTTATGATCTGTAGGAATATTTTCTTACAGTTGAATCTGTAATTAAATATCGTTCATTCTAACCTAAGTTACCTGGCAGAATCTCTCTCAGCTAAGGCTAGATTTTAAAACCAGACCCATTCAAGTGCTTTACTTGCATGTCTTAACTGCCAGCTGCAAATTAAAAGCTACTCTGCAGCAAAACAATCTTTTTAAAAAAATTCTTCTCAATACCAAGAAATACCATTACCACATTTTGTTTTCTATACACACACACACACTTTAAAAAAAGAAATGGGTAATTTCAGCTTTTTTCCAAGCTCTGAACAAACATATTGAACCATCACAACACACTATATTAAGGTGTATTAGGAATTATGCCTTTTGCAGGAAAATAAAGTTGACTCTCTGTAAACAGGGGTTATTTTAGTTCTGAAATCTTTACAGCTCTTTCAAGTTCTTCACTTGAACTTTGAAAAAACAACCCCCAAACACCCTTCACTTTGAAGTGTAGGAATTTCTCTTGAAGTCAGCTTTAAACGTAAAACACCCAATATAAAACCGTTTTGCACTCAGTGCAACATAAAATATACCTTACAAGACGTTTAATACCCGACTTCTGTACTTTGCTTCCTTTCCAGGCATCAATAAATAAAGAGGGACCTTCAATCTAGGTACTTAAAATTATCTATTGGTCAATAAATCTCGAACCTTTGAACCCCTATGTTTCCCCTGCAATGCTCTAGTGCTTCCCCCCCAATCAAATCCCCAAACCGACTCCGGAATATTTTAAGACGACTCTGGAAAGTCGAAGATCTTTCCTTCTCCGCCGCGGCAGCGCGTTGGGGCGGGGGGCCTTTGGCTCTTCCCCGGCAGGCGAGCCCAGTCTGCGAGCCGCCGTGCAAAGCGCCGGGGCGGGGACGAGGAAGCGAGACTCGCACGTGTTTTCGGGGCCGCTCCCGCCCCGGGTCCAGTCTGAGGCGCGGGGCTGGGGGGTCGCCCCTTCTCCCGGGCAGGCTGCTCAGTCTCTGTCCCACTCCGGCCCGCGGCTTCAGCAGGCGCTGGTCTCCGGCGCGGCGGGCTCCTCCGGGGGCGGCGGGGCGGGCGGGCCCGCGGCGCTGATGTGGCAGCCGCTGGAGAGGTGGCTGCGGACGCGGCCCTGCAGCTGGGTGACCTGGGCCCGCAGGAGGCTGGCGGTGGCGGCCAGCTCGGCGTTCTGCCCCTTCAGCGCCTTCACCTTCTCCTCCAGCCGCGCGATCCGCTCCAGCTTCCGCCGCCGGCACTTGGAGGCCGCGATGCGGTTCCGCAGCCGCTTCCGCTCGGCCTTCAGCCGCTCCTGGCTCTCCGCGTCCAGCGGCGACAGCGAGGGCGGCGTCGGGGCGCTGCTGCCGGCCTCGCCCGGCGGGGGCGCCTCGGGCACAGTCTGCGGCTCCTCCAGGGCCCTGGCGGCGCCGGGAGCGGGGAGCCGGCCGCTGCCCAGCCCCGGCGGGGCGGGGGAGGAGAAGGGCAGGCCCGGCGGGGCGGCGGAGTAGGTGCCGCCCGCGGGGCTGAGCGGCCCGGCCGGGTGGAAGCTGCCGAGGGTGGTGTAGACGGCGGGCGGGTCGGCGGCGGGCCGGCAGGGCCCCGGGGAGAGCGGCGCCCCGAGCAGCTGGTTCTGCTTGTGCAGGTCGGCCAGGGCCTTGACGAAGCCGTCGGCGAATCCCTCCTGCTCCTGCGTCACCTGCTGGCGGTAGAGGAAGGGCCCGGCCGCGGGGGGCGGGGGGGCGGCGGCGGGGCAGGGGCTGGCGGGGCCCAGGCCCGGGCTGCCTTGGATCAGCAGCTGCTCCAGGTCCGCCGCGGGCGGCAGCTTCAGCAGCGGCAGCTCCGCAGGGGACCCGGCCGCCAACAGAGCCGCCTCCTGGCCGCCCCTGCCGCCGGCTCCTCCCCCCGCTGCCGAGCCCGGGGGCGCCGCGGCGGGGATGAGCCTGAGCGCCGCGCCGCTCCGGGTGCCGCTGGGCGGCCGCAGGGTGTACGACCCCGGCAGCGCCGAGGGGGAGGCGGCCGCCGCCGCCATCTCCCGCTTCTTACCGACCCCGAGCAGCAGCTTGTGCCCCGCCGTCTCCGCCCCTGCCCCGAGCCCGTTGCCGAAGCCGGGCACGAAGTCGGGCAGCAGCTCCAGCCCCTCCTCGGGGTAGAACGGGGCCTCCATCTTCACCGCCGCCCGGCCGCCGCTCATGCTGCCCGCCCGGCCGGCCAGGGGGCCCGCCCCGCCTCCGGCCGGAGCGGGAGCAAGGGGACCCCCCGCGGGGGCTGCGGGGACTAGTCGCTCGCCTGGGATGTCGGGGGGCCCCCGCCCGCCTCAGCCCGGCACCCAGGGGAAGGAGATCCAGAGCCGCATGCACGACAGGGAGGTGGGCTGCCTGCGCCCGGGCCGCCCAGGCTCTGCTCCGCGCGGTGTCCGCGATGGGGGAGGCGGGGGCCGGGCTCCCCCCTGGCAGGCGGGTCGGCTTCCCCGGGGGCAGCTGCAGCCTCAGCCGCCGCCCAGGGCTCCGCGCCTTCGGCTTGTGGCATTTACTGAAACTCCTACAGGGGAACTGATGTCAAACCCCCTCCCAGCAGCAGCGCCGCCTTCGCGCCCGCTCTCTCCGCCCCTCCAGCGGCCGCGGCTCTCTCCCTCCCGCCTGGGCATGGGAGCGCACACAGCTCCGCGCTGGCAGCTGCCCACACACCCGCCCACGCTCCCTTGCTGCGGGCTGAACAGCTCTGCCAGCTGGGAAAAGGGGCTTTGGCAGAGCGCCCCCCCGGGTGAGAGCTGTGGGCGGGTGTGGGGGGTTCATTTATAAATGATCGCTCTTCATCGCCTTCATGGCACAGAGGAGCAGGGGCTTGTTCTGCTCCTCGCGTTATTCCGCTGACTGTAACTCACAGCTTCCCAAACTAGTCTTTAGCCTGACCTGTTTGCATCCCTTTCGAATGCTAGGGAGAGGCACTGACCCAATAACGCAGTGGAGGGGATTGTAAACACTGCAGCGTTTATGTGGGAGGACCACAGCGGATGAAAACATCACCCCGTAATCTGACTTTCTCTTTGCAGACTACTACGCAGAAAGTATGCTAAGGGAATGCGCAGGTTGCATAATTAAGCACTAAAAAATCAGGAAGTACCATTTGAAAGTTCCACCTGCAACCCTAACTGTGCCTCATTACCCTGCCTTCTGACACCCTCTTTAATTACCTGATGTATTGTGTCTCCGGTAACACAGCAGAACATCCTTACCGTTTTCTAATGACCTTGTCAAGGGCATCTTGGAAAGTGTGCAGTGAATGAGGCAATGCTGTGCAGCTGCCTTCCCCTAGTAGACCGTGTAAGGTGTGTAGTAACATAGGCTGGGGAGTGGTTCTCAAACTTTTATTTTCACGGACCACTTAAAAATTGCTGAAGTCTCAGCAGGCCACTTAATGACCTTTCCAAATGTTTGTACCGTTAGCTATCTCTTGTAAAGTGCTTTGGATAAAAGCATTATATTTAAAAAAATTAATGTTTTTTGTTCTACAAATAAAAGCACACAATTCATATTTTAATATCAGTAGTCTTACCTTTCTAATGTGATGGATGTGCCCTCTCTCCCCTGCTGCGACAGTCCCCAAACTGGGGCTGGGAAGGAGGGGGGTCTCTCCCTCTCATCCCCACCCAGGCAGCTCCTGAGCTGGGGCTGGGAAGGAGGGCCATCTCTCCCCAGTAGCTACAGGCCTGGAACTGGGGAAAGTCGCCTCTTTCTCTGGCCACCGCAGTCCTGCATATCCTAAATTCTCCCCACCCCTTCTTCTCCCTGTGTGGCTCCCCAATTAGGTGGGTGGCCCTTCATTCTCTCATGTGCAGCCACCCAAGCACGCACCTTAGAGCAGTGGTTTTCAAACTGCGGGTTGTGACACAGTACTGGGTCATGGAACATAAGGCACTGGGTCTCGGTGGCTCTGGTCAGCATCACCAACCAGGCCATTAAAAGTCCTGTCGGCGGTGCTGTCCGGTTAAGGCAGCCTAGTCCCTACCTTTTGTGACACCGCGCTGTGCCCCAGGATCGGCCAGCTGCAGGTCTGGCTCCTAAGTGGGGGGGGGCACGGGGCTCCACGCACTGCCCCTACCCTGAGCACTGGTTCCGCACTCCCATTGGCTGGTTGCCAGCCAATGGGAGCTGTGGGGGCAGTGCTTGTGGCCGAGCGCTGCATAGAGTCGCTTGTGCGCCTCTGCCTAGGAGCCGGTCCTGTTGCTGGCTGCTTCTGGGGTGCAGTGCAGTTCGTGGTGCCAGGACAGGCAGGAAGCCTGCCTTAGCACCCCTGCTGCACTGCTGACTGGGAGCTGCCTGAGATAAGCCCATGCCCCAACCCAATCTCCCGCCCCAGCCCTGAGCCCCCACCTGCACACCAAACCCCTCATCCCCAGTCTCTCCCCAGAGCCTGCAGCCCCAGCCCAGAGCCCTGACCCCCCCCCACACTCCATCCTCCTGCCCCAGCCCAGAGCCACCTTTCACACCCTGAACCCCTCATTCCTGGACCCACCCCAGAGCCTGCACCCTCAGCCCAGACTCTCTCCCAACCCCCTGCCCCAGCACAGAGTCCCCTACCACACCCTGAACCCCTCATTCCTGGCTCCACCCTGCAGTCCTCACCCCTGCACCCCAACCCTCTGCCCCAGCCCTGAGGCCCTCCCAAACCCCTCATCCCCAGCTCTGTTGGGTCACGGACATCACCAATTTTCTTCAACTGAGACACCAGAAAAAAAGTTTGAAAACCACTGCCTTAGAGGGAACTATCTGCGGACCCCCTGAATGGAGCTAGTGGACCACTGGTGGTCTGCGGACTACAGTTTGAGAACCTCTGGGCTAGGGTTTTGCAGAATACCTTGCCTCAGTCAATGTGTATCTTGTATACAACTGACTCATTAATTCTTTATCTACTATATTCAGGGTACAACAAAATAGTAGAAAATGCTAAATGTGTTCAGGGTCGTAGGGAGGAAATTATGCATTGTATTTTTGAGCTCTAAGAGAACTGTGTCATTGGTTAAAAGGATGGGGGGCATTAACAATTTTTTAAAATCTCTACTTAAAATTCCTTGGGTTGGGGTATTAATGTGGCACTGACCAAGCTGATGATAGCTCCTTTTGAGCCACTCAGTGCGTGCCATCTTCAGCTTGCTGAATGAATGAACCTCAGGCCTTAGTGAAAAGAAAAGGAGTACTTGTGGCACCTTAGAGACTAACCAATTTATTTGAGCATAAAGCTTATGTCTATACGGCGCTTTTCAGCACTAAAACTTTTGTCGCTCAGTGGGGTGTTTTTTCACACCCCTTAATGACTAAAGTTTTAGCACTGAAAATGGCAGTGAGTAGGGTGACCAGATGTCCTGATTTTATAGGGACAGTCCTGATATTTGGGGCTTTTTTTTAAATATGGGTTCCTATTACCTCCCATCCCCTGTCCTGATTTTTCACGCTTGCTATCTGGCCAGCCTACAGTGTAGACACAGCCTTAGTTACACTTCCAGGAACACTGGTCTCCTCTCCCGCGGTGGCCTATGCTGCTGCACCTCCCCTCTCACTGTTCTGTCCCGAAAAACAGCAGGCGCAGGAGAAGCTAGGAGTAGGAAGCAGCCCTGGCCTGCCTGCTGTTTCCCACCTCACCCAGGAGAGCAGCCCCTAGTAGCTACAGGGGACAGAATTGCTGGCCCGAGGCAGTAGAGTGGGACTCAGCAAATGACGCGGCCTGGGGGTGGCCTCAAGCTGGAACAAGTGCAGTGAGGTACTGCCAGGCTCCTGTCCAGCTACGGGAGCAAAGGGGGCGGAGCAGGAGCAGAGGACAGCGAGGGGGCGGGGCGATTGGGGCCCGCGCCGCGCTCGGAGCCTCTGCGCCCATTGGTGGGCTGATCGGAAAGACTCCACCCACGCGTAGGGGAACGGCCAATAGAGGAGAGCGATGCGCTGTTATCGCGACAGTTGAGCTGAAGCTGGCAGCGCCATCTTGAAGTCGGGAGAGGCCGTGTCCCTTTTCTCCTCTTAGGGGCTAATAGAAAAGGGGATGGGGGCCGGGCAGTGACTGAGTTAGCTGGGTCCTTGCGCCCCTCTTGTGTGGGTGCCGGAGCGGAGCAGGCGGCTGCCAGCGGGGGAGAATGGTGCAGTCCTGCTCCGCGTACCGCTGCCGGAACCGATACGACAAAGAGAAACCTATCTCCTTCCACAAGTGAGGACGGGGCAGGAGCGCGCCTGCGCGGGCGGGAGCGCGCCTCGGCGGGGGGAGGGGCTATGCCCAGGGTGCGCGCTGGGGGCGTGGGGAGTAACGGTCATTGGCGAGAGGCCCAGAGCGCGTGCGCACTGGCTACTGGGGCGCGCGCTCACCCAGCGTTTGTCCTGCGCAAGTGGGGCCTGTCCCAGTTGCTCCTCCCGCGTGGCGGGAGGGGTTTCTGAGGTGGGGCCCCCGCTGTGCCCTGCGCTGTACAACCGCTGGTGAGCGCCTGCCCTGCCCCGCCCCTCCTGGGGGAAGAGGCGAGCCTGCCTTGGCACCCTGGGACACGTGCCTGGTCGGAGCCCGGAGCAGGCAGCCTTGTCGCCTGGCGTGTGCTGGCCAGCTCAGTGGCATGGCCCTAGCCCGCAGGCTCGGGGCCTGCAGGGGGACGTAAACGCTGGGCAAACGAGGGGCTGCGCCAGCCGGTCTATCACTGGGTCTGGCTCCAGGCATCTGCACCGCTTGGTTTTAGCTTCCTAGGAGAACTTGTGACCGAGCCCGAGGTTTCTTCGCACTTTGTAGGTGTCCTGTGAATATGCTTGTTTGAGGCCTCGTGCTCTGTATTGGAATCCTCATTGCCACTTGCTCGTTGGGTGGCCTGATGTTGGCCTGTTCTTTTCAGTTCCCCTGAATAATGCAAAAAACCTGCCCCTGGGCTCTGGTCTGTCCACGTCCTTTAAGAGATCTGCAAGCTGATCCACGCTGGTGACCCCTTGTGTCTCCCTATTGTGCCCCTATGTCCAGCAAGGGGATGGCTGTGTTATCAGCTTGCAAAATCAGGTCCTAAGCCAGAGGTGGGCAACTTACAGCCTGCGGGCCTGTCCTGCCTGGCCCCTGAGCTCCTGGCCGGGGAGACTAGCCCCCAGCCCTTCCCCTTCTGTCCCCCCACCCCTGCAGCCATGCTGCCATGTGTGGAGCGCTCTGGCTTACCGCTCCTGCTGGGCAGCATGGCTTGCCCCCGCCCACCTCCCAGGCTTTCTAATAAGCCAGTCCCGCCGCTCTGAGCAGCATGGTAAAGGAGCGGGGGGTTTGGATAAGGGGCAGGGGGTCCTGGGGGGCTGTCAGGGGACAGGGAGCAGGGGGCAGTTGGATAGGCGTGGGAGTCCCCGGGGGGCCTGTCAGGGGGTGGGGGTGTGGATAGCGCTCGGGGCAGTCAGGGGACAGGAAGTGGGTGGGGGGGTTGGATAGGGGGTGGGGTCCCAGGAGGGGGCAGTCAGGGGACAAGGGCGGGGGTTGGATGGGTTGGGGGGTCTGAGGGGGTAGTCGGGGCAGGAAGTGGGAGGGGGCAGGGACAGGCTGTTTGGGGAGGCACAGCCTTTCCTACCCGGCCCTCCATACCATTTCGCAACCCTGATGTAGCCCTCGGGCCAAAACGTTTGCCCACCCCTGCCCTAACCAATGGTGCTCAATGTAGCAGTATCAGGGGGCTTTTTGTTCCTTTTTTTATACAGCAGCTAGCACTGGGGGTCCTGGTCCATGACTAGTGTTTCTAGATGCTACACCAATACTTTGTCATAATTGTCTTATATATATCTACAGTGCTATTGTCTTTTTAAAAAGCCTTGAAATGGAGCTGAAGGTTCATTTCATTTGCAGGTTTCCTCTCACAAGACCTGATCTCTGCAAGAAATGGGAAGCTGCTGTTAAAAGAAAAAACTTCAAACCAACAAAGTATAGCAGCATTTGTTCAGAACACTTTACTCCAGATTGCTTTAAAAGAGAGTGCAACAACAAACTACTGAAAGAAAATGCCGTGCCCACAATATTTTGTTATACTGAACCCAGTGAGAAGGTAAAGGTAAACATGAAAACTCTTTCTTATAATACATACTTTAATTTATGTATACATAAATTATACTGGGGGGGGGGGAGGGATAGCTCAGTGGTTTGAGCATTGGCCTGCTAAACCCAGGGTTGTGAGTTCAATCCTTGAGGGGGCCATTTAGGGATCCGGGGCAAAAATTGGGGATTGGCCCTGCTTTGAGCAGGGGGTTGGACTAGATGACCTCCTGAGGCCCCTGATATTTTATGATTCTATGAAATACTGCAGTATAAGTATATATTCTTTTAAAATGCAAAGAAGGGAGAGAAGCAGTGTTAAGGAGATATGGATTTAAGTCTGATCGTCTATTTCTGCACATGTGCAGAGAGCAGGAGAACTTAGAAGGGTCCCAAGACATCTAGAAGAGAGGTATGGTAATAACTAGAAATGCTCAGCTGTTTTTGTGAAACTATATGGAAAGTTTCCTTTAAGAGCAAGCGGTCTTGCGGTTCCACACAGTCACCACCTGAGAGCTGAGCCAGTTGGCACTCGGGGTAAGGGTTATAAATATGTGAATTGGAGTCATCATCTGATTGATGCAGGGCCAAAGAGATGTTTCTGAAATGAAGGCTGTGTCCCAGTACTTGTCTCACTTTGGGTAAAGGTATAGGTTCCCTATCTTGCTAGAAACCAATGAGTCAAGGTCGGTGATGTTAGGATATAGATATTCAGGCCTGTCGGTAAAGGCCTGTACTCGAAGTATTCTTATCACTTGGCTAGTTAGAGGTATAAAAGAAAGGAATCAAAATCACCGTCTGCCAGTGTAAGGTCCTTCTCTTCCTGTGACAGTCTGAGGCCCTGTTCTTAGGCTAAGGCCTCTGGCTAAGCAACAGAGGCAGCCATAAGCTGGGAAGTGAACGGTCACATCCTCACATTCCAAACTAGTCACATTGAAAGAAGGTGCTATTGGGCTGTTAGGCACTATCAGGACAGGATTGTATTCCTATCACCTCCAGAGAAAGGGAAGTGCCTAGAGGATGTAAAAGGAAACTTAGTTTGATAGCATCCTGTCTGGCCAGAACTCACTTATCAATACTGGGATGTGAAATCCTCACTTCTGTATTGTTTTGTCATTATAGTTCCCACTTTGCTATTGTTTGTCTGTATAATCTCTGTCTGGTTCTGTGATTGTTCCTGTCTGCTGTATGATTAATTTTGCTGGGTGTAAACTAATTAAGGTGGTGGGATATAATTGGTTACATAATCATGTTAGGATTGGTTAGTTAAATTTCAGGAAAATGATTGGTTAAGGTATAGCTAAGCAGAACTCAAGTTTTACTATATAGTCTGCAGTCAATCAGGAAGTGAGTGAGTGGGTGGGTGTGGGAAATGGGAACAGGGAATGGGGGTAAGGAAATTGGAATCATGTTTTGCTAAAGGGGGAAATGGGAACAGGGACACAGGTGTAAGGCTCTGTGGGGTCAGAGCTGGGAAGGAGGATACTAAGGAAGGAAACTGGAATCATGCTTGCTGGAAGTTCACCCCAATAAACATCGAATTGTTTGCACCTTTGGACTTCGGGTATTGTTGCTCTCTGTTCATGCAAGAGGGACCAGGGAAGTAAGTGGGTGAAGGAATAAGCCCCCTAACAGGTGAGATAAGATCTTTTATTGGACTAACTTCAGTTGGTGAGAGAGACAAGCTTTCAAGGTGGAACAGGTAGTTTAGCATAAGTAGTTAATCTATATTTCAAGAGACCATTGAAAGTGAAGTAGCCCGTTAACATGTCTCCAGTGCACTAATGTCCCAATAACAACTATGTGGGTGAAATGAGACAATCACTACACACTTGAATGAACTCACAAAGAAAATTGATAAATGGCAAAAACACCCTATCACCTGTAACACTTTTCACAAAGCGATCACTTTATATCTGACACCTCGGTCCTCATCCTTAATGGTCCCTTAAAAATGTGTGTTAACTACTTATGCTAAACAATCTGTTCCACCTTGTATTTAGCTGTGACATGGACTGAGTACATTTCCCAGTCCTGAAGAAGAGCTCTGTGTAAGCTCAAAAGCTAGTCTCTTTCATCAACTGAAAGTTGGTCCAATAAAAGATATTACCTCACCCACCTTGTCTCTCTAATAGCCTGGGACCAATGAGGCTACAACAACACTGCATAGATACCAGTTAAGCAGTCCGCTGTTAGCTCAGGGACTGGAATTAGCTGCTGACTGCAAGAATCTTTGAACTGCTGTTTTTGCTTAGGAGATTATTCTCATGTGTTTTGGAGAGAACTGAGAGAGGCTGCCCTTCTCATGCTCTGGAGACCCAGGCATATTTTGAAGCCATGTTAGAAACTGAGAAGATGAGAAGGCAGTGTGTATTCGTGTTAAAGTGTACAAGAGTGTTTGTTCTGTTGCAGACTTACACTGAAATGTATGTAAAGAAACAAAGGTGTGGGGGAGATAACTCCCAATAGGTATCCTTTTTGGGTGACAGATCTGAAGTACTGTCCCACATTGATGCATCAATAGGATTTGAGAACAAATTGATAAATTAAACAGTAATACATCACCAGGCCCAGATGGCATTCACCCTAAAGTTCTGAAGGAATTCAAATACAAAATTGCAGAACTACTAACTATAGTTTTCAGAGTAGCAGCCGTGTTAGTCTGTAACTATACTAACTATAGTATGTAACTGATTGCTGAAACAAGCCTCTGTATCAGATGACTGGAGGATAGCTAATGTAACACCAATTATTAAAACACACTCCAGAGACAATCCTGGCAATTATAGGCTGCTGAGCCTAATTTCAGTAACAGGCAGATTGGTAGAAACCATAGTAAAGAATAGAATTATCAGGTGCACAGATAAACATGTTTTGTTGGGGAACAGTCAGTATGGCTTTTGTAAAGGGAAGTTATGCTTCACCAATCTATAAGAATTGTTTGAGGGTGTCAACAAGCATCTGTATAAGGGTGATCCAGGTGATATAGAGTACCTGGATTTTCAGAAAGTCTTTGGCCATGCCTACACTACGAAAGTACTCTGATTTTACAGAAGTCGATTTTTGGGAACAGATTGTATAAAGTCGAGTGCATGCGTCCACACTGAGCACGTTAATTCGGCGGTGTGTGTCCACAGTACCGTGGCAAGCGTCGACATTCCGAGTGGTGCACTGTGGGTAGCTATCCCACAGTCCCCACTGCCCAGTGGAATTCTGGGCTGAGCTCCCAGTGCCTGATGGGGCCAAAAATTTGTCGCGGGTGGTTATGGGTGAATTTTGTCAGTCAACCCTCCCTTCCTCTGTGAAAGCAACAGCAGACAATCGTTTCGTGCCCTTTTCCCTGGATTGCCCGAGCAGACGCCATAGCATGGCGAGCATGGAGCCTGTTCAGCTCACCGCAGCAGTTATGACCATTGTAAACACCTTGTGCATTATCGTGCAGTTTATGCAGAACCAGCACCTGAAAAACCAGGTGAGGAGGCGACGGCAGCACGGTGATGAGGACATGAACACAGATTTCTCTAAAACCACGGTCCCCAGCAATTTGGAGATCATGGTGTTACTGGGGCAGGCTCATGCTGTGGAACGCCGATTCTGGGCCCGGGAAACAAGCACAGAGTGGTGGGACCGCATAGTGTTGGAGGTTTGGGATGATTCCCAGTGGCTCTGAAACTTTCGCACGCGTAAGGGCACTTTCATGGAACTTTGACTTGCTTTCCCCTGCCCTGAAGCGCAAGAATACCAAGATGAGAGCAGCCCTCACACTTCACAAGCGAGTGGCAATAGCCCTGTGGAAGCTTGCGACGCCAGACAGCTACCGGTCAGTTGGTAATCAATTTGGAGTGGGCAAATCTACTGTGGGGGTTGCTGTGATGCAAGTAGCCAACGCAAACATTGAGCTGCTGCTATCAAAGGTAGTGACTCTGGGAAATGTGCAGGTCACACTAGATGGCTTTGCTGCAATGGGATTCCCTAACTGTGGTGGGGCTATAGACGGAACACATGTCCCTATCTTGGGACCGGACCACCAAGGCAGCCAGTACATAAACCGAAAGGGGTACTTTTCAGTGGTGCTTCAAGCACTGGTGGATCACAAGGGATGTTTCACCAACATCAACTTGGGATGACCGGGAAAGGTTCATGATGCTTGCGTCTTCAGGAACTCTGGTCTGTTTAAATGGCTGCAGGAAGGGATTTACTTCCCAGACCAGAAAATAACTGTTGGAGATGTTGAAATGCCTACAGTTATCCTTGGGGACCCAGCCTACCCCTTAATACCCTGGCTCATGAAGCCGTACACAGGCACCCTGGACAGTAGTAAGGAGCTGTTCAACTATAGGCTGAGCCAGTTTCATGACTGGCCAGGGTACTGTGTGCCACTTCTGTTTGTTTCTCCTTGATGAAAACCTGTCCCCTTGGTTGCCTCTAAATTCCCTGTAAGCCACCCGCCCTCCCCCCTTTGATCACAGCTTGCTGGCAAAGGAAATAAAGTCACTATCGTTTAAAAAACATGTATTCTTTATTAATTGATTATAAAAATAGGGAGAAAACTCACAAGGTAGCCTGGGTGGGGTGTGGGAGGAGGGAAGGAAAAGGCCACTTCAAAACTTGTTGAATGCCAGCCTTCTGTTGCTTGGGCTGTCCACTGGGGTGGAGTGGTTGGGTGCCCGGAGCCTCCCCCCGCCCGTGTTCTTGGGTGCCTAGGTGAGGAGGCTATGGAACTTGGGGAGGAGGGAGGGCGGTTAAACAGGGGCTGCAGCGGCAGTCTGTGATCCTACTGCTGTTCATGAACCTCCACCAGATGCCAGAGCATTTCCGTTTGATCCTGCAGTAGCCCCAGCGTTGCATCATGCCTCCTCTAATCTTCCTGCCGCCACCTCTCCTTACGTTCATCTGCCACTTTCTTGTACTCTGCTATTGTGTGCGTCCACACATTCTGCTGAGCTCTGTCAGTGCCGGACGACTGCATGAGCTCAGAGAACATTTCATTGCGCGTGCGTTTTTTTTCGCCACCTTATCTGAGATAGCCTTTGGGACGGAGGAGGGAGGCTTGAAACATTTGCAGCTGCTGGAGGGATAAAAAGGGAGTGAAGTATTTAAAAAGATACATTTTACAGAACAATGGCTATACTCTTTCATGGTGAATAACACTATTCGCATTACATAGCACATGTGATTTTGGTACAAGGTCGCATTTTGCATCTTATAGTGAGTGCCTGCGGCTTTGGCGTTAGAGATCACACACACAGTGCTGGGCAACAGAATTCAGCTTGCAGGCAGCCATGGTAAGCCATAGTCTTTCGGCTTCTGCAACCTTCATAACAGCAAAAAGAAAAGGAGTACTTGTGGCACCTTAGAGACTAGCCAATTTATTTGAGCATAAGCTTTCGTGAGCTACAGCTCACTTCATCGGATGCAATCGATGCAATGCATCCGATGAAGTGAGCTGTAGCTCACGAAAGCTTATGCTCAAATAAATTGGTTAGTCTCTAAGGTGCCACAATGCTCCTTTTCTTTTTGCGAATACAGACTAACACGGTTGTTACTCTGAAACCTTCATAACAGCAGCGCCCTCCTCTCCTGTACCAAGCAAAGCACGTTGAGTTGGCCATTTAGTGCTGTGGTTTTCCTGTTAACATGCAGCAGCAGAAACCAAACTAACCACCCCCTCCCCCCATTCAATTCTCTGGGATGATTGCTTTACCCTCCCCACCCCCCCAACCGAGTGGCTGGTATCAGGGAAGATCCCTGCTAGCCAAACACGAACAGCTCAGCGCCAATGTGTCCCCCCCCCGCCCCCAACCGCATGGCTAACTGCGGGGAGGATTTCTTTTCAGCCACAGTTAAACAGCCCAGTAGGAACGGCCACCTTTGAATGTCTCCTTTATTAAATTCCCCTATTTCAACTAGGTTACCATGAATGATATCACTCTTCTGAGGATAACACGGAGAGATAAAGAACGGATGTTGCTTGAATGCCAGCAAACACCGGTACCATACGCTGCCAGGCTTTGTCATGCAGTGATACCAGATTACTTGCTACTAGCATGGCGTGGTAAAGTGTCCTACCATGGAGGAAGGAATAAGGCTGCTCTCCCCGGAAACCTTCTGCAAAGGCTTTTAGAGTACCTCCAGGAGAGCTTCATGGAGAGGTCCCTGGCGGATTTCCGCTCCATTAACAGACTTTTCTAGTAGCTGTACTGGCCACGAATGCATCCCAAGTCCTCAGGGCTACTTAATCATTAAAAAACGCTTGCTTTTATAACATGTATTATATTTAAAAAGGTACACTCACCAGAGGTCCCTTCTCCGGCTTGGTTGGGTTGGGAGGGTATTTCAGTCAGGGTAATACAAAGATCCTGGTGTCGGGGAGAACGGTGTGCTGTCCTCAAGCTCATCGTCCTCCTCCTCCTCATCTTCCCCGTCCACAAAATCCTCAAGCATGGCGGAGAGTACCCCATCATCGGAGTCCACGGACTGGGTTGGGGTAGTGGTGGCAGCCCCCCCTAGAATTGCATGCAGTTCAGTGTAGAAGCGGCATGTCTGGGGCTCTGTCCCGGAACATCCATTTGGTTCTTTCGTTTTCTGGTGCGCGTGTCTGAGCTCCTTAAGTTTCACGTGGCACTGTGTTGCGTCCCTGCTGTAGCCTCTGTCCCTCATGGCCTCGGCGATTTTTTTGAAAAGTTTTGGCATTTCGTCTTTTGGAACGTAGCTCTGATAGCACAGATTCCTCTCCCCATACAGCGATCAGATCCAGTACCTCCCGTTCGGTCCATGCTGGAGCTCTTTTTCGATTCTGGGACTGCATGGTCACCTGTGCTGATGAGCTCTGCATGGTCACCTGTGCTGATGAGCTCGCCTGGCCAAACAGGAAATGAGATTCAAAAGTTTCTAGGGCTTTTCCTCTACACCTGGTCAGTGCATCCGAGTTCAGAGTGCTGTCCAGAGTGGTCAAAATGGTGCACTGTGGGATAGCTCCCGGAGGCCAATACCTTTGAATTGCGTCCACGCTAACCCTAATTCGAAACGGCGATATCGATTTCAGTGCTAATCCCCTCATTGGGGAGGAGTACAGATATCGGTTTTAAGAGCCCTTTATGTCGAAAAAAATGGCTTCGTTTTGTGGACGGGTGCAGGGTTAATTCGATTTAACGCTGCTAAATCCAACATAAACTCATAGTGTAGACCAGACCTTTGAGGAGGTCCCTCACCAAAGGCTCTTAAGGAAACAAAATAGTCCTGGAATAACAGGACTCTTATGGATCAATAACTGGTTAAAAGATAAGAAATAAAGAGTAGGGATAAATATTCCATTTTCACAATGAAGAGAGGTTCTGCCAAGGAGCTGTCCTGTTCAACATATTCATTAATGATCTGGAAAATGGAGTGAACAGTGAAATGCAGACATTTGCAATTGCTACATATTTATTCAAAATAGCTAAGTCCAAAGCTGACTGCAGAGTTACAAAGGGATCTCACAAAACTGAACAACAAACTGGCAGATGAAATTCAACACTGATAAGTGCAAAGTAATGCACACTGTTTTTAAGTGAGGAAGTCTGTATAAGGATCACCAAAAGGTTTACTGCCTAATAGTGTATTTAATAAGTTATTCAAAAGTATTCCTAATGCTTTTTGCAAATGTCTATATGTGTATTAATTGTTCACTAAGGAATTGTAGAGCGCTCTCAGCCGTTTATTAGGGCTGTCGATTAATCACAGTTAACTCACGTGATTAACTCAAAAAATTAATCTCAGTTAATTGTAGTTTTAATCGCATTGTTGAACAATAGAATACCAATTGAAATGTATTAATTTTTTTTGGCTGTTTGTCTACTTTTTCAAATATATTGATTTCACTTTCAACACAGAATACAAAGTGTACAGTGCTCACTTTATATTATTTTTATTACAAATATTTATACTGTAAAAATGATAAAAGAAATAGTATTTTTCAATTCACCTCATACAAGTACTGTAGTTCAATCTCTTTATTGTGAAAGTGCAACTTACAAATGTAGGTTTTTTGGGTTTTTTTGGTTGCATAACTGCACTCAAAAACAAAACAATGTAAAACTTTATACCTTACAAGTCCACTCAGTCCTACTTCTTGTTCAGCAAAGACAAACAAGTTTGTTTACGTTTACGGGAGATAGTGCTGCCCACTTCTTATCTGCAATGTCACCAGTAAGTAAGAACTTTTGTGAGAACTTCTTTAGCCGGCATTGCAAGGTATTTATGTGTCAGATATAGTAAACGTTCCTATGCTTCGATCACCGTGCCAGAGGATGTTCTTCCATGCTGATGGCTCTCGTTTTAAAAAAAATAGTGCATTAACTAAATTTGTGACTGAACTCGGTGGGGGAGAATTGTATGTCTCCTGCTCTGTTTTACCCACATTCTGCCATATATTTCATGTTATAGTAGTCTTGGATGATGACCCAGCACGTTTGGTTTTTAGAACACTTTCACTGCAGATCTCGCAGAACACAAAGAAGCTACCAATGTGAGATTTCTAAAGATAGCTACAGCACTCAACCAAAGGTTTAAGAATCTGAAGTGCCTTCCAAAATCTGAGAGGGATGAGGTGTGGAGCGTTCTTTCAGACGTCTTAAAAGAGCAACGCTCTGACTTGTAGGCTCTGAAGTTTTACATTGTTTTACATTTGAACACTAATTTTTTGGGCATAATTCTACATTTGTAAGTTCAACTTTCATGATAAAGAGATTGGACTACAGTACTTGTATTAGACAAGTTGAAAAATACTATTTCTTTTGTTTTTACAGTGCAAATATTTGTAATAAAAATAAATTTTATATTGTGTGCTGCAATTGAAATCAATATATTTGAAAATGTAGAAAACAGCCAAAAATATTTAAATAAATGGTATTCTATTATTCTTTAACAGTGCAATTATTGATCACTCTACTGTTTATTAATTCCTACATTCAGGGTTTTTGATACCATAGCTGTGAAGTTGAACTCTTCTGTCTTTTCAGAAAAGAGTGTTACGCACCTGGCCTATGCTTTAACGAAATGAAGTGCAAGAAAAAGTGGAATGTAATAGAAGTATACATATTACCTCTGCATTCCCCTCACACACCTTGTCTGTTACATACGCAATGTTACTGCCTCCAAACATCAAATGTAGCTCCTCCTGACAGAGCAAGTGTTTTTTTTTTTTTTTTTTTTTTTTTTTTTTTAATTGCACCACCGAGTGACACACCCAGGCTCTACCCTTGGGACTAGAATGGGTTATTCAATTCTTCCCCTTCGGCACACTGAGTGCACGGAACAGGAGTGATTTGGAGGATTCCTAGCTTCTATAAGGGAGATAATACATGCACCAATAAGTCTCCTTTCGCTCGCCCCTTTGAGAAGGGAACAGAGAGGATGGTGAGGTTAGCAGAAGAACAACAGAAAAAGCTCAAAGAGATATGGGGGATGACAGACGGGAAAAAGATGGGGAGAGAGGCACACAGGAGAGTAGGAAAATAAAGAAAATAGCCTGGAAGTAGAGAGGGAATGTAAGTGGAAAATGGAAGGCAGCTAGTAAGAAAGAAAGATAGACACAGTGTGTGCAAGAAAAAATGAGCCATTTTCAGATAAATACACTTCCTTTATACTTTCTTCTCTGATTGTGTTTCTCAGATAGAAAAGATGTGTGGTGGGAGCCAAGTTAGACACAAGAGAAAGGGTGAGATGGAGAATATTCTAACCAAGTTGTTGCCCAGGAGGTGGGGTGGCACACCAATACTTCTTTTAGTCCTCAAAAGCTGCCACAGGACAAATATATCAGGATCAGTGCCAGTTCAAGTTCCTGCATCTGACCACTGTGCCTCAACCCATGTGGATGGACCACTTCTAGGGAGCAGAGTGTAATTCTCTCTGTGCTCATTCATTCTTTGGCTCCTCTTTTTGTACTGTTAGTAAGGATGCCTGTTAGTGTCAGTTGTGGAGGTGGATTTGGCGATGTACACAGCTGTTCACTCGGAGCTGTTGTGATATAACCAGCTCATTTCCAGAGGTTTTAAAATGACCATAGATAGTGGTAACCATTACTCTCGGAGCAGGGTTCAGATTGATGATCTTGATGTAAAAGGCTGTGTAATACTGTTTATTTTAATACCTGTTGCAGTTTTTCCTGTTAGGATCTTTGGAACAAAAACTTCATTGGGTATAAGAAATGCTTTGAATTCGCCCATAATATGTCCATGATGGAATACCAAGAGAGCAGGCCACGTATACTGAGAGGGAGATCTTTTATAAAAGATGCCATGTGCCATCACCCAAAAAGTGGAGGCTAGAATTGGAGGATACCAATTTCTACAAGTCTAGTTGTCTGGCAATTGTAAGATTGTCCCAAGTGCTCCTAAGGAGGGTGAATTACTTGCTGAGAGACATGCTTTCCCCTTCCTCTTTCCCTTGCAATCTTCCCCACAAAGGGGGCTCTGAGAATTACAGTTGACTAGTACAAGTTTGACCTGATCAAAATGCTTGACATCTTCATGTGTGAGGCTAAAAGATACATTGTGACAAAAACATAGGTTCATTTTATCTGAGGCGTACAACTGCGATTGTCAGATTGAAGTTGTGCTAATGTATACTGATTGATTATACATAGGCACCTACAAGAAACTTTAAATCAACACCAGAAGCAAAACTGACTTTCCAGTTACACTCTGCTTAATATCATAGTCTATGCAGAAGCAATGTCTAGGGAGTAGATTAAAAACAGACCCTAAATTGCTTGGCTAGGATGTCTTGGATAGTGCTGTATTTTCATGGTCTACACCTATATATTAGATCTAGCTCGATCGCTCAGGGCTGTGAAAAATTTTGCACCTTGTTAGGTAAATTGGATTCTCACTGTAGACAGAGCTAGGTTGACAGAAGGATTCTTTGTGGCTATTACTTCTCGGAGGGGTGGATTATCTACATCGATGGCAAAACCTCTTCTGTCGATGTAGGAAGCGCCTACAATACTTACGTAGTATAAACATACCCCTAGAACCTTTTGCTCTGAGGATTTGGCAACAGATTATGTAATCTGCAAGTACTTGGGTGAAGTATATGGCATCTCTCTCTCTGACACTGTTAATGCCATTAAACGCATTGAGACCATCAAAGCAGACAGTTACAAAATTGACTTCTAGCTCAATGCACCTTTCACCGAGAAGTTCTTAGCTGTTTTTGCTAGATACTGGATATGCTTACTGTTGTGTTTCAAGAGCAGTGTTTCATGTAAGAGTCCAAACGGACGCAATTCTGAATGCTCTCTATATCTTTGGGGCAGAAAGGATTTAAGTTTTCCCTCTGTTCATTTCCTATTTTGGGGGGACTTGGGCACATTCCATCTGTGCTAGATAAGTACACCAAGTGTATCTAGGTTAAAGTGACTGAATGAGTTCTTGCAGCTGATAACCCTTCAACCATGTGGTGGAGTTAAAGACTGGACAGTTTATAATTTTATAAGTGTTTTTGACAAAGTCTTCAGAAGTGACTAGAGATTTTGGTTGCCTCAATTTCTAGGTGTCCAACTTGAGACTTTTAAGCCTTTAGGGTGGGTCAAACTGAGCATTGAAAACTGAGGTTCCCCAAATCACTAGTCACTTTTGAAAATGTAGGCCATCAAACTTCATGAACAGAATTAATGCTAAAAAGGGGGGTGCTTACCACCTTCATTTACTAATTTCAGCCATGCTTAGTGCATTGTCATCTCGGTGCTGAAACTGTTGCATACAGATTATAATGTGGCAATTAGATATGCTGTTCACAAAACAGATTAAAATGTACTTTCTGTCTTGCTGTTTTAGACTGAAGAATTTACAGAGCAACCTGAAGATCTGTCTGCAGCACCACCACCCCCTCCTCTGTTACCACCTACCCCACCGCAACCTTCCTTTCCTTTGCCTCAAATAGATGCAAGATTGGTAGATCCAAGTATTGGATTATTAATGCCTCCTCTCCAGACCCCTAATAATCTTGCCGTTTTCTGTGATCACAACTATACCGTAGAGGATACAGTACATCAAAGAAAGAGAATTCAGCAGCTGGAGGAACAAGTTGAAAAACTGCGAAAGAAGCTCAAGACAGCGCAGCAGCGATGCAGACGTCAGGAAAGACAGATTGAAAAACTGCGAGAGATCGTTCAGTTTCAGAAGGAAAAAGACATAGTGGCAGGAAAAGGCTATGTGATTCTACCTAATGACTATTTTGAAATCGTAGAAGTACCTGCATAAAAACATTGACGTTAATTTTAAAGGGGCAGTGCCAAATAGGCTCTTCAGACTAACACAGAAGTTCAGTTTAAAAACAAATGCTCTCTAATTGTGTGTAAACCCGTTCTAAAAATAATAAAGAAGCTATAAAATACTCAATAGACCACAGTTTATTCATTGTCATTGCAGCTTTTAACACTTTTAATTAGGCTTGGCAGAATTAGACTTTTTTTTTTTTGTAATATTGATGGAAAATATCAATGTTTTTGTTTATTTTTAAGTTTTTTTTGGTTGATATTTAAATGTTCACTCCTGTGCAAACTTATGGGGGGGAGGGTCAGATAATTGTTTAATGACAGTAGATAAAGCTTTAATTTTTTGCATTGCACTATGACTGTTAAAACACAAATTGTCAACATTACATGTCAAAATATACAAAGTAAATGTCCTTAAATCACTAATAAATTCTCAAGCAGTAATTTTGATTATTGATGAAAATATTTTTCCATTCGTTTATATGAAATTGTCATTTACTGACATTTACCAATGAAAATCTAACCCTTCAATGTCTAGTTTTAATAAACTGAAAAAATGTTTTACAAACATATCTCACAATTAGAATCTGCATTTGGTTTTAAAAATCGCCATGCTTTTAAGAGGGGGAGGATGCAGGTTAAACAAGTATAAAATGTATAACAAAATTTTGGAATGGTTGCCTGGGAGTTGGGTGGGCAAAGAGTATCTCAGCTGGGAGTGAAGACTATGGGGGCCAAGATTTTCAAAAGGATTTAGCATCTGCCTCACTTTGCTCACACTTCCATAGACTTCAGTGGGAACAGAGGCACTTTTGAAAATCCCACCTATCTTTTATTCTCTGCGTTTTGCAGGATGGGATAGCTTTCTAACCTCAAACTAATAATCCTCTGCATGTTATATTGTCAAAGCATTGTATAAACACTAATCCAACATCACTCCAGTGAGTTAGAGAAAGTGTATAGTCAGCCCCATGAAATGCACCCCCTTTCTTCTTTTGGAAAACCTCATGGGAGGAGGGAAACATGTTAAAATATCTGACTCTGAAGCTGTAGTTATTGGGAGATATACTCCCCAGAGGAAGCAGGTTTAGCACTGCATTGGAAGTTCCATTAAACCCATGTTACGCTATGTTTCTGCTTAGAATGGCATCACGAAGGCAGCATTCTGCTGAGAGTGGCTGTTTCTAGCAGTGCCTCTGATAAGCCACAGTGTCTAAAGCAGAGAGCCAGGTGCAGAGGGATGTGAGAGCTTTGTGGAAGGTGGGACTATACTATGTTGTCTCTGTTTCCTCTTGTGGTGGAGGTGTAGGGTACTCTGCTCCCATATGGTCTAAAACAGAGGGGAGCATGGGGCTCGGTATTATCCCGTTTTTACAAATGGGTAATCTGAGACAGGTTACGACCAAAACTTTCAAACTCATATACCTAACACCAGGCACCAAATAAATGGCTTGATTTTTCAAGGGTGCTGAGCACTCACAACTTTCATTGCATCCGACTGTGACTTCAAAATCAGTGCAGAATCAGGATTAGGGTTGGGGGGCCCCTTTAGAATGATGCATTTAGTACAACAGCTTTGAATTTGTGTTATGTCTAATAAGACCTGGAAATCACACCATTTATGTTCATTATCATCTTCGTTTTTTAATGAGAAGCAGCGGTGCTGACCTTGATTTAGTCACTACAAGTGAAATACACACACACACACACACACACACACACACCCACCCACCCCCCCCCCCCTTGGCTCAAATCTGTTAGAAAGTAGGAGAGTGATTTTCTGTGTCCACATTTATGCAGTGTGAATTCTAGCTCTGATTAGCAGTTCTAATTCAAGATGGGTTTTAAAAATACCTGTTTCATTTTCTCCTTAGGGCTGCTCTTTTGAACATGGCATTTCAGAATGAGAAATAGAATTTAGAAACAGTTTGATACTCTGGCATCAACCATTCTGAATCTGCTTTCATTAGTGTTTGGTAGTGTTCCTGTATTTAAGTATCTGAGAGCATTTTTGTTAAACTCAGTTTTTTAAGGTCTCAGCTTAATTGTGTACATTCAATATGCATTTCCTGTGGAAACGTAGCAAACAGTGTGGTTTAGCTTTGGAGTACTTCTATTCTCTCTCCCCCCCCCCCCCCCTTTGCCAAATTGTTTGTCATTTTAATAGTTTTATAAGGGATGTTTTTGTGGTTTCAGATGCAGGGGAAAAAAGCATCGGAAAATATAAAACAAAAATGTGCAAACTAATACTCAAGTTTTTTGCTATTACCCTTAAGTACTTAAACTGGGAATTATTTAGGTTAAAAAATGGCTAATACAAAAGCATAGTCAGTTCTAAAGAATTGTTAATGTTCACCTACTGATACCATGCATGGTGATGTGGGGTACAGTACATCAGCTTGTTCTTCTTCCTTTTACAAGAATGTTTCTGTAGGTTTCTGCTCTTCAGGCCCCCAACTCAGCAAAGTACTCAAGCATGTGCCTAACTTTAAACATGTAAGTACCTTGCTGACTTCAGGCCCAAATGAATACTGAGATTTTTGGATCCAGAACGCAGTGACTGCTATTCTGTGTGTGTGCTGCCTTATGCAATCCAACCTCCAGTACAGAGGTAGAGTAGGAACTGTGCCCCCAACTGCTTTCACTTCCTCTCATACCACAATGGGTAATGAGTTTTCTGATGGCAACAGGCAAGAGAGGCAGCCTGCCATGCCGCTGAAGCATTTTTATTCCCACGGGAAGCTTCTCTTCACTCCCTGCTTTGATTCCTTCCTTACGGCAGCTAACACAATAGATGACGATCTTTGCCAGGCCCCCAGCAGCTGTAACTTTACCATGCAGCATTGATGTCTATGGCAAGCCTTTTAGTAAAACCTAACATTCAAACCGTAGCTCATCCTGCTAGAGGTAATTCTTGCCCCACTGGAATCTCCTCCACAACCGAGGTACTTCCATGCTGCAGTCAATGCAGTATGTGAAGAAGAGGTGGAGGCTGCCCACTACTGGACCTTGAAGTAAAACCATACGTATGGACTAGTTTCCCAAGCATCTCTTCATTAAAAAAAGAAAACCTGAGTAAAACAAACTGGGAAAGTTCCTTTAAAGGGGCTTTCACTGGAATGCACATACCGTTCACACGGTCTGCTGTAAATAACAGCCTGTGTGACTTCCTGTTTTTGCTGGCTGCAGGTCTCCTGTGTGCACGTAGCAGCAGCCTCAAACACTTATTGGAAAAATGTTTGGGGCTGAAAAAAGTGTGGAATGTAGGCTCTGAGAGAAGGCTTTTAATAGTGGTGTTTATCTGATTGCTAATGAAACAAGTGATTTCTGCTCAAATACACATAGCTGCAATTCAAAACCTTGATGAAGAAAACAATTCAGGGAAGTTACGAGTTGTTAAAATAGGCAAAAATGAGTGAAAATAAAAAGCTGAGAATCTGGACTCGTAGATCACTTTGTAAAGCTTTCTTTTTACAATTGACTTCACTGCTCTGCTTGTTGTACTGTCACCCCCTTTAAACAAAAAATGTCTTCCTACTGCCCCCAATTTCCCTTTTGCTAGTGTAGGAGGTTCTACTTCAATGCAGTATTCCCTATGTAAATGGCTAATTCCCACTTCTTAGAGCTCTGTGAAGTATTAGGAGTCCATATGTTACTGGGGTATAGTGGCTTAATAAAGAGGAATTCCTGCCTCAGTAGCAAATATTCCGTGAAGGTGGGGAATATTGTATTAACGAGGTGGAATATATGGGCTCAAAGAGTCAAAGGTGTTAACTTGACCCTGAAACCATCCAGCATTAAACTCTTTTAAACAAGGTTTGGTATCAGAGACCTTAGCCTGCTTAGTACCATAGCAAACACATCATTCAAAACCCTTTAACCTTTTATTAAAGATACAGAAAAAAAGGGAAAACAGTTAAAGCATTTTAAATGTAAGGTATTAAAGAAGGCTTTCATTGTAACAACACCTCTTTTCCCTTTCAGCTGGAGAGAGTTTTAAGAAGAAAGTTCCTACCTCCCCTCCTTGTTTCACAGTCTCTTAGATGGTATTACAGAGGGAAATAACTGTCTGTCCGGGGGAAGAGAGAATAAGTTAGTTGAGATGGCCTGGATCTGCTGCTGTTAAAGCCGATCCCGTTTCTTAGAAGACAGAACAAACACATATACAAAAGGGAAAAGAATAGCAAAGATAGAAAATGCAGCTTCTGTCTAGGGTGTTGATTTTCACTTGCACCCTTGCTGCTGGAAAAACACAGATACAGCACACAGTCTTGTCAGCCACTCAGAGACCTGACAAACTTGTACCACCATCAGGCTGTTTAGGGCATTGTATTTAGCTGCCTTTCTGGTCACAGTAGTGCTATAAAATATGCAGTTTTGGACAGCTAGCCAGACTCTTATTAGATGGAAGGAGAAAGAAAAGAAATAACACGGGGAAGGAAAAGGACCCATGGCGGGTGGTGAGGACCATATCTCATCCTATGTGGTGTTCGGCATTTAGCTGGAGCCTGTGGAGATAAGTGGTGTGATCTGGCTCCTTTTTTGTGGCCTGATCTGGTCAGGACATCTCAGGATTAGGATGAAGAAGGTCTGGGGTCCTAGAAGACAGAGGGGATGTCTGCCATGATGGTGAAGCTCACTCCTTCCCCTTCTTTCAGTCAGCTAGTGTCATAGGTGCCGACTTCTGCTGGCGCCAGTGGGTGCTCGACCCCGCCCCACCCCCATTCCAACACTTTCTCCAAAGTCCGCACCCCAACTCTGCCCCCTCCCTGCCCCTATTCCAACCCTTTCCCCAAATCCCCGGCCCGGCCCTGCCTCTTCCCCGCCTTCTCCTCTGAGCGTGCCACATTCCCGCTCCTCCCCACTTCCTCCGAGAGCTTGTTACACCACAAAACAGCTGTTTTTCGGCGGCAAACACTGGGAGGAGAAGCGGGGACGCGGCCTGCTCAGGAGGGGAGGCGAGGTCAGCTGGGGGAAGAATACCCACCAATTTTTCCCCGGGGGTGCTCCAGCCCTGGAGCACTCATGGAGTCGGTACCTATGGCAAGTGTAACAGTTGCCTCTGTCTGTTTCTTCCATAAAGTCTTTGTTTTTTAAGAACCCCAAAAGGGAGTGATGGGTCTTTTTTCCTCTTCAATTAGCCTAATTTCTGACACACCCATTTTGGTTCATTGATTTCCAGTCTCACACTGTTCTTCTTTAGCAGGCATGATCATAATAAAGTCCTTGAATTATATCAGTAAGTCTTTTTGTTTGGACCAATTCAGTCTGTCTGTCTCTTTTTGCGCCTTTTCCCATCAACATTTGTTGTTATAGGTTATTGTGACATCTTAGGAGCTTTCACTCCTGAGCTTTCACAGTTGAGCTTACAATTAGGGTAAATTTGTCGGCCCAGTTATCACAACAGGACTTTTTAAAATAAGATAAATGCTGGGTCACTGTCCCATTGAATGAAGGGAATCCTCTAGCTTTACCCTTCTTTCTGCTTTCCTGACCAGTCCTCTCAGTCTGCCGTCCTCTCATGCTGCTGCCACTAGCATAGCCCTTTCTGTCATCACAGAAGACTTCAATAAGCCAAGATCCCTTGCTGCGATTTCATCTGTCTCCATCCAAACCCACACAAGTAACAGTGCCTCCCCACTCCAGCAGTTTTGGCTTTGAATGAGATTGGTTGTATCTAAGGCTAAGTGAAACTCACTTTTAACTGGTGTGGGAGGAGGAAAGTCGGGAAGTTGTGTGGATCTGAGATTTTAGTTTTGTCCAATTTCTAATTCTTATCCAAAGAATTTCACCATCAGACGTTTCATTTGCAAGTGAGCTAAAATTTGACATGGTTATTGACATTCTGGTTTGGTTCTTTGCTGAGAACTCTTGTAGGGTGTTAGGGGCTTATTCCTTCACCCACTTACTTCCCTGGTCCTTCTCGCATGAACAGAGAGCAACAATACCCGAAGTCCAAAGGTGCAAACTGAGTTGTCTGGCTCCTTCCACTCTCCTCTTAGAGTTCACAAGTGGGGCTGTGACATATGAAAGCATATGCCTTACCTTAATCACAACAGTAGGTCCATTGAAGTCAATGGGATTCCTCCCTTGCTGAATTGGGACCCATGGCACTGTCAAATTATTGTAGCTCATGTATGAAAAATACGAATTGCCAAAACATATGAAGGTGTAGTTAGGCTCTGAAGTTTATAGTTAAGCACCTAAATCAGTAGCCTGCATTGATTTCAGTGGAAGCTGCTGAAGGGAGCTGATGGTAGCCATGATGCACCATGCTCCCCCATGGGCCTGCTGGTATGGCACGTGTACTACAAGCACAAAGGAAGGTGTTTTTTGGTGTTTCAAAACACAAGGCCACTGGCCAGCAGCTAGAGGCTTAGCAGTAAACACTAACACATGTCTAGTCTTAAAGGATGCTCCAGTAGGAATAAATAATATCCGTGCCCATGTTAAATGTAATAAGCCAAACTAAAATTTGGCTCCTAGCTTGAAAGCATTACCTGGTACTTCCAGAAAGAAGGATCGTGTCCTATCCCAAGCCATCTCATTGTCTTTCAAATAGCGATAGACCAGGTCGAGCCCTCCTACAGGGAAACTGAGAGGAGAGAGAAACACTTATGAGGAATCTCTTGTGGAGCTTCCCCCAAGTTGTTCCTGTTGGGAAGATATCTTTTAGACTCTCCCCTAACTCAGCAACCCCCATGGCTACAATGAACCTCCAGGGGTTGCTCCAGGACCTCCTTTAAAGATGGTTCCCTGCTTTAGAGAGTCTGTGTTAGAACGGATAATATAGCCCCAAGTTTCTCTTTATGAGCAATCTGTGCTGGGGGAAAGATGGGCATTCTCCAGCCCACCTGTCCCATAGTGGGCTTGCACACTGCCCACTCTTGCCCTCCTAATCCCCACCTCACTACACAGATCCTGATCTCACAGACCGACTTCTGTAGAGTCATGGGAAGGGGTGTCGGGGCTGAGGGGGGCTGTGGACAGCCATGTACAGAAGGCCCTTGTCCCTGAATGTCAGGGTCACGTGGGAGAGTTATAACCTGTTCCATAGTTCTCATTGTTGTGCAGAACAAGAAGGAAACTGACAGGAAGAGAATCCCCAGCCGCCCTTTCAGGATACTGAGAAGAGTCCCCAGCTAGCTTTGTAGCGATGCTTCATTGCTCTCTAGAGAGCATGAAATCTCGTTTTCTATCATAGGAGCCAAACTGGGAGCTGCTTAACACTCCTGGCTCCATTTTGAAATGGAAAGAGGCATTGGGTCACATAGTGCTGCTGAAAGGGTGATGAGAATAGGAGGGTATGGAGAGTCTGGCCAGCGCGATGAACCCAAAAACCACAGCAGCAAATAGTCAAGAGAAATAAGAATTGAAACACTTTGGACTCTCAGTTGTGGCTAAGAGGAGTTTTATCACCCTAACTCTTCTTTTTCTGCCACAATCCTCTTCATACCATCGAAGGAGATGGTACAGAACATCCCTCCAACAGCCTGAAATTTCCGATTGAGGAGCTGGTCTGAAAGCAATGAACCACAGCAGGATGTGTCTTCCTTGGTCACTAGTGCCCATAATGCTGAATGTACCTGAGGCATGCCCTGCTGGTTCAGGTATACTCATTGCTTGCTTAAGTAGAAGATAGTTTGTTGGCAAAGTTATTTTTAAGTAGCAGGAGAAGGAAGCCCACATTGACCGCAACATTAGCAAAAGAAACAGAAGGCGGCAGCGGTCAGAAAGCAGAACTGTTTGGGGTTAGGCTATGCATGTGGATTTGAGCACAGAAATATTGCTATTCCAGCCCTGTAGCCACAAGTGCTGTGGTTACTGATACACTCACTGGAGAGCACACTGCACTTAATGGAGAGATTCCTCTGTAGGGGTAAAGCGAGTTGCTGAACATGATTCTCTTTCTGTAATCCAAGCAGGTTGCAAGGGGGCATGGAACATGGAAGGAAAAGATATAACAGCAGTTGGATTTCTTGTTGCTAAAAGATCATGAAAAAAGTCCTAAATGCCAACAAAACATCCAATCGTGTGATGAGGGATGAGAAACCCGAATATGAGCCTTCAGACATCTCTAACAAATATGTTACATTTTCACATTACAGACAAGGTGAGCAATATGTTCCATACACAACAGCAAATGTTCCAAAAGCAGCTGGGATACAAGGAATTAACACAACACTGCCAGGCAGGTGTACTGTGCAAATGCTATCTTTGAGAAAGTGGATAAAGATGCTGCCAGGCACAGGCTATTGACAATAGGGAGAAGTGAAGGTCGTAAAAGTAGCCAAACTGTTCATAAGCAAGAGTTTCTAAGCTATGCCAAGCTTTTCCATTCCACGCCTGTGTGCCAAAGTGAGGTGCCATCCCGGCAGCACAGAATCAGACAAAGAAAAACACAACAGCAACTTCAAAAAGAAAACCAGTCAGCAACAATCATTCAGTCCGCCTGGCGAGGTTGTCAGGTCAGAAGGGAGATCGATGGGATGAATAAAGCCGCTGCCAAAATTCAGGTAGTTTTTCGAGGCTACAGGACACGACAGGAATTGCCTCTTGGATTTAACACATATGGCAAGGATGAAGGCCTACAATTAAAAAAGAAAAGGAGAGCAGAAAGCAAGAGAAAGCTATTTCCACTCATTCTAAGGTTTGATCAACTGTGGGATTGGGACTCCAGGACAACAAGTAACATCACTAAAAGTGACAGTTTAAGAAGCCAGCACAAGACTAACAAAAGAGAAGGCACCTTCTTTATGCCCATCGCAATCTTCCCGAAAGTAGAATCTTCACTCAAAAGGAAAGGTTTTGTGTTGCCTAGTGACTTACCTACACTAAATGTCTTTGAAAGCAGGACACAGCAGCATGGGATCTCTCATGCTGCAATTCAAATCCAAGCTGCATGGAGGGGGCATCAGGCCAGAAAGAAGATGAGGGAAATAGAAAGGCAAGCTAAGATAAAGGCAGAGGAGAGCCAGCCCTTTTCTGATGGCTGTAAAAACAGTCCTGAGAGCTGTGAGGAACAGCCTATGTCAGGAGCAGCTGCTGTTGCAGAAATTCAGTCTTCAACTCCTGAGCAAAAAGACCCAGTGCAGGAACCCGAACAGGACTCCTCCTCCGTAAAAGAGGAACCTAGTAAGGAAAGCAAAGGCACTAATACAGAGGGCAGTGTTTCAGAGTAACAGCCGTGTTAGACTGTATTCGCAAAAAGAAAAGGAGTACTTGTGGCACCTTAGAGACTAACCAATTTATTTGAGCATAAGCTTTCGTGAACTACAGCTCACTTCATCGGATGCATCTGTTAGAAATATTAACATATACACCATTGTGAAGGGTGTGCCAGCGTCTAGAAGACCCCCCATCGCCATACGAGTGTCCAGTCCTAATGCAATAGTGCAGGGATATCACCGAGACATGAGCAGAGGGACGCAGGGGCTCTACACTGTCAAAAATCACTGTGATCCCAGGCCTTCTCAACTTGTTGTTCAAATACACATGGTGGAGAAGGAAACTAATCCAAGCACTCCTTCTTAATAATGGTAAAGAGGAAATAAAAGCTGCACCTAATTCACACTGTGCAAGGGTTTATTTGAATGAGAAGGTCTGTTTGTTGAATGACTTCTGGGAAGCTACTATTCCCTTCTGTTAATTTCCTCTACTAGTTGTCCCCACCAGCATCCCAGCTGCTGAACCCTCCTGCTACGTTGCCTGACAAATACCTGCTCACTTCATCATAGGAAAGCATCCCTCTCTAATTCCTCTGCTCCATCTCAGACACTCCCAGCTGTCAAACCTTCCCATTAACCCCAAGACAAATGTCTGCTTCCTCTTCCTAGCTGCTACTGTAACCCCAACTAGTGGCTGGCCCACATCAGAGGTTTATAAATCTATTATTGCTTCTAGCTAATTAGCTATGTGCTTTAGCTTAAGTGAGAGCATCTCATGGTTTTAGCCCCAAGGTCTGTGGGCTCAAGGTCTGTGGGCCCCAAGTGGGGTCAGTTACACTGTCTTCTAGACAGTTATCTCATTGATGTTATTATTTGTATTACAGTAATACCTATAGGTCCCACCTGAGACTGGAGCCCTGTTGGGCAGTACTATACATACATATGGTAAGAGACAGTCCCTGTTCCAAAGAGCTTTCACTTGAAACAGAATAAAGGTGGAAAAAAGGAAATACTAGAATCACCATTTTACAGATGGGGAACTAAGGCACAGAAAGATTAAGTGATTTGATCAAGGTCATTCAGTAAGTCTGTAGCAGAGCTGAGGAGTGAATCCAGGTCACCTGAGTCCCAGGCCACATTTCTCTAAAGATATGTATTTTAAAGTTTAAAACAGATTTTTGGAGTAAAACCCTTTAATAAACAAACAGAATCATAGAATTGTAGGACTGGAAGGGACCTCGAGAGGTCATCTAATCTAGTGCCCTGTACTAAGGGCAAGACTAAGTATTATCTAGAGTAGCGTTTCTCAAACTGGGGTCCGCGGACACCTGGGAGTCCGTGAGGGTACTCCAGGGGGTCCGAGTCCGTGAGGGTACTCCAGGGGGTCCACCGTCCCAGCTGATCAACTCCTCCCCCTCCCTCCCAGTGCCTCCTGCATGCTGGGAAACAGCTGTTCAGGAGGTGCTGGGAGGGAGGAGTTAATTAGCGGGGCCAGTGGACCCCCTGGAGTACTCTTGGTTCCCTGGCGTGCAGGAGGCGCTGGGAGGGAGGGGGAGGAGTGCGAAGGGGGTGTGCTTGGAGGAGGGGGTGGAAAGAGGAGGGGCACAGGGATAAGAAGAGGTGGGGTGGGGGTGAGGCCTCGGGTGAAGGGGTGGAGTGGGGGTGGGGCCTGGGGCTGAGTGGTAGGCTTGGGGGTCTGTGGAAAGTTTTAAGTCAAAATGGGGGTCCTCGGGTTGCTGAAGTTTGAGAACCGCTAATCTAGACAATCCCTGACAGGTGTTGGTCTAACCTGCTCTTAAAAATTTCCTTAACATAAGTGATTTTTTGCCACTCACACAAATCTTTGCAGCGTCTTTCCAGATTTCAACCATTTTTGAGGAAAATTGAATTACATTTTAAAAATGTAAACCTTTTCAGAGGGGAAGGGCATACAGGCCTGATCCAAAGTCAGCTGAAGACAATGGAAGGCCTTTGAATCAGGCTCTATGGCTATAATTCAATCAGCATGAACTTTGAGTGATTTACTAATGTCATCAGAATTTAAAAAGAGAATATAGGATTTAAGCTAAATTTTCAAACCTGGGGGCCTAAAGTTAAGCACCTACATAAAAGTGGCCTGATTTTCAGAGGTGCTAAGCGCCCTGGGAACTGTGCATGCTCAGGTCTTCTGAAAATCAGGCCACTTTTTTGTAACTTCCTAAATAAGTATTTTGGGGATGGGATTTTCAAAGGAGATTAAGGGAGCAAGGCAGCGAAATACCATTGAATTTCATTCCAGATCCCAGCATAGGTGCCTAGATTTGGGCACTCCTGTTTGAAAATGTTGGTCATGATTTGTATGTAATTTATATGTAATTTTGGGGTACATTATTTAATAATTACTTAATAATAACATTTTTGATCACCAAGAAGTCAACTAATTTTGAGTTATTTGTGCTTCTGTATGTCTGCCTTATAATGCGGCCTTTCATTTATTAATAATAATAATAATAATAATTAATATAACATAGGCCATTTCATATACTATATGTGTGGCAAAAAATAGAGCAACTGGAAGGAGTATCCCATTTTAAATGTGGGATAATTAACGATTATGGGGATTATTATTAATTATTAATATAATTAATTATTATTATTATTATTAATATGTGGGATTATTAACGATAATTTGACAGTCCCTGTAATTTCATCTCAAATCCACGAGGTGTCCCCATTTCCCCTTGCAGAACTTGCTGAGCTAATCTACATGTTCACCTCCCTGCAGAGTCCAGTACTTTGCTTTTCTCACCAAAATACAAGACATGATAAATCTCTTCATTAGAGCTGGAATTGCTGACATAACCAGGGTCATACATTTGTGCAAAATTCTCAAGCTTTGACAAATGGAGGGTATCTGCAGAATAATTTTTTAGCAGGTTTTGTGGCATCCATCAGCAACGTGGAAAAGTTGCACAGAATGATCATCCTAGGCCCAGATTTTCAAACCTAGGTGCCTAAAGTTAGATTCCCAAATTACACTTCATGTGAATATTCACACTGAGTTGATGGGACCTGCCATGTGCAGGAAGTTAAACACATCCAGGTTTGCAGAAGCAGGGCCTCAGTCTCCTAAGTAAAAGTGTCCTGATCTTTTAAGAATCAAGGCCTGGTCTACACTGTAGAGTTAGGTCGATGCAAGAGTGTCTACACTAAAATTTCACTCCCACTGATGTAACTCACCTGCTATGCCGATATAAATACTCCATCTCCATGGGCGGCATAGGGTTTAGACTGATGTAATTAGGTTGACGCATTATCAGTGTAGATACTGTGTTACTTACATCGGCTGTTAGTGGCATCCAGGAGCTGTCCCACAATGCCCCACCTTGACCACTCTGGTCAATGTTTTGAACTCTGCTGCCCAGCGGCCAGGTACACAGGAAGCCACCCTGTGAATTTATGAAATTGCATTTCCTGTTTGCCTGGCTTGGAGAGCTCACCTAGCAACTCTTGAGCACATCTAGTAACTGCCCAGCTGACCATGCTAGCTCCACGCTGCAGACGCGCTTCTGCTTGGAGAGCACAGGATATGTTGGATCTCCTGGGTCTATGGGGAGAAGAGGCTTTGCCGTGCACACACAGCTCCAGTACAGCTGTAGAAACATTGACATCTACAAGCAGATTGCTCAGGGCATGGGGGAGAAGGGCTACAAGACTAGGGACCAGCAGCAGTGCTGCTTGAAAGCCCAGGAGCTTCAGCAGGCATACCAGAAGGGCAAGGGAGACTAAGAAGCGTTCAGCTGCAGAGCTGAAGACCTGCTTCTTTTACAAAGAGCTGCATGTCATCCTTGGCGGAGACCTCACCACCACCCCAAAAGCTCCCTGGATACTTCGGAGGAACCTGAGCGGAGGCAGTCCAACCAGTCCCGACAGTCATAGAATCATAGAAGATTAGGGTTGGAAGAGACCTCAGGAGGTCATGTAGTCCCACCCCTTGCTCAAAGCAGGACCAACCCCAACTAAATCATCCCAGCCAGGGCTTTGTCAAGCCGGGCCTTAAAAACCTCTGAGGGGGGAGATTCCACCCCCTCCCTAGGGAACCCATTCCAGTGCTTCACCACCCTCCTAGTGAAATAGTGTTTCCTAATATCCAACCTAAACTTCCCCCACTGAAACTTGAGACCATTACTCCTTGTTCTGTCATCTGCCACCACTGAGAACAGTCTAGAGCCATCCTCTTTGGAACCCCCTTTCAGGTAGTTGAAAGCAGCTATCAAATCCCCCCTCATTCTTCTCTTCTCAGAGTAAACAATCCCAGTTCCCTCAGCCTCTCCTCGTAAGTCATGTGCCCCAGACCCTGATCATTTTCGTTGCCCTTCGCTGGACTCTCTCCAGTTTGTCCACATCCTTTCTGTAGTCGGGGGGCCCAAAACTGGATGCAATACTCCAGATGTGGCCTCACCAGCCCCGAATAGAGGGGAATAATCACTTCCATTGATCTGCTGGCAATGCTCCTACTAATGCAGCCCAAAATGCCATTAGGCTTCTTGGCAACAAGGGCACACTGCTGACTCATATCCAGCTTCTCGTCCACTGTAATCCCCAGGTCCTTTTCTGCAGACATCTGCGCTCCATGAGGACAAGCCGGGATTCATAACAAGGCTGAGCAGGAGTCTCTCACCCCTCCCAGCCCCATCACTATCTCCTACCCTTGGTCCTGGGAGTCAGAATTAAATAATCCATCAAGGAAATAGACAGAAGGGGCTGGAAGCATCTCCAACGCTCGGAAGTTGGTTCTCCATCACTAATGACTCAGAGACAAATGGTCAAGCTCGAGTGAGCCTGAAGTAGGGGAAGGAACCTCTGTAAGTTATGCTGTTTGCTTTGAAATGACAGGGACGGAACCCGCAAAGTAGCAGGACACATCTGATGATTTACTCTTTTTTACTTATGCTAGATGAGGTAATGAAACAACCAGTAAAGGCAGAGTTGCTATCTGAAGCTCATCCCGCTCTAGGGTTAGGCAGTGGGGGGCCCACAGAACACTCTATTTATGTGCACAGGGATGTCCTGTGCATCCTCCGTAGAGATCTTGAGGAAACTTTTCTGCAGGTACTCTGCAATCCTCTGCCAAAGGTTTCTGGGGAGGGCTACCTTATTTCTTCTGCCATCGTAGGACACTTTCTCATACCACTCAGCAATTCAGCAGGCACCACTGCAGCACACAGGCTAGCAGCATAAGGTCCCGGGCGGCAACCTGATGCCTGAAGAAGCTGTTCCCTTTCAGCCTCCATTACCCTCAGGAGTGAGATATTGGCTAAAATCAGCACCGCCTGTGGAAAACAGTGCCAGTATTTAGTTCAGTTTCCCTATCTGCATATACTCATGCCTGTGAGGTACCCCCTGCCTTATTGTCCCAACTCGCCGCCGCCTCCCCCTCTGGGCCATACTCACCATGGCTGGGACTACCGTTGTGATCTATAAATCCCAAGGACAAGTGAGAATGTAGTGCTGGTAACTTGTGTGGATCAAAGGGAGTGAGTTCAGTATACCAAATTTCCTTTTATATTTTGAATACACTCACTATAGTACCTCTGAATGCATCCGATGAAGTGAGCTGTAGCTCACGAAAGCTTATGCTCAAATAAATTTGTTAGTCTCTAAGGTGCCACAAGTCCTCCTTTTCTTTTTGCGAATACAGACTAACACGGCTGCTACTCTGAAACCTATAGTACCTCTGTGCGTTGCATCTTTTGCAGCTGGAAATGTGGCCTTGAGGGTCTCTCCATCCACACCAGCAGAGCGGCTCAGCCAGATAAGGAGGAGAAGGAAGAGGATGCGGGATGACATGTTCCAAAAGATCCTGCAAGCCTCTGCTGCTTCGGATACCGAGCACAGGGCTTGGAGGATCACCCTCACGGACAGCTGGCCAAGGATAGAGCAGAGAGGAAAAAGGCGCAGGAAAAGGAGAGGGACGTGCTGCAGGAGATGCTAGCACTTCTCAGGCAGCAAACAGACATGCTGGAGACTCTTGCTGACCTTCAGGTTCAACAATCCCCTGCTCGCCTCCCTCTGCAGCCCATAAAGAACTGCCTTCTGGGACCTCCCTACCTCCCCCCCCACCTCCTACCCCCCACATTCCATGTGGCATCCGGGGCTACTGCACTACCCCTACCTCTCCTCCCCAAGGGAGAGTACAGGCAATCACAGCTGCTCAGACACTGACCTGTGAAAGACACGCTTGGTGTGTTTCTGAAATGACTGTTCTTTGCCCTTTACAAGTTCTTTCCCCTGTATTTATTACATTTTCTTAAGTTACAAAAGTATCTGTTGTTCTTCGAGTGTTTGATCATGTTGATTCCAATCAGGTGTGTGCGCACGTGCACGGTATCCGGAAGATTTTTCCCATAGCCTCATCCGTCGGGTTGTTCCAAGCACCCCCTGGAGTTGAGCCTTCATGGCACTCAATATAGAGCTCTACCAACCCACCACCCTCTCAGTTCCTTCTTACCGATAGTTACGGTGCCTGGAACTTCCTGTAGCCTTGCTTTAGCAAGCGCATTCAACTCCAGCTGTTTGTACATAGTTAGTTTATCTTGGTAGTTAGAGTTGTTGGGGGTCTCTACCCCCTTCCGACTTCCCGGAGCCGTGGTATGCCACGGTCCCTGGTGTTTAAAAACTGTGTGGTCTGCTTGAAGTGCATGCCAAAGAGTGATCCACACTTCTCGTGTTTATGGTGCCTAGGGGAGGGTCACCAAAAGGATCGCTGTAAAATCTGCTGCGAGTTCCGCCCTAGAACTCTTAAAGAAAGGGAGCAGCGGCTAAAAGTGATCCTCATGGAGGCAGCTCTACACCCCCATTCGGACCCGGGCTCAGGGGACCCGCTCTGAACACGTCCTTGTCAACGTGGAGTGCCTCGGCGCCGTCATCGAGTTCGGTGCCAAGAAAGGACTCGTCCCGGGATGTTCGGCACCCGCACGGCACCTCCCGAGGCCCAGTGGAGAGCAGGCACCACTCTCACTCGCTGGTGCCTCAGAAGAAAAAGAAGCCGGACAGTCGGTCACCTCTGGCTAAATCTAACGTAGGGAGACCCCAGGTGGGCGACAGCTTGAGATCCCCCGTTAGGGCCGCATTGACTCCTGCCCAGGCAAGGCAGTTGCCCCGCACGTTCACCGGTCCCTACGGGCCAGCAGCTGCCGCTTCCTTTGACGCCGGAAGTTTTCGAAGCTGCTCAGGATCTGCTGCACCTTACAGCGCCGTTCTCGCTCCCTAGAAGGGAGGAACCTCTGGCGTTGGCGATCCCACCCCGCCCCCAGGTGCAGTCAAGAGGGAAGCTGGCAATGATGTCCAGGCATCCCCCCTCTCCATGTCCTTCGGCACTGGCCCACTCGGACAGAGAGCCTAGTCGCTCCCCAAGCTCTTGACATTTGAGGCAGCGAAGCTCGGCTCCTCCGTGGCCTTCAGTCATGGAGACCTCGGAGTCAGAGTCTGACTCCTACCACTCTCAGGGGAGTAGGAGCTGACAATCAAGGTCAAGGCGAGACAGGCGAGAGCCCCAGCTGTGGCCACCGCAATGGCAGAATCCACCACAGTAGCCATTCTGGACCCCCTGAGCCTTTCACCAAAGCCAGGGAGGGATCCGAGGGTACCGCTCCGCAGCATCTTCAGTGGCCTCAGCCATATGCGTCCTGCCATCAACCATGCAGTCTGCCTTGGCGCCTACCCACACGCCAAATCCATTGGCTGTGGCACCATCACTGGCACCGGCCTCGGCACTGACAACTCTTTCAACCTTGGTGCCGACAGCGTTCTCGGCGCCGACTGCTGTGCTGGTGCCAACAGCATTTTCGGCACCGCGGCACTGACGGCACAGACAATGGCCCCGCCACCTTCGTCAGCTCAGGCAGCTGGTTCGGCACCGGCTCCACCAGCGGTACCATCAGTGTCTCCGGTGCCTGTACCAACGCCGAGGGCAGGGATAACATACAGAGGGCCCTAGACAAATTAGAGGATTGGGCAAAAAGAAATCTGATGAGGTTCAACAAGGACAAGTGCAGAGTCCTGCACTTAGGATGGAAGAATCCCATGCACCGCTACAGACTAGGGACCGAATGGCTCGGCAGCAATTCTGCAGAAAAGGACCTAGGCGTTACAGTGGACAAGAAGCTGGATATGAGTCAACAGTGTGCCCTTGTTGCCAAGAAGGCCAATGGCATTTTGGGATGTATATGTAGGGGCATTGCCAGCAGATCGAGGGACGTGATTGTTCCCCTCTATTCGACATTGGTGAGGCCTTATCTGGAGTACTGTGTCCAGTTTTGGGCCCCACACTACAAGAAGGATGTGGAAAAATTGGAAAGAGTCCAGCGAAGGGCAACAAAAATGATTAGGGGACTGGAACACATGACTTCTGAGGAGAGGCTGGGGGAACTGGGATTGTTTAGTCTGCGGAAGAGAAGAATGAGGGGGGATTTGATAGCTGCTTTCAGCTACCTGAAAGGGGGTTCCAAAGAGGATGGATCTAGACTGTTTTCAGTGGTAGCAGATGACAGAATGAGGAGTAATGGTCTCAAGTTGCAGTGGGGGAGGTTTAGGTTGGATATTAGGAAAAACTTTTTCACTAGGAGGGTGGTGAAGCACTGGAATGCGTTACCTAGGGAGGTGGTGGAATCTCCTTCCTTAGAAGTTTTTAAGGTCAGGCTTGACAAAGCCCTGGTTGGGATGATTTAGTTGGGGATTGGTCCTGCTTTGAGCAGGGGGTTGGACTAGATGACCTCCTGAGGTCCCTTCCAACCCTGATATTCTATGATTCTATGATTGACAGCCCCGGCACTGAGAGTCGCTCCATCGGCACCGACATTCCCCCCCGAGAGTAGTGGGACCCCTTGGGATCTGATGGCAGGAAGCATCTGCTGTTTATAGCCGCTCCTCCTCCTCATCTCTGGATGAGGCATTGGCAGGCACAGCCATAGCCCCGGTGCTTGAGGACAACAGGGTATTACAACAGTTGCTGCGAAGGGCTGCTCAGGGTCTGGGCATTAAGGCTGAGGAGGTGGTCGAGGAGGTTGATCCCATGGTGGATACCCTCACCCCCTCAGGAGCTTCTCCTATTGCCCTACCACTGATTAAGACTATTGTAGACACCACCAAGACCCTGTGGCAGATCCCAGCTTCCTTGGCATCCACTGCCAAGTGCAACGAGAGGCGTTATTTCGTTCCCTCCAAGGGGTATGAACATTTGTACTCCCACCCACCTCCCAACTCTCTTGTCATGGCCGCTGCTAATCAGCACGAGCAGCAGAGTTTCCAGGGGCCCTCCCCTCAAAACAGGGAGGCTAAGTGCCTAGACCTTGTCGGGAGAAAGGTCTATTCTACAGAGAGTCCCCAGCACCGTATTTCGAACCAGCAGGCCATCATCAGCAGGTACTTGTATAACACCTGTGCGGCGATGGCTAAATTTTCAGAGCTCCTCCCATCAGACTCCCAAGTCAAGTTCTCGGCCTTGGTGGAGGAGGGGAAGCTAGTCTCCTGTGCTTCCCTCCAGGCCGCATTGGATGGTGCTGGCTCCAAGTCTTGGGGCTCCCTTATGAGGTCCAACAGACTATTCAGGACCTCCCATTTGAGGGTGTGACTCTTTTCTCTGAAAAGACAGACAAGAGGCTGCATAGTCTGAAAGACTCACCTCAGGTCTTTGGGCCTGCACCCTCCTGCCACGCAGCGGAAACACTTTAGGCCGCAACCTCCTCTGAGGTTCTATCAGCAGAACCGCCAGGATGGTTCTCGGAAGAGGAACAGGAGTGGCAGGAAAAGACAACATCTGTCCTTAGACCAGGGCTCTGGCCAACCCAAACCACCTTCCGGCCCCAAACTGGCCTTTTGAAGGTGCGGTTGAGGACAGTGCACCAGAACAAAAACTGGATCTACCCCGCCTTACCTTTTCCTCCCGACTGTCCCCTTTCTACCGTGCATGGTCCCGTATCACCTCGGACCGCTGGGTGCTCCACACCATAGAGAGGGGATCCTCCATCCAATTCTTTGCTCTTCTGCCCTTCCACCCTCCTTCCCCATCCCTCTTCAGGGACGCTTCTCATGAGCAGCTCCAGGAGGTACAGTCCCTCCTATCTCTATGGGCAGTGGAGGAGGTTCCTCAGGAGCACAGGGGCGAGGGCTTTTATTCCAAAGGCAGCCTCAGGCCTATCTTGGACCTGTGAGAACTCAACAAGTTCGTGAAGAAACTCAAGTTCCGCACGGTCTCTTTGGCTTCCATCATCCCTTCCTTGGATCCAGGGGACTGGTATGCCACCCTCGACTTGAAGGACCCATGTTTTCATATCGCAATTACTCAGCCCCACAGGCAATACCTAAGGTTTGTGGTCAACAGTACCGACTACCAATTTACTGTCCTTTGGCCTGTCAACAACACCTCCAGTATTCACCAAGTGCATGGCAGTCATCGCTGCGTTTCTGCACAGGCACCAGTTACAGGTGTTTCTGTACCTCGACGACTGGCTGATCAGGGGCCGCTCCAGGACCCAAGTGGAAACTCAGGTCAGATTCATCAGAGCCACCTTCAACAACCTGGGTCTCCTTCCAAACGAAGCAAAATTGACTCTGTCCCCCATCCAGAGGACAGAGTTTATTAGGGGCAGTACTGGACTCAACCCAAGCTGGGGCATACCTGCCGGAAGCGAGGTTTCAGGCTCTGACCAATATTATTTGAGGCCTCAGATAGTTTCCCACCACCACAGCGAGGAACTGCCTGAAGCTTCTCAGACACATGGTTGCCTGTACCTACGTGGTGCAGCATGCCAGACTCAGGCTTCGACCTCTTCAGTCGTGGCTTGCATCAGTATATCGCCCAGCGCGGGACAGCTTGGACAGCATAGTGACACTGCCTCACCTGGTCCTCGACTCCCTCCTGTGGTGGCTCAACCCTCAGGAGGTATGGTCAGAGGTCTCCTTCGCCACTCCACAGCCGTCTCTGTCGCTAGTGACGGACATGTCAGACTTGGGCTGGGGAGCACATCTGGGAGACTGCAGGACTCAAGGCCTCTGGTCTCAGGCGGATCTAGGTCTCCACATCAATGTCAGAGAGCTCAGAGCGGTGTGCGTAGCATATCAGACCTTCCGGGCCTGCTTAATGGGACAATGTATACCAGTCATGATGGACAATACAATAGCAATGTTCTATATCAACAAACAGGGGGGTGCACGCTCCTCTCCCCTGTGCCAGGAAGCCCTCATGCTGTGAGACTTCTGTGTAGAACATTCAATTCACCTGCAGGTGTCATACCTCCCCGGGGTGCAGAACGAGCTGGCGGACCACCTCAGCAAGTCGTTTCACAGCCACAAGTGGTCCCTTCGCCCAGACGTCGTGATTTCAATCTTCCAGAGGTGGGACTTTCCCCAGATAGACGTATTCACCATGCGACATAACAGGAAGTGCCAGCAGTTCTGCACGTTCCAGAATCACAGCCTGGGCTCCAGTGCGGACACTTTCCTCCTCCATTGTGGAGGTTCTCTCCTATACGCCTTTCCGCCCATACCACCTGTTTACAAGGTGCTCCTCAAGATCCCGAGAGAACGAGCTCAGGTCCTATTGATAGGGCCAGGCTGGTGCAATCAGCACTGGTACACATCTCTCCTAGACATGTCAGTGGAAACCCCTGTCACCCTGCTGCTCTTCCCGGACCTTCTGACACAAGATCACTGTCGTCTTCAACATCCGAACCTCGAGTCACTTTGCCTCACGGCATGGAAGCTCCATGGTTGAACCCAATGGAGCTTTCCTGTTCAGACCAGGTTAGACAGGTCCTCCTTGGCAGCAGAAAACCCTCTACGAGAGCCACCTAAGTAGTATAAGGGCCCTACCATCAATCAAACCCTGACCCCGCCCCTTGACCCCTCAGCCCCGCCCCATGACCCATCAGCCCCGCCCCTTGACCTCTTAGCCCCACCCGCCGGAAGTCCCGCCCCATGGGTTATTACTTAGCCCCGGGGTCAAGGCTGCCACATGACCGGAAGCAAGGTGTGTCATGTGACACCCACCCCACCCCTTGACCCCTTTAACCCCACCCCTTGACCTCTGCCCCCCCCCACCGGAAGTCCTGCCCCATGGGGTATTACTTCCAGGGTCAAGGCTGCCACGTGACCGGAAGCAAGGTATGTCATGTGAACCCTCTAACAACTCCTCCCACTGCCCTCTACCAATCAGGATGGGTTTTGCCCCATAGAACTTCCCCCCACAAGAGGAGCTTTGACCAATCAGGGCGAGTTCCGGAGCGGGGTGTCCTCTCTGGAAGTGGGTCTTGTGACCCCTCTAACAACTCCTCCCCCCCCCACCCTCTACCAATCAGGATGGGTTTTGCCCAGTAGGACCTCCCAGAGAGGAGCTTTGACCAATCAGGGCGAGTTCCGGGGTGGGGGTGTCCTCTCTGGAAGTGGGTCTTGTGACCCCTCTAACAACTCCTCCCCCCACCCCGCTACCAATCAGGAGGGGTTTTGTTCCGATAGGACCAAGAGGAGATTTGACCAATTAGGATGAGTTCCGGGGGCGGGGTGACCCGTCCGGAAATGATTCGTGTGACCCCTCTAACAACTCCTCCCACCAACCTCTACCAATCAGGCCGGCCCGAGAGCAGATTTGACCAAAATAGGGCAGGTTCTGGGATGGGGTGAACCACCCAGAAGAGGGGCGTATGACCCCTCTGCCAATCAGAGCGCAGCACCATCACCCCATAAGGCCCAGCGTCGGGCAGAAGAGGCTGTCTTTTACCAAGAGCGCGTGTTTTAGAAATCGTGGAAACATGGACTCCTTCACCACCCCCGTGAGAACTTCGGACTTTGTTTTAGCCCCGAAGGCCTTTGGACTTGTATGGAGAAAGCGCTACATCAGCGAGAGTTCTGAGGAGGACCCTTTGGCCCAGCCGTTGATGGACACACTGGAAACCGACCCCGAAACCCGGCTGCTTGTGAGGCCCCACGATGAGCGTGATGGCCTCTTGTTGTCCACCCCCCGAGAGGTGGAAGGTGATCACGGCTCGGGGGAGTTACGGGCGGACAAGGTGAATGAAAAAGACGTGGCTCAGGTAAATGAATGTTTAAGAAGTGACGGTCGGGGTGGGGGTGTGTAATGGGGGTGGGGGTGGGGGGGGGAGGGCTAGGAACCAGGGATTGTGTAAATCAAAAACCAAGCAGTGGTGTGCTTACGCTGTTTCTTTTTTGAAAAAAAAAATCTCTCAACAGCTCGATGATGCCTTTCTGGAGGCCTTTGAGAACTTACACATCGGTAGCCCTGTGGGAGTAAATGTATCATGCGTCAGCTGTTTTTGCTCATGTCTGAGACACAGATCTCAAGAGGAAAAGGACAAAATGGAAGAATGAACCAGCACAGACACCCTCATGTTAGGAGTCATGGCGTCCATTTTTACAGGTGGTTGTAAAAGGTTGTGTTAAACCAGGCGATTAATAAAACTTATTTAAACGTGTTAATATGAATGTTGTCCCCCACCCACACTTGTGTTAGTAAAAGATGGTACCAGTAACAGTCATGTCTCCATAGGCGGCTCTGTTAAAGAAAATATATTACACCCCCGGGGAAGTTGGGAGCTTTGGCGGGGTGAACCCTCTTTTTCAAGTGGCCAAAAAGCATAGTAAAACTTTAAATAGAAGACAAGTAACAGCTTGGCTTTCAGACCAGGATGCTTATACTTTACACAAACCGGCTCGAATACGTTTTAAAAGAAACAAGACCATTGTTTCAGATGTGGATGCGCAATGGCAGGCAGATTTGGTGGATATGCACCAGTTCTCCAAACAGAACAGCAATTTTAAGTACATCTTAACAGTGGTAGACATTCTATCCAAATATGCCTGGGCCTTAGGCCTAAGGGACAAGACGAGTGGTGAGGTATGCAAGGCCTTTAAAGCTATTTTTAGCGAAGGGCGTGTGCCTCAAAAATTACAAACCGATCGGGGGAAAGAATTTTTAAACAAACCCTTAAGCAGATTGTTAAAACGGCATGGCATTCACCATTTTGTTACTAATAATGAAGTCAAAGCAGGGGTTGTGGAGCGGTTTAACAGAACTTTAAAAACTAGGATGTGGAGATATTTTACAGCCCATAACACCTTTCGCTACATCGATGTGTTACCTGACTTTATAAAGAGTTACAACCAGAGCTTTCACAGAACTATACATACCAGACCCGCTGATGTTAACCCTTCAAATTCTCTGAAGGTATGGAAAATGGTTTATGGAGATGATTTTAAAATAAAACCGGTTGTTGCCCCTTTTCAAAAAGGCGACCACGTGAGACTATCTAAAACCAAAGGAGCTTTTGAAAAAGGTTATGAACAGACATTTACCGATGAGATATTCATATTGGATGAAGCCTTAACCAGGGGTCACAGACCTGTATACCGATTAAAAGACTACGAGGGTGAGACAGTTACTGGATCTTTTTACCCTGAAGAATTACAAAAAGTAAACCCCAAACGAGACAGGATTTACAGGGTTGAAAAAGTTCTAGCGGAGAAAGGAAAAGGGAGAAAAAAGCAACTACTGGTAAAATGGTTGGGGTGGCCTGATAAGTTTAACAGCTGGGTGAAAGCTTCTCAACTCTGTGACGTTTAGACGCAAACAACAAACAAACAAAAGTTATTCCTCCCCGCAAAGTCAGAGAAGATGAGCGATGGCGGGTTTTACATTACTTTGCCCAGCAACGCCAGCGCTGCAGTTTTTCCCCAAAACACCAGCTCGAACTTTACAATACGGCTAATTAAGCCCTTGGATCTCCGGGGTGCCTGGGAGGTGGGGTTAGTGGAAATACAATACCCGCACAGCTGGAACACTATCAACGAAGACACCCCTTTTGAAGTCACCTTTGGAGATATGGCATGGAGTTTCATCCTACGACGAGGTTATTACGCGTCCATACCCGAATTACTGGATCATATGAACAGTATCATAGCTCGTCACCCCGGACCGCCTGAGATGGTCATGAACTATGACCCTGTGGGTAGAAAAATTAGACTTAAATCCGCCGCTTTTACTTATATGTTTTCTACCAGCGGGGAGCTAGCTAACATTCTGGGCTTGGGCCCCAAACACAGCGTCCAAAAATTCCCTTTCTCGGCAGACATTACAGGGGGTTTTAATTCCTTGTATCTGTACACGGATATCGTAGAACATCAGTTTGTGGGGGATTTTTCTGTTCCCCTGTTACGTTGTGTCCCCGTCCAAGGAAGGAACAACGAGTTTGTCACCATCACCTACGATAAACCTCATTACGTCCCTATCAGTAAACACCACATCGACACAATTACCATTGAAATAAAGACAGATCAGAACAAAAGCGTCTCATTTCGCTTTGGCAAGGTGATCATCAAGCTACACCTGCGCCCCCGGAGAGAGCGAGTTTTCTAAAAAAGCAAAACAGTATTATGGCGATCCTAAAAAATTACGGCGACCCCAACATCTACAGAAACTATTACAAAGCCCAGGCGGGATACGCCCTTCCCGGATATCATGGGGCCCCCGTGATGTATGGGGCAGGCGTGGGTGGAGTATTCCGTAGCCTCTTTCGAAAAGCCGTACCGCTTTTGAGGAGGGGGCTAGAGATTATTAAACCCCACGTAAAAACCGCCGCTCAAAACATAGCTAAAGACGTGGTAGGTCACGTCTCCCGCGCTGTTCTGGAGAAGGTGGGGAACACAGCTTCACAGGAAGGATTGGGGCTGATGTACATTAAAAGGAGGAAGAAGAGAAAGAGAAATGCATCATACCCGCGACGCGCAGGTCCCCCAAAACCCTTTAAAAGAAGGGCTTTGACCCGCAGGGTCGGCCATAAGCGAAAGTCCAAGAGGAAGCCTGGGCGAAAGAGGAAACACTCGCCGGCTGATACGAGAGATATATTTTAATCAACATGGCTTTCGTTCACTGCGGGTCTGAAGAATGCACCAAATCCGAACTAGACTTGTTCCAAATAGCCCCTACGCAGACCAGCATTGAGAAAAGCATCTACATCGAGGTGCCACCTCTGTCGGCCGTTACGGAGTCTGCCCCCATTGACTTCTTTATAGCAGGGAATGGCGTAGATTATATGGATTTAAACACACTGCTGTACCTGTGTTGCAAGATTGTAAAAGGAGACGGAACTGAACTCAACGCGGGTGCCGAGGTGGGCCTGGTGAATTACCCAGTGGCCTCTATTTTTAGTCAGCTGGATGTCACGCTCGGAGACCGTCTTGTAAGCCAAAGCAACAACTGTTACCCTTACAGGGCCTTTATAGAATCGGTGCTCAATTACAGCAACGACACCCTCGCCACGCAATTTTCCGCTGGCCTCTTTTACAAAGACACTGCCGGACAACAGGAAGACACAGACTTGGATGGCGAGAATCTAGGGTTTGTGAGGCGTGCAAAGCTGACCGCTCAAAGCAGAACAGTAGAGCTTCTGGGTCATCTACACAGCGACCTGTTTTTTCAAGAAAAACTTTGTTGAACGGAGTGGATGTGAAAATTAAACTGACGCGCAGTAAAGATCCTTTCTGTTTAATGGGCAGCGGAACCGAAGGCTTTAAACTGCGCATTCTATCAGCATCCCTTTTTGTGAAGAAAGTACGTGTGGCCCCGAGCGTTCGTCTGGGGCACGCCGAGGCCCTGCTTACCGCTAATGCCAAATACCCCGTGGACCGTGTGGGAATGAAAGTGTTTAGCATCCCTGCGGGCAGCAGGGTCAGTAACCAGGAGAACCTGTTCTTGGGACAGTTGCCCAAAATGCTTGTCCTGGGGTTTGTGGATAACGATGCCTTTAGCGGAAGTTACGCTAAAAATCCCTTTCATTTTAAGCATTACGATATTAATTTTGTGGCCTTGTATGTGGATGGTGAGCAGATACCGACCAAGCCTCTGCAACCAGACTTCGAGGCAGGACGCTGCGTGAGAGAATACATGAATCTGGTACAGAGGGCCGGTAAACACATGAAAGATCGTTCTCTGTTAATCGACCGTGAGGAGTTTGCACAGGGTTACACCATGTTTGCCTTTGACCTGTCCCCCGACCAGGAATGCGCCGATCACTATTCCCTGATTAAAACCGGGAACCTGAGAGCAGAAATTCATTTTGGGAAGGCTTTAACCATTACCGTCAATATGATCGTGTATGGGGTTTTTGACAATGTCATAGAGATAAATCAGAGGAGAAATGTTCTGTTTGACTACATGTGAACATGGACACCGTGCAGCTCTCACGTGTCTTATCAACAGACCCTTACACGAAAAAGAATTTCTTAGACGTGTTTCCCTGCGATTGGCTCCCTGGCGGCAAGCTGTCTCAGAGACCCCTAGGTTTGGTGGTCAACACACATCCACACAGCCGACCGGGTGAACACTGGCTTGCCGTGTATCTGGTGGAGCGTAACCTTGGAGAGTTTTTTGACTCATACGGGCATCCCCCGAACAGCGTGTTCTTTCCTAAAAGCATTATGAAATTTTTAAACAAAAATGCCACAGACATTGTGTTTCACAACAGACAATTACAAGACCCCAGCTCCGTTGCCTGCGGCTATCACTGCGTGTTTTTCTTACACCATCGTAGCAAGGGTTTATCTTTTGACCGGATTTTAAAATTGTATTCTAATGACTTAGTGCAAAACGACCGGATGGTGATGAATTTTGTAAAAAATAAATTTAAATACTTGCCCATGCCTAGCCTTGCTCAAAGCATGTTTCAACAAGCCCAGACATGCGTATCTTGCAACGATTTTCATAGTCATGTTACCCAATAAAGCACCCCAGGTGGGGAGTTTAAAGACAATCGATGTTTGGCGTGGTTTTTTTTAAAAAAAAACAAAACACAATGACCCAATTCAGAAATGTTTTATTTAAAGCAAAACATTACCAGTTTTAAAAAAAAATAGAACGTGAAAAAGATCACAAACTGAGCCATTCGGCTCTTTTAGCCAATTTTCGTTTTTTAGATGGCAAAAAAGGGGTCACTGTTTCTTGGTCCACACCGGTGTCGGCGATTGAGGCCTTGAGGCGTTCCAAAAGATCTCTGTTGGTCGCGTTGCCCATGATGGAAGATGGCATGTTCAGTTCCGCCATGGCATTCATAAACACATCCCATCCTTTAGGTACATGTCTGCTAGGAACAGAGCGCGTCTGGGTGACGGCCCTGACTAAGTCGAGCATGTTAGAACCATTAACCACAGAGCCTTTGTACACAAAAGACCCTTTATCGGTCCATGAAGAAATGTTTTTATCTTGGCCCAGCTTATTTAGCAATACTGATGCATTTTTCTTATAACGCTTATTCACGTTATCCAACACCTCCTGAGCAACAGAGTCTGAGGTCTTTGGTGTTTCGGAGGGTTTGGCAGTCACACTCTGTTCCTGTTCTGGTAGAAACAGACTTAGTTTTCCTTTGTCCACATCGCTCTGCTTCACGTACGTTAGGTACCTTTGAAGCACGGTGCTGTAAAGTTTAGCCTTTTCATATTCACCTAAGTCAGTTCTTTGAAGAACAGATTTCATTTCAGCATCCAGTAAGCGAGTTGCAGTCGTTCTGATATTTTCCTCTGCCGGAGGGGGAGCACTTAATTGCTCCAACTGCCGGCTGGGCACCAGGTACATTTTTTCTGCATACTCCATTATCGATTAGTTAAAAGCCCCGTTATCAGAGGGATAGCAAAACTTAACAGGGGTCCTATAAACCCCCCAGACTGCTTCACCAGACGCTTCTTTCTTTTAAGTGAAACCCTTTTATTACACAAAGTTTTTATAAGCGTGTGTTTCTTTTTCAGCACACGCACTTGCTTCGGTGTTAAAGGTACGTTTCCTTTTAAGGTGTTGAGCACTATTTCTGAGATGGCTGCTACTAGATCGTCAGAGGCCGAGCACAGTATAGCCCTCCTTTGCTGTGGGGACGATTTGCTAAGTAATTTTAAAAGGCTCAGGTTTCTTTTCACGCAGCTAGACATGTTTTCAGTCAGCAACCCCGGCTGCTAAAAAGGGACCTGCCAATAATTCATCTCTTTTTATACAGGGCTGTTGTTCTTTTTAAAGTATAAACTGCCGGCCAGTCTGCAGGGAAAAGACCAGTTCTTAGCCTATAAGCTTCTGGTGTGGAAGCATTTAAATCCACCACCAGGTAGCCATAAGGCCTTTTGGTAGCATCCTCAAAAGCTTCTAGAAAGAACTGAGCTTTGCCGGGGTACATTTGCCGAGCGAGTGTAGCAATTTGTAATCTGTCCCTGGGGTTTTTGAACAGAACCATGTATTTTGTGTTTAGGTTAATAGTGCGACTCTTTTTTCCCTGGCAAAATACGTTCTGAACTATATACATAATGCTCAGGTTCCTGTGATGCACGTACTTGGTAAAGGCTTTCTCGATTTCATCACTTTCACAAGCGGAGTTCATCAGATCGTCTATGATAATCATGTTCACTTTATTGGTAGGAAACAAACGGTCATCGTCAAAAGCATCAGGCAGACCCTCCACAAAATTGATAAAGGGGTATTTACAGAGCAGTTCTTTATACAAGGGTTGCCAACAACTGTAACACCACACAATATTCTCAGGCGTAACAGACAATGTTTGTTTGGCATTATCCAATACATTTTTTATAAAGTAACTTTTCCCGCAGTTGCTAGGCCCCGCGAGAATTGCAGAAAAGGGGTGTCTCCACCTCGTATCCATTTTTCAAAAACCGTAGGGCAGGGTTTTAAACCCTTCTCCTAGGACCCTCTTGTTGTAAACGACTTTCTGTGTTTTTTTAAGGGTTTTTGTCTCTATTTGCCACTGATTTTTGTTTCTTACAATAGAGGGTTGCTGCACCTCTATCTTTTTTGAGGGGTTCTCTCGCAGACCCGTGCAATAGTCCAGGACTAGATCTTTCAAACTGTCAAAGTTGATCTTTTCACAGTTTGCTATGTTCAGGGTAATACCTTTGACCTTCATACAAGCCTTTCCTCCCGACAGTTTGTACCCGTATGTTTTTGGGCCTGCCGACACAAACTCGGTGATGTGTTGATCTGGTGGGATCTCGCTCGTGAGGTCCCCTAAATAATCCCCCAGAGGGGGATGCCAGGCCCCCTCCCTTTTCACAAATATCACAGAGTCAGTGTCGTGGTACAGGCACCGCTCTTGCAATCCGTCTAGGAGGTTGTATAGTTCTAAGCGGGCATAAGCGGTGGTGAAACAGGCTATGAAAACATTGGTATTGCCAGAGACAGAATAATGGTCTTTTGCGTGCTTCCAAGATACGCACGCTGTTTCATCGTCGATAAACTCACAGGATGAAACCTCGTAGTTGGGGGAAAATAGGTACTGAAAGAGTTCGTCGGGGTCTCTCACGATGCTGGTATTGGGTAGGTTGGTTCTTTGGCCGAATTTACCCCACAGAGAATTTAAAAACAGTTTAGCAATTTGGCGTTTAGTGGGGTTTAGCCTGATCTTGTGTCGGCGTAAAAGCACGCCTTCTTTCTGGTAGAAATCGTTAACATACTTATTTTGTTTGTCTTCGTCTGTGCACCAGCTGGGATACCCTGAAGCCTCTTGTTTCTGGCGGAGGTGTAATTTTATGTACTCCGAAAAGAGTTTATCAGATTTTTCATTAAAATGCCAGATTTCATAGATTTTAGCCACCACGTACCTCTTCGCTATGGCTGCGTTCAATTCCACAGTGCACCAAGTCCCCAGGATGGCCCTCTCCTCGTCCATGTGGGTGCACGTCTCCCGCTGCACGGTTTCCGCGCAGGTTCGGCATAGCGGGAACATAAGCTTGCCGCCCACTCTGACAGGTAACAATGGGAAAAAGAGGCCTCGTGGGGGGTACACTTTAACTTTTGCAATTCCAAAATAATTTGCAAGGGGTCCAAATTTGTCATAAACTATATCGGGGTGCCCGATAGGGTAGTCTTTCGTTTTGTTTACAAAAGGGTACAAGCTGGTAAAATCATAATAGTAGATTTCTTCCCCGGGCTTAGGTTTATAATATAGACGGATGGCGTTCGTCCTCCCCCCAAAAAGAGCATCCCTAGGCATGAGAGGCTGGGGTAACTGGGCTCGGTTTAAAAAGCTCGCAAGCTCCCTGTCTGTTTCTTTCATCACCACCCACTCGTGCTCCCAAAGAGTCCTCACTACAAAACCAAGCCGTTTTAGATAGTCGGTCTTGAGCTGCGTCTTGTAATAAAGAAACCCAAAAGTTGTACCCATCATAGGGTTTTGTGCTTTTTCACAATGACAGGCGACACAGCCGTGAAAAAAACACCCATTAAACTCAAAGGCTGTGTGTACCCCGTCAATATTGGCATAACCGTCTAAAAAGTAGGGGCCTATCTGTAGTTCCCCACCCTGTAAAGCGTGCCGTATTTGTATATGTTCTTTTTGAGAGATATACAACAGCCACTGGATAGATGGGGTCGAATATCTCTTTTTCTGTCTGTGATAGTTGTCTGGAGGGAGAAGAGCTACCGTGTTAGGCTCCAAAAACATAAACCTGTACATAGCCATGCAGACGGATGCCAGCGTTATGTACCGGAACGGATCTATACACAGTTTTATCTCAGTGAATTTACCGGGTTCTCTCTCTACTAGATCGACCTTCTCCGTCATATTCATAATTTCTTTTCTGTATAGGATACAAGCCTGTCTCAAAATTTTTACATCCTGCTGGCAGTAATACGCAAGCTCTTTCTGCAGGTCAAAAGTCTCAGAGCTGTGGTCTTGATACCAGTCGAGAAACTCTGCTTTTTCCCTGGGCATCATGCTTTCTACACCGTAGTGCTCCACACCGGGCATAGGCCCCACATAATTTTGATTTTCTAAAGTGTTAAAAAAATGTGGAAAATACCCTTTGCAACCTTCAAACCCCATCGCCTGTGGGAGCTTGCTAAACTTCATGGGCAAGAAGTTTAAAGAGTCTATAAAACGAATGCCAAGGGCCTTAACTTCCACACACATTAGTTTACTGCCCTGAGTGATCAGTTCTATGCACATCTTTTCCTTCAGTAACTGTCTAACGCAGAAATACGCATCATAACCTTTGGAATTGTGTGCTAGGAACGTGTAGTCCCGGAACTCTTTGCCAATAAAGGTCTTAACAAACATAGAAAGACATTCGTCACCCTTAAATTCCCAGGATTTTTCCGGCTTTAGGGACATTGCAAAAATATAATTGGGAGTGTGCAACCCAGTCTCCTGCATGCATTCAAAATCATAAAAAATATACTTTTCTGATGATTCGGGCTTTCTAAGGCTGTCCATAAAACAGAGGTGAATGTCTACATCTCCAACGATCAAACCCTGACACTGCTTACAGCGCCTCCCTTTACACCTGTGCTGCTTGTCCACGTACGCCTGACACTTACCGCACAAAGTTTTAGACAGGCATTCAACTTGGTTTTTTGACGCACAGTTGACATGTCTGTCTAAACACTCTTTGGACCGACAATACAGTTTACAGCTAGGACACCTCAGCTGCACACCCATGTTGTCAGAGCATGTTGCGCTCAAGCAGAGACGGCAACGATACCTGCAAGAATGGTCGTGACTGTACACCGTGTGGCAAAACTCACAGTAATTTTTTGCTCCGAACAACTTTTTCACATCCAGAACCCCATAGTAATGTTCATTGTGCAACAGGATGAAATAAGTCTTAGGGTACACAGGGCCCCCCGTTCTAAAAAACCCCCAGCCACCTTTCACCGCATACAGCACCACCTGTATGTTAACTCCTAAATGCTGTTCAAACTTTGCTACATCAGTGAGCATAACCTTTTTTTGATCTGACCACCCCAGTTTCTCATGCAACTTTCTCGCCTCTGCTAACAATTCTGCATCTGTAGGTTTATGACCGGCCATGACAGCCAAGAGCCCTCCCGCAAAACATAGATTGGTACCGGTGTAAGTCAGGTCTACTAAACATTGTCTCTTTTTATGAATAATCTGACTACTAAGGATAGAATTTAAAACTCTTCGAGCGCCCCCACCCCTATTTTTTACAACTGTCACAACAAGGCGCAACGTCCCATCAAAATGCAATTCTCTATTGCTCTGAAGCAGCTTTGAGGTCTGGTTCAAGAAATCCTCAGCGGACAGCTCATCCCTAGTTCTTCTGATTGAAAACAAAGGGTTAGTTAAACGACGGCTCTCTAAACGTAACTGTACGTAATCATCAGGGCCTACCCTACCATTAACATCATCAAGAACTAGCTGTATCCCTCTGTGTATGGCTTCAACAGCCTGTTGAGCTGAATTTATTTGCTCAAGATGGACAAAACGAAACTCCTCACAATACACCGACCCCCCAAATCTAGGTAATTCACGTTGCCAACTTCTCACTCTCTCCATATACACCTCTGCATTTTCAGGGTTACTTGGGGGTTCCTCTACGGAACCATCAGTGGCATCTTCTACATCCGATACTAATTGAGAGTCAGACTTTGAGACGCCTCTGTGAGGGGCATTGGGAGTCGATGGGACTCTGTCTAGAGAGCACTCTGGGGAATTTTCTAAACCAGAATCTGATTTCGCCTCCCCATTTTCAGACATGCCAATTTGAGAGCCTCTGGTAGGGGGCATCTCTTTTTGTTTTTTTTCCCTCATTACCTCTTTAGCCCTTTTTAAAATTTTTACAGCGACCCTGGCCTGGAATTTTTTGGCAGCCATCTGTTTATCCCCCAAGCGCCGTCCGCCCTTTTGTTTACACACGAGCTGATGTGCACCCTTGAGGGTACCCCTTTCCACACCTAGTCATGCCTGATCAGAGCCACCCTTTCCAGCCCCCCTTTCTTTTAGGCCCCCTGAAGATTCAGCGTCCATCAGTTTTCTGAACAAAGCGTCGTATTTTTTCCAAATCTTTTTAGAATGCCGTAGTTTTAGACTCCCCGAAGATACAGCGTCCATCAGTTTTCTGAATGAAGCATCAAACTCTTCCCAAATACTAGAATATGGGGGATCTTTGTCAGTCCTTAGTTTTTTATTCACAACCCCTAGAGTGCCTGCTCTGGGTTTGTGAATGTGTGTGTTTCTGCACACATTCAGAGCCCCTAGAGTGCCTACTCCGGGTTTGTGAATGTGGACGTTTTCGCTCACAGTTTTCTCAGGGCTTGGTGCGGCGGTGGCCACTGAGGAACTGGAGTTGTGTTTGCATGGTTGCAATACCTTGGCATCGCAGGTGTTTTCAATCCTTGGTTTTTTATTCACAATCCCTAGAGCGCCTGTTCCGGGTTTGTGAATGTGGGCGTTTTCGCTCACAGTTTTCTCAGGGCTTGGCGTGGCGGTGGCCGCTGAGGAACTGGAGTTGTCTTTGCATGGATGTTTTTTACCAGAGTGTTTTGTTTTGTCCTTGGGTTTGACGTAAATGAGGTTTGGACTGGGCTGATGCTTCATCTGCACTCTTGTGCTGTTTTGCGTTGTTAAAGGTCTCAAAGCAGATTCCTGGTTCTTTGGTGGTTCTCGGGGAGGGGTCCTTGTAGCTCCCACTACAGCCTTGTCAGAAGGGCTGCATATGCCTGCTTGGGGCAGGAGGGGGGAAAAAAAAGCATTTTACAAAAATGTAACTTTGCCAGCTTTCTCACCCACACCTATGTATGTACTTAAAATACAAAACCTCATAAATTAACCAGACTAATAAGCAAAATATATTTACCCGGCTTCATCCATCCGTCACTGATACTTGTGAATTTTTCTTTTCAATTGTCTCTTTCCTTTTTCTTTTGAGCATTTTTACCCGCTCAGATTTTGACCGTGCTGTAAAGCAAACAACATTCTAATAAAACACATGAAACTGTCTAGTAAACTTTAAAATAAAATAAAATAATATCCATTAGAGTGTTTTTTCTATTTAAAAAAGTCATAGCTTTAAAACAAAATAATCCATTTCAGGCTGTACAACAATCACAGGTTTTGAGTTTATTTCTACCACTTTGAAAACAACCCCCACAAATATTTTTTTTTTTTAAAAAATACATCTCATTTTGCAAAGTAAAAACCCTGTTAATTGGAAACACACCATCACCATCAGTTTGTAGACATATACTTTTTAAAAACTGCCTATGTTTTACACACATACACACACACACACACACACACACACAGAGTTTAAAACACTGTTTGCAACAAAATACTTTTCAATAAACCCACATGCTTTTAAAAAGATCCCTGGTTGTTCTGGCCCCCGCCCTGCCCCAGCCATGTGTGCTTGGAGTCTTTGGGGTAAGAAAAACAAGCCAAAATGTTAGTTAGTATTAGCTCCCAAATTCCTATTCAACCTATGTAATACCTGAAGTTATTAAGCACAACTACAGTTAAAAATGGTTTTTACCTTGGCCTGGTGATGAACTGCAACTTAAAGTTACTGGCTCCATGCTAAACAGATCACACTGCAATACAGATATGCACCATTATTTACTAAGATAGCATGGCCAAAAAATGGCATTATATAATATATATATATTTTCAGAGTTAAAAAAAAAAACCAGGGAACATACCTCCACTTGCAGCCCAGCAGCAATTCAAGAGAGTTTCTGTTGAAAGAGACAGTCTCCAAGCTACCTGAGGTTTTTTTTTTTTTTTTACACCATCCTAACTCTTTTGTTTCAAAATAGTTAGCAGGTTGATTGGATCACCCCTCCCTAGCATTCCCTTTTGTGATCGGGGGTGGGGAATAAGTTTTTCTGCACAATTGGGCTGCTTTTCTTTTTTTTTCTTTTTTAAGTTCAAATACTTTTTGTTCCCCCCACCCTGTAGGGCCTTCTTACAGTAACCATTTCAAGTGAGGGGCCCTTTGCAGATATCAATGAATGTCTTGGGGCTTGTTTTTGTTTTTAAAAACATGTTCTTTCATGCTTAAAGTTTGGTGGGACGGGGGGTGATTTCTAGAAAAAGTGCCCCGTGGCCTTCAACCAACTCCTGGGCCATATTTAAACTGGCCTATAGCGTTCCACCAACTCCAGGGGTTATATTTAAACTGCCCAATAGCATCTGCAAACTCCTGAGGTTTTATTTCATTTCATATTAATCAGAACTCACCATCCTCACCCACCCACCTCCCTTACTATGGGTGCACCCCCATCAAAATTAACCCTATGGCAACAAGGGTGAGTAATCACAGTCACCCTGGCTATTCAGTGGGGGGGGGGGTGGTTAAACCCGTTCAGTTCAACAGAATAAGTCAACTCTATTGTACTCAACCACATGTCTGAACCATCCCCGTTTGTTTTATTGTAAACACATTTTTAGGGTATTTTTCCCCCTCCCACAACATACATTTCAGCTTTTTTTTTTTTTTTGCTGTAAATGGGTCTCTCTTACACAAAAGACACAAGAGCTAGGTTCTCACAAACAATTTTTTTTTTATTTAAAAGACATACAGCTCCTTCAAAACAAACCAAGATGCTCCATTAAAAAAAGAAAGAAAGAAAAAAAAAGACTTTAAGCTCCCTTAAGGGCCAGAGACCTTTTAACAGAAATACAAATAGTCACAAAGCCCTTTTCAATAGATTTTTTTTTTAAATTTACAGCTACCAAGTTTTATATCGCATGTTTGGCACCTCACCATTTTCTAACTTAATCCTTTTAGATTTCTTACAAATAGCCTTTTTCTTAAGCAGGGTTCTGTAACTTTTTGTGCGGACCAGACGGTCAATATAACGCTCTAAGCAGGCATCTTCCGGTTTGGTCATTTTCTTTAAAACATGGTCAGGGTCTCCACTGAATTGCACAGCATTTATCAAGGTCACCCCTTGTGCTAAATGTTCTTAGAATCATAGAATCATAGAATCATAGAATATCAGGGTTGGAAGGGACCCCAGAAGGTCATCTAGTCCAACCCCCTGCTCGAAGCAGGACCAATTCCCAGTTAAATCATCCCAGCCAGGGCTTTGTCAAGCCTGACCTTAAAAACCTCTAAGGAAGGAGATTCTACCACCTCCCTAGGTAACGCATTCCAGTGTTTCACCACCCTCTTAGTGAAAAAGTTTTTCCTAATATCCAATCTAAACCTCCCCTTGGGTTAGGCATAGACATTGCATAGCATAACCTATGGCAATCACAGTGTTTAATAAGCTTTCCAAACACAGCTCAGCACACAGGCCCCGGAGCTTGCAGTTTATATCCACTGAAGTCCAAGTCACACAGTCATGGTGCTGCTGGCCTGGTGCATCTATGACACAGCCCTCACAATCTTCAAAAAGCTTTTCCCTAAGACAGTGATTAAGAACAGAATAAACAGCAACGCGTACAATAGTCCGCATGACTTTGTTACGCTCACGACGTGGCACTGGCTCAGTCAGTTCCATGCCAAGCCTCCTCCTAAACTCCTCATAGCCATCATCCTCGGAGTCCTCTTCAACATTTTGTATTGGCGTTGAGCAAAAACAAGGTGGGCCCGGTTCATCTTCGCTGCTTGGTGCAACGCTGTCCAGAGTCTCCGGGTCCTCTAGAAAGGCATCATTGAGCGGTTGAGAGATTTTTTTTCAAAAAAGAAACAGCGTAAGCACCCCACTGCTCGGTTTTTGATTTACAAAATCCCTGGTTCCTAGCCCCGTTACAACCCCATCCCGACCGTCACTTCTTAAGCATTCATTTACCTGAGCGTTCATCTTGTCCACTAGTGACTTCCCCGAGCTGCGATCACCTTCCTCCTCCCGGGGGGTGGACAACAAGAGGCCATCACGCTCATCGTGGGGCCCCACAAGCGGCTGGGTTTCAGGGTCCGGGGTATCCATCAATGGCTGGGCCAAAGGGCTCCCCTCAATTGCCCCCTCCTCCTCCTCGGAACTGTCGCTGATGTAGCGCTTTCTCCACGGTTTGTTGAAGGCCCTCGGGGCTAAAACAAAGTCCAAAGTTCTCACGGGGGTGGTGAAGGAGTCCATGTTTCCACGATTTCTAAAACACGCGCTCTTGGTAAAAGACAGCCTCTTCTGCCCGACGCTGGGCCTTATGGGGTGATGGTGCTGCGCTCTGATTGGCAGAGGGGTCATACGCCCCTCTTCTGGGTGGTTCACCCCATCCCAGAACCTGCCCTATTTTGGTCAAATCTGCTCTCGGGCCGGCCTGATTGGTAGAGGTTGGTGGGAGGAGTTGTTAGAGGGGTCACACGAATCATTTCCGGACGGGTCACCCCGCCCCCGGAACTCATCCTAATTGGTCAAATCTCCTCTTGGTCCTATCGGAACAAAACCCCTCCTGATTGGTAGCGGGGTGGGGGGAGGAGTTGTTAGAGGGGTCACAAGACCCACTTCCAGAGAGGACACCCCCACCCCGGAACTCGCCCTGATTGGTCAAAGCTCCTCTTGGGGGGGGGAAGTCCTACGGGGCGAAACCCATCCTGATTGGTAGAGGGCAGTGGGAGGAGTTGTTAGAGGGTTCACATGACATACCTTGCTTCCGGTCACGTGGCAGCCTTGACCCTGGAAGTAATACCCCATGGGGCAAGACTTCCGGTGGGGGGGGGGCAGAGGTCAAGGGGTGGGGTTAAAGGGGTCAAGGGGTGGGGTGGGTGTCACATGACACACCTTGCTTCCGGTCATGTGGCAGCCTTGACCCCGGAAGTAATAACCCATGGGGCGGGACTTCCGGTGGGCGGGGCTGAGGGGGTCAAGGGGCGGGGCTGAGGGGGTCAAGGGGCGGGGTCAGGGTTTGATTGATGGTAGGGCCCTTATACTACTCACCTACCTTGCCAAGTGGAAGAGATTTTCAACCTGGTCAGCGCAGCGCCATTCGTCCCCAGTGCTAGCCTCAGTGCCGCTCATTCTGGGCTACCTCCTCCATCTGAAGCAGCAGGGGCATTCGTTGTCATCAATAAGGGTGCACTTAGCTGCCATCTTGGCCTTCCACCTGGGCACGGAGGGCCACTTTGTGTTTGCTAACCCTATGGTCAGACAGTTCTTAAAAGGGCTCGACAGGCTATACCATAATGTGCATCAGCCTGTCCCTGCCTGGGAACCTCAACCTGGTTCTTTCTAGACTCATGGGACCCCCCTTTGAACCGTTAGCGACGTGCTCCCTGCTCTACCTCTCTTACAAGGTGGCGATAACCTCGGCCAGGAGGGTGTCTGAGCTCAGGGCCCTGATGTCAGACTGTCCCTACACCGTGTTCTGTAAGGACAAGGTGCAGCTCAGGCCTCATCCTGCTTTCCTCCTGAAGGTTGTGTTGCAGTTTCACATCAACGAGGATGTCTTTCTCCTGGTATTCTACCCTAAATCGCATTCCAGCGGCAGGGAGCAGAGGCAAGAAGGAACTGAGGGGGTGGTGGGTCGGCATGGCGCGACTCCGGGGGCGCCCAGACTGACCCGACGGATGGGAAAAATAGCCGCCTATGGGAAAAATCTTCCAGCTACTGTTCACGTGCGCATGCACGCACCTGATTGGAATGGACAAACTGTTTTTTCTTCTTCGCGTGCTTGTTCATGTCGACTCCAATCAGGTGACTCACAAGCCCAAGTTTAGGTGGTGGGGCCGGAGTTGTCCACTGATTGCAGCACTGCTTGTCCAAAGGCCGCATTATCTCTGGCCTGTTGGGTAATCGCATAGTGCGTGGCGAAAGTATGGATGGAGGACCACATCGCTGCCCTGCAGATTTCCTGAGGGGGAACCTGAGCCAGGAACGATGTTAATGAAGCCTGCGCCCTGGTGGAGTGCATAGTAATTGGAGGTGCAGCAATCACCACTCTCTTCTCCACTGTCAGTGCAGAGCTCATTTTGATGTTGCTGCACTGGAGGGCTGGGGCGAGCTCTGTACACAGATCCAGGATGTGGCCTTGCACATCCAAAAGTTCTGCAGCCACTGCTCATCCTCCTGAACCCGCATGACAATGCGACCCCACCAGTCAGCGCTTGTTTCTTGGGCCCAGAACCGGCACTCCACCATCTGCAGCTGCTCTGTGAATGCTGCCAATAACTTTGAATTGTTTCTGTGTCCCACAGCAATCTAGCCTCCAAGGAATCATCATGTTCCGCACGGCTCCTCTTGTGGCTCTGCAAATACTCTAGGATCTGGCCCCCGCAGGCTTGCAACACTCATCACAATATTTGTGAGATGTGCAGGATCCAGGCTTCTGACACAGATTGCAGACAGTGAGGGCGGATGCACAGGTTTGTGGGGATTTTGAAAAGAGACGTGAAACATTGTGGGATACAGGTGAAATTATGGGATGGAGAACACTGTATGATAGGCTGTTGACTCATTTTGGCCCCATGAGGCACTGCAAAACCTTCCCAAAACACCCTGAGCTAGGTGGTAGCAAGTTGCACAGTGGGATAGCTACCCATGATGCATGGCATTCTGCATCGATGCATGCGCTGCTAGTGAGGACGGGCACTGCTGACACAAGCAGCGTAGACACACAAAAGCGATTGAATTACTGTGCTGGCTGTATGCAGACGTAACTTAGGTTGACATAATTTTGTAGTGTGGACGTGTCCCAAAGCTACTACAGTTGGATTCCAGGAGCTGCTGCCAGCAGTGTCCCAACCCTGCCATCAGGTGGTAGTGCAGCTGCACCAAAGAAGTAAATAGGGAGGGAGGGAGGGAAGGCACAGAAAGAGAAAATAGAAAAGGAGCCAGAGAAAATAACAGGGAGCAAGAAAAGCAGTGTCAGGAGAGAAAGAAAAAAGGAGAGGGATGGTGGTGATCATGGGATGTCTCTGGGAATGGACAAGGAGACAGAGCTGGGGTATGGGTGGGTGCATGTGGAAGAAGGAAGTGTGTGTATAGTGTGTATGGGAAGGAGGGGCAGTGTGTGAGGATAGGGGAGGGGAGAAGCAGAGAGAGGGAGGGGCATGTAAGGGAGATTGCGGAGTGTGTATGGAGGATGTGGGGGTGGCAGGAGAGGATGGGGGAGGGGAGAGGGTGTATGGAAGATAGGGGAGAGGATGGAGGGGAGATGTGTAGGGAGGCTGTAGAAGCGTAGAGCACATCAGTGCGGGGAGGTGGGAATGGCAGTCCAGCCCTGCACAGCGTTATATCTTAAATGGTGTAGCTGAGAGATGCAAGGTGCCCTGCTGTAGTGTGGCGTCCTGCTTCTGATCATGACGGGGGGATGTTAGTACCTACGATACTTATTTGTGGTCGTTGCTCTTTCACTCTGTCTGTGTACCTTGGCCCATCACCTGGTCGCTGGGCACATTCACAGCAATGCCAATAACAAAGTGTATTTCATAATAATAATAAATTAATAGTGAGCTGCTCAACCAAGGGTACAGCTCTTTACACACACCCCTTTCTGCAGACAAAGTCCGGCATAATTGAATGCACCTCACACTATGCCCTGAAGACTAACAGACTTGGGATCTGCCAGACCAATGCCAGGAACAAGTCTGAAAGGTAGGAGCCCATTGCTGAGACAGTCTTTCCAATAGCCCTCAGACGTACACATCCAGGGGCTGTGAGTAAGTGCTGTGGGGCACATGATGGGACTTGGGATTGAATCCATGGCACTAATAACAAATGTCAATAACCTGCTCTAAAGATGGAGAAGGCTTCTTTCTACCTCACCCCCTGGCAGTCCCAACAGTCCCCGAAACTGTCCTCCACATTGCATCTCAGACTTCCAGTCCCTAAATTAACAGTAGTGGTACTCTGCTCTGAGCCATTTTTCACTGGCTACTGAATGGCACAGCTCTGATACCTAAGTAACCATCTGGGGGTCTCCAGGGCAGGATGTGAAAAACCCCAGAAAGCCTTCCAGACAACAGACAACCGCCCAGCCTATGGTAGACACGAACATCCCTACGAGTTCCCTGGCTGAATGGAGACTGACCCGCAGCCCCTGCCTGGAAGGAAATTACAGGATAGCTTTTAGAATGTAACCCGCATCCCAACAGGTTCCCCCAGTCAATATCCCAACAATGACAGCTGAGAATACTCAGTACCCTAAACCTACCCCCAACAACCCATCCCTCGCGCCTCTCACTCTGTGCCCCCAATCACCCCTTTTACATTAAAATCAAATTCTTAGCTCCCCAGAAATACGAGTAGTGGGGTCCTCAGGTCTGCAGCAGGGGCTGCTTGAAATACCCCTGTTTCCTAGCAGCCACAGACCCTTTAGGATGGGTTCTGGAACAGCTGCAGCTCAGATCAAGTCCTGCCGAAAGAAACCTTCTCTCCAGAAGTGGAGTGGTTCTCATGGGTTGGACACTATCAAACAGTAGCCCACAGTGTCTTCACGCTATGGAAGGGAGTTGAGGGAGGAGGAAGGGGCCCCTGCTTTGAAAATACTGTGTGTGCTGTGGGGTGGGAAAGCTACTCTCACCTCATTGTCTCTACAGGAGCTGATGCGGGGCAGCTGGAAGTACTGCTGTGGAATTGAGATAGGTTCCAGGAAGCTGCACTTGGTCTAGAGGTGCCTTACAGTCCTTTGCTGACTGGTAATGGCCCAGAGCAGCCCTGATCCTGAGAGGCTATCATGGATGTCCCTGGGGCAGGTGTTGGGACAAAGGGGGAGTCTGTTGAACTGGATTCTTCTCTGGCTCTTCTGGTGATGAGTGGGCATTGGCAGGGGGATCAAACTTCAACCCCCAAACTTCATTACAGGAGCTGCCACTCTCTTACTGGCTCTTCCTCTAAGTGGTCCCTGCGTGGTGTGGGAGAGCAGCAAGGCCCAGAGCTCCGTTATGTTTACCCATTTCACTATGACCATTCTGAGATTGTTCCCAAAACAATGTCATGATCAAACTGCATCAAAAGCCCTGGGGAGTCAAACACTATCCTGAAATGGCAGCTGAGCCCAAACGTCACTCCGAGGGCCCCTCTCTCTGGCTCTGGTCCTACAGGGAGTCCCTTCCCTACGTGAGTGAGGCAGGGAGTCTCCTGCTCTGAGTGTTAGACCTGAATAACTCTGTTCCTGTGTTATTTAGACCTGGACCTGCTGTGCTTATCCCCCTTCTGCCAGAGCATATTGCAGCCAACTCCTCTCTCCCTCTTCCTGTATCTGTCAACTACCATCCTTCAGGCTCCTCCCTGTCTAGGTTCTTCTCCAGCTGAGTCTCTCATTTCCGGTCCTCAAAACTTCTCAACCTCATCCGTGATGATTAAGGAACATAGGGATGGAAGGGACCTCCTGGGTCATCAAGTCCAATCCTCTGCTATGGCAGGCAACCCCATCATATAATCCCCTTCATAAATGTACCAACCTCCAACTTAAAACTAGTTAGGTTGTTTGCACCCACTTTTCCTATGGGGAGACTGTTCCAGAAACACACTCCTCTGATGGTTAAAAGCCTTCTTCTGATATCCAGTCTAAATCTATTCATGACCACTTTATACCTATGTGTTCCTGTGACAACATCGTCCCTTAGCTTACTCCTATGATTTTTAGAGTGCAATCATATGCCCTCTGAGCCTGCTTTTGCTACACTACACAAGCCAAGATCTCCCAGTCTCCTCTTGTAAGGTAGGCTCTCCATTCCCCTGATCATCCTAGTAGCCCTTCTTTGAACCTGTTCCAGTTTGAATGAATCTTTCTTGAACATGAGTGACCAGAACTGTAAGCAGTATTCCAGATGAGGTCTTACTCGTGCCATGTACAATTATATTAATGCTTCCCGATCTCTATTCTACATGGAAGACTGCAGCAGAGAACTGGAGGAGGAAGCTGCAGCACTTGCAAATATTTTTGGACCAGGAACAGAACAGAGAAACCAGAGAGGGCAAGATCCTTCACACTACTATATGTGGCAAGCCCAGGGGCATGGGGGGTGCGCAGTATAAGTCAGCGAAAGCATGAATGGGGCTGCAAACTGCTAGACAAAGGTCATTAAAAATGTCAAGAACACAGAACCACACAGAAATGTTACTTGATAAAGACACATTTTCTTTAAAGGGAAACTAACTGCCAGATAAGATAATTGATCATTATGTTTTAAACCTGTGTAATAAGGCTAAATCATGTGAACAATTAACAGGCTAATGAGAACCCAGATTATTTCTGGTATAACTGATAACCAGTTCAAAGCAAAGTTATTGCAAGAAATTGACTTGAATTTGCAAAGGTTTGATACTTGTGAAAACCAAGCTTCCCAACTTCAAGTTAACCAAGAGGGAAAGAGAACTGAAGTGCATCTAATTATAAATGCAGTCCATGCATAAAGACAGACTGCAAGGGTAAGCAAATAACAAAAATCAAATATGTTTGCAACACAGGAGGAGGCAATTGCAAAACAACCCAAAGACAGCTAGCAAAAAGGGTGTGATAAATGTGCTGTGAAAGCAACCATTTAGCAAAAGTGCATCTCTCGCCGCACAAGTTGCAAAGAAATACAAAAGCAGAATGCGTGCCCGAATATAAGACTGGAGAACAAAGCTCTGACGAGGATGCAGAAGACTGCTGGGACTTCTCATACCACTACAAAGCCAGGTTCCACAACAGATGGGCTTGTGGCTTTGGCAATAAATCAACAAAAAATGCATTTCAGAATACATACTGGAGTGGACTGCAAAATAATCACAGTAGGCATGTACAAAAGGGTTAGTGACTGCCCAACGTTAAAGTCCAAATCTAAGGTTCTCCCATAAAGCAGTGACCACACCATTCCACGTGTCGAAGCCACACTGGCAAGTCTGTTACAGATACCAGTTTGAAGTAATGGAACAGGGAGTCCCATGAATGCTTGAGTTGAAAAGCAACCTGCAAAATGCAGATAATCAAATGGGGGTATAACTTGCCTGTTGAATGGGATGCAAAAGATGTTCTTAAAGAACTTGGTAAGCTGTTTAACAGACTGGGATACAAAGAGGATATAACCCACCTCACTGATATAAATCTGAGCATGCTGCCAAAAAGACAGACACCATGAAAAGTCCCATTAGCATCAAGAAGTAAAAAGATGACCTTGGCCAGATGGTAAATTAAGATGTTATAGGGTTACCAGGCTAGTCAATGCTCTCAAGTTACAGTGGGGGAGATCTAGGTTGGATATTAGGAAACACTTTCACTAGGAGGGTGGTGAAGCACTGGAATGGGTTACCTAGGGAAGTGGTGGAATCTCCATCCTTAGAGGTTTTTAAGGCCTGGCTTGACAAAGCCTTTGCTGGGATGATTTAGTTGGGGATTGGTCCTGCTTTGAACAGGGGATTGGACTAGATGACATCCTGAGGTCTCTTCCAACCCTAATATTCTATGATTCTATACAACTAAATCAGTCAAGGATCTGAATAGCTCCAAAAGCTTCTACTATGGCCATCAAAGACTATCAGTATCCCACGAGAACAGCTGAGGGGGTCATATCTAGATTTCAAACCAGAAATGTATTTTCAAATTTGGATGCAAGCCAAGTGTTTTGGCCGGTCCATCTTGCGATAGCAAGGGCAAAACTCTGCACTTTAAACTCCACTTTTTCTAGATATATGTTTAAGTGACTTCCATTCGGGGTGCCTGAGGGAGGAATGGGGTGGGAAAATGAACATTGAGGGTGAATGGGCCTGATCCAAAGCCCATTTGAAGTAATTGATTTCCATTAGATTAGGTCCAATACTAGGAAGAATGAGATTTAGAAACTTGTTCAATAGGCTCCCCATGGAACTGCTACAAGCCCCATCAGTTTAGTTATTTAACACTAGACCCTGAGGACACTGGGGGAAACAATCCTATACTCACAGTAATGTTGGTCTGTCAGGGACCTCGAGAGGTCATCTGGTCTAGCCCCCTGCACTGAGGTAGTTCCAAGTAAACCTAGACCAGTGGTTTCCAAACTTCTTTTTCTGGCGACCCAGTTGAAGAAAATTGTTGATGCCTGTGACCCAATGGAGCTGGGGATGATGGGTTTGGGATGTGGGAGGCGCTCTGGGCTAGGGCAGAGGGTTTGGGTGTGCGGGTGAGGGCTGCGGGGTGGGGCTGGGAATGAGGGGTTCAGGGTGTGGGAGGGGGCTCTGGGCTGGGGCGGGGGTTGGAGTGCGGGAGGGGATCAGGGCTCTGGGCTGGGGGTGCAGGCTTTGGGGTGGGGCTGGGGATAAGGGGTTTGGGGTGCCCGTCCTGGCATCGTGGACTGCGCTGCGCCCCGGAAGCAGCCAGCAGCAGGTCCGGCTTCTAGGTGGAGGCGCGCAAGCAGCTCCCCATGGCTCTCGCCCACAGGCACCACCGCGCAGCTTCCATTGGCCGGTTCTGGCCAGTGGGAGTGTGGACCCAGGCGGAGGCCCCCCTGCCTAGGAGCTAGACCTGCTGCTGGCCACTTCCGGGGTGCAGCGCCGTGTCAGAACAGGTAGGGACTCGCCTGCTTTAGCCGGGCAGCACCGCTGACGGGACTTTTAATGGCCCAGTCGGCGGTGCCGACCAGAGCTGCCGTGACCCAGTCCCTTCCATTCCGTGACCCACTACTGGGTCGCGACCCACAGTTTGAAAACCGCTGACCTAGACCATCCCTGACAGGTGTTTGCCTAACCTGTTTTTACAAACATCCAATCATGGAGATTCCCCAGCCTCCTTTGGAAGCCCGTTCCAGTGCTGAACTACCCTTAGAAAGTTTTTCCTAATATCTGACCTTAATCTCCCTTGCTGCAGATTAAGCCCAGTACTACTTGTCCTACCTTCAGTGGACACGAAGAACAATTGATCACTGTCCTCTTCCTAACAATTTATTATGAATTAAGAGACAGTTAGCATGTCCAGCCACAGCCTTCTTTTCTCTCGATTAAACATGCCCTTTCTTTCAACCCTTCCTGCACGGGGAAAGTGCGACCTTTTCCATCCCTGATGTTTATGATTTAGTGGTAAAAGATATATTTGTGGAATATTTGTATTATGGTCTGTCTTGGCTGTCTACCACTTACATTTTTTCTGACTTCATGCTGATTTATAGCAGGCTAGCACTGGTTATAATATAAAGAGTAAATGTCTCGGAGTTTAGGACCCAGAGATATTTTTCAGACTTACAGGCTGTGACAGCTGACTGAAAATCAATGAAGCATACTTTAAAAAGCTTCCTAGTGATGCAAGATTAGGCTTGGAATGCACTATCCTTCTTTGCAGACACTCTTATCCTTCATGCTTTCTAGCTAGTTCGTGTTAACTCAGTTCTAGGCTGGAATCTGTTCGCTTGTGAAAACAAAAGCTGCCATGCTGCTGCTGCTAGACCTTACTATGGTGCCCCTCATTCTCTGCGTTAGCAACTCAGGTAAGTGCGATTTCTTCCTTTCCCACGGTCAACGTCAGAAATGCAGATCTCTGTCTGTAACACAGGTCGGTGTCTGCTTGCTGAAGTTAGGCATTAGCATTCGTTGTTCTAATATTTATTCTACTTCCTTTTAAAACAACTCTGACTTGTAAAACATGGTTATATTTGTTCCTACATTTAAAAGCCTTTTAGACATGAGGCAATGAAGTTACTGGTAGATATTACTGGAGCAGAGGAGAAATGAAGAGTAACTAAAATAGCAGAGCCACTTTCTACTCAGAAAGGTGCATCTTGGATTTAGTGCCCAGTCCCACAAAATATTTGACAGTTGAGAAGAAAAGTAGTGTTTTTATGAGTGTGTGAGGGAGAGAGAGAGAGAGAGAGAATGATGCTAAAGAAGAGACAATCCCCAGCATTGAGATGAACACCTAGCCGATCAAGTGAAAAGACGAAAGGCAAAAGGTACTGTTTGTGTATTTCTTCCAGTGAACATCATGTGTAGAAAGCTCCCTCCACCATCAATGCCAGAGCTTTTTCTATTCATTTATCAACTCTTTTGCCAGTAGGATCAGAAACCACAAACCACTATAAACGAGGAAAAGTTAACGAGGGGAGATATTAAGTGGTATGGCAAGCGTGATGAATTCATCATACACACAATAAATGTGGTGATGAGCACTGAAACTTACACACACACACACACACGAATCAATGACATTGGAGATGGGTCTGACCTACAGCTTCTGATAATCTTGTTCATCTTTCTTCAAGGGCAACGTTGCTTCTTTCAGTGTATTCCCCACTGCTTCATCTAGTCTTGTTGTAAAAGATTCTAGCCTAAAGTCTTCTCACATTTCTTTGGGGAGATGAGATCACGGCAGAACAGACCTCACTGGAAGGACTTTTTCCCAGCTATTCAGCCTACATGTTTTCTGTACTCAGTTTTACCCCATTTCTCTTAGTTCCCTAAACAGCCTTTTTCCTTCTTTAGGGCTTTAGGGATGCCTGTTAGGCACAGCCTGGAGGAGGGGGGCCCCGCAATACCTGGAGACATTGTGTAGAGAGTAGCCCTTGCACCAGGAGGAGCATGCCTGTGATTTTATGGGATGCAGACTGCTCACCCCATGCCTATGGAGGGGGCAGGGCCATAGCATTGCCTCTTCCTTGCCCCACTCTCCTGCATTTGGGGACCAATTTATTCCCAGTGGATAACTGATGTCACCATTTACACCACAGCTGAATTTGGCCCGATAGATCTTTCGTGGCTCTGTTTCTGGGGACCCCACTTCTTTCCTTTCTGCATCTCCTCTATTGATCATGCTCTTCAAGGCTCAACATAATCCAGCTGTAAGAATCATCCCACCAAGTTTCCATTATGCCTCCCAGATCGGAGTCAGGGCCTATGTACTCTGTGACATAGGTTCTATGAAAACTGCTTCCTCTTCTCTACTGATTCTGTGGCATAGGGACATTTCTGAGCCAGCTTCAGGGGCGGGTTGTATTACATTAAATCAGGAAAGGGATAAGGGATGTTGTTCATTATTTTCCAGTTAAATCTAACACACTTCCCAGGTTTGGGATGTTTTCTGGTTTACGGCCTCCCCCAGGTTGTCCCTCTGCTGGGAGATTTTGCTGGCAATTCACCACTGCAGCATTTGTCAGGGGAAAGCTGGAGGGCTGGGCAGCTAGAGACTCTGGTCCCTGGGAACAGTGGGAGGCAGTTTGGGTTTGGGGCACTCAGATTCAATGAGGCTTTTGGCAGCGGGCATGGGAAAGGGAGTGAGCAGGCATTTGGAGGAGAGGGCTTGACATTGTAGAGGTAGAGTCTAGTCCTTACTCCAGCGTGTGGTGGTGGGGCCAGCCAGCTGGGGATGAGCATGGTGAAATGCCCTGGTAGCACAGAGACAGCTACACCAGCTAAATACCACTTTCTCCCCCTCAACAGGGAGGGGGGTTATGCCAGGGGCAGCAGGGAGTGCAGTGATCTGGACGGAGAGAGCAGTATGGGGAGAGAGAGACTGGTGTGTTCCAGAACGTCCTAGCTGGTGTAACAGCCCCTATGGGCTGTTACAAACTGGCAAAACTTAGAGCAGCCCAGAGGCTGCTCTAAATTGTGTGTGTGTGTGTGTGTGCGCGCGCGCGCGCGCGCACGCACGTGTGCCAAACTGGCTCCTTTGTCTCAGTGCAGAGAAGGTGGAAAAGTGGCCAAAAGCCACCTGGTCCATGTATCGTCGTCCCCATCGCCCTCCCCCCCCCCGTTCAACTGTGCTCTGTCTCCTGAACCAGCTTCTCCGCTCCAGCTCCATATCTATATCCAACAATGAAGGACAGGCACAGGAGCTGGGAAGTTTCTGCTCAGAATCAGCAGTGAAACAGTCAACAGCGTTACCATGTTGCAGTGTTATTGTTAGGCTCCAGAGTCAAGAACCTACCTGAGATGAATGGGGCATTTCCCATCCTCACAGGCTCTGAAGTTGTAGATGTAGGATGAGTGTTACATGGGTATATGTCCAGTTCCAGGCTGGGAGTAACCACAGGGGTTAGAAAATGGATTTGTTTATGTGAAAGCTCAGATCCCGGAGCATGTTTCTGCTGCAGCTGGTTCCTAGGCCTTACTTGCCCTCACCCTAGCCTTATTCCCAGCACACCCTGTCCATTGGCCTCACACACATGTATAAGCAGAGATTCCAGTCTATTCATATGTGTTTGCTGCAGGGCGTTACTATCTTCCGCCTCCAGATTGCACTCTGAATGCACTGCCAGGCTCCGGGATGGAAGGGAATCCGCTCCCTCTCCCTTTGTTTAGATGCTACCTAACGAATGCTGACAGGTCAAACTCAGGAGACTGCCACACCGTCTGCTTCAGTGGAAGGTGTTGCGTAATCAGCACCTTTAATCCATTGACCATTGTCTAGCCGCCATGAAAGGACTCCCTTTTCTGTATCAGCCGCGGGGGCACGGACATTGCCCTGCTGAAATGTCTCTGATGTCTAGTGAGTATTTCCTGACAATCACAGCCCAGATGGGCCTGGCTGCAGCACGAGTTCTCAGGGTGGCGCCTCCTCCCCTAGTCTCGTGCACCTTATAGGAGGCCAGGCGCTACAGCAAGGCAGCCCCGCCCAGCCACCCAGCGGGGCGCTCGGGAGGAGCCCGCTGCTCGCCGGGCGAGCAGAGCTCCAGCTCCAGCTTTTAGCTCAGGCAGTAGATCTACAGGCTCCAGGCAGGGGCGGCGAGTTCTGCCTCCACCTGGCGCCTTAGCACCGGCAATATTCAGAGCCCAGGGGCCCGGCTCCACCCGACCCCACCTGCTGCCTCCCCGGGCCCTGGAGCAGAGCGTCCCTGCCCTGCCCTGCCCCGCCCCGCAGCTCCATGCTGCCTCCCTGCAGCAACTGCAGGGTCCTAGCGCCCCCAGCTCCCCTGCCAGGGCAGACTGACTGAGCCTGCCCTTCCCCCTCACACCTTCCCTTTTCCGGCGGGACCCTCCTCCAGCACGGGGCCCCCCCGCCTGCAGTCACCGCTCCTGCCCCATGCTGGGCAAGGGGCAGCCCCGTCCCTCGCCCCCAGTGAGGCTACAGGCAGGGGCGACAGCAGGGGAGGAGGCGCACGCAGCTCCCCCCAGCACCCACCACGGGGGAGGCGAGGGAGATTCCTGGGCCTGAGAGGGGCCCTAGGATCACATGCAGTGACAGTGGTGGGGGTGAGTGTGCTTCTGGGGGGGCAGGAAAGGGGGGCTCCTCCCCCAGAGCTCGCTGCTGCTGCCAGGGAAAGGGCTGGGGGGAGTCCTCCTCTCTGTTCCCTGTCCTGGAGCAGCCTGTCTGCACCCCAAACTCACCCCCAGCCCCACCCCACCCCACCCCACAGCCCACACCCCCAGCCAGAGCTTTCACCCCCCACCGCACCCTCAACCCCAGCCCTGAGCCCCTCCAGCACCCCGAACACCTTATCCCCAGTCCCAACCAGAGCCCTCATCCCCCCACACCCAACCCTCTGCCCCAGCCCTGAGCCCCCTCCAACACCACGAACACCTTATCCCCAGTCCCAGCCAGAGCCCTCATCCCCCCACACCCCAACCCTCTGCCCCAGCCCTGAGCCTCTCTAACCCCCGAAACCCCCCAGCCCCAGACAGACCCCTCATCCCCCCACACTCCTACTCTCACTCTGAGCCCCTCCCACACCACAAACCCCTCATCTCCAGCCCCAGCCAGAGCCCTCATCCCCCTGCACTCCAACCCTCTGCCTCAGCCCTGAGCCCGCTCCAACACCACAAACCCCTCATCTCCAGCCCCAGCCAGAGCCCTCATCCCCCGGCACTCCAACCCTCTGCCTCAGCCCTGAGCCTAACCCCCGAAACCCCCCAGCCCCAGACAGAGCCCTCACCCCCCCCACACTCCTACTCTCACCCTGAGCCCCTCCCACACGCCAAACCCCTCATTCCCAGCCCCGGACAGAGCCCTCCCCTCCTACACCCATACTCTTGCCCTGAGCCCCTCCCATCCCCCAAACCTCTCATCTGCAGCCATACCCCACAGCCCTCACCCTGCACCCACTCCCTTCGCACCCCCTCCCATCCCCAAACCCCAATCCCCTGCCCCAGCCTAGGGCCTGCACCCCAGACCTCATCCCCCACCCAAACTCCCTCCCAGAGCCTTGGGCAGGTGGGGAGAGGAGTTGGGGGGGCAGAGTTTGGGCAGGGGCGGGTTCTGGACACCACCAAAATTTCTACAAACCTGCCACCCCTGCCCCGGTTCAGTTCCGGGTGCTGCATTACACCTGTACTCAGGGTCTCCCAGTGACTGCTCCTTCCCAATGCCTTGTGGGCCCCCAAAGCAGGAAGGGAGCAGGCAAAGCAAAGCCCTGCTCCTCTCTGCAGCCCACAGACCTGGACAGGTATGGGCGGGGAGATCCAGCAACACCAGCCAGAGGGCTGGTGCAACATGAGTTCAGGGTGGGATTTTACCACATGGGTCTTCAAGAGGAAAAGGAAACACCAGTCTCTCCTTCAAGTGCTGTCTGTGTGACTACCAACTTCTCCTGGAGAAACGGGGTGGCCTGGGGCTGGAAGGCAGATGGCAGCTCAAAGGGCTGGAGACACAGCTGGCAGAGGGATGCGAAGTAGTGGAGAGCCCAAACTTCCAAGCGCCGTGTAGAATGGATGGATCTAACCTTCCCCCAGAGCATGGTTACTTCCTGGGTCAGGGTCCTTCATAGAGTTTCTGCCCCCTGGCCAGGAGAAGTATGTCCACACTGGGGATCAGAACCCGGTGGGGAGGAGGAGATGGAAATGGTAGCTTCCTGCATAGCAGATTCATCACAAAACACAACCATGCAATCACCGTTCTCTCTAAGCTGTGGGCGTGTGCGCATGCACACAGATCCTAAACCCTGCGCACATGGTGAAACACCACGCACACAAAAATTTGCACAGAAGCACAACAATATGCACAGAAGAAATTTGTTGCACACACGGCCTGTCAAAAATAAATTACTCCATGTATGCACTCAGTTTCAAAAGGTCCATGTGAGCAAAATGAGACTGAGGCTCTGTAAACAGCATGTCCTACTTATAGCTGATCAAACGCCTCTATGAGGTAGATCAGTCTACCTGGAGTACAAGGTGACCAGGGAGCCCCCAAGTCATGTATTACAAAAAAGTGTGATTTCTTCCCGAGGCAACATATTGATTTGGATTTTCACTGCTTTACAATGAGAGGCCCATCTGATGTTCTGGCACCCTTGATGATCTTTTAAAAATATACTAATAAACAATAAACACCTAATCAAATCAGGATAACCCAATGACAGACTAAATATAACAAAATCCCCATTTGAGCTGACTAATTGTACTTCTCTCCTTCCTTGGCTCTATTGAGAGACTGTAAATTTAATCCCTATCTGACAAGGTTTTGCCTGAGGCAGATTTTCCTGTTTTCATTGATGATGGTTATCTTTCCTCTTACTCTTTTCAACTCACAGGACACCTTGCGTTGCACTTTCACATACACCCACATTCTCTTTGTCTCCTTTTAGCTGTTGCTGGGCTCAGTTTGATTGCTGAAAACGAAGATGCCCTCCTGAGACACTTATTTCATGGGTACCAGAAATGGGTCCGACCTGTTGAATACTCCAACGATACAATAAAAGTCCTTTTTGGCTTAAAGATATCTCAGCTTGTGGATGTGGTAAGTAAGCTGTAGGACCTTTAACAAAGAGAAAACCTACACCTGCAAACTCATGTTGTGGTAAACAATTTTTTAATGTTTGTATCATTTTTCATGGCAAATTTTAGGGGACTAGGATCTGGAAGAGCTTAGTCCATTAACCTTTCATCTTATGATACGGGATGCATAATGGAGTTGTCAGACAGTTGCATGTCAATTGTTGGATAGAGATATGACAACTTACCCCCTGCGATCCCGGTCTACCCAATTTCTGCTCCTAGGATGGTGTTGCATCTTGCTACTCTGTAACAAGCATAAAAGACCCTCCTCCAATATTGTCTCACTGTTTCTTTGTATTCCCCCTTTGGTCTGTCTGTATCTATTGTGTTGTGCACAGATTGTAAACTCCTTGGGGCAAGGGAACATTTTTTTATTCTGTGCTTGTATATTGCTTAGTGTAATGAGGCTCTAGTCCGTGATTGGGGCTCTTAGATACTATGGGTTGTACAAATAATAAATGGTAATAAAGTGTGCTAGGCACTTCACAAGCAGAGAGTAATAGATAGTCCCTGCTCTGATGAGTTTACCATCTAATAGAAAGACACCCAAGGGGAGGAGAATGGAATAGAGCTTACAAATGAGGTTGCTCTTCATGTTATGAAGTGAATCTTAATGCTGGTTGACATTTTTTGAATTTAAATGAAATTTCTAACGTCTAAATTTTGAAATTAAAAAGAAATTAGGAAAAATTTCATCAAACTTTTCCCAATTTCCTCCTGCCCATTTTCCAACTCTCCTGCTGGCTGATGTTTTTCAATTTTCAAAATTTCAACATTTTGAAACTCTAAAAAAAGGGGAAAGTGAATTAAAAAAAATCCCCCCTTTTCTTCAACCAGTTTAATGAAATATCACCACCAGCAACCCTCAAATGTTTGTAATATAAATGTTGGGCACAACTCATGTCTGGACACAGCTGGCAACCAAAATAAGAAGCCAGACGTGAAGCAGAAACTTTTTTTTCACCCTAAAAATTATTTTTCTGCCCATCCATAAAACACTGTAATGCACGAGTGAGTTTGCAGCATGCTGGAGAACCTCAACATGCATGGGAACATGGTCCCAGAATTACTTCTGCATAGTAGCTGCTGGAAAGTCCAAGAAATGAGCCCACTGGATCACATTTATGCCCACATCTTCTCAGACACCCTCATTCTCCACCTACATCCCCATGCTCCTATGGTAAGGTGCAGTTGTGCAAGGGAGTTCTCTGATTTATTCCCTCTCAGCACGGAGCGCTGCACTAGTACTTAACTCCACTGGCCTAGGCCCACTTGCTTGTACTAGAGTCTAAAATAAAGGTAGTTCAGACTGTGGCTATTTTTTTCCTCTCCCTCTATTTCAAAGTAAGCAGCACAGTCCACAAAACCCTTTGCTTTCTAAAGCTGGTGTTCATGCACATTTTGCTTCAATTTCTGTAGAAGAAAATTCTTTCCCAGAGTTGCATTCATGTGTTACTAGGAGCCTCCAGGCAGTGCTTTCATTGACTTCAGTGGGAGTTGTGTGGGCTAACAGGCGGCAGGACTGGGCGCTAAGTGCTCGGGCTGCAATCCCATTGAAAATCAATGAGTTGGGCATCTGATTCCTGGGAGCGTTTTGAAAACCCCAACTGACGTTTTTAAAAGTGCTCAGAATCCAGGGGCTCCTGATGTGACCTTGGTGCTGAGATCTTTGGAAAATCGGACCCTAATGCTATAGGCCGATCCTCAGATTTCTAAAGGAACTGAAATCCATTCAGTCAGACATCAGTATGGGAACCATTTATTTGGATATTTTTAATTTCAATTTTCTTGTCTCCCTAGGATGAAAAGAATCAGCTGATGACAACAAATGTGTGGCTGAAACAGGTAAAACAGACCATTACATTACATGTTGAGTTGTTTGGTGGCAGGGGGGAATACCAGGCAAGCAGACCTCGCTCCCCCCTCTCTGTGGTTGGAGTCACCATTTGATCAGGAGAGTAATGGGGTTCTTACCCTCCAGGCCTGAATAAGGCCAGCGTGGCTCTTCATGAAGTTTTTGTTTCCCTGCTCTGATACTCAAATCACCCCAAAGGGGCTTCTGAGGAATGGAGATTCTGGACCACATGCCTACCTGTTTTCCAGCATTTGACTACAAGCCGGCAAACACAATCATGTGATCTTCCTTTTCCGTCCTGCACTTATGCCAGCTGTCTGTTAGAACAACCTCTTACTCCGCTGCAGAGAACTGAGCCAGGCCTCAGTGCGCAGTGTAGCAGCCCTGAGGGACTATTATGTCTCACTCTTAGAAGGCATTAGAGTGATTGGCACTATCCTCTAGCCATGGGGTCCCTTTCTCAGCAAGATCAAACAGAGGTGCAAAAAACAAACAGTCAACAGATTTCCAAAGTAATTACAATGCCTGGGATTTAAATTCATCATCCTTTTATAATGTGCTTGTCCTGGGGGGACATTGTTCACTGGAATGACATATCATATACAAACTGAACCAAAGAGCTATACGTTTAACCATTATTTAACCACCTTCTCCCTAACTCCCAAAGAACTTAGTGTTTTGTTTAGTCAATTTTATTGGTTCATAGACATCATGACAATTATAACTAGTATCCAATCCATTACTGCATCCTGTAAACGTAAGTAGCACCTGGCTCCAGTGAGAGTTAAAGCAACTGTGTGATTAGTGTAATTTAAGCAACTGGCACAGAGTTTCAGATAGAAACTCTATAACTTTCAGTTGTTTGATTTGCTGGTTGAGGACTATTTGATGCCTGAAGAATTTCTAAGTGCCAATGTTGAGACTGAAAACAATAAAGATCAAGTAACAGCCTTCAAATAGGATGAGTGGGGGCAAACAACCTAATTAGTTTTAAGACAGAGCTTGATAAATTTATGAACAGGATTATATGATAGGGTTGCCTGCAGTACCATTGGTCTGGACTTAACGACCCAGGAAGTCCCTTCCTGGCCTATGTCCTATGTGCCTAAGTGAACAGAAAATAAATGGGAAATCTAGGCGAGTTTTCACACATGGATACTTTGGGCATCTCATTCCAACAGTTGGATGCTTAGGTTGGCACATAGGTGCACAAACTGGACATTCAGATGCCTAGTCTGATGTGAGCATCCAATGTTGGGATTTGGATACCCCATTAAGGTTTGAAAGATTGGGATCCACATGTCATACGATCCGTGGCTGTTGCTATTAGTTTTAAAAAGGGCAAAATGAGATCACAAATTTTAACAGGGCAAATGTTGATAACATTAAGGTAAATTAAATGATCAATTGGGATGGTGGAAAGTGAAAAAAAAAATCAATCAGATACTATACTGCTGAGGATACAGGGACTGCAAACATGTGGATAGGTAGTTCTGGACAACACATTAGACGTCGGGGCAAAGGGTTATTATAAAGGCACCATTTCTGGTCAGTTTTGACTCTCCTTTGCTGAGCTAGTTCTTGGGTGTATCAGGGGAGTTGCTTAGACTTCTTGTTGAAAATTGTGACATAAGAAGATATGGATTCTGACGTGGTCTGTCTGGTTAAACGCTGCAAGGACATTCTGTGACTTTTAGTTGACTGCCAGAAAGGTATCGGTGAGAAGAACCAGGATTCAGGAAGGAGTGTGAAAGTCAGGCACTTTTTGATAAAATTATAGAAATTAGAGTTGGAAAAGGCCAACAGATCATCTTGTCTGTAACCTTCATTTGTATCAGGCCTGGGTCCAGTGGGCAATAACAATAGCATTTATAGCTATTGTGTGCTTGGGCTAACTTTCTGAGTGTTGGGTGCTGCCTCTAGAGAATCATACATGTGATGTAACAAGCAAAATACAACCCCTAGAAGTAGGGGTCAGACGCAGCCCTCTGACAGATCAAAGGGAAGAGAATGGATCTGGGGTCACAGAGGGGCTTTAAAATGACAGCGGCAAAGAGCAATGTGCCTCCCACATCACATTTATCCTAGGTGTTTGCAGCAGGTGCCAGGAGAGTCCATACCACTGAAAAATCCCTGGTGTTCATGTGAGCTGTTCACCGTGCAAGTCCCCAGGCTGTATGTATTAGCACTTGTACCATGATGCACAACTGTTCACATGGGCAGCAGGTATTAAAGGCCAGGGGAGGCTGAGCCTCCCCAAACAGCTCTGTGTTTGGGGAGGCTCCACCTCCAGGGAAGCATGAGGGGGCCCTGGGTGGCTGGAGGGTGAGTTGGGGCAGCAGCCTCCCAGCTGCGCCAGGAGGAGGGGTGGGGCAGAACCTGGGCGGAGAAGACGACAGTCCGGCTGCGGCAACAATCGCTGCAACTTTGTATCCAGGAGCAAAACTTTTTGCATCCATGTGGGGTGGGGGACTGGGTTGGGGATGACTGCGGGAAGCCGGGCTGGGAAGGGAAAATGGGGGGCAGGCAGAGGTAGGCAAGGACAGCTTGGGGGGGAAGGAGCCAAGCGGGGGGGGTGGGGGCACATTGCTGGGAAGACTGCTGAAGGGAAGACTCGAGATTGGACTCAGGATCCAGCCACCGCTGGTCCAACATCTGCAGCAAAGGCACTGGCAGCCCCCGCTGGGTGCCGGCCAGGCTTCGTTGGGGTCTGCCAGGGAGGAGAAGGTCAGGGTAGGTCTGGGGGAAGGGAGGGTGTTTTGGTGACAGCACTGGCCTGGTGGGGGCATATTTTAGGCTATTTTGTGTAACCCTCCTGCCCGTCAGAGTTGGCAGCAACAAGGACCGGGTTCAGTATCTAGGGGTTCCGTTTCAATAACAACACAAACCGGCTCGAGCCCCCACCCAATGACCCGGGACAATTACATACCACCCCCCTGGGCGCCTCTAAGAGGTGATACTTCTCCTCTCGCAAGCACAGAGTCCAAGTGTAGCAAAAGCCTTTTAATAAAGGAGGGAAACTATGCAGCATTATGTTGGGGAAACACCACAAACAGGATTCATAACACCAACCATGAGCAAAAGACCCACACCCAAGTAAGTTTGGCAGTGTCCTTTTCCACTCAGGGTCTTGAGTCCAGCAACCCAATAGTCACCCCCGCACAGTTTCTGTCCTTGGTCAGTGCAGCCCCCCAGGGTTCAGAAGTTCATCTGCAGAGTTTACCTCCCAGCCTTGGTGGAAGTGGAGGGAGGTATGGGGGGGCATCTTACATGCTCCGCTGCTCGGGTCTACGGCCTAGTGCCACACCTCTCCATGGGGTTCTGCTGCAGTCTTCACCACCAGCCGCGCCTCTCCGCTCTGCTCTCCATGCTAGCCATCCTGCTGTCCTCTCACCAACTTGTCTTCAGCCCCCCCCTTAACACAGCTCTCAACAACTTCAGCTCTTTAGTGATTTCAGCTTTCAGTGATTTTTAGCTGGTAGTAGGGGAGCCTCAGTGCTGGTGCACCACTAGCCCAAAGTCAGTCTAATGCTTAGACCTAGGTATCAGTGATTTCAGCTCTGCGGCATGTAACAAGACTCCTAATGCAGCCAAAGTTAGCTCTGTTGTTACACCATGGAGAGGCGTCCATGTGGTGTTTGGGACCCTCAGAAGGGGACTCACATACCTGTCCCCCAGCCTCTCTCAATTCACTGGGACCCATGTCCCTTGCCTAGCGAGTGTTACTTAGTTGAGGGCAAGTCCCTCTGTCATAAAATACCAAGTACAATTCTACTGTCCTTGATTCAGATAACCAGGATAACAACGCTTTATTACTCCTGCCCCAATAATAGAGAGACTGGGGATCCTACAGCAGCCAAAGTGACCATTTGGGCAAGCAGTCCATCATCCAGGCAGGGTGGGTGTGCCCATGCAAACATGAGTGCCCATGCAAACGAGATCAGCCCCTGAAGTCCTTTTCCACGGCTCACCACCAGATGTCAGGGTAGAGCTCATTCTGACTCTGCTTACATTTGATTTGGGGCTGGTGGCTGTTCTTTGGGGTTATGTGGCTGATCTCATTCGGGGATTTTCACTGGTATTTGGAGATAGTTTGGGGGTGATGGGATGATTGTAGGCTAGTAGTTGTGGGGTGGGGATGTGTTGCTGTTGGGACTGTTGTACAGGGAATAGTGATGGAGTCTCACCAGAGGATTTATTTATGTTCACTAATAATAATCCTTGACCTGCTGCTTACAAACAGTGAAGAATTGGTAGGGGAAGTAGAAGTGGGTGGCAACCTAATAGCAGTGACCATGAGATGGTTGAGTTCAGGATCCTGAAAAAAGGAAGAAAGGAGAGTAGCAAAATATGGATCCCGGACTTCAGAAAAGCAGACTTAGACTCCCTTAAAGAACTGATGGGCAGGATCCCCTGGGAGGCTAATATGAGGGGGCAAGGAGTCCAGGAGAGCTGGCTGTATTTTAAAGAAGCCTTATTGAGGGTGCAGGAACAAACCATCCCGAAGTGCAGAAAGAATAGCAAATATGGCAGGCAACCAACTTGGCTTAACAGTGAAATCTTCGGTGAGCTTAAACTCAGAAAGGAAGCTTACAAGAAGTGGAAATTTGGACAGATGACTAGGGAGGACTATAAAAATATTGCTCGAGTGTGCAGGGGTTTAATCAGGAAGGCCAAAAAAGAACTGGAGTTGCAGCTAGCAAGGGATGTGAAGGGTAACAAGAAGGGTTTCTACAGGTATGTTAGCAACAAGAAGGTGATCAGGGAAAGTGTGGGCCCCTTACTTAATGGGGGAGGCAACCTAGTGACATATGATGTGGAAAAAGCTGAAGTACTCAATGCTTTTTTTGCCTTGGTCGTCACAGACAAGGTCAGCTCCCAGACTGCTGCACTGGGCAACACAGCATGGGGAGTAGGTGAGCAGCCCTCAGTGGTGAAAGAACAGGTTCAGGACTATTTAGAAAAGCTGGACACGCACAAGTCCATGGATCCGATCTAATGCATCCGAGGGTGCTGAGGGAGTTGGCTGATGTGATTGCAGAGCCATTGGCCATTATCTTTGAAAATTCATGGCGATTGGGGGAGGTCCCGGACGATTGGAAAAAGGCAAATATTTAAAAAAAGGGAAGAAAGAGAACCTGGGAAACTACAGACCGTTCAGCTTCACTTCAGTCCCCGGCAAAATCATGGAGTAGGTCCTCAAGGAATCCATTTTGAAGCACTTGGAGGAGAGGAAAGTGATCAGGAACAGTCAACATGGATTCACCAAGGGCAAGTCATGCCTGACCAACCTGATTGCCTTCTATGATGAGATAACTGGCTCTGTGGATATAGGGAAAGCGGTGGATGTGATATATCATGACTTTAGCAAAGCTTTTGATACGGTCTCCCACAGTATTCTTGACAGCAAGTTAAAAATGTATGGATTGGATGAATGGACTATAAGGTGGATAGAAAGCTGGCCAGATTGTCAGGCTCAACAGGTAATGATCAATAGCTCGATGTCTAGTTGGCAGGCAGTATCAAGCAGAGTGCCCCAGGGGTCAGTCCTGGGACCAGTTTTGTTCAACATCTTCATTAATCATGATGGGATTAATTGCACCCTCAGCAAGTTTGCAGATGATACTAAACTGGGAGGAGAGGTAGATATGATGGAGGGTAGGGATAGGGTCCAGAGTGACCTAGACAAATTAGAGGATTGGGCAAAAAGAAATCTGATAAGGTTCAACAAGGACAAGTGCAGAGTTCTGCACTTAGGAAGGAAGAATCCCATGCACCTCTACAGGCTGGGGACCGACTGGCTAAGCAGCAGTTCTGCAGAAAAGGACCTGGGGATTACAGTGGATGAGAAGCTGGATATGAGTCAGCAGTGTGCCCTTGTTGCCAAGAAGGTCAATGGCATATTGGACTGTATTAGTAGGAGCATTGCCAGCAGATCGAGGGAAGTGATTATTTCCCTCTATTCAGCACTGTTGAGGCCACACCTGGAGTATTCCATCCAGTTTTGGTCCCCCCACTACAGAAGGGATGTGGATAAATTGGAGGGCAATGAAAATGATTAAGAGGCTGGAGCACATGACTTATGAGGATAGGCTGAGGGAACTGGGGTTATTTAGTCTGCTGAAGAGAAGAGTGAGGGGGGATTTGATAGCAGCCTTCAACTACCTGAAGGGGGGTTCCAAAGAGGATGGAGCTAGGCTGTTCTCAGTGGTGGCAGATGACAGAACAAGAAGCAATGGTCTCAAGTTGCAGTGTGGGCAGTCTAGGTTGGATATTAGGAAACACTATTTCATTAGGAGGGTGGTGAAGCACTGGAATAGGTTCCCTAGGGAGGTGGTGGGAATCTCCATCCTTAGAGGTTTTTAAGGCCCTGCTTGACAAAGCCCTGACTGGGATGAGTTATTTGGTGTTGGTCCTGCTTTGAGCAGGGGATTGGACTAGATGACCCCCTCAGGTCTCTTCCAACCCTGATATTCTATGATTCTGTGCTCCATCACTGACCATTTTAAAATCAAGATCTAAAAGATCTGCTGTGGGAATTATTTTGTGTTATGCAGAGTCAGACTCCCTAGATGATCACAATGGTCCCTTCTGGCCTTGGAGTCTATGGATAAGAAGGTAAGGCTCCAAAAAGAGCTTCAACTAGTGCATGAGTAACATGTGAAAGAGGGACATACAAGCCTTGGGGGATTATCGTGAGAATTTTCATATATCCACAGCTGTGGGTTTATAAAGCCATGAGCACACAGTAAACCATGTAATCATTATTTAGGTCACTGGTTAATGTTGAATTTAAGATTGTAGTCTCTGTAGAGCAGGGAACTGTCTCTATGTACAGCACAATAGGGCCCTGATCTCCGTTAGAACCAATAGGTGCTACTGTAATACAAATGCATAAATAATAACAGCTGTAATGGATCCCCACTGGGAACTGAGTTATGGTGTTTGCATGCTCAAGTACCTGCATGCCTAGTTTTTTGACAGGTTGTCTGGAAATACCTTTAAAAAAAAAGCGGATCTTGGCGGGTTACTAGGGTATCAGGTTACCCGTGGCCTGGGGAAGGAAGGGGCGAGGGAATTCTTCAGTGTTGAGACATTGCACTACAAGTTCCAGATACAGCCTTCAGGTAGTGAAGTTACAGTTACAGAAATTGCAGTTTATTCTGCCTGGTCCTCCCAAAGGCCAATGAGAAGAAACTCCTTTGGTGATATAATGGGGAAGGGGCTGGGTGGTATCTGAGAAACAAAAATTCTGAAGCACCTCTGGGGCTTGCACCAGTCCCAGGTGGATGGGAAAGGCAGCTGGGTGGATACCCATGGGGAAGAGCTGAAAGTTAGGATCTCTGTGGTTGGTAAATGTGTATTAGAGAAAATGATCCACAGAAACACAGACAGTAGGAGGCTGGAAAGAAGCTAAGGTTCCCCTGGGCCCAACTGTAGGAGATGCCACACCCATCCTTTCTATGGGGCCTGTCACGGTGCAGGACTCTCCCCTGTGGCACCTCCTGCTGGTCTCTCAGGGAATTAGCTCTTCCAGCCTCCGGAGCACCCTCTGCAGGCCACTTGCTCCGCTTGCCACTGCCCCCCCCCATGTCCCTCCCAGACCCCAGTGCCCCTTTCTTTGGGGTGCTGCCCCCTGGCAGTGCCCCACAGTCTCTGGGTCTCCCCCTCCCAGGGGAACCCACAACCCCCACCTCACCTCAGTATATGGCTACTGCCTAGTCACCATCTAGCCCCCATTCACTGGGGCAGACTACAGTATATAAGCCAATCATCACAGACATGGAGGGGTTTGGACCTGCTGCCTCTGCCTACCAGTGAGCTTCCCCCTGCAACCCCAGTACCCTGTCTTAGGCCATCTGCCAGGCCTGCAGCCTGGGGCTTTTTCAGTCTGGAGCTTCCCAGCTCCTCTGGCCTTCCCCAGCCCTGCTTCACCTTAGGTACCCAGGTATGCTCCCCAGCAGCCAGGCCCATCTCCCTCTAAAGGCAGAAAGAGAGTCTACTCCTGGCCCACTGCCCTTTTATAAGGGCCAGCTGAGGCCTGATCGGGGCATGGCCACAGCTGAGTCTGCTTCCCCCAATCAGCCTGGGAACCGCTTGCTCCCAGCCACAGCCCTCTCCTGGGCTGTTTTAAGCCCTTTAAGGCTGGAGTGGGTGACCACCCTTCTACAGGGCCCATTGACTGTTCTGCCCTGGGGTCCGGAATTGCTGTCAGCAGCCCTCGCTCTAGGGCTGGAGGCGCTCAGGCGGCCTGGGGCAGGGGCAGGCTGGCGGCTGCAGGAGGGGTGGGGCCTCAGGCAGAAGGGGCAGGCCAGGCGGGGGGTTAGCCTCCCCAAGCCCACGGTTCATCTGCCACCCATGACTGTTCACCTTGCTGACACAAAATGGCACCTTAGCACAGGGAGATATCGGTGCAGGTCGGGGAGTGCGATGTCACAGACTGCACTTGTGCGGAAGCCTGTTTTACTACAGGGACTGGCCCAGGTTCCCTCCTGCATCAAGGACGGTTGGGGAGCAAGTTATGTCTCCTGGATTCTATTGGTACATTGGCACAGGTCCCAGTCCACTGGTGTGAATTAGAGCAGGCTAGGGACTGCTCTAATTTATGCCAGCTGGCAGTGTTCTCTGTGCGGCTAAATGTCACTTGAGGATTGGCATCATGCAGGCACCTGCGCAGCATAAGAGATGGCACATATGTAGCTGCAGGAGCACACAAGAGCATAAACTGGGACTCTGATCACAATTCCCTGCTTCCCCCTTGCTCTGCGGAGGAGTGAGTTACATCACTCCTTTTTGTGGAGCAGCTCACTCATCCCGTGCACCCGACCAGGTTCTCTGGCCAACCAGTAGGAAAATAGAGCCAGGTCTCCTCTCATTCCCTTCCCCTTTCCCTTGCCTTCCCTGCCCACTTGCTCATCGGGAGGAGTATTGGGTGAACATCTCCTCCTGTCCCCTCCCAGCAGATTCCCAAGGGTGGATTCAACATCACTTGGAGTCTTTACATCAAGATTGTATGTCCTTCCAAAATAAAGCACTTGGTCAGTGGGCTTGGTGCAAGAACCATTGGGGGAGGTTCTTTGGCTTGTGCTATGCAGCAGGTCAGACTAGATGGTCATCATGGTCCCTTCTGGCCACAAAACCAGTGAATCTATGTGTTTGTACAGCGATTAACGAAGCGAGACTGGCTCCAGCGTGGGGCCCTTCGGTGGTAATGTTACACCATCGTAACCCTTCTGCCAGGCCAAGTTGATAGCAGCAAGGGCCGGGTTCAGTACACAGGGGTTCCCTCTCATCAAAGCAAATGCAAAAGTGGCTCGAGCCCCCACCCAGTGACCTGGGAAAATCTTACACACCCCCTGGGCGCCTCAAAGAGGCAATACTTCCCCTCTCGCAAGCACAGAGTCTCGGTGTAGCAGAGAATTTTTAATAACATGAGGTAAACAACATCAGCATTAAATTGGGGAGACATCACAACTAGTGTTCATTAACCAAACATGAGCAAAGACCCACCCCAGCAAATTGGGCCACATCCTTTCCCTTGGGTTCTTGAGTCCCAGAACCCAAACGTCTCTTGAGTCCAGCAATCCACAAATCACCCAAAGTCCAAAAAGTCCAGCCCCAGAGTTCAAAAGTTCATCTGCATAGTGTTACTCCCCAGTCTGGCTAAAATGTGCCTGTGTGTGGGGGAAAGAGGTAAGGGGCACCTTACGTGTCCTGAAGCTGACTGCCCCACAAGGCTCTGCTCTGCTGTCTCACGACCGGCTCCACTCTGCACAGCTCGCTGTCTCACGAACAGCTCTGCTCACCTCACTGTCTCACGAACGGCTCCGCTCTGCACAGCTCGCCGTCTCACAAACAGCTCTGCTCAGCTCAGCTCACCTCGCCGTCTCACGAACACTCCGCCAGCCTATCCATGAACAGCACCACTGCACGCTAGATCTTCCGGCTCCCCACTACTTGACACAGTGCTCAGTGATTTCAGCTCATAGTAGTGGGAGCCTTAGTGCTGGTGCACTATAAGGCCAAAATGAATTCAGCACAGTACCTGTAGCAAGACTCTTAATAGACCCAAAATTAGCTTTGACATTCCACAGTGGAGAGAGACAGAGGTGCAATTGGTGTTTCAAGCCCTCACAAAGGGGCCCACACCACCAGGTACTAATACCTATCTCAAGCCTCTCTCAATTCACAGAGTTTTGGAACCCATGTCCCTTGCCTAGCGAGTGCTACTTAGTTGATGGTGAGTCCCTCCATCATAACAAAAGGCCAAATACAGTTCCAAGCACAGTTCCCATAATCAGGGTAATAACAATTTATTCTTCCCGCCCCAATAACAGAGACACTGGAGATCCCACAACAGCCAAAGTGACCATTTGGGCAGTTATGGCCTCATTCTAGGTGGGGTGGGTGTGGCTATGCAAATGAGATCAGCCCCTGAAGTTCTTTTCCACAACTTGCCACACCTCACCACTAGATGTCAGGGTGGAGCTCATCCTGACTCTGCTTACACCATAATACAAATTATTATTAATAGTAATGATGGGCAGCAAATATGGACATGGGTTGGCCATATAATATGGATGCAAGCAAAACAAAGGCCAGTGTGATCTGGGCTGCATACGCAATGGCATCACATCCCAGAGCAGGGAGGTAGCAGTCCCCCTCTATTACTCTGATAGATCCCCATCTGTAACCCTGCATTCAGCTGTGGGTCCTTATTAGCCCCAAGATAGTGACAGACTGGAGGGAGTTCAGAGAAGAACAAGAAAAACAATCTGAGTCCTGGAGGGACTAATATACAAAGCGGGCTTAGAAGGGGTAATATGTACAGCTTGGCTAAGCCATAACTGAAGGAGGACACAACAGACTACAAATCTCTGATGTGTGTAACCAGCAAGGAGGAGGAGGAATTATTAGTGCAATACCCAGGGCTGTAACTAGGAGTAATGAGATGAAACTAAGAAATGGAGCATTGAGGCTGAATAGCAAGAAGAGCTATCTGTCAGTATTAGGCTGTACGTTATTCTCCCCAGTCTTAAGTGGTGGATACTCAGGGTATGTCTTCACTACCCACCGGATCGGCGGGCAGCGATGGATCCAGCAGGGATTGATTTATCTAGACTAGACGCGATAAATCGACCCCTGAGCGCTCTCCTGTTGACTCCTGTACTCCAGCGCCGTGAGAGGCGCAGGCGGAGTCGAGGGGGGAGCGGCCGCACTCAACTCACCGCAGTGAAGACACCACGGGAAGTCGATCTAAGTACGTCAACTTCAGCTATCTCATTCATGTAGCTGAAGTTGCGTAACTTAGATCGATCCCACGCCCTAGTATAGAGCAGGGCTCAGTCTAGGTGGATTTGGCAAAACATCAGGCAATGCCCGTCCATCCACAGGGAGCAGCTATCAACGGTGAGAATTACAGGCACCAGCATGAGCTGATATCACTGTAGTGGCTAAGACGCTGGAGTAAAAATCAGGAAACCTGGGTTCTAGTCCTGGCTCTTCCACAGACCTGTGGTGAGACCGTGGCAAATCTCTATGTTTCCCCTCCCACCCCTTGTCCACTTAGGCTGTAAGCTCTTTGGGCTAGAGACTCTTTCTCACTGTGTGTCTGTACAGCGCCCAGCACAATGCGGTGCTGATCTCCATTGGAGCATCTAGGTGCTATGGTAATATAAATGATAATTCTAATTACAGTGCATGAAAATGGATATAGCCTTAACAAGAAAGCAATAGGAAACTAATTCAATGCAGTTGCGTGACCATTGCCTTTTTTAATGTGTTGGCTAATTCTCCTTTGTATCAGTAAAACAATCTTGAAGATATTAAAGTACGTAGTTTTATTTAAAGCAATATGTTAGGTGTCCTCACTTCAGTGACCAGCATCGATACTCCGCGTAATGCAGAGGCTGCCGACTGCTACTGCTGCGGGTACCAGGTAGCCCTTTCTGAATTACTGAAGTACTGCTGCTGTATTATGGCATGGAAAAATTCACTCAAACATCTTGGAAGCATTTCCCAAGGAATGAAATCAGTAAATCCTCCCAGGCCTCCCCATTCCACTCCCCCAAATAAAATAAAGGAAAAAGTAGACAGCACAACATCCTCCTATTTGCAATCCTAGTTGATTATTATTTGTGTCGCCCTTTTGCCCTGAGTGGTTAGCCAAAATTCAGGGCCTTGCAGGGTTGTTTTCATTAGGAGGCAAAATCGGTGACACAATTTATGTATATTCTTGGTGTAATCTTGTTTATTCACAGAGTGTCCACAAGGTCCCATTTCCCCAAACACAGTTGAGGCAGACGGTAGGCAGGTTCCTTGCTCAGAAATCCCCAAGACTGACGCTCCAGGGAGCCCTGTGCTCAAGCTCTGTTTCTGCTTCCTCTCAGGGTGACAATCATGACTCCTGCTGGCTTTCTCTTTCCAGCACACACAGCCTAGTCCCTGCGCTGGCAACCAGGGAAACCCTTGTTAATCTACCTGGGTTAGCTCTAGCTTGCCATGAGACCTATTGCTTTAGGCAGAAGCCCACATTGTCTGCAGCTGCATGATTGTGCCTTCTGTTGATCCTGAAGAGGGTGCTTGGCCCCCACTGGCATTAACAAGGCCAGTGATTGTCTTAGATTCTAGACCCACCTGATGGCAGCCATTAGCCCCTTTCAGCCATCATTAGTAGTTACGATTTGTATTGTGGTAGCATCCACAGACCCCAGTTGTGGACCAGCACTCCATTGTGCTAGGTGTGGTACAGGCACAGACCAAAGAGACCGTCCCTGCCCTGCAGATCTTATCATCTAAGTGTAAGGTCAGGGTTACAGTACAGACCTATATCAGGATAACTACAGTGCTTAGGCCGGGCTGTGAAAATTACACACACCCTGAGTCATGTAGTTATATTGAACTAACCCCCTATGCGGACAGCACTAGCTCGACAGGAGAGCTTCTCCTGTCAACAGAGCTACTGCCTCTCGGGGAGGTGGATTAATTATGCCGATGGGAGAAGCTCTCCGTCGGCATAGGAGCACTTTCACTTAGGCGCTACAGTGGCCCAGCACAGTGTTTTAAGTGTGCACCTGCCCTAAGACAAGAGACAACATGTGCAGACAGACAAATAGACAGGGGAGCACAAAGACAGTAGTAGAAATTATCTAATTATCCAGTGGCTCTGTGTGCATATGACTCAGGGAGGGGCTCTGTCCCTGGGAGGAAGCAGGGCCAAGGGCAGACTCAGAGTCTGCAAGGCAACCCAGAGGGAGAGAGGAGAGACACTCTTTCAAGCGAGAGGACTTGTGTTGGCGTGGGGGAGGACAGCAGGTGCCCGGATGGCTGCCAGCACGCCTGCGCAGAGGAGGGGCACTGTCTGAGAGAAGGGGGCAGGGGTAGAGTCAAATGATAGACGGGGGAAAGCCTGGGAAGTAGAGCTAGCCTGGCCAATAGGAAGTGAAATGCCTGCCCCTGGGAGCGTTGGAGAGGGGAGAAGCCATTTTGGGAGTAGTGAGAGCTGGTATGTCCCAGGCCTGCATGCAGCGTCCCCCTGAGAACTGGCCTCTAGGGACCTGGAAGCAACATCCCTCAGCTTGGCCCTTTCCTTCTTCAAGGTGACTCCCAGTTTGTAGAGTTTTGTTGGGGAACCTCCCTCCCCCAGCCTGGCTGAGTTAGCCCCCTAGCTCCCCAGGTAAAATCAGCCACCACATGGCCAGGGCTGCCACCTGCTGGGAGTGTGTCTGAGCGCTGGGGAAGGAGACTAAAGTTAGGGTTTGTAGCAGAGTCATTGTAACCTGCACCTTGAGCCCTGCACCCCTTGGTGGTGAGGGAGTCCTGGCCTGTGGAAGGACAGGTGACACGTTAGGCACTGAAATAAGTTGTAACTTAATTTGAATTTTTGTTCCTCTCTGAGATCCTCTTAGCACTAGAGTCATCCCAGAAAGTTGTTATTTGTGTTACTGTAGTGCCTCTGAGCCCACTCATGGATCCGTTGCACTAGGCACTTTACGAACCCAGAGCAAAAATACAGTCTCTGCCCCAAGGAATTTACAGTCTGTAAGACAAGAGACAACAGATGGATTCAGACAGACTGGGGAGTACAAGCACCCTAATCGCTTAACCACTGTCAAGTTTTTTGTAGACAACACAGCAAAGCAGAGTTTGAAAGAGGGGTTTGAAGGAGGCAGATGAGTTAGTTTTGGGGATGCTTCTCCCTGGTGTGAGGGGCAGCATGGGAGAAAGGATGCAGGGGCTTGTCTGAAAATTTAACAAGTGAGCAAAGGAGGCTGGCATCACAGGACAATTGGTGATGGGAGTTGAGATTTTGATGGTGAATGAGAGATGATAGGTAGGGTGGGGATTGACTGTGAAGGGCCTTGAGAGCGAAGACAAGCAGCTTATATTTGTGCAGTAGAGAAGAGCAAGCCAGTGGAGGGATGCAACTGTAAGTGGGGGAATGTACTGCTATTGTGGGAAACTTTCCTGGCTTATACACTACCCTGGGGAAATGGGCTAGCGAAAGGATCTGAGTCCTCGCTCCGACTTCCTTTACTCAGAGGCCTGCCTGATGTTGAGGGCTCCCTTTCCACTCTCCTGTGTGACAGAGTCCTCGTAACCCAACAAGGCTGGGCCCAGGATTCCTGGGCAGCTCGACCCCCAACCCTGCTGTGGTCACCTAGGACAGGGGCTAGGTTGTCCCCACTCCGGGGTACTCTCTCTTCACTGAGGGCTTCCCTGACCCACTGATCATTAAATACAGTTCAAGCAAATACAATTTATTAAACAGCAATCAATTAAAAAAAAAAATAAGGAAAAAATGGGAAAGGTTAAAGGAAAACCTGTCACCCTGCCCTGTGGCAGGGAACATCACAACCAGCGTCTCTGGGATATCAGGGCAGTTCACAGTCTGTTCCTCACAAGTCCCAGGCTTCCTGCCCAGGCCCTGGCTATGCTGCAGGGATGCCACGGGTCGGACACTTGCTCTGGTGGTGGCCACACGCCCTCAGGCTCTAGGTGGCAGGACCCTTCTTCCCAGCATCAGCCCCCCCAGTTTGGGATTACAGTCCCCCTCCCAGTCTCGCTTGCAAGGCCTCTTGGCTGGGGGCATCTCCCTGTGCTGGGCCCACTGCCCAGGGTCCCCCCTTGTTCTCCCCAGCTACTCACTGCACCCGGCTTCGGACTACTCCAGCTCCAGCCCCAACTCCAGCCCCAGCACTGCTGCTGCTCTGCCTCCAGCTCCCTGGGCTGCTTCTCTCACCTCTCTGGCTCTGGTTGCTGCAGCTCTGCTCCGAGCACAGGTCTGCTCTCTGGGCTGCTTCTGTGGTTCTCTCTGGTTGGCGCAGCCCTGCTTCCCCACTCAGCTCGGGCCCTTGCTCTCTCCTTAGCTCAGCCCCACTCTGTTCCAGGTAATTCAGAACCCCCACGACTCCATCATTAGCCTGCCTGCCCTGTCAGTCAGGCTGACCTGGAGCATTGGTCTCTCCCCATTGTTCCTGGGGACTCTCAGTCTCAAGGTCCTGATTTCCCGTCAACCCTTCCCCTTCCTTTTGGTACTGGGAGCTAGCCAACCAAAAACCCCCACTGCGTTTTAGTAAGGGGCCAACAGTCCCTTACACAAAGAGAGGGGTGACAAGGTCAAAGCCGCAGGCTAGGAGAATGAGCTGTGTAGCAGCAATCTCAACGGATATCAGTGGGGCATCATCCCTAATGGCAGACTCATTGCAAATGCTGCATATCCCTAGTATGTGAGGTGCCAAAGAATGTTGCATTCTCGGATATCCATAACCAATCAGCAAGTACCAGGCAGGATGTTTCTGGGAAAACCCAGGGGCTATTTAGGCCCTGTCTCCTGAACTTTTACCGAAAGCTGCTGTTATTATTGGTATTGATTTTAGTTCTCTCTTCTCTCTTTGCAATCTCCCAGGGCAACCTAAAAACCCCCATAAATAATGAATACAGCAGCAAAAGTCTCTCTCACTGTGAGAATTGCTCATATCCCCAGCTCTTCAGACTGGGCACCACGTGATCCAAAGTTAACAAAGCTAACCAAAGAAACAAAGCAAGGAGGTGGAAAATCGTGCCAAAGCTCAGTGCGGAAAGCAAGGCCTGCACCTGACTTACTCCTAAAACATGAACTCACCAGCATCCCTGTCATAAATATAAAGGGAAGGGTAAACCCCTTTAAAATCCCTCCTGGCCAGAGGAAAAATCCTCTTACCTGTAAAGGGTTAAGAAGCTAAAGGTAACCTCGCTGGCACCTGACCAAAATGACCAATGAGGAGAAAAGATACGTTCAAAAGTTGGGAGGAGGGAGAAAAACAAAGGGTCTGTGTCTGTCTGTATGCTGCTTTTGCCGGGGACAGAACAGGAATGGAGTCTTAGAACTTTTAGTAAGTAATCTAGCTACGTATGTGTTAGATTATGATTTCTTTAAATGGCTGAGAAAAGAGCTGTGCTGAATAGAATGACTATTCCTGTCTGTGTGTCTTTTTTGTAACTTAAGGTTTTGCCTAGAGGGATTCTCTATGTTTTGAATCTAATTACCCTGTAAGGTATCTACCATCCTGATTTTACAGAGTTGATTCCTTTACTTCTATTAAAAGTCTTCTTGTAAGAAAACTGAATGCTTTTTCATTGTTCTAAGATCCAAGGGTTTGGGTCTGTGGTCACCTATGCAAATTGGTGAGGATTTTTACCAAACCTTCCCCAGGAAGTAAGGTGCAAGGGTTGGGAGGATTTTGGGGGGAAAGACGTGTCCAAACTACGTTTTCCCAGTTAACCCAGATAAAGTTTGGTGGTGGCAGTGGAAATCCAAGAGTAAAATAATTTTGTACCTTGGGGAAGTTTTAACCTAAGCTGGTAAAAATAAGCTTAGGGGGTTTTCATGCAGGTCCCCACATCTGTACCCTAGAGTTCAGAGTGGGGAAGGAACCTTGACAATCCCCTTCAGCCCCCTTGGTCATCTATCCTGTGCACTGAATGAGGGGGGTCTTGTGGATAACACAGTATGTGATCATGTAATTGAAGACTTTATCGTAATGTATGTGGGTTGCTCAGGCAAGAGAATGAGGGTGGCACAGGCAGCCATAAATCTGGCATTTCCTAACTTCGGTGTGCTTGGATAAAGAACGTTCTTTTAATGTCGTTCTCGTATGTAATTTTTTAGTTTTTTATTAAGGACAAAGGTAAAAAACCATTTCTATTGCATGCCTGCAATACCCCACCCCTCCATCATTTACAGGGTTTGAACCCCAAGACTTCAGTTCTGCAACCCAGCCTGTTACCACTTGAGCTGCAGGACTAACTACAGTACATGGCAGAAGGAGGAAGTGTGGGCCATTGGCAGCATGTGCTGGGTTCATAGGGTGGTCACAGGCAGTCTGATGCCACTCACTCTCTTTCCCACCCAGGAAGGTGGGGGCTCCTACCCTGTGTGGGCCCCCAAGGAGGGGGAGAGTTGTTTGGGACGTGTACTAGGTCCGGGGGTTTATGGGTGGAGCCGGGCTTTGCATTCTCCTGCCAGCTCTGGAAGATGAGGGAGCTCCTGCCCCATACAATTCCCCCAGAGGGGGGTTGGGATGCTGGGTCCCATGTGCCAGGTTGGAGGGGGCAGGGAAGAGGCTCAGGGGATCAGCCTGGATCTCTCCACCCTGGCAGCTGACTGGGGTTCTCCATGCATGTTACTGCTGCTGTTTTGGTTGTGGTGTGAGCCCAGCCTGGGAATGTTCAGTGATTTTGGCAGCCTGCCGACATTTTCCTGAAGGGAAAGAAGGGAGAGAAGGAAAAAATGGTGATTTTTAACCCTTCATGTCTTGACCAAATCTGAATAGACTTTCACAGGATAAAGAAAAGGAACTTCTCTATCCTGAAGGGATTTTCCCTGTCCAATATCACAGGCCTCTTGCGGACAGTGGAGGCGAGAGAGCTTCTCAAAGAAAAGGTTACAAGAATCCTTTTATAATGGAAAGTGTTACAACCTAAATATAGGGGTCACCACCAACTTCAATAATAATAATTAATAATTAATAAATTAATAACAACAACAGTTGTTGTGATACATATATTCCAATCAGGACTTGGGGTCCCATTGTGCTGGGTTTACATCTGTATATTACAATCCCTCTGAGATGGCCCAAAGACCTATCTGGCGGTGGGAGCCTGTTGTGTCTGAATGGAAAGAGAATGTTGTTGGCTCATTGCAGGAATGGACTGACCATAAGTTGTGCTGGAATCCTGAGGACTATGGTGGGATCACGGCGATCCGGGTTCCGTCAGAGTCGCTGTGGCTGCCGGACATTGTTTTGTTTGAAAAGTGAGTATAAGGCTCGTCACGTTTTGAGGCTCATTGCTCAGGGTTTCAGATAGTTGTTTAGACTTATTCAGTGAATCACTAACATTGAGTTCCAGCCATGCTGGCTAGCACCGGGCTTAACCATGGATCTCGTTAGATAGCGACTATCCAGAAATGTGTCTGGACTAGAATGCTGGCTGGCTTAGATTGCTCCATATAATGTCATATACTCTGCCTGGGGTTACATGTTGGGACCACTCAGGAACTGAAGCTGGTGCAGAGTGGAGCTGGACACTGGGAGCGCATTAGATCAGTGCTCTGTGATCTGCACTGGCTTCCAGTAAGGTTTGGGGTGGGATTCAAAGGCCTGAATAGCTTGGGACAGGATTGCCGGAGAGAGATCCTCTCCTTGTGATATACTGCCCCCGCTGAGATCAGTGGAGGCGCTTGAGCTGGATGGAGCTCCCACAGTGTAAGCAAGAGGGAGCTGCTGGCCGGGCATTCTGTCTGAGGGGTCCTCCATTTCAGAACTTGCTCCCCGCATTGGCCTGCCAGAGCCCAGATTTGTTAACTTTCCAGGCAGGCTGCACAGCCCGTCTTTCCCTTCTCTTCCCTAAGGTTGGTGAACAGGGAGTGTGATGAGATGGATTTGTCTAGGGACACAGTCCTTTGTCTATGTCCATATTACGCACTGGACAGGCGTGCCTAGAATTCTGTTTTACAAATTCAAAGAAATAAAAGAATGAAACTCTGGGGCAGTTTGGATTCAGACCTGCACTTTGTGATTCTGGCCTGGGCCTGATGTGTCATTGTTAATCCAATCACACCTGATCCTGGGGAGCGTTCAGATCCAGATCTGAACTCTGGGAGTTTGACATTACTTGCATCCGTGGAGAACACAGGTCACTGCTGGGTACCACCAGCCTGTTGCTAGGAGCAGAGTCTGTAGCATCTCTCCACTACTCCCAGTTGGCCTCGTGTGGCAGAGGGGAGATAGAATAGATGATCCCTGTGGTACTCTGCCAGGGAGGGTTTTTGGAGAAAAGGAGCAATTGCCCATCCCCACTCTCTGGATCAGCTGCTGTGTGAGGCAGGACTCTCCCCTTACTCCCACTTTGCCCATGTCTTATCTTGCAAGTGCACAGGGGCAAAACACCAGGCAGAATTTGGTTCATGTTACTTAAAGGTGCTACAAAACTTCACAGTGTTTCCCTGGCCTCCTAGGTGCCTTCTGTAGACAGACAGTAGAATTAAACAGTTTGTTTGGAGCATGTTTTTGTTCCTTCTCTGCATTCCAGCTACCATGTTACCCTGAAACTTGCACAGAGGAAATCTCCATAGTAGGGAGTGGTTCTGGAGGGAGCAAAATAAGTACACAAAGGAGACAGGTGCAGATGAGATCAGCACATTCTGTTATACCCTATTGACCATCTCCAGTGTGTAGTAGAGCTGAGTAGTGCATCGTGCACTAGCCTAGGCCCTGATCCAGCAAAGCACTTAAACATGGGCTCAACTTTTCTATTATTATTATTTATTGCACACAAAAAAGACATTAAAAAACACTAAGGCTGCAAAGTCAAGCCCTTCAGTTAGAAATTGCCAAAATGAAGGTTGTCCATGCCACCGTAACAGGGCCCTATTGTGAGTCTGCTTTTTTGATAGTCCATTAATTACATGATCACAAACTATTTTTCCCCCACAGGACCCCTGCATCCTTCAGTGACTTTGCAACTTTAACACTCTTTTAACATAGTTTTGCGTGTAATTTCCTGTTTTTAAAAAACAAATCGAAAAAACAGAAAATCCATCACATGGATCCATATTGACACCCACAGGAACATCAGCAGGTTGAAATCTTTAGTTCCACTGCATGGACCTCTGCCACTTGAGATAACAGATGAACTGATAGCAGTAATAGGTTGTCATTCTCTGTGAGGAGCAGCCACTGGGGGAGGCAGGTGAGAGACAGACATTTTTCCAGTGGTTTTCACAGCTATTTGCTGACAGTTGAGGAATATTGAGACTCAGGAATAATTAGTTCCATTCAGGTTCTGGAGGAGAGGACTAGATCACCTCCTGAGGTCTCTTCCAACCTAATCTTCTATGATTCTATGATTCTAGTGCTCCCAGACACTTCTGCCTCTGTCTCACCCAGCCACTCCCTATCCTGCCTCTCCCTCCCCACCCTGGCTCCTTGTCCCAGTTCTAGTCTCCTCACCCAGCCAGTCCCATATCCCCTCCTCCCCCTGATTACTCATCCCAGTCCCAGTTTCCTTGCCCAGCCAGTCCCAGTCTTCCCCTCTGGGGTTCCTGTCCGAGTCCCAGTCTTCCCCCTCCCTGACTCTGTATCCCAGTCTCTGACCAGGCTCCTCATCCCGGGATCTTTGCCTCATTCTCCTTGCCCAGCAAGTGCCAGTGTCTCTCCCACCCCAGCCTCCTCATCCAATCTCCCTGCAATTCCAGCTCTTGTTCCTTCTGTGTTCAACTCAGGCTGTTTCATCCTTCACTCTGCATGTCCCAGCAGGGGGTGTGGGCACCAGAGAGACAATCCCCCTATTTTCACTTCTGGTGCCTGGCACCACAATGCTCTGCAGCACCCAGGAGCAGTGACTTCAAGAAAAGTCCTCGTGAGCCCCTGCAGCCTTTGGCTGGAGCATGCTCAGTGCAGACAGAATCTTCAGAGAATTTCTCAGCCAAGCTCTAACAAGTCTGTGCTGAGCATGTGCAAACTGATAATTTTCAAAGGCTCATAACCAAATGTGGACATTTTTTTAACAGGAATAGCAAAGGCACATCCCTGATGCAAAGGCCATACCCCTACCAAATTTCAACTCCCTGCTCCACAGCATGGAGATGCTAGATTCTCAACACGGGCAAAACAACCTATTTGTCACTCATATAATTCTTGGGAATGGCTGAGCCATTTTAGCTGAAATTTTCCCAGAAATATCAGCTGGCCTGGAAAATTTCAGCCTGAATGGTCAAAGTTTGGCAAAGTTATAAGCAACTGAAAACAGGGTCTTACAATGGGAAGTATCAAGCAACCTTAATAATAGGAAGCCCTATCAGCTCTACCTATAATATTACCATAGAACTACCTACCTGCCAACATATCAAGTGGCTGAAATGGGGTGAGTCCTGCCCCGAGAAGTGGGAGGCCTGATGAGGGGGAGTAGGAGAGTGAGCCCGCCTCACACTCACCTCACAACAGCAGCTCCTGTGGCTCCTGTTCTATGGGGCTGGTTGGCTTGGCTGCTCACTCTAAGCATTGCAACCTGGTCCCTGGTGCACAAGGGCACAGTGCCACTCAGCTTTGGCCCAGCCCTCCAACGTGTGTGTGGCTGGGCCAAATTTGAGGGAGTGATGCAGTGATCCTGAGCACCAGGTTGCAACGTCTGGAGTAGGGAGCCAAGCGCAGCCATCCTCAGGGGGACAGAAACTGCTTCAACCGGTACATGGGGCTTTGGAGGTCAAAGTTGGACAGTATAAACAGGAGAGTACTCAGTAGGGAGGTGATTTTACCGCTGCATGCAGCACTGGTGAGACCAGTGTAAGAACACTGCATCCAGTTCTGGTGTCAATGTTTTTAAAAGGATATTGTAAAATGGGAGAGGGTGCAGAGAAGCCACAAAAATGATCTGAAGGCTGGAGAAAATGCCTAACAGATTTAAAGAACTCCATTTGTTTTGCTTATCAGAAAATAATGTTGAGGACTTGATTACAGTATACACAATACCTGCAAGGGGAGAAAATCCCAGGTACTACAGGGCTCTTTAATCTAGAAAAGAGACGCATAACAAGAACCCGTTGCTGAAAGCTGAAGCCAGACAAATTCAAGTTAGAAACACGGCACAGTGTTTTACCAGAGATGGTAATTAACCATAGGAACCAACTACCAAGGGAAGAGGTAGATTCTCCATCTCTTGATGTCATCTAATCAAGACTGGGTGCCTTTCTGGAAGATATGCCTTAGCCAAACACAAGTTACTGGGCTCAGTGTAGGGATAATGGGGTGAAATGTAATGGTCTGTGATATACAGGAGGTCAGATTAGGTGATCTAATTTTTTCCTTCTGGGCTTAAACTCTATGAATCTGTGAAGGATCTCAAAGTCCCACAAAACCTAGGACTATTGGGAGGTATGGAATTACTGATCCCAACTAAGTTCAGAGCCCCATTGTGCTAGGTGCTGTGTGAACACAGTGAGAGACAGTCCTTGCTGTGAAGAGCTTGCATAGTTACAGACAGCTGATGCTGGTCACCGGAGCTGGCAGTAGAATCAATGTCTCCTGACTTCCAGTCCCATGATTTATCCACTAGTTCATGCTGCCCCCCAGCGTCAGGCACCTGAATAGTTCCACTGACCACTGGGCCATAGTTCATGTGGGGGCATCACATGGAGAGAGACCTGGGGAGTCTAGAAGTTGAGATCTGCTAAACAAGGAAAAGAGTAGCACTTTATAAAGCCCAGGGCCGCCATGACCCTCATCATCTGAGGGATTCCTCCCAGATTTCTAAAGCGGCTGGGATTTATGGAATTCTTTGCCCAATACTTGTACTGTGTCAATGCTCGCACATCTCAAAGGAATAGAAAACAGAACTGGAATCAGAAAATCCAAATGACTGAGCTGGGTCTGGTGAAAAACTGAAACTGATCCTATTTCTCCTCTCCCCAGTGCCGATGGACGTTTTGAAGGCTCCCTGATGACCAAAGCCATAGTGAAATACAATGGGCTTGTTACCTGGACTCCACCAGCCAGTTATAAGAGTTTCTGCACTATGGATGTGACGTTTTTCCCATTCGATAGACAGAATTGTTCCATGAAATTTGGATCCTGGACCTATGATGGCAACATGGTTGACTTGATTTTAGTAGATGAAAATGTTGATAGGAAAGACTTCTTTGATAATGGAGAGTGGGAAATCCTAAATGCCAAAGGCATGAAAGGCAGCAGAAAGGATGGGTTGCATTCCTACCCATTCATTACTTACTCCTTCGTTTTAAGACGCCTCCCACTCTTTTACACTCTTTTCCTAATCGTCCCTTGCCTTGGATTATCTTTTCTAACTGTGCTGGTGTTCTATTTGCCTTCTGATGAAGGGGAAAAACTTTCATTATCTACATCTGTTTTAGTCTCCCTTACCGTTTTTCTTTTAGTAATTGAAGAAATAATACCATCTTCTTCCAAAGTCATTCCTCTGATTGGCGAGTATTTGTTGTTTATTATGATTTTTGTAACCCTATCAATTATTGTTACTGTTTTCGTTATTAACGTGCACCATCGGTCCTCAGCAACCTACCATCCTATGGCTCCCTGGGTTAAAAGACTCTTCCTTCAAAAGCTTCCTAGGCTATTATGCATGAAGGGCCATGTGGACCGCTATTCCTTTTCAGAGGCTGGAGGAACTATCCCAGTGTCAAAATCAAAGCTCTCGGGCAAAAAGAAACAGAAACAAGTCAAGGATGGAGAAAAAATTGTGATTGCTTTTTTGGAAAAAGCTGCTGATTCTATTAGATACATCTCTGGCCATGTAAAAAAGGAGCATTTCATCAGGCAGGTAATGTTAACACGTGAAGAGTACATGGTTGTTCTAATAGAATAAAGATTTTTTTTCATCTACAGCCAGCATAGTTAAATAACTTGTCTTTTCTAATACCTACAAATAGGTTCTTTAGCCACCTAAATGCCTTGTATCTGTTTTACATCAGCATAGCTCCGCTGATTTCAGTGAAGGTATTCTTGATCTACACCAATGTGTCGTGTCAGAATCACACACTAAATATTAAGTATATTTGGCTCTCCAAACTTTTTTGCCCCAATTATCTAGCTGTCTGTTATGATTTTCATTTAAACAAATTAACATAGAAGTGGAAATAACATGGAATTTCCAAAAGATATGATTTTGTGGGGTGATGTATAGAGACAAGTTATGAAAAAGAAATAGAGGTTTTGTTAGTACCATGCTGAAAGGAGCTGTTTGTTGTAGCTACTTCCAATCAGTGGTAAATAATTAATTGTATCCTTTGTTCTGAAGCTTCAGTTCTGAGAGTCTGTTGTTTCCATCTAGCTTTTAGCAGTGGATCAAAGCAATCTGGCCCCAAGATATAGAGAGTTATTATTCTTTTTAAAATTTTCCTGATAACTTCAGAAGATCACTGTGATAGTAGAAATGCAGGTTATGGACAGAGTGGGTTGAAGTGTTTTGAATGATAAAACCAAAAAAGGAAAAACACCACAAATTTTCAGTTACAAAAAAAAAGTGATTTTTTTAAAAAATGAATATTGTTTCAAAAAAACTTCAAAACAAAAATGTGTCCGAGATGTTTATGAATTTGTATTTGTTTGCTCCTTGGCCAGCCCTAGGAAGGGCATGGGAAAACGCTCACAGATCCCCTGCCAGATAGCTACAATGGCTACCCTTAGCCTGGAGAAAGCTATTCAATTCATCTGAATAGTATTAAGGGGAACTTACTCAGGGAAAGCTCCCCTCTAAGTGAATGTGGGCTCTGCCAGCATGCACGTTGCAGGCTCAGGTCATTAGTTACCACAAAAATTCTGAGGAATCAGTCTTGAGCTTCTTTATGCATTAAGCACCTGCTACTTCCCTGCATATGTGAGCGGGGAGTGAATGGGCAAGGGTGGGAGTGGGTGGAACCAATGCTCTGGTCCCACACCAGGTATGCTGTGTTAATGAAAGTGCCCGGTAGAGAAAAGTCCATGTATGACTCTTCCTCTAAAGCCATACAAAATTGTCTGGGAATCTTATATATATGCTCGCAGCTTAGCCACTTCATCCTGCCACCTCAGTATCTGACAGTCCCTAATGTACAAGAAAAGAGCAGGTTCGGGTAAGTCTCTCTCCCCAGTATCCTTTGCAGTGAAGACTGATGCAAAGAAATCATAGTGGGTATGTCTACACTGCAACCATGTCCGCTGACTCTGGCTCACAGGGCTAAAGCTGGACTCTGGCTCATGGGTTTCCAGGCCCCAGCCGGACGGGAACATATACACTGACATTTTATAGCCCTGCAGCCTGAACTATGCAAACCAAAGTCAGCTGATCTGGGCCAGCCGCGGATTGCAGTGTAGTCATAGCCTTAGTGTCTCAGCAACAACCTTGTCTTCCTTAACTGCTCCCTTTAGTCCATGGTGACCCAGTGGACCTACTGATTCTTTTTCAAGCATCTTGCTTCTGATATACATAAATAATATCTTGTTTGTTTTCATACATGTAGCTTTTTGCTCTTCACAATCCCTTTTAGCCTTTCTAATTTCCCTTTCACATATTCCCTCCTCAGCCTCAAGTTTGTTTGGCTTCACAAGGGTCAGATTTCCAAATTCGGAAGGATTTCTTTTGGCTCAAATAGGCTCCCAAGCCCTGCCAGTTAGCCATGGCAATCAGCTTCTTTCCTTCCTGATTCCCTTTTGTTCAGGGCACTCACCCCTTCTGGCACTCTAGTATTGCTTCCATACGTGGCATCTCTGTGGTACCTAAGGGTTTTACTTTCTTTCCTTCTGACTGTGAGACCCTCTAGGCTAGCTGCCTCATTTTATAGAAATCACACAACCATACCTGCTCCTTCCCCAGAGTCAGGCTAGAACCTCGGCCTTTTAGTGAGCAGCCTCGTTTTACTGAAATCTCTCTTTCTATAAAAAGAAAAGGAGTACTTGTGGCACCTTAGAGACTAACCAACTTATTTGAGCTTAAGTTTTCGTGAGCTACAGCTTACTTCATCGGATGCATACTGTGGAAATTACAGAGGACATTTTTATACACACAGACCATGAAAAAATGGGTGTTTATCACTACAAATTTCAGAGTAACAGCCGTGTTAGTCTGTATTCGCAAAAAGAAAAGGAGTACTTGTGGCACCTTAGAGACTAACCAATTTATTTGAGCATAAGCTTTCGTGAGCTACAGCTCACTTCATCGGATGCATACTGTGGAAAGTACAGAAGATCTTTTTATACACACAAACCATGAAAAAATGGGTGTTTACCACTACAAAAGGTTTTCTCTCCCCCCACCCCACTCTCCTGCTGGTAATAGCTTATCTAAAGTGATCACTCTCCTTACAATGTGTATGATAATCAAGTTGGGCCATTTCCAGCACAAATCCAGGGTTTAACAAGAACGTCTGAGGGGGGGGCGGGAAGGAATAAACAAGGGGAAATAGGTTACTTTTTATAATGAATCAACCATTCCCAGTCTCTGTTCAAGCCTAAGTTAATTGTATCCAATTTGCAAATTAATTCCAATTCAGCAATCTCTCTTTGGAGTCTGTTTCTGAAGTTTTTCTTTTGTAATATCGCACCTTTCATGTCTGTAATCGCGTGACCAGAGAGATTGAAGTGTTCTCTGACTGGTTTATGAACGTTATAATTCTTGACATCTGATTTGTGTCCATTTATTCTTTTACGTAGAGACTGTCCAGTTTGACCAATATACATGGCAAAGGGGCATTGCTGGCACATGATGGCATATATCACATTGGCAGATGTGCAGGTGAACGAGCCTCTGATAGTGTGGCTGATGTTATTAGGCCCTGTGATGGTGTCCCCTGAATAGATATGTGGGCACAGTTGGCAACGGGCTTTGTTGCAAGGATAGGTCCCTGGGTTAGTGGTTCTGTTGTGTGGTATGTGGTTGCTGGTGAGTATTCGCTTCAGGTTGGGGGGCTGTCTGTAGGCAAGGGCTGGCCTGTCTCCCAAGATTTGTGAGAGTGTTGGGTCGTCCTTCAGGATAGGTTGTAGATCCTTGATAATGCGTTGGAGGGGTTTTAGTTGAGGGCTGAAGGTAATGGCTAGTGGCGTTCTGTTATTTTCTTTGTTAGGCCTGTCCTGTAGTAGGTGACTTCTGGGAACTCTTCTGGCTCTATCAATCTGTTTCTTCACTTCAGCAGGTGGGTATTGTAGTTGTAAGAATGCTTGATAGAGATCTTGTAGGTGTTTGTCTCTGTCTGAGGGGTTGGAGCCAATGCGGTTGTATCGCAGAGCTTGGCTGTAGACAATAGATCGTGTGGTGTGGTCAGGGTGAAAGCTGGAGGCATGTAGGTAGGAATAGCGGTCAGTAGGTTTCCGGTATAGGGTGGTGTTTATGTGACCATCGTTTATTAGCACTGTAGTGTCCAGGAAGTGGATCTCTTGTGTGGACTGGACCAGGCTGAGGTTGATGGTGGGATGGAAATTGTTGAAATCATGGTGGAATTCCTCAAGGGCTTCTTTTCCATGGGTCCAGATGATAAAGATGTCATCAATATAGCGCAAGTAGAGTAGGGGCGTTAGGGGACGAGAGCTGAGGAAGCGTTGTTCTAAGTCAGCCATAAAAATGTTGGCATACTGTGGGGCCATGCGGGTACCCATAGCGTGCTGCTGATTTGAAGGTATACATTGTCCCCAAATGTAAAATAGTTATGGGTAAGGACAAAGTCACAAAGTTCAGCCACCAGGTTAGCCATGACATTATCGGGGATAGTGTTCTTGACGGCTTGTAGTCCATCTTTGTGTGGAATGTTGGTGTAGAGGGCTTCTACATCCATAGTGGCCAGGATGGTGTTATCAGGAAGATCACCGATGGATTGTAGTTTCCTCAGGAAGTCAGTGGTGTCTCGAAGGTAGCTGGGAGTGCTAGTAGTGTAGGGCCTGAGGAGGGAGTCTACATAGCCAGACAATCCTGCTGTCAGGGTGCCAATGCCTGAGATGATGGCGCGCCCAGGATTTCCAGGTTTATGGATCTTGGGTAGTAGATAGAATATCCCAGGTCGGGGTTCCAGGGGTGTGTCTGTGCGGATTTGATCTTGTGCTTTTTCAGGGAGTTTCTTGAGCAAATGCTGTAGTTTCTTTTGGTAACTCTCAGTGGGATCAGAGGGTAATGGCTTGTAGAAAGTGGTGTTGGAGGCATTTGTGGTGGAAATGGCCCACCTTGATTATCATACGCATTGTAAGGAGAGTGATCACTTTAGATAAGCTATTACCAGCAGGAGAGTGAGGTGGGGGGAGAGAAAACCTTGTGTATTGAGAAACACCCATTTTTTCATCGTCTGTGTGTATAAAAACATCTTCTGTATTTTCCACAGTATGCATCCGATGAAGTGAGCTGTAGCTCACGAAAGCTTATGCTCAAATAAATTGGTTAGTCTCTAAGGTGCCACAAGTACTCCTTTTCTTTTTGTGAATACAGACTAACACGGCTGTTACTCTGAAACCTCTCTTTCTATAGTGTCACTGTCACTCCCCCCCATCCCCAAGCTAATCTGCATAGCTGTAAATGAAGTGTACATAGCAGTTAAGCTTGTTAAAGAGCTTGCTAGCCCTGGTGATTAAAGTCCTCTCTTTAGCTGCTGGACAATAGCAGGACAAGCTTCCCACAGCCAAACAGCCCTGCCAGCGTACCTCATTCAGGGAGGGAGGAGACTTTCTCTGAGGGCATCACCGTCATTCTTCCTGCCTCACTACATGAACCAGGCACCAATCAACCCTGTTCTGCGCCCAGTTTTCCAGCTCTCTTACATTCAGATGTAAAAATGCCACAGCAGCCACTATTTTGCGGCAGAGCGTGGCTCCAGTTTGGCCTCTCGGTCTCTTGCCTGGAGGTCAGAAAGGCTTGTTTAGGCAGCCTGCTAGCAGATATTCTTAAAAGATGTCTCTTCTTTTGTACTCCTGGCATGGGTGTATGCTGTTGGGCCACTTAGGGTATGGCTACATGGCACATTAAGCTGGGGCTGTGACTCAGGTTTGAGCCCAAGCCCCCCTTCCATTCACACACCAATCAGTCTGATTTGGGTCAGCAAGCACACGGGCCCTGAGTGGACCTGCTGCAGCGTGGGACAGAGCCCGAGTGCTCCTGTGACTTGGGTCCAAGCCCTGTCATTTTGCAGCAGGGCACAGCTCCAGCCACAGGCCTGTGTCAGCCAGTCTGCATAGTGCCATATGGCCCTGTTAGCATGGCTCTGAGACCTGGGTCCAGCAACTGTAAACTCAGGTTTACAATGCAGTGTGGCTTTTCAAACGCAGGTTTGGAAACACTCAGTCCACAAGCCCGTGTCTCACAGACCTGGTTACAATACAGCATCGACTAGCCTGACCAGATAGCAAGTGTCAAAAATCGGGACAGGAGGTGGGAGTAATAGATGCCTGAGTGAGAAAAAGACCCAAAAACCGGGACTGTCCCTATAAAATTGGGACATCTGGTCACCCTAGTGTAGACATACCTTGAATTACTTATCCTAGCTAAGGGCAGCAGGGTAGGTAATTTTCAGAAAAGGATCAGTTTTGGGTGTGCATGATTCTTTCTGATGACTAAGTTTCAGAGTGACTAGGTTGGCCAAACAAATGGTAACTAATGGACCAGAAAAAAGAAAAGGAGTACTTGTGGCACCTTAGAGACGAACAAATATATTTGAGCATAAGCTTTCATGAGCTACAGCTCACTTCATCGGATGCATCTGATGAAGTGAGCTGTAGCTCACGAAAGCTTATGCTCAAATAAATTGGTTCGTCTCTAAGGTGCCACAAGTCCTCCTGTTCTTTTTGCAGATACAGACTAACACGGCTGCTACTCTGAAACCTGTCATAATGGACCAGAGTCACCAGTACCCTTTAGCACCTCTGTACCACGACTGAAACACAAAGCAAATAACCCTGCCAATTAAAGTGCATTTAGAACAGCTGGAGCCTCTCGGGGACTCTGGCCCAATATCTGCAATGCGTTAAAAGGGAATCTACAGGAAAAACAATATTTTGCATTTTGATCTCTGTGTCCATGGTCACAGGCTCTCCGTGTGAAACTGGGAGGATAAAAACTTTCTCCTGGTTTGTTTTACATTAGGCGTGCCGGGATGTGCCAGAACTTACAGCTGGGAATGCAAACTCCCATTTCTTCCTCAATGCACTGTGTGTTTTAGGCTCTGACCCAGCAAAGCACTCAAACCTAGTGAAGTAAATGGGACGGCTCACATTCGGAAAGCTCTGCCTGAGGCTTTGCTGGATCGATGGCAAAGTACTTGAGGGTGAATCTTTTAAAAAATCTTTATCAAACCATTTTAAGGCCCCAATCCTGTAAACACTTATACATGTGCTTAATTTTAATCACTGCAGCACACTCATTGGAGTCAATGGGACTACTCAGGTAAGCATGTGCGTAAGTGTTTGACGGATTGGGGCCCAAAGGAACAATATTTACGGCATTGGCAACATTTGTTCAAAATTATAACTAGCACAGACCATATTTTTAATTGCAATTTTTGCAGCTGAAATATATTGAAACTTGTAAGAAAAAGAACCAAGCTAATATTGTTGTTATTGTTTCTTCTAGGTAGTTCAAGACTGGAAATTTGTAGCTCAAGTCCTCGATCGGATCTTCCTGTGGTTATTTTTGGTGGTGTCAGTGACAGGTTCTGTCTTAATATTTACCCCCGCTTTACAGGCGTGGTTAAGCAGCAGTTTATAGGAATAAATTCATGTGTTAATGTGGAGAATGGCTGAAAGATACAGTTGCCCCTTGAGACTGATGGGTCTTTTAACTTTCAATGAGTGCAGGGTCGACAAAACCAAATTGAGATGGAAATGAAAATTCATTGCCTTCTGGCTGCAGTAAATGATATTGATAATAAAAATAATTATGCTTCTCACTTGAATAGTGCTTTACATCTGCAAATTGCTGTACAACTTGAGGGCTCAATTGTGTAACCCTTAGGTTTCTGGGTATTTACTTGCCCATTGAAATCAATGAAACTACTTGTGTGTGTAAGTGTTCACTAATGTGAGCAACGTTTGCACAACTGGGCCCTAATTAATTAATCCTATAAAGGCTGATTATATTACAATATGATTTCATGATTTTTTTTGAAAGGTGACTGTTTCTTTTTGATCCAAATAGTCTGTTAACAAATGGGATCCTCATGTATTAAATATGCTACGTTCAAAGAAAAATTAAATAGTCTAGGAATACACAGGGCACTGATGCGCTAAGGTTTTGTCAGTCCACCTTGTTATCTTTAAGTGTAATAAGCACAGCTGTTTTATATACCTATCTAGGTGTTTCATAACCGGCTATTACAAGGTGTGTGTTTGTGCATTAGAAAATATACAAGTTACAGGTGGGATTTTCCAAAGTGCTCTGCTTTGGCATAACTCTGCTCCCATTGAGGTCACTGGAATATAAACCCTAGGATTAGCAGGTTTGTGGAAACAGAATGTCTTAACTCCCCCTAGAAGAACTGAGGGCATACTCCTACCTCCTTCCAGATTATTTGCATACATTGGTTTCTGTCTCCCCTATTGGTAAATGAGGAAAATTGTGGGCCTGTACTGGCTGGCAGGTATAATTTGCATTTATGTCAGGAGGCGTTCCCAAAGCTGTGCAATTTGAGTTTGCTCATGTTCCAGACTTACAAACTGTGATACATTTTCTGTGTAATTTCAGGTACATGAAAGCAAGGGTTAAGTGTAACAAGACTGAGAGTCTGGGAGAATAACATGAGGGGGAAAGGAGTCCAGGAGAGCTGGCTGTATTTTAAAGAATCCTTATTGAGTTACAGGGACAAACCATCCCAATGTGTAGAAAGAATAGTAAATATGGCAGGTGACCAGCTTGGCTTAACCGTGAAATCCTTGCTGATCTTAAACACAAAAAAGAGGCTTACAAGAAGTGGAAGATTGGACAAATGACCAGGGATGAGTATATAAATATTGCTTGGGCATGTAGGAATGAAATCAGGAAGGCTAAATCACACCTGGAGTTGCAGCTAGCGAGGGATGTTAAGAGTAACAAGAAGGGTTTCCTCAGGTATGTTGGCAATAAGAAGAAAGCCAAGGAAAGTGTGGGCCCCTTACTAAATGAGGGAGGCAACCTAGTGACAGAGGATGTGGAAAAAGCTAATGTACTCAATGCTTTTTTTGCCTCTGTCTTCACGAACAAGGTAAGCTCCCAGACTACTGCACTGGGCAGCACAGCATGGGGAGGAGGTGGCCAGCCCTCCGTGAAGGAAGAAGTGTTTCGGGACTATTTAGAAAAACTGGACGTGCACAAGTCCATGGGGCCGGATGCGTTACATCCGAGAGTCCTAAAGGAATTGGTGGATGTGATTGCAGAGCCTTTGGCCATTATCTTTGAAAACTCATGGCGATCAGGGGAAGTCCCGGAAGACTGGAAAAAGGCTAATGTAGTGCCCATCTTTTAAAAAGGGAAGAAGGAGGATCCTGGGAACTACTGGCCGGTCAGCCTCACCTCAGTCCCTGGAAAAATCATGGAGCAGGTCCTCAAGGAATCAATTCTGAAGCACTTAGACGAGAGGAAAGTGATCATGAACAGTCAGCATGGATTCACCAAGGGCAAGTCATGCCTGACTAATCTAATTGCCTTCTATGATGAGATAACTGGTTCTGTGGATGAAGGGAAAGCAGTGGACATGTTATTCCTCGACTTTAGCAAAGCTTTTGACACGGTGTCCCACAGTATTCTTGTCAGCAAGTTAAAGAAGTATGGGCTGGATGGATGCACTACAAGGTGGGTAGAAAGTTGGCTAGATTGTCGGGCTCAACGGGTAGTGATCAATGGCTCCATGTCTAGTTGGCAGCCGGTATCTAGCGGAGTGCCCCAAGGGTCGGTCCTGGGGCCGGTTTTGTTCAATATCCTCATTAATGATCTGGAGGATGGTGTGGATTGCACCCTCAGCAAGTTTGCGGATGACACTAAACTGGGAGGAGTGGTAGATACGCTGGAGGGTAGGGATAGGATTCAGAGGGACCTAGACAAATTGGAGGATTGAGCCAAAAGAAATCTGATGAGGTTCAACAAGGAGAAGTGCAGAGTCCTGCACTTAGGATGGAAGAATCCAATGAACCGCTACAGACTAGGGACCGAATGGCTAAGCAGCAGTTCTGCAGAGAAGGACCTAGGGGTGACAGTGGATGAGAAGCTGGATATGAGTCAACAGTGTGCCCTTGTTGCCAAGAAGGCCAATGGCATTTTGGGGTGTATAAGTAGGGGCATTGCCAGCAGATCGAGGGACATGATCGTTCCCCTCTACTCGACATTGGTGAGGCCTCATCTGGAGTACTGTGTCCAGTTTTGGGCCCCACGCTACAAGAAAGATGTGGAGAAATTGGAGAGAGTCCAGCGAAGGGCAACAAAAATGATTAGGGGTCTGGATCACATGACTTATGAGGAGATGCTGAGGGAACTGGGATTGTTTAGTCTACAGAAGAGAAGAATGAGGGGGGATTTGATAGCTGCTTTTAACTACCTGAAAGGTGGATCCAAAGAGGGTGGATCTAGACTATTCTCAGTGATAGCAGATGACAGGACAAGGAATAATGGTCTCAAGTTGCAGTGGGGGAGGTTTAGGTTGGTTATTAGGAAAAACTTTTTCACTAGGAGGGTGGTGAAACACTGGAATGCGTTACCTAGGGAGGTGGTGGAATCCCCTTCCTTAGAAGTTTTTAAGGTTAGGCTTGACAAAGCCCTGGTTGGGATGATTTAGTTGGGATTGGTCCTGCTCTGGGCAGGGGGTTGGACTAGATGGCCTCCAGAGGTCCCTTCCAACTCTGTTATTCTATGATTCTATGAAGACATGGGGATTATCCAGTGGTGAAAATGGGCCATTCTCATCTGAATCATAGAAATGTGGGGCTGTAAGGGACCATGAGAGGTTATCTAGTCCATCCTGCTGCTCTGAGACAGGACCAAGTAAACCTAGACCATCCCTGACAGGTGTTTGTCTAGCCTGTTCTTAAAAACCTGTAATTATGGAGATTCCACAACCTCCTTTGGAAGCCTATTCCAGAACTTAACTGTCCTTATAGTTAGAAAGTTTTTCCTAATATCCAACCTAAATCTCCCTTGCTGCAGATTAAGACTATTACTTATTGTCCTACCTTCAGTGGGCATGGAGAACAATTGATCACCACCCTCTTTGTACCAGTTCTTAACATATTTGAAGACTATTATCAGGTTCCCCCCACACTCTTCTTTTCTCAAGACTAAACAAGCCCAGTTTTTTAAATCTTTCCCCATAGGTCACATTTTCTAAATATTTTATCATTTTTGTTGCTCTCCTTTGGAATCCAGTTTATGCACATCTTTCCTAAAGTGTGGTGCCCAGAACTGGACACAGTTCTCCAGCTGAGGCCTCACCAGTGCCGAGTAGAATGGGACAATTAGCTCCTGTGTCTTATTCACGATACTCCTATAAATACACCCCAGAATTATATTCACTTTTTTTGCACTGCATCACATTGTAGTCTCATATTCAATTTGTGATCCATTGTAACCCCCAGATCCTTTTTTGCAGTACTGCCACCTAGCTAGTTATTCCCTAATTTGTAGCGGTGCATTTGATTTTTCCTTCCTAAGTGACGTACTCTGCACTTGTCTTTATTGAATTTCATCTTGTTGATTTCAGACCAATTTTTCAATTTCTCAAGGCCATTTTGAATTGTAATCCTGTCCTCCAAAGTGCTTGCAATCCCTCCCATCTTGGTGTCGCCATCAAATTTTATAAACATTCTGCACTCCATTATCCAAGACATTAATGAAAATAATGAATAGTGCTGGACTCGGGACTGACCCTGGCTCTACTAGGTTCATCCTCACAGTTGGACAGCGAAGCACTGATAGCTACTTTTTGAGTATGGTGTTTCAATCAGTTGTGCACCACATTTCCCAGGCCTAGTTTATGAGAATGTCATGTGGGACTATGTCAAAAGCCTTACTAAAATCAAGATATGTCACATCTACTGCTTCCCTCATATACACTAGCCAGTAACTCTGTCAAAGAAGGAAATTAGGTTGGTTTGATTTGTTCTTGACATATCCATGCTGGCTATTCCTTAAAACCCTATAATTCTCTAGGTGTTTACAAATGGATTGTTTAATAATTTGTTCCAGTAGCTTTCCAGATATTGAAGTTAGGCTGACTGGTCTATAACTCCCTGGATCCTCTTTGTTCCCCTTTTTAAAGATAGGTACTGTGCTTTCCCTTCTCCGTTCCTCTGGGACCTCACCCGTCCTCATCTAGGGACCAGACAGCCATAGTATTGTTTAACCCTAACTGTACCAAGCATAACCTAAGAGAAAAAGGACTTTGAAACAACAGTCTACAGTCTAGTCTGTCTTACCTAAGGCCCTACTGTGATGGTCTGTATCCCTGCATTCACACCTTTTACAGGACTACAATACATTTTGTACAAAGTTTGCCTTGTGAGGTATCATTTGAAAATTCATAATTTGCTGATCATTAGCGTACTGGTAAAATATGTGTGGCAACATTGTGTAAAGATATAAGATTCCTCTGTAGGGTAATACTAAGACATGTTCCAAGTCTGGGGAGCAGCCATGAACCAGTTCCTCAGAGACAAAAGGCAAGCTGATGCCTCAGCCAGGTGTCAACAAAATCAAATGGACTATCACCTGGTTAAGTGGGCACTCTTCAGCAGGAAAGAGGACATGGGCGAAAAATCTACATCTTGACAAAGAAACAGCTTGGAGTTCCCGTCCACACAGACTTTCTGTCTCCTGAATCTCAGCTGGAGATGCTTCTTGAAGAAGAGAAAGAACTATAAGAAGGCAAAGCATAAGAAGGGAGAGCAGACACCACAAATTATTCCTCTTTCTTGCTACTCACGGCATCCACGGCACCTGAAGAACAAAGGAAGCAACCAGGGGGAGGGATCCTGACTGGAAGAAATTCAGCTAGTAAGACTGTTGAAACATGTGGTGAGAGAGACCTTTGCTTTGAATTCACAGTAGGTTGTTAAGTTAGGCCTTAGCTGCATTTTATTTTTTTAACCAGTTCTGACTTGTATACCCCATTACTTGTATTCACTTAACATCTAGCTTTTGTAGTTAATAAAGTTATTTTATCTAAACCAGTGTGCTTGGACTGAAGTGTTTGGGAAACTCCATTTGAGATAACAGGATTTGTGCATATTATTTTCTATTAATAAAATGACGGACTTTATATGAGCTTGTGTTGTCCAGGAGAGGGCTGGGTAGTTTAAGACACACATTTCTGGGGGAAAGTCTGGGACTGGGAATTTGCTGGTGTTGTCATGCAGTGTAATTCAAGAGTGGCTGCCTGTACTACTCATACAGTATAGCTGGGAGTAACTTACATGCTGGAGGCTGTGTGTGAGCAGACCAGGAGTGGAGAACTGAGGGGACACAGCTGTCCATCCGTCCAGATTGTACCTGGGTATGTTACAGTGGGATAGTCAGCAGGATATATGCACAGCTTGTTATTTTAAATGAAGTTTACACTCTAAGCACTGGCCTAGCAATTTTAAGTGAGTCTCAAGTGTGGTGCCTGGAAACAGTCAAAGAGTGGTTCCAGTTTATTGTTTTCTGTTTGAATAGTTCAGGTGAAGGAACTAGAAACAGTAAAGCACAAAAATGAGCACCAGCAAAACAGCTGCAAAGCTACAGTTAGCCAGCTTGGAAGCAGAAGAAAGAGAAAGAATGTGAATTCCAGAAATGACAGGTGGAAATGAGACTGAAAGAAGCAACCGCTGCACAGGAAGCTGGGGAAGCTGCCCATAGAAAAGCCATGGAGACAAGGAAAAGGAGAGGAAATATGAGACCCGGATAGAAAAACATGGAAAGATCCCAGAGTCACCAACATCTCCCCGCACCCAAGGGACCCTCAGCTTGGACAAGTTGTGTCCTGCATGCAAAGAGACAGCTTCCATTGAGGAGTACCTCACTGCTTTTGAAAAGCGATGTGAAGTTGATAAGAGTCCTGAGCACAAGAAAGTCCCCACACTAGTTGCAAAACTAGTAAAGCTTTGAATGTATTTAATGAAACATTAATTCAGGGACCTTTAATACATTCTGAATTTTTGAAATCCATTTTACAAAGTTTTCAAATGACTCCTGAAGTGTATGGGTTGAAATTTAGCAATCTTAAGAGGGGTGCTGACGTGAGTCCTAGTGAATATGTTTATAACTTGTGTGACCTAATAAGAAAATGGGTTCAAGGAAAAAGGGGTTGTAGATGCTCATTGCTCAAGAACATTTCTTAAGTATATGCACTGATTATGTGAAAATCAGTCTGGAATAAATCTTTAAAAGCTGTGGTAGAGATGGCTACATTGGCTGATGCTTTTGAGCAAGCCCAGCTGTCCAGTGAGTGCAAGCCACAGAAGGAGGGGCCACAGCTATTTGTCAGTCCAGATTGTACCGTAGGTATGGCATACCTTGCCCCCTGTGGTGGTGACAGGTGACCCCACCAGACCTACCTTATTTGGCTCTCCCACATGGAGGTCGGTGTCTGTCAGTCTGTTCTCCTGACCTGCTTCTCAGCAGCTCCCCTGCTCCTCATCCAGTTGCTTTGTCCCCTCAGTTCCTGGGATTTACTGCCCTGCAGTCCAAAAGAGTTGGCTGGGACACCAGGCGGTTGAGCCAGTCTTCTCAGGACCAAGAGCTCTCCTGTTGGCCCTTAAATGTCTTATCTCTGGTCAGGGGCGCTGGAACAGGGGCCTATGCCCTCCCACATTTTACTGGCAATAAGGGCGAGCCTGTGGAGGGGGCAGAGAGGAGCGAGTGGGGGATGGAGCCTTGGGGGGAGGGGGTGGTGTGTGGAGGGCAGAGCCATGGTTCAGGTACCAGTAGCCCTTTTCCACTTTTAGGGCGCTTCTGTCACTCCTGTCTCCAATCATCAGTTTGCCTTCCTGCTTATTTTTCCACCAGCCCGCATTAAATTAAACCAACATATTCATATGGTGAACATCCCAACCACCTGGTCATCACACAAGATTTGTAAACTATTACAGAGATGCTCCATGTCCCCCATAGACGTCTATGGCATGGGGCGTAAGTGTACAGTAGGGCGATTTATATTATGGGATCCGCCTCAAGGATTTCTCTTCTAGACAAGCCAACGGGGGACATCGGGCGTAGAACACGCTGGTGCTCTGCCAAGTTGGTTTTCATTTGCCCTTTCCTCCCCAAACCTTACTGATGGACACAGATTGTGTAGCTATGCCCAACACAGCTAGTGGGGGTAGTGATTCCTGCTGGAGTCATATTGTCCTGCTGCTGGTACAAGATGGTCCTGAGCTTCCTGGTGGGAGCTAGCGGCATGTGACCTGAGCTGACTGGGACCGCTTGCATAGGAGCGGGCAGCAATCTAAAGCAATTCTGCAGCGGAGGTGACCCCCTCTGGCCTACCTAATGGAGCAGGTCGTTGGCCTGAATTTGTGGCGAGGCTGAGGTAGGTTTCTGCTAGAAACCAAAGTTTTAGGAGGCAAGCTGGCAAGCTGATCTCCTTGGCCGTTGGTTGGTTGTGTGCCCAAGATAATAAGACTCTAAGTGTGTTTGCGAGAGGGGCAGAGACGTGTGGCCAGGTGGTTTAAATGATGGTTCTAACACCTGGGAGGGATACAGTTTTAGGCGAGGGCTTGAGCCATTCATTTAATTTATCCTAACGGGAAACCCTAGCTGTTACTTGGCCCTGACTCTAATGACAGCTGGCAGAAGGCTTACAAGGAACACTTCCATTGACGTCTGCAGGAGCAGAGGGAAGTCAGCACTAACTTACTGTATTACTGTATTTCTCATTCCATGCATCTGATGAAGTGGGTTTTAGCTCACGAAAACTTATGCCCAAATAAATTTGTTAGTCTCTAAGGTGCCACAAGGACTCCTTGTTGTTTTTGCCAACACTGAGTGCGTTTGAAAAGCCCAGCCTACTTCTTTAGGCTGAAATTTTCAAAGCTGGATAGGAGATTGAGTGTCCAAGGCCCATGAATTTTAATGGGAACGTGGCATCCGCATCCAAATCCACTATCCAGTCTGGCGACTCTCAGCCTTGGCGTTGACAGGTAGGAAGGTTGTAAACTATTTGAGTATATTTGTGTGTCTGTATTGTAGGTACATTCCAGACGGTTTTGAATTTCAATCATCCACAAGCTTGGCATCACACGATGTTCTGGTCCCTTGTGTAAGCATTATTAATAAAACAATTCTGAGTGAGTGGCTGTGGCACATAGTAATCTGCATGGGTTGGTAGGCACCAATAAATAACATCCTTGCAATGACGCTTGTGCATTCAGACCTGTGCAAGGCCAGCCTTAGGGGTGCCCCCCCCGCCCCTAAGTGACTGCTGAGGGGCACTATAGTCAAGGGGGTGCCGTGCAGCAGAATAGAGGTCTGCACTGCCAGTGTAGAGTCAGAAACTGGCGGGAGCGCCGCGTGGGGCAGGGGTGGGGGGGCGCACAGATTTCTCCTTGCTTCCTCCTGGCGGAGGAACATGGTGTGACATTGCACTCCACAATGTTTTATGGAAATATGCTTATGAGTATGAATGTAACGTAACTGGAATATACTTTATGCAAAAGGTCTCTTGTAAGGTATCCTTACAAAGCTTATAATCTACTGAGTGTGGTCATCCTATTTGTATAAATGTATCATTCTTGTATCTGAAGCTAAAAATATGAAGTATAACTCTGAGGTCCTATTGTAACTATGCAAAGTGTGGGCCATTAATGGTGGTTTAGAATCTTACCATTTTGCTTGAATTCTGTGTATTGCACCAATGCCTAGGTGGTGGGAATAAGGGTGTGTGACTTTTGCTGAGACCCTCGGGGGCAGGTGAGGACGCTCCAGCTGCCTGCACGTAGGCGATGGCTGTTGTCCTTTGTAACCTGAGAGCCAAGAGGGGGATGTGACCAAGTGACACTTTTCCCGAGAAGCAAGACAGAGACCAGGAGGAGGGGCTATGGGTGTGTCGGGGGTCGGGTTGCTGGAAGCTGGGCAGTCTCTCGTTTGGGACTCAGAGGGGGAAGTCCAGGGCGTCCGGCCTGGGATCCCCACAAGATGGACTTGGCTGAAAGTCATTGATTTCTGTGCTATAACAAGTTCTGCCCTATGCTGTGTTCCTGTCAACTAATAAACTGCCTGTTTTACAACATGGGTTGGGAGCCACGTCTGACTGCAGAGTTGGGGTGCCGGCCCCCTCTGTCTTCCCCAGGGGTCCCGTCCAGGTGGACCCACCAAGGGGAAGTGTGCAGTGTGAACAGGGATGCTGGATGCTCTGAGGTCAGACCAGGAAGGTCGAAGCCGAGGAGGCTCCTTGCCTGGACAGGTGCCCTGAGGTGAGTCACGCCACCCCAGAGGCCTGGGGGGGTTCATACCGAGCAGTTCCAGAGCATCGGACCTGTGACTCTGTCATGCCATCTTAGTACATTACTAACAGTCCCTTCTCCCTGACATTTGCTGGAAAATTCTGCAGCTTAGCACTGAACTAAAGCAGTGGGTCTCAAGTGGGGCGTCTGCAGTGCCCTGGGGGGCTGCAAGCCCTTTCGGGGGCCCATGGGGCTCAGTGGCTGAAACCTGGTGTCCCGAGCCCCAGTGGGCCCCCCCGGGGGGGGATGAAGTCCCGCACCCAGGCACTCCCCAAGGGCAGAAGCCCTGAGTCTGTGGGCAGAGCTGAGGAGCACGAGGGCGTTGCCCCCCCAAACTGCAGTGCCTTACCCAGAGTGGGGCAGTCCTGGGGTGGGGGGGCGCCAGCCCCTGTCCCCACCTCCTCCTCTCTCAGACCCCTGCAGGCCCCACCCTCTCTGGCCAGGTTGTAGGCAGGAAGCCAGAGCCAGGCAGTGAGGGGCAGCTGCTCCTCTGGCTGGTGGTGCCATGAAGTGGGCAACTGTGGCATTCCCCCGTCTGCTGCTGGTGCCAGGGATTGCATCTGCTTCTCAGCTCCCAGTCCTCCTGGATGGCTTACGAAGCTGGTCAGAGCTGCCTAGGCGGGGACACAGAGCCTCTTGTCACACAGCTCCTAGCTACCCGCTCCCTGCACCCTGAGCTACCCCCTCCCTGTACCCTGAGCTACCCCCCTGCCTACACACAACCCTAGCTACACCTGCCCGCACCCTTAGCTACTGCCTTCCTGCACCCTGAGTTACCCCCCTGCCTACACACAACCCTAGCTACACCTCCCCGCACCCTTAGCTACCGCCTCCCTGCACCCTGAGCTACCCCCCCTGCCTACACACACCCCTAGCTACACTTCCCTGCACCCTTAGCTACCCCCTACCTGTGCACAGCCCCAGCCCATACCCTGAGCTACCCCATCAGCGCACAGCCCCCAGCTACCCCCCCTCCCCGCATGCTGTGCTACCCCCTGGCTGCACGCAGCCCCCAGCTACCCCCTCTCTCCACCCTGAGCTACCTCTGCCCACACACAGATCCTAGCTACACCCTCCCTGCAGCCTCAGCTACCCCCCTGCCCACACAGACTACAGCTACCCCTCCCCGCATGCTGTTACCCCAGCCTGCCCTTAGAGACCCCCCCTCACTGTACCCTGAGCTACCCCCTCCCTACACACAGCCCCTATCCACCCCTCCCTGCACCCTGAACTACCTCCCACCAGTGCACAGCCCCTATCTACCCCCACTCTGCAGCCTGAGCTACTCCCTCCATGCACACAGAGCTACCCTCCCTCTCTGCACACAGCCCCTAGCTACCCCATCCCTGAAACCTCAGCTACCCCCTGTCCACACACACAGCCTCCAGGTACCCCCTCCCCGCACCCTGAGCTACCCCCGGCCTGCACACAACCCCTAGTTAACCCCTCACTGCATCGAACTACTGCCTGCTCACAGCCCCCAGCTACCCCCCCTGCATCCTGAACTACCCCCTGCCTGTGCACAGACCCTACCTACCCCCTCCCTGCACCCTGAGCTACCCCTGCCTGCACTTAGCCCCTAGCTACCCCTCCCTGCCCCCGAGCCAGCCCCTGCCTGCACACAGGCCCTGACCTACTCCATCCCTGCCTCCTGAGTAAACCCTCTGCCCCCCCTAGCTACCCCGTCTCTGCACCTTGAGGTACTCCCTGGCTGCACACAACCCCTAACTACTCCCTCCCAGCACTCTGAGCTACCCTCCTGTGATGTTCTGTACCTCGGGGGAACACCCAGCACCCCCATGTTCATCCTTATAATCTGACTGTAATCTAATCTAATGCAAAGTTTGTCATGTTGGGTGTCTTTGGAAGGCTCCTGATGCACTGAGCATTGTTGTTATGGTAATGTTATAGTAATGGTTGTTATAGTAATGTTATAGGTTGTCATTTCATGTATATAGTTATGAGGCTGAAAAATGTGTCCCCATGACTTAAAGCAAGCCCAGGCAAAAACTCTCCAGCAGCAGAGGGGCAGTTCACACCTCATCAGGGCATGTATGGGACAAACCCAGCCCACTCTGGCCTAGGCAACAACCAAGGATCTGTTGGACTCTCGAGTGAGTCTCCCGCCTTCCTTTAGTCAATTTGGGACTGTGATGAGGTAATGCTTATCTGACTCTGAATGGGGGAAGGGCACAAAGCCATGAGGGAAGCAAGCACATGATAAAAGGGAGAGACATTTGCCATGCTGTGTCTCTCTGTCCCACCTCCATCTACAGACACCATACCAAGCGACTGCAGTGCTGATCAAAGGGGAGAGCCTGGCTGAAGGGCAGCCAGCGAGCCTGTGGTGAGAAGCATCTAAGTTTGTAAGGACACTGAAAATGTTAAGATCAGTTTAGAATGCGTTTTGCTTTTATTTCATTTGACCAAATCTGACTTCTTGTGCTATGACTTATAATCACTTAAAATCTATCTTTGTGGTTAATAAATCTGTTTGTTTATTCTACCTGAAGCAGTGCGTTTGGGTTGAAGCAGGTCAGAGACTCTCCTTGGGATAACAAGCCTGGTACATATCAATTTCTTTGTTAAATTGACAAACTCATATAAGCTTGCAGTGTCCAGCGGGCACAACTGGACACTGCCAGAGGGAGGTTCCCAGGGTTGTGTCTGGGACCGGAGATATTGGCTCGTGTCATTCACTTGCAAGTAGCTGGGAGCAGCTGACGTGCCAGAGGCTGCACGTGAACGGCCCAGGAGTGGGGGTTCTCACAGCAGAGCAGGGTCAGGCTGGCTCCCAGAGGCAAGGATTGGAGTGACCTAGCAGATCACCGGTCCAGATAACACCAGAGGGGAACATCACACCATCCTATCTGCACACAGCCCCTAGCTACCCCCTCCCTGCACCCTGAGTTACCCCCTGCCTGCACACAGACCTAACTACCCAGTCTGTGAACCCTGAACTACTCCCTGTCTTTACCCAGCCTGTAGCTACCCCTTCCCTGCACCCTGAGCTATCCCCCTCCTGCACACCTCCTCTAGCTATCCCCTCCCAGCACCCTGAGCTATCCCCCGCCTGCACACAGCCCCTAGTTACCCCTGCCTGTACACAGCCTATAGCTACTCCCTCTCTGCACTCTGAGCTACACTCCCTATCTGCAAACAGCCTCTAGCTACTACCTCCCTGCACCCTGAGCTGGCCACTGCCCACACACAGCCCCTAGCTATCCCCTCACTGCACCCTGAGCTAACCCCTACCCGCCCACAGTTGCTAGATACTCCCTGTCTGCACCCAAATTACCCCTCCCTGCATCCTGAGGTACTCGCCTGCCCACACATGGCCCCTAGCTTCCCCCTCCCTGTGCCCTGAGCTAATCCCCTGACTGCACACAGACCCTAGCTAACCCCACCATTAAACCCTGAGCTACTCCCTGTCCACACACAGCCCCTAGTTACCTCTCCCTGCACCCTGAGTTACCCTCTTGACTGCATACAGACCCTAAGTACCCCTCCCTGCATGCTCAGCTACCCCCTTCCAAGCACACAGCTCTTAGACATCCCTCCCTGCACCTTGAGCTACTCCCTGTCTCCACCAAGGCTCTAGCTACCCCCCTGCCCACACACAGCCCCTAGCCCCCCCCTGCACCCTGAGCTGTTTTCCAAATGTTTGAGATGAACACCTCACCTCTTTGCATGATAACTTTTCGTTCCTCCCCCCTTACGCAGACAGGTGGGTGGCTTGCTGAGGTGAGTCAGGGGGTGGAGGTGATGCCCCTGCCCTGAAGAGCTGACCTGAGCCCCACTGGCCCTTTCCTGCCCCAAAATAGAAATCAAACTACACCTATGCTCAAGGTTCTCTCCCCCCAACTCCCCTCAGAGCCCTGAGTCCCCCGCTGGGCCCTGGCATTTTTCGAGCACGTCGAGGGGGGCCTCAGAAAGAAAAAGGTTGAGAGCCCCTGCACTAAAGCACATGCGTGAGCACTTTCCTCTCTCAGGCCCTTCGAAGGGGGCGCGTCTGCATTGCCTTGCCATCAAAAAGGGTGACCGAGCCCACAGCCGCACAGTCTTGGGGCCCTGCCCTCCACTGGTTAAACTGGCAGCGCACCACTGAGGCTGATGGATTGATGCCGATTTACACCAACGGAGGAGCTGAATCACAGTGGTTAGCAAGGGTATGTAAAACTACAGTTCGTTACACTGTTTGCCTGTCATTTTGGGGTGTGGTTTTTTTGGTTTGTTTTTAATTAAACTAAAAAACCCCTCAGCAATTACCAGTGGCTTAATTAAGATGGCTGCTGTTAATGATGGATATGAGTTTGAGAATGCTGTCAGTGCTTATTTCATCAGCTTCCCAAAGCTAGCTATTGCATTGCATTTTTGCCTTTATGGCGCTCTAGATTGGGTATAACTGTCCCTTAAGATGGTTTAGGCTGACTCCACCCCAAGAAAAGGGCCCCAAAGAAGAGTATATGATGCTCTCAGGATACCAGATGAGTAAAAGGAGATGGTCTTTCATTGTCAATTCCCTGCTCCAAGACACAATGTGACCTGATGGCAGAGAAAGATGCACCGGAGGCTTTCCTGATAGTTTCCAGTCAGAGCTGGGCCGGACTTTTCGGGTTTTATGATGAAAAATGCAGAGTCATTGAAATGGAAACTTTGACCCTTGTTTTTGCAATGTCAACAAAGCCACCCTCAAGTCCGGGCTGGATGTTCTAGGCAGCTCTGCCTCAGAAGAGCCACGAGCCTGGCGCATTCAGCTGGGCAGTAGGTGCACCAGCTCCAGGTTCCTGCTCCCAATCAGGCAGAGTAGGGCTCGGAATGTTGGTCTTTCACATCCCAGGGGAGGGCCCTATGCACCAGGCTATTGGCTGTTCGAGGGTGGAGCAGGCTTCTCTTTGGTTGAAAATTTTTTTGCAAGGGTTTGTCCCAGTGCAGCATGGGGAAAAAAATTTGCAATCTCAGTAATGTTTGTGGGACAGAAAAATTGTTTCCTGCTGAGCTCTGTTCACAACACAGCTGGTCAAAAAATGGGGAGGAGACTAAACTGGGCTCCAGCAGGTGATAAATTGCCCCAGATCCACTGGGTTTAGCCAAAATGGTAATTGAACCACAACATCAAATCCATCACGGGGAGAGAAACTGCTGAGGCTGGAGTTGTCAATGCCCAAGATGCAACAGTGAGCGCTGATGAGTGACATTATCATCATTGGCAAGGACATTTAGAGCACACCAAAGTCAGAGCATGACCCTGCTGGCCACCGTGAGGATCCATGCAAAGTGCAGCTTGCTTCTGAAACTGTAGCTGGAATGGTGCTGCTCAGAAAACTCCATGTGTCAACACGGTCAGCGATTCCAAGGTTGTCATGGCTGGCACTGCTACAGCACAGGCCAGAGAACCTCCCCAAAATCATTCCCGGAGTGTATAGTTCAGACAGACATCCAGTCTTGATTTAAAAATTGCCAGTGATCAAGAATCCACCATGACGCACAATAAATTGTTCCTCTGGGTAATTATCCTCATTATTAAAAATGTATGCTATATCTCTAGTCTGCATTGGTCTAACTTCAACTTCCAGCCATTGGATATTGTTAGACCTTTCTCTGCTAGATTGAAGAGCCCATTAGTAAATATTTGTTCCCTCTAGAGGTACGTATAGCCTGTAACCAAGTCCCCACTTAAGCTTCTCTTTGACTGAAGGATTAGAAAACGTGTCCTGTAGTGAAAGACTCAAAGAACCTATTTAGCATAACAATCTCATTGCTCTTCACTGACTCCTCACCAATTTGTCAATATCCTTCTTGAATTGTGGACACCAGAACAGGACACAATATTCCAGTAACAACCACACCAGAGCCAAATTCAGAGGTAAAAGAACCTCTCTGTTCCTACTTGAGAGTCCCCTGTTTATGTCTCTCAGAATCACATTAGCTCTTTTGACCACCATGTTGCACTGTTCAGCTGCTTATCCACCACAATCCCCAAATCTTGTTCAGAGACACTGCTTCCTAGGATAGAGCCACCATCTTATCAGTACGGCCTATGTTCTTTCTTCCTAGATGTAGAATCATAGAATATCAGGGTTGGAAGAGACCTCAGGAGGTCTTCTAGTCCAACCCCCTGCTCAAAGCAGGACCAATCCCCAACTAAATCATCCTGTCAAGCTGGGCCTTAAAAACCTCTAAGGACGAGATTCCACCACTACCCTAGGGAACCCATTCCAGTGCTTCACCATCCTCCTAGTGAAATAGTTTTTCCTAATATCCAACCTAGACCTCCTCCAATTTGTATAGGTCACTCTGGATCCTATCCCTACGTTCCAGTTTATCTACCTCTCCCCCCAGCTTAGTGTCATCCGCGAACTTGCTGAGGGTGAAGTCCATCTCATCATCCAGATCATTAATGAAGGTGTTGAACAAAACCGGCCCCAGGACCGACACCTGGGGCACTCCGCTTGATACCAGCTGCCAACTAGACATGGAGCCATTGATCACTGCCCGTTGAGCCTGACGATCTAGCCAGCTTTCTATCCACTTTAGATGTATATCTTTACATTTAGCTGTATTAAACGTCCATATTACTTGCCTGTGCCGAGTTACCAAGGAATGCAGATGGTTCTGGATCAGTGACCTGTCTTCATCATTATTTACCATCCCCCTCCATTTTTGTATCCTCTGCAAACTTTATTGGTGACTTTTTGTTTTCCTCTAGGTCATTGACAAAAATACCAAGAACTGGTGCCTGTGGGACCCCATTAGTAACACACCTGCTCAGTGATGATTCCCCCTTTGCAATTACATTTTGGGACCTATCAGGTAGCCAGCTTTGAAGCCGTTTAACATGTCCCATGTTAATTTCATCACGTGGCCACCAATTTTGGACAAGTTGCACTTACTGCAACAAAATACTTGCCACCGTTAAACACCAAGCTCACGCCTTTCACCGGAGCTAGAATTCAACAAGCTGGATTGCCAGCTGCGTAAGGAGGGGTCCCTGAGTCCAGTGGATCTGCAGTGAGGAAGGGTGTTTGATGGAGAAGTGGAGGTGTAAATCAGGTGGGGTGACACTGAGGGCTGATAAGTGGCTGGATGCCTTAACTGTACCTTTCCAGAAATTTTAACACCATTCTGTAAAATTTGTGTTAAAGAAAGTATCCTATTGTTTCTGAGGTGTTAGCTTTGGGGCCCTGGCCTCCACTGAAACACGCTTTCAACTGCAACTCTTTCCTTAACTGGCTGCTGTTTGTTTGCAAATAACAGTAATGTAAATGGTAGAGAGCAGGCACTGCCCACGCACCAATATCAGAGTTCAGGCCCCAACTCCCCTTCCTTCCCATCCACAATTCAGTGAATTCAAAAAAATAATTCAGCTTGACAGTATCCCTTCAAGACCTCATTAAAAAACCACAAAGATTCCTCAAGAAGGTGTGCTCCAGAGGCTTTATTCAGCAATGGCTAATGAGATAAACCATGCATGGTCAAACATCTGCATAGCAGTCACGGTACATGACTGAGCGGCATTCAACTGTGTCACAGACAGCACTGGTTGTATTATTATATTTAAAGAAAATAATTTTCCTGCTATACACTTCAAATACTGTAATAGGAAAACGATATTCTTTTCATGCCCCTGTTGATTTATGGCATAAATCAAACCCCTCTACTCATGGATCTATACTCATGTGAAATAAACAATCTTTTAAATAATCCTAGTTCTTAAGTACCTGCTAACTGTGTTATATTATTTTTAAAAAATGTTCTTTTGTTATAAGAAATTGCATCAGTTCAGGAAACTGTGACAATCTGAACTTTGATCTACATATTGCATGCATCAACCACACCACACGGCCACTGTACCCAGGTTATAGTCAGAAGCCTTTTCCCATGAAAGAGGCAGGATCTTCCATTGCTTGTATCGCTAAAAACATCCACTGACTTCAATGGACATTTTGTCTCTTAGTAAGGAATGCAGGCTCAAGTCCTTAGGAACATGTCCAGGCAGAGACCTTGTGGGAAACCAGCAAAAGGTGTAAAAAAACCCCCACTTAGGCTCAATTTACACATGTTTAACTTTATCCACTGTGAACGGTATAATTGAAGTCAATGGGCCTATCTGCAGTGCAAAACGTTAAGCACATGTCTTTGCAGGACTGAAGCATTTGTTTACATCTGGTTGACTTCCATGGAATTTATTCATAAACTTAAAATTAAGCCACGTGATTAACAGCTTCGCTGAATCAGGACCTTAAGTTGCAGAATGCAGAATGATGGAGAGCTTTTCCTGAATTGGGTCCACATTAGTCTGTTTCAGGGGTAGTCAATTATTTTTTGTCACGGTCCAAATTTCTTGGTCAAAGTACAGTCAAGGTCCAAATTCCAGAGAAAATAATAAAAAAATTAACGATAATGATAATAATAATAATGACAAGTAAATAAAAAGATTTCAGGGTCCATTCAAAAGCATCTGGAGGGTTGGATTTGGCCCACGGTCCACCTGTTGACCACTCCGGTCATATTTTGGTTTTTATAGTACTTTTATTTATATTGATGGCTTCACTGTAAGAATACAACAAAACATCAACACATTCAGCTGGATTGTCGTGCGTAATCCGAGTGCTGTAGTGAAGAGTACTAAGTGGATATAAAGACAGCAAAATAAACACATACAATGTTTAGGGTGCGCTTGTGAGCAGAAGCAAGAGATCTAGAATACATTAGGCAGGGGATTTTCCAAGGGTCCAACGCTGGCCTAACTCTGACTTCAATGGAGGCAATGGTAAAATTCCCACTAGCCTAGCTCTGCTTCTGTTGGAGCAAAGTTAGGCCGACACTGGGGGCTTTTGAAAATCTCCCCCAGGGGAGCAGGAATTGCCACAGAGGTCCCCAAAGGGATCATCAGCGTATGTGCAACATGCCCAGTCATTGAATGGTGTCATCAGCCAGGTGGAGAGCTGGCAGCCCGCCGTTGAAGTCAGTCAGTGGGCGCTCGACGATGATATGCGACAGTCTGAAACTGACAGCAGGATGAAATGCCTTCTCTCTCCCTTTGACAGTTGGAAGGGGAAGCCACACCCTGACCTCTTAGCCAGAGGGAACATCACCTTAACAGCAGCCCCTTGCAGATGGACCCTTGGAGGATGAGCTGAGTGTAACAAGAGAAAGTCGAGGAGATGGGTGGATCTCCAAAAAAGTAGGGAATCGGACAAAACAAAAACCAACCAGCATTCTTGGGATTATGTGTCTGCTATCAGTGGTTGCAGAAATAACCCTCCTGTTCCAAACACACAGAGAACGATGAACACCCAAAGGAACACCCTGTCTATCACCATAGCCACGTATTTCCAGTCATCCTCCACCTGCAATGCAGAAAAGAAAGGATACACCACATTAAACATACTATACATGTGATGGGTTCATTTGATCCCCTGCTAGAAAGAACTGTATTGAGTAAGGGGCTTGTGAGCGTCGGGAAGAAGAATATACACGAGCTATGAAATTTACAAAAGTGACTTGCCTCAATTTTTGGGTGCTCAAAGGGGCCAGATTTCCTGAGGGTGAATACTCAGCCCTTCAATGTGCCTAAAGTTGGGCTGCTCTCAAAAGTCACAAATGACTTTTGAAAAATCTTGGACACAACTGCAAACCCTTGGCTAAGTTTGTTGCATCTCCTTTAAATAGGCACATCAGCTGCAAACAACAGAACCAGGGTAGATGATAGCCGTAGGTCAGATTCTGTGTCAAGTACACCCATGTAAATCCAGGGTAACTGATGAACTGGAGAGCAGAATTTGACTCTAAGACTTCAAGGCAGGGAAAAAATATGGGCTATAAGAATCAATCTCATTAGTTCAGGATTAGGATAAAAACCAAAAAGCTCAAAAACCTACAAAAGGAAAGAGTAAAAAGGTTGCAACAAATAAGAAAATAGAGGCAATTAGTCAAACCCTGCTCTCAGTTACACTGTTGGAAATCCAGTGAAGCAAATGGAGTTTGTTCCCCCAGATTTCTACTGGTGTAACAGAAGAATTTGGCCCAATGGCTGATTCAAGAGACAGTTCACATCTGCAGCCTGATTCACCACTGTGATATTCCAGAGTTATCCTGGTCAAACTCCACCAATGTCAGTCCAAAATGGGGAATCAGACCTGTAATGTATAGCAAAGTTCTTAAATGATTGAGCCAAGCATGTCCTCAAGTGCTTTCCTGAATCAGAGCCTAAGTGCTTTCAGTACAATCAATGGACTACACACCAAACAGGATGCTATTGCCCTTTAAAATCCTGCCTTAAACCATCGCCAGCTATTAGTAGCAAAACCATTAAATTAAAAGTGAAAACAAAGCAGCAGTAGCACTTATGTCAGGCCGCAGACCGGCGTGGTGCATTTTTTGGCCTCTGCCCTGTTCTTACGATATTTCTGGCCAGCACATCAGCAGGATCTACTGGCACTCACATGAGAGAGGCTGTTTCTGCAAGATTTCGAGCCCCGTTTTGCTGATTCAACAAGTTCAGAAAGTAACTATAAACCATAGAGAAGCTGTATCCAAACCAAACTGACCCACGCAGGCCTTCTGAGGCTCCTTTTCACTGGTACTTAGCCCTGGAATATTAATTTTTTTGTGGCTAACTCTGAGCTGACATTGTCCCTTTCATGTCTCCTTCCCTTTTCAGCAGCCTTCTCAGTTTTATATGCAGGGTTGTGGTAGCCGGGTCTGTCCCAGGATAGCAGAGAGACAAGGCGGGTGACGCAAAATCTTTTAGTGGCCCAAGATCTGTTCGGGGAGAGACAAGCTTTCAAGTTACCCAGAGCTCTTCGTCAGGGCTGGCAAACTAACGCTGAACGTTGCTGCTAAATGCAAGGTGGACCAGATGGACCTACTCATGCAAAGCCATCTGCTCCAACTTGCATTTAGCTGTGAGGTTCCCTTCCCAGCCCAGAAGAAGAGCTCAGTGTAAGCTCGGAAGCTTGTCTTTCTCACCAACACAAGTTGGCCCAATACACGACATTATCTCACCCACCTTGTTTCTCATTTTTAGGGCACTTTTTCTCCTTCCAAAGGTTGCTGCTGTGCTCTGTGTGAGTGCAAATACAGCCGCTTTTACAGCCCCAATTCCTGTAACCCTTTGTCCACATTTCAAAGTGCTGCTGTTCTTTTGACACCGGCTTTTGACACCTTCCAGCCTTCTCTCCATGCTGGGCCTGAGCAGCAAGCGGTGTTCTGATGAGTACGAAGGGTTAAGTCAAAGCTTGCCCAAGAATTCCCCCCCCCCCTTTGAACTGAAGCAAAATTCCCCAGGATGCAAAGCTGCTGTCATCTCAGGTTAGCTGAAATGCATCAGTGAACCTGCCCTAGTATAGTCCACAAGCACTGGTTACAGAGTTTGGTAATGCAATGTTACACTGTGGAGGGAAAGACATGCATGCCACACCCTTTCAAAGGGTGGCACAGCCCCCGATCCAGCATTCACTTCCTCAGGCTCCAGGCCGCACTCTGGCCTAGTGTGCCAGAATTCCTGGGGGTCCTGCTGCAGAGTGGCAAGCCAGGGCCATAGGCACACCGCACATGGGATAGCGTTGGTCCCAGCCCTACACCATGGCCCTGACCCTTCTTGGGCTGGCAGCAGCTTTCAGAGCTGAGCTGTCTGGGACAGCTGACACCCCTTAGAGCTATCATTTCAGGCTGCCTGCAGACTCAGGCAGGCATCAGTGACAATAGGTCATATTTCCAGGTTTTTCTTGGCATCCACCAGGGCTTGAAACAATTTTTTTTTAAATGACAGTTGGGACTCTGAGCTCATGTGACTCCAGGAGCCTTAGGTATGGCCTGTTATGCCTCTGCCTTAATCTGGCCCTGCTCAAAAGCCCCTACCCTTCTGGGGAGCCAGCTCCTTCAGACCCACAATCTGGCCCTCTGCTCACCTTCTCTGCAAACGCTGGTGGCCAGATGGTCAGCTGGTATAAACCAACGAAGCCGAATTAAGTTCAGTGGAGCTGCCCTGATTTACACCAGCTGAGGATCCGGCCCTTGAGGTCCTAGAATTCTAAACTGTGCCCTCAGAGCATCACATCCTATGACATCTGTCTCGGTTCGGATAAAGATTCATTATTCTGCACAAGCAAACCCATTAGCCGAACACTGAGTCTTGTTTTTAAAACCCTTCTTATTTTTAGCTACTTAATCCCTCCACCCCCAAACCTGTTGAGAATCCCAGGCAGAGGGAGGCGGGGCTTAGCACTCAGCCCTCAGCTTGGCTTCTGCTGAGGAGCCACCTAGCGTGATGGCTTTTGTGAATCCCATTCCATTCTAAGGCACCTACTTCTCCCCATTTGTTGCATATGGAGCTTAGGCACATAACCCAAGCTTTGTTAATCCCAGTGATCTTCTAAGGGCCTAAACGTGACACTCAGCATCACTACACCTACGTTTCTTGGTGACTCGACCGCTAAGTGACTTGCCTGAGGGCACACAGGACGTCTGTGGCAGAAGTACGAACTGAATCCAGGTTCTGCACCTTAACTGCCAACCCTCCTCTCAGCACTTTTTAAGACTGAGCCCCTTGTGAGTGAGGGGCGTAGAAGGAAGCATTAGAACCCATTATAACTGCTGTAAGAAAGAAGCATGCAAGGAAGAAAAGCCCTTTGAACTCCCAGCAGAGGAGTCCTGAGTCTGCTACACAAGATTACAGCGTCAGTTAAAGCTTGCCGGGAAAGACACAGGCCACAAATAGTAGACTGAGGTGATACTGTGCTGGGATTCTAGGGAAGAAGAAGGGTTTCTACAAATAAATGGGCAGGAAGAGAGGTGCTAGTAATGGATGTGGGTGGCAAAGTCTAAGATACCCTAACCAAAGAGAAAGGGTTGGACAGCCATGAAGAAACTGAGACCTCTGCAGCCACAATTTTCAAAACAGCCATTAGTGATTTTGGTACCTCTGTTTTTGGGAGCCCAACTCGAAACCCCTTAAAGGGGCCTTATTTTCAGAAAGTGACCAGCATCCACCCTCTGAAAATCAGGCCCCTTTTAAGGCGTCTCAAGTTGGGCCCCCAAAAATGGAGGCTCCCAAAATCACTAGCCACTGAGGAAAATGTAGGCCTATGAAAGCGCTGGTGTCATAAATATAAAGGGAAGGGTAAACCCCTTTAAAATCCCTCCTGGCCAGAGGAAAAATCCTCTCACCTGCAAAGGGTTAAGAAACTACATGCTTCCTTAGTGGACCCCAGTTTAATCAACCCAGAGATCCAAGTGACGATTCAACCCTTCAAGTCCAACTCTTTCAATTTGCCTACAGCCAAGTTGCCTGTCCAGTACCAGGGCTGGTCAGGAACGTGGACTTTTGCAGTCTATGATGATTATCCCATCCCCATGCTGTTGGGAGAAGACTTGGCCAATCATGTGAAGCAGGCCAAGAGGGTGGGAATGGTCACCCGCAGCCAGGCTAAACAAGCCATGAGGCCTAGCTCTGTTCCGGAAACTTCTATCAGGACCTGGTCAGAGGTGATGGACCCGGACCCCAGGCCAATGTCTGCAACAGCAGTAGTGGATCCAGTCCCAGAGACCCAGATGGAACCAGTCCCAGAACCGGCACCAGCAGAACAACCAGCACCAGACCCATTGCCAGCACTGAATCCAGTACTTGCAACCTCAACACCAGAGGGCCCCACCGAACCTGAACCGGCAGCAGCCCATAACCCTACACAAGAGGCTCAGCCAGAGCCTGAACCCCAACATAGTGTCCCAGCGGAGAGCAGTTCACAGTCAACGGAAACAGCCCCATCCCCTACATCGCTTCCAGAGGGACCAAGCATAGGTCCTCAATCCAATGAGGAACTGATGTCTCCAGCATAAAAGGGAACAGTTCCAGACCGAACAGGAAGCAGATGAAAGCCTCCAGAGAGCTTGGACAGCGGGACGGAGCAACCCACCGCCTGTCAGCTCTTCTAATCGATCCAGGTTTGTTGTAGAAAGAGGACTTTTATACAAGGAAACTCTTTCTGGTGGACACCAGGAAGACTGGCATCCTCAGAGACAGTTGGTAGTTCCAACTAAATACTGGGCCAAGCTCTTGAGCTTAGCCCATGATCACCCTAGTGGCCATGCTGGGGTGAACAGGACCAAAGACCGTTTGGGGGCATCATTCCACTGGGAGGGAATGGGCAAGGATGTTTCTACCTATGTCCGGTCTTGTGAAGTATGCCAAAGAGTGGGAAAACCCCAAGACCAGGTCAAAGCCCCTCTCCAGCCACTCCCCATCATTGAAGTTCCATTTCAGCGAGTAGCTGTGGATATTCTGGGTCCTCTTCCGAAAAAGACACCCAGAGGAAAGCAGTACATACTGACTTTCATGGATTTTGCCACCCGATGGCCGGAAGCAGTAACTCTAAGCAACACCAGGGCTAAAAGTGTGTGCCAGGCACTAGCAGACATTTTTGCCAGGGTAGGTTGGCCCTCCGACATCCTCACAGATGCAGGAACTAATTTCCTGGCAGGAACTATGGAAAACCTCTGGGAAGCTCATGGGGTAAATCACTTGGTTGCCACTCCTTACCACCATCAAACAAATGGCATGGTGGAGAAGTTTAATGGAACTTTGGGGGCCATGATACGTAAATTAGTAAATGAGTACTCCAATGATTGGGACCTGGTGTTGCAGCAGTTGCTCTGTGCCTACAGAGCTGTACCACATCCCAGTTTAGGGTTTTCCCCATTTGAACTTGTATATGGCCGTGAGGTTAAGGGGCCATTACATTTGGTGAAGCAGCAATGGGAGGGATTTACACCTTCTGCAGGAACTAACATTCTGGACTTTGTAACCAACCTACAATACACCCTCCGAACCTCTTTAGCTCTTGCTAAAGAAAACTTACAGGATGCTCAAAAAGAGCAAAAAGCCTGGTATGATAAACATGCCAGAGAGCGTTCCTTCAAAGTAGGGGACCAGGTCATGGTTTTAAAGGCGCTCTAGGCACATAAAATGGAAGCATTGTGGGAAGGGCCATTCACGGTCCAGGAGTGCCTGGGAGCTGTTAATTATCTCATAGCATTCCCCACCTCCAACTGAAAGCCTAAGGTGTACCATATTAATTCTCTAAAGCCCTTTTATTCCAGAGAATTAAAGGTTTGTCAGTTTACAGCCCAGGGAGGAGACGACGCTGAGTGGCCTGAAGGTGTCTACTACGAGGGGAAAAGTGCTGGTGGTGTGGAAGAGGAGAACCTCTCCATGACTCTTGGGCATATGCAGCGACAGCAGATCAAGGAGCTGTGCACTAGCTACGCGCCAACGTTCTCAGCCACCCCAGGACTGACTGAACGGGCATACCACTCCATTGACATAGGTAATGCTCACCCAATTAAAGTCCAACCTTACCGGGTATCTCCTCAAGCTAAAACTGCTATAGACTGGGAGATCCAGGATATGTTAGAGATGGGTGTAATCTGTCCCTCTGGAAGTGCATGGGCATCTCCAGTGGTTCTAGTTCCCAAACCAGATGGAGAGATACGTTTTTGCATGGACTACCGTAAGCTAAATGCTGTAACTCGCCCAGACAACTATCCAATGCCATGCACAGATGAACTATTAGAGAAACTGGGATGGGCCCAGTTCATCTCTACCTTGGACTTAACCAAGGGGTACTGGCAGGTACCGCTAGATGAATCTGCCAAGGAAAGGTCAGCCTTCACTACACATCTCGGGCTGTATGAATTTAATGTCCTCCCTTTCGGGCTGCGAAATGCACCCGCCACCTTCCAAAGACTTGTAGATGGTCTCCTAGCGGGATTAGGAGAATATGCAGTCGCCTACCTTGACGATGTGGCCATATTTTCGGATTCCTGGGCAGAACACCTGGAACATCTACAAAAAGTCCTTGAGCGCATAAGGGAGGCAGAACTAACTGTTAAGGCTAAGAAGTGTCAAATAGGCCTAAACAGAGTGACTTACCTTGGACACCAGGTGGGTCAAGGAACTGTCAGCCCCCTACAGGCCAAAGTGGATGCTATCCAAAAGTGGCCTGTGCCAAAGTCAAAGAAACAGGTTCAATCCTTCTTAGGCTTGGCCAGTTATTACAGACGATTTGTACTGCAATACAGCCAAATCGCCGCCCCTCTGACAGACCTAACCAAAAAGAAACAGCCAAATGCCGTTCAGTGGACCGAAGAGTGTCAGAAGGCCTTAAACCAGCTTAAAGCGACACTCATGTCTGACCCTGTACTAAGGGCCCCAGACTTTGACAAACCGTTCCTAGTAACCACAGATGCGTCCGAGTATGGTGTGGGAGCAGTTTTAATGCAGAAAGGACCGGATCAAGAATTCCACCCTGTAGTGTTTCTCAGCAAAAAACTGTCTGAGAGGGAAAGCAACTGGTCAGTCAGTGAAAAAGAATGTTACGCCATTGTCTATGCCCTGGAAAAGCTACGCCCATATGTTTGGGGACGGCGTTTCCACCTGCAAACCGACCATGCTGCGCTACAGGGGCTTCATACCACCATGGGAAATAGCAAAAAACTTATTCGGTGGAGTTTAGCTCTCCAAGATTTTGATTTCGACATCCAACACATCTCAGGAGCTTCTAACAAAGTGGCTGATGCACTCTCCCGTGAAAGTTTCCCAGAATCAACTGGTTAAAATCGTCCTTGAGACGTGGAAAATATTGTTAGTCTTTATGTACTTGGTAGTATATTTAGAGGTGCATGTGTCTTATTAACTCTGTTTTTCCTAGAGCTCCAGGAAGAAATCCCAGCCAGCGTTTCACCCTAGCTGAGATTTGGGGGGCGTGTCATAAATATAAAGGGAAGGGTAAACCCCTTTAAAATCCCTCCTGGCCAGAGGAAAAATCCTCTTACTTGTAAAGGGTTAAGAAGCTAAAGGTAACCTCGCTGGCACCTGACCAAAATGACCAATGAGGAGACAAGATACTTTCAAAAGCTGGGAGGAGGGAGAAAAACAAAGGGTCTGTGTCTGTCTGTATGCTGCTTTTGCCGGGGACAGAACAGGAATGGAGACTTAGAACTTTTAGTAAGTAATCTAGCTAGGTATGTGTTAGATTATGATTTCTTTAAATGGCTGAGAAAAGAACCGTGCTGAATAGAATGACTATTCCTGTCTGTGTCTTTTTTGTAACTTAAGGTTTTGCCTAGAGGGATTCTCTATGTTTTGAATCTAATTACCCTGTAAGGTATCTACCATCCTGATTTTACAGAGGTGATTCCTTTACTTCTATTAAAAGTCTTCTTGTAAGAAAACTGAATGCTTTTTCATTGTTCTAAGATCCAAGGGTTTGGGTCTGTGGTCACCTATGCAAATTGGTGAGGATTTTTACCAAACCTTCCCCAGGAAGTGGGGTGCAAGGGTTGGGAGGATTTTGGGGGGAAAGACGTGTCCATACTACGTTTTCCCAGTAAACCCAGATAAAGTTTGGTGGTGGCAGTGGAAATCCAAGGGCAAAGGGCAAAATTAATTTGTACCTTGGGGAAGTTTTAACCTAAGCTGGTAAAAGTAAGCTTAGGAGGTTTTCATGCACGTCCCCACATCTGTACCCTAGAGTTCAGAGTGGGAAAGGAACCTTGACAGCTGGTAAGGGACTACTTGGGAAATCTGAACCTATGTACACGGGTGGGTCCAGGCGGTGGGTCCATTCTAGGAGTGAAGTCTGTAAACATAGAGACAACGGCAGAACCCTGAACACTAAGCAGCAACACTAAACAAACCACTCCAAACAAATCTGGTAGCTTTTTGGAGAGGTACAGAACAGCACTGGTGACTTCAATGGGACAATTCATGCACGCAACCGCTCCCTGCCGGGAGTGGAAGGTTCACAATGCAGCCCAGGCAGTGCGAATAACCCTCTTACCTCTTTAGTTTCGTTTTGGCTCCTCATATTTTCAGCGATGAACTGAACACTGCTGATTACCTCGCTGACTTCAGCGGAGTACTCGACGGGCTCCATCCCCCATTCCATGGGCTGAGGGCTCAATCTTCTTTTGCCGGTAGCAAGTTCGTTCATCTTGTCACAGTGGCAGCATCTCCGCTCCTTGTATAATTTAACGTCTCCATATTGCTTCATTTTGCCAGATTTAGTGGGAAGCCCTTTTTTACTCTTTTTAGAGCTGGCTTCCTTCTGTGGGTCTAGAGGTCTTGTCATCATCAGGACTTTAGGCAGGAGCTTGAGAAAGACGCTTTTTACCCATTTGGGCATGGTGTGTGTGGTTGGAGTCCTGTAATGGATGTTCAGCACAAACACTGTGATGACAATTGACAGGGTCACAAATATCATGGTGAAGAGCAGGTATTCACCAACCAGTGGAATTACCAGAGAGGTTGATGGGATTGTCTCTGTGATCACCAACAAAAATACAGTCAGAGAAAGTAGCACTGAGATGCAGAGGGTCACCTTCTCCCCACAGTCAGAGGGAAGGTAAAAGACTAACAGAGTTAGGAATGAAATGAAGAGACAGGGAATGATCAGATTAATGGTGTAAAACATGGGTAGCCTTCGGATATAAAAGGAGTATGTTATATCTGTATAGATCTCTTCACAACAATTATATTTTATATCGTGTTTATAGCCAGAAGCATCAACTATTTCCCATTCACTGTTTTCCCAAAGGTCATTCATATCCACTTTGGATCCAATAATCAGGAGGTCAATTTTGGCTTTGTCATATGTCCAGGAGCCAAACTTCAGTGAACAATTCTGGTGATCAAAGGGGAAAAATGTGATATCCATAGGACAGGAGCTTTTAAAAATAGCAGGTGGAGTCCAAGTGATCACCCCATCATATTTAAGAAGAGCTTTGGTCTTGCTTTCTACTTGAAAATCCCCAACAGCACTAGAAATACAAATGACACAAGTGTAAACAATACGAACAAGGAAGTGAAACAGCACCTTATATAAAACGGTGATCTTTGAAAAATGGCAAACGTAAAAAGCATTATACTTGTTATACAAGACGATATCAGGTTTCCAAATTTTATCTGCTGGCACCCGGACAAATTCAATTCCACCATATTCCATTGGATCCCATTGCAATTTATAGTCATTCCAAATCTAAAGGAAGGAAAAATAATTATTTTAAGCCTAGTGTTTTCAACTTGTGCTTAAAGATTTGCCTGGAAAAGGTGCAGTGCACCCCTAGGAAGCTAAGGCCCAGAACTTTGAGAGCTTTGGGATGCAATGCAGCCTCTTAAGTTAATTAACTTAACAGTCGTGCGTACAGTATACAAGAGTACTGCTGATGTTTACGCCATCCTCACTTGCATAGGGTTATGGCTCTAACTCCTGTGGATCATTGCTGTGGCCTGTCTTCTGGCTTGCCGTTGCTCCATAGCCACCAGCCACGTTGACCTATGCAAATCTTGTGTGGAGATCCTTCTCCCATGCAGGCAGGAGACATGGGGCCTGCTGTCCTTATGATTACAGTACTGCCTAGAAGCCCAACCAAGGTCAGGGTTGTACATACACATACAGGACAGTCCCTGTCTTGGAGGATTTACAGTCTATATGGACAAGGCAGACAAAGCAAGGAAGGGGAAACAAAGGCACAGAGAGGGGAAGTAATTTATCCAAGGTCACCCAGCAAGTCAATGGCTGAGCCAAGAACAGAACCCAGGTCTTCCGAGTCCCAGACTAGTGCCCTTTCACTGGAGCACACCACCTTCCTGTGGGGCTCACAGCCAATCCTTTAGTCCTACCTAGCACAGGAGAACGCCTTTGCTGGGCCACACAAAGAGTGCCATTAAACGGAATGGCTGAGCTTTTCAAAGCAGCCTAAAGGAGTTAGGCACCCAAACCCCACTGAATTTCAGTGGGAGTTGGGCACCTTAACTCCTCTTTTGAAAAATCACAGTCCCTCTGTACAGACAGACACACACATAGAGGAGAGATAAACGATGTCTCTACCCTGCTAGGAAAGCATACAAGTAAACGTTACCTCCTGACTTCTTTCAGTGGAACAAGTATCTCTCTTTGGTGGCCACAGTTCTTTTTGTTGGAATGAAGGGCAAAGAGGCTGCAGGAAGCTACGCAGGCAGTGCAAGTGTGGGTTTATGCAGGAAGAAACGGGTATGCTGTTGAGCAACATCACAGTTTACCTGTCTGCACAATTGGGAGCACAAGCTAATATCTCCCTGAATGTTTGGAAAATCTGATAAAATACGTTTGCTCTGTGAAGCACCCAAAATTATTGGCTTCCAGATTAATCAGGCATTTAAACTGCTCTTTGGAAATTATTCCTCCCTGTGTGCAGACCTGCATATTCAATTGTCCCTACTGTGCATAGGCCAAGCCCAATGACATGAAATGTAGCAGATGAAATGCACGGTAACACACTTGGTGGAGAACAATACACAATAGAAATGTGGGAGAACCCTTTACATAATTGCAAATATTATGGTACTTAAGTTATAAAACATTTCAAATGTGCCCCTGGTTAGACTGAGTTCTCTTGATCTGTGGGCTGGTCTACACTACAAAGTTAGGTAGTTAAAATGTCATGCTCCATGCAATGTAATTAAGATGACCTAAGCCTCAGGGTAAACATTGCTACGTTGACAAACAAATTCCGCCAGCAATGCAGCGGCAGTGTTGCTGCTGCAACGTTTCCAGTGTAGACCTAGCGTGTATCTCTGAAGACACTATTACAAAAGAGATGTTTATTCTTTAGATCGAATTCATGCCAACACACACATTCAAATCCCAGGGTTGGTGCAAAACACATACTGATGCACAATTCTGACACTTACGTGTCGCAGCCACAGGTTGGTTTCCATAATCTGATTGACTTCATCCTAGAGATAAATAAATAGATGTACACTTTTCAATCCCACAAATCAATTACAGCATCCTGAGACAGTTACAGGTTAGCCCAACACAGACAGAAACCAAAACACATACAGGTCTTGATCCAGCAAAGTACTGAAGTACATGCCTAACTTTAAGCACACAAGTAGTCCCATTGTAGTCAGCGGGACTACTCAGACACAAAGTTACACAGGTGTTTAAGTGTTTTGCTGGACTGAAGGTTTAATGTACTGCGTCTACACAATACAATATACAATGCAATGCATTCTCAGCTTTAAGGAAAACTGCACCAGTGTAACTACATCGATGCAGTCATGCCAATGAAAATCTCTAACGTAAATGTACTCACTCTAGTACTGAATTTAATGGGTGTTGGATTGGGGCCCTAGAGAGAGAGATTGCAGAGGCTTGGGAACATGCGTTAATTGCAAATAGCAGCCTATCTATGAGACACTTAGGCCCTTTCTACACTACAGCTGCTACAGTGGCACAACTACGGAGCTGCCGCTATGCCAGGTAGGAGAATAGCATGGTTGCTTCCTGCATTGACAGAAGGGATTTTTCCCATTGGTGTAGTTAATTCACCTTTCCAAGAGGCAGTTAGTAGGATGACAGAAGAATTCTTCCATAGACCTAGCTGTGTCTACACTGGTTGACCTAACTACAGCACTCTGGGTGTAACATTTTTCATTGACCTAAGTTTTAGGTGTAGACCAGGCCTTACTTTGGGTGGGTAATAAAAGTTAAGCATTTGGGGCCAGACTTTAAAGGTATTTGGGTACCTAAAGAGGCAGCTAGGTGCCTAAGAGGATTTTCAAATGCACCTAGGCCCATTGGGAGGCAGGTGCCTAGGCACTTTTGAAAACCCCACAGGTGCCCATGTATATCTTTAGGCACCTAAATACCTTGGAAAATCTGCCCCTTAGTTGATAAAATCCAAGAGGCTGGCTTATGATTTTTCAATATCCAAAAATATAGCCCCACTTATGTGTCAGTGAGTGTTTGTGAGAGAGAAAAAGATAACAGAAAAATCCCTGAAACCCAGAAAAGTTACCTTTAAACCATCCACAAAAGTGTACAGTTTAATCAGATTCTGCACTTGTACATCTTGGGCCCTTAACTCAAGAAACTTCTAATCATCTGAGCCTTGAAGATTACAGAACTGTGTCTATACAACGTTCAAAGAAAATCATAGAATCATAGAATATCAGGGTTGGAAGGGACCCCAGAAGGTCATCTAGTCCAACCCCCTGCTCGAAGCAGGACCAATTCCCAGTTAAATCATCCCAGCCAGGGCTTTGTCAAGCCTGACCTTAAAAACCTCTAAGGAAGGAGATTCTACCACCTCCCTAGGTAACGCATTCCAGTGTTTCACCACCCTCTTAGTGAAAAAGTTTTTCCTAATATCCAATCTAAACCTCCCCCATTGCAACTTGAGACCATTACTCCTCGTTCTGTCATCTGCTACCATTGAGAACAGTCTAGAGCCATCCTCTTTGGAACCCCCTTTCAGGTAGTTGAAAGCAGCTATCAAATCCCCCCTCATTCTTCTCTTCTGCAGACTAAACAATCCCAGCTCCCTCAGCCTCTCTTCATAAGTCATGTGCTCTAGACCCCTAATCATTTTTGTTGCCCTTCGCTGGACTCTCTCCAATTTATCCACATCCTTCTTGTAGTGTGGGGCCCAAAACTGGACACAGTACTCCAGATGAGGCCTCACCAGTGTCGAATAGAGGGGAACAATCACGTCCCTCGATCTGCTCGCTATGCCCCTACTTATACATCCCAAAATGCCATTGGCCTTCTTGGCAACAAGGGCACACTGTTGACTCATATCCAGCTTCTCGTCCACTGTCACCCCTAGGTCCTTTTCTGCAGAACTGCTGCCTAGCCATTCGGTCCCTAGTCTGTAGCGGTGCATTGGATTCTTCCATCCTAAGTGCAGGACCCTGCACTTATCCTTATTGAACCTCATCAGATTTCTTTTGGCCCAATCCTCCAATTTGTCTAGGTCCTTCTGTATCCTATGCCTCCCCTCCAGCATATCTACCACTCCTCCCAGTTTAGTATCATCCGCAAATTTGCTGAGAGTGCAATCCACACCATCCTCCAGATCATTTATGAAGATATTGAACAAAACCGGCCCCAGGACCGACCCCTGGGGCACTCCACTTGACACCGGCTGCCAACTAGACATGGAGCCATTGATCACTACCCGTTGAGCCCGACAATCTAGCCAGCTTTCTACCCACCTTATAGTGCATTCATCCAGCCCATACTTCCTTAACTTGCTGACAAGAATACTGTGGGAGACCGTGTCAAAAGCTTTGCTAAAGTCAAGAAACAATACATCCACTGCTTTCCCTTCATCCACAGAACCAGTAATCTCATCATAAAAGGCGATTAGATTAGTCAGGCATGACCTTCCCTTGGTGAATCCATGCTGACTGTTCCTGATCACTTTCCTCTCATGTAAGTGCTTCAGGATTGATTCTTTGAGGACCTGCTCCATGACTTTTCCAGGGACTGAGGTGAGGCTGACTGGCCTGTAGTTCCCAGGATCCTCCTTCTTCCCTTTTTTAAAGATTGGCACTACATTAGCCTTTTTCCAGTCATCCGGGACTTCCCCCGTTTGCCACGAGTTTTCAAAGATAATGGCCAAGGGCTCTGCAATCACAGCCGCCAATTCCTTCAGCACTCTCGGATGCAACTCGTCCGGCCCCATGGACTTGTGCACGTCCAGCTTTTCTAAATAGTCCCTAACCACCTCTATCTCCACAGAGGGCTGGCCATCTCTTCCCCATTCTGTGATGCCCAGCGCAGCAGTCTGGGAGCTGACCTTGTTAGTGAAAACAGAGGCAAAAAAAGCATTGAGTACATTAGCTTTTTCCACATCCTCTGTCACTAGGTTGCCTCCCTCATTCAGTAAGGGGCCCACACTTTCCTTGGCTTTCTTCTTGTTGCCAACATACCTGAAGAAACCCTTCTTGTTACTCTTGACATCTCTTGCTAGCTGCAGCTCCAGGTGCGATTTGGCCATTTGATTTTGAAAATGGCAAGGTCTGTACACACATGAGACGTGTAAATGGCTATTTGCATGTGCAACCTCTCTGATTGCACATGCAATTGTGTGTGTAAATTATGTGCCTGCAATTGTGCTTTTAAACTTATAAAATCAGCACCCATGTATCTATTAAGCATTCTGTAATTAATCTTACCACATTTGCAAGCTGTGTAATTGCCACTTCAAAATGTACTGTCACAGGATCAGATACATTTTCCACCGGTCTGATGAAGTGGTTGTAATGGGAGAAAAGTTTTTGAAATAACCGTTCTTCTGGTTCACATGCCGAGCAACCTGTATTGACAAAAATTAACAGAAAGCAGTTGCTGAAGAGGCAGGAAAAAGGAGAGAGAAAATTTCAGGCCTGATTTTCACTGGGTCCTCAACCCAGCTTCCACTTGTTAATGCAGACTTTTGGTGCACTAACACTTGAATGCTCAGTTTTGATAGAAGATGGCTTATTAAGCTAGCAGATAAAGGCATAGCAAGGTCCACTGGTCAGATGCTGAAGCTAGACAAATTCTGAATAGAAGTAAGATGCAACTTATTAGCAGAGAGTGTAAATAACCATTGGAACAACTTGCCTAGGGATGTGGTGGATTAACCAATTGTGACAAACCAGGGTACAATCTAGACTAATGAGCAGCTGTGTCACCTCTGGCCTGCAACCTTGGGTGCCTTACAATGCCTTGCTGAAGTAGCTCCCACGTGGGTCGCTCACAAACAGCCTTCCAGCATGCAAGCCACACCCTGAGTGTCTGTGTGTAACTGCAGCCTGCCAGCCACACTTGGGTTACACTCTGGCTCTCACCAGCCTGGGTTATATTGCAAGGTGACCCCAACACACCCCCAGCCCTCTCCTGGACAATACAAGTTATTTAAGGTCTGTTATTTCTTTAAAAGAATAATATGCACACAATTTGCCATCCCAAAAGGAGTTTCCAAGACACTTTAGTTTAAACACACTAGATTAGATAAACCAATAAAACACATTTATTATCTACAAAGAGAGATTTTAAGTGAGTACAAGTAATGAGGCATAAAAGTCAGAAATGGTTACAAGAAAAATAAACATAAATTGCTTACTGATGCCTAACTTAACAAACTATATTAAATTCAAAGCAAAGTTTTCTCACCACATGCTTTCAGCAGTCTTACTGAACAAACTTCTTAGGTCAGGACTCCTTCTCTCAGAGTCCAACCAAGGCTTCCTTTGTCACTTCAGGTGCCGTGAAGGGCAGGAAGAGAGAAAGGGGCCCTATGGGGTGTTTGTTCCTCCTTTGTATAGTTACAGACCCTCTCTTGAAAAACATTTCCAGCTGGGCACTAGGAGAGAGAGTCTATGTGGAAGGATGTTCCCTGCTGCTTTTTTCCTCACCTGTTTGAGCTTCCTTTGTTTCCCTTCCTGCCTGATGACTGTTGTTAGGGGGCTTATTCCTTCACCCACTTACTTCCCTGGTCCTTCTCGCATGAACAGAGAGCAACAATACCCGAAGTCCAAAGGTGCAAACAATTCGATGTTTATTGGGGTGAACTTCCAGCAAGCATGATTCCAGTTTCCTTCCTTAGTATCCTCCTTCCCAGCTCTGACACCACAGAGCCCTACACCTGTGTCCCTGTTCCCATTCCTGCCCTTAGCCAAACATTATTCCAATTTCCTTACCCCCATTCCCTGTTCCCATTTCCCCCTTTAGCAAAACATGATTGCAATTTCCTTACCCCTATTCCCTGTTCCCATTTCCCCTCTTTAGCAAAACATGATTCCAATTTCCGCACCCCCATTCCCTGTTCCCATCTCCCACACCCCACCCCCTCCCACCCATGCCCACTCACTTCCTCATCGACTACAGATTATATAGTAAAACTTGAGTTCTGCTTAGCTATACCTTAACCAATCATTTTCCTGAAATTTAACTAACCAATCCTAACATATTGTAAAATGATTATGTAACCAATTATATCCCACCACTTTAATTAGTTTACACCCAGCAAAATTAATTATACAGCAGACAGGAACAATCACAGAACCAGTCAGAGATTATACAGACAAACAATAGCAAAGTGGGAACTATAATGACAAAACAATACAGAAGTGAGGATTTCACATCCCAGTATTGATAAGTGAGTTCTTGCCAGACAGGATGCTGTTTCCTTTTACATTTTCTAGGCACTTCCCTTTCTCTGGAGGTGATAGGCATTATCAGGACAGGATTGTATTCCTAACAGCCCAATAGCACCTTCTTTCAATGTGACTAGTTTGGAATGTGAGGATGTGACCGGTCACTTCCTAGCTTCTGGCTGCCTCTGCTGCTTAGCCAAAGGCCTTAGCCTAAGAACAGGGCCTCAGACAGTCACAGTAAGAGAAGGCCCTTACACCAGCAGACAGTGATTTTGATTCTTTCTTTTATACCTCTATAACTAGTCAAGTGATAAGAATACACCTAAATTCTTAGAGTATAGGCCTTTACAGACAGGCCTGAATATCTATATCCTAACAACTGTTTACTGCTTAAATGCAAATTAAGCAGAGCACACATTCCTTTGTTTAGAACAGACTTGTTTGCCAAACCTCAGTTTGGAACATGTGTTAATAACAGCACACAGTGGAATCTTACAACCTCGCATATAATGTTGCCACTCATATTTTACCAGGATGATACTGATCAGCAAGTTATGAGTTTTCAAATGCTACCTTATGAGGTATACTTGTACAATGATTATTACAATAGTGTGTAGGGTGTGAATGCAGGGATGCATTCTGTCACACCATCACTTGAAGTCTTTAAATCAATATTGGATGTTTGGTGCTATTATGATTATTATTAGAGCTGGTCGGAGAATGGAATTTCCATTCAGTGAGAAAGTCTAAAGTTTTGAATGTTTTTTTTTTCATTCTGAATTGGAACAAAAAGCTGTATTTTCATAATTTCCTGTAACATGAAAATCCCTCCAAAATTTCAGTTCAGAACTATCAAAATATTTCAGTTTGGAACTACTGAAACATTTCATTTTGATAAGGGCAAAACATTATAGATTACATTTATTTTATATTAAACTATTTTAATATGAAGTCAAAACAAAAAGGAATTGAAAAGATAGACAAAATGAAATGTTTCAACATTATTGAAACCAAGAAACTCAAAATAAACTGTTTTGACTTTTTTCCCAGTTGAAAATTTTGTCAAAATCTTACAGCAAAAAGTGTGCCTATGAAACCTTTTGATTTTGATGAAACTGCTTTTTCCAACAGAAAAACTGTTCCATCTAGCGTTGCCAACTTTCTAATTGCACAAATCCAAACACCCCTGCCCCGCCCCTTCTCTGTGGCCCCACTCCCCACTCTTAAACCTCCTTTAGCACATGCACAGGCAGGGCCACACTCAGCTGCAGAAAGACACAGATACTGAGATCAGCTATGGGAAGACTCAGCTTAAGGGACTTGCTCCAGCACTCAGGTGCCCACCTCCCTTGGAGTGCAGACCCAAAGGTATATTGTCTTGCACTACATAGAAAGATCTGCACAGCGCAAGCTCATAAGAATTTGCTCCCTCCCTCAAAGTGAAGAGAGACATGCACAACTTCTTCCCCCCCAGTTAGAAATTGCACAAACTGGGTTTTATAATAAACAAAACAACTTTATTAACTATAAAAGGCAGATTTTAAGTGATTATAAGGGATAGCAAACAGAACAAAGCAGATTACTGAGCAAATAAAACAAAACACGCAAACTAAGCTTAAGATCTTAAAGAGACTAGTTTCAAGAAAACAACAAGGAGTCTGGTGGCACCTTAAAGACTAAAAAAGTCTTTTAGTCTTTAAGGTGCCACCAGACTCCTTGTTGTTTTTGTGGATACAGACTAACATGGCTACCCCCTGATACTTGGTTTCAAGGAGTAATTTCTTACCCTAAATGTTCTTTTAGGCAAGTTGCAGAGTTTCCATAGCTTAGAGTTCCAGGTATTTCTCTTTACAGACTAGACTCCTGTCTTATTCTGGACTCACCACTGCCTTTTCCCTCAGGTTAGTTCCTTTGTCTATTCAGGTATTTTGAACAGTCTTTCTTCTTGGGCAGGCAATGGAGGAGAGTGCTGTTTGCCTTTACATAAGGCAGGAATCTTTTGTTTCCCCAAACTTGACCTCCCACTCCTGTTAGTGGAAAATTACTAGAAGTCCAAGATGGTGTTTAGTACCAGGTGACAGGACCACCTGACCTAGTAGTGTCACAGCTACATCCCAGGATGACTCTCAGGAAGGAGAGAGATTAGTATCTTCACAGTCTTGTTGTTTCTTCCTAACAGCCCACAAAGGCTGATAGCCTGTTGTCTGGGAGGGTGTTTCCCAAGTACACACCCGGTTGTAATTATTACTTACATAGTCCATATTCCTAACTTTATATACAGAAATGATACATGCCTACAAATTGGATAATTACATTCAGTAACTTATAACCTTTCCAATGATACCTTACAAGACCAATTTTGCATAAAATATATCGCAGTTATGCTATATACATAAGCATATTTCTATGAAGAATATGCATTAAACGTCACAATATGCACTTACAGTATATAGTCCCTTTCGTCTAGCATCTCAAAGCATGCAAGTCTTTACAGTGACTCAACAAGCAATGAACAAATCCCAAAAGGTTCAGAGATTCTGTATTGATAAGCAGTTCAAGTTCAAGATGTTTACTGATACCAGTTAGTCTGAAAAACTGGGCAGGAAATATTTCTGTCCCCTAGTCTTCATTTTTAAGCCCCCCTTCCTAGTGAATAACACTAGCACCTGCCTTTGGTGATGTTCACAGCTTTCCAAAGCAGCAGCTGCAAAGTGAAGCTAAAATGATTTGTCTATTTTACTTCTGCCCACAGGGTTCTCACCAGCAGCAGTGAAAATTGACAGACTCTGGTCAGTTTTCACTCTGCTACAGCTTGCAGATGCTGTAAACTGCACCTGAGGCACTGTGTGCCTGCAGACTCAGGAAGGCAGCACTGCATCAGTTACACTCAGGTCACATTTGAAAGAGTATCTTTACAACAAGACTTAATTTTAGTTTTAAAATGAAAGTTTAGATTGTGCAGGGATTCACATAACTTGCCTAGGAAAGCATCCTCCTTGGGTGAATGGGTCTTTCAAGTGATTCCTATAATGTAATACCCAAACATAATATGTTTCATAAAGTGTCAGAGCTTGCTCCTCACACTTAGCAAATCCAAGCTGGCAAGGCTGGATTTCACATCACCTGGGACATCAACAGCCATGGATCTATTGCAATTCTTAGAGCACTGATAACTACACAGAGAAATAAACCACACCTCCTCCTCTCCTGTTCTAGCCAGCCTGCCCTGGCCGGGCATCCAGCTGAATCGACCTTGTGATGCGTTTTTTAAATGCTATTAAACTGTCACATTAGGAGCACTCCTTGCCCAAAATACATTGTATACCTTTGCAAAAAATAAGTGAAACAGTAAATAATTCAGTGGACACCAAACTCCTGGTTAGCAGGGTTTGGATTTAGGTCTGTGGAGGTGAAAACGAACACATTCAATGTACCCCTTGGATCTCCAGCCAAAGGCAAGCAGTAACCACAGCAGGTAGTTAGGCATGTAAAGGGCTCTTTAACACACGTCCGCTTTAGGAGCCAACTGCTAATATCCTGGGACTAGCTACTACAACATAGCACATAGCAAACTATATCACCCTGGACACTCCCTTTCTTAGGCCTGGATTGGGAGCAGTTCCGTGCCCAGCTCCAGGGAACATCAGGCTCTTTGGCTCTGGAGACCCTGTGTCTCCTTGGCTGCAAGGCTTCCCTGGAGCCCCATTCAGGAAAGGTCTAGCCAGCAGCTGCTCCCACGACGCTCTTCAAATGGGCTGTAAAAATATGACTGAGCCTACTGCCACCTCTGTGAATCTCTGCACTGGCTGTCCTCTCTGTTCCCTCATCAAGCTCAAGCTTCTAGTTCTCACAGTCAAGGCATTTCAGAGCTCTGTCCCACCCATCACACTGCCCTCTTCTCTTATCACATCAGTCCCTCTAGTCCAGCAGCACTGCTGGCTGTCCCAACCTCGATTCTGGTTCTCCTGCAGCTATCTTCATGCTTTCTGCCTGTCACATATAACCATGGTACCTCAAAGCCTGGAAGTAGGAGTGGGCTCAGATACCAGATTGATGCAGGGCAAGCATGTAGATGTATAACTGGCCAGAACTGACAGCAAGCACTCTGGAATTGTTCTCAGCAGCTGTGGCTGGAATGGCACTGTGGGTCAGACTATTCAGGACATTGCAAGGGGGAGGGGGCAGCCAACCCTCTGACTCCATCCCCAGCACACTCAGATAGGAAACCATCCATTCCCAGGAGCCACACCAGCTGGGGGATGAGGCGGGGAAGAGAGAAAGAGTGTGTGTGTGCAGGGGGACGCGAGAGGTTATACCAGCACCTAACTCTGTCCAGCCTTGCCCCTACCCCAGGTTCCCAGGCTGGCTGGGCCAGCTGGACAACAGGGAAGAGGGAGGCAGCCGATAGTTTGGTGCAATTTGATTTTTTTAAAAAGCAATTCACAAGACGTACTTTGGCTGTTCTGCTTTGCTGTTTCCCTGGCCCATCCTTTCTGACCCTAAGCTCTTTGGGAGGTGCAGTCCCTGGGCCCAAGTCTCCAGTGCAGTTGGGATGCATCTCTTCAGTGGAGCCAAGTAGCCCTAAATTCATTGTAAGTTGGCACCGGATGACTCTTTGTGCAACTGTCCTACAGAAGTGACCTCTGCCTAGAGGATCCTCCAGTGGGACAGAACCGGTGTAGCGCTTCCTACAGCAAGGCCCTCCTCCTGGCCAATGGTACGCAGGACTGCATGTGGCCAGGTACAAGGAGGCATAGCTAAGATATTCCTGCATCTGGCTGATCCCTGTCAGCTGTAATGGCCCCTGGGAGTTGCTGACAACTGATGTAGATCGGATCAGCCTTTAAGCTTCTCTAGTTTACACTGGAGACTGGTCCAGCACCTGGATGGTTTAAGAACTGGAAAACCACAAAGTGGGCTTAAAAGAACCTTTGCTTTCCCTGCCCCGCAATCTGCACTGAGTGCTGCTCAGCCAGAGAGGAGACTTGCAGCCTCAGTGGCTGTTCTGCACGTAGGACTGGTGCCTCTGCGCACCACCACACTACCGACATGAACTAAAAAGAGTAACACCAACGTCTGAATTGCTTTGGAAATGAAGGGTGGGGCTGGGGAGCCAGCGCAGGCCTGAGTGCTGAAGTTCTGTGCTCACAAAGGCCCCTCAGGAGGGGGACAGTGTGGAAGAAGACTGCAGAGTGGCCCCAGGTAGAGGGTATGGCAGCAGCCTAGCCCAGAAGTGCCAAAGGCCTGTGTGACACTGGCAGACCAGGTGCCAGCCCATGCCAAGGCCCCAGGCCTCACTGAATGCTGACAAATGCATAGCTGGGAACCAGTCTGGCTCCCTGTGCGTTAGCATTATCAAAATAGGTACTAGAGGTTCAGTTGATAAGAATGTGTCTAGACTTTATAAAGTGCTTGTAGGATGCTGCCTGTATTAATCTCACCTATAACCTCTATAGCCCATGGTATAAAGTTATAGGGAGCGTTTGCATTGTAAGCCTCTGTAATTGTGTAACTCACCAAATAGGAAAAGCAGCATTGATTAAGGTATAGTGCTTGTCTAGCACCCAAGATGGCCTATTGAAGGCAAATGACGTATTGTGTAGCATCAAAGGACAGAGACTTTGCTGATTGCATTGCTAACTCTCTCCAGGAAGAGACACAGATGCCTGAATTCCTCACATCAGGGTTTATTACAACTCTCGATCACCTTTTGAAACCATACACTGAAGTCACTGGTGTATCTATTGCCTGCTTTACATAACTCATTCTTTTCCCTAACTAATAAACCTTTAGATAATTTATTGCAGGATTGGACACAGGCATTGTCTTTGGTGTGAGATTTAAGGAACCAATTGATGTGAGGTAAGGGTCCCGTCTCTTGGGACTGGAAGCAACTTGAATATTTTGTGACCATTTATCACATAGTCCAGCTGGCCTGGGTGGCAAGATAGACGCTCCAGTCTAAGAGGACAGTCTGTGACCCATTATAAGACTATTGTAGTACTTTGGGAGTTCACATTTGTTTGTGGGTTGGTGAAATCTAATTTCACACAGTTAGGGGTGTCTGCCTTGAGCCAGACAGTGTGGATAACTGACACAAGGAGGAAAGGTCAGAACTATAACAGGCACCAAGAGCTACTGCTGGTGTGTGAGTGTCTAGGAGCCGTGACTAAGCCAGTAAAGTCCAAGAGCTACGAGTCTTTTTGGAACCTGGTGATGCACCCCCTGGTAGCAGGTAGAGAGACAATCTCGGTCCTTTTCTCTAAAGTCTTGTCTACACATGGGATATTTACAAAAGGAATTCTCATTACTGTTATCACCAGTTCTTCTACAACAATGTTAGCACCCACTGGAGCCCTAGCCCTGGAGAGAAAGAATAGTCCAGCGGTTAGGGTACTAAATGGGTGCGGGCTGTGCTTCAGACGTCCTGTGTGACCTGGGCCAAGGTTTTTAGCCTGTCTGTGCCTCAGTTTCCCATCTGTGAAGTGGATATAATAGCACTGCCCTTCCTCACAGGGGTGTTGTGAGGATAAAAAGCTTACAGAGCATGAGACCCCATTACTATGGAAACAGGGAACATACAAGTACCTAAACCATATAGACAGGTCAGCTCAGGCTCCTGCAGTTGGACCTGCAGTTTTACCCCTGATTCGACTGTACTTACTGCCAGCAGGTTTAAATAACATGGCGGTAAAAACAGGTCACTAGAGCCTTGTCTACACTAGGGCTCCCATAAGCACTGAACAGATCCTAAGAATAGCGGGAACTGTTCTTTAAATCAACGTAAATGTTCCATCTTAGGAGTAGGTAACACTTACATCTTCAACAGGTCACGCCATAGCCAGACATGTAAATGAGGTGAACAAGGACAAATATTATACGCACATCTATCCTAAAGCAGCCCACTGCAAGGCATTCCATTGCTCAGATCCTAAGAAGATCTCATACACTTGTAGATTTATTTCAAGGGTGCATCTATTATCCACCCAATAGATTACATCCATTAAGGCCAGAATTTCACCCACTAGCCCTGCAGCAAACCCACTGACTCACTGTTGAACTGAAGCACATCTAAATGAAAGACTCCCACACTTGATTTCAAGACTGCCACTGATGGAGAATTTACCTCATTCATTGGCAAACTGTTCCCAACTCTTAAATAGCCTCATCTAAACATTTGCGTCTTACTTTCAATGAGATCTTTGCTGACTTCAGACTCCAGGTATGGCTCAAACTGAGCTATGCAGCATGACATTGTCAAAAGGAGACGTATCATTTGTAGGCCCACTGTTGCTACATTTTTATACCAATATTAGAATCTGAAATGTTGGTAAGTAGGATTTTTTCTTCCATTTATGGACAGACATTTTTAACATTCCACCTGTGACCTTATATTTTGTTATGTCTAACCTGAAAATTCTCGAAAAGATGGTTCAAATCAATGATTATATATTCTTTATGTTTACATATTTTTTGCATCTACTACAAACTAAATGCAATCTCTTTTTCAGCTCTCCTGTCTCTTTGGTCAGTGTCCCGTGAAACCATGCTCTATGTAGTTTGCAAGTGGGAGAATGAGCTGCTCCTCAAAGACTCTTGGGACAAAACTCAGTGTTTCCCCACACTATTTCATTTGCCTGTAAGGAAGAGTGAGCAAAAGCGACACCTGCCAGCCAGAGTGACAGAGATTAAAGAGGAGCGAGGTCTGAATGAGATCAAGAAGAGCATGATTGAAATATTCTGGATAAAGTACAATATCTATTGGCTTTTTAATGGCCCTGGCCCTAGATCTATAAGCTAAAGTAACATTTTGAAACAAGATGTTGTTCAGCAGGTAGGTGTTCCGAGCTTCCCCAGTTCCAGTGGTTTCATTTATTTTCACATTTGTCTCAATGTTAAAACCCATTTTATTTGTACCATATAAAGCAATACAGTAATTCACAATAATGGAGTCCTGGTAACTATGAAGGGTGGGATTTTCCAAAGTTTCCAAGTCACTTGGGAGCACACGTCCCTTTGAAACTCAGTGATGGCATCTGGTCTAAAGTCATACAAGTGCTTTTGAAAAATGTATCACACAACTGAAGCTAAATGAATATTTAGTGAGAAACCTCTAACTTTCATAAATTTTAATACAAAACATGCAAAGAACCCTACATCTTTAGCCCTTGTTAGTTAAGCAGTGGCTTAACACTAAATCACTTTATCTCCTATTTTCCATGATACTCTAGAGGTATTTTCTCATTGAATCAAACGAGAATGAAATCTTTTAAGAAAAAACATTCTTAAAATTTGGTTTGATAAACAATCACATTTAGTATACTGGACTTTTACACAATAAGGTTATTTTAAGTTAAACAATTGGTTAAAACTTTCAATCAAGTTGAATCCAGGAAAATAGGAGCAGGAAAGGGCTAAATAAATTTCTCAGAGACAAGATAAAAAGAAACCTACCTTTAATCAAGGACATGAACGCATATGCCCACAGACAGAAGCCGGAGTAAAGAAATCCTAGACACTTCTCCAAAAGCATTATCCAAAAAGTACTACAACTCCCTTTTGAGACGAGAGGTTTGGAAAAGCAAAGGAACAGGACAGAAGGTGCGTGCGACCCTCAGTTCTTGAACGGTCTCGGTGATGTAAAGACGTATTTCAGTTCTGCATTCAAAGCAAAATCTGCAGCCAGAGGATCACTGTCGCTCTTACTACTGCCAGGAGAAGAGACTTCATGCTATTTGCAGAAAAGAGAACAAACCTGATCAGTGTCAGGTGAATCACCACATTTCCAGCTGCTCTCCACCCCTTCCAGGGTGTGTGTGACAAAGCAAGAGCCGCAGGGGAGCTGTGTTTGTGGGAGGGGGTCGACACCACCAGCCCTTAGGAAAGCCAGACAGCACTCCCACTAAGTTGACAACGTTTGCCCACAGGCAGCAGCTCTATCTATTCTTTGGTGTGGCTTCTACACAGATCCTGCATGTTAAACTAGCAGTATATGCAGGTGAACCCCCCTCACTTTTCTAGATGGGGAGCTTTTCTGCAGAGGGAGAAGTGATATTCTCTAGGTTCAATAATCAGAAACCATCGGAACATTGAGACAGATATTGCATTCCATGCTATAACGGCTCATTATAGCATCGTTATTATTGTCCAGCAGAGCCCACAATGTTTTCCAGACATTCGAGAAAGATGGTCCCTACCCCAGCAGCTCACGGTTTCAATGCCCTGCTATAGTTTTCTAGTGTGGTTCATGTATCAATAAACCACTGGTACCGGAGGATTCACAGAGGAGTATTGAAAAACCATCAATTATTAATTTGGCAGGAGCGCCTAGCAGTCCCAACTGAAAGCAGGGCTCCATTCCAGCATACATCATATTTATACAGAGTAGGAGACAGCCCCTTGCCCCAGGCCCCAATCCTGCAATGACAGACACATGTATGACTTTATGCACAGTGCGTAATGCCATTGACTTCACCCACCCACAGCATATTAAGCACGTATGTCTCTGCAGAATAAAGGTTTACAGAGACAGGCCAGGTAAAAGAGAAAAGAACCACCTTATTTTACAAATGGGGAACAGAGGCACCAAATGTGTTTAAAGAAACCTCTGCATAATAACTTCCTATCTAGACCGTTGTTCTAAAAAGAATCCCTGTTGTGTGAGATCAATGCAATATAAATGACTGGATAAAACAAATACTATTAATTTCCAGTCTGTTATTTTTGTTGTTGTTTACACACGTGACATGCACTGATGACAGAAACAGAAGAAAATGCCTTTGTATTACAGAAGTAAATGCTATAGTTAAGGGTGAGAAAGTATTTCTGTTCTAAACACCTCTCTTCAGTTGCTAATAAATAGACAGAAATGTAGAGGTTGGGGTAAAAAAAGAGAAAAGAGGTCTGGGACATTAGCCTATACCAGGGGTAGGCAACCTATGGCACGTGTGCCAAAGACGGCACGCAAGCCGATTTTTAATGGCACGTTGCTGCCTGCCGGGTCCCAGCCGCGGGCCCCGCTCAGCCCGCTGCCGAACCCAGGCCGGGACCCTGGCAGGCAGCAGCGAGCCATTCAAAATCCTGCCCGCCCCGGCCCGCTCTTCTCCACCCACCCCCTAGCGGGGGCAGGATGAAGAAGCTTGGTCCTGCCGGCAGCTGCTGCTGCAGGGCAGGCGAGCTCCCCCTCCCCCGCCTCTTCCCCCAGCATGCTGGGTTCCTGCCCCTCCTCCTCTCCCTCCCTGCTGCCCATCAGCTGATGGTCCTTGCGAGGGAGGGGGAGAAGTGGAGCCGCAGCACGTTGCTCTGGGGAGGAAGTGGAGAAGAGGTGGGGATGGGGCCTTGGGAAAGGGGGGGTGGAATCAGGGCAGATCCCCTCCAGCCCCCTGCTGTGAGCTGCACCCCCCACACATACCCCGCCCCCCCCAACACCCCATGCCCTGACTCCTGCACCCTCCTCACATACCCCCAGCCCCCTGCCCTGACTCCTGCACCCCCCCACGACCCCAGCCTTGACTCCAGCACCCCCACACATACCCAGCCCCCCCACACCCCATGCCCTGACTCCTGCACCCTCCTCACATACCCCCAGCCCCGTGCCCTGACTCCTGCCCCCCCCAACTCCAGCACCCCCCACACATTCCCAGCCCCCCACACCCCATGTCCTGACCCTTGCAGCCCCCACATTCCCACCCCCACCCTGAGCACCAAATGGGAGCTCCTGCACCCCCCACACATTCCCTCCTGCACCCTTGCACCAAATGGGAGCTGCCCAGATAAGCACTCCACACCCAAACCTCCTGCCCCAACCCTGGGCCCCCTCCCTCATTCTAGCTCCTGGCCAGACCCTACACCCCAACCCCCAGCCCTGTGCACTCCTTAAACCCCCAGCACTGTGCACTCCCACCCTCAGCTCAGTGCAGAGAGAGAGGAAGAGAATGGGCTAGAACCAGGGAGAAGGTAGGTACCCACTCTGTGTGGACAGGGCCGGGATCCCAGACCAGCAGCGGGCTGAGCAGGGCCAACAGCCGGGACCCTGGCTGGCAGGAGCCCGCGGATGGAACCCCAGACCAGCAGCGGGCTGAGTGGCAGCAGGCTGGGGTTCTGGCTGCCAGCCCCTTGCCAGCCGGGGTCCCGGCCGCAGGCCCCACTCAGCCTGCTGCCGGCCTAGGTGAATGGAACTCCAGGCTGGCAGCAGGCTGAGCGGGCTGGCGGCGTAAGATCAGCATTTTAATTGAATTTTAAATGAAGCTTCTTAAACATTTTGAAAACCTTGTTTACTTTACATATGACAATAGTTTAGTTATGTAATATATAGACTTATGGAGAGAGACCTTCTAAAAAACGTTAACATGTATGACAGGCACATGAAACCTTAAATTAAAGTGAATAAATGAAGACTTGGCACACCACTTCTGAAAGGTTGCCGACCCCTGCAGTAGAATGATGGATAAGGAAACTGAGAAACGTAGTGAGCAAATGGGCATGATGTTGTGTGGTGGATTTTAAGGGAGTTTGGTTTTTTTAAGTTTGTTGAACCTCCAAAATATTTCCGACGTTTGACCATTAAAAAGAGACTTGCTTTGCTTTCAAGGTGCATTCTACATGGTTGCATTGGTCTCCCCACGTCCCTTAAATCTGTTGTAAATACCTGCAGCCCTGATGTCAGAAAGAATAGCATATAGTCCTCTTTCTAAAATTCATAGTCTGTTCAAGTGGATAATTGATTGGACAGCTGACTAAGCATTCTGACCTCTCCAGTATCCAGCAAGATTGATGGCTCTTCCCTTCTTTCCTGGTGAACTGAAGCATGCAAGCCTACCTTTTGTTGTTGTGGAAACGCTGAGTGCTTAGATGGCCCTTTATTTAAGTGGCATCAGTGAGATAACCTGTGAGGCAGGGAAACACAGGGCAGTGGGAAGACAATGGATGAGGATCAAAGCAAACAGGAGGTAAAGTGTTCATAAAGTGGGAAGTGGATGAAGAGGAGGATAGATGACCACAGAAGCAGAAAGCCAATCAAGTGGAGTATTCATTATTTTCCGGCATTGAGTCAGAACTAGACCCGTGTCAATAACAATGGCTGAACCAAAAACTTCATGCTGGTCTAGGAAGGAGGCGCACTGTGTGAATGGCAGGCCCCAGCAGGATTTTGTGGTGAGTAAACTAAGAGATCCTCCTTCTTTAAACTTATCAAACAGTGTATCCACCCCATCTTGACATGCTCCTTCTAGCATGTGCTCTCCATACCACCATCCTGTCCACTGGACAATGGAACTCCAATGCTGTGGTAAGAAGAAGTCTCTCTATGCTTTTCATGCAATCAAGGCAATTAGCATTTAGTCACTTGTTTGCTGTTGAGCAGCACACCTCACATTTTATCAAGCAAAACACGATTGCAATTGGGAAGTATCTGATGATGACAGGCATCAAGGGATTTTGCACTAATTTTTTTTTAAGGAGAAAGTAGGAGGAAGGAATTGAAAGTGAAGCCTGGGAACAGCTGGCTTCGCATTTGGGTCACCCAGTTATCCAAACCCAGATTTGTAAAGCTAACAACGTGGGAGTAAATCCACCGTATACTTCGGATTTCATCTGATGTCCACATGCTGAAACTGCCTCTTTGGGGCATGCATACCCTGCTTCAGGAAGCAACGCTGAAATTGAGCATCACTTCCCGAGCTGCTCATCTGAACTTGCTGTTACTTGTCCGCACAAAAGGGTCTCGGTGAACTCCACTGAATAGCTTTAGCACAATGACATCAGTTTACTATGAGAGGAAGTTCCCGCCTGCTCAAGCATGACTGCAGTCAACAGAAAATCCAGCCACAGGGAGCCTCTATAAAGGATTTGTATTTTTATGGATAGGCGTTAGCAGGCATAGATGTGTGGTGGGAGGACCAGCATATGTCCTGCTATATATTTCCATGCACAAAGCCCTACCACTTTCAGGCAGATTGACCTCTGGTTTAGATTAATAAGGCTGCAAAATCCAGAAAGGAAATTCTGCTCAAGCGAGTACAAACTGTGTGTGTCTCTCTCTGTAGCAGGCTGCATCTGAGCATGAAATAACAGCTGCCTCTACAGCAGGACAGCTGCCTCTCTCCATTTCAGTGTGCACTACAGAGAACATAAGCTGTGCCAGATGCAAGCTGCCTCCACCACGTGCGCTACAATGCCGCATTATTTTGTGTGTCATGCTGCTTCCCGTTTTCATAGCTATTTTTCCTTTAATTTCCTAGTTATTACTGAACATGTATATTACAATAGTGCACAGGGGCCAACCAGTCCAGGGCCACATTGTGCTACATTCTGTACAAACATATATAGGGGAGAAGCTTCAGAAGCGCCAAAGGGAATTAGAGGCATAAGTTCTACTGATGTTCCACTGGGTGCCTATCTCTGTTCAGTTCCTTTGAAAATCTCCTTCATTGGAAACAGTGCTTCCTGCCCCAAAGAGCCTACAGTCTAAAAGATACAACATAACAGATGGCCAGGCACACAAATGGGCAGGCAAGGAGTGGTAATAAAAAAATAAATGGAAGTTTTAGCACAGACTGGCTGTGTGCACAGTTTATTTCATTTTATGTTTCTTCTCTTTTTAAAGAAGAGAACCATAAACAGTAAGAAAAAATGACTTCTAATACATTTTCAGTAGTCAAGAGCTTCTCATGTCTGTTTTCAGGGTCACACCTGTTGTTAACATATCATCTTGTGTTCAATAAATAATGCTTCTTTAAACTTATTTGTGGGAGGTGGGGGGAAGGGGAGAGGAAGGGGGAAGCCCTCTGGCATTGTGTAGTTTTCATTTCCAATCCTGAGAAGATCAGCAGGAGCTTCAGTGTTAAAAGAGCTCTGCATCTCTCTCCGTGCTCGATTCTTTTTATAGAACTAATAACTTGACACAAAAGTATCTTCGCAGAAAAACCATCACATGTTAATAAGGTCACTTTACGTACAAAGATGAAGGTGATGGGGAAAACTGTTGTTTTCATTTAATTCAGCACCTTTCCTAAGCCAACAAAAACTTGTTTATACTTCCATTGCTTTTTACACCGTAGATTAGTATCAGACCTTCATTAATATGGAGGTGCATCCCACCAAAAAACTTTTTATTTCTACTATAACAAAATGCTAGGCCTAACACACAAGCACACTGCAATGGCTTTTTAAGTCTGCATATGCAACCTTACTCCAGGCTAAAAGTTGATCTTTTCTCGAAAATGTTTTTTTTTAATTGCTAATTGAAAAATGTTCTTTGTATGTAACTAATATAAGGGGAGGGTTTTTTTAAAGGTGCCTAGCAGATTTGGGAGCACAAGTCTCATTGAATTACAGTGAGACTTGTGCTCTTAAACCCCTTAGGCACTTTAGAAAATTTCCCCTTAATTCATAAATAAAATTTAACCATTAAAAGTGCAAATATGTGAGGCGTTTCACACAGAAGGAGTATTGTAGTAGCACACATTTGTGTCCTTGTAACTAAAAAAATACTGCTGTAACAATAGCTGATTATTGACTGGCAGATAGAAAAATTCCCTTTCATATGACACCTATCATGGAAGGCAAAAGTAAGAAAGGACAGAATATCTGGAGCACTTGGCCCATTTGGCATTGGTGAAACAAATGATAGAGGAGAAAGATTCATAGAATTTTGCAAGAAACATGACTTCATTATCAGCGGTGCTTATTCTGAACAAAAGGTGCAAGGTGTATATGAGACTCACTGAGAGGGACATATAAAAACCAAATTGATTTTATCACGGTTAACCATAGATACAGAAATAGTGTTAGGAAGGTTAAGGTAATGCCAAGTGCAGATTGTGGATCAGATCATAGAGACCAAATATCAAACTGAAAAAGTTACAGAAAGCTAAACACTATCTAGGATGGAACCTTGGAGGTCTGAGGTCTGAATCATGAGAAGAGGTGATGCAGATCATTAATGCGAACAAAGATCAAGTCACTTGGGAATGTCTGAAAGATGCTATCAAAGAAGCTGCTGATAAATATGTAGGGAAGAAGTTAATAGCTAAGAAAGTCCCATGGCTAATGTCACTGCTGTAATGGACAAAAGAAGGAAAGTAAAAGCACAAAGATCAACAACAGAAAAAAAGGAATACTGAAGATTAAAAATGATAAAGAATAAATGCAGATTAGTAAAGTCTGAATGAATGACTGGATCAGAAATGCAAAGCAACTGGATAAAGCAAACAAACAAAGTGAGATGTATCAAAAGGTAAGTGCCATAAATTATAGAAGACGGGCAACCCTTAAGGACAAAAATGGACAATATGTGGCAGACCCTAAAGACAAGAAGAACAAGCGATGACAAGAATATACCAATTAGTAAAAGGCCTGATAAACCTCAACTAGAGATCAATCAAGTCAGCCCACCAATAATGGACGAGGAATCATGGCAGCAATAAAAAGACTTTTGAATGAAGAAGCCCTGGGATGTGATGAAATACCAGCTGAATTGTTAAAAAAAATAGGGGCCAAAGGCTTAAAAGCCCTTTGAGAGGTAATGAAGAATCGGTTTGAGCCAGGAGAATTGCCAGAAGACTTTACAAAGTTCATGGTGTTTCCAAATCTCCAAAAAGAACAACACTATGGATTGTCAAGATTACAAACAAACAGCCTACTATCCCATGCCTGTAAGATACTTTTGCAAGTTGTTCAAGACCAAATACAAGGAAGGATTGATAAGGAAATAAGCAAACAACAATACAGCTTCAAATGTGGAAAGGGCATGATAGTCACCATTGTGAACTTGAAGCTTATATTACAAAGATCAATTGAAAGAGAGAAAACAGTATACTTGTGTTTTATTGACTTCTAAAAATCATTTGACAAGCACTACCACTTGAAATTGCTCAACATATTGTAAACTGTAGGGATTGATGGATATGAACTCCAAGTAATAAAACAATTATACTGAAATCAGAAGGAGACTATAATGGGAGATGAAAATACAGAACAGAGATCAAGAGAGAAGGAGTGAGACAAGTTTGTATAATGTCAGCAGAGGATCATACAGAATGGACTGCCATGGTTGCAAACGTCCAGTAATGGGGATGCCATATAAGATGATGATCATGATTTATTTGTGTAAGCAGTTTCCTTTTATGATCAAACAAAAAATAAAGTTGCTTTCCAGTTTCGTCAAACCAAGAGAGAATAATATTTTATGCAGGTAGCTTTTGAAATTTCATTTAGTTCCAAATCGGGATGAAGTCAATGTTGGAATTTTTCATGAAACAAAATATCCTGAAATTATAAATTTTGACCTCTATATTATACTATAACATAACATAAAAGTCAAAATGATAAAGTCCAAACAAAACATTTTGGCCGTATCAAAATGAAAAGTTTTGGTCATTTCCTGTTGAAAACTTTGACAAAATTGCTACACTTTTATTTTGTTGAATCAGGATTTCCCAGTGGAAGACTGTTCCTGCAGAAAATTCAGTTCTGAAACATGACTGCTTATAGCCTTCCACCACTTTTAAAGTATTTCATATAACAACTCTGGAAATTCTTGTTCTCCATCTAAATGTCTTTGGACATTTGAATCCTCCTGAGTTTGTAGCCTCAATATCCTGTGGCAATGAGTTCCACCAGCTAATTATATGTTGTATGGTGAAATATTTCCTTTTGTCCATTTTGACTTATCCTACCCCTGAAGAAGTAACACTGAAGACCAAAGAGAGGGGCCTTTCCTAAAGATTATCTGAACTGGCCAAAGGAAATAATGGGAATCTTATGGCAGAACCTATTCTTCTGCAATATCTAGACCAAAGAGTTCTGCGTAGGCTTTTCTGAAGCACCCAGAGTCTCTGAATCCTTTTGAAAATATTCACCCACCACCAATAAACTATGAAGAAACTTCTATAGTAGAAGTTCAGTTATTATAACCAGTAGTACCTATAGTAATACCTCTATCCAGCAAAGCCCTGAAGCACATATGTAATGTTAAAGCACAAGTGGTCCCATTGACTTCAATGGGATGAGACGAGTCCCATGCTTAAAGTTACACACGCACTTCACCGTTAGTGTATATTTGTACAACAGAAAATATCCAAGGTACAAAATAGTTAAGTGCAGCTGTTGGAAGCCTGCATGTGAAGGGCATTGTAGAATTAAGAGATACGAGGCCTTTTTCAAATGCAATTCTTTTTCAAGTACACTACGCTGGGGAAGACACTGTTCAGCTGCAGTTTGACATTGTACTGTTTTGTTGTGATTCAACTGGCCAGTTCATCCTTAAACTATGCAAAATGCTTGTTAGTGGAGGCTGTGAGTGTGCATACTTTGCTTGCCATCTGGTGACCAAGTAAGAGGTAGGGACCTTGCAGAAAATAGCTCCTGCAGGACATTCCATCAAGGTCATTGTCTGGTTCTTTCATGTACATGCAGCAGTGTAGTTCCTAGGAGTCTGGTCTGTTTCCTGAGTTCTTCTGAGCTGGGCAGGTGGTGTGTCCTGGTCCCTTGCAGTAAACACAGAGGTTCAGCTGTTGTTGACATGCTCTCTTCTCCGGGTTCCGACGTTGGTGACCCAGCCTGACCTGCATGGGTTCAGGATTCATTTGTACAGGTCTCAATGTGGAGGGTGGGCATGGGGGTGTTGAGCCAACTCTCCTTTCCTCCGTCTGTTCATGAAGACAAGAGTCAGTGCACAGGGTGAGGTCAATAAATATGGCTAGATGGGTGGGGTTTTGAAACGGGCTAGTTCGTCTTGTAGCTCAACATTGAGCCCCCACCAGAACGGGTAAAGTTGGGCTGCGTCAAGATTCTTTCCCCACTCTGAACTCTAGGGTACAGACGTGGGGACCTGCATGAAAACCTCCTAAGCTTACTTTTACCAGCTTAGGTTAAAACTTCCCCAAGGTACAAATTAATTTTACCCTTTGCCCTTGGATTTCCACTGCCACCACCAAACTTTATCTGGGTTTACTGGGAAAACGTAGTTTGGACACGTCTTTCCCCCCAAAATCCTCCCAACCCTTGCACCCCACTTCCTGGGGAAGGTTTGGTAAAAATCCTCACCAATTTGCATAGGTGACCACAGACCCAAACCCTTGGATCTTAAAACAATGAAAAAACATTCAGTTTTCTTACAAGAAGACTTTTAATAGAAGTAAAGGAATCACCTCTGTAAAATCAGGATGGAAGATACCTTACAGGGTAATTAGATTCAAAACATAGAGAATCCCTCTAGGCAAAACCTTAAGTTACAAAAAAGACACACAGACAGGAATAGTCATTCTATTCAGCACAGTTCTTTTCTCAGCCATTTAAAGAAATCATAATCTAACACATACCTAGCTAGATTACTTACTAAAAGTTCTAAGACTCCATTCCTGTTCTGTCCCTGGCAAAAGCAGCATACAGACAGACACAGACCCTTTGTTTTTCTCCCTCCTCCCAGCTTTTGAAAGTATCTTCTCTCCTCATTGGTCATTTTGGTCAGGTGCCAGCGAGGTTACCTTTAGCTTCTTAACCCTTTACAGGTAAGAGGATTTTTCCTCTGGCCAGGAGGGATTTTAAAGGGGTTTACCCTTCCCTTTATATTTATGACAGGCTGCCTCATTCCATTCAGCATCAGCCACGAGCCGTCGGAAATGTGCGGCATAGGAGGTGGCTGGCTCTTGCCCCTGGCAAAGCTTCCAGAAGGCAGCCTCTGCCGAGTGGATGCGGTGTGGGTCATTGAAGATTGTCATGAAGGCATCCCAGTTGGAGAGCACAGGGTTGCTCTGCTCCAACAGTGGGGGAGGCCCAATTGAACGCTTCGCTGGAGAGCAGGCTGAGTGCTAGTCCCACCTCAGTCTGGTCTGTGGGGTACACTAAGGGGTGGAGCAGGAAGAGCAGCCAGCATTGGTTCAGGAAACCTCAGAATTTCCAATCATCCAGCTGGGCAGTGGCACTGCAGGGGGTAGTGCAGGTGATGCACAGTCTATTTGAACACGTAGTGTCGCAGCTTTTCCCTGTGAGCATGTGAGCTGCCTGCATAGGGGCTGGGCCTCGGCAGTGACCTGTGCCATCTGAGCCTGCAACCGGTCTATTTGTTCACGCAGGGCCTGTGCTTCGGGTCCACACTGTGTAGCATGGTTCTCCACCTGCAGACAGGTGACCTTAGGGAGCCACTGGTTGGAGGACAGCCCGTCCCTTCTATCATCTGTGGAGGGGTTGGATGGATTGAGGAGGATGCAGATAGTCTGAGCAAACTGTCCTGACAGGGACAAGAGTAGTCAGACCGAGTGGTCGTAGCAGGAGTCGGGCTGAGTCAGGTACTGGGGTCAGAGTCTGAGAGGTGCCTTTTGGGTGAATTGACAGTTAGGCGTCAGGAGGCAGGCAGAGGCAGGTTACCAGGAGATTGAGGACAGGCACCATATTACAGACAGGAATTGAATAACAAAGCTGAGGACAAACCAGGGTCAGAAACCAGAGTCTAGGGTCTATCACAAGCAGAGTCTAGAGCAGAGACAGACAGGCAGTCTGTGTTCTTGATCAGACAGCTCCCCTTCATGGCTTCCTGGTTTATATACTGGTATCAGCCAATCAGGCGGCTGTGAGGGGCGGCCACTCTGGTCCTGCTGGGCAGAACTTCCTGCCAAGCCCAGCCTCACAAGGTCCTCCCATGGGAGCCCAGCCTAAGCCTCCGGTGATGATGCGGAAGTGTCAGCAGCCCAGAGCCCCCCTGAATCCAGCTTTCAGCCCTGCAGGTTCTAACACTGGCTGTTTCTAAACCTTGGTTTTCATTCTTGGCAGTCATCACATTAGCTAGAGAACACCATTAATCTGCTTCCACTTTATATAAACGACTCTGTGTAAAAAGAAGAAAAAGTGAAGGGTATTCTGGGAATTCTGTTCTCTTTCCCATAGCCTTCTTCCCCATCACAAAATTACCTGCCCTCTGGCACCAGCAATCAGCATGCCTGGCGTGAGTCTTTCAGCAAATGGTGTGGAGGTCAACCTGCCGCTAAATCGCTGCAGTTGTGAATCAGTGCCAAACATCTCTTTGCTCATTTGCAATGAAGTGTCTCCACCGGTTGCACTTCTTTTAAATACAGTCCAAAGACCAAATAGGAAAGCCTTGTTCTGTCAGATGAGGATATGATGGAGGAAGAGACAGGGGTTGGTGAATAATCTAAAGGGGGCTCAGCAAACCTTTAAGTTACTGTTATTTCTTTCCATTACAGTAGTGCCTAGAGTTGCCAAAAGAGATCAGGGCCTCCTTGTGCTAGGTTCTGTACATGCAGGTAGAGAGAGACAGTCCCTGCCCCAAACTGCTTACACTCTGAAGAGACAAGACAGATGAAGGGTGGGAGGAAGGATTGTTACGGGGCACTGAAATGCAGAGGAAGTAAACGATTTGCTTGAGGTCACACAAGGCATCTGTGGCAGCACTGGGAACTGAATACAGATTTTCTCTCTAGACGTGCTTTACACAGGTCAGATCCAGGGCTGATTGAAGGCAGTGGGAATCTTTCCATTGACTTCAGCAAGTTTTTGATCAGGCCCCATCTGAGGAACTCAAAACACTTTCCAAAGAAAGGAAATAAGCAAATATTACAGGGGTAGGGAACCTATGGTACACGTGACAAAGGCACTGACACTGCCCGGGTCCTGGCCACCGGTCCAGGGGCTCCGCTGCTGGCCTGGGGTACCAGCTGATGGCCCCCTGCCAGCTGGGGTTCCGTCTGCTGGCCCTGCTCAGCCCGCTGCCAGCCCCGGGTCCCAGCCACCGGTCCGGGGGGCTCTGCTGCTGGCCTGGGGTCCTGGCCACCGGCCCGGGGCTCTGCAGACACCCCCAGCTGTGGCGCACTGGCCTCAGCCTGGGGCAGTGAGGGGTGCAGACAGGGGCAAGAGGGAGCACAGCTCAGCACCCCCACCTTAAAAATTGTTCCAGCACCACTGTAGTGGGATATTTTAAAGTCCTGATTTGCTGCTTACATCACTCTCACGCCACGTGGAACAGTGCACTGCGTTTGACATTGAGATTAGAATGTACATGCAAGAACTGGAATCAGAATTTTCTGACAGATTTCCAGCGATTTGGCCCAGTGCTTTCTTTTCTAATTAAACCTGAAAAGTTCAAAGAAAGCAACTTGGATTTGTCTGTATTTCAGTGGATAGGTGTTGAAGATTTCAAAATGCAGCTCATTCAGTTAACAAGCTCAGAATTGTGGGCATCAAAGTTTGAAGATCTGCGGAGTGCACTTGAAGCTACCAAGAGAGAACATGGGGCATCTATTCTGACCTGCTGGACGTCCCTGCCAGTGAAATTTAACTGTTTGAAGAAAATTGAGTTTGCAATGCTTTCAGCATTTCAATCCACATACCTGTGTGAACAGGTATTTTCACACATGAAATCTGTCCTCTGTCCCTCTCGGAGCCAGTTAACAACTGATCACTCAGAAGCCTGTGTGCAGCTTAAAGTATCCAAATACCTGCCAGACGTTGGAAAACTCAGCAAGGAAAAGCAAAGGCAAGGATCACACTAAACTGATAAGATCTGCATTTTAATTTAATTTTAAATGAAGCTTCTTAAACATTTTAAAAACCTTATTTACTTTACATACAACAATAGTTTAGTTATGTATTTTAGACTTAGAGAAAGAGACCTTCTAAAAAGGTTAAAATGTATTACTGGCAGGCGAAAACTTAAATTAGAGGGAATAAATGAAGACTTGGCATATCACTTCTGAAAGGTTGCCGACCCCTGGCCTAGACCATTAATTTCCAGTCCGTTATTTTTGTTTTTGTTTACACATGATGACAGAAACAGAAGAAAATGCCTTTGTAGTACAGAAGCAAATGCTATAGTTAAGGGTGAGAAAGTATTTCTGTTCTAAACACCCCTTTTCAGTTGCTAATAAATAGACAGAAATGTAGAGGTTGGGGTGAAAAAAGAGAAAAGAGGTCTGGGACATTAGCCTATAAGGTTATGTTTGAAGGGGTCACCCAGGGATAAAGGAAAGAGGGAAGAGAAGACAAAACTGAGGAATACTGAAAGAGGGTCCCATCCAAAGCCCACTGACGTCTAGGAGACTTTCAGTGGGCTTTGAATCAGGTCCAGAGAGAGGAGGAGGAGGAGGAACAACCATCAAAGTGGGTGAATTAAAAAACAAAATGAATTTTTCTTCAACTTTTTGGTTCGAAAAATGTTTTGGTTGACCCAAAAAAATTTCCCTTCCACACTTTTGGTACTGCCAGTGAACTGAAAAAACCAAGTGGGTGAAGGAATATCTTTTAGTGGACCAACTTTTAATATGACCTCGCCCCCCTGTTCTCTCTAATATCTTGGGACCAACATAGCTACAACCCTGCATGCAGTGAACTGAAAAATCAGTTATTCGCACAGCTCTAATGTTGAGTCATTGATATAACAAAGTGCAGATGAAGCCATGGGGAACCAAAGTAAATCATCACTTGCCTGTGGCATGTCTCATGTACCCACCATTGGAGTATCCAGTTGCCAGATACAAGCTTTAAGAATACGTGGCTTGTCCTAGGTTTAGTCACTTCTCATTCCCCACTGCCGTAATTGCTGCAGAGGGAACATTGACTCAGAAGCTTTGATGTGCTTTCACCCAGCGTTAACGAGCTGACTCAGTGCTGTGCGTTGAACTCATTTCAAAAGGCGAGATGGCTCATGCAAAAACTAATGTGCACTTTGACAATGCCAGAAAGCCTTACAGCCGGGGAGAGCGCAGCAGCTGCTCCCTAATACCAAGAAAAAGAAAAGGAGGACTTGTGGCACCTTAGAGACTAAGAAATTTATTTGAGCATAAGCTTTCGTGATGATACAGCTCACTTCATCGGATGCATTCAGTGGAAAATACAGTGGGGAGATTTATATACACAGAGAACATGAAACAATGGGTGTTACCATACACACTGTAATGAGAGTGATCAGGTTTTCGTGCCCTCTCTGGAGGACGCCGTTGCCAGGGAGCTAGATGCATCAGCAGGGATCTGGCCATGCTGTAAAAATTCGGGCTGCAGGGCTAGCGGGCTGGGAAGGCTGGGATGCTGCACCAAACACTTTTTCTCTTGCCTCCTTCCTGCGTTGCTCTGGGTGTGGCTGAAGCTGACAAAGGTCACTTTCTCAGCTCCCTGCCCCAGCTGTTCCCCTGTACGAGGTGGCTGAAGGCCCAGCAGGGTGATGGTAGGAGAGTTGAAGAGAATGAGGTGCACACGTGGGAAGCTGCAATACCCTAAGTCTCTTTCAAAACCAAAAACACTGTGGTGGCTGCTCTAGGGACCACAGGAGAGAAAAATGCAACAGGTGCCTCCTCAAAAATTGAGTCTGTCTGATTCCCTCCATGCTCCCCTACAGCTGGTCTCAGGGGTAGCTCCCATGTGCGTTGCAGGCTCAGCCAGCTGCCAACCTCAACTCATCACAGTGAACAGCAGAGCGGCTAACAGAGGGAGTTTGCTTGGGAGCTGTCTGAGAGGAGGTACGCTAAGGGCTGCATTAGGGAGGCTGTGTTGGTGAGTATCTGAGTGTCCATTGTGGGGACAGTTTGACAGTTTGACCGTGTGCTTGACTGGTGATTTGAAAAGTGTGAATTGGGAGTGCTTTGTTCCAGGTGAGCCTTGAGTGGGTCTGACTGTTATAAAAAGCTAGTCAGCTGCGAACCAGCTGAGCGGCGAACAGCAGAGAGGCTAACAGAGGGAGTTCGCCTGGGGAGAGCCCACTGAGGCTTACATCTTGCCGGCTTCTCTGAGTAGTCACTACAACTCCTGAGGAAGCTCGTAGAAGGAAGGTAATATGGATGGGGAATGTTCAGCTGTTGTGACCTGCACTGGATGTGCCATGTTTGTCTTTCTTCCACAGGACAGAAGCGACTTTGTCTGTACAAAGTGCAAGCTGGTCTCCATACTGGAAGAGAATGTTCAAGGTCTGGAGCAACAGGTATTGACCCTGCGTTGCATAAGAGAAACTGAAGATTTCCTGGACAGAGGTCAGGATATGCTTCCACAGGCACAACATTCTGAAGATTCAGAGCAGGCTGCACTGCGGGGACAGGAGGACGATGAAGAAATTTGGCAGCATGTGACCTCCAGAAGAAGAAAGGGGAGTGTCCATGTACCAGCAACACAGATACAGGTAAGCAACCGTTTTCATGTTCTCTCCACAGGTACTAATGCAGAGAGTGGACCAGATGATACATCTGAGGGAAGGGAACAGAAGGAGACTCCGCATATTGGAAGGCATGAGATGCACTGTCCTAGGGTTGGGGGTTCCATGACCACCGCTCCCAAGAGAAGGAGGCAGGTGGTGGTGGTCAGGGACTCTCTCCTCAGGGGGACTGAGTCATCTATCTGCCACCCGGACCGGGAAAACCGAGAAGTCTGCTGCTTGCCAGGAGCTAGGATTCACGATGTGATGGAGAGACTTCCGAGACTCATCAAACCCTCAGATCGCTACCCCTTCCTGCTTCTCCATGTGGGCACCAATGATACTGCCAAGAATGACCTTGAGCGGATCACTGTGGACTACGTGGCTCTGGGAAGAAGGATAAAGGAGTTTGAGGCGCAAGTGGTGTTCTCGTCCATCCTCCCCATGGAAGGAAAAGGCCTAGGTAGAGACTGTCGAATCGTGGAAGTCAACGAATGGCTACGCAGGTGGTGTCGGAGAGAAGGCTTTTGATTCTTTGACCATGGGATGGTGTTCCAAGAAGGAGGAGTGCTAGGCAGAGACGGGCTCCACCTAACGAAGAGAGGGAAGAGCATCTTTGCGAGCAGGCTGGCTAACCTAGTAAGGAGGGCTTCAAACTAGGTTCACCGGGGGAAGGAGACCAAAGCCCTGAGGTAAGTGGGAAAACGGGATACCGGGAGGAAGCACAGGCAGGAACGTCTGTGAGGGGAGGGCTCCTGCCTCATACTGAGAATGAGGGGCGATCAGCAGGTTATCTCAAGTGCTTATATACGAATGCAGCCTTCCCAAGCAGGCTGGCTAACCTAGTGAGGAGGGCTTTAAACTAGGTTCACTGGGGGAAGGAGACCAAAGCCCTAAGGTAAGTGGGGACGTGGGATACTGGGAGGAAGCATGAGAAGGAGAGCATGAAAGGGAAGGGCTCCCACCTCATACTAAGAAAGCAGGACAAACAGCAAGTTATCTCAAGTGCCTAGACACAAATGCAAGAAGCCTGGGAAAGAAGCAGGGAGAACTGGAAGTCCTTGCACAGTCAAGGAATTATGATGTGATTGGAATAACAGAGACTTGGGGGATAACTCACATGACTGGAGTACTGTCATGGATGGACATAAACTGTTCAGGAAGGACAGGCAGGGCAGAAAAGGTGGGGGAGTTGCATTGTATGTAAGAGAGCAGTATGACTGCTCAGAGCTCCAGTATGAAACTGCAGAAAAACCTGAGAGTCTCTCGATTAAGTTTAGAAGCGTGAGCAACAATGGTGATGTCGTGGTGGGAGTCTGCTGTAGACCACCGGACCAGGGGGATGAGGTGGACGAGGCTTTCTTCCGGCAACTAACGGAAGTTACTAGATCGCAGGCCCTGGTTCTCACGGTAGACTTCAATCACCCTGATATCTGCTGGGAGAGCAATACAGCGGTGCACAGACAATCCAGGAAGTTTTTGGAAAGAGTAGGGGACAATTTCCTGGTGCAAGTGCTGGAGGAACCAACTAGGGGCAGAGCTCTTCTTGACCTGCTGCTCACAAACCGGGAAGAATTAGTAGGGGAAGCAAAAGTGGATGGGAATCTGGGAGGCAGTGACCATGAGATGGTCGAGTTCAGGATCCTGACACAGGGAAGAAAGGAGAGCAGCAGAATACAGACCCTGTACTTCAGAAAAGCAGACTTTGACTCCCTCAGGGAACTGATGGGCAGGATCCCCTGGGAGAATAACATGAGGGGGAAAGGAGTCCAGGAGAGCTGGCTGTATTTCAAGGAATCCCTGTTGAGGTTACAGGGACAAACCATCCCGATGAGTCAAAAGAATAGTAAATATGGCAGGCGACCAGCTTGGCTTAACAGTGAAATCCTTGCTGATCTTAAACACAAAAAAGAAGGTCACAAGAAGGTGAAGATTGGACAAATGACCAGGGAGGAGTATAAAAATATTGCTCAGGCATGCAGGAGTGAAATCAGGAAGGCCAAATCGCACCCGGAGCTGCAGCTAGCAAGAGATGTCAAGAGTAACAAGAAGGGTTTCTTCAGGTATGTTGGCAACAAGAAGAAAGTCAAGGAAAGTGTGGGCCCCTTACTGAATGAGGGAGGCAACCTAGTGACAGAGGATGTGGAAAAAGCTAATGTGCTCAATGCTTTTTTTGCTTCTGTTTTCACGAACAAGGTCAGCTCCCAGGCTACTGCACTGGGCAGCGCAGCATGGGGAGGAGGTGACCAGCCCTCTGTGGAGAAAGAAGTGGCTCGGGACTATTTAGAAAAGCTGGACGTGCACAAGTCCATGGGGCCGGATGAGTTGCATCCGAGAGTGCTAAAGGAATTGGCGGATGTGATTGCAGAGCCATTGGCTATTATCTTTGAAAACTCATGGCGAACGGGGGAAGTCCCAGATGACTGGAAAAAGGCTAATGTAGTGCCAATCTTTAAAAAAGGGAAGAAATAGGATCCTGGGAACTACAGGCCAGTCAGCCTCACCTCAGTCCCTGGAAAAATCATGGAGCAGGTCCTCAAGGAATCAATCCTGAAGCACTTACACGAGAGGAAAGTGATCAGGAACAGTCAGCATGGATTCACCAAGGGAAGGTCATGCCTGACTAATCTAATCGCCTTCTATGATGAGATTACTGATTCTGTGGATGAAGGGAAAGCAGTGGATGTATTGTTTCTTGACTTTAGCAAAGCTTTTGACACGGACTCCCACAGTATTCTTGTCAGCAAGTTAAAGAAGTATGGGCTGGATGAATGTACTATAAGGTGGGTAGAAAGTTGGCTAGATTGTCGGGCTCAACGGGTAGTGATCAATGGCTCCATGTCTAGTTGGCAGCCAGTGTCAAGTGGAGTGCCCCAGGGGTCGGTCCTGGGGCCGGTTTTGTTCAATATCTTCATAAATGATCTGGAGGATGGTGTGGATTGCACTCTCAGCAAATTTGCGGATGATACTAAACTGGGAGGAATGGTAGATACGCTGGAGGGCAGAGATAGGATACAGAGGGACCTAGACAAATTGGAGGATTGGGCCAAAAGAAACCTGATGAGGTTCAATAAGGATAAGTGCAGGGTCCTGCACTTAGGACGGAAGAACCCAATGCACAGCTACAGACTAGGGACCGAATGGCTAGGCAGCAGTTCTGCAGAAAAGGACCTAGGGGTTACAGTGGACGAGAAGCTGGATATGAGTCAGCAGTGTGCCCTTGTTGCCAAGAAGGCCAATGGCATTTTGGGATGTATAAGTAGGGGCATAGCGAGCAGATCGAGGGACGTGATCGTTCCCCTCTATTCGACATTGGTGAGGCCTCATCTGGAGTACTGTGTCCAGTTTTGGGCCCCACACTACAAGAAGGATGTGGAAAAATTGGAGAGAGTCCAGCGAAGGGCAACAAAAATGATTAGGGGTCTGGAACACATGACTTATGAGGAGAGGCTGAGGGAACTGGGATTGTTTAGTTTGCGGAAGAGAAGAATGAGGGGGGATTTGATAGCTGCTTTCAACTACCTGAGAGGTGGTTCCAGAGAGGATGGTTCTAGACTATTCTCAGTGGTAGAAGAGGATAGGACAAGGAGTAATGGTCTCAAGTTGCAGTGGGGGAGGTTTAGGTTGGATATTAGGAAAAACTTTTTCACTAGGAGGGTGGTGAAACACTGGAATGCGTTACCTAGGGAGGTGGTAGAATCTCCTTCCTTAGAAGTTTTTAAGGTCAGGCTTGACAAAGCCCTGGCTGGGATGATTTAATTGGGGATTGGTCCTGCTTTGAGCAGGGGGTTGGACTAGATGACCTCCTGAGGTCCCTTCCAACCCTGATATTCTATGATGGTACACACAGTTTGTAGTTTGTCCATTGCAATAGGAGGTAAAAGACGCTCCCTACAAGTTCCTGCGTCGCAGTTTGCGAGTTAATTTACGGATACATTCCATTACTAGGACTCAGAACGCAGGCTGATTGCCTGCTCGAGTGGAGAAATTATGTCCAGAGACAGGGAAACAACTGGAAAGAATGAACAGTTGAACATGATGTTGGGAAACAGCCTGACAGATTTTGTACAAGAGTATGGGGGTAACGGGCCCTGGAAGCCCAGTGCCTTCACTGGCCCCGGAGCCTTCCTGCAGCTCCGTAAGCAATGGGATATCTGGGTTAGTGCAGGAAGGTGGGGAGGTCCGAATGGTAGGGCAAAGAAAAAGGCTGCTTTGCAGGGGTTGTGGATGGTTGCGACAACACTGGATCAGGAGACAGATCGGTTAAAAGACCATGTGCAGGAACTGGAAAGAATCAGAGCGGAAAAGAAAAGTGAAGTGATTAATTTGAAGGCCAGAATCTGATGCTCTCAGAGCTATGTCTCTGACACAAGCAGCACAGATTGTAGGACTGCAGAAGCAGGTATGTGACAGGGAGTGGGTCAGTAGTAAGTTGCAGGGGAAGTGTCTGAGTTGAAACAGCTGACCACGGAGAGCAAAGCTGCAGTCAGAGCCCTTTTGAAGGATTCACAAAGCAGAACCCAGGCAGACCATGGGGAATGCTGGAGACAGATTTGTGCCCTTAAGGCTCAGTTGGGAGAGCAAAGAGGGATCGTGGCAGCAATCACAGGGAATTGTAGCTGGGAGGAAGACATAGAATCAGAGGAGGATCCCAATGCATGCCCCCCTTATTGCAGCTATGAGCTGACGGACCCTGGTGAGTTCACCTGGATCCCATCGGGCAGTCTCCATATAGCCCCCTATGGGAATCACCGGAAGAGCTGCAAAAGCCTCCTCCAATGGCCCCCATACTCAGAACCTCCGTCACAAAAAGGGGACCTCAAGGAGGTCAGGGAGGAACAGAGGAGCGGGTGGACACTAGATCCTTTACCCCTGACCAGGTTAGGGCAGTAGGGAAATCAGTCGGCCTGCTGAATAGGAGCACAGCCTTGGGGTGGATGGTAAGAGTATCTGGCATGGCTGGATTCACTCCACCTGATGTGGCAACTATATGCAGGGAGTGTATGTCCCCTGAGGATTTTGCAGGGCTCCCTTACGATATCCAGATGCGTCCCCCGCACCCCACCCCCCGGAGCAGATGATACAGAGAAGCATATAAATGTGCAGAGGGAAGTAATACACACCCTCTTCCCGAGAGAAATCCCCACAGTTATATTTTACCAGGACAAGCAACAGACCGGGGAGAGAGTAGGAAGTTATATAGCCAGAAAGAAATTGGCATGGAGACATTCTGGGCTGACAAATGTCATTAACCCAGACTTTGCAGCCCTCCCTTTCAAACAAGCTTTAATCCAAGGATTTCTCCCTTTAATTTGTATGGCCTTAGTGGGTATAGATCTGGCAGCAGTTCGAACAAGAGATATTGAGGATAGAGCTAAGCAAGCCAATGAGGTCCAAAAGGATATCCCAGGGGAGGGCTAGCTCAGTGGTTTGAGCACTGGCCTGGTAAACCCAGAGTTGCGAGTTCAATCCTTGAGGGGGCCATTTAGGGATCTGGGGCAAATATTGGGGATTGGTTCTGCTTTGATCAGGGGGTTCGACTAGATGACCTCCTTAGGTCCCTTCCAACCCTGACAGTCTATGATTCTATGATATGCACCCTCCTAAAAGGAAACCTGATAAGGTGGCTGCTATAGCCCCTCCAAACAGCACGCAGGGAAAAGAAAAAGGAGACAGACCCCATAAGGGTCAAGGCAGAACCCCCGACCCATGGCATGGGGAAATTTGGAAGCGGCTTTTAAAATATGAGCAAAAGGAAATGATAGACTGGCTGCCTACTGCTGAACTTGTAGTGAAATTGGCAGAACATGAACCGGCTGAGCATCGAGGAAAAAGCGCCAGTGCACCGCCGATGGCTGCCCTGTAGGGAGGCCGAGCGCCCCCGGGTCCCCCAGTTGTGGCACAATTAAACACCGATGAGTGGGGGAGGTTCACGGTTTATGTGAAGTTTGCAGGAGGGGCGTTCAGACAGAATTTACTAGTGGACTCAGGTGCCACCTATTCCCTAATTAGTACCCAAAATAAACACCTGTTTGGACCTCCGGCAGGAGTCAAAAGCTTACAGGGATTTAATGAGGCACAAAGCACTGTCCCCATCTGTAAAAAAGTCCCGTATAGTGTGGGGACAAAGAAGAGCCAAGGGCAATTTGGCTTGATGGATTTGGGGGGGAGAAGGTATTCTAGGAATAGATGTTCTGAGGGAATTGAGAGTGCTAGTTGATTGTGCTAACAGGGTTTTGTGGAAAATGCCTCCTTGCACCCCATGGGAGCCTGTGGAGATTTCAGCCAGCTATCAAATAGCAGCCCTTAAGGCATCTGAGGAATTGGAATAGCCTACTTGGCCCCTAGCAGTTTTAGCAATTGCAGAGAAATACCGGAAGGTGTGGGCCAAGAATAAAATAGCATGTGGTAAAATTGATGCAGAAATCCTAGTCACAGGCCCTGATCCTCCACCCCAGAAGCAGTATCGATATCCAAAGGAGGCAGAAGCTAGCCTAAAGGAAACAACTGATGGGCTTGTGAGCCAAGGAGTTTTAGTGAAATAGCCCAGCACTAACAAAGCTGCCCTATGGCCCATCCTTAAGAGTGATGGCAAAACCTGCAGACTTGTAGCGGATTTTCACCCCCTTAACCAGGTGACTTCACCTATGGCCCCCGTAGTGGCTAAATATCAGGAGGTAATGGCTTCCATTGTAGAAGGGGCCCAGTGGTTTTCAGTTTTAGATTTGGCTAATGCTTTCTTTGCTATCCCCTTACACCGGGACAGCTACAATAAATTTGCTTTCACCTTTCAGGAAAAACAATTGTGTTTTGCCCAGGTCCCCATAGGATGGAATAATGCACCTGTTATCTGCCATGTCCATGTAGCAAAAATGTGGGCGGGAATGCCTGAAAAGGATAGTGTGATTTCTTATGTGGATGATGTCCTGGTCCGTACACAGACCCAGGAGGAAAATTTAAAGGTGTTAGACAGAGTGATGCAAAAGATTCAGGAAACAGGATTTAAAGTAAACCCAAAGAAGGCCCAATTGTGCTCCTAGCAGGTACACTATCTTGGGGTAACCCTGGGACAAGAAGGGCGCTCCCCTGACCAACAGAGGGTTGAACTGATTCTCAAACTCCCAGCCCCCACAGATGTAACTGCTCTGAGATCCTTCCTGGGAATGGTTAACTTTTCCCGAGATTTTATAGAAGGGTTTGCAGAAAAAGCAGCCCCGCTGCATGAATTGTAAAAGAAAGGGGCAGAATGGAACTGGGGCCCACAGCAGCAGGAAACCATGGCCCAGTTAAAACAAGCCTTGGCACAAGCCCCAGCCCTATCATGCCCCCGGGTAGGAGAACCATTTGTATTACAACTAGCAACTACAGACAAGGGAATGGGAGCTGTGCTAAGCCAGAACCATGGAACATGTCTCCGACCTGTAGCTTATGCCTCCAAGACCTGAATGAGACAGAGAGGGGATTCACCCCATGTGAAAAGGAGGTCTTGGCACTCGTATGGGCACTACAACATTGGGAATACCTAGTGGGTTTGTCCCCTGTGTTACTGAAAACAACCCACTCCCCAGTGAAGTATGTACTCACCGGTAAAATCAACAATGGCCACATATCTAGCCCTTGATTGGCAAAATGGACCCTTGCTTTGTTAAACAAAAATGTAGATATGGAAAAAAACCACAGTACTGTCCCCAGTACCTTATTGCCTCCTGATAGAGAGGGAAGAACACGAATGCCCATTACCTGAGCCACTGCCTCGAGAGCCGTCCCTCTTCAAGGGAGGGGCCGTGCTGAGCGAGATGCTGGGAATAGCAGATGTTGTTTGGTTTGTGGACAGCTCTTGTTTTTATGAAAATGGCCATCCGCATGTGGTCTCTGCTGCTGTAAAAGTGCCTGTGGGTGAGGTGCTGAGGGGACAGGGTACACCATATTCTGCCCAAGCAGCTGAAATTGTGGCTATACCAGTAGCACTGGAAAGTACCCCCACCACGCAGGAGGTAGCCATTTTCACAGACTCAGATTGCGTCCTTCAGTCCCTAGTGGATTGGGTACCAGAATGGAAAAAGAAAGAGAGGGATGAGGTCTGCAGATGGGAAACCCATAGCCCATGCCGACAAACTGACATATGTGTGGGCATTGGAGGAGGCCTGGGATACAGTGGTATACATGGGAAAAGTCAGAGCACAAAAGAAGGGGACTGAGGAGTCAAAATGGAATAATCGGGCAAATGAGGAAGCAAGGAGGGGGGCCAGAGAAGGGAAATTGTGGCAGCCAAGAAATGGGAAAGGTATAGCTCCTAGCAGCCAGAAAAAGAGACTCAGTTCACATAGATTTAACAACCCTCCAAAGTCAGGATCCCAGCCTGACAGAGTTAGTGAAAAAGGGAAGTGGAAAGTGTGGCAGAATATATAGAAATTAATTCTGGCAACTAAAGAAGGGGAACCAGAAGCAGCCTTGGTGGTTCCTACAGATTTAAGAACAGAAATGATTTCCCTAGCTCACGATGGGGGACACCTAGGGGAGTAGAAAAAACCTTAACCCGATTGCAGGCTGCTGGCTGGTGGCCACACCTGAGCAGCGACGTGGAGGAGTTTGTAAATAACTGTTTACCAAGTGCAGCCAATAATGCTGATCCCAAAATAATCAAAGGACCTCTGAGATATCAGAGAATAGAGAGACCATGGGCCCAACTGCAAATTGAATTTATTGGGCCTCTACCCAGGACCACAAGGGGTAATCAGTAGTGTCTGGTGATTGTTGATCCCTTTTCTAAATGGACTGAGGCTACCCCTACTCAGAATAACACAGCTTAAACCACAGCTCGGGTGCTCACTGAACAAGTAATAACCAGAAGGGGCACCCCAAGGGAAATTGATTCAGATCAAGGGCCCCACTCTACTGGGGAAATCACAAAAGGAATCTGCCAAGTGTTTGGGATTAAACAAAGGCTACATATAGCTGGACACCCCCAAAGTTCAGGCCAAGTGCAGCAAACTAACCATACTCTCAAAACAGCTCTCAGAAAAGTAGTAAACCAGGAAGGGAAAGATTGGGACGAAAAACTGCCATTTATCCTGATGGCTATCGGGGGGTCTGTGGCATTGCATGGAGTAACTCCATTCAAGGCAATGACTGGGAGAGGTATGTGTCTCCCAGAACAGTGGTGGGTGAAGGGAGCGCCACCTGACAACCTACAACCCCGCATTGGGGGGAGGGATAGCTCAGTGGTTTGAGCATTGGCCTGCTAAACCCAGGGTTGTGAGTTCAATCCTTGAGGGGGCCATTTAGGGATCAGGGGCAAAAATTGGGGATTGGTTCTGCTTTGAGCAGGGAGTTGGACTAGATGACCTCCTGAGGTTCCTTCCAACCCTGAGATTCTATGATTCTATGATCCTCACAGACCAATGGATGCAGCAGCTGTTAAAAGTTGTTGCTGACACCCATTGGCAGGTTGCCATAGGCTTGGGAACTAACATTCGGAAAATGGACAAAATAATGGGTCCCATCTTAAATCCCCAAGAATGGCAGGTAGGAGACATGGTTATGTATCGACAAGTAAGGGAAAAAGCACATAATCTCAGTCCTATTTGGGCAGGACCTGTTAGAATCTGTAACAAGGCTAGCCCCACTGTCTATCAGCTAGAAATTTGGTCAGGAAAGAAAAACATACTCAAGTGGTTTCACTCCTCACAGCTAAAACGATGGAAGGGAAACCATCCCAGTCAGTCTTAGACGAAGCCCAGCATCAGGCCCAGGTACTCCCAGCTTGGGAGAAACATGATTCAGACATCAGTGAGCCTGACTAATATTAGCTCTAAGACGTTTCACAACTCCCTCCTTCTTGAAGTGGGGAGAGGAACAATCTGTGTGTGCTTTGTGTTGCAGAGTCCTCTGTCAGCAGATGTCCAACAGCCCTGCATGCAATGTGGTCCTGGCTGTGTATGTTGTTTGTGGGTCTACTCTTCTGATGTTGGTACATCAAAAGCCATCATGATTGAGACATGGGAGACCCACTCATGGAAGACACTGGAGTGTGAAGTAAACAATACCCTCAACATTGTTCCAAGTCCCGCATATGTCTCAGGGGAAACCCTCCATCTTTTTGGACCCACAAATGGATACAACCCCACTTCCATGAGGTAAAAAGGTTTGAACAAAGTAAACATCACTGTTGGAATGAGTGGGGAAGCAACATGTATAATGGTTTGGACTGTAAATGATGTCCACTTTGGCGGCTAAAAATCCCAGAATGATTGGTGGAAACATCACTATCCTCATGCATACCGTAATCTCCCCTTCCCTTCCCCACTACTGTTCCTCACATATTCTTGTCAACTGCTGGAAATGGCCCACCTTGATTATCACTACAAAAGGTTCCCCCCTGCCCCCCGCTCTCCTGCTGGTAATAGCTCACCTTTCCTGATCACTCTCGTTACATTGTGTATGCTAACACCCATTGTTTCATGTTCTCTGTGTATATAAATCTCCCCACTGTATTTTCCACTGCATGCATCCAATGAAGTGAGCTGTAGCTAACTAAATTTGTTAGTCTCTAAGGTGCCACAAGTACTCCTTTCCCTCATTCTAGACCTAAGTTTAACAAAAGTCTCAGTGATAGAGCCCCAGTGTAAGCAATTTGTTCTGCCCTTATTTGAAGGTTGGAAAAATTGGATGGAAACACACAATATTCCCAAACCAGAAAGTTCTATCAGGGAATGCAGAAGGGTAAAAAGAGACTTATGGGGAGCAATTGGAAAGGGAGGAGCAGTCCTTAACAGCATTAATGAGGAGGTGCTTGCAAACAAGATGAATGCAATGGGAACTCACATAAAAGATTTGGCTATACCCATTAGGGTCTCATTCAAGCAATTAAGCTCTCTGCAATCCCAAGTAGCAAATATCTTAGAGGAATGGGGAAAAACCCAAGAGGAAGACCATCGCTGCCTCTTGCAGGCTGTTGGCACTCTGCAAGCTAACACTTCTTTAGCTATGGCATGTATGCAAGTATGGATGACTGATGTAGTAAAAGATATGATTCGCGATGGTATGAATGGGGTGCTCCCAGTAGAAATCAGAAGCATCATCTGGAAAAATTCCACCCAAACTGAAAGAGAGTTACAGGCCTGGTGGAAAATGGTAAATTTCACCTATAATCAAGACTCAGAAGAAATCACGGTCTTTGTTTTGCTAATGTCCCAGGCAGAAATAAAATGAGTTTCTCCCATTGTGGCTTTAGGCCTCAATATTAATCAGACCGTAAAGGAACCTATCGACCACAGAGTGTGGGTGGTGGAAAATGATCGAAAATGGTAGATCTGGAATTGGATATGAATGTAACAAAAATGCCCTCCAACCTTAGGATTTATGTTTGGAAATAACTGAAGGAAAATGCCATTACGCTATTAACCCATTTGTCAGTAACAGTTCTGTGTTTGTGTATCTAGGAAATCCTTGTGTATGTCTTCGAAGTTAGTGTCCTACATTTCTTGTTAATTTTGTGCATAAAGTAAATCATAATCCTTATGAGAATAAATGTTTCTGTCATATTGTAGCAATTAGGGGATGTGATTTTGAATTTCATGTACCCGAATTTAAATATAGTCAGTTAAAAGCGTTTTTTACTTTTTATTCTATTGTAAAACCTGTGCCCCTTGGAATGGATGTAACTGCTTTACAAACATTACTTGTACACCCTGATTTACAGAACCAGTTACATACTGCACAACAGGAAGGGCGCAGAGTCATGGTTACTGTGCATCATAAAGCCAATGAAATTAAACGGGTATATGCAAGAATTGGCCAGGACCTGTGACACCACTGGTGGGAAGTATTATTGGGATGGTCCCCCACTGGCACAGGCATTCTGAATTTGGCCCTTCACCCTGTCATAAATATAAAGGGAAGGGTAAACCCCTTTAAAATCCCTCCTGGCCAGAGGAAAAATCCTCTCACCTGTAAACGGTTAAGAAACTAGGATAACCTCGCTGGCGCCTGACCAAAATGATCAATGAGGAGACAAGATACTTTCAAAAGCTGGGGGGAGGGAAAAACAAAGGGTCTGTCTGTGTGATGCTTTTGCTGGGGACAGGCATGGAGTCTTAGAACTTAGTAAGTAATCTAGCTAGATATGCGTTAGATTATGATTTCTTTAAATGGCTGAGAAATTAAGCTGTGCTGAATAGAATGGATACTCCTGTCTGTGTGTCTTTTTGTAATTTAAGGTTTTGCCTAGAGGGATTCTCTGTGTTTTGAATCTAATTACCCTCTAAGGTATTTACCATCCTGATTTTACAGAGGTGATTCTTTTTATTGTTACTTCTTTTTTACTGTTTCTTCTATTAAAATTCTTCTTGTAAGACCTGAATGCTTTTTTCATTGTTCTTAAGATCCAAGGATTTGGGTCTGTGGTCACCTATGCAAACTGCTGAGGATTTTTACCAAACCTTCCCCAGGAAGCGGGGTGCAAAGGTTGGCAGGATTTTGGGGGGAAAGACGTTTCCAAACAATGTTTTCCTAATAAAATAAACCTAGATAAACGTTTGGTGGTGGCAGTGGAAGTCCAAGGGCAAAGGGTAAAATAGTTTGTACCTTGGGAAAGTTTTAACCTAAGCTGGTAAAAGTAAGCTTAGGAGGTTTTCATGCAGGTCCTCACATCTGTACCCTAGAGTTCAGAGTAGGGAAGGAACCTTGACACACCCCATCATAGTAATCTTGGGTTGCCAAATAGTAGTGGTTTTTGTTACCAGCCTAATGACATCCTGGATATGGTGCAAAATCCGGCAATTGCAAGTCCCCCAACAAATGAGTCAGTGGTTACTGCCACGGGCACTTGTACCCCCGGGTAAGGAACATATCAAACTTGTTGCCCCTCCCTCAACTGGGAAAGGAGGCTAAGGCGATCACTTGTCAATTGCTATGCTGGTGTGCTAAGTATGGGATGCCAACAAGAAGATAATTTTCTCAGTCTCGGCTGAGATCCTTGAGCTTTCATTGGATCTCAACTCAGGTGCCTCCAGAAAAGGTGTGACAGCGATCATGTAAAGGCCCCCTTGTGTGAAAGGTGACTTTTAAGGAGGGGAAACCCCGGGTAACACAAGCAAGAATCAGGCTAGGGATAACGAGGTTAGTGCAATCAGGGAGGATGAGGCCCTTTTCTAGCAGATGAGGTGTGAACACCCAGGGAGGAGAAACTGCTTTTGTAGTTGGTGAGCCATTCATAGTCTTTGTTTAATCCTGAGCTGATGGTGTCAAATTCGCAAAGGAACTGAAGCTCAGCAGTTTCCTCTTTGAAGTCTGGTCCTGAAGTTTTTTGCTGCAGGATGGCTACCTTCAAATCTGCTATTGTGTGTCCAGGGAGGTTGAAGTGTCCTCCTACAGGTTTTTGTATATTGCCATTCCTAATATCTTATTTGTGTCCATTTATCTTTTTATGTAGGGACTCTCCAGTTTGGCTTATGTACATAGCAGAGGAATTCCACCATGATTTCAATAGCTTCCACCCCACCATCAACCTCAGCCTGGATCAATCTACACGGAGGTCCACTTCCTAGACACCACGGTGCAAATAAGTGACAGTCACGTTAACACCACCCTATACCGAAAACCCACTGACCACTATGCCTACCTTCATGCCTCCAGCTTCCATTCCATACATACCACACAATCAATTGTCTACAGCCAAGCGCTGAGGTATAACCGCATTTGCTCCAACCCCTCAGAAACCAACACCTTCAAGATCTTCACCAAGCATTCTCAAAACTACGATACCCAAACAAGGAAATAAGGAAACAGATCAACAGAGCCAGACGTGTACCCAGAAGCCTCCTGCTGCAAGACAAGCCCAAGAAAGAAACCAACAGAACTCCACTGGCCATCACATACAGTCCTCAGCTAAAACCTCTCCAATGCATCATCAGTGATCTACAACCCATCCTGGACAACGATCCCCCAGTTTCACAGGCCTTGGGAGGGAGGCCAGTCCTCGCCCACAGACAACCAGCCAACCTGAAGCATATTCTCACCACCAACTACACACCGCACCATAGTAACTCTAACTTAGGAACCAATTCATGCAACAAACCTCGATGCCAACTCTGCCCACATATCTACACCAGCGACACCATCACAGGACCTAACCAGATCAGCCAAACCATCACCGGTTCATTCACCTGCACATCCACCAATGTAATATAAGTCATCATGTGCCAGCAATGCCCCTCTGCTATGTACATCGGCCAAACTGGACAGTCCCTACATAAAAGGATAAATGCACACAAATCAGATATTAGGAATGGCAATATACAAAAACCTGTAGGAGAACACTTCAACCTCCCTGGACACACAGTAGCAGATTTAAAGGTAGCCATCCTGCAGCAAAAAAACTTCAGGACCAGACTTCAAAGAGAAACTGCTGAGCTTCAAATTTGTAGTTCATTTGCAACCAGGTTCAATCCTGCCTGCCGACAACCAGGGTCTGACAGTGTTACATTAGCAAGGGATATTATTTGCATTCCTTTTCCCCATCCCTAATGGTCAAACCCTGCTTTGTGCCTTGGTCAGCTCTCCCCTCCATTTCTGTGACCTACTTCAGTCTGCCACTCCTGTTTCAGACCCTTCCAGTCCATGCAAAATGCTGTTGTGAAAATCTTCCTCTCCCATCTCTCCAACCATGTCACCCGCTTCGAGTCTCCCAAATCCAATTCTCATGTATGTCACAGAAAGCGCTTCTATTGACTTAGTTGGAGCCAAATATAAGGGCCTTATGTGGCTCCACTCTTTCCTACCTTCTGCATCAGTTTCAAACTACGCATTTCCCTCACCTTCCAACCTCTGCATCACCTACTTTCATCAACTCTTACATCCCTTCGGGCCCGAGCCTTTCACCTACCCAGCAGCCTCAGACCAGCTGACAGGCCCTGGGGAAGTTTCCTGGGAGGTCGTAGGACTAGAAAGTCAAAGGCCTCTCTGTACTTGGGACATGGTCAGAGCCACTCCCTGGCCCAGCTGACCTGTGCCTCAGAGGAGGGCCAGCCATAGCACATTTTGCTAAGCCCGTAAAACTTTTTGCCCCCAACCCTGTCTACCGCCTCCCCTCCCCTCTGGATAAAAAAAGTGTACTGGGCCCAGGGCAAAGTGGGGAAGTTTGTACTGCCTGTTGCGTGGATACCCAAGTACCCCTGTCAATATGCCCCCCACCCCTTTGCAAGAACTATAGCCTACATTTTCAAGAGTGACTAATGATTTGGGGTGCCTCACATTTTGGTTTTCCAACCTGGCACACCTCAAGAAGGCTGGATTTGCAGGAAGAGATGAGCACCTCCCTCCCCCGCACCCACCCCAAAAGTCAGGCCCCTTTAAAGCATTTCAACCTGGGACTCAAATTCACATGCACCCGGAACAACAATTCTAAAGCTGCCCGAGGAATGCAAAGCCCAATTGCCATTCAAATGGATGGTAAATGGTGATTAAAACTCCGCTCCCTAAATGGCTCTGAAGAAAAAAAAATCTCATCTGTATTTTCTAAAAACATTCCTAATGGAAAAGCAATAACCCTGCAATTTAAAAACAAACTGCTGGAGAGCTCCCATCTGTAAGCAGAGAAAATAGAGAAATATGGCAGGACCTCACCTGTGCAGAGAGCATGGCCTGTGGGAATTTGAGACATTGCTAGTGGGCACTTCTCTGTATTTAAGGGACAGCTGAGGAGCTATGAAACTAGCCAGTAGATTTTTGTATTTACAAGGCAGTGCTGGAGCGTGAAGCGTGACTGTGTGATGGCTAGAGAGATCTGCAGGAGGAATTATGCACACTTCATTTAATGTATGGCTCTGTGAGCATCATCGGGTTAGACGTTTCTGGGACAGACAGAGCCATCAATACCTTCTATGGCCTCCAGGCAAAAATATAAGGAGAAATTCTGAGGTCATCATTGCCAGAAGACAATCTCTTTGCCTTTGTTTTGCTTTGAAAGAGCATATGGAAGGAAGATTTGAACTGAAACATCATAATCTACATTGTGACAAAAGGGAGGGCAGGGGGGAGATCAGGAAATAACGGACATTATAGAACCATGACTAATGTCTCCACCGACTGTTAAATGAGCAATTAACTCAGGGGGATTCACCTTTAACGGCACAAACTTAACATGTGACAGCTAGAGCGAGCCCAGTTTCTCCTCTATGCTATGAACACGACCCATGTCACTGCCTCTTCCGACAGGATTGATGCTCTTGCAGTTAAGGCACTGGCTTAGCACTCAGAAGATGCACACTCAGTTCCCATCTCTGCTGCAGGACTTCTTGTGTGACCTTGGGCAAGTCCCGTAACCGCTCTGTGCCTCAGTTCCCCATCTGCAACACAGTGTAGTACAGCTTCCTCTTTGTCTTGTCTGTTTAGATGGTGAGCTCGTCAGGGCAGAGACTGTATCTTATGTGTTTGTACAGCACCTAGCATAATGGGGGGGGATCTGTAATCCAAATAAGCACAAACATTTGCACATTGTTACACAAATAGCTGAAGTATTTACCGACCCTTCCACGAGATGGTGCCAGATGGCAGTGCTGAGGTGATGAGAAGTATTGTAATTCCCCTGCAGGCCTCTAGAGCAGGTCCCCAAACTTTTCAGGGTCATCCCCCCCTTCTCCCTGACCGTGCCTTCCCCCTCTCCCCACACCAGAGCTGGAAGTGGGGCTGCGATTCGGGGGGGACAGGACACTGACCGGGGTTAGGGGGCCGAGGCTGGGGGTGGGCCTGGGGCCAGGGCTGGAAGTGGAGCCACAGTCAGGGACCGAAGCCAGGGGCCGGAGCAGAGCTGGGGGCAGAGGCGGGTTGGAGGGGCACTCCCTCGCCACCCCTGGGGGACCTGGTTTGTGCCCCCCAAACATTCCTTCACACCCCCTTAGGGGGTGCATCTCATAGTTTGGGGACCACTGCTCTAGAGAGAGTGCTCAAGAGTCCTTTAGTAGCTTCCCATGCCATGGAGCTTTTGGTACTGGGGCTACAATCTGGTATACACATGCCTGGTTAGATGAGTGCAGTTCCTTTCACATGTAGGCCTTGCCGCATGGTTAACTCATGTTTCTGCCATCTTAAGAGTACACTACTGCAGCAGGCGGTTACACACAGAGCATCTAGAAACAAACTAGTACACAGCGTGGTGAATTGTTTATTTTGTCCTGCTGTGCATAAATTTCCCCCATCTAGTTAGTCTCCAGTGCAAATGATGAATCATTTCATGGAATCATAGGACTGGAAGGGACCTCGAGAGGTCATCTAGTCCAGTCCCGGCAGGACTAAGTATTATCTAGACCATCCCTGACAGGTGTTTGTCTAACCTGCTCTTACAAATCTCCAATGACGGAGATTCCACAGCCTCCCTGGGTAATTTATTCCAGTGCTTAACACCCTGACAGTTAGGAAGTTTTTCTTCATGTCCAACCTAAACCGCCCTTGCTGCAATTTAAGCCCATTGCTTCTTGTCCTGTCCTCAGAGGTTAAGAAGAACAATTTTCTCCCTCCTCCTTGTAACAACCTTTTATGTACTTGAAAACTGTTATGTCCCCCTCAGTCTTTTCTTTTCCAGACTAAACAAACTCAATTGTTTCAATCTTCCCTCGTAGGTCATGTTTTCTAGACCTTTCATCATCATTTTTGTTGCTATTCTCTGGACTTTCTCCAATTTGTCCACATCTTTCCTGAAATGCGGTGCCCAGAACTGGAAGAATTACTTCTCGTGTCTTGCTTACAATACTCCTGCTAATACATCTCAGAAGGATGTTTGCTTTTTTTGCAACAGTGTTACTGTTGACTCATATTTAGCTTGTGGTTCATTATGACCCCCAGATCCCTTCCTAGGCAGTCATTTCCCATTTTGTATGCGTGCAACTGATTGTTCCTTCCTAAATGAAGTACTTTACATTTGTCCTTATTGAATTTCATCCTATTTACTTCAGACCATTTCTCCAGTTTGTCCAGATCATTTTGAATTATAATCCTATCCTCCAAAGCACTTGCAACCCCTCCCAGCTTGGTATCATCTGCAAACTTTATAAGTGCACTCTCTATGCCATTATCTAAATCATTGATGAAGATATTGAACAGAAACCAGATCCCAGAATTGTTCACTTGATATATCCTTCCAGCTTCACTGTGAAGTATGGATAACTTCTCTCTGGGAATGGTTTTCCAACCAGTTATGCACCCACCCTATAGTAGCTGCATCTAGGTTGCATTTCCCTAGTTTGTTTATGAGAAGGTCATGCAAGACAGTAACAAAAGCTTTACTAAAGTCAAGATATACCACGTCTACCGCTTCCCCCCATCAACAAGGCTTGTTACCCTATCAAAGAAAGCTATCCGGTTTTTTGACACGATTTGTTCTTGAAAAATCCATGCTGACTGTTACTTATCACCTTATTATCTTCTAGATGTTTGCAAATTGATTGCTTAATTATTTGCTCCATTATCTTTCCGGGTACAGAAGTTAAGCTGACTGGTCTGTAATTCCCTGGGTTGTCCTTATTTCCCTTTTTATAGATGGGTACTATATTTGCCCTTTTTCAGTCTTCTGGAATCTCTCCCGTCTTCCATGACTTTTCAAAAATAATCGCTAATGGCTCAGATATCTCCTCAGTCAACTCCTTGAGTATTCTAGGATGCATTTCATCAGGTCCTGGTGACTTGAAGACATCTAACTTGTCAAAGTAATTTTTAACTTGTTCTTTCCCTATTTTAGCCTCTGATCCTACCTCATTTTCACTGGCTTTCACTATGTTAAATGTCCAATCACCACCAACCTTTGTGGTGAAAACTGAAACAAAAAAGTCATTAAGCACCTCTGCCATTTCCACATTTTCTGTTATTGTTTTCCCTCCCTCATTGAGTAATGGTCCTACCCTGTCCTTGGTCTTCTTCTTGCTTCTAATGTATTTATAGAAAGTGTTGTTGTTATCCTTTATGTCTCTAGCTAGTTTGATCTCGTTTTGTGCCTTGGCCTTTCTAATTTTGTCCTTACATACTTGTGTTATTTGTTTATATTCATCCTTTTTATTTTGACCAAGTTTCCACTTTTTGTAGGACTCTTTTGTGAGCTTCAGATCATTGAAGATCTCCTGGTTAAGCCAGGGTGGTCTCTTGCCATACTTTCTATCTTTCTTATGCAGTGGGATAGTTTGCTCGTGCCCTTAATAATGTCTCTTTGAAGAACTGACAGCTGTCTTCGGTTGTTTTTCCCCTTAGACTTACTTTCCATGGGATCTTACCTACCAACTCCCTGAGTTTGCTAAAGCCTGCCTTCTTGAAATCCTTTGTCTTTATTGTGCTGTTCTCCCTCCTACCATTCCTTAGAATCATGACCTCTACCATTTCATGATCACTTTCACTCAAGCTGCCTTCCACTTTCAAAATCTCAACCAGGTCCTCCCTATTTGCTTTCCTACAGGGTGGAGTGGCTAGATGTGCCTCATACAGACAACTTAACGTGTTTTAAATCACCCAGCATTACAGTTACTGAGATGTGTGCATCTCAGGTGAGTAGACCAACTTTCACTTAACTCAGAATCTGGAGCCAAACTATAGTCTAATGGACACCCTATAGAACTCCAGTGGCATCAGCAGAGCTGCATAGAGTGTGCCCTGACAGAACTTAGCTGAGGATCTGGCCCACCTTGTTCAAGCATGCCCAGCTGGTTAACTGCGCCCAGGCCGCTCCCAGGGGCTTCAATTCCTGCTACCTCTAGCAGCAGAGTTCCTACATTCTGTAAGGCTACGTCTACACTACAGCTGGGATCGACGCTCTGAGATCGATACACAGGCGGTCAATTTAGCAGGTCTAGTGAAGACCTACCAAATCGACAGCAGATCGGTTTCCAGTCGACCCCGTACTCTACCCCAGAAGAGAAGAGTAAGGTAAGTCGATGGGAGAGTTTCTCCCACTGTGAAAAGAAAAGGAGTACTTGTGGCACCTTAGAGACTAACCAGACATGTCAAAAAGTGCTGGCTGCACCTGCTTATTTTGCGAATACAGACTAACACGGCTGTTACTCTGAAATCTCCCACTGTGGTAACTCGACCTAAGGTACGTTGACTCCAGCTACGTTATTCACATAGCTGGAATTGCATAGCGTAGGTCAACTTACCGCAGTAATGTAGACATAGCCTAAGGCTCTAACTTATCTTCCACAGAGCTTCAGTCTTTGTAAGGCTGCAAATCTTGCTCCTGAACAGCTCCTAGCTTTGGAGGAATGCAATTGCACTCCAGTTCAAGGAGTTTACATCTCTTTGGGAAAGTGGCAGAGTTTGTGAGCTCTGTGAGCTAATTAGACTGAGAGTAATGAGTGATTAAACTCTACTTGAGAAGCTGGCAGATTCTGTAAACTTCACAGGTTGGATAGCTTTGGGGTTTTTTTAAAATTAATTTTAATTTTTTTTCTCTACCGACATAGGACATTAATTGCAAAATATTACTGTCATGGTGGGGGTTGGGCAAAACATCAGTGAAGCTGGTGGGTATTACCATTTTCCTTCGTTCAGGACAAATGTCAGAAGCAATTGAGCAGTCTTCCAGGATAGATGGAGACCCCACCCAAAACACAGGCCACATGCAAGACTGGAGTAAGAGTTAAGCCATGCAGTCCAAAGGGCTGGTGATTGATCAGATTGCAGCTGGGAGTCTGTGTGAGAGAGAGACAGAGAAACAGCCCAGAAACAGAGAAAGCAGCAGAAAGCCAAGGACAGCGGGAGAAGATTTGTAGCACAAGGCGGAGGGCTTGTCTACACTGTGACGTTGTGGGCAATACTTTTGTCTTTCACTGGTACTTTAAAAAGCTCCCCCGTGAAAGACAAAAGTTTTGCTGATGCAAGTGGCAGTGTAGCACTCTCCTGCCGACAAAGCTACTGCCCCTTGCGGGGCTGGAAGTATTTTGTTGGCAAAAGTGCCGACGAAATACCGATAGAGAGCGTTCACATGCACTGACTTTTAGCAACAAGGCTGTGTTGACACAGCCTTGTCGCTAAAAGCTGCGTAGTGTAGACAAGCCCTGAGTAAAAGCTGAGAGACTTTTGGGGTAGAGTGCTAGTTGGAAAGAGGCTTGGAACTGCAAGCAAGGAAGCTGTCTCCTACTGTTTCATTTCTATTGTGTTCAGGAAGAGTTTTCTATATACTCTTTGTAAATAGGGAGGATTACACCAAAGAAATACCTAACTCCATCATCACTCTCCTCCTCCTAATGGAAACAACCTGCAAGAACTCAAATCCTGACTCACCACTGATGTCAAAAGGGGTACCATTGCTAATGCAAACTCAGCGCTGCCTGTATAAAATAACCAAACATCAGAAAATTCAACAATGAAGCTTCTAACCAAGGCCCGACTGTGTCTGAGTACTACTGCACATACACACCCTTTTGAATCCCGGTTCTCTGGTCAAGGACCAGATTGTGTGTGTCACTCCTGAGCTGTTGCAAGGCCAGAGGGGACCCAAGGAGAGGTATCAAACTCACAATAGCAATCTCTGTCTTCTGTGGTGGGTATGGATCTCTCCTTCCTGCTCCCCCTACTCACCCCAGGAGGAGACACACGACTGGGGGAGGAGGCAAGGCCTTGGCCCCACTCCTCTCCACATCACCCTGCATCTTGGGGGAGGTTCGGCTCCCTCCTAACAAGCAAGGGCAGCACTGGCATTGCCTGAGGTGCCCTCACCCTTCTGCTGCTCCTGGGCCAATGCCGCCCGTGCTAGGAGCAGTGCTGTGGCTGAGAACCACAGTTTAGCCCTACATGTGAAGTAAGTTTTCAAAAGTACCCAAGTGACTTAGGAGCTTTCCCACTTAGACTCCCAAGTCACTTGGGTGACTAAAAATTGTACCCGTATAATCTTGTGTTACCTTTATAATCAGACATACTCAACAGAAGACAACATGCAGTGCAGCTCAGTCAGAGTTGCTGCTAAAACCCGAGCATGTACACTTTCTGACTTGGGTTAATTTCAGCCATGTACCCTTAACACTGCATTCCTGGGGTGAAATCCTGCTCCGCTGAAGTCAGCGGGAGCTTTGCTATTCTCTTAATGGAACCAGGAATTCACCCTTGAGTTCCACCATTTAACGGAGATTAGTGAGCGGTTCACTCCTATCCCCTCATGTATCGAGAATGTGCAGCTCTGCTCTGCGAGGGTTGATGCTTTCCTTTCAGTGTTCCCGATCAAAACTATCTCTGTAAGCAAGTAAAAGATGTTTTATCTAGCTGCCAATACTTCAAATTCAACCTGGACTCCAAGAGTCAGGTTGGATACTTTTCTACTCATGCATCATAAGGTCCAACCATGAGCTTCTGTAGACAAAATTAGGCCCACAGTTACATGTGTAAGCCCCATGGTCTTCCATGGATTCATACAGATGTGGCTGAATGGGACTTTGTAAACACTTCAGTAAACCTTACTCACATTGATTCTGCTGGTGCTACTTGCTTGAGAAAGTACAGTCAATGAGAAGATCTGTGGAGTATGATGAAAAAGGTTGCAAAATCTGGCCCCATGGAATTTAGTAACACATGACATCCTTGAAGGAACAGAATACAGCCCATACTCTGCCTTCATTGTACTGGCTCTACGAGAGCAAAAACATGACACTGCATGCACATGGGGTGCAGAGGAGAGAATTGGTACTTTTTTTACATAGCCACATTTGAGAGGAGCACTATTCTTTAAGAACATTTCTTCCTGGAATGATTTCACAGTGCAGCCTTGGAGACACGGTATTTCAGGAAATATTTGGGTGTCAGCTGATAGCAAGTACAACAATTCTGGAAAAAGCCTGGTTTAAATTGACGGTGCAAGCTAGCAAGTGATTCCGAGATCTGTAGGCCTAGCGAGTTCATGCTCTTGTTCTTTGACTGGTAGCGTGGCTTTCTGCTGAACCACAGTGCAAGTCCTGTAGGAAACACTCTGGATTAATACTCCATGCTTTATTTTATCCTGATTTGTATTAAGATGAATGTCAAAAGGAATGGTAATGAAATGGAGAGGTTACTTTAAACGATCGCTGTTAAATTACTGCCTCATTTTGACAATGGTGGCTGTACATCAGTAATATGACAGTAATTAAAAGAGTTAAAATAACACAGGGCACAGTGAGGGAAGGACACTGCCTGAATGGCAGGGCCTGAAGGAATTATGCAGGTGACAATCCTTCTCTAGGCCTTTAGGAAGAAGTGCCCCTTGCTACACCTCTTTCACAGGTAGGCAGTGATCCTTCTAGCACATGTAGGAGTGGAGGGCATGTCCCCATGTCTACCTTGCATGGAAATGCCCTCTCTAGGGGGGCTAGAGCTGTGCTAGTTGCCTTTTTCCATTTCTAGACTATGCCTGGCCACTGAGTGGAACTGCTGAGGGTGCAAGAGGGTTCCCTGTACCTCTGCTGCATTGTAACTTAACACACTGTGGGCCTGTCTTCCTCTAGTGGCAACCCCACATAAAGAATATAAATATCTACTATGGCTAGCAGCTAGCAGAGCAACTCCTTGTGCTCAAGGAAGAGTGGCTTATGCTTGTAGTTCTGGAGGGCCAAAGTTCAAACCCCATGTACGGTTAACTTTTAAACTGCACACACAGAGGCATAATTTAGCACAAAGTGTACTACTGTCAGGCCCTACAAAAAACCAAACACACCCTAATAAACTATTATAGCAAACACTGCATACTTCAGAGGAACTTCATCCTTTTAAGTTGAAAGTATCACTTAAGGGACTGTTACTCTGCTCTGTTCCCCAGCGCGGGATTAAAATAGAAAAGCTACAAAAGTTGCTAGGAGGAGAGTGATGGACAGCTCTGGAAATTGTTCCAAGTGAACCATAAAACTGTCAAATAAATGAGACATGTTAGTTTTGACGGCCCCAAGCCTTCCAGAAATAAAGCAGAGCCATAATGGAAGTCTGTGGTAAGGTATTAAGAATTAATTAGGGCGTACAGAATAGGAATATAAAAACATGAGCAACACATTGTAGGTTTGCTATGGGGGAGATGAAGCAAAAAGACACTGCTATCAGTTTCTGACTTTGGCTTCTTATTTGATTATATGCAATACAAAAGTGCATGTTGGACAATAAATTGAGATGAAAACATTGCTGTCCCTTCTTAAGTGAAGAACGCCAATACCCTCTCCATTCCCTTCACAAACAATAATGCAGGGAAAGCACTTAATCTCAATTATTAACAAGGCCTCTGGCTAGAAGAGCTTCTACTGTGCGGCATTGAGAGGTCATGTGATGGTCACAGAGGCTTTAATAAGGAATTAATGTTGTACTTGGCACTGAAGTGATGTAAACTGCTTTGTAACAATGATACATTTCTAATGAATTGATTAGGGCTGGGCAGGCCGGTTCAGATGGAATAAGAACAAACCAAAGCTTTTGCTGAGTAATCAAAAGCCAAACCAGCATTTTTGGAGAATTTTCATTGTGATGTATTGTTTACATGATTTACGCTTGTTCCTGGGTACCCTAAACAAAACATCAATTACAGTACATGTCAACTGGGGTGGAGGGGTGGGGATTTGGACCCTCAATTCCCATTACTTTTGAGTGGAAATTGAACATTCAAGTCCATTAGTCATCTTTGAAAATGTGCTTTTACTGGATTGTTTAGTGTTATCCAGCCCAGACTGGAATTCTGGACCAGTTCAGCCATTCCTAGTTCTAATCTAACCATTGTTACAAGTTTGAGATTAAAATTATGAATTGAGCTTGACGGTATTTTCCCCTCGCACTCTCCAAATGACAGTATCTGTGTATTTCTGTTTAATAGGCACCTTGATCGCGGAGCGGTGAATTGGATCATAAGTGTATATACACAGCCACCCACTCCACATGCCTTTCTGGAAGCTTTACCCATCTTCCAAAACTGAACCCAAACCAGGCCTTGTTAGGTATGTAGAGAAGAGAAGTGGTGAATTCGTCACTTGCAGTGTTCTTAGGGAAATCTGACATCTTCCCAAAAGAGAAGCTCCACAACCACAAGTTATTGGACACAAGAGTTTTCACTTACATAGCAGTGAAGGATAATTCTCCCTACCACAGGGATCACGTGTACAGCATTTTGAAAACGTGAGCAGCCATATCAGTGTTATGGAACTGAGCAGTTTGCAAGGGAGTTTCCGTTATAAGCCAAATTTCTGCCCCCTCCCCCTTAAAAATCATAGAGATGCCAGACTGGCTTCAGAAATGGTAAGTCAGAAGGTAGAAAAGTTCTACCAAGTGTAATGATGCTGGTTCTGGCAAGACCCAACTGAGAGTGCCAATGCAGGACAAACTGCTTAAAGCAGGGCAGTTACAGCCCAAGGCTGGGGTTTCTAAGCACACCAAGGCAAACCAAACCAGCCAAACAGAGGAGACTTTTACCCCATTGGCTAACCACAAGTCACACAAGCAATTCCCTCAGACACTCCAGTTTCCCAGTATCACCACCAGTGCCACTCGTTATGGGGACAAATGGTTATGAAAACCAATACACCAGTAAAAGAAAAAAGGTTCTCTCGATCCCAAAGGACCAAGCCCCCGACCCAGGTCAATATACAAATCACATCTTGCCCACAAATCACTCTGTGGCCAATCCTTTAGAATCTAAAATCTAAAGGTTTATTCATAAAAGGAAAAAGATATAGATGAGAGTTAGAATTGGTTAAATGGAATCAATGACATACAGTAACGGCAAAGTTCTTGGTTCAGGCTTGCAGCAGTGATAGAATAAACTGCAGGTTCAAATCAAGTCTCTGGAGAACATCCCCAGCTGGGATGGGTCTTTCAGTCCTTGGTTCAAAACTTCAGTGTAGCAAAGTTGCTCCAGAGGTCTGAAGCAGGACTGAAGACCAGATGGAGGAGCTGCAGCAGCTTTTTATATTCTTTTGCCATGTGGTCTTTCTTTCTTTGTCCCAAATACAAGCTGTCCATCACATGGCTTGGAAAAACCTCAGAGTTCTGTCCATAGGCATGTCCCTGCATACCTTGCTGAGTCTGCCTTCTCTCAATGGGTCAATTGTATAGCTGATGGTCCTTAATGGGCCATCAAGCAGGCTAGGCAGAGCTGACACCAACTTGTCTGAGGTGTCACCCAGAAGCATAGCGCAAGTTTGAAATACAGACAGTATAGAGCCAATATTCATAACTTCAACTACAAAATGATACACACATATAGACAGCTTAATCATAATCAGCAAACCATAACCTTGTCTTAGACACCTCATTTGACATCTTTATATAAGATTTGGTGCCACTACAGGACCTTGGTTGCAACAATGATCTATATGGTCCCAGTTCAAGTCAATAACATCACACCAAGTTTGAAGGAAGCAGAGATGGAGAGGTGATTAGTAGATTCCCAAAGCCATATACATTGGTGGGGGTTTTGGCCACTTTGTACCCAAGCCAAAGTCAAGAAATGCACAAAGAAGGACAGAGATAAAACTTCATTTACTAGATACCCTTCGCCGAGATCCAGAGCAGCCCTACAGAAGAGTCAATATAAAGCCTACGAACTTTTGAAATAGGGTCACTCTGGCCTGGCAGCTCCAGGTGGTTATATTTAGTTCATACGGAGCTCCAATTACTACAAGCCAGCAGGTGGCTGGGTATAGGGGCTCTTTACTCTGAGTCTCTTGTGTGGAACCTACAGATGCTTCCCATAATCCCTTGGCTTTTACCCAGTCCCCACTGCCTGCACACCTCCCAAGACTGACTGTCCTGCTGACCTGAAATATGCAAAGATGACACCAAATGGGGGACACATTCTGCCCAGGCTGGTTGTAGACGTTTGTAACATTATTCCCCCTTTTAATGCTGTTAGTCCTGTTACACAATGTGAAATGGAAGCAAGCTAAGGCCAGGGGCATTCACATTAATTCTGAAGTGAACCTAGCCAACCCCTTGTGAGGCAAGTCTGGTTCAAAGCACAAATCTAAGTGGTGGGAATAAAAATTAAAGCCACCAGGCTTAGTTAAGGAGTCTTGACAAAATACAGGCACAGCTAAGAGTTTTTGAGGAAAACCACAGACTAGTCTCAGGAAAATTAGAAGCAGGACTTAAAAAGCAGAGCCACACTCCATAAACAGGCAACTGCAAAAACTTACAGCCACCCTTCACAAAAGGGGTGATAAATCAGTAGATTACAGGCAAGAGCCGTGTGTTATAGATGGTTTGGAGCACAGCAGCAAGCAATATAGATGGTTATAAGCAACTTACTGGACTCTCTAACAAACAATCCCTTTGTTAATCATGGGAAACAGCTGCCATTTTAGGACCATAGGTATTGCCAGACTGGATCAGACCTAAGGTCTATCTAGTCTACGCCAGTGACCTGGACCAAATACTTCAGAGGAAGGGGTAAGAACCCCACAGTAGGCAGAGGTGGGGTAATCTTGACCCTTCCCTCCCCACACGACATTAGGTCTCATTCTGATCTAACCGTTAGAGACTTGCAGCACGAGGTGTAATATCCCTTAACCATTTATGAAGACATCTATCCATCTCTGCACTACTTATAGATCCACCCACAATACAAAGTGCAAACAACTTAGTTTTAGGTCACACTTTCTCATAGATCTGGGAACAGAATTTTTGAGTAGTGACTCTGAGTCCTGGTCTTCCCAAAGCACCTGCTTTGCCATTGGAATAGAGAAGACTGCTATTTATAGTTAAGTGGAAAAGACTGAAAAGGGAATCAAAGTATTTCTAGTTTCTACGATTTGCTCTTTAAAATAAAGTTCTAATTAAACTAAAGATTTAAGGAAGAAGTTTTAGACTGAATCCTCAAAACCAATATTAATATGCAACTTGAATCAGCTCTGGTGTCTAGATGCCATCTACTGGAGAAAGAAAACACATCAATCACATTTTATTACCTCAGTCTGCCTATACTCATAACAGAGAGACAAGGTGGGTGAAGTAATCTCTTTTATTGGGCCAACTTCTGTTGGTGAGAGAGACAAGCTTTAAAGCCACACAGAGCTCTTCTTCCTGGCTGGGAAAGGTACTCCCAGTGTCACTGCTAAACACGGGGTGGAACAGATAGTTAGCACGTGTTGTAAGGGACCCTTCACGGTAGAGTGGCCCGTTAACACCTCTGCAGTCATAGGACAAAAAGAGGAGGTGAGAAGGTTACAGATAGCTGCAATAAACCACAAATCAGAGAGTGCTGAGATTAGGGGACAGTGATTTGCCTCTTTTTATATAAAGGAGGTGTTTTGTGGCTGAATGATCAAGACATGTGGCTCTCCTTCTAGTGTGTTGACACTTGTGATAGGGTAGGAGGGATTTTGGTGCTGGGCTGGCAGCAGGACTCCCATGACACTCTGCTATGTAGCAGGAGATGGCTTTGAATTTTGCTGGGCAGTGGGTTTTGGCATGTTTTCAGGTCTGCTGCTGTGGTGAGTTTGGCAGTGTTGGCCACAGGGTGTGAGAACTGCTGTTGCACATATTTTGGCAGTGCTGATTGCAGGGTGTGTGGCAGAAAGACTGGATAAGGTGGGGAAAGGGGGGAGGGGAAGGCAGCTGAGGGTTATAGTGATGGACAGGGGGCAATAAGGGGTGTAGTTACCCTGGGACATCATGGGGAGGTGAGGCCATCTACAAACTGGATGCAGGCTGTCAGACAGATACAGGGGAGATCTTCCACAGCCTGTTGCAAACTGAATGCTTCTCTGTATATGGGCTGTCTTTACTGTTAATCACTAAATCCAATCAAAGCTGATTTATCTAAGGTTTGTTTATTTATCTAAGGTCTGGAAATAATCCAGACTCAAGACTAAACATAAGATCACCGAGGGACAGAGTGGCTAGGCAGCAGTTCGGCAGAAAAGGACCTAGGGGTTACAGTGGACGAGAAGCTGGATATGAATCAACAGTGTGCCCTTGTTGCCAAGAAGGCCAATAGCATTTTGGGATGTATAAGTAGGGGCATTGCCAGCAGATCGAGGGACGTGATCGTACCCCTCTATTCGACATTGGTGAGGCCTTATCTGGAGTACTGTGTCCAGTTTTGGGCCCCACACTACAAGAAAGATGTGGAAAAATTGGAAAGAGTCCAGCGGAGGGCAACAAAAATGATTAGGGGACTGGAACACATGACTTATGAGGAGAGGCTGAGGGAACTGGGATTGTTTAGTCTGCAGAAGAGAAGAATGAAGGGGGATTTGATAGCTGCTTTCAACTACCTGAAAGGGGATTCCAAAGAGGATGGATCTAGACTGTTCTCAGTGGTAGCTGATGACAGAACAAGGAGAAATGGTCTCAAGTTGCAGTGGGGGAGATTTAGGTTGGATATTAGGAAAAGCTTTTTCATTAGGAGGGTGGTGAAACACTGGAATGGGTTACCTAGGGAGGTGGTGGAATCTCCTTCCTTAGAGGTTTTTAAGGTCAGGCTTGACAAAGCCCTGGCTGGGATGATTTAGTTGGGGATTGATCCTGCTTTGAGCAGGGGGTTGGACTAGATGACCTCCTGAGATCCCTTCCAACCCTGATATTCTATGATTCTATGATCACAGTTAAAGTTATCAACTACTGGTCATCGCCAAGTTATTACTTACTGATGATTAATTAACAATAAGCGTGTGAGAGATCATTTGAGTTTGACCCCCAATTCTTGTAGCTGTTCCGTTCTAGGTACCTTCCCTAATGTCTCCTGCAAGACCATGCAACCTTAATCATGGGAAAGTTTAAAGACAGAGGGCCACCTTCTCAGAGGGCTATGCCTGCTTATACCAGTTGAGAATAATCTGGCCCAGAACATCTCCTGCTCAGATGTGTTCTTCTGAAGGGAAATGCTCAAGACTGTAATAGGTCCTGCTAATAGTCAAATGTGAGTCATAACTCCTAGCTTACAAGGTCAGTCTTATTACCCCCTGAACTCCAGAGCCCTCCAGCAAATGAGAAAGCCAAATGTCTGCTGACTAAGCACACCACCCTTGTTCTAGAATAGCTTCATCTGGCGTCAGTCCACTGTTCTGCCTATGTTGCAGGTCCCAGGCTGTGTGCAAATTGCTTAGTGTACATCATTGTAAGTGTTCTCTCATTTCTAGCCCTGGTGAAACAGTCAGCACTAAGTTGCCAGTCCCCTCCTCCCCCGCAAATGTTCCTTTGAAACTCCTGACCTTGGTTTACCCACCCCACTGGCCCTTGAGAAGGATGTGCCCTTGTTTAACCAGTGGAGCAGCTTCCCAAGGGATGTGGTAAATGGTTTATCATCACTTCCTGGATTCTTTCAGTCAAGCTCGGATGTTATCCTGAAAGAGAAGCTCTGACTTAGCACCAAGAGTTTCCTTATGTGAGAGGGTTATAAAAAAAATCTCTGGCTCGTGACATACAGGAGGTCAGACCGTGATCATAATGGTCCCATCTGGTCTTGGAAGGCTGTGGACTCAGATGTCCTGCACTGTGAAGGGGAGTTTGCCCGTGGCTAGAGCACCTGCTCTCGCTGTCCCCATCTGGCACCCCACACCCCCACTGACCATCTCGCTGACAATTTCTCATCCCCTAACTCAGCCCTCTGGCCAGGTCACAATTTAATCCACCCCTTCTGTGGGTAACAGAAAGTCCAACATAAATCAGTCTAATGTGCTACCAGTGGGTCTTTGGCCCTCACACCTTTGCCTTGGGGCTTTCCAGTGTCCTTATCCCTCACACAGGGAGAGAGGGAAGGGGGCTTCCTGCCACCTACTCCAATGGCTTATAGGGGAAGCCAGGCCTTCCCACTATACCGGGTTCCAGCCCAGGACCCTACAACTAGCAGCCAAGGTCTGCTCTGTGCAGCTCCTTAGAATCATAGAATATCAGAGTTGGAAGGGACCTCAGGAGGTCATCTAGTCCAACCCCCTACCCAGAGCAGGACCAATCCCAACTAAATCATCCCAACCAGGGCTTTGTCAAGCCTAACCTTAAAAACTTCTAAGGAAGGGGATTCCACCACCTCCCTAGGTAACGCATTCCAGTGTTTCACCACCCTCCTAGTGAAAAAGTTTTTCCTAATATCCAACCTAAATCTCCCCCACTGCAACTTGAGACTTCCTTGTCCTGTCATCTGCTATCACTGAAAATAGTCTAGATCCATCCTCTTTGAATCCACCTTTCAGGTAGTTAAAAGCAGCTATCAAATCCCCCCTCATTCTTTTCTTCCGTAGACTAAACAATCCCAGTTCCCTCAGCCTCTCCTCATAAGTCATGTGTTCCAGACCCCTAATCATTTTTGTTGCCCTTCGCTGGACTCTCTCCAATTTATCCACATCCTTCTTGTAGTGTGGGGCCCAAAACTGGACACAGTACTCCAGATGAGGCCTCACCAATGTCGAATAGACGGGAACGATCACGTCCCTCCATCTGCTGGCAATGCCCCTACTTATACACCCAAAAATGCCATTGGCCTTCTTGGCAACAAGGGCACACTGTTGACTCATATGCAGCTTCTCGTCCACTGTAACCCCTAGGTCCTTCTCTGCAGAACTGCTGCCTAGCCATTTGGTCCCTAGTCTGTAGCAGTGCATTGGATTCTTCCGTCCTAAGTGCAGGACTCTGCACTTGTCCTTGTTGAACCTCATCAGATTTCTTTTGGCCCAATCCTCCAATTTGTCTAGGTCCCTCTGTATCCTATCCCTACCCTCCAGCGTATCTACCACTCCTCCAGTTTAGTGTCATCCGCAAACTTGCTGAGGGTGCAATCCACACCATCCTCCAGATCATTAAGGAAGATATTGAACAAAACCGGCCCCAGGACCCGACCCTTGGGGCACTCCACTAGATACCGGCTGCCAACTAGACATGGAGCCATTGATCACTACCTGTTGAGCCCGACAACCTAGCCAACTTCCTACCCACCTTGTAGTGCATCCATCCAGCCCATACTTCTTTAACTTGCTGACAAGAATACTGTGGGAGACAGTGTCAAAAGCTTTGCTAAAGTCAAGGAACAACACGTCCACTGCTTTCCCTTCATCCACAGAACCAGTTATCTCGTCATAGAAGGCAATTAGATTAGTCAGGCATGACTTGCCCTTGGTCAATCCATGCTGACTGTTCCTGATCACTTTCCTCTCCTCTAAGTGCTTCAGAATTGATTCCTTGAGGACCTGTTCCATGATTTTTCCGGGGACTGAGGTGAGGCTGACCAGCCTGTAGTTCCCCGGATCCTCCTTCTTCCCTTTTTTAAAGATGGGCACTACATTAGCCTTTCTCCAGTCTTCCGGGACTTCCCCCGATCACCATGAGTTTTCAAAGATAATGGCCAATGGCTCTGCAATCACATCCGCCAACTCCTTTAGCACTCTCGGATGCAACGCATCCGGCCCCATGGACTTGTGCACGTCCAGTTTTTCTAAATAGTCCCGACCACTTCTTCCTTCTTGGGGGGGAGGGATAGCTCAGTGGTTTGAGCATTGGCCTGCTAAACCCAGGGTTGTGAGTTCAATCCTTGAGGGTGCCATTTAGGGATCTGGGGCAAAAATTGGGGATTGGTCCTGCTTTGAGCAGGGGGTTGGACTAGATGACCTCCTGAGGTCCCTTCCAACCCTGATATTCTATGATTCCTTGCTCCTACCTAGCCTGTTTCAGGGTTAATCCTTCTGTCAGGGGTAGGACTCCCAGGACCCTTCCCTGGAATCCCCCAAGCAAGATTCCAGCATAAAAATATAAACTCAGACCAGCTTCTGCCCTCCTCAGGCTTGTCCTTTTCAGCCTCTTAAGGTCCCCTTACTCTGTTCTTCAATGAGCCCTTCCCAGAGCTCCCTACCTGGCAGTCCAAAGCCCACCCATCTTTCAGGGTGCACCACTAGAGTGCTACCCAGCTGCTGCTTTATGTCTTGCCAGCCTTCTGTACTCAGGCTTGTTCTCCCTCCCTTGGGCTTCATCCTCACTACCTCTACTCCCAGAGCAACTGCAAACTCACCTCTCCCTGCAGCCCCCTTCTGCTCCAGGCCTCCTGCCTTTATAATCACTACACAGCTCCTCCCTCTTCAGTTGCAGCCAGATAACAAAACTGGTCTTTCAAGCCCTTATTAACCCATTCAGGGCCTGTGTGCACTACACTCCATCACATGCCAATTTATTCAAATGTTGTGTGTGTGTGTCATCTCTCAAGAGTGTTTGGCCTCAGAAACTCCAGGCTAGGTTTATTTTATTGCCTTCATCCAGGCATTTTTGGGAAGGCCATGTGGTTAATTAAGTCATTTGCAGCAGTCCTTCATTTTTATCCTGCCTGTTTTAGTATCCTGAGTTCTCTTTTATTTTAAAGGAAGTTGTGACCTTTGGTATTTTGCAGATAGGCCTGAAGTTGCAAACCGACCACAAGGGCTGGAAGTTTGTCCTGGTGACTTTTTCCCTTGCAGTTGCTGACACTGACAGCCAGAGTTCAGACCTTCGGCTCCTGCCGGCATGCCCACAAACACGCCAGGAGAGAGTGCATCCTTGCTGCCCATACTCCCCTCAGATTGCCTACTCCCCCAATAACCCCCTGAAGAGAAGTTGCCAGGTCCCCACTCCTTTGAGCCCTTGCTGCTTTCCGCCACAGCTCCTGAAGGAGATGGAGGGGATGTTGCTATGATTTCACCAGCAGCTTCTTCACATGCAGCTTTCCTTTTCAGAGGGGAGGGGGTCAGGTAGGAGCACAATCCGCCCTTCCCTTCAGGGCTGAGCCATGAGGCTCCAATTAAAAACACAAGAATCTGTTTCAGAGTAGCAGCCATGTTAGTCTGTATTTGCAAAAAGAAAAGGAATATTTGTGGCACCTTAGAGACTAACAAATTTATTTGAGCATAAGCTTTTGCGAGCTACAGCTCACTTCATCTTCTCTGCAGAGGAATGCATCTGATGAAGTGAGCTGTAGCTTACGAAAGCTTATGCTCAAATAAATTTGTTAGTCTCTAAGGTGCCATAAATACTCCTTTTCTTTTTACAAGAATCTGTGAGTTTCACAAGCCCTGTGACAAACATGTTTCCCAGCCAGCTATAATGCACTGGCCGAGTAGATCTAGACTGTTCTCAGTGGTAGCTGATGACAGAACAAGGAGTAATGGTCTCAAGTTGCAGTGGGGGAGGTTTAGGTTGGATATTAGGAAAAACTTTTTCACTAGGAGGGTGGTGAAACACTGGAATGCGTTACCTAGGGAGGTGGTGGAATCTCCTTCCTTAGAAGTTTTTAAGGTCAGGCTTGACAAAGACCTGGCTGGGATGCTTTAGTTGGGGATTGGTCCTGCTTTGAGCAGGGGGTTGGACTAGATGACCTCCTGAGGTCCTTTCCAACCCTGATATTCTATCAGTCTATGATTCTATGAGTGAGTCTGTTTCTGTCCGCGGACTGGACCAAGTAAGAGGTTTATGAGGCTGCCTCCTAGCTGCCAGCCCTAATCCTACAGCTCAAACAATAGAGACTTTTTTCCCTTTAAATCTAAAGGCCCGTTTTCAATCTCTGCAGGCAACCCAATGAGGGTGTTGTCATCCAAATATGCAAAATGGAATATTTTTGATTCAACTTTCTTATTTAGTTTCATTCTGACATTTAGTTTAATTTCAACTTAAGCTTATAAAGATTTATAACTTGTGATGCTCGTTGACCAGGTGCCAGCTCATACCAGAGCCCCAGGCCAATTCACTTGTGTATTGGTATAGATCAAAATGATTGTTAACACTTCAGGAAAACTAGTGGGATATTACTTCCATTGTTTTCACTTATCTGTATCCCGTTATAATGCAGTAGCAAACATTTACATTGTGTATACCCTGGTAACGAAATAACCTGCCAAAGGAGAAAGAAGCCTTGTAGAATGCAAATGAAGAACTAACAGAAAAGTGCTAATTTCAAAGCAAACGATCATTGTGTGCGATGATTGGAGGTCAAAGACTCAAAATGCACGCCTCATGCTCTCATCAAAGGAAAAGCCCACGTGGGTAGTGACCCTGTCAGCTTGTTTTATGTGAAAAGAAGCTATACAGTGTGGATTCAAGGAAAGATCCTTCATCTCTGGACTCTTACATGGAAGTGTACGAGATGCAAAGCAGAGATCCCTACAGACAATTTGGATTCCCAGAAATTTTTTCAGGGTAACTGGTAGTTTATTACATCCCTGCCACTATTTGGAATTACAAACTGTGATTCACCTGTGCATATATTTTGCCTTCTTTAACCTCTCAATAACTCTCATTTCCTTTTCTTAGCTAATATACCTTTAGTTAGTTTACTATAGAATTGGCTGCCAGCATTATCTTTGGTGTAAGAGAGAGAGTACATATTGATCTGGGGTAAGCGATTGGTCTCTTGGGACTGGAAGCAACCTAAATGTGGTGTGATTTTTGGTATATGTGACCTTTTATCACTAAGTCCAGTTTATCTGGATGGCAAGATAGATTGGAGAATATAAGGGGACTGTCCGTGACTCCATGGCAAGACTGTTATATTGATCCAGGAGTTCACATTTGCTACTGGCTTGATGAAATCAAATTATAGAACACACCACCAGTTGGGGGTGTCTGCCTGTTTTCTGACCCTCTGCCCTGAGGGAGGCAGTCACAGTCATGAGCCACTCTAGACAACGTGACTACTTATATAATGTTTATATATTTGATAGTTAATGTGGTACTACAATATTTTGACATTATGAAACATTGTTTCTATAAGATCATTTCAATGTTTCTGAATTAAAATATTTTCTAATTTTCATTCCGCAAGATTTTGACTTTTTCCCCCAATTTGGGATGAAAAGAAATTTCAAGACAGCAGAATTTCCCATTGGGCAGAAATTGTTTTCTGAGCCGCTCATGATCTCAGCTACCTTTAAACCTGGGCCTCAAGTTTACTGTCAGTGCCAACTACCTCTCACCTGCTCTTAAAATGAGCAAGTAGTTATACCCATTTTACAGATAGGAAACTGAGGCAGAGAGAGAATAAGTGACATGCCTAGGGGTTCCAGAACAAGGCAGAGACATAGATGGGAACAGAACTGGGAAAATCTGATGGCCACTCCCTTGCTCTAACCACTAGATAAATCTTAAGATTCATCACCATTTGGAATTTCTCATTTAGACTTGAGAATCATTGAGTGTGTTTTGGAAGAATGAGGTTATGAATAGGCTTCTCTGTGTCCCATTCTGCGGCATCTCCTTTGTTACTGTCCAGAACTAAACAGCAGTAATTTTGATTTCTTGTATATTTTGTGTGTGTGTGTGTAAGGAAGAGATTTACAGACATGATCTTTCTGCACACAGCTGTTGGGCCAGAAGATGGCAGCAGAATTCTGCTATATTGGACTTTCTATACACTGTCATGAAAACTGCGATGATGGATCATTTGATTGCAACAGTTGTAGATCACCCCTTTGATTACCATAGACTGTTTACAAACATGATGCCAAGAACAGGAAGTAACATTAGAATCCCAAAGATAAGGCTGCCTAAAATCCTAACCTGGTTGGTTCTGAAACCCTGGTAGGGTTTCTCTATAGGCAGTAACTCTATAGTATGCTTAAAGGCAGTTTCTATTAATCACCAAGTTTTGATCACCTTCTGCCCAACTTCCTTAAAAAAGCAAAGCAGGATTTGAACCAGAGGTGAGATGACTGGAGAAGAAATTGTCCAGAAAAATCAGAAGTGAATCCAGCAACCCATTTTAGACCTATGTGTCTGTTTACTCAGAGTAAGCACGTGTGATTGCAACACACGTAGACACCCCTGAGCTAGTTTTAATCTAGCCAGAAAAACCAGCAACAGCAGTTGGGATGTGGCAGCATGGGCTTCAGTACAGGCTATACTCAGGGTCCGTACTCAGGTGGTCAGCCAGTGCTCCAGTCTGTACTGTTGCTTCACTGTGCTATCGGTACATGAGCTACCTAGATTAAGGCTTGCTCAGCTGTGTCTACACCTGCTGCAATCACTCCCCCTAGCTTCAGTTCAGCACAGCTTTTATGTGTCAAACAACACCCCCCACCAACTTTCTGAGGGTCTTCTTGACTGAACCAAAACTTAACAGAACACACACAAAAGACCTTCACTCTGGCTTCTCAGCAGGGAGGCAGCCTCCATCTACGTTCATCCATCCCACAACAAGGTCGTTTACAGGCAAGGTACAACCTTGATTCCTTACCTAGAGTCAGGGCCTTCCTGCCAACTGCAGCTCCATTCCAGGCAGGGCACAGCTCCTTGCAGCCTTGACAGTCCCTTCCTAAGCTTATTGCCTAGGGAGACCCCCTACTCTGTTTCCTTAGGAGCACTTCTCTCTAGGGGCAACCTAGGGAGCTCTGTTCTATTGCCTATTAGCTGCCAACCAGGCAGCTAGGTCGTTAATTACTTAAGGAGAATGAGCCCATCTGCAAAGAATCCCACGGGGTCGAAATTAGCTGTTACCACTCAAGAAAGAGATCTTGGAGTCACCATGGATAGTTCTCTGAAAATATCCACTCAATGTGCAGCGGCCGTCAAAAAGCGATCAGAATGTTGGGAATTGTTAAGAAAGGGATAGATAATAAGACAGAAAATATCATATTGCCTCTATATAAATCCATGGTACGCCCACACCTTGAATACTGCATGCAGATGTGGTTGCCCCATCTCAACAAAGATATATTGGACTTGGAAAAGGTTCAGAAAAGGGCAATAAAAATGATTAGTGGTATGGAACGGCTTCCCTATGAGGAGAGATTAATAAGACTGGGATTTTTCAGCTTGGAAAAGAGACGACTGGGGGGGGATATGATTGAGGTCAATAAAATCATGACTGGTGTGGAGAAAGTAAATAAGGAAGTGTTATTTACTCCTTCTCAGAACACAAGAACTAGGGGTCACCAAATGCAATTAATAGGCCCAGGTTTAAAACAAACAAAAGGAAATATTTCTTCACACAACACACAGTCAACCTGTGGAACTCTTTGCCAGAGGATGTTGTAAAGGCCAAGACTATAACAAGGTTCAAAAAAGAACAGGATAAATTCATGGAGGATAGGTCCACCAATGGCTATTAGCCAGGATGGGCAGTGTAGCAGGCTGGCTACCCTGCTCCTAAAATAGAAGGGGTTAAAAGCAGCCCTGGAGAGGGCTGTGGCTGGGGATGGCTGATTGGGGAAGCAGCTGCAGCTGGGCCAAACCCTAATCAGGCCCCAGCTGGCCTGTATAAAAACGCTGTGAGCCAGAAGCCCAAGGAGTCTCTCTCCAGCCTAGGAGAGAGCAGGGCCTGTCTGACAGGGTACTGAGGGTGGTGCAGTGTTTGGAAAGGAGCAGGGGTGCTCTAGGCTGGCAACTCCCCAGATTGTAAGGCCTGGTCCAAGGCACATAGAGGTACTGGAAGGCAGCAGGTCTGAACCCCCTTGTCTATGATGAGTGGCCTTTACACTGCAGTCTGCTGCAGGGGCCTTGGTGATGACTGGCAGTAGCCCAGACTGAGGCAAGGTGGGGATAGTGGGTTGAGTGTTCCCCAGGGAGGGGAGACCCAGAGGCAGAATGTGTGGGTGCTGCCAGGGGGCAGAACCCTAGAGAAAGGGGCAGCAGTGTCTGAGGGACACAGAGGGCCAGAGCTGTGTGGATCACCAGCCTGCAGAGAAAAGAGCAGGCTGGAAAAGAGCTAATTCCCAATGACCAGCAGGAGGCACTACAGGGGTGAGTCTGAACCTTTACAGGCAGGAATGGTGTCCCTAGCCCAGGGGTCTCAAACAAGTGGCCTGCAGGGCTATTTCCTGTGGCAAGGAGTGAGCAAACTACAGTCTGTGGGCCAGATCTGGCCTGCAGGATTGCCTCCCACCAGGCCTGTCCCGCTCCCTGAAGTGGCCAGCACAATGTCCCTGAGGATGGGGCTGGGGGGGGGGGGAGGGTAGAGAGCTCTGTGCATTGCCATGGCTTCCAGGCACTGCCCCCCGCAGTTCCCATTTGCTGGGAAGGGGGACCCGTGGCCAATGGGAGCTTCAGGGGCGGTACCTGCAGGAGCGGCAAGGCTAGCATGTGGAGCCTTGTGCCATGCTCCCCCACCCCCCACAGGCTGCAGGGACATGGTTCTGGTCATTTCCCAGAGTGGCACAGGGGCCAGGGCAGACAGCCTGCCCTGGCCCCAATGTGTGCCACTACCACCACAAAGCCTGCACCCCAACTCCCTTCCCTGAGCCCCCTCCTGCACCCCTGTCCCCCTCCTGCACCCCAACCAGCTGCCCTGAGCCCCATGCTGCATCCCCTGGGGGTAGGGAGGGGGTGGAGTTGAGGTGGGGACTTTAGGGAAGGGGTTGGAATGGGGACAGGGGAAGGGTGGGAAGAGGTGGGGCAGGGTCTCATGGATGGAGTGGGGGTGGGGACAGCGACCCGGGGGGCGGAGGGGGGCATGTGTCAGTAATGCGGCCCTCGGGCCAATGCACTAGTCCTCATGTGGCCCCCGTAGTCATTTGAGTTTGAGACTCCTGCCCTAGCCTCTGTTTGCCAGAAGCTGGGAATGAGCGACAGCTGATGGATCACTTGATGATTACCTGTTCTGTTCATTCCCTCTAGGGCACCTGGCATTGGCCACTGTTGGAAGACAGGATACTGGGCTAGATGGACCTTTGGTCTGACCTAATATGGCCATTCTGCTCTTATGACTGAAGAGGAGTAGAGAGGTGATGTTTAGCTGAGAACCTGGCCTCTGAAAATCAGCCCCCTTCAAGGTGTTTCAAGTTGGGCACCCAAAAATGACTGGTCAGTTTTGAAAATTGTGGCTATGCTGACCACATTTACCCTCAGCTTCCATGTGCTCTGAGCTGTATTTTTTGGACAGATGGCATCCAATCTGCCACTCTTGTCGTCCTCTGAACAATCAGATTGGAAATTCATGCCCTCTGGCATCTTTGGGAAGTATCCTTACATCCCTGAGTGACCAGCTGTTTGACAGTTATTTCCTTCCACACTGCTTTCTCTCTTCCTGCCACTTCCTCTCCAAGCCTATCCTCCTAGGTCTTACCTTGTACAGATGAGCCCCTGATTATGGGCACCTCAGGGCATGTCTCCCTCCATGTGAAATCAATGGGAGCTAGGTGCCTACATGCCTGGGAGGATCTGTAATGCTTCTATAGCCTGGCACTCCCCCAGTGAGCTGGTTATCTGCAGGCTGTGAAGGGATTCAAAGACCCATACTTTGTCACTGTTCATCCTTTTTGCATCTGGGTCATTTCAGTAGGTGACCTTCCTCCTCCACCCACTGTTTGTGTTATTCCAGCTACTTCCTCCTTGCAGTGAGGGGCTGTGAATTCCTCCCAACTTCCTGTGAGTGCAGATTGGGGTGTTTTCCTTTGTATTAGTCAGCTGGCCTTAGTTTAAGCATTGGGGTATCCTTTGTCCTTTACCCAGTAGCTAAAGAAGTAGCCCCAGTAGACTCCCCTCCTTTATTTCTGACCTGTGGATTTTCTGATGAGTTATGTCACCTCTCTTGGTGAGGTGTAGCAAGCCCTCATCTCCACTGTGGCTGACAACCTGGTTGTGTGAAATTTCTCCCCACCTCTTGCTTTGCTGGCTGCTCCCAGACAAAAGGCTTGAAGGAGAATGGGGTGTTTTACTCCTCTCCCTCTCCCCCATCTACATTTATATGGCTGTTTCCCACAGAAGAGCTTGCTAGTGGGAAATTCAAGTTAGACCCTCTTTGACCCATCTGCATCCTTGCCCAGTAAATTATGAAGAGATAAATCAAGCAAGGCCCCCACCTCCAAATTCCCTGTGGTGACTTGTGCTCCTAAGAAGAGTCTCATCTTGGGAACAGTGAAAGGTTTTAACCTGAACATGTGTCAGGACCACTCAGCATCTGGTCAGGATATTTGTGGACCAGAGCTACAGCAGCCCCTGAGGCATGCCAGGGTGCAAAAGCTCTCCCAATGAGGAAGGTTCTGCAGTGCTTCCTAAAGGTGGTCAGACTATGGCTAGATCTAATCCCATCTGGAATTTTATTCCACCACCTAGTCCCCAAGACTGAAATCCTTTCCCTGGCTTTACTGTGCTTTGCCCTGGCCTTTCTGATCCACCAAGAGGAGCAAAATTCTCTTGGTGGCTCGCAGATGGACATGCATTCTTGAAGGTACCTGGGACCTGCTCTAGGACTGGGAGTGAGTGGAGGGGCTAGATGTGCTCAATGAGGAGGAGAGGGATGGCGGGGGAAAGGATAGCCCAGTAGTTTGAGCATTGGCCTGCTAAACCTAGGGTTGTGAGTTCAATCCTTGAGGGGGGCCATATAGGGATTGATCCTGCTTTGAGCAGGGGGTTGGACTAGATGACCTCCGAGGTCCCTTCCAACCCTGATATTCTATGACATCTTCTAGTGCAACTAGTGCTGTCTGCTTGCCAAGCCTTAGTGTGGAAACCTGATTGCTAGAGCAGAGGTTTTGGTTGTGTTACTTAAGTTAGATGAGTGATAATTAACACACTAGCATTGGCAAGTTAGAGTCTGAGCTCTCCCCTGACATCTAGTGGTGAGTTGTGGAAAAAGACTTCAGAGCTGATCTCATTTGCATGGACACACCCACCCTGCCTAGGTGCTCAGCATGATGGGATTGCTTGCCCAAATGATCACGTGTGGCTGGTGTTGGATCCCCAGTCTCCTTGTTATTGGGGTAGGAGTAATAAAGGGTTGTTATCTTTGTGTGAACTGAGGGCAGCAGAACTGTACCCGGTTGACCCCAATGGAGGGATTCATCCTCACCTGAATGGCACTTGCTAGGCAGGGGACATGGGTTCCAAAGCCTAATAAGTTAAGGGTGTAGATTGTACCTGGTGGGTGCTGTTCAAGGGTCATAGACACCAGCTGACTCTTCATCTCTACATGATATGATAAAAGAGCTAATTTAGACTTGAGTTTTATTATATACTGCAGAACTGAAATCACTGATGTCTAAGTATTAGACCTAATTTGGGACAGTGTTCACTGTGTACCAGCAGTGAAGCTTCCCCCACTAACAGCTGAAATCACTGAGAACTGTGTTAAATGGGGGGTACTGAAGACATCTTGGTGTAGCTAGCAGGGTAGCTCACAGAGGTGTGGCGGGTGGCTGGCAGAGAGGGCCAGAGCAGAGCCCTGCAGAAAGGTGTGGCAATTGGCCATTGGGGTGGGAAGCAAGTGCCTGAGCAGCAGATTGTGTAAGGTGCCTCCTTACCCCATCCTTCCACACAGGATGGGAGGTGAACTCTGCAGATGAACCTCTGAACTCTGGGACTGCACTGGCCAAGGACAGCAACTGTGAGTGGGGTGCAAAGAAGGGATGAGCACATTAAAGGGACTTTTGGGTTGCTGGACTTAAGAATCTGAGGGGGGAAAGGACACTGCCCAGCTTACTTGGGGGTGGGTCTTTTGCTCATGGTTTGTGTTTATGAACCTTAGTTAGTGTTTTCCCAAATTAATGCTGAGTTACTTCCCTCCTTTTAATAAAGTTTTTTGCGACACTCAGGGTCTGTGCTAGTGAGAGGGGAAGTACTGCCTCTCAGAGGCACCCAGGGGTGGTGTGTAATTGTCCAAGGTCACTGGGTGGGGGCTGAAGCTGGTTTTGTGTTTCCTTGTTGTAAAGGAACCCCTAGATACTGAACCCAGCCCTTGCTGCTATTGGCTGTTAAAATATAGATGTTCAGGCCTGTCTGTAAAGGCCTATACTTTTAGGTGTATTTTTATCACTTAGCTAGTTACAGGGGTATAAAAACAAAGAATCCAAATCACAGCCTGCTTGTATATGGGCCTTCTCTCACTAGGATAATCTGAGGCCTTGTTAAGTTAAGGCCTTTGGCTAAGCAGCAGGGGCAGCCATAAACTGGGAAGCGTATGGTCCCATCCTCATTCCAAACTAGTCACATTGAAATAAGGTGCTATTGGGCTGTTAGGAAGATGATCCTGTCCTGATAATGCCCATCACCAGATAAAGATCTTAAGATGGTTGAAGAAAACTTAGTTTGACAGCATCCTGTCTGGCAAGAAATCACTTACCTATGGTTGTGAAACCCTCATTTCTGTATTACCTTTATGGCCCCCACTTTTCTATTAATCTGTCTGGTTCTCTAATTGTTTCTGTCTGCTATATAATTTTGCTAAGTGTAAATTAGGATAGTGGGATATAATTGGTTAGAGAATTGTTACAATATGTTAGGATTGGTTAGTTAAAATTACTTAAAATGATAGGTTAAGGTATAGCTGAGAATATTATCATATAAACGGGTCAAACAGGAAGTGGGGGTGGGGGGAAGGGAAATTTGGAATCCTATTTAAGTATGGGGAACAGGGACACTGGGTAAACGCTCTGCAGAGTCAGAGCTGGGAAGGGGGACATGAGGGGTAAATGCTCTATCAGTGTATAGAGATAAGCCTGACTGTGAAGGGCTTTGGAATATGCTTGCTTGGAAACTAACCCCAATAAACATTGCATAGTTTGCACATTGGACTTCTGGTCTTTGACAAGAACCAGGGGAGAGAGTGAAGGGAAAGCCCTCTAAAACTGGCTCCACTAGAAAGAAGGGTTACACTAGCACAGGTACTCCACAAATGTTTGCTCCAAGTTTGAAAACTGGGCCTTTTCTCTACCATGAAGTATTCCCAGTTGGAGAAGAACATGTCAACTGCATGATGTCTCCTGTGTAATTTCTCTTCTGTTAATCTTTTTCTGCGTCATTTTGTCTGATTCCTCTGTCATAAACAAACATCATATGTGGGCTTCTTGTCTCAGTTTTATGTTTCACTGGGTGCACTGCTATCTAAATGCCAGCACTTGCTTTTGTATCCATCCAGTCTACCTGTTTGTCTAGGTTCTTACATGACTCCCTCACTGTGGCTTCTGATTGCCTTTGTAGCAATCACTGTACTTCCATGAAGACTTTTGGAGACAGTTTTTGTTTCCCTTTTCACATTTGGGTGCATTTTCCAAATGTTGACATTTGTATTTTCTCTTTCCAGCATGCTTTTCATATCCCATTCGGTCTTCTACTATAGAAGTAGCACTAGATATATTACAAGAACTGACACTTCACACTGCCTCTTCCATAACAGTAATTTGTCTCTTTCGATTTGAGTTTCTCCTTTCAGTAACCACTACTTTTGCATGTGTGCCCTTAACTATCCCAGTGCCTGAAATAATGAATTTGAGGAGAACACCTTTCTATATACTGATGTGCAACCATCTTTCCCCTTGGTTTTACAAGGGAAATAGTTTCCCACTGGAATGTGTTTGTATAACTAGTAAATTCTAATTAGAACAGACTCCATGCCTTCCCCTTGTTTTTACAAAAGTCAATGATCTGTCTTTGATTAGATCCTGAGTTATTGGAGCTCTTCCTCCCACACACTGTTATTCTGTGGTAAATACACCCTGACCCTTGTTTCAGAGCAACTTCTTAACAAAACACTGGAGAGAATCAGATCCTCTCTATTTGTATTTGATCTACTTGTCAGGATGATGCACAAACTGACTATTTGTCTGTCATTAGAAATGCCTTTTCTGTCAGGGGTAGGCAACCTATGGCACGTGTGCCGAAGGCGGCATGCAAACTGATTTTCAGTGGCACTCACGCTACCTGGGTCCTGGCCACTGGTCCAAGGGGCCTCTACATTTTAATTTAATTTTAAATGAAGTTTCTTAAACATTTTAAAAACCTTATTTACTTTACATACAACAATAGTTTAGTTATATATTATGGACTTATAGAAAGAGACCTTCTAAAAAAGTTACTGGTACGTGAAACTCTAAATTAGAGTGAATAAATGAAGACTCGGCACACCACTTCTGAAAGGTTGCCAACCCCTGCTCTGTTAATCTGACCAGCTTCTTTGTCTCTTCACTTCAAACAGATTTGTTTTCAGTCTTAACAGACTGCTCAGCAGATTTTGGCTCGTTTCTCAGGGTAGGACCTGTTATTGAGTCAACACACCTCACACAAAACACAGGCAGAAGGGGTTAAGAACCCTTCCTGCCAGCAGATAGCAAGGCCAGCTCTCATCCCAGCTCAGCTGTGGGGAAAAAAATCTCACTTCTGGAGAGAAACCACCCTCACCCCCAGTTGCTGCAGCTAATGAAGGCAAGCCAAGCTGAAAGAGGAAGAGAGGGAACAGAAGAGTTTGGGACTTCAAATGGGGTGATAGCCCTCTGCCCAACTGCTAGCTAGCACCTTAGAACTTCCTGCCCTACAAAGGAGGGAGCTGTAGATGGAAGCCCTGAGGGCTAAAGGGTTTTGTTTTTTGACTCATTTATGTTTCTAGACTCTGGGGTTTAAGATGTGATTTAAGCAACTGCTTCCCCAGTCAAGAACAAACTCAAGTGGCTTCAACTAGAACTTTGCACAAGGCAGTGTCCACCACTGCTGACATGGCCTGTCCTAGAAATGTAAGCTGGAAGGGACCTTGAGAGGTCACCTAGTCCAGCCCCCTATGCCGAGACTTGGCCAAGTAAACCTAGAACTTCCCTGACAGATGTTTGTTCAACCTGTTCTCAAAATCCCCCAGTGGTTCACTGCCCTTTAGAGTTACAAAGTTTTCTTGAATATCTAACCTAAATCTCTCTTGCTGCAGACGAAGCAGATTACTTCTTGTCCTACCCTCTGTGGACATGGAGAACAATTGATCACCACCCTTTTTATAACAATCTCTTACATATTTGAAGACTGTGTCCCTCCTCAGTCTTCCCTAGAGGAAACATGCCCAGTTCTTTCATCCTTTCCTCATAGGTCATGTTTTCCAACCCTCACTAATGTTAGCACTGTCTGAAAACCAGTGATTGTTGCCTTTATCTGAGTCCATCTGAACCTTCATTGGTGAACTGGATCCAATTCTAAGATATTGGTCACCTGAATTTTCAGCTCTATCCTAAGACAGGACTGAAGGTCCCATTCAGACGTCTCATTGAAGTCAGTGGGATTTAAGCACCTGCATAAGTATTTGCTGAATCAAGGCCTGAAACACAAACCTGGCAGCCAGTGACTCTGGGATTTCAGCAGTAGTTGAGGCTGCAATATTACTTGGATCCTAGCAACCAGATTGCTCATCAGAAGTTTTCATAAATGATTAATCTAACTGGCTACATTCTTCCTATAAAGGGGCAAACCCATCATATTTGGGATGATGACCACATGCCTTTACGTGATAGGGAGATTGTGAAATTCTCTTGGCTCTAGAATTTGTTCTCTAGTTCATAAAAATATGCTTGATGTAACAGAGCAAGTGAGGCAGTCAGAGAAAGGCCTGGCTCTGCAGATCATACTAAGACCTCATGAATTGTCTTCTGCCTATTAACCATGGGCGCATCATTACTCCTTCTATCTGTTATGCCAAGCATGGACCATAGGTGTAATCTCTGAATACAGTCAAGCTCTTCTGGGAAATCCCTGCTGTTGTGCCCACCCTTTGGAATATGCTCTAAATGGAGACAGGGCTCTTAAGTTATGTTGACATTTTCAAAGCTATCCAGGGGGGTTAGGTGTCAAATCCCCATTCATCTTAACAGGAACTGGACATCCAGATCCATGAGGTGGTTTTCAAAACCTCAGGTCTTAAACATTTGCCCTTCAACTTGTCCCAGAGCCAATATGACTGCCTGCCTCCCCCAAGGCTCCTTGAGCTGAGCTTAGCCGGGAGCAGGCTACTCTTGTTTTCTTCAGCCAACCACAGGGTTCCCAGTGCCACCTTTGGCAATAGGAATAGCTGGGTCCATTGGAAAAACAAATCTCTCCCTTTCCCATGGCCAGGGATTTGCTGCAGAACCTTCTATTTTTTTTAGCGCTGTTGGGTTACAGTGCTGCTGGAGGCATCGTCGTACTGAGGTGAGTACAGCGTCCCCTGCTGAGCACATCCAGCAGTGGCATTGGCTACGCAGAGCGACTTTGGTGGCCGGTGGTCACTCCATCACTTTCACTCCACGCCTCTCTTCATGGAGCTGCTAGCCATGCAGCATGTGCCAGAGACCTTATGTGCTAAGAGAGCAAACAACTGAGATCAGGCTTGTGTGACTTGACTTTCCATGACTTCTGCAGTGGCCAGTGTGGCTGAGAGGTATAGGGACTGGAGCACCCACAGGGAATAAATGGTGGGTGCCACACCCACTGGCAGCCCCCCTTTCAGATCCTCCCACCCACTGGTGGGCCCTGCAGATCAGTGCCTCCCCCTCCCTCCCAGCACCCACCACAATCAGCTGTTTTGCAGTGTACAGGAGGCTGTAGTACGGAGGAGCAAGGACATGGCATGCTCCATGGAGGGAGTGGAACTGGGCGGGAAGAGGTGGAGGGTTGGGTGGAGACGGCTTGGGGCAGAGCCAGGGGCTGAGCACCCCCGGCACTTTGGAAAGTTGGAGCCTGTGATTCTATTTGCAGGCAACTCTCTCCCCCTGTGCAGGAATTCAGGCTTTCAAGATGCTTAAAAGTTGGGCATTGTAATGCTGAGTGTGGCAGTGCCTAAATCCTCTGCAGATCTTGAATAGCTTTGTATCATCTGCAAATGTTGCCAGGTCACTGTTTACCCCTTTTTCCAGATCAGTTATGAATGTTCAGTAGGACTGGTCCCAATATAGACTCCTGGGGACTATTTACTTTTCTCCATTCTGAAAACTGACCATTTATTCCTACCCTTTGTTTCCTATCTCTTTAACCAGTTACCAATCCATAAGAGGACCTTCCCTCTTATCCCATGACAGCTTACTTTGCTGAAGAGTGTTTGTGAAGGACCCTTTTTGAAAGGCTTTCTGAAAATCTAAGTACGCTATATCCCCTGGATCCCCCTGGGCCACATGCTTGTTGGCCCCCTCAAAGAATTCTAGTAGATACGTGAGGCAAAATTTCCTTTACAAAAACCATGTTGGCTCTTCCCCAACAAATTATGTTAATCTTTGTGTCTGACAACTTTGTTTCAACCAGTTTGCCTGGTACAGAAGTAGGCATGTCAGCCTGTAATTGCCAGGATCACCTCTGGAGCCCTTTATATAGTGAAACTTGAGTCCTGTTTAACTATACCTTAATCAATCATTTTACTAACCAATCCTAACATATTGTAACAATTCTCTAACCAATCCTACCCCACCACCTTAATTGATTTACACCTAGCAAAATTAATTAGTAACCGACAGAAACAATCAGACAGACAAACAATAGAGAAGTGGGTACCATAAAGAAATGAGCATTTCACAGCCAGAACTATTAAGTGATTTCGTGCCAGACAGAATGCTATCAAACTAAGTTTTCTTTAACCACCTTAAGATCTGTGGTTTTTTTTTTTTAAACCTGGTAATGGTGGGTACTATTAGGATAGGATTGCCTTCTTAAGTCTACTATTACATTATTTTAATGTAATTTAGATGGAATGTGAGGATGACTTCCTGTTTCTTGGCTAATGGCTGCTGCCCTCCTAATATGATCACAGACAAAGGCCTCAGACCTTACAATCTGGCTACAGGAAAAGGCCGTATCCTTACGGCAGCACACCCCTAGTTCCGGCACCTATGCAGTACCTAGAGCAACAGGGGCCCTGATCTCTCTTGGATCCTTTTAGTAAAGCAAAGCGTATTAATCTCAGACCTTCCCAGGGGCACTGGAACAATTGCTGTAGTGGGGTGCTGAGAACATTGAACCGAACCGTAAACCCTATATACGACGGAAACCACTTCAAGCCAGGGGGTGTGGCAGTACCTCCTGCATCCCTACTTCCAGCACCAATAGACCTCCCTTCCACGGTGACCCTTCTCCTTAACCCCTTCACTGTCATTCCCTGGGCTCCAGAATCCTAGAAGCTCAGAGATATGCCCATATTTATGGGGGAGACTGGGTTTTCCATATTTACTGGCTATCGTTTTGATACTATCAACGAACTTTGATGAAGAGAGGCAGACGGATGGAGACTGGTTACAACAAACCTGTAGGTCAATGGTATGAGCAAAGGAGCACTTCAGCGAGAGGCTTTAGCTGTCCGAAGTGCTTTAGCCCACGTCGTATTTTAGAAACAAGAAAAAAACCCACCATTGTGTTATAAAAGGAATTATTCTCAGAGTTGATTTAATTGCCAGAATGTGTCTACAGGAAAAGAGAATAACAATCTTTAATTATGATGACTGTAGGGGTGGACTGAAGTCCCAGCACAGCATCAGAAACAGCTGCGGTCTCTGCAACACTTCTTTCCTAATGTGCACCGGTGACCATAGTGAGCTATTAAAAAAAATGGTGAAAGCAATGTCTGATTGTACAAGGTTATGGAGGTGAGTAATTCCATTAGCAACATCTTCCTGCAATAAACAATCACATCTAATATGTGCCACTGTATCCCTTGGTGTGCTACCCACAGTGTGGATGGGCTTTGGAAAGAGGGTAGTCCCCATTATGTGGTGTTGAGCTCCCCCTTGGGGCTCAGTGTTCTGCTGTGCCCAGCAGGGCCAGGGAGCCACAGAGGTGCCAACTGTGGTTGGTCACAGGATCAGAGAACTTGGCCCCTAGAGTAGCACAGAGATGCTTTGGGGTTGCTCTAAATTATGCCCTGGTTGCAATAGCCCCCAAGGGGCAATCAATCAGGAAGGGATGGCTGGAGCACAGGGCACTCTGGACTGGCCACCTATTCTCATGCTTGCCCATGCCTCTCCTAGGTATGGCCCCTATATGTGGGCACTAGAACTGGACACAATACTTCAGGGTCTCACCAATGCTATATCAAGAGGTAATACCACCTCTTGCTCAATCTCCCCCTGGATGACATTAGCCAGTTTAGTCACAGCACTGCACTGGCAGCTCATGGTCAATTGGTTAGCACCAGGACCTCTACATCCTTTTCAGAGTCCAGAAGGAGGTTCCGTCTGTCTTGCTGGACTTAGCATGAGCTGGGCAGTGCCAGTGAAGAGCCTTGCAGCCCAGCTGGGTCTCTTGACTCTGGATCCCCTGATCAAGAGAAACCTTTGAGGCCTTCCCCACTGCCCTGGAAGCTGGATTGATGGGGGTCACTGGAAGAAGCCCTGGAACGCTTTTAGGTGCTCCAACTTGGTTGTGACTGAGCCAGTGCTATGCTGGAGCTAGCCAGGATCCTCTCGGAGGCGCAGGACAAAGCAGCGGGGAAGGGACAACATGTGATTGCAGCCAGAGCTTTTTGTGAAGTCAGAAAAAGGGGTGAAGGAAAGAGGAAAAAATGCCCGAATTCTTCCCACCCTAGCAATGAGCTCCACAGGAAATGGAACAACACCTTCCACACCCCCAAAATGTGAGACAAGCCACAGGGCACAGAGCCCTGATGTGCCTAACGCTGACCATGGTTTGAGCAACTTCACTAAACACACTACAGTTTCACTGAGGATATTCTGTGGAGTGGGACAAGCCCAAGAGACACTGAAAGAGACCTGGGTAATATGCAACTAAACTGATTGTACCAACCCAAGGGAGATTCCTCACCCACCCTGGCCAGACTGGGAATAGAAGTTGGAGTGTGATTAGGCCGGATGTAGGGTTGTCACAAGATTATTGTTATATACCAGTAGCTGAAAGCGTGCGTGCATGCGTGTGTGTGTGTGTTTAAAAAAAGGCTAACAGCTTAAAAACTGGACAGTAAATGATGGTAAATCCCAGCAATGCTTGAACCTGGAGCTAGTCAAAGCAAAAACAAGCTCTCAGCCATGCTTGTAGCTGTCTCCACCACTTCACACTGGTTCAACAGACATTTGAGACTTCAGAGTGATGCTTGGAGTTATTGTGTGCTGGTTGTGTTGTGCTTAGACAGTTGTGGGTGGCAAATAAAGGGTGGGTGCTGCGGGAGGGGGCTATGTGTGTTTGTGTTTGCTGGTTGTGTTGTAGTGTGGGTGATTTTGAAGATCTGTGGCAGCAGGGCCAAGTAATCCACCATATGTGCAGTCTCCCCTCATACAACCAATGAAATTGTTATATTCAAATTAGTTGTAGAGTAAGGGTGGTAATTGGTTGAGTTACCTCTGATATCACAGTGGTCTAGGAGTCTTGGCATGGCATAGACACGTGCCATACTATCACAGGGGTGTAATTCGTAAAGAAAATGGCTGAGATCTTAAAAAATGAACAGTAACAGACTGCAAATCCCAGTGATGATTTAACCCAGAGATATTCTGAACAAAAAGAGCTTTCAACCCTGCCTGTAGCTGTTTCCATAGCTTCACCCTGACTCAACAGACATTTTAGGCTCAGAGTGACACACAGAGTGACAATCCTGGAATTTTATTACATAGATTACGGTAGCCCCTAGAGGTCCCCACTAAGCTCAGGGCCCTATTGTGCTAGGTGCTCTACTAACACAGTGAGAGACAGTTTCTGCCCCCCCCCCAAGAACTTACAGAGGAGATGGAAAAAATGTGGGAAGGGAAACTGAGGCACGGAGAGCAGAAGGGCCTTGCCCAAGGTCACATAGCAGGTCAGTGGCAGAGTAGGTCTCGAATCCAAATCCAAAACCCTACTCGCTAGACCAGGCTGCCTCCCCATGTCACACAAAGCCCTTCTGTTTTAGTGACAGTCAAAGCACCAGGTCTGAGAGAGGGTATTCCCTGGAGATGGACGAGCCCAACAGGTGCTGAAAGAGAGTTGGGCAGTAATGCACCTGAAGAGCAGACTGCTCCAACCCAGGGGACGTCCCTCACCAGCCCTGGTCAGAAAGAGAACAGCTGTGGGACGGTTCTTGGGGGGTCTGAGCGGCTTGAGGGGCTGGCCTGAGATGCCCCCTGCTGGAATCACAGCGCAGAGTCTGACTGTGTGAAGCTGCCTTGTGGGTGGCAATGCAGGAGCATGCCAATCCATCCCAACTGCATCTCTGAGAAAGCGGAAGATGGAGGCTGGGGGAAGAATCAAGGAAAATGCCAGGTTTGAAGTGCACGTTATTCACGTCTAATATTTTATTGCTGGTGCTTGGCCACTAAAGTGGAGCTGAGAAAAAGGGAAAGGGACCAGAAGGTGTGCAAAAATCTCCTGGCTGAGAGCAAGCCGGAGCAGGAGGGAGGAGCATTGTAAGACAGCTATTTGTTTCTGGTTGGAGCCAGGACTGAAGGGCTGCACTGTCATGCACACATGCAAAGGGGCAGAGTGAAGACAGTCTGAGGGCCCCAGGCCTCCGCTTTCTGACATCTGTGCTGCTAAAATCTGAACTTCCACCCAGCGGAGGTTTTCTCTGCATTAAATTCCACACAGTGGCAGGCTACAGTTCCCTGCTAGAAATCACACTGGCAGGTAAAGGGAACGGGGGGCTGCAGCTCGCCTTGCCTGAGAAGTAGCTCTAGAGGCACTCTAGTACTTGCCTTGGAACCAAAGCTGACATGCGGCCTCGGAGTTAGTTACAGACAGTGGGGACGTGGAAAATCTCTCCCAGGCAGCACTGGCCCTTTGCTGCCCCTCCCCTTTACCCACACCCCTCTTGTGCTGTCTCACTGGCATTTGTTTCTGCACTAGAAAAGGTGCAGAGCGCCAGGAGAGAAAAAAAAAAACCTAGCAAGCCCTGGCATGCACTTGGATTTACTTAAGCTGCACTGAACTTGGCTTCCTTAGACTGAAAGGACAGCTGGGCACATGTACTTTCCTCCCATGGTGGGAAATTGGTTGAAGGGCTTATTAGCACTGTTAATCATTGAATCTATCAAGCATTTGGTGCTGTCACAAAGACAGCATTCTGCTTTGCTGCCTGCTTAGAAGTGGCACTCCGATTCTGTTTGGACAATGCTCACTGACAAGTGTTTGGGATTTGTTTACTCCGGATTGTATCTATGGGCATCTTTGTTTCTGTCCTTCTTTAAAGGTAAGTTCTGTTTCACCTGCTTTGTTTTCACAGGAACTATTTGATCTCCCCCAAGAAATTCAGCTGTGTCTTTCTTTGGATTCAACTTTCTCAGGGCTAAATCCTAGATCCATGGAGGTCAATGGGAGGTTTGCAATTGATTTTATTAGGGAAAGCAGGTAAACAATTTTTATGAAGAAAACAATATCATCCTGGGAAATGCTATAGTGCACTGTTGTGTTTCAAAATACACTCTTTCTGCGGTCATATAAACAACTATGCTATCCATACTTTACAGGAATGAAACATTTTAACTAGTAGCTAGATAGCATGATGAAGGGAATCATATATCTCTCTGTCTTCTGGACATTTATAATTGCATTTTCACAGTACAAAATAAGATTAGAAGGATTTCCAGAACTATTTACTACTTATGCATAATTGTATAAGGCTTGCCACCTATATAGACAATAGATTAAACTATTTCTGGTTCAATATTTCCCCTCTATTGGATCTTTTGCCTTTTAAAATATCAATGTTTTAAGCCAGTGAGGGGTACAAAGTTGCAAGAATCTATAAAATTTAATGCAAATTCCTACTAGCCTTGCAAGAATGGGAGAATTTTAATCTAATATGAATTCAGTGCTTTAACAGACTTTGTAAAATAACTACCCTGAGCTATCAAATTACCTAGGAGTTGTTTGCTTCTTCGAGCAATGTAATGAGCTTGTAAGACTCATGAGAAAAGCTAAAAGGAGGGAAGTTGAAATTGCATCTGCTCTAAAAAAATATCCAGTATTCCCCAGCTGAAGTTTTCTCATCAATTTCTAAATGAATGCGTTTCATGTAAAAACCTCTGTTTGTCCTAATTATTTTTTGACCATTGTTCTTGCTCTGAACATGTTGCAAAATTTAGCATTTCCCTGTGGCAGATTGCTTTGGCCATTTAGTGCCATATCTAGGCAGTGTCTAGGCAGAAAGCCTAGAGGTTGTTGCTTTCTGGAATGAGGCATATAGTGAACTAATTTCTCAACTACGTAGCACTATTTAGCCATGCTCTTTACACCTGAATAATTTCTCATCAGTTTATCTATTTAGCCTTACAAAACATACATTAGTTTCATTGGAGGGCTGAGAAGTGGGGTTAAGGTAACATGGTAATAAAGTATCCCCGGTAAATGCTCTATTACCCAGCTAAAGAGAGTCCTGCTACTTTTGTTTGCAAGATACCTACATGGTACTTAAAGAACTGAAGGGATAGCCAGATGGGGGAGCTGTGAGCTGTTAATACCTGTGAATTATGTTTGCAAGACACCTATATGGTACTTAATGACTTTTTTTTTTTTTTTGCATTGAAACACTGTATTTTAAATACTGAGATAATTACTAATTCATGAAGGAGCTATCTGATTTTAATGAGGAATTTGCAAATAGAGTGCTTCTATTTCCAATAATGTATGATTTTCCTTTTACTAAATGTTGTTATAAAGTCACAACTTTAGGCCACATTTACAGCCTGCTCCTGAGCTCAGGGGCGTGAACACACGATGGACCTGCAAGCTAGAGGATCCCAAGCTGTCCCAAACTGTATAGACAGAGAAATATTATTTATCAGCCCTATGAATTCACTCTTTAGATTTGAGAAAAATGAAGCATGTGTCTTCTAGCTCTTTACCAATGCTGGAGCCCTTTTGACACTACACTTCAACTGAGTTCCTCAAGGGTTACACGCTGCACCCACATGAAAGTCAAACAAGTTAATCATAATTAGCATCACTATAACAACAGTGCACCAACACACCAAAGAGGAATTCATGTAATTTCTTGCTTATTGCAAATCATTTCACGGGCCATTATATGGAAGGGTATGGAATGACCTACTCCTTCAAAAGTTTTATGCCATCTACACTTAAGTACCTCCTGTGAAAGCACCTCTGTGAACTTCTGATGTGTAATTGCTTTGACTGTTAAGGCATTTTTTGAACATCTAGCCTAATTTTTCCTGTTTTTAGATATCGGGTGTAGCTCTTTGCTATCATTGCAAACAATCTCTGCAGTCTGCTTCCTAGAAGTAATGGAGAGCTCTTTCATAAACCTCATAGGTAGGTGATGGTTTCAGAGTAACAGCCGTGTTAGTCTGTATTCACAAAAAGAAAAGGAGGACTTGTGGCACCTTAGAGACTAACCAATTTATTTGAGCATGAGCTTTCGTGAGCTACAGCTCACTTCATCGGATGCATACTGTGGAAACTGCAGAAGACATTATATACACACAGAGACCATGAAACAATACCTCCTCCCACCCCACTCTCCTGCTGGTAATAGCTTATCTAAAGTGATCATCAAGTTGGGCCATTTCCAGCACAAATCCAGGTTTTCTCACCCTCTGCCCCCCCCCCCCCCACACACACAAACTCACTCTCCTGCTGGTAATAGCCCATCCAAAGTGACCACTCTCTTCACAATGTGTATGACAATCAAGGTGGGCCATTTCCTGCACAAATCCAGGTTCTCTCACCCCTTCACCCCCCTCCAAAAACCACACACACAAACTCACTCTCCTGCTGGTAGGTGATGGGTAGCCTGGGATAAATTATATAGCAGTCAAAAGGAAGGGGGGAGGGATAGCTCAGTGGTTTGAGCATTAGCCTGCTAAACCTAGGGTTTTGAGTTCAATCCTTGAGGGGGCTAGTTAGGGATCTGGGGCAAAAATTGGGGATTGGTCCTGCTTTGAGCAGGGGGTTGGACTAGATGACATCCTGAGGTCCTTTCCAACCCTGATATTCTATGACATTGAAGTCACTTACATATGAAGGAGGATGCAGAAGAAGGTACTGCAGGAAAAGCAGCTAAGTTAAAACACGCCACCCTGTAATTCACTAATACATTATTCTGGCCTCTTGTCATGTAAATTACTTTCCCTTACATTTCCATGCACTCAGACTAACTTGTACCACTTGCCAACATCCAACTTACACCACCTCCTGCCTCACTCCTGAATTAGAGGCAGAGTGGCCCAGTGGGTAGGGTACTGGAGTGAGAATTAGGAAATCTGGCTTCCAGTCCCAGCTCTGCCGCTAACTTGCTGTGTATCCTTGGACAAGTCACTTCCTGCCTCTGTTTTCCTCCCATCCTTTGTCTGTCTCATTTTAGTTCGATTGTAAACTCGTTGAGGCTTGTAAGCCTCTTACCTTGTTTTTGTACGGTGACTAGCACAACGGGGTCCTGAACTGGGCTCTGACTTCTAGGCGCTACTGTAATACGACTATCAATTCACCCCTAAATGTCAAGGCCGTAAAAAAACATTTCCTTCTTAGAAAGATGTCATTTACTTGCACCTTCAATTTGGACTATAACTTACAGAAAACGCCATCGTTGTGGGAAATGATCTGTGCCTACCAATATTCAGCAGTTAAATAGGGGGAGAAATCATTTACAGTGATTAAGAAAAGCAGAACAAACACCAGACCTTGAAACTAAACAGAAGGGACAATGGATTCAATTTTTGAAAACACTGATTTTCCAAAGTGACTTAGGCGCCACTGAAATCAATAGAAGTTAGGAGTCTATATACTTTGAGAATTTGGGGCTTAGACACTTAGGGTATGTCTGTACTGTAATTAAACACTGGTGGCTGTCCTGTGCCAGTTGGCTTGGGCTAAGGGGCTGTTTAATTGTGGTGTAGCCATTGGGGCTCAGGCTGAAGCTTGAGCTCTGGGACCCTCCCACCTCAAAGGCTCCAGCCCCAGTCTGAACATCTACACCACAATTAAACAGCCCCTTAGCCCGAGCCCCACAAGCCTGAATCAGTGGCACAAGCTGGCTCTGGGTTTTTAATTGCAGTGTAGATATACCTTGAGGGAGAAATCTTGGCTCCACTGAAATTAATGGAAGTTTTGTCATTGATTTCCATGGAGCACGGATTTCACCCTAAGTTCCACTGACTTTCAATGAGACTTCGGCTCCAAGGGAGGTCAGCACCTCAGTACCTCTGAGGATCTGGGCCTAGGAGTCTAAATCCCTTGTGAAAATGGAACTTAGGCACCGTTGACTACTTTATCCAAGGAAATTAGCTATTATACAACAAAGGCTGAACATCGAGGAAATTAGCCAGCACACTGATCTGCCTTAGGGAGCTCACTCAGGCACTTTCACAAGAGGTGTTTCAGTGTAGGATGAATTAAACATCTGATCGACTAGTGGAGAGGAAAATCCTGCTCCATGCAGGGTTTGGAAGAAAGGACCCAGGAGGCTATTTCCAGACCTATCATACATCCCATCCCATGAGTTATGCCAGATTTTGTGACAAATCAATATTATATGATCATTTGTCCTGTATCTTTAATTTTATCCTTCTATTTATATTGGAAAAATCAATGAATTTTGGAGAAGACTCCTCTAATGTGACCCTTGCACACAGACTGTCAAAGGGCTGAGAAATAGATGTGGCTAGGAGCTGTGTTTGCAAACAGTGATGTAGTCTTGAGAATGGATTTTAAAACCTGCTGTTTAAAGTTAAGCATACGCTTAGTGCTTTATTTTATCTGGGCCTTAATGAAGTTGTGCCTTGGCTTCACCTGACCAGAACAACTGTGTTAGCAGAAAAGACTTTTTAAACCTGTGCCTTAAACTAGTTTCCTTTCACAAGGAAAGCTGACTTGAGACTTATAGGACTAGGGCGGCAAGTTCAGTTTGACCCTGTAAAATCATTGTAAAAGAAGTATTTGGCCTCTGTTCATCAATCTATGGAACTCCCTGCTAGAGGATGTTGTGAAGGCTAAGGCTATAACAGGGGTCAAAAAAGAACTAGATAAATTCATGAAGGATATGTCCCTCAATGGCTGATGGGCAGGAATGGTGTCCCTAGTTTCTATTTGCCAGAAGCTGGGAATGGATCACTTGATGATTACCTGTTCTGTTCATTGCCTCTGGGGCACCTGGCATTGGCCACTGTCAGAAGACAGGATACTGGGTTAGGTAAACCATTGGTCTGACCAGTATGGCCACTCTTAGGTTCTTATGAAAGACAAGTCTAATGCCGCCATGGAGAGAATCAGTAACTGCACCTTTGGTATCTCTCTGTGTGATGTAGTGCTGTAAATGATTGGATGGATCCATGTTTAGAAAGCACTCTAGCAATCAAGGCAGAAGGGAGATTTCCACCTGGTCATTATGGCTGAGATTTTCAAATCAACTGAAGGGAGTCGTGCTCAAATCCCATTTCATTTCAATGGATATTCTGCATCTATACCCTGAATGAGCTGTTATAGTGAAAACAAAATTATATTGCAGGGTTTGAGGTAATGTCTTACCATCTCCTGTAAGTGGTCACACTGCACCTAGCATGGTTGTCCCATGGTGTTCAGTACCCAGAAATCCTGCATGACTGAATTAAAATAAATGGGCAAAGCCGAGGACACGCGGGATTGACACTAGCTTGTCTGCTGCAATAACGCAGCCCTATGTTAGCCCCTTTGCAATGAGCCATACATTGACAAGACTTTGCTGCTCAGAGTGTTCTCACTGGTATGTGCTATGTCCAGGGAATATGGTATTTGGTCAGCATCTTCTGCACTGAGCAATGCTGCAGAACCAGACTCAGATGCTATGCTGGAAATAACACACACTGCCTACCCCAGGCTCACAGCTAAGCCAGTACGTCAGGAAGAGATTATAATCAGTTGTTTGCGTGGCCACTTGTCTACATGTCAGTGGTCAGATTTATGCGTGGCTAAGACCTTGCCTGTCTCTGGTGGGCAAGCTGTCAAATAGGGAGCAAAGCAATACAGAGTGCAGAGGATATTCTGCTTGTGTAAGTGGGGGAATAGTCCTGCTATTGTGGGGAACTTTCCTGGTTTCTGTACTACCCCGGTGAAGTGGGCTAGCGAAAGGATCTGAGTCCTCGCTCCCACTTCCTTTACCCAGTGGCCTCCCTGCCCTTGAGGACTCCCCTTCCACTCTCCTGTCTGGCAGAGTCCTCGTAACCCCAACAAGGCTGGGCTCAGGATTCCTGGGGGGCTCGACCCCCAACCCTGCTGCAGTCACCTAAGACAGTGGCTAGGGTGTCCCCACTCCAGGGTACTCTTTCTGCACTGGGTGCTTTTCTGACCCACTGACCATTACATATAATTTAAAGCAAATGCAAGTTATTTAATCAACAATTAATTTTAAAAAGAATAAGGAAAAATGGGAAAGGTTAAAGGAAACACATCAACCCACTCGGTGGCAGGGAACATCACAAACAGTGTCTCTGAAATGTCAGGGCAGTTCACAGTCTGTTCCCTGTAAGTCCCAGGCCTTCTTCTCAGGCCCTGGCTGTGCTGTAGGGATGCTGTGGGTTGGACGTGGTGGCCACACACTCTCAGGCTCTAAGTGGTAGGACCCTTCTTCCCAGTGTCGCCCCCGCCCTGTCGGGGTTATGATCCAAGCCTAGCCTGCAGAGCCCCTTGGCTGAGGCGTCTCCCTGTGCTGGGCCCGCTGCCCAGAGTCCCCCTCGCTCTCCCCAGCTGCTCACCACACCCAACTCCGGACCGCTCCGGCCCCAGCTGCACCACTCGGTCTCAGGACTGCTGCTGCTGCTCTGCCTCCAGCTCCCTGGGCTGCTTCTCTGGCCCCTCTGGCTCTGGTTGTTGCAGCTCTGCTCCCCGGACAGGTCTGCTCTGCAGGCTGCTCCTGTGACTCTGCTCCCAGCCCTGACCTGCTTCCTGGGCTGCTTTTCTGGCTCTGGTTGCTGCAGCTCTCCTCCCAGGGCAAGTCTGCTCTCTCTGGGCTGTGCCTCTAGCTTTGGGGCTGCAGCTCTGCTCCCAGGACACGGATCTGCTCTCTCTGGGCTGCTTTTCCAGGCACTCTGGATCTAGCACAGCTCTGCTCCCCAGCTCAACTTGGGCCCCTGCTTTCTCCTTAGCTCGGCCCCACTTTGTCTGATCCAGGCAAATCCAGCTCACATGGAGGACGGGACCTCCCTGGCCTCCTGACTCCCTGATTAGCCTGCTCGCCCTGTCATTCAGGCTGACCTGGAGCATTGGCCTTTCCCCATTGTTCCTGGGGGCTGTCAGTCTCAGGGTCCTCATTCCCCATTGACCCTTCCCCCTTTTTAATACTGGGAACTAGCAACTAAAACACCCCCACTGAATGTTAGTAAGGGGGCAACAGTGCCTTTACACTTGGCAGGGCTTATTAGAACCTTCATAACTTTCTAAGAGCCTTTAAAAGTCAATATAGTTATGAGAGGTCAGTTAATGCACTGAGGGAAAAGGGATTTACAGCACCCACTTCTATCCTTAAGATTAAAAAACCCTTAGATCATTCTGGGTTCAAACAGAAACAAGGTCTAGGGCCAGGTTTTCAAAACAGTTCAACACACATGAGCTCCCATCGAGAATAGAGACCCCCTCCCGATTCATTTCCCCCCCCCAAATCAAGAACAACAGCGTCCCCCTCCCACATTCCATTCCCCCCCATCGGGAACCATGGTGGCTGCGGGGTCCTGGCGGCTCACAGTCAGTAGGGATGAGTTTCCTGCAGCTCCCATTACATTAATGGAATCTGTTAAGGACTGCATCAGTGAACACCCTCTAAAGTTCGGCTCCCCGGCCATAACCCTTGAGGTCTGCAGTGTTTCCAAGCTTCAAGCTGTGAGACCTTTGGCTGCCTAAGGGTCTTAACCCAGGGCTTGTCAGGTCCCATGCACAGCGTCCCACACCTCCTTCCACAGAGCCTAACTCTAGCTACCCTCAGCCCCCAAGAAAGAAGTTCTGCATTGGTGGGGCTGAGTGTTACACGAAGCAGGTGGTGCAGTCAGAGTCCATGGTCACTTATAAGGCAGCCAGTGGGGGAAAAACAGTCTTTCATCCCCAGGAAGAGGTTATTGAGGAGGTAGCTGCTTAAAGGCCCCATAGCCTAGTTCATCGCTGACCGACCACCCCCCTGTCACTGTAAAGGCGTTTCTCCTCACGCAGACAAAGATTCTGCCTCAGAATCAGTTTCAGATGTGCCTGTCCCCAGACTGGCCTTGAAGGTATAAACTCCTGCTCAAACCCAGGCCCTGCTTTGCTCTCAGGGAATAGCACGGTTGTTCAGGCAGTCCTGTTGGTTCTGCTATCATATGGGCACTCTGTTGCCCAGGCCCGCTGACTGGGGGTGGGGGGCAAAGGGGGCAATTGCCAGTGGCTCAGGCAATTTAAAAGGGCCCAGGACCCTTGACCGCCACCACCGGTAGCCGCGCAGTGGGGCTAAGGCAGGCTTCCTGCCCACCCTTGCCCTGTGCTGCTTCTAGAAGCGGCTGGAACGGCTCTACGGGTGAGCGGGGGGAGGTCTCCGCGTGCTGCTCCTGCCCCAGCGCCAACTCTGCAACTCCAATTGGCTGCCTAGGAGCCACTGCCAGAGGGGTGTGCCGGTCGCTTTCAAGAGCCGCCTCAACCCCCTCCTGCAACCAAACTCCCTTCCAGAGCCCAACCCCGCACGCTCCCGCACCCAAACTCCCTCCCAGAGCCCAACACTGCATGCTCCCACATCCCAACTCCCTCCCAGAGCCCACCCCCCCGCACCCAAACTCCTTCCCAGAGCCCAACACCGCATGCTCCCGCATCCCAACTCCCTCCCAGAGCCCACCCCCCCGCACCCAAACTCCCTCCCAGAGCCCAACACCGCATGCTCCCGCATCCCAACTCCCTCCCAGAGCCCACCCCCCCCGCACCCAAACTCCTTCCCAGAGCCTGACCCCCCCCCACACCCCCTCCCAGAGCCCAAGCCCGCACCCCCCCGACACAAACTCCCTCCCAGAACCTGCACCTCCTCTTGCTCCCATACTAACTCTCAGAGCCTGCACCTCCTCCCGCAACCAAACTCCTTCCCAGAGCCTGCACCCCCTCCCGCAACCAAACTCCTTCCCAGAGCCTGCACCCCCTCCTGCTGCCAGACTCCCTCCCAAACATCATGCTCAGGGCCACAGAAGGCATAGGGAAAGACACTCCCTGCCATGAGTAGCTTAAATGAAGATTGTGACAGACCCCACTTTCCTACTTCTATAGGCCACTTCCACACGGGGCCTGTGGAAGTAGGGAAAAGATCAAGAAATCTTGAACAGACAGAAAACCTGCTTTCAATCAGAGGCCTCTGCATCCGATGAGAAAATTCCCACAGCAGGCTGGCACAGCCATTGGACACGGGACCAGTGAGAAGGAAGCCTGCAGGCTGGGGTATTCCATGAGAGAAGGGAAGTGCAGAAACCTGACAAGGGATTTCTTTGTTGAGAGAGCGCACTCTTCAACCTGTTTCTGATCTCACATACACAGGTGTAGCACTACTGACTTTGGTGGCTGTGCTCCCAGCTTAGATCAGCATTGGGCCTTACAGTTCTTTGGAGAGGAATCAGAGAGCATGACTGTAGTTGCCTGGGGTCCAGTTCTATTCTTGCTTCCAATGGTGCAAATCAGGAGTGACTCCATTTAAATAAGTGGAATTACAATGGCATAAAACCTGCTTAAGCAAAATCAGAATCTGGCCCCTGCACCCACACTGCCCAAGAGCACCTGTTATTGCTCCTATTCCTGCTCTTGGAAGAGAATTATTCAAATAGGTCAAAGCTGACATGGTCCTCAGTGTACCCCGGTAGCCACGAAAGCCCTAGTTTTCACGCTGTTTGCCTTCCCCATCAGGTCTTACAAAAAGATGGGAGTTGGGGTCTAATCCTGCACTCACAGCAAAGACAACGGTGTCTGGCAGCTTGGAAGCAGAGAGACACACGGTAACAAAACAGGATGCTCCAAAGGAGTCATTGACATTGAGAAAGGACTTGTACAATAGGCCACACGTCAAGACATGGCTAATGTTCAGACACTTGATGTGAAGATAAGCAAATCAGACCAAAGCCAGCCAAAATAAAATACTTCGACCAAGGGCTCTAGATCAGGTCCTTGCTTGATTAGTTGCCAGCATAATTGGATCAGCCAGACAGGGTGATAGCGCTCCTCATCAAGAGATTCTCAAAAGCAGCATCCACCTTCAGTCTGGAATCTTAGCTTGGCTTTCAGAGCCCCCCTCACCCACTCATCCTTCAGAGCCCTGAGCTCCGCTGCCTCATTTGCCTTTCCATCAAAGTAGCCCTTTTGTGACAGCAATCACTTCCACTAGCAGGATTTCAGAATGAGGGGCTCTGTCCATGGTCCTAGTCCTGCTTCCTCCGTACAGACAAATCTAACCCTAGCTTAAAATCAGAAACTTGGTTGTGCCTGCTTAAACCAGGGCTGAATTGGATCCAAAGGGATTTACACTGTCTTTGATTCCTCAGTGTCTAAAAGCAAAAGCTGAGCACATGTTTGATGTTCAAGACCCACCCAAAACTTCTATCAGAAAGTACACAATCCCTCCTAGACATCCTCTGTCCACTTCAACCCACCAGCGACAGGGAAGAAAGCATTAATGGCTACATGACTTAAAGCAGGCATTGCCGAGACGTCCCTGTAAATCCACAGATGTATATTCACCTAGGCCAATGGCTGTGTCACAGGCTACACAAGGCTACACTTCATAGGAGGAAAGGTGTGTAGCTTTTCTTTCAGAAAATTGGCAGTCACTGCTGTCTAAATTTCACAGTGGCATTGGCAGACAGGGATAAAAAGGAGAAATAAATTATTGTGGCTTAGCTGATCATTAGGGTGAGTTTTTTTAAAAAGCACTCAGCGTTGGCTCGACTCCGAAATTAATGGTAAAACTCCTGCTCTTACTGGCTCTTCCAGGTGACTCACAATTTCTCGGGACACCGTATGTGGTGTGCGCAGACTGCACAGCGGTCAGGAAGTTCTCTGCTCTGTAAAAAACTAGGGTACCGAGTAATGTGATATTTACAAGTACTGCTGTCACTTTGGGGGCGTTCCGCTTGGCAGGGATCGAAGGAGGTGGCTCTGAAATGTGATTGGTGAAAATTAAAAAGCTACTTTCAATATAGGAAGGGTGATTTTGTGAGTAGGGTACATCTACACTGCAATGAAAAACCCTGTGCCAGCTGACTTGGGCTCGTGGGGCTTCGCCTTAGGGGCTGTTTAATTGCAGTGTAGATGTTCAGGTGTGGGCTGGAGCCTGGGCTCTAGGACTCTGCGAGGCTGGCCAGCTGTGAGTGTCTAATTGCAGTGTAGACACATACCCTTCACCACTGGCCTGGGACTCAGGAAATCTGGGTTCAATTCCTGGCTCTGCATCCTGTGCAACTTTGGAGAAATAACTTAAGTTTTCCCTCTGTAAAAGGAGGATAATATTTGTTTCTTTCACCCTGGTCTGTCTTGTCTATTTCAGCTGTAGGCTCTTTGTGTCAGGGAATGTCTCTCAATATGTGTTTGTACAGCCCCTGATGCAATGGGGCCCTGATCTGAGTTGGGGGTCTGTAGGCCCTACCGTAATAGAAACATTGTTTGTATGACTATCATGTGTAGGAGCCCCAGGAATGGACCAGGACCCCTGGCGCTGTACAAAAAGAATAAAGAAAAATAATGAAAGAAACGTCAGTCATATCTGTACCTGGATATCTTACTATCATCATCTCTGAAATTCTGCTCACATCTACACTGCCCCAGCTGCTCCCGTGCTGAAATCCTTATCCTGGCTCTATACTGACTCAATTCTCAATGGTCTTCCCAAATCTCCAGCATGTTCACAATGAACCTGGTACCAAGTAGGCTACAACATATCACTCCTATTCTCAGACAACCCCACTGGCTTCCTGCAGCCATCTCAAAACTGAAAATAAAATAATACCTAGCTTGTCTATAGCATTTTTCATCGGTGGATCTCAGATTGCTTTACAAAAGCACCATAATTTCCATTTTATAGATAGGGAAACTGAGGCACAGTGAGGTGAAGTATCTTGCCCAAGGCCACATCAAGAAGAGAACTAGGGTCTCCTAATTCCCAGGCCTATGTTCTGTACTAATGGTTCTCAACCAGGGGAATGTGTACCCCTGGGGGTACTCAGAGGTCTTCCAGGAGGTACATCAACTCATCTAGATATTTGCCTGGTTTTACAACAGGCTATATAAAAGCACTTAGCAAAGTCAGTACCAACTAAAATATGATAGACAATGACTTGTTTATACTGCTTTGTATACTACACACTGAAATGTAAACACAATATTTATATTCCAATGGATTTATTTTATAATTATATGGTAAAAATGAGAAACTCAGCAATGTTTCAGTAATAGTGTGCTGTGACAATTCTGTATTTTTATGAGACTCTGAAGGTTAGAATCAAAGACTATACAAAAGGGAACTAGAGGAAAGAGAGTTTAACCAAAGACAAGAAATACTCAAGTACAGAGCATACACGTTATGAGGCAATTGATGAGAGAGAATTACAATTTTCATTTCTAAACAAGGATACAATTTTAAGAGTACTTTGTCTTTATGGACTAAAATCCAAAGGAAAAAGGACTTAAAAAAAAGAAAGGGCTTACAATTGTGGTAAAATGCCATGACACTGACTACACATAAGAACAAAAGCAGAAGGGAATATTAGTATTTTGAGGGATTAAATGACATATGGCAATGACATGCTTTACATTCCCAGAAATCTGCAGAATACACTAAGTAAATTTATGCATGCACATGTCTGCCAAAGTGGATTGAATATGCTGCATTTCTTCAAAGCTGGTTAGATTCCTAGTGAATATTCTAAAACAGACACACCTGAAAAATATTTTATGCTCCACACCTTCACATTTTGCCTGGATCATCCCCACTATCTGTTTCATTATTCTTTATTTCACATCCTTGGGAATAAAATCCTTACATTTGTTTATTCCATACGAAAACTTCATAGTGGAAACTAAAAACCCTATACGAATCTATGGAGAAACTACCTGAAAGATAAACATGTAAATGAAAATATCCCATAAGATTCTAGAAGGACTTTTAGCATTGTCAAGTTCCTTCCCCACTCTGAACTCTAGGGTAGAGATGTGGGGACCTGCATGAAAGACCCCCTAAGCTTATTCTTACCAGCTTAGGTTAAAACTTTGCCTTGTCCTTGAACAGTATACTGCCACCACCAAGCGTTTTAAACAAAGAACAGGGAAAGAGACCACTTGGAGATGTCTTCCCCCGAAAATATCCCCCCAAGCCCTACACACCGCCTTTCCTGGGGAGGCTTGAGAATATTATCCTAAACAATTGGTTACAAAATCATCAAAGACCCAAACCCCTGGATCTTGGAACTATGGAAAAATCAGTCAGGTTCTTAAAAGAAGGATTTTATTAAAAAAAAAGAAAAAGAAAAAAGAAAGAAAGGTAAAAATCATCTCTGTAAAATCAGGATGGAAAATACTTTACAGGGTATTCAGATTCAAAACACAGAGGATCCCCCTCTGGGCAAAACCTTAAAGTTACAGAAAACAGGAATAAACCTCCCTTTTAACACAGGGAAAATTCACATAAAACAAAAGATAATCTAATCTGCCTTGCCTGGTTTACCTATACTGGTTGCAATATTGGAGACTTGGATTAGGATGGGTTGGAGAAGATGGATTTCTGTCTGGCCTCTCTCAGTCCCAAGAGAGAACAACCACATAAACAAAGAGCACAAACAAAAGCCTCGCCCCCCTCAAGATTTGAAAGTATCTTGTCCCCTTATTGGTCCTTTGGGTCAGGTGCCAGCCAGGTTAGCTGAGCTTCTTAACCCTTTACAGGTAACAGGATGTTGCCTCTGGCCAGGATGGATTTTATAGCACTGTATACAGAAAGGTGGTTACCCTTCCCTTTATATTTATGACAAGGATATTTCCATATTGCTAAACAGATGCTTCTTTAGTTTTCTTAATACCATCTTGCTGTATAAGCTTTCCTATCAGATTGAGTGATGTCTGAATTCACTATACAAATAAATCCTACATGCTGGTATAATGAGATTGATGTTCAAGAAAGGAAAATTTGGGGAATTAAGAATATCTGATTGTTTAAAAAAAAAAAGAAAAAGAAAAAAAAGAGTATGGGCAAGAGAGAAGGGATCCATCAGGAATATGCAGATTCAGTTAAAGGTTCAGATTCAGAAAAGGTAAGGGCAGCAAATAAGTAGAATGAGTTAATGACAGCCTAAGGGGTTAAGGGCTTTTACAAATAGATCAGGAGACAAAATACTAGAGAAGCAGCAGTGTGATGGGAAGAGGAATGAAGTTAATGATGATTCAAGAATGCTGAGCTACAGAACTGCTTTAAGATCTAAATGTCACTCAAACAAAAGCAACGTAATAATTGGTGGAGACCTGGTAACAGCGGTGTATATAATAAAGGAAAAGGAATATTTTTGGAATAGTCAGGGAGGACTGGACAAAGGCCTGGACAATATCAATAATATGAATCAAGTAATAACTGTCTGTGTAAAGTTCCTCTGCTAAAGCAAAAAGAGGGAAGTAGAAACAATTAAAATAATTCAGATGAAATCACCCTCTAAAAGCTTGAACACATAAGACCTGCCAAAAGAATTAAAAAAAAAAAGTGGGGAAGAAAGGGAGGAAGCAATAAATGTGGCCAGCAGAACTCAGATTGAAACTCCCTAACTTTTTTTTTTTTAAATCCAAAAGATGTTATTTGGGAGTGGGAAGGGATGTGCCGAGACAGATTTCAAGGAGGAGCAAGTTCCAGACCCACTAGGACCCAATAGAACAAAAGCCCGATCACCTACCAAATTCAGATGTAAGTCAGATTACAGTAGCACCTCAAGAGCCTACCCAAGATTAGGGGGCCCAGTGTGCCGCGTGCAGCACAAACACAGGCTGCGTCTACACTACACACCACTGGTGGTGGCACATAGTGTACGTGTAGCTACACACTGGGTGGGTCCACGCTGCGTGTGTAGCTGCCTGTGTCAGTGAAAGGCTCTGGCAGAGGGGAGGCAGGGAGATGCTACATGGCTAACAATAGCAGCCTAGAGGGGGAGGCACACCTTGGGTGAGCAGAGTGTGTACTCGCCTACACACCCACACCCTTCAGGCATGTCTTGACTCCCCTAAGCCGCGCCTCACCAGCTCCCTGGCTGTTTATAGCCACGCTGTATGTAGTCTCCATGCGGCCAACAGAAGCATGCAGTGCAGAAGTACCCACAGAGGGAGAGATTGCCTTCCCCAAAGAGCTTATTTCTAAATAGACAAGACAATGGGTGGGAAGGGAGATAGAGGCACAAGAGGGAAAGTGACTTACCTGAAGTCACGCGTCAAGTCAGAGGCAGAGCCAGAAGCAGAACCCAGCTCTACTGAATCCCAGTCCAGCGCCCCATCCAATGGGCTGCACAACAGACAAGGGGGACGGACAGACGGGAGAGGAATGCTCAGTGGTACAATCCATAAATAGTGCCTGCTGTCTGAGCACAAGGCTCCAGCAAGAGGTTCTCAGATACAGCCAGGTCCTGCACCTTTAAGGGCTTTAAAAATCAGTGTCAGGTTACACTTTGAATAACTTTACAATCAAAGCAGCTAACCAAGGGGTACAGAGCCCTGGAGTCCTAAGGAGACTATGCAACATGCAGTACCACAAATGGGCAGCTCTTCCCGGGACGCATGCTGCTGCCAACTCATACTAGACTCAACGTCACCTGAGCCAGTAGCACCACTGAGCGCTTCTCCTGCATTGTCTCCCCCAGGCCTTCAAAGCACTTTGCAAACGCCGATGAATTAAGCCTCACAGCCACCATTTGAGAGTAGGACAGTAAGTATTATCTGTACGACCCACACTAGCACAGCGTGGCTCTGTTTCCCTTTAGTGGCTAGACACTTAGAAGTTTGAGTCCACAACCTTTGAGCTTAGGAGGCCAGTTAATTAAAGCTAGCCCTGTTCCTCCTCTCTCTCTTTTTGCACTTCTTTCCTGTATCTCTTCTCAGCCTTGGACTGATGGGCCAATTGAGTTCGTTACTCCCAGTCAGCTTCTCCTGGGGCAGTAATCGGCCTTTAAGGGATCAGAGTGCAGGCTCACCTACTCACTCCCTGCACTCGGTCACACTTGCTTACTAACTTCATAGAGTTTAAGGCCAAAGGGGACCATTAGCTGATCAAATCTGATCTCCAGTATATCACAGACCTTTACATTTTACCTAGTTACCCCTGTCACTTGTGTTTGGTTCAAATATTTCTTCCAAGGCTTGATTTGAAGACATGAAGAGATGGAGAATCCACCACTCCCCTTGGGAGTTTGTTCCCACGGTTAATCACCTTCACTGTTAAACATTTGTGCCTTCATTCTAATTTGAATTTGTCCAGCGACAGCTTCCAGCCATTAGACTAAAGAGCCCATTAGCACCCAGTATTTTCTCCCCCTAGAGCCCTTTGGGATCGTCTATTTTATCTGCAGCACTGCCTATAGTTACGGTTGCCTTACACTTTCTGTTATAAGACTGGTTTCAGTTGCTTATAACTTTGCCAGACTTTCCGCCCCCAAGCTTGTTCTCTGCTTGAGGCTGAATTAAAAAAAATTCACAAACATGGGTCAGCCATTTCCATGAAGAAAGTTAAGGGAAAATACATTGTGTTGCCAGCATTTAACTTTTTTCCAATCCATTTCTTTGAAGAGCTCCAGTGCCTCTGTGCTTTGGAGCAAAAACTAGAAATGAGGCAGGAGGGTGGTCCTGGGGTTAGAGGGGTGCATTGTGCTCCTCACAGAAAATCCACCCAGATCTGGCAAAGTTAGAAGCCTTTGCACATGCTCAGATATGGTTCGTCTTGCTTCTAAAATCTCAGAATGTTCCAACTGCACTGGGCACACTCCAGCCTCACTGCCTTCATATGCACCAAGGGTACTTCCCAGCTCCCACCACCTTTCATCCACTCTGAGCATGCTCATAGGCCCCACAGTGCTTGGCTCCACATGGGGAACAACAGCAGCAGCCGCCTCTGTAGCCTAGAGGAAGGTGTGTTTGGTTGGAAGCCAGCAACAGACCAAAGTGTCTCAGCATTTCTACTGACTAATGGTAATATTTCTGTGTATCCAGGCCTTTTTCTTGAGCCAGGCCTAATGCCTCCACCATAGAAGGGAGACAAGTATCGTTCCCACAATGAGGTAATGGCAAAGTCATGCATTATCACTTCTGGCAGAGCTGGAACACATGCACATCTAATATGGCAGACTATAGTCATACCCACACAACCTTTTAGAATGAATAGGGCAAATCTGTGTGCTTGGTAACCACACTGCGCAAAAAAGGCCAAGATTAGTACCCAGAAATTCTGATTCAGGTTCTTCTACTGCTGGCTGGGGAATGGCTAAGTAAAGCACTAGCAAAACGTGTACTGCATTCCCCACCCCACAAAGGCTAGTCCACATATAGGATAACAACCTACTACTGCTACCAGTTACTCCTTTGTCTCAAATGGTAGCAGTCTGTGTTGTAGATCTAAAGGTCCTGCATTCAGATCCTGATGATAAACCCAGGAAGGTGTCAATCTGGTTCTAAATAATGGTCTTACTATTTTATAGCTTTCTTTATTAAAAAAAAAAGAGAGAGAGCGAGAGAGAGATAGGAAATTGCATTTAAAAAAAAACCTATGTTAAAGGCCATTAAGGTTGCAAAGTCAAGCATTCTAATGCCAGGAGATGCCAGATTTAAGGTTGACTGTACAACTTCAAATCAGCCCCCTTGTGAGTATGCATTACGATACAGTCTTTAATTACATAATCACATTTTCCATAGCACCCCTGCCTGATTAGTGCATACATTAGTGCATACATAGTGCATTAGTGGATAGTGAAAGAGGCCATTCTCTTGTGCTTAAAGACAAGAGCTCTGGGTTCTATTCCTGGTTCTGCTACACACTTCCTGTGTCATGTGGGGCAAGACTGTACCACAATGCATCTGCACAAGGGAAGTGAATGATGGTTTCACCTCATGTCTGGTGTCACTTTTGAGCAATTGACTTTTCAACTTTACCATTCTTCCAATAGTTATTTTGGATGCAATTTCATACTGGCCACCGGAAAAAAGATCCAGTCCCGAAGACCGGGGCCAGATTTGTGCATCTCACTACCAGTCCCCAGACCCAGAAATTACAACCTCCTGTTACAGAAAAATGCCACAATTTAGTTCATTCCAACTTCACACCATGGAGTTTTCGGGGCTTTAGAGAGAGAGAAAACCAATCATCTCCCTGGTGACCGAAGCACTGAGTATTTTAAAACTGTGCTGGTCTAATTTTTCTAAAAAAATTATTTTAATCTGTCCCCAATCTCACCTCTCTTCCTGCTCAGAGGCTGCTGCAACAAAACGAGATGACAGCCTGATTAGACAGGCCAACCATTTGTGACACCAACAGCTGCCTTGGCAATTCGCCAAGAACCTCCAGGCTCCAAACTGCATGCAGATGTACATAATTTCATAGATAAAAAATGAAATGCGCACAAACACATGGCTACAAATCCCAACACAATGGGCTATATAATCACTGGGATATGTTGCTGGTCTCCAAGTTGAGCGGGCGCCAGCAATTGCCCAACACTGAGAGAGGACACAACATCGGATGATAATCATAGACTATCAGGGTTGGAAGGGACCTCAGGAGGTCATCTAATCCAACCCCCTGCTCAAAGCAGGACCAATCCCCAATTTTTGCCCCAGATCCCTAAATGGCCCCCTCAAGCATTGAACTCAAAACCCTGGGTTTAGCAGGCCAATGCTCAAACCACTGAGCTATCCCTCCCCCCATAATGGAGGACTTCAGCTGCCAAAATATTAACAGGCCCATGAAGGCACCGTTTTGAGAAGAAATTTCTCAACCCCATAAAGAATTGCTTCTTGGAACAGAGGATGCAGGAGGAGATATGTTTGACTCTGTCCTAAGTAATACACAGGAGAGCTTGGTTTAATGAAGCTAAAGGACCACAATGGTAGTACAGTCTACACTGTTGTGGATAGAGGGATTTTCAAACGCTAACATAGGGTGGCTTCTGGAGGGGAAAAAACACAAGCCAATTTAAACAAAGCTAAAGAGGCAAAACAAGGAGTAATGGTCTCAAGTTGCAGTGGGGGAGGTTTAGGTTGGATATTAGGAATATCCATGTGACACACATGGCAGTTGAGGCTACGCAGATTATCGAAGCAAAGAGCTGTAGGGTTCTAAGAGGAATGAGACATTTATATGGGGCTAGACTGTGCTTGTTTGGCACAGGCCTGTGTTGAGGGGCAGCAGGGAGGCACTGAGAGAAATAACACCTCCCACAGCTCTACTCCTTTGGCTGCTGTACCCTTGGTAAATTCTGGCTGCAGTGAAACTCAGTGCAAATTTGGGCATTGACTTCAGGGAAGCCAGGTGTGCTGGTTAGCACATGGGGACATGAAGTCATAGCTCTGTCTATTTCCCACCCCCTGCAGCACCCCTACAGGAACATCTCGATAGCAAGCCTGCACCTCCCCTGAACAAAGGCTGCAATTCTGCCCAGCCCCTGTGAGCACTGCCAAGGGCAAGGAGGAGGCTCTTTTCTGCCTCCCCCAGACATGCATGGTCACAGAGGGGCAGGCCCAATCAGATCCATTGATAACAAGGACCCCACAGTTAACTTAGATAGGATAAACACACATACAGATGTCAATGTAATGCCAGCTCTCGGGCTTCAGGACACAATGCAGCCACTCAGAGCTGGGCCAAGTTTTTTTGACTCTTGGTTTTTGCCTTAAAAAACAATAAAAATGCATTTTTCAGTGCTCTTGAACTATTTACAAATTCAGGCAGAATTCTACTAATAGTTTCAGCCAGGAAATTTTTTTAAAAATTTTTTGAAATGTTTTGTTTCCCCCACCCCACAAAAGCGGAAACACCTGGAAATGACCAAATCTAAAACCACATTGTAGTTTGGGCTTTCCTGCCTTAGAGAGCTTCAGCTGCGTGTTTTGTCATGTGGCACTAAAGATTCCTAGCCAGCTTATATACCTCTAGCTCTTTGGCTGCTCCGCGATAGAAACACATGCAGTGCACGATGTTTTATGAAACCATAGAATGGAAGATGTGTTTGATATGGGCAAACTTGAGGAGGTCTTTACTTTCTGGGAATCTGCTTCTCTGTTTTAGAAGATCAAAATAAGCTACGGAGGATTCAGAAATAAAATGGACTTTCTGATCGGGCCAGATGATTTATGTCACGATCTTTTTTTCCCCTCCAAAAGTTTCCCAGCAGGGTGAAAACCAAAGGCGTCTGTACAGAGAACTGTTGAGGAACTACAATCGCCTTGAACGCCCCGTAGTGAATGATTCCCAACCTCTTATTGTTGAGCTACAACTTTCTTTGCTGCAGATAATCGATGTGGTAAGTCAGCAGCAATTCTGCTTCTTGGGCATAACCTCATCAAGGTAACGAATTCAGCTGCTGTTGTAAATGGTGTAGGAACGGCATGTTGCCTCTTAATCAGACTGCTATAGAATGGAATTTGAGAACAGAATGGTTTGGATTAGGGATTTTGCAGAATGCTAACACATGGGTTTGTCACTTCGGAATACTAATACCACTCTAAATGCACAGATGTCCCTGACAACGTGAGAAACGTGTTGATTAATTATGTAGCTTTTTAATGATATTACATAAAAACACTGTACATCTAAACAGCTTATGAACCATGTGTTACTACAAATTAATAAGCATGTGCTATTCCCAGAGCCAGCCTCCAAGCTGTAGTTATGGGCCCTGTGCTATTTCTGGAGCTACTCCTGAGGACGTGTGTGCTGGGCAATTGCACGTGGCCTGGAATGGCTATATGAGGCAATACACAACAGGGGCACTGGAACAATTTGTATAGTGGAGCTGAATGCCATTGGACCAAACTGTAAACCCCGTATATGAGGAAAAGCACTCCAAGCCAGGGACTGCAGCTGCACCCCCAGCACCTCTAACTCCAGTACCCCGATACACAATGGCACCAGTTTGCAGAGACGGCAGTGCCTGTCTGTCTACAAAAACTGGTATGGCTGGCACTCCAACCCCTCTGCCAAACAGCCAGATGGCAGCAGCAGCTGCTTCTTGCTGGCAGGGCTGGCTCTAGGATCTTTGCTGCCCCAAGCAAAAAAAAATTTTGGCCGCCCCCGCTTTTTTTCGTGACCCCCCGCCCCCGGCTCCACCCCAACTCCGCCCCTTCTCAACACCTTTCCCAAATCCCCGGCCCCGCCTCCTCCCCCGGGCGTGCCCCATTCCCCCCCCCAGCTTCCTGCGGCTCCCCCCGCACTGCCCTAGCTCACCTCCGCTCCGCCTGCTCCCCTGAACACGCCGCCACTCCGCTTCTCCCCCTCCCTCTCAGGCTTGCTGCTTCAAACAGCTGTTTGGCGCATGGCAAGCCTGGGAGGGAGGGAGGGAGGGAGGGAGGAGCAGCTGCGGCAAGCTCAGGGGAGCAGGTGGAGGCCAGCTGGGGCGGCGGGGGCACATTTCTAGGGGTGGCATGGCCTAGAGCCGGCCCTGCTTGCTGGCTTCTGAGCATGCAAATGAGGGTGGGGGAGTGCAGAGTGCTGTTAGTCGTGAGTGCAAGATGGAGAGAGAGTGAGCAGGGTAAGGGGCCAGCTGCAGCAGAGTGGGTGTAGATGTAACATGAAGCACCCTATGAGTCACTGGCAGCAGGGGTCAAACCTAGAGAATCTTAAAGCATGAGCTGCTACTGTAAGCGCTAGAGGCTCTTTCTGTGTTAGCCAAGGCCTGGCAGAGTTGGGGGGGCAGGGGGAAGATATGCCCCACAGTGAACTTAAACATGCAAAATAATCCAAGTCAAAATCTCCCCTCCACGGTGAGGAGGATTTCATTGTATAGAACAGCAGCTAACCCCCCCAGAAATAGTCTGACCCTTGCCTTCTAAATACAATATATTCCCTAGACAACTGACTGCATATGTAGTGTCTACCCACTACATTCCAGCCCCTAGAACTACGGTGTGCGTCTTAGCCTTGTCCTCTGCATGCACTGGCACACCACCACCCTCTTTTTATTGTTATTGGCAGTCTTTTTTTTTTTTTAAACACAATAACGATAGAGTTTCTTGGTTTTCTACCAACCTGAGGAATGACGCTGTACTATTTTCAAAAATCATCTATCTTGTCCTCTAGCCCAAGGATAACTTGGGGAGAGGGGGAATTACAGAAACAGATTTTCTGGCATGCCCCAAAAACAAGGCCCCTTTTGGGGGGAGGTTTTTAAAATACCTAGATGAAAACTTCCTTTGAGAGCATTTCTTTAAGCACTTTATCTCCCGGATGTCATCCTGGCTGTTCCAGTGAATTTAAATTTTTATATCTCTTGCACATGAGCCAAAGTAGGAAAGATTTACTTTATAAAAGGAGGTCAACTAAGCAGTTATATGCTTTAAAAACAAAGCTTTTGCTCTTTGTCTAATGCTCCAGATGTTGTGGGGGCATTAGCTCTGATCAGGAATGACCTCTTTCCAGACAAGCATGCTATAAGTCCCCTTTGCAGCACTGATCATGAGAAAAGGGTCCCAGATCCAAACAAATCCAAACTTGGGGGACGTTCAGACCCTAAGACATCCATACTGCGTCCATTCAATTAAAATAAAAACAATTCTAGCCTGGCACGATGGCAGCAAGAGACAGGGTCTGGAGAATATTAGAATCCCTGCTTTTGCACATGACCTGAGGGTTATGTCTTGAGGTCCAAAAAAGGTCACCAATTGTACCATGTTTTCAGCCTCAGTTCCGGTTGATTGACAGACTAGCATTGAATGAAACCATTTATCTTCTCTTCCTAAGTGTCCATTCCCAGGGATGCAACCTTGCCACCTGTGCAAATCAGAGAAATTATTTTGTATAGAGGGTGCCATTAAAGTGGCTTGCTTCTCCTTATCTGCTTCATAGGAGGAGAAGCTGTCCATCCGCATTGCTTAGGAGCCGATTTAGCAAAGCACTTGTGTCCAGCCTTTTCCAGCACAGCACTGAAAGCATGTGTCTAAGGCTATGTCTACCCTAGAGAGCTTACAGCGGCACAGCTGTACGGATGCAGCTCTGCCGCTGTAAGATGTGTTTTTTCACACCCCTGAGCAATGTAAGTTTTGCCAACATAAGTGGTAGCGTAGGCATGGCTGAAGTGCTTTGCTGAATCAGGCTATTTTCTGCCTAGAGAGCAGCTGCTTTCAAGTTGAAGGGCATGAGTAGCTCACCACCTTTCTCAAATATCTTTTCTAAACCACCTCTTGTTGCCAGACTCTCATATTATTAAAGATGCAAGGTGGGCGAGGTAATATCTTTATTGGACTAACTTCTTTTGGTGAGACACACAAGCTGTTGAGCTTACACAGAGCTCTTCTTCTGGTCTGGGAAAGATAGTCCATGCATCACAGCTAAATACAAGGTGGAACGGATTGTTTAGTATAAGTAAAAAGAAAAGGAGGACTTGTGGCACCTTAGAAACTAACAAATTTATTTGAGCATAAGCTTTCGTGAGCTACAGCTCACTTCATCAGATGCTTATGCTCAAATAAATTGGTTAGTCTCTAAGGTGTCACAAGTCCTCCTTTTCTTTTTGTGGATACAGACTAACACGGCTGCTACTCTGAAACCTTAGTATAAGTAGTTAGCACATATTGTAAAGGGACCATTCAAGGTAGAGTGGCTTGTTAGTACCTCTGCAGTCATAGGACTGAGGGGATTAATGGGTTACAGATTGTTGTAATAAGCCATAAATCCAGGGTCTCTGTTCAGTCCCTGATTTTTAGTGCCTAGCAGAGTTATGAATTTAAACTTCCAGGCTTCTCTTTTGAAAGGGTTGTGCAGGTTTCCTTTGAGGATGAAGATGGAGAAGTCAGACAGAATGATTGCTTTGTGAAAAGTGTTCAGCCACAGAGGATAGGTGTTTTTTGTCTTATCTTCCTGTGTGAGATCATTTGAGAACATAGTGATTCATAGAAGATTAAGGTTGGAAGAGACCTCAGGAGGTCATCTAGTCCAACCCCCTGCTCAAAGCAGGACCAATCCCCACTAAGTCATCCCAGCTAGGGCTTTGTCAAGCCAGGCCTTAAAAACCTCTAAGGATGGAGATTCCACCACCTCCCTAGGTAACCCATTCCAGTGCTTCACCACCCTCCTAGTGAAATAGTGTTTCCTAATATCCAACCTAGACCTCCCCCACTGCAAATTGAGACTACTGCTCCTTGTTCTGTCATCTGCCACCACTGAGAACAGCCCAGCTCCATCCTCTTTGGAACCCCCCCTTCAGGTAGTTGAAGACTTTTATCAAATCCCCCTGCACTCTTCTCTTCTGCAGACTAAATAACTCCAGTTTCCTCAGTCTCTCCTCATAAGTCATGTGCCCCAGCCCCCTAATCATTTTCATTGCCCTCTGCTGCATAGTGGTTCGGGACTATTTAGAAAAGCTGGAGAAGCACAAGTCCATGGGGCCAGATGTGCTGCATCCGAGAGTGCTAAAGGAGTTGGCGGGTGTGATAGCAGAGCCATTGGCCATTATCTTTGAAAACTCATGGTGAATGGGCGAGGTCCCGGACAACTGGAAAAAGGCTAATGTAGTGCCCATCTTTAAAAAAGGGAAGAAGGAGGATCCTGAAAACTACAGGCCAGTCAGCCTCACCTCAGACCCTGGAAAAATCATGGAGCAGGTCCTCAAGGAATCAATTCTGAAGCACTTAGAGGAGAGGAAAGTGATCAGGAACAGTCAGCATGGATTCACCAAGGGAAGGTCATGCCTGACTAATCTAATTGCCTTCTATGATGAGATTACTGGTTCTGTGGATGAAGGGAAAGCAGTGGATGTATTGTTTCTTGACTTTAGCAAAGCTTTTGACACGGTCTCCCACAGTATTCTTGCCAGTATGTTAAAGAAGTATGGGCTGGATGAATGGACTATAAGGTGGATAGAAAGCTGGCTAGATTGTCAGGCTCAATGGGTAGCGATCAATGGCTTCGTGTCTAGTTGGCAGCCGGTATCAAGTGGAGTGCCCCAAGGGTCGGTCCTGGGGCCGGTTTTGTTCAATATCTTCATTAATGATTTGGAGGATGGCATGGATTGCACCCTCAGCAAGTTTGCAGATGACACTAAACTGGGAGGAGAGGTAGATACACTGGAGGGGTAGGGATAGGATATGGAGGGACCTAAACAAATTAGAGGATTGGGCCAAAAGAAATCTGATGAGGTTCAACAAGGACAAATGAAGAGTCCTGCACTTAGGACGGAAGAATCCAATGCACCGCTACAGACTAGGGACCGAATGGTTCAGCAGCAGTTCTGCAGAAAAGGACCTGGGGGCTACAGTGGACAAGAAGCTGGATATGAGTCAACAGTGTGCCCTTGTTGCCAAGAAGGCCAATGGCATTTTGGGATGTATAAGTATGGCATTGCCAGCAGATCGAGGGACGTGATCGTTCCCCTCTATTCGACATTGGTGAGGCCTCATCTGGAGTACTGTGTCCAGTTTTGGGCCCCACACTACAAGAAGGATGTGGAAAAATTGGAAAACGTCCAGTGGAGGGCAACAAAAATGATTAGGGGACTGGAACACATGACTTATGAGGAGAGGCTGAGGGAACTGGGATTGTTTAGCCTGCGGAAGAGAAGAATGAGGGGGTATTTGATAGCTGCTTTCAACTACCTGAAAGGGGGTTCCAAAGAGAATGGCTCTAGACTGTTCTCAGTGGTAGCAGATGACAGAATGAGGAGTAATGGTCTCAAGTTCCTGTGGGGGAGGTTTAGGTTGGATATTAGGAAAAACTTTTTCACTAGGAGGGTGTTGAAGCACTGGAATGGGTTACCTAGAGAGGTGGTGGAATTTCCTTCCTTAGAAGTTTTTAAGGTCAGGCTTGACAAGGCCCTGGCTGGGATGATTTAGTTGGGGATTGGTCCTGCTTTGAGCAGGGGTTTGGACTAGATGACCTCCTGAGGTCCCTTCCAACCCTGATATTCTATAATTCTATGATCTCCTCAGGTCCACAGATGCACAAAGGGACCTCTTACTCCTCTGCATTTCCAGGTAGCCATGTCACAGGCCAGAAGGGATCATTGTGATCATGTGGGCTGATTTCCTGAATACTACCAGCATGTATCATTTTACCCAGCCATTCCGTTTTAGAGAGACATCAGGCTTGATTTAAAAAGACTTCAAGTAACGGAGAATTTATTACATGCCTGAGTAAATTGTTCCAAAGGTTAATAACCCTCACTGTTTAACGTTTGGGCCATATTTCTAGTCTGAATTTATCTAGCTTCAGCTTCCAACAATTGGATGTTACGCCTTTGGCCATGAGATTAAAAAGCTTTCTACCGTCAGAAATCTTCTCCCCTCTTTATAGACTGTCATCTAGTCACCTGTTAACCATCTCTTGGATAAACTATGTAGATAGAGCTGCAGTGAGGGCATAGTAATTGCGGCCAGGGACCAGCGCTCCATGGTGCTGGGTGGTGTACAAACACAGAATAAGAGACAGCCTGTGCCGCAGAGAGCGGACAACCTAAGCATAAGATGAGAGAAGATAGGTGGAAGCACCAGGTAACAATGAGACAAAGGTCAGCATGACAAGCAACAGCCCCTTTGTAAGGTCACAGCAGAGAGTTCTAAGGAGCGAGATGAATCAGGGCAATGTGGTGACCGCGCAGATGGTTATGGGTTGCTCCTCCAGGGACAGGGGGTGGCATGAGGACAGAGTGCAGAGGTGCTCATTTGAAAATTGAATCAATGGGTGTTGACGGCTGGGATCATTACCGGAGGGGAGTCAGGAATTGGCATCTCAACAGCATATGAGGGATGACAGGAAAGGCAGCGATTGGCTGTGAAGGACCTTAAAAGTGAAGCCAGGTACTTTGACGCAGCAAAGAAGCGGGAGCCAGGGGAGGAACTACAAGAAGAGTGACGTACTCAAAGCAATGAGCTAGGGAATATATCTTTGCAGTATCGTGAATGGATATGAAAGCGGTAGGACAGAATAGGTTAAGGCCACAGAGGAAGCAAGCAGTTGAGACGCAAGAGGAGAGCCTGGGTAAGAGTTTTAGCCATGTGGCTGGAGAAGAAAGGCTGGATCTTAGAGGTGTTTGGCAGGAAGAACTGGAAGATGTTTTAGGAATTAAAGTGTGTATGCCAGAAGTTGACACAGAATTTCAGTAATAGTGTCACTGATGCCATATTGGGAGGTATTATCATTGCTTTGCCCCTACTTGGTATCCTCCTGCTTACAGAACCATGTTAGCTCTTCTAGCTACAGCTGCATCAGAAGCTCGTGTTCACTTCGTTCGGCCCCTGTCCCTGCCAGCTGGGCTCAGGCGGGGAGCAGAGGGGGCCACTGCCCCAGCCAGGCTCTCTGAGGCAGCTGCTGCACTGCACAGAGTCAGTGACCTGGAGCGGCCAGCTTCAGTCACATGAGAAGCAGCTGCGTCCCGCTTCCCACCTGGGCCCAGCCCCCAGGAAGAGCAGCCAAACGCACCGGGGGAGGTGCAGTGGGAGAAGGGGACAGCCAGCCCTCCCCATCAAGTGACTCTGGAGAGTGCAGTGGACCCGGGCTGGGCACAGGTCCACTGGGCAGAGGAGACATGTGTGGTGGTCACGTGCCCCCCCAGCATCAGGAGGCACGAGTCGTCTGTGCCTGTCCCCATCATTATTTATCACTCCATCAATTTTTGTCTCATCTGGACGTTTTGCCAGCAATGATTGTATATATTCTTCCAGGTCACTGATAAAAATACTGAATAGTGTCAAGCCAAGAGCAGACCCCTGCGGGACCCTCATTAAAACCCACTTCCAATGGCCTGCTACTGCCTCTCCCATTCAGGTGTGCGTGGGAAGATCCTTAGCTCTGCCCCACGGTGCACTGGCTAGCGGGCTGGGGAAGGATTCGGTGCCAGGCATAGGGGTGGTGCAGTTCACTTCCTATACCAGAGAATGGTGAGAACCAAGGAGCTGGAGTCACAGTCTCAGGCTCAGCAGATAACACAGTTCAACCAGCACCGTTCTGTAGCAGGAGTCACAGAATTAGAGCACGTTGCATCACCTCACTGTACTGGTACTTGCCCAGATTGCTAGGCAAAGCCCCAACCCTCACACACTCCACCCGCTGAACTCCCAGGGAAGGTCACCAGAGCTCCTCACACAGTGAAGTTACCAGACCGGGCTGTCAGTGACTAGGAGATGCCCAGAAATCATAGAAATCCCACACGTCCTGGCTATCTTAGGTGCCTGTGCAGTCTGTAGGATAGTGTGCCTATGTACTTGCAGTGCTTCGTTCACCATTGTGCAAATCTTACTCGCTTCAGGGATCACTCACTCGCATAAATCACCTTATTGGGCCTAATGGAACCATGCACACGAGTTCACCAACAGGAGTAAGCCTTGCACAACTGGCTGGAATTGTTTACTGCTTTCCCTGTCCAGGAAGGGAACATGAAAAGAAAAAAAAAAACAGACCAGAATTTACCAGCCTGTTTTAAAATTGCATGACAGGATTAGGGGGATTATCCCACTGGTTAGCCCAGTTCACCTCTCTCCTTCTATTAGACGAGGACCTGGCTTGACATCACATCTATAAAACATTATACAGCAGCTGGAGGAATCTGCTTCCACACTGGCTCTCTTGAACCAAGTCAGGTCTAAACTCAACCAACATGGTGAAAAACGGGTTCTGTGGCATACAGACTCCCTTCTGCAACATGGAAAGGCAAGATGCCTCTCAAGGCTCCATAATTTGCTCTCCATAATGATGAATGCCACGTCACATGGAGAAATCCACATCCTCCCCCCTTCACAAATGTAATGCCAACAGATCCCGGTTGTCGGCAGGCGGGATTGAACCTGGGACTTTTGGAGCTTAGTGCATGAGCTTCTACTGCATGAGCTTAAAGCCATATGGCTGTTAGCTAAGGCTGCAGAGCAAACTCATTAATCTCTCTCTACATGGTCTCAGTGCCACTAGATGGGACAGAACACCACACCCAGGAGGTGTGTGGGTTACACAAATAAAAATTTAAAAGCATAAATTGCTTGGATTAGGTTTGGTGCTGCTGGCGCCAGCAGTTTGTCTCTGGGATTAATTTAGCTTTTACTTAGAAGCCAGTTGTAGCAAACCAAAGCCCTTGAGAATGTATTTTCCATATATCAAAGATATGGCACATGGATGCCAGTGCAAGGCACTCTATCACTAGAGCTAAGGTTTCCAGACACAGACCTAAATCACAGCTAAAGCTGACATAGCCCACGTTTGCATGGGAGTCGGTGCACTGCAGAATTGATTAGCCCTTCCAGTCCTGCCCAGAAAACCGATGCTTTCTAGGCACTTCCCTGCACTGTCAGCTGCAGAGATGTGTATTTGTTGTGCACAATCATACACTATTATTTCTTTTGGAGTCACCCCTACTGGCCACAACTGAGACTGAGGCCCCATATGTGCTAGATGCTGCACATACACACAGTGAGAGACCGCCCCGTCCCAAAGAGTTGGCTGTCTACCTAGACATAAAGAGTGGGAGGGGAAACAGAGGCACAGAGAGGGGAAACGACTTCCCAGGGTCACACAGCAAGTCACTGGCAGAGCTGGGAAACAGAACATAGGTCTCCTAAATCCCAGTTCACTATGTTACCTCTCCAATGAATTACACTGCATATGCGCCATTTACAATATACCTCATCTGTATGCATGGTCTCCTTCACAGTGCTGTTACCCTCCAGCTCTGTAGCAGAACTCAGTGGATCCCAGCTGATGAGGGAGGGGGCTTGGATGGATGGATGGATGGATGGATGGAGGGCCAGTTACAAGGAACTGTTCCAAGTTGCCCAAAGCCCCACTAATATAAGGGGGAGCAAAATGTGGTCCAAGAAGAGTGAGAATCCTGACAAAGTATTTGGAAATTGCCATGTACACAATACTGTGAGCACCAGGCTCTTTTGTTATGCACTTTTTTATTGTAGTATAGTCAGAATAAACAAAAAAGTGTTTATTCATAGACTCTGAAGACAGGGAAATAGCCGAGTGTTAGATTATGGCTTCAGAAAACTTGCAAATTCTCAGCTTTGTCTCAACATTTCCCATCATATCTGGCTATGGCATTCTTACAGGACTATTGGGACTCATAGAAACCACTTGCCAGACAAAGGGCAAATTTCCTCCAGGACAACTGACTTGCTCCAGAAATTCTGCATCAACCACCTTTCTTAGAACACCATACTTCCTATCAGGAAGTCACCTCCCTATACACCAGCATTCCTCACCCCAGCATTGCTGCTTGCCTCAAATATCCACAAGACAATGAACAACTGTTTGAGGTGGACATCTGACATCACCAAACTCATCCATTTCATCCTTACCCAAAACATTTACATTCAAACACTTTGTCCAAACTGTGGAAACAGCCATGGGTACTAGGAAGGTTCTCCAATATGCGAACCTCTTCATGGGCCACCTTGTGGAAGAATTTCTGGAAAAATGCAACTAGAAACTGACTATGTATCTGGATAGTTTTCATCCTCTGGACAGATGACCCAAATTTCCTCAGATTTCCACTACAACTTCAACTACCACCATTCACTCCTGCACCAGCATCAACTTCCTGGATACCACAATCAGCTTCAACAATGGCCCTATGGACAACTTATATACAATAAATGCACAGATCACCACACCTACCTTCACAGATCCAGCAACCACGCCAAACACCAAGAAACCAGTTATCTACAGCCATGGGCTCAGATAACACAGGATAAACTTTCAGGAGAAGGTCTGGGATATACACCTGAAGATATTTAAAACAGCCTTCACCAAACAAGGACACTGTACCAGAGAAGTAGATCACATCATAGAATCACAGAATCATAGAGTATCAGGGTTGGAAGGGACCTCAGGAGGTCATTTAGTCCAACCCCCTGCTCAAAGCAGGACCAATCCCCAACTAAATCATCACTGAAGACATTTAACAGAACCAGACCCAGGACCAATCCCTACAGGACCCGACTTGTTATGCCCTTCCAGCTTGACTGTGAACCACTGATAACTACTCTCTGGGAATGTTTTTCTCATCAGTTATGCACCCACCTTATAGTATCTCCATCGAGGTTGTATTTCCCTAGTTTGTTTATGAGAAGGTCATGTGAAACAGTATCAAAAGCTTTACTAAAGTCAAGATATACCACATCTACCACTTCCCCTCTATCCACAAGACTTGTTACTCTGTCAAAGAAAGCAATCAGGTTGGCTTGACATGATTTGTTCTTGACAAATCCATGCTGACTGTTATTTATCTTCTAGGTGTCTACAAATTGATTGCTTAATTATTTGCTCAATTATCTTTCCAGGTACTGAACTTAAGTTGACTGGTCTGTAATTCCCCAGATTTTATAGAGTAGCACTATATTTGCCCTCTTCCAGTCCTCTTCCATCTCCCATGAGTTTTTGAAGATAATTGCTAATGGCTCAGATATCTCCTTGAGTATTCTAGGATGGATTTCATCAGGCCCTGGCAACTTGAAGACATCTAACTTTGTCCAAGCACAAATCTCAGCAACAGATTATGTGCTCTCCTTTCAATTCTGCCTGTTAAGAATAAAACGTTCCACTCCCCTTTAATGCAACTCCCAGTAACCTACCCTTTTCCTGACGGCCTGGGAAAAACAGATGGGCCTTGCAGCATGTGCTGAACACCAACTGACTCCAGCTTTGTTGCACCAACGATGGGAAAATCAATTCAACACATGGGTTCCTGTCACTGAGAATACCATGCCAGCAGCTGCCTCCTGCACTTCCTGGGTCAAACTGCATTAGTTTTCCTGCACTAGGCTTTGCACCTCTCAAATTCTAGGCTTTGCCAAGGGACTCCCAGAAGCCCCAGTGCAATTTGGAGATGGGTTGCTCTAGGTTACTGTGGCTTTCCATGGGCCACTCTGCTGCTGAGAATAGCGAGAGCACAACATGCTCCAGTCAGCTCCCAGCTCTGGCACAACCCTATATTGGGAGCTGTGAGGTAGGCAGCATGGGATCCTCTAGGGTGGGGGGCAATCCGGTCAGTTTGCTCCCCTGTATGCCAGGTCGCAATGGAATGGACAATCTGACTGGTTTTGGTTGGAAGCACCAAAATTCTGCAAGGGCAGTGTGGGGCCTGATCCTGCTACTCTCAGGATCCCAATCCTGACTGGTCTCCCAGGCTTGGTCTACACTACAGACTTATGGCAGTATAACTAAGTCGCTCAGGGGTGTGGAAAATCCATACCCCTGAGCAATGCAGTTATACAGACCTCACTCCCAGTGTGCACAATGCTATATCAACCGGAGGGCTTCTCGCATTGATGTAGCTACAACAATTGGAGTACCTACGGGACAGGAGAAGCTCTCATCAGAGTAGGTAGTGTCTTCACAAAGTGCTACAGCACCACAGATGCATGGGTACAGCTGCGCCGCTGTATGTGTAGCCACGCCCTTGGTTATTCAGCCTTTTATTAGACCCACATCCAATGGGGCTACACAAAGGACTAAGAACTACTCATGTGAGGAAGGGCTGAAGGCTTGTGCCCTGTTCTCATGGGGAGTGGGGACATGACTGGAAGCAGACAGTATGGCAAGTTTCATGAGAAAGTTTCTGCGGTAAGGTTGTTATACCGAGCTGTGAACTTTTTGAAGTTCACCAGTCTTGGAATAAAAATTGTTGATTCCATTGTCTGGACAAGAACTTTAACAGATAAAGATGCCTGGGTCTGGGCTACATCTGAATGTTTTGAAAAAAAAAAGATTTGTTAAAACTCCCACCTCACAATGCCCTTGCTGCATCACAGAGTTAATAACTTCATTTAAAACTCTTCCTAGACAAGAGACATCTCCGTGGCTCCCTGTAATTACTGCGTGCCATTCCACTACAGATTATACATTGCTGAGTGCGAGCTTGGAAAACTTCATTTGTCTCATGGCCCCAGCTCCTGCCTAGTTCCAAAATAAGGGCCTGGCTATCTCTTAGCCTCATCAGCCCCTGCAGTCTCATCTCTTCCCAGGAAAGCGGAGATCGCCACGACATGTCCGAGGGCCTGGAATGCTGCCAAAACACATTGGGCCCCACCCTGTGGTCCTTGCTCACATGCCCTGCTGATTTCATGGGATTACTTATGTGGGAGAATGCTACTGAGCCTGAATAAAGCTTTGTCTCCACACACAAAAGTGCTTCTGTTATTTCACAAGTGGAGAGGTCTGGTTGCACCGCTCTGAGGCAGGGTGACCCAGGCTGGGGGAGTGTGGGTCTTTGGCCCCCTCTCCTAGCCAGCCAAGGTAAAGATGTTTACGAGTCTGTTCCTGGCGATGTAGTTGTTCCTTTGCTCAAGCAGTAGCATCTCAGGCTTTTCAATCGAGAGGTCTCCGGCTCAGGCTCTGCAGCCAACCCAGCCAGGGGCACCTTTGCATAAGCCTTCAGTGAATCTGCTCCGGCTGAAGTGTTTCAGTCCTAGAGCCCAGGCGCTGCAGCTACATTGGTAGAGCCTCCCCCATAATGCTGTTCCCCCTCGGTGCTCTCTCCGCTCACCCATTTGTCCACCGAGCAATCCCAGGATGAGCAAACCAGAAGCTTGTGTGGAAGAAAATGGCAGTTTAGGTGGCCAAAAGGATGATTTTTCTGCCTTCATCCAGCATTTTCAGAAAGGGTGTGTATGCCCAGGGGGGCCCTGCATACCCAGGGGGGAGCAGAGAGCAAAGGGGTGGGGACAGGGTGTGGTACAAGGCACAATTGTTCACACTGCGCTTTCAAAAGCCCAAAAAGGGGCCATTCCTGTGTAAAATACACATTCCATCAACACACAGACATTAACTCTGACCCAGATTAATGCTGGTCTTATCTAAGCTTGTTGTGTTTTAATAAGCCATGAATGGCTTGATCAGAAAAATTTGTGCATTATGGGGGGCATTATAATATTTTAAAGCCCTTAGCTGTTCATTTTAAGTAGGTGGCTTCAGAAACAAAATGTTTAACTAATTTTTCCAGGAAGTGGTTTTATTAGAAAAGTGAATGATTTATATTAATATACAGATTTTTTTTTACTGTATAAACTGTTGCTGAAAACAAGACAACAGTATTATTCTACTGTCAACTATTCAGCTGCTTGTATGTTCTTGGTCTGGATGGAGGCATTCAGGGAATTCTGGGAAAGTGCTTCAACATAGGTGCTGCTACAGCTAGAGCGGGTCTTCTATGTACAACTGAGCTGAAGAAACCAGATTGCTGAGCACAGACACATTAATTGCTTGAGGACCAAGCTGTATGAACGGTAACATTTAGCCTTGAAATGATCCAGTTCTCTAGGACAGATGCACTTTAGAGGCCATGTACTGTTTTGAATGTGGTAGGAGAGACTGCAGGGTGGAAGGGGTTAAATTACTGCACTTCCCTACTTTGCATTTTGTGACTCACCCTAGCTGTATGGGTTACATGTATTTACACCAGTGGAGATGCTGGCCCCGGTCTCCACTGAGCTCTGCATTTTGCAGCATGTGAGAAACGAAAATAAAAAAGTGAGGGATACAGACAAATATAAATATGCCAGTAATATGCACCCGGTGACATTATTCCTAGTATAGCATCTGGATTCACTAGATTAAACCATAATCCTTATAGTACATCCTGTACAAATCTTTTCCAGCCAGATAACTTCCACTGTGTAAACTCGACCAGTCAGGCCTGAAACAGACAGAGAACATGAAACAAAGCCATAATAATGAAAGGATTATTCAGTAGGTATTTCGAATTTATAAAGTATTAATGAAAAAATGACTTTCAGCCCCTACAGACTAAGAGAGTCATTTTTCATTAATATCTTCTGCATTTACTTGTGATTTTACTGAGTAACCTGTGTGATATTTACTCTTTATTTATAGAAAAATCCCCAGCAAACTGTGCATCTCATTCATGCCATTTATTACCAGGGGCCCAATTTCTCTACTGACACTATTGTAAATCAAGAGTAACTTCACTGAAGTAGGTGTAATTACAGATATAAAACTGGTGTGAGTGAGATGAGAATTAGGCCCTGCATCACTATAAATGCTGAAAAATCTCTGATTAATAATCATGAAGAGTAGGTATTAAAATGCCAAGGCAGAAAAAATTATGCATACGGCTGTGTCATAAATATAAAGGAAAGGGTAAACCCCTTTAAAATCCCTCCTGGCCAGAGGAAAAATCCTCTCACATGTAAAGGGTTAAGAAGCTAAAGGTAACCTCGCTGGCACCTGACCAAAATGACCAATGAGGAGACAAGATACTTTCAAAAGCTGGGAGGAGGAAGAGAAACAAAGGGTCTGTGTCTGTCTGTATGCTGCTTTTGCCGGGGACAGAACAGGAATGGAGACTTAGAACTTTAGTAAGTAATCTAGCTAGGTATGTGTTAGGTTATGATTTCTTTAAATGGCTGAGAAAAGAGCTGTGCTGAATAGAATGACTATTCCTGTCTGTGTGTCTTTTTTGTAACTAAAGGTTTTGCCTAGAGGGATTCTCTATGTTTTGAATCTAATTACCCTGTAAGGTATCTACCATCCTGATTTTACAGAGGTGATTTCTTTACTTCTATTAAAAGTCTTCTTGTAAGAAAACTGAATGCTTTTTCATTGTTCTCAGATCCAAGGGTTTGGGTCTGTGGTCACCTATGCAAATTGGTGAGGATTTTTACCAAACCTTCCTCAGGAAGTGGGGTGCAAGGGTTGGGAGGATTTTGGGGGGAAAGACGTGTCCAAACTACGTTTCCCAGTAAACCCAGTTAGAGTTTGGTGGTGGCAGTGGAGATCCAGGGACAAAGGATAAAATTAATTTGTACCTTGGGGAAGTTTTAACCTCAGCTGGTGAAAGTAAGCTTAGGAGGTTTTCATGCAGGTCCCCACATCTGTACCCTAGAGTTCAGAGTGGGGGAGGAACCTTGACAGGCTGCTAGACCAGTATATTCACTAAAATTAAACCCAATACGCTCTCTTGTGAGGCCAACCTACTCTGACCAATTTTGAACTCTGGAAAAAACAAACAATTGGTTCCTACATCAGTGTGGAAACTGCTTGAGAACTGGTGATGCTAATGTCAAAGAGTCATGAATTATTGTTTCAACTAAGTTCTGAGTGTCAGGCATTATCAAAATGCCCATTTTACATAAGCCAACTAACTGCATCATGATTTAAATGTGAAACAACTCCAAAGTTAGGAAATGCTAGAATTAAGGTTGCCTGTATAACCTTAATTCGGCCCTCTGGTCCATATACATTATACTCCCTCTTTAATTACATTATCACATACTATATTTTCCTCAGGACCCTTGCCTCAGTCAGTGCACAGGATGGAAGGTGGTCATTTAATGAGCAGCTATTCAAAATGTTGTTTTCTACACAATGTTCAATGTGTGGCCCCAGGCCTTGTTTACTGAACACTAGTCACACCCTGCTCTGAAGACAGAATTATTAGTTTCCTCAGGGGCTTTTCCATGGCACTCATCACTGTAGTATTTGATTGCTTCACAAACAGGACTGAATGTATTTGCAGAACTCCCCTGTGAGCAGAGAGAATATTATTATGCCCCTTTTACAGTCGGGGAGCTGAGGCACAGAGAGATTAAGGTCAAAAGTATCCACTAATTTTGGGTGCTCAATTTGAGACCTCTAGGACCTGATTTTTCAGAGTGCTTAGCAACATATAGTAGCATTTAATACGTTCACAGCACAGCTTCCAGAGAGTGCAGTTATAGCTGTGAGTGCTCAGCACTTCTGCACATCAGACCCCAGGGTCTCAAGTCAGGCCCCCAGAAAATGAGGAACACCCAGTTAGTGACCACTGTGAAGAGTCTGGTGTGGGTGACTTGCCCAACATCACTCAGGAAATTAGTGGCAAGGATAGAATCCAGTTCCTCAGAGCAGCCTGCAACTGCCATCACCATGATACCCTCCTGTTTCTTCCTTTCGTGTCCTGCCTCTTCTGAGATACACTTTCCACCATCTGTGTTCCCCCCTTCTGGGGTTTGTATGGCAGTCCAGCAGTCCAGCCACTTCCCCACTGGTGGTGGTGATGGGGGGAGACCCGGGCCCACCCACTACTCTGGGTCCCAACCCAGGAACCCTGTAGATGGCAGCCACATGCTGCATCCCCTCCAACTTCTCAGTACATTTCTCTGGGCCACCTCCCCACAGCCCCAGCACCTTCTTCACCCTATTCCTTGCAGCTTCTCTTATTGGCTGCATCTCCTGCACAGCCTCAGTAGGGCTCTATTAACCCCTCATATGCCAGTGTGGTGATGGGGTGTCCACCCAAGGTCCTACTGACAACAGCCTCTTTCACTGCACAACTCAGATTCATTCCCAAAGTACTTCATCTCATTTTCCGTCCTATTCTAGCCTCCACCCTCTCAGGCTCCTTGTCCCACCTTTCCCCACCCCAAGGCCCAGCTCTTGGCCTCTCTGCATTTGAATCAGGCAGTTTCCTCCTCCACTCTTAGCTCAGCAATGGGGGTTTTGAGAGCTCAGGAGAGACAGGCTCCTTGCTCTCAGTTCTGGTGTCCAGGCCACTCAGAACAGCCCAGCTCCATCCTCTTTGGAACCCCTCTTCAGGTAGTTGAAGGCTGCTATCAAATCCCCTCCCCCGCACTCACGCTTCTCTTCTGCAGACTAAATAAGCCCAGCGCCCTCAGCCTCTCCTCGTAAGTCATGTGCCCCAGCCCTCTAATAATTTTTGTTGCCCTCCACTGGACTCTCTCCAATTTATCCACGTCCTTTCTATAGTAGGGCCCCCAAAACTGGGTGCAATACTCCAGATGTAGCCTCATCTGTGCCAAATAGAGGGGAATAATCACTTCCCTTGATCTGCTGGCAATGCTCCTACTAATGCAACCCAATATGCTGTTAGCCTTCTTGGCAACAGGGGCACACTGTTGACTCATATCCAGCTTCTCGTCCACTGTAGTCCCCAGGTCCGTTTCTGCAGAACTGCCGCTTAGCCAGTCAGTCCCCAGTCTGTAGCGGTATATGGGATTCTTCCATCCTAAGTGCAGGACTCTGCACTTGTCCTTGTTGAACCTCATCACATTTCTTTTGGCCCAATCCTCCAATTTGTCTAGGTCACTCTGGGCCCTATCCCTACTTTGCAGCGTATCTACCTCTCTCCCCAGCTTAGAGTCATCCGTGAACTTGCTGAGGGTGCAATCCATCCCATCATCCAGATCATTAATGAAGATGTTGAACAAAAAGGGCCCCAGGACATTCCGCTTGATACTGGTTGCCAACTAGACACTGAGCCATTGATCACTACCTGATGATCTATTGACTAATGATCTAATGGCTCAATTGACATTGAGCCATTGATCACTAACTGATGATCTAACCAGCTTTCTATCCACCTTATAGTCCATTCATCCAATCCATACTTCTTTAGAGTGCTGGAAAAAATAGAGTGGGAGACAGTATCAAAACTTTTGCTAACGTCAAGGTATATCACATCCACTGTTTTCCCCATATCCACAGAGCCAGTTATCTCATCATAGAAGGCAATCAAGTTGGTCAGGCATGACTTGCCCTTGATGAATCCATGTTGACTTCCTGATCACCTTCCTCTCCTCCAAGTGCTTCAAAATGGATTCTTTGGAGACCTGCTCCATGATTTTTCTGGGGACTGAGGTGAGGCTGACCGGTTTGTATTTCCTCAGATAATCCGTCTTGCTTTTTTAAAAAAAAATATGGGCACTATATTTGCCTTTTTCCAATCATCCAGAACCTCCCCCAATCACCACGAGTTTTCAAAGATAATGGCCAATGGCTCAGAAAATCACATAAGCCAACTCCCTCAGCACCCTCGGATGCATTAGATCGGATCCATGGACTTGTGCATGTCCAGCTTTTCTAAATAGTCCTTAACCTGTTCTTTCACCACTGAAGGCTGCTCACCTCCTCCCCATACTGTGCTGCCCAGCACAACAGTCTGTGAGCTGACCTAGTCTGTGAAGACCGAGGCAAAAAAAGCATTGAGTACTTCAGCTTTTTCCACATCTGTCACTAGGTTGCCTCCCCCATTCAGTAAGGGGCCCACACATTCCCAGACCTTCTTCTTGTTGCTAACATACCTGTAGAAACCCTTCTTGTTACCCTTCACATCCCTCACTAGCTGCAACTCCAATTGTGCTTTGGCCTTCCTGATTACACCCCTGCATGCTCAAGCAATATCTTTATACTCCTCCCTAGTCATCTGTCCAAGTTTCCACTTCTTGTAAGCTTCTTTTTTGTGTTTAAGCTCACCGAAGATTTCTCTGTTAAGCCAAGCTGGTTGCCTGCCATATTTACTATTCTTTCTGCACATTGGGATGGTTTGTTCCTGTGCCCCCAATAAGGATTCTTTAAAATACAGCCAGCTCTCCTGGACTCCTTTCCCCCTCAATTAGCCTCCCAGGGCATCCTGCCCATCAGTTCCCTGAGGGATTCAAAGTCTGCTTTTCTGAAGTCCAAGGTCTGTATTATGCTGCTGTCCATCCTGTCCAGACCTTGAGTACAAGAGACCAGAATCTGGACCTTTCCCTTTGCTAAAGCCTGGTTGTATCAAAGAAACCATGCTTGGTAAACTGTTAAGTGATTTTATTCCTCTAAGAAAGTGTCTTAGCTTGATGTCAGTTTAGAAACTACCCAGGTGAAAGGAAGAACAGTTAGAAGAGCAATGTGTGTATGGAATCAGCCACAGTAAGCTGCAATGCAAGGTACTTAGATTGGTCTGTGTGAAAAGTGTGCTTGTGGCAAGCTATGTGGCTAGTGTGTCTTATTTTTAAAGCCATTTGCACAGGATGCAAAACTGCACATGCCTTCCTACATTACAGACCACTCCTAGAAAACAAGCCATTGCATCAGAGTGGTCAGGTAGAAGGAATCTGAAATGAACAGAGGTCAGCGTTTAGGGCTGGACGCTGAAATGGTTTAAGAGCTGCATATTTAAGACATTTCAAAGTTTGGCCTGATGTGAGTGTGGACATTGCACAAACCACATGAAAATACGGGGCTGTTGGTGGAAAAAAAAAAGCCAGTAAAGATACTGATCTCAAACAAGTCAATGGACCAGACCCTCAGCTGGGGTCAATTGGCATAGCACCAGGGAAGATGATGGGGCTTCGATGATTTATGCCAGCTGAGGATCTGGCACATCATGCCTACCAGAGGCATGCCAGGGGATGGACTATTTTTGCTAGAGCGCCACATTCCCAAGAACTCAGATGGTGACTTCTGGTAGGGAACGGTCTGATCGATTCCCCGGCTTGTCCCCATGCACCCCCTTGTGGCTGGGCACTCTAATGCCAGGGTTACCATCCCACACCCCTTTCAGGCCCCTAAGGACTCCACGACAGACTGCCTTGCCTCAATAATATCCCTCCTGGGGGCCAGTTTATTACAAAACCATAGTGACAATAATCCATAATAAATTCCCCAAAATATAGTCCATTTATCACCCCCAGGGCATACAACCCTTAACATCCCATGACATCTAGTCCATTGGCATAGCAGGAACACCCACTGCTGGGAGTTCACCCTCACCAAGGGAGCCTCCATCATCTCCCCATTCCTCTTCTAGCTCGCCAGCGTGGAGGTATCAGTGGGTAAGCCCCACCACTGTTGCTTGGCCTACAGCCCTTACTTCTGTCTCGGAAGTCAGAAGGCAACCTCCTCTGCTCTTCTGCTGCCTTCAGTGCCCTCTGGCCCTGGCTTTTTGGCTTGGGGAGGGGAGGGGGCAGCCAGCAAACCCCTCTGCTGTTCTTCAGCATTCCTCCAGAAACCTCCTACAGCTTCTTCAGGGGGTATCCTCCCTCTCTGAGTCTCCCTGATTCTTTACAGCCCCAGGTGCTGCCCCACCCTCTTGACTCACCACCAGGAGCACTGTTCTGGCACAGGGGAGCTGGACCTGCTTCATTGAAAGGGGCCAGCCAGCATGTGACAGACTGATTGGGTTTACCTCTGCAGCACCCCTTTGTGGACCATCAGGGCATAACTCACCCAGCACAGATCTCCACTGCTAGGTTCACCATCTCCTGCAAGGTCCGTGTAATGGCACCTACCTCTCATGAGCAGCCCCTTCTGGTAACATGTGTCTGCAGTCTTTAAATAGTCCTGGCCCTGGTATCAGGCCATACCTCCAGGGCTTCCTCCCTAGAGACAACAATTTCACCATCTCTGGGCTCTTCTAGCCCCAGCTCTCCAGCTGGGCCACTAAGTAGTTCAGATCCCCTGCCAGGAGTTTATCACTGTCCTTCGCTAGTGGCCTATGGGGGATGGGGAGGACCCAGCCCTGCCCCCTACTCCAGGTCCCGGCCCAGGAACCCTAAGAATAGCAGCCACATGCTACCATGTCCCTTTAATGAAACTGCCTTCATTTCCCTGGGCCACTTCCCCATGGGCCCAGCCTTCACTGATGCTTCACCCTTACCTCAGGGCTCTTCTACCTTCAGTCCCAGCAGCCACCCAGGAGCTTGTTTTCACTCTAGTCCCTGCCAGCACTGAGCTGTCCACGGTGCCGGGAACATTATCTGCACTCTAGCTCCAGCAAAGAACTACCTCTGGTCTGCCCTGCAGCTCCTTTTTATGGATATGTCTACACTATGAAATTAGGTCGAATTTATAGAAGTTGGTTTTTTAGAAATCGTTTTTATATATTCGAGTGTGTGTGTCCCCACAGAAAATGCTCTAAGTGCATTAAGTGCATTAACTCGGCGGAGTGCTTCCACCATACCGAGGCAAGCGTTGACTTCCAGAGTGTTGCACTGTGGGTAGCTATCCCACAGTTCCCGCAGTCTCCACTGCCCATTGGAATTCTGGGTTGAGATCCCAGCACCTGATGGGGTAAAAAACATTGTTGCGGGTGGTTCTGGGTACATGTAATCAGGCCCTCCCTCCCTCCCGCTGTGAAAGCAATGGCAGACAATCATTTTGCACCTTTTTTCCTGAGTTACCTGTGCAGACGCAATACCACGGGAAGCATGGAGCCCGCTCAGCTCACAGTCACCGTATGTCTCCTGGGTGCTGGCAGACATGGTACTGCATTGCTACACAGCAGCAGCAACCCATTGCCTTGTGGCAGCAGACGGTGCAATAGGACTGCTGGCCGTCATCGTCGTGTCCGAGGTGCTCCTGGTCGCCTCTGTAAGGTCGATCAGGAGCGCCTGGGCAGACATGGGCGGAGGGACTAAATTTGGAGTGACTTGACCAGGTCATTCTCTTTAGTCCTGCAGTCAGTCCTATTGAACCATCTTATGGTGAGCAGGCAGATGATTCGGATTGCTAACAGTCCTATTGCACCATCTTATGCCGGGCAGGCAAGAGATGAGGATGGCTAGCAGTCCTATTGCACCATCTTCTGCTGAGCAGCCATGAGATGTGGATGGCTTGCAGTCCTGCACCGTCTGCTGCCAGCCAAAGATGTAAAAGATAGATGGAGTGCATCAAAACAAGAAATAGACAAGAAATAGACTAGATTTGTTTTGTACTCATTTGCTTCCGCCCCACCCCCGTCTAGGGGACTCATTCCTCTGGGTCACACTGCAGTCACTCACTGAGAAGGTGCAGCAAGGTAAATCTAGCCATGTATCAATCAGAGGCCAGATAAACCTGCTTGTTCCAATAAGAACAATTACTTAGGTGCACCATTTCTTATTGGAATCCTCCGTGAAGTCCTGCCTGAAATACTCCTTGATGTAAAGCCACCCCCTTTGTTGATTTTAATTCCCTGTAAGCCAACCCTGCAAGCCATGTCGTCAGTCGCCCCTCCCTCTGTCAGAGCAACGGCAGACAATCATTCCGCGCCTTTTTTCTGTGCGGATGCCATACCACGGCAAGCATGAATCATAGAATCATAGAATATCAGGGTTGGAAGGGACCTCAGGAGGTCATCTAGTCCAACCCCCTGCTCAAAGCAGGACCAATCCCCAATTTTTGCCCCCGATCCCTAAATGGCCCCCTCAAGGATTGAACTCACAACCCTGGGTTTAGCAGGCCAATGCTCAAACCACTGAGCTATCCCTCCCCCATGGAGCCTGTTCAGCTCACTTTGGCAATTAGGAGCACATTAAACACCACACGCATTATCCAGCAGTATATGCAGCACCAGAACCTGGCAAAGCAATACCGGACGAGTAGGCGACGTCAGCGCGGTGACGTGAATGATGAGGACATGGACACAGACTTCTCTGAAAGCATGGGCCCTGCCAATGCATGCATCATGGTGCTAATGGGGCAGGTTCATGTGGTGGAACGCCGATTTTGGGCTCGGGAAACGAGCAGAGACTGGTGGAACTGCATAGTGTTGCAGGTCTGGGACGATTCCCAGTGGCTGTGAAACTTTCGCATGCGTAAGGGCACTTTCATGGAACTTTGTGACTTGCTTTCCCCTGCCCTGAAGTGCCAGAATACCAAGATGAGAGCAGCCCTCACAGTTGAGAAGCGAGTGGCAATAGCCCTGTGGAAGCTTGCAACGCCAGACAGCTACCGGTCAGTTGGTAATCAATTTGGAGTGGGCAAATCTACTGTGGGGGTTGCTGTGATGCAAGTAGTCAACGCAATCATTGAGCTGCTGCTATCAAAGGTAGTGACTCTGGGAAATGTGCAGGTCACACTAGATGGCTTTGCTGCAATGGGATTCCCTAAGTGTGGTGGGGCCATAGATGGAACCCATATCCCTATCTTGGCACCGGAGCACCAAGCCGGCGAGTACATAAACCGCAAAGGGGTACTTTTCAATAGTGCTGCAAGTCTGGTGGATCACAAGGGATGTTTCACCAACATCAACTTGGGATGGCCGGGAAAGGTACATGACGCTTGCATCTTCAGGAACTCTGGTCTGTTTCAAAAGCTGCAGGAAGAGACTTTATTCCCAGACCAGAAAATAACCATTGGGGATGTTGAAATGCCTATAGTTATCCTTGGGGACCCAGCCTACCGCTTAATGCCATGGCTCATGAAGCCGTACACAGGCAGCCTGGACAGTAGTCAGGAGCTGTTCAACTACAAGCTGAGCAAGTGCAGAATGGTGGTAGAATGTGCATTTGGACGTTTAAAGGCGCGCTGGCGCAGTTTACTGACTCGCTTAGACCTCAGCAAAACCAATATTCCCACTGTTATTACTGCTTGCTGTGTGCTCCACAATCTCTGTGAGAGTAAGGGGGAGACGTTTATGGCGGGGTGGGAGGTTGAGACAAATCACCTGGCTGCTGGTTACGTGCACCTAGACACCAGGGCGGTTAGAAGAGCACAGAAGGGCGCGGTGCGCATCAGAGAAGCTTTGAAAACCAGTTTCATGACTGGACAGGCTACGGTGTGAAAGTTCTGTTTGTTTCTCCTTGATGAAACCCCCCGCCCCTTGGTTCACTCTACTTCCCTGTAAGCTAACCACCCTCACCTCCTCCCTTCGATCACCGCTTGCAGAGGCAATAAAGTCATTGTTGCTTCACATTCATGCATTCTTTATTCATTCATCACACAAATAGGGGGATGACTACAAGGTAGCCCAGGAGGGGTGGTGGAGGAGAGAAGCATCAGGAGGGGTGGTGGAGGAGGGAAGGACAATGCCACACAGCACTTTAAAAGTTTGCAACTTTAAAACTTATTGAATGCCAGCCTTCTGTTTTTTGGGCAATCCTCTGTGGTTGAGTGGCTGGGTGGCCGGAGGCCCCCGCACCACGTTCTTGGGCATCTGGGTGAGGAGGCTATGGAACTTGGGGAGGAGGGTGGTTGGTTACACAGGGGCTGTAGCGGCAGTCTGTGCTCCAGCTGCCTTTGCTGCAGCTCAACCATACACTGGAGCATATTGGTTTGAGCCTCCAGCAGCCTCAGCATTGAATCCTACCTCCTCTCATCATGCTGCTGCCACATTTGAGCTTCAGCCCTGTCTTCAGCCCGCCACTTACTCTCTTCAGCCCGCCACCTCTCCTCCCGGTCATTTTGTGCTTTCCTGCACTCTGACATTGTCTGCCTCCACGCATTCGTCTGTACTCTGTCAGTGTGGGCGGACAGCATGAGCTCAGAGAACATTTCATCATGAGTGCGTTTTTTTTCTCTTTCTAATCTTCACTAGCCTCTGGGAAGGAGAAGATCCTGTGATCCTTGAAACACATGCAGCAGGTGGAGAAAAAAAAAGGGACAGTGGTATTTAAAAAGACACATTTAATAGAACAATGGGTACACTTTTTCACGGTAAACCTTGCTGTTAACATTACATACATAGCACATGTGCTTTCATTACAAGGTCACATTTTGCCTCCCCCCACTGCGTGGCTAACCCCTCACCCCTTCCCATGGCTAACAGCGGGGAACATTTCTGTTCAGCCACAGGCAAACAACCCAGCAGGAACGGGCACCTCTGAGTGTCCCCTGAAGAAAAGCACCCTATTTCAACCAGGTGACCATGAATGATATCTCACTCTCCTGAAGATAACACAGAGAGATAAAGAACGGATGTTGTTTGAACACCAGCAAACATACACTGCAATGCATTGTTGTACAATGATTCCCGAGTACGTGCTACTGGCCTGGAGTGGTAAAGTGTCCTACCATGGACGACGCAATAAGGCTGCCCTCCCCAGGAACCTTTTGCAAAGGCTTTGGGAGTACATCCAGGAGAGCCGCGAATGCCAGGGCAAATTAATCATTACACATGCTTGCTTTTGAACCATGTATAGTATTTTAAAAGGTACACTCACCGGAGGTCCCTTCTCCGCCTGCCGGGTCCAGGAGGCAGCCTTGGGTGGGTTCGGGGGGTACTGGCTCCAGGTCCAGGGTGAGAAACAGTTCCTGGCTGTGGGGAAAACCGGTTTCTCCGCTTGCTTGCTGTGAGCTATCTACAACCTCATCATCATCATCTTCCTTGTCCCCAAAACCTGCTTCCGTGTTGCCTCCATCTCCATTGAAGGAGTCAAACAACACGGCTGGGGTAGTGGTGGCTGAACCCCCTAAAATGGCATGCAGCTCATCATAGAAGTGGCATGTTTGGGGCTCTGACCCGGAGCGGCCGTTCGCCTCTCTGGTTTTCTGATAGGCTTGCCTCAGCTCCTTAAGTTTCACGGGGCACTGCTTCGGGTCCCTGTTATGGCCTCTGTCCTTCATGCCCTGGGAGATTTTGATAAATGTTTTGGCATTTCGAAAACTGGAACAGAGTTCTGATAGCATGGATTCCTCTCCCCATACAGCGATCAGATCCTGTACCTCCAGTTCAGTCCATGCTGGAGCTCTTTTGTGATTCTGGGACTCCATCATGCTCACCTCTGCTGATGAGCTCTGCATGGTCACCTCTGCTGATGAGCTCTGCATGGTCACCTGCAGCTTGCCACGCTGGCCAAACAGGAAATTGAAATTCAAAAGTTCGCGGGCCTTTTCCTGTCTACCTGGCCAGTGCATCTGAGTTGAGAGTGCTGTCCAGAGCAGTCAAAATGGAGCACTCTCGGATAGCTCCCGGAGGCCAATACCGTCTAATTGTGTCCACAGTACCCCAAATTCGACCCGGCAAGGCCGATTTAAGCTCTAATCCACTTGTCAGGGGTGGAGTAAGGAAATCGATTTTAAGAGCCCTTTAAGTCGAAAAAAAGGGCTTCATCATGTGGACGGGTGCAGGTTTACATCGATTTAACGCTGCTAAATTCGACCTAACTCCTAGTGTAGACCAGGGCTATGTGGCCTTCCTGGGCCGTGCTTGGCTGCCTCTGCTGCAGCCACTCTAAGCTGCTTGAAGGACTCTACTGCTCCTTTCCTGGGACAGGTGTGGCAGGACCCTGAGGCCTCCAGCAGAGGGCCTCTGGGCCTAGTCCGCCCTGTCACAGTCCGCCATAGCAGCAGTTTAGCCCTCCAGCCAAGGTACACTTCAGTCCTACCCCTTCCAGGGTGTTAGAGGCTAAAAGAAATAAGGAGAGAAAAAAACTCAACACCAGGGTTGTCCCATGAACTCTCGGCAGGACCCCACCCGTCTATTCAGGGCTTGTCTTCACAAAGTCAGTACTTTGGCTGGTCTCCCAGGGGCTGATCATCCCTTCCTCCAGGGCCATGTCTACACAGCCCACAGCAGCAAGCTTCCCAGCCTAGGCTGACAGACTTGGGGCTAGCGAGGCTCACTCTAGCACTCTAAAAACAGCTGCAGAGAGAGAGCTTTGAAGTTGTGTCTGGGGCTCTGAGCTCCAGCCCAAGCCACAACTTCAAAGCGCTTTTGCACAGCTATGTTTAGAGTGCTAGCGCGAGCCCCATTACCACAAGTCTGTCAATTGAGGCCAGGAGGTTGGCTGCCGCAGGCTGTGTAGATGCGCCCAAGAGACTCGGCCAGCAAGCTACCTTAGCTCAGCTCGGCCAGCAAGCTACCTGGTCAGCTCTGAACTGGGCCAGGTCTCCTCCCATTAACGCCCATCTCCATGCCTGGCTTCTGTTCCAGGTGTAGCAGGGCAGGGCCAACCAGGTCCACAAGCTCTCATTAACCCCCTCCTTGCCAGCATGGGGCTTGTCTGCCCCATCACAGGACTGACTGTAATCCATATGGCTCGTGAGCATGCAGCACTGTATCAAGTAATACCGAAATGCAAATGGGTGAAGATCACAATGGAAACAGGTCCCAAGGAATGAAAAACAGTACAAGAGTAAAGGTGGGATTTTCAAAAAGCACATACCAGTTCTCCCACGGACATCAGTAGGCTCAGAGCTAAACCAATATTAATTAATTATCTGTACTACCATGGCACCTAGGAGGCAGTGGCTAGGTGATGTACAAACACGGAACAAAAGGCCAGACCTTGCCTCTAGGAGCTTATACTCTAAGTATAAAACTAGAGACAATAGACAGATACAGACAGATCGATCAGGGAGTATAAGGAAGCAATCCTGGTCACTGAACAGTTTTGAAAATCCTACTCATATTTTTAAATCTCTGACTCAATAAATATACTTATGGAAATTTTTGTGACTCAAATCCAGTACATGGAACAGATGACCTTGGCTGGTCTTAATTTCCTAACAGGAAGCTTCATACTCATGCCTGATTGTCTCACAGAAGAACCTAATATAATACTCCTCATACACACGTAAGGACACATGTATGGCAGAAATCTGATAAAAATAACAGATAGCCCTTTGCTAGCCTCTGATGATCACGTTTCAAATCTGGGACTTCTTCCATTACTCAACAACTTATAACGAGTGAGTGCGTCAGCTTTCAAGAGTACAGCTCAGTGGGATGTTAAGAGTAGCAAGAGATGTTAAGAGTAACAAGAAGGGTTTCTTCAGGTATGTTAGCAACAAGAAGAAAGTCAAGGAAAGTGTGGGCCCCTTACTGCATGAGGGAGGCAACCTACTGACAGACGATGTGGAAAAAGCTAATGTACTCAAGGCTTTTTTTGCCTCTGTCTTCACGAACAAGGTCAGCTCCCAGACTACTGCACTGGGCAACACAGCATGGGGAGGAGGTGACCAGCCCTCTGTGGAGAAAGAAGTGGTTCAGGACTATTTAGAAAAGCTGGACGAGCACAAGTCCATGGGGCCTGATGCGCTGCATCCGAGAGTGCTAAAGGAGTTGGCGGATGTGACTGCAGAGCCATTGGCCATTATCTTTGAAAACTCATGGCGATTGGGGGAAGTCCCGGACGACTGGAAAAAGGTTAATGTAGTGCCCATCTTTAAAAAAGGGAAGAAGGAGGATCCTGGGAACTACAGGCCAGTCAGCCTCACCTCAGTCCCTGGAAAAATCATGGAGCAGGTCCTCAAGGAATCAATTCTGAAGCACTTAGAGGAGAGGAAAGTGATCAGGAACAGTCAGCATGGATTCACCAAGGGAAAGTCATGCCTGACTAATCTAATTGCCTTCTATGATGAGATAACTGGCTCTGTGGATGAGGGGAAAGCGGTGGACATGTTGTTCCTTGACTTTAGCAAAGCTTTTGACACTGTCTCCCACAGTATTCTTGCCGGCAAGTTAAAGAAGTATGGGCTGGATGAATGGACTATGAGGTGGATAGAAAGTTGGCTAGATTGTCGGGCTCAACGGGTAGTGATCAATGGCTCCATGTCTAGTTGGCAGCCGGTATCAAGTGGAGTGCCCCAAGGGTCGGTCCTGGGGCCGATTTTGTTCAATATCTTCATAAATGATCTGGAGGATGGTATGGATTGCACCCTCAGCAAGTTTGCAGATGACACTAAACTGGGAGGAGAGGTAGATACGCTGGAGGGTAGGGATAGATACAGAGGGCCCTAGACAAATTAGAGGATTGGGCCAAAAGAAATCTGATGAGGTTCAACAAGGACAAGTGCAGAGTCCTGCACTTAGGACGGAAGAATCCCATGCACCGCTACAGAGTAGGGACTGAATGGCTCGGCAGCAGTTCTGCAGAAAAGGACCTAGGGGTTACAGTGGACGAGAAGCTGGATATGAGTCAACAGTGTGCCCTTGTTGCCAAGAAGGACAATGGCATTTTGGGATGTATTTGTAGGGGCATTGCCAGCAGATGGAGGGACGTGATCGTTCCCCTCCATTTGACATTGGTGAGGCCTCATCTGGAGTACTGTGTCCAGTTTTGGGCCCCACACTACAAGAAGGATGTGGAAAAATTGGAAAGTGTCCAGCGGAGGGCAACAAAAATGATTAGGGGACTGGAAGATATGACTTATGAGGAGAGGCTAAGGGAAGTGGGATTGTTTAGTCTGCGGAAGAGAAGAATGAGGGGGGATTTGATAGCTGCTTTCAACTACCTGAAAGGGGGTTCTAAAGAGGATGGATCTAGACTGCTCTCAGTGGTAGCTGATGACAGAACGAGGAGTAATGATCTCAAGTTGCAGTGGGGGAGGTTTAGGTTGGATATTAGGAAAAACTTTTTCACAAGGAGGGTGGTGAAACACTGGAATGCATTACCGAGAGAGGTGGTGGAATCTCCTTCCTTAGAAGTTTTTAAAGTCAGGCTTGACAAAGCCCTGGCTGGGATGATTTAGTTGGGGACTTGTCCTGCTTTGAGCAGGGCGTTGGACTAGATGACCTCCTGAGGTCCCTTCCAACCCTAATATTCTATGATTCTATGATGGGGAATGTTCATTATGACAGTCAGTAACCTGTTCCAAGCGTCTGTATTATAAAGATGACGAGTTAACATATGGTGTGACAGTGACCAACAACATTTTTGACATATCATGACCTAGGTAATTCTAGAGCTAAAGGAGTCGGATATTATCTGGATGGTATCCTCACTTTTGTAGAAACCACAGAAGTGCATTGGTATAACACGGATTGCAAGGTGGTGGGTTGAGAGTAAAGAAAACTAAATGTTCATATTTTCAAACTCATGGGCCAGATTCTTAGCTGGAGTAAATCGACATAGCTCTGTTGACTTCATAGAATCATAGAATATCAGGGTTGGAAGGGACCTCAGGAGGTCATCTAGTCCAACCCCCTGCTCAAAGCAGGACCAACCCCCAACTAAATCATCCCAGCCAGGGCTTTGTCAAGCCAGGCCTTAAAAACCTCTAAGGATGGAGATGGACTTCAATAGGACTATGCTGATTTACACAAATGGAGGGTCTGGCCTAGGGTGTTTAGGACACAGAACGGATGTTGCAGGAATTCACTTGAAAAAGGGCCCAAGCCAGAACCTTGTATCTGAACTTTGGGTATGTTCTGAACTGGATCCAGATCTGAACATTGAAACTTGGGCCTGTTCAGCCAGTTAAACAAACGCAGGAGTAGAGAACTAGCATAAATACCCTCATTCATGGATCCACAGGATTGATGCTATGCCCCAGCTTTTACACAGTCTCTTGGAGGACCCTTTCAGTGCGCCACACCCCCAAGAGGTCTCACTCTTTCTACAGAGCAGGCCTTGTAGCCTCACCGCCTCCAAGCCTGAGCCTCTGGCCTTCAGCATCGTGTTTCACACCATGAGCTCTGCTCAGCAAGTCCAACTGAAGTAGACTCCTGGTCAGAGACTTGTACACTCTTCAGGGACTAATGCACCTCAGCCAGCATTCCCAGTGACACCAGGCAGCATTTTCCAAACACACGGAGTAGGATTGATGAAGGGTGAACGTAGTCCCTCTGGCCAAGCCAGAGCCATCCGCCAGCTAAGCTGTTAGCGGATTCCATCTCAAGCTCTGTCTCTCTCTGAGCCCTGAGGCAGTCCCAGGAGAGAGCAGCCAGCCTCTTCCAGATGCCCACTCTTTACCCGCTGCTGGTCACCTCCCAGTCCATTATCTCCAGGCAGGGCCATGCTGATTTCACCACCTCACCCGTTGGAGCCTCCCACTGCTGACTGTTGATTGTTCAGTCATTCCCATGGTCCCTCTGGACCCTCTGTTGGTCTGGGTCAGTTTCAACCAGTTCCTTGAGAACCCCATTCATTGTGGCCCAGAGTGCACAATCAAGACACCTATCACTGCAAGAGCAGACTTAACGCGTTTTTTTCTCACTGCGTAGCAATGCAAACTTCAGAGGGAAACCAAGGCACAAACAGGATTCATAAAAATATGACAGAAAATTCGCACTTCATCATACCTGGTAATGGTACCAAGCTGGGTTTTCCATGGCATTAGTAAACTGTGGTGGTGAACTGATTTCTTGTTTGCCTGAGCTGGTAAAGAAAACCCCTACCTGACTCAACACTTACCACCTGGTAACAACTGGTCATAAGAATGGATAGAAATAGCTGCATGAACACGGTCATCAGCACACTCCTGCTTCAGCAGGGATCTTGGCAGGCAAGAGCTGTGACGACTGCTCTGTTGGAATGGGAGCTGCGAACTCACGTAGTTTGTCAAAAGGCAATGAGCAGCTCATTTCAGATGTATCCCACTCCCTGACAAATACAGAATGAGGAAGAGGTCTGATGCACGGATAAAGGAGATCACACGAGTATTGAGGTAGGAGAAAAGAAACCCTGATAACTGACCATTAATCCTTTCTTATGATCTAGGGACCCAACACTAGCATAAAGCAAATCTTTTCCTCAGCAGCTCAGTACCAATTTCATATAAAGCCTCTTTGGAACAGAGTAGTGCAGATGCTCTTTCATGATTGCCTGTAGGAGTTCAGGCATCCTAGGATAGTTCAAGACGCTAAAGCTCCAGTTTTCAGAGGTGCTGAGAGCCATCTCCCGCTGCAGCCAATGGGCATTGAAAATTACTCAGCAGCTCCGAAAGGTCAGGCTTCGAGTGTTCTCACTTCCAGACCAAATGCTATTTCTTAAAGGTAACAAGGTATACGGAGAAAAAGGAACTTGGCCATGTGTCTGAAAAGATCCACACCTTTCCCACCCACATTCTGAGCCCCCGAATCCCATCCACCAACAGGCTGGATTCCCATTTGACCGGGGACTGTCTCCTGAGGTGGCAGTATGAAGTCCTATCTCCCTCTGATTTCTTCAGTTAGCCCTAATTCCCCTCCATACCCATTTTTTTGGATTGCTGGCCATGCCCCCAAATCATCCCCTGCTGGCATTGCTTTAAGGGCAGATGGTCTGTCCCCATTATTTTGCTACGAAAAGAATGGAAAGATTACTTTGTGATTGAGAAGCTTTGCATCAGTCTCCTAGAACCTTCCTGTAGCAATGCCACAGCTACCCTGATGGAAAAGGGAGATGCCTTCATCTCCAGACAATTCAGAGGTTTGGCCTTTTCCCCAGCCTGCTGTCTCAGGGCCCTTCTCCAGAAGGAATTTGGCAAGAGAGCTAAATATATACTGGGATGCATCGAAACCTGTGTTAAAATGAACCACTCTCTCTTGCATTTGTAAGGGGTTTACTGGTCCTGCTTGAAGACTAGGAGGCTCTGTAGGGAAGCATATGACTTGGGTCAAGCAGCAGTCAGTCTGCAGCCAGCCTATGCCAAGCTGGGGGGAGTTGTGCCTCTCTCTTTTAGCAGCCTGTTCTCTCTCTTTCTGGTTTTCAGTTTCTTGGGAGTTACCATTCTGAATCCTAAGAAATAAAGTTGTGTTACTTTGCAACCTTCCAGCAAGAATATTCATGTTTTTATCTAACATCTCTGTGTGTGTGCTGTAAACATATATTTATGTATGGGCCTGGTTTTCAACAAATGCAGGTGTACAGCAGCAGTCCTAACTTGCAGCTGAAATTATTCCATTTACAGTTGCAAACTGGGCAGTTTGGACAAATTGGAAAAAGTTTCAAAGACTTTTGAAAATCACATCTTGCCAATGCGGGAAACCCTCACATCCCCATTTGACAACTGGAAGGGGCTACTGTGTTGCTTCCCGGCATCATTCCCAGCCATGAATGGTTATAAATCCCACAAACAGCACTTTCCCTGTCTTGCTCTCCACAAAGCAGAACTCACTCTGCAAGCTCAAACAGGCCCTGAGGCAGTGGTGAGCTGGAGCCGGTTTGCACCGGTTCGCTAGAACCGGTTGTTAAATTTAGAAGCCCTTTTAGAACCAGTTGTTCCGCGATGGAGAACTGATTCTAAAAGGGCTTCAAAATTTAAGCGGCCAAAAGCGGCGCCTTAGGCGCCAACTCCACGGGTGCTCCAGGGCTGGAGCACCCACGGGGAAAATTTGATGGGTGCAGAGCACCCACCGGCAGCTCCCCTCCCCGCCCCCAGCCCTTGTAGGCCTTCCACAGAAAGTCTCTGCTGATGAGTTCCCTATAGCTTCTTTTCATATGACTGCTATGATTGTTTCATTAAATACTAAAGTAAATCCTGAGTCTTTTTCTTTGCAGTGCTGAAACCCAAGGTGTAAACCAATCACTGGGGAAACTCACCAGTGGGAAAAACATTTCCTGCCAAAAACGTTCGTGAGGGACAATGCCCCAGCCTGCATTGCCTGAGAGCTTGTCTACATGGGGAAGTTATTGCACAGCAAGCTAGGGTGTGAATTTACAGCGCACGAGCTCCCTGTGCGGAGACTCCTATTGCACACAGAAAGTGCCTTGTCTTACAATAGGTGCTCATGAGCCACCTAAATCTCTCTGGGATTCTCTGCTCTTTCAGACCTCAAGAGGCCCACAGGAAGGGACAGATGCCTCCAGATCTCCTCCCCCAAAGCTCCCTGCTCCAAGAGCTTGCTGATGCCAACAAACTCAGTGTTGGGGGAGGTAGGGAAGTTTCCCTCCTGTGCACCTCAGGAGCCCCACAGGAAGGGGGAAAGCGCTGAAGCCCCTGGCCCAAATCCCCAAACTGTAAAATGTTTGTTTTGAACGATGTGACTCACCAAACAGGGCAAAACCTCACCTAATGCAAAATGCTGACTTCTTACAAAAGGTGTTATCTCCTGCCCATCAGGAAGGGCTACTGAATCCAAATGGGCCATTGTGGAACATCACAACACAAAGGCTTTGTCAAGTGCCCTATCGCACCCATAAAGAGCCTTTGTGCAAAAGGGCTCATCCCATCTGCTTGAATTCCGAAAGAAGGAAATAAAACTAGATGACAAGAATATTTTTCATCATTTTCTCATTGCTGTTTGGACTGTCACAGGGCTGGAGCTGGGAAACAGGAGAAGAGATCGCCAGGGTCAGGCTGGGTTAGCCCTACAAGACATTCAATGCTGACAGATTACTACAACTCTGTCACCTTTTGGAACCATAGACTGTCACTCATTTGTGTCTGTACGTTGCCTGCTTTAACCTGTAAATAACGTTCTCATTTATTTTTCTTAGTTAATAAATCCTCATTTAGTTAACTATAGGATTGGTTGTAAGCGTTGACTTTGGTGCAAGATCTAAAGTACAAACTGACCTGGGGAAGGGGACTGATCTCTTGAGACTGGCAGCAACCTGGATATTTTGTGATCTTTGGTGTAAGTGACCATTTATCACTTAGTCCAGCTTGCCTGGGTGGGAAGATAAACTGGAATGCCCAAGGGGACTGTCTCTGACTCCATGGAAGGACTGGTATAGCGATCCAGGAGTTCACATTTGTTACTGATGTGGTGAAATCTAATTATAGAACACACCACCAGTGTGCGGTGTCTGCCCTGAGGTCGGCACTCATGGTTGTGAGCCACTCCAGGCAGCGCGACAGATGCTCTTGGCTTAAGCTGCTCATATTTTTGCTGACTCCTCATGTGCAAATTTGCACATTTACTGTGAAGGTGACTGCAGAGAGACTGCAGCCTGAGGTAGCGCAACTGTCATTTTCCATAGCTAATATTTGCATTGCGGGAATGCGACTACAGCTGCGGCCTCGTTCTCTTTGTGAGCCACAAAATGTTGCAACAAGCCCATACCACTTCCAGTTTGCTTGTGCTTTCAGTGCCAGTTGGTTTTGGACATAGCGGGACTACGGACAGGAAAAGACAGTGGATTCATTTTCATGCGGGCAAGCAGGAGAGCTGAGGATGTGACAAGTAGCTTTGCTTTGAGGATGCTGGCAGACATGTATTCTTTTTATCCTCAGCGCCTTCGGGGACTTGGATTCAGAGGCTCTCTTGTTGTCTGCACACAGCTGTGTCATTGGCAGCGATGTTAGGCACAGTCCTGGACAGGAAAGGCTTGCTCCCTTTTACTCTCAGTCGAAGACCCAGAGAAAGCACTAGTAGCAATAAAGACAGTGGTGGCAGGGAAGCTAGAACAGGCTGGGGTAGTGCACGCAGATGGCATTAGCAAGACGGGCTCAGACTGCAGTTCTGCCCATCACGGCAGACGGCATTCACAAGCTAAGTGGGGGCCAGCTGGCCAATATAACCTCAGCTTCCAAAGCTACTTCCAAGTTGGCCAAACAAATCCATGGACCAGGAATTTCTCATGTGCAGTCTGCCTGCCGGGGAGAATGGCTGGGGGTGGGATTGTTTGCCTGAAAATCTGCTAGCAGTTGGACAAGGTGTGTCACTTAGGCCTGGTCCACACTACAAGGTTAGGTCAACGCCAGGCAGCTTACATTGACTTAATTATGTCAGCGTCTACACTTGAATGGTGCTTCTGTCGAAGTGAGTCTCCCTGTACACCGACACGATAACTCCACCTCCACAAGAGGCACAGGGCTTATGTTGGTGTAGTTAGGGCGATGCAGCATCCACATAGACACTGCATTACTTATGTTGTCTGTCAGCCCCCAGTGGGGCTGACAGCTGGAGCCTGCCCCCCACGCCCTGGTTCACGGCTGCCCCCACCCTGCCCTGGTGCTGACAGCCCAAGCGTGGGGGCCAGCTGTGAGCCTATGCCCAGCTGACAGCTTAGGCCATCAGACCCAGGGCTACTGGGATCCTGCTGTCAGTGCCCCACAATGCCCCAGCCAGTTCAGTCAGTGAAAGCTCTCATAGTGAGGACGTGCACCACAGACAGTAGAAGTGTAGTGTGGATGTGAACCACTGCTTTAGTTACTGCGGTGGCTGAAGGTCAATTTAATTTTGTAGTGTAGACAAGCCTTTACATGGTGACAGTTTGAATCAAACCAGAGGTCTGGGCTTTTGCAAAAGTTTCTGAACTTGTTGGGGAACAAATAGCTTGGACTAGAAACTCCACAGCTGACTAGTTCCTTTGGCCCCTGGGAGGGCTGAGGCTTTCAACTAGTTTGGGAAAACAGGAGAGTTCATAGGGAGTTGGTTCACTAAGTATTTGGAAGCCATGGTCTTTGTATAAAAGACTGCAGGGTACAGACCACACAGCTTTTTATGCTTCCTGGCTTGTATTCATGGGAGGATGTTACAAGAGGAGAGAGACCCACTGGGATCCTACAGAGCTTTCAACCTACACAGGACCAGAAAGAGCCCCCAGGGCTAACAATGTCTTCAGTTTGCTCCATGGACTCCCAGACCCAATGGGCTTGTGGCTCCTCATCTTGACGGTTGCCCTGGCTGAGACCACGGAGAGTAGCCATGGTACCTGCAGAGGTTTTTATAGGCTCCACACAAGGAGAATGCAGCTGAAGCATCTACCTAGCCTGGAGCTGCTGGGTGCTGAGAATTTTTAAAAATCAGACATTTCATTTAGGCACCTAAGTGGGAGCTGAACTCTTTTGAAAATCTGGCATCTTATCTCTGTCATTAATGTCTGCAAAGGAACTTAATCGACAGAGTGAAATCCTGGCCCCACCAAATTCAATGGAGCCAAAATGTCACTCTTTGTCTTAATGAAGTTATGTCTGGGAATTATTCATATATTTCCATTCAAAGTGTTAGCTATCATGGCCTGTTTGTCCCCAGATCTTACAAGCCTGATGGGTTTTGTGCTGGGTCCTGTGTCTCTTTGATCATTGCAGTCCAAGTCCAATGTGCTATAGCTCACAAGATTTACCATGATATTCCACAGTAGCTTTGTTCAACACCACTTACTGAAATGCAGTCATCTCAGGCCCATGACTCTCTCCATCTCCACTGCATTGTAGCTAATCTGTCTGTTCTCTTGGCTAGCTTTGTGCTTACTGCTTCTCCTTTGCTAACAACGAACGAGCGCAAAGGGCACACAACAAAACAGATTCATTCCTAGTACGAAAGAAGGGGAGTTTTTAGGTCAAAATGATCATTTGCCCAGCCCACCAGCACAGGGGAATAGAAAGCATGCTGCCCACATTGCCAGTTCCTGTGCAGGTGGCAGGGGGACAAGCAGGTTCTGCAGGTCTCCATCCTGTGCTGGTTGGCTGAGAATGATGAGAAATGGACGGGGCCGTGGATCTGCCACACCCTCCCTCAATGCATGGCCAGCAGAGCTGAGCTAAGGCACAGTGGGGAGTCACGTGATTCTGCTACGGCCTAGAGCATAGGGATGAGTCCCAATCCTTCCCTGCACTGCTTTTGGAGCATCCCAGCTACCCACTGCCCCTTGCATAGGGAGAGGCACTAAGTGACAATGTAGCCCCTTAGCAGCCACTCCTTGATCTTGCAAACTCTGTGCAGTCCACAGTGGAGTTTGAAAAGATGTCACATGCCTGCACAAGAGCCAGCAGAGGCTGTGCGTGGCCACAGCTATGCTTAAGCCCTGGCAGTGTTAAGTCTGAAACCAACGGGGCCCTTGCCTCCTTACATGCAAAGCTAAAGTGGGGAAAAGTATGGGTGTGTCTGAGGGGGTACGGGCTTGCGTGTCACCCCCATGCGAACGAGGGGCTATGTTCCTCTCTATGATATGAACCCATACATTGGTAGTTGTGCAGCCATGTTCTTGGCCTGCTGGGCAATCCACTTGACCTCTCCGTGCCTAAGTCTCACCATCTGTAAAATGGGGTCATGGCACTTATCTCTTTTGCAAAGCATTTTGAGATCTATAGCTGAAAAGCACTAGGTATTGTTATTATGGATAGAGAATTGGATTCCAGTGTGATCTGCAGCCTGCTTAGAGTTGTGTTTAGACACACAGAGCACCACATCTGTTCTGCATAGCGTCCTCTCGATAAACATCATTTTCACAGTTTGCTGACGTGCCCTAACTTCTGCTCAAGACCAGTATTCGATTAGTCTGTAGCAACAATAATGACAGCGTTAATCCTCTCCAGTTCCTGTATGTCACAGAGTTCTGTAGTCACAGCCATCTAATTAAAATGAAAATCTCTGATAGCTTTTGTAGAGAATAAATGTCTTCAAGTAAATAATGGCCATGGCAAATTATTTTCATTGCTGATGAATTATAATGAGTGTGGAATTTTCAAAATTTGTTTTTAAGGCTAGAAGGAACTATTACGATCATTTGGTCTGATCTTCATCACCACACAGGTCAGAGATTCACCCAATGACTCCAGCACCGAGTCCGTAATTTGTGACTGCAATATTTGCATTCATTTAGCCTGCGAGTTGGGTTTGGGTTTGATTTTGTCGGGAAAAAACCCACAATATTTTCTTGGGCTAATTAGGTTTTCTTCTCTCTTTTTGAAGGATGAGAAGAACCAGGTGCTGATAACGAATGCTTGGCTACAGATGGTGAGTAACTTTGCATCAGCACTGAACAGAAATTGTTGTAACAGGAACTTACTGAATATGATCCTTTGGCAGAAGAACTGCCTGTCATCCTCTATACTGGGACTCAAGCAAATTGAGCTCTTGGAAATATTGCTGAAGGAGGAATGGGGCAGGATTTCCAAAGAAGCACACAGGTGGAAGGTGCCTGACTCTGATCGGCTTTCAGTGGGAGCTGGGTCCTCTGAAAATCCCAGTTATCACTTCCTTTCAGATCTGAAAATGAAATGATCGGCCATATTAATTCCTCTTGTAACTCTGATGAGCTCAGTGGAGTTGGTCCAATGAGCCTTAAGGCACAGATGTTAATAAATGAGGATCTAAACATGTTTAGGCATTGAAATTGGAGGGCTGGTTTTCAAAGGTGTGGGCATCCTGCAGTTTCCACTGAAGTCAATGACTGGGATTTCCAAAGGTGCCTCAAATCCTAATGAAGCTGCACATCTTGCTTTCTTAAACTCCTTTGAGAATTCCAGATAGTGTCTAAATATGGACTTAAAGGCCTGACTGTAGGACCCAGGGGAAATTTCCAAGAGTGCCTAAGGAACTTAAAAGAATAGGCCCATTGCAAATCAATGGGGCAGACACCTAAACCACTTAGGCACTTTTGGAAATCTCCTTCTCTCCCATTTTTTTTTTTTTAAATCCCTTAATTCTTAAGTAAGTCTGATCTGCAATGAAATGCATACAAGGAAAGCTCAGAGTTGTTGTCCCTGTGCACTATTACTCCTGAATTAATGTTCCAGCGTAGGATTAAGCATTGCTGTATGGTAGGAGGGATCATTTATTCTTATTCAACATAAAGCTGAGTTTCTGATTCATTGGAGCTGCCTCTTCAAAGCTAAGAGATCAAAGGAGAGACGAATGATTGAACTAACTCTAATGTTACATTAGAAACCAAATATATTATCTGAATGGAGCAAATGATCCTTCTGCTTGTCCCCCAACTACACTGTAGTTTATAGTCTGAGTGATCTTGGTTATAAAAGAAGAATAACCTAAACAATTCCAGCCTATACTTTTATACTGCTGCCATGTTATCATTTTCATACCCTCTTGTGTGCATAGACTTTGGACAGGAGAACCTAGACACTTTGTAGTCTTCAGTAAAGAATTTGTATTGATCCCAAAGTTCAGCAAAAATTCAAATTTTTGAATTGAATTTTTGATCAAGTTCAGCAAAAATTCAATGGTATTTTGGGTGGGAGAGGGGAAAAGATCATAAACAATCATTTTGGAATACAGAGTGCAATTGTATGCTTTCCAGGCCAGGCCCTCAGCTGGTATAAGTGGGCATCCACTGATGTAACACAGGAAATAAATATTTCCTTAGAGATTTTTCTAAACAACAAACATGTTAAAATGTAATAGTCCAAATGTTAAGTCATTACACCGTGAGCTCCTCAGTGCATACACCTGTCTTTTTCATTGTCGTCACTTGTTATTAACCCTAGAACAATAATGTTATCATTGCTGTTGCTAATATTCATTATATTTCCAGAGCACACAAATGTGCCAGGCATACAGGAAGATATTCCTTTCCCCTATGATCCTACATTGTAGAAATGATAAATAACGTTTGTGTCTATATTTTCCTATAGTACTGGATTGACGTTTACTTGTCTTGGGATCAGTACGCATACCCAGGAGTCCAGAACTTACGATTTCCCTCTGACCAGATATGGGTACCAGACATTCTTCTGTATAACAGGTACGGAAGGTTTATAAGAACTGAGACAAACACTGAGTCAATTCCTCCATTGGTGTAAATCAGCATAGCTCCATTGACTTCAAACGGAGATTACGCCAGCTGAGGATCAGGTTTATGGCCTCCAAACAATGGAAACAAACCCAGACAAGTGCTGCAGTACAGTGAAAAGTCTAGATGGAAGCACAGAGTTATCTTAACGATGCTCGTAAAATAGAAATGGCTTGAGGCCCTTGGCCATGGTCTTTATAATGAAAGATTAAGTTATGATTACCTATCTTGTGCTAATGTAAATAATTATGCTGGTTTCATTTGTTGTTTGTGCTTTCGTAGTCTTCTGGTACAGCCTTATGGAAAATTAGATGATGTTCGCACTTAAAAATATCACAATTCCATATAGCTAAAAGACTACATATAGGGACCGAGAAAGCCCATGAAACTCAACAGAAATAGTCCTATTAGCTTCACTGGGAGTTGAATCAGGCCCTAAGGCTGTAAAATAATTATGAAGTGCCCTTCAGTTCAAAGGGAGTGCAGGACGATGCCAGCACGGGAAAGTCTGCGATAGCTGTTTTGAATGCAAGTTGTATAAAATATCAAGATCCGAAGGGCTAGATTGTTTGATTCAGTTTGGATAAGTCTCAAGCAGTCTGGAAGCTTCCCCAAACCTCACCTAACTCCTGAAATTATAGAGCTCTAACCCACAAGGTCTGCACACAACGTTGTGCCGATTATTACTATTGGTATCTCTGTAGCACCTAGGAGCCCCAGCCATTGACCAGGACCCCACTGCGCTAGGTGCTGTACAAACACAGAACAAAAAGAAAGCCCCTAAGAGCTTACAATCCAGATCCCTGATTGCTCACTGATCACCCACAAAGACCCGCCAGGCTTGCCACTATGCCATCTGAGCCCCCGACAGTTCCCTTCCTTCTCCAGCCACTTCACCCCTGGCCTATGACTTCTTGCTCCCTTTGAAGAGGAGCTGCAGTTCCAAGCAACTGCTATGCTAGCACCTAGTACCTCCACCTTGAGTAAGGTGCCACTGGGCCAGAGGTTACAAAGGTTATCATCGTCTCCTGTTGTCACAGCCTTGGCATCAAAGGCACTGAGCTCTTCTGAAAATCAGGCCATTTCACTTAGTTGCCTAAATGGGAGCGGAACTCCTTGCAGCAGCTCTCCCTCAGTGACTGGGGCCATCTGGGGGTCCAGCCAGCTGGTTGAGAGATGGATCCTTTATCCAACTGATCTAAATCTTGAAAGAAGATCCAAGCTCAGTTTGGCGTGAGCTAGACGTTCCAACTAATGATATTTTACAAAGTTTACCCTCCTGACCCTAATCCATACACCCGCTATTCAGAAATTAATGATCGTTACCTTACTGTTCACCACATTTTGAATTCAAGTGCCTGTGGGGGTTTTTTGTGTTATGCTTTAGTGCGGATGAAAGATTCGATGCCACGTTTCACACGAACGTGTTGGTGAATTATTCTGGATCTTGTCAGTACATTCCTCCAGGTAAGAGACTGATTTTGTTTGTTGGTTTAAATCAATTTACTTTAATAGCGTCAGTCAATTCTCCTATTTAGAGAATTAATTGTATCAGTTTAAAAGCAGATCTGGATGAGAAGCTTTGTGCGCTCTATGCTGTGGGACAGACTTTCAAAAGAATTCAGCTTCTATTTTAGGCCCCTAAATACAGGCCAGATATTGATAAGTGCTCAGCATCTGTGACAAAAAAGTTTAGCATCATACAATGCTGAACCTTTTGATGATCTGGCCAGCTCTTCATACTGCAACATATTAGGTCATATAATGAATGACATTTTAGATGGAATTAGCACTAAGAGGCCAAGATTTCAAGGGCTAAACATTTTAAGCCTGTAGCTTTTTTTCTGAAATCTATTTGTTTTAAAACCTTTAAGGTTGTCGTGACTCAGATGATGAATTTATATTTATTAACTGTTCTGTACACAAGTAAAAATGCATAGTACAGTGATGCTGCTACAGCTTATACCAGCAGTTCTCAACCTGCGGCCCGCATGCGGCCCAGTTAGCAAACAGCCCATAATGATAAAGGAGTTGAGAACCACTGCTCTAGGGGCAAGATTCACAAAGGAACTTAGGCGTCTAGAAAACCACTGGGATTCACAAAGCCTGGGTGAGGCGCTCAAGCCTCCAGTACAACGGGACAGAGCTAGGTGCCTTAGAATGGGATTCACAAAAGCCAGCACCTTAGGCAGCTCCCTGCAAAAGCTAGACCATGGGAGATACTAAGGTGAGGGGTAAGTACTTAGCCCCGTCCCCCTCAGAGAGATAGGCACCTACGTCTGGGCTGCAGAGAGACGCCTCCCTCTGCTTGGGATTCTCAGCTGAAAAGCCTCTGTTGGCATTAGGCATCTCTGCCATTTTTTGAAGAAGCCGGGGTGGGAAGGAGAACGGAGGAGAAGACACAGGACCTCCCTCATAATTTTTAGCCCAATGGTTAGAGCACTCACCTGGGATGTGAGAGACCTCAAGTCCTCCATCTGCCGCATGACAAGGCGGGATCTGAACTGGGATCTGTCCCTCTCAGGGGAGTGCTGCAGCTACTAGGCTATTCCCTCGGTCTCCCCTACCAGAGCCGTTCCACTGTGGAGAAATAATGAGAGTTGCAGGGTGAGAAAGACAGAGCACAAGCAACTCTAAGAATTACTCTGTAGTCTGGTGCGCAGAGCACTCACCAAAGACGGGGAGACCAGTCAGGGCCCCCATCCTGCCACTCCACTGATTACCCACAGTGGAACAGCTTCCACAGGAGAGAGAGCGAGGGCACTCCCGCATCAGAACCTCCCATCGCCCAGTAGTTAGGACATTCTCCTCAGAGCCCTCTCCAGATCCCATCTCCCCCATCAGGGGAGTGGGGACTTGAACCAGGTCTCTCCCATCCCCTAACCAAGGGCTAAAAGTTGTGAGGAAGTGCCTCTCCCTTCCGGGGGTTGCGTGTGAGGTCTTATGTGGGGCCTGATACGGTAGGTGAGGTCTGCGCGTGCTTACCAGATCAGGCCGGCGGGCAAGTGACACAGAGGAACACCTCTCTTCCCCAAGTTCATGCATCGCTCAGGGGCTTAGCCATTCAGACCCCTGGAGTGAGGCAACTCTGCACATGCCCAGAAGCAGAAACACAGGCACCTAAGGAACTTTTACAAAAAAAACTTGGGTGGCAACGAGTTTACGGGACTATCGGGTTCTGCAGCAGCTGAGCAGGGGTTGAATGAATCTCACCAGGGTCCAATTCTGGGATTTAGGTGCTTAAAGTGGCCGTCAAGCATCTAAGTCTCTTTGTGAATCTCGGCCTATCTGCTTATGTCACTTCTACGGCACCATTCCTGTGGCATCTGAGTGCCTCACAGCCATTAGTAGGCTTATCTTCACAGCCCCCTGTGAGGCAGGGCAGTGCTGTTATCCTTGTTTTAGAGATGAGGAACTGAAGCACAAAGAGACGAAGTGACTTGCCCAGCATCGCACAGGAAGTCTGTGGTAGAGCAAAGACGCGAACCCTGATTGGTGGAGTCCCAGGCTGGAGCCCTGACCACTGGGAAGAGGAACTTCCCCGCAGCCCACTGACATGTAATGGTTCTCAGTCCCAGAGCAGAGACACATGGGATGCGGTCAGCTTAACCGCAAGGCCATTGTGTAGACAGGCACAGATTGGTAGAACAGGGTAGGATCGCCCAGCAGGCTTCCTCAAACATCTCCACACTGCGTCTGGGAGTGAGTCCCCCAGCCTGGGTTCACAAACTAGCATACATGGGACGCGCACTAGTGCACTAAAAATAGCTGCATAGACAATGCTCTAACACAGCAACTTGGGCTGCCAGTCCGACCCCCCGCATCCAACCCCACCCCAGGCCTGAGAGCCCCAGTCTCACTCACAGCAATTTTTCAGTGCACTGCAAGACCTAGGGTGGGAGACTTGCACCAGATATAGTGCAGACCTACCCCTAGAGGAAATACATGAGGGAAGACCTGGAGATATGGCCCAAGGAGAATAAGCATGGGAAAGAAAACCAAGGGTTAAAAGGTCAGGAATTTGTATGTTTGTTGATAGCCCAATAGCTGGTTTCTGCGCTGGTGTATGTAGGTGCAGTGCCCCTGAACTCAACACACCCATTTACATCTGGAGAGAATTTGGCCCCTATTTCTTTTGAAACACTTCATCAGATGGGTCTCTCAAGAACGTAACTGAAAAAGGAAAGTAATTTGGCTCAGGAAATCGTAAGTGCTGTTAGTGGAACAGTTGAATTAGAAATTCTAATCGGAGTCTGCTCAGATGGATTGAATCTAATCGTAGAGAGAGGCCTGACAATTCCATGGGATCTCAGCACAATGTCATTTCGTTTTGCATTTGCCCTTCAGACCTCAGATGACTGTTTCCCCCTCTAACTTCTATTCTCAGGCATTCTGAAGAGCACGTGTTACATTGACGTCCGCTGGTTCCCTTTTGATGTGCAAAAATGCAATTTGAAATTTGGTTCATGGACCCACAATGGCTGGCTGCTTGATCTGCAGATGCTTGAAGCAGATATTTCCAATTACATATCGAACGGAGAATGGGATTTAGTGGGTAAGTTGGCTCGCTTAGAAATCTAAATGAGTCGAAACGTTAAGGCAAAATGAATACATGGAAATGATGGCTCTTATCTGGACATTTGAAGTACAGGTATTAAAAGCTCCTATTTGAAAAGCAGTAGAAATCTCACAATTGGACTGCAGACAAATGTTTCAAGTGTTTTCTTTCTTGTCCTGCCAAGTTAACAAAAGCTACATTAGGGAGCCTGTGGGTATATTGCTGTGCCGTCTGATAACCTATGAAATTCTACTGACAACAATAGGTGCAGGGGGTCAGCACAGAATTTGGATCTCTGTGTCTTCTACGCGCATAGTGAACATCGAATCACACTTCTGCAACTTATTTAGCCTAAAGGTGATTAGGTTAGAAAGTCTGATCTCAGCAAAATTCAGAAGGAACTCTTGCAAAACCCCAAAACAAAAACCCCAAAACCATATACTCAGGGCCTGGTCTACCCTTCAAACTTGGGTCGACATCCCTACAACACTCATGGGTCTGAAAATTCCACACCCCTGAGGGCCCTGGCTACACCAACCTAACCCCCAGTGTAGACGCAGCCATGTCAACAGAAGAATGTTTCTGTTCACCTAGCTACCCTCGCTTGTGGAGCTGGAGTTCCTATAGCAACAGGAAACACCTTTCCATCATGGTGGTATGCGCCTACACTATGGGGTTAGAGAAGCACAGCTGTGATGCTGTAGTAGCTATAGTGCCATCAGTGTAGACATGGCACAGAACTGCAAAGTCTCAATTCAATCTAGTCAGTAGCCTCCCCTCCGCTACATCAGGTCAATGCATTCCATTCTTTCTACTGTTCCAGAAGAAAACTGTACTTTTAAAAAGTGGATTCTTCTCACCAGATTCTGTTCTTAGGCCCAGCCTCTTCAGACCTGATTTGATCTCACTTATACAGGTGTAAAGGAGGAGCAAAGCTACTGAGGTCAGAGTAATGCCAGTATAAAACCAGGCTAAGTGAGATCAGAATCAAGCTCTTTCCTCTCTAAGGTGTATTAGCTTTATGCCCAGTAGTGATGTCAAGTTCAACCCCGGGGAGGAAAGTCCTCAGCTACTTTACAGAGTTTCTACCAGGCATTTCAGGGAGCAGCGCAGAAAAAGTTTGTATATAACCCGCATCCACTCTGTGTTGCTCTGTCTGCATCAAGGGGTGGGTGGGCCACATATAGAACTTGCTCAGCTTGTTACATTGTAAGCTTGGTTTCATGTGGCCCTTCCCTGGAGGCTGGCAGCTGCAATGTGAAGTCTTAAGGCAGGGTACCTGAGAAACTAATGGGAACCATCAGGATTCTATTTTCAGGAAGGGTAAAGGACTCCATGGGGAGGGGAAAACCCCGAAGGTCCGTCTCACTCAGCGCTGCACTGGTTTTCAAATACTCCTCTACAGGTTTATCAGTTCAGGAGAGTGCCCCGTTTGGTTATTTCTGGTTTGAAATCCTGCCTTCAACAAGCATCACTGAGGAACATATTTGGTCTTTGAGTTGCCTGCGCTTGTTCCTGCAGGCCAGGATGGAATTGCGTCAGCTCTCACATCACTCCGATGGCGGCCAATGTAATAATGGGGTTAGATAAGCAGCCTGCCTAACACTACCATGGCCTTCTCTTCTAAAGAAGCCCCTTCTCTGTGTCAGCCTGACACACTGAAGCTACACATTATGGTGGGTCAGACTTGTTGACCCTTAAGCACCAAAGCAAAACAGTGAACAGTGAAGGAAGAGATGATCCAGAAGATACACCCAGAGGAGAAAACAGTGATGGGTGCTGTGTCTGTGCTGCCACTGTGGACATTGTCAACTGCAGGGTCAGGCTGTAAACAGTCTTCTGCACACCGGGTGCGATGGACAACTATCGAAAGCCAGCCTGCCGCAGTGTCTCCAGACATCACAGTCACTAAGGCTGGGGAAGGCTAACTGTAGATACCCATTTCCGTTCCCTGCCCCCCAGCACTCCCTTGGAGCTAGGGTGGTCTATGTGGCAGTCACACCTTTGTTTCTCCTTCATCCAAGCCCCTTTAAGAACTCCCTTCTTTAATTCTCCCTTGCAGGCTTTCCCTGGCTAAGGTGCTACAGGAGCCAAACTTGCTCCTCAGAGTTGCCCCTTCCACCAGCCCCAGCTCCACAGTCTCCTCTTTCCCCCAGTTTCCTGTCTCTAATAGTCTCAGCTAGTCTCCAAAACACCCCTCGCCTGCAGCTTCCTGCTATTTTTCAGACTGGAAATCACCTAACTCCTCTCAGGTGGGGCTCGGCTCATAATCCGAATTGGCTTAGCCCCCAGGCTCCCCAGCCCATGGGCAAGCCACCAAGTTAAACCTGGCATATTTCTAGTTCTGTCAAAAGTCTGACCTGGGTTCTTCTTATGACCAAACCAGACAAACACAGAACAGGGGAAAGAGAGGAAGAACAGCAAATGCTAGGACACGGCAGCATCGGTCACATTTGCAGTTCAGTTGCTAGAAAATTAGAGGCACAATCTACAGCCCATGACACAGTTAGTGACTAGGTTACTCTAATTGTCCTGCAGCCAGTCTGTGGGTAAGTCTCCTCTTACCAAGGCTGGGATGCTCAGGACTGCTTGGAGCTTTTCACAACAAAATGTTGCAAGGTTAGATTCCCTGGCCGGCTAAGCAGGCTTCTTATTAATAGAAGGTGAGAAGAGAGAGATAAAAAAAAAAAAAGAGAGAGAGAGAGGCTACGGAGGGGTTGGAAGTAGCAGGAACTTTACGTTCCCATCTCCAAGGTACTGAAAACACTGCCATGGACGTGATGTTGATGTGGCCTGGGTTACCTTAACTCTGCATTTTCATCCTTTGACTTTTCCAGTTTTCCTTAATTAAAAACAAACCCTTTGAATTGCCTGACTTTCTGAAGTCTGTTTTCTAAAACCAAAACAGACACATTAACTAAGGCTCTCTCCATCTTCCCTTCAACTTACCTGTCTTTACATCCTTAGCTGCGGTGTCACAAAATGGGTGTGTCTGAGAATCGCCTTGGAATTTTCAGTTCTCTTTTACAAGAGTCACTGTGACATTTCAGTGCATATTATAGGTCCCGTTTTCAAAAGGGGGCCAGCAGGTCCCATTGGGAACAATGGAGAATCCCCGCACACCCTTCTGAAATTGTGGCCATTATCATTTTAATAAGTGGGCTGTATGGCCTTCCACATATGCGACACATTAAGGCCTCGAAAATCACAATGAGAGTGCTTGTGGGGGTGTATTAGCATGCTAATATGTGGATCAGACTTCAAAGATGGTACAGAGTGTGCGTGAAATCTCGTGGTGCTCTCAGTTTCACACAGACCAGATCAGGTTACATTAAAATTAACCATGCCACCTTTCCAAAAAACAAAGCCACCACTTCTCATTGGGTTCCTAAGCCAAGCTGTTTTCCAGATGAATTTTCAGAAAGTGTGCAGACAGTTTTCCAGCTCTGATCTTCCACACCGCCATATCTGAATGCCTGTCTGAGCGCTACCAAACCTTCCTAAAATATCCCCCTATCTGTCAGGGTTGCACAGAAGAAATTTCAGCTGGATCGCTTGAGTTTTGCCAACGCTGGGGGAAAGGAACTTATAAAAGACAGTGAGTTACGACCTTAACAGCAAAAACTACCATCTGTCTCACATTCAGTTCTTCTTGCTGAAGAGAACTCAACTGTGAAAAACTGGCTGAATATACAAAGGATGAGTCTGCTTTAATTCAGCTGCAATATTTTTCTCCATTAATGAGTTATTCTGACAGGGTGCTGGGCAGGGACTGCTAAACCAGCCCTCTGTCACTCCAGCTCCAATTAAGGGTCGTAAATTGGAGCTGGCTAGAGACACCTGTACCTGATTGACAAAGGGGAGACAGCTGCCAGCCTAATTAGCCTGGAGCTGCATAAAAGCCTCAGAGGAAGGAAGCCAAGAGGGGCAGATGGAAAGGGGGAAGCCAGAGAGCGGAAGTTCGTCTCTCCTGGCTGTAGAGGCTGGGAAGCCCTTCAGAGTGAAACCCCCATGCTGTACATGGTGGAAAGGTGGTGGGATTGCACTGTGTAAATAAACGACACCGATGACTGCTGAGCCAGAAGGTTTCCGTGATTTTCGGTGCAGAGGCCAGACTGCGCGGGGGGGCCTGCTACGCCCTGTTACAGTTATATTGTTTCAAAAAATAAAAATTGGCAACCAATATGCCAGCTCGGAATAATTATTGTATTTCTAAATCCTGCAGTCACTATATATATACAGTGAGCAAAGTAAGAGGGAAACAATCTTTTTATATTTCTATAGCTCCTTTAATCTCAGAGTGGTTTAGGACTGCACAGCAGTGGAAGAAGGGAAGTTTTGACCAAGAACCTTAGAGCAAACCAAAGAGTCGTGGGATCTTTAATAGCTACACAGCACAGAAGATACCTATGTTTTTAATGTCTGTCTCTCTCTCTCGCGCGTGCACACACACACAGAGTGCAAACCCCATTCTAATAAATTCCTTTACTTTAACAAAATAAAGATGCCTGTTGAGATTTGAACATCCAGTTTGAGGGTTTGGGCAGCTGGCAACCTAGAGGGTTACACTATTGAACTAGTTCCACTAATGGGAAAGTGGCTCTTTGAGAGACAGCGTGGCCTAGTGATGGGAGTCGGGCACTCAGGTTCTATTCTTGACTCTGCCCCTGACCTTTTGTGTGACCCTGGGCAAGTCACTTCACCTCTTTCCCCGTCCCACCCTTTGTCTATTTAGACTGTAAGCTCTTTGGGGTAGGGGCTGTCTCTTACTATATGTACAGCTTCTAGCACAAGGGGGCCCATCTCTCTAAGGCCACTAGGTGTTACAGTAGTGCATGTACTAACAATGATCTAAACAGAATGCCTTTGAACCTTGGGTCCAATGCTCAGAGGCATAAAGTGCTGACTCAGAGTTGAGTGCTACACAGCTCCAGATATCAGGCCAGGTTTCAGGCCAACTGCAGCTCTTTCCACCTCTGATTTCCTTCTGCGCAGGTGTCCCAGGGAAGAGGAACGAGCTGTACTACGAGTGCTGTAAAGAACCGTATCCAGATGTGACATACACTGTAACCATGCGCCGGCGCACCCTCTACTATGGCTTGAACTTACTGATTCCCTGTGTCCTTATATCTGGCTTGGCATTGCTTGTTTTCCTATTGCCTGCTGACTCGGGAGAGAAGATCTCTTTAGGTAAGGAAAATTAATTCCTTAGCTCTTCCTAAAAGTTTGGCATGAAAGGGAGGGTAAAAAGCTTAGCCTGCTATGGCCCTTGGCTAGTAGGGATTTCCCATGGTGGGAGCCCACTGAAAGCTGCAGACACTGTAGCAAGACGGCTTTCTTTGGGCCAGCTTGAGGAACCGTCACTCACATTAGTGAGCACTTACCGCAGGTAGCCCTATTGATTCACCACTATGTAAGCTCAGACATTTGTACTGATCTGAGCAAGGTGGTGATATAGCTTCCTGCTGATACTAGGTATTAATAAGTGGCTGGCCTTGATTTGGATTATTCTCTTGGTCCGTGCTTTGAAAAAATGAATGCAATTTACCAGTTCTGCAGGGTAGAGTTAGACATCTCCATTGGACTAGGTGGAACAGTGGGTTAGGGCAATCATCTCTTTCTTCTGAAGCCTGGAGTTCATAGCCAAGTCACAAGGACAGAGAAAGCAGGTCTCAGGGGGTAGGCCTGGGCACATGCATGGAGAGGTTGAAAGCAACAAAGGCTTCCTGCGATGAACAGTCTTGGCAGCCAAAGCAAATAGGGAAACTGGGGAGAAGGGGAACAGAGAGGAGATAAAGATGCACTGGAGGATGCATCTTTCCTAGCAGAAGCTCTTCTCTTGGAGACGAGGAAGCGGAGATGAAGCCATGGGCTTGCTTAGCTAGTGACCAGGACAGGGTTTTATTTCATGGCCAAGATGTTAGTGGAATGGCCACACCAGTTCAGCAAAGGTCACACTTATCCTTTCTTTTCCATCCCAGGCATCACTGTCCTGCTGTCCCTGACAGTGTTCATGCTGCTTGTGGCGGAGATCATGCCTGCCACCTCGGATTCTGTCCCTCTAATAGGTACGTGCGTTTTCCATGCTACCTGCACCCAGGGCTGTGACCTTGCTTCCCAGGCTGTTTTCGAATGGCTCCATGTCGCACCTGGAGACTCCCTGATCAGTAGTACAGGGGGCAAGGCACTTGTTCAGACCATACAAGCAATGCACACATGGAAAACCAGCTTCACGTGTAAAGGTTTGTGTGAGGGGAGCAAAAGGGGATTAACATGTAGTCTTGGGGAGGTGAAGCACAAGGGCTTTATGATGTTCCCAGAACCCCAAGATACAGATATAGGGTGGGATCTTCAGATGCATTCAGACTAGGCCTAACTCAGTGCTAGTGAACCCAGAGGGAAAACCCTCATTGCCTTCAATGGGAACAGAGTTGGCCAGCACTGAGCACTTGTGAAAATCCCATCCCCAGACACCTATCTCAAAATGTCACTGTCTGAGCAACAATTCCTTCTCCTCCTCCCCGTGAGCAGCCCTCCAGCTTTCATTCAGCACCCCTCACCTCCCTACCCACCTTCCCCCTCTGCTCTCCTTTGCCCTTCTCCTAAAGATGCCAATCACAATTAAAAGGAATACTGGGAAAACCCAACTGCATTACTGATGCATTTTCAACACACTGAGTGAATGGGCTAAATTAGTTGCTTGGTTGCCCCCACTGCAACTTGTTGCTCTCCTCTGGACTTTCTCCAATTTATCCTCAACTTTCCTGAAACGTAGTGCCCAGAACTGGGCACAATACTCCAGCTTAGGCCTTATCAGCACGGAGCAGAGTGGAAGAATTACTTCTCGTGTCTTGCTTACAACACTCCTGCTAATCCATCCCAGAATGTTAGTTTTGCAACAGTGTTACATTGTTCACTCTGATGTAATTTGTGATCCACTATAACCCCCAGATCCTTTTCTGCAGTATTTCTTCCTAGGCAGTCATTTCCCATTTTGTATTTGGGCAATTGATTATTCCTTCCAAAGTGCAATACTTTGCATTTCTCCTCATTCATGCACTACACAAAGTACTGTATCTAAGTGTTCGTCTACACTGAGGGAAAAAAAGGTGTGTTCTTAACTCGGGTTAAGATGGTAGTGAACACACTGCAGCTCCGCTTTTAACTTAGTGGGTCAAGTTCCTCTTCAGGCAGCCCTACAGGCATTACCTTGAGCAGCTAACCTGAGCTGATGTCTTCCCTGCTATTTTACCCCAAGAGAACTGAGGCACAGGAGGGCTAAGTGATTTGCCCAAGGTCACACAGGAAGGCTGCAGCAGAGCTGAGAACTGAACCCAGAACATCTAAATCTCAACCCAGAGCTTTCATCACCTTCCTTTCTAATATATTCTTTTGGGAGAGTCAAATGACACAGAAGGTGAAGGAGTCATTCTTATTCCTCTAGAGAAATTGAGTTGTCAGGAGAGACTGATTGCTCTTGGGTAATACCAACATGCTTGCAGGCTGGGATGCCAGCTGAATTTCTTCAACATCACCAAGCCCCAGTGAAAGTGAAAAGCTTGACTTGTAGGGTATGTCTTCACTGCAATTAAAAACCCGAGCCTGGCCCGTGCCAGCTGACTCAGGATCACAAGGCTCAGGCTAAGGGTCTGTTTAATTGCAGTGTAGACATTCAGGCTCGAGCCTAGGACCCTACAAACATCTACACTGCAATTAACCCCTTAGCCCAAGCCAGCTGGCACGGGCCAGCCGCAGGTGACTAATTGCCGTGTAGACATACCCATAGTTACTTTTGGAAGTCAGATGCATAGCAGACTACAGAAAAGTTAAACAGCCATTGTGAATTACGTATTAATTATATTGCAGTCATGCCTGCAGGCTCCATTTAAGATTGTGGCCCCATTGAGCTAGCCATGTTCATCCCTAGGGAGAGAGAACAGGCAACCACAAACATACCAGAAACTTGCTCCATGTCACATGTACCAGTGGACAACTAAGGCCTTGCAAAGACTGCATAGTATGCAAATACAGCTGCACTCATTCCAGGTGGCTTGATGCAGCACACATGTTGCAAATACTACTGAAGCATTACAGAGTATGCTCCCTGCAGAGTTTGTTTCAGACGGTGGCCCTCCATTTATTTCAGAGGAATTTAAAATATCTTCAGGAGAAGCTCAGGGATGAACGTGAGCTCAGCTGCTGATCAGAATGCATTGCATAAAGACAAGACGCATCAGGGTATCAGAGGTCCCTCTGAGAGACAGCTGTTCCATAAACCTCAGTATGTGTGATTTACGCAGGCCAGAGTTAACAAAAGAATTGAATGAAAATCTTAAGGACTCTCAGCATGTGCTTCCCAACAACTGTGCAGTTGAGGAGGCTGTTGTCTGTAGGACCCACGCCTCGTTTGTTGCAGAAGTTGGAAGGTGTGTATGAATGAGGCAGGGGACAGCAGGAAGAGAAACCAAGGTCTCATGGTTAGGGCAATTTAATGCCACCCTGGTGAACTGGATTCTATCCCTGCCTCTGCCACAGGGTTACTGGGCATGTCACTTAAACCAAGACTATCCTCATTTTCTGCGTTGCCCAGGGGTCTGAATGGCAGAAGAGCTGAGTGCTCACATCTGCAACTGAAGTTAAAGGGAGCTGTGCTTTGAACATATGAACTGCTATATAGAATGCTACGTACTCAGAACAATCGGATCCCAGGTGTCTCAAACTAGGCACCCAAAATTAGTGGATACTTTTGACCTATATCTCTGTGCCATTGTTCCACGTCTGTACAAGGGGGATACCACCATTCCTTGACCTCACAGGGGTGTTGTGAAGATAACTTCAGTCCTGTTTGTGAAGCACTCAGGTACTGTAGTGATGAGCACTGCACAGAAGCCCTGGAGACAATTAATCACTCTCTTTGGAGCAGGGTTTGAATAGCGCGCAGAGAACAAAGCCTGGGGCCATACATTGACCACCAGGAGAAAACACAATATTGTCCAGCCTGTACACTGACTGAGCCACGGGCCTTCTCAAAAAAACAGAATGTGATTGTGTAATTAAAGACTATCATAATTCATACACACAAGGAGGCTGAATCAAGCCTGCACAGGCAACCTTCAATCTGGCATTTCCTAACTTTGGAGCGCTTGGCTTTGCAACCTTAACATTCTTTTAAGGTAGTTTTTTTATGTATAACATCACTATAGAAGGTTTCAGAGTAACAGCCGTGTTAGTCTGTATTCGCAAAAAGAAAAGGAGTACTTGCGGCACTGTAGGGAGCCAGGGTGGCTCCCCTCCAAACCAGAGGGTAAAGAGCCAACCTTGCAGCCTGAGTGGGGGGGCCAGGCCAAGCTTCCACCAATCCCCGGAAGGGGAACGGTGGGACAGGAAGTACAAAGGGCGGGGCCCTCTGCCCAGTGAAGAGAGCACCAGGGAGGGAGACAGACAGAGGCTGCTCGCTGCTCCCTCGCGATCCTGCTGCTGACCCAGGCGAAGCCCTGGGCAAGGAGGAGCCTGACCGGGAGGAAGGCCTGTGGCAACCAGGGCTGCCAACCGCCGAATACCCAGAGGACCTGGAGGGGCCTGACTGCAGCCCGGGCCAGCGTGAGTCCGATACCGAGGGGGAGCGGGAGTGGCCCGCAGCGGAATACCCGGACGAAATGGAGGGACCGGAGTGGCCCGCAGCGGAATACCCGGAGGAGATGGAGGGACCGGAGCTGCCCACAGCGGAATACCCGGAGGAGATGGAGGGACCGGAGCTGCCCACAGCGGAATACCCGGAGGAGATGGAGGGACCGGAGCGACCCGCCTGAGAGACTGGGTAGGAAGTAGCCCAGGGGCCGAACTACACCGTGGGGTGGGTGTGTTTGGTCAGCGGGCGCGGACGGCCCCGCTGACCCAGCGGCGGGACTTTCGCCTCCCGCCACTGTCAGGGCCCTGGGCTGGAACGCAGTGGAGTTGGGTGGGCCTGCGTTCCCCTACCCTGGCGCACCCCTGCCCGAGGGGCGCGCTACTGACTCCGGCTGGCACACCTTCCCCGCTAATTCCCCAACGCCCGGAAGGTGTGGCTGAGGCCTGCCACGGAGACCATAGCTCTCCATCGCCCCTAGGGGCTCGGAGGAACGACCGACACCTGTCACAGGCACCTTACGGACTAACCAATTTATTTGAGCGTAAGCTTTCGTGAGCTACAGCTCACTTCATCGGATGCATACTGTGGAAAATACAGAAGATGTTTTTATACACACAGACCATGAAAAAAATGGGTGTTTATCACTACAAAAGGTTTTCTCTCCCCCCACCCCACTATCCTGCTGGTAATAGCTTATCTAAAGTGATCACTCTCCTTACAATGTGTATGATAATCAAGGTGGGCCATTTCCAGCACAAATCCAGGGTTTAACAAGAATGTCTGAGGAACAGTGGGGTGGGGAAAGGAATAAACAAGGGGACATAGGTTATTTTATAATGAATCAACCATTCCCAGTCTCTATTCAAGCCTAAGTTAATTGTATCCAATTTGCAAATTAACTCCAATTCAGCAGTCTCTCGTTGGAGTCTGTTTTCGAAGTTTTTTTTTTGAAGGATAGTCACTTTGAGATCAGAAATCAAGTGACCAGAGAGACTGAAGTGTTCTCCGACTGGTTTATGAATGTTATAATTCTTGACATCTGATTTGTGTCCATTTATTCTTTTACGTAGAGACTGTCCAGTTTGATCAATGTACAGGGCAGAGGGGCATTGCTGGCACATGATGGCATATATCACATCGGTAGATGTGCAGGTGAATGAGCCTCTGATAGTGTGGCTGATGTTATTAGGCCCTGTGATGGTGTCCCCTGAATAGATAGGTGGACACAGTTGGCAACGGGCTTTGTTGCAAGGATAGGTTCCTGGGTTAGTGGTTCTGTTGTGTGGTATGTGGTTGCTGGTGAGTATTCGCTTCAGGTTGGGGGGCTGTCTGCAGGCAAGGACTGGCCTGTCTCCCAAGATTTGTGAGAGTGTTGGGTCGTCCTTCAGGATAGGTTGTAGATCCTTGATAATGCGTTGGAGGGGTTTTAGTTGGGGGCTGAAGGTGATGGCTAGTGGCGTTCTGTTATTTTCTTTGTTAGGACTGTCCTGTAGTAGGTGACTTCTGGGAACGCTTCTGGCTCTATCAATCTGTTTCTTCACTTCTGCAGGTGGGTATTGTAGTTGTAGGAATGCTTGATAGAGATCTTGTAGGTGTTTGTCTCTGTCTGAGGGGTTGGAGCAAATGCGGTTGTATCGCAGAGCTTGGCTGTAGACAATGGATCGTGTGGTGTGGTCAGGGTGAAAGCTGGAGGCATGTAGGTAGGAATAGCGGTCAGTAGGTTTCCGGTATAGGGTGGTGTTTATGTGACCATCGTTTATTAGCACTGTAGTGTCCAGGAAGTGGATCTCTTGTGTGGACTGGACCAGGCTGAGGTTGATGGTGGGATGGAAATTGTTGAAATCATGGTGGAATTCCTCAAGGGCTTCTTTTCCATGGGTCCAGATGATGAAGATGTCATCAATATAGCGCAAGTAGAGTAGGGGCATTAGGGGCGAGAGCTGAGGAAGTGTTGTTCTAAGTCAGCCATAAAAATGTTGGCATACTATGGGGCCATGCAGGTACTCATAGCAGTGCCGCTGATTTGAAGGTATACATTGTCCCCAAAATAGTTATGGGTAAGGACAAAGTCACAAAGTTCAGCCACCAGGTTAGCCGTGACATTATCGGGGATAGTGTTCTTAATGGCTTGTAGTCCATCTTTGTGTGAAATGTTGGTGTAGAGGGCTTCTACACCCATAGTGGCCAGGATGGTGTTATCAGGAAGATCACCGATGGATTGTAGTTTCCTCAGGAAGTCAGTGGTGTCTCAAAGGTATCTGGGAGTGCTGGTAGCGTAGGGCCTGAGGAGGGAATCTACATAGCCAGACAATCCTGCTGTCAGAGTGCCAATGCCTGAGATGATGGGGCGTCCAGGATTTCCAAGTTTATGGATCTTGGGTAGTAGATAGAATATCCCAGGTCAGGGTTCCAGGGGTGTGCGGATTTGAGCTTGTGCTTTTTCAGGGAGTTTCTTGAGCAAATGCTGTAGTTTCTTTTGGTAACTCTCAGTGGGATCAGAGGGTAATGGCTTGTAGAAAGTGGTGTTGGAGAGCTGCCAAGCAGCCTCTTGTTCATATTCTGACCTATTCATGATGACAACAGCACCTCCTTTGTCAGCCTTTTTGATTATGATGTCAGAGTTGTTTCTGAGGCTGTGGATGGCATTGTGTTCTGCACGGCTGAGGTTGTGGGGCAAGTGTTGCTGCTTTTCCACAATTTCAGCCCATGCACGTCGGCGGAAGCACTTTATGTTCCTCATGGCTGGACTTTACTAAAACTAGACAAGCCATTTACAACACACACTTTGCTTCTCTACAAAAGAAAAAGGACACTAAACTTTCTAAACTACTACATGCCACAAGGGGCCACAGCAATGGTTCCCTCAACCCACCCAGCAATATCGTTAACCTATCCAACTATACTCTTAGCCCAGCAGAAGCAGCTGTCCTATCTCGGGGCCTCTCCTTCTGCCCCTCCACCCCCACGAACATGATACAGTTCTGTGGTGACCTAGAATCCTATTTTCGACATCTCTGACTCAAGGTTTTATTTCCAACACACCTCTGAACAACATACTAATCCACAGAGACCTCCCTACCAACACTACAAAAAGAAGTATTCTAGGTGGACTCCTCCTGAAGGTCGAGACAGCAGACTGGATTTCTACATAGAGTGCTTCCGCCGATGTGCACGGGCTGAAATTGTGGAAAAGCAGCATCACTTGCCCCACAACCTCAGCCAGTTGCTGCCATTCACTCTGCTACTCTCCTGCTCAGTGCTTAAGCCACTTCCCTAGTAGCTGGTGGGGTGGGGACCTGGGACCACACACTACTCTGGGTCCCAACCCAGCGACCCTATAAGGCAGAGGTGGGCAAACTATGGCCCGTGGGGCCCTCCTGCCTGCCCCCTGAGCTCCTGGCCTGGGAGGCTCGCCCCCGGCCCCTCCCCTGCTGTTCCCCCTCCCCTGCAGCCTCATCTCACTGCGACATCATTGCAATGCTTCCGGCGGGGGTGGGGCAGCTGCGAGCTCCTGGGGCAGCGCAGCTGCAGTGCCCAGCCTGACCCAGTCTCTGTCCTGCGTGGTGCATGGCTGGCTCCAGCCGGGCGGCGCGGCTGCCTGTCCTGGCAGCGCAGTAAGGGGACGCGGAGGGTTGAATAGAAGGCAGGGGAGTTCAGGGTGGTGGTCAGGGGTGTGGGTGGGGTCAGGGCGGTCAGAGGGTGGGAAACAGGGGGGTTGAATGGGGGCAGTCGGGGGACAGGGAGAAGGGGTGGTTGGATGGGGCGGGGGTCCCAGCAGGGCAGTCAGGAATGAGAGGAGGGGCTGGATGGGACGGCAGGGAGCAGTCAGGGGCAGGGGTTCTGGGGATGGTCAGGGGACACAGAGAAGGGGTGGTTGGATGGGGCAGGGATCCCGGGGGGGTGGGCAGTCAGGAATGAGAGGAGAGGTTGGATAGGGTGGCAGGGGTTCTGGGGGCAGTCAGGAGATAGGGAGTAGGGGGATGGATGGGGCAAGGGTCCCACAGGGGGCCATCAGGGGGCGAGAAGCAGAGGATAGGGGGCGGGGGCCAGACCATGCCTGGCTGTTTGGGGAAGCACAGCCTCCCCTAATCAGCCCTCCATACAATTTCCAAAACCTGATGCAGCCCTCAGGCCAAAAAGTTTGCCCATCCCTGCAATAAGGAGCGGCCGCCTGCTGCTTCCCTTTAACTTCTGCCTTTGTGCCGTCCTGGCCCACTTCCCTTTTTAGCCCCAGTACCTTCCTTGCTCACCTGGCTTCAGTCAGCACTGATCTGTCCAACCCTAAAGCTCCTGCAGCCAGCCAGGAACACTATCCTTGCACCTCTAGCTCCAGCCAGCAAACCGATCTGTTCTCTCTAGCAGCTCCTTATATGAGCCTGCTATGTACTGATTGGCTGCTCCCTGCAGCCTCTCCAGGCAGCCTGGAGGACTCACCTCTTCTGCTCTTTTGCTGGGTGGAATGTGGTCGGACCACAGGGCCTCCAGCAGGGGGCCTCTGGGGCAAAGTACACTCTGTCACAGGCCCTCATTAAATGCCTGTATGGAAGCAGAGCTCTTCTGAGAATCTGGGCCCAGGTGTGGCTACTAAACACTTCTGAAAATCTGGCCCAAATTCTTTTGCTTTTAAGAATGCTGGTTCTTACTTTTTAAAAAAAAAATACCTTCAGTCGTGCAGTGACATAATTGGTGTGTAGCATTGTGTTATTGCTCTTGCAGAAATTGGAGGGGGGAAGACCTTCTGTGCCCCCCTCTCCCCCTATGTGTTGCCTCTGTCACGTACCTTATTTCTCTAATAACTTGAGACTGCCATGGCTACAACTACGCTGCATACAGCAGCCCGACACAACGGACCATGGAAGAGACGAGCTGCAGATTTATGCAAATTTAGAGGACATCATTACCTGCTTGTCATGGATTATTTTTCCAGGTATATAGAAATAATGTACTTGAAAGATATAATATGTTGCAGTGTTATCAAGAAACTGAAGTGCACTTTTGCTCATTTCGGTATTCCAGAACAATGAGTGATGGAGAACGGACCAAAATTCACTGCAGCACAACTTAAGTCATTCCAAGTGAAATATGATTTTGATCATATTACTAGCAGCCCACATTACCCACAAGCAAATGAAGAGGCTGAAAGAGCTGTACAGATAGCCAAGAAAATCCTACAGCAGGAAGATCCATTCTTTGGTCTTCTGAGTTACAGATCAACACCAATAGCAGCTATTTTGACACTACTATTGGAGGAGAGGAAGGTGATCAGGAACAGTCAGCATGGATTCACCAAGGGCAAGTCATGCCTGCCCAACCTGATTGTCTTCTATGATGAGATAACTGGCTCTGTGGATATGGGGAAAGCGGTGGACAAAATATATCTTGACTTTAGCAAAGCTTTTGACGGTCTCCCACAGTATTCTTGCCATCAAGTAAGAAAGTATGGACTGGATGAATGGACTATAAGGTGGATAGAAAGCTGGTTAGATTGTTGGGCTCAAAGGGTAGTGATCAATGGCTCGATGTCTAATTGGCAGCCTGTATCAAGCAGAGTGCCCCAGGGGTCTGTCCTGGGGCCGGTTTTGTTCAACATCTTCATTAATGTTCTGGATGATGGGATGGATTGCACCCTCAGCAACTTCACAGATGACACTAAGCTGATGGGAGAGGTAGATATGCTGGAGGGTAGGGATAGGGTCCAGAGTGACCTAGGCAAATTGGAGGATTGGGCTAAAAGAAATCTGATGAGGTTCAACAAGGATAAGTGCAAAGTTCTGCACTTAGGACAGAAGAATCCCATGCACTGCTACAGGCTGGGGGTTGACTGGCTAACCGGCAGTTCTGCAGAAAAGGACCTGGGGATAACAGCAGATGAGAAGCTGGATATGAGTCAGCAGTGTGCCCTTGTTGCCTAGAACGCTAACGGCATATTGGGCTGCATTAGTAGGAGCATTGACAGCAATCAAGGGAAGTGATTATTCCCCTCTATTCAGCACTGGTGAGGCCACATCTGAAATATTGTGTCCAGTTTTGGGCCCCCCACTACGGGAAGGATGTGGACAAATTGGAGAGAGTCCAGCGGAGGACAACGAAAATGATTAGGGGGCTGGGGCACATGACTTATGAGGAGAGGCTGAGGGAACTGGGTTTATTTAGTCTGCAGAAGAATGAGGGAGGATTTGATAGCAACCTTCAACTACCTGAAGGGGGGTTTCAAAGAGGATGGAGCTCGGCTGTTCTCAGTGGTGACAGATGACAGAACAAGGAGTAATGGTCTCAAGTTACAGTGGGGGAGGTCTATGTTGGATATTAGGAAACACTATTTCACTAGGAGGGTGGTGAAGCACTGGAATGCGTTACCAAGGGAGGTGGTGGAATCTCCATCCTTAGAGGTTTTTAAGGTCAGGCTTGACAAAGCCCTGGCTGGGATGATTTAGTTGGTGTTGGTCCTGCTTTGAGCAGGGGGTTGGACTAGATGACCTCCTGAGATCTCTTCCAACCCTAATCTTCTATGATTCCATTGGATTTAGTCCAGCACAACTCAGAACTACTGTTCCAATTTTGGAAAAGAACCTGTTTCCAAGGTGGCCAGAGATGGAGAGAGTGGTGAAATTGGATAAAAAGGCTAAAGGAGCTTATGAACACTTTTACAACAGACACTCAGTTAGAGAATGGCTGGGTCTAGAATCTGGTGACTGTGTTCATGTCAGATTGGATGGAGAAGGATGGACAACTCCAGCTGTCATGAAGAAAAAGTATTCAGTGCCCAAATCATATGTGATTGAGACTGACAGTAGAGAGTTCAACAGAAACCGTCAACAGCTACAGTTTATTCCTCAGAGAGAGTGATCAACAGAGCAGACCCTACAGATGGCAGACGCAGAACAAGATGATGACTCAAGGATTCCAAATCGACCACAGTCAGATGTTGCAACTGGGGACAGCCCAATGAGCAAGTCGTTATGCGTTCGGTCATGTAATTAGAAAACCAGTACAATTTAGAGACAGACTGATATGTTCAGAGCTTCAAAGACAGTGTGATAATGTAAATACTGTAAATGTCAGAAATGCAGAACATAAAGGGGGAGATGTGATGGAATGCTAAACTGTATTATACTGTTCAGCCACTTGCTGGCACTGTGTGTCAAATACCATATTTAAATGAACCTCAGCCATACGTGGCAGAGCATTAAAGGATCTTATGATGAACACAACTGGTGTGTATAAGCAAGCTCTGTAGCCAGACCATATCTGGTACAGAGAAACATGACACTGCCCCCAATGCACTTCTGGGGTGCTGTATTTCAGTTTTTTCTCCAAGCAGAAGCAATGACCACACCCTCCCTCTGCTGGTGAGTGTACTGCTTGGTACCACAGATGACTGCCCTTGCTTGCACCCCACCAGGGAAAGAGCATACAGGTCAGCATGCTAGCTGTTCACTGTGTGCCTTGCAGCATGCTATGGAGGAGTCCTGCTCTGCTGTTAGCACAAGAGACCCCCACAGTCGTCAGAGGGTCTGAGTTTCAGGAGTGTGGTATATTCAAAGCCTGCCTTGAAGCTCACTGACAAAAATGAAGGCTGAGTTTCTGAGGACTCACATGAGGCACTGAACTAAGGAACAGAGAAGTCAGGGAACCACTGAGATTAATTGCATTGATTTATATTTAAAATCTTAACAGAGCCAACAAACCCAGTGACGTGGATACAAAGCATTTGAACGCTGTGGTATATAAAAGACAATGGCTGAGCTAGAACCAAACGCGGTCAACTATAACAGCAAGGCTTTATTGCTGAGCCCTGGGGAGTCCCTGCAAGCCCTGAAAGCTGTGGAGTGCAACCTTTGTCAAGACCTTTGGAGCATGATTATACAGCAACCACTGAGGCCTGAACTTATCCATCCCTAGAACAGCTGATTCCTCCCTAGGGCAGCCTTCCTGGCTGCACTTGTGACTTGGCCTGTTTTTCATTTTTTATTTTTTATGATGACATCTATACAAATGGATAGAACAGTGCATGGGAGTAGGGGGCATGAATAAAGCCAGGAAACTCCAAACTCACTACACAAATCGTTGGGCTTGATGGATAATCATTGGGTGACATCCTGCGGCCCATGCTCTGCAAGAGACCAGACTAGATGGATATGAATTTTTGCACACATTAACTCTTCCTCACTAGAGAATGCAAAAACTTAATGGTGATGTCACACTTCCCCCCCACACACACATCATGTATGGAACACCTAACCCGTGCACAGAGATCAGTCCTGAATATTTGCTGAGGCTGTAACTGAGGTTTTGCATTGTACTAGGAAGGCAATTAATGTGTTATGCAACCGACCTTTCAGAAGAAGTAAGGCTTTTTAGTGACGATGTGGAATCTACTACCATCAGTCAAACAGTGCTACGTTAGCATTATACAGTTAGAGGTGTCCTCTGACTTACTACTTCCTTGTTTGTAAGAGTTTGCACTGGGGGCAGGGGTATGTCAGACTTAACTTCAGTCTCTTTTAAACAAAGATTTTGCTTATGGAATATGACCACACACACACAATGCATAAAGAAAAAACAAATAACTTTAAATCAAGAGGTTGTACTTCCATCCAAACTCTTGTGTCATCATACAGCTAATCAAAGAACAAGGTCCATTATTCCTTTAAAAACAGGTTCAGAACTGAAAATGTTCCTATATTGTGTATATAGTGAAGCACAAAGGATTTAAATGAATAACTACTGCCTGATTAAAACATGGTAAGCAAATAAAGCCCTACATAATTATACACATTGCTTATCATTTGGCTTACAGTAGTATGTAGAGGCACAACTGATGTCAGTGGGCTTTTCTCCATAGGTTTCAGCCTCCCAAATGGACACAGAATAACAATTATAATAGAATACAAACTGCAATTTCATAAACATTGCATATGATATCCAGACACAACTACACACAGATTTTAAAAAGTGAATGCCTTAAAAGTCAGGCTCCTAAATCTGTATTTGGGCAATTAATACATGGCTTTATTTTCAGAACTGTGACTCTCCCAGCAACTCCTGTTGAAGTCATGAATGCCAGCACTTTTGAAAATCAGGGAAGTAATTTAGTTCCCTAAATATGAACATGACACAGGCTAACTTTAGGCCCTTAGTTTTTAAACTATTGGTCACAGACTGGACTGCATGTACCATTCTGCACTGTAGGGTAATGCAGACCCTGGGTTTGATCTTCCACCCCGCTGAACCAGTTTTATGCTGCTCAGTGGTGGAGCTACGCCAGAAAGGGTGATGGATCATTGATGGTAGGCTGGAGAGCGAGCCTACCCTGCACTCACCTGGCAGTGGCAGCTCCTGTCCCATAGGGCTGGACCTGGCTACCTACTCCAAGCATTGGGGTCACAGTGCCTTTCAGGCTTGGCCCGGCCACCCCTCCATCATGAGGGGGGGACAGCCAGGCCAAATTTGTGTGAGTAGCATAGCACATGAGGTCGCAGCACCACACAACCGTGCATGCCATGGTACAATGCCTGGAATGACAGGAGCTGCTGCTGCCCATCCCACACTGACGTGGCTTGATCTCCAGTGCCATGACTTGATCATGGCTTGATCTCCAGCGTACACATAAAAACCCCCAGGAGGGGTGATCACCACCCCACCCCCCATTAGCTCCACTACTGATGCTGCTGTGACTCCATCCACTTCATTGCATGCACACTGCTGCAAAACTGGATAGATCAGGCCTTCTGTGTCTCAGCCTGATCATCTCCTTCACTCTGGCTCTGATCCGATGCCCACTGCAGTCAGTCAGTGGGAGTCTCTCCATTGACAGCAGGGGGCCTTGGATCAGTCCCCTATGGGTATTAAGATAGAGGAGAAAGTGTAGTGACACAACAGAACACTTACCTTAAGAGCACCATTAAACAAGATTTCAGCTTAGGGACACTGCTAAATGAAGCTTTCAGCTGACTGCTTCCTCTCACCTCCAGCCAGCGTTCTGAGACACTTTGCTTTCAGAGCACTTCAGCAAACTGGATATACGAATCCGTCTGCTCATGAACCAAATTGAAATGATCAGAACTTTGATATTGCTGGACTGATTCTCCTCCTCCCCACAAGCATGCTTTGAACCTTACATCTCCATGAGTTCTACTAAATAAACAAAGTCTTCAATCATTTTTGGAGTTCTCCTCCTGCAGTAATCCAACTCACAATGAGTACAGGCAAACCAAGGGGTTTTTAATGTTCAAATAACTCCAAAAGAGCTTAACTATTTCCCCCTCAAACTTTCTCCAAAATCAGAGTGTCGCTTTTGGGTTGGGAGTCAACATCTCACTCTGAAAAGGCATTTTATTACTGTTACAAGCATCTAAAACAGCGTGTGTGTGGGGGGGAATGTTTCACCTGAAAGTTGGAACCCACTCATCAGAATATAATAAATTGCTGTCTGCTCGCTATATGGTATGTGAGTAACTCTAGTTATAACCATGCCAGCTAGAGTTACTTGCAAAGTAAAGCTTGTCAGACACGATGTCGAATGTTTCACTAAAATCAAGAGCTATTATCGCAGCCAGATGTTATAGCCACAGCATTCCCCTCTTCCACTCATGACAGAGTTAATCTGGCACCACTTGCTTTTTCTAATCTGTGATGTGTGCTTAGTGCTCACAGCTCTGTTATCATTAGTCGCTTGTTCTCTCCCCCACTGCTCCCTGAACATTTGGTCCATTATTTTACCAGGGATTGAAGTTAAAACCTGTGGATAAACATGAACTCAGTGGACACTTTGGGTGATTTCTACAATTCAACCATTTGGAACACAATGCTATAAATTATTGGGGGGAAAACAGAGCTGTGTCTTGCTGACTACTAGAATTATATATTTTAAGAGATAAGAACATAAGGCACCAGTGGTTCTGGCTAGAGGGAGGAAAATGAGATTAGGATCCTATTACCGCTGTGGTCTTCAGCCCATATCCCTTCTGCTGCTGCCATTTTAGCATCTGCCCCTTCATCTTTCTGTCTCTTTTTTGATCAATTTCCTCCTTGGTCGGTGAGGAGGAAGCATCTGTGTAGGGAGGAGTGTCCCCAACATTCCTGTCCGCAGGTCTCTCCTGACTCTCCCTCGATACAACCAAACTTCTCTAGTGTGGCCAGCTGTCACGATTTTATCATGAATCTCACACTATTTTGTGTTCTTCCTAATGCACCAGTTCCTGGAGTCACAGGATTATGTCAGAATCTCAGTGTTCATATAATAAAATACAATAATAAATTAATAAATAATAAGTTAAAAAAATCAACTCCTTATGGTTGCAGGAAAAAGCTTGAAAACATGACTCAAGTGCAACCAGCAGGTAAATAAAAAGAAATTTAAATTTAATTATTTTTTAAAAATCACATGATTTTTAAGGCAATCTCATGGTTTGGGAACATTTGGGGTTGGCAACACTGCAAAGTTCTGGTTCTGAAGCCAAATGGAGGCAAAGGACAGTGCAAGAGTTTCCAGCCAGGGCAATGTAGATTGACATTTCTCTCCTATAAGTACCCCCACTCTTGACTCCTCGCTGTCCCTATCTCACCTTCCCACAATAGATCAGAACAAGCAGGACTGACCCTTTGACTTTCTATTCCCCCTTGGGTCCAATGGCACAGTCCAGCAAAGTGCTGAGTCCCGTACTTGTGTGAGTGGCTCTGCACTCCCAATAAAATCAGCAGGAGCTGAGAGCGCACTGGAAACCTAGCAGGATTGGGCCCTTTGAAGGTCCTAGTGACTTCAAGGTGGAATTGGGCGCTCTCTGCATATGCTGCAAGTATTCTGAGTGACTCCAAGATCCTTGGGCCCGTTTTCCCTTTTGCCAGTGAAGAACTTATATTCTAAACCCAGGGTTTACCAGGTAGTGGGATGCCCAGAGACATCCCTAAAGCCTGCTGACTTTTATAGGGGAAAAATGCAGAGGGTGTAATCCTGGCTCCACTGAAGCCAACAGGTGTTTTGCCTGTGACTTTATGGGGGTGGGCGGGGTCAGGATTTCATCCAGGGTCTTCAGTGATCGGCTAGCTCAGATACTACAACTCTGCCTCAGCATCCTGGCCATGTTTGTTGGTCTTGTTGAGAGCCTTAGACCAGACTTCCATGGGGACCTCTTTACTTCCTCCGGCCCCTTGAGCCTTCCTTCCTCCTTGCAGCATGGAGTGAAATTACTCAAGAGCAATAAGTCCTTGTCAAGGTACCTTTCCCACTCTGAACTCTAGGGGACCTGCATGAAAACCTCCTAAACTTACTTTTACCAGCTTAGGTTAAAACTTTCCCAAGGTACAAACTATTTTACTTTTGCCCTTGGACTTTCACTGCCACCACCAAACGTCTAACACCAGTTACTGGGAACGAGTCTGTATGGAAACGTTTTTCATCCCAAAATCCTCCCAAATCTTACACCCCCTTTCCTGGGGAAGGTTTGATAAAAATCCTCACCAATTTGCATAGGTGACCACAGACTCAAACCCTTGGATCTTAAGAACAATGAAAAAGCATTCAGTTTCTTAAAAGAAGAATTTTAATAGAAGAAAAAGTAAAAAGAATCATCTCTGTAAAATCAGGATGGTAAATACCTTACAGGGTAATTAGATTCAAAACATAGAGAATCCCTCTAGGCAAAACCTTAAGTTACAAAAAGACACAAAAACAGGAATATCCATTCCATTCAGCACAGCTTATTTTCTCAGCCATTTAAAGAAATCAGAATCTAAAGCATATCTAGCTAGATTACTTACTAAATTCTAAGACTCTATTCCTGCTCTGTCCCCAGCAAAAGCATCACACAGAGAGAGAGAGAGAGGCTTTGTTTCTCTCTCCCCCCAGCTTTTGAAAGTATCTTATCTCCTCATTGGTCATTTTGGTCAGGTGCCAGCGAGGTTATCCTAGCTTCTTAACCCTTTACAGGTGAAAGGGTTTTTCCTTTGGCCAGGAGGGATTTTAAAGGTGTTTACCTTTCCCTTTATATTTATGACAGTCCTAGAGATGACAGAGAAAGAGTTCTCCAATTCATTTCTGCTCGATTTCCCGCACAGCCAGCCCCCACTCTTGCTCCCTGCTTGGTTTTAGTTTTTCTTACACTGCCCTAAATACACATGATGGGGCAGGTCCTCAGCTGCTGTGCACTGGCAGAGTTGCATGGAAGCTGAGGACATGCCCTGATGTCTCCAAACAAACCTTGATATTTCACTGTAGTCCTGCAACAAACCCATTCAGTGAGGCAGGATGTCATACTATACTACCATACCCACCCCACAGCAGCAATTCTAATTTGCAAACTATTTCCATCTCTTTTATAGAATTTCCCACACCATCTAGGAGGACCATCACCTTACCTTAGAGCTTAGTTTCTCCTGCGCCGCTGACACACCCTCTATTGATTGTGGTCATTCGCTAGTTGTGGGACCTCTTCCCAGGTGATGCCAGTGCATTCAGTCCTCTTTCACTGTCTTCTGCCTCTTCTTCTTTGGCCTTCCACACTTTCTCTTTCCTCCCTTGAGTACGCCATTCACTGCTTGCTTAGCGTGTTGCCCATCTTACAAACAGGGCATGTGTCCAACCACCTGAGCCTTCTCTCTGTGATGACCTTTTCTAAACTCCTGCTCTGTCGGCTCCCTGACTCTCCCTTTAGTTACTTTGTCTTTCTATGAAATGTGTAATATCTTCTTCAGCCATCTGCGATGGGCAGCCTCCAATCTCTTTTGGTTAGCCACTGTCATTGGCCAAGTCTCTGCTCGGTACAGTAGAGTGCTCTGTACAATCGCATGGTATACCCTGACCTGTAGTTTGGTGTGGTGACCTCTGTTTGACCACGGGTTGTTCATCCTTCCAAAAGCAGTGTTTCTTTTCCTAATCTCATATGAATCTCTCTCTCACAGCCACCTTCCAATGTCATCACACTCCCCAAGTGGCAGAACTCTACCTGTTTGATTTCTTTTCCATACACGTGCACCTTTGTATCTGTTGTCCAGTTTCCTCCCTTCGTAATCTTGGTCTTCTCTGCATTTGCTTTCAATCCAATTTTTGTTGCTTTCTGTTCTCTCTCTGATGTAAGTGCAATCATTCCATTCCACATCGTCCTTGGGAAAGCAATGTCATCAGCAAAGTTAAGCACCACTGCAAGAATGAATAGCTGTTATTACTGATTATTTCCAGCCCGCCCCCCCCCCCGCATTGGATAGCATCAGCCACTATATTTGCTAGGTGTCTGCTGGTAATTCAGTCTGTGATGCATTTCTAAAGGCCCAGGGACTCATGCCTACAACCCCCAGGTGCTGAAGCAGCTGCCTAGGTACTACGCTACACATTATGCCTCTTCTAGCAATAAAAAGACAAAAAAATAAATCAGCCCTAGGAAAGCTAGTACCTCACTCTGGAAAGAGATTGCCTGCGCTTCTGTGCCTTGGAAGCAGCTATTCAAGTGTTACAAAGATGCTAAGGAAACAGCATGTGTTTTGAGACTATAAGAAGACTGGTTAATAGTCACCAATATCCCATCGATCTCTTCATGTTTTATAGAGATTTCAAAGTATTTCCCACATCCACACTTAGGTGGAGAATGAGTCACAGGGAAGTCAAAAGGCCACAGAGCAAGTCAGCAATAGAAGCGGGGGTTGAAGTAAGGTCTCCTGGCTCCTCTGACATCCTTCCCATTCCTGTCCCATGGCAGCCACCCAGGGGAGGGCAGTGAAAAGAATGTAATTTCTTTCACGAATCAAGCTCACTTTATATTTCATTAAGCACTTGTGCCACTGAGGCTGCCTGAAGGGGCTCCATCTGCTGCTGGTCAGTGCAGAGCTCAGCCCCATGACCTGGAGACTTTAGCACCACCCCAGCTCGCTGGGCCCCGGGGACAGCTCAGCACACACTGAGAAATGGTCACCACCACCGCAAACAGCATTGCTTTCGACATCACTCATGCCCTGAGAGTCTCCAAGCCAATGAGAATGCAGGCTGCACAAGGAGTTACAAAGGCAAATCCGTGTGTCTCTTGCTAACACAGGCCACCCCATTACCCATGCCTGGTCATGCAAGCTTTGTTTAGTGACACAGATTCTTAGCCTGAGCCTACTACCAATGGTTTCCATGGGCGCAGGACTGGACCCCAGGAAAGGTCAAAGGAGCAGATCCTAGAAGTCAGATGCAAAGGGTATGTCATTCCATTCAACTCCATTTGCCAGTGGGATGTGCCATGTTGAGGAGGGGGCTTAGTAGCCAAGTCACGTGGTGCTGGGGGTCTCCATTTGCAGTAAATGGAAGAGGGAGTGGCTTTAATTCCTGTACAGGTATCCGCTGTTGGCATGTTCTTGTTTTCTTTCAGTGAGCTTAACCGTCCTAGGCCTGTCTGCCCTGCCACCAAAGGTGGGACTGCAGCACACACAGAGCTAGCTTTGATCGCACTTTGCTCTAATAGCAAGGGCGGCGAAGCTGTGGCAGCTTGGGCTAGCAGACCACGGATGGGGCTGTACAGCCAGCTAGACTGGGTATGTCTACAAGTGTGGCAGTCACACCCTGGATTGCAGTGTCGTGCTGGTGTTATGCAGGAGGTCAGACAGCTGATCACAGGGGTCCCTGCTGGCCTATGCATCCCAATGACTTCTTCCCCTCACGTCATGTCAGCCCAAACCAGAACCTAACCCTGAACATTCAGATTGTTAGGTCCCCAAAATCCCACTGAAATTTGATGGGTACCTAAGTCTTTAGGGTTCCTTTGCATCCCAGTCTAAAACCATTTTAAAGTCATTTCCTGTGAGGCTTAGTAACCTTACAGTGCCCCTTTAAATGTGCAATATTCCCCAAAGTGCATAGTATTTCAGGGCAGTGATGGTTCTCGTGACATGTCTATTATGTTTCTAATTCACTGGGCATGCTGGGGCCTGTTCTGCCTACAGGGTACAGAGGGTTGGTACCCAGGGTACTGCAGCCAGGCCTGTCCGGAGAGTGGGGAAGTGGTAGCATTCTATCCCGAGAGCAGTGAAGAGACAAGGCCTGTGATCAGAGAGGTGCATTGCAGCTAGTCCTGTCCTCCCAGCAACCAGTCTTGATGTGAACGCACGGAGAGCTGGAAAATCTACTGCTTCGCTGGGTAGTTCCTTTCAGTGGTTAATCCTGTCTGTTCCCCTCACAATGAGTAAAATCTCCCCTAGTTCTTTGCTCTCTAATAGAGAGCTTTTTCTATTCCCCTAGCTGTCAAGATTATTCTATTAGCCTATCTGCATAATTCATTTTGTCCTGGGATGCTGGGACTGCCTCACAGAACTATACCATAGTTTTAACGGAGACCTTGGAGGCTCCTTATCAGCGCTGTGCTCTTCTCTGAGGCTATGGGAAGTTGTGTTAGGAGAGTATGAGACATAACGCCTCCGAGACATTATTAAAATCTTGATTATTGCTCCAAGCTCCTGCTCGGGAGAGGGGCTGTGTGTGTGTGCGGTGGGGGAAAACAGGGGATTTCTGGCTTCAGCACATGCTTTTGCATCCCTCTTTGGGACCTTTAGCTATAATGCTCTGTGGCTTTTTGGCACCACTGGACACAGACCTAGACTCCCACGTTCCTTGTCTTTTTTACACTGCTAGGCCTGCTTTATCTCTCCCTTAGCAAGGATTTAAGTACCAAATATTGCTGGTGTGGAGGCTAGTCTTTGTTACAGTTAACGGTCCATGGCATGATCCTGTTGTGCCTTCTACCCCCTCAGCTCAGCCCGTATATGGCAGCACACAGGGGCAGAGCTGACTCAAGAGCTTACACTCGACAGACAGAATGTGGTTTGATCCCTGTTTTACACATGAGGGACCAAGGCCCAAAGAGATGAAGGCTGGTGTTTGAGGGAGTTGGGCATCTTCCTTGCCTTAAACTTCATAGAAGTTGAATGCTTCTCTTCTTTAGGTACCTTGTCCAGGGTCCCGTAGCTGGCCTGTGGCAAATCAAGAACTGAATCAGGTGCTCATGAATCCCTGCCCAGTTCTTTGTCCCAAAGATGTCCTGTAGTTGTAGAGCCTAGCTACCCCTTTCCATTGAAGGTGTTCCCACCACTGAGAAATGTCAGTCTCTTCATTCTGTTTCACCTTTCCAGCCAGATAGACACGGTCACAGCACTTAGTTAATCCCTGATGTCCTCCAAGGAAGAGGTTTAGCTATCGCCACTCATCTCATTTGGAATTATGATGCAACTGCCTTTAACCATGAGTCCATTAGATTTGCTTATTTGCACCCGCAAAGTTGTCTCTTGTCACTTCTTTAGTGTCCTTAGATACATGGGCCATCCACCCCTAATATCACTTGGAACTTCAGGAAGTTCGGTATCTGTCAAGGTTGCTTTCTGTAGCTTTTCTGACACTTGTCTGCATGTGTCCACAGCATCTGCATGCCCTTTTACATCATTTTCAAGCTCATGGGTACGTGAGTGCAATGCTGCCACCGGGGCCGGCTCCAGGCACCAGCATTCCAAGCATGTGCCTGGGGCGGCAGGTAGAAAGGGGCAGCAGTTCCTCCGGCCACAGCGGCAATTCGGCGGCAGCCTCTCTGTTCTGCCCACTGCAGCGGCAAATCGGCAGCAACTTCTCTCCTTTGCCGGCCACGGCGGCAGTTTTTTTCACTGCTTGGGATGGCAAAAACTGTAGAGCCGGCCCTGGCTGCCACAATGACAGAGTGTTTGCTACTACCAGATTTTTCTCAGGAATGTATTTAGTAATTGGGTTAAATCACATTAACCTTAGCAATAGATATTGGCATCTTAGGGTACTTCTACAGTACAAAATTATTTCAAAATTATTCTATTTGAATTTTCGGAAGCTATTTTATACATTTGGTCTTCTGTGTCCCCACTAAAGTGTGTGAATTCGGTGGATTGCATCCACAGTACCAAGGGTAGCATCGAATGTTGGAGCGGTGCACTGTGGGTAGCTATCCCACAGTTCCCACAGTCTCTGCCGCCCACTGGAATTCTGGGTTAAGCTCCCAGTACATGATGGGGAAAAAAACAATTCTCGTGGGTGTTTCTGGGTATGTGTCGTCAGAAAGCTATGGCAGACAATCGTTTCACACCTTTTTGGCGTGCAGACTACTACTTTCAGCAGATCGTGCACCGCTGCTCTCCTGATACTATGAATCCACCTCTCCAACTCAACTGTGCTCGGCCATCGTGAACCGAGCAGCACAGCTTCTGCCGCCAACTCTGCTCTCCCGCTATTGCCACACTTCCGAGCTTCTCCATGTTGTTTGTCCTGGGCTCCCACCTCCATGAAAGCCACATAAGACAACCCTTTTCAGCCTTTGTTCGGCTACCGTGAACCGAACAGCACAGCTTCCGCTGCCACTCTGCTCTCCTACATTTCGCGCCCTTTTTCCAGGATTACCCATGCAGGTGCCATAGCCATGGAGCCCGATCAGATCTCCGCTGCAGTTTTGACCATTGTAAATACCTCGTGCATTATCCAGCAGTATCTGCAGTACCTGCAAAACCGGGTGAGGAATCGACGACAGCGCCATTACTATACTGATGATGACGTGGACACAAACAGCATGGCATGTGGCAATTGGGAGATCATGGTGCTGTTGGGCCAGGTTCATGCCGTGGAAAGCCGATTCTGGGCCCGGGAAACAAGCACAGACTGGTGGGACTGCATAGTGTTGCAGGTATGGGATGATTCCCAGTGGCTGAGAAACTTTCATATGCGTAGGGCCACTTTCATTGAACTTTGTGACTTGCTATCCCCTGCCCTGAAGCGCAAAGACACCAAAATGAGAGCAGCCCTCACAGTTGAGAAGTGAGTGGCCATAGCCCTGTGGAAGCTTGCAATGCCCGACAGCTACCGGTCAGTTGGGAATCAGTTTGGAGTGGGGAAATCTACTGTGGGGGCTGCTGTGCTGCAAGTAGCCAATGCAATCATTGACCAGCTGCTATCAAGAGTAGTGACTTTGGGAAATGTGCAGACCATTGTGGATGGCTTTAATGTGCTGGGGTTCCCTAACTGCCGCAGGGCGATAGATGGAACGCATATCCCTATCTTGGCCCCGGAACACCGGGGCGGCCAGTGCATAAACCGCAAGGGGTACTTTTCCATGGTGCTGCAAGCACTGGTGGATCACAAGGGATGTTTCACCGACATCAACGTGGGATGGCCAGGAAAGGTGCATGACACTCATCTTCAGGAACTCTGGTCTGTTTGAACAGCTGCAGGAAGGAACTTACTTCCCAGACCAGAAAATTACTGTTGGGGATGTTGAAATGCCTATAGTTATCCTTGGGGACCCAGCCTACCCCTTAATGCCCTGGCTCATGAAGCCGTATACAGGCACCCTGGACAGTAGTAAGGAGCAGTTCAACTATAGGCTGAGCAAGTGCAGAATGGTGGTAGAATGTGCGTTTGGAGATTTGAAAGCGCGCTGGCGCAGTTTACTGACTTGGTTAGATCTCAGCACAATCAATATTCCAATTGTAATTGCTGCTTGTTGTGTGCTCCACAATATCTGTGAGAGTAATATCTGTGAGGTTTATGGCAGGATGGGAGGTTGAGGCAACTCGCCTGGCAGCCAGTTTCACACAGCCAGACAACAGGGTGATTAGAAGAGTGCAGCAGGGTGCGCTGCACATCAGAGAAGCTTTGAAAGCCAGGTTCATGACTGGCTGGGGTATGGTATGAGAGTTGTGTTTGTTTCTCTTAAAGTTACCCACACCCTATATATATATATGAAAGGAAATAAAGTCACAATTGTTTAAAAACTGTTCTTTATTATTTGTTGCACAAAACATTGAGAGAAATCAGAACCTAGATGGAGGAGGGGGGGTATTGGGTTGGGGCGTGGAGGAGGAGGGAAGGACAAATCCAGAAACCAAATCAAAATTTAGGATATGCCAGCTTTCTGCTGCTTGTTCAATCCTCTGGGGTTGACTGTGTAGGTCCCCATAGCCTTCCCCCTCCCCGTGTTCTTGGGCATCTGGATGAGGATGATATGGAACTTGGGGAGGAGGGAGGGCAGTTATACAGGGGCTGCAGCGGCAGTCTGTGGTCTTGCTGTCTTTCCCGCATTAGATCCACCATACAGCGGAGCATGTCAGTTTGCTCCCCCATGAGCTTGACCATAGCATCCTGCCTGCTCTCATTGTGCGCGTCCCTCCTCTCTTTGTGTTCATTTAACGCTTTACGGGACTCCACAATTGTTTGCCTCCACACATTCAGCTGGGCCCTATCAGTGCAGGAGGACTGTATGAGCTTGGCGAACATGTCGTCCCGAGTTCGTTTTTTCCACCTTCTAATCTGGACCGGCCTCTGGGACAGAGTAGATAGGGCCCGCGTTGAAACATTTGCACCTGCTTCGGGAAGAGAAAAAGGGTGGGTAGTATTTTAAAAGATACATTTTAGAGAACAAAGGGGGCACTGTTTCTCAGTGAAACAGGCAATTCATAGGACACAGCACATGTTGTTTCTGTACAAGGTCTCGTTTTGCCTCTTATACTGAAGTGCCTGCCACTTTGGTGTGAGTAAGCCATCACACACAGCCGGGCAACAGAATTCAGGTTGCAGGCAGCCTGTGGGCTCTCTGGGATGATCGCTTCACACAACACCCTCCCCCCCCCCGCCCCCACACACACACTGCAGGGCTCCGATGAGGCTCGGAGCAGTGATGAGCCCTTTAAACGAAACGTGAACCGCCCAACGCGGCTGGGTTTCCCCCCAACCCCCACCGCGTGGCTCCGATCAAGCTCTCACTCACCAGAAGTGCCTTCTCCAGGGTCATGGTCCAGGAGCATGCTTTGAGAGAAGGGGGAGGCTATTGGCTCCAGCATTAAGAATAGTTCTTGGCTGTGGGGAAAAACAGATTCCCCACTTGCTGCCTGTGCACTGTCCTCCTCCTTCTCTTTGTCCTCCAAAAACTCATCCTCCTCGCTCCATGCTACTCCCCCCTTGCAGGTGTCCATGGACAGTGGTGGGGTAGTGGTGTCATCACCCCCCATAATTGCATGCAGCTCATGGTAGAAACGGCATGTATGGGGCTGTGACCCAGAGCACCTGTTCGCCTCCCTTGCTTTTTGGTACGCTTGCCTGAGCTCCTTGATTTTTGTACGACACTGTTCTGTGTCCCTGGAGTAGCCTCTTCCCGTCATGGCCCTGGAGACTTCAGCGTACGTATTTGTGTTCCTTTTTTTGGAACGTAGTTCTGCCATAACAGATTCGTCTTCCCAACATGCAATGAGATCCAGTATCTCCCGTTCGGACCATGCTGGAGCTTGTCTGTGAATCCGGGACTGCGTGGTCGCCTGTGATGGTGGACTGTGCTGATGGTCACCTGTGCTGATGGTGACCAAACAGGAAATTCAAAAGCTCCCGGGGCTTTTACTGCCTACCTGGCTAGTGCATTGGAGTTCAAAGTGTTGTCCAGAGCAGTCACAAGGAAGCATTCTGGGATAGCTCCCGGAAGTCAATATCGTCGAATTGTGTCCACAGTACCTGTAACCCGGAACTGTGATCTCGATTTTAGCGCTACTCCACTTGCTGAGGTGGAGTACAGAAATCGGAGTAAAGAGCCCTTTAAATTGAAAAAACTGGTTTGGTCGTGTGGACGGAACCAGTTTTATTTCGAGATAACTCAGCTAATTCCGAAATAACCACGTACTGTAGACCAGGCCTTAGTGGTACTTGATCCAGGTCTTCTCAAATTGCTTTGGCTTTCTCAGGACTAGGACGGATTCCATCTCTGTTTATTGTCTGCCCTAAAACTTGATTTGGGATAGGCGGAAAATGCATTTTCCCTTGGCTAGCCGCAGCGTTGTCTCTTAAGGTTAGTTGTACTGGATCTCCTTTCAAAAGTCCAATATCACAAAATATTCCATCGAGTTTTTCCACCTTTAATAAGGCCTCCATTACTGTTGTAGCTGAATGCCACACAGTCTTTAATATATTTATCCTAATAACATACCTGTCAGGTGGGACCAGGGCTCAATTTCCCACAGGAGTCTATGGTGGAGCAAAGAATTGAACCAGAGTCTCTAGTCCTACTCTGATGCCCTAACTACTGCATCATCCTTCCTCTCTTGTCACCTTGCTTCTTTGTTATAGGTTTCCTATCTGGCTAGTGTGTTGGTTATGGAGAGACACCAGAGACCTCCTTTAATCAGTGGGCACGGGGGCTTGATTTTGAGGTGAAAGCTGCACAGAAATGATCATGGTGTGCAGCAGGGTTGGCCTACAGTTTCTGCTTTCAGCACTATGCTCGACATGACAGAATGAGTCATACTTCCTCCACTACTAAAGGCTGTCAAATCAGGCATCCCTATTGGCTGTTATCTTGCATTGGCAATGACTACACTGCTGAGAATAGGGTTACCATATTTGAACACTCAAAAAAGAGGACACTCCACAGGGCAGGGGGAATTTGCTCGCACCCCCTGGGCCCGCCCCAACTCCACCTCTTCCCCACCCCCATTCCAACCCCTTTCCCAAAGTCCCCGCCCCAACTCCTCCCCCTCCCTGCGCCATTGGACCCCTTCCCCAAATCCCCGCCCCGGCCCCGGCTTCTCTCCTTAGCGCGCCGCGTTCCCCCTCTTCCCCACTCCCTCCCAGCTGTGCGAAACAGCTGTTTCACGGCGCAAGCACTGAGAGCTAGGGGGAAAAAGCGGGCACTCTCTAGAGTAATCAACATTCACTTTCTTTCTTGAATGATTAATTCTTCTTTGGGGAAAAATAATAATGACAAAATCCCGGATGTTTTTAGATATTTAAAAATTCCTCGTGGACGGTGATTTAAGAACCAAAAAGCCTGACACGTCCAGGAAAATACGGACGTACGGTAACCCTACTGAGAAGGCTGTTGGTCTGTGTCCCTTTGATCATATACAAAGACAAAAGCTATGCATTCAGAGTGCAGCGTGAGTAGGCTGCGCACGTCTCCTTTTATCAGTCAACTAATCTGCTACATGCACAATCATATTGCTCACTTTCCAGCCCAGTGTATGAAACAACATTAACTCTCCGAAGTCCCGACTGGCACAAGTTTCACCCATCCATAAACTCCCCAGCTCCCATCTATCATGGGATAGTGCATAGGATATCAAAGCATTCATACATTGCTGAGCTGGTTTGCAATACCCTGACACAGACAGCAGTGGACAGAGAGCCTCAAAGCTGAAGTTCCTCCAGGTACTTTGCTGGAGTCAGGTACTTCGCTTATTTTAGGGCTTGACTGTGACCTGCTTAATGACCAGTGTAGAGGAATGAGTGGGCATAAGGTGCCTCATTATTATTCCCCTGCATAGACTTCCTGTACTACGGGGCTGCCACCCCTGCTCCTGCACAGCTGGGCAGAACCTTGGCTCCTCCCCCAAAGCATTGGGCAATGCTGCCGTGGGGGAAAGGGAGCTCGCTGTTGCCAGTGGGGAGAGGGCTGGGGGGAGTCCTCCTCTCTGGCCCCAGCCCTGGGGCAGCCTGCCTGCACCCCAAACTCCTCATCCCCCGCCCTGCCCCACCCCAGAGCCCACACCCCCAGCCAGATCCCTCACCTCTCCCCCGAACCCCAACCCTCTGCCCCAGCCCTGAGTCCCCTCCTGCACTCTGAATCCTTCATCCCTGGCTGCACCCCACCCCACATCCCTCACTCCTGCACCTCAACCCTCTACCCTAGCCCTGAGCCCCTCCCACGCCCCTCAGCCAGAGCCCTCACCCTCCCGCACCCCAACCCTCTGCCCTAGCCCAGAGCCCCTCCCACACCCCAAACCCCTCAACCCCAGTCCCAGCCCAGAGCCCTCACATTTTTACATTATTTTTAAAAATATATATCGGCTTACAAGGCAGGACCCGTTCTGGGCACCACCAAAAATTATACAAACCTGCCGCCCCTGTGCACATGTGGTGGCATGGCAGGGACAGGGAGGTGGAGAGTTAGCACAGATTAGCTCCTCCACGGACCAAGATGGGGACCTAAGGACCAGATGACATCTCAGTCACAACCTGGCCCCTGCTCCTGGAGCAGTGCAATTACATGCTGCCTCGTTTCAGGGCTTGTTGCAAATCTAGCCCTTAATATAGTTTTCTTATGCAAAGACATACTGTATTTGATAGAATTCTAGAAATGTATATCCCTTGTCCTTTGCGTAAGTGCCATTACAATTTAATTAGACAGGGGCTGCAGGAACGCCTGCATTCACAGGGCCCCTTTTTCTGATGATGAGTCGCTAACAGGGCCCATGCCTGGCATTTCTTTGCAGGGGCTCGACAGTGTTTTTCAGTCTGGAGGGGAAGCTCACTCTCTCACACGGGGGCGGCACAGGACCACAATCAGGACTGCAGATTTCACCCTGTCATTTCTAATCAAACCCACCTCTCCTTTGTTATTTTTTAATTGCAGCTCAATATTTCGCTAGCATCATGGTCATTGTTGGTCTCTCTGTGGTGGTAACGGTCCTGGTTCTTCAGTTTCATCATCACGATCCACAAGCGGGAAAAATGCCCCACTGGGTAAGTGGCTTCAACATGGACACATGCAGTAACAGGAAATAAATGATTCTTCTTGATATTGAACTGATGGGACCACAACTTGTTGTAATCAGCTAAATAATTGTGATTGAACAAAACAGGTGTGATATCACCATGCTGGCCGTGTCACGTAGAAAAAACCCCCACACACCCAGAATCTGGGTGACCATTCAAAAGGCACCCTGGTTATTAGGCTTCCCACTGGAGTTTGTGCCATTTACTGTTCCGATAACATGGGAAAGTCAAACAGCCTGGCAAACCAATGCTGCTCTTCTTAATGGTGCCCACTTTGCTATTGCCAGCCCCAAGGACCCCTACTGCTCTCTGACCCACTGGCACAGAAAAGCTTTACGGTTTTCAAAGCACAAAACACAAACATGTCTCAGCCACCACGGATCCTTTTGTTGAGGTGTTTACGCTCCAGGAGCCCCATTTCAGTCAGCACAGAGCACAGAGCAAGTGGCAGCGCAGAGGTTCCGAATCTGAACCTGGATCTGCCTCCCAAATTTTCCCGTTGGTTCCTGCCACTGTATGAACTGGGCCAGCTTACCAACTGGAACCCCCATTGCTCTCTTATTCGGACATGGCAGTTGGGGTGAGCCCAGCTAGACCATGATCACATCTCTCTCAGCCCACCCCCACTCACTCAATAGGGTGAGTGAGCAGAGGAGACCAGAACCAGAACAGCTGTTACAACCAGAACAGCCACTTCCATTGACACCATCTAAGTACATTCAGGACACTTCTAGACTCACCTGCTGGGAGATCTGTCCTGGGCCAACCCAATGCCTCAGGTTCGACTCAGCCAGTCTTCATCGGGAGAGCTTCTTTTGTAGCTGGGAGGCGAAATCCCGGTCTGAGCTGCGGAGGCAGGCCCCATGTTGTGCGGAACGTGAGAGCTGCCCTGGCACAGCTGAGGAACGCTCTCCCTGCCCCAGCTTGGGATTGAGGGTAGTCCTGACACAACACACTGGAGAGATGAGCTCATCAGCATTGTGACATCTCTGGTGATGCCTCTCTGCACTGAATGGACGCAGAAGCCTGAGCTACCTCTTCCCCGCCCCCACTGCTAGAGCAGGTCGTAGTAGACTATGCGTCCCTGGTCGTAGTAGACTCTGCGACTAGGTATCCAGAGGCAGTATCCTTACGAATAACTACGGCCCCCGTCATCGCCAATGAGCTATTACAGATATTTTCCCGGGTGGGGTTGCCACGAGAGATACTGACAGACCAGGAGACTAATGTAACCTCCAAGCTGATGGCAGAGCTCTGCAGACTACTGAACATCCGGGCCCTTAAGACCTCTGTCTACCATTCCCAGACGGACAGATTGGTAGAACACTTTAATGCGACCCTGAAGGCAATGCTGCGGAAATTCATGGGGGACGACCCCCATCAGTGGGACAAGTACTTGCCAGCACTCCTCTTCGCCATACGTGAGGTGCCACAAGCTTCCACAGGGTTCTCCCCATTCGAGCTCCTCTACGGGAGACGACCCCGGGGGATTCTGGACCTCTTGAAAGAAACCTGGGAGGAACAAGAGACCCGGGTCAAAAGTTCGGTCCAGCATATCCTCCATTTGAGGGAATGGCTTCGGGAACTAGGCACCTGAGCCAGGGAGAACCTGTTACAAGCACAACACAACCAGCAGATCCAGTACAATCGAGGGATGAAGATGAGGAACTTCGAACCGGGGGACCGAGTTCTGCTGTTGCTGCCATCCTCTGCGTCTAAATTATTAGCCAAGTAGCAGGGACCATTCGAGGTGGTTCGGTGGGTGGGGCCCAAGCTTTGGCCCTTATCCAGTGAGTACAAGGAGCCAGGCAGGGTAGACACTGGCCAGGAGCTCAACCCTACACAACGAGAACAGATACGGCAGGTGGTAGCCGCATTCCCCATGGTACTGTCCGCTCAACCAGGGAAGACGACGGTGATCAGCCACCATATCGCCACTATCCCCGGCCAAAAGGTGAGAGAGAACCACCGCCCGCTCCCTAAGAAAATGTGGGAGACTGTGCGGAGGGAGTTGGAATCGATGTTAACCCTGGGGGTGGTGGAAGAATCGAGGAGTGACTGGAGAAGTCCCGTAGTGCTGATCCCCAAGCCAGACGGCTCAGTAAGATTTTGCATAGACTTTCGCAAAGTGAATGCCATCTCTCACTTTGACGCCTACCCCATGCCACGGGTGCACGAGTTACTGGAAAGACTAGGACAGGCAGAATTTATCTCCACCCTGGATTTAACCAAGGGGTATTGGCAGATCCCTCTGACACCTACCTCACGAGCAAAGACAGCCTTTCCTACGCCATTCGGCCTTTTTCAGTTTACAGTGATGTCCTTCGGGTTCCATGGTGCTGCGGCTACATTCCAGCTACTCATAAACCAGGTACTGAGCCCCCACAGTCTGTATGCCGCAGCATACGTTGATCATAGAATCATAGAATATCAGGGTTGGAAGGGACTTCAGGAGGTCATCTAGTCCAACCCCCTGCCCAGAGCAGGACCAATCCCCAACTAAATCATCCCAGCCAGGGCTTTGTCAAGCCTGACCTTAAAAATATCTAAGGAAGGAGATTCCACCTCCTCCCTAGGTAACGCATTCCAGTGTTTCACCACCCTCCTAGTGAAAAAGTTTTTCCTAATATCCAACCTAAACCTCCCCCACTGCAACTTGAGACCATTACTCCTTGTTCTGTCATCAGCTACCACTGAGAACAGTCTAGATCCATGCTCTTTGGAACCCCCTTTCAGGTAGTTGAAAGCAGCTATCAAATCCCCGCTCATTCTTCTCTTCCGCAGATTAAACAATCCCAGTTCCCTCAGCCTCTCCTCATAAGTCAATTGCTCCAGTCCCCTAATCATTTTTGTTGCCCTCCGCTGGACTCTCTCCAATTTTTCCACATCCTTCTTGTAGTGTGGGGCCCAAAACTGGACACAGTACTCCAGATGAGGCCTCACCAATGTCGAATAGAGGGGAACGATCACATCCCTCGATCTGCTGGCAATGCCCCTACATATACATCCCAAAATGCCATTGGCCTTCTTGGCAACAAGGGCACACTGTTGACTCATATCCAGCTTCTCGTCCACTGTAACCCCTAGGTCCTTTTCTGCAGAACTGCTGCATAGCCATTCGGTCGCTAGTCTGTAGCGGTGCATGGGATTCTTCCGTCCTAAGTGCAGGACTCTGCACTTGTCCTTGTTGAACCTCATCAGATTTCTTTTGGCCCAATCCTCCAATTTGTCTAGGTCCCTCTGTATCCTATCCCTACCCTCCAGCATATCTATCTCTCCTCCCAGTTTAATGTCATCTGCAAACTTGCTGAGAGTGCAATCCACACCATCCTCCAGATCATTTATGAAGATATTGAACAAAACCGGCCCCAGGACCGACCCTTGGGGCACTCCACTTGATACTGGCTGCCAACTAAACATGGAGCCATTGATCACTACCCATTGAGCCCGACAATCTAGCCAGCTTTCTATCCACCTTATAGTCCATTCATCCAACCCATACTTCTTTAACTTGCTGACAAGAATACTGTGAGAGACAGCGTCAAAAGCTTTGCTAAAGTCAAGGAACAACCCGTCCACCGCTTTCCCCTCATCCACAGAGCCAGTTATCTCGTCATAGAAGGCAATTAGATTAGTCAGGCATGACTTTCCCTTGGTGAATCCATGCTGACTGTTCCTGATCACTTTCCTCTCCTCTAAGTGCTTCAGAATTGATTCCTTGAGGACCTGCTCCATAATTTTTCTAGGGACTGAGGTGAGGCTGACTGGCCTTTAGTTCCCAGGATCCTCCTCCTTCCCTTTTTTAAAGATGGGCACTACATTAGCCTTTTTCCAGTCTTCCGGGACTTCCCCTGATCGCCATGAGTTTTCAAAGATAATGGCCAATGGCTCTGCAATCACATCCGCCAACTCCTTTAGCACTCTCGGATGTGGCGCATCTGGCCCCATGGACTTGTGCTCGTCCAGCTTTTCTAAACAGTCCCGAAACACTTCTTTCTCCACAGAGGGCTGGTCACCTCCTCCTCATGCTGGGCTGCCCAGTGCAGCAGTCTGGGAGTTGACCTTGTTCGTGAAGACAGAGGCAAAAAAAGCATTGAGTACATTAGCTTTTTTCACATCCTCTGTCACTAGGTTGCCTCCCTCATTCAGTAAGGGGCCCGCACTTTCCTTGACTTTCTTCTTGTTGCTAACATACCTGAAGAAACCCTTCTTGTTACTCTTAACATCTCTTGCTAGCTGCAACTCCAGGTGTGATTTGGCCTTCCTGATTTCACTCCTGGCATGCCCGAGCAATATTTTTATACTCTTCCCTGGTCATTTGTCCAAACTTCCACTTCTTCTAAGCTTCTTTTTTGTGTTTTGAGGATATTGTCGTTTATAGTGATACCATATCCAGCACCTAACCAAGGTACTACAAGCCCTGGGTGACGCAGGCCTCATGGCGAATCCGGCCAAATTCCATTTAGGACAGCGGGAGGTGACTTATTTAGGCTATACGGTAGGGCGAGGGAAATTATGCCCCATGGTAGATAAGGTACAGGCTTTGAGGGACTACTCCACCCCTAAATCCAAAAAACAGGTACGACAATTCTTAGGGTTGGCGGGGTATTATCGGAGGTTTGTCCCTAATTTCTTAACACTGGCTGCCCCCTTGACGGACCTAATAAAGAAAACCCAGCCCCAGAAGATCCAATGGACGGAGGAATGCGAGAACGCTTTCCACGCGCTCCGACAACAATTGACCAGGGAGCCTGTGTTAACCCAACCCGACTTTATGAAGCCTTTCATTCTCCAGACAGATGCGTCTGGAGTAGGGATAGGAGCTGTAGTGTCGCAAGAGGTAGAGGGGGAAGACCACCCCATTTTATACCTCAGCTGGAAGCTCTTTCCACGTGAGACGCACTACTCTACCATAGAGCGGGAGGCCCTCGCAGTTAAGTGGTCAGTCGACGCACTGCGGTACTACTTGCTGGGGAATCACTTCTTCTTAGTGACTGATCATGCCCCTCTCCGCTGGATTAAAAGCATGAAAGAAACGAATGACCGAATTATAAGGTGATATTTGTGCCTCCAGCCCTATTCCTTTCAAGTACTGCACAGGCTAGGTAAGGCCCACAAAAATGCAGACTTTTTCTCCTGGATGGGAGAAGAGAAGGACGAGGAAGGGGACAGGGCAGGGGAAACCCCTACCATCATTCTAAGGGGGAGGGTGTGTGACGAGGTGGACAGGCCCAGCACTGGGAAGGAGACGGTCAACCCTTCCCTGCTGGCAGAAGAAGCCACGCCCCTGAGGCTCTGCTGGGCATGCTCCAACCGAGAGTCAAGTACAAAAGCCTGCAGAGCTGCTCAGTCAGGGCGGGTGGCTGAGGAAGGAGGACACCCAGCAGAGGCTCCAGCCCAGGACCAGTGGCGACTTGTACAGGAGGGAGCCGATGGGCCAGGAAGTGGGACTAGAGACTGGCAGCTGTGGGAACCCTGGGGAGCCCCAGGGGCTGAGGAACCTGACAGCCCTGATGCCACAGGGACTGCTATGTCGGGAGAACTGGTAGGAAGTGACCCAGGAAAGGGAAGGGAGTGGTATCTCCCACCACTCTGAGGGCAGCGTGTTGCAGTAGGATTCCCTGCTGACCCGGGGTGGATCATGCCCTCAATGACAGGGCCCTGGGTTGGAGCCCGGTGAAGGAGGGTGGGCCCGGGCTCCCCTACCGGGGGTCTCTAACCCCTCCCCCCCTTTTTTGTGATTGCATAGTTCACTGACCCCTCTCTTACCTCAAAGGAGATAGATGAACTCTGGCCACTGTGCCACACTATCCTATAAGGGGAAGAAGATTTAGAGGGAGTGCCCTGATAAGGCTCACACGGCCTGGGTTAACCCTAAGTGAAGGTCTAGGGTGAAAACAAGCAGTCTTAGGGCTGGGGCTGCAGGAAGGCACTGGGAGTGCTTCCCCTGCCACACCAAGGGCCACATAAGGAGACACGACCCCCTGAGGCAGAAAGAGGGAGTGCCAGAAAAACAGGCTCAGTCTGGGACTAGCTGCCAGAAAGGGGTAGTGCAGCCCGAGGCCCCCAGAGAGAAGGGAGCTGGGGCAGAGAGGCCCCACCTTAACCAGGGAACCCACCCTAGTGACAGGAGGGCCACGGGGGCGGGGACTCAAACTGAGAAGGAAACCTACGTAGGACTGGAGCAGTCTACAGTGGGGATCTAGACCATGGAAGAGGGAAGCAGGTTGCTCCAGTTGGAGGAGAGCCTGCAATAGGAAAGAGATTCCCTGAGGGCCCAGCTGCTAGGAGCACAAGGGCGCTAGGGGATTTCTCCCCCCTGCCCCGAGCATTCTTAAGGGGGAGGCTGTGTAGTGGGGTGGCTGCCCCACTCCTATACTAGAGGGGGTTCCAGGAGGCCAGAGGGGCTGTGTGGGTGGGCGGCCAATCAGAGAGCCAATCAGAGGCTGAGTGAGATAGTCAATCAGGGCCAGGCTCAGCCCTATATAAAGACTGCCCATCAAGGGAGCAGGGGGTCTCTCCCAGGCCTTCAGAGGGTGAAGGTCTGTCTCCTGTGCGAGAGGACTAGCACCAGGGACAGTGCAGTGCGGGGCAGGTGAGGGGAGCAGAAGGAACTCCAGCCCGGTATCTGCCAGGCTGCAGGCCCTGAGGGAAGGGAAGGGCCGGGCTGGTGCAAAGGGCATGAAGGAGAAGTGACCCAGGGAGAGAGGCGGACAAGGGGAGAGAAGGAGGGCAGGAAGGCTGCCGCCAAAGGGTCTCTGGGTGCACATACACCCAGCCGTTGGACATGGCGTTAGTGGACTACACCAGAGCCCTGGCAAAAGGGGTTAGACTTTGGGGTGTGGTTGGCCGCTGGGGCTGGGCGAAGTGAAAGACTGCTGATAAACACACAGCCGCCCCCCCCTCCCACCCTTTAAGGGGGTGAACAAGGACTAGGGGGCACTGCCGGAGGGCAGTGTCTTGAAGAGGACGCCCCAAGAAGGGAGCAACGTGGGTCCAGGCATCAAGAAAGGGCGAGAGATGGACGGGACACCACCAGTGGAGGGTGCTCCACACTGGTCTGAGCTAATTCCCTGACGAGTCAGCAGGAGGCGCTGCGGTGGTGAGTCCCAGCCCCGTCACAGACCCCTTTTGATTTTAAGACTGCCTGGGAATATGCTAAGGGCAGAGCTTTCAGGATACCTGGAGCAAGCCGCTCCTCCCATATCTAGGGAGACAGTGCTCCTCACCCACTGCTGGAGCAGTAAATGAAGAATCTGTGTTTCCTTCCAGCCGTGTACTAGGAATGTGTGAGTGACTGAGGTTCCTGGGTCGGCTATTCATAAAGAGAGAGACTGGCTTGTGGATTGGGCACTAGCTGGAGACCCAGCAAATCTGGGTTCTGCTCCCTGCTCTGCCACTGCTCTGCTGTATGCCCTTGAGCAAGTCATGTCACCTCTCTGTTTTATCTATTTAGACTGTAAGTTCTTCAGGGCAGGCACTATCTCTGCCTATGTACAGCACCTAGCAAACTGAGGCCCGTAATGATTATTTGCATTGCAGTAGAGCCTACTTGACTATTGCAGAAAACATCATTTGAATGGATATGTGCCAGGCCAGGAAAGAGAGAGACCCACGTAAGAAGAGATGGGGTGGGAGGGACAGGGCTAGACCTAGAGTGGAAAGGCAGGAGTGCTGCAGTTGTACTGAGGAGGACGTCACCAGGAGGATGAGAAGGAGTTTGACTCTCTGGATACAAATACAAAAGTTTTGGTCACTGTGATTCCCGGCACATCGGCCCTGTTTTTTCTCCATGCCTGTTGCAGTCTGGGTTACATTTTTCTTCCAGAGATAGCCCTGCAGCCTTTTTTCTCGGTAAGAATGTGAATCTATTAAGATGGTTTTCTGCAGAGAAGAGGAAATTGCTTACCTGAAACTGTTCTCTGCAAGGCGAATCTCATTGGATTCCCTGTTGCTCATTCATCTTCCTCCCCACTGCACCGAGGGTTCTGCACATTTTAACTCCTCTCAGTTCCTCATTGTGGGGTTATTTCCACCTTTTGCTTCAAAGGAATTGACAGCTGGTGAACCAGGGGCAGGCTAATGACCTGCATAGGGGCAGCACAAAAGACACATGGCTTAATTAGCTGCAGTAGTGTCACTAGCCCCCTGCTTTCCTGAGCCAGTAACTAACTTTCACAATTGTGCAAATTCCTTTCCCTTCCTGAAAGTGATCACTCCATCCATAGTACTCCTGTGTGTTTCATTAGGAGACAGAAGAGGAGAGGGCCTGAGGGTTAGTACTGAACCTAGCCTGATAAGGCGGTGGGTTCTATAAGCACCAAGCATGCAGTAGAGCCTAGAGCAACTGGTGCTCTCTCTCTTCCATTGGACTATATGGGTGCTATATGGCCACTGAACCGAAGGGGTTTGCCAAGGCCAAGATTTTCAAACGTGGGAGCCTAAAGTCAGGCTCCTCAGCTGGTATTCAGGTGACTAAAAAGCAGGGGCTGTTGGGTGCTTAGCATCTTTGAAAGCTGGCCACTGATCTGACATGCAAGAGCCCTTGTGTAACTCCTGCTACAAGGGTTAATCACCGGGGACAGGGTTCCCAACTACCCAGATGTGACAGGCAAGCCCTGCACTACCGACTGGGCAGCAGGAGGGCTAGGGATGGGACTGCACCGATGAGGGGAGGCTGGGTTTGTAGGACTCAGGAGCATTCCTGCTCTTGGTGAGAAGCCACCTCAAACTAGAGCCACAAAGAGAACGTGCAAAACTGAGCCTAGCACCTAACCTTAGCGCTCCACTGCCCAGGGCAATCCAAAGCCCTAAGTTAGGCAGCATCCAGGCTCCCGATACAATGTATGGGGAGAGTTGGACACCTAAGAACGGGATTCACAGAAGCCAATAAGAAATGCCGAGGAGAAGGGAGGTGCCTATGCTCCATCCCTCAGTGAGAGCGGGGCTGGAGGGAGGTGCCTATCATCACGCAGGAGTCACAGCTGTGACCCTGCTCCAGGAGCTCGGCACCCAGGCCGAGTCAGCACTTCCTTGCAAAGAACGGAGGAGCAGGTATAGGCAGCTTCTGAGAACCTGCTGGTGCGACAGGTGGGGGAACACCTAGCTTGAGAATTCCAGCAGGGCATAGGCATAGGCATGAGCTAGGCACCAGGCATCAGAACTTAAGTGTCTTTGTACATGCCCACTGGCAGAAACGTAGGTGCCGAAGTGACATGACTGGTGGGAATGTAGGCCTCTACAGGGTTAGGTGGCAGCTGAGCATGGGTTTTGAGCATTTAAAGTGCCAGTTAAGGTGGCTAAATCCCTTTGTGGATCTAGCCCCGAGTGGTTTATGTGGGACTCTGACTGAAAGCAGCAGCCTACTGTGTGGACGGTCTGTTACACTGTTGGGAAAGTCTGTTGCTTGGAGCAGACTGCTGTGCCGGCAGATTGCCCTTGGGCAAGCCAGCGATGTTAAAGCAGCACACACATGGGTGCACAAGAACCTAGAACTGTCATGCCGAGACTGCTTACAGCCTGCCACACTGTCACAGGTGTCATCCCAATTAATAGTGATGTGAGAATGGGTTAATTACTGAATTTCAATGTGTTTTTTAGGGCTAATGGCATTAGACTGAAAAAAACAAGAGCCACCCCCCCATTTCTGGTGCATTTATTCGTGCACTAGAAATGCCCCAAAATAGGCTTCCCTGTCTCAGAAGTTACAGATGCAGATTCTCCACACAGTCAGCACTTTGGCTTGAAGGAAAAGCATCATTTTCACGGAATGAAGGTATTGACCTGATGTCTCTTAGCATATCCAAGATCTATTAACGTCTTCAAATTAGAAGCCCAGTATAATATGTCATATTTCACATTGAGAGAGAGTCACTCTCTCTCAATGACCTTGTTGAAATATTTTTAGCAATTGAAGGCATTCATTTGGTCTTGTGGCTCTTTAAAGTCAGTGTCAATAACTAGTCAGAGGAAACAGTTCAGTGAAATGAAGAAGGGATTATCCTTTTTGCTAGGTCGTTGTTTTCTTCCCTGGCGAGTGTGAAGGAAATAATTGGATATTTAAAACCATACATGAAACTAGCACAGTTTGAGCCCTAAGGAAGTTTCCAGTCAGAGGAATAAAATATCCTTTCGAAGAAGTGGGCTGGAAGGGCCCCGTGGAGGGGTGACTGAGGAGACCCTGATTGCACGACACAAAATGGCTTCAGTGGTATAACCATTTTCTTCTTGTCACTTGGGGATTATTCCCCTTTGGAGTTAGCAGCCTTAAAGTTATCGTTGTTAGTAGTAGCATTCAAGTAGCATATAGAGGCCTCAGCTAAGATCATCCAGCACTTAGCACAATGGGGTCCCAAACACATTGGGAAAAAACTTGCGATCTAAACAGACAAGACAGACACATGGAGGGAGAAAGGAAGGGCTGGTGTCCCCATTGTACAGAGGGAGAACTGAGGCACAGAGAGATTACGTGATCTGCCAAAGGGAATTTGTGGCAGAATTTGTGGCAGAGCCAGGAACTGAACCCAGCTTTCCTGCATCCCACTCCAGTGCCTTACCTCCCTCTCTTACTAGTAGGTTGATGGACATCCAGGTTAATAAAAGTCTGAAGTTGTCATCATTCAGAAATGAGGCTTATGTAACCACAGACTGTGTCCTTTCTATTTTAATGTCTTTTTCAATGTCACTTGCACTTTTTCATATATAAAAGTGCTTCTCTCTTTAAAAGACTGGTGCCTTCCTTAATGAAGTTCCATGCTCAGTGCAGATGGCATCATATGGATTCCCCTTTCTTCAGGTTTCAGCAGCACAGGACAGGAGTTCTTGGGATAGCCAGCTCTTGTTTTTATAGTTTTGCAAATCATAGGTGCCTTTAACTTGTTAATTGCACCCATATCCCTTGGAAGAACCTCAGTCAGGCCACTGGCAGTATACTGCACTGTTATCTAATCTGTTGGTTTGCTCCAGTTGTTTATAAAGTTCATATATTCATTATATTTTTTAACATTTGGAATGCATCAGATGGGGCACAAGAATGTGGCTTGGGAACGCATATTGGTGCAGAGCTGATGTCTAGGGTATTAGGCATGATTTTACAAGGAGCTTTGAACAGAAGTCATCCTCATGTCCTCTCAGTAGGATTCAGCTACTGCATGTCACAATACTAGGCCCATAGGGGAATCACTTAGACTCTTCTGCTGGTAGGGTTCATTACAAAGTCACAGATTGTGTTTGCTGTTTGAGGAAAGGCCATTTCTCCTAAAGCACTGGAACCATGCCTTGTCCTCTTTAGGTCACCCGACATTCCCCAGGCTCACAGTAGCCTTCAGTAGCCCTTCCCTGGCACTGTGTGGGAAGGGAGATCACAATCTACACTATGCCCCTCACCAGTAGTTCTCAGATGTTGGGGTGTTACCAGAAGTGGGTTGGGAGGGGATGCCAGGAGGGCACCGCCCCCCGCCCGACAAGTCCTCAAGTCTTTACAACCCAGCAGAAGACCAAGGTAGAGGATGGAAGAAGCAGCTTACTCCCTTCCTCTGCTGCTGCGATCCATCCATGCCCTGTCCCCTCCTACCCACTCGCTAATCACAGACACACCCGAACCTGCTCTGCGCAGTGCTCCACGCTTGGGCAGGGGAAGGAGTGCTTGAGGAAGCAGTGGAGTTAGACTAACTCAACCTGCTAACTAATGTGAAAACTACAAACTCTTTTCTCACTAGGATGTTAACTCAGGTTAACTAATGGGGGTTAAGAACCCAGCTGTTTTTCCAGGGAAGACATGGCCTGGGAGTGGCATTGCCACAGAACTGAGCATTGTGCAAGCGAGGCCAGTCAGTCTCCAAATCCGCCCTCGCTGAAGTCTAACAAGATAGATTTAATAGCCACGGACCTTTAGTGCCTCCCTAGAGGACAGAAAACATCCTTACAAAGGTGGGACAAGATTTTCACAAATGGAGACCTAAAGTTCATCTCCTAAGTCTATATTGAGGTTACAGGGACAAACCATCCCGATGTGTCGAAAGAATAGTAAATATGGCAGGCGACCAGCTTGGCTTAACGGTGAAATCCTTGCGGATCTTAAACATAAAAAAGAAGCTTACAAGAAGTGGAAGATTGGACAAATGACCAGGGAAGAGTATAAAAATATTGCTCGGGCATGTAGGAATGAAATCAGGAGGGCCAAATCACACCTGGAGCTGCAGCTAGCAAGAGATGTTAAGAGTAAAAAGAAGGGTTTCTTCAGGCATGTTGGCAACAAGAAGAAAGTCAAGGAAAGTGTGGGCCCCTTACTGAATGAGGGAGGCAATCTAGTGACAGAGGATGTGGAAAAAGCTAATGTACTCAATGCTTTTTTTGCCTCTGTCTTCACAAACAAGGTCAGCTCCCAGACCGCTGCGCTGGGCGTCACAGCCTGGGGAGTAGGTGGCCAGCCCTCTGTGCAGAAAGAGGTGGTTAGGCACTATTTAGAAAAGCTGGACGTGCACAAGTCCATGGGGCCGGATGCGTTGCATCCGAGAGTGCTAAAGGAATTGGCGGCTGTGATTGCAGAGCCATTGGCCATTATCTTTGAAAACTCGTGGCGAACGGGGGAAGTCCCGGATGACTGGAAAAAGGCTAATGTAGTGCCCATCTTTAAAAAAGGGAAGGAGGAGGATCCTGGGAACTACAGGCCAGTCAGCCTCACCTCAGTCCCTGGAAAAATCATGGAGCAGGTCCTCAAGGAATCAATCCTGAAGCACTTACACGAGAGGAAAGTGATCAGGAACAGTCAGCATGGATTCACCAAGGGAAGGTCATGCCTGACTAATCTAATTGCCTTCTATGATGAGATTACTGGTTCTGTGGATGAAGGGAAAGCAGTGGATGTATTGTTTCTTGACTTTAGCAAAGCTTTTGACACGGTCTCCCACAGTATTCTTGTCAGCAAGTTAAAGAAGTATGGGCTGGATGAATGCACTATAAGGTGGATAGAAAGTTGGCTAGATTGTCGGGCTCAACGGGTAGTGATCAATGGCTCCATGTCTAGTTGGCAGCCGGTATCAAGTGGAGTGCCCCAAGGGTCGGTCCTGGGGCCGGTTTTGTTCAAGATCTTCATAAATGATCTGGAGGATGGTGTGGATTGCACTCTCAGCAAATTTGCGGATGATACTAAACTAGGAGGAGTGGTAGATACGCTGGAGGGCAGGGATAGGATACAGAGGGACCTAGACAAATTGGAGGATTGGGCCAAAAGAAATCTGATGAGGTTCAACAAGGATAAGTGCAGAGTCCTGCACTTAGGACGGAAGAACCCAATGCACCGCTACAGACTAGCGACCGAATGGCTAGGCAGCAGTTCTGCGGAAAAGGACCTAGGGGTGACAGTGGACGAGAAGCTGGATATGAGTCAACAGTGTGCCCTTGTTGCCAAGAAGGCCAGTGGCATTTTGGGATGTATGAGTAGGGGCATAGCCAGCAGATGGAGGGACGTGATCATTCCCCTCTATTCGACATTGGTGAGGCCTCATCTGGAGTACTGTGTCCAGCTTTGGGCCCCGCACTACAAGTATGTGGATAAATTGGAGAGAGTCCAGCGAAGGGCAATAAAAATTATTAGGGGTCTGGAACACATGACTTATGAGGAGAGGCTGAGGGAACTGGGATTGTTTAGTCTGCAGAAGAGAAGAATGAGGGGGGATTTTATAGCTGCTTTCAACTACCTGAGAGGTGGTTCCAAAGAGGATGGTTCTTGACTATTCTCAGTGGTAGAAGAGGACAGGACAAGGAGTAATGGTCTCAAGTTGCAGTGGGGGAGGTTTAGGTTGGATATTAGGAAAAACTTTTTCACTAGGAGAGTGGTGAAACACTGAAATGCGTTACCTAGGGAGGTGGTAGAATCTCCTACCTTAGAAGTTTTTAAGGTCAGGCTTGACAAAGCCCTGGCTGGGATGATTTAATTGGGGATTGGTCCTGCTTTGAGCAGGGGGTTGGACTAGATGACCTCCTGAGGTCCCTTCCAACCCTGATATTCTATGATTCTATGATTTAGGCAGCTAAATAAGTGCCTGAATTTCAGACATGCTGATCACTCAGCAGTTCCTGGTAAAATCAGTGTCAATGTAAATATTGGCAACTTTAAAGCCTCCAATTATTAGCTGGAAGGCTAACAACCGATGCAGTCCAAAAGTCCTTTCACTGGGCAAATGGCTTAGCAACACTTTGAAAGTGATAGCAGTGGAGACGATAACACAACTCTAAGGGGTTTCTTTGCAGAAATGTCTAAATGGATGAGCCCCAAGTTACACATGCTCTTAGATGTGTGAGTAACCCCACTGAGTTCTACAAGATGACTTGTGTGTAGGTGTTTCCAGGATTGGGGTCCATGGTTACCATTCATCAGCTTCATGGGAGGGGAGCAGTCAGATCAAGAAACCCATAAACTTTATAAGCTTTTCCTCTTATTAAAATAAAACAAAGGGGGAAACTTACATCACTGCTGACTTCTGACACTTCTATTTCATGTGATTGTAACTCGTATCCTGAGAATTGTGTAAATTCAGGTAGGGCTGTGAGAGTTAAGTTGCATTTATCTGTCATTTGAGGACTGGTTGTCTGCAGCTATAATAAAAAATGCAAATAGGCTCTTATCTTTTAAGAGTGGCTCACAGGTTACCTGCAAAGGTCAATTCATTCTTGAACGAACACACACACACACACACACACACACTCTATTTGACAAGTACATAAGTTAATTTAGTTTCCTGTTGTTGTTGCTTTTCTCCGTTCCCAGCAATCTATACAAACACACAGAATCCCAGCCTGCCAGGAGTTCAGAGAAGAGCTCTAAACGTCAACTAGAGAAGGAAAAGCAGGATGCACCCTCATGCAATTACCTCACACAATAGCCTTGACAAGAAGCATTTGTCCAATAGGCTTCCAGAGGCAGGCTAGACCAGAGGAGGAGTTTACACACCAAAGAATGAGAAAACAACAGGTGTGTTTTGAGCCATTCCCTCTGAAAAAAGGTTCAGACTTTGAACCATTGAATTGATTGACCATTTTTTAAAAGGCCTGCTCTGCAGTTTTGCTGAGCTCCTCGCAATGGATTGAAAATGACTTTCAGTTAAGTTTATTGAAATTTAAACAATAGTGGAAAAACTACCCTTAGAAAACAAACTCTCAGCACTCTGACTCATAATCCTGCTACAACAGCATCAGAACAATCACCTCAAATCTTTCAGGTATAACCCAGTCATGAAATCTGTGGAAAGGGACTGCCATCAGCTTTCTCCTCTTAACAGAGACCCTGGAATGCTTACAAACAAAAGGGCGCAAGAATTGCTTTCTAATGTGAAAAGTACATTTTCTTCTCTTCTTGTGGTCTCAAAACTGACTGAACTTTTTGCTCAAACTACCCTAAAAAAGTCATATGTGGGAAGAGACCTGGCTTGGGAAAATTTCACTTTGAAAGGGGAAGTCTGAGAAAGTAACAAGCAACTGAAAAATGGCCTGTAGAAGGATACACTCGCCTCTGGGGTGCCCCCTCCTGGCCAGGCGCAGGGTAGCAGCTCTCTGTCTTGCACTCCTTGCCGACGGTCATTCTGGTCTCATGGTGGTCAGCCTCTTCTCACAACATGACTTTCCAGCCCAGCCACAATTTATTCCCACTGCTTTTGGGATAACAGAGTCCAAATAATAATTCCAAGCCCTCATCAGATCTCCGGCTCATGACTCTGGGCCTAGTGATCCTCACACCCTTCTATAAGGTATGCTCCACCTAGCTGCCTCCTTCCTACCATAGTCTTTCTCCTTAGTGCCTTCCTGCATTCTTGTAATGAGCAACACTGCCCAGGGCTTCTCACTGGAGGTCGGATTCCTGCCCTGGTCTGTGTTCACATCCCACCATGTCCCTCACGTCAGAGCTCCCTGCACTGTTCCCAACCACCCTACTCCTGCTCTCTGGTTCAGTCTCTTGAGCTGGTTCTTCCCTCATTATCTCAGGGACCCACATGAGTCTTCTACCCTGCAGGGTTCCCTAGCTCTGCCCAGCCACATCACAAACTTCTCTGACAGCTCCTGCTGCTCTGCTGTCTCTTTGCCTCTACCACCAGGAGAGTTGCTGCTGAGTTCTTCCCTCGCTGCAGCTCCTTTCCACTCAGCCTTCTTCTCCCACTACAAACCACTCAGATACAAACCACTCAGCTCCTCCCCACAGCTGGGATTCATCTTTAATTAGGACTGGCCACCCTCCAGCTGCAGCCAGGTGCATTAACTGAGCTCCCTAGCTCTAGTTAGCCCCTTTAATGTCAGTGTGGGGTAAATACCCCACCACAAGGCTCTTTTAATGTAATGCTAGCTGTCACCACATGATTCAGCTACCCAATAATGCATTGGGACCATGTGTGGAGTAAAGTTCTACCTTACAACTGATCCCCTTAGAAATAAGCCTTACACCCAGCTTGTGTGGTAGCCTTATTCCCATTTTACAGATGGACAAACAAAGACATGGAGCGGTTACATGGCAGAGTATTCCCATTTTACAGATGGGCAAACAAAGACATGGAGCGGTTACATGGCAGAGCCTGAAACAGAAGAAGAGTCCATTTTCCTGTTTCTGTTTTTCACTAAATAGAGCTGTGTAAAAGTGTGGCTACTCACCTCCCACAAGCACTTCCTGCTGGCTGGGAATGGGCCTACACTCTCTGCTTTTGCGGTGCTTTCTGCTGGTAGTTTCTCTTTTCAGATGGGTTTTCAGTGACTCAGCCCTGCAGCTGAGTCACACACTGTCTGTATGTGAAATGGACGGAAAACAACCCCCTACCGGAGTAACACAGTCAAACAAACAGTTGGCCCCTCCTTGAGGTTCTCAGTCCTGTCTCCGGGCTTGTTTAAGCACCCCCCTTCTTGGTTTCCAAACAAAACTTTTTGCCTCCTTGGCCACTCTGTCTGTGACCAGTGGGGGGACCCAGGCCTGCCCACCAGTCCGGGTCTCAACCCAGGGACCCTACGACTAGCAGCCAACTGCCGCTTCCATCACTAGCGTCTATTGTTGCATTCCCTGGGCTGCTTCCCACTCTGTCCAGTCAGTTTCTGGGGTCCTCAGCCTGTTCCCGTTTAAGCAGGGTCTCTTCCAGGCCTCCTTGCCTGGAGAGTCTGTAATAGTCTCTGCCCTGTTCTCTCAGGGTTCTTTCTCACAAAGCGGCATGTGGTAGGACCACAGGGCCTTCCGGACGTCCTCAAAGGGCCTGGTACACCCCATCACAAGCCAATATAAATTTGTGATAATGAAACAGTTTTCCCTTACAATAGTTTACGGCTGTCCAAATGGAGATTTATATAGATGGCAAAATCACTTTGTGAAATACAGATCCTGCAAAGATTTCTAAGTGCACCGTTCAGTCAGTGAAAATAAGATAAAGGTCTCTAAAATATTTTGATCACTTCCTCCTGTTTTTCAGGTCCGTGTTTTCCTGCTGAATTGGTGTGCTTGGTTTTTAAGGATGAAAAAGCCTGGAGAGAACATAAGGCCCCTCTCTTGCAAATACAACTATCCCAAGCACCGTTCAAGCATCAGTAGCGTTGAAATGAACGTGTTACCTGGATACCAATCTAGCAACGGGAACGTTATCTATAGCTACTATGCCATGGAAAACCCATACTGCCCACAAAACAGTGACTCAGGTGGTAAGTGTGGAAAGGTCCCTTGTGCCTCTACGGAAGATATTGAGCTAGTTCAAAAGAAAGCTTTAATGGATACTATCCCAGTGATTGTCAAAATCCTGGAAGAAGTTCAGTTCATTGCAATGCGCTTTAGAAAACAAGATGAGGGTGAAGAAGTTTGCAGTGAGTGGAAGTTTGCAGCAGCTGTCATAGACCGATTATGCCTGGTTGCATTTTCACTCTTTGCAATCATCTGTACGTTTACAATACTGATGTCTGCTCCAAATTTTATAGAAGCTGTTTCAAAGGATTTTGCATAAGGCTCTCAAAGAGGAGCACTCAGTACGAAAAATGTCATTTCAAAATAAAAAATGTCGCCATTAACTTTGCTAAATAACGTAATTTAAATCTTACATAGAAGATGAAGGAGCTGAAATTAGTTTTGAGAGCTGATTATCTCCAGTGTTAGTGATTGTAATGACTGAATAATATAAATACTGGACCCTGTTATTTATTTCTTAGATTGTGTCTGTAATGATGTTATGATCTGTGACAAGTGGTAGGCAAGAATTCAAATCTTTGTTACAAGTAAGCACTAGTGTATGTGTACTACTAAGAAGCCATTAGTGAACAGTTAGCTATGGTTTAATAAGTAAAAGCTAGATCGATAAGTCATTCTGACTAACATGTTCTTGTAGTATATTGTCATTTTCAATATCTTTCTCTTTCAGTATCTTCGATTAGTATGGCTGTGACATACATTTCTCATGTTTGACAACATATCACTCTGCACTGTTTATACTGCATTTAGCTAAACAAATAGTGAACTGGTGTTCGCTTGTACTATTGCTGTGATTATCTGAAACATTTTTCCAATCAAGATGTTAACAGAATGTATTTTTGCTAAAACTTTACAGAAATTTTTTTTAAAATGGAGGAAATGGTGGTTGTTGAAAGGGAACAGAAAACTCAGTCAGCATTCAGAGAACTGTACAGATTCTCAATGACACTGTTGTGTTGCTACTGTCGTCCATGTGCTTAATTTGAATACATCTTGAATCACAACTGCCAATCTAATACCTGCTAATCCTAAATTTTTTGGGAGGATTCCTGGCCCCATCAAAGTCAATGGGAGTTTTGCCCGTGACTTCAATGGGGCCAGGATTTCAACGTTAGATGTCACGGTCTAGTCTTCTTTGTCGGGCTCTATTGGTGTGGTCCACTTTCAAACTTGGCCAATGTGGTCTTGTTAAAGGAATTATGTTGATTAAAGACAACTTATTTTTGTTTAGCTAAAGTTTAACATGGAAGACTTTTGTCTTTACTTGTAACCATGCTGCTGCTGCTAACTACTGTAATGCTTAAATATCAATAAACAATAACTTTTATGTCACTCAGTTGGAAGATGATGGTAAAAAAGCCTCCTTATCATAGGTGTCTTCTGTCCACTGTAAAATGAACCCCTCATCAGAATACTTGCCCATCTCTTCTGGTGTGATTTTAATCTGCCAGCAGATTATAACTGGCCATCTGGGCTGACAGGGGGCCCCTATCCCTAAAATGTTTACCAGAAGATGTGGTCTTCACAACATGAGTAAAACTTCTACTCTCTGGTGTTACAAACTCTTTGTATGTCTGCGAGGAACCTAGCACATTCTTGGGTATTTGATCAATGATAACACATTGCCTTCTCTGACTGATTTCTAACCTGTTTTTCTCAAAAGAGGTTTTAGGGGAGTTGACAAGAGTTGTTTCCCACAATGGTGAGACAGACCTTTCCCATAATTGCTGCTGGAGAGCAATAGGGAGATCTTGGGCCCATTACTGAAGAAGAACTTCAAATACTTCCAATCAAACAGGTAGTGGTGAGGCTGCTTGCCAAAGGAACCATCTTTTGACCTTAAAGCTTTACTTATTCCCATTCAGTATATAACCAATTGTTTTTGGAGAAGATAACTGGTAAAGTAAAGCTGAAGCAGTTCCAGTGGTTTCTGTATATTTCAGTGTCCTTGATCTCTAGTGGGCTGCTTTTGGGCATGTTTTTAGTAGAGAAAGGTATTACTATCTGTCATGGGTTGCCCCCCTTTAAGATGCCACCTGATGTGCTGGGATACCACTGAGCCCAACTGTTCTGCCATCTTGGGCACCCTTTTCACCTGTCTCTTTGAGCCAGGCTATTAATCCTCCGCCGGCACACACACAGGCAGGGCCACACCCAACTGCAGAATGACACAGACACTGAAATCAGCTCTGGGAAAACCCAGCTTAAGGGACTTGCCCCAGCACTCATGTGTCCTCCTCCCTTGGAGTGCAGATCCAAAGGTACATTACGAAATCTGCCTCCTCCCTCAGTGTGAAGAAACATATGGACAGCCTCTTCACTATCCCCAACTACGAACTGTACAAATAGGATTATATTGTAAATGAGACATATGTTTATTAACTACAAAAGGTGAATTTTAAGTGGTTAAAGAGAGAGCAAACAGAACAAAGCAGATTACTAAGCAAATAAAACAAAATACGCAAACTAAGCTTGTTTCACTAAAGAAGTTGGTTACAAATAGTAATTTCTCATGCTAGATATTGTTAAAGGCAGATTGCAGAAAGTCTTGAAAGGCACCTACACTGGTCTGCAGCTTGAGACCTCAGATATTATTACTCACAAGCTAGATGCCCTTCCAGCTTGGGCTCAACCCTTCTCCCCCCCAAGTTCAGTTCTTGCTTTCAGGTGTTTTTCAGTGTCTCTTTGGGTGGGGAGGCAGAGGAGAATCATGATGATGTCACTCCCCTGCCTTATATAGCTCTTGTGTAAGGCGGGAACCCTTTGTCTGGCATTCCAAAAGGGGAAGAAGGATATCCAGTACCAGGTGACTTGGACCCATATCTCTTGCATGGCTGTGGCAGCCATTGCTTGTAAGCTGTCTTGAGCATCCACAGGAAGACTAAGCTCTTTTACAGTCCATTGTCTTAGCTAATGGGCCATCAGCACTGTCTGGCTTTCTCATGGTTGTATCTGAAGGGTTAGTTGTAGGTGACACCCAAAGTAACCCATTTGAAATACAGATACATGGTCAATATTCCTAACTTCAGATATAGAAATGATACAGGCATACAAATTGGATAATCACATTCAGTAAATCATAACCTTTCCAATGATATCTTACATGAGCCATCTTGCATAAAGTACATCTCCATTATGTCATATCCATATCATAAGCATATTTTCATAAAGAATATGGAGTGTAATGTCACACTAGCTATTGCTGATGGTTTGCTTTTGAGAATGGACATGGGTAAAGGGTCCATGCTGATCTGACCACAAACCTTTGCTGAGTACCTTTTAAATCTTACAGGAGTTAACAGGAAGGCCTTTTGTGGATTCTCTCCTTATTCTTTGAGAGGTCCTAAATGGTGGCAGAGAGCATTCACTCATCCTCTGTGCAGGCCTTTATATGTGAGGTATGACAAAGTTGTCACCTCTCCTCTTGTGTGCCTATGTATCGTTGATAGGGCAACAAGAAGTTTTTCCCTGCAGTACCATAAATGTGAGGATGACACTCAGATCTATATCTTATCATTGTTATCCCATATATTATGGTGTCTGAGCTCCTCGTATTGAAAGAGGCAGGCAAGCGGATGGGACTAAACTGGCTTAAGTTCCTCCTAGATAAATGGACATAAAACTGAAATATCTAAAAGAACAGCTTGGAGTCATTAGTGAACCTTTCGCTGCAGGTGTATATTCAACCTCACCCATAGTTTTTGGGTCATAGGGACTCTTTGCTCCCCTGGATTTGCATGTGACTATAGTATGTAGTGCCTTTTAACATCTATGATTGGCTAGGAAAGTTACCTCTCCCCTAGGATACACACTGTTCCATACCTTTGTACCCTCAAGGCTAGATCATTATAGCCATGTGCTCCACCTGGGACTATGCTAAAGAAGCACCCAGAAGTGGTTGCTAGTGCTGATGACAGTGGTTTGACTTGTGTAAGAAGATCTTCTATCTGCTATATCAGCAGTGCTCCATGATCTGGACTAGTTGCACTTCTAGGTGTAGTTCAAGGTGTTGATCACGACCTATACTATATAAAGCTCTGAGAGATTCTACTGTTCCATCGTACGCTCCAGAGCTGAATTTTCTGAACATTCCTGAGCCAGCAGCATGAAGTTCTCAGTGCCCTTTGCTACAGCTCCTTTGGAGCTTGAGCTTGGTGAGCTGCAGGCCACAGTGCAAGAGCTGTTTGTCTTGTACAAGTCTTTGGCTAATTTGCAGAAATAAAGTGGAACGGGGCTTGGTGTTAGTGACCAGTGGGCCCTGCTACTGAGACTAAGTTGAAAGGCTTATAGTTTATAATCGTAATGGATTCATTTAATTCTTTAGAGTTACCCAGTTGCTTCAGTGATGGAGACGGAGTATTTCTAAAATAGTTAGATACCCATTTCTTTCTGCAGCTTTTATGGCTAAAATATAGCAGGCAGGACAGTGAATGACCTTTAGAATCAGTCACTCAAGGACTCTTAATATTTTTGCTTAAAGCCTTTTGTCATCATAAGCAATCTCCAGAGACAGAAAACAAGGCATAAAAGCTGAAAGTAAAGCACAGCAGTCATAGTAACTTAGCATCCCAATGCAAAGCATGTTTCTTTACAAGAAACATGCAGATACTGTGGAAGAGTATTTTTAACTGGAGCACTGGTGCATAAATCTTAGGAGCAGTAAGAGGATAAGAACTAGCCTAAAAATAACAATGGAAAATGAATATTGGGCAACATTTTATTTTATAAAATCTAATACAAATGAAAAAGTAAATTATAAGTTAGTAGTTCGTATTATTATACTGTCAGGAGTCTAGGATTGTGATAATGCTAAAACCATTCTGCTGGTATACATCGTGAATGTGATTTACACATACTCCTGCTGGAATGTAATTGCACCCTGCTTACTCATTCAGCTGGCAGAGCAAGGCCGATCCTTTCGATATCCAGTAGTCACTTGGTCTTTTGGAGGGTAATAAGACTGTTACCACAAAATTGGTAGAATGACCTAGTTAAAAAAGCAAAGAGAAAAACTTACCATTTACCTAAGCAATGCAAATCAGTATGTCAACGCAACATTATGGTGGAGAATTTAACCTCCACAACCAGCACATTCAGAACCAAGATTGTTACAACATCCCGTGCCTATTGCATTACAATTCATCTCTCATCACATATCAGTGGGCAGCATCGCTGTCAGCGTCAAATACTATCAGGTAAAGTATTACATAATTTCACAAGCAAACAGATTACTTTCAAAATTGCTAAATGACATCAGGGCACTTACCTATAACAACATTTACAAAACCTAAGCTCTTAAAAACAAATAAATGAATAGTCAAGGGCATCAGAAATCTTACTCTATCCACGTAATAAGCAAGTACACCGGGCCAGATTCTGATATCCTTACGCTGAGTAGCACCTACTCCACAAGTGATCCCATTGATTTCAGGTAAGGTGCTATTCAATGTAAGCATATCAGAATCTGTCCCATTTGTTTTCTCAAATATAAAGATTTCATCAAAACAACAACAACCTCAACATGGCCCGATGGATTGCTGGGGTTTTAAGTATTATTTTTGTTATCTTAATTGCAATATCAACATACATTTGGAGGAATTTACTCCATTAATTTTATCAGGACTTCAGTAGTCTCTATTCAAAATGCGACCGTTCTGCCTTTCACAAATAGATATGGTTATGTATTTATAGAAATTGCTATATTTGCTATTGCGAATACCTAGGGATTTTTTTGAAAATACTAAGACAATTTTATTTAGGTAGCTAAGGAAACTCTCAATTTTTAAGAGTGACCATTGTAAAGTAAAATACTAAGTAGTGGAAGTTCATGAACTGAAGAAACCTTCTCATATTAGGTTTCAGAGTAGCAGCTGTGTTAGTCTGCATTCGCAAAAAGAAAATTAGGCTAGCTCAGACCGAGGACAGTATGTATACATAGCTACCAGAAGCACTCTGATCAAGTCCAGGACTAGTCCTGATTTCTTGATATGGGAAAGACAGTTCAAAATATAGAGTCAAAGTAAAAAAAGGCAATAAAAAGTTTTGCTTGAAGCCCAAATAATCTCTCTCTTCCATTCTGAGACATATCCTTCTTGGTGACATCTAGTGAGTCTGTAGAAGGACCTTTTCAGTCTTTGTGGAACATTCAGTGTCTAGACCTAAGAGGAGATGTCTGGTTTTGATTAAATCTGACCATGAATCTGGGTTAAGAGGTCTGGAAACAGAGGTTCCAATGACCTCCTCAGGAAAGCCCCATAAGCAACAAGCCCAGTCAGGAGCTACTAGAAAAAAATGGGCTCTCTCCTGTTTACCTTGCTGATTACATAAGGAACAAGAGGGAGAGCAGGAAACATACAAAAGAATCCCTGACTTCAAGTTAATAGGAAGGCATCTGTCAAGGAAGCAGGCTGTCTCTGCTCTTGAACGGAACACAGGATACTTTGGATCTCACATACGCAGCTGTAACTTCACTGACTTTAGCTACTCCTGGTTTGCCACCTTTTGAAGACAGGCTTTATTACAAATATGCTCATGCACTGTTCAAGTGATCTTGACACCTTTGGTTAAGACTGTGAAATGCATCAGTGCCATCCATGTACTACTGCTGCTTCTGCATCTCTGGCATGTGAATGAAGGCAGTAGATTCAAAAACACTTAACCACATCTTTTTAATGAAAAGACATTAAGCTTCAGCATCATTAGCTTAATCAACATCAGCTCAATGACATACTTCTGCACTGACACAACCATGATCATCATGACATATGCAAAATCTCATTAGCATCATGGCACACAGTCACTTTAGCATCTCCAGCACCTTGACAACGTCTGAGCAAACAATTAGAAGTCAAGTTTTCATGGTGCCTCATCACCCCTCCCTTTATTGCTGTTGTGAACAGAGGCACCTGATTGCTTGGAGCAGATTCCCAGCATTCTGCTCCTGCACATTTTCCATTACAAGTAAGAAGTGAATGAAGGCCTTGCTAACTGTCATTTTATAAAAGAGGCTGGACATTCTCTCTGCAAGAAGGAAAACGTGTTGAGAACAACACTATCTAAACAAAGACAATAGAAATAAAATCACACTGTACATGGAAGATACAAACACTAAGAAGGAAAATCAGGCAATGTCTCTAAGGGGAAACTGTGAAAGAGCTGCATGTGCAGGGAAAAGGAATTGTCAGTCGTTGTGGTTTCCAGAGGGCACACTTATTTCATGTGACCTCTGTATCACCTGATATTACTAAGTTCTTTTAGCTGACTAGTCAGCTTCTGAATCTCGCATCTGAAGCTGAAACTTAGCAGTGTGGAGCTAATAAAATCTACTTGTATTTGGAGAGTTATTTTTTGCAGAGTTATACTATTGCATTGATAACTCCATATTGCAATAGCTTTATCAAAAAGCTAAGTATTATTTATTTAGAACAAAAGCATTTCAGAGACAACAGAAATGAAAACAATCAACAGTCTACATGCTTGCTTGTCTTTCTCTAAGGCTTAACCTGAGAGCATTCCCTCGGAGCCAGGAAAGCCTCAATTGCTCTCAGCCATTCCCGCAGAACCTGTGTCTCTCTTTCTTCTCAGTCTTCTTAGATTATTACACAGCAAATAAATAACATACAGAGAAAGGTGGAATTGTTTTGACAAAGAGGCCACAGGCCAAATTTGAGCTCTTATTGCAAACTTAGGAAAAATTCCTTTTGAATGACTTATGCTCATGACTTCCATTTAAAAGGTCAGATGTCTGATTTTGATAAGAACTATCATTTTAAAGAAACAGTTACCTGTGGTAGAGAGTGTCCCAGCTCTGGCTCCAGTTTTATAAAGTGGTGACTGATACAAAGAGGGATTTGGTTCATAATTTCGATGGGGCTCAAAATGCACCACTGGCAACATTGGATTCATTTGTCTAGGTAAGGCATCTTCTATAACCATCTCTTCATCATCCCAACGACTGGCATCCATGAACATCCCATGTACCAATACACCATCTTCTGGAGAGGGTAACTGAAATAAACAGCAGATGACAAGAAAGCAAAATCTCCAAATTTATGAACAAAAAAAAATGAACGGAATGATCAAAGTTGGATGACATGTTCACATCACCACAAGAAGTTCTAGATTCCTGGGGGAACAGGACGGAACACGTACTGTGACGGGGCAAGGCCAGATGGCTATAGAAAAGTAGTGGGAGATAGATATATTAGCTCCAGGCTCAACAAATCCCTGGTACCAGGATAAGTGAAATGGCAGCTGCTCCAGGTCAATTAAGACACCTGGGGCCAATTAAGAACTTTCCAGAAGGCAGGGAGAATGCTAGGTTGATTGGGACACCTGAAGCCAATCAGGGGCTGGCTGAAACGAGTTAAAAGCCTCCCAGTTAGTCAGGTGGGTGTGCATGTCAGGAGCTGTGGGAGGAAGTTGTGCTGTTGGAGAGGCTGAGTAGTACACACCGTATCAGGCACAAGGAAGGAGGCCCTGAGGTAAGGGTGAAGTGGAGCTTGAGGAAGTGAGGGCAGCTGTGGGGGAAGTAGCCCAGGGAATTGTACATGTCATGTTTCTAAAAGGTCAGCTACAATAGCTGATACTATTAGGGTCCCTGGGCTGGAGCCTGGAGTAGAGGGTGGGCCCGGGCTCCCCCCACTTTGCCCCCTGATTAATCACTGAGACTGGGAGACAACAGAGACTGTGCAAGGAAGGATAACTTCTCCTCACCTCCCTCGCTGACTTATGATGAAAATGGCTCAGTAGACTGTGACCCTTGTCTCTAGAGGGAGAAGGGTTACATGGAGGGTCACAGTGAGCCTCTGAGGCTAGCGAAATCCGCCAGGAAACGCGGGACCCACGGAGGCAAGGACAGAGCTTTGTCACAGTACATAGAAACCTCTACCACTACAGCTGCCTGAAAATTATCTAATTTTCAAATTTTGGATGAAATTTTTTTGTGACAAAACACAAGGAAAACACAACATAAAGTCCTGACATTCAAAGCTTTATGTGTTATTGAACAATAGTATTAATCTTAGATTATGCAGAGTCAATGTCAATTTTTGCTCAAAAGAGATGATAGGAAGGATTTTTATTTTTACTTTGGTATTGATAATAAACATCCAAAATACCTGCATATCCATAGGTAATTCTTGTCCAAATTGGCACACTTTTAATGCTTCTGTAACTTGTGCTTGATCTCGATAAACAGGGATGACATTATAGCTGAAACTAAGCTCATCTATTGGTAAATTATATTTACGAGCATGATTTTGAAGAGTGCCTGGCAAATTGAAAAAAAAGTATTTTTTAAATAAAATTGGGAGAGGGGTCAGTTGCTCACTTGACCTACTGTAAATGGGAACAAGACATTTCACCCATGCAGCAGAGCTGCCTGCATGTTTATTACTGAGAATAAAAATGCTAAAAGCTACCATCTTGATATCCATTAGAGATGATTGGGAATTTTCAATCAAAATCACTATTTGGTGGAAAATGCAGTTTCTGCAAAACTGAAATATTTTGTAGGAATATTTTTATTTTGCTGAAACTTTTCAAATTTTCATTTGGAAAATCTAAACAAAAGATAGGTTTCAGAGTAGCAGCCCTGTTAGTCTGTATTCACAAAAAGAAAAGGAGGACTTGTGGCACCTTAGAGACTAACAAATTTATTTGAGCATAAGCTTTCGTGAACTACAGATCACTTCATCGGATGCATGCAGTGGAAAATACAGTGGGGAGATTTTATATACACAGAGAACATGAAACAATGGGTGTTACCATACACACTGTAATGAGAGTGATCAGGTAAGGTGAGCTATTACCAGCAGGATAGAAAGAAAAAAGAAAAAAAAACCCTTTTGTAGTGATAATCAAGGTGGGCCATTTCCATCAGTTGACAAGAACGCGTGAGGAACAGTGGGGCGGGGGGGGGGAGAATAAACATGGGGTAATAGTTTTACTTTGTGTAATGACACATCCACTCCCAGTCTTTATTCAAGCCTAATGTAATGGTGTCCAGTTTGCAAATTAATTCCAATTCAGCAGTCATACAATCATAGAATATCAGAGTTGGAAGGGACCTCAGGGAGGTCATCTAGTCCAACCCCCTGCTCAAAGCAGGACCAATCCCCAATTTTTGCCCCAGATCCCAAATGGCCCCCTCAAGGATTGAACTCACAAACCTGGGTTTAGCAGGCCAATGCTCAAACCACTGAGCTATCCCTCCCCCCAACCCCCAGTCTCTCGTTGGAGTCTGTTTTTGAAGTCTTTTTGTTGCAATATTGTGACTTTTAGGTCAGAGATCGAGTGACCAGAGAGACTGAAGTGTTCTCTGACTGGTTTTTGAATGTTATAATTCTTGAAATCTGATTTGTGTCCATTTCTTCTTTTATGTAGAGACTGTAGTGATTGTCCAGTTTGGCCAATCATGGTGGAATTGTTGAAATCATGGTGGAATTTCAACAATTTCCAACCCACCATCAACCTCAGCCTGGACCAGTCCACACAACAAAGCCCGTTGCCAACTGTGTCCACATGTCTATTCAGGGGACACCATCACAGGGCCTAATCACATCAGCCACACTATCAGAGGCTCGTTCACCTGCACATCTACCAATGTGATATATGCCATCATGTGCCAGCAATGCCCCTCTGCCATGTACATTGGTCAAACTGGACAGTCTCTACGTAAAAGAATAAATGGACACAAATCAGATGTCAAGAATTATAACATTCATAAACCAGTCGGAGAACACTTCAATCTCTCTGGTCACTCGATCTCTGACCTAAAAGTCACAATATTGCAACAAAAAGACTTCAAAAACAGACTCCAATGAGAGACTGCTGAATTGGAATTAATTTGCAAACTGGATATAATTAACTCCGGCTTGAATAGAGACTGGGAGTGGATGAGTCATTACACAAAGTAAAACTATTTCCCCATATTTATTCCCCCCCCCGCCACTGTTCCTCAGACGTTCTTGTTAACTGTTGGAAATGGCCCACCTTGATTATCACTATAAAAGGTTTTCTTCCCGCCCCTCCCCGCTCTCCTGCTGGTAATAGCTCATCTTAAGTGATCACTCTCCTTACAGTGTGTATGATAACACCCATTTTTTCATGTTCTGTGTGTATATAAATCTCCTCACTGTATTTTCCACTGAATGCATCCGATGAAGTGAGCTGTAGCTCACGAAAGCTTATGCTCAAATAAATTTGTTAGTCTCTAAGGTGCCACAAATACGCCTTTTCTTTTATTTATAGTATGTGACAATGATTTGGATGCTTTTTCTGCCTACTTGAATACAGTCTGTCTAAAACAAAATCAAACTGTGTTCATTTACATGTTCTTTCTTTACTTGTATTCCGATGAAATACTAGTCTTTCAGCTTTCTGGGATTCGGCTGGAGACAGGGCTATGAGACTCTCTCTTTCAGGAGAGGAAAAGAATCAGGTTGAGTGATGCTGTCTCCAAACTTTGGTTTCTGCTTCAGCGAGGAGAGAATTAGCAAAGGCTTTCCTCCTATATATACTTTTCTTGCAGGGCTAAGGCTTGGAAAGACCATCCCCTCCAGTTTCTCTGTATAGGTGTAAAAGTGAAAGGACAGAGCCAGAGAGGGCTGCACACTCTTCTGCTTCTGTTTCTCATACAAAGGCTCCACTTGCCTTTAGTGGGAGTTACTGGGCTGTAGGAAATTCTATTTTTCTTCTTCTTTGGTGGGATGGGGCAAAACAGGACACTCTGCATGTCTCACTAGGGAGGGTGTACTACAAAGACTGGCAATCCTGATTAGAGCTCAGCAGATGGCAGCCAAAAAGAGCTACTGTTTGCTCAAAACCTAGGCCATTTTCAGCTATGTGCACAGAAGAAAGCCCCAAAAGTTGTGGAAAACATATGCAGGGCTTCAGAGCACCATGGACCTGGCAACTTTGTGTCCCAGGACATTTTGTTTTATAGAGCAGGCAACAGGAAAGACAAGCTTTTACGAATGTACATTACTTGTATTGATTTTTTTACCTGTCAGAAATCCTTGTGGAAAAAAGAAACCAGAGATCCAGAACGACTTCGGTTGACCCCTTCTGAGCCAGGACTACAATCAGAACATTTTAGTGAATGTTATTTATGAAGTTTCACATTTCCTATTTTACTGCATAGTCTCATAAAATTAAGGGCCATATTCAACTTGCTGTAAATTGGCACAATCTCACTGACTTCAACTGCACCCACATACAGGAGAGCTGAGTTTGGTCCCAAGATCGAAACCCTATTCCACAAGATTCAAGTCATGTACAGTTGATTTTATACTTCATTGTGGTATAGGAAAAAGGATCTTATATAACAGACATGTCCATTTTACCAGCACTTTACACTTATAAAGTACGCATGCTACAGCTGGCTCCTACAGTGGTTATCATTAAAATCTTGTCAAACTGCCTTAAGAAATAAATAATGTATCATAGTATTTGTACTGTTTCTTAGATATTCCCTGTGGCAAACAGAGAGAAATACAGGGAACACTGCAAACACTGAGTTAATCACATCTGTTTATCTAGGGCAATATGGACAGTGACCAATGTATCTCCATAACAGGTTGCCCCAAGTCCCCTGATCCTAACAACCCTTGACTTTGCAGTCGAATCAGAGATAAGCCTAAGCCAAAACATTTGGATCCAGATCTCAAAGCTCCCAAAGTGGTAATTACAGAATTCCAGGCTGCCATACAGAACACGGCCAATAGGCATGCTACATCCTAGTGGGCATGGGCACACTACAAGGAGCATGGTGAACACTAAAGTGGAAAAAGTGGTATTTCTACATTAACGGCAAGGAGGGGCACATCTCAAAAGGAAAAAACTCCAGAGGTTAGGTCTGCGAAGCAACCACAATCTCAAATGCTTGTCCAGTTCCTAGCCAAACCTTTTGAAGATCCATCATGTAATCCTCTCACGGCATACTGATCACCTCTGAAGAGACTTTGAAAATGGGATGTTTGAAGGTGGAAGGAGTTGTGGGAAGGGAAAGCTAAGGGCTGTGAGGGGGGAGGGATAGCTCAGTGGTTTGAGCACTAGCCTGCTAAACCCAGGGTTGTGAGTTCAATCCTTGAGGGGGCCATTTAGGGATCTGGGGCAAAAATTGGGGATTGGTCCTGCTTTGAGCAGGGGTTTGGACTAGATGACCTCCTGAGGTCCCTTCCAACCCTGATATTCTATGAACCTACAGGCATTGGTAATGCCTGCAGTACCAGTGAGTCCGTGCCGGTACTAGTAACAGCGAAAAGCTTATGGTGGAGATCCGGAACCGTTAATAAATATCAGTACGTGCCTTACTGAAGGGGAAGGGAAATGGAAAACCTACCATGACTGGCATGGCTATCAGTCCCAGATGGGGCATGATCTCACCCACCGTGGCACAAAGGAAAATGCTGAGATAGCTGAGTTGTGGGGAATGCAAGTAGCTCCTTTTCAAGAGAGTAGCAAGAGCAGCTCCCCAATTCACTCCTCCCAGTGCCCCGATGGCATTATGCCTTTCCTATGAAGCACAATGGCATTTGTGAATGAAGGCAGATTGAAACCATGTCTCTAGAAATGGATAAGGCCAGTATTTGGATCTGGGTTACTCTTGCCCCTTTATCCAGGATTTCCGAGAGCGCTACATGTTGTACAGGTTTCATTTTAAAATTCTGGGGAGAGGATTAAGTGGGAAGTTTGGGTACATTAGGTTTGGACCAAGCTCCCCTTTCAAGCTTCTGGCATGACCAAATTCAGTCCTTGAGCAAGGACCTAACACAGTACCTCATCATAAGGCAGTTTACTTACATCTACAAAGGTTGTCCTTAGTACAAGGTCTTTTACCCATCCTCCTAATGGCTTCAGAGAAGGGTATGCTGCATTGGCCCAGAGTGTGGGAACTTGGTTGTTAAGAAAACTGTTGTATACTTTCTCCATCTCCTCCGACATCACCACAAAACCAGCAATAGCTTTGTTGAGGGTTTCTAAAGAGCTCTGAAAAATAAAAAATGTTATTGTGTACCAAACCATAAACACCTTTACTGAAGCTGAATTTTTGCAATGGCTGTTATGGGAGTTGTGGATCCCATGAACTTCATCTAAAATAACACTCACGGCCTTTAAATGCAGCTGTGTGGACACGATAATAAACATTTGAATCAATTTAACGGAATACTGAGAACTGCCAAGTTAAAATCTGGGCTGCATGGGAAACTAAGCGCCTGATCATGATCACCTCTTGCATAGCCATGAACATTTTCAAGTCCCAGTCAGAGTTGGCCATTGAGAGAACAGGAAGTCTCATTGATATAGTGGCCTGTCACACGACCCCTGTGGGTGGGTCTCAGATTCTGTGTTTTCTCTGGGATCACTGAGTTTACAGAGCTGTCAGAGACAGGAAAGCAGTGCAGAAGAAGAGACAGTATCTCTCTCCTCTACCCACCTTCCTGAACTCTGGCTGATGAGGAAACAATGGTTATTTTAATTGGCTGGAATATTTTTAAATAATTTTAGATAGGTTTTACTGCAAAAATAAAGGATATTTTGAATAAAATAATGTATACAGTGACTTTTGGCACTGTACGCCTCCCTCCCCACACAATCAGATTGTGGATTTTCATTTGATTTACGGTCACAAACCACTAGCCTGAACCTTTTATTTTCCTTGTACTCTGGTCAAACGTTTTTCCACCCAACATTAGTACTGTTTAAAGAATACTCTCTTCTACAACATTTTGACAGCAAGAGTAAGCATAATTCCTTGCACCTATAACAATCTGTGCAGCCCTTCTTAGGTAAGGAGTTTAAATAATTTCTCCAGATGCTAATGATGAAATCCACCTAGCAAAACTACCACGTGGAAAAGTATGCAATGGTTGCAAACATTTAAACAAGTGATCCCACACCATAACAGAAACAGCTATTTAGGGCTAGATTATTCGTTACAGAAACCTTGGTCCCTCCTCTTCGCTGCCTGTGGCACATAACAGCCTAGTCTCCTGTGGGCTGACATACTTTGGTCTCATTTCAGTTGCTGGTGGCCTGTGATATGCAGGAGGTCAGCCGTGATGAGCTAGTGGTCCCTTCTGGCCTTAAACACTATGACTCTATACACAGCCATGTCTAGTCAGTTTCACTAGGGAGGAAGGGAGTAATTTACTACTCCTCTTTAAGGGGTGTAGAGTACTCACCCTCTTGCAGTCAGCCAGCTTTGTCTGCTCCTTCACCTGCTGTGGGAGGAACATCTCAGGAAGAGCCCCTGCAGGAGTTGTGATTGTGGGTAACCCTTAGATGCACTGCACCACGAAGGGGAGGGAGCCCTTACACCCCCACAGCGCACAGGACAGGGGTACAATCTAGCTATAGAGCTTCCGGTAACACTGCTACCCAATGTAAAATGATTCAATTAAGTGTCATACTCTTAACAAGTCAAGCAGATTGTTGAACCGATCCACTTCTTGTCCAAGTACAGTAGTTAAAGAGTCCACACGTCCTTTGTCATCCTTGACAAAAAGGCTTTCTGAAGCAGTGTCTATCTCCAGTTTTCCTGCAATAGAAACCTTTGTTTATCACTCAGGAAGATCTGGTGTCACTACAGCGAGGGAAGAAGGAGAGGAACAATGTTATCCCTCGATTGGAAAACTGCCAGTTTCCTTCCTGATGAGCTGTCTCCAAGTTCACTTCTGCTGGGGAGCTCCTAAGGGACTGGCGGGAAATAACCCCCCTGCTTGCTCCCACCCAATTTTTGGAGTAGCTGCAGAGTTGCTCTGTGTTTGCTACAGCAACCTCGGGTCTTGAGTCGCCTCCACCATGCCCACCTTCCCTCACACAGGGAGACTGAGCAATGGATAAGGCTATGGTTTTCTCATGGAGGTCGCGGAAGACACGGAATCCATGACTTCCAAAGACCCCCGTGACTTCAGCCCGGGAGCAGCAGGGAGCTGTAGGGTACCCCCGCCGTCTGAGGCAGCGGGCCCCCAAGCTCTCATCTGCCATGGGCAGTGGAGGTACCCCGCAGCTCCCAGCCGCTGCAGGCAGAGGGGGTACCCCGCAGCTCCCGGCTGCTGCAGTGGGACAGGGGACCCCCACTGCCACCACAGGGCAGGGGGATCCCCGCAGCTCCCTGCTGCCGCTGCAGGGCAGGAGGACCCCCGCAGCTCCCCAGCCACCACCACAGGATGGGGGACCCCTGTTGCTCCCCACTGCTGCTGCAGGGAAGGGGGAACCCTACAGCTCCCCAGCCGCTACTGCGGGGCAGGGGGACACTGGGAGGTCCCCATTGCGGTGGTGGCAGGGGGATTCCCATAATGCTCCCCGCTGCTGGTGAGGGGGCAGGGGGACCCTGGAGCTCTGAGGTCCTACAGGTGGTGGGGCCCCCCAGAGCTCCCAGCCACCCCGCAGCTGCCCAGTCCCATCCATTTTGTCATAGATATTTTTAGTAAAAGTCAGGGACAGGTCACAGGCTTCTGTGAATTTTTCTTATTGCCCGTGATCTGTCCATGACTTTTACTAAAAATATCCATGACAAAAATCTTAGCCTTAGTGATGGATCATTGAGTGGTGCACCCACCAGTCCCACTCCCCTTCTGAATCCCTTCTGGGTAACGATGTGCAGGGAAGCCTGGGTAGAGCTATGATCTGTGTCCCACAGGGACGCAAAATCTTCCATGTAGCAGAGAGGCAGCAGGACCCAGTGCCCTCCATACCCTCACAGGAGGGGCAGGATTTGTCCCTAACAATATACATGTTTGGACAAGAAAGCCCAGAGACTCAACTGGTACAAATCAGCTGAACTGAAGTCAATGGAGTGGTGCCAATTTCCCCCAGTTGAAGATCTGGCCTCTTGTTGTTAGATTAAATTTGATTCTTCTCATGGTGCTGCTGTTTAACATGCAGAACTGTGAGCATGAAAACAGTTCACCAAATACAGAGTCTACAAACAACGTTTTCCCTTGAAAATAAAATGTACACTTTAGTGAGAAAAATTTCCAAAACTTATGTTTGAAAATCAAGAAGTTCCACCCCTCTCCAAAGAGAAACCATTAAACCATTTGACATTAAAAACATATTGAAACACATTCTTTTTAAAATGGGAACAAATTAAACATCTTCACTATGATTACGGAGCAGAGAATTTCAGTGATATTTCGCTAGCTGGGGCAAGAGTTTAGAAAAAAACACCACATGCAGATAATTGCACCTGACGTGTTTGCATATTAACAGCACAGTGGTGCATAATTTAAAAAACTGTAATTATTGTACAAGGATTTAACAGTCACAACTGTTTAGAAAATCTTATGTTCTGACAAACTAATTGGTATGACAGGATATCATAGCAACAAGATTCAGCCTTTGTTCCGCTAAGGGAATCTTCATTGTTTTCTGGTGAACAGTTTTAATGACACATTCCCCCAGCTCTTAGGCACATTATTTTATGGAAGGATCTCTTAACACTGCATTTATATGCAATAGCTAAATCTCACAACATAATTTATGCCCTCACACTGCAATCAGAACCACATGGTTGGACCCTTCTGCCTGCTTGGAATCCCACTGCAGTCAATGGGGTTCTGTGTATGCATAAGAGCCTGGCAGCATGGACTCCCATTGACTTGCTCAGGATTTTCTATGAGGGTAAATGATGACTCCCTGTGCAAGTTTGATTGCTGAACTGGGGCCTTTAGTTGCACATCTTAAACTTCCTGTCCCAATGTGCAGAGACTCCCCTTTGTTCTCCACTGCGCAGGTTGTTAGTGGCAGTTAAGCTTGCCCCTCTTCTTGAATAGGTGCCGGAGGGAAGATATTTAAGAGTGGCTGTTTAGAAAATGGAAAAGGGAGAATGCCTTTGGGAAGGCAGGTCTCCACAGCCAGGCCATACAGCACTGGGTTTAGCCCCAAGCTGAGAATATTTTCTGTTTCTGTTCTCATTTTATAGGCCGTCCTCTCACACTCACAAATAAATATTAAGGAAGAGATCTTTTTGACTAAGAAAAATCAGGAAAACTCGTAAGCGTGTGCTTTACTTTAAAGCACGTACTTAAAGTCCATTGACTTTTACAGGATTTAAGCACCTGAATCACCACCCTTCTCTGGGGATGTCTTCCCCACTGTGTCTATATACCACACACAACTAGCAGGATATGCCATACTGGATCAGACCACTGGTCTCTCTCTGCTCTATCTAGTCAAATATCCTGTCTCCAGTAATGGCCAGTATCAGATGCTTTAAAGGAAGGCATAAACCGTTATCACTGTGCAATAACATAGCTATGATGACAGTGTAGTCTTAACCCCACACAGCTGTTGATCGTTTTACATTCTGAAGCATAAAAGTTGTTATCCTCTATAAATGTATATTCTAGCTAGTGTAAATCTGGATATTTTGATTATCCATACAAAATGTTTTGAATTCTAGTATGTTTTCTGTCTCAGTAAACACTTTGGGGCATGATTTTCAAAGGCACAAATGATTGTTAGGTGCCTAACCATGCCTTGTCCCTGTGAAAATCTCCCCCGTATGAAGCAAGTGCTATAGGTTAATTATGAATTGTTGGTTTTTTTCCCTTTTCTCATTTAAAGTACAGTATATTTTTGATTCATTTTAACAAGTTCTGTTTACATGTAGTTACATGTATGTTTATTGTTTCAGTGTGGAGATACATTCATGTCTGATACCACCATATACCTCCAGTGATAACACTTTTCCTAGATAAGGAATTAAGCAAAAGGTTCTTTATCAACAAACAAAACAAAACAAACATATTTTTCCCAAATACCATTATATATATGCAGTAATATTGACAAAAACACATTAACAACACTATCCTACCAGACAGTTTTGTCAAGATAGTGCTAGCAAGCTCTTGAACAATTTCATCATTGCTTTTTCCTGATCCTTGTGCAGTTGATCTTGGCTGAACCTCAAGTATTGTTGTGATTAAAGTGCTAGTCTCTTTACGCTGCAAAGAGAAAAACAGAAAAGCCGTGTACCTTTAAAAATTTGCCATCACAAGTTATTACTTAAATATTTTAATCTCTCTCTCTTTTTTTTTTAGGTGTTTATATTCAGAACCAATTACTTCCAAGGAAAATTTTATCATTTGTTCATGATATTTTCATTCTTGAATTTACTTGAAAATGTAATTGAAATCTGTAAATAGAACTTTGCTCTGTTTTTAGGTGGCTTTTTTGACCAGCTATTGTTATCATAAGAAATAAGTCCCCATGATCATTGAGTGTGTTATATATTTATCATAATGGGTATCATTTTTCTCAACCTCTCTCTTATAAAATGCATCCATTCCACTGCACTGAATTCCAGACCTTTGATGCTGCTGGAATTCAGTATAAACATTTAAAATTAGATAAAAAAGGTTTGTTAATATTTTCCCCACTGACTTATCTAAAAGTAAAATTAATTTTTGCTGCTTTCTACAGAAAAGTGTGAAATGGGCATTTTTTTCTCAGGATGTTTCTAAATTAGTTCATTAAACTTACTGCAGTATATACTGAATGAGACTATAAAGTTAAGGGAGTTGAGTTAAAATTTTAATGTTTTTAATTATCTTAGTATTGGAAGTTATAAAATCCCTGCTTCAAACCCCTAGGACCAAAGTTTATTAGATAATGTGTAGTTTATCTTCTGTTTTTTTAGGTGGTATGACAGTCTTTTGCTTTTATGGTGCTGGGCCGTAAGCTTATTGCTACATTAGTCTAGTTTTTAGAATTAATATTATACTACAAGCAAAAGTGGATGTTTTTTTAATTCAGTGCTTATGACAGACAAAAGATATTGCTTTTCAATGGTGTACTGTGTGTGGAAGAGAGAGTGTGTAGTTGAGATTTTCAAAGCAGTCTAGGGGACTTAGACACTTAACTTCCACTAAATTAATGAAAGATCATTATGTTATAGTAGCACCTTGAAGCTACCCAACAAGATCAAAGCCCTATTGTGGTAGGTGCTGTACATACACATCATAAGAGACAGTCTCTCTCCTGGAGAGCTCTTAAATTAAATAGATAATTCTAAGGGCGGGAGAAAGGAAGTATCGCTATCCCCATTTTACAGATAGGGAACAAAGACACACAGAGTTTAAGTGACTTGCCTAAGGCCACCAATTCTTTGGTGGAGCCATAAACTGAACCCAGATCACTTGAGTCCCACCCATCTGTGTCTAAATCCCCTAGTCTGCTTTCAAAATCTCAACCACATTATCTAGCTATTTTTAATGAGTGTTTGTATGTGTGTAATGCTGTTTTTCCTAGACTACTATGAGGGTGGCATTTAAGGATTCTGGAAGATTGTTTGGGTCCCTCCAGGGAAAATGCATAAATATAATAAATTAATAAATATAAATGTGTGTGTTCTGAACAGGTTGTCAGTATTCCTTCACATCTCTCATCCGTCTAATCGGGAATTATAATGTCCCATGAGAAGAGGCTGATTTGTGTAAAACTAAGGATAGAATCAATGTCAATAAACAACTGTCCAGCATAAATCGTGGTGCACTTCATTAAAAAGCAGCTTGACAGGAAACTGGTTAAAGAAAACATTCGGGAGTTACATATGGGAAAAAATAAATCTAATGATTAGGGTGGATTGCCTAGCAATTCCTGCTTGTTATTTCTGCTTAACAAACTATAATTATTAAATCAAATTCTCCCTTTAAGCTACATAGTATAATTCATTTAATATCATTAATTTAGAACATGTATTTAAGAAAAGCCTACAAACCTGGAAAGCCAAATTGGCGTTCTCATGCATTCCAAATATTTCTGGGTCGTCGATCAAAGGAAAATGTTCAATATAGTCTTTATAATCTTGCAAACTATCAGCCATAGGGGCAAAATATATACCTGTTACAGAAATGCACATACAGACTCCACATTAAAATGTTTTATTGTGAAATAAATGAGCAAAAATGTATGGAAATGTCAAAATGTATATATTGTATATTATTAGTGAAAAACTTAAATTATTGAAAGCACATTCAAAGAAGTAAAGGAATTCACCACGTAAACAACAAAACATCTATACGAATATGCTTTAAAATACATTTGGATGGTAACATTTTTCATTATGAGTGACAGGCATATATCAGATTCTGACACTCTAAAATTGTTAGAGGCAGAAATTTACAAAGGTAGGGCCAAAAGTCTCACATTTTCATGTTTTGCATTAGCGTGTCTTAGCATTTCAGAGGAACTAGAACTTTCGAAGCAAACAGGTTATATTCTGGAACAGAAAAACAACTGGATATTTGTTGCCTGAGGAAACAATGTAAAAACAGGAGCAGGATATGGGATGTTGCTTGTTATATCCCATAGACAGAACAAACTTTATTTAAAATAAAAAGAAACAAATGGCTTTCACAGGCTTGACTGCTGAGCTGAAGTGGCAACTCACACTGGTATAGTGAGCCCCAGGTTAGTTCCTGACTGGCCTTCCAACTCTCTGGTGGGTCATAACAGTGCTTTTCCTCTTTGGAGGCTTCTAGCTACTCAGCAACTTACACAACTAGGGCTAACTACTCATAACTAATTGCCATCTGTTAACAGCGTAACTACCAGGCCTGGAAGAAGGAAAGACTGGTGTGGCTGAGATGATAAGTGCTGGACTGAAGTAAGTGCAATCTGTCACTGGCCTGTGATGGCTATTCAATAAACTGAAATTAAATTCTCTTCTCTGCTCCCCCTGTTCTTCCAGGGAAATACATATAAAGGGACATGAATAAATGGCATTAAGGGTATTGAAGTTGTGTGTGTAGGACAGAGCAGAGGAGGGTCCAGTGGTCAGGGCACAAGCCTCAGACTTTGGAGATCTGGGCCCAAGTCCTTGCTCCACCACAGAGTTGCTGTGTGACCTTGGGCAAGTCACTTGCCCTCTGTGTACCTCTGTTCCCTATCTGTACAATGGGGATCATAGCACTGCCCTGTCTCTTAGGGGTTCTGGGAAGATAGGTACATTAACGATTGCCAGGCATTCAGAGGCTACCATGATGGGTGCCATACAAGTACCAAAAATAGATACAGAAATGGTGAAGTGGGTTCTGGTGAGTCACTGAGACAGGTGGTTCACTGCCTCACACTGATAACAAGGGAGGTGGAAGAGCCTTTCTGGGGAGGGGGTGAGTGCAGCAGTCCTGAAAAAAGGAATCTTAGGAGTAGCCCAGCTCAAGGAGGAGAGATCCAAACTTGATGGGCTTGACTCTCCACTGCACTGTGCCTTGTGTAGTCATTTGCAACAGTGCAAAGGGGGTATAAAATGCTCCCAAATTAGTGAGAAATGTCCCTCTGATCATCTCTTAGTTTGACACTCTGGCCACATATTTCAGGCAGAGAATGCTGACAATGTGCAGTGCTTGTAGCAGTGGGATCCACCTCAAACACCTGTTGAGCATGGTGCTATGCAGCTTTTCAATATTTAATGGGAAGCAAGAGAGCTCCCCTTCTCCCTGAAGATGGCCAGAGTAAAAAGATTTAGCACCATCAGCAGGATACATTGGGAGTTATAAACCCTACAGCAATACTGAAATCTTCCTGGTTGTGCTAAACTTTTAGCCCCCCTAAATCCTTTAACTGGGCCAGTTCTGGTAAGGACTTTAAAGTACAGCTCTAATCAGAGAAGTAGCTCTGTAAAAATAGCAGTGGAGTTCGAGGCTTGTCATCTCTCTGGCATTTCCAGATCAGATATGCTCAGGTCCCAAGTAAAAATACTTTTTTTTTCCTAATCTGCTATTCCTGCCATTCACCCTGGAATATGCAAGTCAAGATAGGTTCTCACACACAATTACCCAGGATAAAGGTTCTGTAGGCCAAATTCTGCCCTCAATTACACATGCACAAGCCTTTTGTCTTTAGATTATGCCCTTGATGACACCTGGGCAACCCTATTGTCTTCAATGGGTTTGCTCAACTGTAATTTATTGGATTTTAGCAAACAAGTCTGTTGATGTGCAAGAAGGATTAGATACAATCCAGTTCTCTCTTTCTTACGGGGGGGTAGCATCATCCACTAGATATGGCACTAGACAGGAAGTCAGTAGACTTGGGTTCTATTTCCAGTGCTGCCATTGGCTCACTATGTGACCATGAGCCACTTATGAGTTCCTATTTGGGGCGTCATATTTTAAAAAGTGTTTAGATTAAGATGAGCCCTTTTGAGAACCGTGGGAACAGAGTGGACTGAGCACTTTTGCAAATCTCACCCTTGACCTCTCTGTGCTTCGGTTTCCCCATCTGTAAAATGGAGATAATAATGTTTATTCATCTTTGCAATGTGTTCTAAGATCTATAAGTTAGAATTGACAATTATTACCATTAATTGTGTTGGCTCAGCAGTGCTAACTGAAGTATATAATACAAGCAAAAATAGTTTTGTCACTAAATTCAGCAGATATAACTATATTCATATTGTGGGACTAATTTTCCTTTCATTTACACTGGAGTAAATCATGAGTAACTCCATGGACGTCAATGGGGCTAGTGTAGTGTAAAAATAGTGTGAGAAGAGAATCAGGTGCAAGGATCAGAGTAAGAAGTTAACATTTTACATAGTGACTTTTCACAGAAGACCCACATTCTACAGAGTCCCTGAAAATCTTAGGAAGTCCACAACAGACCTCAAGGTTCACAGGTTCTCAAATACTGCAAAATTTGGGCCAAAAGCTTCTTTTTGGAAAATGTACTTCTGAGTCATAGAATCATAGAATATCAGGGTTGGAAGGGACCCCAGAAGGTCATCTAGTCCAACCCCCTGCTCGAAGCAGGACCAATTCCCAGTTAAATCATCCCAGCCAGGGCTTTGTCAAGCCTGACCTTAAAAACCTCTAAGGAAGGAGATTCTACCACCTCCCTAGGTAACGCATTCCAGTGTTTCACCACCCTCTTAGTGAAAAAGTTTTTCCTAATATCCAATCTAAACCTCCCCCATTGCAACTTGAGACCACTACTCCTCGTTCTGTCATCTGCTACCATTGAGAACAGTCTAGAGCCATCCTCTTTGGAACCCCCTTTCAGGTAGTTGAAAGCAGCTATCAAATCCCCCCTCATTCTTCTCTTCTGCAGACTAAACAATCCCAGCTCCCTCAGCCTCTCTTCATAAGTCATGTGCTCTAGACCCCTAATCATTTTTGTTGCCCTTCGCTGGACTCTCTCCAATTTATCCACATCCTTCTTGTAGTGTGGGGCCCAAAACTGGACACAGTACTCCAGATGAGGCCTCACCAGTGTCGAATAGAGGGGAACGATCACATCCCTCGATCTGCTCGCTATGCCCCTACTTATACATCCCAAAATGCCATTGGCCTTCTTGGCAACAAGGGCACACTGTTGACTCATATCCAGCTTCTCGTCCACTGTCACCCCTAGGTCCTTTTCCGCAGAACTGCTGCCTAGCCATTCGGTCCCTAGTCTGTAGCGGTGCATTGGATTCTTCCATCCTAAGTGCAGGACCCTGCACTTATCCTTATTGAACCTCATCAGATTTCTTTTGGCCCAATCCTCCAATTTGTCTAGGTCCTTCTGTATCCTATCCCTCCCCTCCAGCGTATCTACCACTCCTCCCAGTTTAGTATCATCTGCAAATTTGCTGAGAGTGCAATCCACACCATCCTCCAGATCATTTATGAAGATATTGAACAAAACCGGCCCCAGGACCGACCCCTGGGGCACTCCACTTGACACCGGCTGCCAGCTAGACATGGAGCCATTGATCACTACCCGTTGAGCCCGACAATCTAGCCAGCTTTCTACCCACCTTATAGTGCATTCATCTAGCCCATACTTCCTTAACTTGCTGACAAGAATACTGTGGGAGACCGTGTCAAAAGCTTTGCTAAAGTCAAGAAACAATACATCCACTGCTTTCCCTTCATCCACAGAACCAGTAATCTCATCATAAAAGGCGATTAGATTAGTCAGGCATGACCTTCCCTTGGTGAATCCATGCTGACTGTTCCTGATCACTTTCCTCTCATGTAAGTGCTTCAGGATTGATTCTTTGAGGACCTGCTCCATGATTTTTCCAGGGACTGAGGTGAGGCTGACTGGCCTGTAGTTCCCAGGATCCTCCTTCTTCCCTTTTTTAAAGATTGGCACTACATTAGCCTTTTTCCAGTCATCCGGGACTTCCCCCATTCGCCACGAGTTTTCAAAGATAATGGCCAAGGGCTCTGCAATCACAGCCGCCAATTCTTTCAGCACTCTCGGATGTAACTCGTCCGGCCCCATGGACTTGTGCACGTCCAGCTTTTCTAAATAGTCCCTAACCACCTCTATCTCCACAGAGGGCTGGCCATCTCTTCCCCATTCTGTGATGCCCAGCGCAGCAGTCTGGGAGCTGACCTTGTTAGTGAAAACAGAGGCAAAAAAAGCATTGAGTACATTAGCTTTTTCCACATCCTCTGTCACTAGGTTGCCTCCCTCATTCAGTAAGGGGCCCACACTTTCCTTGGCTTTCTTCTTGTTGCCAACATACCTGAAGAAACCCTTCTTGTTACTCTTGACATCTCTTGCTAGCTGCAGCTCCAGGTGCGATTTGGCCCTCCTTATATCTTTCCTACATGCCCGAGCAATATTTTTATACTCTTCCCTGGTCATATGTCCAACCTTCCACTTCTTGTAAGCTTCTTTTTTATGTTTAAGATCCGCTAGGATTTCACCATTAAGCCAAGCTGGTCGCTTGCCATGTTTACTATTCTTTCGACTCATCGGGATGGTTTGTCCCTGTAACCTCAACAGGGATTCCTTGAAATACAGCCAGCTCTCCTGGACTCCCTTCCCCTTCATGTTAGTCCCCCAGGGGATCCTGGCCATCTGTTCCCTGAGGGAGTCGAAGTCTGCTTTCCTGAAGTCCAGGGTCCGTATCCTGCTGCTTACCTTTCTTCCCTGCGTCAGGATCCTGAACTCAACCAACTCATGGTCACTGCCTCCCAGATTCCCATCCACTTTTGCTTCCCCCACTAATTCTACCCGGTTTGTGGGCAGTGAGAGAGCCTGAGTGAGTGTCTGATTGGCTGCTAGCCTGCAGGGGGCGGGCATTAGGGTGTCTGTCTGTTTGCGTCAGGGAAGCCTGGCTGTTTAAAAGTAGCCAGAGCCTCGCGAACCAGCTGAGCGGCAGCGAACTAGCTGAGCAGCGGGGACAGCAGAGCAGCTCACAGCAGGAGTTTGCCTGGGACTGGTAAGTATCCGGGTGTGTGTGTGTTTGCTTGCTGAGGAAGTATCCGAGCGTGTGTTTGCTGGGAGGGCAGTGAGAGAGCCTGAGTGAGTGTCTGATTGGCTGCTAGCCTGCAGGGGGCGGGCATTAGGGTGTCTGTCTGTTTGCGTCAGGGAAGCCTGGCTGTTTAAAAATAGCCAGAGCCTCGCGAACCAGCTGAGTGGCAGCGAACCAGCTGAGCAGCGGGGACAGCAGAGCAGCTCACAGCAGGAGTTTGCCTGGGACTGGTAAGTATCCGAGTGTGTGTGTGTTTGCTTGCTGAGGAAGTATCCGAGCGTGTGTTTGCTGGGAGGGCAGTGAGAGAGCCTGAGTGAGTGTCTGATTGGCTGCTAGCCTGCAGGGGGCGGGCATTAGGGTATTAGAGACTTCTGTCTGTGGGAAATGGAAGGAGATACACTACCAATAATGTCCTCTGTGGGGCAAGAGACATTTTTCTCAATAAAAAACTAGGGAGACTTTAACTAAGCTTGTTATCCAGTTCTTAGACACACAGAGAGAACCAGACCCCATTGACTGATGCGAGATCCATCACAGAAAGACCAGAATTTTTCTACAACACAAATACAGAATTAAATACACAAAATCATAAAAAAATGTGATAGACAAACAGTTTGCATTAACCCAAATGGAAATCCTCTACAATTCTAATTGTATTTACCTGATTCGGAGTATTTGTAATCATATTCTAATGTTTCAGGAGAAAAAAACCTCTTTAAGACTGTACGCAGGCACCTCTGATCCCAGGTGTCTGTAACTCGCCCTCCATAAGTAATTTCACCTGAAACAGTGTTTGATTTTTACAGATTACAATGTCATATAACAATTCACATATTAAAAAGCTTTTACTTTTTAAAATGTTAACATTCATCTTTCCTAGAATCCAGGATAGCATGATTTTTGTGCGTCACTTTAATGGAAATAAGAGTGTTTAACTGTCAGAAAGATTTTTTTTTACTCATTAAAGTGATTGATAAAATCTGACACTGCAATACATCTAAGTCAACTAATAAAAAAATATCAGATTTTCAAACAAGTTGCACACACAATTATGTGCCTAATTTGAGCATGTAATTACTGCAGCTATATATGTAAACTAGCGAGAGATATAAAGGATAACAAGAAAACATTCTACACATACATTAGAAGCGAGAGGAAGACCAAGGACAGGGTAGGTCCGTTACTCAATGAGGGGGAAGGGGAATACTAACAGAAAATGTGGACATCGGAGAGGTGCGTAATGACTTCTTTGTTTCGGTTTTCACCAAGAAGGTTGGTGGTGATTGGACATCTAACACAGTGAATGCCAGTGAAAATGAGGTAGGATCAGAAGAGACTAAAATAGGGAAAGAACAAGTTAAAAATTACTTGGACAAATTAGATGTCTTCAAGTCACCAGGGCCTGATGAAATGCATCCTAGAATACTAAAGGACCTGACTGAGGAGATATCTGAGCCATTAGCAAATATCTTTGAAAAGTCATGGAAGACAGGAGAGATTCCAGAATACTGGAAAAGGGCAAATATAGTGCCAATCTATAAAAAGGGAAATAAGGACAACCTGGGGAATTACAGACCAGTCAGCTTAGCTTCTGTACCCAGAAAGATAATGGAGCAAATAATTAAGCAATCAATTTGCAAACATCTAGAAGATAATAAGGTGATAAGTAACTGTCAACATGGATTTGTCAAGAACAAATCATGTCAAACCAACCTGATAGCTTTCTTTGACAGGGTAGCAAGCCTTGTGGATGGGGGGGAAGCAGTAGATGTGGTATATTTTGACTTTAGTAAGCTTTTGATACTGTCTCTCATGACCTTCTCATAAACAAACTAGGGAAATGCAACCTAGATGCAGCTACTGTAAGGTGGGTGAAAAACTGGTTGGAAAACCGTTCCCAGAGAGTAGTTATCAGTGGTTCACAGTCATGCTGGAAGGGCATAATGGAGTGGGGTCCTGCAGGGATCAGTACTGGGTCCAGTTCTGTTCAATATCTTCATCAATGATTTAGATAATGGCATAGAGAGTACACTTACAAAGTTTGCGGACAATACCAAGCTGGGAGGGGTTGCAAGTCCTTTGGAGGATAGGATTATAATTCAAAATGATCTGGACAAACTGGAGAAATGGTCTTAAGTATATAGGATGAAATTCAACAAGGACAAATTCAAAGTACTCCATTTAGGAAGGAACAATCAGTTGCACACATACAAAATGGGAAATGACTGCCTAGGAATGAGTACAGCGGGAAGGGATCTGGGGGTCATAGTGGACCACAAGCTAAATAAGAGTCAACAATAATGCTGTTGCAAAAAAAGCAAACATCCTTCTGGGATGTATTAGCAGGAGTGTTGTAAGCAAGACATGAGAAGTAATTCTTCCTCTCTACTCCGCACTGATTTGGCCTCAACTAGAATATTGTGACCAGTTCTGGGCGTCATATTTCAGGAAGGATGTTGACAAATTGGAGAGAGTCCAGAGAAGAGCGACAAAAATGATTAAAGGTCTGGAAAACATGACCTATGAGGGAAGATTGAAAAAGCTGGGTTTGTTTAGTCTGAAAAGGAGAAGACTGAAGGAGACATGAAAAGAGTTTTCAGGTATGTAAAATGTTGTTACAAGGAGGAGGAAGAAAAATTGTTTTTCTTAACCTCTGAGGATAGGACAAGAAGCAATGTGCTTAAATTGCAGCAAGGGAGGCTTAGGTTAGACATTAGGAAAAACTTCCTAACTGTCAGGGTGGTTAAGCACTGGAATAAATTGCCTAGGGAGATTGTAGAATCTCCATAACTGGAGATTTTTAAGAGCAGGTTAGACAAACACCTGTCAGGAATGGTCTAGATAATACTTAGTCCTGCCATGAGATGACCTCTCGAGGTCCCTTCTAGCTCTATGATTCTATGTAAACTGGGTAGCTGCATCTTATGTGCCTAATTAACCATCTGCATGCACAGTCACTCAATTTGCTGTGTAACTGGAGTAACTGCATATGCAAAATACACATACAATGGTACACACAATTTTCATAATCCATTTTGAATCGGGAAACTCTGGCCCTTAATGTGGTAAAAGAAAATGTGTTGTCTGACAATCTCCTTTCTGGGACTGACTTCTCCCCTAATCTCAGACATTTGAATGGCAGCTCAGACTTGTCCATGGAGCTAGACGGCTGGGACACTACACTCACACCATCTTAGTACTTTCAAAGCTATACAGAAACACTGCCTTCTATATATAATCTCATTAGAGTAATATATTCAACAGTATCTAACTACATACAGGGATCTGAAAAGAGGCCATCATAGGGAGACCGAAAGAACTTTCACGTTGTGGGGCAAATTAGGGGAGGAGTCATTAGGCAGAGCGGGCGCTAGGCATAAGCAGACTAAGCAATTGCTTAGGGCCCTGAGCAGCTCAAGGGGGTTTCCTATTAATTATTAGTATGTGTTGAGCATGGGTGAAGGGCCCACGAAAATATTCCTGCTTATGGCCCCCTATGGGCTTGCATTGGCACTGTAATCAATATTCCATCCTGCCACCTGGCCTTTACCTTAAATTGAGACACTGGCAACACAGCAAGAAATAAGGAAAAGTTCTCAGGGAGGAAGAGATAAGGAGGACAAAAAGAAGGTTCCCCTTTCAGAAATTTGATAGAATTAATCTATTTTAGGAGCAGTGCTTGGAGCAGCTTCCTGCTGATGGACTGTGCTGCAAAGGAATGAAGACCAAGCATGGAGAGCTTTATAGGGGTGTTAATGCATGAGCAAGAGGCAGCTTTGCAGACTTTATTTTCAGTGTCCTAGGCCTTTTCTGCTCAGAATACCTTGTGCAGTCAGTTTTCCACAGCTGTATATGCACTGGCAATTCATTTGATTCCCCTAGCAATAGTTGAGTTTGAGGCTTTCAGGACCAGACATTTATGGTGAAGGGAGATAAATAGGGATGGTGTGTTTCTGAATTGATCAGTTCTCTTAAGACAAATCTGAACAGCTCTTTAGACATTTAACAGCATGTACCATGCTTTTTCTTCAGGTGTTTTAGGAGACGGGCTTTAAAAAAAATAACACAGAAGTGCAAGGAAACCTGGCCATTTAAAGTTAAGTTATGCTTGATAAATAAAAAGAAGAAGGAAGGGGCAGAGTAAGGGGGAGGAGAAATGGAGCAGGAGAGACTTTGCTCATAGGTCTGAAACTTGAACTCCGGCAGCATTTCATTCTGCATGCAGGAAACAAACAAACAAACAAAAACCAGAAGAACCAGTGTTCAAATATCCATCCTCCTTAAACAGAAGTTGGTCCAATAAAAGATATTACCTCACCTACCTTGTCCCTCTAATATCCAGGGACTGACACAGCTACAACTACACTGCATACATCCTCCTTAAAAATATACTAAATAAATGTTCACAAAGTGAACCAAAGGTAATTTTAAGATAATGGGAACTGGGTCCAATACAACTTTGAAGTAACGTCCATGAGGCTGATGCTGAAGTAAAATCAATTTGCTGTAAACAAGCATTTAATATACATGGATGAATGAACAAATCTTTACAACGCAAACTGATAGAATACTTTCAGACGCAATTTGTGCCACAGAAAGGGCTTCACTTAGCAGGCAAGCTTGAAAGCACTTGTATTCATCTCAGAGAATTTACAGGTTTCAGAGTAGCAGCCGTGTTAGTCTGTATTTGCAAAAAGAAAAGGAGTACTTGTGGCACTTAGAGACTGTAACAAAACTATCTGAGCATAAGCTTTCGTGATGATGATCATTTCGTGGATGAAGTGAGCTGTAGCTCACGAAAGCTTATGCTCAAATAAATTTGTTAGTCTCTAAGGTTCCACAAGTACTCCTTTTCTTTTTTAGAGAATTTACAGTAGTTTTAATCTTCAGCTTGACAAAACACAGAACAGAATAATGGGGCCTATTTTTCATTTACATTGGAAAAGCATTTTTTGCTGTATAGTACAGGTAACTAATGGGAAAAATGTAAAACTAGGCAAAGAGAATGAGGAGTCCTTGTGGCACCTTAGAAACTAACACATTTATTTGGGCATAGGCTTTCATGGGCTAAACCCAAATAAATTTGTTAGTCTCTAAGGTGCCACAAGGACTCCTCACTGTTTTTGCTGATACAGACTAACATGGCTACCACTCTGAAACTAGGCAAAGAGAGACGCTTAACTGTTATATTCACATACCTATCTTGTGAAGTAACTACTATAAAAGCAATTCTAACACTGTGGAATACTACAACCAAATTACAGGGTTTGTGATAAAGGAAATATTAAGTAAAAAATTATAAACCACCATGAAATAGATATGTGAAAAGCATTTTCACATTTCAGGGGTAATCTAGAAGGACATCTTAGAATAAGGGATCAGATATGTTTTGCCTAAACCACTGTGAATGTGTTTCTATTTTTTTTTTACTGTAGTCTTTGGAAGACTGTTTTTATTCCTTCATAAATCACTTTAATTATTTTTATCATAAAACTACCATTTTTGTTTCCTGTCTAACTAATTATGCAAACTAAAATCTACTTAGCAGAGCTAAGCAGCAAAGCAAAGAGGAACATTACTGAAATTGTGAAGAAAAATTACCTTAAATTCTTGCTGTCAAAACCTGGAAATTATAATAATCTCTATTCTTGGGTCAGTGCTGACTGCATGGTACCAGTACAGAATGCAATGAGCTCGGAGTTCCAAGCTGTTTTACTTTCAGAAGGAAGTGCCTACCCATTACTATTTTACTCCAGTTTTACACTGTTGTTACTGCACTGAAATCAATGTAGTTACACTCAGAAGCTGGAGTTACACTGTGATGAATCAGGCCCCTGTGTGTTCCTGAAAAGATTTATTAAAGTATAAAGAATTGCTTTTGAACAAAGGCTTTGGTTTGCTATCCTATACAATGGTGATTACTAATGGTTAGATTATCTTTATCAGTCTCTCCACAGTTGCTGAAGAATTTTTAAATCACTTATATTTGACTCTGTAAAGTGAGAGCTGACAATTTTCTTTTCTTCTTGCTCAAGGAGTAAACTAGATATAATCTGCATGATGATTATCTTGTTGCTATGGGTAATTAAGCAGCTGTTTGGATATTGCCACTTTGATATCAGGTTTCCATTGGAGGGGTCATAACTTGATGCTCCTACGTGTCCACAATAGCTCTGAATGCTGAGATTTATATGCTCGGGTCATCAAGTTAGAAGGCTGCTAATTTTCTCCAGTCAGGAGATCCTTCCAAACAGAAACTTTGCAGGATGGACATAGCTTAGGACTTTTCAAAACCACACAGGTCTTTGCTGTTTGGCCTATGCTCTTGATGCCAGTCTGTTAGATAGCATTTGAATGGGTATGTCTAACCTGGAGCTGGAGGTGTAATTTCCACCTCAGGGAGACATACCCATACTAGCTCTGATCGAGCTGGTATGCTAAAAATATAAGTGTGGATGTAGCAGCACAAGCAGAGGGATTGGCGAGGGTACCTAGGGTTTTAGACTAGACCATACGCAGGACAGCTAGCCCATCCCGATGCTCACACTGTTGTGTCTACACTTCTATTTTTAGTGCACTAACTCAATCAGAGCTAGAGTGGCTATGACCACCCAAGACAGAAATTACACTGTCCATTCCAGTGTAGACATGCACTTAGCTAGTGCCTTACCCTGACTCCAACTTTAAAATGCCATAAAAGGTGAAGATTGATTACAGAACCCATATAATTGTATTGACTTCAGTAGGATTCCACGGTTATAAGTAAAAGCATAATATGGCCCTATACAAATAATCAACTTAGACCTGCTAAGTTGTTGCACGTAGCTATATAGCTTAGTCATATCTTGTGTTTATTGAGGAATGCTAGAAGTAGATAACTTCTAATACTGGAGCTGTTAAAATAAAATATCTGAGCACTGTACCTGTTATGTAAGTTAGGGCATCCCAGGGTATCTTTCCTTCTTGGCAGTAAAGATTTAGGTTCAGTAAGGCACATTCTCTATCGCTGTCATTAAATTCATAGCAGATGTTCCACCCAAGAGGTCCAAACTTTTTCCTCTCCTTGAATATTAAATTAAAAGCAAAACTGAGTAAAATTAGTTTGTTCAGGATGCTCAGAGCAATTGTACTGTTAATTCATAGATTCATAGATATTAAGGTCAGAAGGGACCATTATGATCATCTAGTCCGACCTCCTGCACAACACAGACCACAGAATCTCACCCACCCACTCCTGCGAAAAACCTCTCACCTATGTCTGAGCTATTGAAGTCCTCAAATCATGATTTAAAGTCTTCACGGAGCAGAGAATCCTCCAGCAAGTGACCCGTGCCCCATGCTACAGAGGAAGGCGAAAAACCTCCAGGGCTTCTTCCAATCTGCCCTGGAGGAAAATTCCTTCCCGACCCCAAATATGGTGATCAGCTAAATCCTGAGCATATGGGCAAGATTCACCAGCCAGATACCCAGGAAAGAATTTTCTGTAGTAACTCAGATCCCACCCCATCTAACATCCCACCACAGGTCATTGGGCCTATTTACCATGAATATTTAAAGATCAATTAATTGCCAAAATCATGTTATCCCATCATACCATCTCCTCCATAAACTTATCGAGTCTAATCTTAAAGCCAGATAGGTCTTTTGCCCCCACTGCTTCCCTTGGAAGGCTATTCCAAAACTTCACTCCTCTGATGGTTAGAAACCTTCGTCTAATTTCAAGTCTAAACTTCCCAATGACCAGTTTATATCCATTTGTTCTTCTGTCCACATTGGTACTGAGCTTAAATAATTCCTCTCCCTCTCCGTTATTTAACCCTCTGATATATTTATAGAGAGCAATCATATCTTAATGTGGCGTTGTCTTCTGATAGCAATTTCAAATTTTGTAACAGAAATGATAAAGTGATAGATTAGCACAGACCTTAGCAAGGGGCAATGTGTAAGCTTTTTTGCCCCATGACTAAGGCTAAGATTTTGTCAAGGATATTTTTAGTAAAAAGTTACAGACAGGTCACGGGCAACAATGAAAAATTCACAGAAACCCGTGACCTACCCCTGATTTTTATTAAAAATATCCATGACAAAATGGGAAGCCTTGGTAGCTGCCGGTGGGCTGGGAGCTTCAGGGACCCCCACCACCCATGGGGTCTTGGAACTCCAGGGCCCCCTTCCGCTGACAGCTCTGAGCTGCGGGGGTCCTCCCTACCTCCTGCGGCAGCCGGGGACCCTTCAGCTCCCAGCCGGCGCTGGCTGAAGTCACAGAGGTCTTTGGAAGTCACAGATTCTGATTTAATTGGGGATCGGTCCTGCTTTGAGCAGGGGGTTGGACTAGATGACCTTCTGAGGTCCCTTCCAACCCTGATATTCTATGATTCTCCATTACTAAATGGCAGCCTTACCCATGAGTAGCACCTGAAGGCACTGGTCCTCAGGGACACTCCCCCCAAGTCATATTTTCCTCCTGGCTCTTGGGACAGGAGAGGGTAGTAATTTCCAGTTGTCTTATGCCATGAGCACATTGCAACCCCCCCCCCCCAGCAACGGGTCAGCTGAACTTTCGTTCTATCCATTCCCCAACCCTTACTGTACAATTAAAAGCGAAGTATTAGCTTTTGGTCACTTAGGAGATAAATCTCCCTATTACAGATGGGAAAGGTTGTCTCAAAATTCAACCTATCTTCTAATCTTACATGTCTAATCTTACAGCTCTCCATCTGCCCAGTTCATGTAATTCCAAATATTGCATTACTTTTCAAAATAAATAATCCGTGATTTTTTCTTGAAGTGAGATGAATGCAACATTCATGAATAATCTGACAGAAACAACCTAGTACGCTAAGCAAGGATAACATTGCGAACCAGCTGAGCGGCTAACAGCACAGAGGCTAACAGAGGGAGTTTGCCTGGGAGCTGTCTGAGAGGAGGTACACTAAGGGCTGCATTAAGGAGGCTGTGTTGGTGAGTATCTGAGTGTCTGTTGTGGGGACAGTTTGACCGTGTGCTTGATTGGTTGTTTGAAAAGTGTGAATTGGGAGTGCTTTGTTCCAGGTGAGCCTTGAGTGGGTCTGACTGTTATAAAAAGCCGGTCAGCTGCGAACCAGCTGAGTGGCGAATAGCAGAGAGGCTAACAGAGGGAGTTCGCCTGGGGAGAGCCCACTGAGGCTTACATCTTGCCGGCTTCTCTGAGTAGTCACTACAACTCCTGAGGAAGCTCACAGAAGGAAGGTAATATGGACAGGGGGTGTTCAGCTGTTGTGACCTGCACTGGATGTGCCATGTTTGTCTTTCTTCCACAGGACAGAAGCGACTTTGTCTGTACAAAGTGCAAGCTGGTCTCCATACTGGAAGAGAATGTTCAAGCTCTGGAGGAACAAGTATCGACCCTGCGTTGCATAAGAGAAACTGAAGATTTCCTGGACAGATGTCAGGATATGCTTCTACGGACACAATGTTCTGAAGATTCAGAGCAGGCTGCACAGCGGGGACAGGAGGACGGTGAAGAAATTTGGCAGCATGTGACCTCCAGAAGAAGAAAGGGGAGTGTCCATGTACCAGCAACGCAGATACAGGTAAGTAACCGTTTTCATGTTCTCTCCACAAGTACTAATGCGGAGAGTGGACTAGATGATACATCTGAGGGAAGGGAACAGAAGGAGACCTCGCCAATTGGAAGACATGAGATGCACTGTCCTAGAGATGGGGGTTTCACGACCACCGCTCCCAAGAGGAGGAGGCGGGTAGTGGTGGTCAGGGACTCTCTCCTCAGGGGGATTGAGTCATCTATCTGCCACCCCGACTGGTAAAACCGAGAAGTCTGCTGCTTGCCAGGAACTAGGATTCACGATGTGATGGAGAGACAGCCGAGACTCATCAAGCCCTCGGATCGCTACCCCTTCCTGCTTCTCCACGTGGGCACCAATGATACTGCCAAGAATGACCTTGAGCGGATCACTGCGGACTACGTGTCTCTGGGAAGAAGGATAAAGGAGTTTGAGGCACAAGTGGTTTCTCGTCCATCCTCCCCGTGGAAGGAAAAGCCCTGGGTAGAGACCGTCGAATCGTGGAAGTCAACGAATGGCTATGCAGGTGGTGTCGGAGAGAAGGCTTTCGATTCTTTGACCATGGGACGGTGTTCCAAGAAGGAGGAGTTCTGGCAGAGACGGGCTCCACCTAACAAAGAGAGGGAAGAGCATCTTTGCAAGCAGGCTGGCTAACCTAGTGAGGAGGGCTTTAAACTACGTTCACTGGGTGAAGGAGACCAAAGCCCTAAGGTAAGTGGGGAAGTGGGATACTGGGAGGAAGCATGAGAAGGAGAGCATGAAAGGGAAGGGCTCCCGCCTCATACTAAGAAAGCAGGACAAACAGCAAGTTATCTCAAGCGCCTATATACAAATGCAAGAAGCCTGGGAAACAAGCAGGGAGAACTGGAAGTCCTGGCACAGTCAAGGAATTATGATGTGATTGGAATAACAGAGACTTGGTGGATAACTCACATGACTGGAGTACTGTCATGGATGGATATAAACTGTTCAGGAAGGACAGGCAGGGCAGAAAAGGTGGGGGAGTTGCACAGTATGTAAGGGAGCAGTATGACTGCTCAGAGCTCAGGCATGAAACTGCAGAAAAACCTGAGTGTCTCTGGATTAAGTTTAGAAGCGTGAGCAACAAGGGTGATGTCATGGTGGGAGTCTGCTGTAGACCACCGGACCAGGGGGATGAGGTGGACGAGGCTTTCTCCCGGCAACTCACGGAAGTTACTAGATCGCAGGCCCTGGTTCTCATGGGAGACTTCAATCACCATGATTTCTGCTGGGAGAGCAATACAGTGGTGCACAGACAATCCAGGAAGTTTTTGGAAAGTGTAGGGGACAATTTCCTGGTGCAAGTGCTGGAGGAACCAACTAGGGGCAGAGCTCTTCTTGACCTGCTGCCCACAAACCGGGAAGAATTAGTAGGGGAAGCAAAAGTGGATGGGAACCTGGGAGGCAGAGACCATGAGATGGTCGAGTTCAGGATCCTGACACAGGGAAGAAAGGAGAGCAGCAGAAAACAGACCATGGACTTCAGAAAAGCAGACTTTCACTCGCTCAGGGAACTGATGGGCAGGATGCCCTGGGAGAATAACATGAGGGGGAAAGGAGTCCAGGAGAGCTGGCTGTATTTTAAAGAATCCTTATTGAGATTACAGGGACAAACCATCCCGATGTGTAGAAAGAATAGTAAATATGGCAGGCGACCAGCTTGGCTTAACAGTGAGATTCTTGCTGATCTTAAACACAAAAAAGAAGCATACAAAAAGTGGAAGATTGGACAAATGACCAGGGAAGAGTATAAAAATATTGCTCGGGCATGCAGGAGTGAAATCAGGAAGGCCAAATCACACCTGGAGTTGCAGCTAGCAAGAGATGTTAAGAGTACAAGAAGGGTTTCTTCAGGTATGTTAGCAACAAGAAGAAAGTCAAGGAAAGTGTGGGCCCCTTACTGAATGAGGGAGGCAACCTAGTGACAGAGGATGTGGAAAAAGCTAATGTACTCAATGCTTTTTTTGCCTCTGTCTTCACGAACAAGGTCAGCTCCCAGACTACTGCACTGGGCAGCACAGCATGGGGAGGAGGTGACCAGCCCTCTGTGGAGAAAGAAGTGGTTCGGGACTATTTAGAAAAGCTGGACGAGCACAAGTCCGTGGGGCCGGATGCGCTGCATGCGAGAGTGCTAAAGGAGTTGGCGGATGTGATTGCAGAGCCATTGGCCATTATCTTTGAAAACTCATGGCAATCGGGGGAGGTCCCGGACAACTGGAAAAAGGCTAATGTAGTGCCCATCTTTAAAAAAGGGAAGAGGGAGGATCCTGGAAACTACAGGCCAGTCAGCCTCACCTCAGTCCCTGGAAAAATCATGAAGCAGGTGTTGCTCTTTTAAGACTTCTAAAAGCATGCTCCACACCTCGTCCCTCTCAGATTTTGGATGGCTCTTGAGATTCTTAAACCTTGGGTCGAGTGCTTGTAGCTATTTTTAGAAATCTCACATCGGTACCTTCTTTGTGTTGTGTCAAATCTGCTGTGAAAGTGTTCTTAAAATGAACATGTGCTGGGTCATCATCCGAGACTGCTATAATTTGAAATATATGCAGAATGCGGGTAAAACAGAGCAGGAGACATACAATTCTTCCCCCAAGGAGTACAGTCACAAATTTAATTGATGTATTATATTTTTAATGAGCATCATCAGCATGGAAGCATGTCCTCTGGAATGGTGGCCAAAGAATGAAGGGGCATATGAATGTTCAACAGATCTGGCATGTAAATACCTTGTAACGCCAGCTACAAAAGTGCCATACAAATGCCTGTTCTCACTTTCAGGTGACATTGTAAATAAGAAGCAGGAAGCAGTATCTCCCGTTAATGTAAACAAACTTGTTTGTCTTAGCGATTGACAGAATAAGAAGTAGGACTGAGTGGACTTGTAGGCTCTAAAGTTTTACATTGTTTTGTTTTTGAGTGCAGTTATGTAACCAAAAAAATCTGCCTTTGTAAGTTACACTTTCATGATAAAGAGATTGCACTTCAGTACTTGTATGAGGTGAACTGAAAAATACTATTTCTTTTATCATTTCTACAGTGCATATATTTGTAATAAAAATAATAATATAAAGTGAGCACTGTGCACCTTGTATTCTTTGTTGTAATTGAAATTAATATTGAAAATGTAGAAAAGCATCCAAAATATTTACTAAATTTCAATTGGTATTCTATTAAGTGCGATTAATCACGATTAATTTTTTAATTGCAATTAATTTTTTTGATTTAATTGCGTGAGTTAACTGCAATTAATTGACAGCCCTAATTTGTAATATAACTTACAGTTCTAGTTTCTGGAAATTAATGGCTAAATAAGGTTTGCACAAAATACTGCTATTTCAGTTATGATTCCATCAGACGTATTCTGAATATAACAGATTTATTGAACTAATTTTGTAATGGCATCTTAGTACCTCTGCTATCTGAACTAACACCATCAGGTATACCTGAATGATAGCATGGAAGAAGCAAATGCCAAAAATAATTTTCCTCCAATTTATGCCAAGGATATTGTCTTCAAAAAACGTAGTCGTCATCTCTGTGAATGCCCGCCTGATGTTTGCACGAAGTCCTTTTGGAGGCTCATTGGTTACCTGAATTGGGAAAAATAACCAGTTCTTGTTATATGCATAAGTCTGCTCTCTATTTTTTTACTGCAGAGCTGTCAAGTGATCACTTGAATGGCTATCTGCATGTAAATTGTATTTTCTACATTGAGGAGACTCATCTACATTAAGCTTTAGGTTTTAACCAAATGAACACATTGATTATTTCCCCTAGAAAATATGTGGAAATGAAAAGCTATGTTATGAAAATAAGGAAAATTGGAGCAGAAAGAAATTGGAAAAAATGTGCAGGCACAAATTAGAATAAATAAATAAAAATAGCAAAAAGGGTGATTCAAGTACACACTATTGCAATTTATCTGCTTTATTTAGACAACAGCTTCCAGCTTCCGGATCTTGGTTTAGCAGAAGGCTGTCCTACTGGGCAGAAAGACTGTCCAGCCAGCAGTAGTCAGTATCTTGATTTAAATGGATTAGGGTTACAAAGATCAGGAGGGACAGCAGAGTTCATGCCAGGGTAAGCTCTTTCATTCAGCAGGGTATTCCATTTGCTGCTGTCCCAGGCTACATTTGTAAGGAGCTAGAGCTTGCCAGTCTTGAGTGTCTGGATTAGAGTGAAGGTTACTTACGAAACTACTGGAAAGTGCTCAGATCCTATGGTGATGAGTATAGTATAAAAACCTATATAGAACAGAATCGAATGGACCAGACTATGATAGAATCAGTGTGTTGGCTTCAACAACGAAGGTGTGAGTGGTGGACCTTTCTGATTTTTCTGTTTTTTCGCGACGTATGTTCCACTGGGGAAGGGAGAACATTCCTGGAGTTTTATTAAAGGGAAGGGCATGTGCCTCCCACATTCTAATGAGCACAATATGTTACAACTACATTTTCTATAGTATCTTTCACATATAATATATCCCATAATGCTTAACTGAGTTAACTAGTAAAGTTATACCAAGCTAAAAAATAAACAAGAAAACAGAGGGAGAGAACAACAACCTGGTATACACAAGGGATGTATAAAACTGTTGGTTTCAACAGCAGTTCTCTAAGATGACAACCCATAGGGAGCACACTGTCTGTGCCCTGGCATAGAAGCTTGTAGCCTTGAAGAAAACGGTGTCTGATGGGTACACTCACCCCTCCTACCATCTGAAGGGTTCCCCGTAACTCCTTTCAGTTCTGCCATTAATTCAGGAATCTTTAACTCAAGACTTGGCAGAAGTAGGGACGTTGTGTAGGCAGTCATCCTGGAGAACCATGGAAAGTAACCATTTTTTCCTTCTTTAAGAATAGAAAAGACAGTTATTTCTGGAGCAGCGTGTGTATGCCACGGTATAAGGGGCGCCATCAGTCCCCCCCCCACCCCTAGTTTCTTCTTGCTGGAACTCCAAAAGTGGGGAAGGAGAGTGGGCCATGGAATGGACATGAGCAACACATCTTGAAGAACACCAGTTATAGAAAAAGGTAACTGTCTTTTCTTCTTCGAGTGCTTGTTCATGTCCATTCCATATTTGGTGACCCCCAAGCAATACCAACGGAGGCGGGCAGGAGTTCATGGACGTGTAGCTTGTAACACAGCTCTGCTGAACCCAGCGTTGTCTCTGGCCTGTTGTGTGATGGCCTAGTGTGCTGTAAACATGTGAACCGAAGACCACGTGGCGACTCTGCAAATGTCCTGGATGGGGGCGTGTGCCAGGAAGGCTGCCGAGGACACCTGCACTCTCGTTAGGTGGGCCTTCACCAGAGGCGGTGGTTGGACCTGCGCCAGCTCATAACAGGTCCGTGATCCAGGAAGTGATCCAGTTGGAGATCCTCTGAGAGGACACTGGAAGACCCTTCATCCTGTTCACTGTTGCGATGAAGAGCTGTGCCGACCTGTGAAAGCGCTTGGTATGCTCCAGGTAAAACACCAAGGCAGGTTGCATGTCCAAGGCGTTCAGCTGCCTCTGCTCATTGGTCTTGTGCAGCTTAGGACAGAACATTGGGAGGAAGATGTCCTGGTTGATATGGAAGGAAGACACCACCTTCGGCAGGAAGACCGGATGTGGTACCAACTGTCCTTTATATTTGTAGAAGACCGTATATGGCGGTTCCAAGGTCAGGGCTTTAATCTTTGACATTCACCTAGTCGATGTCACTGCCACAAGGAAGGAAACCTTCCACAATAGGTGGGAAAGGGAACAAGAGCCGAAGAGTTCAAAGGGCATACCCGTGAGTATGGAGAGAACCAGATTGAGGTCCCATTGTGGGACAGGATCCCTAACGGGCAGGAAGAGCCTTTCGAGGCCTTTCAGGAACCTGATGGACATCTTGTGCGAGAACACCGGATCAGTGGATGAAAAGCCAAGATGGCAGTAGATGAACCTTGATAGAAGAGAGGGCCAGGCCCTGATTCTTTGAGAGGAGCAGGTATTCCAAGATTGACTGCAGGGAAGAAGCTACACTCAAATGCCCAGTGGGAGAACCTCGTCCACTTTGCCAGGTAAGTCGCTCTAGTGGAGGGTTTTCTACTTCCCAAAAGGACCTGCTTCACCTCCCTGGAGCAGGCTTGCTCCTCCGCGTTCAACCATGCAGCATTCATGCCGTGAGGTAGAGGGAGGTGAGGTTGGGGTGCAGGAGGCGACCGTGGTCTTGCGAGAGAAGGTCTGGGAGGTCGGGCAATGGCCATGGCAGGGCTACTGCCAGATCCAACAGCATGCCGAAGCAATGCTGGCGCAGCCACGCCAGGGCAATCATAATGATTCAAGCCTTATCACTCTTGATTTTTGACAGGAGTCTGCTGACGAGTGGGATGGGTGGGAATTCATACATCAGATCTCCCGACCAGGACAGGGGAAAGGTGTCAGAGAGCCTTGCTGAGGCCTTACAGGGAGCAAAAATGACGACATTTCCTGTTCTGACTGGTAGCGAACAGGTCTACTTGGGGAGTTCCCCACCTCTGGAAGAGCTTCTGGACCGCTTCTGAGTAGTGCGACCACTCGTGGTCAGAAAAGAAGGACCTGCTGAGGCGATCTGCCAGAGTGTTCTTGACACCGGGAAGGTGACAGGCCTCTGGGTGGATAGCATGCTGGATGCAGAAATCCCTTAGGCAGGGTGCTTCTTGACAGAGTGCCGATGAGCGCGCTCCCCCTTGCCTGTTGATGTAAAACATCAAGGCTGTGTTTTCCGTAAGCACTCGAACCACTCAGCTGGATAACTGCAGGAGGAAAACCGCGAAGGCTAGGTGAACCACCCTGAGTACTTTGACGTTTATATGCAACGTCATCTCCTCTGCGGGCCACATACTTTGCGTCCACGTCACGCCAAGGTGCACTCCCCAGCCAAGGGGCGAGGCATCCGATATCAGCGACACCAAAGGTAGTGGGCTGTCGAAAGGGACCCCGTCGAGGATCGTTCCACGGTCAGTCCACCACTGCAACATGGTGAGTACCTTTGGTGGGATGGTGACGACCTTGTCTAGGTGATCCGTGGATGGGGCATAGACCGTAGCCAACCACTGCTGGAGGGGTCGCATCCGGAGCCTCACATAGTGGACAATGTATGTGCACGCTGCCATGTGGCCCAGCAGCCGCAGACAGACCCTGGCTGTCGTGAAAGGAAATGCGGAGACTCCAGTGATGAGGTCCCCCATCATCTGGAACCTGTCATGCAGCAGAAATGCCTTTGCTCTGGTGGAGTCAAGGACCACCCTGATTATCCCTGTACAAAGGATAGAGTTTAACATTGATTTTTCCTTGTTTATCCACAGGCCTAACCTCCTGCACGTTGTCAGCAGCATTGCGATGGTGTCCTGGACCTGGAGTGACCCTTGACCAGCCAGTCATCGAGGTACGGGTAGATCAGGATACCTTGACGCCTGATGTGAGCCACCACCACCAGCATGCACTTTGTGAACACCCTTGGTGCCGTTGCCAGGCCGAAGGGGAGCACTGCAAACTGGTTGTATGCGGATCCCACCATGAAGCGGAGGAAGCAACTGTGTCCTTGAGAGATCACTATATGAAAGTATGCATTCTTCAAGTCAAGGGCAGAGTATCAGTCTCCTGGATCCAGGGAGGTGATGATGGAGACCAGGGAGACCATGCGGAACTTCACCCTCTTGAGAAACTTGTTGAGGAGTCGCAGGTCCAGGATGGGCCTTAGGCCTCCATAGGCCTTTGGGATCAGAAAGCAATGGGAGTAGAACCCCTTGCCCTTGAGGTCTAGGAGGACTTCTTCCACAACCCCTGCCTGCAGCAGGCCTTGTACTTCCTGATGCAGTAGACTCTTATGAGAGGGGTCCCTGAAGAGGAATGTGGAGAGAGAGTGGGATGTGGGGTTTGAAACAAATTGGAGAGTATAGCCCTGCGCCACAGAATTGAGGACCCAATGGTCTGAAGTTATAGACGCCCAGGCTGGGAGGAAAAAAGAAAGGCGGCTGGAGAAATGGAGGGGGGCAGGATCCAGGACAGTGGCTGGAATGTCGCCCTCGGGCACATCCTCAAAATGTCTACTTTGATCCCTGCTGGAAGCGGGAAGAGCCAGCCTGTGTTGAGGCAGATGGCTGCTGGCCCTGATGGCACTTGTAAACCTTGCCCTTCCTATGGAAGGGTTCCTGTCTAGGCTGGCTACGCTACTGATGGGGAGGCTGCAGCTTAAGTTGGTTTCTTTGCTGCCCTGGGGTGTATGGGCCCAGGGTCTTGAGTGTGGTGCGCGAGTCCTTTAGCTCGTGCAGCTTATTGTCTGTTTTCTCTGCAAACAGGGCCTGGCCATCGAATGGGAGGTCTTGGATGGACTGTTGGACCTCAACCGACAAGCCCGAGGACTGCAGCCAAGCCACTCTCCTCATTACTATGGCTGAGGCCATGGTCCGCGCTGCAGAATCAGTCACGTCTGAAGCTGCCTGCAGTGCCGCCCTCACCACTCCCTGCCCCTCTTCCAGGATGGCCTGGAACTCTTTCCTGGGGTCCTCTGGGAGGGAGTCAACAAATTTGGCCATCGACTGCCAAACATTAAAATCATAACAGCCCAATAGGGCCTGATGGTTCACCACCCTCAGCTGTAGGCTTGATGACAAATAAACCTTACTCCCAAAAGAGTCCAGCTTCTTCACCTCTTTATTTTTGGGAGTAGCCCCTGGTTGTCTCTGACTTTCCTGCTCATTGACTGCAGGCATTACTAACGAGTTCGGGGCAGAGTGGGTATACAAGTACTCATATCCTCTTGCAGGCACATAATACTTGTGCTCCGCCTGCTTGGAAATTGGGGGTACCAATGAGGGGGTCTGCCAGAGGGCTTTGGTAATTTTGGCCAGCCCCTCATAAACTGGCAGTGTGACTCTAAAGGGAGCTGCCGAGCTGAGGACGTGGAAGAGGGTGTCAGAGAGCTCCTCCAGCTCCTCAGTTTCTAGCCCCAAGTTCGAGGCTACTCTCCTCAAAAGCTCCTGATGAGCTTTGGCATTGCCCCGGGAGACCGCAGGTGGGGGCCCCATGTTGGCCTCATCAGGGGATGAGGAAGAGGATGTGGCTGCAGCAGGTGCCGCCACCTCTGTGACCTACTCAGCAGGACCTTCTTCCCCCATCTGTTGTACATGGGGGGTCCCAAGCAGCGTGGCCTCCATTTCACACAGGCAGGAGACCATGGCAGAGGGCTTTTCAGAGACTCCCAACACCAACTGATGCTCACGGGTTCCAAGGGTGCCTTGGCATGGGCCATTGACCCTGAGGCCACGATAGTCCTGTCGGTGCTGCGGGAAGGACCAGTGCCACCAGTGGAGGACCTTGACCCACCTGCAGGTGCTCTTGGTCCGACTCCAAGCCCTAGGATGAAGGGCCCTGCTCTGGATACTGTGACTGTACTGAGGGTGACCAGGTGTCTCGGTCCCAGCAGTGTCCACTGCCATGCTCCGAGTGGGATCTGTACGTGGGCGACGACTCACCGCACCGAGATCCCGGTGACCGATGTCTGGCGTATCTGAAATGGTACCCCGGTGATCTTTGCCGAACGCTTCCTGACAGGTGCTGATCCATGGAGTGGGAGCAAGAGCGTGACTGATGCTGCGATGTTGAGCATCGATGCTGGTACGGCAACCTATGTCGGTCGGCCAGTGACCGGTACTGAGAGTCCTGATGGAGGCTTTAGCTGGAGTGGCCTCTAACTGAAGGGGAGTGGCTATGACGCTCCCAGTACTGGGGTCGTGGGGTTGAGTGTGTCTCAGTAGGTCTACGCCATACTACCGGTGACCGACGCTTCGAGCCCGCAAAGCAAGGACCAGAATCCAGAGACTGGCGCCGAGGGCTCTGACTGGTAGGCAGCCCTATGTCCACGGTGCGGTGCCTCTGTGTGGATGAGCACTGGCGGGACGCTCCCTGAGGTGGTGAGCAGAGCTGCACTGACAGATACCGAAGGAATGGTCCAAAGGCAGGCTGACCCCTTGATTTGGGAACTGCCGTCACTGGTGTGGGCGGCACCAGGAGGGACAAGATGTGGAAGTGGAATTTCACCTGTCTGACGACAGCACCAGCAAGTCGCTCTGCACCAAAGCTAGTGAATCCGATCTTACCTGCTCCAGCGCCGACTCTGTAAGGAACACTTTAAGTTGGATGTCCCGCTCTTTCTTAGCGCGAGGCTTAAACCTCCTGCAGATCCGACACCTGTCGCTGAAGTGAGATTCCCCAAACACCTTAAACAACTGGTGGGGGGGGTCACTGACTGGCTTAGGCTTCCTACAGCAGTTGCAGTTCTTAAAGCCCGGGGCATGCCCATCCCGAGCCTAAGTCCCATCTGGGACAATTATAAACTAAATTAAACACACTAAGGGAACTATTTACAAAAGAAAGTTTGCAACGAACAGTTCTAGAGAAAGAAAAGTTTGCCTAAGCAAAGGAACGTTCCAGCACCATCACTGGCAATGAGAAGGAACTTTGGGGGAGGAGGCAGCGGCGCACCTTATACCACAGCATATGTGCGCCACTCCAGAGGGTGCCAGAGTCGGTCCCTTACAGATACCACTAAGGGAAAAACTTCCAGCACCAGTGCATGTGGTGAGCACACACGCCTAACATGGAATGGACATGAGGAAGCACTTGAAGAAGAATAGAGAGCTCCCCTCTCTTGGTAGATTAGCCAGCAGCAGTAATTGTCCAGCATGTGGTCAGAGGAGATAAAAGATATCACCAAATTTGTTCTAGAGATCAAGTTGAGGGAGTAATGCTGTGAAAAGTACATTTAGAACTCCAAGGAGAAGCCTTGTATATTTTGACGGTGAAGACTGTGCAAAAAGATGCTTTAGAAGCTGTTCTGGACCTACTTGAGTGTGCTCTGATATTCCCAGGTGTCTGAACACCTGTCAGGTCATAAAATCATGTATACATACTCTGATCCATTTGGACAGCCTGTAAACTGCAATGGACTGAACCCAGGCCTAATCCCCATATGCCACAAAAAGTTTGAAGGACTTGGAGATAGATATGGTCCTATATAGATAATAACTTCAGGCCCTCTGGATGTCTAAGGCATGGAGCATGACTTCCCTGGATGTAAACGAAGCTGAGTAATATACAGGTGGGTTAATGGACAGATTGGGAGACCACTTGAGCCGCAAAATTGGGGTGAGGACACAGGACTTAGTTAAAAGAGCTGATAAAATTGCAGCCACTTGGCAACAGGATTGGTGCATGCAGGATCAACATGGTCTATAAAGAGCTCTGCAGGGCAGAGGTGAGTCCTTTCCTGATTCATTCTGCATTCTCTTGAAATATCACGCTCCCTCTGATGGCATGGTTTTGGTGATGGTGGTTGCTGAATATGTTATATTTATGGTACCACAATGGAGAAGAGACTATGGATTTTGGACTCCTTTTGGCTCGTCAGAACTTTGGACACCTTGAGTTTGTACTGGCGGGATTGCTGATTGTCAGCTGATCCCATTTAGTGTTTTTAAAGAAAATGATGTGTCTGGCCGTCCTAAATATAAAAGCAAAAGATACAAACATTCCAACTTGTAGAATATGCTTTTTGGATTTTGATTCATTAGAAAATACAGATTAGACATTTGATTTGAGATACGCCGTAAATAATTTATTTCATCCTTGAATTGTTCATTTTGCTTAGGGTTATTTCCAGATATATTACCTTGACAGAGTTCTGAAGGACAGTGACAGGAAAGGTTTCACTGGGCATGGAACTTAAATAGAGTCGAAAGCTCTCCTGAATAGAAACATCTGAAAACCAAAATAATGAGTACATTCACTACACTCCTATGAAAGAGTTTAGTTAAAATTCATACACAAATCTTAAACAATTTGCTATAAGATCTATCTTTCCAACGACTGGAGTATTGGGACTACATATACTATCTAGTGTTCATTTATGATCTGGAAGAGGGAGTAAACAGCATTATATTTAAATTACAGGGGATAATTTGGGAAGTGTTTCAAACCCCAGTGGACATAAACAGATAGTAACAAGAAACATGGAGAGCTTGGAGAGTAGGGACTACAGGGAAGTCAGGAGATAAAGCAAGACTCAAGAAATTGCATATGGAGAAAAATAATAAGAAATACAGATACTACTTCGGAAAGAAAAACCTGAAAAGCAATAATGCTGAAAGAGATTGAGGGATGATAGCAGACAGCTAGATATGAGATTGCAATGGGATATGGCAGCAAGAAATGCTATTATAATTTTGAGCTGTATTTGCAGAAGTATCATGTCATAAATAACACTCCTTCGGTACATGACTATAGTGGTACCAAACCTGGAATACTGTGTTCCATTCTAGGCACCTAAGTAATAGAAAGCTACAGAAAAATTGAATGGAGTACAGAGAAAAGCAACACAATAATTAAGGGAATGGAAGTGCTGACATACAAAGAAATAGTAAAAGAACTAAATGGCTGGAATTTTCAAAGGAGTCTAAAGAAATCAGGTGGCCAACTTCCATTGACCTTCAATGGGAGTTGAATTTCTAAATAGTCTTTATGGCTTCAAAATCAACCCCAATATGCACAGTTTGGCTAAGCACTAACTTACAGGGACAGTGAAGGAGAATAAACAAACTGTGGATTATGACGGTAGAGAAAGGATTAACAGGGACCCAAAGAGAGGCAAAGAGCAGACCAGCTGGGTTCAATTGCAGCGGCTGCTATAGAAGGATTGGTTTTCAGAGGACTTGAGGTGGCTGGGGAGAAGGAAGCTCTCAAAGAGAAGAGTTCAGCTCTCTGTGAGTCTGTGAATGTACTTGGAAAAGGCCTAGCAAGAAAAAAGGGCCTCTAGTTAGTGGCTGGAGTTTTCCCATGGGAGTTGGCTGAAGCAACCCAGACTTTAATTTTTATAATGTACAAAAAATTTCACTGTGAAGCAGTTAAAGTTGTGACCGATATTACATACATGGAACAAAACCACTAAAAGCAAGGAAATTAAAGTGTAACCCATCTAACACACAGGTAGTCACCTACAAACACACACCTGGTCACTACAACAGACTACAACTTGAACTCTGCCCCTCCACAGCCTTCCTGTTTACCAAACTACCTGCTTCCAAACACCATTAGTAGTGGACATTTGGCAAAGTAGTTTGGTGTGTTGGGTGGAGTAGGTCAGTGAGGACTGTGATGAATCATATGTATATCGCTCTGTGCTTCAGTTCCCAATCTGTGGATAGGGATAATATTTCCCTGTCTCACAGGGTGTTGGCATTGTGAGGATAAATTCATTAATGCAAATACATTCTTTAATATACGTGAGGTGAACAGATACAATGGTGAAAGCCTATAAACAAGCAAATGAAAATAATACATAAATGAGCACTATAGCTCGTAGAATAAAGGTAATACTCTCTAATAGAATGAGCAAATTCTTAATCCTACAGATGACCATTTCTTTGGCCCTTTCCCATCTCATCAGCAAGACAAGCAAAAAGTGGAAAAGCACACTTCTGATTTGGCACTACCTTTAGGGAAGTATATTGTATCACAGAAGGAAAACTACATACTTGGCTCGGTAAAGCTTTTTATAAGCTCTTCCATAGCTAACATCCATGAAACTGCTAGGTGACAGTTTTGCAGAAAAACCCAATTTCCTGTTTTCATTGCATCCTTTATCAGCTTTTCTGCAATAGGTCCTTGCCCTTGCCCTAGTGAAATTGACCGTAATCTGAAACAGAGAGAAAATTTTGTCAATGTTCATGATGCAAATATCTGAACATACAGTGACTTTTGAAATGGTAGGTTTTTTAGGATTTGTAGCTTTTAAAGATAGTGGCCAACATTTCCTAACTTGGGTGCTGAAATTTAGGCACCTCAATCCATATTTAGACCCTAAATTTTCAGAGTCGCTGGGCACCTACAAATCCACTGAAGTCTGTGGGAGCTGAAAGTGCTCATAATCTCTGAAAACTGTACCAATGTTATTTAGGTGCCTAATATGGTTTTAGGAGTCTGATTTGACAGCTTTGGCTACAAATATAGAAATATAAATATATACACATATGAAGATCTCTGAAGCATAGCTATAGTATATAGTTTGGAGGAGAACTAAAAAAATTATTTTAACATACATTGATGTACAGAGAGGGTGAAATCCTGACCCCACTAAAGTCAATGGTAGAAGTCAGTGAGGCCAGCATTTCACCCACAGACAGTACATGTTACAGTATAACTCAATGGAATAAATGTACAAGCATAAGAGGGTGGGATTTTCAAAGAAGACTAGATGAATTAGGTACGCAGTTCCCTTAAAATTCTTAGGGTTCTTTGATACCCGATATCCAGTTTCCTTAAATTCCTTAGGGTCCTTTGAATATCCCAGCTGAATACCATGTCTAATAAAACTATGTAATTTGTACCGTTCTGAATATCCTCGTTCTTTTGCGAACCTCTGGAAAGCTCCCATGGGGTCAGAGCCTGTGCTTAGGATAAACACCAGAGGAGTTGAAGAGGACATGTCTTGATAAAGAGTCCCCAAGTCAACTGGGGGATTCTCTATGAATTGTTTTCCAAGGTTCTCTATTACAAACTCAGTAAGTGCAGAGACCACCTGAAGATATGAAAACATACCAATTTACAAACAGAAAGAGGCACAGAGAACAGTATTTACATTTGACTGTATACCCTTTCAGGCCAGGACTGTATCTTTGTATGTCTTTGTAGAGCACCATAAGACCCAGTCCTCACTGGGGCAAATACAAATAATAAAGACTAATTAATCAGTGGTGAAAATCATCAGTCTTCCAAGTTCAAAATCACTACGATCCCTTCAACCAACCACCTCCTGAAACCCATAAACAGAAAACATTCACTGCATTGTGTTAACTCAAACACGCCACAGTAAGTACTAGGGACATTTCAAAAAGTTTGATTCAACATCCAAAAAGTTTGGATAATATCATAAGAATTGGCAAACTAGAACCGATCATGGTCCACAGAGGCATGTGAGTAGCCTCTATGAAGTCAAACTTCCCATTGCCATCTAAACTTCACAGACTTTGCAGCAGACCCATAGTAAATATAAACTAATTAAGAAGGGAGAGATTGTGACTGGTACAAGGACGCTCTCTCCATCCTGCCACCCATGGGCCAGTCATAAATCTCAGTCCTTCTGCTTGGAAGAGTACAGGGACCGCTCCTGCGGCAGATTCACATAGTCCCAAAGAATATAGAGAAGGGGTCTAGCCCTCTTCTCCATACAGATCCAAGCTTCCATTGGGAAGGTCCATCTTTGCATCATCCCCTCTTCAAGCCAACATCCAAATGACACAATATGGCCCAAAGTAAACAATTTTGCAAATTCTTGTAGCTTTGGTGTGGATGCAAATTTCTGTATATTTGGATTTTACCTTTTCTTCCATAAAACTTTTCACAATAATTAATTTCTGAAACATGCTTAGTCTTGTGTCCCAGGAAGCTTTCACGGGGCCTTCCTTTTTTAATTCTTCGGTTTGCTCTGCAGAAGGGGAGGGTTCAGAATCATATGTTTCTGAAGTTTCTGGGTTGACATGAATTTCAAGGCACCCTACAAATGACATTGGCATTAGCAGTGTCTTAAAGTTAGAATTTGCAAAGCTGAAATCACAATGGTAAGGTGATATTTAAGATCACATTTTCAAAAAGGCAAAGGCTCTCTTCTGTACATGAGTTAGAGGTCTAACTGGCTCTTTGCATGCAATCATGGTGACTGTGTGACCAGCTGTAAGATTCTATCTTGGGGACAGACAATGTTGGATTAAGGCATAGGCACGATAGGCTCCTGCTGTCTCATAATTATGTCAGAATCTGAGCTTCAATTTTTTTAAGTGGCTTTCTATCCCTCATGGTTTCAAAGAAAAGCTTGAAAAGGTGACCCAAGTGTAACTGATCTGTCTGCCAGAGCTTGCAGAGAGCCTAAAAAAATAGCTCTGAGAGGGGTAAGCTGCCCATTCATCTTAATCAGGCGTTGCCTGCAGTATCACTGATTTGGGGGCCCCTGTCAACATCACTGCTGCAGAAGATTGTGTGTGCGGCAGAAGACCTGTGCAGCAGGCCCAGCCCACTCTTCCAATAAAGCAGATACATTTCAGCTATTGGGATAGAGTACTGGGGGGCCTCCTGGCTATTACCTCTGCATCACTGGGAGAAAGAGGGGGGCACTGTTGGTTCTGAGAGAAAAGATCACACTGGTGCCCTGCTTTTCCCAAGTAGTCAGGGGGAGCCCTGCTGCCATTCGTGGGGCAGAGAAGGGAGCCCCTGCTGCCACTTTGAGGCCTTGGCAGAGATAGGGGGCCTCCTCTGCTGCTGCCCCCACTCTTCCAACGTGTGGAGCTCCAGACTGTTGAAAGAAGATCTCTGCCAAGTCCCCCAGCAGAGAGTATAAATGAGAGTAAAAGGAAAAGGCATCATTATGTCAAAGGGAAAATGGAAAAGTCCATCATACACATAACGAATGTCTTAAGGCTTTGAATAACCTGCCTGAGTTACTGTTTCTGAAGCTGTTCAAAAATAGGTTTGATAAATATAAGTAGAATCAGTGTAGAAAACCCCCCTTGAAGCAGAGGTTTGGTATAAGGAAAATGGCTTTTCCAATCCACTTTCTTATTTATCATGTTACCTAATTTAATGAAAATGTGTGTGGACAGTATTTCATTCTGAATTCCTTGAAAACTCGGGAGTGTTTCCTCTAAGTCACAACACATAAACCACGTGGTGTCTTCGAGCCATGGAACATCAGGCTTAGCAGGGCGTTGCTGTTGGAAAGATGAAAGAATCAGTGAAAATATGAAAGAAGAAGAAGGTAAATAAAAACTCAACAAATATACGACTATTTTTAATAGTCAAAATGTGAAAGCTGCACAAGAAACAAGTTTATTAATAGTGGCCCCAATTCAGAAAAGCATTTAAGCATGATCTTAAATTCATTCTTATTCAGAACGTCACTTAAGCACATGCTCAACTTTAAGTATGTGTTTAAGTCTCATTACGCTTAAAATTAAGTATGTGTTTAAATGCTGTCCTGAATAATGATGCTTTATTTGATTGGAACCAATAAGTAACAAATATCTAAAATAACTGTTCAAATGTTTCAGGCCTCAAAATGTATCATATCACATGATGGAAAATCATAATTAGAAGTCACCAAAGTCTCTATTGTAAAGACAAATTTAGACACCAACCTCCTTTCACTATCTACAAATTGCTTTGCAAAACCAAAAATATATATAATCATTTACTATTTTGTTTGTCATCAATCTACTCCAAATGCACCTTATCTAAGCCAGCAGAACCACGGAGGAAAAAATTCCATTCTGTATCTGTAAGTTCTTCTCTCTGCCGCATGATCTCAATACACAGCATAAAGCTGTAGATGAGTTTGTGTTGTTCAAAAAGGCCGCGGGAAACATTGGTATAAGTTGCATAGAGAGTCTGACTAAGCAGTATTGCCAGGCGCTGCTGCAGATTATTATTCTTTTCAGAAGTCTCAATAGTTGTATTAAATAACTGCAAGAAAAAAACAAACATAGTTTTGATGAGTTTATTTTTAATTGTTAATAATAGCATACTTCTAGATTAATTCACTGGACTAGAACAATGATTCTCAAACTATGTCATATTGTACAACACTTCTTAAGCGAGAGATCCTCTCATACACAGAGCATGTCTCCTCCCAACCTCTCAGTAATGATTTCCATTTTTTTCTGCAATCACTATAGTGCATGGAATTTTGAAGAAGTAATATTAAGAGAACAGTAAGAAGATACGATGATAAAATAAACTCGCTTTAATATGATGGGTGTGTCTTACATCCTCTTGTTTTGTTTGATAGAGATTATTCACCATTGTTACATAGAAAGCTCTGTGGACTACAGGGAAATGCTCTAACAAGCACCACTGTTCCATGGACCAAAATTTCAGAACCACTGAACTACAAAAATAAGCTAACTTTGAAGAGTCAAGTACTCTTCAGGGTGCAGACTTCTTGTGAGATGCTGGAAAAATCGCTTACATTAAATATTATAAAACTCAGTTATTTAAATTCAGGCACCTAAACAACAGTGATTTTAAGAGGTGCTGACCATCACGTTAAATTTCTTGACTTTAGTAAAAAGAAAAGGAGTACTTGTGGCACCTTAGAGACTAACAAATTTATTTGAGCATAAGCTTTCGTGAGCTACAGCTTATGCTCAAATAAATTTGTTAGTCTCTAAGGTGCCACAAGTACTCCTTTTCGTTTTGCGAATACAGAGTAACATGGCTGCTACTCTGAAACTAGACTTTAGTAGAGTCTCTGGGTATTCTGCAGTTTTGAAAATCAGACAACTTATCTCTAGACACCTAAATGTATGTCTAAATTTGGAAACAGTACTTGGAATCATACCTGGAAGTTTTATAATATTACTAATTTTCCAAATGTATCATAAAATTAGAAACAGAATGAATTCTTTTTTGATGTAATGAAAAAACACTTCTTAAAGGCTTAAATTTTGTTGCCTGTTTTTTATTTATTTTTATATTTATAAAACTATTTCTATTCATATCTTCATTATACTAAATGCTATTTACTTCAAAGAAAAATGAAACTAACCTGCTTGAAATATTTTAAGGAAAACTGATACATGGGATCAATCTCTGACAGACTTGCAATTACAAAGTACATGACAGACCCTCGAGTAGCAACAGGGCGGTACTTTTCACGAGCAGCGTTTATCTTCTCTTCAGTAGATTCTGCTTCTTTTAGCCTTGTTTTAATGGCACCAGATGTAACCTAAAAGAAACAAGTTTTAGTAGCATTTTAGAAAATATTTCATGATAGACAGAGCTCGGAGCGCGAGGAGCAAGCTCATCATCTGATGTTGATGGCACTGGTGTAATTTTACGCATCACTTGCCAAAGACATGTAAGCGCCATCTCACGCCGAGGGAGGAATTTATTCTATTCCAAGAGCTACAGAGAACTTTTGGCTATCACAAGCCAGAAACTCAAGATTCAGGTTTGGTTATGTCTTAGCTATTGGATATTTTAAGAAAAGAATATTAGTTCCCTTGATAATTTAAAATGAAATGCTAAGCATTTATGTAAATCAATGTATTATGCTGCATTTTGTAACTTATATTGACAATGTCATTAGTCAACAGCATCAGTTTACCCTAAAGAATAACTAGTAGGTTTTTATCAGAGGCAATATCCCAGAAGATCATGAAAAATTATAACAAGAAAAAAAAAGAAAGAGAAAAATATATTTAGAATGTTTACCAAATAATTAATTGAAGAATATAACCATACACAAATCAAGCAACTTATCAGCCTCAGTACTGAGAGGTGCTGGAGAGAATGGGAAAAAGAGGCTAGCTTAACATCATGCTAGAATGATGGCCTAAACTCTGCTGGCAATTATGGGCCGGCTCCTGAGCCTCAATGAAGCGATGCCAATTTACTCCATCTGAAACTCTGCCCCTACATGTAGATGACTACTCCAAAACTCTATCTGCAAATAAATGTATAATGGCTGGGTCTGATTTTCCAGTTTGCCATGGTATTAGTTTAATTTATTACTCTTTTGAGAATGTGAATGTTATGGGCCAGAATCAGCCAGAAAGAGTTTAGAATGATAGGTTACATTTTCCCTAACCCAAATTATGCACTGTACTGATACTACAAGGGTAACAGTAATGCGAGCTTCCCCACACTACCCATCTGGTGGGTCTCAGGCCTGACCTGAAAGGACCACTTTTCGGAGTGACATGGTAGTTCATTCTTCATGGCTTGTTCAATACATGTCTGAGACCACCAATTAGAGGGCCAGCTTTGACCAACTGGGACTGTGGTTTTTGTAATGCAGACTTTTGCCCATTAAGAACTAGGCCAATCTCAGGAATTCTACAATTCACAGCTAGATCTTTACTACGGCTTTCACACTGAGTAGAATCTTACTTTGCAAACAGTCCCATTTGGTAAGATTGTATAGTCCTTATTCGCATTTGGGAGCAATTAGGCAGAGTCCCATTTACTTCAGTGGGATTACTTGTGGAGTAAGATACAATTCAATATGAACAACTGTAGCTGAACCTAGCCTTGATAAGCAAAGTGAAACCACTGCATAATTATCTCACATGAATTCTTTAAATAAGAAAACTATCTTTTCATAAAGCAAAAATCTCGAGCCAAATATACTTAGAGTGACAACCAATCAAGTTAGCATTTGCTAACAGATTCCACACAGTTAACAGCTATTCCCTATTGTAAGTGTAAGGGGAGATTGTGGTATCTCATACACAGTGTGCTAACTATTACCAAATGCTGACTTTTTAATGGCAACCACATTAGCAAAATATTTTTACGATAGTAACAAACAAGCATGAATTTTGTAGAGTTAAATATTGCCTAGCTAATCTACAATATTAAAATTCTAATCTACAATATTAAAATACTAACGAAAACAACAGATGGGAAACTACTGGATATAATTCATTTAGATTTTTAAAATGGTTTTATATTGGGACACATGACCCCCAAGTCAGACTAACTGCATTACATGGGTCTGGGTTTTGAAAGCTTAGCCTATTATTTTAGGACTGTGGATCTGTAAAAGTCAATGTATAAAGGAGAAACATAAATCTGAGAATTCTTTCCCTGTGTAACATTTCATACAGCCCTAGATCGATCACTTATTTTTAATTAAAAGAAGGTATTGTAAAAGTGAGTCTCCTGCCTTTGATTCCTGGAGTGTGTTGATGAGTTCTTCTTTGTCTAGGATGTTTCCCTCAGAAGTAAACAACATTTTTAGAATTTTGTCTTCAATAGCTTTCAACTGATTTTTATCAGCATTGATTCTCACAATGAGCTGGGTTCTTTGTTCCTCAAGCTCAGGTTTCTCCAGTCGCACAACATCACTAGAAAAGACATTTGAATTTCTGGTTAATAGCTTTATCACCTGTTCTCTCTTGCCCTCACTGCCTTTTTGTTTAGTAATCCAGGTCATTCCAACAAATTTTCCAAAACACTCCTGGCCCCTCACTCCATCCCTTCTGTGCTTCTCCAGTGGCATAATGGGAATGCAGAGCAATTATGGATTCCCCCAACATAGGGGGAATCCCCATGTGGCATAGCGGATGTTACTAAGCAGTCTAGGAGTGAAACCAGAGTGTAATGTCCTCTGGCAGTCCAAGTCAAAGGAGCCAACGTAATTTCCAGCAGTTCTTAGGCTACTCTAAATTACATCAGGGCCATGCTGAGGATCAGGGAGGGAGCAGAAGCTTCCCTCCCACCCTAAGTCCAGCAGTGTAAGTTAGGGGATTTGGCCCTCTGCCATGGAACATGCAGCTCCATGAAGTTCCCAGGGGAACACAAAGTTACTGCCTAGCTAAGGTGTAAGATCAATAACCTTCTTTAACTGACTGTATAGGAAAATACTGCAGAAGATGTTAAAAAGTCACTGCTGTATTTGCTAAGTGTGACTGCAGGGTCACCACAGGTACTTCCTATTCTAAGAACATGGTAAACTGTTGTCATCTTGGCTAGCTCTGTAAAGTAATTACTGGTACAAGGTGATAAGCACTGTTTAAGGATCTGAACAGAACAGAAATTGAGGCCCACAACCAGCAAAGCACTTAAACACGTGCTTAAATCTAAGTGCACAAGTAATTCCATAGTCTTTAAAGGAATTACTGTACTCACATGCTTACAGTTAAGCACAGGCTTAAGATGTGTGATGAAATGGGACTTTATAGAATACACCCACAAGATAAATATTTATGTAAATCACTCTGTATAATTTAAAAATACATTTACTTACAGCTATATGTAAAGAAACTAGATATAACTGATAGAATATCAAATAGTAATAGTTATTTTAAACATAATTGTTAGTCAGTTATTCAGAACAGCAAAATACATCTGACCCATTGACCCAAACAAGACAGTTACTTACCTGTATTATTACTCTTGTTCTTTGAGATGTGAGTGCAGGTATGTATTCCACTCAGGTGTGTGCGTGCCCAGCGCACTGAAGCCAGAGAACTTTGCTTAGCAGTACCTGTATGTGCAGTGCTCGCACCTTCTGACCCAAGTAACCCCTGCCCAGGCTATCTAACAGCAGCACCACCCCAACTGGGCTCAGTTCCTCAAATCCCAGACTGGAGACTCCGATGCAGTGGGGATGGAGGGTAGGTGGTGCAATATATGTCTTCACCCACATCTCAAAAGACAACAAGTACAATGCAGGTAAGAAACCATCTTTTCTTCAAGTGGTTACAGACGTGTATTCCACTCAGGTGACTCACAAGCAGTACTTGTGAGACAAGGGACTCAGCATCTACTTAAACAGTGACGGCAGAACTGCCATCCCAAAGTTTGCATCTGACTTAGATGCCATGATAATAGCACAATATTTGATAAAAATATGCATGGAAGATTATGTAGCAGCCCTGCAAATGTACAATACTGAAACATTGTTGAGAAATGAGATAGATGTCCGTTGGGCTCTCATTGAGTGAGCCTGTAAGTTACACACCTGGACATCCTCTGTGTGGAGACCAGCTGACCTTTCATCTGACAAAAAGTCAAGGTGTTGAATGAAACAGTTTAGTTCTTTCCAAATAGAATGCCAAGCACAGCCTCACATCTAACATCTGGATATGCTGCTCATATGCATTTGAGTGTGGCTTCGGAAAGGATATAGGCAAGTAAATAACTTGGTTAAGGTAAAACTGAAACCACCATGGACAAAATCTTTGGCTATGATCTTAAGGAAACTTTGTCTCTGAAGAATTGAGTATATGGAGGTTATGCCAGTAAGGCTTGTAATTCTCTGACTCTTATTGTGGATGTTATAGCCACAAGAGGAGAGACAACAAGCAGTTTGCTATCGGCTCAAACAGAGGACCCATGAGGGCAGCCAGTATAGTATTAATGTCCCAGAATGGGACGATTTCCTTCATAAGTGGAAACAGATGGAAAATATCTTTCAGAAAATTGACTTTCCTTGGATCAGAGGATGGAATGTTGAGATTGCCAACAAATGAACCCTCAATGAGCTAAGACCTAGACCCAAGGACTTCAAATATAAGAGCGAGTCCAAAATGTCCTGAACACAAGCTCACATGGATTGAATTCCCTTAGATCTTGACCAAACCAACTAAGTAGATGGTTTTCTACTATTACGCAGGATCCTCTGAACTGCTTCCAAGCCTTGCCCTACCTACACATCTAGCCATGTACAATCTATGCCGTGAGGTGTAGACTTTTCAGCACTGGATGAACAACCTGACCATGGTGCTGAGTCAGCAGGTCAGGAAGCAGATGAAGAAATGTGGGAGGTCCACAACTTGTATGCTGCTCTCGATCTTAAAATCAAATAGGCTGCCTCCCTGAAGGTGAAGAAGGATAGGCTGGTTGGCTAAAACTAGATTCAGAAGATCTTCTCTTCAGTGATGTCCTTTTCTGGGGAAGTCTTGCAGCCTAACAGAGTAGGATGAATGGTGAATGTATCACTCAGCGCAACATTGCTAGTGTTATTGCTGACCTACAAAATGACATCCCTTTGTGGTGTAGCTAGACACCCCCAGAAGACTATAAAGTAGCTCAAAAGTCCTTAAAAGAATGTAAAGTCTCATCAGTTCTCTCAGAAAGCAAAAACTGACCATCAAATGGTAAGTCCTCTATCGTCTGTTGAACTTTAGGAGCTAGGCCAGAGATCTGTAGCCCTGAGGCCATCCTCATCATCATAGCTAAAGTCACATATCTGCACGGAATATCTGCTACATCCAGTGCTGACTGTGAAGGCGTCTTGGCCACCAAACAGCTCTCTGCAATAAATGCCTTAAACTCTTCCATGGAGAATTCTGGTAACTTGGCATCCCAATTTGCAAAGTCATATTTAGACAATCATGCTTGCTGGCTGGCAATTCACATTTGCAATAAGGAGGTTGAAAACACTTTTCTCCACATCAAATCTAACCTTTTAGACTTTGTATTTAGGTGTAAATTTACATCTCCCCTCCTGTACCCTCTCATTTGCCTCTGTCACAACCAGGGAATTAGGAGGTGGATGAGAGAAAAAATACTTGAAACCTTGCATGGGGACACAATATCTCTCATCGGTATGCTTAGCCATGGGTGTTATAGATATTGAGGTATTCCATAGAGATTTGGCAAACTCCAATATCACTTCATTCATAGGGAGAGTGACTCTTTCAGGAGCTGAGGATTGACGAATATCCACTAACTTATGAGAGTTTTCCTGAACAAATTGAGCCTGAATACCCAATGATGATGCCATTCATCTCAGGAGCGCTTGATAAGATTTAAAATCCTCCAGTTCCGGAGATGAGGACTCGGGCACCGTAGCATCATCTGGGAAAGAGGCAGAAGAGGGAAGTGGAATCACTGGAATCTCTTGTGGTAACACATTTGACTGTATCAATGGATCAGGTTGCACCAGGTCAGAGGAAGCCCCCTTAGTCTGTGGCTGTAGCACAGGTGGCTCACCTGGAGAGACCATCTGAGGAACAAGTGATCTAGCCCTGGACTGAGCACATGATCAGGACCTCGCTGAATGAAGAATCACCCACAGATTCCTAAGAGGCTACAGTAGATAGGGATACAACATTAGTGACCAGTAGGAGATAGGCCTGGAAGCTTTGTCCCTACTGTAGGAGTGGAACAAATCCCAGTACCAATGGTGATCCCAGGAGGTCTTGAAAATCTCTGAGTGGTACTGCAAAGGCAAAGGAGAGGAAGGCATTTCTGCACTCGATCTTGAAGTTCCTTCCAAGCCGTCTCATCCCGAATCATCTGCAGTCCAACACACTGGCCTAATTGGCATTATGATAGTACAGTCAAAGGCACTTTGAGTAGTGGTGAATGTATCACACACACATGCGGTACCAAAGTGGGCATTGGTACCAAACACTTAGCCGATGCAGACTGCGCCGGAATTGTTGTTGGTACTGAAGATAACATCTGCCCTCGGTACCAAACAGGGTCCAGGCCCCTGTAACCCAGAGCCCTGTGTATGAGGCACTGCAGACGACTGTGCTGGCAATAACACTAAGTTGGCCACCAATCCAGGACGTGCTGAGGACACCCAAGATGAAGCCACAACTGTCGAATTTTCTAGATTAAGTGGCAAATCGGGAACAGACAGGCACAGCAATTCCACTGCTGCCTGATACATTGGTGTTGTGGAGACTGTCTGTGCAGACTCCACTGTCATCAGTACTGGACTCAATGGACAATCCCCTCCCCTGGATGGTACCAGAGTTGACAGTGTGGAGTCTAATTAATCAGGCATTGGTACTGGACAGAGGGTTGACAGCCCAGCTCTATCCCACGAACCGGAAGACTAACGCTGCTGGTCTGCACTCCTAGATAGGGAGGAGAAATTTCTCCGAACTCTGGAGTGGACCAGGTCCGTTTTTTGGGTTCTCCTTCTTCTGGTCCCCAGAGGAAAAGAATGGTCCCTCTTCCTCCTGGGCAAAGAATCCAAGTCCGTAGGTGCAGCCCCATCTGTAACAGCTCAGGAGCTCTCGGGGGGGCCTGATGGTATGCAGCAGTCTGCGGCTCTGCAGCAGGCCTCATTATGTGCTGCTTCAAACACAAGTCCCTTGCCACCTGCGTTCTCTTAAATGACTTACCGACGGAGTGCCCTTCCTTAATGTGCCTTTGCACAAGGAACAACCCACACTGGGTGTGCGGGGGTCACTACTAGGGATAGCAACACCACATGAGGGACAATGTTTAAAACTTGGAGAAGGGAGCACCCTGGGTTAAAAAACTCTACTAACTACACTAAGCTAAACTAAATTCTAAGGTACTACTAAACTTAACTAAGTATTTACAGAAAAAAACTAGAGGAACACTGTGATGAAGAACATGAAGTAAGACACCACTCTGACTCAAGCTACAGGTGGTGAGAAGGAACTGAGGGGGGTCAGGGCAGCAATCACCCTTATATAGCTTGGGAAGGGGCTACAAGGGACAGAGGGCATGAGCGCTGCTCCAGTGGGTACTCCTAAGCAAAGTTCTCTGGCTTCAGTGCACTGGGCATGAATGCAATACACGTCTTCACCCACTCAAAGAACCACCCCATGTTCTGGGTATATTTCTCACTTGAAAATCAATGTAGGTCTGATCTTGTCTTGTAATCCAGAGTATATTTAGGATATTTTCATTTGGTATTAATATAAACAATATCAAATATGTCACATCAGCATGTTCCATGCTCATTATATGGGCTTGATTCAACTCCCCCTAAAGTCAAGTAGTGGGTCATGATTTTTAAATCTAGCCTATTAGACACAGTATTAGAAAAATATAAGTAATTATGTATCCCGAGTTACAAATAGCTGATTCCTATTACAATACTTCAAAAATTAGATATACCTATCCCAGCATAAGACATTTTAGAAAACATGCATACTAAGGCAAGAAATAGGTTGTCCTTAAGTTATTGGTGATTGTGACTTGATACTTTATATAACTAACTATGTGGAAAAACATTTTCTTTATTGTCTTCCCTCTTTCATTTTATCCTGGTGTCACCTTAAACATTTAAAAGCAACTACTGTGAAATAAATAATAGGAATAAAAGTTATAAACCTTAGCAACTGATCCTCCAGGCCAGATCTGGTTACAGTGAAATTGATTATAGTAACTTTAATACACACCTGTAGAATAAACATAACAAATGACAAAAATTATTTCTATGCAGGTTAAGAAAATAAAATCAGGGGTTTAGTTAAGAATAATAATGGCACCCACAGTGAAGGTAGAGTTATGGCTGAGAAGGCTTTTCCAATCTAAACTTTAATTTACAGCTGTTCACAACTTACTCAAAAATTTCCATTTGGGCTGAAATTTCACATGGTTGGTTTATGTCCAAAAGTGATTTTTGGGAGGTTTGATCAAACTTTTGGAGGGATGAGAGGATGAAATAAAAGTACGTTTTTCACTTTGCACAATAACTGTTCTTATAATTATTTCCAGTGGCATAATTCACAAAAGGCTGAAACTATAAATAGGGCCCTATCAAATTCAGAGCCATGAAAAATACATCACGGACCGTGAAATCTGGTCTCTCCCCATGAAATGTGGTCTTTTGTGCATTTTTACCCTATACTATACAGATTTCACAGGGGAGACCAGCGTTTCTCAAATTGGGGCTCCTGACCCAAAAGGGAGTTGTAGGGAGGGTTATTTTAGGGGGGGTCGTAATATTACCACCCTTACTTCTGCACTGTCTTCAGAGCTGGGTGGCTGGAGAGTGGCAGCTGCTGACTGAGGGCCCTGCTCTGCATGCAGCAGCGCAGAAGTAAGGGTGGCAATACCGTACCATGACATCCTTACTTCTGCGCTGCTGCTGGCAGCGGCTCTGCCCTCCAAGCTGGGCTCCCGGCCAGCAGCCACTGCTCTCTGGCCACCCAGCTCTGAAGGCGCCACTGCCAGTAGCAGTGCAGAAGTAAGGTTAGCAGTACCAACACCCCCGCCCGCCCCACTGCACAATAACCGTGTGATCCCCCACGACTCCTCTTTAGATTAGGACCCCTACAATTACACCACCATGAAATTTCAGATTTAAAAAGCTGAAATCATGAAATTTATGATTTTTTAAATCCTATGACTGTGAAATTGATCAAAATGGACCGTGAATTTAGTAGGGCCTTGTGGCAGGGTGCTGCTGCAAACACACCTAATCAGCCCCTGCCACGCCAGCCCCAATCAAGGAGGATCGATTGGGGCTGGATGAAAAGCCTTATGTCTGCCTGGCGACTGGCAACGCCTGCCAACGGGATAGGCTAGGAGCTATAAAGGCTGGGAAGGAGCCAGAAGGAGTGGGGCAGCCAGAGAGAGAGGTCAGTCAGAGAGGGAAGTGGAAGCCCTCTAGCTGGTTACTAACCCAGCCTGCGGTAGACAAGAAACCTGTAAGGACTGTATATAGTTGGACACTGGTGGTGGGAAAATGCTTAAAGAATAAAGGACACGGGTGTTGCACAAAGCTGAAGTCTCCCTGGACTTATTTGGGAAGGCAACTGGGCCTTCAGAAGAGGGGCCGACTGTGCACCCCGTGACAGGCCCTAACTATAAACTTTGAATTTTACATGAAACCAGTCTGCAATGACTAGTATAAGGGACAGCAAGTTTGAGAAAATATGGCTACAAAGTACAAAAGTCTTGAATATTTGAAAAGTAGCCTAGTGCATGCACAGTAAGAAACAGTGATCACTTTTAAGCCGTGATCTTAAAGAAGGATGTGGCAGGCATGTGTGTGCAGCTGTTTAAATACATACAAGAGTTAAGTGCCTAATTACACAAGCTGGTCTAAACATGCAGGGCTGGATTTGTAGAAGTGCTGAGCACCAACATTTCCGATTGACTTCAATTGGTGTTGTGGTGCTCAGCAATTCTGAAAGTCAGCCTGCAACAATTACTTAAAAGCTGGAGTAGTAAGAAAAGGAATTTAGTTGTCTTTCTCCTGGGGGGCTGTGAACATAAATAAAACCTGCCTATAAAGTACTACATAAGAACAAAGAAGGATTATGACCAGTTGCCTACACTTTGGAATAGCATGAACTCCTAAATTCCTGGCTTCCACCCCAGTTCTTAGTCCTTCAGACCATGAGGCCTATTGGGGCATCTTTAATTTGCTGTGACTGTAAAATGAACTGAGACACACAGGGCTTAGGCGACCTGGCTACTGTCACACTCCAAGTCAACATCAGAACCAGGATCCGAATGGAGGTCACCTTATACCCCGGCCCATGTAGCTGACAGTGCATCTTTTCAAACCTGGGTGTCTACCATTAGGCACTTCAGCAGACTGCTTGATTTTCAAAATGCTTTCAGAATAAAGTAACAGACAATATTATGTGTGGAAACTGGATGATACGGTATATAAATACAAAATACAGGACCATATGAACCTCAAAATAAAGTAATAGGGTTCTGAAATAAAGTGTGTATCAGTTGCCTGCAATACCTCCTTAATCAAAGCAATTACATCACAGTTACCCAGTCCTACACCATCCATCATCTGGCTAGACCCCAGAGCTGTCTAGAAAGGGATAGACATCTGTACATTTTCTAGGAAATCCTACTAGCTGTGCTACCCTTTTTGCAGTGGGGTTTCTGGGAGGGAGTTGACTGTGGAGGATCTCACTAGTGGCGGATTTTCAGAGGAACCACTAATGAAACAATCCCCTTTCAGACAGCAGGATCTCCTAAGTAAGCCCATTAGGGGTACCCTCCACAGGTCCTTCAAATAGGCCATACAGCTTGTCCATTAATGAATGAGGGTCTTCACTGGAAGTCATGCTGTCATGTTAATATTTGAGTAGCCATGTGACAGAGCTCTCCCCTCCAGGTGGCAGGATCTTCTGGAAGACCCAACATACAGGACTCCAACAACACACAGGACCAGTCTCAGTGGCCCTATATTCTGAACCTCCAATATGGGACACAACAAAATGGTTGAGCCCTGAGGCATGACTCAGTCCTGGTGATACTGTGCAGCAGGAGCGAACCTCTCTTTGTCAGAACAGTTGATAAGTCCATGAATGTTTTCACATACAGTAGCATGGACATGTTGGACTCTACTGTGCTACATTCACTCATGGAATGAAAGGACATGGGTTTATTTCTTTTCACCTGTTTTAAAACTTTAATTATAAAAAAGTTACCAGCTGAGACTTGGGAAGGTCTGTAATAATGTGGGCCAACAGAATTTGATAATGTCCTTCTAGTAATATTGATTATGGTTTGTATGACATGAATTTAGAATGCTGCATCATACCTCTGGAAGGTAGTGTGGATTTGGTAGTTTAGTTGTCATGTAGAACCTAAAGTTTCTGTCATAATCAATGTCAGAATCTCCAAGGCGAATAAGCATTCTTCCACCAGTAACAAAGGTCTGCTTCAAAAGAACAGGCTCCAGTGCAGGGTCCAAGATTTCCTTCAGCTTTAGAAAAAGAAACCAGATTAAGGTATTTTGTACATGTAACTGGTAACTGAAATACTTCATTACTACAATGCAAAATTAAATTAACACTCTCCACTCTATGCAAGGAGAATAATAAAAATAATTATTTATTATTTGTATCACTGCATTGGCTAAAAGAAAAGGAGTACTTGTGGCACCTTAGAGACTAACCAATTTATTTGAGCATAAGCATGTTACTCTGAAACCTGTATTGGCTAAATAAATTTGTTAGTCTCTGAGGTGCCACAAGGACGCCTCATTGTTTTTGTAGTGGCTAGGACCATAGTCATGGACCAGGACTCCATTGTGATAGGTGCTGAACAAACACAGAACAAAAAGATGGTCCCAATGATATTCTTCTGTTCACTTATTACTCTCTGCCTTCCTAGTTTTTGTTATAGGATATGGCTGGATTTTCAAAGGAGCCTAACAGAGTTATGTGCCCAAATCCCATGGATATTAAACACACTTCAAATTATGCATTGTTTTTTAAACCAGAGAAAGCCTACATGTTTTACTGCAGAACTATCTCACAGCACAAATCAGTGATGTAACAGAATTTAGACAGTGTTAAAGCAAACACACAGAGACAGAAGAAAATATTCTTTACTTACATGAGAACTGAAAGTACAAAACTAGGCCCTGATCCTACAACGATTTAAACACAGACATAACTTCATACACATGAATAGTCACACTGAAGTCAATGGGCTACTCAGGTACATATAGTTATGTACATGCGAAGGTCTCTGCAGGATTTGGGCCTAATTTTTTTTTTGGGTCACAAAATTCCAAATTCACTGTACATAATTTGCATATGTTCAACCACGTTTCATTATGGTACATTAGGAAAAAAAAAAGGCACGAGACATTTAAAAAACAGTCATGTCTCTTTAGAAACAGAATGGTAATGAAAACATTATTTTCAAAACTTGATCAAAATATGGGAAGGACCCATACACACCCGCTTCCTAAGACTTAGTGGGCTCAATCATGGAGAATACTGAGCACTCTAGACCAATCCTGCATTACACTTAAGTTTAACTTTAGGCACGTGCTTTAAGTGTTTTGCTGGAGAGTGCTCAGCACCTGACAGGGTTGTGTCCAATAACGGGATTCTCTTGCCAACTCTCACTACCCTTTATTATCTGTATTATGGGCTCAGGTGCCCCATTCTTCCTATATCTCTGACTGGTTACAGTCAAGACAGAAAATCATCATACTATGGGAACCAGAAACAGTAAACTGGGCAGAATTATTGTCCTAATTCAACAGAAGACTTCAAAGTGTGCTTACTATTCTATTTAGCAAAGTAGTTAAGCACATAATCAAATTCTTTGCTGAGATGCATATAGCATTCAGTCACAGAAAAATGCAAGGAAGACATCTGTCCCTTAGTTTAGAGGCTATGACTATTTTTTTCGTAGTTGACATGAAGATATGGGGGTTCCATCGGATCCGTGTTTGTTTCTGGATGATCAGATAGCAAGGATGGGCAAGAGTGCTTTTTTCATGTAGACTCACTGAGAAGAATGAGACTTTTTTTTGGACATGGATCTCAGTACATTTATTCACGCCTTTGTCATTTCCAGATCTGCTGACTTTCAGGGCAAAGTGCAGGGCGCCTATCTGTTCACCTTGCACTTTTCTGAAAGGAATGGTTGAGTGTATCTTGGGAATTCTTGGATTGGGTATGGGACTTTTTGTTTACATTTGTTAATATGCAAACAAAGCCATGTTTTCTATTATCCATTAGCTACGGGACATATTATGGTGTTGCTGATTCTTTTTTTTTTTTTAAACGAGCATACAGATTTTTAAGAGGCACATTTATAAAAAGTAAGAAAATAAATCAAAATAAAGAAATACATTTGAATTTTCAAGTGAGTCATGAATCATCAGATCCTAGTGCCATATATATCATGCCAATGAATACAGCATTGAATTTTTACCTCAGGTATTGAAAACTGACAAACATACAATACATTGGTGGAAATTCACTTATGCATATCTTTTTCTTTCCTGCAGTTACTGATCCTGATGGCTACTCAAATCAGAACCTTGGTCTCGAGTCAATGTGTACTGACTGCTTAAAGTCACAGCTTTGGGCCAGAGGAACTAGGAATAGCTTCTTGGACATGCCTATGGGATTCAAGAAATATCTGTCTGTGGGCCAAATGAAAATATTATAACTGAGGCTTAATATAACAAGGAGTCTGATGGCACCTTAAAGACTAACAGATTTATTTGGGCATAAGCTTTCGTGGGTAAAAGCCTCACGTCTTCAGATGCATGGAGTGAAGATTACAGATGCAGGCATAAATATACTGACACATGAAGAGAAGGGGGTTACCTTACAAGTGGAGAACCAGTGCTGACAGGGCCAATTCAGTCAGGGTGGATGGAGTCCAGCGAACAGCAGAGCAGCTAACAGAGGGAGTTTGCCTGGGAGCTGTCTGAGAGGAGGTACGCTAAGGGCTGCATTAAGGAGGATGTGTTGGTGAGTATCTGAGTGTCTGTTGTGGGGACAGTTTGACAGTGTGCTTGACTGGTGGTTTGAAAAGTGTGAATTGGGAGTGCTTTGTTCCAGGTGAGGCTTGAGTGGGCCTGACTGTTATAAAAAGCCGGTCAGCTGCGAACCAGCTGAGTGGCGAATAGCAGAGCGGCTAACAGAGGGAGTTCGCCTGGGGAGAGCCCACTGAGGCTTACATCTTGCCGGCTTCTCTGAGTAGTCACTACAACTCCTGAGGAAGCTCGTAGAAGGAAGGTAATATGGATGGGGGGTGTTCAGCTGTTGTGACCTGCACTGGATGTGCCATGTTTGTCTTTCTTCCACAGGACAGAAGCGACTTTGTCTGTACAAAGTGCAAGCTGGTCTCCATATTGGAAGAGAAGGTTCAATGTCTGGAGCAACAAGTATCGACCCTGCATTGCATAAGAGAAACTGAAGATTTCCTCGACAGACGTCAGGATATGCTTCTACAGACACAACGTTCTGAAGATTCAGAGCAGGCCGCACTGCGGGGACAGGAGGACGGTGAAGAAATTTGGCAGCATGTGACCTCCAGAAGAAGAAAGGGGAGCGTCCATGCACCAGCAATGCAGATACAGGTAAGTAACCATTTTCATGTTCTCTCCACAGGTACTAATGCGGAGAGTGGACTAGATGATACATCTGGGGGAAGGGAACAGAAGGAGACCTCGCCAATTGGAAGGCATGAGATGCACTGTCCTAGGGTTGGGGGTTCCACGACCACCGCTCCCAAGAGAAAGAGGCGGGTGGTGGTGGTCGGGGTCTCTCTCCTCAGGGGGACTGAGTCATCTATCTGCCGCCCCGACCGGGAAAACAGAGAAGTCTACTGCTTGCCAGGAGCTAGGATAAACGATGTGACGGAGGGACTGCTGAGACTCATCAAGCCCTCGGATCGCTACCCCTTCCTGCTTCTCCACGTGGGCACCAATGATACTGCCAAGAATGACCTTGAGCGGATCACTGCAGACTACGTGGCTCTGGGAAGAAGGATAAAGGAGTTTGCGGTGCAAGTGGTCTTCTCATCCATACTCCCCGTGGAAGGAAAAGGCCTAGGTAGAGACCGTCGAATCATGGAAGTCAACGAATGGCTACGCAGGTGGTGTCAGAGAGAAGGCTTTGGATTCTTTGACCATGGGACGGTGTTCCAAGAAGGAGGAGTTCTAGGCAGAGACGGGCTCCACCTAACGAAGAGAGGTAAGAGCATCTTCGCAAGCAGGCTGGCTAACCTAGTGAGGAGGGCTTTAAACTAGGTTCACTGGGGGAAGGAGACCAAAGCCCTGAGGTAAGTGGGGAAGTGGGACACCGGGAGGAAGCATGAGCAGGAGCGTGCAAGAGGGCAGGGCTCCTGCCTCCTACTGAGAAAGAGGGACGATCAGCGAGTTAGCTCAAGTGCCTAGACACAAATGCAAGAAGCCTGGGAAACAAGCAGGGAGAACTGGAAGTCCTGGCACAGTCAAGGAATTATGATGTGATTGGAATAACAGAGACTTGGTGGGATAACTCCCATGACTGGAGTACTGTCATGGATGGATATAAGCTATTCAGGAAGGACAGGCAGGGCAGAAAAGGTGGGGGAGTTGCACTGTATGTAAGGGAGCAGTATGACTGCTCAGAGCTGCAGTATGAAACTGCAGAAAAACGTGAGAGTCTCTGGATTAAGTTTAGAAATGTGAGCAACAAGGGTGATGTCGTGGTGGGAGTCTGCTATAGACCACCAAACCAGAGGGATGAAGTGGATGAGGCTTTCTTCCGGCAACTCACGGAAGTTACTAAATCGCTGGCCCTGGTTCTCATAGGAGACTTCAATCACCCTGATATCTGCTGGGAGAGCAACACAGCGGTGCACAGGCAATCCAGGAAGTTTTTGGAAAGTGTAGGGGACAATTTCCTGGTGCAAGTGCTGGAGGAACCAACTAGGGGCAGAGCTCTTCTTGACCTGCTGTTCACAAACAGGAAAGAATTAGCAGGGGAAGCAAAAGTGGATGGGAATCTGGGAGGCAGTGACCATGAGATGGTCGAGTTCAGGATCCTGACACAGGGAAGAAAGGAGAGCAGCAGAGTCCAGGAGAGCTGGCTGTATTTTAAAGAATCCTTATTGAGGTTACAGGGACAAACCATCCCGATGTGTAGAAAGAATAGTAAATATGGCAGGCGACCAGCTTGGCTTAACAGTGAAATCCTTGCTGATCTTAAATACAAAAAAGAAGCTCACAAGAAGTGGAAGATTGGACAAATGACCAGGGAAGAGTATAAAAATATTGCTCGGGCATGCAGGAGTGAAATCAGGAAGGCCAAAACACACCTGGAATTGCAGCTAGCAAGAGATGTTAAGAATAACAAGAAGGGTTTCTTCAGGTATGTTAGCAACAAGAAGAAAGTCAAGGAAAGTGTGGGCCCCTTACTGAATGAGGGAGGCAACCTCGTGACAGAGGATGTGGAAAAAGCTAATGTACTCAATGCTTTTTTTGCCTCTGTCTTCACGAACAAGGTCAGCTCCTAGACTACTGCACTGGGCACAAGTCCGTGGGGCCGGATGCGCTGCATGCGAGAGTGCTAAAGGAGTTGGTGGATGTGATTGCAGAGCCATTGGCCATTATCTTTGAAAACTCATGGCAATCGGGGGAGGTCCCGGACGACTGGAAAAAGGCTAATGTAGTGCCCATCTTTAAAAAAGGGAAGGAGGAGGATCCTGGAAACGACAGGCCAGTCAGCCTCACCTCAGTCCCTGGAAAAATCATGGAGCAGGTCCTCAAGGAATCAATTCTGAAGCACTTAGAGGAGAGGAAAGTGATCAGGAACAGTCAGCATGGATTCACCAAGGGCAAGTCATGCCTGACTAATCTAATTGCCTTCTATGATGAGATAAGTGGCTCTGTGGATGAGGGGAAAGCAGTAGACGTGTTGTTCCTTGACTTTAGCAAAGCTTTTGACACGGTCTCTCACAGTATTCTTGCCAGCAAGTTAAGGAAGTATGGGCTGGATGAATGGACTATAAGGTGGATAGAAAGCTGGCTAGATTTTTGGGCTCAACGGGTAGTGATCAATGGCTCCATGTCTAGTTGGCAGCCGGTATCAAGTGGAGTGCCCCAAGGGTCGGACCTGGGGCCGGTTTTGTTCAATATCTTCATAAATGATCTAGAGGATGGTGTGGATTGCACCCTCAGCAAGTTTGCAGATGACACTAAACTGGGAGGAGAGGTAGATACGCTGGAGGGTAGGGATAGGATACAGAGGGACCTAGAGAAATTGGAGGATTGGGCCAAAAGAAATCTGATGAGGTTCAACAAGGACAAGTGCAGAGTCCTGCACTTAGGACGGAAGAATCCCATGCACCGCTACAGACTAGGGACCAAATGGCTCCGCAGCAGTTCTGCAGAAAAGGACCTAGGGGTTACAGAGGACGAGAAGCTGGATATGAGTCAACAGTGTGCCCTTGTTGCCAAGAAGGCCAATGGCATTTTGGGATGTATTTGTAGGGGCATTGCCAGCAGATGGAGGGACGTGATCGTTCCCCTCTATTCGACATTGGTGAGGCCTCATCTGGAGTACTGTGTCCAGTTTTGGGCCCCACACTACAAGAAGGATGTGGAAAAATTGGAAAGAGTCCAGCGGAGGGCAACAAAAATGATTCAGGGACTGGAACACATGACTTATGAGGAGAGGCTGAGGGAACTGGGATTGTTTAGTCTGCGGAAGAGAAGAATGAGGGGGGATTCGATAGCTGCTTTCAACTACCTGAAAGGAGGATCCAAAGAGGATGGATCTAGACTGTTCTCAGTGGTAGCTGATGAGAGAACAAGGAGTAATGGTCTCAAGTTGCAGTGGGGGAGGTTTAAGCTGGATATTAGGAAAATCTTTTTCACTAGGAGGGTGGTGAAGCACTGGAATGCGTTACCTAGGGAGGTGGTGGAATCTCCTTCCTTAGAAGTTTTTAAGGTCAGGCTTGACAAAGCTCTGGCTGGGATGATTTAGTTGGGGATTGGTCCTGCTTTGAGCAGGGGGTTGGACTAGATGACCTCCTGAGGTCTCTTCGAACCCTGATATTTTATGATTCTGAGAGTCCACTCCCAATAATTGATGAGGAGGTGTCAATTCCAGGAGAGGCAAAATTGCTTTTGTAGTGAGCCAGCCACTCCCAGTCCCTATTCAAGCCCAAATTAATGGTGTTAAATTTGCAAATGAATTTTAGTTCTTTTATTTTAGTTATTCTTTTATTCTCTACGTAAAAAAATAAATGGACACAAATTGGACATCAGGAATGGTAACATACAAAAGCCAGTGGGAGAACACTTCAATCTTCCTGGACATTCTATACCAGATTTGAAAGTAGCGATACTTGAACAAAAAAACTTCAGAAACAGACTTCAAAGAGAAACTGCAGAACTAAAATTCATTTGCAAATTTAACACAATTAATTTGGGCCACTGGACTCCTTGTTGTTTTTGTGGATACAGATGAACACGGCTACCCCTTGATACTTGAGGCTTAATATATCCATGAACAACTAATTGTATGTGCTGCTGTCACTTTCAAAGAAATTGCTGGGTAACTCACAAATTGGACAGTTATTCCTGCTGAATAAACTACAGTTCTGTGACACCATTGTGATGATACATGGGCTATAGCCACAGACACTTTGTCATGGTTGATTTCAGTGCTTGTGAAAGGGGGAAAAAAGTGTGTTTGAGCCAGGCCTAGTAACAAATCTATAGCAAGTCTGAAGTTTAAAAATTAACTCAGTATTGAATTATTCAAGCACAATAAAATCTTACGCTTAGGGGAGGGATATTTTACTCAAAAAGTTCTGAGTTTAAACTCACTGAATCCTACCTAGGGCATAATCAACTCTGGGTGGGCAGAATGGAAAATGTATTCTATGATCATTTCCTTTCTGTTATTAATATCTCCATTAGTCCTTTATTCAGTGCTAACCCCTCTGCAGTGGCACCTTCGGCAGCTGAGCTCATTGCCTAGCAACCTACTCACTCGGTCGTGCCCCTCGTCATGTACTCCCAAATCTATATAAATAATTTCTCAAACAAGGTTAATTGTCAGTAAAATTCTAACTTGAACTTCACTTAGGTCTGAATGAATTCTGAAACATGCACCCAGATCAAACATGCCATTCAGTTATGTATGTATTTTTTGTTGTGTGACAGACTAGTGAAGATGTTAATCAAGGAAAATAATTTTAAAAGGTAACAATTTTCCCATCCTGCATCCTAACATGTATACTGGCCCTTTACTCAGGGACGTGGCAAGTAGTAAGATTCTCAGACAGAGGGAAAGAAAAGATGAGTATAAAGATACATAATCCATGCTCTGGTGTTAGGAAATGGAGGCTTTTTTGGGGTGGGGAGAAATGCATTAAACTCCTGAACAGCTATCTTACAGTGCTTTATGAAACACAAGGAGTTATACCTACGTTGTGGCTTTGCAAGTTTCTTCGGAGTTTACTATGGACCTTTGCCCAAAACATGGCTGCTAGATATTCAATGATTTTAAGACCAGAAGGGATCACTGTGCTCATCTAGTCTGACTTTATGTCATATAACTATAACTACTATAACACAGGATTTCACCCAATAATGCCTGCTTCTAACCCAATAACTTCCGGTGGAACCAGAGCATAACATGAAATAGGAAAAAATATCTGGTTTAACAGAAACTGTATATGCCTTCCTGACAAACCTTTTAACTATCTATCCAGAGACTATTTTGAGATTCTGCTCGTACACATTGTGAATGAAAGGAAACAAACAGGTGATTTTCTGAGTGCTTGTGTATATGAGCTTCCAAACACACATCACGACTGTGCTAAAGCTTTTGTTTTGTGCTTTGGCCATCAACAGACATAAGTTATGATACTGATGGACATCTTTCTACAGAATGACAGAGGATATACATTAAAATTTGCTCTTAGAAAATAAGGTGTTGCACTGAAAGTGTTGCCAGTTCAGAAATTCATCATGCAGATGTTATGGGAAGAAATGGTTACTTATAGGGCTGTCCAGCGATTAAAAAAATTAATCGTGATTAATCACGCAATTAAAAAAATTAATCATGCTGTTAAACAACAATAGAATACCATTTATTTTAAATATTTTTGGATGTTTACTACATTTTCAAATATATTAATTTCAATTACAACACAGAATGCAAAGTGTACAGTGCTCACATTATATTTATTTTTTATTTCAAATATTTGAACTGTAAAAAACAAAAAAAAATATTTTTCAATTCACCTCGTATAAGTACTGTAGTGTAATCTCTTTATTATGAAAGTTGAACTTACAAATGTAGAATTATGTACAAAAAAACCTGCATTCAAAAATAAAACAATATAAAACTTTAGAGCCTACAAGTCACTCAGTCCTACTTCTTGGTCAGCCAAATCACTTAGACAAACAAGGTTGGTTACAATTTGCAGGTGATAACGCTGCCTGCTTCTTGTTTACAATGTCACCTTAAAGTGAGAACAGGCATTCGCATGACACTGTTGTAGCTGGCGTTGCAATATATTTATGTGCCAGATGCGCTAAAGATTCACATGTCCCTTCATGCTTCAACCACCATTCCAGAGCAAATGCCTCCATGCTGATGATGGGTTCTGCTTGATAACGATCTAAAACAGTGCGGACTGACACATGTTCATGTTCAGTGCAGACTGACTCTTCATCTGAGTCAGATGCCACCAGCAGAAGATTGATCTTCTTTTTTGGTGGTTCGGGTTCTGTAGTTTCTGCATCAGAGCGTTGCTCTTTTAAGACTTCTAAAAGCATGCTCCACACCTCGTCCCTCTCAGATTTTGGGTGGCACTTCAGATTCTTAAACCTTGGGTCAAGTGCTGTAGCTATCTTTAGAAATCTCACATTGGTACCTTCTTTGTGTTTTGTCAAATCTGCTGTGAAAGTGTTCTTAAAACGAACATGTACTGGGTCATCACCCGAGACTCCTATGACATGAAATATATGCAGAATGCAGGTAAAACAGAGCAGGAGACATACAATTCTCCCCCCCAAGGAGTACAGTCACAAATGTAATTGATGCCTTATTTTTTTAATGAGCATCATCAGCATGGAAGCATGTCCTCTGGAATGGTGGCCGAAGAATGAAGGGGCATACGAATGTTTAACATATCTGGCATATAAATACCTTGCAACGCCGGCTACAAAAGTGCCATGTGAATGCCTATTCTCACTTTCAGGTGACACTGTAGATAAGAAGCAGGCAGCAGTATCTCCCGTCAATGCAAACAAACTCATTTGTCTTAGCGATTGGCAGAATAAGAAGTAGGACTGAGTGGATTTGTAGGCGCTAAAGTTTTACATTGTTTTGTTTTTGAGTGCAGTTATGTAACCAAAAAAATCTGCATTTGTAAGTTACACTTTCATGATAAAGAGATTGCACTTCAGTACTTGTATGAGGTGAACTGAAAAATACGACACCTCTACCCTGATATAACGCTATCCGATATAACGCAAATTCGGATATAATGCGGTAAAGCATTTCCCCTCTTCCCCCCTCCCTCCCAGGCTTGCGCAAGCCTGGGAGGTAGGGGGGAGAAGTGGAGGGGCCATGTGCTCAGGGGAGGAGGTGGAGCGGAGGTGAGCTGGGGGGGAGGGCGCAGAGGAACCGATCTCTGCCCCAGCTCACCTCCACTCTGCTTTCTCCCCTGAGCGCGCCACAACTCCGCTTCTCCCCCATCTCTCCCAGGCTTGCCATGCCAAACAGCTGATTCGTGGCAAGACTTGGGGGGGGGGGGAGAAGCGGAGCGGTGGTGGTGCACTCAGGGGAGGATGTGGAGCAGAGGTGAGCTGGGGCGGGGGGGCGGGGTGAGGAACTGCAGTGGGTGCTCTGCCACCCACCACTTTTTCTCTGAGGGTGCTCCAGCCCCGGAGCACCCACAGAGTCGGCACCTATGGTGGCAGCGTGTCTGGCTCTGACATGCTGCTCTGAGTGGCGTGTTAAGGGGGCTGGGCCAGGGCTGGGGGGTTGGATAAGGGGCAGAGGGTCTCGGGGGGCGGTCAGGGGACAGGGAGCAGGGGGGTTGGATGGGTTGGGGGTTCTGAGGGGTCAGTCAGGGGGCGGGAAGTAGGTGGGGGTCAGATAGGGGGCGGGGCCAGGCTGTTTGGGGAGGCACAGCCTTCCCTACCCAGCCCTCCATAGCAAGTTCGATATAACGCGGTTTCACATATAACGTGGTAAGACCGTGTTATATCAGGGAAGAGGTGTATTTCCTTTATCGTTTTTACAGTACATATATTTGTAATAAAAAATAATAATATAAAGTGAGCACTGTGCACTTTGTGTTCTGTGTTGTAATTGAAATCAATATTGAAAATGTAGAAAAATATCAAAAAATATTTAATAAATTTCAATTGGTATTCTATTGTTATAAGTGCGATTAATTTTTTTTAGTTAATCGCATGAGTTAACTGCGATTGACAGCCCTAGTTACTTACTTATATAGTAAATGGTATTCTTCAAGATGTGTAGTTTGCATACATATTCCACTGTTGGTGTGAGCACATCCACTGCGTATCCTCACACCAGCAACTGAGAGCATAAAGGGGAGGGGGGGGGCTGCCTCAACCAAAAACCAGTTCTTTTGCCACCTACAGAGCCCGATGTCAAAGACTCTGAGTAGCGGGGATGGGGGTTGGGTCATAGAATATGTATACAGACAACACATGTGGAATAACACCAGTTACTGTGCGGGCAAGTTTCAGAGTAACAGCCGTGTTAGTCTGTATTCGCAAAAAGAAAAGGAGTACTTGTGGCACCTTAGAGACTAACCAATTTATTTGAGCATAAGCTTTCGTGAGCTACAGCTCACTTCATCGGATGCATACTGTGGAAAGTGTAGTCTTCTACACTTTCCACAGTATGCATCCGATGAAGTGAGCTGTAGCTCACGAAAGCTTATGCTCAAATAAATTGGTTAGTCTCTAAGGTGCCACAAGTACTCCTTTTCTTTGTGCAGGCAAGTAACCATTTCTGCTTCTAATGATGAGCTATATACATATATTTTATTGCTGATGACCTCTCCCCCAACCCCCCACAAGCAGTGACCCTTGCTGGAGGTGGGTACCAGGAGTCGTGTGATTGCAGGACAATTCTGCTAAATTTTGCATGGTGTCTGAAAGCCTGTTCAATTGTGTACTGCTCAGTGAATGTGTGGATGAAGGACCAGGCTGCTGCCTTACAAATGTCCTGAAAGTGGCCATCACAGTGGATCAAGCTCTCATCAAATGAGCCATTATTTTGTCAGGTAGAGTCTTTCGAGTCACCTGATAACAAAGTTTGATACACGTGGAAATCCAGTTATCATCCGATGAAGTGAGCTGTAGCTCACGAAAGCTCATGCTCAAATAAACTGGTTAGTCTCTAAGGTGCCACAAGTACTCCTTTTCTTTTTTCTTTTTACGAATACAGACTAACACGGCTGTTACTCTGAAACCAGTTAAAGATTGTTTGTGCTGAGACAGCTTCACCTTTGGTCCTTTTCTCTATATTCTACAAACAGTTTAGGAGACTTTCTGAAGTGCGCAGTTCTGTCAAGATAGAACAAAAGAACTCTGTTTACATCCAAAGAATGCAGCTTTTGCTCTGCTTTATATGCTCTGCATGTGGCTTAGGGAAAACAACAGCAATGTGATAGATTTAATTGAAATTCTGGAGCCACCTTTGGTAAAAACTTAGGGTGAGATTTCGTAGAAATTTTATCCTTATGAAAGACAGTATAAGGTGGTTTGGCTAACAATGCTTGTAATTCAACAGCTCTCCTGGCTGATGTTACTGCCACTGCGAAGGCCACTTTCACAGAAGGATGAAATAGAGATCAAGTGGCCAGTGCCCTTCAGACATCCAGAGAATGCGGTCTCCTCTCTTCATCTGAGGCATGTGGTTTTGGAAACAATACCAGTAAATGGATGCTTTGACTCTTATGAAACTCGGGTCCACCACGCATGCTTTCAGCTAGAAAGGCCACTTTCATAGTCAGATGGGCCACAGAGCATGTGGCTTGAGGTTCAAAGGGAGGTCTGCTGAGAGATGAAAGAACAAAATTGAGGTCCCACTGGGGTGCGAACTTCACCAGTGGCGGAAACGGTTTAAGAAGCCCCTTCAAAAATCTAGTTTAACAGGATGAGTGAAGATCGTGTGGTTATCAACAGGAGGATGAAAAGCGCTGATTGCTGCTAAATGAACCTGAAGAGAACTAAATGAGACATCCAAAGACTTATGGGTAAATATTTCAGGATAGCAGAGAACCCAGCAGATTCTGGCGATAACGCATTGTTGAGCCCAAGAGGAGAAACACCTCCTTTTAGCCGAATAACATATCCTAGTAGAGTCTTTCCTTCTGTGGTTAAGGATGGATTGCATCACTCTGGAACACAAGCGCTCTTACCATCCAGTGACCATCCAAATACCAGGCTGCAGTGGTTCCAGATTGCATGCTTGAAAGTGCCCTTATGTTGTGTTAGAAGGTCCAGAAATGGGCAGACATTTATGGGCAGCTGAGCTGAGAGCTTCAGTAGATCTTTTGACAGAACAAGGAGTAATGGTCTCAAGTTGCAGTGGGGGAGGTTTAGGTTGGATAGTAGGAAAAAAATTTTCACTGGAAGGGTGGTGAAGCACTGGAATGCGTTACCTAGGGAGGTGGTGGAATCTCCTTCCTTTGAGGTTTTTAAGGTCAGGCTTGACAAAGCCCTGGCTGGGATGATTTAGTTGGGGATTGGTCCTGCTTTGAGCAGGGGGTTGGACTAGATGACCTCCTGAGGTCCCTTCCAACCCTGATATTCTATGATTCTATGATCTGTAAACCTTAACTGTCTTGGACAGTTAGGCACAATGAGGATGACTTGAGCTCTGTCTTAATGGATTTTCCATGGGGCCTGTAGTATTAATGGAATGGGAGGGAAAGCATACCTCAGGTGATCCTTCTGTGGTAGCTGGAGTGTATCTCCCTTTGAGCCCTTGCCTAGGGCTGCTCTGGAGCAGTATAGAGGAAGTTTCTTGTTCACATGTGAGGCGAAAAGGTCCCAGGACAGCATTGCCCATTGGGTGAAGACCTTGTTTAGAACTGAATTGTGAATCTCCCATTTGTGGTCCATGGAAAAATCTGCTGTGACTGTCCACTAGGGAGTTCTGCACCCCTAGTAAACATGCTGCTGAAAGGGTTATGTGATGGTGGTTGCACCAGTTACAGATGTTAACTGACGTTATACAAAAAGGAAGGGATCTCGTTCCCCACTACTTGATTATATATAAGACAGTTGTTATGTTGTCCTTATAGTTATGTTGACATTATTTGAACATCGGGATTGGATGAGTGGAAGGAATGCATTACAGACTTGATGGACTACCCTGAGATCTAGTAAATTGATATGCATTCTGGACTCCCAAAGGGTCCAGATGCCTTGTGCCATATGACCACCTGTATGAACTCTGACTTAGACCATGCGGTGATAAGAAAGAACTGGAGAGGTGTTGGTCCACACCATCCCTTACACACTCAGTTCGGCGCATGAGGACAGTTATGGCGCATGTGAGGATCAACGGACACTGCTGACTAAAAAATTACAAACTCACGTGCATGGGGCACACATGTATCCATGCAGATAAGGACCATCACTCGAAGAAGTGTGTTTCTGACATCTCACGTCTGTCTAACCATCAAGTCAAGCTCAACATGGTGGCTAAAACAGAGTTCTGAATCTTTTTCCACAAGCCCTCTGCCGTATCTCCTTTTTTGTTCACTGTGAGCAACACCATCCTGCCTGTCACTCAGGCCCATAACCTGGCCGCCATCTTCAAATTGGTCCTCTCTCTAGGTCATCACATACAGGTTATATTTCAATCTTTCAGATTCTTTCTGCAGCACATCTCTAAGATATGGCCTTTCCTATGCATCCATACAGTTAAGACCCTCCTCCAGGCTCTCATCATCTCACATCTTGATTACTGCAACATCTTTTTCTTTGGCCTTGACAAATGCAATCTTGTCCTGCTCATATCTATTCAGAAGGATGCTGCAAATATCATTTTCCTAGCATGTCACTTTGACTATGTCACCCCACTCTTTGTATTCCTCCACTGGCTTCTCTCTCTATCACATCAAACACAAGCTGTTTGTCTTCACTTTCGAGGGCCTTTACAGCCTATCCCCATCTGACTTCTCACTCATTCTCTGTCAAGATGTTGACTCGCACCTCCGATTGGCTCATGTTACCAGCCTCCATTGCCCACTTGTTAAATTCTTAAAAAAGCACCTTCATGCTTTCTCTCATGATGCCTTGGGAGGAGCTCCCCTTAAATATCCATAGAGCCATCTCATTTATCCTCCTTCAAATTTCTCCTTAAAACCCTCAGAGATTCAAATTTCCACAGGGAATGACTTAAAAATTTTGCATTCAGCCTATTAAACAACAGACTTGTACTACATCCATAATCCTGAAGCCTGGCTCAGCTACACCAACCACAGAACCCTAGAGGAGGGAGTTGTGTGAAACTCTGGAGGTCCCATGACCCCAGGAACTACCATGATCACCCCCAACATATATTAAAGCGACCTCAGGAATTCCCCTCTGCCAGGGGAATCCCAATTTGGCCCCTTAGAATCATAGGACTGGAAGGGACCTTGAGAGGTCATTTAGTCCAGTCCCCTGCCTCATGGCAGGACTAAGTATTATCTAGACCATCCCTGACAAGTGTTTGTCTAACCTGCTCTTAAAAATCTCCAATGATGGAGATTCCACAACCTCCCTAGGCAATTTATTCCAGTGCTTAACCACCCTGACAGTTAGGAAGTTTTTCTTAATGTCCAACCTAAACCTCCTTTGCTGCAATTTAAGCCCAGCAGTTCTTGTCCTGTCCTCAGAGGTTAGGAAGAACATTTTTTTCTCCCTCCTCCTTGTAAAAACCTTTATGTACTTGAAAACTGTTATGTCCCCTCTCAGTCTTCTCTTTTCTAGACTAAACAAACTAAATTTTTTCAATCTTCCCTCATAGGTCATGTTTTCTAGACCTTTAATCATTTTTGTCGCTCTTCTCTGGACTTTCTCCAATTTCTCCACATCCTTCCTGAAGTGTGGCACCCAGAACTGGTCACAATACTCCAGTTGAGGCTTAATTAGCATGAAGTAGAGTGGAAGAATTACTTCTTGCTTATAACACTCCTGCTAATACATCCCAGAAGGATGTTTGCTTTTTTTGCAACTGTGTTACAGTGTTGACTCATATTTAGCTTGTGGTCCGCTATGACCCCCAGATCCCTTTCTGCAGTACTCCTTCCTAGGCAGTCATTTCCCATTTTGTATGTGTGCAACTGATTGTTCCTTCCTAAGTGGAGTACTTTGCATTTGTCCTCATTGAATTTTATCCTATTTACTTCAGACCATTTCTCTTAGGCCAAATTTAAGACTGCTTTGCACTGCAAGAGCTCAATAGGATGGAGAATCTGGCCCTCTCTCTCTTCCAGGGCTAACAAATAACATAGAATCATAGAATATCAGGGTTGGAAGGGACTTCAGGAGGTCATCTAGTCCAACCCCCTGCTCAAAGCAGGACCAATCCCCAACTAAATCATCCCAGCCAGAGCTTTGTCAAGCTTGGCCTTAAAAACTTCTAAGGAAGGAGATTCCACCACCTCCCTAGGTAATGCATTCCAGTGCTTCACCACCCTCCTAGTGAAAAAGGTTTTCCTAATATCCAACTTAAACCTCCCCCACTGCAACTTGAGACCATTACTCCTCGTTCTGTCATCTGCTACCACTGAGAACAGTCTAGATCCATCCTCTTTGGAACCCCCTTTCAGGTAGTTGAAAACAGCTATCGAATCCCCCCTCATTCTTCTCTTCCGCAGACTAAACATCCCCAGTTCCCTCAGTCTCCCCTCATAAGTCATGTGTTCCAGTTCCCTAATCATTTTTGTTGCCCTCTGCTGGACTCTTTCCAATTTTTCCACATCCTTCTTGTAGTGTGGGGCCCAAAACTGGACACAGTACTCCAGATGAGGCCTCACCAATGTTGAATCACGTCCCTCGATCTACTGGCAATGCCCCTACTTATACAGCCCAAAATGCCGTTGGTCTGTTTCATTGATGTGATGTTTGTACATCAAACCATTTAGAAATACGAAATTACAAAAAGTGTTAGTAGATTTTTCAGAAAGTCAGAACACTTTTTTCAAATGTTTCAAAGAACATATTGTCTGATTAAAAAGTCTCCTCTGGCAACATGCCACCCACATGAAAATTCAAATGGGAGGCAGGTTTCTCAAGAAAAAAAACAAAGCAAAAACCTGTGACTCTATAATGAACATTTTAGATTATCATCTTATAGAATGAATTTCTCCTGGAGTTTTTTTGTTAATTAGAGAGAGCTTTTGTTTTGCTTTTTGAATAGCCATATTTACTGAACAGGCCTTTATATCTTTATTTTAGCTAACATTTCTCTGGAAAAAATAATATACCTAAAATGTAGGAAATGTTCTGGGATTTTGTGGCCAGAAAAAACTGAAGTTCATAGACAAAAATTTTGATTACGATGTTCCTACTAATTCCAACATATGTAAAGAGATAGAAATACAATGTTAGTAATTTAAGTTTATTGATAAAAGATACATACCTCTTCTAGAAGAACAGGTAAACCCAATCTAATAGCATTCTCAAGCGTACGCAGGAAACCAGAGTCTGTAAGCTTAATTATCTTCAAACCAGATTTTGTTTCTTTGTTTCTTATCCACCGATTTGCCTATGTAGGAAACGAGAGTAATCACTAAGGTTGGCTAAGTTTCATATTTGACCAAAAGGTTAATTAGCATGTTTGCCTCAATATTCAGAAGTGCAATTCTTAAGACCACTGCTTTGATCAGGAAAAGTAAATAATTGTACTAACTCTTTACTCCTGAGAAGCATCACCAGAAAAAAAGGTTTTGCTTGTCTCTGTAATATCTATGGCTTTTACACTGCACAGTGTGATATTCAACTGTGCTAGTACTGCTAGTATTTTATTAGCCTTTATAGGTCCAGATTGTGCCATTCAAGGCATGGAATCATTTTGGGGAGTAGTGTGAGGCAGCACCACACCAAGAGAAACTCTAAGAGGGACTGTATATCAGAGGGCCAGCTTCCTGTGGGATTATACACACTGTGTGGTGCAAATTACTTTTCCTGGTGCACCCAAGGCTGGTGTGGAGAGGGGGTTTGGCCTCCCATTCATCCCCTTTAGGATGAGTTGTGCACTAGGAAGGAGAAATCCTTGTGCTCATCTGACCCACCCATACTTCTCCTGGCCCATTCAGTCAGCAGCCCCTCTCCTCCAACAAGGACACCAGACCATGAAGAGAGACCTGTATGATGTCTAGGGAAGAGGAAAGGATGGTGCTGCAGGGTTGAGTGAAGAAGGAAGGAATACCCACACAGACACAATTGGACCCTAAAATAATTAATAGTAGATTTATACTTGTAATGTTTTAAATGTAAAAATTAAATTGAAAAAGTTTTTTCATTATAAATTCTTTCATTGTGTTCACCTACCTCTTCCAATAATCACACTTTAGGGAAAAGGAGTGAACAATGCAGGGAATTGTCCTAACAAAATTGGCTGTTGTTCAATAGTCATTTAGCACTAGGTCAATTAAGGGGATTCAGAAAACCACAAAAATGTGTGGTGAAAGTTATAGCACAAAATAAACACCAGTTGTGAGGCAGATATATGCAGTTTTTCTTTTCTCCTTTTTAGGTTAAATAATAATAATAGTCTTCACAGTCTTTCATTGTACGAAACTCCTTTCATAGCTTCAACCATCTTTGAGACTCATCCCTGGGCTTTAAGGAAAACTGGACACAATCCTGCTTTTCCTCTGTTATCAATACAGTTCATAGTTTTCGTATTGTGGAGGATTTTTATATCACACATTTTGCACAATCATTTCCATTTTTTTTATAGTTAGAAACCTCTATTCATTATTTTAAACCTATTCCAATTTTGATTGGAATGAGAATGTTAAATTAGAGTCCATGCAATACTTGAAACACTGTTGTGTTTTTTATTTTTAATCACAGGTCTCATATTGAAAATGTATGGGCCAGATCCTCAGCTGGCATTAGTCACCATACCGCTACTGAAGTATGTTGATTTGCACGATATAAGGATCTGGCCCCAAGCCAACAAAGAAAAAGGTGTCAGTGTTAGAAATGTCTGGTACAAAAACTTACGGAGTAGTTGCATTTTTGGAAAGGGAGCTGCATCAGTACAGTTTACAATCAGTGCTCACCTGATCCTGGGGGTCAATCATCAGTGGCCAGCGTCGCCCTCGAGTCACAAGAATCCCATTCTCAGTAGACACATAGTCACGTGGTAACCCATCCGTGTTCCACTGGCGAATTTCATAGGGATCTCCCAAAATGTTTATAAGACTGAAGTCTGGATTGATAGGAATCTCTAGATTCTGACATTTCTTGATCCAGCAATCTATCAGCTGGGATAGAGAGAGATTAATTGTAAAAAGAGATTCATAGGAGATTATATTACTTAATGGGAATTGTAACAACCTGTTGGACGCTAGTTGGTAGTAATTAAAAGTTATCATCATTGGATGGCTGCTTGATTGCTTAGGAGGTGACAAGTGAGTGTCTTTAGTTAATTTCGAATAGACAGGGGTCCTAGTCTTGTACTAATAATAATCCTACACCTTCACAATTGTCACTAATGGCTGAATATGTATTAAAACTGAACTCTGGACAGCAAGCCTGAGGATCATTAATGCAGTTGTGGGGGAATGCTTAGACTGACACTGTCCATATTGTACCTGTTCAGAGGCTAAAACAATTCTACAGTGATGCCAGTTTGGTACCTTTCACAAGCACCACATTATGGAGGAAAAAAAGAAAAGGGAAATTATTTTTACTCACCAGTTGCCTATAAAGTGCTGTAAAAGCCCCATAATAGGCAACACAAGCAGCTGCTATGAACACATTCCCTATGATGTTTGAAATCTCATCTTCAAAATTCCTGATGCTCTCTTCCCACCGAACTTGTTCATCTCCTAATGCAGCTGTCAGCTTTCCAGCTCTAGTGAGGCGAGCTTGGGTAAGTGCCATGGTCCTTGCTAAACAGTTATAAAATGATTGGACTGTGATTAGTATTTAAAAGTCAATTTTTCCTAATAATCTTTTCCCTTACTTTCTATTTTAGCCTCCCTCTGCCCCTACCCTTTCTTCTAGCCTTAACTTCCAGTGGCTTCTGAGCAACCTTCTTTCTGGCCTATTGATTGGGTACTTCAGGACAGACTATGGTCCATGAAAAACATGTCCTGACCTCGCTAAACTCTCAGCACACCCTCTTCAAATCATCCTGCTGTGATATTATCATCACCTACTACTGGAATCCGGTTGCTCCACTTGAAGCTGCCTGAAGGAATAGTCACAAGCCTAACTGTTGTCAGCAGATGTAGCGTCTCCTTACCGCGGTACTGCGTGACCAGAGAAGCACTGGGGAGACAGAGTGCTACTAAATCATGTGTTTGACCCCTTCAATGGAGTCCTACCGATGTGCGTATTAATTTGCATACCACTGTGTTTATATTGTGTATAATATGAGACTGAATGGGTCAGGGCTAGCTAGTTTCCCCTGGTCCAGCTAGCTGTATAGTGGAGGCATGAAAGTGAAAGACTAATTTAACTGTTTAATGACTTCAAGAGAAATCACTTACCAAGGCTCTCTTTTTCTTCAAGGCTTCTTTCATACTGGTCTTGTAATGCCTGTATCTGATCCTCCACCTGTTTTAATTTCCTTTGCTTGTCGCGTAGGGTAGCCATAGTAGCATCAAGCTCAGCCTAAGAATGTGAGGAAACATTTAGGCCACGGCTTTCAAACCTGGTGGCCTGATTTTTAGAAGAGCTGAAGCCAATGGAAGTGGCAGGTACAGGGGACTTGAGAAAATCAGGTCACTTATTCAGGTGCCTACATATGAATAAGGAGTCTTTTTGAAAAAGTAGCTTTAAACCAGAACATTTTTGTCCTATTAATAAAATGGCATTTTCATAATGAGTGCCTCCACCATTTTTCTAGGGAGTAGGGTATGAAACTGTCAGACACTCTAGTCTCTGCTGTAACCAGCTTGGCTGAACATTGACACAGGACCAATGGCTGGGGAAAGTCTCCTTTGGGCCACAGCTCTTTGAAAATTCATCCCCAGATGACTTGGGTTTAGTCAGTCTTGGAAGAACTAGGCGAGAATGTCATGTACAACAGTGGTTCTCAAAGCTGGTCAGACGCTTGTTCAGGGAAAGCCCCTGGTGGGCCAGACCGGTTTATTTACCTGCCGCGTCTGCAGGTTTGGCCGATCACGGCTCCCACTAGCCGCAGTTTGCCGCTCCAGGCCAATGGTGGCTGCAGGAAGGGCGGCCAGCATGTCCCCTGGCCCGCGCTGCTTCCCGCAGCCCCCATTGGCCTGGAGCAGCAAACCGTGGCCAGTGGAAGCCGCGATCGGCGGAACCTGCAGACGTGGCAGGTAAACAAACTGGTCTGGCCCGCCAGGGGCTTTCCCTGAACAAGCGGCGGACCGGCTTTGAGAATCACTGATGTACAATACCTGATTGCCCCATGTGCTGATTCTACCCACAAATGGAGTGCCCATATGATGCTTAATTCAGCACTTATAGACATTGGCAGCCGGTATCAAGTGGAGTACCCCAACGGTCAGTCCTCGGGCCAGTTTTGTTCAGTATCTTCATTAATGATCTGGAGGATGGCATGGATTGCACCCTCAGCAAGTCTGCAGATGACACTAAACTGGGAGGAGAGGTAGATACGCTGGAGGGTAGGGATAGGATACAGAGGGACCTAGACAAATTAGAGGATTGGGCCAAAAGAAATGTGATGAGGTTCAACAAGAACAAGTGCAGAGTCCTGCACTTAGGACGGAAGAATCCCATGCACCGCTACAGACTAGGGACCGAATGGCTAGGCAGCAGTTCTACAGAAAAGGACCTAAGGGTTACAGAGGACGAGAAGCTGGATATGAGTCAACAGTGTGCCCTTGTTGCCAAGAAGGTCAATGGCATTTTGGGATGTATAAGTAGGGGCATTGCCAGCAGATGGAGGGACGTGATCGTTCCCCTCTATTCAACATTGGTGAGGCCTCATCTGGAGTACTGTGTCCAGTTTTGGGCCCCACACTACAAGAAGGATGTGGAAAAATTGGAAAACGTCCAGTGGAGGGCAACAAAAATGATTAGGGGACTGGAACACATGACTTATGAGGAGAGGCTGAGGGAACTGGGATTGTTTAGTCTGCGGAAGAGAAGAATGAGGGGGGATTTGATAGCTGCTTTCAACTACCTAAAGAGGGGTTCCAAAGAGGATGGATCTAGACTGTTCTCAGTGGTAGCTGATGAGAGAACAAGGAGTAATGGTCTCAAGTTGCAGTGGGGGAGGTTTAGGTTGGATATTAGGAAAAACTTTTACACTAGGAGGGTGGTGAAACACTGGAATGGGTTACTTAGGGAGGTGGTGGAATCTCCTTCCTTAGAAGTTTTTAAGGTCAGGCTTGACAAAGCCCTGGCTGGGATGATTTAGTTGGGGATTGGCCCAGCTTTGAGCAGGGGGTTGGACTAGATGACCTCCTGAAGTCCCTTCCAGCCCTGATATTCTATGATTCGGGAGAGGATACGTCATCCTTGGAACTAGAAGTAGCTTCTGTAGCAGGGCAGGACAGCAGCCCAGGAGGCTACTTTCTGTTGGATTTGGCCCAAAGAATTAAAAGAACAGTTCTGGATGAAAAAAATTCTATTACTTAGATCAGAAGCTCCTTGAAGCAGGAACTGATTTTTCGTCTGTGTACAACGCCCAGCACCGTGGGTCCTGATCCATGACTGGGACTTTTAGGTGTTACCGCGGTAAAAAAAAATTAATAATATCGTCAAAGTTACCATTCTAACAAATAAAAGACATTAGAGACATAAACACACACCTGTGCAGCATTTAACTTTTGCCTCTTTGGCTCAACTTCTTTGACGACTCTAGAGTATAAATCCATGGCTCTAACCCACATGCACATAGACCTACAGGCCCTGGACACCTTCTCTACTTTTTCAGGCACAAAATCTGGGTTATTTATATATTTCTGAAGCTTTAACAATATTTGAGGCTTTATATTTTCTTTATCGTATTCTAAAAGTTTTTTGAGGAAATTGGAATCTCCAAGGAGCTGTTTTGCTGTTGCCCAGTCAGGCCTGAAAGAAAATAACAGTAACAGAATTTGAGACAGACACGCCCTGAGAACATGATCTTAAATAACAAATTTGCACTTTTCAGACCACTTCCTCTTGCTTTATACAATGTTTTGAAGAGCTTGACCACAATCAGTGCTTAATAAAAACATAGCAACAGCATTTACATTTCTATATCACATGTAATTAACATAAAAGTGCTGTAGACTAGATCTCCTCTGTAGGACACATCTAAGCAAAGGGCTAGGCCTCCGAATGAAGGCTAAGAAGTGCTATTACAAGTAGACTATAGCTCTGCTCCTCCAAATTGGCACTTAGACTTGAGAGACTAATGCTTTGTGAAAGTGTGAATTGAACCACAGGTAGCACCTCTGTGGATTTCAAATAATCTAGAGACAAAGGCAGGCTGCCAAACCTGCTACTTTTCTAGTAGAATGGGCCCTATGGGCTTTCTGACTCTGAAATTCCAGCCAAGTCACAACAGGTATGAATCTGTACTTTAATCTCCTGAGACAATCTTTTAACCAAAGAGTTGGGCCTTTGTTTCTCTCTGCAACAACTATGTGAATTTCCTATATGGTTTAGTCGTGTCAAAGTAATAAACTGTTTTCACATTGAAACCATGGAATCTAGTCTTCTCTGGTACACAAAAACCTGTAAAAAACTGGATTGGCTCACATGAAAATCCAAAGCTATCTTAGTCAAAAATTTTGGATGTGGTCCTTATGGAGAATCCACCACCAACTTGGAGTTCAGAGAGCCAGATCCTCAGCTGCTGAGAATCAATGTAGCTTCTTTGAGGTCACTGGACCTATGCCAATTTACACCAACTGAAGATCTGGCCAAGAGACTTTTGTACTGATATGATATCTGTTAGGAAACACTCATCAGCAAAAGATGATAAGAAGACCAGTCTCTTAATGGTTAAAAAAAGCAGCCTCCAAGAGCTCAGTGAGAAATTCTCAAAGTAGAAGTGAGAGGAGGCTTAGTAAAAAGTAACTCAATCTCAAATTAAATAATACATTTGGTTTATTTAAAGAAAAACTACTTCATTTATAGTCAAGATTTAAAAATCCATATAGTTGAGAGTAAAAAACTCAATGGTACTTACGCTTTAAGTAAAAAATACTCCAATATTCTGTAAAAAGGGAGAATTTGACCTGTGGAATGTTCAGTTCTTGAAATGTGGCTTGTTTACCATAACAGATATTTTAGCATCATTATCTAAAATATGGCTTTTCATTGTTTTGTTTTGTTATGATATCTTATTGATGTAATAAATCTCTACATCCTCTTTGGATGTTAATTGCTCCATTGCTTGAAGCATACCACAACTTTATGCTTCAAGAAAATAGAATTTGACCCAAGCACATCAAAGCTGACAAGTTTTATCATTAGGGATTTTGGAAACTCATAAAATAATTGCTTTTATCAAAGACACAAAGTATGTCATGCAAAATTAAATGTAACCCTATAATTTAGTCTTCCTTTCTTCCCCTCATTAAGAACTGGTTTCAGAGAATATATGTGGTCTGTTGCTATAAATTAGCGATGGACCCAAGACACAACATTTGGAATGGTTTCTGAAACTTGGAAAAAGTTCAGGAAGTTTGACATGCGGTTTTAGTCCAGCCCACTATAGAGAATGAGACCAGTTATGAACTACAGATGCCAATGTAGATGTGAACTTCCCCAAACTTCAGGGGAGTTTTTATTATATTATCACCACAGCATGGTGGACGATGATGCCATTTTTCTGAGAAAACGGTAGAAGGTGTTTTGCGTGAGAGACCCACAAAACAAAGCTAAGCAGTTGTGACTACAGCTGTCAAAGAGACAATGCTTTGATTCAACCAAAGATATTCTCCACATTAGTGTACTCTTCCTATTAAAATGTGAATTTACTGTAGAAGTAGGTACCATTATACAAAACATTTCACTGGGGGGAGTGGGGAAGAATCAAAGAAAAAACAAAGGAAAAGATGAACAAATAATGGATTAAAATAAATTAAAACAAAATACTATATAGCTCTGAATGGCTTACTTTGCATTTAAAAGAATGGAGATAGCTTCCATTACAGTCATGACAAGATCCGGAGGCTTGGTAAAAACTCTAATTTCAGATATATCTGCTTTATCCAAAGAGTCAAGAGCTTTGTTTGCAGCTTCTAAAGCTGGGAGAGCTTCATCCAGATCCCGTTGAGCATCATCAGCAATTGCCTGAGTCTCTTCCGCTTTCACTTTTGCAATAGCTTCATCTTCTTGAACAACACGGCGAACCTCAAAATTAAATGTGCAGTGAAATATTTTCAAAACAAAACAGAGATTTAAATGGGTTAACTTGTTCTGTCTTATTTCTTTAAGGGTTTGCTTAACACCCACGTCTGCATTTTTGGTTTTATACATAAAGTATGCAAAATAGAATTATAGAGGAGCTTCACCAGTCCTGACACACACAGAAAGTTATTAATTGGTGAAAGATACTAAAATCCCTTTACTTTTGAGGAGCAATGGCCAAGGAACTGCAAGGACAGACCAATCCTGTAGGCCTCAGGCTCTGGCCTACCACTGGCAGCGTAGCTGGCTACACTGCTATTGGCCTCACCTCAGCAGCTGTAACCCCTAAAATGCGTGTCACAGAGTGCACAAGCGATGTTAACGCTTCTTGGAGCGGCATTAACTAACATGGAAAATGTCTGCATAAACTCTGCTGCATCCACAGAGGAAACGTTTGTACTGGTAGAAGCTACACTATAGAAAAGCAGGACACAGGCTAACTGCCTTTCCCTTCTGGCAATCCCTGTCAAGGCTCAGTTCTGCGCTTTTAGGCCCTTGTGCTCCCCAGTGTGTCACATAAAGGAGGAGAGCATAGAGCCCATTACTTCATCTATGAATTATTGGGCAGTAACACATGTTATCCATAAATATTACAAGATAATTCTTTGTACCTGATCAGCATTTTCTTGATCCACTGCTAATTTTTCCATCAAAGCCTCAACATCCACAGATTTCTCTACAAGGACTGGCTCTAAAGCGGAGAGATCTAATTTCATTTTATCTACAAGCATGTTCGTCTCTAATAGTTTGGATAAGCCATTCTTCACGCGATCCCGAGCCTGAAGCACAAAAAAAAAACATTTCACGCATCTAATTACTTTTTCCCCAAACACTGACTCCAAAAAGTACAACTGTACTTTTTCCAAACACTGTATTTCCAAAAAGTTCTAACATGATAAAAATATAAACTTATGTACAAATATATTTTAACACCCTGTAATGTAAGTTTTGTATCAGTTGTAAATTATGTTATAAATAATTTGTACAATACATTTATTTTAAGGGTGGCTGTAATAAAAATTTTATGTTATTATGGATGTAATAATATTTATTCAGATATAAAAGAAAAAACATCTAAATTGGCATACATGATCAGGCTTATCAAACAGAAGCTGCCAGATGTTTAGGCTCAACATTGATTTTTGTTAAATAAAACATTTTAAAAACCTGAATATTATTGCAATCTTTTGATGCAATGTTTGTTTTTCTTTGGTTTTGCTTTAATCATTGTGCTGCAATGTTTGTATCCCAAGTGTCTTGTCCTAGGACAAGAGATGGGGGAAGTGAAATGACTCATATTTTTTCATTTTCCATGCGAATGAAGAGCAAAATGGTAACAAAAAGCACCAATAGTACAAAGTAAATTAGACTTTAAAAATTCCTTGTTTTAATATTCAGTACTTGGAAAAGGAAAATTGGGCTGGTTTACCACAAAAGAATTACAAGCCATTTTATGTATGGTAAACCCTGAAGCTGCTGCACTATGAAGGAAAAGTAATACAAAAATCTGAAGGGAAGGAAGACACATTTCTCAGACACAATAAGCAGAGATTTTTGTTTAATAAAATTAAACCTACTGAAACCAACTGCTTCCTTTTTTCCCCCAGCATGGACAAGTAGAGATTGATTAATTCTAAATACGAAGTGGGTGTTGTGTAATATCGTCGCCGCAGCTCAGCATAATATCGATCTGCCATTTCAGTCACACTCATATGGATATCTACACACATTACTGAAACTTTCTCTTTCAACTCGTCACTTCCAAGATCAACATTCAGAAAAAATGTCCTTGATACAGAAAGAAGTGCTTCTCTGGGCCACTGCAAAAGGGAAAAAGATTATCTGAACAACAGTCATTCACTTCATCATGGTCAAAGCCAACATTTGTGGTGAAATATGGTAAATTCTCAGTACAAACTAGATGTTTTCTCTTGACCATTGCAGAAAGAGTACATTATATTTAAAAAACCTTATCAAATGGCCTTATGAATTTCACAAGCCCACTGCTATTGAAACTGGCCAGCCTTTGATGAGACGTTTCTGGATAAGACTTGGTGGGCTAGGGTGGATTTAGTGGTTCCTACAAGTCATGTAGATGTTGAACCCCATCACTTGACAAAGCAAAGGTCTGCAAGCTGACAGGAATCATGGCAGTGATCCTCTTGTGTGTCTCCTCAGAAGGTCACCTAGATCTTCAGCTTTCTCTGTTTGGCCTGCTGCACCAGGACTGAGGAGAGGGGACCAAACCGAGATCAGCATCTTGTCTCGTTTAGGGAGCAAAGCCCTGGAAATCTGAGTCCCCTAAAGGACAGTAAAGAGTGTGTGGGGGCGGGGGGTAATTGTTGGCTTCTGCTCCCATATCAGCTTTTAAAGTGAGGACTGCAAAGGATAAAGCAGGATTGCTGAACTGCTTTGTCCGCATCACTGGAAGCAGAGAATCTGGTCAACGAACGAAAGGATGTCAATCCTTGGAGCCTGTGGACAAGTCTGAGCTGCCTCTGGTTTTGTCAAATGTCTCAGACTGAAGGAGAGGCCAGGATCCAATATGTTATCATCAGCTGAGTAGAAACCACAATCAGTTATTCGAGATATTCTAGTTAATGAGAATCTTGGAATTACCTATCATTGAAAAATAACACATAGGCCACATAATCCCAGATGACATTCAGGAGGCTAGATTTTTACTTGATTTTTAATAACATAGAATATATAACAGCAGTGTTTATTACTGAGACATCTCCAAGTTATTACTCTGTTGATCTTAGTTAGTACGAACCTGCACAAACCAATCAATAGTACAGCAATTCACAAGGGATGGAAACATCCGACATCGTGCTCGGAAAGCTTCACCTACGGGACTCATACAGAGAACGATATGTAGCTTCTGACGAACTCGGTTAATGAAGTATTGAAATACCTGTTTAAAAAGAACACAGCGTACAGGAAAAATAAAGGAGATGACAATGAGGTTGTTTGCTCAAAGGAAATCTAGTACAATCATGTACTCCAGGGAACAACCCTGCTTTCGCTGAATGATCTAATGGGCCATTTCCATCTCTAACCTCTATAGCTAGTCTCAGAAATTCTCTATGAACAGCTGAATTCTTCTCTCCAAGGGTGGAATATGAATATTTTGTCCACACGTGACAGAACAGAAGTACTTATTAAAAGTCCTGGAAATTGATCTTCCTGAGTGTAAACAAAATGTAATGTTCTCCTCTTTTCACATTAGATACATTAGATAAATAAGAGACAGATAAAAGGCATATGTTAGAATGTCTATACTTAATTCTTTGAAAATAAGAATTTTAGTAACATCTATTTACAATGTTATCTGATACAATAAACTAATATTTGCAATACTTCTCCTACCTCATCTCTGTTCCCCTCTGCTATTCCTGCCTCTTTAGCTTTGGGTCTCGTAGGTGCCAGAACCTGTTCCAATTCATCTTTTTCAAATAAATTAGGTACTTCCCCAGAATTGAGAATATTGTTGATGTCTTCCAAGAACTCCTCTACAACAATCTATAGATAAGATTTTATAAATATTAGATGTCAAATGAATTAATGTGTGTCCTCTGTAAGTATGGAGAAAACAATCAGGAAAATAAAAATAACAGTGCTGTATTCATAAGCTATAAAAATTGTAAGAAAAAACTTTGTTTTTAACTGAAAAATGTATTTGAAAATCCTTACCTTTTAAATATTTGAAACAGATACCATCAAAATATTACCTAGGAAAACAAAACAGGTCTTCCCCATTCGTTTTCTCACCTATGTCTAGAAGTTTTTACAAATGTGTGGCCTCTAATCTGATTCACACACACTGTTCAGTGTGATCACTGATGGTGGTCTTTCGAAGTTACTGATATTATCTGTAGGATCTTGTCATTTGGTCAAGTTTATTGTGCTCATGGTCACTTTACTACTTTGATATTAGTCAGTTTTGTGTTAACTCTTCAAACTGAGGGCCAATACTTTCATCCGCCAACCCAACCACCAGAAGTAGCTGCTTCTGAACAGGTAAATAGCCTTTTTCTCCCTCTGTACCTGACAACAGAGCCCTTCCTGTTTTACAGATAATCAGTGCTCCTACTTCTATCATAGTTCTTCTCACCCGCAGCCTGGATCTCCTGACATGGCCTACCTCCTAAGGGACAGCCCACACTGGGGGAAGGTGCTTGGTCCCCACTCTGTTCTCTGTCCCTTGTTCCCAGGACCCCCTTGCCTTCCCTCAGGCTGCATGTGCATAAGCACCAAGGCTCCGTGCACTGTGAGGCCAGTGAGTCCGAGTCAGTCCCCAAACGTGTCTGCAATAAGGAGCTGGAGCCAGAGCCACTGCCACAGGAGGAATTAACTGAATTAACAGCATGCAGACTGGGCGTTTCTGCACTCACAGACCCTGGGAGGGTGGGGGTAGGGCCTGGGAGCAAGAGCCAGAGATCAGAGTGGGGAACAAGCAGCCGCCCTGCAGAGAAGAGTAATGGCAGGGCTCCCGGCTCAGTGCAGCTTGGGGAGGAATGACCGCTGGCATCCCGGTGGCCAAGAGCCACCTCCCATCTGGCAAATTTACTCCCTGCTCTGGGCAAGCTCCACACAGCACTGAGGAGGAGGAGCTGGAGCAGAGCAGAAAGGAGGAGCATGCTCAGCCAGGCATTAATGGTGCTTCCAGCTGCTGTTGATGGTTCAGAGCTCTATAATCTAGCAGACAATGACATAATAACTTTCAATGTCTAGAAGATGAAGCTAGCAAAGTTCAAATTAGAAATAAGGTACAAATTTTTAACACTGAGCGTAATTAAACACTGGAGTAACCAGCACAAAGGCTGAACCTTGCTGTGTCTGTGTATCATGTTATGACAATGGGAGGTTGTTAAACTGCCACTTTTCAGATTAACTAAAAGAGATTTTTAATAATTATTGGAAATATTCAGGTAATTACCAGAAACCCAGAAACCCTGTGCAAACTCTACTTCTTAATCAGGTTTCTAGTTTTTATATGGTGCACATATCAGGATCCTAACATGTTCAGGTCTCTCTGATTGCTACTATTGCTGGTTTTGTGTATACTCTGATCTCTCATGCAGACAGCATAATAGCAGGTAGATGAAATTTCATATCTCTACAGCGTGTGGAATGAGTCAGTTTGCAACATATCCCTAAAATTTTCTGTCATTTTTCTAAAAAGAAAAGGAGTACTTGTGGCACCTTAGAGACTAACCAATTTATTTCAGCATAAGCTTTCGTGAGCTACAGCTCACTTCATCGGATGCATACTGTGGAAAGTGTAGAAGATCTTTTTATACACACAAAGCATGAAAAAATACCTCCCCCCACCCCACTCTCCTGCTGGTAATAGCTTATCTAAAGTGACCACTCTCCTTACAACGTGTATGATAATCAAGGTGGGCCATTTCCAGCACAAATCCAGGGTTTAACAAGAACGTCTGGGGGGAAGAGGGGTAGGAAAAAACAAGGGGAAATAGGTTACCTTGCATAATGACTTAGCCACTCCCAGTCTCTATTCAAGCCTAAGTTAATTGTATCCAATTTGCAAAAGAACTCCAACTCAACAGTCTCTCGCTGGAGTCTGGATTTGAAGTTTTTTTGTTGTAATATCGCAACCTTCATGTCTGTAATCGTGTGACCAGAGAGATTGAAGTGTTCTCCGACTGGTTTATGAATGTTATAATTCTTGACATCCGATTTGTGTCCATTTATTCTTTTACGTAGAGACTGTCCAGTTTGACCAATGTACATGGCAGAGGGGCATTGCTGGCACATGATGGCATATATCACATTGGTGGATGTGCAAGTGAACGAGCCTCTGATAGTGTGGGTGATGTTATTAGGCCCTGTGATGGTGTCCCCTGAATAGATATGTGGGCACAGTTGGCAACGGGCTTTGTTGCAAGGATAGGTTCCTGGGTTAGTGGTTCTGTTGTGTGGTATGTGGCTGTTGGTGAGTATTTGCTTCAGGTTGGGGGACTGTCTGTAGGCAAGGACTGGCCTGTCTCCCAAGATTTGTGAGAGTGTTGGGTCATCCTTCAGGATAGATTGCAGATCTTTAATAATGCGTTGGAGGGGTTTTAGTTGGGGGCTGAAGGTGACGGCTAGTGGCGTTCTGTTATTTTCTTTGTTAGGCCTGTCCTGTAGTAGGTGACTTCTGGGAACTCTTCTGGCTCTATCAATCTGTTTCTTCACTTCCACAGGTGAGTACTGTAGTTGTAAGAATGCTTGATAGAGATCTTTTAGGTGTTTGTCTCTGTCTGAGGGGTTGGAGCAAATGCGGTTGTATCGCAGAGCTTGGCTGTAGACAATGGACCATGTGGTGTGGTCAGGGTGAAAGCTGGAGGCATGTAGGTAGGAATAGTGGTCAGTAGGTTTCCTGTATAGGGTGGTGTTTATGTGACCATCGTTTATTAGCACTGTAGTGTCCAGGAAGTGGATCTCGTGTGTGGACTGGACCAGGCTGAGGTTGATGGTGGGATGGAAATTGTTGAAATCATGGTGGAATTCCTCAAGGGCTTCTTTTCCATGGGTCCAGATGATGAAGATGTCATCAAAATAGCGCAAGTAGAGTAGGGGCGTTAGGGGACGAGAGCTGAGGAAGCATTGTTCTAAGTCAGCCATAAAAATGTTGGCATTCTGTGGGGCCATGTGGGTACCCATAGCAGTGCCGCTGATTTGAAGGTATACAAATGTAAAATAGTTATGGGTAAGGACAAAGTCACAAAGTTCAGCCACCAGGTTAGCCGTGACATTATCGGGGATAGTGTTCTTGATGGCTTGTAGTCCATCTTTGTGTGGAATGTTGGTGTAGAGGGCCAGGATGGTGTTATCAGGAAGATCACCGATGGATTGTAGTTTCCTCAGGAAGCCAGTGGTGTCTCGAAGGTAGCTGGGAGTGCTGGTAGCATAGGGCCAGAGGAGGGAGTCTACGTAGCCAGACAATCCTGCTGTCAGGGTGCCAATGCCTGAGATGATGGAGCGCCCAAGATTTCCAGGTTTATGGATCTTGGGTAGTAGATAGAATATCCCAGGTCGGGGTTCCAGGGGTGTGTCTGTGCGGATTTGATCTTGTGCTTTTTCAGGGAGTTTTTTGAGCAAATGCTGTCCATCCACAGCCTCAGAAACAACTCTGACATCATAATCAAAAAGGCTGACAAAGGAGGTGCTGTTGTCATCATGCCAGTCAGCCTCACCTCAGTCCCCGGAAAAATCATGGAGCAGGTCCTCAAGGAATCAATCCTGAAGCACTTACACGAGAGGAAAGTGATCAGGAACAGTCAGCATGGATTCACCAAGGGAAGGTCATGCCTGACTTAATCTAATCGCCTTCTATGATGAGATTACTGATTCTGTGGATGAAGGGAAAGCAGTGGATGTATTGTTTCTTGACTTTAGCAAAGCTTTTGACACGGTCTCCCACAGTATTCTTGTCAGCAAGTTAAAGAAGTATGGGCTGGATGAATGTACTATAAGGTGGGTAGAAAGTTGGCTAGATTGTCGGGCTCAATGGGTAGTGATCAATGACTCCATGTCTAGTTGGCAGCCGGTGTCAAGTGGAGTGCCCCAGGGGTCGGTCCTGGGGCCGGTTTTGTTCAATATCTTCATAAATGATCTGGAGGATGGTGTGGATTGCACTCTCAGCAAATTTGCAGATGATACTAAACTGGGAGGAGTGGTAGATACGTTGGAGGGCAGAGATAGGATACAGAGGGACCTAGACAAATTGGAGGATTGGGCCAAAAGAAACCTGATGAGGTTCAATAAGGATAAGTGCAGGGTCCTGCACTTAGGACGGAAGAACCCAATGCACAGCTACAGACTAGGGACCGAATGGCTAGGCAGCAGTTCTGCGGAAAAGGACCTAGGGGTTACAGTGGACAAGAAGCTGGATATGAGTCAGCAGTGTGCCCTTGTTGCCAAGAAGGCCAATGGCATTTTGGGATGTATAAGTAGGGGCATAGCGAGCAGATCGAGGGACGTGATCGTTCCCCTCTATTCGACATTGGTGAGGCCTCATCTGGAGTACTGTGTCCAGTTTTGGGCCCCACACTACAAGAAGGATGTGGATAAATTGGAGAGAGTCCAGCGAAGGGCAACAAAAATGATTAGGGGTCTGGAACACATGACTTATGAGGAGAGGCTGAGGGAACTGGGATTGTTTAGTCTGCAGAAGAGAAGAATGAGGGGGGATTTGATAGCTGCTTTCAACTACCTGAGAGGTGGTTCCAAAGAGGATGGTTCTAGACTATTCTCAGTGGTAGAAGATGACAGGACAAGGAGTAATGGTCTCAAGTTGCAGTGGGGGAGGTTTAGGTTGGATATTAGGAAAAACTTTTTCACTAGGAGGGTGGTGAAACACTGGAATGCGTTACCTAGGGAGGTGGTAGAATCTCCTTCCTTAGGAGTTTTTAAGGTCAGGCTTGACAAAGCCCTGGCTGGGATGATTTAATTGGGGATTGGTCCTGCTTTGAGCAGGGGGTTGGACTAGATGACCTCCTGAGGTCCCTTCCAACCCTGATATTCTATGATTCTATGAATAGGTCGGAATATGAACAAGAGGCTGCTTGGCAGCTCTCCAACACCACTTTCTAGAAGCCATTACCCTCTGATCCCACTGAGAGTTACCAAAAGAAACTACAGCATTTGCTCAAGAAACTCCCTGATGTAGTTCAGGGAATTATTCATTCAGATAAGGGCTAGGCTCTGCCTTCAGCGGGCAGAAGCACATGGGAACATGTGCAGCGAGCTCTGCTGCAGCTGGTGTCCCTGTTAGACAGAATTCCTCCAGGGGGTTCCTGGGAATCACTCGCCAAAGCAGTAGGCTCTGCCACTGTTGGAGAGGGTACAATATATGTACCATGCCATGCACAGCCAACACTGGTTGCAGGTGCGAGTTGGGTACAACCCTGCCCTCTCCCCAACCCCATTCAAACAGCTTGCGGAGATGCTAGCTAGGAACAGGGCCCGTGCTGCTCAGCCCACCTTGTGGGTACTGAATGAGAGCACAGCAGTAAATTTAACTCTTCCCTCTCCTTTTTGCAGAGACTAGCCCCAACCTGGCCCTAAGTAATTGATTTGTAGTTGTTACAGCACTAATCAAAGAACAGTTTCTCAGGGCCAGATAGTGAACCCCTTACTCTCATTGGTGAGCAGTTACTCACTCGAGGCGTTCCACTACCATTACTGGGAATACTTATCATTACCTGCTCCTCAATGGAAGTGAAAGGTTCACAATCTGGCCTTCAGCTCCCAAAGAAAGATCAAAAGCTCTTTACTGTACAATAGCTGAACTGATCACAACTTCAGAGGAGGCTACTTCTAAGCTTTATAGCATAAAGTTGAAGCAGTTCCTATTAACAAACATGAGCCAAGCAAAATAATCTTCTGAAGGCTAAATGTGAGAAACGCCTTTTGCAATTATGGCTTTGAAAGTATACACAGAAGAAATTAGTGTATCCAAAAGAATGATAAAATCTTGAAGCAATTTTGCTTGTTTCATAGCAGAGCTCACACAAAAGCATGCCTGTAAATTAGCTGTAATGTGGAAAAGCATATTCAATTCTCAGAAGTTAATGAACACACAGCAGGGATACCTGGAATCAGATACATTCTAGGATACAGAAACTGTGAAGGTAGGGATATTTGCAATGTTTATTTTATGAGTCACTACCTAGCACGCTCTTCCAGATCACAGCTTATTCATAGAAATGATATTGTCCGAGCTCTGGGAATAAATCATAAGAATCAGATGTATTTTTTAGATGCCCTGATCTATTTCCAGTATGAAAAGTATAACACTTTTCTATGGTAAGTAAACAGATACAACAACTTACATACATTATTAATATTGTATCTTTTTTCAGTACTAAGAATACCTTCCCTTGTATACTTAATTATTTACTTCTGGCTTCTGATCATGACCTGTCCTTTTTCATCCTACTTGATCACATCGTTGGTTTTCACTAATATCAATCATTTTATACTTCTTGAGTGCCTTGAACAAGAAGTCAGTGGGGTAGATCCTCAACTGATGTAAATCAAAACAGCTCTACTGACCTCATTTTTCACTTCTGGGGGAAGATTTATACCTTCCGCTCATCCTTTCCACTGCACAAGATTGAACTCTGTGCTTGGTCCTGTCATGATCTTGGCCCACTCTTCCTGTCAGACACCATATTCACCTGCAGTCTTAAGCCCGCTCTTCCTTCTTCCTGTGCCCCTTTCCCATAATTCTCTAAAGCTGGAGGTAGCTCTTTCATTTACTACCTGTTACCAAGAACTCTCCTCTTCCTTCCTCTGAGTCACTTCCTCCTTTTATATATTACTATAAGATTGTATTTATTGATTTAAAGCTTATGATCCTCACTCTAAAGCATTTTCTTACTCCATATAAACAACACCATATAAAAATAAATAACTTTTTATTGTGTATGCCACAACATTTTAATGATAAAGTCAACTGCTTTTCTGGTTGACCCATTTAAACATACCTGCGTGTCTGTGAAGAGGAAAACCATATCTTTGTCTTCTACTCCTGCCATCTTATACAGCTTCCTCAGATCGTCATGAAAACTGTCGTAATTATAACCACGGCTAAGTTCTATCTGAAAGCATTTGTATCCACATATATGAGAGGCAAGTCTAGTGAGAGACTGTTTGCCAGTACCTCCTACTCCAACAAGCAGGGCATTTCCTCTTTCCTGGCGGATCATCCGAGCAATTCTATAGGAAAATCAAGCATAGAATTTAAAGTACACCTCTACCCCAATATAACGTGACCCGATATAACATGAATTCGGATATAACGTGGTAAAGCAGTGCTCAGGGGGGGCGGGGCTGTGTGCTCCAGTGGATCAAAGCAAGTTCGATATAATGCGGTTTCACCTACAACGCGGTAAGATTTTTTGGCTCCCGAGGACAGCGTTATATCGGAGTAGAGGTGTAGTAAAAATGACAGAATTTTCCAACTATTTGTTGGAGTCTCATTATGGCACATTATCTCATTATGGCACAGGAGCATCACCCAGGCATGATACCATAGTGAAAATCCTATAATTCTGCAATCCAAACAATGGAAGCCTTCCCTGCACAATGCCAGGGTCCCAATGGAAAAGAACATTCCCTGCTCTGCCCAGGGGCTTAGGCAGGGAACACATGCAGACTCACACAAGCCAAGCTCAGAGGGACATTTCAGAGACTGACCTAGCTGCACTAATTCAGGATAAATTCACCCCACCCAAAACTCAATCTCCTTTTGGGATCCCCACACTGCAGTCAAAACCCACCCAGCATACTCTGGATCCCCCATCTCAGCTGGGCTATCGAACAGAGGGAATCTTTAACTCAAAATCGCTTTTGACATATTCTGACTTCAACAAGTTGGTTACTATGGATAATTTCCAAGAAAACACTTCTGGAGAATCCTGTTTGGCTTTTTGCAGGAGGAACTTACAGGATAGGCAGCTGGGAAAATTCTCTTTTTAATTGCTTACTTTACCAAGCACATTCAGGGTGTTATTCTCATTTGCACTGCTCTGGAAGCATAAACGGGACACAAAGTGGGCATAAATTATATTTACTCTCACTTCAAGCTGCTCTGTACTGTAGAGGGGTGTAAGTGAGTCTTAGTGTAAATATGTGCCATATATTTATTAAATATTTATGAATTATGTTAATACATAGATATATAATTGTATACCTGGGTAGAGAAAATAAACAGCACAGGTTGAATTTGGACTGAACAGGGACTTCAAGATATGTTCCGTGGTCTTTAAGAACATGCCACTTAACTAAGTTTCATATTGATGAACCCCACCGTTGATTTCCATTTTGGAAGGACTTCAGCTTTCTAGAAGCTTTCTCTCATGAACATCAAACCTCCCTTTTAGATTAAATCCTTTACCAATTGTGCCACATCATTACAAATTAATTGTTGGCCAAATTTTCAAAGAAGGCTCTTCAATCTGGCCTCTATTTGTGCATGTTCACACTATTAGCACACACAATTTTTGTGTACTTTTAAAATGACAGAATTTATACATGCCAAAAGATTTGCACTTAATTTGGTTCGGTTTGACTGCATAAGCTGGTCTCCATATTGGAAGAGAAGGTTCAAGGTCTGGAGAAACAAGTATCGACCCTGCGTTGCATAAGAGAAGCTGAAGATTTCCTGGACGGATGTCAGGATATGCTTCTACAGACACAACATTCTGAAGATTCAGAGCAGGCTGCGCAGCGGGGACAGAAGGACGGTGAAGAAATTTGGCAGCATGTGACCTCCAGAAGAAGAAAGGGGAGCGTCCATATACCAGCAATGCAGATACAGGTAAGCAACCATTTTCATGTTCTCTCCACAGCTACTAATGCGGAGAGTGGACTAAATGATACATTTGAGGGAAGGGAACAGAAGGAGACCTCACCGATTGGAAGGCATGCATCCTTAGGACATGGGGGTTCCACGACCACCACTCCCAAGAGAAGGAGGTGGGTGGTGCTGGTGGCTGGGGACTCTCTCCTCAGGGGAACTGAGTCATCTATCTGCTACCCCAACCAGGAAACCGAGAAGTCTGCTGCTTGCCAGGAGCTAGGATTCACGATATGACGGAGAGACTGCCGAGACTCATCAAGCCCTCGGATCGCTACCCCTTCCTGCTTCTCCACGTGGGCATCAATGATATTGCCAAGAATGACCTTGAGCGGATCACTGCAGACTACGTGTGTCTGGGAAGAAGGATAAAGGAGTTTGAGGCACAAGTGGTGTTCTCGTCCATCCTCCCAGTGGAAGGAAAAGGCCTGGGTAGAGACCGTCGAATCGTGGAAGTCAACGAATGGCTATGCAGGTGGTGTCGGAGAGAAGGCTTTGGATTCTTTGACCATGGGATGGTGTTCCAAGAAGGAGTGCTCGGCAGAGATGGGCTCCACCTAACGAAGAGAGGTAAGAGCATCTTCGCAAGCAGGCTGGCTAACCTAGTGAGGAGGGCTTTAAACTAGGTTCACTGGGGGAAGGAGACCGAAGCCCTGAGGTAAGTGGGGAAGTGGGACACCGGGAGGAAGCACGAGCAGGAAAGTGCGAGAGGGCAGGGCTCCTGCCTCATACTGAGAAAGAGGGACGATCACCGAGTTACCTTAAGTGCCTGTATACAAATGCAAGAAGCCTGGGAAACAAGCAGGGAGACCGGGAAGTCCTCGCACAGTCAAGGAATTATGATGTGATTGGAACAACAGAGACTTGGTGGGATAACTCACATGACTGGAGTACTGTCATGGATGGATATAAACTGTTCAGGAAGGACAGGCAGGGCAGAAAAAGTGGGGGAGATGCATTGTATGTGAGAGAGCAGTATGACTGCTCAGAGCTCTGGTATGAAACTGCAGAAAAACCTGAGTGTCTCTGGATTAAATTTAGAAGTGTGAGCAACAAGGGTAACGTTGTTGTGGGAGTCTGCCATAGACCACCGGATCAGGGGGATGAGGTGGACGAGGCTTTCTTCCGGCAACTCACGGAAGTTACTAAATCGCAGGCCCTGGCTCTCATGGGAGACTTCAAATCACCCTGAAATCTGCTGGGAGAGCAATACAGCGGTGCACAGACAATCCAGGAAGTTTTTGGAAAGTGTAGGGGACAATTTCCTGGTGCAAGTGCTGGAGGAACCAACTAGGGGCAGAGCTCTTCTTGACCTGCTGCCCACAAACCGGGAAGAATTAGTAGGGGAAGCAAAAGTGGATGGGAACCTGGGAGGCAGTGACCATGAGATGGTCGAGTTCAGGATCCTGATACAAGGAAGAAAGGAGAGCAGCAGAATATGGACCCTGGACTTCAGAAAAGCAGATTTTGACTCCCTCAGGGAACTGATGGGCAGGATCCCCTGGAAGAACAACATGAGGGGGAAAGGAGTCCAGGAGAGTTGGCTGTATTTTAAAGAATCCTTATTGAGGTTACAGGGACAAACCATCCCGATATGTAGAAAGAATAGTAAATATGGCAGGCGACCAGCTTGGCTTAACAGTGAAATCCTTGCTGATCTTAAATACAAAAAAGAAGCTTAGAAGAAGTGGAAGATTGGACAAATGACCAGGGAAGAGTATAAAAATATTGCTCGGGCATGCAGGAGTGAATCAGGAAGGCCAAATCACACCTGGAGTTGCAGCTAGCAAGAGATGTTAAGAGTAACAAGAAGAGTTTCTTCAGGTATGTTAGCAACAAGAAGAAAGTCAAGGAAAGTGTGGGCCCCTCACTGAATGAGGGAGGCAATCTAGTAACAGAGGATGTGGAAAAAGCTAATGTACTCAATGCTTTTTTTGCCTCTGTCTTCACGAACAAGGTCAGCTCCCAGACTACTGCACTGGGCAGTACAGCATGGGGAGGAGGTGACCAGCCCTCTGTGGAGAAAGAAGTGTTTTGGGATTATTTAGAAAAGCTGGACAAGCACAAGTCCATGGGGCCGGGTGCGCTGCATGCGAGAGTGCTAAAGGAGTTGGTGGATGTGATTGCAGAGCCAATGGCCATTATCTTTGAAAACTCATGGCAATCGGGGGAGATCCCGGACGACTGGAAAAAGGTTAATGTAGTGCCCATCTTTAAAAAAGGGAAGAAGGAGAATCCTGGAAACTACAGGCCAGTCAGCCTCTTCTCAGTCCCTGGAAAAATTATGGAGCAGGTCCTCAAGGAATCAATTCTGAAGCACTTAGAGGAGAGGAAAATGATCAGGAACAGTCAGCATGGATTCACCAAGGGCAAGTCATGCCTGACTAATCTAATTGCCTTCTATGACGAGATAAGTGGCTCTGTGGATGAGGGGAAAGCAGTGGACATGTTATTCCTTGACTTTAGCAAAGCTTTTGACATAGTCTCCCACAGCATTCTTGCCAGCAAGTTAAAGAAGTATGGGCTGGATGAATGGACTATAAGGTGGATAGAAAGCTGGCTAGATTGATGGGCTCAACGGGTAGTGATCAATGGCTCCATGTCTAGTTGGCAGCCGGTATCAAGCGGAGTGCCCCAAGGGTTGGTCCTGGGGCCGGTTTTATTCAATATCTTCATTAATGATCTGGAGGATGGTGTGGATTGCACCCTCAGGAAGTTTGCAGATGACACTAAACTGGGAGGAGAGGTAGATACGCTGGAGGGTAGGGATAGGATACAGAGGGACCTAGACAAATTAGAGGATTGGGCCAAAAGACATCTGATGAGGGTCAACAAGGACAAGTGCAGAGTCCTGCACTTAGGACGGAAGAATCCCATGCACCGCTACAGACTAGGGACCAAATGGCTAGGCAGCAGTTCTGCAGAAAAGGACCAAGGGGTTACAGTGGATGAGAAGCTGGATATGAGTCAACAGTGTGCCCTTGTTGCCAAGAAGGCCAATGGCATTTTGGGCTGTATAAGTAAGGGCATTGCCAGCAGATGGAGGGACGTGATCGTTCCCCTCCATTTGACATTGGTGAGGCCTCATCTGGAGTACTGTGTCCAGTTTTGGGCCCCACACTACAAGAAGGATGTGGAAAAATTGGAAAGTGTCCAGCGGAGGGCAACAAAAATGATTAGGGGACTGGAAGATATGACTTATGAGGAGAGGCTAAGGGAACTGGGATTGTTTAGTCTGCGGAAGAGAAGAATGAGCAGGGATTTGATAGCTGCTTTCAACTACCTGAAAGGGGGTTCCAAAGAGGATGGATCTAGACTGTTCTCAGTGGTAGCAGATGACAGAATGAGGAGTAATGGTCTCAAGTTGTAGTGGGGGAGGTTTAGGTTGGATATTAGGAAAAACTTTTTCACTAGGAGGGTGGTGAAGCACTGGAATGCGTTACCTAGGGAGGTGGTGGAATCTCCTTCCTTAGAAGTTTTTAAGGTCAGGCTTGACAAAGCCCTGGCTGGGATGATTTAGTTGGGGATTGGTCCTGCTTTGAGCAGGGGGTTGGACTAGATGACCTCCTGAGGTCCCTTCCAACCTTGATATTCTATGATTCTAAGCGGTTTCTGTAAATTCTATATTTTGTGTGCACAAGTGACAAGTATACAGATTTGTTCCAGAAACACATATCAGTGTAGTATCTGTCTAGCTGCAGATTGCATCTGCCAAGTTCATACACACAAATGGAGACCATGTTTTGAATATTTGGTTCTCTATTCACTAAGACCAAAACTTCTATATCTGGGTGCCTTAAATTAGACTCCTAAATCTGTATGTAAAAATCTAAGTGCCAATGGAGTTGCAGAGGCTGACAGTGCCCAGTGATTTCAATGTCTGTGTTGATGGCAGGTCTTCTGAAGCAGCATAGGATTTCATGGGTATCATGATGATCAGAGGGCTATGGCAGATGGTTGTTCACTCAGCTCATGCAGCTGGGCACACTCTTGATTCAGGGTTCAGCATGGGATTATACCATTTTCATGGATTGACAATTACCTCCTTCCATCTCAGGTTGACCATCAGTTTGCATTTGAAGGCAAGATGAATTTAATATGTTTGCTTATTAGGGACTCCATGGTTAATTCTCTACGTATTTTAATGCATCCTTTCACTGTGTAAACCTGTGATTAGCCACACAATTTAAATTCTTCTCAAAATGACTTAAATTCACTTGTTTACACTGATCTGATTTTTACCTTAAAACAATGATACTGCCTAGGTATTAACTAAACAGTCCTGTACCTTGAAACATGCTCAATGGCATCCTGGAAGAACACCAGCTTTGTGTCCTTAGAGTTTGTTATATTGTAGTCATCCAGATAGTCTTGTAAAACTGATATAATCTTCTCCGTATCAGTCAGATCCTCATATATTCGATCAGCTTTTTCTGCGCCGACCTGAAAGGAAATTATTTGAGGAAAATAAGAGAAAATGAATGGACAGAAATTATAGTGCTTAACATCTCCACAAATTATTAGTCAAGATTTTCAATACTTGGGTCCTAGAGGTAGGCTTCTAAATCCATAGTTAGGCATTTGAATGGCACCCTAAGTGCTGAATTCCCAGCAGTTCCCACTGACTTCAATGTGTTCTCTGGGGAAATTAAGAAAAACAATTCAGGCATTAAATCCATTTTCATTTTAGCTTTGCAGTCTGTTAAGAGCAGTCTCACTTCTCCAATTCTTTCATACCTGTGGCTAAAGTTTGGAACTGACCTCTAATCACACCTTTAGCTATGCTCCAGACCTCATTTTTTACCAAATCACCCCTAGCGTTTAGTTCAAAGAATTCAGCTGTTGTGTTTTTCCTCTCACTTACTAGCCTCTTTCACTCAGTTGTAACCTGCATTCCACATGAATCCTTCCTTACCCAGTAAATGTCATAATGAGATCTCAGCTGGGGCTAATTGCAAAAGATTTCCTCACAAGGTAGCAGTTACTGCTTGCAGAAGTGAGTCAAAGTAATTTAAAAGCTGTCCTTGTGTAGAGAGAAAAAGAATGAAAATTGAACATGTAAACTCTGTGAGAGAAATAATTTCTCTCCACAGGTCCCTGAGGCCTTTGTCCTGGATATATTTGCTAATATTCACATTTGTCCCTTAAACTGCCCCCAGTTTGCTATCTGATCTATCTAGTTGAGTGCTTATGGTGGAACTTAAATCCTTTCCTAGTATAATCTTTGTTAAATCTACTAGTTTTTTTAAGAATCAGAAAGGTAGCCGTGTTAGTCTGGATCTGTACAAGTGGCAAAGAGTTCTGTGGCACCTTACAGACTAACAGATGTATTGGAGCATAAGCTTTCATGGGTGAATACCCACTTCGTCGGATGTACGTAGTGGAAATTTCCAGAGGCAGGTATAAATATGCAAGCAAGAATCAGGCTAGGGATAACGAGGTTAGTTCAGTCAGGGAGGATGAGGCCCTCTTCTAGCAGTTGAGGTGTGAACACACCTCAACTGCTAGAAGAGGGCCTCATCCTCCCTGACTGAACTAACCTCGTTATCCCTAGCCTGATTCTTGCTTGCATATTTATACCTGCCTCTAGCTTTTTAAAAATATCCTTTAAAGATTTAGCTTGTCCTTGCCATGAGTCATAAATTGTACCACTGATGGCTTCCTTTCCTATCCATTCCCATCAGGATCCAAAGATCAAATATCTACCTGGAATCTACTTCTGTCCCTGGGATACCATATTGTTTCAAAAGAATATTTGCTATCCCTTATCGCCATTTCTTAGTGCACTCTGTAATGGAAAGTACCTGTTGAAATCACTTCCTCTCGTCCCCACATATCTTGGGGGGGGAAAGCAACTTTATGAAGGAGAACCAGACTTATTTCAGCCACCTATTTTACAATTAGGATCCCTTAATTTTGCCATTCCTCAGTTTGAATGATTCTCTTTGGTCACTAGTAACAGAGGCTGTGAAAACATTAACAACTTCCTCCAGTGAAAGTACATTAGCTACTATGTCTGACTTTTAGGCAGAAGGCTATTCACCTCTTCCTAATATAGGGGGGCCAGTTCTCAGATTATCTGTATGCAGCTTAGTTTTATTACGCTAGTTCCCTGAAAGGTGGTCTGCAGTCAGAAGAAATGTGTGAAATCCCATTTTTGCTAATGCAGACATTTTATCAAGATGCAAAAGGACTACTTCTCTTCTAAATATAACATAAAGGGCCACAGTCACTTTTGGTATAACAGGCAAAATGCTATTCACTTCCATGGAGATGTTCCTACATATTGTGTCAGTGAATCAAGCCCATAGAATTTAGGATTAGTTTATGCTGAAATCATAGTGTTTATATTTTGCCTCTACACTTTATAAACCCTGCAGTTACATTAAACAAACAGAAAGTAAACAGTATTCTATGAAAACTTAGCCTTATGATAGACTTACTTTAAGGAAGTCCCCAAAGATGATTGGTTTTCTTACAAAGTAATCTGGGTCAACTGGGACTGCAAAATGTTTGCCTACAAATTAAAATTCTAGATTAGATAGGTTTGTGTAACATATATTTACATGTCTAATGTAATACAAATGGAGTAAGTTGATTTCCTTACTGGCCATTTCAGATAACATAGAATGAAAATACTGTTTATCTTCACTGTTGATGAGGCGGTCATGGAATACTCTCTGACACTCATGGCAAAAGAGTCTGAAGATCTGCGTTTGGTCTCTGACTGCTCCAGGATCACATTGGAGAATGCCTGTGTGTACAGTACACAAATAATACTTTCACTAACATAACAAATTCTGATCTTCGCTTTCTAAACACTGTTGAAACAAACATTTTAAAAACACTGGAAAGATAATTTACGATTGTGAAGAGAATTTCCTGGATCAGTTGCAAAGGCCTTAGCGGTAGCTGAAGATTCTGAGTGCCTCAACAGGATCAGACACTAATTAGAAAGAAACATATTGAAGAAAAGGGGCATGTTACACTGAAAATTGAAGTACACATGAACATCTGGAGAGAATGTTTACACAAGATGAGGTGGTTGTAGCAGGAAGGAAAGAAGGAGGTAATTAAATTGCAAGACATTGCTATGTAAATACAGCAAAAGTACAAGATTAGGAATGAAGCAATCAAGCTCCTATTATTATGTATACAGAAACAGAGCTAAGAGCTGACTAGCTTTACAGAGATGGTGGCAAAAAAATCACAACTGGGAAGTTAATAGAGGATATGGCCTATATAGGAGAGATCAGCAGAGTAAAAGTGGAGGGAATATTGAATTTATTATGATTGTTATTAATTCTAACAATATTGTACATATACACCATCTACCAACATCATCTATCTCACACAAAACATCATAAAACTATTTATAATGTTCTTATAATATTTATAAGAATATATACTGCACACAAGCACTGCCGTGAAACAAACAGAGATTAAAATACTAGGAACATAGAATTGGTTTTATGGATCAGACATCTAATTGAGTATTTTGCCTCCAGTATTGACAAGTGTCAGATGCTTCAGAGGAAGACTAAGACTTCCCCCCTAAAGAATACACCAAGTCCACTGTGTAGTATCATACATTGAGGGAAAAAATTCCTTCTTGACTCCAGCAATCAACCATTTTATGCCTTGAAGCATAATATTTGATTATCTTATTAGGTTAGTTTAGATAACCTAATAAGTAATAAAACTGTCCTGCCCTAGCAATCTATCCGAAGTGAAGAATTCCCACAATGATGAACTTCACAGGTTGGCCATATGCTGAATTAAGTCTTACGAGTTTTATTACCCTTCAATTTCTTTAGGGACTTTAGATGTCCACTCATTTTTTTATTTTGGGACAGGTAACAAAGGAAGAGCAACTCCTCTTTTATTATGTCTTTCATAATTGTGAACAGTCTATTAAACTTCCTCTAACTTTTCTCATTTAGAATTTGAATAATCCTAGTCCTCACAATCTCTTGTGCAGTGTGTAAATCCAAACATACTTCTTACAGTCTGTCATAAATATAAAGGGAAGGGTAGCCACCTTTCTGTATACAGTGCTATAAAATCCCTCCTGGCCAAAGGCAAAATCCTTTCACCTGTAAAGGGTTAAGAAGCTAAGGTAACTTCGCTGGCACCTGACCCAAAATGACCAATGAGGGGACAAGATACTTTCAAATCTGGGGAGGGGGTAAGAAGGCTTTTGTCTGTCTGTCTGTGTGATACCTTTGCCGGGAACAGATCAAGGATGCAAGCTCTCCAACTCCTGTAAAGTTAGTAAGTAATCTAGCTAGAAAATGCGTTAGGTTTTCTTTGTTTTTTGGCTTGTAAATTTGCTGTGCTGGAGGGAATGTAGATTCCTGTTTTTGTGTCTTTTTGTAACTTAAGGTTTTGCCTAAAGGGATTCTCTATGTTTTGAATCTGATTACCCTGTAAGGTATTTACCATCCTGATTTTACAGAGGTGTTTCTTTTACCTTTTCTTTAAATAAAATTCTTCTTTTAAGAACCTGATTGATTTTTCATTGTTCTTAAGATCCAAGGGTTTGGGTCTGTGTTCATCTGTACCAATTGGTGAGGATATTATCAAGCCTTCCCCAGGAAAGGGGGTGTAGGGCTTGGGGGGATATTTTGGGAATGGGGGGGAAGATGTCTCCAAGTGGGCTCTTTCCCTGTTCTTAGTTTAAATTGCTTGGTGGTGGCAGCGTACCAGGTTTTTAACATAAGCTGGTTCCCAAGGCAAGAAAGAAATCTGTGCCTTGGGGAAGTTTTAACCTAAGCTGGTAAGAATAAGCTTAGGGGTTCTTTCATGCGGGTCCCCACATCTGAACCCTAGAGTTCAGAGTGGGGAAGGAACCTTGACACAGTCGTTGGTGCCTTCCTCTGAGCGGTTTCATTTTCTACTCTTTATCTTTAGAGACAGCACAATCAACTATGGGGGAAACAAAACACAGAAACGCAACTACATGAAAAAGCAAAGGGAGGGCAGAAACAAATAGGGAAACGAGAACACCATTTATCTTCTCTAAGCAGCCACCAGATGCACACACCATCAATCAAAGTCTGCACGTGAAGGGGTAAATGTTTGAAAGACTTGAGAAGTGCAAGTACAGATGTGCATGTAAACAAGAAAGTGAACAAATAGGAGGCGGCGGTGCACATAACGGTGAGAAATGTGTTTAGGGACAAACAAAGCATGTGCTTGCCTAAAACTGGAGCTTGCTCAACTGAGGCAGGTTGGGGACATGGCTCAGAAGACAAGCATGCATAACTTAATTTTAAAGTTGTGCAGATGTTATTAGGCATATGCAGCTTCAGCCTGATAGCAAGAGGCATCGTGAGGCTTATTGTCATTTCCTTGTAGACTGTCTGGTTAAAACACTGCCATACGAAAGAGGCAGCAGCTGAGTTAGGAATCACGTTAGCCTTCCTATGGGGAGACAGAACTGAGTCTATGAGTTCCCCAAACAGTCTCCTCTCTCAAAGGAAAATAAGGTAAAGTGGATGTCTGTGCCTTCATCACTGGGGTCTGGCCTCTTAGGATGATCTCTCCTGTCTCCAGCACCACCCTTCCCTCTCTGTTTCCCCCGTACCATTGTAGCACCAACAGCAGGAGTTTTTATCTAATACACTGGTGAGTGTTTTACAAGGACTTTCCATTCGCTGTTGTGTATCTTAGGGCATGAGGAGGAACTACTCTAACTTACAATGACTCAGGGACCCTTTCTCCCACTTTCACCAACAGCAGATGAGCATATTTTGCTTAGAGCTAGTGGATGCAAAATACGCAGTCTGAACTTACCCAGTTCATACACTCTTTCAGTCACCTTCCTTAGAATCAATCAGTTAGGCTTTGTGGGCACTTACACAGCTCCTGACTAATTTCTCCTACCTTTCGAACAAGGGCAAGGTTTGCCTCTTTCTATATAATGTAGAAATTGGAGGAAATCATGATCTCCTCTTAGATATATTGCAAGCAGAAAAAAAGGCTGAACAAAGAAATTATTCATCGCAAATTATATCCTTTGCTCTAGTAAATAACAAATTTCAGAAGATATAATACTGAAATAGAGAATGTGAACTGCTTAGAGTCTCCTCACTGGACAGAAAGACCACTGACACCTGAAAATACACTAGAGGAACTAGAAAAAATACCATGTCAAAACCAAACACGTTTTACCTTGCACACACTTTGACAAATCACGTAAATTAAATACATAATGGGATTTTGCAGGTGTTGGGAGAAGATCAATGCTCATTCTTTGATATATTTCAACAGCAGCATCTACTATACTTGTTGCAGTCTGCTTTACTGCTGGAGAGAATTCAGCCAAAAAGCCCTTTAAGATTGCCTATATCCAGAACAACAACACAAAAAGTAAGAGACACTTTAGAACTAAACATAAGGGACATTTTTATTTTCTTTGCAGTCATAAAATGCTGAAAAGTTTGGTTTTTATTGAAATGAGCTGTGATTCCAATCTGTAATAATTTCAAGGTATTTAATTTGAAAAGTTAAGATACTATATTAATTTGATCAAGACTTTAAACAATGGGTACCCAAAAATTAGACTCCTAAATCCATGTTTAGACACCTAAATAAGTGGCTGGATTTACAAAAGTGCAGCACACCCAGCGGCCATCAATCAAGTATTGTGGGCTTAGCTGGGGTGCCAAGGGGAGTAGCTAGAGTGCTTTGCACTATGGCTCTTCCGGGCTGCAGGGTAGCATACTAGGAGCCACACAAGGGTGCAATAAATCGGAGCAGTCCCAGGGACAATGCTAATTTATGCTGGTGTCCATGCCAAACCCAAGAACAGACCAGAATTAGGGAGAAGCAAGGGCAGCTGAAAGCGACCCTTATTGTACCTGAAGAATCCTTTTATGAGGCACAGCTTGGAAGCTGGCCCAAAGATCTCTTTGGCCAGAGGACAGAGATGCAAAATAGGGTATTGAGTGATGGGTTAAAACGAGTGTGGAGGATAAAAAAGAAGTGCACGGAGGGAAAACTAAATCAACCACCCCAAACAAATGTGACTTTTAAGAAAATATTTTGGTGAATCAAAAAAACAAACAAACTTCAAGTACATGAAAAAACATATAAGGAAAAACATCTGATCTATCAAAATAAACAGAGAAGTGACACTTGTTTGTCAAAAAGCTGTTGACTGAGTTACTGGAAACCAGCGAATACATAGAGACCCATTGTCCTTGGGCATAAAGGTGGCAGGATTGGACCCATAAAAAGGAAAATTCCTAAGAAAAATATTAAGTTATGAGCGTGTTCCCAATAACCTAGAAGCAGGGCACTATAATAAATATCAATATTTATCCATCCTTATGTTCAATTATGCACGGCAGCTATTGAATAATGCACAAATGTTAGACAATTTTTAGCCAATTAAAGTAATATGTTTACAGAAACTGAAGAGAAGAAGGAAGTATTTAAGGTTATATTTAAATAAAGAAAAAGACACTGAACACAACTGAAATAAAAATACCTTAGAAGGTTAATGACTAATCATTTTAAATATATGCTTCTTCCTGGCTGTGTGGGCTTGATCCAAAGTCCACTGAAGTCAGTGGAAAGATGCCTCTTGACTTCAAAGGGCTTTAGATCAGGCTCTTTGTGCATCTAGCCTCAGTCTCCAAAATCAAATTTCAATTCACCTTAAGAATTTGCAAAAGTTCCAATGTGACACATATTCCTAAACTCTTAACTATAGGACCACATTGCAGTATGACAGAGTACACAGATGAATATGTTTTCGATTCCTTAGGGCCACGCAGAAGTTGCTACTGACCTGAAAAATTTGTTTAAGGCTGTGCTCCGAGGGTGTTGGAAGGCACAGCATGGCAAAGTGTCTTATGAAACGTGGAGTTACTGGATTACGACCACCGCCTGGGGGTGCACAAGCTGATGCAATTGTTACATCCTACAGAAGGGAAATTCAGGCACAATTTGCACCAAACAGAATACTCAGTAATTTGTTTAATTATGCAAACACCGTTACTTATACATTTAGTACCCATATCTTTAGCAAGCTCCTGGTAAAGCAAATGTGATTTTCCCCCATCCCCTCTTTTTTTTTTTTTTTTAAACTGGTATTCAAAATAATTCATTTATGAAAGTCCTTCAAGCACAACAGCATGTCCCAGAAGAGACATGGTCAGTGCTGGCCAGCTCATTACTCCTCTTTCCCTACTCTGCCCAGTCCCCATATTTTGTCTCACACAGTCACACATAAGAGAGACATTAACTAGAGTAGTGGAGTCCCCCATCCTATAGCGTTCTCACTGTGGGCTACGTTTTGATTGCTCGCAGCTGACCACACAGTCGCAGGGCAGGGGAAAATAAGGAACCTCCCTTCCTGTAGCATGGCCCAAATGAGGCCCATGCAAAATTGCAGCTCCTTCACTCAGGAGAGCACAAGGGTTGCTACTGTGTTGCTCTCTCCTGAGAGCAATGGGCCAAAAAAGGGGTGGAGAAGGCTGGAGAGTAGACAGAGCCATGGCTGGCAGCAAAGTGAGGTATGCTGGAGCCACTTAAAGGCTACAGTACACCATGCTCCCCACAGCATACCCAGAGAGCTTTGGGAGGCATTCTGTGGCAGGATATTTCCTGATGCTCCCTCAGGGTGTCACAGATCCACACTAACTTAACTAGGGTTGTCAACTTTCTACTCGCACAAAACCAAACACCCTTGCCCTGCCCCGTCCCTCCTCCAAGGTCCCGCCCCTTCTCTGAGTCCCCACCCCTGACTCACTCCATCCCCCTCTCCCTCAGTCACTCGCTGTCCCCATCCTCATTCACTTGCTCATTTTCACCAGGCTGGTTCAGGGGGAGGAGGTTAGAGTAGGAGTGGGGTGGGGAGGAGGGCTCCGGCTGTGGGTGTGGGGCCAGATATGAGGAGTTCAGGGTGAAGGAGGGGGCTCCGGGCTGAGGCAGTGGGTGGGATGCGGGGAGGGGGTGTGTGTTTGTGGGCTCTGGGGTGGGGCGGGGATGAGGGGTTTGTGGTGCAGGAGGGGGCTCCAGGCTGGGAAGTGGAGCTGAAGTGTTTGGAGTCTGGGAGGGGGCTCCAGGCTGAGGCAGGGGGTTGGGGTGTGGAAGGGGATATGGGCTCCAGGCTGGGGATGTGGGTTCCACGGTGGAGCCAGAAATGAGGAGTTCAGGGTGTGGGAGGGGGCTCTGGGCTGGGGCAGGGGGTTGAGGTGCAGGGGGGGTGAGGGCTCTGGCTGGGGGTGCAGGCTCTGGTGTGGGACTGGGGATGATGGATTTGGGGTGCAGGAGGGGGCTCTGGGCTGAGACCAAGGGGTTCGGAGGGCAGGAAGGGGATCAGGGCTGGGGAAAGGGGCTGGGGCATGGGGTGGTGAGGGCTCAGGCTGGAGGTGTGGACTCTGGGGTGGGGCTGGGGATGAGGCGTTTGGGATGTGGGAGGGGGCTCCAGGCTGGGACTAAGGGGGTATCAGGGCTGGGGCATGGGGTGGTGAGGGCTCAGGCTGGAGGTGTGGACTCTGGGGTGGGGCTGGGGATGAGGGGTTTGGGATGTGGGAGGGGGCTCCAGGCTGGGACTAAGGGGGTATCAGGGCTGGGGCAAGGGGATGGGCCGTGGGAGGGGGTTGGGGTGCAGGCTCCTGGCAGCACTTACCTCAGGCAGCTCACGGAAGCAGCAGCATGTCCCCCCTCCAGCTCCTATGTGGAGGCACGGCCAGGCAGCTCTGCACACTGCCCTGTCCACAGGCACCATCTCCACAGCTCCCATTGGCCACAGTTCCCGACCAATGGAAGCTGCGGAGCTGGTGCTTGGGCAGCACATGGAGCTCCCTGGCTGCCCCTATGCCTCGGAGTCGGAGGTGGGACATGTCACTGCTTCCGAGAGCCACAAGGAGCCTGCCTTAGCCCCGCTGCCCTGCCAACCAGACTTTTAACGGCAGTGCTGACCGGAGACACCAGGGTCCCTTTTTGACCAGGCGTTCTGGTTGAAAACTGGACACCTGGGAACTCTATTCAACATGGGGAGGGGCCTTGTGGCTAAATACCATAGTTTACCCCTATATAGTATGTATATCTACCACATTACTACAGCTTAAACTTGAAATCCTTTGGTGGGAGCTACACATTGTGAGAAGAAAGGAAATTTCTTTCTGAATGATAGTAAGAGGTTGCCCAATTTCAAAATCACTCTGTGCAACCTAACCTTCTGCTGCTATCCTATGAACAATACAGATGTTGGGTGCTGGGACTGGGACATCTGAAGAAATTCAGCCAGTCATCAAACTGTACACTTGACTTCAGTCTATATACTGGTCAAAAATGGTATAAAAGTCTTGGCTGATTTTTCTTAACAGTCCAATCTTTGCTCTGAAATGCTTTGATAATCTGCACAAACACTGGGTTTCAAATGACAACTCAGTTACTAAACTAAGAGTAGAACTCTAGAAGTGGGTAGCTGCCTCTTCATCTTTTGAAAACAGTGTTTGAAACAAAAAGTTAAAACAACATCTGTTTTAACACTTCTTTTTGACAATCCCTTCTTCAGTTTATTTGGAGTTTAGGCATATCAAAAGACTTAGCCACAATTGCAAAAACAACCCTAAGTCCAACCGTCAACTTCTGGCAGCTGAGGAATGGAATTCTCTCTCATCAAATTCTTGGCTTGTGGCTGAAGGCAGAGGAATGTATGCTATATTGCAAGGGAGGAAAGAAGAAAGACTTACTGGCTAGTATCAGAGTCATTATTCAGAGAGAGGGACTAAATCCAGAAACTGACATCTACGCCAACACCTTCAAGGGCTGTTAGAAGAAAATCTCAGACCCTCATTCCCTGGACTGAAAGAAGCTTGAAAGCTACAGGAACAGCACATACTTCACACTGTTCTCATGTTATTGCCTCAAGGAGCAGCGATAATGGGCTTCAGAGGGAAATGTGTCCTCCTTGGACAGAAGGGGTGTCAGTGCTAAACAGGGCTAAAGGGTAGGCAGTGCAGAGGGATGAAAATGGAAGTATTCTGGAGGATCTCACACAAAGCTCAAAACTTTGGAGTATGAATACAAAGGTACATTTAAAAAATCCAAGTGATGTTTAGAAGCAATGCAGAGTTAGAGCATATTAACCGTACACAAAGAATACAATTAACTTTATCAAATTCACAGGATAGTTAGATAATCTAAAAGCTGGGATGACCTGTATTTCTTTCCAAAATAGTTTCTCTCTGTCATAGAATCCTCCAAAATCTTGGTACTGCCGAAGTAGCTCAATCGGAGGCTGAGAACCATACCGATCCAATTTAGGCATGTTTAGATCATCCACAAACAAAACAACTCTTTTTTTTCCTGGTGCTCCTAAGAAATAAAAATATAAAAGGCAGACAAATCAGTGCTGGTAATTTCCATTTATGAAATAAAAATTCCAGGTACAAAAAATAAAGCCTTAGGCTATTTACACTGAGCCCTGGTCTACACTACAAATTTATGGCAGTGTCACTACGTCACTCACACCCCTGACTTAGTTATACTGATCTATGTGTATACTGACCTATGCGTGGTGTAGACAGGGCTATGTTGCCGGGAGGGCTTCTCCCCTCGACACAGCCACCGCCTCTCTGAGGTGGAATACCTTCGCCAATGAGAGAAGCTCTCCCCTTGACATAGGTTGAGTCTTCAGTAAGTGCTATGGCAGCTGTAGCAGCCACAACTTCAAAGTGCCGACTCCACAGCCACTTTTAGAGCACTAGCTTGAGCCCCATCAGCCCAAGTCTGTCGATCCGGGCTGGGAGGCTTGCTCCAAAATGCTGAGAAGACATTATGGAGGTGCCTTAGCAGCTCCACAGTTAAGGTTGCATTGAGTTTCCCACTTAAATTGTTTTGTGAATTCAAATTCTGTGAAACTGTGCACAGAAATCATTCTTAAACATGGTCTATTTCAAGAAGAACACATTTTCATATTTCTAGGTACTTGTCACACTCTTTAGAGCCTTCTTTGTACAACTTTGCAAGACATTAAATCACTCCTGTTGGTAATTTTTCCAGAGACCTTAATGGTTTTTGGGGATCCCTAATGTAGCAATATCAAAAATACCAAATTTCGAACAGGACTTCAGCCTACAAAAAAGCCCAACATGGTAATTTATTGGGAAAACTCAAAATACAGTTATCAGGCTTCTTCATCACAAACCTGTTTAATATTTTGCCATGAAGACCAATGAAGCATTGCATCTTCATGGAGGACTTATTTTCCCACACATTGCCTCCACAGCTCACTGCCGTGTTTTCTCTGGTTCCAAGGCTTCATCCCTTGGTAGCTCCTCACCCTAGATGCCACTGTGCCATCCATGCCCCACGGACTGTCTTGAACATGAAAACATTCCACACTGGAAGTCCCAGGCTGACATACCAACTTAGATCCATTAGACCAGGTCTACAGTCTGGTGATCCACAGGAAACTGGCAGATAGAGAATCTGCCTTTGTAGTGGAGCTACAAGCTCTGCTTCTGAGACAGCATTGGCTGCATGACTCCCACCCTCCTTGTCTACTGCCACCATGTCTTAACCCATATTACACATAAATGAACATCATGGGGGTAGGGAAAGGGAGAGAGCTACCGAGAAAGTTGCTTGAAAAGTAGAACCTGCAGCTCCACTAGGGAGCCAGCTCATCTCTCTGAAAAACCTTTTGCAGTTTGCCGGCGGGAATCTATCAGACAGACATTCCAACAGCCAAGGATTATCATTACAATTTAGTCACAGAGGTCACAGCAGTCATGGATTCTGTGACTTTACTGGACCTCCCTATCTTCTTTGGCTGTCAGGGATTGAAGACAGGGCTGGAGGCAGCACTGTGCACCCCTGCCCTGCAATTGGGGCTGGAACCAGGACCCTGCAGCCCCTGCCCCGTGGCCTGGACTGCAACAGGAGCCATGCGCCCCCCTCGCAACTTCCCAGGGCCTTGCACAGTCTTCCCCACCGGCTGTGGCCATGGCTGCACACCCCTGTCCTGCAGCTGTGGCCAGCTCCAGAGTGGGGGCTGCGCCCCCCCCCCTTCAAGCCTCAGTTCTGCAGCTTCCACCAGGGGCTGCAGCAGGGGCTGTGCATCCTCCTCGCGGCTTCCCAGAACCATACACCCCCCTCCCCCCGCTGCAGCTGGGGCTTGGAGGGGGCTGCAGCTGGGGCTGCACACCCCTGTCCTGCAGCTGAGGTCAGCTCCAGAGTGGGGGATGTGCACCTCCAATGGCTCTGCCCCACGCTGAGGCCGCTGGAACCAGGGCTGTGCCCCCTGCTATGGCAGGGGGATCAGCCTGTCAGTCTGTCCCTGTCCCCCCATGGGATTCTATTCCTCCCCTCTACCTAGCGCTGTCCCCTGGTTATTTTTAGTAAAGTCACACACAGGTCATGGGCTCCATGAATTTTTGTTTATTGCAGGGAGGCTGGTGTGCAGGGCAAGGGGGTTCAGGAGAAGGCCTGGGGATTGGGGCTCCTAGTTGACTCCCCAGCCTCTTCTGCACACTCACCCCTACTTCTCTATCTAGATCTGTTCCATGGCTCCCAATGTCCTGCCCAGCTCCCTAGTTCCATGGCCTCCTTCCATCCCCTACTCCTCTAACTCTATTCTACACTGAAATAATTTTAATATTCATGTATTTTAGTTAAGTTTAAGAATCCACAATGTACACATCATATTTCCCATAATCACACTCAAACACACAACCTGATATCTGACCACATACTTTTTCACGTTCATGTACAAATAATACATTGCAGATTTGGCACTAAACATATGTATCTTAATCTATCTGAAGTCAGAGTTCAGGTTGTGCATTTGAGTATAATTACAAAGAAGGGGGTGTTTGCACTGTGGGTGGTTACATCTTAAAACTGAAAGGGAATTTGCTGTGGAGTGGAAGAGTCTATAATTGTGTTTAGTTATTGTGAATTGAGGTTGGAAAAGGTGTGAACTGAGGTGGGTGTGGATGTTGATTTCTTTTACTTTTAGTAATTTTGTTGTAAGAAATATACTTGAGCAAACTTAACTCTAAGATAAGGATGTTTTTAGTGTGGAAAATGTAAATATATCATTCAAGAATCCCCTTGTAAATCATTGTATATGACAACTTTTCACACTACTCAATATTATAATAACTGTTAACAGATTTTAAAGCTTTTGTACTTCAATACTGCCCTCAAGTGTAAAACTGCAAGAACTACATCATTTAATAGAAATGAAGCTTCACTTCTTGTATTCCAATTTAACAATAAATTTTCCTGGAAGTTAGCCCTCAGAAACATCATACTTTGAACTAAAATACAGACACACATTTTTATACTACTGCAATTAAGATAAGCAAATAGATAAAATTAAAAATCATTACCTAAAATATTTTTTCTTTTCTTTTCTAATTTGGATTCGATAATCTCTTGTGTCCTAGCAGATGATGTCTGGGCAGAGAAGTTTAGGTAAACAGGAACATAGCCTGCTTCTTCTTGTATTCGGTTTAGCAATCCCCTTGCAACTACCGACTTTAATTACAAAAAAAGTAAGTAATAATAACTGCATTATACACAAAGTTGCACACACACACACACACACACACACCCTCTCTTTATTGTTCTATTATGCAATCACTTTGGTAAATTGCACAGTCCTACAACAAATAATATAATGAAATTAATCAAATGAGTAGAACAGTGGACCAGATCTTACTTCCCCTCTCAGCCTCTCCCCTGATGATCCTCTCTAGCTCCATAGGAGCAGAGTGAGTACCCCTGAAATCTGTCCTCCAGCTATAGGAGTACAGGAGCCATTGCTGTTTCCTACACTGTTTCCTGGCTGTTGTTTAGGAACAAAGGAATCACCATACTAGATCGAACCAGGCTCCATCATCCATCTAATTTAGTATCCCATCTCTGACGGTGTTCAGTACTAGCTGCTTCAGAGAAAGTATGTGCTGCAGTATGCAGTTACAGGATAACTTGCCTGCAGTTTTATTTTTATTAGTTTCCATTTTCCATTCTTGTGGATCCTAACATCGTGTTTGCTTTTCTGACTGCTACTGCACACTGAGCAGAGCTCTTCATTGAGCTGTATGCAATGATGCCAAGGCCCCTAACCTAAACTGTTTGTTAATTTAGAAGTCCACAAGGTTAATTTAGAAGCCCACAAGGTAGTTCAAATTATTCCCTCCACTGAGCACTACTTTGCATTTGTCAACACTGAATTTCATCTGCCATCATGTCGCCTATTCACTGAGCTGGGTCAGGTCCCATGAAGTTCCTTAGTCTTCTCTAGTTCTGACTAATCTAAATAATTCTGCATCATCTGCAAAGTAGGACACCTAACTTGTCACCAGGTATTAAACAACACAGGACCTAATATGGAACCTTGAAGCACCCTGATGTTAACCCTTTACTATAACAAAAATTGCCCATTTATTTCCACTCTTTGGTTTCTGTCTCTTAGCAAGTTTCTGACATGACAATACTTTGACTCTTAAACCTTATTTTCTTTAGCAGCTTCTTTTGTGGGACTTACTTTGTCAAAGACCAAATAAATTATGTCAATTAGTTCTCCTTTATCCACTGTTTTTTGGCACTTTTGGAGAATTCTAGCAGATCAGTGAGGCTCAATTTTCCTTTGCAGAAGCCTTGCTGTTTAGACACTATCGTATTATGATTTCCTAAATATGTCATAATTCTGTTTGTAATTGTTGTTTTAAACAATGTACCAGATATAAAAGTAAAGGTTACTGGTCTGCAGTTCCTTGGATCATCCCAAACACCTTTTAAAAAATATAGATACAACATTCGCTACCCTCCAATCATCCAGCACAGCAGCAGATTTTAATGGGACATTTCATATTTTAGCCAGCTGCTCAGCCAGTTTTTTCTTAAATTCCTTCAGAACTCTTGGCTTAAAACCACTTGGACCAGGTGACTTTTTGCTTTTTAATTTATCTGTTTGTTCCAGCCCCTTTTCTTTAGATGTCTTAATCTTTAATAGCGCATTGTCAGTGTTACCAGAAAAGAGTAGTTCTGGGATTGGCATCTCCCCAACATCTTCTGTGGTGAACACTGATAGTAAAGCAATCGTTTAGCTTCTGCATCTTAGGAATCCACCCACCAACCCGCTGCCCAATCACCTCTCCTTTCCCCTTCCCTCAGGAATCCCCAAACCTGTATCCCAGTTGCCCCTTTCCCTCAGAAGTTCCCCTGCCCACATCCCAAATGCACTCCCCTAACAGCCCTGTCTTAATTAATACTAAATGTAATTCCTTTGATTGGCTGAGTGAAGGTAGGCCCTTCACTCAACTTGGTGCCCTTTCTCTGTCTCTCCGTAATGCCACAACTTTTGAAAACCACATCAGATCAATTTTAAAACTTCAGGGAATATTCTAGGCATCAACAGGCAAGACCCTACTGATTTTGGTGAAAAGCCTGATTTCCACTAAAATCACCATTTGGCCCATCAGGATACAGGGCTCAGGCAGTGACCTCAGAGAGGCCTGTAGAATGGGAGCAGAGTCACTCTGGACAGGGATGCAGGTAGTGATCTTACAGAGGCCTGTGGGAAAGGAGCAGTGTCACTCTGGATACAGGGGTGAGGCAGTGACCTCAAGGTTAGGGTGAGAGTGAGGGCAGATTCCTCTCCCCACTCTGGTCACCCCACCCTCACCACCCAGCTGGACCTCTTTCTCCTGCTCCTCTCAGGCTCTCTCCAACCGGACCTCTTGCACCCCACCCCCACTCTGGTCAGACCCCTACTGATTTGGAAGATAATCTGACAATCTGAAAACTGGAAAAGTTTGATTTAAGTGGACATCAAAATTTTCCAGTTTTCATCCAGATCAGTGGACTCTGACCAGAGTTGGGGGTGGGGGGAGGGAGTTGAGGGATCCAGCTGTAGTGGGGGTGAGGGTCTGGCAGGGTGTACAGGTCAGCCTACATAAGCAACCAAGTGTGTGACCCTCCAGTGTTAATCAAGTGACCCTATTGCTATCCAAAGGATTCTTACCTTGCCGACCCCAGTAATTCCTGTGAGCAATACGGAATGTCTGACGGCTAACAACTTTTCCATTAAGTAGCCATAACGCACAGTGTCTGTGGTTGGAACAAGCATTTCAAAAAATGGCACTTGTCTGCTGTACTTGAAAGTAGGTATAATCCTCTCCCAGAGATCCAGTCGTCTACTATCAAAATCCATGTAAACACTCCACAGATCTCCAGAGGTTGGAAGCTAGAAGGACAAAATAATCCTAAACAGTACTTCATAATAATAATAAAAATATTATATCTTAAAATTCAAACGCCTTTACATCTCTGCATTCTCCAGTGACATGTAGTAAACCAGTAACTGAATTTCCAACTTTTCCATGCTGTTCTTTATTCGGTTATTGCCCAGACTGATTGCAGAATCTTACATTTAAATATTTTGGTGATTCTTTATCACGAATAGCATGCAGGCACCATGCTCATCTGGTTCCATACAAAAATGGCACCAAATTGAAGAGTATTTGATTGATCGAATGACTCTAAGTATTAAAGGTTTCAGAGTAGCAACCGTGTTAGTCTGTATCCGCAAAAAGAAAAGGAGTACTTGTGGCACCTTAGAGACTAACAAATTTATCTGAGCATAAGCTTTCGTGAGCTACAGCTCATTTCATCGGGTGCATTCAGTGGAAAATACAGGAGGGAGATTTATATACACAGAGAACATGAAACAATGGGTGTTACCATACTGTAATGAGAGTGATCAGGTAAGGTGAGCTATTACCAGCAGGAGAGCAGGGGGGAAAAAGCCTTTTGTAGTGATAATCAATGTGGGCCATTTCCAGCAGTTGACAAGAACGTGTGAGGAACAGCTTGAGGGTTGGGGGGTGGAATGAACATGGGGAAATAGTTTTACTTTGTGTAATGACCCATCCACTCCCAGTCTTTATTCAAGCCTAAATTAATTGTATCCAGTTTGCAAATTAATTCCAATTCAGCAATCTCTCGTTGGAGTCTGTTTTTGAAGTTTTTTTGTTGAAGGATTGCCACTTTTAGGTCTGTAATTGAGTGAGCAAAGAGATTGAAGTGTTCTCCGACTGGTTTTTGAATGTTATAATTCTTGACGTCTGATTTGTGTCCATATATTCTTTTACGTAGAGACCGTCCAGTTTGGCCAATGTACATGGCAGAGGGGCATTGCTGGCACATGATGGCATATATCACATTGGTAGATGTGCAAGTGAACGAGCCTCTGATAGTGTGGCTGATGTGATTAGGCCCTATGGTGGCGTCCCCTGAATAGATATGTGGACACAGTTGACAACAGGCTTTGTGGCCCCTTGTGGCATGTAGTAGTTTAGATGGTTTAGTGTCCTTTTTCTTAGGTAGCGAAGCAAAGTGTGTGTGTTTAAATGGCTTGTCTAGTTTTTGTAAAGTCCAGCCATGAGGAAGTTTGTGTGGAAGGTAGGTTTTTTATGAGAAACTCCCTGAAAAAGCACAAGAACAAATCCGCACAGACAAAGCCCCGGAATCCCGACCAGGGGTATTCTATCTGCTACTCAAGATCCATAAACCTGGAAATCCTGGACACCCCATCATCTCAGGCATTGGCACCCTGACAGCAGGATTGTCTGGCTATGTAGACTCCCTCCTCAGGCCCTACGCTACCAGCACTCCCAGCTATCTTCGAGACACCACTGTCTTCCTGAGGAAACTACAATCCATCGGTGATCTTCCTGAAAACACCATCCTAGCCACTCTGGATGTAGAAGCCCTCTACACCAACATTCCACACAAAGATGGACTACAAGCCGTCAAGAACACTATCCCCGATAATGTCACGGCAAACCTGGTGGCTGAACTTTGTGACTTTGTCCTTACCCATAACTATTTCACAGCTGGGGACAATGTATACCTACAAATCAGCGGCACTGCTATGGGTACCCGCATGGCCCCATAGTATGCCAACATTTTTATGGCTGACTTAGAACAACGCTTCCTCAGCTCTCGCCCCTAATGCCTCTACTTTACTTGCGCTACATTGATGACATCTTCATCATCTGGACCCATGGAAAAGAAGCCCTAGAGGAATTCCACCATGATTTCAACAATTTCCATCCCACCATCAACCTCAGCCTGGTCCAGTCCACACAAAAGATCCACTTCCTGGACAATACAGTGCTAGTAAGCGATGGTCACATAAACACCACCCTATACCGGAAACCTACCGACCGCTATGCCTACCTACATGCCTCCAGCTTTCATCCAGACCACACCACACGATCCATTGTCTACAGCCAAGCTCTACGATACAACCGCATTTGCTCCAACCCCTCAGACAGAGACAAACACCTAAAAGATCTCTATCAAGCATTCTTACAACTACAATACCCACCTGCTGAAGTGAAGAAATTGATTGACAGAGCCAGAAGAGTCCCCAGAAGTCACCTACTACAGGACAGGCCCAACAAAGAAAATAACAGAACGCCACTAGCCATCACCTTCAGACCCCAACTAAAACCTCTCCAACGCATCATCAAGGATCTACAACCTATCCTGAAGGATGACCCATCACTGTTACAGATCTTGGGAGACAGGCCAGTCCTTGCTTACAGACAGCCCCCAACCTGAAGCAAATACACACCAGCAAGCACACACCACACAACAGAACCACTAACCCAGGAACCTATCCTTGCAACAAAGCCCGTTGCTAGCTGTGTCCACACATCTATTCAGGGGACACTATCATAGGGCCTAATCACATGAGCCACACTATCAGAGGCTCGTTCACCTACGCATCTACCAATGTGATGTATGCCATCATGTGCCAGCAATGAATCCCCTGAACACCCATTGTTTCATGTTCTCTGTGTATATAAATCTCCCTACTGTATTTTCCACTGAATGCATCCGATGAAGTGAGCTGTAGCTCACGAAAGCTTATGTTCAAATAAATTTGTTAGTCTCTAAGGTGCCACAAGTCCTCCTTTTCTTTTTTCTAAGTATTAAAGGCAGCGTTGCTTGCTGGATCGCTGGCATTGAGGACTGCCCCACCTTTGTGAAGATATCTGCGGAGGAGTGTCAGCTGATGGGGGTGCTGCAGAGAGGCCAGCAAACCACCCACACTCTGAACCCCTTCCTTCAGCAGAGTAAAGCTCCATGAACTGGTATCAATCTGGCAAAGCTCCTCTTCTGTGGCTCCTGAGAAGATCTCCTTATAGCTGAAGCACCATCTCACCATCTGCTTGGCCTGCTTCCCCAGCTCCACAATTTGGGGTAGTGCTGAAACACAGGCAAGGAGCCAGCCCAGTGGGCCCATTCCCAGAAAAATCCTGTGTTTTGTTTGTTTTCAAATGTCCTCCATGGACAGAATGAGAAGGGAACTGCTCAACAATGACCCCAAAGTGGCTTCGAAATTATTTGGAAAGGGATTGCTTGGGGGATGGCCAAACCCTGGAGACTTAATGGAGAAGTCTATGGGCATGTCAACATAGAGACATTCAGAAAAGTTAAGGCGAATCAACTAAAGCTGTGGAGTCAATGCATATAAGTTAAAACATGTTAACTCCTCTCCCTGTATGGTTGCTCTCATTCAGAAGCAAAATGGCCTTAGTTGGGAGAATTAAGTTAGAGTGAACTAAACCACTTTACTCCTGAACGAGAGCCTCCACGTGGAGGTTAACACACTTGAATTTATGCACATTCACTTCACATCTTTAGTTGATTCGCCTTAACTTTCCTTAATATCCCCAGACAGACAAGCCCTAAATTGCTTCCTGCATATCCTGGAGAAGAGGTACAACCCCAAGTGTCTTGGATTAGGGGAGAGATAAGGATCCAGAAAAATACACTGTATATCATGGATGTCACCACTTCTAGGTTGGAAGGGGGCAGCTGTCTAACAAAACAGAAACAAGAAAAATGAAGCTGCAGGAGGAATTTAGGACATTACGATTAATGATTCTCCATTGCCATGCACCTTGGGCTCCATTCACAAAAGAACTTAGGCACCTAGCTGCCACTTTAAGTGCCTAAATGCCAGAATCAGGCCTGAGTGGGATTCACAAAGCCCCTGCTCAGCTGCCCCTGAACCCTCCAGAACCTAAATTTTTGCAGTAAAAGTTCCCTAGGCACCTATGTTTCTGTATCTGTGGTCGCTCCGTCTCAAAAAAGATATACTGGAATTGGAAAAGGTTCAGAAAAGGGCAACAAAAATTATTAGGGGTATGGAACGGCTTCTGTATGAGGAGACATTAATAAGATTGGGACTTTTCAGCTTGGAAAAGAGATGACCAAGGGGGGATATGATAGAGGTCTATAAAATCATGACTGGTGTGGAGAAAGTAAATAAGGAAGGGTTATTTACTCCTTCTCAAAACACAAGAACTAGGGGTCACAAAATGAAATTAATAGGCAGCAGGTTTAAAAAAAACAAAAGGAAGTATTTCTTCACACAACACACAGTCAACCGGTGGAACTCTTTGCCAGAGGATGTTGTGAAGGCCAAGAGTATAAGAGGGTTCAAAGAAGAACTAGATAAGTTCATGGAAGATAGGTCCATCAATGGCTATTAGCCAGGATGGGCAGGGATGGTATCCCTAGCCTCTGTTTGTCAGAAGCTGGGAATGGGCGACAGGGGATGGATCACTTGATGATAACCTGTTCTGTTCATTCCCTCTGGGGCACCTGGCATTGTCCACTGTTCGACGACATGATACTGGGCTCGATGAACCATTGGTCTGACCCAGTATGGCCGTTCTTATGAGCATATGCACTGCAACCCCATGCCAGGTGTCCAGACACCTAAGTCCCCAGAGCAAGAAACAGGGCAAGATAGGTGTTCCTCTGCCTAATTTGTCTGCATGGCCCAATCCAGTAAGTGTGCTCAGACCTCGCCTACCAGATCAGGCTCCTATCAGGAAGCATACACAAGGCAGGGGGGTTGGGAGTGGGGAGGAGGATGACCTCCCATATAACCTTTAGCCCAGAGGTTAGGGTACTCACCTGGAATGTGGGAGACCCCATTCTGCCTGAAGGGAGAAGGGATTTGAACGGGGCTCTGCCAACTTTCAGGTGAGTACCCTAGCTACTGACCTATTGGGTACTCTGAGGTGGGGCTCCCTCAGTCTCTCTTGTTCAAGCTGCTCCACTGTGGAAAAACAATGAAAGAATCCTCCCCCTCCTTTTCTCCCTCACCACCAGCTTCTTGCAAAAACCATAGAGGCCCTCACCCCAAGAGAGTTGGCAGCCAAGAATCCCCAACAAAGGGAGGCACCTCCCTGCAGCATGGACATAAGCACCTATCTCCGAGAAAGTGGCGGGGCTTAGCACACACCTCTCAGCTTGGCCTCTTCAATTGGCTGGTTTAGGCAAGGAGCCGCCTAGCTTGCTGGCTTTAGTGAATCCCCTGGAGAGGCACCTCTCTCTTCCCATTCATTGTATAGGGAGCCTAGGTGCCGAACTCAGGCTTTGTGAATCCCAGTTACCAGGGTGACAGCCAACATCACCACTCCTACATTTCTTTGTCAATCTAGCCCCTCCTGTCATGATTTACACCTGTATAGTGTGAGTGCAAAGCAGGTGTGAAATGCTACCTTTCTAATTTGGTAGCACTTTGTCCTCACTTTGCATCAGTGTAAATGACTACACAAAGTACAAAGCAATGAAGAATCAGGCCCTGGGTCTTTAAAAAAAAAGTACCACAGCATCTTTAATGACCACAAATGGTTAGGACTTAGGTTTAAGAAGGAAAAATCCTTTCTGCTACCTCTGCTTGTTACATTATCCCCCTACCTCCCTATGTATAGAAGCTACTGTAAATGCCGTGTGTCAACTTGTTTCTTTACCTTGGCTTCAGGATTGTCCTCAAACTGTTGTCTCACAAATGTATCAAAAACATCCCAGTAGTTTTCCATTAAATTTCCACCCAGTGACCATAAATAGCAGAAAACAAAAGTCTGGCAGACTATGGTTTTTAATTTTGATTGGTCCTATAAAGAAGAAAGATAGTTCATACATTGTGTACATTACTTTTCATTACATCAGTGTCTTAAAAAAAGCCCTGCAGTCATGAAAGCTGAATTAGTATTCAGTACTAACAATACTCATGGAGACTAAGCTCTGCATGTTCTCAATCCAATTCATTTAAAAATGAAAATGAAAAATGTTCAACTTATGAGCCCACCTGGTCATTCTGAATAACACACTTCACAAGTCTACAAACTGAGCTCCGTGCAGCTGAGGTAGGAGACCAGCAGGCTCGGGGAAGGGGGTACAAGGGGCTAGGGCCACAGGGAGGGAGGTATTTTGATAGTATTTTATTTTAAAATGCACTTTTAAATGCAAATTCCAATTTACTCAAGTTAAAATTAGTTTTCAACATTGGTCTAAAAGCTAACATCCCACTAAACAGAAAGATACCAGTGCCCTTCTAAACAAAGAAACAATCATTTCTGAATATCAGTCAGTTCAGATCATTAATAGATTTCATGATTTCAAATCAAACAACACAAGCTACAAAACAAGTTATTGAACATAAAATGTGATTATTCCACATTTAAATTTTATATCAGAATTGTAAGTAAGTAAGTAAGTGTTTTCTGCATATCTTGAGTGTATTATATAGTAGTATGTTAAATGCTTATACCATTTTAAGATCAGGGCCTCCTTTTCCAAACAGCAAAGACTCCAGTAAACAACAAAGCGTAGTAACTTTACTGATGTCCACTTGTGGAATAGCTTGTGAGCACTTTTTATTGACAAACTTTAGACCATCATCAACATAGCGACAAAACAGATCAAACAAATGCTGTTTTGCTTCCTCATTTAACTAAAATGAAAACAATATTTTTATGAATACATTTTCAAAAAATTGTTTTGAACAAAGCACACATCATAATAACAAGCTGTACAGCATCCTTGACATCCAGAATATACTGATAAATTTTGTATACATGCACACTCAACACATTTTTATATATTATAGATATACAAATGAAGGATTATGCTGACAGGCGTGTTCCTGCAACCCTGACTCATGTGAGTAATCCTTCTTCTCATGATTTATTCCACTGAAGACAAATAATGAACTGGAATGTTTCATGAAGTGGAGAAACACTTAGATGCATGTTCTGCATATTTTTATATATTTTGTACATTTAGATTCCTACTTTATTACAGTTAATTATAATTACTGGTTTATTAAAATGTTACTCTTCATAATAATTTTATTTAATTAATTAAAATAAATAAATAAAAGTGTAAATCCTTGATATTTATTAAATATTAAATATCTGTTGCTAACAAGTTCTTTCAGGGGGAGATTTGGAAGTGTTACATCAGTACGTAAAACTAACTTTTCTGACACTTACTTTTGCAAGAGCTGCCATCCAAGTCTGTACATATGGGATCCACTTCAGCTCCTCAGGGTCAATGTATACCATTCCACATCGGCTAACTGTTGCAGGTGAGGCAACCCTCAGATCTTGTACCTGAGGTATATGGATATTGCATGTAAAACATTATACTGTATATTTCAAATGCATGTAACAGAGAAGGTATATTTCCAATTCCCTTCACCCTGAGTTAACTTGTGGACAGGCATTCAAGTACAAACTGCAATCTACCACCTTATTCATTTTTATTCCCCTTAGCTTCTTGATCTCCACCCTCCATATGCAATTTCCTCATTCTGATCAGAAGACAAAAATGCATAACTGGTAAAGGAGTTTCTCTTTTTTTGGCATGCTGATTCATCACCATCCACCAGAGAGTAAATTATGATCATATTCACATAGGGAACAGCTTTACTTAGCAGTTACGCCAAAAACCAAATTAGTTAAGCATCAATAAATAGGTCTGCTAGTGAAGTGGTTTGGAAACCATGGAAAAACTGTGTCAACAATTTAATATAGCAGCTAAATCAGGTTTTTGACATGACAAATCAGGAGAGCGCTCATAACTGCCTTTCAATTTATTCTTTACACAAAAGAGCTTTTCTAGAACAGCTAGAAACGTGAACACCTCACAAATCCTTGGCCACTCTGGAGAGAAAGCTAATGCACAATTTCTTGAATACGTGCAGGTCACTCTTGGCTTGGAGAATTCACTGTTTCCAGAACTTTAGTGGATGTTATTTCTATTTAATCATAGCCGTGAGTTCTTGAACACTTTGATGCTAGGCTCCCAATGCAATACTCATAATTAATAATATGTAGTATTTCCCAGTTACATCTAGCCAGATCATCATGTCAGTGATCATATTCAACAACCAGAATGCATGCATTTTCAACAGTAATGAGGCTTTTCAATTTGATTAACTTTGGTTAGTTGTTTTCATGGCTGTCCGAATAGTTGCAGCAGTATACTTATCATCCAACTAAATACTGATTCCAATGGAGTACAGTAGGGATGAATCTGGCCTAAAATATCTAGACTAGCTAAACGATACCCAAGTGGGATGTAAGAACCAGAGGGTTTAAACATAAAGGAGGGAAAAGAATTGCTTAGAGTGGCACAATGTTGAGGGTAATCAGGTAATGAGGCGAAACTTAATCCTGACAGGATATCAGAAGAAAATTCCAAACAGTGAAATCTGCTAGGAATCTTTCTAGCTCTCTTTTTTTATGATCTATGAATGATGATATTATCTCAGAAAGACAACTCAGTTTCTGGGTAAAAATAAGATTGTGTGATCAGGTGACCAAGAGAGATACAATGAAATAACAAGAGTTACTCAAGTCTAATATTAGCTTCTAGGTAACTACCTGATGGCAAAGACTCCTTGGCTTTGACCCTGAATTGCTAACATGTGAAAGAGAAGTCATTCTGGAGAAATCCCCATTCTCATAGAGACAGACCAGGACAAAAATTACAAACAAACAGATATGGCTAGATTGTCGGGCTCAATGGGTAGTGATCAACGGCTCCATGTCTAGTTGGCAGCCAGTATCAAGCGGAGTGCCCCAGGAGTCGGTGCTGGGGCTGGTTTTGTTCAACATCTTCATTGATGATCTGGTCATGGGATGGATTGCACCCTCAGCAAGTTCACGGATGCCACTAAGCTGGGGGGAGAGGTAGATATGCTGGAGGGTAGGGATAGGGTCCAGAATGACCTAGACAAATTGGAGGATTGGGCAAAAAGAAATCTGATGAGTTTCAACAAGGACAAGTGCAGAGTCCTGCACTTAGGAAGGAAGAATCCCATGCACTGTTACAGGCTAGGGACCGACTGGATAAGCAGCAGTTCTGCAGAAAAGGACCTGGGGATTACAGTGGATGAGAAGCTGGATCTGAGTCAGCAGTGTGCCCTTGTTGCTAAGAAAGCTAATGGCATATTGGACTGCATTAGTAGGAGCATTGCCAGCAGATCGAGGGAAGTGATTATTCCCCTCTATTCGGCACTGGTGAGGCCATATCTGGAGTATTGCGTCCAATTTTGGGGCCCCCCACTACAGAAAGGATGTGGACAAATTGGAGAGAGTCCAGCGGAGGGAAATGAAAATGATTAGGGGCTGGGGCACATGACTTATGGGTAGAGGCTGAGGGAACTGGGCTTGGTTAGTCTGCAGAAGAGAAGAGCGAGGGGGGATTTGATAGCACCCTTCAATTACCTGAAGGGGGGTTCCAAAGAGGCTGGAGCTAGACTGTTCTCAGTAGTGGCAGATGACAGAACAAGGAGCAAGTTGCAGTGGGGGAGGTCTACGTTGGATATTAGGAAAAACTATTTCACTAGGAGGGTGATGAAGCACTGGAATGGCTTCCCGAGGGAGGTGGTGGAATCTCCATCCTTAGAGGTTTTTAAGGCCCGGCTTGACAAAGCCCTGGCTGGGATGATTTAGTTGGTGTTGGTCCTGCTTTGAGCAGGGGGTTGGACTAGATGACCTCCTGAGGTTTCTTCCAACCCTAATATTCTATGATTCTATGATAAATTCAGCTGCATATCATATATCTTATCAATATAACAATATAGTCCCTAAATTAAGTGAAGCAAATCAGGAATATCACAATGAATATTAAATTCCAAGAAATTACAGTACCTCAAACACCATATGGATGGAGGGTGTGAGTTTGATTCTTTCACTGTTTGCCAAGCAAAGCATCTTGTTATCATCCAAAACAGTGTTCAAGTTTTCAATCCACAGTGCATCCACTGGCCCGTCACTGATGATCCACTTGTGATCTTCAGTTGTGTCATTAACAGCTGCTCGAACACTAAGACCCATCAAGCCATCCTTCCACTCCAGAGTTAAATTATTAACTTCACCATACAATTCACCCATTGTAATTGATTTGGGGTTCAGAATATAGGTTTTAACAGGCTGGTAAAAAGGGTTTTCCTCACCAGCCCCATGTAAAACTCCTAAAGACTGTGCCAAAATTTGGTAAACTGTAGTTTTTCCACCTCCTGTTGGCCCAACAAGCATAACACCATGCCTTACTAACATGGTTTCATAGAGCTGTATGACTTTATGAACCATGCTTGCTTCAGGCTGCAATCCTTTTGCAAGCATGACATCTATAATTGTTGATTGTAGTATCCCATAGTCATGTTCTGGGATTATGACTCCTGGGAAAAGATCAGAAATAATCCCACTGTCGGAGACAAAAAGAAAAAAAAGTCACTTTTTATTTTTGTTAATTACATTAAACTAATTAAAAATTACATGGATTATATATTTAGAAACATCCATTTTCATACTGAAGTACTCCTTAGAATCATAGAATATCAGGGTTGGAAGGGCCCTCAGGAGGTCATCTAGTCCAACACCCTTGCTCAAAGCAGGACCAATCCCCAATTTTTTGCCCCAGATCCCTAAATGGCCCCCTCAGGAATTGAACTCACAATCCTGGGATGACAGGCCAATGCTCAAACCACTGAACTATCCCTCCCCTCCATATCCATTCTCGTTTGTTGTTGTTTTCACTTGGACAGCTCTTGTATATAGCTATCACCTAATGTGCTAGAACGGCTGCTCCAGGGCTTAAACCAACATTTTCAAATGTAAGTACCTACAGTTAAGAACTTAAACCTATATTTAGGTACCTGATCTAGTGACCCAATTTTCAGAGGTGCTGAGAACCTGCAGCCCCCACTGGTGTCAATGGAAGCTACAGGTACTCAGCACTTGTCAACAAACAAAATAAACAAACAAACCAGGCCTCTCTTAGGCAAAGCACTTAGGCACATGCTTAAGTGCTTTCCTGAACTGGGGCTTTATTGAGGTGCCAATATAGGGATTTAGGTGCTTAACTTTAAACACCCAGCGGATATGTGTGTGTGAGAAAAAATGGGGTAGTACAGGATCGGGTCCAGCATCAGCTCCCACCCCCACCTCGCAGGATCATGGGTCCAGTGACCCCGGCTGCAGTAGGTTTCTGGCACTAGGACCGCAGTGGCAGGCGGGCAGGGTGGGCTGCATGCCTTAGCTCCATGCAGCTGAAGTAGGAGACCAGCAGGCACGGGGAAGGGGGTGCAGGGGCCTAGTGCCACAGGGGGCATGGAGAGGGAGTGCAGGGGGCTAGGGAGGGAGGTGCATCCAGTGCATGGGGGACAGATTCTAAGTGAGGGGACTGGTAGCTGGGGCACAGTCCCTGGATGGGGAGGTTAATGTTGTGGGGCAGTCCTTGGGAGGGCTGGGTACATGGAAGGCAGTCCCTGGGTGAGGGACTGGATGCTGAAGGGGGCAATCCCTGGGGGTGGCATTCTGCCCTGGACAGGCCACCCTGTCTGCAGGGCAGGCACGTGTGCCAGCCCAGTGTTGGAGGAGCGGGGATCTGGATGCTGGGGTGGACAGTCCCACAGGAGTTGGGTGCGTGGGGACTGGGTGTATGGCAGGCAGTCCCTGGCTGGGAGGGGCGCCCCGCACCGGGCAGGGCTCCTTATCGTTGCAGGCAGGCTCCGCAGCTGTGCTCTCCAGGTGCTCAACCGCGCCGCCAGCAGCAGTATGGAAGTGATGGTGGCAATACACCATCCCATGCCACCCTTACAGTAAATTAATTAATTTTAACAGTTAATGTATTGACTTATTTTGCTAATTAAAAATGCTCTCGGTAGACGTTTCCAGTGTTGAAATGAAAGGTACTGTACTGATTTGAATCATATTGCTGTCCTATAACAAATACTAAGCCTTTTTTTTTTGGTAGATCTTGTGTGGATGCAGCCCACATAACACAATAGTAACTAGGTTGAGAACCACTGTGTTAGACATTAAGTGCAACAGTCTCCACCTAAAATACAAATTAAACTACACTTAGAAAGTTGGGTCTTCTGTTTCACTATGGCAACATAAATGTGATATGACTAGATGAAGAAAACAAACTAGTATTATAGAAAATTACCTGAACAGAAGAGCATCATCTGCAAGAAATTTCGGTAGGTTAGAATCTCGTAAAGCCCTTATTAATACCACTTCCTCATTCAGATCTGGGTTCTCTCTTTTTAGTGACCTGAATTTTAATAAAAAGCAAACAAAATGTCTCAGTTTCACTCAATCTATTTTTATACCGACTATTGTTCATGGGTACTGTAGGTGAACTTGTGTAAATAATCTCTCACAAAAGGACTCCCTAAGAATTCTAGTACATTTCACTTACACTGTCCAGATAAAATTTTGTGTTAACTCAAAAATCCACTTATTATATCTGAACTCCAACTTTTTACTACTCACCATGTTTCTATTATTTATTCCTCAGAATTCAGTAATACTGGCTAAGATTGTTTCCAGACTCCAATCACATCACCAACAGAAATTAGTGTATCCAGAAATACTACTGCGAGTTCCATGCAAGCTTGTTACTTATCTTCAGAGATTACTAATAGGGTTTGGGTTTGGGTTTGGGTTTGGGGGGTTTTTTTGGACCTCTAAATGTGTCTTCCTTTTAGAATGTAGAAAAAAGTGTAGAGCTTTTGAAATTCATATGTTTAATAAGCCATTTTCAGATATTTCTGATGAAGACAGTCAGAATATATGCAATAATACATATACTGCCTTATGCTCCCAGGCTACATTGTCCCTATAACCAAGTAATTTCTCTATTTTCATGTATTACACTAATGTATAAATGTATTGTGTAAAAATCATGCAGTGATCATCCACATTTCATTTACAATAGTGGTAATTACAGAAGGAATCTTTCTTAACACAAACATGATTTAAAACATAAAAACTGTTAATATTTCTAAGTATATAAAATTATATTCATACTAATGTTATAGCTCACACAGAATGAGGGTACTTACCCAGCCATGACTAATACAGATTTGACTGCTCTCATTCCAAAGTCATAATGGTCTTGTTGAGAAAGCTGCTCGCTACAAAGTTTGTACATTTGAGTCATCTTCCTTGCAAGAATTTTACTAGATTCAAATCCTTCAGAATACAGAATCACCTAACGTAAACAAGATATGTCTACATTTTTTATTAAATACTGGAATTTTTTATTTCTAGGGACTCAGTGCTGCTCTCACATTGTCTTCAACTGGCACTGAATGTATGCATATTAATATATGTATTAGAGATAATATAATTTTGCGTTAATTTATTTTAACTATAGTTTTTTACAAACACTCTCGGGTATGCAATCTTCTCCTGTCTACAGGAAATAAAGCATTAAATCAATTTACTTTGGGAAAATATTAAGGGCTAGATCTGCAAGCTTTACAGTGGTGAGAATTTACTAATAGATCCATTTACTTTAATGGGAATACTTGTGTGAGTAAATACTCACCAGTGCAGGGAAGGGTTGCACAGTCTAGCCCTAAAGGACCAAAAGACTCACACTTAAGACTATGTAATAAAGTATAGCAAATATTTTAAATTACGGACTTATATTTCTGAGTGACATTAGACATAATATATTTCATGTCCAAACAGAAGAATGCTGTGTGGGATTAACTAAGTGGATTTATGAAGAAACTCCAACTTTCCAGGAAATAGTTTACAAAGAGATCTATGCACAAGCATAACTTCATTAATGGCATATTTGAGAAGACTCCAGGGAGATCGAGAATAGACAGAGACTTATGATAATATTGTGGTTCATTACTATTAAACAGTAACACTGCCCTCAAATAAACACTTGCAACATGTTTATCATACATATTATAGATTAAGGACAAAAGGGATCATTGTGATTATCTAGTCTGACATCCTGCATACCAGAGGTCATATGACAATCCCTATATTTACAGGTACCTCAGCAATCAAGGCATAATTTGGAACCATCATTGAAAAGGGTCTGAAGAGAGCTTTTAGATTGTCAGGTAGCTCTGTTCGTCCAGCATAGCCAGGATTCATTGTGATGAATGCCACACAGGTCATAACCAACTTTATTTCACGTCCCTCAAACATAAATCGGGAGAGCTGTTTAAAAGAAAATGAAATGTCAATATACTTTATACTAAATTTCTACAAAATATAAAATCACACATTCTTTTTTAAAAAATTAGGACTTTTTTTTAAAAAGGGACAGATTACAGACAGTGAATTGTGATTTGCATTTATATCTGAGTGTGAATACACTTGGATAATGCATTTTTCTTTCTAAGCTTTTGAAAAACCAAATGTAACTACTGGCTTCACACCTGGGTTTAAATGTGAAACAAATAGAAATAAATATGAAATTCTCATGAGTACATCAGAAAGCTTTGTGGAATTTCTGGTTACAAAGCGGGGCTTTTCCACAAACAGTTGGCTCTGCTAACAGAGGAAGACACCTCTGAGGTTCCACATGTCTAGAATTAGGATTTGCTGGTTTAGGATCCTTCAGTATTGGACATTTTGTTTTCAGTTCAGACACTGAGGACAGTACCTTCAGTGGGATCTGAGGCTGCTTTTTATTTCCTGAGGGACTAATGACCAATGCAGGCCTCTCAGTTCTCACTGAACCAGCAGTTATGGAACCAGAGGTTTAATCCCCAGAGCCTCCTGAACTAGAAAGGCTTGAAGCTGGCTCTGATGCTCCTTGAGAGATCCTGGGGTGAAGTTGCTGCTGATCATGCACCATGAAGGAGAGCGTTCTTTCCCCAGCTAAGCCAGACACCTCCTACGGGCATCTGAAGAGGAGAATTCAGCAGAGCAAGAGGCACATCTCCTAAATCCTGACCTCTTCCCCTTTGGATCCATCGTAGGATCCATGAGCCCACACTGAGGTGTTGGAACTAATAAAAATGAATAAAAGAAACAGTTTCCACACATAAAATAAACAAAGCTAGAATTTCTAACACTAATCTAACCAACTGAAAATGCTGACAGAGGCACTGAGTTTTTTAAGAGGTTGGATCAGTCTGGGGAGATTCCTGGTCCTCTGCCGTTAGATAAGTGGTGACCAGGAACATTTTGTGAGACGGAGCCCCCTCCTTCTCTACTAAGAATTCCAAGACATTGGGGGCACAATGCCTCACTGCTTGTTGTTTTAGAACACAGTGACCCGATTGTCCATCTGAATCAGGACGACCTGATGCGAAATCAGGTTTCTGAAAGTCTTCAGTGCATAGTGAACCTGACCCTAGGAACTGAAGATCTGCACTCTGTGGAGGAAGGCTGAATAAGAATAAAAGATAAAAGCCAGCCCTCAAAAAGGAGAGCTGAGATGAAGCAGAGGTGGATCGTGTTTATCTTCCTGCTTCCTGGAAAGTGGAGTAATAATGCCATTGGATGCTTTCTGTGTAGGACAGAATCCATGGAGAGGTACAATAAAGTGCTTTGTGATCTCTCTAAATGAAAAGCCCGATGGGTCAAACCTACAGCCCATTTACCTGGCCTTTGCCTTAGCTCTAGGTAGGGAAGTTAAACAGTGAGGGGTTGGAGGCCTTTCTAATTGGGGGTAGGATGCGAGGAAAGCCACAAAGACCCCCATCACATCCATCAGCTTCAGGGCTGCAATATCATCCATGATCTGCTATGCAGCCCCAACACAGTGGAGTTACAACAATGGATTCAGGTGGATGAAAATCAGCAGCCCTCCCCATGCCTCTTCCCCATATTCTCTCCTCTGCAGGCCTGCTGTGGGGGCCACTGTGAAGGTGTGGTGTCTATGCTCTGCCCCACCCCACACATCAAATCACGCCGGGTGCACAGCTCTTGTTTGAGCCAGAAGATTTAGCCCTGTAGATATGTAAGATGTTATTAGCCATTATATCTTTCAACAACAGTTGTGACTAAGTTTCCAAATGTGTAGCAGACTCCTAGTTTTGGAATCCATCACCAATGTGAACAATTGATCTCTCCCAATTTTACTAATTTCTTCTGGAATTTCAAAATCTCCATTAATAGTAGGTCACCTCAAGATCTACTCTTTTCCACTGTGAATAAATCCAACTCCCCTAATACTTCTACATAATTCAGAATGGAGCCAGGCATTATCTTAGTTGCTGTGTACATACATATCCTTCATTTGGTATGATGACACATGGAGGGACCACAGACTGGAATGTTCGGAAATGGAATTAAAGTTAAGTAATAATTTATCAGACTCTTTAGAGAGGAGCTTAAAAATGGCAGAAGGCAAGAATGTTTAACATTCTGTGACTAAGAAGTGTGCATGAAAGAAAAGTACTTACAAACGCTAAATTAGGCAAGAAATTAGATGGATTTGTTTTATAGAATTCAACTGAAATTAATCTGATGGTCTCTATTGGGCACTGAAATTAAGTGAAAATAGCGTAAGTGTTACAGGTCAGAATTAATTAACATCCACAGAGTTGTGCTGGGAAAAGCTTTTGAACAATAATCCACTTTAATAAACACTAAAAAATAAAGATTTAACTACATTTTCCTGAAAAATAAGAATCTGAAGAATCTAAAAGTTTAATATCCAAACATTAAATAAAATTGATAATGGAGGACCACTCCTGTTGTCATATGAGTTGGTGATTTTAATTCAACATCAGGAAATATGTCATCACAGACCCAATTCTGTAAACAGTGACTATTGTGTATCTTTTCTCCAGTATGTAATCCCACTGACTTCAATGGGTCTACATGCAAGAGTAAAGATATGCACAGTAGCAAGTCTTTGTTGGCCCATAGTTGGCATTGTTTAGCACCCTTGCTGGAAATCTCATAATAAAGGATAAGGACTGACTGGACATGGAGAATGGAGACTCAACTACCCTCGGACCCTTACAAGTGACCTCACTAGGTCAGGGTTATGACACATTTTTGGAGAAGCTTATATTGCTGCAGTCTGTGTTGTACCTATACTGTGGTTAAATAAAGAATTTAAGAACTCAGTGTCTTCACTAACAGGACATTCATTAAAAATGTACATAAAACACTATGTCTGTTTTAATATCTAATAAAAAAAAAGATATTACCTTTGCAGCTTTAGCATTCCTAATAGTAATCAGCTGCTGAGCAATCACAGACAGAACTTCAATATCAATTCGGTTAAATTCATCAAAGCAGCACCATGCTCCAGACTGGGCCAAACCACTGAAGAATCGTCCCATCATCTGAAATCATAGCACAGTCTTAGCTTAACACTGCACTGACATGTCTCAAGTTCTTCAAAAGCTATGAAGCTAGTTAATCCAGTTTGAGAGAAATGGAGAGGAAGAAGAAATGTCACTTTGTGGAAGAAAGAAAAACTGGCTTATTTATACAGTGTACAGCACCATACGGGCCCCCATTCTGACTGGAACATGCATCCAGACCACTGAATGAGGCAGGGGTCCTGGGAACAAACAGCATGTTATTCTGTAATTAAAGATGCATATGCACAAGGCGCAGAATAGAATGTTTATAGTAAAACCCCCGGAATGATTCCAATCAATTTGTAAGCCATATTTTTATGCATACTTGCTTTTGATCAGCTTTAGGTAGTAAAGCACTTCAAGATACTTTCATCAAGTGGGCTAATTTCGAACTAAAAAAAATAAAGACGATTAAGGAGCAAAGAGAGAGAGACAGAGAGAAAAGAGGCACTACAACAGGGGTTCTCAATCCTTTAAATAGAAGAGAAAAAGAAAATTGGGCCTTGGAAGTAGAAATAAATGTCAAGGGAAAGCTGACATCAGAGAGTATCTGCACCAGATCTGATCATAGGAGAATTATACCCCCATGGGAAAAGAAAACAGAATCTCTTAAAAAACTATTTTGTTGCCACATGTTGTATATTAAAATGCTTTCTTAGAAAAATTTCTTTATTATAATTAATAGTATGAAAAAAGTCCATGTTCTCTAAAAAGATGTCACATGATTTGTGAAATCCAAAACCTTCCCTGAACTCTGTTCTATACGGTTTTCTTATAAAATTAGTATAATCAAATCAGCTCATAATTGAGAATTTAAATGCTGACCTACAAAATTCTCAGTAAAAGTGCCCAGATTTGCAATCCCAGTTCCATCCCTTTACACTGCTCAGTAGGTACACGGGAACATGATCTGGCCACTGCTGAGAATTTCCACAGCAGAAAGAAAAGGAGGACTTGTGGCACCTTAGAGACTAACAAATTTATTTGAGTGTAAGCTTTCGTGAGCTACAGCTCACTTTATCGGATGCATTCAGTGGAAAATACATTGGGGAGATTTATATACACAGAGAACATGAAACAATGTGTGTTACCATACAATAGCTCACCTTACCTGATCACTCTCGTTACAGTGTGTATGGTAACACCCATTGTTTCATGTTCTCTGTGTATATAACTCTCCCCACTGAATTTTCCACTGAATGCATCCAATGAAGTGAGCTGTAGCTCACGAAAGCTTACGCTCAAATAAATTTGTTAGTCTCTAAGGTGCCACAAGTCCTCCTTTTCTTTTTGTGGATACAGACTAACACGGCTGCTACTCTGAAACCTGTCACAGCAGAAAGGAATTCCAAAAGTGTGTAAAACTGGTGGAGCCAGCTCCTACACCAGCCTAGTCAACCTGTTACAGGGGCTTGTGAGGGGAGGCAGTGGATGTGATAAGGCAAATGGGTAGGGAGGGGATGGAGTGGAGTCCACTCCCCTATGGCAAGTGTCAGCTAGTGAATGGTCCCTTAAGGAACCATAGGTAGCTGTCATGTTAGAACAGGTTTATGTCAGGACCAGGGCTGGGGCAGTATGATACCACCAGCCCCTACAAACTGAGTGCATCTTGGCAAAAAAGAGAATCTAGCCCAAGATAAGATTTTTTAAATGCAGTTCAAAAGAATAGGGAAACTTGTTATTATGGACACATCTTCCAAAAACCTGCCTTTTTAAACATCCAAAATGCTTGCAGCCGATGCGTTTCTATATCTATATAGTTCTAATTTCTTAAAAACTTCCCTGACTTCCTCACTCTTTCCAAATGATAATTAAGATATTTTTTGTTAATTTTAATGTGTCATTTCTTTTTTTCTTTTCATCACCCTTCCCTCTCCTTTCTCATATCACCCTCCCCTCTCCTTTCTCATAACGCAAAGAGAAAATTCTGTGGTAGGGCAAAGTTACAGCACCGTTTCTATGGGGAGATTCTATAAAGGCTGGGCACATTGATCCTCTTTATACTGTAGTATAGCTAAACAAAAGGAAGACTGGCTTAGTGATTAAGACACATGACTACAAATCCAAGAGCTCTGGTTTCTACTCTCAGCTCTACTGTTGATTTTCTATGTGACTGTAGACATGTAACTTCACAGGGACAAATGGAACATTGAGTTTTGTCTGTGCAATCCCACTGACTGCATTGAGATTGCTCATATTAATACATTTACTTCTCATACCTTGTAATCCAAACCATCAGAGCAGTTAAACACAACACACTGGATGGCAAGTGCTTTGGCAAGGTCTTTAGTAGTCTCTGTTTTACCAGTTCCAGCAGGTCCAGCAGGAGCTCCACCTAGGTCAAGCTGCAAAGCTCCCATAAGGCAAAGGTAGCAGCGATCCTGATGAGATTCATATAGTATTGTTACATATGGAAGAGTAGGTATTTGCCAAAGCTTCTGCTACTTTTCACTTTTTCTGATTTGTTTTAAACACTTCATAAGCCTGCTGACATATTTACAAATACTCTATGTATAAGGTGATAGCAAATAGTATGGAGCAGATCCTTACTTGGAGCTCCCCATGGAGCTATGACAATTTACACCATCTGAAGATCTGCTCTAATATATTTAAATCAGCACAAACTGTCCAACATACACCATTAAAAAGTATAGCTCAGTATATTAGCATATAGTGGGCTAAATTCTGAAGTCCTCATTCTGGTAAACACCCATTGCCCAACTTTATTACATTCCTTATTGCACATGAGCCTGATTTTCCCATATGTCAGTTTGGATGGTTCACTGCAGCCAAAAACTCAGTTCAAAGCCTGTCCATAAATATTCCTGAATTTTCCATGTAATAGAAAATGCAAAGATATGTTGAATATTGGCTGAATTAGACACCTTTGCATAGGTATAGATGAACATCTTGAGTCTTTTCACCAAAGGTATAACTGGTAATAGTAACAGGCTGTTATCTTCCAGTGCACTTTAGTTTTATTTTGCTGCAAAGAGGTAACACTATGAAGGACCATAAGCCCCTGTTTTGTACAGTGCTACATGTCAATCCCATACTAAAAGATTTCTAAATATCAACTACCTATCTACGGATTATTCACTACTAATACTTCTAACTTCCAGCTAAATAATGATAAAGAGTATAAGTAAATACATACAGTCAATGGGGTTATCACCAATCTTGGACATGCTCCTAGGTATTCATAACCATAAGTATACTGGGATAAAGCCATCCTAGCAACACAGTTATCCAGATCAAGATCCCAATAATAACGTAGTTGTCTTTGCCATTCAAAATTGTCAACAGTGTCCACCTACAGAGATAATATACAATGCATTTTTGAATAATGTGATTCAAAGCAGTTAACTTGGATATTTTTGTACAAAGTGCTATTTTGGAAAAAACAATTGCTTTACCTTTTCTGCTACAAGTTCACTAACAATATCTCTTGCATGTACATCAATAGTTATCAACGCTGTTATAATATTTCTGTGTAATTTTGGAAGAATACCACGGACTAATCCAGCCAGTGCATTTAACCTCTATAAATGAATAAATAAAGTGTTAAAATATTTTCTCAGTGCACTGGAAATATCAGAACTTTAAAAATAGGTGGTCAGCTCTTCAGCAGGTTCAAATTAGCACAGCTCCAGGATATGTCTCTAACTAATATATGAAAGTTTAAGAAATAAAATTGCACACTTCTTGAGATATTGTGCTTATTTAGAATATAGTTGTTTTACATCTGAGGGTCATTAAAATAAAGCTTGCATTCATTTTTTCCCATTTTTGACTGCTTTCAAACAGTTCTCAATACAGATAAAAAATATATATAAACTTAGCAACTCTAAGACCAACTAAAGTATATAAAATTATTTAAGATATAACAGAAAATCAAACAGACTGGTGACATGGAAGCTGACTACCATATTTCCCAAATATCAGCTCCATTGGGGAGCCAAATATTATCAAACACCAACTTGAAAGTATTGGCACTTAGCATTTGACCACTACACACTGAAACCTCTACCCACTGTGGCTAAACCTCACAGAAAAAGCCCTATGCAAAGCCCCCTGAATCATACTCTGAGCCCCACTCACACACCCACTCACATGGCCAAAAGACCATTTTTGAGCAACATTGGCAGGGATGAGCACTCACAATTCCCTCAAAGCCATCATTCCATAGAAGCAGGGTATAAATACTCATTCCCTTAAGCCATCCCTCAGTTCTTCTGCCTCCAGAAGCCTTCTTTGGAGATGGGCTCCAAAGCACAGTTAATGATGAAGGGTCAGTGAGGCTCGATGGAGGCAATGCAGTTGGAGAAAAAGTTACTGTTTACAAGATTCTCCTTCATGATCTTTCTTCTGTAAAGCTCTATTGCAGGATGCTAGCTAGAACTGACCTCCCCGCGATAGTGGCCTGAGGAATCTGGCAAGTTTAACAGTGACTGCAGCACAGCATTTCTAAAACCAGCATCTGCTCTTGATGTCATGTCGAGCAAACAGTGACTTGTGAAGACATGAACAAACTTCCATGCAGCAAGCCCTACCAATTTCAGCCGAAGCCACAATCTCTATACTTGACCCTAAGACTACTATTCCCCTGGTGGAGTAAGCCCTGAGGTGGCTCAGGCACGTGAACAGCAGCTGGTTCACAACATGACTGGATACACAGACTTAGCCACTTAGCAGAATTTTACTTTCTTTTTAAAAATTAATTCAAAACTAATTTTCAAGCATGGCACAACAAAATGTTAAATTCATTTGATGCCAAAACTCACATCAAAATTTATTTTTTCAAAGTCATTTAAAGCTTGTAAGTGACCATGATCTTCTCCTTCTAAGCACTGAGTCAGATCACAGCACCACATGAGCTGAGAAACAGTCAGGACAACCTGTAGAAAGGAAACACAAAAATACCATTGATACATCTTAAAGAAGTTGGCAGAGTAGGAATCAGATACAATAATGATGGGGTCACATAAATAAGCACTGCTGTGATCCTGCAAGCATGCACGGGCTTAAATTGGACAACTCATGGGCTTAAAACTAAGCATATGTTTAGATGTTTGCAGGATCAAGCACAAAGTAAGTGGATAGGTGTGACATACCAGGGTGCTATGCAGACCAGTGGAGGGCTGTGTCATCCCTGTCCTGCAACCTTGGGTGCCTTACAATGCCTTGCTGAAGTAGCTCCCTCCTGGACCACTCACAAACAGCCATCCAGCGTGCAAGCCACACCCAGAGTGTCTGTGTGTAACTAGGGTTACACTCTGGCTTTTACCAGCCTGGGTTATACTGCAGGGTGACCCCAACATGCTCCCAATCCTGGATTTTCCCCAAGGACAGTCCAAACATATTAAGTCCATTATTCCTTTAAGGGAAGAAATACACAACTGCTTATTACTTTAGAGTTGCCCAGACACTTTAAGTTAAACACACTGGATTAGACAAAATAATAAAACAAGTTTATTAACTACAAAGAGATTTTAAGTAAGTAGAAATAAAGAGGCATAAAAATAAAAAATGGTTACAGGAAAATAAAGATAAAACACTTTCTAGTGCCTAATTTAATGAACTATATTAGATTTAAACAAAGTTTTTCACCACATGCTTCTAGTAGCAATACTGACAAAACTCATGGACTCAGGACCCCTCCCAAAGAGTCCAATGGCTGTTTCCTTCTCAGGTGCAGAGAATGAGGTGGGCAGGGATACAGAAAAGTGTGTCTTGGGGTGTTTGCCCCTTCTTTTTATAGTTTTTTAGTCCCTCTTTGAAAATCATTTCCAGCTGAGAACCAAGAGACAGGAAGTTTGCTAGAGGAAGGATGTTCCCTGTGTGGCTTTTTCACCTGTGCACGCTTTCCTTATTTTCTTCCTTCCCCCTTTCTGCTTGATGACTCTGTTTATTGCTTAAACACAAATTAAGACAAGCATATTCTCCTTTTTCAAGTCAGGTATGTTTGACCAGTTTGGTGCTTCGTGACTCTGAACATGGGTTTTTAACATCATACAGGGAAACTTATAACTTTAGGCATAAAGCTGCCAGACACATTTTATCATGCTAATACTGATCAGCAAGTTATAAGTCTTCAAATGGTTCCTTATAAGGCACACCTTGTACAAACGTTATTGCAACAGCATGTAGGGTGTGAACACAGGGGTGTATTCTATCACAGTAGGCAAGAAAGATCACAAAAAAATTAGTGTGGCTTACCTGAGATGGGTGTCCAGCAACAACCCATTCCATTCTCACTCTGGTTTGATAATCAGCAATAGCAGCTTTAGTCAGGCGTCTAAGAGAAGCGAACATGGCTTCTTCTACTTTACTAAGCCAGTCTTCTACATTTCCTCTGGCCTTAAGTCCCTTCCCTAAGCCAACCTACAAACAAAAGCTGTATTAACCATGGAAGTACTATTTCCTCTGAGTTTATACGTTCATACTGCAGGTGTTTTCTAGGGTCATTGATGGCACAGCAAAAAAATACTAGGCCTGATTCACCAGTGTATTACTCCACAGGTCAGGAAGCCAAAGGCTTAAATTGCAGCAAGGGCGGTTAAGGTTGGACATTAGAAAAACGTCCTAACTGTCAGGGTGGCTAAACACTGGAATACATTGCCTAGGGAGGTTGTGGAATCTCCATCATTGGAGATTTTTAAGAGCAGGTTAGACAAACACCTGTCAGGGATGGTCTAGATAATACTTAGTCCTGCCATGAGTGCAAGGGACTGGACTAGATGACCTCTCGAGGTCCCTTCCAATCCTGTGATTCTATCATTTTTATGCAAGTGTAACACCACTGAAATCTAAGGAACTGTAGCCTTATAAACCTGATGTAATGCAGTGATGGATCTGGCCTATTCTGTATTTTATTCATATATAACAGTTGTGTTTCTAACTTTTTCCTTTCAAGTACTGTATATATGGAAAATATATATTGACTGGAAACAGAGTGAAAGAGTAATAAAAATATTTACTTACCCTCTCTCCCTCGGGTGACAACATTGCTAAAATATCATTAGTAAAAACCTTTTCTTCTCCCTCAGATGGAGTCATCATGGCAAACTCTAGTTTAGCAATTGAATCAAAGCATTTTCTTAAATGAGGCTGAACTGCTTGAGGATTGCGAGTCTGGGCCAAGATTTCCAGGAGTTCATCGTTCGATAAAAAGTAAAACCTGTTTGATAAACAAAAGTACTTTAGATGCAATATATTTTACAGAAAAATTTAAAAAACCATTCTCATGTTAGCTAAAACTACTACAATTTGGAAGAATTTTATAGTATAACTAAAGATTCTTGCCTTTTGTATTAGTAGCACACAGTATAACATTAAATCAAATATATGCCTTCGATTTATGTCAATCAGCAGATTGCACGGATTGTTTGCAATGACTTTTTACTAACCTGGGGAAGATAACTCGCTTGGACTCCAAATAAGCCTCTAGGCATTTTTGAATTTGATCAAGTAGCCCATTGTTATTCTGAAAAGTCTCTAAGAGGCCTATTAAGAGAAAAAAGATTACTTGAGAAAACAGAGTATTGAGAATGAAAAAACAAAAGAGAAAACACTGTGATTAAAAATGCAAGGAAAAACTCCACTTTTTATAAGCTATGGCTGAAACCCTTTCACCAGATAAAACTAAATATTGTTATGTGTTAATAACTTCAGTGCACATTTTTGGGCTTGCAAAGAATTCACCTATGAAACCAGGGAACATATTCAATTACTGCTTCACTCACTGAACTCGTTTTAATTTAATCCTACATGGGCAAAATTCCTATCCCTCACATGAAGCCTGAGTAAACAAACAGAGGATTCTGCCCAAGGGTTAGAGGTGGAAGAACTCATCCTTCACAACAGTCAGGGCACTGGACAGCCATCCAACTGCTCCTTGGCCGCTACTCCAACCACTGGGCTCTAATAGTGGCTATGAGCTGTCCAGGCACAGGGATGTGCGCCATTTTATGGCTCCAGTGCGCCTTGCCCCTCATCCTTCTGTATCACCCTGGAAAAAGCCAAGATAGAGCAGTACTCAGTGGTGAATATGAGAGATCCCCTGCCTGCGGCTTGGAGGACTTGTGCAGGAAAATACTTCATAAAATAAAGCAAGTGTCCATTTTGTTTCTTAAAATATTGTATATGCTGTAGACTATGAAGAATTTCAATGGACAGAAAGTGATTCAAACAACCAAAGAAGTCTAAAACCCAGTAAAAAGGTCCTAACATTCTACAGATAAAGTGGATTCTACAGGAATGCAGCAGCAGAAAGCTGAATGTTTTGACTGCTGCAAATTTTACTGTAATCCAAAATGAACTCTCCTACCCTGGCAAATGAAAGAGTTAGTGTCCAGTGCCACTTAGTACCTGGATCTTAATGCTTAATATGGAAAACCTTGAGTCTGATTTTCCATTGCCCTGCACCTTCTGAGGTCATTGACACCAATTCAAAGTGAGTTTTAAATAGTATATAATCAGAATGGTAATGATTTCACCCACCGTGCACTTCACTCCTGTGTGCATTTGCAGGATCAAGCCCTTCAGGAAGAGTTTACAAGTTAGATTAGTGAAGTAGGGGAGAGATGGAAAGATGAGTGTAACACGGTGGCTTGCGACAAGGATCACCTGGTTCTGCTATAAAGAGCAACAGGAAGCTGAGTGGAGGATGCTCAGGGAGATCAAAGGTTGCTGGGAGTCCCTGGGCTCTAACAGAAAGACTTGGGACTCACAGTATCTCTACACTTAAAATGCTACAGTGGCACAGCTGGACCGCTGCAGCTGCACTGCTATAATGCTTCAGTGTAGACACTACCTATGCGAATGGGAGTAGGCAATCCACCTCCCCAAGAAGCAGTAGCTAGATTGACAGAAGACAGTGCTATCTACACCGGGGGTTAGGTCGGCTTAGCTACACCACTCATGGGTGTGGATTTTTCACATCCCTGAGCAACACAGTTAAGCCAACTTAATTGTCTAGTGGTGATCATGCCTGAGACTATAGGCAGGAAAGGGCTGGGAGGACCCTGATAAGAGGTTAAATGCATGGAATTGAGGCAATTTTATTTTGAACTCTTTTGTGGGTAAAACCAGACCTCAAGGAGGGTAGTACTGGATGGAAAGAGAGACTCTTACAAAAGTAAGAAAAGACTCCAGCCAGGTATGATTGAAAGTGGCCTGCCAAGGCAGAGAAGAGCTGCAAAGAACAGACTTGGGGAAAGAGAGAAGCCTCCGGACTGATTTTTTGCTTTCTGCTTTATGTCAGTAAACTAGACTTGGATGCAGGAGCATTATTGGACAAAAAAGCCTGTATGCAGTTTATTTAAGGAGCCCTTTGAAAGGGGAAACTGAGGCAATGGGCTGTGTGCAGAGCTTCCTTGAAGCCATCAGGGTGTGGTTGGGAGGTGGAAAGGCCACTTGATGACAGTGAGGGAAACTGATTGATAGAAAGACACAAAATATAGGGGAATAGGGAGAGAACATAATATAGAGAAAGGTCGCAAGGAGAGAAAGTAAAAAGGAGACAGGACCCTGAAAACAATAATGGAAGATATACATTATGAGTGGGAAGAGAAGAGAAAGCACAGTGAAACTAGGGAGAGAATGCATAAAGAGAGCAAATGAGCTATAGCAAGTTACATTTTGAATATATATTAAACAGAAAGTTGATTGACAACATAATGCAATTAAATGCAGTACATAGTAAACAGGACACAACTGTCTTATTCCTTTACTGTCTTATTCCTTGTTACTTTATGCTGCACGGGGAGTGGCCGTGGGGTGGAGCAGTACAGATATTTTTCATCCTACTAACAGACATAAATGTTAGCCTAGTAAGTGCTGAATAAGGATTAACATCACCTACAATGGCTTATACATTGATTGGGATAATACACCGTTATTTTATACCAGGCTGAGTAGCAGCACGAAGAGCATTTGGCAGACGATTAACTTTTCTCATTATTTCCTTCCAGGACTTATCCACCTGTAAGAACATCTTTGCCTCTCCAGGTAGCTGCCTCTGTATATCAGGAGCACTAAAAATACTTTCTAAGTAAAGCCAGTTTCTCTGACATGTCAACCATTCTTCCTAGAAAAAAAGGAAAACTTGAGCAATTAGTCCCCATCCTTACAAAGGAGAACTATTGAAATACAGTCTGAATTTTCAAATTGAGAAGCAGAAGAAAATCCACAAATATTAAACATGAATCCTCCACAATATTTCAGATATCCACCCTTAGACTGCCAAAACTTCAATATTCATGACACAATTTTAGCCCTTTGGCTCAACTATCAGACATTTGATGAGACAGTATGCATTTTGCCCCCCACTCCCCAAAGATCTCCTAAGATAATTTTCTATATGGCAAATTGTATGGTCATGAAGAACGTACATTTCCAATGCACTCACCAAGTAAACTCTATTTGATAACATGCTAGGCTGCTTTGAAAAATCTAACAAATTTTCTTGGATATTTGTTTGTCAGATTCGCTCTTAAACTGTGATTTTTTTAAAGGGGAAAATAAAGGATAAAATATATGCTGCTTGAGAAGAATTTTTATTTTATGACATGGAAAAGACTGCAAGAGACTGACTTGGCCACCACCAAACAAAGGCTTACCTGCAGGTCTGCTGCCTTCTTCCCTTGCATGAGGATTAACAAGATGGTGCTGGATATGGCAGGCCAGTCAGGTTTTCCAGCAGCACAAAGATGTCATACTATGAGGTGGTATCTACATAAGGCTTTTTTGCCCTAAACTTCCTGCTGTGGCTACTACTCTGGCAGCTCCACTGGAGGTAGCAACATTAGAAGTGCTTGTGTAAGCAGAACTCCAGGCTGCCAGCATTTTCAGCACCATGTCCCCTAACCCTGCTCAGAGTAGGTCTACACAGCACCAGTAGCTATTGGTGCCATGTCTACACTGCTGCTGCTATCAGTGGAGTTGCAATGGTGGTAGCAACAGTGAGAAATTATAGAGAAATAAGCCTCAGGCTCTGTTCATTGTCAACCCAGCCTCTTTGCACCGGCTAGGCTGGCACAAAGGGGACATAGGATAGGCACAATCCCACTTCCAGGTGATGCTGGCCTCTGGGGATATGTCTGCACTGCAATTAGACCCTGTGGCTGGACCATGCAAGCTGACTTGGGATCGCAGCGCTCAGGCTAAGGGGCTGTTGAATTGCAGTGTAGACATTCAGACTCAGGCTGCAGCCCGAGCTCTGGGACCCTGCTACCTCGCCTGTACATGAGCATGCTTAGGACCTCTTATTTTCTCCTGTTGCAAAAAACTCCCCCAGCTCTGACCAGTGCTGTGTGAGCCTCTCCCAGTGCCACGTCTGCAGAGGAAGAAAGCTGTCCAGTGGTGCTTCTCTTTCTAATATTAATGTTTTACTGTTGCTAAATTTTAAAATCACACATATACATTTTCTTTAGTTTTAATATTTTGAATAATTTCCCATTTCAATTTAGGTCCACATGCTTCAAGTGTTATTTAGGCCAACTGGGCCTTGTATATTGATCCTCAGTTGATCATCTGCAGTATTTCAGTGCAGAACCCTTCCTCTACCCATAACATTAGCCCTGTCTACCCCACAGCTGATGAACTGGCCCACTATATTTCCTCAATTACATGTACCCAACCCAGAATCACTCCCAGCTATTACACTTTCTGCAAGAAGTGCCTCACGTCAAGAACTCAGAGCTGACCTTGTCATCCCCACTCCAGCAGCAAGGCACCAGCTATCCCACTTCGCAAGAGGCTTGGACCTTGCCTCCCATAGGCTGCCAGACCCACCCTCCACCCACACCAAGACCTGGAGAGATCTGATACCACCCTACTGAAAGCTCTTATTATGCACCCTAGCTTCTCTCTGCTTGCAGCCAACACGCACTTCCAATTTGCAGAGGCCATTCACTTGCCAGTTAGATAACATTCCCAGGGTGAAAGTTAAACAAATATAAGCTCATTATTTGAACTGTGTATGTCGCTCACATCTTCTGAATGATGGTTTCCCAACAAATATAAGATCAAAGAGGACTTTGTGACATCACCTTGTAAAATTAGGTTAAAAAAAAAAACTGTCAGCAATTTCAGCATATTCGGTATTTTAAAATAAACTAGAACTCCACCACTTTGACCTTTATTTGAGACTCAAGCTAAGTCCTAAGAAGCTGTTTTGTTGTTTGCTACTCACCAATGTTTGACTAAATAAGGAGAGCTGCTTTTGCCATTCATCAACACGTGCTTTGAGAGGGCCCACATATCGTGAGGAGGCTATAGTGGATACATTAATAGTGCTGTCATCAAGAAGAACCTTAAATAAGAAGTACACAGTCTGTCAGTTACTGTCTAGGGACCTGATTCTCCACTAGCGATGATCAAAATAAAATAGATGAAGGTATGTTATTATTTCACTACAGTTAGGGTGACCAGACAGCAAGTGTGAAAAATCGGGACGGGGGTGGGAGGTAATAGGAGTCAATATATGAAAAAGACGTCAAAATCGGGACTGTCCCTATAAAATTGGGACATCTGGTCACCCTAACTACAATACAAATGGTTTGTTGCCTAAAGTTTTAGTTGAATCAAACTTTGGCTGAATTAAGTGTATGTTATAATTTCATAACATATTTTCTAAATCACAGAAATTAGGCCCTGATCCTGCAAATGGCTCTGCACAGACAGACCCAAGCGCCTGCAAAAAGGGTACACCGCATGAAGACAGTTGCAGGAGAGCAACGGGAGACAGCAGAGCAGCGGGGGACAGCAGAGCAGCACACAGCAGGAGTTTGCCTGGGATTGGTGAGTATCCGAGTGCGTGTTTGCTGAGTAAGTATCCGAGTGTGTGTTTGCTGGGAGGGCAGTGTGAGAGCCTGAGCGAGTGCCTGATTGGCTGGTAGCCTGCAGGGGGCGGGCATTGGGGCTGTCTGTTTGTTTGTTTCAGGGAAGCCTGGCTGTTTAAAAATAGCCAGAGCTTCGTGAACCAGCTGAGCAGCGGGGGACAGCAGAGCAGCACACAGCAGGAGTTTGCCTGGGAGTTCGCCTGGAGTGAGCCCAGTGAGGCTTACATCTTGTCAACTTCTCTGAGGAAGCTCATAGTAGGAAAGTGATATGGAAGGGGGGGGGTTAGCTGTTGTGACCTGCACTGGATGTGCAATGTTTGTCTTTCTTCCACAGGACAGAAGCGACTTTGTCTGAACAAAGTGCAAGCTGGTCTCCATATTGGAAGAGAAGATTGAAGGTCTGGAGCAACAGATAACGACCCTGCGTTGCATACGAGAATCTGAGGATTTTCTGGACAAAAGTCAGGATATGCTTCTACGGGCGCAAAGCTCTAAAGATTTAGAGCAGGTTGCACAGCGGAGCCAAGAGGCCAGTGAAGAAGCTTGGCAATATGTGACCTACAGAAAAAGAAGGGGGAATGTCCGGGTTCCAGTAACGCAGACACAGGTAACTAACCGCTTTCATGTTCTCTCCACAGGTACCATTGTGGAGAGTGGACCAGATGATACGTCTGGGGGGAGAAAGCAGAAGGAGACTCCGCTGGTTGGAAGGCATGAGATGCGATGTCCTGAGGTTAGGGGTTCCACGACCACCACTCCCAAGAGAAGGAGGCGGGTGGTGGTGGTCACGGAGTCTCTCCTCCGGGGGACTGAGTCATCTATCTGCCGCCCTGACCGGGAAAACAGAGAAGTCTGCTGCTTGCCAGGGGCTAAGATTCGCGATGTGACGGAGAGACTGCCGAGACTCATCAAGCCCTCGGATCACTACCCCTTCTTGCTTCTCCACGTGGGCACCAATGATACTGCCAAGAATGACCTTGAGCGGATCACTGCAGACTACGTGGCCCTGGGAAGAAGGATAAAGGAGTTTGAGGCGCAAGTGGTGTTCTCGTCCATCCTCCCCGTGGAAGGAAAAGGCTGGGGTAGGGACCGTCGAATCGTGGAAGTCAATGAATGGCTACGCAGGTGGTGTCGGAGAGAAGGCTTTGGATTTTTTGACCATGGGATGGTGTTCCATGAAGGAGGAGTGCTGGGCAGAGACGGGCTCCACCTTACGAAGAGAGGGAAGAGCATCTTTGCGAGCAGGCTGGCTAACCTAGTGAGGAGGGCTTTAAACTAGGTTCACCGGGGGAAGGAGACCAAAGCCCTGAGGTATGTGGGAAAGCGGGATACCGGGAGGAAACACAGGCAGGAACGTCTGTGAGGGGAGGGCTCCTGCCTCATACTGAGAATGAGGGGCGAACAGCAGGTTATCTCAAGTGCTTATATACGAATGCACAAAGCCTTGGAAACAAGCAGGGAGAACTGGAGGTACTGGTGATGTCAAGGAATTATGACGTGGTTGGAATAACAGAGACTTGGTGGGATAACTCACATGACTGGAGTACTGTCATGGATGGTTATCAACTGTTCAGGAAGGACAGGCAGGGCAGAAAAGGAGGGGGAGTAGCACTGTATGTAAGGGAGCAGTATGAATGCTCAGAGCTCCGGTACGAAACTGCAGAAAAACCTGAGTGTCTATGGATTAGGTTTAGAAGTGTGAGCAACAAGAGTGATGTAGTGGTGGGAGTCTGCTATAGACCACCGAACCAGGGGGATGAGGTGGATGAGGCTTTCTTCCGGCAACTCGCAGAAGCTACTAGATCGCATTCCCTGGTTCTCATGAGAGACTTCAATCACCCTGATATCTGCTGGGAGAGCAATACAGCGGTGCATAGACAATCCAGGAAATTTTTGGAAAGCATAGGGGACAATTTCCTGGTGCAAGTGCTAGAGGAGCCAACTGGGGGGGAGCTTTTCTTGACCTGCTGCTCACAAACCGGGAAGAATTAGTGGGGGAAGCAAAAGTGGATGGGAATCTCGGGGGCAGTGACCATGAGTTGGTCGAGTTCAGGATCCTGACGCAGGGAAGAAAGGTAAGCACCAGGATACGGACCCTGGTCTTCAGGAAAGCAGACTTCGACTCCCTCAGGGAACGGATGGGTAGGATCCCCTAGGGGACTAACATGAAGGGGAAAGGAGTCCAGGAGAGCTGGCTGTATTTCAAGGAATCCCTGTTGAGGTTACAGGGACAAACCATCCCGATGAGTCGAAAGAATAGTAAATATGGCAGGCGACCAGCTTGGCTTAACGGGGAAATCCTAGCAGATCTTAAACATAAAAAAGAAGCTTACAAGAAGTGGAAGGTTGGACATGTGACCAGGGATGAGTATAAAAATATTGCTCGGGCATGTAGGAATGAAATCAGGAGGGCCAAATCGCACCTGGAGCTGCAGCTAGCAAGAGATGTCAAGAGTAACAAGAAGGGTTTCTTCAGGTATGTTGGCAACAAGAAGAAAGCCAAGGAAAGTGTGAGCCCCTTACTGAATGAGGGAGGCAACCTAGTGACAGAGGATGTGGAAAACGCTAATGTACTCAATGCTTTTTTTGCCTCTGTCTTCACGAACAAGGTCAGCTCCCAGACTGCTGCGCTGGGCGTCACAGCATGGGGAGTAGATGGCCAGCCCTCAGTGGAGAAAGAGGTGGTTAGGGACTATTTAGAAAAGCTGGACGTGCACAAGTCCATGGGGCCGGACGAGCTGCATCCGAGAGTGCTAAAGGAATTGGCGGATGTGATTGCAGAGCCATTGGCCATTATCTTTGAAAACTCGTGGTGAACGGGGGAAGCCCCAGATGACTGGAAAAAGGCTAATGTAGTGCCAATCTTTAAAAAAGGGAAGGAGGAGGATCCTGGGAACTACAGGCCAGTCAGCCTCACCTCAGTCCCCGGAAAAATCATGGAGCAGGTCCTCAAGGAATCAATCCTGAAGCACTTACACGAGAGGAAAGTGATCAGGAACAGTCAGCATGGATTCACCAAGGGTAGGTCATGCCTGACTAATCTAATCGCCTTCTATGATGAGATTACTAATTCTGTGGATGAAGGAAAAGCAGTGGATGTATTGTTTCTTGACTTTAGCAAAGCTTTTGACACGGTCTCCCACAGTATTCTTGTCAGCAAGTTAAAGAAGTATGGGCTGGATGAATGCACTATAAGGTGGGTAGAAAGTTGGCTAGATTGTCGGGCTCAACGGGTAGTGATCAATGGCTCCATGTCTAGTTGGCAGCCGGTGTCAAGTGGAGTGCCCCAGGGGTCGGTCCTGGGGCTGGTTTTGTTCAATATCTTCATAAATGATCTGGAGGATGGTGTGGATTGCATTCTCAGCAAATTTGCGGATGACACTAAACTGGGAGGAGTGGTAGATACGCTGGAGGGCAGGGATAGGATACAGAGGGACCTAGACAAATTGGAGGATTGGGCCAAAAGAAACCTGATGAGGTTCAATAAGGATAAGTGCAGGGTCCTGCACTTAGGACGGAAGAACCCAATGCACAGCTACAGACTAGGGACCGAATGGCTCGGCAGCAGTTCTGCGGAAAAGAACCTAGGGGTTACAGTGGACGAGAAGCTGGATATGAGTCAGCAGTGTGCCCTTGTTGCCAAGAAGGCCAATGGCATTTTGGGATGTATAAGTAGGGGCATAGTGAGCAGATCGAGGGACGTGATCGTTCCCCTCTATTCGACATTGGTGAGGCCTCATCTGGAGTACTGTGTCCAGTTTTGGGCCCCACACTACAAGAAGGATGTGGATAAATTGGAGAGAGTCCAGCGAAGGGCAACAAAAATGATTAGGGGTCTGGAACACATGAGTTATGAGGAGAGGCTGAGGGAACTGGGAATATTTAGTCTACAGAAGAGAAGAATGAGGGGGGATTTGATAGCTGCTTTCAACTACCTGAGAGGTGGTTCCAGAGAGGATGGTTCTAGACTATTCTCAGTGGTAGAAGAGGACAGAACAAGGAGTAATGGTCTCAAGTTGCAGTGGGGGAGGTTTAGGTTGGATATTAGGAAAAACTTTTTCACTAGGAGGGTGGTGAAACACTGGAATGCGTTACCTAGGGAGGTGGTAGAATCTCCTTCCTTGGAAGTTTTTAAGGTCAGGCTTGACAAAGCCCTGGCTGGGATGATTTGATTGGGGATTGGTCCTGCTTTGAGCAGAGGGTTGGACTAGATGACCTCCTGAGGTCCCTTCCAACCCTGATATTCTATGATTCTGTGAGAGGGGCTCTAGATAGGTTTTACGCTGTCATCCAGCTGATATTACTTCTTCTAGTTCTAATGTTTGATATTAACCAAAGTATCTACAATTTATTAAGATAATTACATATTGTAATAGATACTGCAATTGTTAACTTTGGAGAACTGAATGTTGATGAAAAATTAGAAACTCTCTTGAGAAAAAAATTTGTTATTAAATGGATAAGCAAAAAGAATGTGAATTTATATTTTTTTTATACATTGTTTAAAATAATATAAAATGTTCCATCAACATAGACCATTACCAGGTCATTGCCAGAATTTTATAAATGTAACCTGCCACTGCTAGTTTCATCTGAATTTTTGTTTCACTTGAACTTTTCTCAGCTGCCTATTAAGTACAAGCAGTGACTTACCTGAATGTCATCTGTACCACCAAGGATAAAAACATCTTTAGAATCACGATGAGGAAGAACAATGAATTCAGTTGTTTTCCAAGAATCCTCCACCTGGTTGAGAAAATTATAAACCTTGTAAATCTACTTACAACACTAAAACATTTAGGTTTTACAAAGTAAATAAAATGTACACAGTCTCATTCCAACTAATGAAAAAACTGCTCTTTCACCTAAAAAAACCCAACGAGGAGTCTGGTGGCACCATAAAGACTAACAGATTTATTTGGGCATAAACTTTCATGGGTAAAAAACCCACTTCTTCAGATGCATGGGGCTAAACAGACACTGTCAAATGATTGTTTTACTTTGTGGTGTTTGTTCTCTCTTCTCAGAAGAAAAAGGGAAAAAATCTCTGTTGACTTTGTCCTTTTCCATTTAACAAGCATCGACCTTTTTCTTATTTTGCATAAAACTATAATAAACAAAGCGTGGTTTTTGTCTGTTTACAATAATGTCAACTTGCATAGAGCCTTTTTAAACCAAAACATGACTTCAGCACAGACTTGCTGACATCAGGAGGTATGTGCTACTGTAGAGGCAGTCGAAAAGGCACAGAACATTCTGTGGGCCCAACATTCTCCGCCAAGGAGAGTTCTGTGGGCAGTGCACCTGCAGAATCATTCTCTGCCTTTGTAAGCCCCCTTGAACATGCCCCTTGGAAGGGCAGAGGTCTATTATTAAGGGTGAGAGGTTTATTGCAGGAGTGGGTGGGTGAGATTCTGTGGCTTGCATTGTGCAGGAGGTCAGACTAGATGATCATAACGGTCCCTTCTGACCTTAATATCTATGAATCTATGAATTATGACAGAAACTGTATTTCTGCTTTATATTTCACTCAAATATAAAAATTCTACTTACCATTAATGTGGTACTTATATATTGTGAACCATAATTGAGAGAGACATTCTTTCTTATTCGTCCATAAAAAGGTCAAGATTTTCAGCCCATTGTCAAAAACAAAGACAAAATGTTTGTTTGTAAAAGTTACCTTTTTAAGAATGGTCTCCAGGGAAGCTTCTCCAGAGGCTTGTCCAGAAACATCCTGAATTTCTTGAGAAAAGTCAAAAGCACTGAGCTCAACAAGTCGAGCCAAAGATAACGGGTATTCCACATCCACCAGTTGTGCATTAACTATTTGCTCCAAAACTGCCCAGTGCCTGGGTTTTAAAAAGGGGTTTCTTAGGTCTGTGATAACTGGAAGCTGGAAAAGTCAAACGAACAATATATTTATTTTTCATTCATGTATTTTACAACGCTAGACCTCTCTCAAAGCACCATCTTTTAAATAAAGCTTGTAAGTAGAACTTGTAAAAGACTTTTGATCAAAAATTTTATTTAATTATTTTTACAAACAAAAGATCCTTTTCCCCACAGTTTCTTTTTGTTTGAAATTTTTGGCAAAAACCAAAATCGTTTGGTTTTAAAAAACTGAACTTTTCAGTTTTTTGTTTTTCACTCCTTTTCCATTTTGCCTCTGGACGAGTTATATAAAATGAGGGAATCTTTGAAGTTTTTTGAAAAATAAGTAGTATATTTTAACTTCATGTTTTTCATAGAATCATAGAATATCATGGTTGGAAGGGACCTCAGGAGGTCATCTAGTCCAACCCCCTGCTCAAAGCAGGACCACTCCCCAATTTTTGCCCCAGATCCCTAAATGGCCCCCTTGAGGATTGAACTCACAACCCTGGGTTTAGCAGACCAACCCTCAAACCACTGAGCTATCCCTCCCCTTTTCTAAAAAGCTTTTGGGAAAGTGAATTTCAAGTTGCTATTTTACCTTTTCTCTCATCTTCTCCACATTCCCCTTGAGCCGGGGCACTATATTATTGGGTGGCAAACCTTTTTCCAACTGATTCACAAATTTGGCGTACTTGGAAACCTGAGAATTCAGGTATTCTGGATCCAAGCAATCAAATTTACACTGTGGAAATCAAACATAGAAAAATATATTAATTAATGGTCACATTCATTTTGTATAGTACCTTACTCCACAAAGAAATCACTGCAATCAATGGCACTACTCATACAGAAAGATACTACTCACCGTAAGTAAGGGTAGCAAAATCTGACACACAGTGCGTACAACAGTTACAGTATATGGTCAGATCCTGCAATCCTTGGGCACTCAAAGGCTTCAAAAGACCATATATTCTAAAGCAAAGCACTATTATATACACCTAATCCATTAAACACAGGTAAAAGAAAGGTACTACAATAGAACACTAATGATAGGGAGACTCAGTGAATTTTGCAAATTAAAAAGGAAAGGCTATATTGTGGTTTGATAATAGGCAAAGCTGGCAATTTTGATGCCTGCAGTCTTCCACTGCCACAATATATGGAATGACCACAGTCTTTCTTAAACAACTGGACAACAACAAAGTATAAACACAAACAGGTTTCCACACAACTCAAGTCCCAGCATTGTCAGCCTTGTTTTCACCAGGGACCAAGCCTTGTCTAAATCTCTATACAGCACACACAGACATCTAGTAGGTAATTAATATACAGTAAGTAAATACACCATGACACCAACTACCATACCATGACAAGAGGTAAGGTGAGATGTACCATATACCTTTCAGATGCGGAATCCCTCTGGTGGAAGAAGGCTCCCACTTAGGGTGTATGGCAGCCTGATACACAATAGGAAACACACCTCAGTATTTTATAGGAGGGCACAAATGGAGCCAAATTTGATCTAAACAAGCAGGAAAGACTAAAAGCAGTGGGGGAGGAAGAAATTATGAAACACTAGTATTGAGAAGTAGGAGACACCTCGCACAGCACGAAAAAAATCAACCTTCCTTCTCCATTTAGTTAGTTCGTTTTCACTGACAGAATCTAAGATAGTTGTATACATTACTCTACACCTTGAGGAAACACTCACAAAAATCAGCACAAAGCAGATAAAATGTTGATTTTTCTGACTAATGCAGCTGCAGCAGCAGTGATAGGGAGCCCCTCTTCCAGTCAGCAGCGAAACAGGAACTGACAGCTAGAGGCACTAAGGGCTAGTCCATCTTCCCAACAGGGAGAGAACGTCCCATCTATAGGAGGGGAGGTGCTGGCCGCCCTAAACCTCTGAAGTCATGGCAGTTCCCACCAGTACAGCACTGGGAACCCACACACAAGAATAGGCCATTACTATAATGACTGAGGAGTTATATGCGGTCTCATAATAATAATATTTATGGATTTATATGTACTGAAGGAGCACCTAGAGCCATCGTTCAGGATCCCATTGTGCTAGGCTCTGTACGTCATGTAATGAAAAGGTGGCCCTGGCCATAAACAGCTTCCAATCTATGGATATTATTATAGAGATAATCGGTGGTTAGAAAACAAAAGGTAGCAGTGAGATGTTTAAAGTTAATCACAGGTAAATATAAAACAAAAAACTTCTTCACAAATCATGCTGGAAATTACTACTGCAGGCGGTCAGAATGTCAAAACTACAGCTGCATGTGAAGAGGCGGTGAAAGAATTTTACAACCCAGAAGAATATTAGCTGTTTTGTTGGCCAAGACATGAGTAGCCAAAACTCATGTTTTGAGGTGTCATCTGACCACTGCAGGATCCAACTCACTACTCCTGGCAGCATTCTGCACCAAAAAATTAAAAATTTTGCATACTACATTTTAAAATTCTGTAAAATTATGCAAATTTTATTTGTCAAATAAATGTGGAGGCTCTAGCATGGCATTGGGGAGCACAGGCCACTGGCTACACAGAGGTGGGAGATCACTGTGCAGCTCCCACCCGGGACACAGACTCAGCAGAAAGGCTGCACCCAACCCTGACACAGCACAAGGACTGGGCCTGCCCCGCCTTGCCAGGTGCGGGCAAGCAGGCTCAGCATGGCAAGATCCAAGTGTGGAGGGGCTTAGCATGGGGGGATCCAGGTGTGGGTTGAGAGGGTTCTGTGTAGAGCAATCTGGGTGCGGGCGGTTCAGTGGGGGATCCGGATGCGGGGGGGATCTGGATGCACAGGGGCTTGTTGGAGGGTTCTGGGTGCAACGGTAATGGGACCCTGCAGATTGAGTCCAGGTGAAGGTGGTTGGGGTGCAGCGTGGGGGGTGTGGGGGATAGAGCTCGGAAGGGGGGGTCTTGGTGTGGGGGAGCTCAGGGGAGGGGTCCAGATGGTGGGGAAGTGGAGCTCAGTGGGGTAGGGATCCAGGTGCAGGTGGCTCATTGGGGTGGTTCAGGTGCAGGGGGGGTGAGGTTCATCGGAGGGGGAGTTCTGGGTGCAGGGGCCAGAGGCTTGGTGGAAGGGTCTGGGTATGAAGGGGTATGGAGGCCTGGGGGTTGGGTGGATGGGGGAGCAGCTCCCTGTACAGTGATCCCTCCTCCTGCAGCTCAGGAGCGTTGGGTGCAGGAAGTGTGTGTATGTGGGGGGCGGGTTGTGGCATTTCCTACAGCTGGGGGAGAAATCTGGCGGTGTGTCTGACACGGCCCCGGATGCCAGGGGATCCTCCCCAGCCCATCTGGGACTAATAGCTGAGCCTGGCGCAGGGTAGGAGACACCAGCCAGGTCTTCCCCAGTCCCGCCTCCTGCCCCACAATCATTTACCTCTCTGCTCGCGGCCCTGGACACCTGAAACATACTGCTGGGGAGGGTCGCATGACTGCTTTTGTGGCTTCCCTTTGCTTCCCCAACAGAAAGTGATTTTTCTGTGGAGAAGCAAACAAATCCGTGAGGGACATAAATTCTGCGCATGCGCAGTGGCACAGAATTCCCCACAGGAGTAACTCATGTATATTTTGAAGAGAAGCCTGAAGAAAGCCAAATGAAGGAAAGTGAAACTTTATCTAAGGGCAGACTATTTTTATTCTTTTTTCTTTTTCTTTTTCCTCTTTAGTAGCCTTAGTAACTGCAGATATCCATAGTGACACAAAGATTAAATAGCCTTCATAACCCAAATGTTTGTTCTAAATGGTTAGAATAAAACTTACTTATCTACAAAATTCCTGCTATGTTATTCAAGCTTTACAATTTGCTTCACAAAACTCACAAGATAGTATAGAGCAATTCAAGAAGCATAACCCCTGGAATAATTTACAAAAAGATTAGCTGCATAGTAATCTTTTATAGCTCTGTAATTCAAAAATCTATAATGCCACTTTGGAAAAATAAAAGAAAGTATTTTTTCTACATATTATAAACTAGAATTTTATATTATAAACTGTATTATACATCATTTTTATACTTGGTCATTTAGGAATCAGAGCACTTAATTTACCTCCATCCATTCTGTTTGGAGTATTTCCCATTCAGAACAAGAATCCCAAAGCAGCTGTTTGAGTTTCAGTTCTGCACTAACTTCCTCCAAAGCATCAAATTTTGAAATTTCCACCTCAAAAGAAAAATTTAAAAAGTCATTTTTAAAACTTATTATAAAACAAACAAACAAACAAACTAATGCAGGGATGGACAAACTTTTTGGCCCGAGGGCCACATGGGGGTGTGAAACTGTATGGAGGGCTGGGTAGGAAAGGCTGTGCCCCCCAAACAGCCTGGCCCCCCACCTCCTATCCGCCCCCTCCCACTTCCCGCCCCCCTCAGAACCCCAGACACATCCAACCCCCCCCGTTCCCTGTCCCCTATCCACACTCCCGCCCCCTGAGAGGCCCCCCGGGACCCCCAGCCCCTTATCCAACCTCCACCCCATCCAACCGCCTCCTTCTCCCTGTCCCCTGACTGCCCCCCGGGACTCTCTGCCCCTTATCCAACCCCCCCCCCCGCTCCCCGCCCTCTTACCAGCGGCGTCACTGCAGTGTGTGTGTGGGGGGGGATGCAGCAGGGGAGGGACCAGAGGTAGCCTCCCTGGCCAGGAGCTCAAAGGCTAGGCAGGACGGTCCCGCGGTCCAGATGTGGCCCACGGGCTGTAGTTTGCCCACCTCTGATCTAATGTGTATTTTTTAAAATACCCACTTCACATTTCCCAAATGCTACAGTTAACATTGGGGAAGAGTAGGGATAGAAATCTATCATATTGCTTTAGGAGCAAATAATCTGTTCTAAACCACTTTTCTTCTTAAATATTTTTGTGCAAAAGATACAAAATTATTGTGAACTCCATTCAGTTGTCTTGACTCCTTTTATTTACAGCAGTCAGTAAATATTGCAGTCTACTGTTAATTTTTAGTCAGTTCTGTGAAAAACTGCCAAGGCACATACATTGCATTAAAATAGCTCTCTCCATCTGTGCTGAATATTCATCACTAAACAAAGATATGCTTTAAGAAGCTGGAAAAGCTCTATTTGATTTCCATAGTATACCCAGTCCTGAGACGTATCAGTGACATTCCCTTTAACTACAGGTAGAGGAGCTCTCCCACTCTAACAGATTGCAATAATTCTATTTATCACCCATAACCAAAGCAAATTTACGATAACTCAACTGCCCATGTTTTCAGATGGTATTGTGGCCACCTAAATATTATTAGGATCCAGGTGCTACCCAAAGATGGCATTAGGTTAGTAACCAGCAAACTGACATCTTCCAAAAAAGTCTGTTCTTTCCAACAGCATGCTGGTGCTACTTACCCCTCTAAACCTACTGATACAGCTGTACATATGTATCCACTTAAAGCACATTTCCAACCCCACGGAAATTACAGCCTCCTCCAATATAGTTCTTAGAAGTTATGACATACAGTTGTGTAACCCAGTGTTTTCAACTATGAGAAGTGGAACCTTTGAAAGAAGTCTCAGCTGTTGTACTATCAGATATTGTACCGGCTGAAGTTACAAGCGCTAGTGGCCCTTCCAGCAATGTAGGTACCCTCTGAGAGGCAAGTAAGTTGTAAGGTGAGTGCTTACAAAGCTTACAACTCCCTGTCATCAGTAGTTCTCATCAGCATTACATTTATAGCCACACAAACATCCAGGAGTGGTGGCAAAGCTCTCATCTAATGCTCATGAGGCCCTCATACAACAGATGGTTCATAGATATTACAAATGCAGTCAGTGTTTGTCACTTTTGTTTCTTTAATGTAGCTCTTACAAGGGTTACGCTCCAGAAGAACTCTGGTTTCCAAGCCTATAAGGAATCCCAAAGCCCAACGGATTCACAGTCTAAAGAGGAAAAAGACCTATTAAAAGACATAGCCCAACTCCCTGCCAAAGGAGGATTGCTCCCTACTGCACATTTCTTGTGCATTTTTTTCCCTAGCTGAAGAGACCAATGGGGAAGTCCAGGTGACTGCCACAGGCTGTTCCATGGTATTATCTGAAAATTCTAATAAAATCAAGGTACTTCCCTCAGTGCATTAGCTCCTTCAATGCAGACACATCAAAGAAGGTACAGTGTGCGGACATCTGGATTCCCTCATGAGCCTGTTTGATTAGGAAACGATATACCAGTAAACGTGCAATAGGACATGGGCCTACCTGGGCCTTATCAGAAGTGAGCCACAAACAATCCCCAGACTTCTAGCTGGGTCTCTGTTAGTCCCTTGAACTCCCACCCCCCCATACGTAGCTGATGGAGATTGTGATTTTCATAAAGTGTCTTTATAATGCTTACAAAGATTACAAAATCCCATTGGTTTAATTAGGACATCACACAAACAATTTTTCAAAGGAGACTCAATCCTGCCTTCGCTTGTGCATGAGCAGGTTTGGGCAAGAAATACCTATTTCCAAAAAGACACTAGCCAGGGCATTGGCTTTACAAAGTTCTGCTATTCAGAAAAAATTGTTTAACACTGCAAAAAATACAGCTCAATTCAGGCTTCATAGAAGTCCAGCAAAGAGCTGAGGGGAAAAATTACCTTAAAATTCTTCTGGTAGGATTTATACTGGAATGCCCGTTTCTGTAGCTCATCTAGAATGGTTTGCAAGTCTGTCAGAGTTTGTTTTACTTTGGCTTGGTCAGCTGCAATATCCAAAATCTGTGGGTCCTGTTTAGCAAAAACAACTTTTTGTTAGTTTGTTAAATTTAGCTTTTAGTTCAGGTTGAGATAAACATCCTATATTCCAGGATGATGGAAATAAGTTTTAAACTCAGTCACATATACAACCAATGTTTCAATATTAAAATTTATTGCATAACGTATGTGTGATGAGATTTAATCTATTTTAAATGACCAATGTAAATAGGTATGGAAAAGTTATCAAGTCTCAAAGATTCTAGACCAAATCTCTTCTCTTTATAAATGAAAAATATATTCTCCCACCGCCATCTTCCATTTGTCGTCAGTTGGTGAAGGTTAGCTCCCTAACCGAATAGATCATGGAACCTCCCTATGCCATGGTTAGAGCCACACAGTAAGGGCATCTTTCCAGGACCTGATTGCTTATGGCAACATCTGTGAGGAAACCCTGCAGTTGGGCAAGTACTGATCCCTTTTATATCCATAACCATGGAATGATAGACTCACAGGACTGGAAGGGACCTCGAGAAGTCACATAGTCCAGCCCCCTGCACTCATGGCAGGACTAAGTATTATCTAGACCATCCCTGACAGGTGTTTGTCTAACCTGCTCTTAAAAATCCCCAATGATGGAGATTCCACAACCTCCCTAGGCAATTTATTCCAGTGCTTAACCACCCTGACAGTTAGGAAGTTTTGCCTAATATACAACCTAAACCTCCCTTGCTGCAATTTAAGCCCATTGCTTCTTGTCCTATCCTCAGAGATTAAGAACATTTTCTCTCCCTCCTCCGTGTAACAGCCTTTTATATATTTGAAAACTGTTATCCTGTCCCCTCTCATTCTTCTCTTTTCCAGACTAAACAAACCCAATTTTTTCAATCTTCCCTGATAGATCATGTTTTAATTTTTGTTGCTCTTCTCTGGACTTACTCCAATTTGTCCACATCTTTCCTGAAATGTGGCACCCAGAACTGGACACAATACTCCAGCTGAGGCCTAATCAGCGCAGAGTAGAGCAGAAGAATTACTTCTCACTTTTAAAAACATGTACGTTTCAAAATATGTCTAAGCATTACAGATCAAATCCTGCCCCTCTATCCACAACACCCTGGTTACAATGGAACTGGTGTGGTTCCCTTGCCAGTGGTAGGAAGATGAGGATTTTGGGACTCCATGTGGGGTCCACAGCCCCTGAGAAGGCACAGAGCCCAGCTTCATGGTGACTCACTGTACCCCGATGCTCAGGGACCTCGGGGTGAGGGCAGGAAGGTGAAGGAGCAAGTGCCAAGCTGATGAACCCCATCACATGCAGAGGCAGTAAGTATGTGGGACATTCCCTGAAGCTCTGAGACAGGTTGGGGAGAAGTCCAGTCCCTGAGAGACCCACTGTGATAAGATCAGCTCTGTTTTGGTGCAGAAGATACAATTTGGTCCTATATATTTAGATCCATAAGGCCAAATCCTGCCCTCAGAAATACTGTGCAACCCTTTAACTCATACAGCACAATTTAAAATGTGAGCATTTGCATCGGATTACAGATCAAACCTTACTTCACATTGTTGAATAGACTGTTGATAACTTTATAGACCTTATTACTGCTTGGTTGTCTTGTTTTATTAAAACACAATTGCAGAAATTATGTACAGTATAAAAATAATGTAAACTGCTCTTTGCAAACCTGGGCTTGCTGTTTCACTTCTTTCACTTCCTCATTTAGCTCTACAACATCTTGGTCTAAATGTTGACAAAATTTGGTAATGCTGGAATCTCTTTCACCCACTGATTTGTCAATTGCATTGCGAACTGCAACAATGGATGGTTTCAGAGTCGCAAAAAGAGCAAAATCTTCAGGAGGTGTTGGCACTTGGTACTGTTCAATAAGCTGATACATCTGAGTTACCACATTTCCTTCTTCTTCAAGGCTTTCGATCTGCAAAAACAGTCATACTTCAACTACTGTGAATCAACCACGTATTCTTAAGTAATCCTTACCATTATTTAATCTTAGTTACATTGCTGACAATATCAAAATATGGTTATTATAGAAAAATAATTTTAATAAGGGGAAGAAAACAAGTCCTAGCCAAATATTATCTTTTTATGTGATTAAAATTAACAGGTTAATCTTGTCCCTGAATTTTTTAGTTTCTTATATCACTACTGTTTGAAAACAGAGTATGTCCAGGCTGCTGGAGAAGACAGAAATGTTTGGCTGGACTTGTGGCATCTTCTTCAATGTACCCTCCCTTAGCATACAGTATGCTATGTTACCATTTTATTCCATTATAGAGAGTTTTGATACCAAAATATTAGGCAGTGGCACACAGTTACTCTCTCAGTTTGCTTTATTTTGCTGGTTGCAAGTAAGTCTATTTCTGGATGTTCTGGTTCCCACTTGGAGATGATGGATTTTGCTGCTACTAAAAGTGTGAAATTTCAGTCTAAAAGGAATTTGAGAAAATTATTAGCAGCTGAAAAAGGGAGGTTAAAACTTGAAAATGGAGTTCAACGTTTAACACAGCATTCACCACCTGTGAATGCAATAAGTACACATTTTTCAGCTGGCAATAATTAGAAACATTTAAAAATGAAAACAGGTAGCTTTGTCCTTACCTGTAAAAGTTGTCTCCTCATAACAGGAAATCCTCTAGTCTGGAATGGACTATTGGTTTGGCCACACCACCTATGAGCATGCAGTGGCAGCTCACTGCCAAGGATTTCTGATATCACAGCTTCCCCCTACATATGCTTGGTAAACTGCATCACAAGCCCAGCGGATAACTTCCAATGCTTCTGACCCTGAAGCAACTAACAACATGTCCAGAAGCTGCCATCTTATCTCAGTGAGGTAAGAAATATTTGTACAAAAAGGATGAAAAAGAAATTTCCTGGTGCAGTTGGTAAGGGACAACTTTAGAAAGGAATTCCAAGATTGTCTGTAGGACCGCATTGCCATGACTAATCAGACATTCAAAATACTGTTCCTTCTCACAGAGGTGACTGGTATAAGAAAAGCTACTTTAAATTAAGAGGAAAAAAACACTGGGGTTGTAGCCCACAGTTCAAATGACTGCTGCATCAGCTAATCCAGGAACAACTTCCAATGGGTGTTTGGATAGAAGGACAGATTTTTGTCACAGCATGTGTAAATCTGAGCACAGGAGGATGAGAAATTAGAGTCTCTTTTCTGAAGGAATCATAAGAGCTCCTAATATAGCCACTTGGATTCTTAATGTATTGATTGAACAAAAACCAAATATAGGTCTTGGCTGAAACTGATTTAGCACTGAGGCCATGTTGCATATAATACATCAGGTTCTGAAGATGTGGTAACAAATCTTGGATATAGAGTCTCCCATAGTCTGAAGGAGAACATTCTCCAGCTAGTTGGGATGGCCAAATTCACAATTCATCCTTCCCAGTTTTAGGTTGTCAATTAAACTATGCCTTTGTCATGGTAGCACACATGATCTTGGCACCAGGAGGTCTTTGATGACCATAAACACTAACAAGGACAGACTAAAGGAGAAGGCATCTATCTTCCATGCCTTGCTTTCTCATTCCCTGGAACAGAACAGATACCATTTTTGTTGCCATTTGAGTCAATCTGTGGATTCCCCCACTCCAGGAAGACTGACTGAAGCATTTGCCGTTCAATCCCCCCACTGTCTTGGGGAGAGTGTCTGATGATTCAGCCAGTTGGCCTGGCCATTGATCATACCCTGCACAGAAGCAGCTGATATCATTAGGTTCCTCTTCCAGTACTGTGTACGAATACTTCCCATGGCACAAGTGAAATTCCATTCGTGCATCCTAGCCTAAGAGGGAGGCATATCAACTTGATCCTGCTAACTAGGACCTCTGTTAGAGACCTTTCCTGTGTCAGATTTCTGATCTTGCGCCACCTTTTTAAAGGCTGAAGGACTGAACCTGGGAAGGTGAACTAGTTGTCCAAGGACCTTGGCCATTGACAAGAGGAGCATCTGAAAAGGCTCTTCATGTAAGTGTTACCACTATGCAGTATCAGCACAGAAAATCGTCAGTCTCAGAAGCTGGAGAGGCTGCCAGATAGTACCCCACTGCTAGAAGAGAAGGATACTCATAGATAGTGGCCCTGCTATGCTTGTTTTCTCTAGTCACGTCCTCCACTGAGCTCTATGCATCAGGAGCCTGCCAGGAGAGGAGTGAGGAGGAGGGAAAAGAACTCCAGACATAGCCAGTGAAAAAAGCCTTTCAATAGCAAACTGAGCAGAGAGAGTTCTTCTCTTCTTGAGCTGCTTCTACCAGTAAAGGCAGAATACTGGGCTTGAGACACAGTTCCCAGTTTTATATAGAGGGAAATGTGACACCAAAACTCCTCACCACTGTGCTGTCTCTGTGATGTGATGAGACACATCTCTGTGATGGAAGTCGTCAACTCAATAGTCCATTCCTGACTAATGAACTGGCTGTGTATAAGCAAAAAAGCATAACACAAGTTTGATATTAACTCTGATCCAGTCTTATAATTTCTAGTGATGCTCCATTAAGAAATGATAATGTACAAACTTTTATTTTTTACTTTTGTGGAGGTCTGCAGCATGTGAATACATGGTCTTCCTTACCCACCTTTTTCAATAAATGACATATATAAAATACGTATACATATATGCAGTGGCCCCTCACCCCAATCTCCTGAAAGATAGAATGTACTTACTCGTTCCTGAATTTCATCAAGGAATATCAGGCTATTAACATATTCTGTAGTTGTGGATGGGAGAAACTCAAGTTTAAATTTGGCATCTTGTGCCTCAGCTATAATGGCAGTCACTTTTTTCTTCCCGATAACTGGAAGCATATCGTTAATAACCTAGAAAGCAAAGGGAAATAGTAGATTGTGTAAAATATTCTTAAAGCTAGAGGTGAAAGGTCAATAAATTCATGCTATTTTGGCCTGGATGGGAGTGAGTTCCAAAGATGAAGAGCCCTCGTGTAGAATGCTCTGCTGGCAGCTCCTTCCTTTTTAACCAAAGGAGCTCCAGCTCGAGAGCCTCCGCTGATCTCAACTGATGTCATAGGGAGAGGTCAATGTTCTCAGTTAGGGAGGTTCCAGGCCAATTAGGCCTTTTTCAGAGCAGATCATTTTAAACTTGAACCTATAACAAACAGGCAGCCAGTACAATCCCAAAGCACTGGCACTGTGTGCTCATGGTAAGATACTCCACTTTACAACCAAGATGCCACATTGTAATATTTTGCAGTACATCTTAAAAGGATGTTGCAAATTACCTGTGAAATTAGCGTATGAACTGAGTTTAAAAACGAGGTGAACCCATGATATTGCTGGAGATGTCATAACATTTTTTGTACTAGAATATAAATAATGGTAGGACTTCAAACAAAACAAACTGGCCAGCTTGTCCAGTTGCATCACTGGGCAGTCACTGACCGTAGCAAAACTGAAATGGAATAAATCCTTGCTATATTGCCTGTAGATTTACCTCCAAGCAGCGCTTTGGTGATGGTATTAATTTTTCTTTCAGTTTTCTAGCATCTATAAGCAACAAGCCTACATTTCTTTTCTGCTTTATAGCCAAAGCATCTTTGTGTTCTCTGTGATATTTCTCCAGTTGTTCCGCAAAGAAATCAACACCTGTGTGTTATAATGACAGTGTCAAACTAAAAATAATAACTGACACTTTATGTGAAAAATGATCAAAAGTGTATGAACAATTGTTATCAGATAGTTGTAAACAGAACAAAACATATTTAGAACTTTGATTATCTAAACAGAAACAAATGCAAACATCTATTCAACTGAACAATGTACTGAAACTACAGACAGAGCTATGGGTCAGTGTTTCAACACTAAGGTTCAGCTTTAAGAGATAGGTACAGACCATTCAATTTGGATAAAACAACCTGAACCTTTGCCCAAAGCTAAAACCAAGCCTTTTAAAATTTAAGTTCTATAAAGTTTGATTAGCTTTTTCTTTTTAAAGGCATGACACTTGTCCTCACTAAGTAAATAAACATAAAGGGAATGGGGACCTACTCTGGCTTATGAAAGAGCAGTGGGTAGGGAGAGGCTGTGCCAGGGCTGAGGGAAGAAATCATCTGCTGGAGGGACAAACGTGCACTGCTGGTGGAGGCAGTGGCCCTTGCATGGTGCAGGTAAACATCAGTACCTGCCTAGCACACCGGAGAAACACTGAAATACTTAAAACAATGAGGCCTTAAAGACTAACAGATTTATTCGGGCATAAGCAGATAAGAAGTCAAAAGGTGCAAACTAAGGCTCAGATCCCACAATCAGATGAGAACAGACCCTACATGGAACGGCACTGACTTTAAAAGGATTCCACAGGGGCCACCTATGCAGATCCAGTTGCAGGATCAAGGCTTAAATACAGCTTATTCCACTGTTGCAGATACAAATGGAGTTCATTCCATTGTTATCTTGTGTGCACACAGTCATAGATTATTTTGTGTGAGAGAGTAAATAAATGTTTGAACCCATGACTAATGCACTCCTCTGCTGGAAACTGGTTTAGAGAACATTTATAACCAAACCAAGAGTAAATACCGCAGATATTTGCTGCAATAACACAGAAAACAAACAAAGAAATCTTAGTTAAAAATTAGAGAAAAAGACAACTCACCATGTTCCTGCTGCTTCAGAGCTTCCAAGTCAAGACTTTCATTTTCTTTGAAAAATAACCGAAACCGTTCAAAAGTGTCTGCATATAAGCTGGCTGCCTCAAATGCTGAATACACAGTTTCCTAAATGTTACACAAAAAAACCATTGTACATAAGAATTTGCTTGGCACAAACAAATAGAAGAAATCAAAACAATTCTACATGATACATTGACTCCTCTTTTTGGTACTTTAAAAGAAAATTTCTGGAGAAACTGTAAGGTTCAGTAGATTGGTAATGGAATAGTGGTCTTTTATCTCTAGGTCGCCAATCTGCATCTAACTCAGATCAATGGTGAATCAAACTCATTGCCATCTAAGGTCAGTTTGGTGACCTGGTTGAAAATATTTGGTAGTGTCAGTCAATTTCCTTGTGGACAGGTGCCAATGAACATAACTGGCGTCTATTAGCCCAGTCTCATCAAAGATTGGATAGGCATGCAAACTGTACAGTGTTGTATCACCCTTAGACAAACCTACGGGCAGTACCTTCAGAAGAGACTTGGCACACAGGGGTATTGATTAATTAAAAATCAAATCTAAAATTGAAACCGTTTGGTACCTTTATTTGCTGGATGATAGCTTGCAAATGCTTATCATCTTTAAACATGGTTGATAAACTTGGTCCTTCACCACAAGTCTTTTCTTCAATTTTGTTATTAATAATAGGACGAGTAAAGGCATCAAAGTATTGATCAGGTACAAGGTTAGCAACAGACAACACAGTTGCCTGAAACTGATTAATAATATCTGCAATACCTTCCTGTTAGACAACAGAAAACATCATTAACACCCTTTGAATCCTTCTGAATTGTGAAATAAATTAGGTGTGAAACATTTCCAAAATATAGTGCATTTGTATGTATGCAAAGGTCTACAGCAGATTATCAATATGTCTCACTTCCAGACCAGCAGGAATGGGGAGTAGTGGAGAGGCAACATGCTAAGCACTGCTCTTGCCAGATAAGATACTAGATGGAGCCTCATACGGAGAGCAAACAGGGAGAACTCAGAGAAAACCATCACTCCTCACAACAAAAAATACAGTAGTAGCCAGAAGGCACTCTGCTTGTAGAGAAGAGCTTGTTCCCAGCCACAACTGATGCAGAATATCACTGTTGCACCATTGGATGTGGAAGAAGAGCTGAAGAAAGCTATGCAGACTCAGTTAGCCCAAGAAAACAGTTTAATGCAGTAGCTGGCTTGTGCTACTGCATTAAAAATAGATATGCGCAGGTTGAGGCACTTGCAGAGACTCGGGCTAGCCACCCAAGTTCAAGCCCATCCTACCCACAGGGTCCAAGCCTCCGCCAGCGCTGCAGTGTTCACACAGCTCCTTTTTAGTGCGCTGTTGTGAGCTCCACAAGCCCAAGTCTGTCTACCTGGGCTGGGAGGCTCGCTCCCAGCTGCAGTGTAGACATACCCTGAGCGGTTACTGTATTAGGCAGCAGTCTGTATTCCAAAGGGCAGCAGTGGGAGACAATCAGGTAGAGAATATGTACAAATGTGAGATGTCACCTGAGAGTGTGGGATGAATCCCTAATGCATACAGGTATCTTTGAGATCCAAAGCACATAATCAGTTTCATTTTTATAGTGAGAGCGCCATAGAATCATAGAATATCAGGGTTGGAAGGGACCTCAGGAGGTCATCTAGTCCAACCCCCTGCTCAAAGCAGGACCAATCCCCATCTAAATCATCCCAGCCAGGGCTTTGTCAAGCCTGACCTTAAAAACTTCAAAGGAAGGAGATTCCACCACCTCCCTATGTAACACATTCCAGTGTTTCACCATCCTCCTAGTGAAAAAGTTTTTCCTAATATCCAACCTAAACCTCCCCCACTGCAACTTGAGATCATTACTCCTCGTTCTGTCATCTGCTGCCACTGAGAACAGTCTAGAGCCATCCTCTTTGGAACCCCCTTTCAGGTAGTTGAAAGCAGCTATCAAATCCCCCCTCATTCTTCTCATCTGCAGACTAAACAATCCCAGTTCCCTCAGCCTCTCCTCATAAGTCATGTATTCCAGTCCCCTAATCATTTTTTGTTGCCCTCTGCTGGACTCTTTCCAGTTTTTCCACATCCTTCTTGTGGTGTGGGGCCCAAAACTGGACACAGTACTCCAGATGAGGCCTCACCAATGTCGAATAGAGGGGAACAATCATGTCCCTCCATCTGCTGGCAATGCCCCTACTTATACAGCCCAAAATGCCATTGGCCTTCTTGGCAACAAGGGCACACTGTTGACTCATATCCAGCTTCTCGTCCACTGTAACCCCTAGGTCCTTTTCTGCAGAACTGCTGCCGAGCCATTCGGTCCCTAGTCCGTAGCAGTGCATGGGATTCTTCCGTCCTAAGTGCAGGACTCTGCACTTGTCCTTGTTGAACCTCATCAGATTTCTTTTGGCCCAATCCTCTAAATTTGTCTAGGGCCCTCTGTATCCTATCCCTACACTCCAGCGTATCTACCTCTCCTCCCAGTTTAGTGTCATCTGCAAACTTGCTGAGGGTGCAATCCACACCATCCTCCAGATCATTAAGGAAGATATTGAACAAAACCAGCCTGAGGACTGACCCTTGGGGCACTCCACTTAATACCGGCTACCAACTAGACATGGAGCCACTGATCACTACCAAACATACAGGGATCACTAGGATGCTATGGCTATTTTGCACCACTCTAGTGACCAGGCAGCGAAACAAGATTTGCAGCTGCTGTGTGTCTCTGGACTCCATAAAAACAAGCAGGGCATACCAGTGACTCTGGCCCACAATCCTGACATTTCTGTTCAGTGAAACTGATTAAAACATGCAACTAAAAGATAAATCTTTCTTACAACAGACCTGGAAGTCATCCAAAGATGGTGCAAACAACAATGCATGGATCTCCAAAATTAACTCTGTAAGAAACATGGGCAGAAATGATTCTTCTTCATCCTGCCCTGCAGTCCCTGACACAGCCTGAAACAATGAAACCAAAACAATATAAATTTCAAAAGATCAGGAAATTTTTAAAAATCTTGGGTGAAAAATAAACATCACTTTTTCTCTATGATGCTGCACATTTCTTTTAAGCAGACAAAAGAAGAATGAAAAAGTTTGATAAAACAAATAAATGTCAGGGGTCAATCCTGGATTCACTGAAATCAATGGCAAAATTTCTGGTACTTCAACAGGAGCCAAACCAGGCCCTAAACTCTTTGTGAACAAACTTGCAAAGACAGATTCTTCTGATCTCAATTAAATTGGGTATAATAAAGATTAACTCTGTCAAAGTCAATAGAATTACATCAGTGTAAAACTGTGGTAAGTAAGATCAGAATCAAGCCCTTAGAAGAGTTCCTTGTCAAATAGCAGCAATTTTTGTACCCCTTGCTACAGATCAGAAATTTGCTTCCATATATCCATGTAAATGCATGCTTTTGCTCCTTGGCACCAGATCAAAGGCTGAGAATTTGTGAATATATTAAAGGGCAAAAGGGGCACTAAAGAAAAAGTCTGGAAGAAGAGAAATCCCATATAAAGTCTGAGATCTCAATTCAGATATACAGGATTTTTTCCAGTTCTAGGAATTTAAATATAAGTTTATTTGCAAAGGTCCATTTGGCACATATTGCTTGCAAATGGGAGGGAAAGTAGGATTACAAATGTGTAATTTTTGTTTCTTTACTGTGCTGTAAATACTATAGCAGCCATAGATTACACGTAACAGTGCACTACATTACAAACAGTGCAAGACAATGCAAGTTGAAGCTCCTTCTAAGAAAATGATAATCAGCATAGATTCACCTATTAATGAGATTAATGCAAGAATTTAAACTTTCCTAACAAAAATTTCCTTCTAATCTTTGTTTTGAAACCAACCTATAAACAGAAAAATATGAGACATGTAGGCTAAGATTGCAATCATTGGTCCTGCTGAGTACTCAGAACTTTTGAAATCACAGCACTTATTTATATGCCTCATTATGGACTATAGGGATTTTATGCACTCATTTTTTAAAAACTTGGCCTTAGTTTTCATTGAAACAAAATTACCTTTTTTTCAGAGACTTCAATTTTTTCCTCTGTATTCCACTTCTGTATGACATCTGCAGCAGGTGTCCTTTTCAACTTATCAGAAAGGTAGCTCAAAAGAGTAGTGACTGATTTTACTGCCAGGACATGCATAGTGTTCACTATTAGGTAGTCAGCAAGACGGATAAAGCTTGAGGGACAGAAGAAGGAAGCACAATGCTTTGTCACTTTATGTGAATACCACAAGTCTCTGTGATGAGAGCGTTTGATTTTTATGGAAAGGTATACTGTGTATTATGCTTTCAAAGGACTGGTTCCTGAAGTCCTCACTCATTCCTTACTCAGGCAAAATTCCTATTAACCTTACTGGAACTTTTGCCTGTGTAAAGACAGAGTAAAAAATGAGTAAGGATTTCAGGATTTGGGCCAACAATTCCCCAACAGAAAGCAGAAAAATACCTTTACTCTTATATGCACAGAATGCATACACATACAAAAGAAAAGAACTTTGAGAGATGGTTTTGTGATAGACTTACAGAACAAATAATAGAACAAACTCTGAATTACTTCACATTTCATATTAAACTCGAAACAGCTTATGACAAAGATGGGTGAGCCAGATTCACCAGTGCATTGGAGCTGCTTTGTGCTGCTCTGGGTTTAGGTTTTGTATCGCCACACTAGTGCAAAGCTGATGGAATGTACTGGCAAATCTGGTCCAGCAGTATTTACATAAGTGATAACTTGGTTTCATCTAGAAAAATGGAATGTTCCTTCAAGAAACAAATTTTATTATGTGAATTCAGCAGCAGAGCCTCAACTGTAGGGATGTTCTGCCATAATAGGAAATAGGAATCTCTCAAAGTCAGGCAGTATAACTGGGCTTTTTATTAACTTCTTAAGACATCTTAACTTTTTCTCAAGGATCACCCCTTATTAGATGAGTCACAGAGTAGCACTGACAAATGCTAAAAGTGGCATTTACAAAAATTGATAGTTTTGTCAAGCAACTCTATAATTTGATTGTAAAAGTGAAATTACAGTACTAATGATTAATTACCATACAGTAAGTATATTGATGTTCAGTGTTTTAGATTATTTTAGTTCTTAATTATTTCATTTCATTGCTTCTTTTTTAAACTTCCTAATTGCACAGGGTGGATCACTGTGCCAAACAAAAAGTTTGTTTATTCATTTTATTTATATTTTAAAAGATCAAAGTTTGGTTTGCTCCTTTTTTTTTTTTAATAGCTGAAACTCTGAAACCAATTAAGTTAGTGAGGTTGCAAAGTTAGCACAAAAACTGGCCTCATTTATATAAACATGTATCAACATGAATGCATGAAAACATAAAATGCAGTTGCTCAACTTTCTCCAATAAAATGAGATTGTTAATCATATAATTTTTTTCTGAAATAGCGATAATTCTCTCCTAGGCAGAAATTTTAATGGATTGCTGGACATGTTATCTATAGAAAAGAAATGAGAAGATAGCACTAATATTTCTCTCTCTTAAAACACATAATCATCAATTTTAATAGAATGGAAAGTGGCCAAAATGAGCAAAACTGAGGGTGGGACAAAAATGTAAATTAAAGATAATCTAAAAAACCCCCAACTCTATTAGTGTGCAGAACCTAGTACCCGAAGGGTGTCAGAAGAAATCTAGAAGGATTAATTATATGATGCCACTGAAAGGTATTCAATCACTTGTCTGTCTTACAAATCTCTGCTTTGGAAGTGCATGCTCTCTCTCTTCATGATGATCCTGTAGTCCCCTGAGGGCAACCTGTGACATAGCTCCTTTGGTTTAATATGGCTCTCAAATGTAGCAACTTGATGTAGCATTGTTACATAGTCCCATTTCAAATGGTATTATGTTAGTGCACACTAGGGACCTTTTAGTGTGCATCAGCAGAGTCCACACAAGCCAGTTAGTGCGCAACACGCTGGTGCACACTAGAATTTACACCCCAACTGGCTTACAGTAACGCATCATGTAGACAAGTCCTTACTATATAGCCAGGCAATTGCCTCTGCACAGTTAAGGCTAAAACAAGCTTATATTATATATCTCTATTTTAGCCTCCATAACTTATTCTTTTAAAAACACAGCCACACCCAAGCCCTTCCAAACATCCTACCTCATGTTGCTTTTTCTGAGCAGATGGAAACACTCTACACATCTTTCTACTGGCTTAAACTGACTATATGGACCTCTACCTTGGTGTGTTTTCCATACCACCCCCCAAGAAAACATGTTGATATCATCACTGAAATCAACTTTCTTGGTAACTTAATCTTCACTGGCAAGGGGAAGAAGACCATTAAGATCTGCCACATTGTACTGTGGTAATAGCTTTTAACTCTGAAAATGACCAGTTATACTTTCTAATGAGTTAGTGTGAATTTTTATGAATTTGTCATAAAGCACTATACAAGAGCCAAATTTTGCTAGGTGCTCTACACTGAAAGCATCAAAGTTGCTCAAATATTCCAGGCACCCTAAATAATTTTCACGGCTTAGAGACAATAAGTCTGCACCAAATCCCTGTGAAAATACAGATTTCATGCACCCAGAAACTTGAGAGCAGCAAAGATTTGCCCAACTGTTCCTTCCACCATTTTTTTCAAAGTTTCAGTCACTTAATTTTAAGCAAGACAGAAGAGAGCACATTGATGCCCTGTGGCCCTGAGAATCTGAATGTTCTGATAGACACGTCCGGATATTTTTCCAGTTCTGCAGAGATCCCCAAGTCAGTGCTGTTTTACTACACAGGACTTTACAGGCATAACAGAAATCATTGTTTTTCCACTATTTACTGCCAATTATGACTCATCAACTTGCCAGCTAAAATCTTTTGACACAAATATGTTTAAATTAAAATGATTACATTTATTACTATCATTTGTAGTGATTTGCAAGATACTTTATAGCATTTGCAAGATACTTTATAGACAGATAAAAAGATAAGTTTCAGAGTAACAACCGTGTTAATCTGTATTCGCAAAAAGAAAAGGAGTACTTGTGGCACCTTAGAGACTAACCAATTTATTTGAGCATAAGCTTTCGTGAGCTACAGCTCACTTCATCGGATGCATACTGTGGAAACTGCAGAAGACATTATATACACAGAGACCGTGAAACAATACCTCTTCCCACCCCACTCTCCTGCTGGTAAAAGCCCATCCAAAGTGACCACTCTCTTTACAATGTGTATGATAATCAAGTTGGGCCATTTCCAGCACAAATCCAGGTTTTCTCACCCCCCCCCTTTTTTTTTTCTTTTCCAAAAACCACACACACACAAACTCACTCTCCTGCTGGTAATAGCTTATCCAAACTGACCACTCTCCTTACAATGTGTATGAAAATCAAGGTGGGCCATTTCCAGTACAAATCCACGTTTTCTCACCCCCCCCCCCCAAAACACACACACAAACTCACTCTCCTCCTGGTAATACCTCATCCAAAGTGAGCACTCTCCCTACAATCAAGGTGGGCCATTTCCAGCACAAATCCAGGTTTTCTCACCGCCCCCCCCCACACACAAACTCACTCTCCTGCTGGTAATAGCTCATCCAAACTGACCACTCTCCTTACAATGTGTATGATAATCAAGGTGGGCCATTTCCAGCATAAATCCAAGTTTAACCAGAACGTCTGGGGGAGGGGGGGGGGTAGGAAAAAACAAGGGGAAATAGGCTACCTTGCATAATGACTTAGCCACTCCCAGTCTCTATTTAAGCCTAAATTAATAGTATCCAATTTGCAAATGAATTCCAATTCAGCAGTTTCTCGCTGGAGTCTGGATTTGAAGTTTTTTTGTTGTAAGATAGCAACCTTCATGTCTGTAATTGCGTGACCAGAGAGATTGAAGTGTTCTCCGACTGGTTTATGAATTAAAAAAAAAAGGGGGGGGGTGAGAAAACCTGGATTTGTGCTGGAAATGGCCCAACTTGATTATCATACACATTGTAAAGAGAGTGGTCACTTTGGATGGGCTATTACCAGCAGGAGAGTGAGTTTGTGTGTGGGGGGGGGGGCGGAGGGTGAGAAAACCTGGATTTGTGCTGGAAATGGCCCAACTTGATTATCATACACATTGTAAGGAGAGTGATCACTTTAGATAAGCTATTACCAGCAGGAGAGTGGGGTGGGAGGAGGTATTGTTTCATGGTCTCTGTGTATATAATGTCTTCTGCAGTTTCCACAGTATGCATCCGATGAAGTGAGCTGTAGCTCACGAAAGCTTATGCTCAAATAAATTGGTTAGTCTCTAAGGTGCCACAAGTACTCCTTTTCTTTTTATAAAAAGATAAGTGATGCAATACTGGACCATTGAAGTGAATGGCAAAACTTCTGTTGACTTCAGTACAGTAAGGATTTCACCCATGGTCCCCTACCTCAAAAAACTTACAAACTAAGGCCTAAATTGTGGTATGGTATCAAACCTTGCATATGGGGTAGTGTATGGCTGCACTGCCCCACAAGCAGACCAGGAAGATTATGACTCTGAGCTAGAGAGAGGTCCCCAGAAGGGGATAACAGGCCTCACCCCAAAGAAGACATCACCAGATGGAGTGGGAAGGGGCCATGATCTGTGTGCCCTCTTGGAGAGAGAGAGGAAGGGAAGGAGGGTCAGTTACAGGGCCTATAGGAGAAAGGATATGGTGGTGGGTTTGCGGGGGGGGGGGTCACTGGAGAGACTCCAGTGCTAGACAGCTAGATTTAGACATTTAGAGGCTAGCCAGTTTCCTCACCATCTCTTGAATCTGCTTGTTTACGATCTCTGAACTCATGAAAGATAGTTATGAGGTGAAACCTTCACTTCTGCTCTGGTTCTTTTACACTGTGTAAAGGGGGCCCTAAAAGCCCATATCTTGCCAGGAGCACATCTGGCTTAGGCATGCTGGAGGACGGCCATAAAGTTATCTCCCTAGGACCCTGCTGCAAGTCCCACCAAAGGGACATGTCTGAGGGCAGGAAGGGCACGTCAAGGCAGAGCAGCAGCACTGTAGAGATTCCAGGCAGTGCTGCAGCCCATAGGACTGCATGGAGAGGTGCTGTAACTTAGACAGGACCTCAGAGATATCTCAATTACAGTCCCTAGAAGAGCCCAGGATGAGGAAGGCACAATGATGGTTTGAAGCTGCCATAACCCCATTCCAGGGCTATGAGGTCTGCAGCACAAAATCCACTCATGGTTCTCTGCAGGGGACCATGCTGACCAATCCTGCAAGTCCACTTTGAAACATATTACTTGATTAAACCCTCAGCACATATACCATAATTATGTGCAGACATACTACAGTAAGTATATACAATTATCTCATCCAGCTAGATAAAATGGAAATTCCAGCTAATGTAGTTGTGGAGAACATTTGTACATGTAATGTAAAATACACTATCAGGATGTTTCATAGAACAAAATAATACAACGTAATGCACTAAAGCAAAGCAATCTTTAGAACTATGTAGCCACCAGCTAAAATAATATTAAAAGATTTTATGCTTCGAAACCTAAGCTGATTGCCTGTAGGGATCAGGGCAGATTTCCACCCCCAACCCTATTTACCACACTGCAATATTGGCTGGATGCCTTATGAGGTTTTTTGCCTTTTTTTTAACCTGGCTCTTATGATTATATTATTTGATATGTTATTTATTAAGCACCAACAACATGCACTGAAGCATTTGATACTTGGCCCTTCCTAAGATTAGATGAACTGATCCGGTATGCAGTTATTATTTGCTTATGATCAGTTCAACATATACTAATGCATTGTTTGTAAGGAACACTGCATTGTATAATTTTAACTACTGTGAGATTATGTGAGGAGAAAGCATAAGAACAACTTTTGCTACAAACACCAGTCACTAACCATGTTAACCTTCTACAATGAGACCTTTTGTTGGCCTGCTCTGTGTAGGTCATTTTGTCAGTTGTTTCTCCATAAAGTTCTCTTTCATAATGAGGAACAAGAAAGAGACTTGAAGCAGCTAATCCAGTTGCCATAGTGATCTGTTCTGTATGGAAGATATGCAAACATGTTAATGAAAATATTGCAAGTACTACAGCGTGTGTAACTGAAAATTCTACAGTTACATAAAACTATCACTTAACAATTCAGTCTGAGTTGTGTCAAAAGCAAAGGGCATTTTCATGGGGGCTAAAGAAAAAATACAGCACAGTACCCAAGAAACTCCACCAGGGAAACTGCGCAGAAATTCCCTGATGGAAGGGTTCAGAGGAAATTCCCCCTTCTTCTCAACCCCTGCAGAGAAAGCAGAGAGCTCATTTCCCAAAACCTGTAGATCAGTGGTTCTCACCCACGGGTCCAGGACCATCTGGGGGGCTGCGAGCAGGTTTCAGGGGGGCAGCCAAGCAGGACCAGCGTTACACTCACTGGGGCCCAGGGCAGAAAGCTGAAGCCACACCGCATGGGGCTGAAGCCCGGAGCCCTGAGCCCTTCCACCTCGGACAGAAGAAGAAGCCTGAGCAACTTAGCTTTGCGGTGCCCCCTGTGGTGTGGGGCGCTGGGCAATTGCCCTGCTTGCTACCCCTTAACAAGGGCCCTGTCCCTGGCTTTTATATGCAGAAAATCAGTTGTTGTGGTACAGGTGGGCCATGGAGTTTTTATAGCATGTTGCAGGGGGGAGCTCAGAAAGAAAGAGGTTGAGAACCCCTGCTGTAGATCCTCAAATATCCACATGGATCTCAAGCGACCCTTTAGAGGCCAAAGACATCTACACTGGCTTCTGGAAACCTGTATTTCCCCCCCAGTTCCCTGTTAGTTTAGGTAACATGAACAAGGTAAAGCGAACATACATATTTAAATGTACACTGCAGATTTCCAGGTAGCTCTATGACAACTGGGCCCAAGCAGCTCCAGAAGTAATGAGGAGCAGAAGATAGCAAGGAGATCCAATCAACTGCCATACCCCACCACTAAATTTAAAACCTTACAGTGACAAGCCAAAGAACATTCCTTAAACATACTGAAGTAGCAATGTCAGCAGCAGCAAACAGAGAGCATTTCAACAAGTACGTCAGACTTCTTATTCTTTTCTAATTAAATAATTTAAAATATATAAATTATAGACAAGTAAACAAAAAATTTTTACAAAAAATATTTTACAGTATGGACAAGATCCTTTACTCGTGTAAACCAGTATAATGCTGTGGAAGCCAGTGGAGTGACACTGATTTGCATCAGCTGAGGTTTTGGCTCAATATGCATAGCATTTAACCAAGTAGTCCTTTTAAAATAGTTTTTGCTTTTTAAAAAATTACCCACATTTGGGTTTAAAACTTATGAGCCTATTAGTACTCATAAGTTTTAAACCTGAGTGCACATTTACCAGTTTACATACACTCTTCGTGGATCTAATGGAGGCCACATTTGAAAATATGTATGACTGATTTTTAAGGTTCTCTTCTTGATTTAGGCCCCAATCCAGTAAAGTATTTAAGCATGTCCATAGCCCCATTGACTTCAATGGGACTACTCATATGCTACAATTAAGCACATATTTTAGTGGTACAGCGCACTCAGGGTATGTCTACAATGGAACAAAAGACCCGTGGCACGGCTGTGGCTGGCCAAAGTCAGCCGACTCGGGCTCATGGGGTTAAAGTTCAGCTATAGAACTTCCTGTCACTGGAGATCAGAACGAGCCAGTGTTTCTCCTCATTTTGAGCAGAACACAAGTTCAATTCTTTATGGAGGCCTAACCCAAACAGTCAAAGCTGGATGCTAACATTATAATTTTTGAGGTGGCCTCTTATGGGAATTGTTAGACATTATTTATTATCAAACGGACTATAAATTGACATGGAAGATGCACCTTTTCCACAATACAATACATGTGCAAAATTGTAACACCCTGCCTATCAGATTAAGGGGAAAATACTAGACTCTTTCAAGAAACAGTTCAGTGGCCTGGTATACATGACAAAATGCACAGTAAAGATCCACATGTCCTGCAGTCATTTACTAAATGTTTAGTTTCTTTTCATACCTGCACTGCCTGATCCATAAAAATAATCATCAGGAGTGAATCCAGATTCAAGTAGGGCAGTTCGACAAGCACTTCTCACAACTTTTTTCGCTAGCTCCCTGAACTCTGCTAGACGGCTTGCCACCTGAAAATGATAGTACACATAAAGAACCATGTAAACCTAATCTCTAAAAGAACATGTAAGGAACTTGGAACCAATGAAAACAGTTCACCTCATCCAGTTGTTTGAACTGAGTGCTTCTAAATTCCTCCAGCGTGTACGTGTAACCTTTCTCAAGACGACAAAGCCCCATGTCACTGATTTGGTAACACATTTCTTGAACATTAAGCACTGCAGGCCGCAAGGACTGCCAAATAAGAAGAATAGTTTATCAAGAGATATTTACAAATTAAAATCCAAACAAAGGCTTAGATTTACGACTTTTTGGAAATCATGACATTAGTATCTGATTTTATGTTGGGTAACACAGTACAGAATTCCTACTAGTTGAAAATGCGTTAGGCCAGAACTCCATTTGAGAGGATGCATCCATATTTTAGCAATGACATTAGCTTTCTACTTCCTTCAGAAATATCATCATTAGCAAATACGTACAGCATTAACGATGAACAAGTTCTCCTGCAAAGCTTTACGGCACGCATTGATTTTCTTGGCACGGACATTTTTCCTCCACTCTGTAAATGACTTCAGTTTGCAAAAGATAGCAAATATGGGAATCTTAGTAAATGTTTTGTGATAAAGATATTCCTGCTCCCAGCGATCTAGATGCATGAATTCAACTTCTCCGTCACATGTGTGGATAACTGCTTTCTGGCTAATGGTGTAGTAGTCATTTTTGTTGATGCAGTCATAGCTTACAATTCTAAAAATAAATGTAAAGTTGATTTTAATAGGATACAAGTGAATTCACTGATCTCCAGTAAAATCTATTAAAAAAAACTAAGGAGGTAGGCCCATTAAGATGGCTTTGTGACTGCATTGTGCCACAAGCTGCAGCAGGAGCCAAAAATCTGTTCTCAGTTGTCTTTTCAGCTCCCACTTTTAGGCCTGATTCTCCATAGTAACATCACTTTAAAACTGGGGTAACTCTCCAAGAGGCAAAGAGAGAGCAGCAGCTAAGGCTGCAGCACTTATGACATCACTAATCAGCATGCGTGCTTAACTTTGATCAAATGAATAGTGCCTTTTACTTTAATGGGGCTATGCACATGCTTAACATAAACATATACTAAAGTGCTAAAACACTAAAAGCATGCTCAACACCTTGCACGACTGAGTCCTGGAAAAATAGCCACAGATCGTCTAGTTTTCAGCCTTGTACCCCGCATTCAGACTGACAAGGGAGGTTGATTTCATCCTTCACAATCCCACTTGTGTAGTGGGAGATGAATTATGCCCTAGAGGCTTGGCTGGATAGCAAGCTCTGTAGTCTCCGGCTTTAACTCTAGTCTCTTCCCAAGCCCAATGACCGTTTAGCCACTAACAGTGCAACATCATTCACTCATTACTCAAAAGATGCTCATTTCCTCACAGAAAGGCCTCAACAACACTGAACGCCACAGTAACACCATATGTTCAACGCACAGCCACAATGCATTTATTTATGGGATGGATGGCCCAAGACCTAGGCCAGCAGTGAGTATGGCATCAAAAGAGTTACACAAATGTTGCCAATTGGTCTGGACATGTTTTGATATGGCCCCAAGATGATTTTGTCACATGGAGATTGTGTTCAGTACATTCTTACATGCTCAGAATTCTGTGGATTCAGTGATCTGAAACTGGAATTAGAACGTTTGCTTAAATTAGCATCAATTCTCTAGGCAGCACACAGGTTAGTGAGTTCTTGGGAATTAAAAAAAACAAACTTCTGGTGAGAGGTTAGGGAGGTTGCAGCATCTTTTAGTTTCAGACCAGAGTATTAAAGGACAATCCATCAATGTTTCAGTTCAGATTCAGCATCACAGCCACCATCCTACTGAGAAGAACTGCACATGACTCCTTTTCCAAGGTTTTCAGTAGCATTCTTTAAAATCAGCCAGAAGGATTTCTGCAGAGTAATACAAAGTTCTCCCATCACACCTGAGGTTCAGCAGGCTGCCTCCATAGTAACGTTAGCACAAGGAGCCAAAGAATCCAGAAATTAAATATTACCATTAGAACAGTGGTTTGACCCGACTTTCTCCTCTATTGTTTTATCTATCTCCTTCTGTCTCTGTTTTTGCTTGTTTGTCTCAATCTTTCTGCCTTTGGTCAGATGATCTGGCACCTCCTGAAATTTCTTCCAACTCATGGTGTCTTTATTAGCTTTACTGGAGGAAGTACCCTCTCTGTGATTAACAGAAGACACTATTTGTGGCAAGATGGCTGTTCTCATCCTTAATGGTTTCCTTGTATCTACCATATTACTGGTACCAGATAAAGGACCAGATCCTCAGCAGGTATATACCAATTTACAGCAGCTGAGGATCTGGACCAATACATCAATCATACTCTGCAGCCAGATGGTCATTAAGATATGCACTTCTTGGCCTTGTGCTTGACAACACTCCTGAAACAGGTGCTCATCTCTTTATCTGATAACACACTTCATGCTATATTGATAACCTATAAAGAATATAGTTCTACTTTCTCTTTATATCCAATTATAGTTATTTTAAAAATATAAAGCAACTTTCTTAAAAAGTAACAGTTCCAATATCAACTATTTCTAAAGAATTAAATGATAAAATATAAAGGGGAAAATTAAGCACAAGACAATTAGCCAGACAATTATAGTTATAACTATAATAACTAAGTAGATGTATAATACATATATTACTATATGTACTGTATATACAACTATAATACATAAACATAACTATAATAACTAAGTAGATGTATAATACATAAACACTGCTCGTTATAAACTTTAACAATAAGTGTCGATGCATAATCTGAATAAACAGCTTGAAAAAAATAACTCACTTCAAATTAAAAGTATCATATTTAATGGATGACTTAGGAACTGCTGGAGTCATGTACAGGAATCCAAGATTTTTGTTTTCACATATTATTTTAATAATTTTCAGAGGATCTGTAATGTTAGCTTTAATTACATCTTCTGTTTCATTAAAAACATAAGAAGGTGGAGAGGCGGAAGATTTACAGGCACTTGGCTTTAGAGCAGTACGTAGCTGTTTGGGAGGACTAGGAGTTAGTACCTTACTGGGGCTTTGCTGCTGTACCTTAAAATAAAAGCAAAATTAGATATCAGTTTACAGAAAAAATACATCAGACATGGCAAAATATCCTTATGTCATGACAATGCCCTTTTATAATTTTCTTAATTCAAGGATATTACCAATTGCAAAATTAATATTTAAATAGAAAATCAGAGCCCAGGGAAATGAATTTGGGGGGAAAGAAAAGAAGGAAGCAAACCATTAAGAAAAGGAATATACAGGCTATTGTTGGATATAGCTCTCAATAAAGATGCTTGTAAGGGCAAAGCCATGAACAGAAGAAATACAAGTATTTTTTTCTCATTGTTAAAGCCTTCTTTAGAGTTTGCTGCCTCTACCTTACTAGCACTGTACTATATACCAGTTCTTTTCATCCTGATGAAGACTGGCCAGAAGTGATCACCCTTTCTTGAGTTTTCAAGTAATATCAAAAGCTAAAAGATCACTGGGACTCCATGGAATTCTGGGAGTACAATGAAGGGCAGTGGAATCATCACATGGGACTGGCCAAGCTCCATGACACTGCTCCTTGTGGGTCTGACAGATTTCCCTGGCTAAAGGCAGGCAGCTCCTATCTTTGCAGGTTCTGGAAGTGGGATGGGGGAGGGAAGAGCAGAGGTGTCTTCCCTGCAGACCTGTGGGGTTGGGAGCCCTCACCTTTTCAAACTCCACAGGGTCTCAGCTCCTTCAAAGGAAAACTTGTCTCACACTCCCTGAGGCTATCTCCCACAGATTTCTCTGAAAGGATCAATCTGGGCCAATGTAATTATCTCATGTTAAAAGGCTGCATTCCTTCCTTACACAGAAACTCCACTGATTTCAACAGAATGAGAAGTACAGGAGTGGGGGTCCATAACAGCTAATGATTAGGGTCACTATTCAATACCTGCTTTTCTCTTACATGCTCTGGAAGCTCAACTAAAGGAACATAGGATGCCATTGGTTCCATGGAAGCAGACCATTTTCTTTTATCTGCTGAGGGAGAAGGCTGTAGTAATCCACAAGCTAATAAACGCTCTCTGTTCTTTTGATATATGTATTCAGGCTGTTTCTGATGCTGATATACCTTTAGCACAGGCTTGGGGGAGGAAAAAATATAAAAAATAGAGGAAGTTAATGATTAATTTGAAGGAAAGGAATACAAAAGTAAAATTGCATAGTCTTATATCAGAGAGTTGCATGCTTCGCTCCTGAGCTGGCAGGTGGTAGGAATGGCAGGAACGTAGTTTCTATCCCTGGACGTGCAATGTTCCAGGATACTGACACTAAAGCTAAAATTTATTGTTAATTCGGCTAAACCACTCCTCCTCTTCATTGTTTTATCAACTTCATATCAATAACAACTTCCCCTTAACGGTATCAATTTGGTGCTGGAGGCAGAGGAGTCTGAGAAGTACCACTGTGACAAGAGAAATAACTTAGCCAGTCAGCATTCATATCCTCCAGTATCCCTAACTGTACCTTTAAACCCTAACCCTAAAACTGCTGCTTGTCTTGGCCATCTCTCCCCTTGACTGCCCGTTTTCTGCTGTAGGCAGAAGAGTTTCACTGCAGCCCCAAACGGGCACAGTTTAGATGAACTAGAACTTCTGACTGGGCAAACGTAAATGATCTTGCCTGAGCCAGGTATAGTGTGGAGGGTGCCATGAAACAAATCTGCAGCCTCATACCTATTCAACCTATAGAGCTCCTGACCAGAAGCAGACCCGCTATTCCAATCCTGAGCCCCCTGTGTGCACCAACTCAGTCCAAGCACCTCAGTCCTGACCTGCAGTTTCGTTTGCTGACTCAAACAACGGGGTTGAAGTATGCAGTTGAACTGGAGTGAGTGAGTGATAACTGGAAGAGTTACCTATGATGTCACAATGTTCCTCTGCCTGCAACACCAAATGGGGACTGTGTGTTTTTCTGGTGTTCTGGTTCTTCCCCTCAGTATATAAACTTGGACTGAAAACACCTTTGCTAATCAACATTTTAATTAGTTGAAGATATTCTTTTAAAAAAAAAGACTAAAGAAAGCTTTCATGTATTACTTAATATTACATATACCAAAAACTGCAGGCCAGAGCCTCAGCTGGTGTAAATCACTACAGTGCCAGTGACTTCAGTTAAGCTACAACAGTTTGCATCAGCTGAGAATCTGGCCCTGCATTTCTAGTTTTTTAGAAGAATTGGCATATACATCTTACTACAGTTAATGACTGTGAGACAAAATTTTATTATACTGTAAATATAATAGCTCCCATTTACAGATCAGTTTAAAAATCATATTTCTCTTAAACATACCAAAGGTTCCAGTTTTATGGCTTGCTGTCTCTTTCTTGTTCTTTCTTGCGATTTTGTGCTGTGTATGAATTTAAGACCTTGAGGATTTGCTGCTATCTGTTTTGGAGCCATACAAATTAGTCTTTCCCTCAGTTTACTAGTATTAGTGATTGAAGCAGGAAGTTCTGCACTTATACATTCATTGTTTCTGCCATTTACAGTGGATGATGATGTAGTTAAAGAAGGCAATGACAGCTTCTTAGACATAGTTACCTAAAAATTAAACATACATAATTTTTAAAGTAAAACAAAGGAGAGTATTACAAATCTAGATCCATTTTGTTGTAGAATTTAAAATGCCCAGATATTAACCAACTATGTGAAAGAAAAAAGAAAAATTACTGCAACAAACTATATTAAAATAATAGGGCAGATACTAACTTGGTTGTTACATTACATACAACAGCAGTGAGTGAGCGTCAAAGCATTTTGAGAATGTGTTTAGCTGAAAGACATATCCAATAGTTTCAGGAGGAAAAGGGAGAGTTGTTAGAAAGTGGAGGGGCTACATGTACCTCTAATTTACAATTTTCTTCCTCTCCAAATCTTTCCTCTTCTTTATCAGTCAGATACATTTGTATAGGACTCTTGGAATTATTCTAATTAAATGATGTAACTATTAAGAGCCTCCCCTTTCCTCCTCAAGAAAATCAAGGGCAGGGGGGTTGAGGGGCAGACAGCCACTCCTACATTAGTTATCTCCTGGTTCACCAGAAGACCACCTTTGGCAGGTCCACAGATATTAGGATCTGATGGTGGGGAGGTGTTGGACAAGAGGAGGAACAAGACTAAGGACATGGCAACATGATCTTTCTTTCCTACCCAAACCTCAACAGGGATTACATAAATAAATTAATGAGTCATCACCAGCAACTAACTGGTATTAACTCACTCAAACTCCCTTGCTGCAGGAGCTGTGGCTGCCAAGACCCCAGAGGGAACTGAATGGAGCTGGAATGCATTCATAGAGCCCTGTGCAGATACAAAATTTGTATCTGCATCTGATCTGTGATCCGCAAAATTTGCCTGCGGGTATAAAGCAGATATCGCAGATTTGCAGGGCTCTATGCATTCGGGGACACTGTTTTTGGTGTAACCTCCTCACCACCCATCAGTTCCATAGAGGTGTGAGGAGGAGAGCATAAATCAAACAGCATTTTTTCCACTCCCTCAGACCACATCCTTTGTCCCACTTCCAGCACTCCACCCAACCAGCTTCAAGAGATCTAAAATATGGACACAAAAGAAATGAGGTGGAAAGAGAAAAGTGTCTATGGTTTTGGAACTGCAAATGTGACACAGTTAAGAACCCCAGTACTACGCCAATTCAGATTGTTCTGTTTTCCAGGGATTTTACCAGAGTGGAGACAGCACAAGAACTGGCAACCCTACAAATTTATTTTAAAAGTTAAAACTAAGGGAGAAGAAGAGTCGGATTTCAATTCTTCACTATTATCCTTCAGGAGAAATACATAGCAATTTATAAATCAGTTTCACTATAACAAGAGATGTCCTATCTTGGCAAAATTTCAAATTCTTCCCCTCTAGTAGTGGAGGGAAGTTTTCTTTACTCCCCTCCCACCCCCAATATATTAATGCTCATTAAAGAGAACTGTATTAAGAGTGGCAGCTGTTCATTTCCTGCTGGGAATAGCTGCAGCAAAACCAGAATCCAGGAATTCCACCTTAACTTTCTCTTCTGCAAGTACTGGAAACTTCTCTTCTTTGTTCAGATAGAGCAGAGGAGGAAGAGGGAAGGTATGATCCTCTTGAAATGCAGGATTTACCACCTACCTGGTATGGGGATTATACAGAATGAAGCACCATGCACACTTGTAGCATTATACCAGTAATAATAATGATGCTATGCTGGAAGAAGGTGTTAATGGCTTCCATGAATCACAGACCTGGTTAAAATTGATGGGTGTACTAACCATCCTTCTTTCATGCTAAATGGGAGGAGCAATTAAGCCCATTTATAGTGTAAAATAGCTGGAGTCAATAGGAGCTACTGCCCAAGGAGCTGCATGGAGAAGCTGAGTAAGGCTAAGCTGCATGGTCTGAGGGGTTTCCCTGGGACTGGTGAATCCATGGAGGCACGTGGATTGTTTGACAGGCTGTGTGCATGAGAGGGGCAGAAAGCCAGCAGACAATGAGAGAAGCAGCTGTGAGAGAAACCCTCAGAGGAAGCCTAGGGACAGAGCTCCTGGGGGGCACAGGACTTGCTAGAGAGGCAGGCTTGGAAATTGTGAGCAAGGAAACTCCTGGCTATTGTTTTTTCCTACTGTGATCAGAAAACTTGGACTCATGTACATTCTTTGTAAATACACAGGTTTGCACTGAAGCAATACCTGCTTCATATAATCAATTTCTCCTCCTCTCCGAAACAACCCAGCAAGACCCCAAATATTGTTTAGCTACTTGGGCCGGCGGATGCAGGGGGGTCTCGGGTGGGGGGACAGAGGGAGGGTCCTTGCCAGGGGGATGCGGGGGGGGGGGGGTGTCCCAGCCAGGAGGTGGGAGGATGCAGGTGGGGTCCCAACTGGGGGTCCCGGCCGGGGGATGCAGGGGGTGTCCCGGGAGGTCCCGGTCGGGAGCCAGGGGGATGCAGGGGGAGTCCCGGGTGGGGGGAATGCAGGAGTGTCCCAGGGAGGTCCCAGCCGGGTGGGGGATACACGTGGGGGTCCCACCGGGGAATGCAAGGGGGTTTGCAGGGAGGGTCCCTAGCAGGGGGGCGGAGGGATGCAAGACGGTCCCGGCCGGGGGGAGGCAAGGGGTGTCCCCAGGGGGTCCCAGCTGGGGATATTTAGGGGGGGTCCCCAGGGGGTCCGGGGCGGGGGGAGGCATTTCACTCACTCTCTCCCCAGACTCTCAGCTCCCGGCCCAGCGAGCGCCCTGTCGCCCAGCAACAGCCCCGACGCTTTAGCCCCCGCTGCCGCCGCGCAGGCCGGGGCGGAGCGAATGATCTCCACGGTAACGGAAGCGCGCTCGCCTCAACCAATGGGGGCCACGCGTCCCGGAGCGCGCTGTGGGGGGGTCAAACCGCCTGCCCAGCGCGCGCCCCCCGAGCCGCTCCTTGACCTAACCGAGGCGTGTATTGGCAGAACGCGGGGCGATATTTGCATGTATTAGGTAGGTCATTTGCATACAGGCTGGGGCCCCCGGCTCACCCCACCGCTAGCAGGGGCCGCTCCGGGCAGCGGGGTCTCTGCAGCCCTGGGCGCGGCCCCCAGCACATGGGGGCTGCTGGAGCAGGGCCGGGCCGGGCCAGCTTGTGAAGGTCTGTAGGCCCCCACGTTGGAGCCAGGGGGATTTTCAGACGTGCCTGGTGAGGTCGCTGCCCAACCTGCCTAGAGGCTCTTGTGGGCTCCTAGCTGCCCCCGCAGGCGCCTGGATGCTTTGCAAACCCTGGCCCTGCGCCTCAGCATGGACCGTGGAGCCTAATCTCTTCCCAAACGCCTGGCCTGCGCGGAATAGGTGGTTGTAAAGGGAAAACCTGTGCTTTTCTGGGGGGAGATTTTGCTGACTACAAGAAAGAAAGCAATCTAGAATATCAGGGTTGGAAGGGACCTCAGGAGGTCATCTAGTCCAACCCTCTGCTCAAAGCAGGGCCAATGCCCAATTTTTGGCCCAGATCCCTAAATGGCTGCCTCAAGGATTGAACTCACAACCCTGGGTTTTGCTCAAACGTAATGCTCAAACCACTTGAGCTATCCGTCCCCCCCACAAACTCACCCAGTCCAAATGAACACAGTGAAGCCATTTGTGAAGGTGATTTTGTTTTAATTCTGTTTTGTCAACATTAAATAGATTAATTTAGCAAATGAATCCCAAAAGAAACTTCCCATTCTCTTTATTTCTTCGGGCTAATGGGGGGGGATTTGGCTGAAGGTTTGTGTTATTCAGGAGCTGGCCTGAGTGGGACCAGACATCACATTCCTTCCCATTTGCTCTGCGAAGGAAAAGAGGATTTTAGCCCTGCAGCATCAGGAAGCCAAAAGACCTCCGGCCTCCCGATGGCTTCCTATCTGAGATCCAAACCAACAGTGAGGAGATGATAACATAGGCCAAGAAACACGGACCCCACATCTTTGCCTCAATTTGCTGCTGGGTGGGAGGGAACAGAGATTAGAGATGCCTGCTAGTTGCAGAAATTCATATATTATAGAATACAAGAGAACTGGAGCATCTCTGATGGGTGTAATTATAGAATTACAGTTTTCAGACAGGTTTCAGAGTAGCAGCCGTGTTAGTCTGTATCCACAAAAAGAAAAGGAGGACTTGTGGCACCTTAGAGACTAACAAATTTATTTGAGCATAAGCTTTCGTGAGCTACAGCTCACTTCATCGGATGCATGGGATATTGATTTTCCACTGAATGCATCCGATGAAGTGAGCTGTAGCTCATGAAAGCTTATGCTCAAATAAATTTGTTAGTTTCTGAGGTGCCACAAGTCCTCCTTTTCTTTTTGAGTTCTCAGACAGGCTGTTTGGCACCATGCAGATTCATAAATACAGTGTGATTCCATTTGATATGCATTCCTGTACCACTCAACATAAAACAAAACAAAGAGCCACATTTGTAAACATCTCAGTTAATCAGAAAGAAAATTTACTCTTTTTCATGGAAATCAATAGGACTGGGATTGGGTGGTGAGAGATCAGAGTGGAAGGATCTTCTTGTCGTGTTGGGAGTGGGAAGCCAGGGGTCTCTTTAAGTCAGTCTCATGGGGAAACAGCCAGCCTGACTCCTGCTGCTGGTCAGGATGGAATCCAGCAGACATGTGGTTTCATTCTCTCCAAAATGGAAGTGCGGGAAAATGTTTGGAATTTTTAGCAGATAAACGGAATGTATAGATTTCACTCACAAGATGTGGGGAAGTGTTCTAGCCTGCATTCAACAGAAATCAATGGCCAAATATTGCACATTAGTAATTAATTTTCTTCTGAGTCCATTGCATATAGTACAGTACTGAATACCTTAAGTGAAATTTCCTGTCATAAATACAGATGGTTTTTATCTATTATTTAACAGCTAAAATATGCTAAGCACAATCTAGGTATTTATGTGGTTGCTATCAATTTAGTATCTGAACACATTTAAGCAATTTTAACTCCTTTTTAAAGAAGGAAAACTGAAACACAAAGTGAGAAAGTGACTTGACCAAAGTCATACAAGAAGTCAGTGCCAGAGCCAGGAACTGTATCTAGACCTCCTGTGTTCTGTTTCAGTGCCATAACTACAAACTTTCTCCCTGATCCAAAGAGTTTATGGCTTAAATAAATCATGACACCCCAAAGAAGGATAAGGGCAAGGCTTAAGTGGGTTGTTTAGAGACCTGAATCCCTATTTGAGTTCTTACGTTTTTGTTTGCTTGCGTTTGTCATATTAGTTTGATTTTTGATGCATCCGATGGAGTGAGCTGTAGCTCACGAAAGCTCATGCTCAAATAAATTGGTTAGTCTCTAAGGTGCCACAAGTACTCCTTTTCTTTTTGTGAATACAGACTAACACGCTTGCTACTCTGAAACCTTTGATTTTATTGTAACTCACCCTGATTACTTTCAATATATGTAGCAAGCAATTTAGCAAATATTTTCAGATGACAATTTAGAAGTGCTCTCTGTATATAAGATTCACATTTCTGAAGGAGTTAGTTTAGTCTGCCAAATACAAGAAAAACAGGTGTCGAATAAAGTGAGTCAGGAAAGGTGCCTTTTGGAAATGCTTCTTGGAATGTTTCTAAAAGAGATAGTGCTAGCTCATCCACATACCTTTTATACAGGTGACTGTTAGTCCCCAAACTCTTGCCAGCATGCAATGTGCCTGGTACTCTTCTAGTATCATGTGCTTTCTGCTTCTAAAGCATATGGGCAACACCTAGTGTCAATGTAGGTACACTGCATACTTGGAAAGATCCATGTATTATCTCCAAGTTAAACATTGTTTAGTTGTACATAATGTTTTGAATCACTCAGTTATTATCAGTGACCATAAAAGAGTTTTTATCAAATTATTCTCCCCTCTTCTCCCCCCCCCCGAATTTTCAGGTGATATCAGAGAGCTCAATCAAGGTCTTATCTCAAGAGGCACAGTGTAGGTATGCTGCTGCTGTCTCTCCATTTGTCGCCTCTTTCCCCTAATTTACTACTGATTATTTGTTGTAGTAGCCATGTACAAGTTCAGGTTTAGCTACAGAAAGCTGATTAGCTATAGCTGGAATGTGATTTAAAGGGACAGCGTCAACTTGGAAAGCTCTCCCACCACAAACAGTGCCTTAACCATATCCCTGACACCACCTTAGATTAGTAAACACCAATAGTGGGGGCCAGTTTGTCCTACTTACCGCTTCTGCTGCCTGTTTATTTTTCCTATTTCCCTGGAGGTGCACAATGCAAACCAATGGAGGCAGTTTCGTGTAGGTGTCTCTAGTAGCTACCTACCAAGTTTGCCAGCAAGGGGATGGAGTCTGAGGAGCAACAGGAGGCTGCTCAGACAGGTGCTGATGAAGAGGCGAGGAATCACTTCCCTCCAGGCCAGTGGCATACTGGGCAGGCAGGGATGGCCTCCTGCCTGGACATCAGGGAGCAGGGACTGTATAGGGATGCTGGGGATGTCAGCGGGGAAGGTGGAATGAGGGGAGAGCATGGGGCTATGGATAGATGCCCCTCAAGCTGCTAGGGTGGGGAATCTCCCAATGTGTGGATGCCCTAGAGCTGCAGGTTGGGTGGTGGACAGGGAGGGGAAGCAGCAGGTGGCGACGCCAGAGGGCAGCTCCAGTACTGAAGAAGTTGCCCTGTGAAGCATGGCAGTTTCAGCGCTCTAGGGCTCGTACAGATGAGGGACCCCCACCACAGCATGGAGGGGTCCCAGAGGGTAATAATCTCCCTGTCCCCATATCAACCATGATCCCAGTGCTGGCCCCCACCAAGAAATGTCCCAGGCAGTGCTTGTCTGGGGAGACACCCGTGGATCGCCAGCCCAGCGCTCCCTCTGCTGGTGATCCACAGCTGTATGAGGCACTTTTGTGAAAGGCTCAGGAATCCAATGCCCTCTTTCACTGCCCCCCAAGGGAGACCTGTCCCTGAAGCTGCCTCAGGAGTTACACTAGCAGCCGTGCCCCTCAGACAGTGAACTGCAGCTGGCTGCTGTCTGGAGCAGCTGCAGGGGGAGTCCAGTTTTTAGCTGAGATCCTGAGACACCAGCACCAGTTCCCCATTCCCTATCACTCCAGGCTGCCTGTTAGACTCAGTGGAAAGTGCTGGTAGCTACAGCTGTGTCAGGAGTTCAGATCAGCTAAGCACTCTGTGTGCGTGATACTGACAGTCCATGACTGGATCACCTGCACTAGGGCAGCCAACTCTGTAGTTCCAAACTGAAGGTCAGATAACTTTTCATATTTCAAATTTTAGACCTTGTTTTTCATGCCAGGCACTAGCTCCCAGCAAAAGGAGTCTGGTGGCATAAATGTTGTGTCTCCTGCCACAGGCTTTAGTTTTGCACAGACACACAAATAATTAATTGACAGCCCTATTTTTAATCACAGTTAAGTCACGCAATTAAATCAAAAAAATTTATCACAATTAAAAAAATTAATCATGATTAACGACAGTTTTAATCGCACTGTTGAACAATAGAATACCAATTGAAATTTACTAAATATTTTGGATGTTTTTTTACATTTTCACATAGTATTCTGTGTTGTAACTGAAATCAGTGTACATTATTCTTTATTACAAATATTTGCACTGTAAAAATGATAAAGGAAATAGTATTTTTCAATTCAGTTCATAAAAGTACTGTAGTGCAATCTCTTTGTCCTGAAAGTGCAACTTACAAATGTAGATTTTTTTTTTGTTACATAACTGCACTCAAAAACAAAACAATGTAAAACTTCAGAGCCTACAAGTCCACTCAGTCCTACTTCTTGTTCAGCCAATTGCTAAGACAAACAAGTTTGTTTACATTGATGGGAGATAATGCTACCCGCTTCTTATTTACAATGTCATCTGAAAGTGAGAACAGGCATTTACATGGCACTTTTGTAGCCAGCATTGCAAGGTATTTACGTGCCAGATAAGCTAAACATTCATAGGCCCCTTCATGCTTCGGACACCATTCCAGAGGACATGCTTTCATGCTGATGACGCTCGTTAAAAAAAAAAAAGAGTTAATTAAATTTGTGACTGAACTCCTTGGGGTAGAATTGTATGCCTCCTGCTCTACCATATATTTCATGTTACAGCAGTCTCGGATGATGACCCAGCACATGTTGTTCGTTTTAAGAACACTTTCACTGCAGATTTGACAAAACACAAAGAAGGTACCAATATGAGATTTCTAAAGATAGCAACAGCACTCGACCCAAGGTTTAAGAATCTGAAGTGTCTTCCAAAATCTGAGAGGGACGGGGTGTGGACCATGCTTTCAGAAATCTGAAAAGAGCAACACTCTGATGCGGAAACTACAGAGCCCAAACCACCAAAAAAGAAAATCAACCGTCTGCTGGTGGTGTCTGACTCACATAATGAAAATGAACATGCGTCAGTCCGCACTGCTTTGGACTGTTATTGAGCAGAACCCATCATGAGCACGGACACACGTCCTTTGGAATGGTGATTACGGCATGAAGGGACATATGAATCTTTAGCACATCTGGCACGTAAATGTCTTGCAACGCCAGCTACAACAATGCCATGAGAACACCTGGTCCCACTTTCAGGTGACATTGTAAAGAAGAAGCAGGCAGTATTATCTTCTGCAAATGTAAACAAGCTTGTTTGTCTGAGCGATTGGCTGAACAAGAAGTAGGACTTGCAGGCTCTAAAATTTTACATTGTTTTATTTTTGAATGCAGTTTTTTTGTTCATAATTCTACATTTGTAAGTTCAACTTTCACAATAAAGAGACTGCACTACAGTACTTGTATTAGGTGACTTGAAAAATACAATTTTTTGTTTTTACACAGTGCAAATACTTGCAATCAAAAGAAATATAAAGTGAGCACTGTACACTTTGTATTCTTTGTAGTAATTGAAATCAATATTTGAAAATGTAGAAAACATCCAAAAATATTTAAATAAATTGTATTGTATTGTTTAATCGTGATTAATTTTTTTAATTGTTTGACAGTCGTAATTAAAAAACATTTACAACTGTGCAAATGCCTCATTTTTATGATGCTCTGTCTCAATAGACTTCAGATTTTCGCCATAAACTCTACCCCAGACCCATACCTACCAATGTATAGACGGACGTGACCATTTTTATGGATTTCAGAGGATGCAAAATTCAACCTTAAACAGAAATTTAACTGGAGCCTTAACTATGCTGCTCCATAATCCAATCTGAGTGTATCCCTGACTCTTCCAGATCCCAAGAATCACGGGGTTCTATCGCAGGCCCCAAACCTCCCAAACTGATAGAGCACAGACGAATACGTGGAGGCAAATAATGTCAGAGTGCAGGAAAGCACAAAATGACCGGGAGGAGAGGTGGCGGGCTGAAGAGAGTAAGTGGCGGGCTGAAGACAGGGTTGAAGCTCAAATGTGGCGGCAGCGTGATGAGAGGAGCCAGGATTCAATGCTGAGGCTGCTGGAGGATCAAACCTGTATGGTTGAGCTGCAGCAAAGGCAGCTGGAGCACAGACTGCCACTACAGCCCCTGTGTAACCAACCGCCCTCCTCCCCAAGTTCCATAGCCTCCACACCCAGACGCCCAAGAACGCGGTGGGGGGGCCACTGGCCAACCAGCCACTCCACCACAGAGGATTGCCCAAAAAAAAGAAGGCTGGCATTCAATAAATTTTAAAGTTGTAAACTTTTAAAGTGCTGTGTGGCATTTTCCTTCCCTCCTTCACCAGCCCTCCTGGGCTACCTTGGTAGTCATCCCCCTATTTGTGTGATGAATGAATAAAGAATGCATGAATGTGAAGCAACAATGACTTTATTGCCTCTGCAAGCGGTGATCGAAGGGAGGATGGGAGGGTGGCTAGCTTACAGGGAAGTAGAGCGAACCAAGGGGCGGGGGGTTTCATCAAGGAGAAACAAAGAGAACTTTCACACCGTAGCCTGGCCAGTCATGAAACGGGTTTTCAAAGCTTCTCTGATGCGTACTGCGCCTTCCTGTGCTCTTCTAACCGCTCTGGTGTCTGGCTGCGCGTAACCAGGAGCCAGGCGATTTGCCTCAACCTCCCACCCCGCCATAAACGTCTCCCCCTTACTCTCACAGATATTGTGGAGCACACAGCAAGCAGTAATAACAGTGGGAATATTGGTTTTGCTGAGGTCTAAGCGAGTCAGTAAACTGCGCCAGCGCGCCTTTAAACGTCCAAATGCACATTCTACCACCATTCTGCACTTGCTCAGCCTGTAGTTGAACAGCTCCTGATTACTGTCCAGGCTGCCTGTGTACGGCTTCATAAGCCATGGCATTAAGGGGTAGGCTGGGTCCCCAAGGATAACTATAGGCATTTCAACATCCCCAGTGGTTATTTTCTGGTCTGGGAATAAAGTCCCTTCCTGCAGCTTTTGAAACAGACCAGAATTCCTGAAGATGCGAGCGTCATGTACCTTTCCCGGCCATCCCACGTTGATGTTGGTGAAACGTCCCTTGTGATCCACCAGAGTTTGCAGCACTATTGAAAAGTACCCCTTTGCGGTTTATGTACTCGCCGGCTTGGTGCTCTGATGCCAAGATAGGGATATGGGTTCCGTCTACGGCCCCACCACAGTTAGGGAATCCCATTGCAGCAAAGCCATCCACTATGACCTGCACATTTCCCAGGGTCACTACCCTTGATATCAGCAGATCTTTGATTGCGTGGGCTACTTGCATCACAGCAGCCCCCACAGTAGATTTGCCCACTCCAAATTGATTCCCAACTGACCGGTAGCTGTCTGGCGCTGCAAGCTTCCACAGGGCTATCGCCACTCGCTTCTCAGCTGTGAGGGCTGCTCTCATCTTGGTATTCATGCGCTTCAGGGCAGGGGAAAGCAAGTCACAAAGTTCCAAGAAAGTGCCCTTACGCATGCGAAAGTTCTGCAGCCACTGGGAATCGTCCCAGACCTGCAACACTATGCGGTCCCACCAGTCTGTGCTTGTTTCCCGAGCCCAGAATCGGCGTTCCACAGCATGAACCTGCCCCATTAGCACCATTATGCATGCATTGGCAGGGCCCATGCTTTCAGAGAAATCTGTGTCCATGTCCTGATCACTCACGTGACCGCGCTGACGTCGCCTCCTCGCCCGGTATCGCTCTGCCATGTTCTGGTGCTGCATATACTGCTGGATAATGCATGTGGTGTTTAATGTGCTCCTAATTGCCAAAGTGAGCTGAGTGGCCTCCATGCTTGCCTTGGTATGGCGTCCGCACAGAAAAAGGGCGCGGAACGATTGTCTGCCATTGCTCTGACGGAGGGAGGGGTGACTGAGGACACGGCTTACAGGGTTGGCTTCAGGGAGCTAAAATCAACAAAGGGGGTGGCTTTACATCAAGGAGTATTTCAGGCAGGACTTCACGGAGGGTTCCAATAAGAAATGGTGCACTTAAGTAATTGTTCTTATTGGAACAAGGAGGTTAGTCTGGCCTCTGATTGATACCTGGTTAGATTTACCTCGCTGCATCTTCTCTGTGAGTGACTGCAGTGTGACCTAGAGGAATGAGTCCCCTAGACGGGGGTGGGGGGGGGAAGCAAATGAGTACAAAACAAATCCGGTCTATTTCCTGTTTTGATACACTCCATCTATCTTTTACATCTTTGGCTGGCAGCAGACCGTCCAGAAGGACTGCGTGCCATCCACATCTAAGGGCTGCTCGGCAGAAGATGGTACAATACGACTGCTAGCCATCCTCATCTCTTGCCTGCTCGGCAGAAGATGATGCAATAGGACTGCTAGCAATCCATATCGCCTGCCTGCTCACCATAAGATGGTTCAATAGGACTGACTGCAGGACTAAAGAGAATGACTTGATCAAGTCACTCCAAATTTAGTCCCTGCGCCCATTTCTGCCCAGGCGCTCCTGGCCGATGTGGCCAGGAGCATCTCGGACATGACGATGACAGCTATCAGTCCTATTGCACCATCTGCTGCCAGAAGGCAATGGGTTGCTGCTACTGTGTAGCAATGCAGTACCGTGTCTGCCAGCACCCAGGAGACATACGGTGACAGTGAGCTGAGCGGGCTCCATGCTAGCCGTGGTATGGCGTCTGCACAGGTAACTCAGGAAAAAAGGCGCAAAACGATTGTCTGCCCTTGCTTTCACGGAGGGAGGGAGGGAACGGGGGCCTGACGATATGTACCCAGAACCACCCGCGACAATGTTTTAGCCCCATCAGGCATTGGGATCTCAAACCAGAATTCCAATGGGCAGCGGAGACTGTGGGAACTGTGGGATAGCTACCCACAGTGCAACGCTCCGGAAGTTGACTCTAGCCTCGGTACGGTGGAAGCACTCCACTGAGTTAATGCACTTAATGCATTTTCTGTGGGGACACACACACTCGAATATATAAAACAGATTTCTAAAAAACCGACTTCTATAAATTCGACCTAATTTCTTAGTGCAGCATGAGCTCAGAGGACATTTCATCACGAGTGTGTTTTTTTTTCCTTTCTAATCTTCACTAGCCTCTGGGAAGGAGAAGATCCTGTGATCATTGAAACACAAGCAGCTGGTGGAGAAAAAAAAAAGGGACAGCGGTATTTAAAAAGACACATTTTTATAAAAAAGTGGCTACACTCTTTCAGGGTAAACCTTGCTGTTAACATTACACACATAGCACATGTGCTTTCGTTACAAGGTCGCATTTTGCCTCCCCCCACCGCATGGCTACCCCCTCAACCCTCCCTTCTCCCCATGGCTAACAGCGGGGAACATTTCTGTTCAGCCACAGGCAAACAGCCCAGCAGGAACGGGCTCCTCTGAGTGTCCCCTGAAGAAAAGCACCCTATTTCAACCAGGTAACCATGAATGATATCTCACTCTCCTAAGGATAACACAGAGAGATAAAGAACGGATGTTGTTTGAATGCCAGCACACATACACTGCAATGCTTTGTTGTACAATGATTCCCGAGTACGTGTTACTGGCCTGGAGTGGTAAAGTGTCCTACCATGAAGGACGCAATAAGGCTGCCCTCCCCAGAAACCTTTTGCAAAGGCTTTGGGAGTACATCCAGGAGAGCCGCGAATGCCAGGGCAAATTAATCCTTTCACATGCTTGCTTTTAAATCATGTATAGTATTTTAAAAGGTACACTCACCGGAGGTCCCTTCTCCGCCTGCTGGGTCCAGGAGGCAGCCTTGGCTGGGTTCGGGAGGTACTGGCTCCAGGTCCAGGGTGAGAAACAGTTCCTGGCTGTCGGGAAAACCGGTTTCTCCGCTTGCTTGCTGTGAGCTATCTACAACCTCATCATCATCATCTTCTTCGTCCCCAAAACCTGCTTCCATGTTGCCTCCATCTCCATTGAAGGAGTCAAACAACACGGCTAGGGTAGTGGTGGCTGAACCCCCTAAAATGGCATGCAGTTCATCATAGAAGCGGCATATTTGGGGCTCTGACCCGGAGCGGCCGTTCGCCTCTCTGGTTTTCTGGTAGGTTTGCCTCAGCTCCTTAAGTTTCACGCGGCACTGCTTTGGGTCCCTGTTATGGCCTCTGTCCTTCATGCCCTGGGAGATTTTGACAAAGGTTTTGGCATTTCGAAAACTGGAACGGAGTTCTGATAGCACGGATACCTCTCCCCATAGAGCAATCAGATCCCGTACCTCCCGTTCAGTCCATGCTGGAGCTCTTTTGCGATTCTGGGACTCCATCATGGTCACCTCTGCTGATGAGCTCTGCATGGTCACCTGCAGCTTGCCACGCTGGCCAAACAGGAAATGAGATTCAAAAGTTCGCGGTTCTTTTCCTGTCTACCTGGCCAGTGCATCAGAGTTGAGAGTGCTGTCCAGAGCGGTCACAATGGAGCACTCTGGGATAGCTCCCGGAGGCCAATACCATCGAATTGTGTCCACAGTACCCCAAATTCAACCCGGCAAGGCCGATTTAAGCGCTAATCCACTTGTCAGGGGTGGAGTAAGGAAATTGATTTTAAGAGCCCTTTAAGTCGAAATAAAGGGCTTCATCATGTGGACGGGTGCAGGTTTACATCGACTTAACGCTGCTAAATTCGACCTAAAGTCCTAGTGTAGACCAGGGCAGAGTAAACTGTAGGTCTTGGGCCCTCTGGACATGTCAGAGAATATCTTGAGGCACAAGAGAACACGGGGGAAGGTCAGTAAGTTTTCACTTTTGTTAAAAAATTCCAGTCTGTTAAAATGAGCCATACTACAAAATGTATTACCTGGCACATTTTCAAAGGCCATGCGCCAACTGTGCTCAGTACAAACATGCATTGGCAACAGGAATGTTTAATGTAGCCTAAAGCAGTGTTGGTGATGCATTTTGTTGTTTCTCATTTTAAATTAGTGAGAATATTAGCACCCAATTTTCTGAGGTGCTGAGTCCCCGCATTTCCTATTCGAGTCAGTGCAAGTGGAGCTCAGAACGTGGAGGAACGTGGCACTTTAAGTCTGATCAAAGCTAAGTACTATTCTTTTAACTAATGAAATGAGGGCTTTAAGAAACTTAGGCTTTGCCTTTCATGTTATGTGGTAGAGAGGGTCTGGGGGCTTCATGTTTTATAACAGTGCAATTAATGGTGTTTTCTGAATTTTATAAAGAATTCTACTTTCCCAGTTCGTTCTAGGCTCAGTTCTTAAGTCACTGGGCGTGGGGTGCTAAATACCTTTGAGGATCTGAGCCCTAAGTCACTTGGGCACTCTATTCTTTTTTAAATTTAACTTGCTACAATTTTCAGTACTTAAAAAGCACTCCTGCATACATGAAAAACTCTCAATACCTCAAAATAGAGGGGACTTAGAGATACTAAGAATGTGCCCTAAGCAGCACCTCTTTCAGGGAGAGAGTGCAGATTGAAAGGAAAATGAAATGTTACTTTTCTTTCGCCATAAAAACTTGTAAAGTTGATTAAAAAGTAAAAGAAAGCAATTAAAAAAGAATCATAGAAAAAATTATGGAGCAGGTCCTCAAGGAATCAATTCTGAAGCACATAGAGGAGAGGAAAGTGATCAGGAAAAGTCAGCATGGATCCACCAAGGGCAAGTCATGCCTGACTAATCTAATTGCCTTCTATGACGAGATAACTAGCTCTGTGGATGAGGGGAAAGCAGTGGACATGTTGTTCCTTGACTTTAGCAAAGCTTTTGAGACGGTCTCCCACAGTATTCTTGCCAGTAAGTTAAAGAAGCATGGGCTGGATGAATGGACTATAAGGTGAATAGAAAGCTGCCTAGATTGTCGGGCTCAACGGGTAGTGATCAATGGCTCCATGTCTAGTTGGCAGCCGGTATCAAGTGGAGTGCCGCAAGGGTCGGTCCTCGGGCCGGTTTTGTTCAATATCTTCATTAATGATCTGGAGGATGGCGTGGATTGCACCCTCAGCAAGTTTGCAGGTGACGCTAAACTGGGAGGGGAGGTAGATACGCTGGAGGGTAGGGATAGGATACAGAGGGACCTAGACAAATTAGAGGATTGGGCCAAAAGAAATCTGATGAGGTTCAACAAGGACAAGTGCAGAGTCCTGCACTTAGGACGGAAGAATCCCATGCACCGCTACAGACTAGGGACCGAATGGCTCGGCAGCAGTTCTGCAGAAAAGGACCTAGGGGTTACAGTGGACTAGAAGCTGGATATGAGTCAACAGTGTGCCCTTGTTGCCAAGAAGGCCAATGGCATTTTGGGCTGTATAAGTAGGGGCATAGCGAGCAGATCGAGGGACGTGATCGTTCCCCTCTATTCGACACTGGTGAGGCCTCATCTGGAGTACTGTGTCCAGTTTTGGGCCTCACACTACAAGAAGGATGTGGAAAAATTGGAAAGAGTCCAGCAGAGGGCAACAAAAATGATTAGGGGACTGGAACACATAACTTGGAGAGGCTGAGGGAACTGGGATTGTTTAGTCTGCGGAAGAGAAGAATGAGGGGGGATTTGATAGCTGCTTTCAACTACCTAAAAGGGGTTCCAAAGATGATGGATCTAGACTGTTCTCGGTAGTTGCAGATGACAGAACGAGGAGTAATGGTCTCAAGTTGCAGTGGGGGAGGTTTAGGTTGGATATTAGGAAAACCTTTTTCACTAGGAGGGTGGTGAAGCACTGGAATGCGTTACCTAGGGAGGTGGTGGAATCTCCTTCCTTAGAAGTTTTTAAGGTCAGGCTTGACAAAGCCCTGGCTGGGATGATTTAGTTGGGGATTGGTCCTGCTTTGAGCAGGGGGTTGGACTAGATGACCTCCTGAGGTCCTTTCCAACCCTGATATTCTATGATTCTAAGAAAGTAAAAGCATAAAGCACCTGTGGCTCTTTATTCCAGATGTTAGAAAGGAGCCATACATGTTAAGTCTATTATTCTGACTGTTCAATTATTGTCAGTCTACAGGTAAACAAACTCAGTCACCAAGACAAGCTGTGTACTAAAAGGAGACATTGCCCCAGTCAAATGTTACATTTTCTAAGCACTGCAGAGCTCAGAGTTTTGGAAATTCTGTAGGCTCTTTGGAAATTCTCCCCCTTAATTCAGGTCCCTAGATGGTAACTGTTGGGTGTGGAGCTCTGTTGAAGAACTAGCCCGAGATGTTTACACAAGTGTATCGAGCTGTGCGTGTTTTTCCATCTGATTCCCCCTGCTTCCCCACTTTATTTTCACACTACATTCATGTACTACAGTTTTATTACGTAGGCCAGGTCTACACTATAAACTGACATCGGTATAACTACGTCGCTCAGGGGGGTGAAAAATTCCCCCCCCCCCAAGCGACGCAGTTATGCTGACCTAACCACCATAGTGTAGACAGCGGTACGTTGATGAGAGAGCTTCTCCCATCGACATAACTGCCACCTCTCGCGAAGGTGGATTAACTACATGGATGGGAGAAGCTCTCCTGTCGGCATAGTAACATCTTCGCTAAAGCGGCACAGCTGTGCCACTGCAGTGTTTTACGTGTGGACCTGCCCGTAGTTAGGGCCTGACTTTCCAACCCTTCCTTCATGTGAGTAGTCTCATTTCATTAGGATTAGTTGCATAGGGCAAGACTGCACACATGATAACGGGTTACAGGATTGGGCCCATACTGAGTAAAACCAGCACTCTTTTGGCTGTAAACCAATTTCAGCAGGAATATACCAAGTTCACAGTTTCTTTGGGATTGTTTAATGGTTTAAACATTTTCTTCTGATAAAATCAATTCAGTGTAAATGATGCATTTTCTCCCGTTTTTTTTTTCCAGAGATCAAACTACTGGAAAAATTTAACTTTTAAAGTGCATTCCACGGCTGTCTAAATGGGAGCTTTGAATGTGATTTCTACACACTCTATGTCACAGTATTTTAAATAGCTGATCAAAAGAACCTATAATAACCCAGTGAACTCTACCAGCATGTGTACCTTGCTTGTGGAGTAATTGCAGCTTAAACTCAACAGGGAAGAAAATAGGACCAGTCATAAGACAAACCCAGTGTTTGAAGTGAAATTGAGCACTTTGAATGTCTTGGCCTCTTCGTCAATTCAGAAGTGCTACACTCTCCTACAGAGTTCCATCGCGGACACTACAAAAGGAACAAGTTCTATCAAGCGGAGCACAAAGAATAAAGGAAACAAAAGCTTACGTTTCTTCATCTCTATTTATCTTTCACGTTCTGTGAGCCTTGCACTTTTCTGATCTGAAGAAGTTTAATTTTGCGTTATTAATGGTAAAAATTGCTTCTCCTTTAAGAGAATCAAAACAAGTGAAATCATAGAGGGGGTGTTGGAGAATGGAGAGGTAGGCAGGCAGCTGCATGCATTACTCCAGCTCATATTGTTAGCAAGAACATTGGCATGGTTTTGCACATAAGCTTTTGAGAACCAGGTTGAAGCACATGCAATTTTTTGCTCCTTTCTGCAATTTTATCTGGAGGATTATGCTCTGAGGGGGGCTGAAAGTAAACTAGTAATGAATCCCCCTTTTACTCTGGGGGGGGGTATTCATAGCTTACAGAGAAGCAGTGTGAGATAAGAGTATAACATTAATGTGTAAGAAAGAGCATTGTGCTGTGTAATGCCTCCTGCAAAGCTCTAGAAGAAATCCCAATCATTAACAGAACTGGAAATAAATGAGAAAACGAAGTAAGATATAATTCTTGAAAAGCCACAAGCAGCAGAGAGAAAACCCATGAAATAACAAAAAGTGACTGACTGGAAGATGCACCAGTTTCAAGATAAGTGATGTCAATGAATGTACACCTACTCATAAGGATGTGAAAACTGCAAGGTATACATGGGCCATTTGGCCAGTAGAGGAATTTTCTCAATAAGCCATTCTCAAAGTGGGCTGAATTTTTCCAGGTTTTTGTACAAATGTTACGTTTTTAAAATATCACATTCATGGTCATGTAATTTTTCATTATTCAAGCAACACAATCATACTGTGCATTGTAATACTGGGGTACAAACGGAATATTGATCTGGGGTATCATCATTTGTTAAGCACATGCCACTCAGCAGAATAAAACAAAGCGACAGGCCCCTGCTTCCATGAGGCTGAAGTCTAATTCAGACAGAATTATATTACCTAACCAGTGAATTCTCAAATTTCTATTTCTTTCATTTATTACTTTGAAAGTACCAGCCACCCCAATAGAGGGTGAAATCCTGGCCCAACTGAGGTCAATGGCAATAGTCACATTGATTTCAAAGAGCCCAGACTCCCTGTCAAATATCTGGGACACTGTACAAAAAAAAAATAAAAATTAAGGTGTGGGTGTGGAGAATTAAGCCCAGATGCAGCTAGTCAGCAAGTGCACAAGGAAGAAAGAGTGAAAGAAAAGGGGGCCAATATGTACAAGTGTACCAAATACAACCTTACACTTAGCTCTGGAGACAGCAGCATAGGGACTCTGGCCAACACAGTAAGGGAGGCCTTAGAAGATCCCCCACCCCAATGCAGACCAAACTTCAGGACAATGAGCCAAGACAACTGAAGTGATCCTGGTGTTTTGGACAGACAGGTGGAGAGCAGTCCCTTAGGCACATCTCAGGTCCGTTAGGCAGGTTCAGGGAACATTTCTGTTACTGCCAAGCTACACTACAATCTTCCAAAAGTCTTGCCAAGTGGACAGTAGCCCCAATGGCCAACAAAATAGCCACACCCCATAGTCTGAGCAACTCTGGCTATCCATGGCTGCTGGGACGGCCCCTGCGGCTGTCTGAACTTGTGCCAGAGCTAAACTTTGCTGGCCCTGGAATCTGGGAGCAAAGGTGAGAGCTCTGTTGGACCCAATGATCTCGCCCATGCACAGAGTGTACACCAGCCTCTACACTCATTGAATGAAAGCAATTATATTTCAGTGAGATTGTGTCTCAGGATGCAATTTACATAGATGAACAATTAATGTGGTTAAATAAACCAGTTAGGGCCATATTCTGTCCTTGGTTGGACGCAGGCATTAACCCCAAAGCAAGTATTACATGAACAAAGGCCGAATGTAGACCTGACAGGATTATTGCTTCAGCAACACTGATACTTGACAGGCCATGGACCATTAGGGATTATAAAAGGCCTAGCCGTGGAGGGTCAAACCCCAGCTTCCCCAGTGACCCAGCAGAAGGGACATGACTGTGGCCTTTTCACTCCTGTTAGCGCTGCTCGGGAACAGCTCTGAACAGCAGCAGGGGCACGGGAATGAGCCTGTGGGGGGCAGGGAGAAAAACCAGCACTGACTGTTTCGTGCAGTGGTGACTGTGAAGAGGTCACACCAGATAGGAGGAAAGGGGAAGCTGGGGGCTTTAGTTAAAAGAAAGTGGACAGTGTAGCTAGTTCAGTTCATTTCCCCAACCAGCTGCCAGTGGTTAGTGAAATGCCTGCCCTGTCTCACAGTCAGGGGGCATTCTGAGGCGCCAGGAGCCCTTTGGACCCACTTCACACCACCTCAGCTAATGGTACATCTACACAGCAGCTGGAAGGTGTAATTTTCTGTGTGCCAGCTGCCCGAGTACATACATAGGATCTCAGATGGGCTGGTGCTCGGATGGCGAGCCTGAGTCACCATGCTACTCTGGTAAGACTGCTATTTTTAGTGCACCAGCTCGAGCAGAGCTGGCGCATATGTGTCTACTGGAGCTCCAAGTTGCAGTGTAGACATACCCCAATAATTTGTATTTCTGGGCACTCTGGGCCATGTCTACAAGCACTACAGCGGCACAGCTGCCGTGCTGCAGCTATGCCACCATAGCCCTGTGACCCAGACACTTACTAGGGTGGCGGAAAGGGGTCCCTTGAGAGGCTGTCAATTTAGCAGTATATACACTGGGGCTTAGGTTGACCTAACTCTTCTCCTCGGGGGGCAGGATGTGTGTGAAGTTTTCACAGCCCCGAGTGACATAGACAGGTGTAGACCAGTCCTAAGTAAAAATGAGATGAATGGGAGGGGAAACAGGGCTGCACTACAGAAAAGCCCAGTCAATGGAAGGCTTTGACTCAATGTGATTTTGGCTTAGCTTCTCTCCCCTCAGAAATGTTGCCAAGCGCTAAGGGCCCGGATTCTCTCAGCACACGATCTACATGCAGTACTTCTCTGCACAGAGGCGGCCAGTCTTGATTAAGAGTAACATTGTCAAAAGCAACTTTCAACGGGACCTAAAACTCCCAATCTGCTTAGGTGCTTTTGAACATTTTGCACTAAACAAAATGTATCATTTGGGGCCCAAAATGGGGAGAAATCAAAGTGACAGATACCAACACAGACATCAGATACCAACCTCTTCTTCTCAGCTGTGCTGATGTGGCCAAAAAAGTCTCTTCTGGCCAAAGTCACCAATGAGTTAGTAGTGTTTAACTTATTGCACCACACGAGGCAGTGAAGGCAAAAAAATATATTTAGTCAGGTTCATACAGCTAAACAGCAGCTATGTTACAGCGACATTGTACATCTCCCAAGAGCATTATGGGATACCTTGCAATAATTCTTCTGCAAGAGAAGAATAAATAATGGCTTTCATTAAAAATATCTTCTCCTGTATTGGGCATGTCAAGCCAGTTAATAGTGTTAGGGGTCCAGATTCAGGAAAAGGAGGAGTCTAAAGATATTCCAAAGAACAGGCATCCCACCTGGAGATTCTGGTCTTCTATTTCCACCCCCACCCCCTAAGTTTTTTAGCCAAAGACCCTGCAGTTTCACCCCAAGTCTCACTGCAGCATTGTTAATGTCTGCAAAGCCCGTGTCAACAGCAAGATGAGCAGAGAGTGAACAGGCACGTGGGCCCTGCTGGTTTCTGTGTGGAGGTGACTGGATCGCCCGTGTCCCCGTGGCTGAGGTTCTACTGTAATGTAGCCATTAATGATGCGAATCCGGGGAGGTGGGTCAGTGGTACTGCAAGGCAAACAGAGAAGAATCTTGGTCAGCAGTTAGTCACAAGGGTCAATGATCACCATGAACCAAGAGTCAAATTGTCACAGAAATGCCCACAGGAGGGTCCAAGGCCAACTTGTGGAGCTGTCTGCAGATCTTGTGTGTTCCTGAATGAGGCTGTGAGTTTGGCCTCCCTGCCCCATGGATCCACAAGGAAAGGGAGCCCTTCACTCTCCCCACTCTGAACCTCCCTAGCCCCACTGACATTAAGACTCCTTGATGACTCATGCTGCTAACGGCAGGGCACTGCACACCTGCCCCTCTCAGAGGAGGACAGAGCCAGATAATGCTCCTATCAGATCCCCACTGGCAAAGGAGAGGAGAATGCCATGGACAATACCTCATCCCCATCTCACACCACAATTCCCGAAGGGCCCCAACCCAGCTGAGCATCAATATAAGGACTTGGCAAGAGAGACTCCCTGGTGGATGGGGGTGTTTAATGTGGTGGAGCTGGTTATTCCTGTCCCTGAGTTGGGATCTACCTGATTAGACTTCCCTTCACTCACAGAAGGGACAGTTGATCCCAGGGAAGCAGAGAGGTATTAGCAACATTCCTGAGCCCCTGCAGCCAGCCTTTCGGCTGATCAGCAACCTTAGCAGATAAACAAATCTAGCCTTGCAGCAGAGAAGGCTCTGCTGACCAGCATTCTCACCACATGGCACCAATTTATAGGGTTGATGCATCTGCTTTCAACAGCTGAGCCTGAACCCCGTCCAGGTTCTCCCCAGTTTGCACATGCATGTTAGCATGAACCAAGCCTCTCCGCAGCCTCCATATAAATGATGGTCCATGTGAAAGGGCATCACTGGCAGGTGGAGAAAGCATATAGACCATATATGGGACAGTGGGAGTGAGGAAAATCCAGGCATCTATTAGAAATGCTTCTCAGTCTAGAGACCAAGAAGCAAAGGTCCACATGAAAAGCCTGTCCCAAACAGGAGTGTGAGCTGAGGGCACTGCTCTCTGGATAACAGGTTGGAGCCAGATTTGACCCTGAGGCTATAGGCAGACACAGCTCAAATCCCCAGGCCCAGCATTGTTAGGTGGAAACTAAGATAAATTCCAGCAAAATTCCAGCAAGCACACCTGCCCAACTGTACAAACGTATCCATTTCACTTGCATCAGCGCGCTCCAGCTGCTGTGCACTATTCCTGCTTTACGTTGGCTGAGTGCATTAAGCAAAAATGCTTGGGGAATTTGAAGGCAATTAGTCTGCTTTTTGAAAACACTTACCACTCCATATCCAACAGCCCCGCAAGTGGCTCCTACAGTAACTGGACAGAACCCAGCTGGCAGACCAACAAAGCAGAGAGCAGATACATGCAGGAGCACAGACCAGAGCAATTCAGGCCAAACCCGCTACAAGACTGTATGAAATCACTTGAGTTAGGCCTTTCATGGTTACCTGCTCACAGGAGTTACTTTACGAATGGCCCAGACCCAAGAAGCACAAGAGATTTACCCACTGAGAGATGGATATGTAGGAGTAAGGGCTGTGGCTTCAGAGACGGACTGAGTATTTATGTCTGAAGGGTTCCTGTGAATGACTGAATTTCATCAGTGACGTGAAACAGCGCCACTAGGTGGGGCAGTTAGCACAACAGAAGCATGCAAAGAAGTTTGCATGTGTTTGTTTGCTTTTTTTTTTTTTAAAACAAGGCAGCAATTTCAGGAACTGCCAATCACCTAGAAATAACGTAGGATATCTAGGGCGTAAAGTTAGTATTGATTTTCCACACATTCAAAGACAGTGCAGAGACCCCTGCAATGGAAAGAATCTAATCTGAAGCGCAGTGATGGGCAGTTAAGTGACAGTATGCGGCAGATACAGTGGCGTCCTATAGTTCTCCCTATTTGGAAGGCACTGGGCAGACAACTAAGAAGAAATAAACATCACTCCGCTTGTTTTCCCCCAGTACAGAAGCTGTTTGGGAGGCTCATCCTCTAGCCATTTACTCCTTCTGCTGCTAGGGTCACTACTAAAAATCAGACTTTGTTTCTGGTTCAAGTGATGCATTTCATGGGTGGAAAGAAAACTGCAAAGAAAGAAAGCAAGAAAGAGAGATCTGGTCTCTGCCACTCCCAAGGCCCTAAAGGCACATATACCTGGAGTCAGGAGGGGGTTGCTGACAGTAGCCACCAACAAAACTTTATCAGCTTTGTGCTCCCTGGAGGTCTGACTAGAGCATTCCTGAAGTGGAAACTGGAGAAACAGCCCTCACTCCCAGTTACGCTCAACTGACACTTCTTCCCATCTCACCTACCCCTTGCTGTAAAAATGACCCTCAGCTAAGACTCTGATCCTGCAAACACACAGGAGTAGGCTTTAGCACATTAGTAGTCCCATTGACTTCAACAGGAATATTGCATGCATAAAGTTAAACATGCGTGGGTATATGAAGGATCAGGGCCTAAACTGGTAAAGGCTCTGGGTTATCCTTTAGGATTGTCTGCTGAAGGTCGAGCTAATACCAGCTATAACAATAGAAACCACAAACCAAAACTAACATCAACTTTATTAACTTCAGTAAACGAAAATTATAGCAACCTGTGCAACCATATTTAATATATAGTATAATGATCATCTCTGCATTTAAACTCAGACAAGAACAGCCATTGCAGCTTTCCTCCGACCTGTCCCCATAATATATCATTCAGAAGAATCAAAAAGCAATGATATATTGATGTAATGTATCAAAGCAGTGCAGGTGCTCTCAAGTGCTCTCTACCTTGAGGCTGATGAAAAATAATGATTTAGGAAGTCCCACTGAATTGAATTGAGAAACTTGTTTAAAATTCGTAGGGACCAATTTCCATTGCCCTGCCCCCTTCAGCAGTCATTTAAACTGCACACAGTGGGAGTGAAACGCTCCCAGTCTGAATGAGCACATTTCACAGGGGTAAATGTTGGCACAAGGTGATGGAGAATCAGACCTGCATTTTATCAGATGGGAAGGAAATAAGTAAATCTACAGATGCACATTCAGCAGTGGGTCAGTGGCAAATGGAAGGTGCTTGACGAACGACACACAGTTCAAAAGGCGGCTATGGTTCTTGTGGTTATATCTGTCCTAGGAGAGTCAGTTCTCTTGGTTGGGAAAACCACCTTAGTCGCCTCTTCCCCACCCCACCTTATTTTTGATACTAAACCAATTATGCAGACAGAACCAATTGCATTGTTAATGGTGTGTTGGGGCACCTAGAAATATGAATTTTTATTAGTATTTAAATCTAAATGCATAAATGAGAATTGCAGGAGATAAGAGACCAAATTCTGCTCTTTGGATTTGCACCAGAGGAAGTGAACAGAGTTTAAAACACAGGGTTTGTGGCATGTTAATGAGCCTCGACAAACAGCCAATCTTAGTGTAGCGGAGCGCCTCCCTCCCCCGCCAGTTGGTACCTTTCTTCAATGCGAACCCAGAGGTCGTTAAACTGGCGCAGCCTTTGCTTCTTCTGTTGCTTCTTCTTCTTCTTCTTGTATTTCCTGTCCACTTTCTCCAGCAGGTCGACACGCTCGGGCAGTAGCAGGTGGGGCAGAAGCTCCTCTTCCTCTTTCTGAGGATGCGGCAGGCGGTGCAGCTCCTGGGCAATCACATAGGGGGTGTACGCCGGTGAGGATGATGAGAAGGTTGACCAGGTTTTTTGATTCTTCCCACTGGGGGGAAAGGAAACCAGAAAGTTTGGAACGCCCTTGAGTGGGGGTCTTGGTCCAGCCCCATGGCAACTGAGATGCTATGCAGCCTCCTGATCCCCTACGTCAACAAGTATTTCCCCCTGGAAGTTCTGCTGGTTTAAATCTTATCTACCCATCCTCTGTTCCCATCCTTCCCCGCCCCATGTCACACCTCGGGTCAAGCGGAGTCTTTTCAGTTCAGAGGGCCTAAGGAAAGAGTGTTTCCGGCACTGACCAATGCACAGGCTGAGCTCAGGAGGAAAAGATCATTCAAGGATAACATAATGCACTTGGCTGACTACATTGCCAAAACACTGCTGCTGAGATGCACTGAGTGCATGCTGAAGTCAGACTGGCAGATACGCACCATTTCTCAGAATCAGGCCAAAAAATGATAGATTCTAAGGCCAGAAAAGACCATGATGCTCATCTGATCTGACCTCCTCCATAGCATGGCTCAGAGAATTTCACCCTGTTATTCCTGCATCCGACCCAGCTTAAGGTGGAATGATCGGTTAGAAAGGCAGCCAGTCTGGGGGCAGGTTGGCACTTAAAACACTGCAGCGGTGCAGCTGCACTGCTGTAGTGCTTAAGTGAAAACGCTCCTACACCGACAGGAGAGTTTCTACCCTTGGCGTAGTTAATCCACCTCCTCGAGAGGAGGGAGCTCTGTCTCCCATCAACGCAGCACTGTCTACGCATGGGGTTAGGTTGGTGTAACCGCATTGGTCGGGATGTGGATTTTTCACACCCCGAGCTATGCAGTTATACTGACATCAGTCCGTCGTGTAGACCTGGCCTAGGTTTAAAGGCTCCAAAGGATGGACAATTTACCACATCCCTTGGGATAAGCTGAATTACCCTCACCGTTACAAATCTGCATCTTGTAAACAAGCGATCTAGCGATGAAATGCTCTATATGTCATTAGCAATCCCTGGAGCCATGCAGGACCTCAGAGATGGGACAAACAGAAGCAGAGAATGCATTTGAGATGGTCTATAACTGGCCTTTTAATGAAGAGCTTGACACAGCTTCTGATAGAACCTTAGTTACAGGGTTAATTCACACTCATGGCCATGCTGCTGTTTCTACTGGGGAATCTAAACACCAGTTAGGGTGACTAGATGTCCCGATTTTATAGGGACAGTCCCGATTTTTGGGTCTTTTTCTTATATAGGCTCCTATTACCCCCCACCCCGTCCCGATTTTTCACACTTGCTGGCTGGTCACCCTAACACCAGTTCTGAAGTACTCACTGGCAGCTAGGAAAGATGGTCCAATGGTTAGGGCACAGGCTTAACAGCTGGAAGACCAGCGTGCAATTCCCTGCTCTCCACAGACTTCCGGGTGACCCTGGCAAGTCACTTAGTCTCTCGTTGCTCTGTTCCCCACCTGTCAAAAGAGATAACTGCCCTGCCCTACCTCGCAGGCGTGTGCTGATGAGAAATACATAGAAGCCTGTGAGATGTTCAGGTACTACAGTAAGGGACCCTTATGGGATGGAGAGTTTTAATGGGAGATGTGTGTCAGGTCAGCCTGCCACTTGGTGGCAGCAGATCCCATTGATTCAGGGGGGATCTAGGCCAACCCTAGTGGTTGGTGACATCATTTTGAAGGCCCCTAGGATAACAAAGCTGAAGCATGCTGCAGAGAGGAGACACTTGCAGGCAGGCCAAGTGCTGGGCAAGGAAGGTTCTTTCCCCCACAAGGCTGGCTCTGGGGAGCACAGGGACCACTGCCTCCTCCAAAAAGCAGTTGGGGGAGAAATGGGGCTATGGGCCTGCTGCTCCTCCTCTAACCCTGGCTGCCATAGGCGGTGGGTATAATAGGCCTGCCCTGGTGTGCTGCAGCTGCTGGACACTGGATGTGCGGTTTGTACGGGAAGTTTTGCTTATTATTATGCCCCATGCAGATTCCAGGGCAGCTGAGGAGGCAGTATGTGCTACTCAGCTTCTCAGGTTCACCAGTAACCTCCCTGGACCCAGGTTCTTCGAGAAGAGACAAGCTTTTCCCATGGGGCGGCTTGGGGTCTCAGGAGGGGAGGCACGGCAAGGCTGGGGTGGCTTCTGCCGGCCCAGGGGTCTTCTGGGTGGGGGGAGGGGGCAGGATTCCTCCAGCTGCAAGGGGGCGAGGGGTTCAGGTCATGGTGGGGTGACCTCGGGCAGAATGGGTGGGGCTGGGGGGCTAGCCTCTTCAAAGGGGGGCTCCATGCTGGCAGCGGAGTAGGAGCTGGTACAACCAGGGAAGCAATCTGCCTCATCTCAAGCAGACACTATCTGCCTGGTGCCCCTTTTGGGGCACTGCAGCTCTGCATCATGCCTGATACAGGGAAGTAGCTTTAAAGCTACAACCCAATCCTTGATGTCTGTAAGAAAGAGTATTTTCCCTCAAGTGGAGCCCAACCAAATTCCTCTTAAGCACCTGGATGATCTGTCTTATTAACGGCATTCCATTCAAAGCTGGAGCACAGCCTGAATACCTGAGTGATCTGGAGGTTAACTTATAGCATGAGGAGAAGCAGCAGACAGGCTGGAGACGGTCTTTGGCTGAAATTACTCAAGATAGTTAAAGTCCAAAGCAGACTGCGAAGAGTTACAAAACTGGGTGACTGAGCAAGAAAATGGCAGATGAAATTCAATATTTATAAAAAGAAAAGGAGTACTTGTGGCACCTTAGAGACTAACCAATTTATTTGAGCATAAGCTTTCGTGAGCTACAGCTCACTTGCATCCGATGAAATGAGCTGTCGCTCACGAAAGCTTATGCTCAAATAAATTGGTTAGTCTCTAAGGTGCCACAAGTACTCCTTTTCTTTTTGCGAATACAGACTAACATGGCTGTTACTCTGAAACCAATATTTATAAATGCACAGTAATGCACACTGGAAACATAATCCCAAGTATACATATAAAATGATAGGGTTTATACTGTTACCACTCAAGAAAGAGATCTTGGAGTCATCGTGGATAGTTCTCTGAAAACATCCACTCAATGTGCAGCAGCAGCCAAAAAAAGCTAACAGAATGTTGAGAACCATTAGGAAAGGGATAGATAATAAGACAGATAATATAATGCCACTATATAAATCTATGGTACGCATACCATAGAATTGCATGCAGTTTTGGTTGCCTCATCTCAAAAAAGATATATTGGAACGGGAAAAAGTAGAAAGAATAGCAACAAAAACTATTAGGGTCTGTAACAGGAGGAGAGATTAAAAAGACTGGCACTGTTCATCTTGGAAAAGAGACAACTGAAGGAGGATATGATAGAGATCAATAAAACCATGAATGGTGTGGAGAAAGTGAATAAGGAAGTGTTATTTACCCCTTCACATAACACATGAATCAGAGGTCACACAATGAAAGTAACAGGCAGCAGGTTTAAAGCAAATATAAGAATGTACTTCATCACACAATGCACAGTCAACCTGTGGAACTCATTTCCAGGGGATGCTCTGAAGGCCAAAACGGTAACTGGGTTCAAAAAAGAACTAGATAAGTTCATGGAGGATCAGTCCATCAATGGCTATTAGCCAGACAGTCAGGAATGCAATCCCATCCTTTGGCTGTTCCTAAACCTCTGACTGCCAGAAGCTGAGACTAGAGGAGAAGGGATGGATCACTCGATAATTGCCCTGTTCTGTTCACTCCCTCTGAAACATCTGGCAATGGCCACTGTCAGAAGACAGGATACTGGGCTAGAAGGACCATTAGTCTGACCCAGGATAGCTGTTCTTGTGTTCTTAAAAGGAAGAGAGTGAGCAAAAAAATGTTGCTTTCACCAGCTGTACCCTGGGAGTACAATGAGCGTTTCCCTTCTCCTGCTGCAACGGCAGTCAGGCTCCCAGAGAGGAGATGGGCTGATTTCAGTGAGAGTTTGGAGTTTCCAGACTGGTCTGGTCACTGAACCTGAACTCTGTGATGGAATTTAAAACAAGTTTCAATCAAACAGATCAAAGGCAAGAGGATGTGGAATGGAATGTGAGTCCCCGTTGGAAGGGGAGAATGAAATTAGGAGTGAATTTACAGTCATTTCCCTAAGAAAACTGAGAACTGAACCCTGAGCCAGGATGACTGAGAGGACAGAGGCAGTGCCAAGAAATGAGACCGTTTGGGACCGTGAAGGAGAAGGCACTCTGAAGAAAGATCTCAGATAGAGACATTTAATACAGGGCTGGGTTTGGAATGCAAACAGATTCTGAGCTATTCTTCCCTTTTCAAGCACTACAGTGCCCTGGTTCCCTCCACTCCAGTCTTGCCTGCCCTTTTCTCAGCTTCTTATACCATCACCTCTGTGTCCTGGGCATGGTACAAACTTGCTGAGCTCTTCCACTTTTAATTCCCCCTTACAGACCCACTGCTACTGTGCTGCCTTCAGCAACCTGAGTGGACCTGTGTAGAAACCCCTGTTTACTGTTGTCCTTCCCCCAACCTCTGTCATTCCATCTGTCCTGAAACTGTGAGCAAGGAGCACCCCTTTGTGAGGGTTTAAAAAGCCCCTAGTGTTTCATGGGCACTGCCACAAACGCATCACAAAGAGATTTAGGAATCCAATCCCTTGGTGAGTGTAGGAAGTGCCCGTTCAAATAGCACAGGGCGCCTGTTTTATTCTTTGTGCACACACATCATCCTCGCATTTTTAGAGTGACCTGGTTATTAGAGGTGCAGATCTCAGGGCATTTGATACTTTCTGCAGTAAATCTGTAGGCGAGCCTTTGAATGGCAGCAGGTCCCACACCCAGAGGGACCCAGGGATAGTCAGAGGCATGGAGACATGGCGCATCCCCCTCCCCTCGTGCCAGGTCACCCCAGCAGAACTCTCCTTGAGCACAGCAGTGCAGAGGGGACCGGGAGTCTCAATCATTACGGCTGTGATTGTATGATGAATATTTTATGAAATACATATTCAGCCTAAAATCAGGAATAACATTTAAAAGCTCAAAATAGAGACACCGGGAGCTTAATTCAATTCAGGGCACTATATATAAAACTGTCCTCGGTGCTCTCTGCTGTGGGGCTGGAGCACAGTCTCTCTTCTCCTTGCCCTTCGCTAGGGCAGGAGCCCTGCCTCCTCCTCCATGCTCCAGCTCCTGGCCTCTCAACTCCCAGCCTGCATATAGTGTCCCCCTCAAAGGAACAGAAGCCCTTGCTGCAGCTGGTTCTGTCATTTCCTCCCAGAGTTGTGAGCTCAACTCACTCGGTCTCCTGTCTGCCCCCAGCTGGATCCCCATCCAAGGGAAAAGCATGCGCGCGCACAAAGCGAGCAAGTGTGCAAGTCAGGGCTTCGGCCCCTGTGTGTTCCCTTTGCACAATGATGGTGGCTCGAAGGGAACCTCAGGTTGCCCTAAGAGGGAAGCTGAGGATGCTGCCACTACACAATACCACAGCTCTGGAGGGCAGGCTGTTTATGTGCACCTCAATTTATCCTCCCCCTCCTCTCTTTTTCCCTCTCACCTGACAGCCTTTCACTCTGCTCTGTTCCCCGTGCTGCAGATTGGCTTCCTTTCTGTTTCACTCTGAAGCGTTTGCTTCAGCCAGTGGCTGTTCTTCTCCTCATCTCTTACGTTCATCTTCCCATTTTACAATAAAGTTTCAAGTGACTTTAGGGCCCATGAACAGTGCCAGACTGAGACGCCAAGATACTTCCCCATAAGTCTCCCCTGACCTGGAGGGATAGGACATAAAGCTAAAGGGACATTTCACTCCCCATGTTCATGCAGGTCTTTTACAGTGAGACAGCCTCCTAGGATGTAGAAGCCCTCTACACCAACATTCCACACAAAGATGGACTACAAGCCGTCAGGAACAGTATCCCCGATAATGTCAAGGCAAACCTGGTGGATGAACTTTGTGACTTTGTCCTCACCCATAACTATTTCACAGTTGGGGACAATGTATACCTTCAAATCAGCGGCACTGCTATGCGTACCCGCATGGCCCCACAGTATGCCAACATTTTTATGGCTGACTTAGAACAACGCTTCCTCAGTTCTTGTCCCCTAATGCCCCTACTCTACTTGCGCTACATTGATGACATCTTCATCATCTGGACCCATGGAAAAGAAGCTCTTGAGGAATTCCACCATGATTTCAACAATTTCCATCCCACCATCAACCTCAGCCTGGACCAGTCCACACAAGAGATCCACTTCCTGGACACTACGGTGCTAATAAGCGATGGTCACATAAACACCACTCTATACCGGAAACCTGCTGACCGCTATTCCTACCTACATGCCTCCAGCTTTCATCCAGACCACACCACACGATCCATTGTCTACAGCCAAGCTCTATGATACAACCGCATTTGCTCCAACCCCTCAGACAGAGCCAAACACCTACAAGATCTCTATCAAGCGTTCTTACAACTACAATACCCACCTGCTGAAGTGAAGAAACAGACTGACAGAGCCAGAAGAGTACCCAGAAGTCACCTACTACAAGACAGGCCCAACAAAGAAAATAACAGAATGCCACTAGCCATCACCTTCAGCCCCCAACTAAAACCTCTCCAACGCATCATCAAGGATCTACAACCTATCCTGAAGGACGATCCATCACTCTCACAGATCTTGGGAGACAGGCCAGTCCTTGCTTACAGACAGCCCCCCAACCTGAAGCAAATACTCACCAGCAACCACACACCACACAACAGAACCATTAACCCAAGAACCTATCCTTGCAACAAAGCCCGTTGCCAACTGTGTCCATATATCTATTCAGGGGACACCATCATAGGGCCTAATCACATCAGCCACGCTATCAGAGGCTCGTTCACCTGCACATCTACCAATGTGATATATGCCATCAAGGGCCAGCAATGCCCCTCTGCCAAGTACATTGGTCAAACTGGACAGTCTCTACGTAAAAGAATAAATGGACACAAATCAGACGTCAAGAATTATAATATTCAAAAACCAGTCGGAGAACACTTCAGTCTCTTTGGTCACTCGATTACAGACCTAAAAGTTGCAATTCTTCAACAAAAATACTTCAGAAACAGACTCCAACGAGAGACTGCTGAATTGGAGTTAATTTGCAAACTGGATACAATTAACTTAGGCTTGAATAAAGACTGGGAGTGGATGGGTCATTACACAAAGTAAAACTATTTCCCCATGTTTATTCCCCCACCCACCCACCCCCCACTGTTCCTCAGACATTCTTGTCAACTGCTGGAAATGGCTCACCTTGATTATCACTACAAAAGGTCCCCCCCACCCCCCGGCTCTCCTGCTGGTAATAGCTCACTTTACCTGATCACTCTCGTTGCAGTGTGTATGGTAACACCCATTGTTTCATGTTCTCTACGTATATAAATCTCCCCACTGTATTTTCCACTGAATGCATCCGATGAAGTGAGCTGTAGCTCACGAAAGCTTATGCTCAAATAAATTTGTTAGTCTCTAAGGTGCCACAAGTACTCCTTTTCTTCCTTCTAGGATAATGAGCATGGGAATGTGCTTACATGTCCACTGGGGCTGGGCTGAGATCATATGTCAGAGTGTGCCATCATCTGGGAATGACTTTTGACCATTTACCGACCTACAGGCCTGTTAGTTTGACCTCAATTGTATGCAAGGACTCGGAACAAATTTTGAAAGAGAAAGTAGTTAAGGACGTAGAGGTTAATGGTAAGTTGGGATAAAATACAACATGGTTTTACAAAAGGTAGATCGTGCTAGCCCAACCTGATTTCCTTCTTTGAAAAAAGATACCTGATTTTTTTAGACAAAGGAAATGCAGTAGATCTAATCTACCTGGATTTTAGTAAGGCATTTGATACAGGTCCACATGGGAAATTATTAAATTGGAGAAGATGGGGATTAATAGAGAACTTAAAGGTGGATAAGGAACTGGTTAAAGGGGAGACTACAACAGGTCATGCTGAAAGGTGAACTGTCAGGCTGGAGGGAGATTATTAGTGGAGTTCCTCAGGCATTGGTCTTGGGAACAGTCTTATTTAACATTTTCATTCGTGCCCTTGGCACAAAAAGTGGGAGTGTACTAATAAAATTTGCGGGTGACACAAAGTCGGGAGGTATTGCCAATACGGAGGAGGACCGGAATATCATACAAGAAGACATGGATGACTCTGTAAACTGGAGTAATAGAAATGGGATGAAATTTAACAGTGCAAGGTCATGCATTTAGGGACTAACAACAAGAATTTTTGCTATAAGCTGGGGATGTATTAGTTGGAAGTGACAGAGCAAAGGAAAGACCTGACTGTATTGGTTGATCACAGGATGACTGAGCCGCCAATATGATGCAGCCATGAAAAAGGCTAATACAATCCTAGGATGCAACAGGCGAGGTATTTCCAGTAGAGACAGGGAAGTGTTGTTACCATTATACAAGGCACTGGTGAGATCTCATCTGGAATAGTGTGTGCAATTCTGGGCTTCCTTGTTTAACAAGAGATGAGTTCAAACTGGAACAGGTGCAGTGAAGGGCTGCTAGGATGATCCGAGGAACGGAAAACCTACCTTATGAGAGGAGACTCAAAAAGCTTGGCTTGTTTAGCCTAACCAATAGAAGGCTGAAGGGAGATATGATTGCTCTCTATAAATACATCAGAGGGAGAAATACCAGGGAGGAAGAGAAGTTATTTAAGTTAAGCAGCAATGTGGACACAAGAACAAAAAAACTGGCCATCAACAAGTGTAGCCTTGAAGTTAGACAAAGGTTTCTAACCATCAGAGGAGTGAAGTTCTGGAACAGCCTCCCACAGGGAGCAGTGGGGGCAAAAAAAAAAAAAACAACAGAAAACCCTCCACTGGTTTCAAGACTGAGTTTGATAAGTTTATGGAGGGGACAGTATGATGAGGTTGCCTACAATGGCATGTAGCTGACCTGCGACTACTTACAGCAAGTATCCTAAATGGCCAGTGATGGGACACTAGATGGGGAGGGCTCTGAGTTACTACAGAGAATTCTTTCCCAGGTGTCTGCCTGGTGGGACTTGCCCACTTGCTCAGAGTCTAAGGTCTATTTGGGGTCGGGAAGGAATTTTCCCCCAGCTAAGATTGGCATAGACCCTAGGGGGTTTTCACCTCTCTCTGCAGCATGGGGCCCGGGTCATTTGCAGGTTTAAACTAGTGTAAATAGTTGATTCTCTGCAACTTGAAGTCCTTAACTCATGATTGGAGGACTTCAGTAACTCAGCCTGAGGTCTATTACAGGAGTGGTGGGTGAGGTTCTGTGGCCTGCAATGTGCTGGAGGTCAGACTGATGGTCACTTCTGACCTTAAAGTCTATTAGTCTAAGCAGGTTCAAGCCAGTGATCGAGAGGTGAAAGCCTCTGTATCCCATTACTAGGTCTCTGAGCTATCCTGTCATGAGCCTCAAAATCATCCCAAGAGGGATTTTCCTTCCTTTGCTTTTCATTCCGTTGTAAACTCATTTCCCATCTTAACCCTGCTTTGAAATAGTCCTAGATGGCTATTCCCAACATTTTAACAGAGCCATTTATCTTCTTTTTTTTCTCTGAATACAGGATTCATCTCCGTCTCCCTGATCACCTTTCTCATTCAGCAGGTTTCAGCCACAGCCCCACCAAGGGCTTCATTCCCGGCTCTCACACTGCACATCATGAAATGCAGCAAGTTCTGATTTTAGGGGGAGGTTTTCAAAGGTACAAATGGCAGTTAATTAGGCACTGAACTTTCCCTGACTGTCAGTGGGAGTTAGGGGCCTGTGTCTTTGACACCCACCCTCGCCTCCTTCGATGTATAAAATACTATGGGTGAAACCCTGGCCCCATCCCAGGCAAGGGGAGTTTTGCCATGGATTTCAGTGGGGTCAAGATTTCACTCTGTGACTTTTCTTTAGGCTTTGTTTTTATTCCCATCTCTAGGCCACGTGAAGTGGGATTTAGGATGGCATGAGCTCTCTTTTTCTGGAGCATAAGTAGTTGCTAAGGCAGTTGTAAAGAATGATTGGCCAAAAGGCTCTCATCAAACAGAAACCTCATTTCCCCAGATTTTTCATCCTTCTAGGAAACGTTTTTAAACCATGCACTTTTTCTTTGAAAAAAGAAGTGATTCAAGTATTAGATTATGATTGGCTATTATGGATCATCATAGAGGGCTCGCCTACACAGGGAGCTACCCAGTGGTGTTAAGATCCTATGGTGATGAGTGCAGTACAAGAACCTCTAGAGAACAGAATACTGCTGACATTAGGGCTATGGCAAGGCATGTGGCTGAACCCATGTGGAGCCTGGTTTAAAAGCAAGTGTAGACTATGACAAAGCATGTTCAGCACCATGTGAGAAGCCAAGGTTAAAATGTAGCCCGACAAGGAGCTTACATCCCTTGTGGTAACAGTCAACACCAGTGAAAGGATTCAAGGAGGAAGGTGACATGGTCAGGAGGAAAGGAAGTGACTTCATTTATATTATTTGTATGACTGTAGTGCCCAGGAGTTCCTACCATGGACCAGGATGCTACTGTGCTGGCTACTGTAGAAACACAGAACAAAAAGATGGTCCCGGCCCCAGCGAGCCCCTTTAGTAGAGGTGTTTGGGAAGGCGGTTTGGAGAGTGTGGTGCTCAGAAAAGGAACGCTGACAATAATGAAGGCAGAGGTATGTGGTGGGGAAGGAGATATAAAGGGAAATATTACAGTAGTCAAAGTGAAAGATGACCAAAATGCGAACCAAGGTTTTAGCAGTAAGAATACAAGGGAACAGGCTTATTTTAGATACTAGGCCCAAACATGGAATTTAGCGAGCACCTGTATGTGGTGCAGGGGAGAGAGAGCAATGGAAGATAGGGCCCAGGTGGCAAGCCAAGCAGGGAGAATAAGGAAATGATCAGTTGTGACAGAGAAAGGAGGCAGAGCAGGGAGATCAGAAATCTGGAGTTTGAGATATTGGCAGGAAGTCCAGGAGAAGATGGCTGAGACAGAGGGAGATGCAAGGCTAGACTGAGGGGGAGATGTAGAAGTTCTCTGGTAACTGAAACCATGGCAGAACACCTGAGAGAGAGCACTGAGGGAGACCAAGGTGAGCTCAGGAGAAACCTTGAAGGCTATCCATAGGTAGGAGTGAAGGCAGGATGAGGAGCCACCAGGCAGGATGAGGAAAGAGTGCTCAGCAAGGAGAATCAGAATAGACAAGTGTCCTAGTCTAAAACAAAGGATAAAATGGAGGAAGAGAGAGTAATCAATGGTATTGGTGGCAGCAGACAGCTTGGGAACAAGAATACAGCTTAGCACAAAGAGTGTTAGGGAGGATGCTGGTGAGGCCGGCTCTGGAGTGGAGAGGCTGGAAGTCAGATTGGAAAGGTCAAGGAGAGCATTGCACAAGGAGTCAAGGCAGAGCAGACTCAGGGGGTTTAGAAAGAATACAGGGGATAAGTTGGCAGGTAGGGAAGGGACAAGGGAAGACTTTTCAAGCTAAGTGATATGACACTGTACTTGTGTACAAGGGGGAAAGAGCCAAAGGGGAGGGACTGGTTGAACACACAAGAGAGGGAAGGAATGGGAGAAGGGTCCCAGGAGCACAGGCCGTAGGGGAAGATGTGCCAAACTGGGGTCGGGGTGGGGAAAAAGGGGCTATAAAACAGAAAAACCAGCAGCCCTTCCCTTTAGCCCTTCCCTTTTTCTGCTACATTACAACAAGTCAGCTTGTCCCCCCAAACAGGTTTAACTTGCCGTTCATAAATACTTGCTAACTCAAGGCTTTAAAAGTTATGGGAAAAACATGTCCAAGTCAATACGAAAGAGCAACCTGTCAAGTGTCATGCATGCCGCGTTTCCAAATTAGCTCCCAGAAGATGAATAGAGCAAAGGAATTGTACTGGGAAATAGCAAAGAAGAGCAGTCTGTCTATCTATTTCCACAGTATCTCTATAGTCATCTACAACTTATCTATCTCAATGGCTTATCAAATATGATAAAAACATGTATATATTACTTGTTGATGGGTTGTCCAGCGGGAGTGTGTTCTACCTCATACCCTTCTCTTCCCAAAACATCAATCACTGTGTTGTTGCCCATGAAATGACCTGCAGTTAAGAAAAAAAAATTAGAAACTTTGGAGCAAATCAAACAAGAATAGCAGTAACCATCCTCACCCCTCCCAAAGAAAAATGCTCCTCAACAATCCACCATAGCCGCACTTCTAGGAGCAGAAGATCTGTCAGAGCAACTGGTTTCCATTTCTCTTCTATGAGGTCTTGAAAAAGTATATGATATACCAAATTATTGGAGAAGCGTCAATACTGGTTATTTGGGTGGTGCCAGAATGTTCTCATTGGGTCATTCTGAAGTTCCCTGCTGCTAATCACCACCAATATGCCACTATGGTAAATAAATGTTTCTGTCCTCACATTTCTCCTGTAGATTCAACTGGATAAAGTACCCTTCACTTCCTATCCCAAACTGTTCCCAGGTGTTCCTGCACATTGTTACACAGGCAGGGATGCTGGAACAATTTGTATAGTGCAGAGAGCCATTGAACGAAACTGTAAACCCTGTATATGATGGAAAGCACTTCAAGCCGGGGGTGCTGCCACACCCTCAGCACCCCTAATTCCAGCACCTGTGTGAACAGGTACTGCCCTCTGACCTCATAACAGATGAGATCATTCAGAGATATAAAGTTACACTGGTATCAATGTGGAGCAACAGCATTTACTTCAGTACACATAACCAAAGTACTCTGCAAATGTAAAGGCCCTAAATATCAAGTCATAAACCTTTTGTTGTGATTATTAAATTAAGAGTCATCCCACTGTGGTGAATTAAAAATAGCTCTGGACTTTGGTCAGACACTGCCCTGGCCTGGCTACAATTCAATCTCTCACTTCCTTTAAAATAAGCAATTAGAGACAGATATTCACCTATAACTTCAGTAAAAATCCACTAAACTTCGGAGAGGATTTAGCTGGCTCTGGCATAATTCTGTCAGTGATTTATAAGTCCACTCCATTTTCAACCAGATGTGTATGCTGCTTTGCCTGTATGCTGACATCATAATGAATTAATTATGACAGTCTATTATAATAAACGCTGACCAGCATGGGAAAAGAAAATCCTCTCCAGGACTTGTGACTTCAAGACTTGTGATTGTGACTTCAGGTTTGTTTTCATACCTCATCAGACAGAGATTCTGGGAAACAGACTGAGACACAGGAAGTACAGCACAGACTTTCAAAGCTGTATCCTGTTCTGTCATTTAGCAGCCTGCTATTAAATAAAATTATAATTTGTAGCAAACTCCCTTCCTCCTGCAGAAGCACTTGGTGTTAAAATTATCACAAGCAGTTAGAGAAAGTATGCTAATCAAAAACACCCTCCTAAATGCATAGGAATAAAACTAACCAAGAGGGTCAGATTAAAAATCATGTATAGAAAAATGGGGTTTAAGGTATATTCCCCAAAATGGGTATGGGGTACTGAGATAGATGTCCAGGAGCAGCAAGTCCCACACCCCCAGGCTCACTATGGTAGATTACCTCCCAGCTGGGGAGAAATGATATCATCTGTAAAGAATGGTGTGGTCTGAGCTCCGATACTTGACAGGCTGGGGTCTGAAGAAAGGTCACCAAAAGGATTTTAAAAATCAAACAGTGCCAGCTCAACTGGCATTTGCTGGCAAGCAGGCAAGGCGGGCCTAACGAGGGAACACACACCAGGATGTGTTCTGACCAAGTTGCAAGCTGCCCCGCTAGACCAGGAGTGACTATAATCAAGCCTATGATCACTAAAGCATGAGTTGCTGTTGCAAGGTCAGACTGGGATATATAAGGGCGCAGCCTGCGCAAAGTGCTCATCTGGAATAAAACAAGAGACCGCATTTGTGATGTACTCTGTCGGACACATGGCTTTCCATGGAAGCGGAGTGATCAAAAGCCGTACCAAGGTTCTTAACCTTTATTTCATTATCAGCCATCTATGTTTTTAAAACAGGAGCACTTACCTTAGGCGTTAAAAATCTCAGGTTCTCAGACATTTCAATAACAAGCTGTATTTCCTGTGTCCTAATCTATATCACATTGTCAAAACGGCAACTCCCTATCTGAGTTTTAATTATTCTTTTTCCTAACAGCAATTTTGGTTTGTTGGCACTGCAGTAAAGAAAAGGGAACCCTGATGCATATACTATGGGATCGACAGGCAGGCAGCTGTGGAAAAAGGTGGACACAAGAGTGAAAATAGCCCTTGACTTCAGCAACCAATCCTCATCTGAAAATTATATCGTAGGTTATGGCCCGATTACGCTGGGTTTCACTCCACCACAAAGCCTTTGGTTCTTGAGGGCTGCAGTGATTACCAAGTGCGTGATTTTACAAAAATGGAGGAGTAGGCTTATGCCCAGAATAGAGCAGTGGTATTCAGACCTGTCTGAGTTTGCAGCTAAAGAAAGATTAGCTTATCCACGTGGAGAGCAAGTATAGGAATTCAAAGAAATCTGATACCTAATAGGTGTCATGACATTTGGCTTAAAAATGCTGAGGTAGCTCAAATAATGCCAGACTTCCATTAACTTCACCTCTCTGCTTTTTTCCCTCCCTCTTCCCACCCTCCACCTCAGCCTCCTCCTTCCCTCTTTTTCCTATTTGTGTATGATTATGTTATTGTTACGCCCACCCTAACGTTATGTCTGTGTAATAGTGTCTGATTTTGTACTGCCTGGTCTTGAACCTTTGACAAGTTGTAAAGTTGCACAATTGCATACTTGTATTGGATATCCGGTGAAATGTGCAGTGTTAGGTAACATAGACAAGCTGTAAAGCATTTTCCTTTTTGTAATTTTTATTGTTTATGAACATTACAAAAAATAATAATCGTGATTTAGGCTGCCATTCAGGAAAACAGTCAAGCAACTGTTTAAGTACCACTGAAACCAAGCACATGCTTAAGTGATTTCCTGAATCAGGTCCTTACTCTTCTTTGTAATTTGATGGCGTGATAAGAACATTTTTTATATTACACTGAAATTTTCTTTTAAGAAAATGACTTAGGACCTGAGACAAAGTGCACTGAAGTCAATGGGAGTCTTTGCACTGACATCAATGAGCAGATGGACAATGATTTCTCTCTCTACTGTCAGAGAGAAATCATGTGCTAATAAATCTCGGCAAAAGAGAAACGGAACAAAAAAATGTATATGTGAAAACACAACTGTGCTCACAAACATGCCCAGACATGTGACGAGGCCTTCAAAAACTCATTTCACAACAGTTACAACCACCAGAAGTCAACACCACTACCACCCAGCTGTTCATGTGTCATGCATATGAGATATTGTTATATTGTTTGTTTATGCAACATTCAAAAGAGTGCCAGACACTCTGCACTACAAAGAGAAAGAGAAGGCCTGTGCCCCGAGGAGCTTACAAACTCATTCTAGCTGTGATATTGCGTGCGAAAGTAGCAAACAAGAGAGAGGATGAAGGAGGAGGGCTGCAGCCACAGGATCTCATGGATATTCGGGATAGCTCCTCTATTTAGAACTGGGTAAAATTGTCATTAGTTACTACTTTGTTTCTGTTCTGGGAACACATACAGTCCAAGCCCCCTCTACAGTAAGAGCCCTGGTTATATATACCAGATCCATCTACTCACAGAAAACAACTATAAACAACAAGAGAGGGGATTCACCCTCCCAAGGTTTAAGATCAAACAGTCATGCTGTATGAGAGAATGAGTCCACAGAAGCATGACAGGGAGTAGGCCTCTTTCACCTGTTTTCTATTTTGGCCTAACACACTTGAATGCCCCCAAAAGAAAAGCCCCAGGCCCTTGTCCCATCAGAAAGCCTACTCCTTTCTTTCTGTACACAGCTCTCCATTATCCTCATACCACTAGGTGAAGTGATGCATTTGAGAGGTCAATTTACTCTGGCAGGGGGTGGGGAGCCATGAATCTCTATTCTTCTGTGTTCAGACTCAAAAGGGAACTGAGGAGCTGTTGTGTGCACCAGCTCAGCCATACTCTCTACTGGAGAGTAAATAAAACCAAGCCTTTAATCTGTACTGAAAGGAAGTGGAGTGCAGGGATTGTGATGGGCAATATGCTCAAATAACAAAGCTGTCTGACCAACATGCACTTACAAATCAGTCAAAGCACTGGCCCCTGAATTTCAAATCTTCCTAACATCCCTCTCAAATGTTCTGCATTATGTGATTCTATTGGGCAAGGGGTTTTGGTTGGGTCAGTTTCTTTATTTTTTGTAATATCCTAAGTGACACAATTCTTCACACATGCTCAATTTCTCTGGTCTGCAGCCTTTACTGCCTTGAACACACACAGAGGTGTTCTATTCTTTATAATTAAGTCAAGAATATCTTTTTCATCAGGGGACTGCTGAACCCAACACAAACCATTGTGAATTTGGACATTTGAAAAATTCTAGCCAAACGAATGAGGAAGTGCCAAATAGTAGCGGTTTCACTGGTGTTCCAGAATTTGTCTCTTAATTATTAAATGTCGCAAGAATGCATTTTGTAAATGATGCCGCTGTCAGAATTTCAACAAAACATTCTATCTGATGCTGATAGATCAATAATTTGATCAGCCCTTTCTTTTAAAGTCCATGTAAAAAAGAAACTAAAACTTGAATTCCATGTAATTTTGTGTGTATTTCTTTAGCAGAAATATCTCAGCACTTTTCCCTCAAACTCCCGCATAACCCATAACTTACAAATTGTTCCACAATAACAAACCGGTAGATATATATGGGTGAACAAAAATGTTTATCAGGAAATGCATTTTAGATCGATGCCCTCCGAGTAGTGGTAAGAACAGCTGTAGCATGTGATTGTGGTGATGCAACCACAGAGTGATGCAACTGGTCCTAACCGCTGGGATATCCTAAGTCAGGATGTTTATTTTCCTGACTTGGTTAGGAACATTCAGATGGCTTTTGTGGGCTAGCAATTTATGGATTGCTAAAACAAGCCATTATAAATATCTTAGACAAACAAGTCTTCTAATTTTTTAGAAACATCTAGGAAAGGAGGGAGAATCTGTAACCACTTTTCCTAAAATGCTCCTGAAACGTAAAACATTTTAAAATAATAGGAAGTACATCCAGAACAGTAGCCATGACAGCTGCAGATATGCCCAGGATGAAACCTGGTTAACTGGATTAAGCTTACTTGTATGATCAAGCCTGACCCTCCTTTATCTACTTTCCACCTCACAGACTATGTCCTGTGAGCATGAAGCGTAGCTCTTGGCTCCATTTTTCAGACAGCTGAGAGATATGAACAACAGCAACTCACCCTCTGCTTGCTTCCCTTCAGAGTTTCACTCACCCACCAAATCAATCATCAAGGCACCGATAGCTGAAGAGTCCTTTCCTCCAAACAGCTGGTGAAGGTGCGAGGAAGGGCCCTGAACTGCCAGCAACCCAAAGCAACACAAACACAAGGAGAAATTCCAGGCAGATCAGGTCCATGGGGGAGATGTAGGAAGGCATCACACGGGTTAGTCCCGCAGATTGGTCACCCAGCTCACAGAGCACAGGGTTTGGCACTTGTAGCAGAGAGTTTGCATTTTTTAAATCCAGGAGAAGGCAGACTCCGCTGAACGACTTGGACAGCACAAAATACAGCATTGTATTCCCTTGAGATCACTACATGAGGTAGAACCTGAACTTCTGGGCTGGTCTCTACCACAGGGCTCATGTTTTCCCAAATGACTTCCCTGCAGAGTGGGGTGCAGCAGGGAAGAAGTAATAAAAATGGAACCTAAGCATGGCCTCCTGGAAGGGAGTAATCTCAAGATGCAGTTTCTAGGACCAATGCGGAGAAGATATACACCAAAGCAAGGCCGAGGAGCTCTTCTCCAGGAGGGGATGGCGATTGTAGACAAGCATGCCTTCATGTACAGGGACTTCCAAAAGCAGAGGTTCCTCTGTCAATACCAATCTCTGCTTTTCCCTAAAAGGAGCTGGACTGGATGAAGCACAATAACCTGGAGCAGGGAAAAGGATTGTAGGAGTGTGTCCCTGGATAGCTTCATCTACCATTAACGATCTTGCAAAAAAGATTGGCCACAAAACAGCTGACCCTCTGGGAGGCAAGAGTGACCTGCATGGGATTACCCTCCTATTCTATATCGACAAAACCTGGCAAGCCATAACAGAGGCAGCCTACAGCAGAAACAATCCCTGATGTAATAAGTTTCATATGCCTTTTACCGAGCTTAACTTGGGCAGTGTCCAGCGCACACTTGGAAAAGATTTCCCATTTGTCTTGGCATCATCAGCCATTCTACCCAGACTGTCCTGAACTACAGAGATGGTATCTTGCTACCCACTGGGCAGAGATGGAAGAATCAGCCTCATAAAATGAATTGGATGAAAGAAATGTTGCCATGTGACTGCGACGGGGAAGAGGGGTTTAAGCAAAGGATCCAATGGAGGGAGGACTAGCTCTGGTCCAGGTTGCCTCCATACTGGCCTGAAGTGTCACCCTGTTAGTGCAAGGAATCCCAGTGCATGGGCTTGCATAGGGCCACAGACCCGTTTGTTTCCACCCATGGGAGTTCGTCAGGGTATGTTTGTGTAGGAGTTAGGATGTAGTGCGCAAAGTAATTTAACCCCCAAATTACTAAAATTATAGCCTGGAGAAACAAAGATCATGAAAATTGAATTATTGTTCCCTGTGATACAAATTCAAGGATGTGTGAACCCACAGTATATCAACACAGGCGCTTTTTGTGCCTAAGGGATGCCATAACTCAGCACTAAGTTATTAACCATGCATAATTTAGTCTACAAAGAAAAGAAGCAAAAACTGCCAATAAAGGAGTTAGTGCTGTTACAGCTTCGTCTGCTGCACCTTTCTGGAGGCACACCTCCAACAGACGTTACAGCTCCTATAAGCATGAGAGCCACTTCCTGTATTCTGCTCTCTAGGTGAGCTAAACTCAAAATTAATTATTCCCAAACTCAGTAGGTGGATCCTGTGCAATTAACCTACCTCCTAGATTCTCCAAACAATGTACTGATTGCAAAGGGAAGTTTGGTAAAAGGAATAGGATTCATTTTCCTTTAAACTAAAACTGCGGGTTTTTTTAAATAGAAAGGACGACCTGGCTAAGTCCAATGAAATTCAGAAACTGAAGAAGAGCTTTAATTCAGTTAAAGAAACCACTCAAAGAGTATTCATGCCTTTTAATCCATCAACTTGCTTTGAACAGTGGTTTAAGACAGGCAAATGATTGAAAACTAATAATCTTAAAGTTAAATCCCACATCTATTTTCCAGACATATGTTATCCAACTAGTCAGTGTTTAAACATCATAAGCTGTTAATAAACCTTAAGTTACCATAACAGTTCAACAGCCAACCAAAGTCAATGGCAGTGACAGAGTTAACCTAGCGTGTGGCGGTGGTGTGGCCGGGTGTGGGCACCAACATTTGCAAAGCCATGCTGGAGCTGAGGGATTGTTCCTGGCTCTTGAGCTTGTTGCTGGTCTTTACTTTATGCTGAAGCTTCTTCTGTTGCTGCAAGTTTCTCATGTCATTTTGCAGCGTCTGTCCTTTGTTGAGGAGCAAGGTCCTTTCTCTAAGCTGTTTGTCCACCCGCAAAAGTTGTAAAGCTTTAACTATACCTGTCTAGTTAAAGTGCACAGCCCCCTACCTAATACACCAGTTCTATCAGTATAAAGGTGCTTTATATACTATTCCTGTTCAGGAAGGAAAATAACTGCATCTACACTGGGGTTGTACTGGTATAACTATTCCAGTTAAAAAAGAAAAAAAAAATCACAACCCTAACAAAGTAATTCCAGGCCTCAATTTATAGGAGCTACTTTCCTTCTCACCTAATTTACTGAAAGCAGAGAACACACTTTCAGAGTCCGGCTGGACCCAGGTATCAGTGTTTGTCACTTCTCCATTGTCTCACTTCCTTATCGACAAGATTCAGTTGCTTCTTCAGTTAATACCTGTGTAGCAGGACTTGTGGACTCTGGTCAAAGTTGTTTATTAACCTCTATTCCTCAACAAGAAGTTCTCAGAGTCTCTCTCTGAAGTTACTTTCAAAACATTTTCGTGTATTCGGTCCATTTACTGAAATATGGAAGTTCCATAAATTTATAAAAATGCTTCTTTTTCCAATGACCAAAGCCACATTTTACAGTCAAGTCTTTTTGCTGCTTTGATATAATACTTTCAGGGCCAGATTTTCAAGAAAGGTCTCAGTACCCAACAGCTCCCAGTTAGGCACGTAAATGGAGGTACCCAGCTTTTCAAACACTCAGTTCCCAATGTTTTCAGTGGGGGAATTCACGGTTATTCCCAACAGGTTCTGAGAGTTCTGGCCTTAAAGTTTATACTGTTAAGATGCTCTTTTGAAATGTAGCTACTTCCATTCAACAACCCGCCTGGATTCTCCTGGCCTCCTCCTAAATTTGGGAACGTGATGTGCCATCCAGCTGCAGGTACGCAAGATGCCTTCAGGCAATTGGGTGACAAGTGGAAAAAAGAAAAAGTGCAAGACAAATAAAATCTCACCAGGTCCCACAATCTCGATTTAGTTCAGCTGAGTATAGGGCTAGGCTCTGGGCTCACAGGTCTTTTAGAGCCTTTTTTAGAGCCTTCTCACAAACTGGCCTGATTAAAGTGTGGGGGAAGGAGCGGGGATAGACTGCCAGGAAGCACCATACTCTAAAGAATCTAATCCTGCCAGAAAGGAAAGACTTGGGAAGAATTCATTACAGGAAAAATACAAATCTGGCGTGACCAGCTGGAAGAGTTGTTTCCACCTGCCGGAGACAGGAAAACAAGGGCCCAACCCAAAGCCCACTGAAGTCAATGGAATGACTATTTAGATTAGAGATTAGAGCTGCATTTAAAGCCTTCCTTTTCCATGTTGTGATGCTTCTGCAGAAGCAGACCAAGGTCACATGGCTTTTTTGCCACCATATTGCATTTCTTCTTCTTCTTCATCATCATCAAGGCAAATCCCAAAGGAATATATCCCTCGTGCAGATCGAGTGCCTTCTGGATTGATCTCCAGCTAGACTGGGTAGGACTGAGCAACAGTGGTGTTGGACTCTGCTGGGGAGGTTAATTAGTTTTTGTTATACTTACGTTGTTGCAGAGTTATTTGATTTGATCTTGGGGTAACTAACAGATCTGCTTATTGGGTGTAATTTTAACAGTGTATCAAAGGCATCCAAGGCATTGCCTGGACTCTTGTTTATTGCAAAGTAATAAAAACCCTAATAAATAAATAAATGTATTCTCTATACTCTGACATCCCTACAGTATACACTTCCTATATACTTGTTTCACTGAAAGAGTTAAAGAAAACCTCAAATGCCTGGCCTGTGTTTTCTACTAGCAGGGTGAAAAAAAAATGACATTTTATTCTTTTACATTTTTTCCCATGCAAACATCTAATGCATAGGCAATTGCTGGCATTCAGATGGGCGGATTTGGCAGTCTTTCTATATTTACTTAGACTGTGGTTCACTTATTTGAATAGGAAACTTTCTCGGAATTGTTGTGCTTAAGGCCTTGTACAATATAGAGGATGCAGTTACATATTATTTCCAAAATTGATTTAATAAAGCTGCAATTCCCCTAATCCAAAACATAGTCATAAATCATATCAAGCTGCCTTTCTACCCAGCAGTCTCTGTGGATAGATTTAGATCCCTTGGCAAATGTGTGGGTCACTTATTTCAAAACAAGTCTTAAACGTTGAATGCCTGACAACTAAGTAAATCATGGCTTGAAGGAAGATTTTCCTGAGTAAACATAAATTAAAAAAAACCTTTCCATTCTGGCAGGTTGCCTATCAATGGTGTATCTGCACTGGCATTTTGCTGGAAATCTAGCTGCAGCTGCACCAGCCCTATCAGTGATGGAGGTATTAGTGTAAACTGGCTGCTCATGCTTTTATCACCATGACAGCAAGACCGGCAGCATTAGGAAACATGGTGGTAAAAACACCTATGCCCTGTTTTGCATGAGTGTTCTCATGGTTGCTATGACTGGAGAGAGCTGTGTTGGTGGTAGCCCAGTGGTGGGAGATTTCCAGAGAAAGGGCTTTGGGGACATGTCTACACTAGCTTTTTTTAGAAACAATCTCCCACCACCTGCTACTAACGAGGGAACTCTAGCACAGACAAGGAGCTGCCAGCTGACCACCATCGAGATCTGCTTTCTGCAACTCTCTCTCTCTTCTGACTTACCTTATTTTGAAGATTCCACGGATACCTCGGAAAGGGTATTTGTGCACACTCAAACTTCAACTGTGTATATTTGTCATAGACTCCAGGCTGAGTGCCCTTCATGCGACCCGTGGGGCTTTGGAAATGATTCCCGCTTCCACAGACTACATCCCCACTGGAGCCTGTCATTATGATAATCCTACGCTAGCTGTAGTCTCCAAGAACTACTGAGTAAACAGACAGAAAAGCTGCTAAGTTGGATCGGCCACTCTCAAGTTACACATGTTCACACGTCTTCTGGGACTCTGCCCTTCTATTCCACTCATGGAGCTCCAAATGATGCTGCATCCCAGAAGTGGAGTAACACAGCGGGGAATCAGGCCCTTCACGCACAGGGAGAGGCAAAATTGACTTAATCTGGTATATCGTGATCTCACTTGCCTGCCTCTTTTTGGGTTTGGTTTGTTTTTTTTCAAATCGGTCTTCTCTTTTGGGGCCGAGTGTGTTTCTTGAATGTCTTTATACTCTGCATCTCTTGGCTTTTCCAGTAACTGACTGCATGAGTTTAGCACCCTTTGCACAAAGTAGCTCTGGCTGCATTCCCTATTTACTCCTGGAGTCCCAGGTCTGATTATTTAGACTGTAGGCGGGAATTTCAAAAGTGCCTGAGCAAATTACCCTCCTAACTCCAGTTGACCTTCAAAGGGAATCAGGCTCCCAACTTGCCTAGGTAACTGAAAATCCTACCGTCTGTTCCTTAGGGTTTTTTAAAACCTCCCTACAAGTACGACAAATGTATCCTGGCCTTGAATTCTCTTTTTTGTTTTACAAAGATTTCTGCTGGCTCACGTCATCAATCTCCTCTGTCCCGCAGGCTGTAAACCCAGTCAGAATTATGACTTTCACTTTTAATTAAGATTCTTCAGGCTTCTTGCCCTAAACTGCATCTTTTTCAAAACAATAAACAAATCGTAAGAACTGATACTAATTAACATTTCTATTGCAGTAATGCCTAGAGGCCAGTCTGGGTGGGACCCCATTGTTCTAGGTGCTGGACAAATATACAGGACATGACAATTCCTGCCCCACAGAGTTGACCATCTAAAATTCCCATGGCATGATATAGAGTCTTGCACACCGATGGGGTATGACAAATGCCTTATGGTCATATTTAAAGCCCAGTGAAGTCAGAGGGAGCCTTTCCATTGACTCCAGTAGGCATTGGCTCAGTCCCTTAAACAGTAGCATGTCATCTCTCTTTCTAACCAAGTCCCTCTCCTATTACAATCTAGCACCTATTTACCAGTTGTGCACTTCGTCAGTGACAATCCCTATTTTGTGATAACCTACAAACCTTCTCCCTGATCACGACTGCTCCTTTCAGTACACATGTCTTAGATGGTGCTGGACTGTCTGTGAATTAATTTTAATTTAGAGCATATTAAGTCACAAAGCAGGAAAACTAGTAAGACCTGGTGTTTCTGAGATGTTAAGTCTCTAACGACTTGCTGCATTGTTAATTCAGACATTGGCTAATCGGGCTGTTCATACCAATTCCCCTTTCTGGGCGGTCTGTAAAAACAAAAACAAAACAAAAACTTAGGGAAAGAAAACAGCATTCCCTAGAGGTTTACTGTCATACAAATCTGCATCATAGTAAGTGAACAGCTTCATTATTTCCTTCGGTAATTGGTTGATTTTTTTTCTTTTGGTAACAGAAGAAATGTTGACCATAGCCCTTCTTTTTGTAGTCTTACTGACAGTTTGCCAACATTCAGTCTGTGTTAATAGCTTCAGAATAATACAGCCCTTGTTTTTTCAGTAGGAACATGATCTGGGGCCTGTACTGCTTTCTGGATGATCTACAGTGGCGTTATTGAACTTCTTTAAGCCAAGGGCTGATGAGAAGAGCAAAGACATACACCCAAATACAAAGATGATCCACTGGCTAAAGGCACAAATATGTGACTTGGGACACCTGCATTCAATTCCCTGCTCCACCAGAGGCTTCCTGTGTGCTCTTGAGCACGTCACTTATCCTCTCTCTGTACCTCAGTTCCCCAGGGGGATAACAGCCCTGCCCTTCCTCGCTGGGGTGCTGTGAGAATACATACATTAAAAATGTGAGAGTGCTCAGATGTGGCCAGATAAGTACCACAGAAAGACATGACAATGGGACACTTTCCAAATTGGCCCCTGTACAGAGTGAGTGAGTGTGTGTCCCTGGGGAAGAGAAGAAACAATGCTAATGGCTTGGAAACTTCCAGCAGGCGGGGCATAGAAAGTATGCTGGAAACACTGAGAAAGGTTTGACTGGTGTGTGGAGAGCGAGAAGCAGCAGTGTACTTCCCGCAGGCTGCATGCAAAGTGTCTGTTGTGACCTGGAGCTCAACAGGCGCAGGGTTGGATATTTCCCACAGCATATTTCCTTGCAGAAGTACAAGAGCTCTTCCCCCACGGGCGGGGGAGAAGAGCGATTTGAGAAGAGAAAGTGAAGTGGGGGGAATGGAGCAGGGAGCGTGTCAATTGAAAGGGAGAGCGAGGGGAATGGTGAAGTGAAGGAAGGAGAAGAAGGGGATGAAGGGAAGAGCAAAGATGTCTTGGAATGGTTTTTAAAAATCTAAGGGAAGTGACAGGGAGGCAGGTGCCTGAGAGTGAAGAGATAGAGAACTGAGGAAGCCAGAGAAGATTGTATGAGACGACGACAGTGGCAAATAAATTGAGGGCTTGTCTTCATAATGAGTTACTGCATGACAAGCCAGGGTGTGAAATGAATGTAGAACACGCCAGCTTGCTGCACACTAACTGGCTGCGTAGACTCTGCTCCCATGCACTAAAAGTTCTGTAGGGCAGTGCTTCTCAAGGTATCTGATGTGGGGAACCGGTGTTCTTTTTTCCAATGTGTGCGCAGACCGGCAGCCGATGGCTTGCGGACCGGCACTGGTCCACGGACCACCACTTTGAGTAGCACTGCTCTAGGGCACTTTGCCGTACTCCCATTTCAAACAACTCGATGTACATTTCTGCTGTAGATTCAAACCTTGGCACACTGCATGTAAGTTGTTGTGCAGACAGGTCTTGAGAGAGAGAAGAAATAAACTAACAAAATGGAAGACAGGGAAGAAAACTCAGGAATAGGTATCTTGAAATGTCTGGCTTATTCCTGCCCATTTCATTGCATGTGCTGCTGCCGGGAGGGCATTACTCCTTCGAGGACCGTGCTTCTGGGACAAGCTGCTTTCACGCTCACAGTTGTGTCCATGTGAACTCTTCTGCATTTGAACGTCGGCCATTCAGTGTTCAGTTATGACCCAATTACTGGGGCAGTACCTGGCAAGGACTAGCTCTTCTCATGAGGAAGGAATATTATGCCTTCTTCTGTGGCTGGTGTTTGTTTCCTGTCTATGGCCTGTCATTATCAATATGAACCCATCAGGGATTCACACGCTGCTTCGACCTGACAGGAGTTCAGAAAGTGGTGTTGGCAGCTGATTTGTACTGGCGAGGCCAAGGACAGACAAAGTCTGAACTTGTGTCACACACCCGAATGCCCTAACCCAAGTAACCTGTGTCTGATTCACTTTTCTCCACGGTGGAGAGCTGTATGCAGCAGTGTGTTAGTGCAGAAGGATGGTATGTATACAATCTTTATGCACGCCTGAACAGGTACTATCAGCTACCTTTCATTACTGCCCTGCTCGGTGTGAGAGATCCTCGTTATGCTAAGCAGATAGCCCATAACCAGAGTTCCCTGCTGCATGCGTAAGGATTTCTCCTTACTGTAAATGCTGTTACTGCATTTAGATAAATATTTCCCTTTCCTTATCTAGACCTTCCACCCTCACTGAAGCAACATCCACTGATCAGCTGAATGTGTCACGTGCATCTCATGCTTGACAGGATGCTGCTCTCCTTGAGCGTGGTTTTAGCTGCATTTCCCTTTCCAGTGGCCATTAAGGTTTACAGACAAATTTAACTGGGAGGCAGTAGGTAGGGCACTAGGCTGGGAATCAGGAGACCTGGGCTCTATCCTTGGCTGGTGCACAGATCTACTGGTGTGACTTTGAGCAAGTCACTCCCCCTTTCTGTGCTTCTGTCCCCCACCCCTACCAGCCTTTGTCTGTGTTGTCTATTTAGACTGCCAGCTCTTCAGCACAAGGACCAGGGTGTATGAACATGAAGGGGTTTTTTAATTAAAAAGATCTTTTTTTTATTTAGATCAGATTTTTATTAAATACAGGTTGATTATTAAAAATAAACATTTAAAATTAAATTTGAAATTGACAACCTGTGTTAAGGCCCACACTTTTATAATCTAATAACACCATTTAAATTAAATGCAAAAAATAATATTGCACTACATGTTTGCTGCCAAGTGCTAAATAAAGTCCAGCCACTGACCTGGTGGAAGTCACTGGCTCAGCAACTGGAACCAGAGAGTGCTCAACCAGTTTGACAGCAGTAGCCTGCTCTGCAAGTGCAGAGAGAATATTTTCTTCATTTCAGTTTATTCAACTAGTTCAGTTCAATGACTAGTTCATTCAAAGTTAAGAAAGCAACTGGGAACTGAAAAAGCAGGAATGCTTGTTTTCCTCTTCCAGTCTATGAATAAAAACTAGGTGTGAAAGTATGGTCTGTTAGTTCGAAAATCTTGAAGGATGTGGTGATCACAAACAGTTAGTTCAACACATTACCTACAGATAATACTTTGTTTAATAAATCAGTTAATTTTAAATGCAAAATATGTTTTGGTAAACTTACACAGAAACTAGTATCCAGCATCATTAATGTAGTTTTAGTCAAGTAATTACAAAAATTGCAAATGCTGGTTTTGTGCATTTTTAGTTGAGTACCAATTTCCATGATTGACACAAATCATGAGTAGAAAATCAGTCATCTAGTAAATAAGAAAATTCACCATTTTCTGAGACTGTAAAAATAAATGTGTCTAGATCTATTTGCTAACCAGGAGGATACAGTATAAGTATCAGATTTAGTTCTATTTAGTTGTAAATCAGCATGTTTTAATGGTTACCAACCAATGAGAATCAATTGTTCCTTAGGAAAATAACTAAAAAGTACAAATGCAAAGCACAATTAAAATCAATTATTTAAATCAAGGTTTCCTGCTTGCATCTTTAAATCTCGATTAAAATCAGGTGATTTAAATCACTTTGATTTGAATAAATCCACCCTGGCAAGGACTGTCCCTTATGCACATGTATATCACATAGCACAGTGGGGCCCCAATCTCATTGGAAGTGTCTTGGCACTACTGATTGAACTAGATACCCATCAACCAACTAACTTTTCAGACTTAAGCTAGCATGAGGCAGTAAGCTAAGTATGCACCTTCAACAACCCTGCCTACCTTGGTGAGCTTCAAAGAGTTCACATTTATCTTTAATTTGAATAATAGTCTACGGCTAAAGATCTAACGAAGGGAAGAGGATTTGTTATGCCTTTAAGGGTCTGATCCTGCAGTGAGTTCTGCATGGGGATTCATAACAGAATCTGGGGCTTGAAAGCAGAGTTTGTAAAAATGCAGGAAGAAAGTAATCAAATTCAAGAGCTCGTCTAGCACGTACCGGCTCCAAATGCAAAGAAGAAACTCTTGTCAGGGTACTCCTCCAGCAGGTCCTTCACCCTCTTTCCCATCCTCTCATTGCGCTTGTAGATCAGCTCCTGGCGGAAATAGCTGTCTATCTCTTGGGCAGTAATGCGCTCGTGGGGTGGCAGGGTGGCGTTAATGAAATTTGGGACCTAGGCAAGAAAGAAAAATCTTTGTGGGAAATGACTTTATTCCACCGGTGTATTCCAAGGAGATGAAGATTGTCAAGGTCAGGCATCGAGGAGCCTGGCATTCCCCCTCACCCCCCACAAAAAACATGTACAGCAGGACAAAAACCCCTTCTCAATGAATTTTTAAAAATGCTCCAGTTCTCCAAGTATGTGATTTTACAACCTGAATTTGTTTTAGCTTGATACAAAGAAAACAGTCATTTTGGGTTTGTCAGATAGTAGCTCTTGAATCCTGCTTGTACAGCTAAAGGAAATCCGTATTTGTCATTGGCTATCTTTAGCTTCATACCTTTTCCCTAAACCCACCAAGTATTATAAGATTAAGATCATAGGGACAGTGTCACATGAGCCATTTGCCTGCTGTCCCGCAAGATGCGCTGGTTGGGGGAGAATAATAACCAAGAAGCTAGGGTTGGTCAAAAAATTTCAACGTTTTTCCCAAAAAGGGACAATTTTTTCATAAAGAACGTTCCCATTTTTCAACCAGCTCCATGTGCATCATTTACAAGGTAGTCCCCAGTCCTGATGTCATTACAGCATCCTTTAAACATTCGTTCTCAAACACCCCTCACACACGCACCCCAATAACCCCAAATCATAGAATCATAGAATCATAGAATATCAGGGTTGGAAGGGACCCCAGAAGGTCATCTAGTCCAACCCCCTGCTCGAAGCAGGACCAATTCCCAGTTAAATCATCCCAGCCAGGGCTTTGTCAAGCCTGACCTTAAAAACCTCTAAGGAAGGAGATTCTACCACCTCCCTAGGTAACGCATTCCAGTGTTTCACCACCCTCTTAGTGAAAAAGTTTTTCCTAATATCCAATCTAAACCTCCCCCATTGCAACTTGAGACCATTACTCCTCGTTCTGTCATCTGCTACCATTGAGAACAGTCTAGAGCCATCCTCTTTGGAACCCCCTTTCAGGTAGTTGAAAGCAGCTATCAAATCCCCCCTCATTCTTCTCTTCTGCAGACTAAACAATCCCAGCTCCCTCAGCCTCTCTTCATAAGTCATGTGCTCTAGACCCCTAATCATTTTTGTTGCCCTTCGCTGGACTCTCTCCAATTTATCCACATCCTTCTTGTAGTGTGGGGCCCAAAACTGGACACAGTACTCCAGATGAGGCCTCACCAGTGTCGAATAGAGGGGAACGATCACGTCCCTCGATCTGCTCGCTATGCCCCTACTTATACATCCCAAAATGCCATTGGCCTTCTTGGCAACAAGGGCACACTGTTGACTCATATCCAGCTTCTCGTCCACTGTCACCCCTAGGTCCTTTTCTGCAGAACTGCTGCCTAGCCATTCGGTCCCTAGTCTGTAGCGGTGCATTGGATTCTTCCATCCTAAGTGCAGGACCCTGCACTTATCCTTATTGAACCTCATCAGATTTCTTTTGGCCCAATCCTCCAATTTGTCTAGGTCCTTCTGTATCCTATCCCTCCCCTCCAGCGTATCTACCGCTCCTCCCAGTTTAGTATCATCCGCAAATTTGCTGAGAGTGCAATCCACACCATCCTCCAGATCATTTATGAAGATATTGAACAAAACCGGCCCCAGGACCGACCCCTGGGGCACACCACTTGACCCCGGCTGCCAACTAGACATGGAGCCATTGATCACTACCCGTTGAGCCCGACAATCTAGCCAGCTTTCTACCCACCTTATAGTGCATTCATCCAGCCCATACTTCCTTAACTTGCTGACAAGAATACTGTGGGAGACCGTGTCAAAAGCTTTGCTAAAGTCAAGAAACAATACATCCACTGCTTTCCCTTCATCCACAGAACCAGTAATCTCATCATAAAAGGCGATTAGATTAGTCAGGCATGACCTTCCCTTGGTGAACCCATGCTGACTGTTCCTGATCACTTTCCTCTCATGTAAGTGCTTCAGGATTGATTCTTTGAGGACCTGCTCCATGATTTTTCCAGGGACTGAGGTGAGGCTGACTGGCCTGTAGTTCCCAGGATCCTCCTTCTTCCCTTTTTTAAAGATTGGCACTACATTAGCCTTTTTCCAGTCATCCGGGACTTCCCCCATTCGCCACGAGTTTTCAAAGATAATGGGTAAAATCCACCTGTGGTTGCCTGCTGCAACCCCCCTCTCCCACAATCCTTTGCCATTCTTTGGGACCAAGGGGCACCAGTGCCCAAGGCCCCTGCAGTGGCAGGGAAATGATGAAGTGAGACATACCCGGATAATGCACTGGCACACTGCAGAGGAAGTTGAAAAACCCCTGAGGTCACGGTCAGCCTCACCTGGAGGGAAATTCCTTCCTGACCCCACCTCACACATTGTGATCAGTTTGACCCTGGGCATGTGAGCAAGAACCAGCCAGCCAAGTATCTGAGAGAGAGAGAATGCTCGGTACCACCTCAGAGCCCTGGCCTGCCCCATCCAACATCCCATTTCCAGTTGAGGCCAACCCTGATGCTTCAGAGGAAGGAGATTAAAAAACAAAACCACCCAGATTCAAGGGGGCGAGAGGGGGAGTAAGTGCTGTAAGATTGAGGAGCGCCAGGAGGAAGACAGTGCCTTGCTCATTCCTTCCCCTCTTTGGCTCCCACAGAATTTGGCAGGTTTTGTTTTTTGTTTGTCATTTCTCCGCCAATGGGGTGGGAGCACTTCCCAGATCATATCCAACTGGTTAGGAATTGCTGTTTTAACAGATTTAGACTATTAGGGCCGCAGGGAGGTCACTCTTTGACCTAGCTCACATAGAATCTGTCTCCGAGGTGAGCTTTATGTGGCGGAGAAAAAGGACTCTCGTGTAGGTGAAGAGCAACTTGTCCCTCAGAGACATGAGGCATGGTATCAACAGAGCAGTTCTCTCCTCGGGACGGGAAGCAAGGTTAATCGCCTGTAATCTGTAGTAATTGAATAAAATAAACATGTCTAATCTGTATGGTCATCTGTGAAATGGGGATAATGATGCTCGCCTCCTTTGTTAAGTGCTTTGAGATCTGTGGAGGAAAATGCTAAATAAGAACTAGGTGTTATTTATTATTATCATTGCCAACAATTCACTCAGCTGCAAAGGCACCCCGAGGCGATGGTGAGGTGTGCACAACAACAAAGAGACAGTGACACACACACAAAGCTCAGTGCCAGGAGACTGGCACAATGGACTGAACATGACAGTAGCTTCAGCGCCGCAGCGCACCCCACTGAACGTGCTCTGCCACAGAGGGAAATGTTAGATCAGCAGGGAACCCCTCCCATCACCGAGCTCTCACTCAGCTCTGCTAGGTTGAGACCTACGTTTTCATTGACGTACATAAGGGGCTAGGCAGAACCTCACACTCAGAAGTAACAGAGGTCTAATGTCTGAGACCCAGCCACCTCCCTGACAAGTCCAAATGATTCCCTACAGGGCGTTTTCTTGTCGTTTATAGTATCAGAGCACTGGGGATTCCATCACGCTGCTTGGGAGACTGTTCCCGCAACGGACTCTGCATGTCATTGTACATTTTTCCTGATATTCAATCTAAACCCAATCTTTCTTTGTTTCATCCCAGTTCTCCTACTTAGGCCTTGTCTGCACTACAGAGTTGTATGGCGTTAACCCCATCCCCGGAATGTGGATGCAGTTACGTACACACATACATATTATACCAATATAGCTATTCCCGTATGGGAAGGGGAAGAGCTCTACTGGTATAAAACACTTTTATACACCCATACGAGTTGCATGTAGGATTGCACTGGTATAATTATTAACTAACAGACAGAGTTACACCAATACAAAACCTGTACACAAATCAGGCCATATACAGCCTTCTGTCCTCCTACTTAATCCCTCCCCCCCTTGTGCTGACATGCTTTCAACACAATCCTCTTAGACACCTCTTTGCTGCCATGAGTCTCCACCAAATAACTAGGCTATGAAAAAGCAGGGTTAAATGCAAAGCATGCCCCGTCCCAAGACAGGGCTCCAATACTAACACAACAGCGATAGGAATATATATAAAAACAGCACATACTCTAGAAGTGCAAACAATCCAAGGAGCTCAAAGGGCTTGACAAAAATGAAGTAGCCAATCCATGAACCACTGTGAGGAGGTGACTGCCCTCCCCACCATAGGCGCCGACTTCTGCTGGCGCCGGTGGATGCTCGACCCCCGACTGTCCCTGACCCCTCCCCAACTCCACCCCTGCCCCTCCCACCCCTGCCCTGCCCCCGATTACAACCCCTTCCCCAAAGTCCCCACCCCAACTCTGCCCCCTCCCTGCCCCTATTCCAACCCCTTCCCCAAATCCCCGCCCCGGCCCCACCTCTTCCCTGCCTCCTCCCCTGAGCGTGCCACGTTCCCGCTCCTCCCCCTTCCCTCCTGGAGCTTGTTAAGCTGCAAAACAGCTGTTTTGCGGAGGCAAGCACTGGGAGGAGAAGCGGGGACACGGCGCGCTCAGGGAAGGAGGCGAAGGCGGAGGTAAGCTGGGGCGGGGAGCTGCCGGTGAGTTCAGAGCACCCACCAATTTTTCCCCGTGGGTGCTCCAGCCCTGGAGCACGCACAGAGTCGACGTCTATGCTCCTCACTGCCAAGATGGGGGAAATACAGGCATTAAAATTTGATTTGTCCAGTGTTACACAGGTTACACAGTGTTACACAGTGTTACACAGGTGCCAAAGTGAGGCTCACATGCATGTGTCACTATTCGCACCAAAAGCCTGGGCCTCCTCTCCACTGGGACTAAACTGACTCTTCCCTTATACAACCTAATGCCAAAGGGGCCTTTAAAAAAATAAAAGTGACCTATCGGAGCTTTGGTAATAAAATTAAACAGTCAGACATCCTGTTTGTCTCAAAGAAAAGGCCAGGGAAGACTCCGCTGTCTACAGGCAACAAGCTAGAGTATAGGACAGAGCATGTTCTGGTCCTGGCTGGAGAGAAAAGCAGCCACTCAAGTCAGCCAGTTAGCAATCTTTACCCACATTTGCGAAGGGGCCTATCGAAGGAAAGGCAGTGTGAGCTAGCAGTTAGAGAAGCAGACCAGGAGTGAGAGGATCTTTGTCCTGTTCCTGACTGGCATAACCAGGATCAGCATCTGGCCCAATGTAAACCAGCTGTAATTCGAATGATACTTCTCCAGATCTAGAGCAGTGTTCTCACATGCAGAATCTGGCCCTCTGCCAACGACCTGCTGAGTCATCTTGGGCAAGTCCCACAGGGCCTGATTCTCCCAGGTGCTGAGAGCCCACAAGTGCAAATCAAATCCAGGGGAGATGGAAGTGTTCAGCACATTTGAAACGCAGGCCACGAATCTCTTGCTGTCTCATTCTCCCCATCTGTAGGATGGGGGTGATCATTCTTAACTTACCACCAGGAAAGAACCCTTATGGCCTGATTCTCCTCTCTATTGCACTGGTTCCACCACCCCAGTGAGAGGCAACCTGACCCTGTGGTTCTAGGCTGAAGGGGTGATGTGTTAGATAAATAATTGCAACCTGCGGGAGGGAGAGCTCAGCAGAATACATGGCAGTGGAGCAGCAAAGGGGTGTTCAACTGGGGCAAAGCTGTGCAGCATAAAACAAACCACACAGCTTAGCATGCTAAAATTAGCAGTGTGGATGCTGCAGCTTGGGCAAGAGCTCGGGCTGTCGCGCCCACCCGAGCCCCTGGGTCTGAGCTCAGGTGGCTAGACCAAGTCTCCGCCAGAGCCACAAAATCCACGCAGCTATCTGAAGCAGCCTAGCTTGCTCGGGTCTATCACCCTGGGCTGGGAGGGTCACTCCCAGCTGCAGTGTAGACGTACCCTCTTAAGCCTGGTCGACACCAGAAGGTTTTGCTGGCATTGCTATGTCAATTAGGAGGGTGAAAGAAATCACACCCCCGACCAACACAGCTAAATCCCTACGGTATGTGCAGTTATACCAGCAACAATGTCCTTTTGCCAGCATAGCTAATTCTGGTTGGGGAAATGGTTTACGGTCTACTGGCAAAAGCACTCTTTTGACACTCTAAATTGTACCTCCACAAAGGGGAGGAGGACAGATATACCTGTATATCGAGCCTGGCAAAGCCTGTTAAGCATACAGCCCCTCCTCAGCACACCTATGCTAGGGAAGCCAGAGTTAACCCCTTGCATGCCGGGAGCCCCGGTGTTGCTGCTGTACCTGGTCACACTAACACTAGTTAGTATGCTTGGATTGGCTGGACTCCTGAGCAAAGCTTTTAACTCTCTCAAGTTGCAAGAAACGAAAGGTTCAAATTAACAGGAACAGAAACCCCCCCAAAATCCAAATCGGGGACAGCCTGACAAGAAGGCAGGCACAATCATTTGAAACATCCCCCCCCGCATTTCCTCCCTTCCCGTTTCTACCACACTAAACAGAACAATAAGTGGTTCCACTTATTGGTAACAATTCTCAGACCTTTCCGGAGTGGAGGCAGCACTGTCCGTTGAAGGACGCTGGCATGGCAGAAGGGCAGAATCAGGGGATTCTCTGGCAGTCAGGGACAGGTGGGAAATACCAGGGGGTGCAGCGGCAAGACTCACTTGAGAAGTGTCATGGCTGAAGATGATGGAGTTGAGGTCCCCACAGTTGTAATGCTCGATAAGGTCCTCGGTCGTATATGGGGTCTGGAGACTTCCTGCTCGGAGGCTCTCCTGCTGCAAGAGAGTCTGATTCAAAGCAAAGATCACCTGAGGGAGGGAGGAGGGAGGAAAAGACAGAGTTCCTTATAAGTGCTTAACTCACTGGCTGTGAAGATAAATATGAACAAGAATCTTCAACTCTACTCCCACTCCAAGTGTGGTAATCCACATGCTTCACCAACCCACCCTTCCTGCAGAGGTATAGCTATTTACACATCAGAAACAACAGAGTACACTGACTTGTGGGGGCAGGGGAATCTATCCTGCCTCCCCTCCTGCTCACCCGAATACAGGAGGCTGTTGGGCTCAGGGGGAGACACAGGCTGTGGCATCTCTACACATCCCTGGGGGTTGCAATAGGATGAGTGACTCAGTATCTGAATGAGATCAGGGCCAGGGTAAGGGCTAGCAGACCGAGGTGCGACCCACGGAGACAGAGCAGCGGGCAGCAAGCGGAAGGGTCAGCACTGCAGACTGAGGGATTGTTTGTTACCAAGCTATGCAACTTGGGGGGAGGGGGTGTCTTTCTAGATCCTGGGCTGTTCAAACAGCAGCTGAGGCCAAGAGCACCTGGTGAGAAGAGGACTACTGGTTCTTTTGGGTGCAGACCTTGCTGGAGTTACCCATGCCTTTACCACTCAAGACTAGACCTCTGTAGCACACTCTCTCTGCTTCAGGCTTCAGCTTGGGGCCATTCAGAAGCAGGAGTAAGAAGAAGTATTCTGCACTGAGCAGGGCTTCACTTAAATCCCAATTCAGGAAAGCACTTAAGGCTTGAGCCCAACTCTGTTCACTGACTTTGATGGGATGGAAACACATGCTTAGGACTGGCCTACACTACGAGTTTATGTCAAATTTAGCAGCATTAAATGGAATTAACCCTGCACCCATCCACACAACGAAGCCATTTTTTTCAACATAAAGGGCTCTTAAAATCGATTTCTGGACTCCTCCCCGATGAGGGGATTAGCGCTGAAATCGACATCGCCGTTTCGAATTAGGGTTAGTGTGGACACAATTAGATGGTATTGGCCTCCAGGAGCTATCCCACAGTGCACCACTGTGACCGCTCTGGACAGCACTCTGAACTCGGATGAACTGGCCAGGTGTACAGGAAAAGCCCCGGGAACTTTTGAATCTCATTTCCTGTTTGGCCAGGCAAGCTCATCAGCACAGGTGACCATGCAGTCCCAGAATCGAAAAAGAGCTCCAGCATGGACCGAATGGGAGGTACTGGATCTGATCGCTGTATGGGGAGAGGAATCCGTGCTATCAGAGCTACGTTCCAAAAAACGAAATGCCAAAACATTTCAAAAAATCTCCAAGGCCATGAGGGCCAGAGGCTACAGCAGGGACGCAACACAGTGCCACGTGAAACTTAAGGAGCTCAGACACGCATACCAGAAAACCAAAGAATCGAACGAACGCTCCTGGACAGAGCCCCAGACATGCCGCTTCTACGCTGAACTGCATGCAATTCTGGGGGGGTGGGGGGGGGTCACCACTACCCACCCCTGTCCGTGGACTCCGATGATGCGGTACTCTCCACCATGCTGACAGGGAAGATGATGAGGAGGAGGAGAACGAGCTTGAGGAGAGCACACAGCACAACGTTCTCCCCGACAGCCAGTATCTTTTTATCACCCTGACTGAAATACCCTCCCAACCCAACCAAGCCGGAGAAGGGACCTCTGGTGAGTGCACCTTTTTAAATACAATACATGTTTTAAAGGCAAGCGTGTTTAATGATTAATTTGCCCTAAGGACTTTGGGATGCATTCACGGCCAGTACAGCTACTGGAAAAGTCTGTTAACGTGGATGGGGATGGAACGGAAATCCTCCAGGGACATCTCCATGAAGCTCTCCTGGAGGTACTCTAAAAGCCTTTTCAGAAGGTTTCTGGGGAGAGCAGCCTTACTCCATCCTCCATGGTAGGACACTTTACCACGCCATGCTAGTAGCAAGTAATCTGGTATCATTGCATGACAAAGCCTGGCAGCGTATGGTCCTGGTGTTTGCTGGCATTCAAGCAACATCCATTCTTTATCTCTCTGTGTTATCCTCAGGAAAGTGATATCGTTCATGGTAACCTGGTTGAAATACAGGAGCTGTCTTTAATACAGATGTTTTCCTGAATTAGGGCCATAGAGAGCACATAACGACAGTGCCTATAATCTGCACTGGCTGCCTGAGTGAGATTCAGGTGGTGGTTTTGGGCTATAGAAGACCTAAATGGATTTGGCACCTGACAGACCCTCTATCTAAGCAGGTGATGCTATCTGCTCTGAACACAATGCATACACACTGGGCAAGATAAAACAAACATTCCTCTCCTCTGGAGGTTTGCCTTTATTGTTAAGGTAAACAAGAAAAGGTTGTTTTCAGCCTTATCTTGCTCCCAAGCTTGGTTGTTCCCTACGGTTCCCCCTACAAGACCTCTTTATCCCAGCCCCTACATCCTTCTGCCTCAGAGACACTCAGCCCTTTAAACTCATCTGCTGTACCCAATAGGAATGACCTGAGCTGACATAAGAGCGAGTCAGCTAAAGACAAAAAGCCAGCATCCTCAGAACCTACCACGCTCCTGTAACACCCTTCCCTTTCCCCCCGCATCAGGGCAGCTGCTATTAGCAGAGGCGCTAAAGCTGACAGGCCCCCAGTTTAAAGGGGTGGGGCCTTTTCCCATGAGGACACATCAACTCTGGAACTGGTCCCTTTGCAGTGAGAGAGGCTAGAATTGCTAGCTTCCAGGACATTCTGCAAAGCTCATCCTCTTTGCCTTTGGAGCAGAAGGCGGGTTGAAGGATGTGCCTGGCTAGATATGGGGAAAATTATGCCAGCCTGGGTGGCTTTGTGGCATTTGCTGTGTGGAATTTATTCTTACTTGTTGTTTATTTCAGGTACTGCAAAAAGCACCTAGAGCTACTGGTGCTTTTCAACAACATGAACGGAAGATACATATAGATATAGATATGTATATTAATATTGGGTGTTTTATCACTTTTATTCTCCTTTTTTCCAAATAAACAAATGTACCAAAATACCAAATTCATCAGAACACAAAGTAAGTAAAGAGGATTGGGATAAATATTAATATGGTTAATATCAAATCTACGGGATGTGCACGGTGGTGAAGTGTAACCAGGGCCCGCTCTAGGATTTTTGCCACCCCAAGCAAAAAATTTTTTGGACACCCCAGCTTTTTTTTCGTGCCCCTCCCCCCGCCCCTTCCCAACCCCTTCCCCAAATCCCCGGCTCCGCCTCCTCCCCCGGGAGTGCTGCATTTCCCCCCCATTGCTTCCTGCTGCTCCCCCCCGACAACCCCCCGCCCTAGCTCACCTCCGCTCCGTCTGCTCCCCTGAACATGCCGCTGCTCCGCTTCTCCCCCCTCCCTCTCAGGCAGGGGAGAGGCAGCACGTTGAGGGGAGCAGGCGGAGGGGAGGTGAGTGGGGGTGGGGGGAGCGCAGGAAGTAACGGGGGGGGCAATAGAGGAATCACTCCCCGCCGCAGCTCACCTCCGCTCCGCCGCCGCCGCCTCCCCCACGAGCGCCGCCCCTCGGCTTCTCCTCCCTCCCTCCCTCCCTCCCAGGCTTGCCGCGCGAAACAGCAGTTTGGCGCGCGGCTAGCCTGGGGGGGAGGGGGGAGAAGTGGAGCAGCAGAACGGAGGCGAGCTGGGGGAGCGGGGGCACATTTCTAGGGGCAGCATGGCCGGCGCCAGAATGCCGCCCCTAGAAATGTGCCACCCCAAGCATCTGCTTCTTTTGCCCTGAGTGTAACACCACCCAGAGAAAGAATTTGTCCAGCGCCTGACTTTGGCATAACCGTAATGTTATTCTGACTACTGCTGATCAGACTGCCCAGTATCATTTCACTACTTCCTGGTACTCCCTCATCTGTCTGTATCCATCTGTTGTCACTTGTCTTATACTTGGATTGTAAATTCTCTGGGGCTGGGACTGTCTTTTTGTTTTGTGTTTGTACAGCTCCCACCACATTGGGGTCCTGGTCAAGAACTAGCATGGTAATACAAATAAAAATTTGAGTCTTGTGTGATGAGTTTTGGTGTCTATGCATACATGTATATAAACATATCCATGCATGCCACACAGAGATTGTTTTTTTACAAATGTGCCTGCCCAGAGGAAATTTTTTATCCATGCCCAACTATGGCAGTATGAAAATAGTGATCTCTGAATGCTATTTGACAGCAGTCTGCCTTTCGGATGGAAGCAGATACCAGCATTGGTCCATGCAGGGCAATTACTCCCTCTTCAACAACTACCTTGGCTCAAATCCAATGAACAGAACCAGTGACCTCAGGCGGCCTTATTTCCTCCAAACTAGAGATCTCATGAGCACCCTCAATGCCTCATAGGAGACATTAGTATTGTTTTTGTAAACTGTTTTGGACTGGTGACCTTTGATGGAAAATGTAAAGGTTTCCCCAACTGTGCTCAGAGGTCCATGGATGCATATACCAAATGTCAAGATTATAGAACAATGGGAACATGGGATTTAATCACGTCAGTCTGTCCCTCCCCATTGTATGTGCCTGCCTTCTGATCAACGGATGAGAGTACAGAGATTACAGAGCTATGTTTACACAATGTGAAATGATGTTGCCTTCATTACAACCAAACCTGACTGCCTACCCACAAAGAACTTTTTACATCGGTGTATTAGTATATATAGACACAATCTGTTTCAATCTCCTCAAGACACAAAAAACAGCACTTAATGCCCACATTTTTCAGGTACTGCAGGAATTCTGTTTCTCACTCCAATAGCACCCCGCTAAGGGCATGTCTACCTGAGGAAGTTCAAGAAAGTTAAACCAGGTTAACTAAAGGTGTGAATTTAAAGTGCCTCAGGGTAGTTTACACTGCAGCCGTGGTGTGATTTGCAACTCGTGTAGACATATCTGCAGTAGCTGTACTCTAGCTAGCTTGCTAAAAATAGAAGTGAAGATGCTGTGGCATGGACTTTCTCTGTAAGCTGCACAAGCAAGCACATACCTGGTGGGGTTTGGGGGTGGGAGACGGGGCATCTTCACTTCTATTTTTAGCAGGTTAGCTAGAGTATAACTACAGGTATGTCCACATGAGTTGCCATGCTCACCCCTGGCTGCAATGTAGACGTACTCGTTGTTAAAATGCATTAAATCCCACTGGATGCTCTCATTCAGAAGTGGCCTTAGCCCTGGTCTACACTAGGAGCTGAGGTCGAATTTAGCAGCGTTAAATCGATTTAACCCGTCCCCACGACGAAGCCCTTTTTTCCAATTTAAAGGGCTCTTAAAATCGATTTCTTTACTCCACCCCCCACAAGGGGATTAGCGCTGAAATGGCCTTGCTGGGTCGCATTTGGGGTAGTGTGGATGCAATTTGACGGTATTGGCCTCCGGGAGCTATCCCAGAGTGCTCCATTGTGAACGCTCTGGACAGCACTCTCAACTCAGATGCACTGGCCAGGTAGACAGGAAAAGGCCCGCGAACTTTTGAATCTCATTTCCTGTTTGGCCAGCGTGGCAAGCTGCAGGTGACCATGCAGAGCTCATCAGCAGAGGTGACCATGATGGAGTCCCAGAATCACAAAAGAGCTCCAGCATGGACTGAACGGGAGGTACGGGATCTGATCGCTGTATGGGGAGAGGTATCCGTGCTATCAGAACTCCGTTCCAGTTTTCGAAATGCCAAAACCTTTGTCAAAATCTCCCAGGGCATAAAGGACAGAGGCCATAACAGGGACCCGAAGCAGTGCCGCGTGAAACTTAAGGAGCTGAGGCAAGCCTACCAGAAAACCAGAGAGGCGAATGGCCGCTTCGGGTCAGAGCCCCAAATATGCTGCTTCTATGATGAGCTGCATGCCATTTTAGGGGGTTCAGCCACCACTACCCTAGCCGTGTTGTTTGACTCCTTCAATGGAGATGGAGGCAACACGGAAGCAGGTTTTCGGGACGAAGAAGAAGATGATGATGATGATGAGGTTGTAGATAGCTCACAGCAAGCAAGCAGAGAAACCGGTTTTCCCAACAGCCAGGAACTGTTTCTCACCCTGGACCTGGAGCCAGTACCCCCCAAATCCACCCAAGGCTGCCTCCCAGACCCGCCAGGCGGAGAAGGGACCTCTGGTGAGTGTACCTTTTTAAATAGTATACATGATTTAAAAGCAAGCGTGTTTAATGATTAATTTGCCCTGGCATTGGCAGCCAGTACAGCTACTGTCAACGTGTCTGGGGATGGAACGGAAATCTTCCAGGGACATCTCCATAAAGCTCTCCTGGATGTACTCCCAAAGCCTTTGCAAAAGGTTTCTGGGGAGGGCAGCCTTATTGCGTCCACCATGGTAGGACACTTTACCACGCCAGGCCAGTAGCACGTAGTCAGGAATCATTGCAGAATAAAGCATGGCAGTGTGTGGTCCCAGTGTTTGCTGACGTTCAAGCAACATCCGTTCTTTATCTCTCTGTGTTATCCTCAGGAGAGTGATATTATTCATGGTCACCTGGTTGAAATAGGGTGCTTTTCTTAAGGGGGCATTCTGAGGTGCCCATTCCTGCTGGGCTGTTTGCCTGTGGCTGAACAGAAATGTTCCCTGCTGTTAGCCACGCGGTGGGGGGAGGGGTTAGCCACGCGGTGGGGGGAGGCAAAATGTGACCTTGTAATGAAAGCACATGTGCTATGTATGTAATGTTAACAGCAAGGTTTACCGTGAAAGCGTGTACCCATTATTCTATAAAATGTGTCTTTTTAAATACTACTGTCCCTTTTTATTTCTCCACCAGCTGCATGTGTTTCAAGGATTACAGGATCTTCTCCTTCCCAGAGGCTAGTGAAGATTAGAAGGCAAAAAAAACGCACTCGCGATGAAATGTTCTCTGACCTCATGCTGTCCTCCAACACTGACAAAGCACAGACGAATGCGTGGAGGCAGACAATGTCAGAGTGCAGGAAAGCACAAAATGACTGGGAGGAGAGGTGGCGGGCTGAAGAGAGTAAGTAGCGGGCTGAAGAATGTAAGTGATGGGCTGAAGAGAGGGCTGAAGATGATAGGTGGCGGCAGCGTGATGAGAGGAGGCAGGATTCAATACTGAGGCTGCTAGAGGACCAAACTAATATGCTCCAGCATATGGTTGAGCTACAGAAAAGGCAGCTGGAACACAGATCGCCGCTACAGCCCCTGTGTAACCAACTGCCGTCCTCCCCAAGTTCCATAGCCTCCTCACCCACACACCCAAGAACATGGGGCGGGGGGCCCTCCGGCCACCCAGCCACTCCACCCCAGAGGATTGCCCAAGCAACAGAAGGCTGGCATTCAATAAGTTTTAAAGTTTTAAAATGCTGTGTGGCCTTGTCCTTCCCCCCTCCTCCTCCCTCCCGGGCTACCTTGGTAGTTATCCCCCTGTTTGTGTGATGAATTAATAAAGAATGCATGAATGTGAAGCAACAATGACTTTATTGCCTCTGCAAGCAGCAAGGGGAGGGTGGTTAGCTTACAGGGAAGTAGAGTGAACCAAGGGGGTGGGGGGTTTCATCAAGGAGAAACAAACAGAACTTTCACACCATAGCCTGGCCAGTCATGAAACGGGTTTTCAAAGCTTCTCTGATGCGCACCGAGCCCTCCTGTGCTCTTCTAACCGCCCTGGTGTCTGGCTGCGCGTAACCAGTGGCCAGGCGATTTGCCTCAACCTCCCACCCTGCCCTAAACGTCTCCCCCTTACTCTCACAGATACTGTGGAGCGCACAGCAAGCAGTAATAACAGTGGGAATATTGGTTTCACTGAGGTCTACGCGAGTCAGTAAACTGCACCAGCGTGCTTTTAAACATCCAAATACACATTCTACCACCATTCTGCACTTGCTCAGCCTGCAGTTGAACAGCTCCTGACTACTGTCCATGAGCCATGGCATTAAGGGGTAGGCTGGGTCCCCAAGGTTAACTATAGTCATTTCAACATCCCCAATGGTTATTTTCTGGTCTGGGAATAAAGTCCCTTCCTGCAGCTTTTGAAACAGACCAGAGTTCCTGAAGATTCAAGCGTCATGTACCTTTCCCGGCCATCTCACGTTGATGTTGGTGAAACATCCCTTGTGATCCACCAGTGCTTGCAGCACTATTGAAAAGTACCCCTTGCGGTTTATGTACTCGCCGGCTTGGTGCTCCGGTGCCAAGATAGGGATATGGGTTCAGTCTATGGCCCCACCACAGTTAGGGAATCCCACTGCAGCAAAGCCATCCACTATGACTTGCACATTTCGCAGGGTCACTACCCTTGATATCAGCAGATCTTTGATTGCGTTGGATACTTGCATCACAGCAGCCCCCACAGCAGATTTGCCCACTCCAAATTGATTCCCGACTGACCGGTAGCTGTCTGGTGTTGCAAGCTTCCACAGGGCTATTGCCACTCGCTTCTCAACTGTGAGGGCTGCTCTCATCTTGGTATTCATGCACTTCAGGGCAGGGGAAAGCAAGTCACAAAGTTCCATGAAAGTGCCCTTACATATGTGAAAGTTTCACAGCCATTGGGAATCGTCCCAGATCTGAAACACTATGCGGTCCCACCAGTCTGTGCTTGTTTCCCGGGCCCAGAATCGGCATTCCATGGCATGAACCTGCCCCATTAGCACCATGATGCCCACATTGCCAGAGCCCGTGCTTTGAGAGAAGTCTGTGTCCATGCCCTCATCACTCTCGTCACCGCGCTGATGTCACCTACTCTCCCGGTTTCACTTTGGCAGGTTCTGGTGTTGCATATACTGCTGGATAATGCGCGTGGTGTTTATTGTGCTCCTAATTGCCAAAGTGATCTGAGCGGGCTCCATGCTTGCCATGGTATGGTGTCTGCACAGGTAACCCAGGAAAAGAAGCGCAAAACGATTGTCTGCCCTTGCTTTCACGGAGGGAGAGCCTGACAACATGTACCCAGAACCACCCGCGACAATGTTTTTGCCCCATTAGGCATTGGGATCTCAACCCAGAATTCCAATGGGCTGCAGAAACTGCGGGAACTGTGGGATAGCTACCCACAGTGCAAAGCTCTGGAAGTCGATGCTAGCCTCGGTACTGTGGAAGCACTCTGCCGAGTTAATGCACTTAATGCACTTAGAGCATTTTGTGTGGGGACACACACAATCGACTATATAAAAATGATTTCTAAAAAACCGACTTCTATAAATTCAACCTAATTTCGTAGTATAGATATACCCTTAGTTTCCTTTAGCTTAATTCACTTTGGAAGTACATTAAACTGAAGTGGATTAAGGACATTTCTGAACAAGTGTGTCCACACTGGGATTTCAGAAACTTTAACTAAGGCCCTTTAATTTCACACTTCTGGTTCATTTTGTTTAATTTCCTGTATAGGCAAGCCCTAATTGACGCTAAAGACTAGAGGGGGCCTACTGAGACAAAGGTCAGCTCTACACTTTAAACCCGTGGTTCTTAACTAGGGGTGTGCATACCCCTGGGGGTACACAGAGATCTTCCAGTGGGTACATCAACTCATCTAGATATTGCCTAGTTTTACAACAGGCGGCTACGTAAAAAGCACTGGCGAAGATTGTACAAACTAAAATTTTATAGACAATGACTTGTTTATACTGCTCTACATACTATACACTGAAATGTAAGTACAATATTTATATTCCAGTTGATTTATTTTATAATTATATGGTAAAAATGAGAAAATCAGCAATTTTTTAGTAATAGCATGCTGTGACACTTTTATATTTGTGTCTGATTTTGTAAGCAAGTGTTTTTAAGTGAGGTGAAACTTGGGGGGACACAACACAAATCAGATTCCTGAAAGGGGTACAGTGGTCTGGAAAGGTTGAGAGCCACTGATTTAAACTTTTCCTGGTATAGAAATGTCAGTTGGGGTGTGATCTTTACCGTCAAAAGCCCTAAGATAGATGCGATTTTACCAACAAAAAACACACAACGAAGCAAGGACATTGTGCCATAAAGATGCAGTTTAAAACTAAAAACTACAATTGTCAGAATAAAGATTTAATCTTTTCAAACCTATTACAGGACACTGAGATGTACTTCACAAAGCCTTACTAATATAAATATTCGCTACAGCCCTTGGCTCACTACTCTTCGCTGAAAGGTGGGAGCTGTCCACCACAGAAGTGTGAAGATCAGCAAAGGTCTACTGGATAGCCAGAGAGATAACGCAGTTGTAGGAGAGGAAAAGCCCTTTTGCTGTTCTAATCAGATATTCCATATTTCAGCTAGAAGATCATCTAAAGCTCCGGGATAAGGTTTTCAAAGCCACCCAAGGGACTCAGGTTTTTGGATTTTGGATGCCCAATTCCCATCTAATTTTAATGGGAACTAGGTGTCTCATGCCTTGTTCTTTCTGCAAAAGGCACCCAGGCAAGTATAGCTTTATCGAACACCGGAAACCAATTCTGCAGCTGGGGATATTGACCTCAAATGGCTGCTTTCATTTCCATTTAGGGACTAAACAGTTCCTTCCCAATTTTCACTTTCCAGGAAGCAACACCCCCATTTTAGTTCCAACCATCTAAGCTACAGCTCTGCACAGTACTGAGATAGACATCCAGTAAGAACCACTTCTGAGCCAACATTTGCAGATCAGTTAGGGTGCGCTCTCCTGCTTGCATGGCACCCAGTTGTACCTTCAGCACCCCTTTGGTGTCATCAGGGGGAGCCAAAGGAACTCAAGATCAAGTCCAGAGCACTGGGAGGTAAAAAAGTCAAGCTATGCCAAATGCATAGGAATCAACAGAGCCACAATTTCATGCAGTAAATTCATGGCACCAGGATCCATGCAGTGCAGGGCGGATGATGGTAGTGCTAAAAATACTCTCAGCATCAGGCTGTTAAAGCTTTGTGAGGGCATTTGTTGGAGGTAGAACGTGGCATGTTTATCAGAGAAGAGTGTATGGTTACAACGCAGCTAGCGCACAGCACGGATTGCCGAAGGAAGCTAGGGTTTCATTATGTTGTACTAGCATGTGTGCCTTTGTAAAGGCACTCCTTCATTTAGGAACAGCACCTAAAATTCTCCCCACACAATTATTTTAGAGAATGGTGTCATTTCAGCTGTTTGCGATACCAGATGCTGCTTCAAATGGTGCCCCTGCTGAAAAGTTTATCTTCAGTAAACAGTCAATGATTGATAGTCCTGGGCATTTCATAGCAAGGAGAATTCCTGAACTCATGTGCTCAAGGTGTTTAATTTGTGTGACTGACTTGGTTCAGAGTTGATAACCTTATCTAGTGTTACTACTAAGAGAACATGTTAGTTCTATTACAAAGTGCTGATCTGGGAAGTCCACAGTAATTAGACTGTCAGGGTCTGATTCTCATCTCACTTACCAGGTATATTAAAGCAGGAATAGTTCTGCTGAGTTACACAGGGGTAAGACAAGTAAGCGACTGGAATCAGGCCCCCAGTTGATCTAGAGCCTTTGAATTGGATGCTGGCACCAAGTTAAAATCCCCCTGCAGCAAGCAGGAAACTGAGCTACTGTACACTGTTAGAAAAGGGAGAAGAGAATAGCAAACAGGGAAAAGCCAGGCAGAAATTTGCAACAGTAAGTTGCAAGAGACCTTTACAGTTAATTCTGCATAGCTGGGGAATGTTTAAATTAAGCCAGCTGTTTGTGTTAAGCTTGATTTTGCAAACCAGTGGTACATAAGGTAGATTTCTGTTCTCCGAGTGTCTCTTGCATCACACTGTATTATATTAACTCAGAAATCTTCCTTGCATTGAGATCCACAGGAAATCACTCCAAGTTTGTCCTTCTTTCAGAAATATTCCTCTCCTGCCCCCCACCCCAACACCACTTTCCATTAAGTGCATTCACACCAGCATCAAAGCATCTCCTGAAAAGATGTATTCCGAGAACAAAAGTAACAAGTTTATTAGAAAGGTTTTTTCCCCCTCCCACCTCTCATTTCCACTGAGATCTCTCTCTCTTCTCTCCCTCTGCCCCCCCCCCCTTTTTGTACTGTGGAAAAAATCGATTAAGCTCTCTGGTATATATATTGCTGCAAGTCTCTTTCTCCTCCCTGAGATTCCTTCAGCTGTCAGGAGACACTTGTCCCCTTTGCGGGCATTGTTGGAACAGCCTGCTAGGCTAAAGGGGTGGGGAAGAGGGAGTTAGAGCCCGGCAGATGCCTTTTTTGTCAAAGACAAAAGACCCCCTGCCATCCTCTCCACTTTTCAGCACTTTCATCCAGCCCGGATCAAAGCGCTGCTCTGCATATGAAAGGAACCTGGCATTATGAGACTCAAATTAGCCTATCGCCACCCCGCTAGCCTCCAAGTCTTCGCAACAAAAGCGCTCACATCTGTTCGATCATTTGCCTCATCTTCTATGGTTTTTTCTCAGCTCTCAGTTTTGAGGGCCATTCAACCCCTTGAATTATAGTTTGGGGGAGCATCTTCCTTGCTACAGGCCCGCTCAGCCAGACAATTTGCTTTTAACTGTCTCAAGGCATCGTGGCTGCTTTGGTGTCCCTTCTCAGCAACTCCCTGCATTGGTTGCCGTCACCCATTCAATTGAGTCGTGTGCTCCCTTCTCTCCTCCGCTTTAAGAGCTCATTTCTCTTCTCCCTCTTCACCTGAAGGGGACCGGTCCCTCTGTGCAAGTGAGCACAGCCGCCCCGAATCAAAGCGAGCCTCGAATCAAAGGCATCGTGGCAATGAAAGTCAATAATCCTCCTTTGTCATGGTAATGGTTCAAACTGAGTGCTGAGAAGAAAGCAGGGCTCCTCGCTTAGATGCAACGCACTTCTTAGATGTTCTGTGGCTGCATCTCAACTCCCATTGAAGCAAAAGGCTGGGAGTGCCCTTCTCAAAGCCTGGAACCTGAACTTTCCTGCTACAGCAAGTAACCCTGCAAAAACCACTCAAGGCATGGAGACAGCAGGAGTCTGTGCAGAAGTTTCGTTTAGAGAGCTACCAGAACACTACAGGGGGTCTGAGTATAAGCGTGCTATTAACCATCTCCTTCCAAACCATTCCCTGGCCTTATGTTGCACCTGATGTACTATGTGGGATATCGCATCAGATGGAATACACCCCACTGCCACCCTGACAACAAAGAGAAGAGCTGAGAGAAAAGCAACACTTTCCCTTACCCAATTTGTTTTTCAGGGTTAGAATCAGATTTATTAAAAAGAGAGACAGAGAGAGAGACCGAGACCCCTTAAGGGTCTGTTCACACTACAAAACAGACTATGCCAAAGAAGGAGTAAGTGTCCTGAAATCACTTCTAGGGGCAGATCTACACTACGGGGTTAAGTCGATCTAAGTTACACAACTCCAGCTACGTGAATAGCTTAGGTCAACTTATTGCAGTGTCTACACCGCGCTGGGTCGACGGGAGAAACTTGACTTACCCGTCAACTTACCTTACCTTATGCTTCTCGTTCCGGTGGAGTACCAGAGTCGACAGGCGAGCGATCTGTGGTCGATTTAGCAGGTCTTCACTAGACCCTGCAAATCGACCCCTGGCAGCACTGATCCACAGTAAGTGTAGACTAGCCCTAAGTACACCTCATGTTAATAACTGTAATAATACTACTACCATCTTGCATTCATATAGTATCTTTTGTCCCAGTATCTTAAAGTGCTTTACAGGCTTTAAGCTTACAACATAACTGATGGAGAAAAGAAATGATATAATTTATTTTCTCTAATCAGTGAACCTCTCTCGCTAAATACATCTAAACAAGCTATATTTAAAGGACATGAAGCCTGCAAAGTCAATCATACCAGAATTAACGTTGCCCATGTGTTCTAAGCAACTTCAAACAGAGTCTTATAAAGAATCAGGCAACTAACGATAGGTTTCATTGTCTGTACGCACACAAACCCCTGAAAGCTTCTCCTACTGGCACAGCTGCTGAACTGACTACACCTTTCTCCAAGTGAATGCGTCCACAACTCAAAGGAGACAACACTAGAATATTTAAACTCATGAAACAACCTCCAAGTCAGTATTACTATTGTGATATCTTAATCCCATTTCACAGTCCCTCTTGTCCTGACTCAGAGCAAGGCAGAAAAATCCCATGCTAAGCCAAACCCCTATCGAATTAATAAACAAAAAATCTATGGTTAAGATTTTAAGGTGGAGAGTGCATGTCATTCAGCAATTTACAGGTAAAAAAAAACAACACAAGCTGGTATATTTATCCTAAAACCAAGTATTACAAACCCAGGAAATTCAGAGTTAAAACTTGACAGAAATCCCAACACACTAAGGTAAGAAATGCTCAGTTAAGTGACCCAAACAACCTTAACTCTGCTCCGTAGGGAGGCCGTGCAGTAACCCCACGACTTGGAGTGTAAGCTCTTTGGAGCAGGGACTTTTTGTTCTGGGTCTGTACAGCTCCTGGCACCATAGGTACTGACTCCGTGGGTACTTCAGGGCTGGAGCACCCACGGAAAAAAATTAGTGGGTGCTTAGCACCCACTGGCAGCCAGCTCCCCCTCTCTCCCTGCCCCCCAGCGCCTCCCTCCTGGCTGCCAGTTTGTTCAACTTTATCACAGTGCCCACCACTTCAATTACTTAAACACTGAACATGTCCCCTCAGCTCACCTGGAGCTGCTCAACTCAGACGCACAGCCCTGCCCCCAACACTTCCCAGTTTAGTATAATTTGTGCAGAGACAGGAGAAATCATCCTTGTCAATGACCACCCAGTGTGTCTGGTTTGTAGTGACACATTAATGTGATCACATTTGCTTTTTATCTTCAGTCTTTTGAACCCTCCCTGACTCACCCAGACTCTTCAGCAATAGTTGTCATTGGTTCAGTAGCTTCATTGGCTGATTTCCTTTCAAAATAGCTTGCAAAGGTAAAGTGCCAAATTCCAGTAATGTATCAATACAGTACGTTCTGCATAACCCCCAACCACCAGGAGATCATCAGACCATCTGAAAAGCACACTTTTTTTCTATCTCCATTGTGAGCAGCCAGCTTCCACAGTGATAATCATATGTGCTTATTTAGCACATTTTATCTGATGATGTCAAAGCACTTTACAAACATTAAGACCTGGTCTACAGATTTTTTGTACTGGGACAACTATCCCAGTTAGGGGGTGATTTTTACCAAAATAGTTATACCGGTATAACCCCTAATGTGAATTCATTCATATCAGAACAAAGGTGCCTTATACCAGTATAGCCATAAGATATACCAGTATGAGACACCTTTATACCAGTGTAAACTGCATCCACACTACAGGGATTGTGCCACGTTAGCTATCCTGGCATAGTTAAGGATCATAACATAAGGTAAGTTCAAAGGTCGGAATGGGCTGAATATCTTTTCTTAGTTTGTGTGCTGGGGAGAGCCAGCCCTTGTTGGTACCTTACCATACCTTTTAAACATTCCCTTAACGTCCCTATTATTTTTCCACGCAAGAATGTATTGAAAGTCTTACCGAAGGCCAAGTGGGTTTATTACATCCACTTTGCCCACAGACAATCTTTTTTTTTTAAATGAACTCACACTGCTTGCATCTCACTGAGCCATATTTATTTCCTGGTGTCACAACAGGATGGGCTACCTAAGCAGAGCTGTGCGAAGAGCAGATTTTTCGGTTTGCTAGCAATTCCAAAGAACTCGGGGGAACCCACTTGTATCAGAGTTACACTGGGAAGGGGGCGGGGGGGTTGAAATGTTCAGCAAATCAAAACATTGGAAAAAAAGTCAGGCAGAACTAAACATGTTGTTTGACAAAACCGAAATGTTTTGACTTTGACTATTTTAAAACATTTTATTGGTTTTTTTAAAATAAAATTAAAGGAAATTTTGAAACAAAGTCATTTTGAACCAAAAAAATCAAAAATGTTTTTGTTACAAAAATGTTGAAACAAAAAACATTTTGGTTTTCCAGATCCTTTTATGTAGGATTTTGGTTTTTTTCAACCAGAACAATTTGGCAAAACTGACAGGAATGCAAGAAATGTCTCAATGTTACCAATTTTTTGCCAAAAAGAAGTTTTGGCTGAAGAATTTCACCTAGCTCGCTATATAAGTGCTTACAAATTGGATCCTTCCTTTTCACGATGTTGTAACCTTCTACTGAAGTCAAACTAACTGGTCAGTCACTTCCTAAACTGTCTTTTTTACCCTGTTAAAGAATGTTACTACATTTGCTTTCGCCAACCCTCTGGGGTCTCACCTGTTTTCCGTGAATTTTCAAAAATGATGACTAGCAGTTCCGCTGTATCCTGTGCTAGTTCCTTTAGAAGTCTTGGACGTGTGTCCTCTGGTCCTGCTGATTTAGAAATATTTAGTTTTACCAGGTATTCTTTTATCTTCTCCACGTCAATAACTTTCCCTGGCTAACCAACAGTGGCTCTAACCACTTCTTGATGTTTCATGCTCGCACACTTTTTATTAAAAAGCGGTTTGCTTCATCATACACTGATCATCCTTCCCATCATCCACTCATATTTGGTCCCCTTTGAGTGCTGTTCTTGCCATGGGTTTTCTTTTCCCCAGATATCGTTATAACACTTTTTTCCAGTCTCTTATGAAAAGGTGTCTCTATGTTTTAGGCGTATTATTGATATTTCCAAAGCCTTTGGTGTGTTTCATAAATAAAGACTCCCCCCCCTTGCACAGATTTCTTCAAGATTCTGTTGCCATTCAAATATTTGATTATTTCCATTGTCCTACCCTCCCAGTTCAGCTCTACGGAATGGTCTGTATTAGATATGTGCTCCGGGTTTAACTATTTAAACAAATAATATATTTAAACCAGTGGAAATCCATGATGCAATGGACTTAGAGTGGTTTAATTCTTGCTTATATTGGGTTAGCTAAAGTGCATTTACATACAATTGCAGTGGTTTAACTAGCAATTTTTAGATCATTTTCATGAAACCACTGAACTTTTCCAACACAGACAAGGAAGATTTCCAAGGCACAAATGGCAGTTAGATGCCTAGCTCCTCTTGACTTTCAACTGCCATTTGTAATATCAAAAATCTGCACCAAAGCCTAGATCTCATCTTTTACGTGTCAGTATTATTCCCCTTCATAGCTATTTTCTTTTGCGATGGAATTTCCCTTTACTTTGCCTCCATTACAATATCACTCTATGACCTTCCGTCTTTCACTTCCTCTTACTGCCTTCCCTGGGGTCCTGCCCAACAGAACTCTTCTTCATTTCCAAAATCTCTATTGAAATCAAGGACCTCCCACAGAAATCTTATCACGTACTGCAGTGAAAAAACCTTCCAAGAAAACACACACTTGGGCACACCTACAAATTCCAGCTTAGGGTTCAACATCACACAACCCCCTCACTCCTCCCAGTATTCAAATGCATGCACACAGGTAAGGCCATTCAGACCACCTTAACTCTACTCCCATTAGGCTGCCCTGAGAACAGCCTGAAACTCAGACAAACTAGGAAAAGCTTCTCAGCTGGTGTAGACGGTCACAGCTCCAAATGCAGCTATGACAGTTTATACCTGTTAAGGATCTGCCCCTTTCCCTTTAACCATTGCACAAGTTATGTATTGACATTTGTCATCACTAATGAGAGGAGTAAAGAATCTATCCACTGAGCTGTTAACACAGCTCCTCACCACAGTATGTGTGCCCTTGGATGACTGGAGAAGATTGTCTCAGAATTTGATGGTGCTCACAGTGGTATTTTTGTGCTCTCCCATTGCTTACCAACTTGCAGTAACACCATAATCAAAAAGTATTAGACGGAGGCCCTGTTTAGGGATAAGTCTCTATTAGCTCTATTATAGAAAAATGTACTTGTTCAATAAACGGATGAACATACATTAAATTGTCTGATTTGAATGACATTCCGATTGCATCAGGTCTTTGTATGAACGATTAAAATCCAACATGTCTGAACTTTGTAGCCTTTACATTGTTTTTAATTCTTAATAGGCTATGATAATAATCATTGCATGCTCTCCCTCCAACCAAAGCTTCTTGGAGTGCTGCACAAGCAGTAAACAGGAAATACATAAGTACGATATAAACTGTAGGTTTCTATTGCATTCAGGCCATAAGCATGTGAGTAACCCCATTAAAATGCCTCAAATCTAATGTGACAAAGCTCTGTCCTTGCCTCCGTGGGTCCCACGTTTCCTGGCAGATTTCGCTAGCCTTAAAGGCTCACTGTGACCCTCTGCGTAACCCTTCTCTCTCTAGAGACAAGGGTCACAGTCTACTGAGCCATTTTCATCATAAGTCAGCGAGGGAGGTGAGGAGAAGTTATCCTTCCTTGCACAGTCTCTGTTGTCTCCCAGTCTCATTGATTAATCAGGGGGCAAAGGGGGGGGAGCCCGGACCCACCCTCTACTCCGGGCTCCAGCCCAGGGACCCTAATAGTATCAGCTATGGTAGCTGACCTTTTAGAAACATGACATGTACAATTCCCTGGGCTACTTCCCCCACAGCAGCCCTCACTTCCTCAAGCTCCACTTCACCCTTACCTCAGGGCCTCCTTCTTTGTGCCTGATATGGTGTGTACTACTCAGCCTCTCCAACAGCACAACTTCCTCCCACAGCTCCTGACATGCTCACCCACCTGACTAACTGGGAGGCTTTTAACTCGTTTCAGCCAGCCCCTGATTGGCTTCAGGTGTCCCAATCAACCTAGCATTCTCCCTGCCTTCTGGAAAGTTCTTAATTGGCCCCTGGTGTCTTAATTGACCTGGAGCAGCTGCCATTTCACTTATCCTGGTACCAGGGCTTTGTTGAGCCTGGAGCTAATATATCTATCTCCCACTACTTTTCTATAGCCATCTGACCTTGCCCCGTCACACTAGGCAGTGTTGTAGCTGTGTCAGTCCCAGGATATTAGAGAGACAAGGTGGCTGTCTCTCTCATCAGTCCAATAAAAGATATTACCTCACACACCTTGTCTCTCTTAAATCTAGGCAAGTGTTTAAGTCCCTTTCTGAGTTAGGCGTTTACAGAATATTAACTTCAATAATAAATTTAACGTGTGTGTGTTACTGGATAGCAATGAAACTATGTAGCTTAGCAGATAAAGTATAAACTGCAAATGCTATGAGTTCTGATCAAGGCTGGGGATGGATATAGTTTTATGACAAATATTTCACCTGTTATGCCTCGAGTCAAACAGATCCCTGTATTTTCAACACTTTACCTTCATCCAAAAACTATTCTGCATTAACTAAAATAACATATTTCTTCTGCAAAGAAAAGATTAAAGGCAATCTGAGGTATTATTGTCATGAGATGTTATGTGCCTAGCTCCTGGATAAACTAGGGATTGCATTTGGTCCAACCTTCCTAGAAGCAATCACCCACACATGGGAGGTCTAACCAAGTTAGTTACACATGACTTACTAGGCAGCTATTCCATCACCCCGTAAGATGAGGACTACTCCAGTCCTCACCATGTTTTCAAGGTTTTAAAAGTCCTCCTTTGGGAAACTAATCTGGTCATGAACGCATCTCACCATGAGCATATTTCTCCTCATGCTCAGGCTAGATCTTCCTTTTCTTAATTGGGAAAAGCACTGGGGAGAAGTATAAGATTGTGAGAGAGAACCCTTTCCTGATCAGCTTACAGTGTGTTTGTGCAGTGCCTGACCTAATTGGAACTACTGCGTGCTACTGTAATATAACCAAAAAAAAAGATAATAACAGCCCTGTAAACACCTAGCCATTTTCCAACACCTCATTATATGGATGAACACTTCTTTTTCTTGGCTTTATTCACATGTGAAATCTTAGACTCTATCTATGAATCATTCTATCTTGGAATACAAGATGGCAGAGTGCGATATGAAGGTTTTATTGACATTGGGTTGGGACAGCTGCACACTATTACTCCTCTTTGTGAACTGCCTCCCACAAGGGGGCCTTGATGTTGGTTGGGCTTTTGGTATCTGCACAATACTAATAACCAAAAATAATCCCTCTAGGTTGTTATACCTCTGCCGATAAATGAGTGCCTCTTTCATAGATTCCAAGGAAGATACAGACACAGGGAATTATGGGAATGGCACTGGAGGACTATCTAAACACAAGGCCAGGTGCCCACGCTTTTGCTGCCTCCACACTGCTAAGTGGGTGGGTCATAGCTCAACACACGTTGTCCCACATATCCTCAATGGAGCATGCCAGCTCGGGTTCCATGTGCCCCTAGACAGGCATTTAAAGGCCTTGAGTATGGATGGTTAGGGGATTTGGGCAACACACCACATGGGACAGCTGGGGGCATGCCTCCAGTGTAGACATATCCTTGTTACCATGTGTGTCAATTTTGCAGGGCTCTAAGGGAGAGAGCGAAAGACATAATGAATGTCCTGTCTTTCAGAGCCAATATCCCTGGGGAGCAAGGTGAGCACTGTGTGTTCAGATGGAAAGCAGAGGATCTAGTGCTTCCAACAGCATCAAGGACCTGTTTCCAGCTCTGCCTCGGGCTTGTGATTTTCCAAGCAGACCAGGTTATGTTGCCAAACAACTCCAATGAATTCCAAGGGGAATTGTATGGCTAGATCGTCAGCTGACTTTGAAAATCAACCTTTATGGGGTCATGGGATTGAACAGAGCCCATCCTGGTAAGTTTACTGGAAAGTTCCACATTTGGGTAGGAAGTAAAAGGAGAAAACATTTTGGTTGCAGGTTGAGTTTAAAAGGGTGGCTGTTTACAGCAGCTGAGCTGCTGGCCTGTCATAGATTCATAGATATTTAGGTCAGAAGGGACCATTATGATCATCTAGTCTGACCTCCTGCACAACGCAGGCCACAGAATTTCACCCTCCACTCCTGCAAAAAACCTCACACCTTTATATCTGTGCTATTGAAGTCCTCAAATCGTAGTTTAAAGACTTCAAGAAGCAGAGAATCCTCCAGCAAGTGACCCGTGCCCCATGCTACAGAGGAAGGCAAAAAACCTCCAGAGCCTCTTCCAATCTACCCTGGAGGAAAATTCCTTCCCGACCCCAAATATGGCGATCAGCTAAACCCTGAGCATATGGGCAAGATTCATCAGCCAGATACTACAGAAAATTCTTTCCTGGGTAACTCGGATCCCACCCCATCTAATATCTCATCACAGGCCATTGGGCCTATTTACCATGAATATTTAATTACCAAAACCATGTTATCCCATCATACCATCTCCTCCATAAACTTATCGAGTTTAATCTTAAAGCCAGATAGATCTTTTGCCCCCACTGCTTCCCTTGGAAGGCTATTCCAAAACTTCACTACTCTGATGGTTAGAAACCTTCATCTAATTTCTAGTCTAAATTTCCTGCTGGCCAGTTTATATCCATTTGTTCTTGTGTCCACATTGGTACTGAGCTTAAATAATTCCTCTCCCTCTCCGGTATTTATCCCTCTGATATATTTATAGAGAGCAATCATATCTCCCCTCAACCTTCTTTTAGTTAGGCTAAACAAGCCAAGCTCCTTGATTCTCCTTTCATAAGACAAGTTTTCCATTCCTCGGATCATCCTAGTAGCCCTTCTCTGTACCTGTTCCAGTTTGAATTCATCCTTCTTAAACATGGGAGACCAGAACTGCACACAGTATTCCAGGTGAGGTCTCACCAGTGCCTTGTATAACGGTACTAAAACCTCCTTATCCCTACTGGAAATACCTCTCCTGATGCATCCCAAGACCGCATTAGCTTTTTTCATAGCCATATCACATTGGCAGCTCATAGTCATCCTGTGGTCAACCAATACTCCAAGGTCCTTCTCCTCCTCCGTTACTTCTAATTGATGCGTCCCTAGCTTATAGCTAAAATTCTTGTTATTAATCCCTAAATGCATAACCTTACACTTCTCACTATTAAATTTCATCCTATTACTATTACTCCAGTTTACAAGGTCATCCAGACCCTCCTGTAGGGTATCCCGGTCCTTCTCTAAATTGGCAATACCTCCCAGCTTTGTATCATCCGCAAACTTTATTAGCACACTCCCACTTTTTGTGCCAAGGTCAGTAATAAAAAGATTAAATAAGATTGGTCCCAAAACCGATTCTTGAGGAACTCCACTGGTAGCCTCCCTCCATCTTATCCAATTTAACTAATAATTCCCCATGTGGCACGATATCAAATGCCTTACTAAAATCTAGGTAAATTGGATCCACTGCGTTTCCTTTGTCTAAAAAATCTGTTACTTTCTCAAAGAAGGAGATCAGGTTGGTTTGGCACGATCTACCTTTTGTAAAACCATGTTGTATTTTGTCCCATTTACCATTGACTTCAATGTCCTTAACTACCTTCCCCTTCAAAATTTTTTCCAAGACCTTGCATACTACAGACGTCAAACTAACAGGCCTATAATTACCCGGATCACTTTTTTTCCCTTTCTTAAAAATAGGAACTATGTTAGCAATTCTCCAATCATATGGTACAACCCCTGAGTTTACAGATTCATTAAAAATTCTTGCTAATGGGCTTGCAATTTCATGTGCCAATTCCTTTAATATTCTTGGATGAAGATTATCTGGGCCCCCCGATTTAGTCCCATTAAGCTGTTTGAGTTTTGCTTCTACCTCATATATGGTAATGTCTACCTCCATATCCTCATTCCCATTTGTCATGCTACCATTATCCCTAAGATCCTCTTTCATCTTATTAAAGACTGAGGCAAAGTATTTGTTTAGATATTGGGCCATGCCTAGATTATCCTTGACCTCCACTCCATCCTCAGTGTTTAGCGATCCCACTTCTTCTTTCTTTGTTTTCTTCTTATTTATATGACTATAGAACCTTTTAGTATTGGTTTTAATTCCCTTTGCAAGGTCCAACTCTACTTGACTTTTAGCCTATCTCGCTTTATCCCTACATGTTCTGACCTCAATAAGGTAGCTTTCCTTGCTGATCCCTCCCTTCTTCTACTCCCTGTATGCTTTCTGCTTTTTCTTGATCACCTCTCTGAGATGCTTGCTCATCCAACTTGGTCTACAACTCCTGCCTATGAATTTTTTCCCCTTTCTTGGGATGCAGGCTTCCGATAGCTTCTGCAGCTTTGATTTAAAATAATCCCAGGCCGCCTCTACTTTTAGATCCATAAATTTTTCAGTCCAATCCACTTCCCTAACTAATTTCCTTAATTTTTGAAAGTCAGCCCTTTTGAAATCAAAAACCCTAGATGCAGATTTATTTTTGTTAATCCTTCCATTCAGTTTGAACTGAATTAGCTCATGATCACTTGAGCCAAGATTATCGCCTACAACCATTTCTTCTATGAGGTCCTCACTACTCACCAAAACCAAATCTGAAAATGGCATCCCCTCTTGTCGGTTCAGCAACTACTTGATGAAGGAATCCATCAGCTATCGCATCGAGGAAAATCTGAGCCCTATTATTATTACTAGCACTCGTCCTCCAGTCTATACCTGGGAAGTTAAAGTCTCCCATGATCACACAGTTTCCATTAGTATTTACTTTATTAAAAACATTAAAAAGGGCTCTATCCATATCCAAATTAGATCCCGGCGGTCTATAGCACACCCCAAGCACTATCCCAGGGGAGGCTCTAATAGTTTTCTTCCCCAATGTAATTTTTGCCCAGACGGACTCAGTCATATCCATTTCATTGCTTCTTATTTCTTTACATTCTACCTCATCATTGATATACAATGCTACTCCACCACCTTTACCTTTATTTCGGTATTTCCTAAACAGCACATACCCTTCAATACCTGTAGTCCAGTCATGACTACAATTCCACCATGTTTCTGTTATCCCTATAATATCTGGTTTCACTTCCTGCACCAGTAGCTCTAGTTCCTCCATTTTGTTAGCTAGGCTCCTCGCATTAGTGTACAAACATCTTAATTTTTGCTGTTTGGCCTCACTCACATTCTGTACCCTATTAGGCACGGTCATTTTACTGCCAGTATAACCTATTAGACTTGTATCTACACTGCCCTTCCACCTACCCACGGCTGTATCCTCTCTTACTTCATTTTCTTTCCTCTCAATGCTAAATTCCGGCGTGGAGATTACCTGGACATCTCCCAACCATCTCCCGCAAATTCCTGAAATTCATGAAAGAGCTGCACTGGGAATACAGGCAAGGTGATCAAATGTGCATGATAAGAGACATTTATCACACAGCTCTGCAGTTTGTTATAGAGATCACAGTTATGTGATATGCACCCGATTACAGGTGGAGCAGAAGTGATGCCTTGCTTAAAGGTGTTTAATACTCGGGCCGAAATAAGGCACAAGAACAATACATACATGCTTAGAGTCCCAGAATCCAAATTTTGACTTTTATTTTTTAAAAAAGCCTCTAGCCCATACAAGTGTGAAGAAAAGCTTGAAAATGAAGCATGGCCAACTCTCGTCATTCTACACAGAGTCTCGTGACATTTTATGTGTTTCTTACAGCCCCAACTCCTGGCATCAAAGCAACTTTCTAGCCCACTTGGTTGCAGAGAAAAGCTTGAAATCACAGAAGACAAATCAACAAAACCCCGCATTTATGATCTTGTAAAATCTCACTATGTTTCAGAACCTGAATGCTTGGGTCTGGCAATGCTGAAAGCTTGCCCGGGGTGCAGTGAGCCAGGGATGGCTGCCGAAGACTCCAGGCAGCACTCAGCAGAGGGACGAATCGCTAGCGGAACCACGGGGGGGGGGGGGGGGGCACCAGCTTCCACGCCTTCCACCACAGAAGCCCAGTCCCCTGCTGCTCAGGGAGGAGGTCACCCTTCCACTGATCCTGCACCTGACAGGGGGCCACCACCCTTCACTGGGGTAGTGACCCTGGTAGGGCCCCCACGTGGGGGTGGACCTACAGTCCCGCACTGCCTTGACCTGGAACTGCCAAGACCTTCTATTATAATCTTCTGTTGCTGGGTGTTTATGGCTTAGTCTAACTGGCATTTTCCATGCTTGGCACCTGTCTCAGTTTATGCCCTTTGGAGAAGTCCACGCAAAAATGATTCAACCATTTCTGAGAAGGAAGCTAGTGGAAAATAGGTATTTGTGCCAAGGGGTCTGGTGGAGAGGAAAACAGTAAATTCTCATGTAATTAGCAACTATCAGAAGGCATGTGCAAAAAGAAACAGAATTAAGATTGTGAAGGAGGAACTTAATTCTGGTATTTCCTAACTTTGAAGGTTTGACTTGGTTATCGATGGAAGTACTTACATGTCCCTCATCACCCCAAAATCCTAGTGACTCACTGCAACACTGTTTTAATGTACTCACATTAAATTGCCTTCTTCTGCAAGTGTTGCCTCTGAGATGACCCTCAATCTTCTAAATTTAGTTTCTTCATCCAAAGGCTTCTTGACTTATTTGTCTGGGAACACTTAAGACTCCAGCACATAGACTGTGTGCTCAAATGAAATCAATGAGCTAATATTGACTGGCAGGCTGCTCAAATCTATACTCATCTTTTTTATATACTTGTTTCTTTTTATTAAAAAGTTTCAGATGCTGTTATGTTCTGCTAAGCTGAAATTGGTAGAAAAGTCTTTTCAGGACTCAATATTATACACTCAGTAAAATAATCTTTATCAATTTAGAACAATCTAGCATGGGAAAAATAAAAGGTGGTTTGGAGAGAAAGCAATGTCTAAAAGAAAAATATAGCATGTTCTGGATAATTCATTTCTAATTAAATGAGCTTTGGGAGACTGCATGTTCACAATAAGTTGGTTACCTCACTACCTAACACCTGGATTTGCAATGCTTCCATTGATCACACAATAGGTTCATTTCACGGTTTCTCTTTCTTTGAGGACTTCCATGCAGCAGAGGCTTAGAGAAGTCTGCCCTGGGTCCAGTAATCTGATGACAGCAAAAATCACAACACCCGCAAGAGGCTGAGAAGGGATTGCCACACTGTGATTGCATGAAACTATTCCAAATAGCACCTCAGTTTGGAGCCTGGAGAAGCGGGAACCACAGAGCATTCATGCATATAACAGGGTAGTTCTCTGCCCACTCCACTCATTTCAACAGCAGACAAACTTTAGGAGGATGCTACTCGCAGGCCCCTCCCACTAGGCTTAAAGGGCCAGCTGAAGCCAATGGAACTACACCAACATATAGCAGGCGAGGATCTGGCCCATGAGCCCTTTTGGGGAAAAGCCACCACAAGGAAGCAGATTTCCCAGGACTCAGACACCTCTCTCTTCCTCCCCAATCTTTCAGCTTGCCCATGTTCTCCCCAGATGCCATGGCTGTCTCTACTTTTCCAGATTCCCTCATTTTCATTCTAAAGTACATCATAGAGAAGTCTAAATGTATTTCAGAACCAGGGCAACGGCACGACTCACTAGCAAGGGAAAGCTGGTGTGTTCATCTGCCTTTCGAGCCTTGACCACAGGAGGTCACATTCACCCAATGCTGACAACAGGTCTTAGCAACAATGCAGCTGAACCAGAGCTGAACTTGGGTCCTTGCTTCTTTCCCAGAGACTTGCCACTGTTGCTAACACTTTTGGTGGCCCCAATGTTGCAATCCCTGGTGCAGGCTGCTGAGAACTGTCATTTGTAGTATCACGTCGATAAGTCTTGCTGTGAGCGGGTTTAGACGACGCAATGGTAAAAATACCTGAGTTCTGCCTGCGCAAGCACAAGTACAGAAGAAATGGCACTACCAGGACAGTCCCTGAGAAATGCTACCACAGATGCAGTCATAATGCAGCCAACCAAGCACAGTGTGCTTGGAAACGCAAGACGGCTTGCAAAGTGCAGCAGAGAAACACCGAGTATCCTAAGTGCTACAAAATCACCCAATGCTCCTATTACAGAGAAGGGAGTAAATGAGAAGAACAGGAGGTGGAATGGGAAAGACGAAAGAGATGGTATCAGCCAGTTACCAAGAGAGAGAAGAAAAACACATGGATGATTGTAAAGAATCAGGACTCAAGTCCTATTGAACAGGAAGAATGGAAGGAACAAGTAACAATGTAGCTTCAGACAGGGTGTGCAACGAGGTGAAGGGGAAAAGACAACCTTTACTGTACAGGCAAACAAGAACATAGAGTGTTAGTTAACACAGAGGAGCAAAGGGCAGAAAAAAACAGATCAACTCAGTTAAAAAGGAATAAGAAGGTCTTTACCTGTGTAATACAGCAGCAGATCTTGAGAAACACGGCAGGCCCACTAATAACTAAGCAGGGCCATGAAATACCAGTGGATATTCCATAATGGCCAGGAAAATGATATGCTGATTTAAAATCTGTTTCCAAAACAAGAGAAAAAAAAGGGGGACAGTGGAATAGAAGGGTGTCTTTTGGGCCTGTCAGAGTGTGCTATGCAACACTCTCCACGCGGCAGAATGGAAAAAAGACAGCAGAGTGGAAACAAGGGCCAGGGTTAAATTCTGGTAGATAGATTTGAAATACTGTTAACAGGCCCTGTGCATATAAACTTGCTATATGTGTATGTTCTTTAGGCCACTGATGAGCGACATCCGCATGTCTTATTTTCCCAAGAATCACAGAAGTTCTGAGGATATGGGAAAGGAAAGCAGAGAGAGAAAAATCATAAGCAGAGAGATCTGACAGAGAGACCTGTGCCAGAATACTTCTATGAACACCCCACACTGCAGAAAGATACTCAGATTCGCTTCCCATATCACAACTTCCTTTCGTTCAATAAAAGAGAAAAATTAAACTTTGTTTCTTCTTGTACAGACTTGACTTACGGAGCAATTCATAATCGGGAAGTATCTTTCAGAGGCGCTGGTGGGATTCTAACTAGTTACATACGTCCTTAAGGGAAACATGCTCAGTACAACAGGTGGGTTTCATAACTTTAACCAAATAATGGATCAAAGGTGCAGGGGAAGGAGGTCAGATGCCCCAGGCACTGGGAAGCTGAAGCCTTTGAAATATTGCGCAAATTTTTAGGAACATTACAGAAAACTAATCCTTATGATTGGACATGACTGAGACAGCTGGAGTTACTCTCCTGAAATGCCAAGGAGAAGGTTTAAAAGGTGAACAGCAAGACAAAATTGAGAACAGTTGGGCACAGATTTCTGGCCCGAATCCTCCTACCCCCACATTCAGGTTGGGATCAGCATTCAGCACAGAAATAAGTTTAACCATCTCTCTACAAATTATGGCTAGAGTTTTCACAGGTAGTTGCCTACAGTTAGTCTACATCCAGTTGTCAGCGTCTAGATAGAGGCTGCCTGCTCTTCAGAAGTTCTGAGCACCCCAAATCCCATTAAAGTCACTGAGTGCTACTGAGCTCCAAGTACCTTTGAGAAAAACAATGCAGCCACTAACCTCATGGTATGCACCCATGTTTGAAAACATTGGTGTGTGTTTTCTCTGGGAAGCCCTCTGGATACTGCCTTGCTTAGACAGAGCAGTGGACTAAAGCTCTAGAGATCTGAGCTCTAGTCCTGAGTCTGCCACTGACTGTGTGATATGGGACAAGTCTATCAACATGCCTGTGTTTCAATTTCCATCTCTGTTAACAGAGATGACAACACCCCTGCTTTCCCCCACTTTAGTAGAGCACTTTGAGACCAATGGATGGCTACTGTGCACTATGTAACTGCTAGGTGGGCACAGCTGACAGAAGATATCTCAGCATGCAGCATCACAAATGCCAAAGGTCTCATTGCAATTCACGGTATTTGTGATGTCACACACTTTACACATTCTCAGGCCCCAATCCTGCAAGCATTTCTGCATATGGTTAATTTTAAGCACCTGAGTAGTGTCACCGAGAGAAACAGGACTATGTGGACGCTTAAACCTACGCACATGCAGGATTGTGAATTTAGATTGTACACTCCACGGCCTTGTCTTGACTACAATTCAACCGGCTAGATTAAGCTACAGGATGTTACCCAGCATCTACACTGGGGAAAGAGTTTAGGTTGACCTAAGCAAGTATGTATTAGCTAACCCTGACCTAGACTCAGACACTTTCATAGTCAAGGGAAAGTCCACAGGATATAGATCATGTGAATACAGTCTCTAGCACAATGAGTCCCAGACTGGATTGGAACCTTTAGGTGTTACTGCAATATAAACATTTCCAGCAAACGAGGAGGTACAAAAAAATACTTTACAGCAAAAAAGTTTTTTTTAAAGCTTAGGTGAAGTTTATTCCTGAGCTAACCTTCCCCTCCCCTTGCCACCCCAAACCTGGCTAGATGGGGGCCTTTCAGCCCCAAATTATGTGGTCAGCTCAATATTTAGCACTGTTTTGCAGTTTACCTTCATAGAAAGGAACTTTAATGTGCGTGGGCCCCAGAACTGACCTCCCTAAAAAGGTGGTGTTCTTGTTGAAATGGAGATAACATTGACACAAGAGCAGATGGGGAATTGTTAAATGAAGTGTTTGGGCGGGGGGGGGGGGGGGGTGTTTGGTCAGAAAATGCCAATTTGTCAAAACTGAAACTATTTATTCAGTAAAAGGTTGCTTTCAACAAACTTCCAGTTTCAAAAACATTTTGAAAAGTTTCAAAATTTTCAAACTGGGAAATGTAAAATTTCTTTTTTTCCAGGTTGAAATGAATTTTTGTCTAGAAATTTAAGTTAATTTATAGTAAAAATAAATTTTTGATGAACCCCTTATGAATTATTTTCAGACTTTCTGTTTGGAAAAACGTGCCACATTTCAATGTTTTGTTCCCATTCAGGATGGGAAAAAATGTTCAAAATCTCAAAAATTCTCCCAGGATGGGAAAACCATTTCCCATGCAGCTCTAACTCTGACCATCATAAGGAATGGCTGGGGAAATATTATGCCATAGTATGGAATGCAGACCCTCCAAGCCTGCACACCCTCCAAGATAGAGAGGGACTAAATTAGGGTTGCCAGGTGTCCAGTTTTCAATTGGAAAGTCCAGTCGAAAGGGGACTCTTGCAGTGTCCAGTCAGTACTGCTGACCGGAAACCAAAAGTCCGGTTACCGCAGTAACCAGTCTCCGCTGCCAGAAGGGCAGGAAGAGCAGCTGCTGCTGGAGGAGCTCAGCTGATGGAGAAAAGTTTAATCTGAGGAACTGGCTCCTAGCTCCAGGGTGAGATAGATACTGGTGCTGCCAAGGGGCGGGTTCCTGACTGCATGCAGCGTTTGAGGAGCAGGGCTGGCAGCCAGGCTTGCTGCCCATGATGGCCTGGCAGGGCTTCTCAAAGTGCTCTCTCCAGCTCCTAGCTCCAGGGATTGACATCCCCCTCCTCTCCTCCATGCCTCAACTGGGCAGGCAGGCTTCTCATCTGCTCCTCCCAGCCCAGCTCTGAAGGTAGTAGGCGAGTCCTGGGGGAGGTGGGAGCGAGGTCAGGGGGAGGGGGGAGCTGTAGTGTCCAGTTTTGAAAAATGGGAAAGTTGTAATCCCTAGATTAAATGTCAGGTGCACAGGAGGAAATGGGTCAGTGATGCTGGCAGAGAATACAGCAAAGAAGGTAAGAACGAGCCAAGCTGCAAAGGTCCATCATTTGGCTTCTCTCCTCCATTTTGATCCCTCTCTTGTTTTATTTCCTTTAAGGATTAAGCTCTTTTCCTGCAGTTTTGCACAAGGTTTGGATAGGAACACACAATCTGGGGGCCATGGATACAAGGTATACAACAGTACAAGCCACACCTGATTTTGGTTTTTGCAGATGCTGTGCTTTCAAGTACCCACCGAAGATAGTTGAGTTGAAAAATACTTGCATGTATCCAGCTGTGTTCAGCCTGCCCTCCCTTTCATTAACGTACCCCACTGACAGTGTATTTGGTAATCTTGTAACTCAGCGCATAAGAACTTGTACTTCGAGTAGCTAACAACTGCGCTGAAACCTTCCACTCGCGTGCTTCTTATATACGGTTTAAAATAGTACGACAACTCAGAAAACACAGAGATATTCCTCCCCCCCTACACACCAATAAGCCAGATGTGTTGGATTGTACTGACATAGCAGGTAAAATCAGTCACATATAGCTTCTCCTACTGTGACACGTCTGTCACAGCATGAGCACATTGGTTGTAACAGGAGTCAGGCACAAAGTTTTCCTGCTAGCTGTTTGATTCACAAGCAACAACAACTTAAATCCTACTTTTTTAAATTAGCGATATATAGGTCACTGGGTCTATGGCCCAGATAGTCCCAACAGGGAAAGATTTTCAGAAGTGGCTAGGGGATTTAGGTGCACAAGTCATATTGGTGCCAATGGGACCTGTGCTCCTAAATCCCCGTGTACTTTTGGAAGTCTCTCCCAGCCAGTGTGTATCTGCATAAAGTGCAGCTGCATTCCACAAGCACCCAGCATGGCAGAAAAGGATGCACACGGCCAAGTTCTGTAACAAGTCTACGAACCATCTGGAAAAGTTTAAATGTGCACAAAAAGGGCCTGGAGTGATTTCTGAAATGTTGGATCTGAGCCTTGGCAGCTGCAAACTGGTTACCCAAGCGGGCGTTTGGCAGACATTGTGAAGTGGCTGTCACTTCTACTTTGTTTCTGCCATGGCACCTGCAGGTACTTCAGCCTCCTCTCAGCCTGTTGGGGCTCTGCTTATTACAATTAGCACAAATAAGTCCAGCATTAGCCTTGCATGGAAATAAAAGTTACCTTGACTTAATCCTACTCTCCTTTAACCATGGTAAATGACCAGCTTAAGGACATTAGCATCGGGCCATTTCAGAGTATTCACCAATAAATTGGCTGATGTTTGGGCATCTCTCCTTTCCTAAACTGATGTAAACGGGCACTTTTCCTGCTAATCTGTTTAGAATCAGCCTGCTGGAGACAAAATGCCAATCACTTCCCCAATTTCCAGAACCGTTTCATTTACTGGGGCTGTTAGCCCTGTGCCCTTTCACAGAGAAATGAAATATACCCTCTAGACAGCAGCATTTATTCCAAGACGCATGCAGAGAGCCATCCTGCTGCAGATTTATGCTCTGAACTAACAGAGCGTTAGATGAGAGAACCTTGGTCAAATGTGGCAATCAAATTCCTGTTGGAGAAACAGCATTTATTTGGAGAAGTAATAAATAATTATCATCCTTTTATTTCGAAAGTCAGGTCTTGGGAAGCACTCAGGGCACTGTCAATCCTACGGAAAGCAATTCTAAAAATACACCAGTCCAACATGAATTATCAAAAGCCTCCTTCACTAAACAGCAAGGAAAAAAAAAGAGAAAAAGAAAAGAACATCACACAAGACTGAAAATGTAAAGCAATCTTTCACTCTTTTCCTTTTCTTTTCTTTCTTTTGTGGTAAATAAGCACACTCATCCTGACATTTCCTTTTCTTCTAGATCATTTCTTTATTAATATTTCGAGAAACAAGGTACTAAAGTTTGAATAACGTAGTCAATTAATAGTGATTTTTGGATGAGGTGCAATCCCAATCACCGTTATTAAGAAATGCCAACAGCTGTTTTAATCCCTTAATTTTTTTTTCTTTTCCCTTTTGAAAATAAAGGTTGCCTTAGCCGAAGCAATAAGACATTTTTAAATTGCTTTCTCCTCTAAGCTTCAGCATCTGAGAAAAGGCCAGGAGTTCACTGGAATTATACCAGGGAGAAATGTACTCCTAATGATTCACACTTAGGCCAGGTAGCACATATTCTCAGCCTACTTCACTTGAACACCCCTACTGCTAATTCTGCTGAGAGTCCACAAACTCAGTGATCTCCTGGCCAGCAAATGGAAGATTCCACTTGGGGTCTACATTGAATGAGTCAAGATTATGGTCCTCCCCTAACCACCTCTTACTAAATTATTGATTGGCTGGGTCTAGGTCACATGGGCTGACCCCAGCAAACTTGCAGAAGCAGCTGCAAGAATTTGTAAAGCTCCTTTTCTTACTCTCTCTATTCTTGGGAGCACTTACTTTGCCCTGCCTAGCCAACAGCATTCGAAGGACTGGTTTGCCCTCTCTTCAGCCCCCTGCAAGTTGTGGCAGCATTAGGGAACTAAGTTCCTGATCCAGTGTGAGCCTCCAGGATGACTCCTATGGCCAGTCATATAGAAGAGAAGCTATGATGAAGCCACAGCAGCAATAACTGTGGTATTACAAAGTTGTGGAAACCATGGTAGCAAAATGGATCACCGGTAACAATAATACCTACCTGACATTCATTATTGCTAATGCATTAAAACAACTTATAGAGCAGCATCACATCCAGCACCGCCAACGCTGACTAGCAGTGCTGGAGAGGCAATCTCATGCTAAGACTCTGTCTACTTTCCAGAGAAGGTGATGTGTCCTCAAAGGCATGGGGCATAGCAGAATTACCTTGACTATCTAGATAAGGTACTTAGAGGTTCCTTCCTTAGAGGTTTTTAAGGTCAGGCTTGACAAAGCCGTGGCTGGGATGATTTAGTTGGGGATTGGTCCTGCTTTGAGCAGGGGGTTGGACTAGATGACCTCCTGAGGTCCCTTCCAACCCTGATATTGTATGATTCTATAATAATTATTTGGTGCCCAGCACTGTGCTATCTGAGCGCTGCACAATCTTTCATGTAGTTATCCTCAAAAAAAAACCCATGATGTAGGGCAGTGCTATTCTTCCCATTCTACAGATGGGGAACTGAGGCACAAACAGGCTAAATGATTGTCCCGGTTTGCCCACAGCCAAAGCTCACAAGTGAAACACCATCACTCCCTTCTGTTAACTGCCTGGAATTGCATCCATTCTTGACTTTGTCTCCAACGCTCTGCTTTGAAGACATTTGGTAAGAGACCCGCGGACTTGATTTCCTTTCGTTTTTAGCCAGTGGGAGCTATGTGGTGCGTGTCAGAACTAATCGCCCCCAAAAAAGTGAAAATTAGACGAGAGCAACTTGAGCAGAAACAAAGCAACTTTTTGTTCTAACAACTAGAATACACGTTTTGAGTAACTTTGCCTCTGGAAAGCAGGAGCAGCTACTTGAGTCCCTTTCTTCGCTTTTAACGGAAAAATGTGCGCTGTATAGGCCAGGACCATTGGGGGAATTTGTCAAACATGCTGCTTAGCTATAAAGTGCAGCCAAAAACCAGGGATGTTTACAACAACATTGACCCTGCCGTTCTTCTGAACGTATTGGGAGGAGGCACAGCAGGCTGCACAGATGTATTTGTTACTCGCTGTTCTGCATCAGTACAATAATGCTTTAGTGTCAAGATTAGCCCCCTTTCCTTCCAGTTGGAACAAAAGAATTTCTCGTATTGCACTGCATACACCACTGCCGTGTTGCCAACGCTCCCAAGGTTTGTTGGGTAAAGCCCCAGCTCTGGAGTAATGGGACTGCATCAGCATCCCAGCTTTCATTTTAAAAATAAGTTTCTAGCCCTTCATGACTGCAGATAAAAGCTTGGAAACAGGATCAAAAACCAGAAGGCAAATAAAAAGAAGCCAATATCTATTTTTCAAAAATCTCATGATTTTTAAGCCATTCTCATAATTGTGGTGGCCTGACTCATGAGCTTTGAACGCTTCGAGTTGGCAATACTGTCAATCATGTGGCTTTAGTAGCTAACTCAGCCTTAGAACAGCTAATGAATTCACAGGACAACTATTCAAAAGCACTTTAAATGAAGGCAATCAACTTGAAACCCAGGCCATTAGGAAAGAGGTTATCCATGATTCTCAGGTCCTCCACCTGTCCTGGATCCCCATGCCAACATGCTGTGTTAGCATCACATTTTCCTCTCCCAGGAAAGACCCACACAACCAGAGGAAACTGATTATAGGCTCAATTCACCATTGCCCTAAACTTTGCATAGTCAGTCCATCACACTAGTGCAAAGTGGGTGTTTAACGCTAAGAAATCAGTAGGACAGTGTTTTACACATGTGTAAATGACTGCAGAAGGTGCAGCGCAAAGAGAAAGGGGCCTGACTACACCCAAGGCAAACAAGCTAGGAAAGAGAATTAAGTTCTCTGACCTCCCTCGGCACACAATGTTCTTAAGCCCCTGATCCTGGGGTCCCCAGGACAATTATGCACTGCTTAATTTTACACACGTCAACAGTGCCACTGAAGTCACACTCACACGTGTGAAGTTAACAATATGTATATCTGTTTACAGGCTCGGGGCTTTTGGTGTCACATGTACAGTTAAAACACACACAGAGCAGTGATGTTTCAGTGAACAGTGGCTCTTTAAAACTAAGGGTTTTCCTTCAAAACCAGGTGTCTTCATTTTAAATACTGCTCAGCAGCTGTTAATCCTAACACTGCTGAATTACAGGAGAGACGCTTGTAAGATTATACCATGCTATGGGTTCACACGTTTGCAGGATTGAGAACCTATTTTTTATAGCACTTAGTGGGCCAGCTGTAGCTCAAAATGGCTTTACTTAGGTTTGTCATCAGTGCTATAAAGGGGTGGGGGACTACTGCAAGATATCTAACGTGGGATAGTTATCTTGCTGTAAAACCCTAGGCTTTGTCTTCATTGCTAAAAAACAAATGTTGGGTTTTACTGAGGTAAACTAGGCGAGGTGACCCACCGGTAGGTATATAGTGTGGACTGCACTAAGCTACCTCACGGTAAAAACTACAGAGCGCTTGTCTCCACCACAATTCTAGAACAGGATAGCTAATGCATGCTGGATGCCCTGCCATGAAAACACAGCTTTTTAAGCAGTGAAGACAGAGCCTTGCTTAAAGGGTGAATCCTCAGAGTTCTGACCACACTACATGTATTAAGACATGGCTCTGGACAGAAAGTGAGCTATTTTCGATTTCTACTCACTCGGAAGTGAGCTGTAGTTGCAGCTGTTACTATGGGCCACACGAAGAAAGCCAGGATAATAAGAGAGCCATACCCGGGAGTTATATGTGGCACTGCCCCGTACACGAAGGTGATTTATAGACCTTAACGTACTTTGAAAATTGCCAAGTACATGGACAAGTAAACATAAAATAAATAACAAAGTACATCTTGTGATGCAGTATCTCTTTCTTTAGAAATATCCCATATCACACTTGACATTCTAGTAAAAGTACTGCATTATGTTGTATAAAAGTGATGAAATCTTAGTCACAAGAGGCCTCACTGCAATGCCTGGCTACTAAACCTTCAGTGAGAAGTGAGGTGAGAGCAATAGGGGGTTTATTTAAAAGCGGCCTACCAATCATTTTTCAAAACAAAAAAATGGGGCTTACCATCCTTTGCTTGCTAAGGTGTATAAAGAAGGCCTGGTTTATTTGAACTGCCTGCTTTTTCCTTAGAAGTATCAGGAATATCAGCTTTGCTCTGTCCCTAGCTCTAATGGAGAGCCTTTGGGAAGTCTCCAGGATGTTTAGTGCCAACCGCTTAGCTGAGGGTGACGAATCTTTAACAAAGACTTCCTCTATTCAAAATGTTACTTAGTCACTGACATTACATAGGCATTAACAAAACCCCACTTTTTAACAGCTTGACTGAAAGTCCCTCCCACATTTAATAGCTCAACAGTCACTCTCTTGGCTCTTGCCATCTCACCGTTTTGCTGTTTTGCCAGCCATTGTGGAGTCTGCCAGCCAAGAACTGGAGCTGTTAGTGTGAAAACCAGATTTTGGGGAAGAGTTTTGGGCCATCTTTATACGCGAAAAAGGCGACAAATTAATTTTTTTTTCACTTTGGAAGTCACCTCTAAGAAATGTGTGATCTGCAGATTAGTCAGGGAGAGTCTATTGTATTTCAGACAGGAGCCTGACAGGTAGTGACAGAAACTCGGGGGATCTGGCTACTGACTGAGTAGTGTCCATCGGTGGCTTGAAACCCCTAGGACATCAGCCTGTGTGATGGGGTGAAAGGAGGAGGCCACCCTGGGTTCAGTGCTGCTGCCTCCATGGACAGGCTATTGCAAGGAAGGATTTGAGATGGTAGGCACGCACCCCATGAGAAATACTTTGAAGTATTATCTCAGTCACTCTGCTAGCTGTAATCCAAGTATAGGATTGGGGGTTTTTTGGGGGGGGGGTTTGTTGTTTGTTTTTTAAATGAAGACATCAGGATTGAATGCAGCTGAATACAGTTTAACTACAAGGGTGGCCCAAGACAATGCTTATGACCTGTGGCTAAGATGGGTTTCAGCCACAATGTCCGAAATGTTGCTGGACTTTTTCTCACTTTGCAGCAAAACTGCATTCCACGCCAGTTCAGCTGCACCCACAATTAGCAGCAGGTGTTTTCTGACCAGGCTGTTGTGTCTCTCCCAAAACAGCCAGAATGGCAGAACACAGCTCTCTGGTTCTGGTTCACAGAGATCACCTGACATAAGGCAGTTAGCAGGCAGATGCCATAGGACAGTAGTGCATCCACGCAGTACGGCAGGTGTCAGGCTAAGTCAGAGAATTCTAGTCTGTGAATTGCTCTGGGTGGAGCATTTGGCAAGGCCACCGCTGCCTTCTTTCGTTGTGTTAGGACATGTGATCCTTACAGGCCACGTGACCGACTGGCTGAATACTTTGAAACACTGAACATTAATAATTAAATAGCAATACGACAGAAGCACTTAGAGGCTCCAATCTGCGTGAAGCCTCCATCGCTCCAGGCCCTGAGGAGACCCAGAGACTGCCCTGGCAAACATACAGTCGGAGAAGCTGAGTGCTGCAGGGCCAGGAGTGGAAAGATCAGAGAAATGTTTAAACACCAAGGCATCCTCTCCAGGTAGAGTGTCTTTGTCTCCAGCTTCACAAGTATTTCCTGCCATACAGCTTTGCAATCAGTAAATCCAAATCAAGCACTACACACCGTGCTGGGCAGCTCCCCACTATGCCCCATCCCAGTTCCTTACCACCACAACCCTATGACTTCTCTCCAGCACATCCTTCTTTTAAGGCAATGAGCCTACAGAGGCTCAGCTGCACTTTATTGGAAGTCAACGAATGGCTACGCAGGTGGTGTCGGAGAGAAGGCTTTGGATTCTTTGACCATGGGATGGTGTTCCATGAAGGGGGAGTGCTGGGCAGAGACGGGCTCCATCTTACGAAGAGAGGGAAGAGCATCTTTGCGAGCAGGCTGGCTAACCTAGTGAGGAGGGCTTTAAACTAGGTTCACCGGGGGAAGGAGACCAAAGCCCTGAGGTAAGTGGGAAAGCGGGATACCGGAAGGAAGCACAGGCAGGAATGTCTGTGAGGGGAGGACTCCTGCCTCATACTGGGAATGAGGGGCGATCAACAGGTTATCTCAAGTGCTTATATACAAATGCACAAAGCCTTGGAAACAAGCAGGGAGAACTGGAGGTCCTGGTGATGTCAAGGAACTATGACGTGATTGGAATAACAGAGACTTGGTGGGATAACTCACATGACTGGAGTACAGTCATGGATGGTTATAAACTGTTCAGGAAGGACAGGCAGGGCAGAAAAGGTGGGGGAGTAGCACTGTATGTAAGGGAGCAGTATGACTGCTCAGAGCTCCGGTACGAAACTGTGGAAAAACCTGAGTGTCTCTGGATTAAGTTTAGAAGTGTGTGCAACAAGAGTGATGTAGTGGTGGGAGTCTGCTATAGACCACCAGACCAGGGGGATGAGGTGGATGAGGCTTTCTTCCGGCAACTCACGGAAGCTACTAGATCGCATGCCCTGATTCTCATGGGTGACTTTAATTTTCCTGATATCTGCTGGGAGAGCAATACAGCGGTGCATAGACAATCCAGGAAGTTTTTGGAAAGCGTAGGGGACAATTTCCTGGCGCAAGTGCTAGGGGAGCCAACTAGGGGGGGCGCTTTTCTTGACCTGCTGCTCACAAACCGGGTAGAATTAGTGGGGGAAGCAAAAGTGGATGGGAATCTGGGAGGCAGTGACCATGAGTTGGTTGAGTTCAGGATCCTGACGCAGGGAAGAAAGGTAAGCAGCAGGATACGGACCCTGGACTTCAGGAAAGCAGACTTCGACTCCCTCAGGGAACAGATGGCCAGGATCCCCTGGGGGACTAACATGAAGGGGAAAGGAGTCCAGGAGAGCTGGCTGTATTTCAAGGAATCCCTGTTGAGGTTACAGGGACAAACCATCCCGATGAGTCGAAAGAATAGTAAATATGGCAGGCGACCAGCTTGGCTTAATGGTGAAATCCTAGCGGATCTTAAACATAAAAAAGAAGCTTACAAGAAGTGGAAGGTTGGACATATGACCAGGGAAGAGTATAAAAATATTGCTCGGGCATGTAGGAAAGATATCAGGAGGGCCAAATCGCACCTGGAGCTGCAGCTAGCAAGAGATGTCAAGAGTAACAAGAAGGGTTTCTTCAGGTATGTTGACAAAAAGAAGAAAGCCAAGGAAAGTGTGAGCCCCTTACTGAATGAGGGAGGCAACCTAGTGACAGAGGATGTGGAAAAAGCTAATGTACTCAATGCTTTCTTTGCCTCTGTTTTCACTAACAAGGTCAGCTCCCAGACTGCTGCGCTGGGCATCACAGAATGGGGAAGAGATGGCCAGCCCTCTGTGGAGATAGAGGTGGTTAGGGACTATTTAGAAAAGCTGGACGTGCACAAGTCCATGGGGCCGGACGAGTTGCATCCGAGAGTGCTGAAGGAATTGGCGGCTGTGATTGCAGAGCCCTTGGCCATTATCTTTGAAAACTCGTGGCAAACGGGGGAAGTCCCGGATGACTGGAAAAAGGCTAATGTAGTGCCCATCTTTAAAAAAGGGAAGAAGGAGGATCCTGGGAACTACAGGCCAGTCAGCCTCACCTCAGTCCCTGGAAAAATCATGGAGCAGGTCCTCAAAGAATCAATCCTGAAGCACTTACATGAGAGGAAAGTGATCAGGAACAGTCAGCATGGATTCACCAAGGGAAGGTCATGCCTGACTAATCTAATCGCCTTTTATGATGAGATTACTGGTTCTGTGGATGAAGGGAAAGCAGTGGATGTATTGTTTCTTGACTTTAGCAAAGCTTTTGACACGGTCTCCCACAGTATTCTTGTCAGCAAGTTAAGGAAGTATGGGCTGGATGAATGCACTATAAGGTGGGTAGAAAGCTGGCTAGATTGTCGGGCTCAACGGGTAGTGATCAATGGCTCCATGTCTAGTTGGCAGCCGGTGTCAAGTGGAGTGCCCCAGGGGTCGGTCCTGGGGCCGGTTTTGTTCAATATCTTCATAAATGATCTGGAGGATGGTGTGGATTGCACTCTCAGCAAATTTGCGGATGATACTAAACTGGGAGGAGTGGTAGATACGCTGGAGGGGAGGGATAGGATACAGAAGGACCTAGACAAATTGGAGGATTGGGCCAAAAGAAATCTGATGAGGTTCAATAAGGATAAGTGCAGGGTCCTGCACTTAGGATGGAAGAATCCAATGCACCGCTACAGACTAGGGACCGAATGGCTAGGCAGCAGTTCTGCGGAAAAGGACCTAGGGGTGACAGTGGACGAGAAGCTGGATATGAGTCAGCAGTGTGCCCTTGTTGCCAAGAAGGCCAATGGCATTTTGGGATGTATAAGTAGGGGCATAGCGAGCAGATCGAGGGACGTGATCGTTCCCCTCTATTCGACACTGGTGAGGCCTCATCTGGAGTACTGTGTCCAGTTTTGGGCCCCACACTACAAGAAGGATGTGGATAAATTGGAGAGAGTCCAGCGAAGGGCAACAAAAATGATTAGGGGTCTAGAGCACATGACTTATGAGGAGAGGCTGAGGGAGCTGGGATTGTTTAGTCTGCAGAAGAGAAGAATGAGGGGGGATTTGATAGCTGCTTTCAACTACCTGAAAGGGGGTTCCAAAGAGGATGGCTCTAGACTGTTCTCAATGGTAGCAGATGACAGAACGAGGAGTAATGGTCTCAAGTTGCAATGGGGGAGGTTTAGATTGGATATTAGGAAAAACTTTTTCACTAAGAGGGTGGTGAAACACTGGAATGCGTTACCTAGGGAGGTGGTAGAATCTCCTTCCTTAGAGGTTTTTAAGGTCAGGCTTGACAAAGCCCTGGCTGGGATGATTTAACTGGGAATAGGTCCTGCTTCGAGCAGGGGGTTGGACTAGATGACCTTCTGGGGTCCCTTCCAACCCTGATATTCTATGATTCTATGATTCTATTAGCTCAGCTGCACTTTATTAGCTCAGCTGGTAGAGCTGCCTCCGATAGGTATTCAGCCCTAGAACTGCTTTTGGCCAGCAGGGCAAAGCCCCCCTCATAGGCACAGAGAGCATGGGATCCCCTCCAAGAGGTGCCAGAAGACTTGGACACCTTATAACACTGAGAAATATATGAATAGTGAGGGAGACAGTAAAATAAATATACATTTTACAGGCATTTCTCACCCACCCTTCAATTGTATAACTACATAAAGACTTGATTAAATAGAGTGATTAAATGACTTGCCCAAGGTTGCATAGTGAGCAGTGGCAGGGCTAGGAGAGTGAACTCAGCCTAAAGTAAGCTGGTGCCACCCCACTGCAAGTCCTTGGGCCAAAGCCAGGGCTATCACATTGGGGGGCAGAGAGAAGGGGCTGACATGCTATTTACAAGTTTCTCAAAAACTAGGAGCAAGTATGCATTGCAAAGTAACATAACTTGCACCAATCTGGCTCCAGTGGACATGCCAAGTGAATGTAACTTACACATCGAGGGAGCGTGACAGGAAAAGCAGTGAGGATGTGGATGGAAGCAGCTCACCCATATCAACTTTACCTCACACTCTCCTGTTTATGTCCCTGTGGAATTTGTTTTCCCAAGTCCCAGCTCCTATTTTCCTCTCCAAACGCTTTACAATGCCCCCTCTCCATTGTAGCTGCTACTGGATGGCTTTGAAGCCTACCTGAGTGATCCTACAAAAGAAAAGCCTTTACAGCCCGACCCACGTCAGGACGGATCTCTTCCCCATCTTCATTCTACTTCTCAAAATCACATGACTGAAAATAAGGTGAGCTGCTCTGAGTTAGCTGAACCAGATAAATGTGCTGGCTTCAGAGACCACCATATGAGACTCAGCGGGGCTTTACATGGTTTTTGTTCCTGTCAGTAGCTTGGCAATAGGAAGACACCCTATTTCCCCCTGCCACTCTTATCAGAAACTATAGCAAATAAGGTATGGGACCACTTTTTTATATATAAATCAGGCTGAAGCAAGTGCAATTCACCACCCCCAATAAAAACAGCCCTGCTTTCAGGAAGGGGTATTTCCAACAGCATTAACTATAATCTTCAGCTCAGTTATAAGAGCCTGTCAATAAAAATCTCTGCTGGAATGTTCGGTTGCCAAGATAAAGAAGGTGTTATCTGCGGCTAATCTCCAGTTACTTTGCTCCCAAGACTGGGGTGCATGAGACGAAGGAGGAACCATTAACTGGGGCAAATGCAATTTGGAAACTGACCAAGTTATGTACAGGATGCTCAAACCACAGCATAATACTCAGAGCACTTAAGGGGAAGATTGAAACGATGATGAGTCTCCAGGTTTCCATTACCCAGATCTGTGGCCAGATCCTAGATGATGAATTGGCTGGTCTCAAGAGACGGACGAGGATTAAGGGGCAATGGGAATAGAAAATAAACCAGAATTTGAGCAGAAAAGGACCAGTGAAATAATTGTGAAACACAGCAGCAGGCATTCTTGCTCGGTTGGTGTTAAATGAAACTTGTGGCACAGATTTTGATCCCAACTTCCCAGCAAATGTTTTCAAAGCTCGGTGATGTTACGACTCTCCTTTGAATTGGTGAGAATGTTAGAGGAAAAACAAGAGAGGTGCTGAAGATGCAAAGAAAGTCTTTAAAAACAGTGATGAGAATGGAAGATTGGCTATTGCCCTCTGTGGTGGAAATGAGAACTGGGATGGATTCTGGCCTATCTGCAAAATCCCACAGAAAGGAATGATGGGTATGGGAACTAGAAATCCAGACGCTTCCAGCTGCAGGTGTGATTGGTATATATTAACATGGCAACAACAGTGTTGACATGAGCCTGCGTTCTGACCTGATCATGCCCCATCCTCAGCCTCCCCGCTCCATTGCAGATTATCCCGGCCAGAGGCAAGAGCCATCGCTTAGACTATGTCTACCCTGCAATTAAGCTCCCGCGGTTAGCCCATGTCAGCTGACTTGGACTTGCGGGGCTCAGGCTGCGGGACTGTAAAACTGTGGTGTAGACATTCAGGCTTGGGCTGGAGCCCAAGCTCTGGGACCCTCCCCGCTTGCGGCCCCTTGATCCAGCTCTATCCTGGACTGCCCCCTCGACAGCTCTGGCTGTGGCAAATGGGCAGAGCATGTGCAGCTTTGAAGGAGCGGGGACTCAGTTTTGCACTGTAAATCTCTCCCTAGCTGTGACTCCCCCTAGTGACAGGAATTTTTCCCGGTACTCCTTCTTCAAGATCTCATCGCTACTGCAAGTTAAAATGACTGCCCGTTGGAGATTTAGTGCAGATTGCGTTACGGACAGGTGAATGTCCCTTTCATTCAACTCTTCACCTTTCCCACATGCTTTGCATGTTATTGTGGCTGATACCAAAGTTAAGCTCTAACATGGGGGGAGGGATAGCTCAGTGGTTTGAGTGTTGGCCTGCTAAACCCAGGGCTGTGAGCTCGATCCTTGAGGGGGCCATTTAGGGATCTGGGGCAAAAATTGGGGATTGGTCCTGCTTTGAGCAGGGGGTTGGACCTAGATGACCTCCTGAGGTCCCTTCCAACCCTGAATGTCTATGATTTATCTATGATATGCTGGCTCTATGCCTGCTGCTCTTAAAAGATTTTTGGAGTTCTAGCAGGAAGTGCATGCAGGCCAGCACTAGGACTGCTATTCATATGAAGCAGAAGGCTAAGATCCTGTGTTTTAGTGGTCCTACATGTTCGCTTGTTGGTACTTGCCTTTGTATTTAAAAAAAAATGTGGAGAAACTAAAGTTCTTGCTTAGCGCTATTTCCCAGGAACCCCAGACTGGTGTCATTAGGCCAGTCAGTGTTGTAAATAAATGTGTTTACATTTCCATGCAAATGAACTAGCATCAATCAACATTAAAGCTCAGAAATCAAGCTGGGAATGCAGAGTTAACCTGAAAACTCAGCTCTAATTCTGCCCCCTTGTGCTTAACCAAAAAAAGGCCATGAGCCCAACATATATAAAACTCTGCAGCTCACCCTTAATGGGAACTATATTTTAGATCTAAACAAGATGACAATGTCCCTTTAATACACTTGTGATACACACTTTTCAACCAAATATAACATGGGGTAGTGTAGGGAGGAATAAATGGCTCATAGTTGAAGGATCTGAATTGATCTACTTGATCAGCAAAGATTTAGAATCTGGATAATTTCCATAGAACATCCATGTGTTGTTTAATTTCCATTTAAGTGTCCTGGGGTTTATTTGGAATCCCTCCAGCATCCTGCTGACACATTTAAATGTCAGGAGATGATCTGCAAGACAAGAGTAGAATCCTGCGTGGCATGAACTGATCCTGAAGTGTCAAACATGTCATACCCGATAGGGTGTTTTAAGAGTCTAGAAAGGAGCCATAGGCCTGGGAGTTGTCTGATGTGGAAAGAAGGCTAGGATCAAAGCCATGGAGTTGGAACGAGTGCTGCTTGCATTTCCCCCCACCCTCTCGGGACTCTTGCTATAATTATGATAAAGAGAGCGCACAATGACATTTATGCCGGTGTGTCAGTAGACTGCACTAGGCGGCATTAGGTTTTACAACTAAAAAATTGAGAAAAAGTGAATGTAGAATTTTAAAGGACTTTTTAAAATGCTTGAGAGCCAAGGCTTTACTCTTTATACATTTCATCTAAAAGAAGCAACTAAGGTGTAGGTCCATCAGTGGAATACTTACTGCCACAGCTTATCATCTGGCAGACAGAAAAATAGCATCAAGACACCTCTAATAGTTATAAACCAGTGGTGTTAAGCAACTGGCCTTTTAGGAAAAAGAAAAGGAGTACTTGTGGCACCTTAGAGACTAACCAATTTATTTGAGCATTAGCTTTCGTGAGCTACAGCTCACTTCATCACTTCATCACGAAAGCTTATGCTCAAATAAACTGGTTAGTCTCTAAGGTGCCACAAGTACTCCTTTTCTTTTTGCGAATACAGACTAACATGGCTGTTACTCTGAAATCAGGCCTTTTAGGGTTAGTTCTGGCCCACCTGATAGAGTTATCCAGCCTGCATTGCACATTCAGATGCAGCCTCTCATTTAAAAACAAAGATCCAGGTCCCCAGTTGGTTTCAATTGGTATCGTTCCATTGTAAGCAATGGGGCTATGCTGATTTGCACCAGCTGAGGAGCTGACCTAGCATTTCGGTTTCTAACCCTTGTTGAGAGGACATCTCGCTGCATGTGAGCCAGTGTCAACAGCCTGAAACAGGGGGAAAAGGAACCCTGTCTCCATTTCACTGGGCTGACCAGAAATACACTGAGGTCTGACTTTCATCAGGGGCAGCTGATCAATACAAAGATATTGTTAAATTGGGAGCAGTGGAGGTCAGGACAACTGAGCTGACAATAAATGGAACAGAGAGCTTTAGATAGGTGAAAAGAGTGACAAAACTGGGATTTCAGGGTAAATAAGCAGAGCTCCCTTGAGTTCAGAGGAGCTTCATCAATTTGAAGGCCAAATTAGGAAGGCTTCAGGACCCGGACGATAGATTTGCACAGCCTTTGATCCTGATTAGGTGCTACGGTAATATAAGGCATGTTTTCAAGTGCAAAACGCTACAATACAGAATACTGAACAGCATCTTCCTATCACAATAAATGCACCTCTCAACCCGCCCAAACAATTAAAACTGCATTTTAGAGTCAGATATTTTGAAGGTTTAGCAACACGTAGTGCCACTGACTCTTTGAGAGAGATTTTAAAGTGGCAAAAATGAGCTCTCTACCTGGTCCCAACCTTTTAGACTTGGAAATCAAGCTAGTCTGATCCCTGTATGAATCCACTGCTATTATCAAGGCCAGTACCAAATAGGACCTTTCTGGAGTCAGCTAGCCAGCCAGTTAATTGGGGCACATTTTGAAAGCTAACAAGAAGGGCCGGCTGTACCTGCATGCACAAGGGAACCTAAGAGGGATAATTACTAGGTAGTTTCTTTCCATGAGGGCCTAAAATGTCCATATATTTGTAACAGTCACTCAACAATTACAGGGTTGTTACTGTGGTATTAGCCCATACACTGCCTCCTCCTGATGTGCATTAGAAGCTGTGCTTCAACCTTTTCTCCAGGCTGTGACTGTCCGCACTGTTGGGCTGTGGCACCTTTCCTCGGGTAGCCTTTTGTTGACTTTGGTGAACCAGGCTAGTTCTTCAGCTGCAGCTGAGAAGGGGTGGGAGATGCAAAGGTAGCTCCAAGTCCCAGTCCTGCAGCTTGGGGGCTGACCTAATTTAGAGCAGCTTGGGGGCTGCTCTAAATTCTGCTTAGCTGCCCACGCCCCCAAGGGACTATTCTAGCAGCCAAGAACTGCCAGAGCACGGCAGCACTATTCCTACACCCCCTTTTTCCAGGTTAACCCCCTACACAGTGGTCTGGGAGGGGATGGTGTGGGGTCACTACAGAGGCTCTATGCCATTTGGTGAACCCCCTTACTTAGGGGGAATCCTGGGTGGACTGTTAAGCCAGCTTTACAGCCCCTTTGCACAGCCAAAGCACACAGAGAGGTCAAGAATCTCGCCCAACATCCTCATGGGAGATCATCCAGCATGTATGTTTTGTATCAGAATAGTCAATAAAATCAAGCAGATTGCTACAATCCTGGGCTTTAATGACTGGCAGGCAACAGCAAGTTGGACTTTCTAAAGCAAGGAACACTGGACTGTCTCAGATGAGAACCTGCCTTATTTAAATGTGGGTATGTTTTGTTTCGAACACTATCATGAGTCAGACACTCCCGTTACAGAGAAGAGTCTCGAGTTACGGATGTGCAGGCTAGATACGTTTAGAAAGACCTCTCTAGCCACTGGTTGCATTTACTTTCTCCCTAGTGTGGTTCATGCACCTCTTTTTAACCAACATGACTATAACCATCCCCCGAACTCTGAAGCAGCGCTAGGGCGACTAGCCTCTGAACCATCACAGGATCTCAAGATGTCAGAATGTGTAAATCCCTGCAAGTATCCGAAGCCGGAGGAACGGTTGTGGGTGCTCACATGCTATGACTAATGGCAGTGAAGAGACGAAAAAATGCCTTTATCAAGGAGCCCATAGCAAGCTCATAATTACTGGAAGTTATGAAAACATTACACTCCAGCTAGCACAAACTATAGGCTACTTTTTGGACGGCACGTCTTCGCTAATCCAAACCGAAAGGGACCCCATCGTATTCAAAGCAGCCCTTTAAGAATCCAAGTGGCTCTGAAACCTTACCAGAGTTAAAACTGCCTTGGCAGGCAGGGCTGGCTGCTGGGTTGCTGAGTTGTCACTGGTTCACTCTTCATCCAGAACCTGGGGGAAATTTCCCTCCCCAACCGCAGCACTGGGCTGGCATTTTGAAAGCTGTCTTGTCATCACAGTAATGAGCTCAAGATCCTGGTTTGATCCAACTTGCCAGGATTCAGTGCAGACTGAAGAATCCAGCCTGGAAATTGTAGCTCTTCATGTCAAGCCGGACTGTCCTTAATGACAGCTGAGTTGTAGAGAGAGAGAGAATTGGACTATGGTCTTCCAGTGCCTTCCCACAATTCCCCCTGAAGGATGGACAAGCTCTCCTGGCCACAAGAATTCTGGTGCATCTCAGCACAAAGAAGCATGGGCTACGCCCCCACGCATGCTGTGCAGATGCTTGCCTCCGGGTTAGGATAACCCAGGCGCTCAGACCTGGTGCCAATCATGGTGTAGTAACACCATGACCTAAAAGGGCCCCCCCGGCTATTTTTTCCTCTCTGAAACTACTCCGGAACACCTGACTCAGGTTTTGCTTGCATAGGCAGGGAGGTACAGGCTGTTAGCAGGAGTGCAGAGGTAGGCAAAGATCTGCAAACTCCTCCTAGAACCTGTTTTGCCCAGAAAAAGGTAACAGTGTTACACATGAGCTCAGAGTGCATCACACCACCAGCAAACCACCCCAATTCCTAATTACATGGCATTTGCTAATGAAGGGCACGTTTTCACTGCAGGGATAACTTGGGTGATCAGCACCCAGGTCTGAGCACCCAAGTTAGCCTAGCCTGGGTGCAAGCTGACGCACTGCAAAGCCCTGCCCACATCACTTTGTCCTCACTGTCACTGCGCTCCTCTGTGGATGTTGCTCAGATTTCTGGGGGGTACATCCCACAGTCTTTGTGCTGCAGTAAGCGGATTCTTTCCCAGTGAGTTGTGGGAGACCTTGTCTGTCTATCTTGTGGGAAGGCACTGGAAAACAGTCAGCACCCAAGTGATTTACGTGTATCCTCACTGCAAAGCAGGCGGGTTATCCACCTGAGTTAAAGAGGCACCCGGACTCCAGCCCACACCCCTAAGATACAACAGCTAGCTCGGGCTGAAAGCACCACTAAATTTGGGTGAAAGAGGTGTGTGTGTAGGTGGGAAGGAGGTGAAAAGCAACACCCAGATAAGAACCTGAGTTCACTCTGCAGTGAAGACACACTTTAAAAACCTAATTCAGCACTCACGGAGGCCAAACGGGCTCAAGTCAGTGGAAGTTTCACCTGCACTAAAGATGCAGGATTGGGCCCAGACATCAGTAAAAAAGTTTTCACCAGCATGTTGTGTAGAAAGTCCTGATGTGTTCAGTGGTGCATTTATACAGGATTACGGTTGTCTTTTAGTTCACAGAGCTTCTCATGTAAACAACAAGGGAAAACAGTAAAACACCATCAGTCCTCACATAAAGTCCAGATATGAATGATTCCTTGAGGTCTAGACCAAACTCTTAGAAATGCAAGTGAGGAGCCCAGTGGAAGAGCATGGAACAGAACTGATATAATGTGCTGCATTCCCTTACGCACATGCTAACGACACCGCAGAGATTTGTATTACATGCTGAACAGACTCCTGAATGTGCTTGTTTGCTCACCTGAACCAAATATGCTTTGAAACATGTCTGCTTAAAAGGAGTTTAGAACACCTCGCACTGCCAAAATGCTGCATTCCTCATTCCGGTGAGTTTACGGGCCAGCGACGAAGCAATGCATGGATGTTGAAGAACTCCGAGCTCTCCTCAACAGGGAAGAATGATACACTGCTGCCACCATGAACCATAGCCATCCACAGGGTCTCTGTCTCTGCAATTCTGAGACCCTTGAGTTATGAAACCTCACCTCAGATGACACCAAACAAGGACAGCGATCATCTCAGCAAGAACAGAACAGTTGGCTGTGCATTAGGAAGGGTTAAGATAAGAAGACTTGCTGGTAGCAAAAAATTTTGTTTGACAAAAATCAGTCGGATTCAATGCAAAATTTCTACAGTTGGGGCACCAGCAGGTTTAAACTTCTGCAGCTCTTATGGCCTGCAAAGATCTGCCAACATTTTTCACATTCATTCTTTTAGGGCACTTTGAAGAAAGAAGTGCAAATGACACATACGAGGATCAAACAGGATGAAAATCAGCCATGTACCAGTGAGTGCACTGAGAGTACAGCTTCTGTGAAAAACAGACATGCGGAACCCTCCAAAAAAACCCAAAACAGGTTAACAGAGAAATACACAAAAGCTGCCCAAACAAAGTTCTTCACTGGAATGTTCCCTTAATCCTTTTAGCAGATGCCCTACATAAACCAAACCTGAAGCCGTACATTTTCAGCCAAGAATTAATTCAGGTTCTGGCCAAATGTAGCAATCCTGCTAATCCTATTAGAACAGTGTAACCAGATTGTGAGAAATTTACAAGGCCGGCTACATAAATCTGCCCTAACACGGTTCTATGACAGGATTGTGATTCCAATAAATCTCAAACCTAAACATTGTTATACACTTGGCGTTGTTGACGGTACTAGATTTAAGTGGCATGGATTGCCTCGCCAGCCTCTCACTGGTTTCAAATTTCATTGTCAACTGGGGAAAGCTGCTCCCAAATACTTGTCTGTTCACATTTGACCTTTGTACGCTTAGCAAAGATAGCGCTAAGCCTCAAGCAAAGGGAGGAGGAGTTCTGAAAGTTCTAATTGGGATATTGTCTAACACAGGCTTAGATCAACTGACATGCTCCTCATCCAATTCCAAGCTCCATTCTCATTTCCCCAGTGGGTAAACTGAGTCAGAAAGCTACCTGATGCCTCAGTGTTTATATTCCTAGTTTTATGTAGTCTGCAAGTCAGCTGCGGACTTGTGCTTGCACCATTTTGTCTGCCAACGCAGAAGCTATTCTTTTGAAAGTGGCACCAAAGTTACCTAGAAGCGATCAGTGCCATGCAGCTCAGAGCACCCCAACTGTTTTCCTACTAAGCACATCACGTCTGAGTATAGGAGCCCAGGAGAGAAGGCAGATGTGACACACACAGACACACTCACAGGCAGTACAGCATGGTACAGTGTTTAAAATCCCATTTTAAACCATCTCAGGGCCAGGGCGGTGATGCCATGGGGGTCTGGATCCCAGGCTCATTCCCTGAGACAGCAGGAGCTGGGAGCACGGTCAAATCTCGGAGGAGAAGAAAGGCCCTTATGCCGCTCTAGCGACGCCCTCTGGTGCTCACAAGGAGTGCCATGGGGAGGCTCCAGAAAGAGCAGCATCTTGCTGGAGGGAAGGTGGCTGTACTGTGAGGTCCTCACGGCAGACAGGAGCCCCCCTCCCCCACACACAGAAACACTTGCCACAAGCGGCCTGACAGGTGGTACCTCAGGCTGGGCCCTGCATCCGGCAGCCCTGGACCAGCAACACCTGCATCTACTGCAGATCAGGGCATGGGACAGTGTGCACTTGGCTATGGATCAGGAGGAACTAGACTTCCAGCAGCATGCAGACAATACCCGAGTTTAGATCACCTTCACCGCACACCACCTCCCAGCTCTCCGAGGGCTGGGTGGAGATCTCCCCCAGAGGGAGAGTACCTGGCTGAGGCTGCATGCTGGGAAGGTGGAGGTGATGCTGAGAGGGGAGAGGAAACCGCTGTAAAGCACTTGCCGTATATATAACGCCACCCTCTACTGAGGGTGTCTGCCCTCAGGTTGTTAGGGTAGTCAGTTTGCAGCCTTGATGTCCACTACTGCTGGACACCCAACCAGCAAGGCCCTCAAACACTGCTGTTATTCCCTACCTATGAGTGGCTAGGAAACTGCTGCTCTGTGGGTCAGATTCAGTCGCAGCCACAGTGAGCCACACAATCATGACTTCCAGGATGGATTACTGCAATTCTCTGCACCGAGGTAGGAGACCACTGATCTTAAAAAGCACTCCATTTGGTTCAGGACACATCATCCACTGCCCAGCACTGCAGGCTGCAGAAAGCACTTTGCCTCTATGCTCTGCTCCTATCACATGCTCCCTTTAATTAACAGGTCACATTTGAAGTTCCAGCCCTCACCTTCAGAACCCTCTGTTGAATAGGCCTAAATTACGCCAGGGACTGTGTCACCTTGTACCATCATCCCCCCTGACCCCCTCCTGCCCCCCCCCCACACACACACCATCCAGTGGCTCTGTGCATTCCCTGGGGTACTATCAATCCCAAGGCGAGGCTTGTAAATGGAGCAGACAGAGTTTTCCCACTGACTGGCCCATCAGCCTGGAACTCATTGCCAGAAGAGATGAGAATGACCCAAATGTCAGTGCCTGCAGAGCAACATGCCTGAGCCATGTTGTCTCTGACTGAACATTCCCGTAGTGTCTCCACTGACAAAACCCCCACAGCGGAGCCCAGCCCTGATGACAGAGAAGAAAGGGAAAATCGTATCTTGATCATTCAGTCCTGTTGGGAGTTGGTCAGGTGGCACAGTGATGGGTGCTCTGTGGGAATGTAAGGGAGAGAGAAAGAGAGAGAGAGAGAGAAGCAATTGTTGTCTCACATGTTCTGAAGACTGTGTTTCTACTATGCAAGTGTTTGGTGTGCCAAGTTAATTATTAATTTTAATCAGGAAATACAGTTCATCAAAAACTAGTTTCTCAACTGAACAAGTACAAATGTCATCCTGGCAGCTTTAGATGTGAACAATTCAAATTTACACAAAAGCAAAATGTGCAGAGTTGGTCATTTTGAAGTCTTTCCACAGAATCCAAGATCTCATTTAAAACAAACAAAGCGTCTAGCCCTTCTGAATGCAGAGACTGCAAATCAGTGACTGCATTCCTCTTACGCTGAGGCAGAGGTGCAAACTATCAAATTTAGTTAATAATGTCTTAATTGAAGTTTAAGTATGACAACATAAATTCAAACACTTAACCATTTCCCTTCTGAGACACCCAGATAATGCCCTGACTTCTGTGTCTAGACGTATAGGCTACGGGCTTATCTACACACCAACTGGAACCAAAATAACAGAATCTGTGTCACAGACATGCACTGAAATAACTAGAAGCCCTACTTCCTGATGTTCCAGTCGAATCAAGGAGGAATGGTTAAAATACAAGCACCTTGAAGCCACACCCGAGGTGCAGAACACTACAACATCCCATTCCAAATAGTGTCCTGTTTAATCTGTTCTCAAGTCTCCATAGTGAAGGGGCCTTTATCAGCAGCCTTGGTAGATTATTGCATCAGCCAATTTCTCGTAATGGCAAGACCATTCCCTTAACATCCAACCTAAACTATTCCTTCCTTAGCTTCAGGCCATGCATGGCTCCTTGATCTATCCTTTTCTGAGATCCTTTGTTTGAATTTCAGAGTAACAGCCGTGTTAGTCTGTATTCGCAAAAAGAAAAGGAGTACTTGTGGCACCTTAGAGACTAACCAATTTATCTGAGCATAAGCTTTCGTGAGCTACAGCTCACTTCATTGTAGCTCACGAAAGCTTATGCTCAAATAAATTGGTTAGTCTCTAAGGTGCCACAAGTACTCCTTTTCTTTTTGTTTGAATTGCTATCTCCAAAGGTAATGTTGCATTGTGGTCTTGTACAGTGGGAACTGACACAAAAGAGTTGAACGTGCCACCTTGGAAATGAAAGGCAAACGTTTTATTAATAAAATACCACTTTGGAGCCAGTGGATAAAAAGCCTTTTCTTCTGGCTTGGTATTGTAGATTTTGGATGGATCCAAAACAAAAAAAACTGAAGCCTAATACTTATTGACACCTCAAAGTTTAACGGTCTGGATCCAAATAATTTCTCAGCCCAACGTAGGCCCTGATTCTGCAATGACTGAAGTTTGCATCCTTACAGGGGATTGCACCAAGAGACACAATAAGCCCCAAAGGGGGAACTTTTAAACAAATGAGGTTAGAAATGGCATGAAGAGTGAAGGCAGGAAAATAAATGAGACAGACCAAGTGTGGTGACTGTTTCAGTCTTTTCACACTCCCAGAAGTTATACAGCGCTCAGAAAAAGCAAAAGGGATAAAAAAGACACAGAACACCACCACAGGGCTAAAAGCACTATATAGAGTATGTTCAAGCCAAAAGTATCATTTCAAAACAGGAGAGGCAGCCCAAATTAGTAAAGAACAGACGCCTTTGGCAAATACAGTATGACAGAGCCATAAAAATAATGATTAAGAGGAAGTAGGAAGAACAACCACAGCCAAAGAGCAAAACCTCTCGGAAAGCAAGGGCTAAATGATTTCTTTGCACCCCAAAGGATGGCAAGGAAATAGCTGCCCTAGATTTTCTCTTTGCAGTTCACGAAGATGATGCAATGTCAGAGATAGAGGTCTCAAAGGAGAACAATTCCCAACATTCAATTACAATACCAAGCCAGTGCCTAGGGGAAGAGTTCATCTGAGACTTCTGTGAAAACTGAAGAGTATAGGACTCAGCTACTAGACATGTATAATTCATATCAGGAGTCCCCTCATCCCCGATTCGAGGCCCAATCTGCCCACTCCAAAAAGAATGTATCAGGAAGGGAGGGTATTGAAACGCTGGTGTTAACTGGATGGGAGCTGAAAAAGGCTGGGGAAGAGAGCTATGGGGGGGGAAACAGGAGGAAGCAGCCAAACCTACACATAGACAACTGGGGAGAAGGGAGATGATGTGGCGAAGGGGAGGCTGGAGGATTAGGGGAAGGAAGCTGAATTGGAGCTGGTGGGCTCTTAGCAGAAGCCCTATCAACAAGCCAGCCAGCACTGCAACATCAAAGGGTTTCTGTGCTTCCAGAGTGCCACAATAACAGTGCAGAAACATGCAGGACTAAACACAGCTCCCTCTGGCACAAGAGACTAACACCGTACCTGTCCTTCAGAAAGGTGCTAAGGGTGACCCAGGGAGTTATAATTACAGGGTAGTACGAACAGCAATAAAAATAGTGCAGAGCAGCGAGCGGGGTTATAAAACACAGACTGCACAGGAGCGTAATACAATATGAACAAACTAGCAAGGCTTCTGTGTGGGGAAATCATGTCTCTCTGACCTGCCTGAATTCCATTAAAGTAATAAAAATCGCCTACAAAGAAGACAAGTGGGGGTGGGCCCTTGTTTGCTTTTCTGTCATGTATAAAAATTCGGTGGTAGTGGTGTGTGTATGTGTTTTTCGTTCTCTTTCTTTCTTTCTCCCCTGGAAGACTATATGGATAACTGCAGCACTAATAGGATCATAATACCTGGGTCCCCATTCAAGTGACACATGATTAGAGGAGGAGTGATTTCTAGTCAGCCTGTTAAAACCAAGATCTGTAATTAACACACAACTAACACAGCTGCCTGAACAAACAGTCATAACAAAGCTCTTGTGCTAAAGATGTACAGTATCAATAAAGGCCAAGAGTCCAAAAATCAACAGGCCCCTCGAAAAATACATATTATATATATCAAGAGACTGGCTTAAAAAACATGCGGTTTGGTTTTTTTAAATAATACATTTGGGCTTCTTTTTCTTTGCCTTCTGGAGTCTGAGCCTTCAGGGCACATTCTTGTCACATTTTCAAGCTTTTCTCTGCAACCACCAGGCTACACTGTGTTTGTCAAGGCAGGGGTCAGCAACCTGCAGCATGCTGATTTTTAGTGGCACTCTGCTGCCAGCCAGGATCCTGGCTGCCAGCCCCACTAAGCCCGCTGCCGGCCTGGATGGACGGAACCCCGGGCCGGCACCGGGCTGAGCAGGACGGGACCCCGGCTGGCAGGGGCCAGCGGACGGAACCCCAGACCGGCTGCGGGCTGAGCGGGGCCAGCAGCCTGGACTCTGGCTGGCAGGGGCTGGTGGACGGAACCCCAGACTGGCAGTGGGCTTAGTGGCTCAGAGCGCTGCCAGTCTGGGGTTCCGTCTGCCACCCGCGCTGCCAGTCTGGGGTTCTGCCCGCCAGCCCTGCCAGTCGGGTCCCAGCTGCCGGCACCGCTCAGCCCGCTGCCAGCCCAGGGTTCCGTCCATCCAGGCCGGCAGCGGGATAAGCAGGGCTGGTGGCCGGGACCCCAGACCGGCAGCACGGGCGGCAGACGGAGCCCCAGACCGGCAGCGGGGTCCCAGCCGCCGGCACTGCTCAGCCCGCTGCCAGTCTGGGGCCCCTGTAAATGTAAAATTTATTACTGGCACGCGAAACCTTAAATTAATGAAGACTTGGCACACCACTTCTCAAAGGTTGCCGACCCCTGGTCTAAGAAAAACTGAGCTTCTCATGGAATCACTTGATTCTAGCAGCTGAGGCTTGAAGAAACATCGTGAGATTCATGAAGAAATCATGAGACCTGGCAATACTGGATTTCACACCTCTACCCAGAGGGAGCGCCTCCCAAAAAACCCTCGCACAAAATAGGAAAGACTGTGTGTTTATGATATTTTTGAGAAGAAACACACACAAAACAAGCAAAAACATACTTTGTTTGAGAGTGGATATACTTCTTTGTTCACCATAAGGCAGTAAAGAAAGGGCACAAACTGATTTTCCCCCATTGCAGGTCACCTTGACCAGTGCAGTGCATACAGGAGAGACAAAGGATGCAATCACACAGGCAAAGTCACCATCTCTGGGGCCATAGGCAAAGTCCTATCGTGAATTAAAAATTGCTCAGAGAGTAGAATAAATGGCCATTTCTCAGCAAAGAAGGGGTTAATAGTGTGGTGCCTATGCGGTATGCATCAAGCGATTTAGAGCCTCATTGTGCCCAGCCCTGGACAGGGGGGGAGGTGGGGAGAGAAGTTGCCAGGAGCCCTCACCTCCATGCTCCAAGCAGGGATGGGATGTGAGTTTTTCACCCACATTGGTACTAGACTCCCCGATATGTGCAGGGAGGGGACAGGATGAGTCCCACTCAGGGACCCTGGGGAGAGAAGGGAAGGTGTATCACAGTAACTGCATTGGCTGGAGCGCTGCGCCTGCCCAACCACTCCCTCCCATCTACCATGGCCCTAGTTGAGGGCTGCGTCTCCCAGATCTGTGTTCACAGGTTCTCCAGTAGGGAGCCCCTGTATTCAAATATTTGTCCTTATTAGACATCCTCAGAGTTGGTCGCTCCACGTCAAACACCGTTTTCCTCTTACCTGGGAAAAATTCAGCCCATTCAGTGGATGGCACTGTTCCTCCACTTTCTCCACAGCCCCGGTCTGCTTCCTCAGGCGCTCGGCTTCCTGGGCCAGGTAGAGATCCAAGACAGGGACGCCACGCGACTTGATGTCCACCTCGGTCAGAGAATTCACCATCAGCATCACCCACACAGGTCTCTTCCGTTCCCAGTTCCCAGCGATGGCATTGAAGAGATAGTCAGCATAGAGCCCTTTGCCCCGCTGGTCCGGAGTCATCCACGAAGGCATCATGAGCTTGACGTACTCCAGGTGGCGCTTGAGCCGGCGGTAGATGTCCCGGGGGAGCACGTCCTGGAGGTTCTCGCCTTGTGGCAGCAGCTGGCAGCTGGTGAGAGCGGAGATGGTGTAGGGGTCTGTAAGGTCCAGTTCAAAGTAAACAATGTGGCTGTGCTGGAAGGCCTTCTTGGAGTTCTCAGGGATGAAATCCCAGACCCGGGTGTACGGGACATGGATGGTGCCAAAAAAGTAAGATGGGGGGTCTCTCTTTATAGTCCACAGGAAGGAGTTAAGCTCGCTTTGCTGAAGGGAAGAGAAACACAGCCGAGTAAACGAACAATGGCCTGCAGGCTGGAGAGGAGGGAGGGGCATGGGGAGAAAAATCACACAGACGGGGAGAGGAGAGAAATACCCACGGCAAGTGACATAGGCTATAAATAGTTACATTGTTTTAATATGATCTGCCTCACGCCGGCAAGTCTGCACCCCAAATACAATGGGCCACACGATGTTGCTGGCCAGTAGAGTTACTCTCGGTGCCCACAGGAACGGTCTCTCCTTCTAAAGGAAGGCAGTGTTGTTTAGTGGTAGAACATGGAGCGGAGACTTAGGAGACCTGAGTTCTATTCCTGGCTCTGGCCAGCTCCCGGGGGGAATCACTTCACCTCTCCATGCCTCGGTTTCCCTGTCTGTTAAATGAGGATAATGAGACAGACCTCCTTTGCGAAGTGCCTTCAGACCTACTGATAATCAGAGCTAGGCACTATTAACAAAGGTGGACCTGCCACGCTTTTGGGACCGTGGTTGTTTTTTCAGCTTGTGAGATTCCTTTGGTAGTAAAATCCCCCCTGCCTTACTCGGGTTTTTCTTTGTTTTTTAAAACACTAAAACCCCATTTTCATTATTTTTTTAAAAATAAAACCAGTGGCTCTGGCCTCTCCATCTCACAGCAAAACCCAAGTGACAGACACTTCAGCCCTGCCGTTGACGACAACACTGCCTGCAGATACCAGCCAGGGAGCGGAATCTACGTTAGCCAACCTCCCCCAGCCAGAGTGGGTCAAATGCGGCCATTGCTTTGGTGAAGTCGATTCGCTGCCACTATCTCCACCCTTCAACCTCTCCATCAGGAAAAGCCCATGTTTTTAGCATCCATGGATGATTTCTGAGGCCCTCCAGGAGAAAGGAAACATGCATGGAGACAGAAAACTTTCATCCAGGAAACAGCCTGGACACAGCTTTTTGTGATGCAAATCTGTTTGGTGAGGGAATGCCCTTGCCAAGCTTCACATCCTTGGAGAACTTCTGAGTCAGCACATAACATGAAAAATAAACAGGCAGGTGGATAAGGAACATACTCAGATAATAATTTGGAAACACAGGCTGCACAGGTGGCTGATGCCCATCCCTGACCCCTCGGCGTAACCTATCTCAGCACAGCTTTGGGAGAAAAAGGCAATTACTTTAGAAGACAAAAAAGGAAGCTAGAATGCTGCCTGAGAGCCAGACCTGGCCCACAGTTCCAACAAATGTTTTTTGAAATAGAGAAAAAACTTTTACATTTATTTTTTAAAAAACATATGGTTTTCAGATGCCTTCAAACTCTTAACTGCACAGCTTAGTTACTTTAGTAGCAACAAACCTTAGAACTAGTTCTAAAAAGATCCTGCCCTGTGGTGGCTTAGATTTCTGTCTGGTTCTCAGACGTCACTGTGTTTGTTTTAATAGAGAATGATTTAAAGTGTTCCCCTAGAACTGACCATAACATCTCAAAGAATCCTAGAGGGTAATGTTGTATCAAGCCTTTGAGTGGTCTATGGCATGACAGTAAATATATATGGTGTCACCACGTCTTCAACGGCTTCACTTGAAGGAGCTACATCAGTTCACGCCAGCTGATGAGCGGGCCCAGGTAATCTACAATCAGAGTACACAATGGGGTCGGTGCTGCTGTAAGAGGCAATCTGCTCCTGATTGTCTGCCCACAAGCAGGGAAGCACAAAACATCTGGAATCTCCACCCCATCCCTGCCCGGCAGGAAGATCTGGTTATCGAATGTCTGGCTCCAACAGGGGCATCCAGACACTCAATTCAAACATACGGTCAGCTTTCAGCCAAAAAGATTGCCCTAGAGCTGGGGTTAGATTTACGTGTGCGTGGATGTTGAGCTTAGATGCCTTGCTCTGGCTGGTAAATGCAGAACAGGCTCCTTAGAAGACTTATTGGAAACACATTGCCTATGCATTTCCAGTGGAAACCTAGGGCCAGAAGTTAATGTGAAAGATAATTCCACAGTGGCTCATCCCAGACAATGGTTTCTGAGAATGTTCTCTATCAAACACAGCTCCAGATCACAGCACTCCTCAGCTGAAAACTCCAGCACGTCCACTTTACTGTCACCCAGAGACTAGGTCTCCAAATCAAGTGAGGACTGCAGTGTTCTGAGGCAAAGTTACACGCATGCCGAAGAAGTGAAAGGTGCATCCCACAGCTGGCATGGGACATTGGAATACGTTACGGACACACATGCCACAAAAACCACTCTATTCCTGAATTAGCTTTTCTGGCATGTTGGGATTCCTCTGATTTCTCTGTCCTCAACTCCCTCATCCTGCAGGAAGCTAAACAGGAGCAAAGGGGTCCAGCTGGCCTGAAGGAAGAGGCTAGAAAAATACAACAGACCATGAGATGCTAGATGAAGAAAAGAGGAAGGAGAGGGCAGGGACATGAAAAGAATGTGAGGAAATGACTATGGAAAAAGAAAGTGAAAGGAGCATGAATGAGGAAAAAGCAAGCAGAGAAAGTAGAGGGGGGAGGATAGAGAGGGTGGTTTAATAGAGATGGAAGAGGTTTGACATAGGGAAGGGACAGAAATATGTAAAGTAATAACTAACAGAAGATTGAAAATAGACATGGAGCAAAGCCCAATTTAGCACTTGCCCTGACTTTAGCAGGCACATGTTCACATCCCCTTCCTGAATAGGGAAGCTTTTCTGAATCCATGTGCTTAAGGTCCAATTATTTTAATGGAACTTAAGCACAGGTTTTAAATTAAGCACGTGGGTTACTGCTTTGCTGAATGAGGATAGTCTGATGAATCAAAACCTAAGTGAGATAAGTGCCGTGAATAGAAAGGGGAGGTGAAAGAAGATTGGGCTGAGGAAGATAAACAGAATGCTAACCACAATTAAACAGAGAAAACAAAACAGACTAGAAAAGCTGGAGGAAAAACTGCGCCAGGGGACAGAAAGGAACTAAGAACACTAGTAAGGGAGGCCATTTTAAAATGAATCTGTGGGAAGTTTGATGGCTCAAGCACTGGAATCTCCTTTACACTAAAGTCCCCTCTAATGTAATTTACACCCACTGTAAGGTCTCTCTGTGTTTCCAGAGCAGGCTTTAGTGCGAGGAGAATCTAGCCCCAAATGTTTAAATATCAGGAGAGAGAACTGTGTAGAAGTAAGCCTGGAAGACCAACAAGGAGATTTTCAAAAACACCAATGATAGGCACCTAACTGCTATCAGTGCTTTAGAAAAATCTCCCCAATCCCCCAGGTGGTTACAGGAGACCTTCCTGGGCAAGGGAATGTCATTCTGTATCAGGAGCAGTTTGGTTTGGAGTAAGTGTTGACTGGGTATTTGCTGCAGTGCTGATGCTTCATTTCCCAGTGTTTGACAGTCATTCTGATTTATTTTATTTTTGACTTAATGAGAATCCACTCATCCAGGATGTGAAATCCTTACAAATGGGCTACTCACCTGTAGTAAGGAAGGAGGCTTTCCCCAGGCAGAGTGTCATCAACTTCTGCACAGCCTTAACCTTCACTAAGAATAGTACGCTCAGGGTGCGACTTGCCAGAGTGTTCAATGTTGATTTAACTCTTCTCCCGCTGAAGTCTATGAGAGTTTTTACCGTTGATTTCAGAGGTAGGGTGGGATTTTCCAAAGCACGCACCATAAGCCTACATTTCAAGGCCAAGATTTTTTTTTTGTAATGGGTGCCTACGTTTAGGCATAAATACATGGCCTGATTTTCCAAGCGCAGAACACCCAGCCGCTCCCATGAAAATCAAGGTGATTTTCAAGTTGACGAGGTCTCTTTAAAGAGTGTAATATCCTTTTATTTACCAGCATTTTAATTTTATAGAGGACTAAACCAGTTATTAGTTAATAGGGAAAATGCGAGGGAGACGTTAATGTGGCAAGAAAACAAATGGAGACAAATGGAAGCCACAGAGGAGGAGTGACAAGTGGTGTCACTTACTAGCTGCAAGCGAACAAAAAGACAGGAGAGCAGCCATAGCTATGGAGGGGATTGAAAGGGCATCCTTTGCTTTAAACAGGTCTGATCTTGTATGTGACAGGCAATGCACGGGAGGAGCCAAAGCTAAAAGGGATTTTAGGGAAAGAGTTGCCTCTGGCTAGCTTAAAATTTCATTGGCTCAACTAATTTAACCAAACAAAAGCTGCTGGAAGGCTAAAGCCAACATGCAGAGAACTGAGCTTTATCTGGCTGGAACATAAAGGGTGACAATTGAGGTTCATCCAGGATCATAAACAAACTCACCAGAAGAGTAATTGCCATAATACTCACATACTCTGGGAAGTTCAGTGGCCTTTAGAAAGCAATCAGATAGATACTGAAAGTAGATTATTATTATTATTAAAGAACTATTTTGCAGTAGCATCTACAGGCCAAACAGATCAGGGCCCCACCATGCTAGGCTCTGTACAGACATAGAGTGAATGACAGTCCCTGCCCCAAAGAGCTTGCAATCTGTAAGTATAGTGTACTGTGTTGGAGAAGCCAGCCCCAGTTATGCACTCAGCCATGGCTCTCACCCAGTCTCAGATGAGATCTCTGTGCCTAAAGAGTACTTGGATGTTACTACAGACATTTCTGTGCACTAAACAGCAGCAAGAGTTATTACTAATGAGGGCAGGCTGGGCCTCCTCGCTTCTCTCTGAAAACTATTATGGGATTGTTAATTCCCACAAGAACAGGCATTAGAAATGGGCAGAATGGACCTCCATTTACCATCTCTTTGGAGGGACGGCACATCTGGTGGGAAAGCACACCCTTAGTACTGCATGGCAAAGTCTGCTCTGGACAGGAGCCCAACACCTGAACATAATCAATCCTGCTGGCCAACACAGAGCTTTAGAAGTTGCTGCACAAAGTTGCATCTTCTGCCAGAAGGCGGTGCCGGCATTCAAAGCATTTGACACCCCCACTCTCCTAAGAGAGCAGGTGTTATTACTTACGCCCATTTCCCCAACAGCCTCCCCCTTTCCAGCCACAGAAGGTATTGAAGGGAGGTTGGGCAGCTCACCAAAGGGGCTGCCTCTGGAGCTCCCTTGTGTTTCTTCCATCCACTCTCTCCCCCCGAAAGCCCCCCACAAAATCTACAGCTTTGTTATAGGCCTCTGGTTAGTAAGTGTCTAGTAAGTTCCTTAATTGTGCCAGAGCTCTACTCAGCATAGACTGAGAGAACGGGTGGCAGTGATGTGAGAGGAAGGAGGGACTAGCAGTTAAAGCACTAGCCTGAGATGGGGAAGACCTGGGTTCAGTTCCCTGCTCTGCCACAGGCTTCTTGTGCGACCTTGGGCACATCACTTAATCCCCCATGCACCTCAGCTTCCCATCTGTACAATGGGGATAACAGCCCTGCCCTGCTCCCCAGAGATGCTGAGAGAGTAAATACATTACAGAGTGTGAGGTGCTTAGATACTAGGATACTGAAAGCCACCCAAGTACCTGAGATGGCAATTGTGGATGAAAAGAAAAGGAGTACTTGTGGCACCTTAGAGACTAACCAATTTATTTGAGCATAAGCTTTCGTGAGCTACATCCGATGAAGTGAGCTGTAGCTCACTGCATCCGATGAATTGAGCTGTAGCTCACGAAAGCTTATGCTCAAATAAATTGGTTAGTCTCTAAGGTGCCACAAGTACTCCTTTTCTTTTTGTGAATACAGACTAACATGGCTGTTACTCTGAAAATTGTGGGTGAGACTTTCAAATGCATTCTGCATGGGCCTAATTTTACTGCCCTGGGCTTGGAGGAGAAAACAGCCAGGCCGAGTGCCTTTGAAAACTCCACCCTGTGCGTATCACACACTGATCCTAACTTGCCCTTGTGCAGCTCTTCTATTGTTAGGTATTTTTTCCATGTAGCTTAGAGATAAAAAGCAAGCAAACATCTTCCTCCCCTCCCCCCAAAACGGGAGCAATTCGACAAAGTGCTAAGTGGCTGTGAGATAACACAGGAACAGTGGTGACGCTTGCTCACCCTCCCAGCGCTATGCGACAGTTGGCAGCCTCTCTCTCTCACCTCATTTCAAGAACATTTAGTAGATAAAGGCACTGGGTCTGATTCCACTCTACACTAAGGTCATTTTACACTGCTCCAGCAGCAGAAAGGGGCCTTAAAGTGAGCATTACACTTTACGGTCCTTTGACACTGCCAGAGAGATGCAAAGGGGACTACGTAACTCCACTAATTTCAATGACTTATTCCTGATTTACACCAGTGTAAGAGGAAAATCAGACTCACAGGATCCAGAGAGGGATCACACCACACTCAATTTTAGGCACCAGTCACTTTATTATGTATATTGATGCCTAGATGCCAGATGGAGGAGAGGAAGGATGGTCCAGTGGTCAGGACACAAGCCTAGGATTTGGGAGACCTAGGTTAAATCCCCTGCTCCACTGCAGGCTGCCTCAGTTTCCATCAGTAAAATGGGCATAGTAGCACTATCCTGCCTCAGAGGATTATTGTGCGGATAATCATAGCTAGATAGGCCCCAGCAGAGATCAGAACCCTACTGTCATAGGCGCATCACACACATATCGTAGGAGACATATGTCCTTGCCTCAAAGAGCTTAAAAAGATAGAAAAGAGTTTGAGGGAAATGGGGAGGCAATGTTACTTGCCTAAGGCCAAATCACAGTCACTAGCATGACTAGGAACAGAATCCTGTGCCAAGCTATCTCCTCAAGTTAGCTGATCCAGTTACCTTTAGATAATTTTACAATTCTGTGTGCACCTTGACTTCCTTTTATTTGTTTTAGCAGAGTAGAGGTGCCAAATGCTCTTGCTAAAGGGTGTTTCCAATAGATTTTTCATGGATTTATTTTTGAGACATCATGAAATAGACCAACCCCCAGATTCCAGCTATTTTAAACCGACAGCAAAAGGCTTTGCTGCAATTGCCGGCTTGCTTTTCCAGGAGGACACAAGCAGCATTTATGGGACCGTAACAGGACATAACATCCAGTCCCCAAATATACACCTCCTACTTCATTTGTCAGTTGACATATATTGTTTCATGTGCTGACAAAGACCTGTTGGTAGATCAGAGCTACAACCTGCCAAACAGGAAGGTTTTTATGACATCTGCGCAAAGTATTTTATTGTAACACATCTATCAGGGATACTGTAATTTTCCTCCCCAATAGTTATTTCAAAACCATTGAAATCTTGTATTGGTTGCTGTAAAACACTACAGAGATACAGAAAATAAATAATGCAGCTAAGCAACGGGAAGAAACAAAGATCTCCAGTGGAATTACACTGGGCATCCGGTTACCAGAAAGCCAGTGACAAACGAGCAAGAACCTAGAAAATCAAAAAGGAAAGGACTCTTCACTGGCAGTGTGGTGCAGTGGGTACAGAACTGAACTGGGGATCAAGAGTGCTAAGTTCTAGTCCTAGCTCTGTTTGTGACTTGCCGTGTGACCTTGCCAAACCGCATCACCTCTGTTCTTCCCTCCCACTCTGGGGCTGTCTTGCGTATTTAGACTGTACATTCTTCAGGGCAGGGACTGTCACTATGTGAACGTACAGTGGCTCCAGTCTCATTTAGGGCCTCTATCACTGTAATCATTCAGAGCCAGAAATAGAACCCAGGTCATCTGCGTCCCAGTCCAGTGGCCAATCTGTTGCACCACATGGCCTCTTTAAATTTACTACCATATTCTCACGCTTTTTTTTTTTTTTAAAGTACTGTAATACAAAACTGGGAATACATCCCTCAAGCAGCCCCAAAATCTTACTCTGTGTGTGCTTTTTGCACTCCTTCTGTCTCCTTTGTCTGCTGCTTATCTCTTTCAGTGTCCCATCTTGTCACATTCCACTTAGCTTGTAGCTATTCAAAGCAGGGACTGTGGCCCTGATCCCCAAAGGTATTTAATGACTTTTGAGGATCAGGGTCTATGTCTTTGTACAGTGAGTGAAGTGCCCCATGCACCTAACTGCAAATGTTAAATACATTATTAATAATATTCTCTTCATTTCCCCTCCTTTAAATTACTGGCATACTTAATATCCTAAATCTAGTTTAATGGAGTTTGCCTGGGGAAAAGGACTGCATTGCATACAACTATTAAAAGAATCCAAATTCAGTACCTTTTTCACCAGAGGAAAAATAAAAATCAGTTTTCAAACTAAAAGCCAGAATTTACAGCAGACAGATGAGATAACATAAAGGGACAAACTGCGTATGCTCTTTAGAAGCAAATATAATGGGAAAAAGTTAGCCGTTTAGATTAATTGGCCCATTTATCATGAACAATGCTCCCTACACTTGTAAATAGCTACAACTGCTAATCCCTGGGGGCTGGCATTAAACACATAAATGTGCATCAACATTTAGCAAAATACACTAACAGATCAAAAGAGTTCGTTCATGAATGGGGAAAACCTTAAATGTTCACAAAAGACACTCTTGCAAATTAATTCTTTTAAAAGCTTTTTCCCCCCAGGAAAACATAGAATGGTTTCTACTGTGCCAAAAATTCAGGATTTGGGGAGAATTATTGGCTGCAGTTTTAGCTATAACATGGAGCTTTGACAAGAAAGGTCTCTGAAGAATTATTGTTTGCCACTTCCTTAAAATAGCAACTTATCTCTTTCAGACACTGAATACACACACTCAGGATGGAAGGTTTGGGAGTCACAGAGGAGGGCAGGTGTAAAAGCAATTTAGGGAGGTAAGAAAAAGCATATCCCATAATTTGAGGAACTGGTATTTTAAAAAAACTTTATCCACTTCAGGCACAATGGGGAATGTTGTTTAAAAAGAGATGGAGTTAGAAGAGTTCATGTGGCATTTCAAGAGTGTGTTTCCTTTTTACACAAAATAAAATAGCTGGATACTCCTATTTATATGACCTGAAAATAAAATCTATCATTGAATAGTGTCATTTCTCCCACTGTCCTAATGACCTGAGGAAGCAGACTGTCAATATGGAAAACTACAGGCAGTCTCACATTTTAATGGCATAGTAATCAGGAGATAATGAGACTTCGTTAACACATTTCACCTCAGGTTTTCTTGACAAAGGGTAAAAGCCTTGTTGCATCAACTGCTGGTGAAAACATGTTGGTGTTTTCAACCAGAGGCTTGCAGTTTTCCATAAATACAATTTTTTCTGCCAAAGTTTACAGATGCCCCAAAACTTTTTTTGTTTTTTAAAGTCCTTGCTACAAATTCACACAAGCCCATGGCTTCTACGCCCCATCCTCTGAAGGGAGCCGAGCCTGGCCTGGCACTTGCTCTCCAGACATGACCCAGTTTTATGAGGGTGCCGCCACTGATTACACTGAAATCTGGTTTACATCCTGGCTCCAGTAATAAATTGACTGGCCGGCTGGCAAACCACCTTCTACCTTGGCAGGGCTTGAGCGCCGTCTGCTAGGCCCGCTCTGGCATCTCCGATAAGCTGCCTGTAGTGTGACACACAGTCGAGTCTGCGGTGCTCCAAAGCCCTGATTCCTGATTGATTCTGATTGGGAAAGCCCCAGACCCTACTGCTGCCTGGTGTATGGACAGTTCATTAGGGGGCAGCAGGACCCAGGATGAGACAGGTGGGCTACAGGTAGGCGTCCCTGCAGTGAGCGCATGGGAGACAAGCTCACAAGTGGATAAAGCAATAAAAAGGTATCCCTGGCCTTCTCCCAGCTACCAAACCTTCACACAGCTCCCTGATGACAAGGGTCTCCAACCTGACCCCACTGGCCAGCTGCTAAATCCTCCCACAGGATCCCCAAATCATTGTAAAACCAACGGTGTATTGTGCACAGAGATGAGCCAATTGTGGATTTGTCACCTCCCTAAGTATAGGAGCCCTGCACTTCAATGGATCCTAGCTCCTTTCAGGTCTGCTCTACACTATGAAATTTGCTGTGTCTGAACATGGCTGGCTGCAATCATGTTAGCTAACCCAGGACTAAACATTAGAAGTGAGCGTAGATGGGGCAAACCAGGCTGAGCAACTTCTCAGGTACATGAGAACAGGTCAGATTGCCTCTAAGCCACGCACTGAATCCAACACACTGCAGCACTTCTTAATGAACTAGAGAAAGAATGGCTAAGGTTTCTGAAAGTGACCAGTGATTATGAGTGCCTTGATTTTTTGAATGCCGAACTTGAGATACCTTAAAAGCATCTGATTTTCGGAGTGTGAGTACTCAGCACTTTCTGAAAGTCAGGCCCCTTTGAAGTGTTTCAAATTGGGCACCCAAAAACTGAGGCTTCCAAAAATCACTAGTCACTTCTGAAAATCTTGGCCTTATGCTTTTGTTCATCATGTTTTGTCCTCATCCTCACTTGCTGCTTAATCATGCTCAACATGGGTCAGCTAATATCATTGCGAAAAATCATGTTCAGACAGTCAAATTCAATCGTGTAGAGACGCCCTCAAACCGGTCAGTAATAACAAAAGTTTATGCTGCTAGCTTGCTAATTAGTACGGTTGTCAACTGTCCAGGTTGGGGCTTGAGCAATAAGCCAAAAATCTATCCTCATAAAAAATAAAAAGTAACAGAAATGCAACCAGGTAGCAATTCTGGCAAACAGTGTGCCAAAGTAACCAACTGCCCTGGCAATGAGTCTTGGCGAAAGCCAGCAGGAAGCCACGACACTGAAAGGTAAAAGAAACTATGAAAGGAGATTCAGATTCAGGTGGTGCTTGGAGCATAGGCACAGTTTGACTTCTATATTGGGGGGGGGGGCAGGGGGGAGGAAATTCCAACAGGGCTGTGCATGGGGGGCGGGGGGAGGAAATTCCATGCCTGCCCGAGCCTTGCAGTTTGGGGGCAGGGGGTGTCAATGCCCCCCTGACCCTCCCCAAAACTACACCCACAGCTTGGAGCTAAGCTGCGTTGTAGGGCACTAATAACTGCAGACACTAAGAAGAGTTCTGTGGAGCTTGAAAGCTTGTCTCCCTCACCAACAGAAGTTGGTCCAATAAAGGATATTACCTCCCGCACCTTGTCTCTCTAATACCCTGGGACCAGCACAGCTACAACAACACTGCACACAACTAGTAACTCCCACTATGTCACGGGAGTTACTTGCCCCTGAAGCAGGAGAACAGTCCCATTTCTCCCAAGTCTGCGCCCTCCCTTTCCTTGTGCCTGCCTCCTATGCGCCAACAAGCACTGTGGCTGTGAAGTTTGGGATTTATGCATGCCCATTCCTAGGGGCACATCCCTGATTTGCACACACAATTGGCATTGCACATGTGGGGCAAATACCCTTGCAGAAAGCTGGGCCACTCTGTGGGTTGGAGCAAGTCACTTTAATTTCTCATTCTCATCATCCATAAAATGGGCATAATATTCCATAGCTACCTCCCCAGGGTATGGATTCATTAGTTAATGTTTGTACAGGTCTTTGACCATGTAACACGCTATATAACACGCCATGTAACACGCTATATAAGTGCCAGGTTGTACTATTAGTTTGTCTCCAGGCAACCATCCTAGCAAGGCTTAACTATACCATACCAGGCAGGCACCAATTGAGGTCATCCTTAATTAATTAAACAAAAAAGTGTATTATGTCCATTACCATCAATTCCCTGTTTGCACATGATGCTCACAGTAGGCATTTAATCCTTCTGTGCTCTGATTTCACCTTCTTCTATATTCCGAGCTGCTCCAGCAAGAACCCTTTCTGAGCGCTAAGAAAAAACTGCTGGTGGCTACTTTATGAGAAACTGGTTTTAGTTACACATTTTTTGCAGCAGTTCTTATTAAAAGAGCACCACAGCAAGATTTCCATGAGGGAATAATACATTATGGGTACCTTAATAAAACGTGGTATGCCATGCCTCAGAGGACTGGAAACAGGCAAACGAGCACAAAAAGAACAAGTCGTCTGTAAATTTTCCGTACTGTCAAAGAAACTCTGGAAAACTGAATCACATGGTCATTTAAAAAAAACCAGTCAGATAGTCTCAAGCAAAAATTGTGAGGAGCAATGTTTTACTCTTTGTTTGGATCTATGTTCTGTTACCATTTTCAAGTTAAAAGGTCCCAGAGGTCATCTACAGAGCAGGCTTAGGACAGTTTTCAACATGTTTACACTTCCCTCTGCTAGTGAAACCATTCGCCTGCCTTTTGCAGCCTTTCATTCCAACTTTAAAAGTCCAGTACAGAATCTGTGGACCTATCTAGTTGAATTTGCAGGATGTCACAAAAAGATCTGAAGTGCAGGTTGAAGGAGACGTTTTAATTCAAATCATCTTGTGCAGAGAGAGTAAACAGTGGTGGCCTTACCAGGATCAGGAGCTAGAACAAACAGGGTCGTGTTTGGAGAACACTTCTTCTGATCACTGGCAGGATGCAAAGGGGGGGGGGGGAGGGCGGTTGAAACTGGAGTGATTTGCCAAAGGAATCAAAGCTGCAGAAAGTAAACACGGCGAGGACCCACACAAACAGCAGGCTGGCGCTCCTCACCCCTCCTTATCTCCCCTAGCTGGATCTCATTACGGACACTGGAAATCCCATCACTTCACTATTTACACCTCATCTTTTACGAGCTAGCCATCCGTGCCCGGCTCCTTTCCCCCTCCCCTGTCTATGGAGAGATGTTCTCCCCTGCTCCAGCGTGTCTCCGAGCAAAAGAACGGAGCTGTACGAGGTGGGGGGGAACCCCACAGATCTCCGAAGGCAGGGAAAGCCGGGGGGGGGCAGCCAGGATTTCCCTTCTCCCTGCGCGGGGCGCGGGCAAAGCCCCAAACTGCATCCCACAAACCAGCCAGGAAGGAAGGCAAGTGGGACAGGCGGCTGCCTCCCGGGTCTCCCACATGGGGAGACGTCCCACGCCGGGCTGCTACCAGGGGAGCAAGGCGGGTCCCCGCAAGTTAAATCTCCCACCCCCGGGCAGCCAGGCGCTCCCGGCCAGGCAGGGGAAAGTCCCTCACAGCCCAGCCCTGTCCCCTGCAGCAGGGACTTTCCCCCGGACCGGAGCCGGGCCGGCCACTTACTTTCCGGTGGAGCTCGCAGCTGGCGGCTGGGTCCCCGCTGGCGGGGCTCGGGCTCCGGCGTGCTCGGGCCAGCAGGAGGAGGCAGCTTTGCACCAGGCAAGCCCAGGCGAGCTGCACCATCGTCGCTCCGAGCCCGGGGACTGGCGAGCCGCGAGCGTTGGCCGGAGGGGAGCGGAGTCACCCCAACACCAGGCCTCCCAGCCCCTGCCCCCTCCCCTTAAAGGGTCCCCGGGCCGCGCGGGAGGGGGGGCTCGCCATGCCGGGACTGGGGGGGGGAAGCAGGGCTCTGCAGCGGCAGCAGCGGGGAGCCCTCCCGAGGGGACCGGCCGCTCCTCTCCTCCCCTGCAGGAGGCTGGGCTCAGCTCTGTAGTTCCTGCGGCAGCCCCTGGATGGAGGCACGAAGTCACCCGCTCCGTGCGATTGGCCGCAGGAGGTGCCTAACCCTAAACTCTCCCCCCACCCTACCCAGGGGGAGGACACGTCTTCCCGGGGCGCGGGCTGCTCCCAGTCCCCTGCCCGGGAGCCTTCGGAGCAGCCTGGTTCCCCTGCAGCCCGCTCCCCGGGGTCTGCCCCCACGCCGGGCAGGGCAGAGAGGGGACTGGGCTGTGGGTCTAATCACCCCCTCGCTCTCCTCTGGCCTTTTCTCCTTCAGGGCCCAGGGACTTTCGGTTAGGGAGTGAGGCCAGGCACTTCCTCGACGTTGGAGGAGTCAGGCTCAGGCAGCGGTAATAATAAGAAAAGGGGAAAGTAAATTCGTGGATTTTAATGCAAGCCAGAGACAATTTCTGCAGCAAGCCCAGCACTTCTGTGTGAGCTACAGCTTCTCAGTAGGTCTTTTAGTTCTAGGACAAGTAAATCAAACTGAAATGCGAGGAAGGGAAATGACATGGGAATATGTGAGGGAGTAAAAACATATGGAAGTGAAAGCAGCGACAAGTTGGTTTGGATTTGATTTAAATTGACGCATGCTGCTGGAGAACTTAGGTCTGGATCCTGCAAAATCTAACGCATGTGCTTAATTTTATGCACCATGAGCAACTTTTATGGACTTCATCTGTCCATGCAGGACTGGGATCTAAACACTAAAATAAATTACACCTGACCTGAGATACAGGTGAGAGTTAGAAGAGTTATAAATTAAAAGTGCAATTCGTTTGCAAAGTGACAGGTTTCAGAGTAACAGCCGTGTTATTCTGTATTTGCAAAAAGAAAAGGAGTACTTGTGGCACCTTAGATACTAACCAATTTATCTCTAAGGTGCCACAAGTACTCCTTTTCGTTTGCAAAGAACATTCTGAGTTACTCAAACCAAAACATAAAGTGCAAATACAGAACACATATTAGAAGGGTTTAACTCTCCCTGTCTTATGCAGCACTGGACAGGGGCTGGGGAAACTGGATGCAATAAAAGACTGACTCTTTTTGCAAAATTTACAGTAATCTTGCAGAGGATGGGAGTGACACCTCTCCAAAGCTGGGTGTGTTGGCTGCATTAGATGGGCAAGAGAGATAAACTAAATGCATAAACGTCCTTGTGGTGTATTATTCATATGCAGTATAAATTCAAAGAATTAGGATATAAATAAACTTAATGGTGGGACTTGAAATGTTGGCAGCTCAACAGGGAGAAAAAAGGGCCCAAACCACACTTTTAATCTGACAACAGCAAGGAAATTACAAATTAAGGCTGCTCCTAACCCATGCAGTTGAGCTCTGGTACAGGAGCACGGATGGATGCCAAAGAGTGCTATCCAATAACCGTGCTTTTCATTTCTTTAGTGCCTTCTTAATCTGTAGGAGCTCAAAGCACTAGATGCTAACATTAGGCAGTGTGTAGGTTAGAACCCTGAGAGGAACACCTATGGAATTTTGTGGGATTAAAGGGGGCTAATTTTTGTTCCGCAACAGCACCCAGCTGCTGTGGTTGTGAGCAGGCATCTTCAAACCACATCCATCCCTTCACTTTTCTGAGGCCCACAGATACCCATGATGCAAAATGTTCTTCCCCTCCTGGAAAGTATACCTTTATTATGCAAATGTTGTTTTGCAATTTGCCACCTATACAAAGACTGTGCCATCGCTGATATACCAATATATGTACCAGCCAACTTCCAGATATAAGTACCACCCAAAAGGGCATGGGCGATGGAGAGCAATGTGGCTTAGTTAGTGCATTGGACTGCAACTCAGCAGACCTTGTTTTTATTCCTGGCTCTGCTGTTGGCCTGCTGGGTGACCTTGGGCAACTCACTTCACCACGCTGTGCCTCAGTTTCCCCATGTATAAAATGGAGATAATGATATTGATCTCCTTTGTAAAGTGCATTGAGATCTACTAATGAAATGCACTAGATATTATTATTACTGCCAAGTTATCCTCTAATGGCCGAACAGGTCACCTGAACAGGAATTCAGCCAGGACTGACATAAGGGGAGCAGAGAGTTCACTGTGAATTTCCCTACACTCAAAGGTTGGGAGGATTTTATTTTAAATTTAACGTAGAATTTCCTGTTTTCTAATGTTGAAGTTTTTAAACCAAAAAGTGTTCTTCCAGCTTTCTCCTTTAAATTACCGGATACTTTTTCAGCTGTAACCTCTCTTATCAATTTGTTTGTCTGGGAATGTTAAGAGATTTACTATACAATTTTATTGGTTGTTGCTAGTAGGTGTCAAGGACAAAGTGAAGTCCCTAATTCACTGACATAACATTGGGTTTGCAGGTTGTCTGAAGTGGTTTCCATATCAATGGAACCTGATGATTCTTCCATTGTCTTTTCTCCACTCAACCATTTTTGGCTTGGGATACAGCATAAAGGGAGCCTTTCCTTTGGACTCACTCTTGCCCTAAAGACTCCAGATCCAGTTATGAAACCAACCTCTGTCATCATTTTGTGATTTAGAAATACTATGCGCACAGATAAGTTATTCCATTGGCCATGACAGTCCAGTCATCTTCATATGAACAATGTGATCCTTACAAAAAGCTTTACATGGAAGAACCTATTGCAATGTTTTAGCTGTCAAAGTTCAACCATATTTGCTCTGACACTGATCAAAAGCGATTAAAATCTCAAAATTTTACGTTGTCACTAATCTCCAGTTAAAAACGTTGCACTAAAGGTAAAAGCCTGTGTGCCAGGCTCCAGCCAAATGTGAATTACAGTGGCCAAGTTTCATATCTCTCAACAAGCTTAATAATAGGAACTTTCTGCTAATTATATTGGTACTAATGGAGCCGCTATAATTCCTGTACAACAAAACTCTTGTGACTTAAGCAAATAAAGGAGAAATATAAACATATTTATTTAAAGTTTGGACACCAGCTCACTCCACTACATGCCTTAGCATGTGAAACTATTGTAGGGTAGAGGTGATTGTTCTTTTTTCTTGTTTTATTAGAGACCAAAAAAAGCAAAAAGAAACAAGTCTCTTGCAGGAGTAAAACAGTCAAATTGGGAGGGGGCGGGCTTGGCACTCCCCAAAGCTCCATCCACAAACCGAGTTCCACCCTCCAAGACAACAAAATGTAGTGCCATTCTTAGCAGATGGCACAGACCTTCATAATCCCTCACTTTGTTTTTGCATGCACTGATCAGTAATGCATTAACAATTTTGACATTTTAAATGAGCGTTATTAGTCTTTAAAGTTAATGCCAACTTGTGATGTATAGGGGCTGCCACATGTCTCTCATTGCTACCGGGTCTTACTCTGTGGTGCCTTGTGCCTGGCACAGTTATTTACTCTAGTGCAACAGTGGGTCTAAAATGCTGCCATTCTGATTCGGCAGCAATTTAAACCTACCTCCCACTGATCTCTATGGCTATACTATGTGCAGGGCAAGGGAGAATCAGACTCCTTGTTTCAGGCTGGCTGGAGACTGAGGCAGACATCACTGTATTAGTAACGCTCTGTTCACATTTTTAAGTTTATCTGCACAATAGTAAGAGACAGAGATTTGGGGTGAAATCCTAACGCAACTGAAGTCAAAGGCAAAACTCCCATGGACTTCAACAGGGTTACAATTTCATCCTTTATTTTTGTAATGAATGCTTAGCTCTTGGAGTACAAGGTGGAGGCCTCCAAAAAAAAAAAAAAGTACCAGCTCAACAAGCTGCCACAAGCGTGCCCAATTCAGACCTTGAGTTAAGTATGTATTAACTTTTTCAGTTGTAATTTCCTCCTGAGCTTTGTGGAAGCGTGCACGTGATAAAAAGAACTGTGTGCATAGGCAATATATAAAATGCATATTACTCTTTCAGCAGATCGTGCTAACCATTAAAAAAAAATCAATGTGTTCTTCTGGCAAAGAGCCTTGGTTTTGACTAGGGATATAATTTACACGCAATATGTAAAGTAATCTCTTCAACAGATCTTATTTTAAAGAACTACTCTTTGGAAGATAACTGGGCATTCATAGGCCTATGAAGAAGAACCAGAGATGTGACATTGGTTAGGCAATTAGGGTTTCAAATACTGTGGCTGTAAACCAATCACTGCTAAGTAAACAGTGTTTCAAACTGATCATCAGCGTTAGCAGCCAGGTGCTAAATACTGTGACAACATTTACCTACCATGGTAGTGTCCTCATTAACAATGCCCTCATAGATGATGGGTGGAAAGTCAAGTGTTTCGTAAGCCAGCTCCACATCTGATCTACATGACTGGGTTTGGGAGCAACATGACTTTCACATGCCAGATTGATCAAACTGTACATTGCAAGAATGTCTTGTATGGTGCTGTCTTGCTACTGAATTGGTTAGATAGCTTCTTACATGTGAGACATTTTCAGTCAATTGTGAGTATAAAGTAGAAAGATAAAATAACCAACAGTACTTACTGGAGCACATGTAACTCACTGGAACACAGGCAAAACAGATCAAAATGCCACTTGCCGTATCATTTGAATAGATGTATATTCCAAAGCAACTGATCCATGGTGAATTGCCTGATGGAAAATAAGACGAGGTGGGCAAAGGAAATGTTTTAAAGATACTTTCAAACTGTACAACTGTGTCGTATTTCAGTTAAAAGCCAGAGTTTACTGTCATTAATGGAAACACAGAGGGAAAACCAAAGTTGCTAAGGCCCTGTCTATCCAGGGTTTGTTTATTCTTTTTATCCCTGTATAGCAACCTCCATGACTTCAATGGGACTTAAGCATGTGCTTAAGGGCTTTGCTGAACAAGGATGAACTTAAGCACATGCTTAAATACTTTCCTGAACTGGGGCCTTAACTTCCCCCCTTAGTGCAAACTGAGACTGTGTCTACACTAGTGTTTTTAACTTGAATTGACTGAGGGTCAGTTACCTTAAGGTTACTAACACGTCTGTGTACTTGCTAGTCTAGACATCACAAATGTGTGTGTCCTGGAACAGACATTGATGGGGTACCCAGACTGTCATATACAAACATCTTAGCTAACTTGTGTTAACTGGGTATCAGTTAAGTCATGTTAAAAACCCCGGGGAGCACTGGCATGGAGAGGCTGTGGAAAAGGACATCTGCACTTATGTCTAGGTATTATATTCAAATCATATTTATCAGGCTCCACAGGCTAAGTTATGATACAGTCAAAATCAAGCACAACTAGATGCACAGTGCTGCTTCCATGGCCTGGAGAGCTAAATTTGCTGATTTTTCTATTAAAATAATGAAAGAGATATCATAAAACAGGCAGTAAAGGAGGCAAAAGAGCTTTTCTCATTGAGTTGAGAAAAAGTACTCTACTTTATCTGCATTTGAAAGGAAGTTTGCTTAGAAGGATTGATGTGGACTTCAGAGACTCAGAAACACACAGCCCCAATTATGCCTCCAGATAAAAAGGGTTAGTGAACTTTGTAGTATGTTACTGTATGAAAGTGTTAGGTCAGCTGGAAGGGAAATATGGGGAATATATTACAAAGTGAAGTGGTTACATGTAATTATCACGCGTAGTCAGCCAGAAGCTCAAAATAAAGAGGAAAGAGTGGAATGCTGTACTCTAAACACATCTTAATAATAGTAATCTCAATTTGAATGGAGCAGGAAAGCTAAACAAAAATAAATCTCTTAGGCGCTGAAAGGACATGAAGAGAGAGTACAAGACCAGAACAGGGAGCACTGAATTGCATTAACTCCGGCTCTCTAGAAATAACAAAAATGACAGGAGCATTTGGAAGTTCAGGCCGCAAAGAGTTAAAAGTTTGACATCCCCCCTCCCCATCTGAAAATAACACCAAAGGGATTTAATCAAACAACAATTGTTTAGAAAATGAGAGTGAGGAAGAAGTGAAATGCCAAGCCTGATAAAAATGGAGTAATATATTCAAGTATTAATTTTATATATATACATACACACACACACTTCAATTAAAGGGCCACTGTCAAAACAAACATCCCAAAGACTTAGCTTTGTTACTAATTTATTATTATTAATAATAAATAGTGAGTTTTTATATAGCACTTTTCATCAGTAGATCTCAAAGCACTCTACCAGGTATCATTATCCCCATTGTACAGATGGAAAAACTGAGACACAGAGAGGCAAAGTGAGTTGCCCATGGTCACCTAGCAGGCTGATGGCAGAGCTGGGAATAGAACCGAGGTCTCCGTATGTTAGTCACAGAGGACAGTTACATTATTATCCTCTGTGAAGAACTCTGGCGATCCACTGGTTTTGGGAGATGAATACCCTTTCTGCAACAGGAGGGATAACTATACATCCTGTTCTCTGCACTTCCTCCCTCAACTCCCTGCCACTCTGGAAAAATGCATAGGAAACTCAGAGTGGAAACCCATGGAGTTTTCTGTCCCCTAGATGGGAGTAGCCCATGAAGGGGACAATACGGTGCCAGATGAGTAATTATAAATATTTTAATTACAATAGGCCAGATTCTGAAATCCTTGCTCAGTTTTCACTCAGGTAAATTCCTGAAGACCTCTAGGAAATTTCAGGAGCATTTGCCTGGGAAAGAATTGAGGAGGAAAAAACTAGAGCAGCTGGAAATTTTCCTAATTTCAATTTTTCAGTGAAAAAGAAAGACAATTTTTTCAGAAAATTTCACAGAAAAATTCATCCTGATTCTTTGACCAAACAGCCAGCTAGCAGGACAGTTTTGAAATTCACAACATTGACAACAAAGAAGGAATGAGTTTTTCATTAACAACGTTTGCATAAAGTTTTCCCGTTTTTTTGACAAGCCATAGCAAAAACTAAGCAAAGATCTCAGGACTATCTCAAGATAGTAAAAAACAATGGTATCATTTGTATGTGTACTGTAATTAGACAAAAAGAAAAGGCGTACTTGTGGCACCTTAGAGACTAACCAATTTATTTGAGCATAAGCTTTCGTGAGCTACAGCTCACTTCATCGGATGCAGGTTAGTCTCTAAGGTGCCACAAACACTCCTTTTCTTTTTGTGAATACAGACTAACACGGCTGTTACTCTGAAACATGTAATTAGACAGTACAGATTGTAATCTCAGGATCATCTCCTCTGGGTGAATGGTAAATACAAACAAATGACACCTGACTCCCCCCCACCCACCCCCCATATACATTATACCTTGGGTGAAATCCTGGATCCAGCGAAGTCAATGGTAATTTTGCCACAGACTTCAGTGGGGCCAGAATTTCACCCACTGTGCTGATGAGTCACAGTATCCATGGGATTAGTAAAGGAGCCCCCGTGCTCAACCAAAACCACTTTGAATGTCCTGAAGTCATTCCGACCCCCCTCTTTTTTATATCCAAAGTAACAGGTGACCTCATCTGTGGTTTCTAAATTCCTGGTGTGCCCTATCTGATTGCATTGCAGTCATAGTGGTATCCCATTTGATTTCTTTTAAAACAGGGCTATCATCCACTTTCACTTAGAGGCAGGCCTGAGCTACAAGTTTCAGGGCTGGCTTTAGATCTGGATCCAAATAAAGATTGGGGGACGATGTGAATCTGGGATCTTGGTGCAACCCTTCCATTATCATCTGTTTGTACTGTCAGAACACTGAGACGTCCCACTCAGGGATTGGGCCCCATAATGTAGGTGCTGTGCACACATAACAATGTGACTGTCACTGCCCCAAAGCCCAGCTCCTGTGAAGATTCATGCACATGCTTAACTTTATGCGCTGTGAGTTGTCCGACTGACGTCAGAAAGGAGCCTGCTGCAAAGTTTCCATCCAGGTTGGGATTAGGATCTGAACTTTGCCAAAGGTTCAAGGTGTTTGGATGTGGGATTTTGGTTTGAGCCTTTCAGTAGTCTGCCACGACAGAGGGATGCTTGTTACCATGACAGCATACCGGAGGCAACAACAGTATAGAAAAGCTTCCGTTCTAACCCTTATTTTCAGCAGCACATACTCTAATTTTCTTTAAAATGTTCCTTTAGCCTCAGTCAGCGCCTGCTTTGCTTTCAGCCCAACAGGGCATTTTTTTTCTCCCCACCAAAGACTGCGGAAAATGGGTGGACATTTTGCAGTTTGTCATCAGGATAAAACTGACCAATACATTTACTTTCCACTTGTTCAGAGACACGCTACAAATCCAGTTTGACATAACAACTCCTGCATTTCTGATGCTGAATGTATTGTCCTGAAGTTGGTCAGTTTTTTTAAACCTCAGATTATTACATGTAATTTTACAGAAAATAAAATGATACTCTCACTTAAGAAAAAATAGGTTATCCAAGATGTAATGAGCAACAATTCCGAAGCCTGGAGGGCATTTGACTGTTACCACAAAACTTTCGTACTGAGCTGATCAGTGGCTGCTGTGTAGGCACCACGGACACAAATCTACTCTGAAAACTGCTACAAATCGTCTTTCTTTGTTCCTGTCATAGAATCACAGAATATCAGGGTTGGAAGGGACCTCAGGAGATCATCTAGTCCAACCCCCTGCTCAAAGCAGGACTGATCCCCAACTAAATCATCCCAGCCAGGACTTTGTCAAGCCTGACCTTAAAAACTTCTAAGGAAGGAGATTCCACCACCTCCCTAGGTAACTCATTCCAGTGTTTCACCACCCTCCTAGTGAAAAAGGTTTTCCTAATATCCAACCTAAACCTCCCCCACTGCAACTTGAGACCATTACTCTTTGTTCTGTCATCAGCTACCACTGAGAACAGTCTAGAGCCATCCTCTTTGGAACCCCCTTTCAGGTAGTTGAAAGCAGCTATCAAATCCCCCCTCATTCTTCTCTTCCGTAGACTAAACAATCCCAGTTCCCTCAGCCTCTCCTCATAAGTCATGTGTTCCAGTCCCCTAATCGTTTTTGTTGCCCTCCGCTGGACTCTTTCCAATTTTTCCACATCCTTCTTGTAGTGTGGGGCCCAAAACTGGACACAGTACTCCAGATGAGGCCTCACCAATGTCGAATAGAGGGGAACGATCACGTCCCTCCATCTGCTGGCAATGCCCCTAATTATACAGCCCAAAATGCCATTGGCCTTCTTGGCAACAAGGGCACACTGTTGACTCATATCCAGCTTCTTGTCCACTGTAACCCCTAGGTCCTTTTCTGCAGAACTGCTGCTGAACCATTCGGTCCCTAGTCTGTAGCGGTGCATGGGATTCTTCCATCCCAAGTGCAGGACTCTGCACTTGTCCTTGTTGAACCTCATCACATTTCTTTTGGCCCAATCCTCTAATTTGTCTAGGGCCGTCTGTATCCTATCCCTACCCTCCACGTATCTACCTCTCCTCCCAGTTTAGTGTCTTCTGCAAACTTGCTGAGGGTGCAATCCACACCATCCTCCAGATCATTTATGAAGATCTTGAACAAAACTGGCCCGAGGACCGACCCTTGGGGCACTCCACTTGATACCGGCTGCCAACTAGACATGGAGCCATTGATCACTACCCGTTGAGCCCGACAATCTAGCCAACTTTCTATCCACCTTATAGTCCATTCATCCAGCCCATACTTCTTTAACTTGCTGGCAAGAATACTGTGAGAGACTGTGTCAAAAGCTTTGCTAAAGTCAAGGAACAACACGTCCACTGCTTTCCCCTCATCCACAGAGCCAATTATCTCATCATAGAAGGCAATTAGATTAGTCAGTCATGACTTTCCCTTGGTGAATCCATGCTGACTGTTCCTGATCACTTTCCTCTCCTCTAAGTGCTTCAGAATTGATTCCTTGAGGACCTGCTCCATGATTTTTCCAGGGACTGAGGTGAGGCTGACTGGCCTGTAGTTCCCAGGATCCTCCTTCTTCCCCTTTTTAAAGATGGGCACTACATTAGCCTTTTTCCAGTCGTCCGGGACTTCCCCCAATCGCCATGAATTTTCAAAGATAATGGCCAATGGCTCTGCAATCACATCCGCCAACTCCTTTAGTACTCTCGGATGCGGCGCATCCGGCCCCATGGACTTGTGCACGTCCAATTTTTCTAAATAGTCCCGAACGACTTCTTTCTCCACAGAGGGCTGGTCACCTCCTCCCCATGCTGTGCTGCCCAGTGCAGTAGTCTGGGAGCTGACCTTGTTCGTGAAGACAGAGGCAAAAAAAGCATTGAGTACATTAGCTTTTTCCACCTCCTCTGTCACAAGGTTGCCTCCCTCATTCAGTAAGGGGCCCACACTTTCCTTGACTTTCTTCTTGTTGCTAACATACCTGAAGAAACCCTTCTTGTTACTCTTAACATCTCTTGCTAGCTGCAACTCCAGGTGTGACTTGCCGAAAGAAAGCCTCGTCCACCTCATCCCCCTGGTCCAGTGGTCTATAGCAGTCTCCCACCACGACATCACCCTTGTTGCTCATACTTCTAAACTTAATCCAGAGACTCTCAGGTTTTTCTGCAGTTTTATACTAGAGCTCTGAGCAGTCATACTGCTCCCTTATATACAATGCAACTTCCCCACCTTTTCTGCCCTGCCTGTCCTTCCTGAACAGTTTATATCCATCCATGACAGTACTCCAGTCATGTGAGTTATCCCACCAAGTCTCTGTTATTCCAATCACATCATAATTCCTTGACTGTGCCAGGACTTCCAGTTCTCCCTGCTTATTTCCCAGGTTTCTTGCATTTGTGTCTAGGCACTTGAGATAACTCGCTGATCGTCCCTCTTTCTCAGTATGAGGCAGGAGCCCTCCCCTCTCGCACGCTCCTGCTCGTGCTTTCTCCCAGTATCCCACTTCCCCAGTTACCTCAGGGCTTTGGTCTCCTTCCCCCGGTGAACCTGTCGTTTCATTCAGGGTCTGAATCTGTACTGTTACAGTCAATAAGAGCTTTGCTATTGACATCAATGGGGCTAAGGATCAAATCATCAAACTCCAAAACGTCTCACAGGAATGGACTTTTGACAGAGTCTCACCCACAACACTCCCTGCTCCCATTGCTCATGGGGTCTAGAATGATGTTGTGTTGCTAAGCAGTGCGAGTCGATGATATAAACCAAGTTGTTGCATCGTCAGTGATATCTTTAAAATAAATGAGCTTTTAGGGACAGAGTAGTTTTATGCTCTGATCCAGCAAAGAACTTAAGCACATGCTTAACTTTTAGCAGGGGAGCAGTGCCATTAAACTTGATCTCTACCTCCAGTAAGTCAGATACTCTGGACCACAACAAGAAACATGAAAAAAAGAAGGAAGCTGAACCAGCCGGAGCTCTGGGTAATTAATGCTGAATAGCTGTAATAGGATTTAGTGAGAAGTTCTTGGGGAGCCATTTATTCCTCAAGGAGCCATCCTGTGATCTCTCTTTAAGGGTGTAAATGAGGGTGACCTGGCACCCAATTCTTGGCAGCATTGTTCTATTTATTAACAAGCTTATCTGCTTTGTGCCTGTCCTATGGCCCCAAGACCAACTCTCTCAAGCACTGTCAGTTCTATCCAGCTTCTACTTTGTGACGGTAAGCAGGCAGGTCTACGCCTGACAGAGGCAGTGGGGTATCTTCAAGTACGCTAAACTCTACTTGGACGCCTAGTTTATTCAAACGTAGTGAAGGCCTTTCTTCTTGGAGGCCACCTACGCAATAATGCTGGGAAGTTTCAAACTATGGGTTTGAGTTATCCACACGAAAATACTTCTGAACGGATTTGGTTCTTTTTTAAAGTCGTGGGATAAAACCCATTTTCATACTTGGATAACTTTAAAAGGACCAAGTAGAATTTTACCAAATTTCCCAGACCCACTCCCTTTTAGGCTGAGAACATGCTGGAGAAATTACAGACAAAGGGTGATTATTCTGAAATAGTATAAGCACCTGAAAATGGAGGCATGTGGCTCTTTAACTAGTATTAACTAGCATTACTGGTAGTAGTAAACAACGACTGACACAGCTCCCAAGTGCATGCAGGCTGCTTCACAGACAGCGAAGGAAATAGGCCTTCACCCTGAAGAACTCCCCGTCAAAGGCCTGGTCCTGCCATTACTACTAGCATGGCTAATCCTCACTCACACAGAAGATTGAGCCTCCTGTTAGTGAGGTCACTAGGAGTTTGGCTATTGACATCAGCAGGAGGCCCGTGACTAATCCCATTGAAGTTAATGAAACTACCTGCCTCGGTGAGAGGTCCTCACCTGCCTCAGGCTTTGCAGGGTCCGGCCTTAAGCAGACCACATACCAACAAAGCCTGGGGGTGGGGAGGAAATGTAGGGTGGGATTTTGAAAAGCACTCGGTGTCAGTCTAGCTCTGCTCTCACTGAAGACAATGGCAAAGCGCCCACTGACCTAGCTCTGCTCCCACAGAAGGCAACGGTAGAACTCCGACAATGAAAGCAGAGCTAGGCCCATGCTGAGGGCTTTTGAAAACCCTGCCCTCAAACTTTGTATTTAGCCCCACGCTGCTCCTCCTTACTGTTTCTTAACCCTTTACCTGGGGTTTCCGCTGTTCTGTTTTAACCCCCGGCCTAGTCTCATCTTTTAGATTTAACCCAATAATGTCCCTGTTCCCCCTCCATGCCTCTGCCTCATGACCCTTCAGAATGGCCTAAGCAGGATGGGGTGAAGTGAGTGTGTTTGGACTAATGGGGTTACAAAATATTCAGAGCAGCAACCCCAGTCTTCCCAGGTGAGAGGAAGCATCCAGTCCCGGCCCATTAGCAATGCGTTCTGATTGGGCGATGGTGCCGGGAGAGGATGGCCAGCCCTTTTGGAGAGCGCATCTCTGGGGAGCACTCAGCAGCTTACTCAGCACAGGATACAGCATCGCCCTCACTATAACTGGCCATCGTCAGCAAATCCAGAATGGTTGCCACCAGAAACTGGGACCCAGGTATTTACCATCACACCTGTGGCCCTCCCTTCCAATCTTTTGTGATGTTTTGGCCAAAGCAGATAAGGAGATAGAGCAAGAGGAGATCACGCTTCTGAGCAATGCCTGAGAGATGAATCAAAGGGTCCCCTTCGCCTTTATTCCTTCTAATTTTCCATTTTTGCCTCCTGTCTAATGGGAGTCACGTCATGTCGGCCGGCTAAGAGCCATGCTGAGCAGCCTGATCTTTATTAAAGACTATGGGCCATATCGTCACCCCCATTCCTGGTCCCCCAGCCAGCTGGTCAGCTAGTAGCGCCACAAAACAAAGCTGGAACCGCATGTAGACTTTGCAGAAAACATGCAGGCCTTGAAAGCTAGTAGCATGTGCTCAGCCCTGCAATCGGCCAGCTCTGATGGCTTGTAGAGAGGGCGGTTGAGCCACGGAGGAACCGTCCTGGTTCTATGATGACTACCAGCCAACAGAGTACAGGGGCATTAGTATTTTAAATTCTTCTAAAGAGCATTTCCTCTCCTTCAGGTCCTGTCCTTGCTTTGCTGTATTTCTGCCACCCTCACACATGGTCCAAGGGCAACACAAGAGTGATCAGCGTGCATTATGCTGTCCATCTCCAGACTTTTATGGCAATGGAATGAATTGTCACTTGTGCAACTAGTGCATTCAAGTATTTGGAAAAAACTTAAATTACCAAAACTCACCATGACTCCATGGATTCTGCAGCCAACAATGAGTTTCAGGGGGACAATATCATTTCATCACTGCCTCCGAATTTAATAAAACGTGTCAAAATCTTTTACTTTGTGATGCCGAAACTGCCTTTATAATGCCACACAACACCAGAAGTCTTTTTAAAAGGCAAAGCCATGGAAAACTACAACAAAGTCTGCTGCTGACTGATATTGAAGCTTCGCATCTTCTGTCATCTCCCACAGCAGGGAACATTACTGGTTTGGATCACTTTTTCCAGAGACACAAAAGAAACGTTTTGGTTTCTTCTCCTCAGACAGCATGGAAGCATTTGTGGTTTGTTTTGCCTGAATGCCAAGGCTTGGAAGATACATCATGGTATTATTTATTGAAAAACACCAGATAGGGAGGGAGAGATCTCCTGATTTACATATATGTTTGACTGTGTGAATAGCTTGTTAAGGCAAATTCTCAATTACACTAAAGACCCCCTGTTATGGGGTGTGGCTGGCCCATTGCGCCCTATGTTGGCTAAGTGTGGCACTGGAGGCACCCTCTCCCTCAGTTTCCTCCTCCCCAGGATTTTCTGTTTCTCCCAGGGTTCACATGGCACAGCCCTCTGGCTGGGTCACTCTGAGTTCAATCCCCTTTCAGGGTAACAAATCCAAACAAAAGAGTCCCAAATAAATAAAAAGGTTCCTCTGCACTCCAGGGGCTTCTTTTCAATCTACCCTCTGGGCCCTGTTCCCAGCCCTTTCTGGACTACATTCAAGAGTCTTTCTGACTCTGCAATACAGCACTGGGCCTCCGCTGGCTCCCCGGGACTACTGTTTCAGCCCCTGCTGGGTTCTCTTCTTGGCATGCTTCCCCGCTCTGAGATAGGGTACTGGGCCCCAGGCCGCGTCCCTTGGAGCCCCCAACCCTCTGCAGGCTCAGGGCCTTCCACAAGAGCCTACCTGCTCCCTACAGTTCCACTCTCCAAATAAAGCTTTATCGGCCCTCTTAATGGACACCTGGGCCTCCTCAGTCCCACCCTCTCAGGCTGGGAAGCAGCTAATTCATTATAGCCCAGGTTTGGCTGGGGCAGTCCCCCGGTGACACTCGGCTATACAGAACTCTGGCAGCAATCTTTACTTTTATTCAGTACTCATTACAGTAACCACCACATTACAGTAATCATATTTTAAAATAGTTTTTATGCCTGTAAGTAAGAAGCTTATATACATTGGCTTCTATATATGTCAGTCTTCCCTCTACCTGGTGCTTGCTGTCTTAAATCTCAGCCACAGTAGGAAATTTAAATCTAACATGCCCACTTTCAAAACACATCACTAAATGTAGAGTGATTATATTTCTTAAACTCAAAAGAGGACGGAGCTGTCCCCCCTTTCGCCCCCTGCACAGGGCTCGCCAGACCTGTCCTCCCCTCATCACCCACGCTGACCCACCGATCCCTGAGCCGCCCATGGCTGGGGCTGACCCCCTGAGTCCCATGCCACCCACGGCTGGAGCTGGGGTTAACCCCCCAAGCTTTGTGCTGCCCAGGGGAGGGGTCAGTTTAAGGCAATCCTGTCCACCAGCTGCAAATTTCTCTGCTCTCCTCCTGGGGGGCAGCACTGTCTTCAGCTGACCCTGGGGCCTCAGCCGCTGCTCTCCGCTCTGCCTTGCAGCCGAAACAAATACCCCAGTTTTGGTGAATAAGTAGGGATGGCTGGGACAGAGCTGAAAAAGGGGACTGTCCCAGCCAAACTAAATGACCTAAAGCATGGACTCTCCTCAACCTGGGGATCACAGAGAGGTCCGGGGAGATCAGGACCAACTCCCCTTTCTTTAGGGCTAGATGTGGAGCTAGGATGGAGCGGGGTATGTCCCCAAAACATTTCTCAGCTGTATCCTGGGGATCACAGTACAGAAAATGTTGATTTAGAGGGAACTCAGGAAGATATAAACCTGCTCTCTGAGATGGTCACAGAAGAAACATAAGAGTTAATTTGATGGTAATGATTCTAGTCTGTGTTAAACCATCTAGAAGAAAAACCGCCAACTCACTCATCACAGTCAGCTAATATGCCTGTGTTGGAGACCATGACATGGCTCATTTTAGCAGTGACACATTCTTCCTGTGCTGGCACAAAACAAGCTTCCAGACAGTTCTAAAAATGGCCTGCAGGCAGAATCACTGTAACCCAAAACGCAGGGAAGATCTTTCACTTCCTCGTGGAGCATGCCAGTGTGTCCCCATAAATTACAAATCAAATACTTCCAGAAAGTTGAGGTCATTGTGTACTTTTTCTTAAAGAGCCGGGACCAATAAAAATAGCCACCTCTTGCTTTGTTTTATTTTGTTGTGGGCATTTGGGTTAGATAGTAACAGGTCACTGTCACTTGTGGTCATTGCAGTCACCACAGAACCTTGCCTAATGGGCAAGGTGTTAATGGTTATTACACCCTGCCTCCTGAAATTCCCCCTAATGGTCCAATTAGACACAGTTATGTGTTGTCATGTCCTGCCACAAAGTGTGAAGTCCTCCGGGCTCTAACCAACCCTTTCCTTCTCTCTCCCAACCAAATACTCCTAGAAGTTTCCTGCCTTCCTCCTGGGGCACCTGACTGGCTTGCAGGCTCCAGACCCACCTGGTTATCCTCCCCTGAGAACCCATGCAAAGGGAGGAGGGAGACTAAGGAGAATGAACCCTTCATTGCCAGTGATCAAATGGTACCTCCGCATCCTGAAACAGTGCCCTTTGGTCCAGTGATCTCAAAGCACTTTGCAAACAAACATCAAACGATTGATCCTCGCAAAGCCCCTTGGAGGTAGGTAGGATTTCAGAGAGGGAGACGTTGAAGAAAAAAGGTGTGGTTGTGAATTGCAATCGCTCACAGTGGTAGAGCCCAGAGTACAACCAGACTCCCAGGCCTCTGCTGTAACCACCAGAGCCTGCACTATGTCTCTAATTAGCATATACCATGACACATTATGAGTAACCTTTTCAAAAGCGCCTAAGTCCCACCTGACTTTCAACACGACTTGGGTTTCTAGGTGCCTAATTCACTGTTGAAAATGAAACTCAGGTGTTTCCAATAATTTTACCCCCTAGATCTATAAACAGATGTATATTGAAAAACATTAAAACCGAAGAGGCCGATTAGGTTCATCAAAACAAGCCACTGCTATTATTAGCTATTTATTACTGTAGAGCCAAGAGTTCAAGATTGGGGCCCTGTTAGGCTTTTTGCCTTACAAACACCGACAGACAAGGTGCCTTCCCCGAGAAGGCTGAGTCGGAACAAAACGTTGCCACACAGTAGGTTGGGAATGGAGATAGGAAAATTTATTTGGCGACTTAGTATTTGCCCCAAAACATTTTCTCCATTTATTTACTACATGGCCGCTCCTGTAATATTCCTGGTTCAGTGTTATAAAGACAAAGAAAACTCTAATTAGATACAATAGAAATAAATATCCAGGAGTCCTCAACAGTAATCTCATGTTAAGGTTCAGCACAGAGACAATACATCTTACCTGTTTAAAACGGACACTGCTAAATTACTGCCTGATCAATTCCACCAGTGAAGTCTTGGCTCACACCAGGTCAAGGAAAGATGTGCTCTTACATGGATTACGACAAACCAGCGTAACTTTTATTTCAGTTTGAAGGAAAAAGTTTAGTAAAGCATCAACTTACCTCCATGTGGTTTGACTTAAACAACTCTTTACTTCACAGAGAATAGTTCCAGTACTTCATTCAATAGTCTGGCCACGTTAAGGCTCTGTTGCCTGCTGAATTTATTGCCACTTTTGCAACCTATTTCTCCCACAAGAAGCAAGCCCCGTGCCTGTAGCTACATCTAATGGCAGCAGTAGCAGCTCCCCTTGCTTTTCACAACACACTGTGCGTTGACATGATCTCATGGCAGGCAGAGCCCTGTGAATGTTTTCTGTTTTATTGTGGCTTTTCCCAGAGGAATTTAAGAAAACCACAGCTTATAAAGTCTTTCTGAGATGACACAGCAGCTCTTCACCTCCCCTCCTGAAAAGGCTGCTTTAAGCAGAGGTTGTACATTTATGAAATCCAGTGCAAACACGGCATATTCCTTTGCACGCTCAGCACATTTTTGATGGGCCAGCTGAATGGTGGTTGTTCTTTGGAGCCATAGTTTGCCTTGGAGCAGGGAATGTTTTTAACGTTCCCAGTCCTGACTCTGAAGCTATGACTTCACTGCAGAGTTATCTCAGGCTCCTATCTGGGTGTTGGCCCCAACGGTCCTCCCAGCCACACACAAAAACCTCTTACCTACACTAAGTGTTGCTTTCAGCTCAGGCTAGCTGGCCCGGCTAGGATGTGAGCCCGGGTGCAGTTTTCATTCAGGCTGATAGCCTGCCCAGTCTGCAGCAAGGACACAGGCTGAACCACTCAAGTGCTGATAGTCCTCCAGTGCCTTCCCACAATTCCCCTTGCATGCCCAGCTGGACAGGCAAGTTCTCCCACAATTCACTGGGAAAGAATGATATAGCATCTGAGGTTACTGCGGCACAAACATACCTCCAGCAATGCCCCTGGGGAGCGCAGCACCAGTGAGGACACAGTGATTTAAGTATGAAACTGCAGAAAAACCTGAGTGTCTCTGGATTAAGTTTAGAAGTGTGAGCAACAAGGGTGATGTCGTGGTGGGAGTCTACTATAGGCCACCGGATCAGGGGGATGAGGTGGACGAGGCTTTCTTCCGGCAACTCGCAGAAGCTACTAGATCGCATTCCCTGGTTCTCATGAGAGACTTCAATCACCCTGATATCTGCTGGGAGAGCAATACAGCACTGCACAGACAATCCAGGAAGTTTTTGGAGAATGTTGGGGACAATTTCCTGGTGCAAGTGCTGGAGGAACCAACTAGGGGCAGAGCACTTCTTGACCTGCTGCTCACAAACCGGGAAGAATTAGTAGGGGAAGCTAAAGTGGATGGGAACGTGGCAGGCAGTGACCATGAGATGGTCGAGTTCAGGATCCTGACACAAGGAAGAAAGGAGAGCAGCAGAATATGGACCCTGGACTTCAGAAAAGCAGACTTTGACTCCCTCAGGGAACTGATGGGCAAGATCTCCTGGGAGAATAACATGAGGGGGAAAGGAGTCCAGGAGAGCTGGATGTATTTTAAAGAATCCTTATTGAGGTTACAGAGACAAACCATCCCAATGTATAGAAAGAATAGTAAATATGGCAGGCGGCCAACTTGGCTTAACAGTGAAATCCTTGCTGATCTTAAATACAAAAAAGAAGCTTAGAAGAAGTGGAAGATTGGACAAATGACCAGGGATGAGTATAAAAATATTGCTCGGGCATGCAGGAGTGAAATCAGGAAGGCCAAATCACACCTGGAGTTGCAGCTAGCAAGAGATGTTAAGAGTAACAAGAAGGGTTTCTTCAGGTATGTTAGCAACAAGAAGAAAGTCAAGGAAAGTGTGGGCCCCTTACTGAATGAGGGAGGCAACCTTGTGACAGAGGAGGTGGAAAAAGCTAATGTACTCAATGCTTTTTTTGCCTCTGTCTTCACGAACAAGGTCAGCTCCCAGACTACTGCACTGGGCAGCACAGCATGGGGAGGAGGTGACCAGCCCTCTGTGGAGAAAGAAGTGGTTCAGGACTATTTAGAAAAGCTGGACGAGCACAAGTCCATGGGGCCGGATGTGTTGCATCCGAGAGCGCTAAAGGAGTTGGCGGATGTGATTGCAGAGCCATTGGCCATTATCTTTGAAAACTCATGGCGATCGGGGGAAGTCCTGGACGACTGGAAAAAGGCTAATGTAGTGCCCATCTTTAAAAAAGGGAAGAAGGAGGATCCTGGGAACTACAGGCCAGTCAGCCTCACCTCAGTCCCTGGAAAAATCATGGAGCAGGTCCTCAAGAAATCAATTCTGAAGCACTTAGAGGAGAGGAAAGTGATCAGGAACAGTCAGCATGGATTCACCAAGGGCAAGTCATGCCTGACTAATCTAATTGCCTTCTATGATGAGATAACTGGTTCTGTGGATGAAGGGAAAGCAGTGGACGTGTTGTTCCTTGACTTTAGCAAAGCTTTTGACACTGTCTCCCACAGTATTCTTGCCAGCAAGTTAAAGAAGTATGGGCTGGATGAATGGACTATAAGGTGGATAGAAAGCTGGCTAGATTGTTGGGCTCAACGGGTAGTGATCAATGACTCCATGTCTAGTTGGCAGCCGGTATCAAGTGGAGTGCCCCAAGGGTTGGTCCTGGGGCCGGTTTTGTTCAATATCTTCATAAATGATCTGGAGGATGGTGTGGATTGCACCCTCAGCAAGTTTGCAGATGACACTAAACTGGGAGGAGAGGTAGATACGCTGGAGGGTAGGGATAGGATACAGACGGCCCTAGACAAATTGGAGAATTGGGCCAAAAGAAATCTGATGAGGTTCAACAAGGACAAGTGCAGAGTCCTGCACTTAGGACGGAAGAATCCCATGCACCGCTACAGACTAGGGACTGAATGGTTCAGCAGCAGTTCTGCAGAAAAGGACCAAGGGGTTACAGTGGACAAGAAGCTGGATATGAGTCAACAGTGTGCCCTTGTTGCCAAGAAGGCCAATGGCATTTTGGGCTGTATAAGTAGGGGCATTGCCATCAGATCAAGGGACGTGATCGTTCCCCTCTATTCGACATTGGTGAGGCCTCATCTGGAGTACTGTGTCCAGTTTTGGGCCCCATACTACAAGAAGGATGTGGAAAAATTGGAAAGAGTCCAGCGGAGCGCAACAAAAATGATTAGGGGACTGGAACACATGACTTATGAGGAGAGGCTGAGGGAACTGGGGATGTTTAGTCTACGGAAGAGAAGAACGAGGGGGGATTTGATAGCTGCTTTCAACTACCTGAAAGGGGATTCCAAAGAGGATGGCTCTAGACTGTTCTCAGTGGTAGCAGATGACAGAACAAGGAGTAATGGTCTCAAGTTGCAGTGGGGGAGATTTAGGTTGGATATTAGGAAAAACTTTTTCTCTAGGAGGGTGTTGAAACACTGGAATGCGTTACCTAGGGAGGTGGTAGAATCTCCTTCCTTAGAAGTTTTTAAGGTCAGGCTTGACAAAGCCCTGGTTGGGATGATTTAATTGGGGATCAGTCCTGCTTTGAGCAGGGGGTTGGACTAGATGACCTCCTGAGGTCCTTTCCAACCCTGATATTCTATGATTCTATGATGCGGGCTGGGCTTTGCAGTGTTGCTGCTCACACCTGGGTACCGATCACCTGGGCTAACTCGGCAGTGAAAACATACCCTAATTAGGCACTGAGCCTTTCCGAAATGGCACTCATTTGGTACACGCTCCTCCAAACAGCAACAAGAGCAAAGCCCTGGAGCCAAACTCAGCTTTGATGTAACTCCAGCTGTGTTACATTGGGGAGGAATATTGCCTCTGGAGTTTATTTCAGCATAGTCCCTGTTACTAGCTGTGTTTTTGGTAATGCCTTGCTATTCCTGCCATTTGCTTCCAATTCTCAAAGAAATCTGAAAAGCTTTGACAAAGCTTCCCACAACAACAGGGTCAGAACTGCTTCACTACCAGTGCTACACCTGCTGACTTCTTGTACTACATTCACCAAGCAGTGGGCAGCGTTTTCACACAGTTGTACGTTGTGTTTTTGCAAACATATCCAGAGAGAGAAAATCTTTCAACACTAAGGGCCTGTTTCTTGGTTTGAGGTTTCCAAATGGAAAAAAAAGTGTGTGTTTCTGGGTAACAGGCTCATATTTATTATTTTGTACATTATCACTTTTTGTCAGTTCATGGCCATGTTCTTAAAAACTGTTTTATGGTCTGACATCTTGGAATTTATAGGTGCTACTTAAAAGTTGATTCTTGGCTTTCTTCTGTTTGCATTAGATCATGTAGTCATCCCCAGGCAATGGCCATAATGCTAAGCAAAGTACTTTCATGCCACTTGCATTTTATTTGCAAGACAGACTCATTCAGTTTTGAACAAGCTGTCCGAGTCTCATCTTTGTGCATAAAATAAACTAATTGCTACAAGCTTTCAATACTTGAGATTATTTGTAATGCTTTCTGGTTGTTTTCCTCATCCTCAGTTATACATGCTCTATGAAACCAGCACGAGACATGCTTTATCCATCTCATCTTTACTACACGGCAACCAAACTCTGCAAGAAGGAGGGAGAACGTACAGCAAAACAAAAGGAGATGTTCTGGGGGGTGCTTTCCTTTCACAAGTTTCCTCCTTGTTCCTGCAGAGGTCAAAGAAACAACCTTCAGTTTATTCTTATTATGAGGCAGTGTGGGCTAGTGGACAGAGAAAAGGCCTAGGACTCAGGGGACCTTAGTTGTAATCCCAGCTCTCCCACTGGCCTCCTAGGTTACCCTGGGCAAGTAACGTCAGCTCTCTGTGCCGCAGTTTCCCCATCTGTAAAATGTAGCTAATTTGTAAAGTGCTTTGAGTTCTATGAATGAAAATGTTATAAGAGCTAGGCATTAGTATGACAGTACCACAGAGAAAGGGCAGCTTCACTTCTATGCTTTTCTTTATGAGGTTCTACAGATTTGCTAATCTGATCATGGAACTGGCCCAAATTTGGGTTTGACACACGGAACCCTTTCCGAAGCACCCTGTTAAGAATCAGTTCTACTTCTACTGTAGGTTGATTCCCCCCCTCCCCCCCCATCTCACTTCAGTTTTTAGTACAAGAGACCATTCTCTGAAAAAAAAAATCTTTCTCTAGCCTCTATCATATAATACATAGGAGTCCATTTATTGTTTCCTTTTATGGGAAGCCACAATCCTGTGCAATTAAATTCTTCTTGACTGCACGTGACATTGACGATGGTGCGACGAGAGCACCGACAGAAAATATACCAAACTGCCAGCCTGCTTCGGTGCTGGGCGACTGCCGTGCTCAGGCCAAAGATCAGGCCGGGTGCCATACGTGAGGGTCTACGCTCTCTAACATGGCCCCAGCCTTCCACTGGCCCTTCATTCCCCACTGTGTCCTCTTACTCTCTCAGAAATGGGGGAGTCTTAGCAGTAGATCTACTCTTCGCGGCCAGAGAGAAGCCGCCCTTTGAATCCCAGGTACTATGAGAAGTGGGTGTACCACATGATCAGCTCAAGAGGAGTTCAGAGTGAGCCAGATATTTTCCAGCCCATAGCCAGCAACAGCAATTATGGTCAGAAAAGTGACTATGCAAAATTGATACCTTCTTATTCAATCCACCTGCTCCCTGTATGTGTTCAGAGTCACATCTACCTCTAACACTGACAAAAAACACATTTCTACTACTCCCCATAGCAGCCCAGAGAGCCCAACCAGCTCAGAGAGGGAACCGAGTTCTTTCCTTTCTTATGTATTGTCAACAGAACCGGTCACCAAATTCTAATGGCAGAATCCTTCTTACTGGTGGTGAAATGCCAGCTAGACAGAACCGAGCCCAACTCAGAGACCAGGCTGAATTTGCAATACTGACAGGCTTGCCAATCCCAGGTGTTCAAAAATTATGAAACAGGGGCCCCCACATCATGAGATTGGCTTAAAAATAATGAAAATCATAAAACTAAAAAAAACCCACTTTGATTTCTTTTTGATCTACCTTCTGTCTTTTGAATCTTTTGGGGGTACACCTGGGTTATTATTTATAGCTTATCTCCACAGCCAGGAGAGCTAGAGACGTACTTTTTAAAACAATGAAAGCGGAGAGTCTCATGTATTCACATGACTCCTGGAGCTGGGGCTTTAAAGAATGCACCAAGTGTCATAAGATTCGCAATAAAATCGTGAGAGTTAGCAACACTGTAAAGGGAGAAAAAACAACCTTCCATCTGAGAGCAAAACAAATGTGAGCAAGAGTCAAAGCACTACAATGAATATTGAATCCCATGACGCTATTTTACAGTGATGTGCATTTAATAATAGACTACACTATCTCAGCTGGGCTCAGTGCGATGCTATTTCACCTTCAAATGAAATACAATGTGAGGGACACCCTATACTCTTTTGAGGTAATCAGTATTTGGGCTGGGTGGTGTGAATCCCAGCTCATGTAGACATACCTGCCTCAGCCCTGCTCAAGTTAGGCCCTAAAACTAGCAGTGTGTCAGATGCGGCACACACAGCCAATTGGGCTAGCTACCCCAATTCTGGTACAATTCTGCCTGACTCCCAGATATATACTCGGGTGACTAGCCCAAGCTGCTGCAGACACTGTTAGTTTTTGGTGCTAATGTGGATACATCTATGCGGACTAGGAATCATGCCTCCCATCTCAAATGCAGACATTCCTTAGTCTCTTATGTTTTACAATATTCCTTCCAACAGGCCAAATCCATTCCTGGTGTCATTTCACGACTATCCCATTTGCACTCACAATCATGGTAATTGCACACACAAATGGGGCATGTGAATTTTTTTCCCCACTTGCGCAGTTGTGTCTGCCTTTGTGAAAGTCAAGCTTTTATTTTCTTATGCATATTCAACACCATAACCATAGCATGCAAGAAAAATAAGCAGCAGAAATGTGAAGAGAGGAACTAAAAAAAGAGCCAAGGAGAAGGAGGGAAAAAACCCCTCCATAACTGTGCTATGGAATTTCTCTTTTCCTACTGGATATCCCACACAACACACCCTGAGTCAATCAACTGGTGTATGATGTGTTTTGTAGATGGATCAGCAGCGATGCATGTCTGACACAGATGTTTCAACTTGGATTTGTTAGCTATCCAGCAATCAGACTGAATTCTGATGCTGATCATTCACAGATGTTGCACACAGAAAGAGACAGGTCCATCCACTGCAAATAAACATGCTCCTTTGCTTTTGGTCAGCCTCAGCAGCAGCGATATCCCATGGAAAGTGCAGTACTCCCAGGGGTAGGTTGGCAGGGATTTTGCAATTGCCTCTGTTGTGGCTGTCACTCCTCTAAACACAAATCCCTTGAAGCTGTTTCTGAAGCGTGGAAAGCTTTGTTTTACTTTTTCAAATGTACCTTTGAATATTGCCTGGGCTCAAAGAGGCTTTTGAAATCTAAGACACAACTGAGTCGTCCCTCCTCAGGTGATGAGCATCAAGCAGGGCAATGGGGCGTGAGTGGCTACCATTAAGAACTGGCTGCAGAAGGGAGTGGGAAGTTGCTTGCAGCCACTGCCAAATGCCTCTGGCCAGCTGCACTGAAGAATTAAAGCTGGGCAAATTCTTTTGCTTCTGATGCCACATGTGTCCATCGGTGCTGGAACTAGCGGTGCTGAGGGTGCTGCCGCACCCTCTGTCTTGACATGGCTTACATCATAGATTCAGGTTTCAGAGTAGCAGCCGTGTTAGTCTGTATCCGCAAAAAGAACAGGAGGACTTGTGGCACCTTAGAGACTAACCAATTTATTTGAGCATAAGCTTTCGTGAGCTACAGCAAAGCTTATGCTCAAATAAATTTGTTAGTCTCTAAGGTATCATAGATTCAGGGTTTACAGTTTGGTTCAATGGCTCTCAACCCCCTCCCCCCCACACACACACTATACAAATTGTTCCAGCCCCCTGCCTGTGTCACCCTCTCCGTCAGAAGGCAGGTCCCCCAAAATCACGAGACTGCTTGAAGAACAATGAGATTTTAAGAAATAAGAAATTAGAGGTTCATTTTATTCACTGTCTGGTATTTGAGCTTTTAGGGGTCAGGTTTCTCTGCACCCGCAAGGGCTAGGAACTTCCTTTGCTTTTTTAAAACCAAAACTGAAGATTCTCACAGGATTACATGGCTCCAGGAGCTGGGGCTTGGATGAAAGAACCAAATATTGTGAGACTTGTAATAAAATCATGAGAATTGGCAACACTGCAGCATCTTAAGAGCTAGCTTCAGGAAACTATATGCACGGCCTCGCAACATTGTTATTGAACCTACTAACTTATGAACAATGCTAACATATCTTTATGTGCCAGTAGCTGGTGTCCTATCTCTAAAGGCACATACACAGTTCTCTCTCATACAGCTCTCCCTGCAACCCTCTTTATTACTTTTGAAACTTTTAAGAACAGAACAAAGTGCTTTAAAAAACCCTAAACATTGATTACAAGCCCAAATACTGTACAACTCTTTGGACGTAACACTGTGTTAAGGGCACTTTACTGAAGAGCCTCTAAGGAAGACACCTATAAGAGGGCAAAGGGAAATTGGATGTTTGCTAGTCTGCAAAGCATTCACGCAGATGGGGTTTTTAAAGCAGCAGTACTGTTAGTTCTAATGAAGGTGTTGGAGAGATAAGGTGGGTGAGGTGATATCTTTTATTGGGCTAACTTCTGTTGGTGAGAGAGACAAGCTTTCAAGCTCACACAGAGCTCTTTTTCAGGGCTGGGAGATGAAGGTGTCAGCATTCAGGCTGTACTTCTGGTGAACCAGTCCCTGGAGCACGTTTGGGGAGGATTTCTTAATAGCCACACAAGCTGCCTTCAGCCGGGTTATTTCAGCCGTTCAGAATAGCCAGACTGCTGCGCTGCAGCTGACCTCTTCTGCTCCAGCTGTTCTGCCAGCCTCACCCCACTTCCTGTGCTGAGGGGTGTTCCACTGAGGGGCCGTTGGGGAACACATACGGAGTGTTCCTTGCTCTAGTTAGGCATCGGATCTTTGAGGCACCAGGCCCAAAGTTGGAGCAGCCTGGGGGGCACTGTGGTTGGAGCACTGCAGACTATGGTCAGTGGATTTAAGTCACCTCAATCTCAGCAGTGGCAGGCGGAAAGGCAACTTAGAATATGGGTATTATTGGATACCAGGGAAACGACAGCTCCAGCAGCTGTTTGTCCACATGGCTGCATGCACAGCTCTTCAGTCAAGCTTCGTACGGAGCCAGAGCACCCAAACATACAGGAGAGCCTAGGGGAGAGGAAACCATGGAGAGTTTCCGCTGACAAGATTTCCTGCAAATCCTTTCATGGGTGGGGTTTGCTCACTAGCCCCTACGGAACAGGCAGCTGTTCCACCCGCAGCTTTATCTTTCAGAAATGCTCCCAAATGATGAAGAGCGACACTGGGTTAATATGGGTTATGCGTACATGCCAGCTGTGGAAACTCGTCCTGTGACTCTCATATCCACAGCAGCTCTAGTTCCCATAGCTTGTAATGACACCCGTGGACAGGCTGCCTGGAGAGACTAAACCCAGGAACATGATGAGTCTACTGCTTGATCCAAAAATCCAGATCCAGGAACTTAAAGGCAGAAGTGGACTCAAACTTCTCACTCAGTGTAGCCACTAGAGGGAGCCAAAGACCCACCCTGGGTTAACGTGTTACATACAATGTACCTGTACAGAGGACTGGTTAAATAAAGATTGAGGCCCACATGAGTCAATCCAGGGTCTGATTTCAATGGGCTTTTCATCAGGCCCATAGTCTCCGGCTCCATACATCATCCCACGAAGGGGATAGAGGAGTGAAAGGGAGGAAGATTTTCTTCTGTCATTATTTATATGGTGACAGTACGGAAATGTGGCCGAATCCCAAAAACAGCTAAGCAATTGCAGCTCCAGGTCTGGCCTGGAGGGAAACCCTAAAAGCATTGATGGAAATGGGAAGGAACAGTTCAGCAGGAATGCCGAGTCACACAGGTCTAATCAAAGCATCTGCTGCAGTTTAAACAGGAACAGCAAAGCTTGCTGCAGTTTAAACAGGAACAGCAAAGCTTGCTGGCCTCCTTTAATTGTAATGACTGCTCTTAAGGTTTCCATCTGTTTGGGTTGCTCCCAGGAGCTGTCAGTAATAGTAGCTCTTAACAAGCAGCTTCTGTGCACTCCATCTTTTATCAGGAAGCAGCAAGTGACGTTAGGGAGTTTTCTGGAAACCCTCAAGAGCATTACCTAGGCTAAGGTCAGCCATTCAGCTCAGTACCTGGCTTGTGCACTTAATACACGAGTCCCCTGGGCCCTGATGTCAGTCTAAATCTGTTGACCTCTAGTAACAAATGCTAATAAATGTCCACTACTGAGTGGAATACAGCACAGACCCCACTTCCTGTTATGCATTTAAATGAACAGGAAGTCTTCAGGTTAATTGGTGCGTGATCGCAGATTTTGTTAGCCGTTGTAACTGTGCATGTTCCAGTCTGGAAGCAAAAACAAAGCTCTACAGCTTCCGGGGGCTTAAAGGGGCACGCCTTCGTTTCCGAAATTGTTCCTAGGAATAACCAGTCGCTATAGGAGGAAATCCTCTTCTCTTTTTTAAAATTTCAGCAGCTTTACTTAGTGCATTAGCAGCAATTTGTTTGTAGTCAGGCCCCAAACGCGTAATCAGATGGGCCCAGCTGCACCCTTGCCCCTACACAGAGCCCCATGGGATGTGGTTGCAGGATCTGGGCCTTCGTCAGTTTCCCCTGTTGGTTCCATAGGTTTCTCCATGGAACAACAGGGAAGAGAGGAAGACTGGAAAGAGAAAACCCATCCGTCGCTTTGTAGTGAGCAGAGCAGTCATGCGGAGGTCCTTCTGTTCGTACGCTGGCATGTCCGGATTAAAGAAACAATTTCCAGGGGGAGAAGAGTCCAGTTCCCTGAGGCACTATTGGCCTGAATCTCATGTATGTGAAGGCCCCTTGACACTGCTTATACGCTCATGTTAAAGCTCCTTTTGAATTGCCAGAACAGAGCAAAGGGGCCTTAGTGTGACTGAGAATCCAGGCCTAGATTTCTAGGGCCTATTCTCCTCTCACATTACACCAGTCTCCCTCTGACTTCAGCAGAGTTACTCCTGATTTATTTAGGTGTGATGGAGAGGGGAACAAGTTCCTAGTGCTTTGGAGGATCTCTCTCCAATGTACGTATTGTTGGCACTGATTAGAGGAAGCTATTATATTTCACTTATTACTCTCACTGTTCTGAGTAGCTGTTGCTATTTATTCCCCCGATCTTCATGACATTTATGACAAGTGTTTCCTAGTTCCCAAGAATAATGGGCCACATCCGCAGCTGGTGTAAATCAGCATTACTGATGTTGACTTCAAGGGACCTAAGCCAGTTTACAGCAGCTGAGGATCTGCCCCAGCATTTCGAACAATGGTGCCCCTGAAAGCCTTTTAGTCTCCAAACATGGGTGTTTATTGTGATGTACTTTGTCTTTTTGGCTGAAACCCTGCCCTGTAATTCCATTCCCAGATCCCCATTCACGCACTGGGAAGGCGCCCTGACAGTCTGGTCTGTTATATCACAGAGACCGCAACAAGATAGAGACGCCAGCAAAGGAAGCTCAGATCTTAGTGAACAAAGAAAGCAATTAAAACAAGATGCACCGCTACATGGATAAGCTCCTGGATTCCAGACACACATTCCAATAGCCTCTCAGTTTTAAGGGCTCTCTCCTGACCCTCTTTGCTGTCATTTGCTAACTGATGTATGTACTCTCTCAGGACGTCATTTTTGTTATATAAAGCCTGTAGCGGGGTGGTCATCCGCTCCGGCCTTAAAGCGCTTAAAACAGCCCAGGAGAGGGCTGTGGCTGGGAGCAAGCAGTTCCTGGGCTGATTGTGGGAAGCAGACTCAGCTGTGGCCATGCCCCAATCAGGGCTCAGCTGGCCCTTATAAGAGGGCAGTGAGCCAGGAGCAAATAGAGTCTCCTCTAGCTGTGGAGGGAGATGGGCCTGGCTGCTGGGGAAGTGTACCAGAGGTGAAGCAGGGCAGATGGCCTAAGACAGGGTACTGGGGTTGCAACAGGGCAGCCCATGGGTAGGCAGAGGCAGCAGGTCCAACCCCCCCTTACCTGTGATGATTAGCTTATACACTGCAGTCCTCCCCAGTGTGCGGGGGCTCAATGGTGACTGGCAGTAGCCAAAGACTGAGGAGAGGTGGGCATAGTGAGTGGGAGTTCCCCTGGGAGGGGGAGACCCAGATCTGTGGGGGTACTGCCAGGGGGCAGCACCCCAGGGAAAGGGGCACTGGGGTCTGGGAGGGATGTGGGGGGGCAGTGGCAAGCGGGACACTGGCCTGCAGAGGGTGTTCTGGAGGCTGGAAGAGCTAATTCCCTGAGAGACCAGCAGGAGGTGCCACAGGGGTGAATTGCCACCCCGTGACAAAGCCCTAAATGGCCTGGGTCCTCCCAACCTATGAGCCTGTGAGTTGCTGAGCATCTTCCACTCCTGTTGACTTTAATGACCATTGAGAAGGCTCAGCTCCTGACAGGATTTGACAGTGAAGATCAGAGGGGGCACCTCAGCTGAGGTGATTTTGGAGAAATAGAGGGCAGCCAGCAGGGCATTTTCACTTAAGGCTCTTGATTTTGGAACTTGATTCCTTCCCGGGTGCATAACTGCCCAAGTTTAGCAGCCTTCAGCAGGGCTCCTTTGTCCATGAAGAGCTGGGTGCTTGGCAGGGACATTCTGGTGCAGGTGTCCATTAGTTCTTGTTATGTTTATGTGTCGCTTGGCTATTTGATTTGATCAGGAGTAACCGGGGGATCTGTTTGTTAGCATATTTCAGATCATCAAGGGTACCCAGAGCCCTGAAGGGGCTGCTGACTTACTGTAGTTCACAAAAATCCAAATCAATCAATAATATTTTTAGGAATGCTTCCACCCCGGAAACACTTCTGGGAAACAGCTGGATGGTTTCTTCATTTGTTTGCACCAGTCCCATGGACATTTTTAAAAAGTACCAGGGGGAGTTTCAGAGAATTGCCTACAGCACAGGTAGACTGGTGCCATGTTTCAGATGAGTTTTCAAAGCCTACACCCTGTCCTTGTTGGATGTTCTAGAAAAAGATGGGCTATGAAGTGGCTAGATTTGTGATGCAGGTGGTTGTTCCAGAAAGGAACAGATTTGGTGGTAGGCAATCCTCAATCATCAGCTTTTTAGTGCAATGAAAATGTCTTTGGCTTAACTGTTCTTTTCGGCCCCAATTCAGCAAGGTACCAAAAGCAAGTGCCTAACTTTAAGCTTGTTAACTCTCTTTGATGTCAACGAGAGCCTTAAAGGCCCTGATTCACAAAGGTCTCAGTTTGATCCTATAGAATCCTTACTCGCAGGAATAGTATTAATGCTGTTGAAATCAATAGGGCTACTCAGGCATGTAAGGTTTTTAATAGGCTTGGGCCTGTATAATATATTCGATTGGCTCTGGCAAAGATGGCAATGACAGGTGGCCTTTTTTCTCCACATTGGGCAGCACTTGTGTATGAACAGGAGGATACCACGATCCAAAGCCTGGGTCGGTTGCAGCTGATGATTCTGGAAGGGCTGTTCTCAGACACACATAAGAAGTTGGAGATGTTCAGGGGAACTGGAACCCCTTGCAAGCACCATTAGGATTTCTGATGCTGACAGCGGCCGAGTGCACTGTGTTAGACCCAGAGTTATACAGCCAGTGCAGGCCAGGTGTTTCCTGGTCAGGTTGCAGAAGAATGGGGGTGGGTCACATCCCTGCAGCGAATATACTTGGGATTCAAGGGGGAGTCACCCTACTCTCTTCCCTCCAAAGAGGGGACCACTAGTTCCCCACAAAGACACGGGAGATGTGGCGAGAATGGCCACCCCCTTCCCAGAGGACAACCCAAGTTTGGAGGGTAGGGAATATGGGGCCTTCTGGAGGGAGAGGGTGCTGTGAAGACTGGGGAGGTGGGCACACTGAGAAAGAATGGAGAGGCTGAGATGGATATTCAGATCCACTTGATATTTGTATTCAAGGAACACAGTAGTCCAGATCTAAATAGCAGCCTAGTTTCCCCTCACTTCTAGCTATTATAGACTCCTGGGAGCCAGTCATTAACATTCTCCCACATGGGGTGCATTCCCAACCTGTGGGGGAGTTAACCCCCTGGCTGGGCACAGCTGAACCTTCTCTGCCAGAGACAATGAACCTGCGAGGGTTCCAGAAGACCCTGAAGAAGGCAGCACTCTCCTCTGGGATGGAGGAGTTTGCACTGAATAGCAGGTACTCAACAAGTTGTTGTAGGAGAGGGAGGAAGCCCCAGGCTGCATCCCAAGGTCTTTTCCCTCCTCGAAAGTGACACAAGTTAACACACTGCAATGCTGCCGGCATACCTTTTAGGGACAACAGAGAAATACTTCTAACCAAATGCAGCTTTGGATAAGTTTGCCAAGTGGAGTTGCCTCATTCCTTGGTTATGGTTATGAGCAAGTGGTTTTGTTTAAATGGGGAAAGCAAGGAACACATACCACAAAGCCTCACTCCCCTCTGCAGCACATCCACCCCCGATATGTGGAGTTTATCACAAAAGAGGAACATTTTTGCAGGAGCTATGTGTTAAGTTACTGGCAGGATGTCACTGCTTCGATCATGCATGTCCTGAGCCTTCTTTTCCAGAGAACTCTAAAAGTTAGCTCCCTATCCTCCAGTTCAGTCCCCATTCTAATTACCCTTCCTTGCATCTTCATATTTTCCTCCTAACATCTTTCCTAGAATGGTGAGTCCCAAGACTGCATATGCTTCTTTTCCAAGTCTGGTGTGAGAGCTGAGTCGTTTCCAAGAATACCTGCTGCATCCAAACCGGGAGCTAGGAAGAGCTGGAGAAACTGTCTGTAGTATTCACCATTCCCCATGTTGTCAGGAGTAGGGGCTGTCACAGACATGGGCACACACACGATACACGGATTTGATACACCCTGGCCAATTTGGATTGTCACCAAAACAAGGGATTTCTCAGATACCATCTACAGCTTTGTCTCACTACAGACTTTCAGAAAGTGCATTTGCAGTTTCAGACATCCCCTCTACAGTGCTGACGGGGGCTCAAATTCAGCCCAGAGTCCAGGCCAGTTTCTTCCGGCATCATCCCTGGAAAAAGCCCCTTCCCCTTACAGAGGGCAGCTGGGAACTGGTTACAGTCTCCCTTCAACTAGATTGGAAGGGGCAACAGGGAGCCAGTGCAGATCCAAAAAGGCAGGTGTTGCTGGCCATGCAGGGCCACAGGAAGTATGGCCAAGGGATGTGTTGACTTAGGCCCAACTCGGCAAAGCTCTTATGCTGATGCATAAGTCCCACCAGCCCTACTGCTGAAGGGGGTAATGTATATGCAAAGCAAATGGGACTTCAGCACATTTTTGCCGAATTAGGGCCTTAGGTCTTGATCCAAAGCTCACTGAAGTCAGCCATGGTCTTTCCACTGACTTCAATAGGCTTGGATCAGGCCCTCAGTGCATACCCTGAGCCATCTTCCCCAGCAGAAGGAGCTTAAACCTCAGCATGGGAGGTCCAGGAAGGCAACAGCCCATGCTGGGACTGGCCGGCAGCCATAACTTCCAACTTCTGGAGGGTGTTTGGGTGAATCTAGCCATAAATGCTTCAGAGAAAAAAAATCATATCAATATATTATTTCCCTTTCTTCACAAGAGAAGAGTTCTAACTCTCTCCTCCCAGGGAACTATTTCAAGGGCTATTTTGTAAAGAAAGCTCCATGGTTGTAATTCTCCCTGGAGCCACTTCCAGGCACAGCTTTCACGTTAATGTGCCATGACAAGCTTTTCCCTTTCCCTTGAGGCAACGAAGGGTGAAGGTGTATAAACTGGAGGTCATTGGATCACAGAGCTTGTAATATGTCCTATGCGTCATGTTGCTCCAAGCGCTGCTAAACAAAAATGCCAGGCCTTTGGGGACATTCTAGTTCAACATTAGGTTCCCCCCGACCAAAAAAATATAAATCAATTTATATTTTCTTCACTCTTGGGACTGGATACTTCTCCCACTTACACTGGTGCAAATCAGGTTAAACCAGTAGAATTCTGCAAGTGTAGAACCAGCATGAATGAGATCAGAATCAGTCCTAAATATTTTAGAAATAGGCCATTCAAGTCTGAAAACTACAGATTTTATGGCAGCCACTTACTTTTAAAAAGACCAGAATTATTATTTGAACTGTTTTCACTAACACTATCCGTGGAGAGAAAACTCTTATGACACAGTGTTATATATGGACTAAAACAATGATTAACTCGTAAAGCCTCATGAAATGTCACCCCCTCAGCCTTCCCACTAACTCCACCCCCGTAGCTGTGAAGAATTCTCAGCAAGGTGTTGTATTCCCCACATCACAGAGCTACAACTATTTAAAAACACATAGAGCTCAATTCAAGAAAGCACTTAGTCCATGCTTAATTTTAAGCATGTGCTTACATCCTGTTGAAGTCAGTGGGATTAAAACACAGGCATAAGTGTTGCCCTGAATAAGACTAGATATAAGGATATATTTATGTGCTTTCCTGAACGGAGGCCACAGTTTGCAATGTTTTGGGGGAGCATAGAGCTGCAGTATTACCAACCCCAAGCACTCAAAAGTCACGAGAGCCAGGCCCTTAAGACAATCATGAGATTTTAAATAATGTATTTTTGGTTCTATATTCACCTTCCAGTTTAGGGCACACAATTTCAAGGTGCTCTCTGCAAAACTAGAAACGTATGTTGTTGTTTTTTACAGAAACCACAAAAGGAACAGATTCAGACCTAATCACATGACTCCAAAATCTGGGGCTTTAAAGAAACACTGGATGTCCAAAGACTCTCCATAAAATCACTAGAGTGGCAACACTGCAACTGCTTTCACAAGTACTCAGCAGCTTATACTGAGCATCTGCAAGGCAGAGGTAGTCTGTCAATCTTCCCTCCAGCTGCTGAAGTTATAGTTAACTCTCCTGCACTCCATGAATAGGCAGTTCCTTTCCATGCCTGGGCCAGAAATTTCAAGAGGGCTTCATTCTCCCTTAGGCATCAGAATAGGTGACCTGACTTTCCGAAGAGCTATGCAGGTTGATGCTGACTGCTTTTGAAAATCTGCCCATTGTTTTGATTGTCTGTGTAGGAGCTGAGTTCTTTTGAAAATTCTGGCCCAGAGTTGTCAAACAGCACAGTGGGCTGTGTGATGTCCACACGTGGTTCCTATTGACTTCACTGAGAGCCCCACACATACACGTGGAGGCAGGATTTGGGCATTCACATTTTACTTTCCTCTGGGCCTCCCCAAGCAAAAATAATAATAATATAACATGACAGGGCTAAGGAGACCTCCTGACATTGTCAAAATATAAAGCCCATATTAAAGCCCTTCATGGCAAAAATCAAATTACAAGAAGGCCTCAGAGTGAAATTCCCACAGAAATGACTGACTGTGCTAAACAGAGTCACGTGAACAGATTCTTTTAAAATACATAATTTGCAGAGGGGAGCGTGAACAGGCTTATTACAGGGAACAATGGTGGGAGGCCACCAGGCGATTGTGAATATTAATGAAGAAGCCAGAAGATGCAAAGTACCCACAGTTATTGAATGGAGGAAACACACCCACAGCCACCTCCGTCTGGACCATCCCCATGGCTCTTAAACACTTCCCAGAACAGTTTTTGTGGCTCCAATAACATCTATGTATATTATGATCATTCTACTTAAGGCCAGAAGGGACCATTAAGACCATCTAGTCCAGGGGTGGGCAAACATTTTGGCCCGAGGGCCACATCTGGGTGGGGAAATTGCTTGCAGGGCCGGGGCAGGGGGTTGTGGTGCGGGGGCAGAGTGCAGGGTGTGGGAGGGGGTGCGGTGTGCAGGAAGGGGCTCAGGGCAAGGGGTTGGGGCAGAGGAGGGGTGGGGAGTGTATGAGGAGGCTCAGGGAAGGGGGTTAGGGTACAGGAGGGGTGTGGAGTGCAGGGGGGGCTCAGGTCAGGGGGTTGAGGTGCAGGAGGGGTGCGGGATGCAGCGCGGGCTCAGGGCAGGAAGTTGGGGTGCAGGAGGGGTGTGGGGTGTGGCAGGGGGTTCAGGGCAGGGAGTTGGGGTGCAGGGTGTGGCAGGGGGTTGGGGTTCAGGAGGGGTGTGGGATGCGGCAGGGGGCTCAGGGCGGGGAGTTGGGGTGCAGGAGGGGTGCGGGGTGTGGCAGGGGGTTCAGGGCAGGGAGTTGGGGTTCAGGAGGGGTGCGGGATGCGGCAGGGGGCTCAGGGCGGGGAGTTGGGGTGCAGGAGGGGTGCGGGGTGTGGCAGGGGGTTCAGGGCAGGGAGTTGGGGTTCAGGAGGGGTGCGGGATGCGGCAGGGGGCTCAGGGCAGGGAGTTGGGGGATGGGGTGCAGGAGAGGTTCAGGCTCTGGCCCAGCGCCACTTACCTAGAGCGCTCCGGGGTGGCAGCGGCACGCACCGGGGCCAGGCCAGGCCCCCTGCCTGCCCCAGCCCCACGCCACGCCACTCCAGGAAGCGGCCACACCACGTCCCTGTGGCCCCTGGGGGTGGGGTGGCCACACAGGGCTCCGTGTGTTTCCCTCACCTGTGGGTACCTCCCCCAAAGCTCCCATTGGCCATGATACCCCATTCCTGGCCAATGGGAGCTTTGGGGGAGGTACCCACAGGCACGAGCAGCGTGTGGCACTCTCTGCCACCCCACCCCCACCCCCAGGGGCTGCAGGGATGTGGTGTGGCTGCTTCCCGGAGCGGCGCAGAGCCCACGGCGGTGGCAATCCCACGGGCCGGATCCAAAGCCCCGAGGGGCTGTATCTGGCCCACGGGCCCTAGTTTGCCCACCCCTGATCTAGGCTGATCTCCTGCTTAGCACAGGCCAGAGAATTCCCCCCAGCAATTCCCTCAGTGGAGGGAATTTTTCTTCCTTGCTATGGAATCAAGCCCAGTGTCTTTTAGAAAGATGTCCTGGGTGGAATCCTAGCCCTACTGAAGTTAATAGGGCCAGAATTTCACCCCTAGTATTTCTGGAGACTCCAGGAGATTAATATAATCACTTCTTTGTGTATTGGGGATCTTACACAAGGAGACTGATACATTTGATGGGTGTAAGCCAGTGAGCCAATGTGGCTCTATAAATGCTGTTTTATACATAGGTGAATGAGATGTTGCCCTGGCTGTATGCCAGTCTGCGAAGCAGAATTTCAGCAGACTATAACTAGCCAAGGCTTTGAGCAGGGAGACACACTGCATTATCTACAGGGCAGTGAGAGGGAGAGAGTCCATCCACTATGCGGCTCAAGAAGCGGACAAGCTAATGCAAACCAGATTCAGGCCTGGAACACAGACAGCAGTAGCTTGGTAGACTTCAGCTGGAGTAAATCAACCCAGCTCCAGGGAAGTCTATAGCTCTTACACCAGTTGAGGATGTGATCACGAGGCCAATTATATTCTCAGTCCCAGGAGTGCAACCTGAATAGAGTCAATGGGGGTTATTGCCACATAGCCAACAACAGGACTTGACTCTGCGGTTTCTTGACGAGTTTGACTGGGTGCAGTAAGCTTCGCCTCGTAACTCTGCAGTGAGTTTACACAAGCTTTTTTCCTACCGTAATTTAAAATAAATGTGTCTTATATGTGGGCTAATTTGGATTGAATCTGACCATTCTGCATGGGGAAACATGGAGCTCTGCTGCTCTCGAAGAGCATGTTACTCGCCTGATGCCATTTCTGCAGACAGCAACTAGAGGGAACCAGCAGGTTAGAGAAAAAGAATCAACTTCATCAGCCTCACTCTGTTCCCAGTGGAGTCAACGGCAAAACTCCCATGGAATCCACCCTTCTTAAACGTGGGAGACTCCCAGACCTGCACCCACCACTCCAGGGGAGCTCTCACCAGGGCCTGCTACACTGGTACCAACACCTCCCTCGCTCTGCTGGAAATACCTCCCCGATGCACCCCAGGACCATGTTAGCCTTTGTCACGGCCTCATCACATTGACGGTTCAGAGTCATCCTGTGATCAACCACTATACCCAGGTCTTTCTCCTCCTCTGTCACTCCCCACTGATACGTCCCCAGCTTATAGCAAAAAATTTTGTTGTTGGTCCCTAAATGCATGACTTTGCTCTTTGCACTATTAAATTTCATCCCATTTCTATTACTCCAGTTTATGAGGTCATCCAGATCTTCTTGTAGGATATTCCGGTCCTCCTGTGTCTTGGCAATACCTCCCAACTTTGTGTCATCTGCAAATTTTATTAGCACACGCCCACTTTTTGTCCAAGGTCAGTAATAAAAATGTTAAATAAGATTAGTCCCAAGACTGATCCCTGAGGAACTCCACTAGTAACCTCCCTCCAGCCTGACAGTTCGCCATTCAGTATGACCCATTATAGTCTCCCCTTCAACCAGTTCCTTATCCGCTGTGCTATTCTCATATTAATCCTCATCTTCTCCAATTTAACTAACAGTTTCTCATGTGGAACTGTATCAAACGCCTTAGTGAAATCCAGGTAGATTAGATCTACTGCATTTCCTTTGTCTAAAAAATCAGTGATCTTCTCAAAAAAGATATTCGTAACTTTGTTACTACCTCTTGAATCCAACAATTGAAACAATTGTAGAAAAAAATCTACAATTACTTTCTATCATTTAGGCTACTTCCTTTTTGCAGTTCACCATGGTTGGAACAGATCATTTAACTTCAGGAAACCTCCTAACAGCCCTTTCTTATCTTAATCAGCTATTAATCACACTGTTTATAAAGGCTATGGCTACACTACGCAGCTTTTAGCAGCATGGCTGTGCCACTACAGATGTGCCGCTAAAAGGCGCGCAGTGTAGCCGCTGTCTGTCGGCAGGAGAGAGCTCTTCCGCCGACAAAAAACTTCCACCCCCAACAAGCGGCGTTAGCATTGTCAGCAGGAGAGTGCTCCTGCCGACAACGCGCTGTTCACATTGGTGTTTGTCCTGGACAAAACTTTTGTCTTTCAGGGTGTGTGTGTGTGTGTTTTTTAATACCTCTGAACGACAAAAGTTTTGTCTTTCAGTTGCCAGTGTAGACAAAGCCAAACAAAATTCTGAGTCCCTGCCTCAGGGGCCCAAGCTGGGAGAAGTCTCCTGTCTCCTCTGCTGAACTCATTATATTACACATTCAGGCTGCCTGCCTGCCAGCAGCTTGCAGTTTGGGGGGTGCAATGCCCCTCCCTGCCCCCCCAAACTCCAACCATGAAAAGCACTGACAGCAAATGCAGGGAACTGATGAAACAGGAGTGTGATGTGGCACAGCTACTTCTGCACCTTCTGTTTCAGTTATGACGTCTACATTCATTGAAAGAAATAAGCAGATACTCCTGCCTGAGAGTGAAAGAAACCAGATCTATGCCTTGACAACAAAGAAAAGGTGCCAGTAGGAAGGGGCATGGTTTGCTGAATGATTTGCTTTCAGCTGTAATACAGCTAGAGCAAAGGCTGCTTCCAGTAGCTGCCCCATAAGTTTGACCCACCAAGACTCCATGGTGAATGGTTTCATAATTGTTTAGTTGGCCTTCCACTAACAGTTCACCATGATAATGCTAGTACCACATACTAGTTCCCTCTCCCGCCCTATAACCAGGAGCAATTGGATACTGAGTTTTTAGTATTTACACAGTGGGAAAGAAATTCTCTTTTAAGTGTAAAGAAGAGGTGACCAAGTTGTCCTGTGGACTGACACTCTCTGGGACATTCTACTGGGAAGTCAAGTTAGAGCTGCCCTCAGTATTAATGTACTTGTAATTCACTGGTTGCTGTGTTTGAGCCCTCTTGGGCAAGTCCCAGTGAGGAGAAGAGACTGCTACTTATTGACAGCTAATATTATTCCTGTGCCTGAGGCACTATGGGCTTGTGCTGATGGTCCCCACATCTCTCTCGGGTGATGACTGATGTCTCTGTGTGTGTACACGACCATAGGCTTGTTTCACAGAACTCTGTCTGGCTCTGAGCAGCCAAGCCTGGGCACTTGGATGCAGCGGTGTGTGCAATGAATGCCAGAGACACAGCTTGAGTGTGGGTGGTTTGGGGCACTCCAGCTTTTAAAATTATTTACTCTACTAAGAAAAAGGGAAAAACCAAGGAATTACACGTCAAAAAAATCAAAAGCTTTTCACTGTTGGGTTAGAATACAAAGCGACTACAATGTTACAGAATGTTTAATGGAGAGCGACTCATCAAGTTAACCTGAATTCTCTCAGTAAACAGTACTGAGCGTTCCCAGTTTATTTATTGGGGGAAAACCCTAAGGAGAGAGAGTCTTACAAGATTTGCTGGCAAAAGTAATAATTGCCATAGCTGCTTGGGCCTCCAGAATCACCCTGCATTTCTAGACTTTGGACGTTTATTCTGCATTCTGTCATAATGGCCTGGCCATTTACCCTCTTGCTCCAAAGACTTGATGGCGTCCTTTCTAGCCTTTGGGCTCCCGAGGTGCTGTGATAAACCCCAGCGTGAGGGTCTACATAGGAGGATCAGACTTAGGTCACAGTGGTGCCCACGGAGAAGCTGTTTACTCTCAGCCCAGGGCAGCTCACTGGGAGAATTTTTGCATTTTGACCACCATATTGCGTTCTCCAAAAAACACGCATTTCACACACAGAATTAATGTGATGAGTTTCTCATTTTGCCTACATCCATGCAATAATTAGAGAAGAGTAATAATGTCACATCTCCAGTAGATGGCACCATTTGTTTCATCGAGCTCCTTCTGGCCCCCACACAAGCTGTACTTAACAAAAATCTGAGATTGATGCAGCCGGGTGGGTCCCAGGATGTTCAATATCTTCATTAATGATCTGGAGGATGGCATGGATTGCACCCTCAGCAAGTTTGCAGATGACACTAAACTGGGAGGAGTGGTAGATACGCTGGAGGGTAGGGATAGATACAGAGGGACCTAGACAAATTAGAGGATTGGGCTAAAAGACATCTGATGAGGGTCAACAAGGACAAGTGCAGAGTCCTGCACTAAGGATGGAAGAATCCCATGCACTGCTACAGACTAGGGACCGAATGGCTCGGCAGCAGTTCTGCAGAAAAGGACCTAGGGGTTACAGTGGATGAGAAGCTGGATATGAGTCAACAGTGTGCCCTTGTTGCCAAGAAGGCCAATGGCATTTTGGGATGTATAAGTAGGGGCATTGCCAACAGATCGAGGGAAGTGATCGTTCCCCTCTGTTCGACATTGGTGAGGCCTCATCTGGAGTACTGTGTCCAGTTTTGGGCCCCACACTACAAGAAGGGTGTGGAAAAATTGGAAAGTGTCCAGCAGAGGGCAACAAAAACGATTAGGGGACTGGAACACATGATTTATGAGGAGAGGCTGAGGGAACTGGGATTGTTTAGTCTGCAGAAGAGAAGAATGAGGGGAGATTTGATAGTTGCTTTCAACTACCTGAAAAGGGGTTCCAAAGAGGATCGATCTAGACTGTTCTCAGTGGTAGCAGATGACAGAACAAGGAGTAATGGTCTCAAGTTGCAGTGGGGGAGATTTAGGTTGGATATTAGGAAAACCTTTTTCACTAGGAGGGTGGTGAAGCACTAGGAGGGTGGTGAAGCACTAGGGAGGTGGTGGAATCTCCTTCCTTTGAAGTATTTAAGATCAGGCTTGACAAAGCCCTGGCTCAGATGATTTAGTTGGGGATTGGTCCTGCTTTGAGCAGGGGGTTGGACTGGATGACCTCCTGACCTTCCAACCCTGTTATTCTATGATTCTATGATATTAGAGAGACAAGGTGGGTGAGGGGATATCTTTTATTGGAGCAACTAAAGGAGCTCTGTGTGGCTCGAAGACTCGTCTCTCTCACCAACAGAAGCTACGCAATAAAAGATATTCCTTCACCCACCACATCTCGCTAAGGCTCAGACACACAGAGGCCCAGTGGCAGGAGAATCAGGCTAACAGCTCCTTAAAGCCACCAGTTCTAGCCCTGCCAGGGTTAACATGGCCTGTTATCTTCTTGATGCAGATAGGTCACCATGCGCTTGACTGTAGGGGGCTGTCTGAGGAGACTTTCACTGCTTGTTCGTCATATGCCTTAAATCTACATCATTAGATCACTAGGTGAATTTGTAAGAGGCATTGCTTTCCCCAGCATCCTTTAGTAAGTTTTCTTTCTACCACTGCTGTGCAACTGAGTGCGCACCACATAGCTGCTGCCTTCCTCCCCCGGGGTGGGTGCATTTCAATGATGCTCTGAGTGAGTCTGGAAAGATGCTTTATGAGAGGCAGCGGTGGCTGATTGAAAGGGCACGACTCAGGAGACCCCTTATATTCCCAGCTAGGCTGCTGGGTGACTTCAGGAAGGTCTCTTCACCTCTCTGTGACTCAGCCTTCTTCTCTGTAAAATGGAGGTGGCAATACACACCACCTATAGAAGGTGTTTTGAGCTCTATAGATGAAGGGTGCTGTGTTAGAGCTAGGGATAGTATATACCTGTACACTGTCATTTTTAGATGACAAGTGGTCCTGTTTTCATGGGGCCAATCCCTCCAACTGGAAGACTGGTGTATTCAGCGCTGAAGCTTGTTATTGTCTTGCAGCTGTCAGCTTCCCTTGCAGGGTGTTGAGTCAACAGACGTACACACAGGAAAACTAGAACTGATATTTTCTGTAAGGATTTTAAACTTCAGCGTGAGCTTTGTATCATTTTAGTTGGGAGACTGACAGTTGTCTAAACACACAGCAGGCTGAGGAAGATGGTTGCTACAAGAACTCTTGCAAGGAATAAATTCCATTTCTCTAATTAATTATGGGAGAGTGATGGGAACAGGCCCTAGTATTTAATTGGGGAAAGGTATAACCCGCCTCTGGCTAGTAGGCAGGAAGGTACTGTGGCTAAGGCTCTAGAACTAGGTGATCTGGGTTCTTTTCCCAGCATCCTGGGGGACCTCAGGCAAGTCACTTAATGTCTTTGGTACAAGGTTGCTTTACAGGCTCCCTGCCCCTTGTGGGCCCCTCCAGCACTCCAGACAGTCTCTGTTGTGGCTGGTTTAATATCAAATAAAGTTCATGCAGGGCTCAGAGTCTATAATCACAAACTAATCCAAACAATCCTCCACAAGTCCTCAGCATAAAGCCAAAAATCATAATTCAGCAGTTCTTCCAGTTCTTCAGCCACATCCAGCAGTCTCCCCTCTGTCGCAGTGCTCCTCCTTCAGCCACCACTCCTGGAGGTCAGCCCTCCAGACCTGCTTCTGTTCGTGGCACCTGATTCCCGAGCTTCTCTCAACGAACCACCTGATGCCCTTGAGGTGAGGCTCATCTTATAATCAGGGCTGATTTAGCCCCAGGCTCTCCAGCCCACGAGCAAGTCATCCAGTTACATTCCCCGTCCCTAATACAGGGATAAGATTATAAATTGCAGCAGCCCATCTGCTTAGCAACACAGGTCACAATGAGCCTGTGACCCTTCCTGCGCTGGCCCTTCTCTTAATACAGAGCCCAATTCAAAGCCTGTTTCCTAGTATTTATAGCTCACCCAGGAGGAGAACCTAACTACCGGAGAGAACTCTCCCCCCCACTGTCCTGTCCTACCATGACTGTTCCAATGGAATCATGAAACTAATGATGGACACACGCTTGACCAAGACTCTAGAGCTCTCCCCTACAAGAGAGAAGAACAATATTAGGCCTCACTGATCAGAACTAAGGAGCAGAACTCATCTCTTTGATGTGGCTTCACTCAATTAGTCCACGCACAGTGTAAATGAAACACCTAAACGTCATTCCTATGGGCTGGAAAGGGAGGGAGAAGTTATTTTTGCATACGTGGAAGGTGGTCGGAGACTAGTGACAGTGGACATATTAGTACCTCCACAGATACAAAAAGGAGCCATTTAACAAATCCAGGTCTGGATTTCATTCTTGGAGTCTAATGAACTTTAGGTCACACGGCAAAGCTTTTTCACGAGAGAAAACCAAGGAGAGATGAAGACTCCATGAAATCCACCAGAGACACAGCTTTGCCAGTCTAATTAGCCCGGGCACTGCTCAGATACCATACCGATGGGTGCCAGGAGAAACCCTAAAAACCAACAAACGGATTGGGCAGACTGAGTCAGCCCCAAAGTTCAGGGTTGTTAGATCCAGTGGTTAGAGTGGGTTAGACCCATCTCTGCTGGACACTTGTGGAGGATGGGAGCTTATCTGCTCACTGAGCATTGAAAAACAGTGTTATAAGAGTGAGAGTGTATTGGTATCATACTGTTTCCATCCCCAGGCCAGGGAGCGGCACAGAATTTAAAAACAGAAAACCCAACAAAGTAAACCAGACTTTTTCAAACTTCTAAAAGTGTTCCAGTTCTCGTGTGTGTTAAGGAAAGTTTTGGGTTTGGTTCTTATAAAATAAGAACTTTCAACCCTTCCAGGATTTAGAGTTTGTTAGGAGAACAACATAAAGACTATAGCTTAATAGAATCATAGAATCATAGAATATCAGAGTTGGAAGGGACTTCAGGAGGTCATCTAGTCCAACCCCCTGCTCAAAGCAGGACCGATCCCCAATTAAATCATCCCAGCCAGGGCTTTGTCAAGCCTGACCTTAAAAACTTCTAAGGAAGGAGATTCCACCACCTCCCTAGGTAACGCATTCCAGTGTTTCACCACCCTCCTAGTGAAAAAGGTTTTCCTAATATCCAACCTAAATCTCCCCCACTGCAACTTGAGACTGTTACTCCTTCTTCTGTCATCTGCTACCACTGAGAACAATCTAGAGCCATCCTCTTTGGAATCCCCTTTCAGGTAGTTGAAAGCAGCTATCAAATCCCCCCTCGTTCCTCTCTTCCGTAGACTAAACATCAGCCTCTCCTCATAAGTCATGTGTTCCAGTCCCCTAATCATTTTTGTTGCCCTCCGCTGGACGCTTTCCAATTTTTCCACATCCTTCTTGTAGTGTGAGGCCCAAAACTGGACACAGTACTCCAGATGAGGCCTCACCAATGTCGAATACAGGGGAACGATCACGTCTCTCGATCTGCTGGCAATACCCCTCCTTATACATCCCAAAATGCCATTGGTCTTCTTGGCAACAAAGGCACACTGTTGACTCATATCCAGCTTTTCGTCCACTGTAACTCCTAGGTCCTTTTCTGTAGAACTGCTGCCTAATCATTCGGTCCCTAGTCTGTAGTGGTGCATTGGATTCTTCCGTCCTAAGTGCAGGACTCTGCACTTGTCCTTGCTGAACCGCATCATATTTCTTTTTCCCCAATCCTCCAATTTCTCTAGGTCCCTCTGTATCCTATCCCTACCCTCCAGCGTATCTACCTCTCCTCCCAGTTTAGTGTCATTTGCAAACTTGCTGAGGGTGCAATCCACACCATCCTCCAGATCATTTATGAAGATATTGAACAAAACCGGGCCCAGGACCGACCCTTGGGGCACTCCACTTGATACCGGCTGCCAACTAGACATGGAGCCATTGATCACTAGCCATTGAGCCCGACAATCTAGCCAGCTTTCTATCCACCTTATAGTCCATTCATCCAGCCCATACTTCTTTAACTTGCTGGCAAGAATACTGCGGGAGACAGTGTCAAAAGCTTTGCTAAAGTCAAGGAACAACATGTCCACTGCTTTCCCTTCATCTACAGAGCCAGTTATCTCATCATAGAAGGCAATTAGGTTAGTCAGGCATGACTTGCCCTTGGTGAATCCATGCTGACTGTTCCTGATCACTTTCCTCTTGTCTAAGTGCTTCAGAATTGATTCCTTGAGGACCTGCTCCATGATTTTTCCAGGGACTGAGGTGCGGCTGACTGGCCTGTAGTTCCCAGGATCCTCCTTCTTCCCTTTTTTAAAGATGGGCACTACATTAGCCTTTTTCCAGTCGTCCGGGACTTCCCCCGATCGCCATGAGTTTTCAAAGATAATGGCCAATGGCTCTGCAATCTCATCCGCCAACTCCTTTAGCACTCTCGGATGCAACGCATCTGGCCCCATGGACTTGTGCACATCCAGCTTTTCTAAATAGTCCCGAACGACTTCTTTCTCCACAGAGGGCTGGTCACCTCCTCCCCATGCTGTGCTGCCCAGTGCAGTAGTCTGGGAGCTGACCTTGTTCGTGAAGATAGAGGGAAAAAAAGCTTTGAGTACATTAGCTTTTTCCACATCCTCTGTCACTAGGTTGCCTCCCTCATTCAGTAAGTGGCCCACACTTTCCTTGACTTTCTTCTTGTTGCTAACATACCTGAAGAAACTCTTCTTGTTACTCTTAACATCTCTTGCTAGCTGCAACTCCAGGTGTGATTTGGCCTTCCTGATTTCACTCCTGCATGCCTGAGGAATACTTTTATACTCATCCCTGGTCATTTGTCCAATCTTCCACTTCTTGTGAGCTTCTTTTTTGTGTTTAAGATCAGCAAGGATTTCACTGTTAAGCCAAGCTGGTCGCCTGCCATATTTACTATTCTTTCTATACATTGGGATGGTTTGTCCCTGTAACCTCAATAAGGATTCTTTAAAATACAGCCAGCTCTCCTGCACTCCTTTCCCCCTCATGTTATTCTCCCAGGAGATCTTGCCCATCAGTTCCCTGAGGGAGTCAAAGTCTGCTTTTCTGAAGTCCATGGTCTGTATTCTGCTGCTCTCCTTTCTTCCTTGTGTCAGGATCCTGAACTTGACCATCTCATGGTCATTGCCTCCCATGTTCCCATCCACTTTTGCTTCCCCTACTAATTCTTCCCGGTTTGTGAGCACCAGGTCAAGAAGAGCTCTGCCCGTAGTTGGTTCCTCCAGTCCTTCCACCAGGAAATTGTCCCCTACACTTTCCAAAAACTTCCTGGATTGTCTGTGCACCGCTCTATTGCTCTCCCAGCAGATATCAAGGTGATTGAAGTCTCCTATGAGAACCAGGGCGTGTGATCTAGCAACTTCTGCGAGTTGCTGGAAGAAAGCCTCGTCCACCTCATCCCCCTGGTCCGGTGGTCTATAGCAGACTCCCACCATGACATCACCCTTGTTGCTCATACTTCTAAACTTAATCCAGAGACTCTCAGGTTTTTCTGCAGTTTTATACTAGAGCTCTGAGCAGTCTTACTGTTCTCTTACATACAGTACTACTCCCCCATCTTTTCTGCCCTGCCTGTCCTTCCTGAACAGCTTATATCCATCCATCCATGACAGTACTCCAGTCATGTGAGTTATCCCCCCAAGTCTCTGTTATTCCAATCACATCATAATTCCTTGACTGTGCCAGGACTTCCAGTTCTCCCTGCTTGTTTCCCAGGCTTTGTGCATTTGTGTATAGGCACTTGAGATAACCCGCTGATCACCCCTCTTTCTCAGTATGAGGCAGGAGCCCTCCCCTCTCACACGCTCCTGCTCGTGCTTCCTCCCGGTGTCCCACTTCCCCACTTACCTCAGGGCTTTGGTCTCCTTTCCCCGGTGAACCTAGTTTAAAGCCCTCCTCACTAGGTTAGCCAGCCTGCTTGCGAAGATGCTCTTCCCTTGCTTCGTTAGGTGGAGCCCGTCTCTGCCTAGCACTCCTCCTTCTTGGAACACCATCCCATGGTCAAAGAATCCAAAGCCTTCTCTCCGACACCACCTGCATAGCCATTCATTGACTTCCATGATTCGACGGTCTCTACCCAGGCCTTTTCCTTCCACGGGGAGGATGGACGAGAAACCACTTGTGCCTCAAACTCCTTTATCCTTCTTTATCCTACTGGTTTTATTCCCCATTCTCAGACCTACCTAGGGAACAGCCTATTTGTTAGCAAGCTCTGCCTGAGTGCTTGGGGCATATCAGCTCTTCAGACGTGCTGAACGCATCGGGTCAGGGCCGGCCTTTGGGGTGGGTGCTCTGGGCAGTGCCCCAGGGCGGCCCACCAAAGAGGGCGCCATGCACAGAGTTTGTCTGATTCCCAACTGACCTGCCGAGAGCCAGCTGGGCTGACGGAGGTGGCAGGCAGGTGAACAGCAGTGTCTGGAGAGGGCAGAGGGACCTGAGCTGCAGGGGGAAGCTGGTCAACCAGCCAGGTGACTCCTCCGGAGCAGGGGTGCCCCTCCGCCCCCCTGCTCCACTGCTATGTGCAGCCGCTGCTGCTCCTGTCCCACTACCCCGATCCTCCGCCCCTGGCCACGCTGCTCCAGACTGGGAGCATCCTCCTGTCTGCTGTGCAGGGGAATGGGGGGGAAGCTGATGACGGGGTGTCCCCCTCCCTCCCTGCCCATGTACCCGGTCTCCACTGAGCTGGGGTAACGGGACAGGGAGAATGTGTGTGTGTTGCTGCCTCTCTGGGTCCGGGGGCAGCTGCTTGGGTCTGAACAAGCCTTCGGGGTCCTGATCCTGAGTGCTTTTTTAAAGAGACAGCACGCTCATACACTCACTAAGCCACACACACACACACACAGACACACACACACACTTTCCCCTCTCTCACACACACCCAATCTCCCTAACACAGTCCCCCCTCACACACACACCCCAAGTGCTTCCTGCATTCAGGTCACTTTCCCCACCTGAGCTGTGCTGTGAGGCATCAGGAATGGCTGCTCTGGGGCCCTCTCCTTATGCAGCCCAGGCAGGGAAAGTGATCTGGATACAGGGAGCCCTGACATCGCTCCTTGCTCCCCTCCTGCCCCAGGGGGGCGCAGGGCAGAGGAGCAGCTGTCCAGTGGGTGAGCAAGCAGCAATACCAGCTTCTCCGTCACTGCATCCAGGTCAGTTTTCCCACGTGGGTGCAGGAGTTGGGGCACAGGTGGGGCACAGGAGAGAGGTGCAGGGGGCACACACAGTACAGGAGTTGAGGGCGCAGGAGAGAGGTGAAGGGGGTAGGAGTGAAGGGGGTGCAGGTGTTAGGGGCGAAGGATGCACAGGGGAGGAGGTGCCACACCCACGGGGGCCAGCGGCACCAAAATGCAAGTTCGCCAAGGGTGCCATTTTCCCTAAAGCCAGCCTGCATCAGGTGCTGAGCCCTTTTCAAAATTCTGGCCAAGGTCCCTTATCAAGTCAATGCGTCTTGTTTAAACTCCTCGGAGGTGGGCAGCTTGTTGGAAAGAAGAGCCCTGGGTAAGAATCTTATTTCATGGAGGCAGCTAATCAAGGTATTTGATTTAAGAAGAAAATTACTTTATTTATCTACAGCTGATTTCTTTCTTTCTTTCAACATCTTTTAAAAAGTTACTGTGCTCCCGGCTTTTTTTGGAGAATTTAGCTATAGATACACACACACTCACTCGGACAGCCTACTGCCACCTCTGAGCCTGCCTTTGTTTTACTACTACAAGATGGTTCCATTTCATCTGACATCCCCATGATCGCTCCATTGGTTAATACTGTAGCTACATCTGCAGTGGCCAGCAGAACTGGGGTTTGCCAGAATGGAAATGGCATAGAGCCGCCTTTCTGCCCGCTGGAGAGCAGTCTCCCTCAGTCCCAGTACAAGCAAACCCTTCCGCACAGAGAGAGAAGCCTCCTTCTCAAGCCTCAGCTCTCAGTCTGGTCCCAGCAGGCTCCTAACTCTCACATGGATTTTACTGCTGTTCCCCCGCCTCGAACATATCCACTTAGGCCTACCCCTCTGACCCTAGATATCCTACCAATACCTCCCTGCAGTTTTGTCTCCTTCTTTTAACTGCCTGAGCAGCTGCCTCTCATAGGAAGCACCACCCCTGGGCTCCCAGCATGAGGCCTGGCCACCTGACCAACCACTGCCCCAACCCCAAACTCAACCTCATAACCTGCAAGCAGATAACTACGCACAGGTAGGTTGAGCCCAGCTCCTCTCAAAGGGCCAGCCCCAGCTCTAGCGCTGACACTTTATCCCCCAACCAGCCGCCCTAGCCCCCCAAAAGAGGGGAAGTAGGGCCCAGGCTGTGACGCTCCGAGTCCCTGGTGGCACCTGGCGCAGCACAACTGCCCCTTAACTCAGGGCTTGTGGCAAAGCTACAAATGATCTCAGCTTTCCCGTTTCTCGTCTCTTGGCCTGCAACGCTCCGACACTGCAAATCTTCCAAAGCAAAAGTGGCTTTTCTTCCAGTGAAATACAGTGTGATTGTGAAAATCACACAGCTTTGCTAGCACTTTTCAGGCTGGAGAGTTACCCACCACGGTACGTATTCCCAAGGGTTAATGCTTTAGCTGCTCTGCTCCTTCTTGGGAATCCCTTTGTTGTGAGGAAAGCAGAGTTTGTCTCCAACTCTGCTTTCTCCCCTGGCAGAGCTCTAGCAAGCAGGACAAAACATCAGGTTGAAGGGGACCCTGGAGAGACACAGCAGAGAGGGGAAGCTGGAAGATGCATGCTACATCAACTCTTAAAAGGACTGCAAAAGAGCCAGGATGACTAACTGATTTCAAAGAACGGGGCTCTCCCCTCTGCTGTCCTATTGCACAGTAACACTGATGGCAGAGGACCTGATGCAGCAGGGAACTTACGCATGTGCTTAACTTTAAGGACACGAGTAGACCCACTGATGTCAGTCAGGGACAGAATGTGCTGAATTTTGCCATATATGCTATGGACATAAATGTGCTGCACTGGCTGAAAGGGCAAGGACATCACCTTTTGACAGCCAAGACAGATTACACACACAAGCTTAATTAACACCCTTTTTTTGACATCTCCACTTCTGACTTGGCCAAGTATGTTTCATCCATTGTCTCAGTGAGGTGATGCAGGAGAGACGGCTACACTCAACCCCCCAGTGGACAGCATGTTTAGTTATTATGGGTTTGGATGAAGAGGGAATTGGGTCACACCAGTTTCACTCTGGTGTAGCATCACTGACGTGACTCCTGATTTACCCCCGTGCAAGTGGGAGGAGAATCTAACCCATAAACATCGATTCTCATGCCATCTCTTCATCTTGCCCCAAAGGAACCATATGTTGCGCCATAAGCCAACCATCTCCTTAGCCTGCTTAACGTACATGTAAATGGCCAAGGTAAAGAGGAAATATCAGAGAGATCCTTTTGATTCATTTTAATCATGGTCTGTTGTCATCTTAGAAGATAAGAGGGGTACTTGCAAGCTTTGGGGGACAGAATGAGTGGAGAATAGCTGTACTCTGGCTTTGGTAATGAACAGTTGCTTCTGGCTAAGACAAAGCAGCATTTTACTGAGGGGTTTTAACGTCTGCTGGGATTCACAGGTGATACCAGGAAATGGAGATACCAGCCCACATTTTTTGTTCCTTTCAGTTTTGTTTTCTTTAAAAGCACTGCAGCAATAAAGAAAAATGTACAGAGAGAGAAAGAGAGCATTGGACAAAGTCCACCCAAAGAGAATCCAAAGGGCCAATATGATTGGGGGTGGATTCAGCAGAAATAAAACAGCTGCAAAGCTGTACCAGCCTAATCCAAACACAGTTATTGCAAGCGAAACACACCTAACAAAAGGATTCTCTACCCTTGGGTTCACCCAGTCTTCAGCACCAAGCATGCAGCCCTGCCTTCCTATTAGGGTATTTATTACAGTAGTGGGTAGAGGTTCCAGCTGCTTTTAGGGTCCCCTGGTGCTGTACATACACATAGGAAACTTAGCAAAAGAGCAAGATTAAGTGATTTGCCCAAGATCACATGCGATATAAGGCTACAGTCCTGAAATACTGGCCCAAACTGGTGACAATCTTGTGCACCATGAGTTTGGTTTGTCTTGAGGTAGCTTGGGTCTGTGCCGTGTAATAGCACAAAAATAACTAGGAATAACATGCCTGTAACACACCTTCTTAGAGGTATTTCCAGTTAATACAGATGTTAAGATCCTATTCAGTCCTAGTGCCAGGAAAGTGTCGGCTTACACTGAAGTGACTCTTCCTTTCTCTGGAGAGGCTTTGAACTTACTGAGCCATCTGTCTGCTGCCGTCTGTTGTTGCCTTGGAAATGAATGCCAGGTCAGTTGGAAACAGGTTTTAAACAAACCACTGCTCTGAAAGACTACTCACCATTGTAGTCGGTGATGCCACCAGAACCACTCTATCCCAAATGGAGCGTGTTCCCCTTCCCCAGCAGTAGCACTGCTCCTTCTCTGGGCTTGTCTCTCTCGCTCTGGAATTACGCAATGTGCCACAATGGTAACTGACACAGACCACTCGTATTTTGCATTCAGCCTGCAAACCTTTCCGGTTAATGTCTCTCGTGCTCACATTCAGCCCAGAGATTAATAACTCAAAGCAACGCACAGGAGCTGGAGGAATGGTTTGTTCTTGAGCCAGTGGTAGAATTAGGACATGGGTTTGATGTGACCCATGGTGGAGGTGAGCTGCTGCATCTTATCCTAGTGGGAACCTGTTTGTAGTTTTCCCATCAAGTTTCAGCCCAGAGGTGGGAAATCCATGAATAACGGTGGCTGGATCCTGATCCAGGAGGAAGGGGTGGGTCTTTGTAGCGAGCTGGAGAGGAAAGGTAGCACCAGTGACAAAAAATGCCATCTAGTTATCCAAGTTTAGGACAGAGGTCCTGAGGCTGCAGTGATGGGAACATTCATTATTTCATAATGCCTCCATGGGGACGTTATAGACCCCATAAAGTGAGGTTCATGCCCTGCGTATGCGACAATCTAAAGCAGAAGAAAAAAAACACGGAGAAACATTTAAGACATGGGACAGCAAGGAGATCAGTGTCAAAGGGTCATGGAATAAAGAAAGAGACAGAAGAATTTGGAGGACCAGAGGGAGGATGTTGTTTGAAGTGTATGAGCAGAGTGAAAGAAAATGCAAAGCTCTGGGCTCAGTAGTGCCATGTATCTGCAATTCTGCACTGAGGGTATGTCTATACTGCAATGTAATCCCAGGGTTAATGGGACTTGAGTCAGCTGACTGTGTTCGGGGACCTTGGGTTTGAGCATCTAGATTATATTTTAACCCCTTGTTAAGACTTTTGTAACCCATGCTTGAACTAAGGGCTCTGGCATCCACACTGCAGTGCACAGACCTGACACAAAGTAACCATATCCCAGAGTCCCTAGCGCTCCCCTCCCATCCAGCAATGTGGCCATTCTAGCCTTCGGACCATGGTGCACCATGGGAAAAGTTTATCGCTCACCCTGCACATTACGAAGAAGCAGCTCACTTTGCAAACCTAGGAGGCTCTCTGACAGTGCGCTTGCAGATCGGTGATCAGAAGAGAAGGGGTTAAGGCTGACCTGAGCTGCTGCTGTTTGCAAGGAGGGGGCGCACCTTCCGTTTTCACTAGAGTGGATTGCAGATTGTTGGGATAGAGAGGAGGAAGGAAATTGTCCCATGGAATTGTGGGATACTTCCTGCTGACTCCCGGGACCCAAGTTTAGCAGGGCTGCATCTTCACTGCAAAGCAATAGGGCTCGGACCCTGGATCCCAGCTTAACTGCAGGGTCCTGGGACCCTGGGTCGATGCCCTGTGTTAGCGCAATTGCCACGTGGACGCAAGCTGGGGGTTAGACTTGAGCCCAGGCTCAAACATGGGCTTACCTTGCAGTGTAGATGTGCACTGCTGCAGTGGGAACTCAAATGGCCTTTGTACCGCAGTGCTGGGAGACCTAAGGACAGAGTGCTTAGACAGGGAGGGGGCACAGAGAGCTTTCTGCATGCATACACACATACAATCACACATGCACACCCGACCCGCTCTAAATGCAACAGATGGTGGAATTGAGCTTCTCTGTGGAACCAGCTCCTCATCCTCCCCAGCTTTCGGTTAAAAAAATTACTCCCATGGTCCCCTGCCACTTTTTTTCTTGGTTGTACCCGTGGTGGTGGTTCTGTTCTCTGACTGGGTGGCTTACGGCACGTAACTAACCAACACAGTACACATTGTGATGATTACAGCTGAACAGACCATCTCAGATTCAAAGGTTGCTGCCCAGGGTGCAAGTTCACAGAGTTAATTCCCTACATTACAGTATGAATTGTGAGAAGTGTTTGCTGAAATGATTTGCAAAAAAATCTTCACAGAGAATGCAAAATCCTGGAAGGCATTCAATCTGTTCGTGGGCAATTTGCCAAGAGAAAAATAGGGGAAAATCCTTCAGCTATATTATTCATTCGGAATCATTTGTGTTGCTGCACACAGCAGGAAAATACCACTTTCATACATTGAGAAGAGATCATTCCAAAAGGCTCTCACAAGCACAGTGCTTGCAGTGAGATCATACCTGCTCCGTCTCCTCTCAGACAGTGGCTAGGTTCTCTAAACCTGGTAAGCAGGTGGAGGAATGTGCAACACCCTTCTCAATTCCAAACCCTAGGCTAGACTCTGACTTTAAGCACAGTCCTAAACAATGGACGGACTGTAATGTGTCATGTCCTTGCAATAGCCACAGAAGGCACTGTGTCTGAGAGGCACCCTAAGTCAGTGGTTCTCAACCAGGGGCCCCCTAGGGGGCCGCGAGCAGGTTTCACGGGGTGCTCCAAGCATGGCCAGCGTTAGACTCGCTGGGGCCCAGGGCAGAAAGCGGAAGCCCCACCACATGGGGCTGAAGCCTGGGGCCCTGAGCCCTGCCACCTGGGGCTGAAGCCAAAGCCTGAGCAACTTAGCTTTGCTGGGGCCCCTGTGGCCTGAGGCCCTGCTTGCTGCCCCCTAACGCCAGCCCTGGCTTTCATATGCAGAAAACCAGTTGTTGCGGCACAGGTGAGCCATGGAGGTCTTATAGCATGTTGGGGGGGCCTCAGAAAGAAAAAGGTTGAGAGCCCCTGCCCTAAGTCACAGTTCCTCCGGTTTCCTCTGTGCTTCCAGGGCTGGGGATAGAGATTGCTGTCCTGCAATAGCAACAGCCCCATTCCACAATGGCTCACCTCCTCTAGCCAGGGAGAAAGAGATGGGGAAGCTGTATGGAGCCAAGGCTCCAGCCATTCCCTGCCCACTTGCTCCAAGGAAGTACGGCTAGATCCTCAAAGGTATTTAGGTGCTTGAGTCTCATCAAAATCATAGGGAGTTGAGGATTTGGGCCTAGGTATCCCCGCTTACTTCTCTCTGCTTGGACCCAGGGTCTGAGTAGCCCGCACTCTGGTGCGCAGACAAAGTCAGAGTCGCAACCTAGCTTGCAGCGAGTGCAAAAGAGCCATGTGAAAAGATCTGATCACCTCGATCGATTGATCCTGCAACCCTCATATTGATTGCGCTGATCACAACACGTCTTCCATTCTTTTCTTATCCTGGCCTTCCTTCTCCATTGTGAAAAGGCCTGGCCACACATGGAGAAGGAATGAAAAGATCTTATAAATATATTAAAAGCAAAATTTCCTTCAGAGCAGAGTAGATAATTTCCAAGGACGAATGTGAGAAGAATATTTTTCAGAGGGTCACATCATTTGACCTTGAGATTTTCTCCTGCACCACATCCAGAATTCTAAACGGAGGGTCGGGATTCCACATAAAATTTAGAGGTACATGGAGGAGAGAAGATAGAACAATTTTAAAATGCCACCTTATGCCCTAATTTCACCTACAAATCTAACTACTCCTCTCTCTCCCGTGAATGCACCTGTAATAGATTGTCTGGCTTTGAGCAAAGTGGGGGTGGAAGCAAACCCCAGACAAGTTTGGAAAAAGAACAGTGCAAATGGTGCATGGCAGAATTAGTGCCAGATCCACTGCTGGTGTCAATGAGCGTCATCCCATTGCAGTCAAAGGAGCTGGGCCCGTTTACTCCAGGTGCGGATCTATAGTAAATATTTCAAAATCCCTTTGAAGTGTAAATCCCATTTTCAAAAGGGACGCAGGCCTAGATTCCAATGGGAGTTAGGCACCTAAATACCTCTGAGATCTGGGCCTTAGAAAATTAGGAGCCCAAGGTTCATTGAAAGTCAGGGCAACTTAGGCCTGGTCCACACTAAAAAGTTAGGTAGAAGGAAGCTGCCTTAAGTCGACCTGTTAATCTATGTGTCTACACTATGGGTCCTTTACGCTGACCTAAATCACCTCTAATCTTGACTTCTGTAATCCACCTCTGCGAGAGGCGTAGCACTTAATTCGATTTTCATGGATTGACTGCAAGTTAGTGCAGATGCAGTGTTGTGTAATTGGACTTACTTGGCCTCCAGGTGGTGTCATAGAATCATAGAATATCAGGGTTGGAAGGGACCTCAGGAGATCATCTAGTCCAACCTCCTGCTCAAAGCAGGACCAATCCCCAACTAAATCATCCCAGCCAGGGCTTTGTCAAGCCTGACCTTAAAAACTTCTAAGGAAGGAGATTCCACCACCTCCCTAGGTAATACATTCCAGTATTTCACCACCCTCCTAGTGAAAAAGGTTTTCCTAATATCCAACCTAAACCTCCCCCACTGCAACTTGAAACCATTACTCCTTCTTCTGTCATCTGCTACCACTGAGAACAGTCTAGAGCCATCCTCTTTGGAACCCCCTTTCGGGTAGTTGAAAGCAACTATCAAATCCCCCCTCATTCTTCTCTTCCGCAGACTAAACAATCCCAGTTCCCTCAGCCTCTCCTCATAAGTCATGTGTTCCAGTCCCCTAATCATTTTTGTTGCCCTCCATTGGACTCTTTCCAATTTTTCCACACCGTTCTTGTAGTGTGAGGCCCAAAACTGGACACAGTACTCCAGATGAGGCCTCACCAATGTCGAATAGAGGGGAATGATCACGTCCCTCGATCTGCTGGCAATGCCCCTACTTATACATCCCAAAATGCCATTGGTCTTCTTGGCAACAAGGGCACACTGTTGACTCATATCCAGCTTCTTGTCCACTGTAACCCCTAGGTCCTTTTCTGCACAACTGCTGCCGAGCCATTTGGTCCCTAGTCTGTGGCGGTGCATGGGATTCTTCCGTCCTAAGTGCAGGACTCTGCACTTGTCCTTGTTGAACCTCATCACATTTCTTTTGGCCCATGTCATAAATAGAAAGGGAAGGGTAAACCCCTTTAAAATCCCTCCTGGCCAGAGGAAATCTCCTCTCACCTGTAAAGGGTTAAGAAGCTAAAGGTAACCTCGCTGGCACCTGACCAAAATGACCAATGAGGAGACAAGATACTTTCAAAAGCTGGTAGGAGGGAGAGAAACAAAGGGTTTGTGTGTCTGTCTACATTTTGTCTTTGCCGGGGATAGACCAGGAATGAAGCCTTAGAACTTTTAGTAAGTAATCTAGCTAGGTATGTGTTAGATTATGATTTCTTTAAATGGCTGAGAAAAGAATTGTGCTGAATAGAATAACTATTTCTGTCTGTGTATCTTTTTTGTAACTTAAGGTTTTTGCCTAGAGGGGTTCTCTATGTTTTGAATCTAATTACCCTGTAAGGTATTTACCATCCTGATTTTACAGGGGGGATTTCTTATTTCTAATTCTATTTTTATTAAAAGTCTTCTTGTAAGAAAACTGAATGCTTTTTCATTGTTCTCAGATCCAGGGGTTTGGGTCTGTGGTCACCTATGCAAATTGGTGAGGCTTTTTATCCAACATTTCCCAGGAAAGGGAGGGTGCAAGTGTTGGGAGGATTGTTCATTGTTCTTAAGATCCAAGGGTCTGGGTCTGTAGTCACCTAGGCAAATTGGTGAGGCTTTTTACCAAACCTTGTCCAGGAAGTAGGGTGCAAGGTTTTTGGGAAGTATTTTGGGGGGAAAGACGTGTCCAAACAGCTCTTCCCCAGTAACCAGTATTTGTTTGGTGGTGGTAGCGGCCAATCCAAGACAAAAGGGTGGAATATTTTGAACCTTGGGGAAGTTTTGACCTAAGCTGGTAAAGATAAGCTTAGGAGGTTTTTCATGCAGGTCCCCACATCTGTACCCTAGAGTTCAGAGTGGGGGAGGAACCTTGACAGCCCAATCCTCTAATTTGTCTAGGTCCCTCTGTATCCTATCCCTACCCTCCAGCGTATCTACCTCTCCTCCCAGTTTAGTGTCCTCTGCACACTTGCTGAGGGAGCAATCCACACCATCCTCCAGATCATTTATGAAGATATTGAACAAAACTGGGCCCAGGACCGACCCTTGGGGCACTCCACTTGATACTGGCTGCCAACTAGACATGGAGCCATTGATCGCTACCCGTTGAGCCCAACAATCTAGCCAACTTTCTATCCACTTTATAGTCCATTCATCCAACCCATACTTCTTTAACTTGCTGGCAAGAATACTGTGAGAGACAGTGTCAAAAGCTTTGCTAAAGTCAAGGAACAACACGTCCACCGCTTTCCCCTCATCCACAGAGCCAGTTATCTCATCATAGAAGGCAATTAGATTAGTCAGGCATGACTTGCCCTTGGTGAATCCATGCTGACTGTTCCTGATCACTTTCCTCTCCTCTAAGTGCTTCAGAATTGATTCCTTGAGGACCTGCTCCATGATTTTTCCAGGGACTGAGGTGAGGCTAACTGGCCTGTAGTTCCCAGGATCCTCCTCCTTCCCTTTTTTAAAGATGGGCACTACGTTAGCCTTTTTCCAGTCGCCCGGGACCTCCCCCGATTGGCATGAGTTTTCAAAGATAATGGCCAATGGCTCTGCAATCTCATCCGCCAACTCCTTTAGCACTCTTGGATGCAGTGCATCCGGCCCCATGGACTTGTGCACGTCCAGCTTTTCTAAATAGTCCCGAACGACTTCTTTCTCCACAGAGGGCTGGTCACCTCCTCCCCATGCTGTGCTGCCCAGTGCAGTAGTCTGGGAGCTGACCTTGTTCGTGAAGACAGAGGGAGAAAAAGCTTTGAGTACATTAGCTTTTTCCACATCGTCTGTCAGTAGGTTGCCTCCCTCATTCAGTAAGGGGCCCACACTTTCCTTGACTTTCTTCTTGTTGCTAACATACCTGAAGAAACCTTTCTTGTTACTCTTAACATCTCTTGCTAGCTGCAACTCCAGGTGTGATTTGATCTTCCTGATTTCACTCCTGCATGCCCGAGCAATATTTTTATACTCTTCCCTGGTCATTTGTCCAATCTTCCACTTCTTGTGAGCTTCTTTTTTGTGTTTAAGATCAGCAAGGATTTCACTGTTAAGCCAAGCTGGTCACCTGCCATATTTACTGTTCTTTCTACACATTGGGATGGTTTGTCCCTGTAACCTCAATAAGGATTCTTTAAAATACAGCCAACTCTCCTGGACTCCTTTCCCCCTCATGTTATTCTCCCAGGGGATCCTGCCCATCAGTTCCCTGAGGGAGTCAAAGTCTGCTTTTCTGAAGTCCAGGGTACGTATTCTGCTGATCTCCTTTCTTCCCTGTGTCAGGATCCTGAACTCAACCATCTCATGGTCACTGCCTCCCAGGTTCCCATCCACTTTTGCTTCCCCTACTAATTCTTCCCGGTTTGTGAGCAGCAGGTCAAGAAGAGCTCTGCCCCTCGTTCGTTCCGCCAGCACTTGCACCAGGAAATTGTCCCCTACACTTTCCAAAAACTTCCTGGATTGTCTGTGCACCGCTGTATTGCTCTCCCAGCAGATATCAGGGTGATTGAAGTCTCCCATGAGAACCAGGGCCTGTGATCTAGTAACTTTCGTGAGTTGCCGGAAGAAAGCCTCGTCCACCTCATCCCCCTGGTCCGGTGGTCTATAGTAGACTCCCACCACGACATCACCCTTGTTGCTCACACTTCTAAACTTAATCGAGAGACTCTCAGGTTTTTCTGCAGTTTCATACTTGAGCTCTGAGCAGTCATACTGCTCCCTTACATACAATGCAACTCCCCCACCTTTTCTGCCCTGCGTGTCCTTCCTGAACAGCTTATATCCATCCATGACCGTACTCCAGTCATGTGAGTTATCCCCCCAAGTCTCTGTTATTCCAATCACATCATAATTCCTTGACTGTGCCAGGACTTCCAGTTCTCCCTGCTTGTTTCCCAGGCTTCATGCATTTGTTTATAGGCACTTGAGATAATCCGCTGATCGCCCCTCTTTCTCAGTATGAGGCAGGAGCCCTCCCCTCTCACACGCTCCTGCTCATGCTTCCTCCCAGTGTCCCACTTCCCCACTTACCTCAGGGCTTTGGTCTCCTTCCCCCGGTAAACCTAGTTTAAAGCCCTCCTCACTAGGTTAGCCAGCCTGCTTGCGAAGATGCTCTTCCCTCGCTTCGTTAGGTGGAGCCCGTCTCTGCCTAGCACTCCTCCTTCTTGGAACACCATCCCATGGTCAAAGAATCCAAAGCCTTCTCTCTGACACCACCTGCGTAGCCATTCGTTGACTTCCACAATTCGACGGTCTCTACCCAGGCCTTTTTCTTCCAAGGGGGGGATGGACGAGAACACCACTTGTGCCCCAAACTCCTTTTTCCTTCTTCCCAGAGCCACGTTGTCTGCCGTGATCTGCTCAAGGTCATTCTTGGCAGTATCATTGGTGCCCACGTGGAGAAGGAGGAAGGGGTAGCGATCCGAGGGCTTGATGAGTCTCGGCAGTCTCTCCATCACATAGTAAATCCTAGCTCCTGGCAAGCAGCAGACTTCTCGGTTTTCCCAGTTGGGGCAGCAGATAGATGACCCAGTCCCCCTGAGGAGAGAGTCCCTGACCACCACCACCCACCTCCTTCTCTTGGGAGCGGTGGTCGTGGAACCCCCAACCCTAGGACAGTGCATCTCATGCCTTCCAATCGGTGGAGTCTCCTTCTGTTCCCTTCCCTCAGATGTATCATCTAGCCCACTCTCCGCATTAGTACCTGTGGAGAGAACATGAAAGGTACTCTCCGCATTAGTACCTGTATCTGTGTTGCTGGTACATGGACGCTCCCCTTTCTTCTTCTGGAGTCACATGCTGCCAAATTTCTTCACTGTCCTCCTGTCCCCGCAGTGCAGCCTGCTCTGAATCTTCAGAACATTGTGCCTGTAAAAGCATATCCTGAGGTCTGTCCAGGAAATCTTCAGTTTCTCTTATGCAACGCAGGGTCGATATCTGTTGCTCCAGACCTTGAACCTTCTCTTCCAATATGGAGACCAGCTTGCACTTTGTACAGACAAAGTCGCTTCTGTCCTGTGGAAGAAAGACAAACATGGCATATCCAGTGCAGGTCACAGAATCATAGATCATAGAATCATAGAATATCAGGGTTGGAAGGGACCTCAGGAGGTCATCTAGTCGAACCCCCTGCTCAAAGCAGGACCTAATCCCACAACGCTCATCTGTGACCGTTCCGGAAATCCTTCTCACCTCTGCTGCACTGCAGCCAGGTACACAGGAAACAGCCCCTCCCCTGCTAAAGCCCCGGGAATTTTTGATTTCCCATTTCCTGTTTGATCAGCATTGGGAGCATGCCAGCTTGAGCACAGCTAATCATGGAGACTATATGCCCCAAACGCGCTCCAGTCTGGTCTGCACAGGAGGTGGTGGATCTCATCGCTGTGTGGGGAGAAGAGTCTTTGGAGGCAGAGCTCCGATCCAGCAGAAGAAACGCTGACATCTATGCAAAGATCGCTTGTGGAATGGGGGAGAAGGGCTACACGAGGGACAAACAGCAGTGCCCTGTGAAAATAAAAGAACTTCGCCAAGTAAGGCAACAAAGGCGAACAGTCATTCTGGTGCTGAACCCCACACATGCTGGTTCTACAACAAGCTGCATGCGATTATCGGGGGTGACCCTACCAACATCCCCACAAGCAACGTGGATACCTCACAGGTGTGTGAGTCTAGGGACAACAAGGAGGACGATATGGTGGATGAGGAAGAAGAGGAGGAGGAGAATGAGAGATAGGCGAGCGGTGGATCCATTTTCCCTGAGAACCAGGAAATATTTTTAACCCTGGAGCCCTGTGGGTCGCTGGACATCATGGTGGCTGACCGTGATGCCAGGGAAGGCACCCCTGGTGAGTATACAGTTACAATCAAAGTCCAGTTAAACTTTAGTGGGCACACACATTTGGTTGTATTGCATGTTTACTGTGAAGAAAAAGCCAGGTGCAAAGAGGCTGCTCCAGCTACGTAGGGGGTGGCTCCCGGGAAAGACTGTTTATGTGGACTGGGATAGTCCGGGACTCCTCCATGGATCTCTCTAGGAACCTCTCATGGAGGTACTCTGTAATCCTTTGCAGAAGGTTTCTGGGCAGGGCAGTCTTATTTCTTCCACCATGGTAGGACACTTTTCTGCGCAACTCCTAAATTAATTCTGCTGGCATCATTGCGCTACACAGCATAGCAGCGTAAGGACCCGGTCTACACCCAGACGTTTGCAGCATCTCCTTCCTTTCTGCCTCTGTTACCCTCAGGAGACTGATATCGCATAGGCTTGCTGAGGGGAAATGTGGGAAGTGCTCATTAAAAGTGCTCTTACACGGAAAAAAAGGGCATGTAGACCCACCCCCTCACATTCCAGATTGCTAATGTGCCTTTACTGTGCTCGGCCTGGGTCGGCAAGTAGTTTAAAGTGGCTGATAGGGGACTGGAGCCCCACATGAGAGAGTCCGCAATTTGGGAGTGAAAACGTTCCCTCCCTCGCCCCATTCGTAAACAGCTTCCTGTGGTGCTATGGGGAAGGGCCATTGTTCGGCTAGCTACCTCTTCTCCCAACATGAGCCTGCCATAAACTTAATTAAAAGTGCGGTCACCCATGAGCCAAGGCGGGGTGGGGGGGGCGCTACTCACCATGGCTGGAGTAAGAAAACAGCACAGGGAAGAGTTACGGATTCTGATTATGTTATGGCTTGCACCCACTGTAATAAGGGTTTCTTTTTTTTTTAATGAAAATGGCCTTGCTATGAAAACATTTTATTCATGTACAATGGCTCCTTTATTTTTTCCTATGACTGACAGCTGGAAAGGTTTCCTTTGGCGAGTCCTCAACATCTGAAAGCAGACTTTTGGTGATTAGAAGGAGGAGAAAGAGAACGCGGGAGGACATGTTCACCGAGATAATGAACGCCTCCAGGACAGCTGACACAGAGGTGACAGCGTGGAGGATTTCACTTTAGACATGGGCATGGAGAGCAGGAAAGCTTCCAATGAGCAAGAGCATGCGGTGCAGGATGAGATGCTTCGGATTATGAGGAACCAAGCAGACATGTTGAGGCATCTGGTTGAACTGCAGGAACAGAAGCAGGAGGGTAGAGTCCCTCTGCAGCCTCTGGTGGTCAGCCAGCCAGCATCACCTGGCACAGAATCACCCTCCCACAAGCTTTCCATGAGGTGTGGGTGAAAAGTCCAATATCCCTTTCACTTAAATCAGGGTGGGGAGGGTACAAGGAACAGAATGCACTCATTCACAGACCTTTGATGGTCCAGAATGCGGTGTTATGTTACACAGCTGAAAATGTTTCTCCCGTTCCAACTTTACAACCCCTTTTCCCCAAGGTTACCTTTTTTTTTTCTGTTCTCCCTCTTTACTTATGTTTGTTAAATAAAGTAAATGGATTTGAGAGATAAATGTTCTTTATTGAGTAGAAGCAGTGGGCTTGAGCAGGGGGTTGGCTTTACAGAGACAGTGATACAAGGCAGATGAAGGTTTGGGAAAGCACAGTGCAGACAAGCAGCTCACATTACTATGACTCATAACTGAAATGGCTTTTCAAAGCCTTGCGGATATGTAGCGCCGCTTACTGTGCTCTTCTTATTGCCCTGGTGTCTGTCTGCTCAAAAATGGCTGCCATGTGATCTGCCTCAACTGCCCACCCCTGTGGAAGATTTTGCCTCTTTTTTCACAGATATTATGGAGCACACAGCAGGCAGCTATAACCATGGGGATGTTCTCTTCACTAAGGTCCAACCTTGTTAGTAAACTTCTCCAGCGCCCTTTTAAATGACCAAAGGCACATTCAACCACCATTCTGCACTTGTTGAGCCTATAGCTGAACCGTTTCTTACTGCTGTCCAGATGGCCAGTGTATGGCTTCATGAGCCATGGGACCAAGGGGTAGGCTGGATCCCCCAGGATAACTATAGGCATCTCAATGTCATCAATGTTAATTTTGGGGTCTGGAAAGAAAGCCCCGAATCGCAGCTTTTTGAACAGACCTAAGTTCCTAAAGATGCATGTGTCATGAACCTTTCCCAACCATCCTATGTTGATGTTGATGAAATGCCCCATGATCCACCAGCACTTGCAACACCATTGAAAATTATTCCTTTCAGTTCATGTACTCTTTGGCAAGGTGGTCTGGTGCCAAGATGGGGATATACATGTCATCTATCGCCCCACCGCAATTAGGGAACTCCATTGCAGCAAAGCCATCCACTATGTCCTGCACATTTCCCAGATTCACTACCCTTCATAGCATAAGCCAATTAGTGGCCCGGCACACTTGGAGCACAGCAGCTCCTCCAAATTAAAAGGAGTACTTGTGGCACCTTAGAGACTAACAAATTTATTTGAGCATAAGCTTTCGTGAGCTACAGCTCACTTCATCGGATACATTCAGTGGAAAATACAGTGGGGGGACCTAGAAGTTACCTATTACAGGACAGGCCCAACAAAGAAAATAACAGAACGCCACTAGCCATCACCTTCAGCCCCCAACTAAAACCTCTCCAACGCATCATCAAGGATCTACAACCTATCCTGAAGGACGACCCATCACTCTCACAGATCTTGGGAGACAGGCCAGTCCTTGCTTACAGACAGCCCCCCAACCTGAAGCAAATACTCACCAGCAACCACACACCACACAACAGAACCACTAACCCAGGAACCTATCCTTGCAACAAAGCCCGTTGCCAACTGTGTCCACATATCTATTCAGGGGACACCATCATAGGGCCTAATCACATCAGCCACACTATCAGAGGCTCGTTCACCTGCACATCTACCAATGTGATATATGCCATCATGTGCCAGCAATGCCCCTCTGCCATGTACATTGGCCAAACTGGACAGTCTCTACATAAAAGAATAAATGGACACAAATCAGACGTCAAGGATTATAACATTCAAAAACCAGTCGGAGAACACTTCAATCTCTTTGCTCACTCGATTACAAACCTAAAAGTTGCAATTCTTCAACAAAAAAACTTCCAAAACAGACTCCAACGAGAGACTGCTGAATTGGAATTAATTTGCAAACTTGATACAATTAATTTAGGCGTGAATAAAGACTGGGAGTGGATGAGTCATTACACAAAGTAAAACTATTTCCCCATGTTTATTCCCCCATGGTGCCCCTCCCCCCCCCGCTCTGTTCCTCAGACGTTCTTGTCAACTGCTGGAAATGGCCCACCTTGATTATCACTACAAAAGGTTTTCTTCCCCCTCTCCCCATGCTCTCCTGCTGGTATTAGCTCATCTTAAGTGATCACTCTCCTTACAGTGTGTAAGATAACACCCATTGTTTCATGTTCTTTGTGTATATAAATCTCTCCACTGTATTTTCCACTGAATGCATCCGATGAAGTGAGCTGTAGCTCACAAAAGCTTATGCTCTAATAAATTTGTTAGTCTCTAAGGTGCCACAAGTCCGCCTTTTCATTTTGCGGATACAGACTAACACGGCTGCTACTCTGAAACTCCTCCAAATTGATTCCCCACTGACCAGTAACTATCTGGCATTGCAAGCTTCCAAATAGCGACTGCCACTCGCTTCTCCACTGTCAGAGCAGCTCTCATTTTTGTGATGCTGAACTGCAGGGCAAGGGAAAGCTCTGCACAAAGTTCCTGGAAGGCGGCTTCCGCATTCGAAAGTTCTGCAGCCACTGCTTGTCATCCCATACCTGCAAAACAATGCGGGCCCACCAGGTAGTGCTTCTTTCATGGGACCAGAAACGGTGCTCAACAGAGTGCAGCTGCTCTGTGACTGCCAGGAGCAAATGTGGATTGTTTTTTCAATTGCTTGCCGCAGGGCTGCTTGCAGGACATCACTATGTCCTGCGTGGCGGCCCCTACTTCAGCTCTGGAAATACTACAGGAGAAGGCACAAGGTGTTTGAGATGCTTACAGCAAGAGTGCACAGCTGAGCAGGCTCCATGCTTCTGGGATTATGGCGTACGCAGGGCGGTTTTAAGGCATGAAAACCACTGGGTTGTTTGCCATTGAGCACAGTGCATCATGGGATGCCGACACAATGTTCCCATTCTCCCCTGCAACAATGTTTTTGTCCCATGACACATTGCACAAACTTACCAGAACACACTGCAGCAAGTTGCACTTGGGATAGCTACCCACGAGGCACTGCTTTGTGCATCCCTGCAGGCACTGCTAGTGAGGATGCACTCCATGGAGACAATGAGCATGGTGTGGCCACGCACAATCGACTTAATTCGGAAGCTCGAGGTCGAATTAGATAAAGTTGACTTAATTTTGTAGTGTAGACAAGCCCTCAGGCTCCACGTGTCTCAGGAGCTTTTGAACAATGCACCCAGCCCTTTATTTTTAACAAAGCTTGGAGGTTGGTATTAATTAGGTAGCACTGGTGGGTTGAACACAGCTTCCCCCGACACTCCCCCACCCCCATAAGCAACAGTGAACACACACACAAATCAAAATGAGTCTGTTACTCAGATGAAACCATCTCACAAGAGTGAGACTGTGGGGCCAGATCAGCAGCTGGTACAAATCAGCATACTCCATTGAAGTCTGGGGGCCAGATCCTCAGCTGGAATAAATCACTCTGGCTCCACTGAAGCCAGTGGCACTACTCTCATTTACCCCGTTGAAAATCCAGCCAAGGATCTGGAGTAATTAATCACCTGCCCACCCAAAAATCTTTTCCCCCACCCCATCCTTTCTTGGTATCACCCTTTCAACCTTTAAGCCAAGTCTCCACCCCTCTAAACAGAACTGCCTTCCTCCCAGAGCCATCCCAAGTTTTGTCTGAGTCTGCATTCCCTATCTGTATCCAAAGAGCCTTGCTGATTTTCCTTGTTGGACTCTAAGCCCTAATCCACCTCACAGGGCTGGGAGCACTTCGTGTGATGTGACAGATGTGAAACCAGCTGGGGAAGCCCTGGTGCTGTTTCAGGCAAGCAGCAAATAGAAAATAAATGCAGCCTGGACCATCTCCCTGCCAAAGCAGGATTGCTGCCAAGCTAGATGTTCTTGACTCTTTTAGCCTCTCTGTATAATGCAGCATTTCCAGCCCCTCTGCTCATTTTGGTTGCTCTTCTCTGAACTCCCGTTTGTTTCTATCGCCTTGGTAACAAGGTGCCAAGAACTCATGGGAATCAGATAAGTGTGATTCTACCAGCACTGTCTAGATGGAGACAACTTACTATTATTTGTGTTACAGTACCGCCTCGAGGCCTTCACTGAGATTAAGGCTATGTGCCGTACACACACACACACGCCTTCACCGAGATTAAGGCTATGTGCCGTACACACAGAGAGTAAGGCTATGCCTACACTTAAAATGCTGCAGTGGACATGCAGCTGTGCCACTGTAGCGCGTAACTGTAGACGCTACAGCAATGAAAGGGGCTCTCCCGTCGCTGTAGTAAATACACCTCCCTGAGATGCAGTAGCTAGGTTGACAGACGAATTCTTCCATTGACCTAGCACTGTCTACATAGGGACTTAGGTCAGCTTAACTACGTGGCTCTGGGGTGTGGATTTTTTTCACCTCTGAGTGACATAGGTGGATCAATCTAATTTTCTAGCATAGACCAGCCCTGAGAGACAGGTCCTGCCCAAAGAACTTGCAGTCTCAATTGACAAGAGAGACAAAGGCTGGGGAGAGGAACAAAGGGGAAATGACTTCCCTAAGATCATTCAGCAGGTCAACGGCAAAGCTGGGAATATAAACCTAGTCTCTTCATGCCCAGGATGTCATGCAATCCACTAAATCATGTTGTCTTCCCCTGCTTTCTTGTTCTATTATGTTCAGGACCCTACCAAAATCACGGTCAATTTCATGGTCATAGGACTTTTAAAATCGTAAATTTCATGATTTCATCTATTTAAATCTGAAATGTCATGGTGTTGTAATTGTAGGGGTCCTGACCCAAGAGGACTGTGGGGCAGTCAAAAGGTTATTGTAGGAAGGTTGGCTGCCAGCCGGGCACCCAGTTCTGAAGGCAGAGCTGCCGCCAGCAGCCATGCAGAAGTAAGGATGGCATGGTATGGTATTGCCACCCTTACTTCAGCACTGCTGCCTTCAGAGCTGGGTGGTCGGAGAGTGGTGGTTGCTGGCCAAGGGCCCAGCTCTGAAGGCAGCAGCGCAAAAGTAAGGGTGGCAATACCATACCATGCCATCCTTACTTCTGCACGGATGTGGCGGCACTGCCTTCAGAGCTGGGCGCCCGGCCAGCAGCCACCGCTCTCCAGCCACCCAGCTCTGAAGGCAGCGCAGAAGTAAGGGTGGCCATACTGTGACCCCCCCTACAATAACCTTGTGACTCCCCCACCTCCTTATTTGGGTTAGAACCCCCAGTTTGGAAAACGCTGGTTTCCCTCATGAAATCTGCATAGTATAGGATAAAAGTACACACAAAAAACAAATTTCACAGTCCGTGACATGTTTTTCATGGCCGCGAATTTGGTAGGGCCCTAATTATGTTGTTCCTAATGGCTAAAGCATGGGCTGGGACTCAGGATCCCTGAGTGCTATTCCTGCCCCTGACACTGGCCTGCTGGGTGACAGTGAGCAAATCATTTCAACTGCTCCATGCCTCAGTTTCCCCATCTGTAAAATGGGGATAACAACACTGACCTCTTCTGTAAAGTACTTTGAAATCTATGGATGAAAAGCACTTTAGTGTATAAGAGCTAGATATTATTATTTTTACACTGTATTCACCTTTTTTGCTGTCCTGTCACATGGCAAACTCTTGTCTAATTTCCTGTCCACTCACACTCCTAAATTTCTTGATGCTTTGTTTTAATCAAATTACTTATCCCAGTAAATGTATTAGACTCCATTTCTCTACTCCAAGTCTCATTTATTTTTATTCTAATCTCATGAAGTCCCTTACTGTTTACATCTTTTGCATGAATGAGTCAAGTTTTTCAGTGAAAGCCTTAAGAAGCTCAGTCTCTTCAGTTTATACAAGAGAAAGTGAAAAGGTGACTTGATCACAGTCTATACATACCTACGTGGGGAGAAGATTTCTGATGGTAGACCGTTTATTAATCTAGCAAAGACTGCAAGATCAAGTGCCTGGAAGCTGAATCTAAATAAAGTCAAGTTGGAAATAAAGTGCAAATTTGTAACAATGATGTAATTAACCATTGGAACAATTATCCAAGGATGTGGTAGATTCTTCCATCACTTGAAGTCTTATAATCAAGAATCAACCAGAAGTTATGGGCTTAATGCCGGAATCACTTGGTGAAATTCTGTGGCCTGTGTTATACATTAAGTTGGATGAGTGGCCACTTATCTGTGATTCTATAACCACTGCATTCACCCATTTAGACAGTCATTTCTCATTCATACCTTTCCATACATTAGAATGGACAGGGCCTGAATCTCATCCTACTAAGGCCCCTTTCTGTCATGCCAGCCACACCCACTTTAAGGCCTATTTACATTGCCAGCATGATGATTGTAAATGGACCTTTGAATAAACGAAAATCAGCACAACACTATCCAAATATAAATTCATCAATAAAACCAAAACAAATAATTACCTATCCACAATCATAAAAAGGAATTGAGAGCGAGATGTGCTTTACTGTAGCTTTTTTGTTCAGCGTTTGCAATGTCAAATTGAAGTTAGAAATGACAGCACTGTGTGATTGAATGGATCAAAGGTACAGTTGGATAGGAGATGAGAATTGGTTTTGGTATAAAGGGATAACTCAGCTGTGTGCCCTCATATATTTGCCCAGCTCTCACCCTTTCTCCAGCTCTGTTTATCATAACCCTTTCTGAAAGAACGTAATCAGAGCTACATCTCCTTTATAGTGCCTGGGTGCGGATCGCTTTGATCACTGTGAAGCGTGGCATTGTGCTCATGATCACTAAACCCCACCTTTGAAGTTGGGGGTGGACGTGCTGCTTTGCTGGGAGAGTAACAGAGAGAACTTAAACTCTTTTGTTTTCTTTCCAATTGTTGTCTGTCATGCGCAGAATAACAAGTGCAAGCCAGGGAAAGGAAGAAGGAAAGATTTCAGTGCTGCCTGGCTCCCAGTGTCAGAGAGTGAATCCTGGCACACAGCCTTGCGAGGAGGGCAGGGTAATGAATCTTGGCATTGATGCTATGCTTATCCCGCCTTCTATCTGAATCCTGGGCAAGTCCACACTGGAGCCAGATTGGCTGCTGGCGTAACTGGGAGCAGTAGTTACTAGCGTGTTCCATGTCATGAAATCGCTTCTTCACAGAGCCGGTGCTAGCAGATGGCACTGAAGCCCACAAAGCAGCATCCTGGAGTTTCACACAATCGCTAAAACTCTCACACTGAGAATGGCTCTCTGCAGTTTTTCCTAGTGGCCCCACTGAAGTTACCATTTACCTCAGCGGAGGGTCCAACCCAGCATCTCCACGGATCACATTTGGTAAGTCAGGGCTCCCTCTCTCTGGGCATGGTCCAAACAATTCCCACTGACTCAATAGGCTTTGGCGCAGACCCTTTGCAGTGAAGTGAATGGGAGTTGAGGGAATTCACTATCGTGCAGGACGAAGCTCTATACGGTTGTTTTGGGAGCCATGTTCCCCAATTCTCAGTTATACTAAAGCCTGTATATGCCATGCTGACACTGTAAGTGATGTACCATGCTCCAAGGCCTCATTGCACTGTCAGAGAGGTAGGAAAGGGCCTTACCATTAAACGAGAATCAAGGCTGTAGACTTTTTATGTCACAGCCCAGGGGTGTGTTGTGAAAAGGATGTTGATCAAAGGTTCTGATGCAGCTGGGATTCAGAGGGCGGTTACCTTATAAAAACCAAACACAGCCTGCTCCTATGACAATAAAGAGAATGAAAATGTCAGCTTCTTACAATGGACTATCCATCCTTTAAATAATTGTAATTTGTAGCGTCTCATGGTATAACATCATGTGCTGTGGTCCTGGCATGTCAGCCATGCTGTGCTTTTCTTTTCAAAAATCAGTTGTTACATTTGTCATCACTAATTACGCTTGCACAAAACCATCCGGATAAAGGGCGGCAGTGTAGCTTCCCCCAGGTCCGTGTGAAGTTTCCCCGCATTAAATATTTAACTTTGTGCTCTTTTTAGACAGACACCCTGGAAACCACAGGCAGCTTCATCTGTTTTAAGGACAGTAGGAGTCTTCTTTTTTCAACTGCAAAAGTATAATGATGGCATAAAGCAAGAGCAGTAACTTCAAGAAGGCGGCAACGCGGAAGACAGCATGTAGATACACGCGCATAACATGTGTGAACATGTGTAAGTTAACAGGTAGACATACACATTACACGGGTGAGCATGTGTATAGATATATGTGTATATTAGAGCTGGTTGAAATTTTTCACCTAAAATATTTGCCTGAAGAAACACTGGGTTTGTCAAAAATCAAAATTTTCAGAGGAAAATGTTGATGCCCATGACACAGAAGGCAGTGTTGGATATTAGGAAAAACTTTTTCACTAAGAGGGTGGTGAAACACTGGAATGCGTTACCTAGGGAGGTGGTAGAATCTCCTTCCTTAGAGGTTTTTAAGGTCAGGCTTGACAAAGCCCTGGCTGGGATGATTTAACTGGGAATTGGTCCTGCTTCGAGCAGGGGGTTGGACTAGATGACCTTCTGGGGTCCCTTCCAACCCTGATATTCTATGATTCTATGATTCTAAATGCTGAAATATCACAATTTCCCACAGGGCGGAAACTCGGTTTTCTGAAAAGCTCTGTACTGAAATATGATCAACAATGAAAAATGTTCTTCTCAATAGAAAACCAGGGCAATTTAAAAATAGGAATTCTTTTCCAATTTGTCTTGGAAAATACTTATGGTTCCCCAGCCAACCCTGGTCCTGATGAACTGCATTGCTGCCGGCTGGCTCTGACACCTCCCACCGCGGGTGGCCAGCTAACTCTGGTGGCTCCTTGTCCTAGGTGGGTGGAGGGCTGTAGTTGGCGTGCTGGCCCCTGGTGCTGTCAGCCCTGGGCTGGAGGTGGGATGTGGCAGGAAGCAGCCAGCCTAGCTAGGTGCCTTGCTGGGGCTGCTCTGCTCCCTGGCTGGGAGAGCTCTAGTCCCAGGGTTCTGGCTACAGGGATTCGGCCTGCTGCTCCTTATTTGGGAGAAGGCAGGAGGGGCTCTAGCTACTCATCCCTGCCTTCAGGGCGGGTGCTCTGCCTATTTGTCCAAGTCTATGGCCATGGGCAGGCTGAGGGTCGGGGCAGGCCTCGGAGCCTGGCCACGTCTGAAGAAGGCAGAGGCCAGCACAGTGCAGCAGCAGCCTGGGCAGGGCTCTCTATGTGGGAATTCACACAAACAGGCTGAACCCTGCTTGACCTGCACCACTCAGCGGAGCCCAGGAGCCAGGCTGGGGGCACTGCCCTACAGTGCTCTCAGTGCAGCCTGTCCAGCCCGCCACTCAGGCTGGGCACGGCAGGCTTGGCAAGCAGCTATGATTGAGAGCACTCTCAGCCAATCAGATTGCAAGTGGAGACACTGCACTCAGGAGATGAGGCCTCACTGTGGCTGCCAACCTCAGCCAACCAGCGTTGTGATTGAGGTGAATTCTGATTGGGCGAGGAAACTGCCACTCAAAGGAAACCTGGTCATCAGCTAACTCCTGAGCACAGGCTGTCTCACTTGCTGTCTGATTGGCTGAGAGCTCTTCCAGTCACACTCCAAGCAGGAATGTTGGGCTAGCAAGACTGTATAAAAGCACCAGTCTCCCATGGCAGTAGTGAGGTTGTGGTGTTAGGGCTCTGGCTCAGGGAGCTGTTTTTCAGGTAAATCATTAATTTCAAAGCATGTCTTATTTTTGTGTCTGGTTGCTTGTTTGGAAGTCAGGAGGTGACCTCTTTGGTTGCCATGCATTTCCCCCTTGATCAGTTAAGGGATATTTTTCACTGGTGGGGTTTTGTCATCTTCTTGTGGCACAAAACTTAAATAAAGCCTCTGTAAAACAAGCAGTAAGTTGTCCTAAATGGCAACCACCTTCCTGGGAGCAGCTGTGGAAACTGAGATGGGGCTGTCATCCATTGTAGCTGCTGTCATCCCCTCCTCCCTTCACCACACAGTTGGCTGCAGTTAGAGATCTGTCAGTCTTCCTTCAGGCAGGGAAGTGCCATGGCCTCTCTGCGATGTCTGCAGTGCTCTAGTCCAGCAGGGTGGCTGAGCTGATGTAGCATCTCTGGGTGAATGATTCAGGGGGGAGACTAATGAGGAAAATGCAGGGAACAGGCAATGGATGTGGGGAGATATGGTGGGAGAATGGGAGCAGGACAACCACCTCTCTAGCCTAGGCAGGAAGGAGAATAGGATGATTTGCTCTCCAGCCCTAGAGGAGAGGGTCAGGGTGTTTTCTGGGGTCACTGGCTCCTCTTTTGTAAGAGCTGACAAACAGGCATGTTTCCGTCCATCAGCCCAGTCAGATGCTCAGACTCCACCCACAGGATTCACTTTCCTGACTTGGCCAGTCCCTTTCTATGCTATGATTGCTCTCTAAGGCCAGGATGGGCTAAGCCACTAGATGGTGCTTTTGCAGCCCAGTAATGGAACAAGGAACCACCTCCTGGGCTAATGATGTTGTGCCTGATTGGCAGAGGTGTGAGCATAGAATCATAGAATATCAGGGTTGGAAGGGACCTCAGGAGGTCATCTAGTCCAACCCCCTGCTCAAAGCAGGACCAATCCCCAATTAAATCATCCCAGCCAGGGCTTTGTCAAGCCTGACCTTAAAAACTTCTAAGGAAGGAGATTCTACCACCTCCCTAGGTAACGCATTCCAGTGTTTCACCACCCTCCTAGTGAAAAAGTTTTTCCTAATATCCAACCTAAACCTCCCCCACTGCAACTTGAAACCATTACTCCTTGTCCTGTCATCTTCTACCACTGAGAATAGTCTAGAACCATCCTCTTTGGAACCACCTCTCAGGTAGTTGAAAGCAGCTATCAAATCCCCCCTCATTCTTCTCTTCTGCAGACTAAACAATCCCAGTTCCCTCAGCCTCTCCTCATAAGTCATGTGTTCCAGACCCCTAATCATTTTTGTTGCCCTTTGCTGGACTCTCTCCAATTTCTCCACATCCTTCTTGTAGTGTGGGGCCCAAAACTGGACACAGTACTCCAGATGAGGCCTCACCAATGTCGAATAGAGGGGAACGATCACGTCCCTCGATCTGCTCGCTATGCCCCTACTTATACATCCCAAAATGCCATTGGCCTTCTTGGCAACAAGTGCACACTGCTGACTCATATCCAGCTTCTCGTCCACTGTAACCCCTAGGTCCTTTTCCGCAGAACTGCTGCCTGGCCATTCGGTCCCTAGTCTGTAGCGGTGCATTGGGTTCTTCCGTCCTAAGTGCAGGACCCTGCATTTATCCTTATTGAACCTCATCAGGTTTCTTTTGGCCCAATTCTCCAATTTGTCCAGGTTCCTCTGTATCCTATCTCTGCCCTCCAACGTATCTACCACTCCTCCCAGTTTAGTATCATCCGCAAATTTGCTAAGAGTGCAATCCACACCATCCTCCAGATCATTTATGAAGATATTGAACAAAACCGGCCCCAGGACCGACCCCTGGGGCACTCCACTTGACCCCGGCTGCCAACTAGACATGGAGCCATTGATCACTACCCGTTGAGCCCGACAATCTAGCCAACTTTCTACCCACCTTATAGTACATTCATCCAGCCCATACTTCTTTAACTTGCTGACAAGAATACTGTGGGAGACCGTGTCAAAAGCTTTGCTAAAGTCAAGAAACAATACATCCACTGCTTTCCCTTCATCCACAGAATCAGTAATCTCATCATAGAAGGCGATTAGATTAGTCAGGCATGACCTTCCCTTGGTGAATCCATGCTGACTGTTCCTGATCACTTTCCTCTCATGCAAGTGCTTCAGGATTGATTCCTTGAGGACCTGCTCCATGATTTTTCCGGGGACTGAGGTGAGGCTGACCGGCCTGTAGTTCCCAGGATCCTCCTTCTTCCCTTTTTTAAAGATTGGCACTACATTAGCCTTTTTCCAGTCATCTGGGACTTCCCCCGTTCGCCACGAGTTTTCAAAGATAATGGCCAATGGCTCTGCAATCACATCTGCCAATTCCTTTAGCACTCTTGGATGCAACTCGTCCGGCCCCATGGACTTGTGCACGTCCAGCTTTTCTAAATAGTCCCTAACCACCTCTTTCTCCACAGAGGGCTGGCCATCTACTCCCCATGTTGCGATGCCCAGCGCAGCAGTCTGGGAGCTGTCCTTGTTCGTGAAGACAGAGGCAAAAAAAGCATTGAGCACATTAGCTTTTTCCACATCCTCTGTCACTAGGTTGCCTCCCTCATTCAGTAAGGGGCCCACACTTTCCTTGGCTTTCTTCTTGTTGCCAACATACCTGAAGAAACCCTTCTTGTTACTCTTGACATCTCTTGCTAGCTGCAGCTCCAGGTGCGATTTGGCCCTCCTGATTTCATTCCTACATGCCCGAGCAATATTTTTATACTCTTCCCTGGTCATATGTCCAACCTTCCACTTCTTGTAAGCTTCTTTTTTATGTTTAAGATCCGCTAGGATTTCACCATTAAGCCAAGCTGGTCGCCTGCCATATTTACTATTCTTTCGACTCATCGGGATGGTTTGTCCCTGTAACCTCAACAGGGATTCCTTGAAATACAGCCAGCTCTCCTGGACTCCTTTCCCCTTCATGTTAGTCCCCCAGGGGATCTTACCCATCTGCTCCCTGAGGGAATCAAAGTCTGCTTTCCTGAAGTCCAGGGTCCGTATCCTGCTGTTTACCTTTCTTTCCTGTGTCAGGATCCTGAACTCGACCATCTCATGGTCACTGCCTCCCAGATTCCCATCCACTTTTGCTTCCCCCACTAATTCTTCCCTGTTTGTGAGCAGGAGGTCAAGAAAAGCTCCCCCCCTAGTTGGCTCGTCTAGCACTTGCACCAGGAAATTGTCCCCTACGCTTTCCAAAAACTTCCTGGATTGTCTATGCACCGCTGTATTGCTCTCCCAGCAAATATCAGGAAAATTAAAGTCACCCATGATAACCAGGGCGTGCGATCTAGTAGCTTCTGCGAGTTGCCGGAAGAAAGCCTCATCCACCTCATCCCCCTGATCCGGTGGTCTATAGCAGACTCCCACCACTACATCACTCTTGTTGCTCACACTTCTAAACTTAATCCAGAGACACTCAGGTTTTTCTGCAGTTTCGTACCGGAGCTCTGAGCAGTCATACTGCTCCCTTACATACAGTGCTACTCCCCCACCTTTTCTGCCCTGCCTGTCCTTCCTGAACAGTTTATAACCATCCATGACAGTACTCCAGTCATGTGAGTTATCCCACCAAGTCTCTGTTATTCCAATCACGTCATAATTCCCTGACATCACCAGGACCTCCAGTTCTCCCTGCTTGTTTCCAAGGCTTTGTGCATTCGTATATAAGCACTTGAGAGAACCTGCTGATCGCCCCTCATTCTCAGTATGAGGCAGGAGCCCTCCCCTCACAGACGTTCCTGCCTGTCCTTCCTCCCGGTATCCCGTTTTCCCACTTACCTCAGGGCTTTGGTCTCCTTCCCCCGGTGAACCTAGTTTAAAGCCCTCCTTACTAGGTTAGCCAGCCTGCTCGCAAAGATGCTCTTCCCTCTCTTCGTAAGATGGAGCCCGTCTCTGCCCAGCACTCCTCCTTCATGGAACACCATCCCATGGTCAAAGAATCCAAAGCCTTCTCTCCGACACCACCTGCGTAGCCATTCGTTGACTTCCACGATTCGACGGTCCCTGCCCTGGCCTTTTCCTTCCACGGGGAGGATGGACGAGAACACCACTTGCGCCTCAAACTCCTTTATCCTTCTTCCCAGAGCCACGTAGTCAGCAGTGATCCGCTCAAGGTCATTCTTGGCAGTATCATTGGTGCCCACGTGGAGAAGCAGGAAGGGGTAGTGATCCGAGGGCTTGATGAGTCTCGGCAGTCTCTCCGTCACATCGCGAATCTTAGCCCCTGGCAAGCAGCAGACTTCTCGGTTTTCCCGGTCAGGGCGGCAGATAGATGACTCAGTCCCCCGGAGGAGAGAGTCCCCGACCACCACCACCCGCCTCCTTCTCTTGGGAGTGGCGGTCGTGGAACCCCCAACCTCAGGACATCGCATCTCATGCCTTCCAACCAGCGGAGTCTCCTTCTGCTTTCTCCCCCCAGATGTATCGTCTGGTCCACTCTCCACAATGGTACCTGTGGAGAGAACATGAAAGCGGTTAGTTACCTGTGTCTGCGTTGCTGGAACTCGGACATTCCCCCTTCTTCTTCTGGAGGTCACATGTTGCCAAGCTTCTTCACTGGCCTCTTGGCTCCGCTGTGCAACCTGCTCTAAATCTTTAGAGCTTTGCGCCTGTAGAAGCATATCCTGACATTTGTCCAGAAAATCCTCAGATTCTCGTATGCAACGCAGGGTCGTTATCTGTTGCTCCAGACCTTCAATCTTCTCTTCCAATATGGAGACCAGCTTGCACTTTGTACAGACCTGTGGAAGAAAGACAAACATGGCACATCCAGTGCAGGTCACAACAGCTGAACCCCCCCCTTCCATATCACCTTCCTACTATGAGCTTCCTCGGAGAAGTTGGCAAGATGTAAGCCTCACTGGGCTCACTCCAGGCGAACTCCCAGGCAAACTCCTGCTGTGTGCTGCTCTGCTGTCCCCCGCTGCTCAGCTGGTTCGCCGCCGCTCGAAGCATCTGCAGCTTCCACTGACATCAGCAGGTGAGTCAGACCCTTTAGTTTAAGTGAAGCCTTCTCCTGCTCGCAGGGGATGCTCTGAAACGCTCTTGCACCTGCTGAGGATTCAGCCACGCACCAGGGAGCCTTGCCTTGCTCTGACAGCAACGTGCCATTCCAGGCTCCCGGCAGAGTGAAAGGGTTGTGAATGACAAGGCACCATGTATCACGTCTCTGTCACATTTGTTGTGCAGGCTGCTTTTCAGGTTTTTTTTTTCTCTCCGTTCCTAATACATCTTGTTCACTGCCATGGGACTGGTTTCAGATAGCTCTTTGGGTCAGAGGTGAAACTACCAGCTCAGAGTGGTGCTTTACAGTGGGCCTCCTGTGTGCAGATCTAGCCTCTAGGGCAGATGGGTGCAGCAGAGGAAACATACTGGTCCAACCACTGCCTGCTCCGAGCAGAAATCTGGGCTCTTGCCTACTATGTGAACGAGCTACAAGCCTTTAGTGCTGGCAATGTGAGAGATTAGAAAAGAACAGCTACCAAGTCACCTGTGTAAAAGATGCCCCTGCAACGTACTAATTTACTCTATCTATTATGGAGGTTGTTAGACTGGATGAGCATAGAAGCTCCCTCCTGGGCTGACAATGGGAGTCTCCATATGCTTTGAAGGGTTTGATCAATGGCTTCCTCTTTCAGGAAGTACCATGTTAAAAATACACAGTAAAAAGACCGTAGCATTTCAGAGACTACATACACTATTAGGCCATGTCTACACTAGGAGCCCTATCAAGCATAGCTGTACTGCCACAAATACGGTGTTGTCAGTATAACTATATCTGCAGTTGAGGCTTTCACCAGCACAGCTATGTCGGTCAGGGAGTGCACCTATTCCCACCCCTGACTCACATAACTATGCTGGCAGATGTTTGTAGTGTAGACATGGTCTCAGTAAAAGAATTCTTTACAGATATTTGTGAATTATGACACAGCCCACCTGTGAAGTGCTATTGTTCCCATTGGACGAAGGGAACTGACACAGAGAAACTAAATGACTTGCAAAAGGTCACTAAGCAAATTGGGGGGAGAGCTGAGACAAAGAGTTAGGTCTCTTGACTTCCATCCATACAGCTATTCTTCCCCTACAAAATACACATAGTGCCACTAAATCTGTGCAATGAGATGCTGTATGTTCAATAATAAGTAGTGCAAAGTAAAGCAAACTGGAACAGTGAACTCTTCTGTAACAAAATATATTTGCAATTTCCCCTTCTGGTGCTGTGCAGTGTTAGGACCCTACTGTAAAACTAGAACAGGACAAACGTTTTTCAACTGAAATTTTCCTGACAAAGAAGAGGGTTTTATCACAATCTAAACATCCTCAGGAAAATGCAAAACACTTTGTTTCTAATCAACACTTCGGGATTTTGAAATGTCAACGTTTCTAAGCCGAACATTTTGATTCCAATTGACATTCACTTTTAGACATTTCCAAAGTGAAATCTTCTGGAACTTACTGATGTGCAAAAAAAATATTTTCACTTTTCATCCTGTTGCAGGCTGAAGACAAAAGGTTGTAAGACTGGAATTTCCTAGGGGATGAACATTGCATTTTGTGAAGAAGCTCTAATAAAAATGTGTGTGCACACGTACATCCCACACAAACATACCCGTATGGTAAAGCTTGAGAGCACGTCCTCATTGCAGCAGAGAGTGCACGTACACTTTTGCATTCTCAAAATGAAGGAACTGAAGAGGTGAATGGGAATGCTTGCACTTCTAATGACCTGATTTCAACCCATGATTCGATTGTAGGTGCAAACTGCAGGTGGAAAAGGGAGACTGCTGACTTCGGCTGAATGCCTTTGTCAATTTTTGATCAAAATTGACATTCCTTCAGAATGTACTGATTTTTGACAAATCAGCATTTTCGGATGGAAGCACGTCTAAGGACATTTTTCCAACCAGCTCTTGATCAGAGAATCTCTGAAATCCTTACTGATGATGGGTATACTGTGATGCCAGTCGGCTCTACAGCTAGGCAATGCAGAACATAGGTAGGGTCCTACACAGGGAGGTTCATGACACCACAAAGTCTCATAACATCAGAGACCCATTCTCCAGTGTATGCTTCCTTTATGCTGAGGAGGGGGTAAAATATATTTAAAAGTAGACCATTATGGAGCCTTACATTCATTAAGTTTTGACCACTAATGGTTGCAGTGAATGGGCTACCATGCTGGATTTTGAGGACACATAAGAGAAAGGGGCATCTGAACACAAACTACGCTTGACTGATAACACAGAACATAAAGGATATTATAAACCCCTTTCCATGAGCTTCTCGGCAATGGTTCTGCAGGGATTGATGTGTTGAAAACCAAGGAGCTTGTCATAATAGTTCGTAATACATTCAAGAATGATCAAGTATTGTAGCATGTGCTTTGAAGGTGCGTGTGTGGGTGTGGCAAATTTCTCAGCCCACAATGGCTGTCTGGAGAGAGGTTTCCTATTATAGTTACCAACATGACAGTGGAATAGGTAGAAGTCCATCCCAATAACACAGCTATGGACCTGTTTAGTGACAGCTAATCAAAGACTATGAGGAGGGAGGAAACTCTGTTTCCATGGAAACATGAAGTCATGGCTTTGAGGTGCAGCATGTTAATACTGCCTCATCTCCACTGAAAAGGATGGGAGGCCATGGTGATTCTTGCCTGGGGAACTCTGTTTCCATGGAAACATGGAGACATCACTGTACAGTGTGTGACGTAGTCATCTCCATTGAAGGAGTTGAGAAATCACATCAATGGTCACGGTGGTGCAAATTTTCAGGACCAAATCTTGCATTTATTTAGGTATGCTAAAAGATGCATGTTGTATAGCAGCCTGAAATGGAAGGGGGACCCACAAACATTTTGGGAGAAAGCAAATGCAGGCTCTATAGAATCTCTAGCCTGGGACAACAAAGACCTTATAGTGTCATGTGTTGAAGAGATATGGATTACCACTATAAATCTGAGCTCATCTCTGCATGCAGTTCACATTCTGCATGCTGGGCTTGCAAAACTGTATTACGATACATTCACCTTAGGTATATTTACATACTTTAAGAGGTTGTTATCCTGACATAGTTGGAACACTTTACCATACAGCTGAATTGTCTTAGTCTCTTATGATTAGGCTTGGAGGATTAGATTTTTATCAGTAAATTTCAGTAAACATCCATTTCACTGTACACACAAACTGAAAAAATGTACGTTTATGTCAATGGGAATAGATAGGCAAAGGAAGAAAAATGCTTCCTGAGAACTTAAGAGTTTGATGGAAGGATATTTACTTTGTATATGTTGACATGTGATGTTTTTGTGGTTGCATAGCTTTAACTTCTTGCATCTCATAATCCATTGTCATTAACAAATTATTGTCTGATTCCCCCCCCCCCCAATTTCCTGTAACTGAAAATTGAAAAATCGATTAAAAATAGAAAAAAATACTTAAAAGTAAACACTGACAATTGAATTCTTCCAAGGCTACTTATGATACATGTAAGCCTATAATGCTGCATTCCTGATAGCACATTGACCACACTGTCAGGGTGCCAAAGGTGCCATGTTTGGTTACTGCCAAGCCATATGGGAAAAGAGACGCATGAAGTCAGAACCATGTCATGACAGCAGAGGTTACAGGCACTGAGGCTGCACATGCTACAGTTGTCCTATCTGCCTCAGCCAGGCAGGCTGGGCAATGCTGCAAGACTGTCATTCCACCCCAGCCCTGGGATTTTCATCAGTGCATAAGAAACACATGAAAACTGATGCATCATAGGACTAACTTATACCTGGGGCCTAACGCCTTTATTGCATTTGCTTTTCTGAATTAGGTCCTTTGGAGTCTAGCGTGAAACGTAACTGAGGCTTGACAATGGTGAATGTGTAGTAGTATTGTTGTGGTTGCTCCTAGGAGCCTTAGTCATGGACCAACACCCCATTGAACTAGGCACTGTTCAAACAGAACAAAATGACAGTCCCTGTTCCGGGGAGCTCACAAGCTAGAGAGACAAGGCACACAAACAGTGGGGTACACAGAGGTATAGGAAAGTGAAGTGACTTGCCCAATGGACATTGCAGGTCAATGGGAGAGCAGCAAACAGAACCCCTGACTCCCAAACTAGTGTGTCTCCTTCATTATTTAGACAGAGTGAAACAGCTTCCAACAGAGAGTTAGTGGCCGCAGAGAATGAGTGCGAATGATGCTGTAGTAGGGTTACCAACTTTCTGATGGCAGATAACGGAACACTTTTGCCCTACCTCCTGCTCTGCCCCTTCTTAGGCCCCACTCCCACTCACTCCATCCCCCTCCCTCTGCTGCTCACGCTCCCCCACCTTCACTCACTTTCACTAGGCTGGGGCAGGGGTGCAGAAGGGAGTGAGAGCTCTGGCTAGTGATGCAGACTCTGGGATGGGGCTGGAGCTGGGCCTGAGGGGTTTGGGGTGCAGGAGAGGGCTCCAGCTAGGGCTGCAGGCTCTGGGATGGGGCTGAGGGGTTTGGGGTGGAGGAGGGGGTTCCAGGCTGAGGCCAAGGGGGTTGGAGGGTGGGAGGGGGCTCAGGGTGGGGGTGGGGGCAGGGGGTTGGGGTGAAGGAAGGGGTGTGAGATGCAGGCTCCAGGAGGGAGTTTGGGTGCAGGAGCGGGCTCAGGATTGGGGTGCAGGAGGAGGCATGGGATGCGGGCTCCAGGAGGGAGTTGGGGTGTGGGAGGGAGCTCAGGGTGCGGGCTCCGGGCTGTGCTTACCTCAGGTGGCACCCGGAAGTGGCCATCATGTCCCACCAGCTTCTAGTTGGAGGCCCGGCCAGGTGGTGCTGCACAGTGCCCCCATCAACAGGTGCCACCCCCATAGCTCCCATTGGCCATGGTTTCCAGCCAATGGGAGCTGTGGACCTGGTACTCGGGGGTGTGGGCAGTGCTCTGAGCCCCCATGGCTGTCCCTCTGCCTAAGAGCCGGACATGCCAGCCACTTCTGGGAGCTGCGCAGAGCCAGGACTGGCCAGGAGCCTGCCTTAGCCCCACTGCGCTGCTGACTGGACTTTTAGTGTCCCCATCAGCAGTGCTGACCAGAGCCACCAGGGTCTCTTTTTGACTGGGCATTCTGGTCAAAAACCGGACAAGTGGCAACTCTATGCTGTAGCCTGGTGGGTAGGGCATCCACCAGGGAGGTGGGAGATCCAGGCTGCACTCCCCCTGCTTCAGTAACTCTCTTTTATTATTTATCTGCTGTGGAACATCTTCACCAGTGGACACTGAGGGAGCCCCACCTCAAAATATCCCATAGCTGACATATAGGTGGGATATGTGGGGTCAAGTATGCCCCAGACTTCTGCTCAGCCTGCAGAGGGAGAGGAGCTCTGTCCTTTTCTCACTGTGCCAGCCCCCAACACTAGGGGTGCTGGAGGTGTTGCTGCACCTGCTGGCTTGAAGTGGTTTCCATTGTATAAAGGGTTTACACAGTTTGGTTCAATAGTTCTCAGCCCCTGCCCCCTCCCCCACTATAAAATTGTTCCAGCACCTTTGCAGCCAGGCCCAGGCCGGGAGTGGAGGGGGCAGGATGGAGCTGAGGGTAACTGCTCCTCTGCTCTGTGCGGTGAAGTGGTTGCCTGCGAGAGCCTAGCTGGAGAGATGGCAGTGGTGGCGATGGCCTGCCCCCTCTGCTCTCTGTCCGGGCCCAGCTGCTGGAGACGGGCTGAGTGAGCTGGGGGAAGATGGGGGCTCGAGCTCACTTCAGCCCCTGTCCCTGGAAGGAAGTGATGGGGGCCACAGAAGTTCCTCAGGTAAACAGAAGATAGTATTAAGGGCCTATTCATGTCATGAGGAGTCTTTCTGTTGACTTCAGTGGATTTTGGATCAGAACCTCAGTCTTTATGTAACACATCTGAAACAGCTGGGACCTCAAGCTTATTTTGCTCAGTAAACACCCTCACTTTCTTTTGAATCATGGGCAAAAATTTGAATATGGAAGCATGCCCTCTATTTTGTTGGATCAAATGCAACGTATTTCAATCCTAAATCGCACAACTGTTGTCTGGCATTGGCAAAGCCTAGTTTTGGAGTTGGCAGACATCTAGGAATCCATTCCTCTTGCAACAGTTCAAATTTGATCTTTGACTCCTAAGGATTCACAGGCTGCAAAAATAGCCCTGGGGAGTTTAGAATCAGCATTTTTTTCTCCCTGACATTCATGCAGCTGCAATGTAGGTAACTGGTGCCCAGTCATCTTTCCAGCCAAGGAGACCCAGAAGCCATTGTGCAAAGAAAAAAAAGTCAGCCCCTGCTCTCCATATTCTAAGACAGAACAGCTCCACTTGGGCTCATCATTCTAGCTTTATCAAGCTCCATTTTGAATTGTTACATTTACCATCTTTCTATCACCAAAAAGAAGCTTCAGAAAAGAAGGAATCTGGGATGTGACGTTAATAGCGAGTGCTAACTTGATCCCGTGTTGTCATTGCTAATGATGTCTGGTTGATCTGGGATCTGTCACCCAATGCCAGATGTTAAGCTGTGTGCGTAAGATGTACCGTGATGTGGTGCATGCGTCTTTTCCCTGGGTTCCTGCTGCTTGAGGCTGGAAAACCATAGATGAACGCAGCAATTAGCTTGTCTGTTATGAACCTCCCCCCCGCTGCAGCTCCAAGAATGCAGTCTAGTAACATGATGCAGCAGCGTATCCCATCCAGACAGTTTCAAAGACAAATCAAGGATCACCGGGAGGGGAGGGGGACAACTTTGAGCACTCCCCAACATCTACTCAATGCGTCTTGGGGAATGGAGTTTGCCATTCAGAGTTAATATCACCAGTTACAATGCTTCACAAACAAAGGTTTGTTTCCAAAAAGAGAATAAAACAGGATTCAGGAAGGAAGGCGAGCCAAATAACACATGCTGCTAGAGAGGAATCAAAACCCTCATTTGGGGAGGTAGGTCATCTTAGGTTTCAGCAAAGTGCTTTTATTTAACGATTACATCAACAAAATGGTGGATGAAACCAGATTCAGTCTCTTCTGCAGAGAACTTCAACTCTGTCTCCCTCTAGACTACTTTTACTTCCTGTTAGATACTCACAGCGTCGACAAGATGGCACTATGTTACACCAACAAACCCTGACGGTTAATGATACTCTGTGCAAGTTCACGATTCTGTCTCATTTTATGGCTTTTAGAATGATGGGTCCAGTATAGACCAGAACCAAGGAGAAAATGCACTGGTTTTCTTCATTTAACCAAGTTAACAAAATAAGAGAATTCACACCCAGGTGAGCCCCCACTATTCCATCGTTTAATGAAACATGTGTGGGCTTTTCCTACAGTAGGAAAATTAGTACCTGTTTTTCAGGCCTGGTGCAGCTACATAAGAGGTACCAATGATGTAAGCAGATATGTAGACAGGGTTCAGACATTGAGCAGTTAGTGCTCTAAAACACTGCCAAACACACCACCATCCTCCCTGTCTTTATGTCTAGGCCCTCTCCAAGGCCTGAACCTTCTTCCTCCACCACCTTGTTAGGATCCAACCCCCACCCCTCTCCCGACACCAAAAGCTCTCAACCGTACACTGGTCGCCTGTTTCAGTTATTGGAACTTCCTCCTCTGCAGTGGCTTCACCCATAAACCCAGCTGCAAAATTCCTATCATGTTGACCCTGTCAATCCTCAGTTTGAACCCCTTTGCTGGCCTCCCATTCTCCATTGCATCAAGGTAAAGGCTCTGTACAGCTCTTCCCCGCCCATCATCACTTTTTGCATTGCCCACCTATTCTGCTCCACTAATGATATCACACTCAATACTCTTTTTCACACAGCTTTCTCCAGGTTCCCTTCTAAGTTGCCTTTATGACTGGAACTATCTTCCCAAACTAGGCTGCAAGCTCAACATCCTCTCCACGTTCAAGTCCCTGCTCATGACCACCTTCTCCATGAACCTACAAGAAGTTAGCCAGTTAAGCTCTTCGCTCACAACTCCACCAGGCTGCACACTAATAACCTCATGATCGTACTGCCATTGCTGGGTCCATCACCTTTACGATTGTGATAGCTGGCCATGGACAACGCTAGGCTCCTCAGTGGAGTTGACCATGATTGGTTAACATTTTCAAAGAGGACAGTCTGGGGGGTGGCTTAGAAGCTAGACACTTATTCAGAACTTCCAAACATGTTTGGCGGCAGGCCCTCAGCCAGTTCTTGGGGGCTGATGACATTTCAGGAAAATACCCCTTTGGTCTTTAATTTCTCCAGGGCCATCTCAGCCTGAGGGTGAGGGAGTCTGGGTGCTCAGATGCAATCTGATTTGATCACTTGAAGTTATTCACGCATGGGGGAAAAAAATAAAAATCAGTCATTAGTATTTACTCCGAGCTAGCGCAAACCCAACCGTTTCAGCCCCCCTAGTGTTGTCACACAGGCTGTCGCCAGCAAGAGCCTTTGGTATTTGTAAACCTGTTTCCAGCACAAAAGTGAAAAAAATCTTTGAAGCTGCCCCACACCATGCAGTGAAGGTCCTCTGGCTCCACATGGGGTAGAGAAGCCAGTCTCGTTCACAAGGTAGAACAAACTGGATGGAATGGGTAGCAGCAAATGACAAGACACTGGACTATCTTGCCTGACAGGATGCAGGCCTGTTTGCTGACACGTGGAACAAGCCCACAACGAATACGACAGCAGCCGCAGCAGTGGAACATTAAGAAAGAAGGGCATGGATTTTCAAAAATGGAGGTCCTAAAGTTAGGCTCCTAAGTCCATATTTAGGCACCTAATTAAGTGGCCTGATTTTCAAAAGAGCAAGCATCCAGTGGCTCCCAGGAAGGCAGCTGGCGGCTCTGAAGAAGTATAGTTGGGGCTGCCAGTGAGCAATAAAACCAGAATCCATCCCTTATGGGGAAGGAGAGAACTCCCCAACAGATAAATCAGTGCCCTGGATGTTTCCAGAATTGTGACATGCCAGCAGGGGACAGTCTATAGCGTAAATGTAAACCAATAGTGTCCTCTGGTGGTGAAGAGAAAAAAAAAGTATAGGTCTCAGGTAAAAATAAAATTTTCCCTCTTAGTACTCTTCCCCACCCCCTGCCCCATTTAGACTGGATTATGCCAGTGCCACAAAAGGAACGGAAGACTGAGAAGAGAGGGTTGTAGGATCACAGAGCTCACTCAGGAGCCCTCCAGTACCTACCACACACATGGCATTTAACCCTGTTGAGCACCAACTAATTTCCCTCCTCCTATCATGGCTCTCTGTTCCCCACTGCCCAACACACACACAACAATAAAGGGACTGCAGTGTCAATGACAGTGCTAACCTGGTGCTTCTTCTGCTACAATTTTCACAAGGCGGCTTCCTCAAAAGATTTCTTCCTGAGTTAGCGAGATCTGTGAGGTTCCAAGGGTAAAATACTTCCCAGGATGAAATCCAGGAATTCCACACACATCCCAGACAGATCACTCAAGCCTTCCGTAACACACTACAGTCTCTGGCAGGGACCCAAACTAGAATCTTCAGCATCAAAAATACAGCCCTCTTCCACTTGAGCTAAAAGAGAGCTGCTTTACCTAGGGCCTGGCACATGATAAATATCTTTTCCCATCACCCCAGACCCAAACCTGCTACCAGAGTCAGTTCCGAGCAGATAAATCAGTCAAACAAGCACTTCGGCAGCTCATCAGTACCCAGCAAATTGGAAGATCCTTTGCCTCCGAAATGCCTGAGAGCTGCCCTGATATGGCATGAGATTTTAACAGTAGAATCATAGAATATCAGGGTTGGAAGGGACCTCAGGAGGTCATCTAGTCCAACCCCCTGCTCAAAGCAGGACCAATCCCCGACTAAATCATCCCAGCCAGGGCTTTGTCAAGCCTGACCTTAAAAACTTCTAAGGAAGGAGATTCCACCACCTCCCTAGGTAACGCATTCCAGTGTTTCACCACCCTCCCAGTGAAAAAGTTTTTCCTAATATCCAACCTAAATCTCCCCCACTGCAACTTGAGACCATTACTCCTCGTTCTGTCATCTGCTACCACTGAGAACAGTCTAGAGCCATCCTCTTTGGAACCCCCTTTCAGGTAGTTGAAAGCAGCTATCAAATCCCGCCTCACTCTTCTCTTCCGTAGACTAAACATCCCCAGTTCCCTCAGCCTCTCCTCATAACTCATGTGTTCCAGTCCCCTAATCATTTTTGTTGCCCTCCGCTGGACGCTTTCCAATTTTTCCACATCCTTCTTGTAGCGTGGGGCCCAAAACTGGACACAGTACTCCAGATGAGGCCTCACCAATGTCGAATAGAGGGGAACGATCACATCCCTCGATCTGCTGGCAATGCCCCTACTTATACAGCCCAAAATGCCATTGGCCTTCTTGGCAACAAGGGCACACTGTTGACTCATATCCAGCTTCTCATCCACTGTAACCCCTAGGTCCTTTTCTGCACAACTGCTGCCGACCCATTTGGTCCCTAATCTGTAGCGGTGCATGGGATTCTTCTGTCCTAAGTGCAGGACTCTGCACTTGTCCTTGTTGAACCTCATCAGATTTCTTTTGGCCCAATCCTCCAATTTGTCCAGGTCCCTCTGTATCCTATCCCTACCCTCCAGCGTATCTACCTCCCCTCCCAGTTTAGTGTCATCTGCAGACTTGCTGAGGGAGCAATCCACACCATCCTCCAGATCATTTATGAAGATATTGAACAAAACCGGCCCCAAGACCAACCCTTGGGGCACTCCACTTGATACCGGCTGCCAACTAGACATGGAGAGATTGATCACTACCCATTGAGCCCGACAATCTAGCCAACTTTCTATCCACCTTATAGTCCATTCATCCAGCCCATACTTCTTTAACTTGCTGGCAAGAATACTGTGGGAGACAGTGTCAAAAGCTTTGCTAAAGTCAAGGAACAACACGTCCACTGCTTTCCCTTCATCCACAGAACCAGTTATCTCGTCATAGAAGATCTCGTCATAGAAGATTAGTCAGGCATGACTTGCCCTTGGTGAATCCATGCTGACTGTTCCTGATCACTTTCCTCTCCTCTAAGTGCTTCAGAATTGATTCCTTGAGGACCTGCTTCATGATTTTTCCAGGGACTGAGGTGAGGCTGACTGGCCTGTAGTTCCCAGGATCCTCCTCCTTCCCTTTTTTAAAGATGGGCACTACATTAGCCTTTTTCCAGTCGTCCAGGACTTCCCCCGATCGCCATGAGTTTTCAAAGATAATGGCCAATGGCTCTGCAATCACATCCGCCAACTCCTTTAGCACTCTCGGATGCAACAAATCCGGCCCCATGGACTTGTGCATGTCCAGCTTTTCTAAATAGTCCCGAACGACTTCTTTCTCCACAGAGGGCTGGTCACCTCCTCCCCATGCTGTGCTGCCCAGTGCAGTAGTCTGGGAGCTGACCTTGTTCGTGAAGACAGAGGCAAAAAAAGCATTGAGTACATTAGCTTTTTCCACATCCTCTGTCGGTAGGTTGCCTCCCTCATTCAGTAAGGGGCCCACACTTTCCTTGACTTTCTTCTTGTTGCTAACATACCTGAAGAAACCCTTCTTGTTACTCTTAACATCTCTTGCTAGCTGCAACTCCAGGTGTGATTTGGCCTTCCTGATTTCACTCCTGCATGCCCGAGCAATATTTTTATACTCATCCCTGGTCATTTGTCCAATCTTCCACTTCTTGTAAGCTTCTTTTTTGTATTTAAGATCAGCAAGGATTTCACCGTTAAGCCAAGCTGGTCGCCTGCCATATTTACTATTCTTTCTATACATTGGGACGGTTTGTCCCTGTAACTCAATAAGGATTCTTTAAAATACAGCCAGCTCTTCTGGACTCCTTTCCCCCTCATGTTATTCTCCCAGGGGATCTTGCCCATCAGTTCCCTGTGGGAGTCAAAGTCTGCTTTTCAACAGCCAACAGCCAGAGTTGGCCACTGTTGTTGGAGAGTCAACTGGCTAAATAATCCACCTTCAAGAGATGCTGCCTTTTGCGAGGAGCAATTGGATCATCACAGATGGGGTGAACTGAGGCTGTTGGGGGGAGAAGGGGAATGAATTTTTTTTAAAAAGGTGAACGATCTGCACCATCAGAAATGCTGTAAGTGTAGGAGATGCGGCCAACCACACATCACTGTTTTTCATGGACATGCGTTTTAATTAGGAATTAAAGTTTTGTTGCAGACCTTGACATTCACAGCCCCCAAACCAAAACCATTGGTGCACATTAATGTGAATCATTCAGACATGAGGAAATGGGCTTCCTATGAATCTAGGGCCTGATCCATTAAAGTCTACAGGAGCTGCACTCAAACTTCGACAGATGCAATACCAGGTCCCGGCTGGCCCTACACAGCCTCCCCTCGCAACCCTTGTATTTGTATGCCGTGCTTTGCAAGTAGGGAACCATTTAAAGAGATTAGATTCATTATTTCCCTACCTGTGTTATTAGTAACACCTGAGGTTACTGACAGTGGAAGAGTTCTACATAAGGAGACATTCTGGCAAGATATCAGAGAACATTTCCCTACAAAGTTCTGTAGAGTTGGGGAACTGTCTCCAAGGGAAGGAGATGGAAGCTCCACCACATGAGCCATTTAAAATTTTCTCCCTCCTAATAAATAAAGGCTGCCAGATATCAGGATTTCAGATCCAGATGACTGCTTGGGAGAGGAAATCAGGTGTTGTTTGAAAAAGGGAAGTTCTTACCACATTGCCAGGATCTCTTAAAGTACCAGATTGACCATACAAATGCAGGGGTTATGTGAAATCTCCTTGCCTTGTAGGGAGCCAGAGACCAGAGTGGAAAGGACAGGAAAGCACTCAGGAAACATGGAATTGGTGAGGCAGATTGTGCTAGGATTAGAAACCTCATCTTCAGCATGCATCAAATCTCCAACAGCAATGAAGAAATTTACATCCTAGGTCTGATTTTCATTTGCACAAAGGCATCTTTACATACTATGGTAGTGTGAAGAGATCTTATTTACCCCCTTCTTTAAAGGCCCCTTTATGCTGCCAGAGCCATGCAAAGGGGCCTTTGTGTAACTAAGAATGAGGCCCTCTCCTGGTTCTTGTAAAAGGGACAAGGTGATTCTGTGAGTTGAGTCTTCAAGGCAAAGTGTCCTGAGATCCTGTCCCAAGGTCACCAACATCACTGAGCCCTTCTTCAGCACTGATTACAGAGGTACTGGGGACTGTCTGCATGGGGATTGGTGAGTAAGACTGTCTTAGTCTTAGAAGAAGATCAAGCCAGTGAAACAAAGGAGATGGACTTCTGGGGATTCAAAGGAGCGCTCAGAGCTTCCTCAAAGAGAAGGGATTTTCATCTCTCTTCTGATCTTAGCCAGCAAATGGAAGACAGGCAATGCAGTTGTTAGAGCAGTGACCTTCACTGAAACAAGCCAAACGCCTTGCTGGTCTGTAACAGACACTGTAAAAGTGCCAGGGATGCACCTTTTGAAATCAGACTCCTTTGGATCAGCCCTCATCATAAAAGCAGTGAGCAGAGGTGAGAACAGACAATAGTGCCAAAAAGAGAAGTGGCTTTACAGACCCACCAAACCTAAAGCAACTGCTTCTGTTAATGCCAAGTCATCATGGCCAGAAAATAAACAGATAATCTGTGTAACGGGGAGATGGTTCTGAGGCACAAAAAGTGGAGAACTGTGGGAAATTGGGCTTCATATGTCTAGGCATGGCTAGGGATGGAGATACATGCAATGGATGAAATTCACAATTGGCAAAACAGAATCAGGCCAGTCAAGAACAATTCAGCATGTTTGAAGCATCATTAAGCAATGACCGGAGAAAGATTCATTTTAGTGCATGTACTGCTGCAGGGCTATGAGCATCAGCCATTCCGTGTCTATCGTTGGTCTCATCGATGTTTCATTAGATTTTACAACCAGGAGGAACTGTTATGATCTGAATTCCTGCATCGCACAGGCCAGAGATTGTAGAGCAAAGTGGCATCCTCCACACAGCATACAGTGCATGGCAGGTTTCATTGGCAGGGTGCTCTGGTAGTACTGATACTTGCACATTCAGGCTACACCCCTATTCCTCTCACTGATTCCTGCATCCAGTCCAGTAACTAAATGAAGGTGTAATGTATGTGTGACCATTTAAGAGAGATTCAACATTTGTACTTTGAAACTTATTTTGTCTGTATTATGAAAGGAACAACTGCTCAGCAAACCATTATCTTCAAGCTAACAATTACAAGGCCAATTATTCTGTCTGATTTAATAGAGAAATGGAATAATTTTATGTTATCACATTGCAACAGCAAGACAATTTCACAACAGACAAATTCAGTCAGGGTAGATCACCTGCTTTTTTATTGTCCGTAATTCATCACATATCACTTACTAGGCAGGCACAGCATCTAACAGGCAGTTACAATATTATTCTCGGGGGGAAAAGGCACATCAGCATTGTTGGGTGAGATCTAGGGACAGCTTAGCAACCATGAACTAATGTTTGTTCCTTTCAGTCCATTTAAAATTCCATCTTCTTGGAAGGGCTTTTAGAAAAGTAGAATGAACATTACATTAGCCTATAAATAGAAGGTGGAATTTTCAAAACAATTCAGTGTTGACCTAACTCTTTGACTGATCTTGGGGGTAAAATAAAATCTATTTCAATGGCAGCAGATTTAGGCAAATGTGCAGTTGCTTGTGCTCTCTAAGGTGACAGCCCTGGACAATGCAATTCTCTGCTTATTCCCAGAGAAAGTACACTCTGCTCCCTCAACAATCTGCCTCAAGCTGGGCCTGGAGTAGCCACTCACTTTGTGTTGCTGTGAATGAGTGTACAAGGATCCTATCTGTGAATTGGGCCTCTGCTGTCTCACCCACCTACCCATGGTTGGACATAATCTTACCCCTTCTGTTCAAACTTCTCAGGAAGCACCAAGTTAACTATGGGTGGCATTTTCAAAGCCCGTAAGTGATATAGGAGCACGTCTCCAAAGAAAATCAATGGGACTTGTAGGGGTGGGCTTTCAAAAGGGCCTAAGCAAGTGAAGCACCTAACTCCCATTGACTTTCAAAGGGATTTGTGCTCCTGTGTTATGCAGAAGCTTTTGAAAATTCCATGCCAATAGGAACTAAAAAGGAAACTGTTAGCAACAGCGTCTTTGGAAAGAACACTTTATTCTCTCTGCTCTTCTAGAGCCCTCTCAGAAGTATGAGAACAAGGAGACCTATTAGGCCAGGGCCCTGCCAATGCAGGATTGTTCCTGCCAGTCTGTTTCTCTAATCCTTTGTTCATTTAGCTTTAACGACTCATGTAATGGAGCTACATTATTCCCCAGATCTCACTGTTGGGAAATATAATCTAAGGTCACCATTGTGATCAGCTAGTCTGACCTCCTGTATAAGGCAGGCCCCAGAAATTCCCTGAATCGATTCCTGTTTGCACCTAGAGCAGCTCTAGAAAAACAACATCCCATCTCAATTTAAAAATGGTCAGTGACCGAGAACCCACCTCAACCCTTGGTAAGTTGTTCCACTGGAAACGTTCCCCAAGACGCTTCTGAAAGATCCCTCTCTGCTGTCCTTTGCCCCAACGTGCCATTGTAGCAACATGCCGCGCTAATGGTTGAATTCTTGTGGTGGCATTCCCGTTGGGCTGTAACTGCTGCTCGGACCACAAGCCTTCCCCACTTCTCACCACTTACCTGAATGCTGTGCCAGCTGACATGCCAGAGGGACAGACCCAACACAGGCTCCTTCTCCCACACTCAGAGGACAAGCAGATTAGCTCCTCTTTCCAGACCAGCTGCCCAAGCAGCCCTTGCAGCTTTCCCCAGCAACCTGCCTCTCCCCGTTTTCCCTCTTCCCTGTCACTACTCACCCCGCCCCCAGCCTCCCAGCTCCTGCTTGGTTGCTCGCCCACCCACCCTCGCCTCAAGTCCTGAACATGGAGAAAAAAAAATGATCAGGTAAGACAGGGTTAATTTCACTCCACTGTTTCTAGCAATGTTGTGTCTAGCATCCCTCATGCAAAGTGTGTCCCAAAACACTCTGTAGCTGAGGGGTACACGTCTGCACATGGTGCAAGTTACATCAATCCGTAGTGTAGAGATGCTGCCCAATGAATAAATTAAAGCACTTAGGCAGATCCCTGAGGGAATGGGGGTGGGAACTGAGAGGTACTGAATAAGTCAGGGAAGGAAGGGATATTTTCAGCTTTTAAAAAAAGAGAACAACAAGGCAGCGAAACACAGACGGTCCCTGACCCAGCATGTGGGGAAGAGGAGGTTCCCATTCCAGCAGTGGTGTTGGGATGGGAGAGGACAGGAGATGTGAAGAGCTAGAGCACTGGGCAGGGGAGGACAGAGAGAGGGAGCAGTTCTGAGAAGAAGGCAGCATGGAGCTGGCTCCTGCCATCGGTGAGGCATTGGGGGAATGGTTTGAGATGCAGTCACACTTCAGGCAAGGAAGAAGCTGGTTAAGTGTCTTCTGCACATGCTGCACTCTGGAAAACTGGGCTTTAGGGAGGCTTCAAAGACAGGACGAAAGGAACGTAGGAATGACTGTACTAGGTCAGACCAAGGGTCCATCTAGTCCAATATCCTCTCTCCAGCAGTGGCCAGATGCTTCACAGAAAGGCGCAAGAAGCTCGGTAGTGGGGAATTATGGAACCATCTGCCTGCTGGCAAAGTTTCTACCTAGCCCTAGGCACTTCATGGTTGCCTGATGTCTGGAGCATGATGGTTTATATCCGCACGGATAGAGCCTCAGCAGATCTAAGTTGTCAGAGTTCCATTGACTTTAATGGTGCTAGGACAATGTACACCAGCTGAAGATATCGCCTAAATCTTTATCCGATCTATGTAACTGTGGATGCTCTAATGTATAAAGGGTTGTGATTTTCTACATAGTCTAGGGGAATTCAGACACATCTCCCATTAAAAATGAATGCAGGATGTGTCTAGACCCCCTAGAGGTCTTTGAAAACTCTAGTAAACCACTATCTATTTTATTTGGAATCCTGCTAAGCAACTTATTTCAATGCTGGCTTGTGCCAGTGAGCTCCACAGGGTAATTCAGTGTTGCCTCCAAATAGTTCTTCATATCAGTTTTCAGTTTGTTGCATTGCACTTTCATTGGATGGCCCCCTTTTCTAGTATCCAGGGAGAGGGCAAACAGCATTTCCTGGGTGAAGTTGTTTAATCATGGTTTGTTATTCGATATATCTATATTATCTCCTTTCTTAATGTTCTCCTCTCTAAACAACCCTAATAGTTTCAAACTCTCCTCACATGGGAGTCCTTCGTGCCCCTCACTGTTGTATATACGAATTGTAATAGCCTCCAGAGGAAATGAAAGGGCGAACAAGCATTTCAGCAGAGTAAAGCTGAGGCAATGAAGCAGGTAGGTGTGAACAGAGGCAGATTTGCAGGCGAAGAAAGAGTTCAGGGATAAGGATGATGCCAAAGTTCCCAACTAAAAAAGCTGGAGAGTCTTACAAACAACCAGTTATATGAACTATTTTCTGATGCGGGGAGAGAGGGGGAAAAAATCACGTAATAAAAGTATGTTGATGAAGAACAAATCAACAGCCCTTCAAATTCTGATGCCTTCAATGCATTGACAACCACTTTGCTTGTAGTCTGAAGGATGAGAAGAAAGCAATGCAGAGCACCATATGCAATTTATGTACTGTGCTACTGCAATCTTGAGACATTTAATTGTATGAACTTTTGAATTTTGTGAACTCCTGAATCTTCAATTAGTTAATAAAATAGGGGTTCCACTGTCTAGTGTCCCACCACACTGCAGAAGGTTGAGGCCCACTATAGTAGATGAAGGAGAAGCACAAGGACTCTTAATGAAGTCCAGCGGTGGCATCACCCCTGGGCCACTCCAAACACTCCCCTACTTTTCTTGTTTATACTCACTTTAGATACTTCTTGATTATTCCTGTACCCGCCCTTGGTTATTATTATACAGAATAGATTTGTTCTTTAAATCTTTCCTCCTAAGTCAGCTCCTCATTGTTGCTCCTTCTGGCATGGAGATAAAAGAGTATTCCATGGAGGATTCCAAGGATCTGGAGCCAGTACTTTAGCAGGTATAAATGAGAAAAGCTCCCTTGAAGTCCAGTTTACACCAGCTGGGGATCGGGCCCATTCTGTCATACTTTTGGATTCAGATCCATTTTACCCCCTATTAGCAACAGAGCTTTATTTTCTTATTCAATAAAGAAACTTGAAATATTTCAAAAGTGATACAGAATTACATGGTGCTTAGCTGTAGAATTAAATCAGGAGGTTGATTTAAAAAGGCCATTTAAAGCCTACAAGAAGATTAACTGAACTCCTTTAGGCTTTCAAAAAATAAATTATTCATCTCCCAATAGCTCAATTCATCCAGAGATAAGCCCTGGAAAAGCACATTGGCGGAGAAAAAACCCCTCATATACTGGTATGCAAATAGCCCGAGCAAGAAGCATGCCAGAGCAAGAGGGTGAACACACTATTACAAGTGTTTGTGTATGAAGACATAATTGCAGAGCACGACTAATGAAACCATTTAGCAAGGGTCAAGGAAGGCAAAGGTAGGGGAAACAAAAGCTTAACCTCTCATTTTTGTTACCAGAAAAATAGTGAGTCAGCAGCATCGTGAGACAGCCTAGTGCATTGCCAGAACACAAGATTCCTGTCTGCCTGCTGGGTAACATACAGGCCCTGACACGTCATTGTTTTGTAGTGACATTGTACTGTTCTTATGAATAATCATCATTCAGCATCACTCGAACTGCAGCCCAGCGTGCAGCTAGCGATCTGGAGTGGAAAGAAAGCATTTCTGTAGCACAAGCAAGCTTCCCAGTTCCTGGTTTTATTTAGCCATATCCTCAGCTGGTATAAACTGGAGCAGCTGGGCCATTACCCAAGCTTTGATTCCCAGTGTTGTGACTGACTGTGATGCTATCACTGAGGCAAAGAGAGGGGAGTGCTTAGAGAGGGTTCGAATTTTTCAACATTTCAGGGGAAAAAATTTCAATGACATTTTTTGCAAATTTCCCCCCAGATTTTTAATGAACTCTAGAGTGGTAAAGAGGTAAGGATGGGAACAGTGTGACAAAGCATGGCTGAACTGGGGAAAATACCAAGAAGGAAGTGGGGACAGAGAAAAGATGTGAAGAGCGAAAAAGAGCCATTTCCTACAATTGCAATAGTCTGTGTCTGCAGGTTGAACAGGGGGAGCCCAAGGCATCTTTCCAATGAGCGCAAAAGAGAATGCCTGTCACTATACCACTGTCCACCTGGATGCCAACAGGACTGTACCACTGTCCGCAGTATTGGGAAACTCGAATCTGCCATCTATAGCAGACCATTTGTCCAGTGCCTCCAATAGCCTGTCTCTGGACGTGGTCAATATCTATTTCTTCAGAGAGAGGACAGAGCCCTCAATATATTTTGCCAGTACCCTATGATGTGTATGGGGAAAGGTTTCCTTCCTGATTCCGGAAATGATCAATTACATGTCGCAGGATCAGGTTACTATCTTAGCTTGCATGGACTGCATGTGTAGTTAGTAGTTATAAAGGCAAAGCCTTCTTCTGTCAGCAGAGTTGCTGCGTCTACACTGGGGGGTTTCCCAGCACAGCTAGCTGGAGGGTGTGGCTTTTTCACACCCTGATTTACATCGCTCTGCTGTCAAAACTTCGCAGCGTTGACCTGGCCTCTATGGCAGCAGGATTGGGCCCATTAACGACAGCCTGAAAAGCAGGGATGACTCAGTTTTCATTATATCCTTAATTTTGAAACCCCTGTCAAACCCCCTGTATCCGTTCACATTTCCAGGGTAAAGACTGCAGGCTCCTGGTACGTCCTGGCCTGGCATAGTGTGATTTGTTAAGATATTTCATCATCTCAATTATCTTACTGTTTCCTTGTGTTCCTCCCATCACTTTGTAGCATCCACCCATTCTCTCTCACCATAAACATAGGTTGTAAGCTTTTTAGGGGCAGGGACCATCTTTGTCTTACAGGTGTGTACTGCACTTACAGAACAAGGACTTTGATCCCTGCCTGGGACCTCCAGGTGCTACTGCAATCCACATAATCAACAACAGTTATGGGGTGGGATTTTCAAGAGCACAAGTCTTACTGCAGAGAATTCTTTCCTGGGTATCTGGCTGGTGAATCTTGCCCATATGCTCAGGGTTTAGCTGATCGCCATATTTGGGGTTGGGAAGGAATTTTCCTCCAGGGCAGATGGGCAGAGGCCCTGGAGGTTTTTCGCCTTCCTCTGTAGCATGGGGCACGGGTCACTTGCTGGAGGATTCTCTGCTCCTTGAAGTCTTTAAACTACGATTTGAGGACTTCAATAGCTCAGACATAAATGAGAGTTTTTTTGCAGGAGGGGGTGGGTGAGATTCTGTGCTGTGTGTTGTGCAGGAGGTCGGACTAGATGATCATAATGGTCCCTTCTGACCTTGATATCTATGAATCTATGAAGTCCTAGGTGAAAGCTTGTGGGACTTGTGCTTCTAAGTCACTAGGCCCAGCTTTTTAAAGGTATTCAGGCCTTGCTGGGTTCAGCGTCACAACACAATTGATTTAGGATCCTAAATCTCATTGACAGCCAATGGGATTTAGCCTCTTGAGTGCCTAAATCCCATTTGAAAATGAGATTTAGGTGTTGCAAAGCTAAGTGCAGCAATGCCTAAATGCCTTTAAAACTCTGGGCCTAATGACTTAGAAGCACAAGTCCCGCAGGCTTTCAACAGGTCATGTACTTCTAAGTCACTAAGGGTACGTCTACACAGCAAGCAGAATCCTGTGGTGTGAGTCTCAGAGCCTGGACCTACAGACTTGGGCTCACACTATGGTGCTAAAAAAATAACTGCCTAGATATTTGGGTTCAGGCTGGAGGTCAGGCTCTAAAGCCCAACCTAGGGAGGCTTCAGAGCCTGAGCAGCCACATGGCTCTTTTTAGCACTGAGTGAGCCCAAGTCTGTCGCTACAGGCTGAGACTCACTGCTACAGATTCCTGCTCGCTGTGTAGACACACCTGCAGATGCTATGGAAAAACCTGCCAACCATTATCTTCACAGGTGCTCTATCAGCTAGTACAAAAAGGTTACCCAGTCACAGAATCAGGGCCGGCTCCAGGCACCAGCGAACCAAGCAGGAGCCCAGGGCGGCAGGACGTCGGTGTTAGGGGGCTTATTCCTTCACCCACTCACTTCCCTGGTCCTTCTCGCATGAACAGAGAGCAACAATACCCGAAGTCCAAAGGTGCAAACAATTCGATGTTTATTGGGGTGAACTTCCAGCAAGCATGATTCTAGTTTCCTTCCTTAGTATCCTCCTTCCCAGCTCTGACACCACAGAGCCTTACACCTGTGTCCCTGTTCCCATTCCTGCCCTTAGCCAAACATGATTCCAATTTCCTTACTCCCATTCCCTGTTCCCATTTCCCCCTTTAGCAAAACATAATTCCAATTTCCTTACCCCCATTCCCTGTTCCCATCTCCCCCCCACACACACACCCCCTCCCACCCACACCCACTCACTTCCTCATTGACTACAGATTATATAGTAAAACTTGAGTTCGGCTTAGCTATACCTTAACCAATCATTTTCCTGAAATTTAACTAACCAATCCTAACATATTGTAACATGATTATGTAACCAATTATATCCCACCACCTTAATTAGTTTACACCCAGCAAAATTAATTATACAGCAGACAGGAACAATCACAGAACCAGACAGAGATTATACAGACAAACAATAACAAAGTGGGAACTATAATGACAAAATAATACAGAAGTGAGGATTTCACATCCCAGTATTGATAAGTGAGTTCGTGCCAGAAAGGATGCTGTTTCCTTTTACATTTTCTAGGCACTTCCCTTTCTCTGAAGGTGATAGGCATTATCAGGACAGTATTGTATTCCTAACAGCCCAATAGCACCTTCTTTCAATGTGACTAGTTTGGAATGTGAGGATGTGACCTGTCGCTTCCTAGCTTATGGCTGCCTCTGCTGCTTAGCCAAAGGCCTTAGCCTAAGCACAGGGCCTCAGACTGTCACAGTAAGAAAAGGCCCTTACACCGGCAGACAGTGATTTTGATTCTCTTTTGTACCTCTATAACTAGCCAAGTGATAAGAATACACCTAAATTCTTAGAGTATAGGCCTTTACAGACAGGCCTGAATATCTATATCCTAACAGTCGGGCTCTGGGGCGGCAATCTGCCCTTGGCGGCGGTGGGAATTCAGCGGCCGCTCTGCAGCAGTTCGGCGGCGGGGACTCAACTGTTCTTCGGTTGCTGCCAGCAATTCAGCGGCCGCACCATCACTCCGCCCCTGTGTTCGGCGGCAAGGTTTTTTTGTTTTGTTTTTGGCTAGAATTAAGGTTGCATGGCTGTCTGACACAAACCCTGATTTTTAGAGATTTGTAACTCAGGCGTTAGTGCAGAGGGCTGAAAACGGTCACCTGCCTTTGCAGGAATAGCATTTGTTTCTGTTAAAAGCCGGTTATGTGACATGAGATACATGCTACAGTAATTTAAAAACCCAGCCGTCTCTGGATGTCCCCCCTTCCTCTGAATCCAAAGTTATTTATGCAGAATGAGGAGACAGCATGTACTGGTCCAAATCCCCAGGGGTGTAAATTGACAAGTCTCTTGGCTTCAGTGAGCTATGTTGATTTACACCAGCTGAAAATATGGCCCATAAAGAACAAACACACACACAAAGGATGCATTTATTTCAAGCACTGAAACTAACTGGCAGAGAGCCGTCTGAGAAAGCTTCCTATAATGCTGTCCATGCTGTACCTGTGCTGTGGCTATATATAGGACTGCAATTTCCAGGGCTGTCAGCTAGGAAGCTTTCAGAACCAAAGCATTCACTAAAAAAAGTACGCTAATTATAGGGAGAGATAGCTGGCATGATTCTATTCTCAGACTGGTGTGAAGCTGGAGTAACTCCACTGAAGTGTATGGCATTACACAGAGATGTAAAATCTGATGTGAGATCAGGCCCAGCATGTCTGCTATTTGGGGTCAACGGCATTATTTGTTTTTGCCTAGCGAATAGAGAAAGCTGTTTCCCAAGCAAAAGAAGGTAGGGAGATATTTACCATCACACAAAAATGCAATAAGGCTGTACAGTATACAGATTTATTCCTGCAACCCTAACGCATGTGAGTAGTTCTCAATTATGCAAAGTACTCTACTGCCTTCAATACACTTAAATAAATCTAAATACACACAGTAGCTGCGTGAGGACGGTTTTCTCCTTGCAGGACAGAGTCTTACATTTGACAGCTGGAGTAATGGCATTGCTAGGGATTCTAACCAAACATACAGCGGAGATTTGACTGAGAAAAGCTTCTTCCAAACAGAGGGGCCAAACTGGGATAGGTCTTGCACATCCTCCCCAGTAAGGGTCATGCAGCCCTTCCCACTCCTTATGCAGCCGTGAAAGAGCCTCTCACAACAGCAGACCCAGCACTAGGGGAGCAATTGCCTGAAGGGGCAGGGAAAGGTGGGAGCAGATGAGGCCATGACCCAACCCCTCTGCACTGGCCTGTAGAGTGGAACTCACACACCACAGGGATTAATCTGATCAGTGCTGCTCCAGGAGGGACCCTGGCTGCTGAAAAGTTGGGGAAAGATTCTGAGAATTATTATGTGGAGGGGGAAGAGCCGCTCATTGAGTGGTTCCCAAATGCCAAGCGAGTTGGAAAACTCCACTTTCCTCCCAGCTGCTCTCGAGAGCTTCCGGCACAGCTATTGATGGTGAGGCAGCTGTAAGTTCCCCAGCGACACACACGTCTCTGCCCCGCTTCTGGATGAGATCAAATACAACTTTGCCTTCCTACTCTCCTCATCCGGCACGGAGATCTGTGCACACCTAGGACTCTGGCATCCACTGGGGCCACCCCTGGGTTAGATTCCTGTCTGCAAAATTCTGGGGGCTTCAAGCCACATGCCATGGTTTGTGCGGCTAGTTATAACCCCACCCTGAAGCAAAGTCTCCCAGGCCAGCTTGCTGCTACCACGTTTTGCTGGCAGCAAGCGATGCGGCGAGTTGGAGGAAAGATCTCTGCTAAGTGCTGTGCATGGGCAATGGTACGTATGGTGAGGCTCTACCGTTTCAGAGATAGGAGCCCTGGCCCCAGTGTATAGTGCTGTGTCACACCAAATCAGGGCCCTCCTGAAACCTGACCCTCTTCCTCCAGTTCCAGTCATCGGACTATGTCTTTCCCATTTCATAAACACACATCAATCATCAACTACTTTCCTATCTCACAACACACCCATAGGCCAGACTTTACTAGCACGCAATCTCGTCGGGTCAGAGCTGCTGGGTGAGGGCCATGGCTATACATGGGCATGCAGGGTGTCACCTGCAGGCTGTTTGAGGAGCCCAGGTTGGGAGCTACATCAGCGTGCATTGCAAGGCACCCAAGGTTGCAGGGCAGGCAGTAACAGAGCCCCTCACTTGTCTGGACTGCACCTGAGAATGGGGTTTGCCAACCCTCCAGGATTGGCCTGGGGTCTCCAGAAATTATACCACTGTTTAAGTAAAGATTATGTCATGTGATTAAATCTCCAGGAATACGTCCAACCAAAATTGGCAACCCTACTAGAATGTGATAGTATCCACTTCCAAAAGTTGGAATAGTAATCTTTTGTCAGGAGACTGCGTTTTTCCTTGAAGATAAATAAATCCACTCTTTCCCCATGACTATGAAACAAAAGCAGTCTGGTCATATCTCCAATGAATGTGGCGAACAATTGAGCACAGTCCTTTCTAACATATTTGAAGACTATCATCAGGTTCCCCTTCAGTCTGCTTTTCTCAGGACAAAGCATACCCAGTTTTTGTAAAGTTTCCTCATAGGTCAGGTTTTCTAGACTGTTTATCGCTCTCCTCTGGACTGTCTCCAAATTTGTCAACATGTGTGATACCCAGAACTGGAGTGTGATACCCAGAACTGGACACAGCACTCCAGCTGAGGCCTCACTAGTGCAGATTAGATTGGGACAGTTATCTCCCGTGACTTACATACAACATTCCTGTTTATACAACCCAAAATGACGTTAGCTTTTTTCACAACTGCATCACATTGTTAGCTCATATTCCTTTGTGATCCACTACAACCCCTAGGTCTTTTTGGCAGTGCTACTGCCTATCCAGTTATTCCCCATTGTGTAGTTGGGCATTTGATATTTTTTTCCTTCTTAAGAATAGTACTTTGCACTTATCTTTATTGATAAAGATCTTGTTGATTTTAGACCCATTCTCTAATTCATTAAGGTCAATTTGAATTCTAAGCATGTCCTTCAAAGTGCTTGCCACCCCTCTCAGTTTGGTGTCAGCAAGTTTTAGAAGCACACTCTCCCTTCCATTATCCAAGTCTCTAATGAAAATATTGACACTGACAAACCCACAACAGACCACTATGGGGCCCCACTAGATACATCCTCCCAGCTTGACAGCGAACCACTGATCATTACTCTTTGATTACAGTCTTTCAATCAATTATGCACCCACCTTAAAATAATTTCATCTAGACCACAAATCCCTAGCTTTCCTATGAGAATATCATGTGGGACTGTGTTATATCTTGATTTTAATAAGATTTTAACACGTACAGCTTTGCCCCTGCCCACTGAGCTAGTACCTTGTCAAAGAAGAAAATTAGATTAGTTTGGAATAATTTGTTCTTGACAAATCCATGTTGGCTATTCCTGATTACCCTATTATCCTCTAGGTGTGTACAGATTGTTTAATAATGGCTTCCAGTATCTTTCCAAGTATTGAAGTTAGGCTGACTGGTTTATAATTCCCTGGGTCATCTTTGTTCCCCTTTTTAAAGATAGGTACTGTGTTTACCATTCTCCATTTCTTTGGGATCTCAACCATCCTCCACGAGTTCTCAAAGATCATCACTAACAGTTCCGAGATTGCTTCAACTAATTCCTTAAGTATCACAGATGTATTCAAGTCATGAAATTTATCTTAACTTAAATATTCTTTAACCTGTTCTTTTCCAAGTCTGACTTGTGTTCCTTTCCCCCTTGTTGTTAATATTAATTGAGTAAAGTATGTGGTCAAAATTAACTTTAATGACAATTGATGTAAAACAGGCATTAAACACCCCAGCCTTCTTGAACTCACCCATTACTAGCTCTACTTCCCCACTAAGTAGTGGACCCACGATTTCCTTTGTTTTTCTCTTGCTCCTAATGTATTTAAAGACCCTCTTATTGTCTTATGTCCCTTACTAAGTGTAACTCATTTTGTGCCTTAACCTTTTGATTTTGTCCCTACACGCACATGCTATTTTTATATTAATCCTTAGCAATTTGTCCATGTTTCCACTTTTTGTAGGATTCCTTTTTGATTTTCAGGTCATTAAAAAGCTCCTATTGGAGCCCTATTGGCTTCTTACTATTATTCCTATCTTTCCTTCGATTGGGATAGTTTGCAGTAGTGCCTTTTATATTATCTCCCTGAGAAACTACCAGCTCTCAGGAACTCCTTTTCCCCTTAAATTGTCTTCCCATGGGACCTTACCTACCACTTTTCTGAGTTTGTTAAAGTCAGCTTTTTTGAAGTGTACTGTACTTATTCTGCTGCTCTTGCTCCTTCCTTTTTTTAGCATCACGAAATCTGTCACTTCATGATCTCTTTCACACAAACTGCCTTCCATCTTCAGCTTCACAACCGATTCCTTCCTGTTAGTCAGAATCAAGTCTAAAATGACTGTCCTACTGGTTACTTCTTCCACCTTCTGAAGCAAGAAGTTGTCCCCAATACATTTCAAGAACTTATTTGAAATTGAGTGTTTTGCTGTATTTCTTTTCCAATAACTGTCTTGATAGTTTAAGTCCCCCATTATTTACCAGGTCTTGTGTTTTGGATATTTTTGTTACTTGTTCAGGATGATGTGCCCATGGTGTTAGGATAAAGCACAATTTTCTGACTAGTCACAGATGGAAATGGGTAGGTTTTGCCACCATGACTATTTAAGCTTGCACTAGCAATGATCAGTCCAAAAAGACCCCAAGGCTGCAATTTAGCAATCCGAGGGCAGATGCCTTCGGTGGAGGGGGATCATAGAATATCAGGGTTGGAAGGGACCTCAGAAGGTCATTTAGTCCAACCCCCTGCTCAAAGCAGGACCAATCCCCAATTTTTGCCCCAGATCCCTAAATGGCCCCCTCAAGGATTGAACTCACAACCCTGGGTTTAGCAGGCCAATGCTCAAACCACTGAGCTATCCCTCCCCCCAAAGGGATGTTATAGAAAAGACTCATTTCCCTGACCCCATGGAAAATGTCTCCCCCGCAATGTCTTAACTCAACCACCTGTTTGTATTATGGAGGGAGCAGAGCATCCTGCTGGGGTCAGAGGAGACACTGAAGCCAACAGTCTCTCAGCTGAAACATTGTGTGTGTAGGAAAATTGGGGGAGGGGGTGGATTGGTGGTAGGGCATTCCCAGTGGTGGGCCTCCCACTCTGGAAGTTGCTTCCCCAGTGCCTCAGTTTCTTGGTGTTAAGGACAAAGTAGAGAGCCTCTCTCTTCGCAGGTGTTTGCTCATGGGGATGGATAGGACAATGTTTGTCTCATTTCTTTTTGCCTTTGATAAGACGAAGATATGTTTGTGCCCTCTATTAAATTATGTACATGCTCCCTGAGACACTGTGGGTCTATAAATCCAAAGAGGAGCAAATAAATATGAGGTTCCCTAGTTGCTGAAGTTTCCTGGTGCATAGAGAGAGCAAGGTTTAGGACCCATTCCTTGGGACAAATAGGAACACTGGGACTACAGATTTGTTTAGTAGAAGCATTGGGAATATGTTCAAAACCCTGGAGAGAGACCTCAGTACCAGAAAAGGAGTTTATGGGTCTCTACCACTGAATGATTCCATCTGCAATTTCTAAAGTATGTTGTGTTCCTACAGGATTCCAAAAATCTCTTTAATCCTCAAAAAGCTGGATCAAATTTTATTTCCAATAAGGGCTCCAAGTCCCCTGGATCCCATGTGGAATCTTAATTCTCCATACATTCTTTAATGGCCCAGATCCAAAAAGTTTTTCTTGGTACAAACCCATTATGAGACACATCCTGCCTTAAAGAGCTTGCAATCTAAGTTTTAAACGTTTAAGGGGAAATTGAGGCATAGAAAGGTGTTCTGATTTACTTGAGGTCACATAGCAGATCAGCAGCAGAGCCAGGAATAGAAAGCGTGACTGTTGCTCTAGTCACTGGACCACAATACCTATTCTTGCAGTAAGCCTTCCCCCTTTACAAACTGCTTTTCACACTTGTGGTTCTGCAGTTTGAACAGATAAGCAGTAGTAAATCACTTCAGTTCTAGATCTTCCAGTTGTCTTAATGGACATCTTGCTTAAAATGTTAGAAATTTCCTTGAAGAAATCCATGAAAAGAGTTTTATTCTTACTTTCAAGGACCAATACCTAGTTGGAAACATGTTGTTTGCTTAATACATACGGCTGCTATTATAAGCATTTTGACTGCAAAGTTGTTATTTTTATGTCAGAGCTTTTCATTGTTAGTCTGCAGGCAATTAACTCCAGCCAGGTCCAATCCATTCAAGGCAGTTCTAGGAATTATTCTTAAAGAAAGTCATAAGAGTTAGGCAAGGTGCTGAAAACAAATATTTAACTGCTGTAATGCACTGGATTTAGCTTCAAATCAGGACTCCGGTTTATAAGAAAGCAGCAGACCTTTTTTCTAGTTCAGACATAGCATTGTATCCCTATAGGTCTGACTTCCCTATTTTTTTTTAAATGAAGTCAGTTTTAATAGGCAAACCACTTACTATCACCATGAAAATATGTTATTGCGATGAAAATGGAAAAAGATCTGTGTGAACATTGGTTAAAATTGCAACATTTCATCTTAGGTGCATTTATGAACATTTATTTTTCCATGTTACAAGTTGGTTTTTTCAACACAAACATCTGCTAAATTTGTGCTCCCAGTCAGATTCATGGATTCTAGTTCAATCTTGTGAAAAATCTTGGGTTTTTGTATAGAGACATTTGCAAAGTATAGCTGTATATTTTTTACAGCTCCAGTTGGCGCTGTGTGCCCTGAAGGAGCTCATAGCAAGTTCCAAAAGGTCTAGACCAGAGGTTCTCAAACTTGTTTGATCAGTGGCCCCTTCTTTGTGTCTGTAGTCATTTACGCCCTCCCCCCCCCAAGTACATAGACTGCCAACCAGCCCTGAAGGCAGAGCGGAGAGCAGCAGCTGCTGGCTGGGTGCCCAGCTCTGAAGGCAGCATCGCTCCAGCACAGAAGTAAGGGTGGCAATGTGAAAAGTGATATTCGTCATCAAGATCACTTTTCACAGCAGACTTAGCGCCCCATTGTCACCCTTACTTCTGCGCTGCTGCTGACACCCAGGGGTTGACAGCCGAAGCTCCGCCACCTGCAGGGGAGGGATGGCAGGGGAAAGGAGAGCCCGAGCGGTGGGCCGCAGCTGTCCCCTTTATCCCCACCTCTTGCATGTGCGTGGCCCTTCTGCAGTCTGTGGCTGACAGTCAGAGCTCTTCAAAAAGAAGGGGAAAAAAAAAAAAGAAAAAAAACCCAAATACACAGCTCACACCTCCCTTGACACATTCCCAGGCCTCCCTTGGGAGGCTTGCCCCAGAGTTTGAGAGTCGCTGGTCTAGTCTGACATCTCCTGGTCTCCACAGAGGGAGCATCAGACAGCTGAGTGAGATGTTTTGGCTAGCGATGCGATCAGTATGCCGATGACGTTCACCAGTAGGGGCAGGATTCCGGTGCTGGCCTCTCTCATTCACTTCAAGAGGAGCTGAGTTAGGCCCCTGCTGAGTGCTTAAGAAAAATCCTTGTATCTCCTGTGGACAGTCTTAAGCTTAAGGTGCAGGAGAGTCAGGAGCCCTGGGGCCCGATTCCTCACTGCCTCCTTGTGTTGTCATTTAAATCTGCCCAAATTGGGTGTAAAATGCTACTGGATCAGAAAGTCAGTGTTCAGTCCCCTGCAGCACTCACATCACATAGCTGTCAAGGACTATAGAGGTGAAAGGGATGGGAGATTTGTATTTTTTGCTCTGCCACAGATTCACTCTGTGACCTCAGCTAAGTCTCTTGATCTCTCTGTCTCACAGGGATGTTGGGAAATGACACTTATTTAATGAATGAACTTCGTGAAGCACGGTAGCTCCATACCTGGAAGGTGCTATGGAAACACTAAGACTATGCAGTGCCTCTGATCTTCTCACACCTGTTTAGAGAGTTGAATGGAGTGAACTGGCTCAATCTCTGCCTGCATGAAACAGAAGGGACACACACTTAGGAAAGCACCTTGAGAATATGGTAGGCATGGAGCATGCCTGCTTTTTGCTAATGAAGGGATGGACCCACACAAGAATAAGGGGTAATTGTGGACCTTGGCTTGCTCCTCAGCTTCCAGATTTTCTTGGTGGCCAAAATATGTCACATTTTTGAATCTAGATCTGGTAAGACAATGGAAGCCATTTCTTTCCAGTCTGAACCTTGCTGCAGTTATTCCTGTCTTTGTAACTCCTAGGTAGAATTGTTGTAATGCTCTCTACAGGGGGCTGGCCTTGAAGACCATCAGATGTTTCAGCAGGTGCTTGCTTGGCCAACACTACTTCCTCTGGGCACCTTTCAAAGTGCTGACGCTGCTCCCTCCAATGGCCACTGAAGTCAATGGAAGAAGTCCCACTACAGCAACCTGTGTGGAACTTGGAGGGAGGAACAGAGGTTGCAGCAGGGAAGTTTGAAGGCAGCACCAGGAAGTCAGTCTGTGTGCACATGGCTTGAATGCTAGCTGCAGTTGCAGCACTTCTGTAAATAGATTTTTTAAATAAAAAGCCAGTTTAATTTCATAGGCATGGAGCACTTGTGTCATTACCCAGCACATCATACATGAAACACCCACTGACTTCAGTGGGCACCAGATCAGGGCCCAAAGCCTTAAATGTCTTGGGTCCAAGCTCTTGGGGAGATCACCTGTCTGTGCACTGCCACAACAGTGCAGGTCAGCTGAGACATTCATACTAACATTGCCTGGAGTAGAAAGTCCAGGGCAGGGGGGAGGGGCACAAGGCCCTCTGCTCTGGAATTCACTTCTGTTGGCTGGAGAGAGCCCAAGCTACCTATTGTCAGTGGCCATTGTGAGCCCCATAGCCTTTCCTCAAGCTTTTGTTTCTCTTGGCCTTGGTGTGGGGTAGGGGTTGTTGGTTTTTATTTTATTGGAAAGGCTTTAACTCTATAGCAAGAGCAGAATGTAAGAAGGGATCCCGAGGGCTGTGGGAGGATTTAAGAGTAAGCTCTTGGGAAGTAAGGAGGGAAGAATGCTGTTTCTTTTGCAATTATAACCTCTCTCAATAAAAGTCAATGTACTATTGCCCTCTGTTGGGGGCTCAATTAAATACTAATATAATTAGGCTCATCACTTGAGGAAATAAAATGGAACCAGAATGAACAAAATTAAACCATTTTTGGCAGTGTTCGTATGGCAATGTGAGCACGAAGGACACACATGAGCTGCCAGTGCAAAGTGATTCATACCAAGAAACTCTGGCGAAGTGGAACCTAGCCAGACTCTGGCTGTCCCCACTGTCCTCACCACAGGAACTTTTTATTAAAAGTAGTAAATAAAAAACCAGAGGCCAAAGTTTGACTGGGAATGGGATGAAGCCTGTGCACACTCCCAGTTGTTGGCAACCCCCCTGGGCATCCACACAAGTCAGAGGATGCAGGGAAAGAGGACAGGCTTTGGGGAAATTCTCTAGCACCCTCATGCTCTGCCCTCTGAACACAGAGGAGAAGAGGCAAGGAAGGAGAGGGAGAGAGAAAAGGATGAAGTGAAAAAGAAAAGTCTGAGGAGGACTACAGAACATGGAGAACAGAAATCAGTGAGAGGGGGAAGTCTATCTAGGTCCTTATGTGACCTCCCCATTGTGATACCAACACATTTTGCCCTCCCAACACCCCAGAAGGGTGGGGAAGCACTATCTCCATTTTTACAAATGGGGAATGGAGGAACAAGATGACCTCACTTGCTCACACTTGTGCCAGTAGGCCATGACTGAGCTCAGAGGAGAATCCAGCTCTCCTGAGCAGTCCGTGCCTTATCCAGTATTTCAATGGCTCTCCACCTTTTCAAAGTCAAACATTTTCACAGCCCCCACCCCTACATTTACTAGAACAGGAAAACAGTAAACTACGACTACTACATTTGACCTCACAGACTTTAAAGGTTTGGGCCACCCAAAGTGATCCTGACCTATTGATTTTCTTTAGCTTAGACTAGCAGCAATGTTTTCGATGCCTCATGACCCTCCTGAGGCCTGTCACAACCACCAGTTGCGCCACACTACATTAGACCATTCTTCCTCCCTTCCCCTAAAGGAAAGGGCACCCTAAGCTCACTCTTCCAGTCATAGATTCATAGATACTAAGGTCAGAAAGGACCATTATGATCATCTAGTCTGATCTCCTGCACAACGCAGGGCACAGAATTTCACCCACCCACTCCTGCGAAAAACCTCTCACCTATGTCTGAGCTATTGAAGTCCTCAAATCGTGGTTTAAAGACTTCAAGGAGCAGAGAATCCTCCAGCAAGTGACCCATGCCCCATGCTACAGAGGAAGGCGAAAAACCTCCAGGGCCTCTTCCAATCTGCCCTGTAGGAAAATTCCTTCCCGACCCCAAATATGGCGATCAGCTAAACCCTGAGCATATGGGCAAGATTCACCAGCCAGATATCGGACTCCAAGGAACCATCTAGATGGTGGCTCTTAATTTTTTCCCCTCCCTTTTTTGCTTTGATGGGATACTTGCCCCTAGTGGTAACACTCACACATTAAGCCACTGGCGAACACAACAAGGTTATTGGTGGATTTCCAACCAGGATCAGGCTGATGGTCACCTCCCCCAGCCCAGGAAAAGAAGCTGTTCTTTTCAGGGGCTTGTGCTAGTACTCCAACCATAGTGGTGTAGACAGCGCTTTGAAGTTGTGGCTCAGGCTGGAGCATTGGCTGATGCCCACTGCCCCCTTAGCCAAAACGTCTACCTAGCTATTTTTAGCAGGTTAGCACAAGCCTGAGTCAGTTGGCCTGGGCTTTGAGGCTCACTTCCACAGGCTGTGTAGATGTATCTCAGCATCCAATTCAAATCCTGCTTCCGGGCAGTTTACAAATACAATTTCCACCTCCAACACATCATTGGAGTCAGGCCATTTTCAAAATCCCCTGTGTGAGGCAGCATTTCTCCAGCCCTGCTGCCCACTGAAGAGTTAACCTCACTTCTCCAGCCCCAATTCCAGGGCCTTCACATCACTCGGCCATTCTCTGTCCTTCTCGCAGCTCTAGGATAGCCCTCCACTCAGGGCTTTTGAGTGCAGGCTCAGCATCCCACGTCCCAGCAAGTCCTACCCCTGCTTTATATACACAGAGAACATGAAACAATGGGTGTTACCATACACACTGTAACGAGAGTGATCAGGTAAGGTGAGCTATTACTAGCAGGAGAGTGGGGTGGGGGGAACCTTTTGTAGTGATAATCAAGGCGGGCCATTTCCAGCACTTGACAAGAATGTGTGAGGAACAGTGTGTGTGTTGGGGGGAATAATCAAGGGGAAATAGTTTTACTTTGTGTAATGACATATCCACTCCCAGTCTTTATTCAAGCCTAAGTTAATTGTATCCAGTTTGCAAATTAATTCCAATTCAGTAGTCTCTCTTTGGAGTCTGTTTTTGAAGTTTTTTTGTTGAAGAATTGCCACTTTTAGGTCTGTAATCGAGTGACCAAAGAGATTGAAGTGTTCTCCAACTGGTTTTTGAATGTTATAATTCTTGATGTCTGATTTGTGTCCATTTAACCTTTTACATAGAGACTGTCCAGTTTGGCCAATGTACATGGCAGAGGGGCATTGCTGGCACATGATGGCATATATCACATTGGTGGATGTGCAGGTGAACGAGCCTCTGATAGTGTGGCTTGATTATCACTACAAAAGGTTTTTTCTCCCCCTCTCTCCTGCTGGTAATAGCTCACCTTACCTGATCACTCTTGTTACAGTGTGTATGGTACCACCCATTGTTTCATATTCTCTGTGTATATAAATCTCCCTACTGTATTTTCCACTGCACGCATCCGATGAAGTGAGTTGTAGCTCACGAAAGCTTATGCTCAAATAAATTTGTTAGTCTCTAAGGTGCCACAAGTCCGCCTTTTCTTTTTGCGGATACAGATTAACACGGCTGCTACTCTGAAACCTTTCATCCTCTTCATGACTCAGCTCCTGGCAAGGTCACTCAGCGTACCCTCTTCTGGGGTAGCAAAGCCCTTTCACCCTAACAGTCCTAGGTAGTCTTCCCTCTCACCACCCCATGGTGCCACTCCCTCAGTAGCTAGTAGGGGAATCCAAGCCTGTCCTCTACTCCGGGTTCTCATCCAGGGACCCTCAGCTCAGCAGTTGTGGACCTTCCTCTGTTAGCTCTCACTGCTCCTTCTGTGGACTGCTTCCTACCACTCCTGGTTCCCCTTCTCTCTCTGGGTGTACCAGCTCCAAACCCTCCTCCCAAGAAGGGACCGCTGCTTGCCTTCCTGGAGTCTTTTCCTAGCTTACCCTCCTCCCACTTCCTAAAGAGTGACTACTCTTTCTCAGCAGTAGCTTCTGTCTGTAGCCTGCTACCTGGCTTTATGGTCCTGCCTCTTCCTGCATAGAAGAACTTCTCTCTAATTAGCTGCCACCCACCAAAAGCTTCCCTGTTTGCAGCCAAATTAGCTGATTGGGCCCAGCTGGCCCAATTCTGCTCTTGCAGGATTAGTATGGGGATCTCACCCCATCACACGGTTGCTGTGGGTTTCATGGTGTTTTTGTTTCATTTTATTTGCAGTTCCCTGTTTTTGTTAAAGGCCCACAAGGAACTAAAGCCACAAAAACCTTTAAAAAGGCTACATCTCTCTTGCCAAACAAGTAGGATACAATGGGTCTGATTCTTCTGTCTGCTACACAGGCTTTACACAGGGATAATGCCATTGACTTTAGTGAAGTTACTCCTGATTTACTCAGTGTTTCCAACTGGCATGATTTTGTCATGAGTCTCATGATAATTACTGGTTTCCTTAAAGCCCCAGCACCTGGATAGGTGATGATTTCAGCCTTCCTTTTTAAAGAAAAAGTAAGCGTCTAGCTCCGGGTCTGTCGCAAAAGCTTCAGAATGGGACCCCTGGGCACCTGCCAGGCTCAAAAAACAAAAGGCCAATAGAACGAACACCAAATCTATTATTTTTACATAATCTCATGGTTTTTGGTGAGCCCGACTCATGACCTTTCAACATTTGGGGCTGGCCCTACCGTTTATGCCAGTGTAAATGAGAACAGAACCATGCCTTACATGTGTTTATTCTCTGTTAATTTGCTCTGCTGACTTTGAGCCAGTCCTGGGGATGGCTTTGAAGTGGAAGTCTTCATGAACAGCAAGGGAGAGGAGTTCATTTGGCTTGGAAGTTGCCATGGCAGTTGTAGGCAGGGAGCAAGTAGTCAGAAGAATTGTGTGAATTGCTTTCAGACCAATCCTCAGGGAAAGCTACACTGTGTGGGCAGGTAAGCTAGCTTTGATCTAGCTACCTCAATTAACAGCAGTAATGAAGTTGCATAACACAGGCAGTGGCATGGGTACCCAGGCAGGGTTTAACATCCCATGCTCCCACAGCTTTACTGCTATTCTTATTCCAGCTAGCTAGATCAAAGCTAGCCTGGGTGTGTCTCCATGTGCTCCAGTTGTCTCTGCTCACAGTGGAGACCTACCCTGAGAAAGTCAGTGGAGCTTGTGATCAGCATCAGTGTAAGATTAATCACAGAGTTTAAAGTGCCATCTGCTGGACATCCTTAATTCATGCAGCTGTTGCATCAAAAGGCCAAAAGAGACTGGTCAGCTGGTGGAAGAGGATAACTAAATACCGCTGTGAGAAGGAAAATGTGTAGCTACAGGAAAGAATGGGATCCCCTTTCTTCATGGTCTGTCCTCAAAACACATCCTCTCTGCACAGGACCCTCTCCTGCTTTCCACGGGCATTGAAGTGTTGGTGGCCCAGGGAATTCAGGACAGGCTCTGCCAGATGCAGCAGCTAGGTAGCACACAGAAGGTGAGGTAGGAGAGGAAGGTTGGTCATAAGGAACATGATCAAATCATTGCTTTCATTTTTAAAAGGCAGGTGAAAATTCCCATAAAATTCAATCTTGTTTTTCTGTTGGAAAAACAATGCCTTAGTCTTTGTTCTACTGTGCGCTTGTTCTGGGAGGAGATAAAGAGAGGTGGATGACCTGCTCCTGCAGAGAACCCCAGCAGGATGGACCCACGTCTCACAGCAGGAGTTTCCCATAAAGAATGAGGTGGGAGCAGGCTGGGAAGCTTTGGGGTTTACAGATCTCAGGTACATGGGGAAGGGCCCCCTCTTTGACAAAATCCAACCACACCTTCCCTTTTTCTTGGGGATCCTTGTCATGAGAAATGGCTGTGAGAAGAGTGTGACGGTGCCCCCCCATAAGGCTTTATGGAAATATGCTTATGAATATATATGACATAACTGGAATATGTTCTATGCTATATATGCCATGTAACATATCTATGTAAAGGTTATGATCTACTGAATCTATTAATCCTATGAATGTTGGCCGTGTACTGGCTTGATTTCTAAATAACCTTAGTAGAGCATTTGGTCAGTTCCTGGAGAAAGGAATTCGCACAGTTAAGTGCCCAATCGAGAAGCACTTAAGGAACAATGCATCTTGGAAGGCTCCAATCCACATAAGAAGTCTTCCTGGAGGCATTCAAGATGCCAGGTGGGCAATGGCTTCCGCCTGTAAAAGTGTGTGTCATGCATGGACCTGTGACTTGCCCAGGTGACTCTAGAACTCCATCGTGCAGCTGGACTTTGCATAGGCAAGAGGAGGGGGTCTCCACCCACAAGAGAAAGTCTATTTAAGCCCGTGGGAGATCCCTCCATTTTGTCTTCACCTGACTAAAGAGAGAGCCTCTCCACCCGCAAGAAAGAAACTGGAACAAAGGACAATAACCGGGGGGGGGGGGGGAAGAGTGATTGCTGGACCTGAACGAGAGGGAGATCAGTCTGTAAAAGGAAGCTTACTAGAACTGGTGAGGTTTTGTCTGTATTCAGTTTTATTAGACAGAGACTTGTAGGTTTTATTTTATTTTGCTGGGTAATTCACCTTGTTCTGTCTGTTACTACTTGGAACCACTTAAATCCTACTTTCTGTATTTAATAAAATCACTTTTTACTTATTAATTAACCCAGAGTATGTATTAATACTTGGGGGGGGGGCAAACAGCTGTGCATATCTCTCTATCAGTGTTATAGAGGGTGAACAATTTACGAGTTTACCCTGTATAAGCTTTATACAGGGTAAAATGGATTTATTTAGGGTTTGGACCCCATTGGGAGTTGGGCATCTGAGTGTTAAAGGCAGGAACACTTCTGTCAAGGTTCCTTCCCCACTCTGAACTCTAGGGTACAGATGTGGGGACCTGCATGAAAACCTCCTAAGCTTATTTTTACCAGCCTAGGTTAAAACTTCCCCAAGGTACAAAATTATATTACCCTTGGATTTCTACTGCCACCACCAAACTTTATCTGGGTTTACTGGGAAATGTGGTTTGGACACATCTTTCCCCCCCAAAATCCTCCCAACCCTTGCACCCCACTTCCTGAGGAAGGTTTGGTAAAAATCCTCACCAATTTGCATAGGTGACCACAGACCCAAACCATTGGATCTTAGAACAATGAAAAAGCATCCAGTTTTCTTACAAGAAGATTTTTAATAGAAGTAAAGGAATCACCTCTGTAAAATCAGGATGGTAGATACCTTACAGGGTAATTAGATTCAAAACATAGAGAATCCCTCTAGGCAAAACCTTAAGTTACAAAAAAGACACACAGACAGGGACAGTCATTCTATTCAGCACAGTTCTTTTCTCAGCCATTTAAAGAAACCATAATCTAACACATATCTAGCTAGATTACTTACTAAAAGTTCTAAGACTCCATTCCTGTTCCATCCCCAGCAAAAGCAGCATACAGACAGACCCAGACCCTTTGTTTCTCTCCCTCCTCCCAGCTTTTGAAAGTATCTTGTCTCCTCATTGGTCATTTTGGTCAGGTGCCAGCAAGGTTACCTTTAGCTTCTTAACCCTTTACAGGTGAGAGGATTTTTCCTCTGGCCAGGAGGGATTTTAAAGGGGTTTATCCTTCCCTTTATATTTATGACAACTTCTGTAAGCTGCTTTCAGTTAAGCCTACAGCTGTTAGGGGACGTGGTTCAGACCTGGGTCTGGGTTTGCAGCAGGCTAGCGGGTCTCGCTCAAACCAGGCAGGGTGCTGGAGTCCTAAGCTGACTGGGCAGGAAAGCAGGAGCAGAAGTAGCCTTGGCACATCTGGTAGCAGCTCCCAGGGGGTTTCTGTGATCCAACCCATCACAAAGAGGTCTTGGCCTGTTGAAAATGGGAGCCACAGATTGTGCCCATGGCCTTTCTTTGGAATAGATTTTTTCTTGGTATTCTCCGATTCCCCAGTGGTGCCTGTGGTCTATTCTGGACTTCACCTAATGGCAAAAATACCCAGGGAAACCAAATCCTACCTGGTTTCCAAGGTGAACATAGACTCCCTCAACCCTCAGGCTCTCAACTTCTGAAACCCTTTTACGTCTTGAGATGGCAAAGGCCCTGGAAAAACCTCAGTTTCAAAGTGGACAACTAGCCTGATCAGTAAGGGGTGCTGTCATTCTGGCTGAGAGCAGTCCCCAGGATGTTCACCCAGTGCTTAGTGTGACTGAGTAGTCTGACACTTAAGGGTAGTGGGGCTCAATGGTCAGTCCACCACATGGCATGGCCCTATAAGAATCTGAAAGGTCCCACTAAATGTACCAGGACCTGGGAGATACTGGGTGAGAGGAAGCAGTCCTGCGAGTAACAAGTGTTCAGGAAGAAATCCCGGTACTGTTTCTTTAAGGGCCTGGGTCCAGGAGCCTTGCAGACAGGCCAGAATATGGCTCCCCTCTCCCCCAGCCAAATGGGGATGAGGTGGGAGAAGGGGACCCAGCATAAATGCTGCCTCCTCTGTCACGGACACCAGGAGATACCAGCAAGGAAAGGCTGTCTGCTGAGCACCCTGATTAAGGAAAAGGGGTCAGCTGAGTGACAAGCTGGCCAAGGCCTCACAGCTCGCTAAGGATATGTCTACACTGCAATAAAACACCTGCAGCACCAAGTCTCAACTGACTCAGGCTTGTGGGGCTGGGCCACAGGGCTAAAAACAGCCGTGCAGGTGATTGGACTCAGGCTGTAGCCCAGGCTCTGAGGCCCCGTGAAGGGTGTGGGTCTCCGAGCCTGGGCTCCAGCCCAAGCCTGAATAGCTGCACTGCTAGCTTTATAAGCCCAAGTCAGCTGTTCTGGGCTCCGGGACTCAATGCCGCAGGGTTTTATTGCTGTGTGGCCATACCCTGAAACACAACTCCACTCCAGAGAGGAGAGCTGGGGGTGCTGCTTAAGGAAGGATGGAAAGGAGTAACCCAGAGAAGGAACTGGGAAGAGTTTCCAGGAACAGAGATGGTTTAGGGCATGGGAAAGACGAGTCTCCTACTTGGGTTTATGGCTCTTGTTAACAAATGAGACCCTGGGAAAAGGGGGTGCTCTTTTTAAATCAAAGGTCTGTCTGGACTTGTGAAGGGAAGTGAGGCAGGGCTCACCCCTAGTGCCATGCCTGACTGAAAGGGGGTGCACCGAGATGACCTCCACCCCACCACATGCGCACAGCTCATCAGCAGTGTCAGGCACTGAGGGGGCAGTTGATTTTCATTGTCTTCATCAGCTGCTCCATATTCAGAGGCAGGACAAGACCTGCAATTGAAGATATTCATAGTTGAACCCTCCAACCACCTCCATCAGCACTGGTCTGGTTTTGGCAGCTTTCTTGGTTCGGACACAGGGTGGAAGACCAACGAATTGTGAAGTGCATTTGCAAAGGAGTCCTGCTACATGGCCAGCGATCACGTGGTCGCCAACAGCTGCCGTGGCGCAGTAAGATCACGAGTGACAGACATAGACGGAACACCAGCCAGGCCGTCTTAAAGACGTAACTAGAGCTCGATCATGGTGGGACTCAACTTGAACCCTGCCTGGAAGCTCACGGGCAGCGGAGTAGCTCATGGAGCACTAGGGCAAAATGGACAGTTATCTTATATTCTGCATTAACTTTTGTTTCTGGGTGGCCTTGAGATGAACCCCCATCTAGAACACATTGTAGTAGTCTACTTTTCAGGTGATAAGGGGTGAGTGGGGTTAGGGGAGAGTAGCACATCTCAAAGGAATAGTTCCAGTCTCCTCACCATACTCTGTAGGAGGAATATATTCTTGAGTGCGGTTGCTTCCTCAAGAGTTAGCAGCAGCAACCACCGGACTAACCCCGTGACGTTATTGACATAAACTGGGACCATATAGATCATTGTTGCAACCAAAGTCCTGTAGTGGCACCAAATCTTGTATAAAGGGGGTCAAATAAGGAGTCTAAGACAAGATTATGGTTTGCTGATTATGATTATGCTATCTGTATGCATGTATCATTTTTGTATTTAAAGTTATAAGTATTGGCTCTATACTGTCTATATTTCAAACTTGTGCTATGCTTCTGGGCGACACCCCAGACAGTTTGGCATCAGCTCTGCCTAGTCTGCTTGATGGCCCATTAAGGACCATCAGTTATACAACTGACCCATTGAGAGAAGGCAGACACACCTTGTGACTCAGCAAGGTATGAAGGGACATGACTATGGACAGAACTCTGAGGTTTTTCCAGGCCATGTGATGGACAGCTTGTCTTTGGGACAAAGAAAGCTGAGACCACATGGCAAGAGACTATAAAAAGCTGCTGCAGCTCCTCCATCTTGTCTTCAATCCTGCTTCATACCTCTGGAGGGACTTTGTTACAGATGGAAGCTCTACACAAAGGACTAATCATAGAATCATAGAATATCAGGGTTGAAAGGGACCTCAGGAGGTCATCTAGTCCAACCCCCTGCTCAAAGCAGGACCAATCCCCACTTAAATCATCCCATCCAGGGCTTTGTCAAGCCTGACCTTAAAAACTTCTAAGGAAGGAGATTCTACCACCTCCCTAGGTAACACATTCCAGTGTTTCACCACCCTCCCAGTGAAAAAGTTTTTCCTAATATCCAACCTAAACCTCCCCCACTGCAACTTGAGACCATTACTCCTTGTCCTGTCCTCTTCTACCACTGAGAATAGTCTAGAACCATCCTCTCTGGAACCACCTCTCAGGTAGTTGAAAGCAGCTATCAAATCCCCCCTCATTCTTCTCTTCTGCAGACTAAACAATCCCAGTTCCCTCAGCCTCTCCTCATAAGTCATGTGTTCCAGACCCCTAATCATTTTTGTTGCCCTTCGCTGGACTCTCTCCAATTTATCCACATCCTTCTTGTAGTGTGGGGCCCAAAACTGGACACAGTACTCCAGATGAGGCCTCACCAATGTCAAATAGAGGGGAAAGATCACGTCCCTCGATCTGCTGGCTATGCCCCTACTTATACATCCCAAAATGCCATTGGCCTTCTTGGCAACAAGTGCACACTGCTGACTCATATCCAGCTTCTCGTCCACTGTCACCCCTAGGTCCTTTTCCGCAGAACTGCTGCCTAGCCATTCGGTCCCTAGTCTGTAGCGGTGCATTGGGTTCTTCCGTCCTAAGTGCAGGACCCTGCACTTATCCTTATTGAACCTCATCAGATTTCTTTTGGCCCAATCCTCCAATTTCTCTAGGTCCCTCTGTATCCTATCCCTGCCCTCCAGCGTATCTACCACTCCTCCTAGTTTAGTATCATCCGCAAATTTGCTGAGGGTGCAATCCACACCATCCTCCAGATCATTTATGAAGATATTGAACAAAACCGGCCCCAGGACCGACCCCTGGGGCACTCCATTTGACACCGGCTGCCAACTAGACATGGAGCCATTGATCACTACCCGTTGAGCCCGACAATCTAGCCAACTTTCTACCCACTTTATAGTGCATTCATCCAGCCCATACTTCTTTAACTTGCTGACAAGAATACTGTGGGAGACCGTGTCAAAAGCTTTGCTAAAGTCAAGAAACAATACATCCACCGCTTTCCCTTCATCCACAGAACCAGTAATCTCATCATAGAAGGTGATTAGATTAGTCAGGCATGACCTTCCCTTGGTGAATCCATGCTGACTGTTCCTGATCACTTTCCTCTCATGCAAGTGCTTCAGGATTGATTCCTTGAGGACCTGCTCCATGATTTTTCCGGGGACTGAGGTGAGGCTGACTGGCCTGTAGTTCCCAGGATCCTCCTTCTTCCCTTTTTTAAAGATTGGCACTACATTAGCCTTTTTCCAGTCATCCGGGACTTCCCCCATTCGCCATGAGTTTTCAAAGATAATGGCCAATGGCTCTACAATCACAGCCGCCAATTCCTTTAGCACTCTCGGATGCAACTCGTTCGGCCCCATGGACTTGTGCACGTCCAGCTTTTCTAAATAGTCCCTAACCACCTCTTTCTCCACTGAGGGCTGGCCATCTACTCCCCATGCTGTGATGCCCAGCGCAGCAGTCTGGGAGCTGACCTTGTTCGTGAAGACAGAGGCAAAAAAAGCATTGAGTACATTAGCTTTTTCCACATCCTCTGTCACTAGGTTGCCTCCCTCATTCAGTAAGGGGCCCACACTTTCCTTGGCTTTCTTCTTGTTGCCAACATGATGACCCATCCCAGCTGTGGATGTTCTCCAGAGACTTGATTTTAACCTGCAGTTTATTCTATCACTGCTACAAGCCTGAACCAAGAACTTTGCTGTTGCTGTATGTCATTGATTCCATTTAACCAATTCTAACTCTCATCTATATCTTTTTCCTTGTGTGAATAAACCTTTAGATTCTAAAGGATTGGCAACAGCGTGATTTGTGGGTAAGATCTGATTTGTATATTAACCTGGGTCTGGGGCTTGGTCCTTTGGGATCAGGAGAACCATTTTTCTTTTACTGGGGTATTGGTTTTCATAACCATTTGTCCCCATAACGAGTGGCACTGGTGGTGATACTGGGAAACTGGAGTGTCTAAGGGAATTGCTTGTGTGACTTGTGGTTAGCCTGTGGGGTAAAACCAAAGTTTTCTCTGTCTGGCTGGTTTGGTTTGCCTTGGTGTGCGCAGAAACCCCAGCCTTGGGCTGTAACTGCCCTGCTTGAAGCAATTTGTCCTGAACTGGCACTCTCAGTTGGGTCCCACCAGAACCAGCCTCGTTACACCCCTCTTTCAACTATGTCACAAATGAAGATCACACCCTCAGTCAGGGGCTCAGATATGACTGAACTCCAGACCAGATCTCCCTGACACACACTACTTATGAAACTTATCCGGGACCTGTCTGAAGCAAGCAAAGGCGTATCTTCCCAGTGACGGCCAGGAATGGATTCACAAGTTAAAAATAATACAAAATCTTGTGTTACGTGCCAGATACATAACAATACCTATTATATAAATAACATTGTTGCCTCCAGTTTTCTTACCTTGCTCTGCAGGGGAATTTTTTTTCTGATATAGAATCACATTGTGATACCCTTGTGACACAGAGTAGCACCTTACTCCTCCAGTATTCTAACGGAAATCAATGGGACTACTCGATGAACAAGGTGCCACTCACCCTGGTATCACAATCTAGCCCATGGCAAGAACTTCTGAAGTAGCACCATCATTGTTATGCTATTGAAGTTGCACCACTGTTATGCTGTTACTACAATTGATCTCTTCAGCAAATGGCTAGAAGTAGCCTTTAGTTCCTAGGTTGCTTGTACAATAGTAACCAAGTTCTTGGTAACAATTTTCAGTCATGATAGAAAACCAATAGACAATCTCTTATCATGGACCTCAGTTCATAGCCACAGAATCAGAATTTCTGCGGGAGAAAAGTATTAAGCGCAGACATTTTTCTCTTTAGTGTTTTCAGGACAACAGGGAAATAGAATATTTGAACTGAATTTTGAAGAACTGTGTGCAGAATCCTGCCTTAGATGGGAAAGCCTTAGCTACGCTTGGCCCTTCTTGTAGAAGTGTTGAACAACCTGACAGGAAACAATGCAAATGCCTCCCACAAAATTGCTGCACTGGAGGAGTGTGCAGGCCAGGCTAAATGGTGACATCCTCCAAAAGCATAAGTCTGATTTTAAAAGGTGGAATACAATTCTGAGCAGCAGTATGTGTTCAACAAAAGCAAGGCATAACAAAACAATGTACAGGTTTTATCTGGGCTAAGTTACCAGAACTCCAGTGTAGTCTTGTGTATGAGGTCATAAACATGGATTTGTAAACAATGGCTAATCAACGTTTAGCAACTCCAGTTCACATAATGGAACTGAAGGGACCTGCACTTTTTCCTACAGGAACATATGAAATGCTATGCACTTTGCATCTGTACGTTAGGAACTGACGATCAAGACTCATGAACCTCTTGATGAACTGCACTATGAGGTGTCCTTATCATCTGCAGGTGTGCTCCAATGAAATAACGTTGTGACAAATTACTGTAGAATTAGAACAAGAAGTGCACTTTTATTATCCGAAATTGTTGTGACAAGAGACTATAAATGCGCCTGAACTCTATGGCTGCTCTGCTCTATTCATGGGCTGTTTGTTTCTCTGTAGTGCTTTAATATTAGAAACTCATTCTTATTAACTATATTTATGCCTTTGCCATCTGCATGAAGGTTCTGCTAAGAGAAGTACATGCAGTATTTCATAGGGGAAATATATGGTGAGGGGAGTTGTATAGGAAGTTGGCTAGGTGGCGCTAGATCACAATTATGTGCTGTTAAATGGCAGTGGTTCTCAGATTGTGATCTGGGCCCATAGAGTCTTTCCAGATGAAGAGCAAAATGAAACGTGAGGAGGTGCAGATTGGAGTGATGGGAAAGCAGACTGGTCCATGAGATACCATGGATATCATAATAAGAGCCCTCTCCTTTTAGGAACTGGTCAGCAGAATGGAAAAATTGGATAACTCCTTTGCTCTACTGAGGCTGTTGAGAGTATGATCTTCATTGTTGATTAGAAATTCCTCCAGTAGAGAAGACCTGAGCTTTTTCCTAATTAGAGACTGTAACAAAACTATTTGAGCATAAGCTTTCGTGAGCTACAGCTCACTTCATCGGATGAAGTGAGCCGTAGCTCATGAAAGCTTATGCTCAAATAAATTTGTTAGTCTCTAAGGTGCCACAAGTCCTCCTTTTCTTTTTGCGGATACAGACTAACATGGCTGCTACTCTGAAACCTGTAACAAAACTGTTCCTCTAGTTCCATAAATAACACACACTTGGGGGTACATTTCCAGCTTCACTGGTTCTGTCATGTAAAGCAGGTTCCATCTCCAGGAAAATCAGTTGATTCCATGAAACACAGCTAGCTGGAAAACCGTATTAACCAAGCAGAACTTTTGCTGTTCCTCCTAGAGGAAAAGACCTTTATGGGGAGAGAAGATATTAATAGATGGCAATTATCTGCAATAAATATGGGGAAAGCACAGATGGTTTGGCTGTCTGGCTAGGGTCAGCAATGAAAACTTAGAATGCTGTAATTATTTAGACCTACATATTTTTAGGCTTTCTTCACTTTCCTTGCCAAGTTTGGTGCAACTCCAGGTGTCATAGATATAAAGGGAAGGGTAACCACCTTTCTGTATACAGTGCTATAAAATCCCTCCTGGCCAGAGGCAACATCCTGTTACCTGTAAAGGGTTAAGAAGCTCAGCTAACCTGGCTGGCACCTGACCTAAAGGACCAATAAGGGGACAAGATACTTTCAAGTCTTGGGGAGGGGGGAAGGCTTTTGTTTTCTGCTCTTTGTTTATGTGGTTGTTCTCTCTTGGGACTGAGAGAGGCCAGACAGAAATCCAGCTTCTCCAACCCATCCTAATCCAAGTCTCCAATATTGCAACCAGTATAGGTAAGCCAGGCAAGGCAGATTAGTTTATCTTTTGTTTTATGAGAATTTTCCCTGTGTTAAGAGGGAGGTTTATTCCTGTTTTCTGTAACTTTAAGGTTTTGCCCAGAGGGGGATCCTCTGTGTTTTGAATCTGAATACCCTGTAAAGTATTTTCCATCCTGATTTTACAGGGATGATTTTTACCTCTCTTTTTTTTTAATAAAACCCTTCTTTTAAGAACCTGACTGATTTTTCCATTGTTCCAAGATCCAGGGGTTTGGGTCTTTGATGATTTTGTAACCAATTGCCTCCCCAGGAAAGGGGGTGTTTAGGGCTTGGGGGGATATTTTGGGGGGAAGACGTCTCCAAGTGGTCTCTTTCCTTGTTCTTTGTTTAAAACGCTGGATGCTAGCAGCATACTGTTCAAGGACAAGGCAAAGTTTGTACCTTGGGGAAGTTTTTAACCTAAGCTGGTAAGAATAAGCTTAGGGGGTCTTTCATGCGGGTCCCCACATCTGTACCCTAGAGTTCAGAGTGGGGAAGGAACCCTGACACCAGGTGTGACACTTTGTGCAAATTATTCATTGCACTAATTTGCGTATTCAAAACAATTTGCATGTTAGTTCTGCAGGTTTAGCGCTAATGAATGGTGTTGCTCTGACAGCCCTAGTGAATGAAGTCCACCCTTTATCAGCACGGGAGGCTTTCCCCGTGCATAGCCCCGTCAGAATGCTGCAACAGTATGTTATTGTGCACATTACTTCTTCCCCACATGGGTGGTCAGCAGGGTTCTTCAGAGCTGGAGAAGAGGGCTCTTCCATGTCAGCTAAAGGAAGTGGTAGCAGACGCACACTGTTACGCTCGGTCTGGAGGGGGACATGATGCTATACACGTGTTTGGAAGAGCAGTGGAAGTGCTGAGCATCAGGATTACTGGATCTGTTCCTGGCTCTGAGAACAGTCTAGTTGTCAGAGCTGTGGTTATGGAAAGAATAGCCAAGCCAACAGCGCTGGCATATTCACTCTGACAGAAGTGGGGCTGAGTGGATAAAGTGGAATCCTCCCACTGTGCAGAGCATTTCCCAGCAGGAAGAACAGACGCAAAGGAAAAGTGGTTTAGAAGTACCCCCTTTCTATGCTATTGTAAATTAAAAATTTTACCTTCTGATTTTGAGATTTCCTGGAGCAGCTGAATCCATCTCCTACCCTCAGAGCCTTGCTTGCACTTTCACCTGTGGTTTTGCCTCACCACCATTTTCAGTTCTCATGTTCCATTATAAAAATGAAACCCAGAGATCCCTTCAGCCTTTGCAACAGGCAGACAAGCCAGAAAGTGCTAAACATCAAACTGTGCTCTCATCTGACTCTCTTCAGAGCCCAGCGCCCACTCCAAGGCCTACTCGCAACAGCAAAAGGACACAGACGAACAAACAAGTAACCAAACCCAGGTGAAGAAAACCAGAGCCAAGTCTTAAGTCTTATGCCTCTCTCACTGTATGGCATTACATAACCTAGACACTATAGTGATTGGGACTGTATGAGTATGATTGGTTAGACCGAGAGCAAGCATGCAGATGGGACAATGACGAGGGACGTCTACTTTTTCTTCTCTCCCTTTCCTTTCTCTATCTGACCCCTCCCACTTTGGCTTCCTTCTTCCCCCTCCCTTGTCCTCCCTCCCCACTTTTCACTATAAACTGTAGCCCAGCTGCTCCTCCAGCATTTTTCAGCACCACAGCTGCAGGGAGAGGCAGTGGTTTCCCTTTGAAGTCCTGTTGCAGCTGGAGTGCTACCAGAGAGACAGACTGTGTCCTAGTAGAATATTATGATAGGATCTGCTTTCCAAGAATGATGAGCTCTCCTGGTCCAGTGGGAAAAGCCAGACAGGTTGCCATTAAGAAGCCATCAAAGGCAAGAGATGGGACATTGTTAATTATGGATACAAAGAAAGAGACCTGGACTCAGCAGTAGCAGAAGACGACGACATTTTAAAGTCTAGGCTTGTGGACCTGATTTCTGAATGATGATCCACCAGCAGCAGAGTAGAACAAAGGGAGCTCCTATGAGTTGACAGGTGAGGAAAGAGAAGAAGGAAATCAAAATCCCTAGTTAGAGCAGCACAGGGAAGAGTGTGCAAATGTCTGAAACCACAGAGGCAGCGTGGCCAAGAAATGTCCCTGTTTTTCCTCTGCCTTATGGACGAGGAGTGCACAGCAAGTAGCATTAGGAGCAGTCGCTGAGCTGTTAGAAAAAGGGGGACTAAGGTTAGGTTCCAAAGTCTGTAGTTAGGCCCCTAGGTAGGCGATTTTCAAAAGTGCTGAGCACACCAGCTGAACTGGGACTGCCGGCTGCTATCCTCTTCTGGACTTTACACCCCTGGGAGTCTGACTGTAGGCCCCATTTCTGAAACCCTGGCTGATGAATTCCAGCACAACTCTCTGGAGTGATGCGGTTAAGCTGTGACTAGGTGCATGAAATAGAGGAGGATATTTTGAGTGCTCGCAGTGGTTCCACTGAACTGGAGAAATACAAACTTAGGTGTATAATCCCATCATCTCATACAGCGAAAGATGTGCTCAGCTTCCATTAGCATTATTGGAAGTTACAGGTGTAATTCCCTGCACAGTAAGAAGATAACAGTATGTGCTTAAAGCCATCACTCAAAGGAAGTACAGTAAATAGCTACCTTTTCATACCCTATGACTGTGAGTGAAGTAGTTTGATGTTTACCTTCTCAGCTTCAAAACATTTCTGTGTCTTGTGGAGGACTGAGCATGCTAATATGCATCCTTTACTGAACCGTGATAAATTGGCACATAGTATTTGGTGGTAATTTATATCGTAACTTACCAAATACAAATACTCTACAACCTAATAATACACTTGATAAAACGTGTGTCATTACCTTCTCTTAAGGACTACCTACAAGATGTTATTGATATTGTCAGAAAGCTATATGGGGCTTACAATGCACAATTATAATACTGTAACTTGTTAGGTATTCAGTAATATTGGTGCATGACATAAATACAGCCATTACCATAAAGAAGGTTAAAGGATATTCACATTCCCAGGGATTACACTGTTGTTCATTTTCTGCAAGGTTTAATAAGGGGCTTAGGAACAGAAGATGAACAGTAGTTTAATACAGTACAAGAAATTTAAGGACAATACCTTAACATTAATGGATATCTTATCAGATGCAGGATGCTTAACCTATCTATTTCTGATTGTACTGCACTCTAGTGTGATTTAATCAATACAGTGTCTCAGATGAACACAGATCTTACACTTGGAAGCAATTACTGAGACTCTTCTTCATTAAAAATGGAAGACTAGCCACTAATGCTGGCACTTAGGAATTGAAGAACAATATATGCAAAGTCTGAAACGGTTATTTGTTTATGCTTCCATCCAGCCAAATGCTTCTGCAGAGATAAGAAGAATGCATCCGCCTCTGAGAGGGATGCTCCTCTACCACAGGGACAGAAGCTGTGCTCCTTTCCATCTCCACCTGCCTTGTGGGGCCTTAGGGGTTGGAGAGAATTTTCAAAACCCAAAGAGGACACTGGGAGATGCCGGTAGAAAAAGGAAACAAAGACAATATGTCTTGAATTTTCAAAGCTGTTATTGGGGTTTAAGCTGCAGAACTCCCAAGTGGCATAGCTAAACTCCAGAGTGACAGTTCTAAACTGCAGGAGTCCAGGGTTAAAATAGCAGCCGATTTTCCAAACTACCTGTTTAGAGAAGTTCGTTAGATTACAACTGTGGCAGTTAGGGGTGATCCTATGTCACAGACATCAATGGAAAAGATCCCATTGACTTTCATGGTGCAGGATCAGAGCCTTAGATTCCAGAGGGAAACGCTATACACGAACCTAAGTTAGACAAACAGACTGTTCCTTTTAAAGTCTTATATGTAGTCTGGTGTTTCTTTAAATCAAGATCAGACATCTCTGTAAAACGTGCTCTAGCACAACCAGAAGTCATGGGCTTCACATAGGAACCATTTGCTGAAGTTCTCTGGCCTGTGCTATGCAGGAGGTCAGACTAAGTGATCATAATAGTCCCTTCTGCCCTTAGAATCTATGCATCTATACCTGACCTATAGCTGAGCATGGTTCCCTGTGGATATCTATCAGTCTACTGATTTATTGCTAATATGTCCGTCTCCAAGTGACATGTATACATTTTTAAAAGCATAATTTGTTCATAATCTGATTCAGATCTCACTGAGGTCAATGGGAGTTTTTCTATTAACTTCAACAGCCTTTAGATAAGGCCCTCTGTGCCCCTATTTTATGGGTGGGAAATAGTCCTTCCTTACTTCTACCTTTTGTCTGTCCCTTCTACACTTAAACTGTTATAGCAACACAGCCTAACAGGATGGGAGACTCACCTATCTGAGAGGCAGTAGCTAGGTCTACACAGGGACTTAGGTTGGCTTAACTACGCCACTTAGGGGTATGAATTTTTCATACTGCTGACCAAAGTAGTTAAACCGATCTAATTTTCTAGAGTAAACCTGGCCAGTGTCTTGCTATGTATATGTACAGTGCTGAGCACAATGGGGGCCCTGACCTCATCTGGGGCCTCTGAGTCTAACTGTAAAACTAATCGTAACTTATTCATTTACCCACACAAAAGAAAAAAAAAGAAGGATGTTAAAACAGAACAACCTGAGGAAGTCTGAAATCAAAAGACTTGATCTCTAAATTAATTCAGCAAAAACAGCGAGGAGGCCTTGTGGCACCTTAGAGACTAACCAATTTATTTGGGCATAAGCTTTCGTGAGCTACAGCTCACTTCGAAGTAAGAAGTACCATTTCCAGGTAAGAAAGCACAGATACATTTTCCTATTCTTCAGCATGCTACGTTCCAAAAGTCTGTCACAATGAGATTTTCACAGCAGCGTGCCTCCATAGTGGAAGCAGGATCATCCTTTAAATTGGTTTCAGAGTAGCAGCCGTGTTAGTCTGTATCCGCAAAAAGAAAAGGCGGACTTGTGGCACCTTAGAGACTAACAAATTTATTTGAGCATAAGCTTACGTGAGCTACAGCTCACTTCATCGGATGCATTCAGTGGAAAATACAGTGGGGAGATTTATATACACAGAGAACATGAAACAATGGGTGTTACCATACACACTGTAACGAGAGTGATCAGGTAAGGTGAGCTATTACCAGCAGGAGAGTGGGGGTGGGGGAACCTTTTGTAGCAATAATCAAGGTGGGCCATTTCCAGCACTTGACAAGAACATCTGAGGAACGGGGGGGGGGGGGGGAATAAACATGGGGAAATAGATGAGAGTTGAGGAAGCGTTGTTCTAAGTCAGCCATAAAAATGTTGGCATACTGTGGGGCCATGCGGGTACCCATAGCAGTGCCGCTGATTTGAAGGTATACATTGTCCTCAAATGTGAAATAGTTATGGGTGAGGACAAAGTCACAAAGTTCAGCCACCAGGTTTGCCGTGACATTATTGGGGATACTGTTCCTGATGGCTTGTAGTCCATCTTTGTGTGGAATGTTGGTGTTGAGGGCTTCTACATCCATAGTGGCCAGGATGGTGTTTTCAGGAAGATCACCGATGGACTGTGGTTTCCTCAGGAAGTCAGTGGTGTCTTGAAGATAGCTGGGAGTGCTGGTAGCATAGGGCCTGAGGAGGGAGTCTACATAGCCAGACAATCCTGCTGTCAGGGTGCCAATGCCTGAGATGATGGGGCGTCCAGGATTTCCAGGTTTATGGATTTTGGGTAGCAGATAGAATACCCCTGGTCGGGGTTCCAGGGGTGTGTCTGTGCAGATTTGTTTTTGTGCTTTTTCAGGGAGTTTCTTGAGCAAATGCTGTAGTTTCTTTAGGTAACTCTCAGTAGGATCAGAGGGTAATGGCTTGTAGAAAGTGGTGTTGGAGAGCTGCCTAGCAGCCTCTTGTTCATATTCTGAGCTATTCATGATGACAACAGCACCTCCTTTGTCAGCCTTTTTGATTATGATGTCAGAGTTGTTTCTGAGGCTGTGGATGGCATTGTGTTCTGCACGGTTATGGGGCAAGTGATGCTGCTTTCCCACAATTTCAGCCCGTGCATGTCGGCGGAAGCACTCTGTGTAGAAGTCCAATCTGTTGTTTCGACCTTCAGGAGGAGTCCACCCAGAATCCTTCTTTTTGTAGTCTTGGTAGGAAGGTCTCTGTGGGTTAGTATGTTGTTCAGAGGTGTGTTGGAAATATTTCTTGAGTTGGAGACGTCGAAAATAGGATTCTAGGTCACCACAGAACTGTATCATGTTTGTGGGGGTGGAGGGGCAGAAGGAGAGCCCCCGAGATAGCCCAGCAGAAGAATCTGTCCTAAGAGTATAGTTGGATAGATTAACAGTATTGCTGGGTGGGTTGAGGGAACCACTGTTGTGGCCCCTTGTGGCATGTAGTAGTTTAGATAGTTTAGTGTCCTTTTTCTTTTGCAGAGAAGCAAAGTGTGTGTTTAAATGGCTTGTCTAGTTTTTGTAAAGTCCAGCCATGAGGAAGTGTGTGTGGAAGGTTGGTTTTTGATGAGAATATCCAGTTTTGAGAGCTCATTCTTAATCTTTCCCTGTTTGCTGTAGAGGATGTTGATCAGGTGGTTCCGCAGTTTCTTTGAGAGCGTGTGGCACAAGCTGTCAGCATAGTCTGTGTGGTATGTAGATTGTAATGGATTTTTTACCTTTAAATTGGGACATCCAAAAGAACATACACAGATCTTCCATCTTCCTTTGGGTACTAAGGTACGGCAAAGATTTGAGTCAAAAATTGGCATTGGCTAAAGAATGCATGACCAAGAGGTAGAATTTTAGGTGACTGTATGTATTGATGGTTCTTTGGCCACAAGAAATATGGCTACTCTGTCCTTCGACTGTCCGTGCTTCTAAAGACTGGCTTTGATGCTTAACAGAAGGAGTAGCGAAGGCAGAGGGAGGAAGCTGGGTCTGAAGGCCCCTTACCACACTCTCTGGCCTTGGCAGCATCCACGCTTTGTCCGGTGGCCGCCATCCACAGCCTGCAGGGAGAGAAGCAGAGGGTGCGGAGACAGCTGAGCTCCACAGTCAGAGGCATGGCTGTTGGTGTGGACCATAGGGACTCAGGCGTGATTTTCCATCCAGCTTTACTACCCGGAGGAGATGTGAGGCGGCTTGACCCAGAGCCAGTCCTTTTTCAGTCCTACCTGGCTCCTTCCCTGCGCAGGGAGCGGGGAGGCAGAGGCGACCCCGCCCAGACTAGGGTGTAAGGGACACTGCACTCTGTCTGCAGCCGCTGCAGATGACTCAGAAAGGGAAGTGGAGCTGAGGAACGGGCTCCCCAGAAGGCCAATGAAGCCCGGGGACCTGGCTGGGAATTAGAGAGACATTCCTGGGCCAGAACCTTAGGTAGAAATTTGAAATCAAGTTTGGCGTTTCCCTCAGAAAAGCTCTGCCTCTGCAAGGTCTGGCTCAGCCGCTGGGAAGGCAGCAAAACCTTCAGGGAACGTCATGAGGCAGGGCCTTCCCCTGCTGCCCTGACCGACGAGACTGGTTCCGTCCCAGGGCTGCAAGTGGGCCAAGTAGCCATTGTGATGTGTCTGTGGCCCTTAGTATGGCAAAGCAACAAATTATTAGTCATATGGTAGCACAGGGAGGTGCCACACATGATCAGGGCCTCTGTGTATACAAACACAGTGAGAGACAATCCTTGCCTTGTTGAGCTTACAGTCTATGTAGACAAAAGATGAGAGGGGAAAACAGAGGCACAGAGAGGTGAAGTGACTTGCCCATGGCCCCACAGGGGATCAGTGGCAGAGCTGGAACTAGAACCCAGGTCTCCAGCCACCCATTCCTGTGCTTGATCCATTACACTGACTCTCAGAACACATTATTGCCATCCAGTACAAAGGAATCCCTCTGCTGGGGTCTTTTGAAAATTTTAATTGCACATGGAGCTAAATCAAGTGCTGTATAAATGCTTCCAATACGCTTTTTAAGGGAAAGCAAACTTTGGTAGCTGCCCACCAAGAGCTGCTGAGAGCAGCAACTGGATCAAAGGAGGGAATGCAGCAGTTTCTTTTGAGGTTTGCCTGCTCCCACTCAGCTGTCCATGGCAGATGAGCGTCATGGGGAAATGCCAATATTGGTTTTCAGTTTGGCAGGCACTGTGCTCAACAATAGCTTAGGGGTAGCTGAGCTGCTCTCAAGTTAAATTTATATTTAAAAACCTAAATTGGGAGCATTAATCATCTCCTGATTTCACCTTTAAATGCAAACTTGACAGTAACCCATAAAACACTGGTAAGCGCAGCAGCAAGGCATGTCTCATGGGAGAAAATCAAGTCCTTTAATGAGTGCCATAGCTGCAGTGCACCTGGAGAAGTAGGCAGAGGAGGGGACATGGAAGAGATGGAGAAGCGATGATCAACATTCTGGCCTGGCAGTCAGGTCCTGTGAAGGGAGATGGAGGGTGTGGGGAACGGGACAGAAGAGGAATTCAGTAAAAACGAAGTGAGAACAACCTTGCAGATGCCAACAGCTAATACGGGCCAGATTTTCAAAAGCGCCCAGGACCCAACAGCACTCACTGAAAACAACAGCTGTTGGGTAGTGAATACTTTTGAAAAACTGGCAAATAGTGTGGGTGCTGGAAACTACTCAGGAATCCAACTAGTGTAAAAATTTGAAGAACAACATATATACCTATGCAAACAGTTAAAGCACTACATTAAACAGTAATGCTTTTCATCTGCCTGTTACACCATCACTAATGCAGAATGGAAACCAGTTTAACATTCTGGAATATCAGTCTGCAAGGGTCAAAAATGATCTCACTTTTCAGTTATAAGACTGATTTAAGTGGGAAGCTCAAATACCCATTTTTAAATTAATCAAATAAAAAGAGTAATACAGATAAATTCTAAAATGTTATGGAAGATGCCTGTGTAACTGCTGCATGAAAGCAAGCTGTAGAGGGTAAGATAAAAATAGTCCCCAATTTAATGGTGGTGGTCCTGCTTTGAGCAGGGGGTTGGACTAGATGACCTCCTGAGGTCCCTTCCAACCCTGATATTCTATGATTCTACAATAAATGTGCACTTAAACCTTAATTAGCCAAACTCTGGTTAGCCATAACTCTTGGTTAGCCTGCAGAATTTATAAAAGCTTCAGTAAAAGAACTTGCTCCTGCAGAGTCTACAAGACTATATAAACTCTCTCCTACAGAGATCATAGGCTACAGCTCCAGTTTACCTGAGTCACCGTATCTGACTGAATATTTTAATCTCCTTTTTATATTTGGATATATTTGGTTGTACTCTTACCAAACCAATTACAAACTGCAGAAAAGCAGAGGGAACATGGGGATGGCCAAATTGTTTACAGTAATCCAAAAGTGTGAGACCCATTTACACTTGTTAAAAATTAAACTAATCATCGTCTGGATTAAATCTTTTTAAAATGAAGCTATTTTTGAGCAGAGTGCAGAAACACACCTGGAACTATTTATCGTACACATTTAAAAATATATAATTATTTCTTTTTTGCTTGAACAATTTTTAAAAAGGTTGAGGAGATGCATTTGCGATGTATGTCGCCTGTGCTATGGCCTTTTGCAGGGCGCGATGTTCCAGCATGGACCCATTTTTAGGAACTCACCTGGAAGTGTGACCATGAAATACAAAAGGGAGCCCAGGCTCAACTTTTACAAAGCTGGTCTTTCCCGCTGCACTCTCACATATTCACAAGATGCCGCCAGAAATGGGTTTTAAAAAACCTTCCCGATGGATAAACAGCTGCTGAGAAAGGGAGGCTTCTTTTCTGGGAGAATTACAGAGAAGACTTGGACGTTGGAAAACATCAGATGCAATCTGGGAAGGGAGAAACCAGCTAGCTGAGTTTCTTAGGCACTTGGCTGAAACCTAGGTTGCTGATATTCTGAGTAATCCAACGCTTTTGAAAGAGCTACTGATCTGATGCTGCTGCAACACAACTGTGATGCAGAGCCATTTATACATAATTCTGGAACCTTATTTGAGATCATTACGCACATGAGTAACCTTGACTCATGCAAATTGTCCCAATGTCTTCAAGAAGACTGTGTGAGAAAAGATGACTAATGGGCGAAAGCACTGTAGGAGCTGGCCCCAGTGACAGCAGCATTCCTTGCAACAACACAGGTTCCAAAAGCTTACAAGCACAGCTGGAGATTTTCAATCATTGTAAGGCACCTGGATACCCAGTTTCCATTTAAAATGAATGGAAGTTGGGCACCCAAATCCTCCAGACAGCTTTGAAAACCCCACCAGCACCATTAATGGCCCTGAGCTGAATTACCCAACAACTGCCACAGTTATCGATGAGAAGGAAATCATTCACATTTGATGATATGTTCTGGTGTTCAAATGATAGAGCATCCTGAAGCTGCCCAGTTTCCAAACAGTCAGCGTGACCAAGGGGAACAAAACCACCCAACGAGAGGACTGTCTGGTTCAAAACCAGACGAGTGGCCTCCCGATTTAAGTGTAAAAGCAACTATGGTTAAGAAATTCCTTTGCTAAACCAGTGTTACTTTCTTGCCTGCCACACTGACCCTGAAGCGGTTAATGAAGAAGCTCAGAGCGCCCACAGTGAGGTGGAGCTCCGTGGGAACATTTATAAGCAACTAGGGGCTCAGGAGGGCTGGAGCACCTGTGCTGGGGTTTTAGGTTGCTAGGCTATAGAGCCGCACAGCCTCTAGAAGAGTGACAGACATGGGGCCTGCACAGAGAGTGCACCTGAGAGGCCAAGAGCTAGGAAGAGTGATCTGACTGGTTTAGGAGCATGCACGATCCAGCAGTCGGCCATCCAGAATGGGCCAGGTTGCTCCTGTATCATGATCAGTGCTGGAACTGGCGTCAGAGGGTCTAGGTTCCCTGGAGGGACTGTTATTAACAGGACACGAGTGGAACAGGGAACATGGTGCGTTAGGCTAGAAGCAACTCAGCCATAAAGACAGAGCACTGAACAGGGTTTAATAAAGTTTCACTTGTTCATTTAAACCTGTATTCAGCTTCATGCTTTGTCAGATTTCCAGGCCTAAATTGTGATTATGTAAAAGGGAATTGGAATGACAAGAATCATAGAATATCAGGGTTGGAAGGGACATCAGGGGGTCATCTAGTCCAACCCCCTGCTCAAAGCAGGACCAATTCCCAATTTTTGCCCCGATCCCTAAATGGCCCCCTCAAGGATTGAACTCACAACCCTGGGTCTAGCAGGCCAATGCTCAAACCACTGAGCTATCCCTCTCCCTAATTGTATATCAAGAAGTCAATATACAATATATTGTGCAAACGGTTTTGTTTTTGGAGAGGTACTAGTGGTAGTTCACAGACATGCAATTTTTTTTACATCAGTGCCAGACCTTCCTTTTTATAACCTATACTCTTTGGGCTTGTCTTCACTGCAGGACTAGCTTGAGATATAACTTGAGTGTTGGCGCTAAACCTGACTCCCATCCACAGCAAAAATCTCTAGCTCAAGTTAAGTGATGCTTTATCCTTGAGGTAGCTGGCCCATTGAAAGGGTGGGCTGAAGCTACTAATGCAGTGAGGATGCAGCATCTACAGCCTACAGCTGGGGCCATGTCTATATTATAGAGTTATGTTGACCTAAGTTACGTTGGCATCCAGCTGCCAGTGTTATTACATCTCTTGTGTGTGTCCACACTACACTCCTTGTATCGGCAGTGTGCGTCCTCTCCAGGAGCACTTGTGTCGATGCAGAAAGCAGTGCACCATGGGTAGCAATCCCACTGTGCAACTCGCCGCCATGTAGTGCAGGGTGTTTTGGGAAGGTTTTGCAGTGCCTCATGGGACCAAAACGAGTCACGCAGGGTGACTGGGAGCATGGGTTCAAGGTCCCATAATGCAGTGTTGTGCATCCCATAATGTTTTATGCCTCTTTTCAAAATCACCTGCACAAACCCATGTGTCCCTCCCTGTTTGCCAACCCAGACAGAAGCATGGATCCTGCGCAGCGCTGTACTATTGTGATGAGCATTGCAAGCCATGGGCTGCCTGATCCTGCAGTATTTGCAGAGCTGCAAGAGGAGCTGTGGGGAACAGGATGATTCCTTGGAGGCTAGATTGCTGTGGGACATAGAAAGAAACAATTCAAGGTTGTTAGCAGTGTTCCCAGAGCAGCTTCAGATGGTGGAGCACTGGTTCTGGGCCTGAGAAACAAGCACTGACTGGGGGTATCGCATGGTCTTTCAGGTTCGGGATGACAAGCAGTGGCTGCAGAATTTTCAGCTGCACAAGGCCACATTCTTGGATCTGTGTGCGGAGCTTGCCCTAAACTGCAGTGGAATGATAGACGGCATGCATATCCCCATTCTGGCACCAGACCAACTTGCCACTGAGTACATCAACAGAAAGAGCTACTTTTCTATAGTTATGCAAGCACTAGTGGATCACAGGGGACACTCTACTGACATTAAAGTAGGCTAGTCAGGAAGGTGCATGTCACTTGCATCTTTAAGAACACAGGCCTATTGAGAAAGCTGCAAGCAAGGACTTTTTTTCCTGGCTGGCAGATTAGCACTGGCAATGTTGAAATGACAACAGTGATCCTGGGAGACCCAGCCTACCCCTTGCTCCCATGGCTGATGAAGCTGTACATTGGCCGCCTTGAAAGCACCAAGGAGTGCTTCACCTACACGCTGAGCAGGTGCAGAATGAGAGCTGAATGGCCTTTAGTCATTTGACTGGTGGTGTGGTCTACCCACGAGATTGGCCCTCAGTGAAAAAAATACTCCAATGGTTACAGCTGGCTGCTGTGTTCTACATAATATCTGTGAAGCAAAGTGGGAAAAGTTTCTGCTGAGATGGTGCTGCTGTCTGCTGATTTTGAACAGTCAGATACCCGAGCTACAAAAAGAGCTCAATGCAGAGCAATACAGCTCAGGGAGGCTTTGAAAGACCATTTTAATAGTGAGACAGAGTAGTGTGTATTGCTGTAGTGGTGGAATCTCTGTGGAGAATGGCATACAGTTCTTTGTAAAAGTGGCAGGTCTGTGGCTCCGTCCCAGAGTGGAGCCTTTTGGTACCTCTTCTGCATCTCCTTGGCTTTCAAGCAGCACTGTGGCTGGTGCCTCTTGTAGCCCTTGTCCTCCATGCCCTAAGCAATCTGCTTGTAGATGTCAATGTTTCTACGGCTGGATCAGAATGGTGTGTTCACAGCACAACCTCTTCTCCCCACAGACCCAGGAGATCCAACACCCCCTGTGCTCTCCAGGCAGGAGCACATCTGCAGAGTGGAGTTGGCATGATCAGTTGCTGGGCATGCTCTTGAGTTGCTAGGTGAGCTCTCTAAGCCCAGGCAACCAGGAAATGGAATTTCAAAAATTAACGGGGCTTTAAAGAGGAGGGGCTGTTTCCTGGCCACCTGGTCATTGTTCCAGCTCCAGATGATGATGATATGATCCCACCAGTCTGTGCCTGTGGCCCTGCTCTAGAAGCACTGGTCTGCATAGGAAAGAGCAGCAGCTGTACTGAGAGTCATGAGCAGCATCAGCCCATTAAAATCTGCCATGTCTGTATCATCCTTCCTCCTCCCCCCCACATGCGCCTTCGGTAGTTCAGAAAATGCTGACGAAATGTCTGCCAGGGTCTCATGGATGCTCTGCCCATTTCCTGAAATGGGAATGAAAGCCCAAGCAAGACACTTTCTTCAAAGGGTGACTCCTCCATATTTCTGGGAGCATGCTGGATGTATTGGTGGGCTGCAACAACTTCCTGCGAAGTGCTGCAGGATGGACATGGTACCCCACTAACAAAGGGCTAGAGCGATGACAGCTGGGTACTGGGAAGCCTGGGATAGGCTGGTTTGACTCAGGTCTGCATAGTGCGGAGATGCCCGAGTATGGGTGTAAGATCTGGAACCAGAAATTCTAACCTGAGGGTTAACATTCGGTGTGGATGCTCAAGCCTGGCTTACAAACACCAAGCCTGCAGGCTCGAGTCCCATAGACCCCGGACTTCTGTTGCAGTGTAGACATACTCCCAGGGGATTTAGCCACATAACTCCCATTCATTTCAATAGGAGTTGTGTGACTAAGTCACCTTACTGGCTTTGAAACTCTCCACCAGTGTCTGCCAGCCGGCAGGATTACTGCACAAATCGGCTTCCCGTGTGTTTTCTGATTAATAAAACAATAGCCAAAACCCCATGAATCTTCACTGTCAGCAAAGCAGAGCCAATATAGTTGTGGATGCACAAAATGATATCCTGTTATGCCTTATTGATCATCAGGATAGCTGCTACTTAAACTCTGAGACCAAACGTAGCTATTGTTGTTGATTACGTACATAAGACAATTTGATTTTTCACACATTGGGCTGAGCTATGCAGTGTTGGCAGTTAGAATAAGCTAGTTTTAACTTGAAATATTGATGCAGAAGTTACTGATGTAGAATAAATATGGAAACCAAAGAGGACTATCTTTTTTTATCATAACCACCCTTTAAAGAGAAACTTTCAACTTGTCTAAGACTCCACATGTAGGTTTCATAATGAAATACATTTTCTTGTCTCTTGGCTCCTATGTAACGCTTTCCTGTTGTTCCTCTTAAATACCAGTTGGAAATAGCCTCCTATCCAGCTCCTGCTCCAAATATCTTTCCCCCACTTTTCACTCATCAAAGCATTAGAAATTGGTTTTCCATTGCCAACAGTGTGTCTTCTGTCTCTCTCTACTTCCCTCTTCTTCATTGCTGACAGTCATGCAAAGACTATAGGAAGAGAAGAGATGAACAGAGATGGGACATTAAGTCAAGACTTCTAGGCTAGGTTTGGCAAAATCAGAAGTCGCCCAACTGCTGGTCATTCTGCAGCATTGACCCTATGGACATTTCTAGAAAGCCAGCGCATAGTGCCTCAGGGCCCAGTGTAAATTCCAAAAGTGGTCTGAGTTATAGGAACCAGTTGAAAGCTCCTGTGTTCCTTCCTCCATGCCTTTCTCGCTTGCAAAGCAGCACGATGCTACTTACTGTGTAGATTAATGTTGTACCTGTCATATAATTCACTCTAGGGGCACTCCTGGGAGTTGAACTGTGAACGCTCCGTCAGCTGGCATGAGCAGGCAATCTGCAGTCTGAGCTGGATACCTGAAAGAACAGCACAGCTGTACTAGATCAAGTTACCCAGACAATGGAATTAAATAACTGCTAAGAAATACACTACCAGTATTTTGTAGTGTAATTTATTTGGAACCTCAGAAAACATGCATGAACTATCTGACCCAGAGGGAGCTGGGATCCTTACAAGTGCACAAGAGATTCCTCATTTCAAGCTTCCAAAACAGTGTTTATCTGCACTTGAACTTTGCAACTCAATCTAGCGCTGTAGGCAGGCAGGCAGGCAAAAAGAAGCACCAATAACCCTCAATCAGCTCAGAAGCAAGCACTCTACACTGAATTCATCATTTTCCCAACAGCCTATTTCTTTTTCACAGAGAACAGAGATTCACTTACAAGGTTCTCGGCCTCAAAGATTAAACAACAAAAATGGTACATTCACTTTATTAGTAGCCAGAGGTGAAAGCAAGCTGGCACGTCGAACCAGCAAGAGCCGGTGCACCATGCAGGGCCGGACAGGACTGGCTTCCCCAGGCTGGCGATTTAAAGGGCCCAGGGCTCCCTGCAACAACTGGAGCCCTGAGCCCTTTAAATCGCCTCCTGAACCCAGGTGCCGGCACCCCGGGGTAGCGGCAGCAGGGCTCCGGCGGTGATTTAAAGGGCCCAGGGCTCCCCACAGTGGCCCGGGCCCTTTAAAGCGCCGCCCAAGCCCCGCTGCTGGAGCCCCGGGGTAGCAGCGGCAGGGCTCTGGGGGTGATTTAAAGGGCCAGGGGCTTCCAGCCACTGCTACTGCAGTGGAGCACCAGGCCCTTTAAATCTCTGTCCAAGCCTGGGATTGCGGCAGCAGCTGGGAACCCCTGGAAGTCCATCGGCGATTTAAAGGGCCCAGAGCTCCGCTGTGGTAGTGGCGACTGGAGCCCTGAGCCCTTTAAATCGCCCCTGAGCCCCAGGGCTCCCAGCCGCCTCTGCAGCTGGTAGCTCTGGGGGTGATTTAAAGGGCCCGGGGCTTCCAGCTGCGCAGCCCCAGGGCCTTTAAATCTTGATCTAAAGGGCCTGGGTATTAAAGGCCCCACCTCTTCCAGTTAAGGCCAAGCCCCCTGCTCAGGACTCTGGCGTACCAGTAAGTCCTTTAAATTACTTTCACCCCGTTAGTAGCCTATGTCCAAACTGATAACGGATTTCTAGAGCATCAGTCTTGTGTTTTGACAAAGGTTATTTAATATGACAAAGATACAGTTTCTCAGCACTGAAGTGAATTGCCTATGATGACTGCTATGCATTGAGCACAGCGTTCCTTGTAGAGCTAGTCATTTGCCAGGGGCAGTAGAGAGCTTTCACTACCTTCCCATGACCTATTCAATGAGGTCAATGACCATATTGTAGTCTGGAGGTATTCATTGTCACAAGGAGGAGCAGGGGTCTGTATAATAATTGCTTATAAATGTCATGATAGCTGTTAATTAAAATGTCTTCTGCATTAAACTTAAAGATGTTTTGGTCTGCAGTAACTAGTTCTGGTAATGGTTTGCTCCTTCAGGGAGATGACTCATTTTGTATGCACTTTCTGTAGCACCACTGAAAGGACTGTTTGCATTTAATTAGTTCAGAAAGAGTGGCAAGCAGCTGAGAAGAGAGCAGAAGGCACTGAGTTATAGAACTGAAATGTGCGGTGTTAGATAGGGAACGAAGATCAAACCTTGTGGAAGGCTCTGCCAGTTTTACATCTTTTAAGTGATCACTGTTCTTTGAAGACCACCCCCGAATGCCAAAGAACAGATTCCTGCACTGGGACACAAAAGGGTGGAGTGGAAATGTTGGGGTTTAGGACAGATGCATGGCTCTAAAAGACTAAAGCCTCCGTGCAGAGGAAGTGTCGTGGGCATAGGCCAGTTCTCCCTCTAATGCCCTTCATGGCTGGTGGCACAGTAACTACCACATAGTGTGGCTGAGAATTCCCTTTTCTGTACATTTCCCTAAGTGTGCTCAGCTGATTTGCTTATTTCCAGCACTTGGGCCACAAATTGCAAGCTAGTGTTCCAAAACTAGCCTTGACCATCAAAGAGGAAAGCTGGGGCAAGGCTGAAGCCTCTATTTGTGAAGCAATTACTGACCATTGTCAAAGCAAAACCCCTTCCACCTTGCACTTATTTATTACCATTATAACAAATTGCAAAGCAAAATGAGACTTCCAAAGTTTCTCTAGCAGCTGTGTGGAGTCTGTCCCCGCACAGGCCGCTCAGGTAAACTCTGAATGAGCATCTGGAATGTTCCTGTCTGAACTCGATGGAACAGCTAACCTATTTTAAGTTTTCCCAACACAAGTAACAAAGAACCTTTGGCCCGGATCCTGCTAGAACAAATCCCGGCACCTGGGTCACTTTGTTAGCATTCTTTAAAAGGTCCTAGGAAACCAAAGTGAAAAGAAGCTTTTAAAAAGTATTTAAACTAGCTCCACATGGTCATTAAGGATTAATCTATTAATAATCATAATGATAAATTATAATTATCTAGCGCCACATCCCTACTGGTATGCTCAGAGTTCTGCACAACAGTGTAAAATACAGTTTAAAAAATGAAAAATTAAGAAAAAAAGCCCAACCCTTTCAGAAGTCATTGTGAAAGGCTGAGGAGTGGGAGGGTAAGGCATGAGACTGGAACCCAGGAGATCTAGGTTCTGCCCCTGGCTCTGTCACGGACTCCCTGTGTGTGACTTGGGGCGAGTCACTTAGGTCTAGTCAATCAGAAGTATCTAGGGTCCTAAATTCCATTTCAATAGCAGCTAGGAGCCTAAATACCTTTGAGAATCTGGGCCTCAATCCCCGTGTGTGTCAGTTTCCCACCTGTACACAAAGATGCTGTGATTCTTCCTTGCTCCCACCCTTCACATGCCTGGTCTACTAAGACTGTAAGCTCTTCAGGAAAGGGACTGTCTCTGTCTCAGTGTGTGCGTACAGTGCCTCTAGGAACTACTGTAATACAAATAACCATCATCATTTAAGAGGGAAAGAGTCTTATATAGGGACAGATGATGGTTCTGATCCTGCACAGAGACCAGCAAACGCACAGGGCCTGTTGGTGTCAGTTGGGCTTCACATGAGCACAGAGGTCTACCCACGAAGAAGCAATTCCAGGAGGGGGACCTAAAATTAAAGACACATCTAAGAAGTTATCCAGCTATGCAGGGACAGAGAGTTCCACACATGGAGAGTTGCCACTGCAAAAGTGCCATCTCCTGTCAACCTAGGGTGCAGTAGAGAATTCCTGGGTGTCAGGTCATATCAGAGTGCAGACAACCACCATGATTCAAGAAAGGGGTCTCAAACACAGCCAGGACCAGTGTTATTCTAAGCTTTAAAAAAACAGCAGGATGGTCTTAAAAATCAGTCTGCTGCTCCATGGACAGCTAGTATAAAGAATACGGGACAGCTTTGATACCATCACAGCTGATCAGCCCTATGAACCCCTGTGCTGCTGGGTTCTGCACTAGGAGCCTGATCAGTAGAAAGACTCCCATTAATTTTAATGGGCTTTAGATCAGGCCCTAAATAGCAGTAGTGGAGAAGCCCTTCTGGGAGGGAATTATAATAATCAAGCTTCATGATGGGGAGGACATCTGCTGCTCCATGAAGATCCTAGTTCTGATTTCTAAGGCTCTCTCAAAGACCATCTCCCCATCCATGACCCGTAGCTTTACTCAGTGGGGATGCTATGGCTGACAGAGGCGGGGTAAAACTCTTACGAGCAGGGGCTAGAACAATTTTGATGGATTATCCCTATGTGATGGGACTCCACTCACCACGCTGGCACCTCCTACTGGCCATCTTGGGAATTAGTTGCATAGGTCGGTATGCCCTATCCCAATGGTGCCTCACCCACCAATACGCCTGCTCTCTGACCCACATCACGCCAGGGACCATGGCATCCTCTTCATGACATGGCCCTCCAGCTGTGTTACCCTCTGTGCTCCCCCATTCCAGGGTTTAATACAGCCGTCCAGATGTCCTGCCACTTCCCCAGTGGCAACTGTGGTGGGGCGGGGGGGAGGGGGGAGAAACTTGGGCCCACCCACTACTCTGGGTCCCAACCCAGGGACCCTGTAGGTGACAGCCACATGCTGCATCCCCTCCAGCTTCTCAGTACATTTCACTGGACCACTTCCCTCAGCAGCTTCTTCGCCCTTACCTCAGGGCCTCAGCATGTCAATCCTAGCAGCCAGCCAGGAGCTTCCCCTCGCTCCCTGCCAGCAACTGCTCTGTCCCTGGGGCTAGCTTCCATCCACCTGTTAGGAACCCAGTCCTCCCTCCTAGAGCTCCAGGCAGCAACTCACTACCTCTGGGTCCTGATTGGCTGCTTCTTGCAGCCTCTCTCCTATTGGCTGCTTCCTGCGCAGCTGCCTTAGGGTTCTATTAACCCCCTTGCATGCTAATGTGCGGGGGACACCCCATCACACTCCATTAATGGAATCAAATCGGAATGAGCTGTAGGTGGATCACTTTCAGAGCTCATCTCCAAAGCCTTCTTTCAATAACAAAGGCTGAAGAATGGACCTGCAGTATTTCCTATGGACTGAGGATAATGAGGAGGAAGAGGAAGGAAAAGAAGTAAAGGGGGAAGCAGAGAATTCTAAACAACAGTGGCAGAAGCAAGGAATGGACAAGAATAGAGTTCATTGTGGACAGTTTCAATGCATCATTAATTTTGTTGCGAGTACCTCAGTGCTACAATGAGGGTACATACTACATGCCTAAACCAGAGAAAGGCAGGAAGACAGGCTGGATAGATAAAGTTGGTGGGCAGGTCACTAGCGATACATTCAATAGGATGTTGCAAGGTCACCGTGGGATACTGTGCACTATGCATTGTGGGATATCAAGAGAACGGTGTGCCTGAAAGAATACTTTCATGACACATTAAACACAGATTTCCATGGAGAAGACACGGCCAAAACTAAGAACAAAAATTCCTTGTGGATGTGAGGACACTAAAGATGAGAGAGCTGCCTCATAGCAGCCATGGTGAGGTAGTAGGTAGTTTTTGGAAAGTGTAGGGGACAATTTCCTGGTGCAAGCGCTGGAGGAACCAACTAGGGTCAGAGCTCTTCTTGACCTGCTGCTCACAAACCGGGAAGAATTAGTAGGGGAAGCAAAAGTGGATGGGAACCTGGGAGGCAGTGACCACAAGATGGTTGAGTTCAGGATCCTGACACAGGGAAGAAAGGAGAGCAGCAGAATACATACCCTGGACTTCAGAAAAGCAGACTTTGACTCCCTCAGGGAACTGATGGGCAAGATCCCCTGGGAGAATAACATGAGGGGGAAAGGAGTTCAGGAGAGCTGGCTGTATTTTAAAGAATCCTTATTGAGGTTACAGGGACAAACCATCCCGATGTGTTGAAAGAATAGTAAATATGGCAGGCAACCAGCTTGGCTTAACAGTGAAATCCTTGCTGATCTTAAACACAAAAAAGAAGCTTACAAGAAGTGGAAGATTGGACAAATGACCAGGGAGGAGTATAAAAATATTGTTCAGGCATGCAGGAGTGAAATCAGGAAGGCCAAATCACATTTGGAATTGCAGCTAGCAAGAGATGTTAAGAGTAACAAGAAGGGTTTCTTCAGGTATGTTAGCAACAAGAAGAAAGTCAAGGAAAGTGTGGGCCCCTTACTGAATGAGGGAGGCAACCTAGTGACAGACGATGTGGAAAAAGCTAATGTACTCAATGCTTTTTTTGCCTCTGTCTTCACGAACAAGGTCAGCTCCCAGACTACTGCACTGGGCAGCACAGCATGGGGAGCAGGTGACCAGCCCTCTGTGGAGAAAGAAGTGTTTCGGGACTATTTAGAAAAGCACAAGTCCATGGGGCCGGATGCGCCACATCCGAGAGTGCTAAAGGAGTTGGCGGATGTGATTGCAGAGCCATTGGCCATTATCTTTGAAAACTCATGGCGATCGGGGGAAGTCCCGGACGACTGGAAAAAGGCTAATGTAGTGCCCATCTTTAAAAAAGGGAGGAAGGAGGATCCTGGGAACTACAAGCCAGTCAGCCTCACCTCAGTCCCTGGAAAAATCATGGAGCAGGTCCTCAAGGAATCAATTCTGAAGCACTTAGAGGAGAGGAAAGTGATCAGGAAGAGTCAGCATGGATTCACCAAGGGCAAGTCATGCCTGACTAATCTAATTGCCTTCTATGATGAGATAACTGGCTCTGTGGATGAGGGGAAAGCAGTGGACGTGTTATTGCTTGACTTTAGCAAAGCTTTTTACACAGTCTCCCACAGTATTCTTGCCAGCAAGTTAAAGAAGTATGGGCTGGATGAATGGACTATAAGGTGGATAGAAAGTTGGCTAGATTGTTGGGCTCAATGGGTAGTGATCAATGGCTCCATGTCTAGTTGGCAGCCGGTATCAAGTGGAGTGCCCCAAGGGTCGGTCCTGGGGCCGGTTTTGTTCAATATCTTCATAAATGATTTGGAGGATGGTGTGGATTGCACCCTCAGCAAGTTTGCAGATGACACTAAACTTGGAAGAGAGGTAGATACGCTGGAGGGCAGGGATAGGATTCAGAGGGACCTAGACAAATTAGAGGATTGGGCCAAAAGGAATCTGATGAGGTTCAACAAGGACAAGTGCAGAGTCCTGCACTTAGGACGGAAGAATCCCATGCACTGCTACAGACTAGGGACCAAATGGCTAGGTAGCAGTTCTGCGGAAAAGGACCAAGGGGTTACAGTGGACGAGAAGCTGGATATGAGTCAACAGTGTGCCCTTGTTGCCAAGAAGGCCAATGGCATTTTGGGCTGTATAAGTAAGGGCATTGCCAGCAGATCAAGGGACGTGATCGTTCCCCTCTATTCGACATTGGTGAGGCCTCATCTGGAGTACTGTGTCCAGTTTTGGGCCCCACACTACAAGAAGGATGTGGAAAAACTGGAAAGCATCCAGCGGAGGGCAATAAAAATGATTAGGGGACTGGAGCACATGACTTATGGGGAGAGGCTGTGGGAACTGGGATTGTTTAGTCTGCGGAAGAGAAGAATGAGGGGGGATTTGATAGCTGCTTTCAACTACCTGAAAGGGGGTTCCAAAGAGGACGGATCTAGACTGTTTTAGGTGGTAGCAGATGACAGAACGAGGAGTAATGGTCTCAAGTTGCAGTGGGGGAGGTTTAGGTTGGATATTAGGAAAAACTTTTTCACTAGGAGGGTGGTGAAGCACTGGAATGCGTTACCCAGGGAGGTGGTGGAATCTCCTTCCTTTGAAGTTTTTAAGATCAGGCTTGACAAAGCCCTGGCTGGGATGATTTAGTTGGGGATTGGTCCTGCTTTGAGCACGGCGTTGGACTAGATGACCTCCTGACGTCCCTTCCAACCCTGATATCTTATGATGATTCTGAGTATCCCACTGGGGATACTGCAACCAATCAGAAAGCAGAAGATTCATAACACTGGAAGGTAGGGGTAGTTATAGGTTTGGGTTTATTTCAGATATCACCTCAAAATTAATTCTGTCAGCAACACATAGTTCAGGAAAAAACATTAGCTCTCTGGGCACCTTTACTGTTTAACTGTACAGCGAACCCTGCACTAAGCACAACCTCTATCAGGTTACCCCTGTCTTAGGGCACCATTTTTATAGGATTGTCAACATTTCTCATATAAGTTACCTTTGATTTTATCTTTATTCTGGTACTACATAATACTTTCGGTCAATATATCCCAAAGTACTTTATCCAGTGGAGAAAGTATTATTATCCCCACTACACACGTGGCGAAGCAAACACACAGAGTGGCGAAAGGTCTCACAGGAAGTTCATAGCAGAGACGGGGTAGAGCACAACTCTCCTGATTGACAGTCCAATGCTCTCTCCAGAGCATCATGATGTCCCTGAGGTGACTGATTCTTGCCACTCCCTTAGGTGGCATTAAGACAGTTTTCATTGTATATTTGATCTTTTCGACCTCCTGGCTCAATCATTTCTATTACAGGAGTGCCTAGAGGTCCCACTGTGGTGGTACTGTACACACACAGCATAAGAGGCAGTCCCTGACCCATACAGCTAATAGTCTAAATAGACAAGACAGGAGGGGGAACAAAGAGTGTTTTACCCACCATAGGTCAGTGACTTAGCTGTGAACAGAACCTTCATTTCCTAGTCCCATGCATTATTCACCTGCCTTTCCCTGCCCATGCTGTCTGATCATCGGATCCCTGCCAACTCCAACTACCACTACAGTTTTCAGTGGTTGCTGACCTGCAGTCTGGTTGCCTAGTTGTTCCTTTTGGACACACAGGCTAAATCCAGATATGTTCATGACTCGGACTCCAGCAACAGCAGCGAAAAGGAAAAGTTCCAAATGAGCTGGCCACAGAGGAAGTCATTGAGCCAGGCTTAATCCAAAGATGAGCTGCTTTTATCTTGCATGTTTTACTTATTTTTTTAAAAAAGCAAAGCACAGCTGTTTCCTGCCATTACAGTAAACAACAAAAACCAGACTATCCACTTTAAAAAATAGAAAGTGCTGTCCTATCCTTTTAGAGAACTTTGCCCAGACTGCATCTATTTTAATATTGATTTTTTGGTGGGTTAGGACTTTTGATTTTGTGGGTTTGTATTTTTCTCTCTCATATATTTACCAGTGATGACAGAGATGAATCATGCTACCCAGTAGTAATTCTTTGTCTTCAATGATAGAAGCGGTTAGTACCTATGGTGGTTACTACCCAGTTGTACAAGAACAGGAAAAGGGAATGTATTAAATGTGCACGATTATGTGAGGTTGCCTGGTGTGACTCAGAACAAAGAAAAGCACCTTTCCCTTGTTCAAAGTTCTTTTGCTTATTTAAAGGAAGATTTCACTTGAAGCATATCCATATAGTGCTGAGCACGGACAACTCCAACGGATGCAGGCTGCAGGTGCTCACTACCTCTGAACATCAGGCCCTGAGTGTAAACAGTGATCGATAAAGCTCACGCAGCTTAGGGAAGGGGTATCAGAGAAAAACCCAAACATTCAGATGCTTTACTAATATGTCCTGCAATAGGACATATCCAGATGTCTTTGCAGACAGAAATCTCATGGAATAAGACTTTCTTGAAAGATTTTTAGTACTTCTTGTTTTCTGATAGGCTACTTAAATAGTGCAAAAGCACTTTTTCCCAAAGCATTTGGGTATTTTTGTTTCTGATCAATAGTAAGAGAAGCAATCCCCACTTCATGAACTCCGATTCTATTAAACCCTCTTTAATCCCAGTGCCTATGGCCCCCAGTCTGACAGTAAACTATGGTATTTTTCCAATTTTATAGAAATTTTGGATGTTCCTCAAAGCTTGCAGAAAACTAGAGTGTATCTGTTTAACCTCTGCTTATGGCTAAAACCAGGAACTGCAGAGGAGTATTTCAAAAACGTTAGCTTACCCTTTCTGAATTTCATAAAAAGCCCAGGTTCAGTTCAAGATGGACTAATTTTATTTAATCCAAATGAATGCACTTTTCCCTCGTAGCAACCCTAAATGCAAACACTGATAATAAATAATACATAAAATATTGTTAGTATCACTAGCTGGGAGAAATGAAAGGATGATTATAAATGAGTCTTGAAAAATCAAGGGTAAAAGTGTTTGTGCCTCCTCTTGGTCGGAATAGGGAACTGCGCCAGATTTTACATCAAAGCAGAGAAGGGGAGAAGAGGAAAAATAAATAGTTACTGTTAAGTATTTTTGTTAAGATATTTATAAATATTTGCTTTTTCTAGGTGTTCCTATTTCAGCTATATTTTGGATACATGAATTCACTTTAAAATCATTCATTCACTATAACATGCTAGGCATAGGAAGAAGATGGGAGTTTGAATTTAAAGACTTTTAGTTTCGTCGATACATCCTTGTTCTTGTACAGAGACAAAGGGTGAAATCCTTGCTCCACTGAAGTCAGTGGAGTCTTGCCATTGAATTCAGTGGAGTCAGGGTTTCATCTAAGCGGAATAAGAGCGGACAGACGCAGTATATGTTATTTTATTTACCGTACCTCTATCATGTTCTGTTGCTCCACTTTCCAAACTTTAAAGTAGTCATCAGCCTTTAAATCTCTCCTTCTGGGGGATCCCTCCTTTTGTCCCTTGTCTTGAATAATTTTCATTGCCTTTGTCTGCCAACCTTTTCTCTCTTTTCTATGTTTTTGATGGAAGGAGGAGTTCAAACCTGAACGAAAGATTCAAGTTGAGGACATGCCTGCAATTTCTGTTATTGAATTATATTTTCAGATTATTCTCCATTGTATTGTGAACATACTCTGACATCTCATTCATTTTTCTCTGCCTCTGCATATTGGGTTGTCCACAATGATGCCTAGACCTTTTCCCCTTCAGGATTTACAACTAATTCAGAACCCATCAATGTGTTCAAGTACTTTATATTGTTCCTTTCACTGTGCATTACCAATTTACCATGCACTTATCTAAATTGAATTTCAGCTGCCGTTCTGTTGCCCAATAATCAGTTTTGTTAGGTCCTTCTGGGGTTCCTCATAATCCTCTCTTGGCTTGACTAATTTAAATCATTTTGTAGCATCGGCAAATTTTGCCACCCAACTATTCATCCCATCTTTTAGGTCATTATTAAATATGTTGAGAAACACCTGGGGCAACTCGCTATTAACTTCTTTCCATGCTGAAAATTGGCCATTCATTGCTACTTTTTGCTTCCTATCTCTTAACCAGTTTTTAATCCCCAACAAGCCTTAACCTCTCACCCCATTGTTATTAGCATTTCTGGCTCAAAAGCCTTTTGAAATTCTAAGTAAATTATCAGCACCACTTTCCCTGTATCCACTAGTTTGTTAACTCTTTCAAAGAATTCTAACAGGTCACAAAGGCATAACTAACCCAGTTGTAATATGCTTATCTGGATGCTTTATAATTCTGTCTTTAATGATTTTCTCATCTCTTTTTCCTTGTACCAAAATACAACATGCTCTTGTATAATTCCCTGGCTCTCCACTGGCGTATTTTTAACAGATGTGTAGTTATCAACAGTTTGCTGCTAAGCTGGGAGAGTGTATCTAGCGGGGACCCGCAGTAGTCACTCCTGGGTCTGGTACTATTCAATATTTTCAGAGTTTGCAAATGGTGATCATTGAGGCCCCAGATTTGGCGAGTTATTTAAACACATGCTTAACTTGAAGCACATGAGTAGTCCCATTGATTTCAGTGGAATTAGTCACATGCTCCAAGTGGGGCATATGCTGAAGCTCCTTGCTGAACTGCGGCCTTACAAAGTCAGCTACTTCTTAAGACAAATAAAATTGATCTCTGAGAAGCCCACTTTCCTTCCAGTGCCTCAGTTAACTTCACATAAAATTACTACACCTAGAGAGGAAGCTTTTCAGAGTTTTATTACCGGTACACAATTATGAAGTGCACTGGATATGATCTGGGCACAGGGCAAAATGTGTGAATTCCTGTTTTACTCTAGTTAGATGTAATCCTCCTAATTTCATGCAGACAACTGTGTTTGCACACTGCAGTAATTTCATAAAAGTGAAGGAGAGAATTATGATAGTTTTGCTTGTTGTTTATAAAAGCAACCTGAAAGAGAACTGTTAGGAATGTGTGGGCTATTGCTTAAAAGCTACCTAATTTACTGGCAGTCTAACAAAAACCAGGCAGGTAATTTATTTGGATTTATTTTTAGACTCTTTGAGCCAGACCCATAGCTACATCCAAAGTGCTCTGAGCACCCCAAACTCAGCTACCACACTGAGGAGCACCACATAAGTGGATGGATGGATGGAACTCACCTTCATCAACAATTTCTCAGATGTCAGCGGTTGGCTGCCACGAAATTCAGTTTTGGTACTATGAAAAATAAGATCTGTAGAAAAACAGTATTGTCATTTCATTGAGTAGCCATCCCTCTTCGTACTTTGTCACAGAGGTGGTGTTCCTTTCCAATATAACTACACTGCTTACTGCAGTGAGTTTCAAGGAGGCTTCCACAGTTTTTGGGGTCCTAAGAGGTGAGCGGGCTCTTCTCAGGCTCACCCAAATGCTGCTGTTTCCTCTTGTGGTGCATATATTGCTCTTCTGGAGAGCAGGGCAGAAGCTGCTATACAGGCTTTGACCTTGGATGCCCAGTGCCACAAATGATAGCACTTTTTAGCTGCACGGGGGCTGCCAGAAGCTGATTTTAAATAGAACTGTTCATGTCAAATATATTATGCAGTTTGTAAGTGGCAAGAAAGTGCTTCTTACCCCTTTTGCACTTTAAGGCGGCATGCTGAGAAAAATATCCTCGGCTTGTTGCAGGGAGGAGGCAAAATCCCTAATTCCAGAAGCTATGCACACCTGGGGCTGACTGCTCTGGGAGCACCTGCTATGTGGATTTCAGCATTACACACACTGAAAGCCATGTTAAAAATCATACTAATTCACAGGTGTCTCCCCCCTGCAAAGCTCTACCAATCAATATAGCCTGAGCATTCTAGTGGTCCTAAATTGAGATAACGTTGGAGAGAGGATAAAGCAAACCTCATCTGTTGGCGAGGAAGAGGTCACAAGAGCAGGAGGTAAGAGCCTTTCCTTTGGCCATCTGGGTATGTCTACACTACAGTGCTGGTGCAGTGCCACTGCAGCACCATAGCATAGATGCTTTCTACAATCGATGCAAGGGGTTTTTTCCATCAACATAGTTAATCCACCTCTCTGAGGCCTGGTCTACACTTAGATCAGTTTAACTATGTCAGTCAGGTGTGTGAAAAATCCACACCCCTGAGCGGCAGAGTTAAGTATACCTGAGTGTCTACACAGAAGTGTAAAGCTGTAGCACTAAGGCTATGAGGCTGTAGCACTTTAAGTGTAGACATAGCCTGAGAAACCTTTCCCAGCACAGAAGAAGAGCTCTGTGTGTCTCGAAAGCTTGTCTCTTTCACCAACAGAAGTTGGTCCAATAAAAGATAATCACCTTACCCACCTTGTCTCTCTAATATCCTGGGACTGACAGGGCTACAACAACCTGCAAATATTATACCTCAGTGTAATGAAAGCCCTAGGATTCAATGTTGCCTTATGCCCTGAAGAGCTATTTAAGTGGCAGGACTGTACTGAAGTTGCACGTGCAAGGAATAGGTATTTGGTTGAATTCTGGCCAAAATTATGAACCTCGGTTTCAGGCAAATAGTTTTTCACGGTTGTCTCACTGAAGCAACACCATTAGGAGGAGGCACCACTCCACTCCCGGAGACATGGCTGGCTGAGCTGCTCTTTCTTTGCTCTTCCTCATTGCCATTTTTGATAGCACAAGTCTAGTCCTCTCAGCAGCACCCTCTCCTTCTCCCCCGTTGCCATTTGTGCCAGAACTTTCAACTGAGCCTTCCTTGTGCACCCTCTCCCTGATATCACATCCTGCTCAGGAGCGGCCCAGAAACTGCAGCAGCCTCCGAGTGGAGATGTGCCCACAGGGCACGATTTTCAAAAGTGTTCAGTGTTGGCCTAAGTCTGCTCCCATCAGGGGTGAAAGTAAAATGCAGCTCTTACCGGTACGGGGCTGCTCCGGCCCCCCCAGAAGGGCGTGGCCTCGGGCGGAAGGGGCGGGGCTGGGCTGGGGTCAGCATCCCCCAGCCAGCCCATCTGCCCTTTTTGCGCCCCCCCATCAGCAGCCCTGCTGGATCATCACTGCCCCTTTTGTGCCCCCACCATTGGCAGCCCTGCTGGAAGGGACCCGGCAGGGCAGCTCATCGGGGGCGCAAAAGGGGCAGCGACGTTAAAGCGTAAAGTCAGCGGTACGAGCCGGTATTGGCGGCTACCTTTTACCGGTATGCCATACCGGCCCATATCCCCTTACTTTCACCCCGGCTCCCACTGATGTTAAAACTCTAGACGTCAATGGGAGCATAGATTCATAGATATAATGGTCCCTTCTGACCTTAATGATAGTCTAATCTGACCTGCTGCACAACGCAGGCCACAGAATCTCACCCACCCTCTCCTGCAATAAACCTCTCACCTATGTCTGAGCTACTGAAGTCCTCAAATCGTGGTTTAAAGACTTCAAGGTGCAGAGAATCCTCCAGCAAGTGACCCGTGCCCCATGCTACAGAGGAAGGCAAAAAACCCCCAGGGCCTCTTCCAATCTGTCCTGGAGGAAAATTCCTTCCCGACCTCAAATATGGCAATCAGCTGAACCCTGAGCATGTGGGCAAGACTCACCAGCCAGACACCCAAGAAAGAATTCTCTGTTGTAACTCAGATCCCACCCCATCTAACATCCCATCACAGGCCATTGGGCCTATTTACCATGAATAGTTAAAGATCAATGAATTGCCAAAATCATGTTATCCCATCATACCATCTCCTCCATAAACTTATCGAGTTTAATCTTGAAGCCAGATAGGTCTTTTGCCCCCACTGCTTCCATTGGAAGGCTATTCACTCCTCTGATGTTTAGAATCCTTTGTTTAATTTCAAGTCTAAACTTCCCGATGGCCAGTTTATATCCATTTGTTCTTGTGTCCACATTGGTACTGAGCTTAAATAATTCCTCTCCCTCTCTGGATTTATCCCTCTGACATATTTAGAGAGAGCAATCATATCTACCCTCAACCTTCTTTTGGTTAGGCTAAACAAGCCAAGCTCCTTGAGTCTCCTTTCATAAAACAGGTTTTCCATTCCTCGGATCACCCTAGTAGCCCTTCTCTATACCTTTCCAGTTTGAATTCATCCTTCTTAAACATGGGAGACCAGAACTGCACACAATATTCCAGATGAGGTCTCACCAGTGCCTTGTATAATGGTACTAACACCTCCTTATCTCTACTGGAAATACCTTGCCTGATGCATCCCAAGACCACATTAGCTTTTTTCACGGCCATATCACATTGGCGGCTCATAGTCATCCTGTGGTCAACCAATACTCCAAGGTCCTTCTCCTCCTCCGTTACTTCTAATTGATGCGTCCCCAGCTTATAACTAAAATTCTTGTTATTAATCCCTAAATGCATGACCTTACACTTCTCACTATTAAATTTCATCCTATTACTATTACTCTAGTTTACAAGGTCATCCAGATCCTCCTGTATGATATCCCGGTCCTTTTCTAAATTGGCAATACCTCCCAGCTTTGTATCATCTGCAAACTTTATTAGCACACTCCCACTTTTTGTGCCGAGGTCAGTAATAAAAAGATTAAATAAGATTGGTCCCAAAACCGATCCTTGAGGAACTTCACTGGTAACCTCCCTCCAGCCTGACAGTTCACTTTTCAGGATGACCTGCTGTAGTCTCCCTTTTAACCAATTCCTTATTCACCTTTCAATTTTCATATTGATCCCCATCTTTTCCAATTTAACTAATAATTCCCCATGTGGCACCATATCAAACGCCTTACTGAAAGCTAGGTAAATTAGATCCACTACATTTCCTTTGTCTAAAAAATCTGTTACTTTCTCAAAGAAGGAGATCAGGTTGGTTTGGCACGATCTACCTTTTTGTAAAACCATGTTGTATTTTGTCCCATTTACCACTGACCTCAATGTCCTTAACTACTTTCTCCTTCAAAATTTTTTCCAAGACCTTGCATACTACAGATGTCAAACTAACAGGCCTGTAGTTACCCAGATCACTTTTTTTTCCTTTCTTAAAAATAGGAACTATGTTAGCAATTCTCCAGTCATATGGTACAACCCCTGAGTTTACAGATTCATTAAGCAGAGCGAGACCAATCCTGAGTGCCTCTGAAAATCCCATTATTATTTTCAATCTCTATTTTCAGAGGAAGATTTTGTCATTAGCAACAAATTTTGCTTGAACAAGACTGAAATGAATGTCCTCAAGTACACTTATTATCTTAACCCGCTAGGTAACCAGCATGTGAAAGAGAGCTTTCAGCACAAGGTCCTTAAATGTTGCAGGTTGCATTAATTCAATTTCAAAAAAGAACTAGATAAATTCATGGAGGATGGTCTATCAATGGCTATTCGACAGGCTGGGCAGGGATGGGTGATGGGGGATGGATCACTGGATGATTGCCTGTTCTGTTCATTCCCTCTGGGCACCTGGCATTGGCCCCTGTTGGAAGACAGGATACTGGGCTAGATGGACCTTGGGTCTGGCCCAGTGTGGCTGTTCTTATGTTATGTTCTAAAAAATGAAGAAAAAAGTAATTCTTTGCTGAATATCAGTAATTTCCAAAGTATTGTAATAGAAAATGGAAATTACAACCTTTAACGATATCTAGGGATTTTTATACATCTCTGTAACCAAACACAGAGGTTTTCTCTGTAGTGCTTCTTCATCAAGGGTCTGGCGTCAATAGTATTTACTAACGAAATTCAGCAAGTAAAGTCACGTCTGTTAGGTTCTGCTTTCTGATTTTAGGAGATTGCAGAGTTCTTGATATTTATTACAAACATTTTGCTGCAATAAACGATTGAGTATAATACATGTGTCTGTATCATTTATTGTTCTATCCATGCTGGCTTGTAATTCAGCTTTGGCAGAATACATTTGCTACTGATTCAGCATTTGACTGAAGATAGCAATTACACAAGCCATACACTCCTCACACCAGGTGTCTGATGTAGTGGTAAAAGGGAAGTACCTCATAAAGGTGGGTTTGATTTTCCAGAACCCTGAGAGCACAGTTTCCTGCTCTTACTACTGTCTAATCAACACCCTCACCGAGGGCCTGCTCCAGCACCCACTGATGTCAATGGAAATTCTCCCATTGAGCACTGAATTGGGCCTCGAGCGTTTACCCAGGCAAACCCCTCATTTAAGTCAATGGGATTTGTGATGGAGTAAAAACTGAGTAAGACCCACGGGATTTTGCACTGAAAGAGGGAAAAAAATCACTTCTATAAACCTAACGTCCTCTCACCTGCTAAATGCTGACCAGTCTCCACAGCTGTCCTGCCCCTAGCCTGCACACTTACCCTAGTGGAGAGACACTAGAGAGGGAGAAAAACCATCCCCACCTGCCACCACAGGCACCTTTTCCTCCTGGAGGAAGAAGAGATAAAAGTTCGTTGCCTAGCTCCCTACTCCTTCAGGATAAGTGTTGATCTCACTGCTGAGGAGAGTGGAAGCACCAGCATGATGCAAGGAGCCTTGCACAGGTTTCCTGCAGTGAGCCAAATTTCACCCATGAAGCAGCTTCCAGTTCTTGTGCAGTGTTCTGGTTTGTGCAATCCAAGCCAGAAGTCTGCAGGGATGGGTAGCTGACATCTGTTAAAAGCTGTTAAAAGTTGCAGCTGCTCCTTCTTAGCATATGTTTAATGACAGCTAATCAGTCTGAGGTCTTTCCAAGAGCCTGATCTTATCTGATTGGGGAAGACAGCTCCTTTTGCTTTGAAGCAAGAGAATTATTACACCAGAAAGGGATCCGGTTGGTCAGCGGGCAGCAGAGCAGTTGAGAAACCTATAGCATCCTGGGGATGCAAGAAAAGAGCATGCATTCCTAAAGCCTAAGGAGAGTAGCCCTTCCTGTATAAGATACAGCAATGAAGGAATTGTATAAGTGGAGGTTTTATAAGGTGCTCTTGAGGGATACACTGCTTTCCAGGGAGCCACCCCTGAGAATGGATACCAGGACGGTGAAACACAAAGGCATGGGCTCATAGAAATGGGAATGCTTCACAAACCACACTGCACAGGCACAGCCTTGGAGGAAAGGGGTTTGGAACAAAACCCTGCTTGTAAACTGCTGAGCTATCTCCTAGGCTTGCTACCAATAGGCACCTAGAAACGTAACAGACTGAAAAAGGCAGCAAGCCTATAGTCTCTGTAGTAAGAGCAATGCAGGAACGAACTGGGTTCCTTCTGTGATGGGACCCGCCCGGGACTGTGGGACCACTGTGCACCCTGAACTCTCCAGCCTGGGCTGTCTCTCACAATGCTTTGCTAGTGACCATCAGCAACCCCTCCAGGTGCTGTGATCACTAGCCCCACACCCAGCTAGATTGCATGAATGCTCCCAGAGACACTCATGAATCACACAGAGAAAGGCACCAGCCCAAACCCCCCAGCTCCCAGCACTGTACCTCAGAATATACCGTCTTGCACTGCTCAAGATGAGCAATGCAGATTTATTAATTGGTTCACCACTTCATCAATGGAAAGTGTACATACACCAGCCTGTGTCAAACCCGAGCAGGTTTGCCACACACTTCATACCAACTCACTGGTAAAAATAACAGTAAAACAAATGTATTGACTATAAAAGGTAGTTTTTAAGTGATATCGAGTGATAGGCAAAAAGTCAGAGTTATTTACCAAAAGAAATAAAATATAAGCACACAGTCTAAACTCTCAACCCTATTAGACTGGGCAACAACAAGATTAAGCAGTTTTTCTCACCCCACTGGATATTGCAGTCCTTAGTATACAGATTTCACCCTTGAAATATGGGCCAATCTCCTTGATTGGAGTCTTGTCTTCTTCTCAGTGTCTTAGTTGCTTGAAGCATAGGAGAAGGGGCCAAGCATATGGCCACTCTATCTGTTTTATACCCTTAGTCCATGTACTTGGAAAAAACAAGTCCAGGCATGTCTGGGGCAATGCTGAGTCTCCCCACAAGGTTGAGCAATTCCCCTGGTGTGGCCTCATGTAGGTGAGTCATTGCATTATAGCTCCCTTGCTGGACAATGGCTGGTGATGGGTTGTTTGACACCCCGCCTGGGCGTTGGTTACTTTCGTTGCCTTTGCCTCTGGGGAGCTAATAGCTGGCTGATTCCCCAATTTACAGCATGTTTTAGTGACCACCATACAACACAATTCTAATAACTTCATATGCATGAATGATACACATACATGGGTAGAGAAATGACTTTCAGCAGTTCATACGCTTTCCCCTGATACATATAAAGCATGCCTTGTAAGGTAAGATCGGGATTATATAAAAATGAGGAACATGGGTTCCAGGATGCTCCCACAACATATAGAATGTCACGCCTTCCATCAGCTGTGTTCTCTCCACAATACCTGCTAGGTGACAAGAATAACAAGTCATAATCCACATGTGGGCATTGAGTCGCCTAACTCTGCACAGTTGCACACCGTACACAAGCAGTGACTAGGAACTATGCAATCCACCTCACATAAAGAACACCCAGAAAGAGGCTCAAGATTATGACCAGGATGGACACCACTGAGAAGAACTGACAGTTTTCTCATCCAATCGTGAAGACTCCAGAGAATACAAACAATAAGTGGCCTGGGATTCACATATGGATAGATTTTAAAACCAGTAGGGACCATCTAGTCTGGACCCCTGCCTAGCGCAGGCCAGAGGATTTCACCCAGTGTTTCCTACATCAAATCCACAGCTTCTGGATAAGCTAGAGTAGCTCTTCTAGATCAATGTTAACTTATAAGCGGCAAAGATTCTTATCTGACCTTATCTGTCAAATCGACCGAGTTGAAGGAGGAGTCAGTGGCAGAGGTGGGAGAATGCAGGAGTTCCTTCTATCATGCTAAATCCACTGATTCCTGTGCCTCTCACACTGCTGAATGGCCTTCTTTCATGGTCGCACTGGCTGCCTGGCAGAAGTGCCAGCACAGCGGCAGGCAGACAGCCAACTGCCTGAGTGGCATCCCTGTCACAGCTATGAGTTAATTGGGAGATTCAGGGCCTTGGACTTCAAAGGCCCCAGTGGCCAGCCCTAGGCTACTCAAGGAGACAACCAATACCCCAGTGTATTTACGACATGTCACGGTTGCAAACTTTCAACCCTAGCTAGTGGTTTGTTCAGACAGACACCTCTTGTTCAGACATTAAGCTCTGCTTCAACTACTGCAGTATCCTCTTTTCTGGCCTCCCAAAAGCAGACACTTTCTCCTGTTACAAAATGCGGTCACTCACGTCATCCTCCTTGCCAGCTGAATTGGTCACACCACTCTTCTCTTTGAATCCATCCACTGGCTCCCCATTGTCCCCACAGGTCCCCAAAGCATGGTACGGCCCCTCCTTAGCTCACCTGCAAGGCTCCTTCTCTGTCCACATTGAACTCTCTCTCAAAGCCCCACTTCTGCCAGACTGCTTACAGTGCGCTGAGTTGACTTATACATACATTGCTTATTGTCTCTGGTTCTTAAAGGGGTCTGAAAAATGAGTGGGGTATCTCACCACTCCCTCATCCTCCGCCCAACAATTAATTCAGCCCTTAACCCTCAAATCAATCCCCCCAAGTCCAGTATCAATTCTATCCCCCACCTGTTCTGCCTCCCCTCTGCTCCTTCTGCAGCACCTGGGGTACTTTGCCCCACTATCCCAGGCCTGGAGGGGGCTGCAGTGCAGTCCCCTCTCCCACCCCTTCCCAGGTCACATGTTTCAGGGAGGGAAAGGGAGGAGCCAAGGAGCCATCCTGTTGCTCACGGAGTTTGGGGTGGGGGAAATGGACAGGAGCAAGCAGAGATGCCTTGAGCTTCCTGCAGCAGTCTGATTGGTTTTTCTTCCCCAGGAGGCATGCAAGTGAGGGCAGCAGCCAATCGTAGGGTTTTTTCTCCCAATGCAGTACAAAAAACATGCACCCCTCAGGGACCCACTTCACTATTTTGAAATTTTACTTCCCAGTAGGGCTGCCACCTCTGAGACGTCCAGGATGATCCTGAGCCCCCAAAACTGGCCAGCTGGCTGTGCGTGCTGAGCATCCGTACAGATTCCCCAGGGATGACTCTGGGAAACCCTGGACACGTGGCAGCTTACTTCCCGGCTCAATTTAAGCACTGATTGTTCCCTTCCCCTAAACTGTGGCAACCAGTCAGTCCTTAAATTGTGAACTCCTCGGAGCAGGGCCCCATCCCTTCCTGAATGTCTGGGAAGTGCTTCGCATACAGCAGGCATTGTTGTTTATTATTTATTTACAGTAATCACAATCTTTAAAGCTGTGCGACTAACAGGGCTAGAAACAGACTTTTCCACACATCGTAAATATTGAGATTAGCCTTGACATTTCTCGAATCCCCAAACTCAGGAAAGATCAATGACCATGGGTTTCACAGATCCCAGGGGCCAGTTCTGTCTACTAGGCTAGCTGCTTATGCCTTTCCATTAAACCAGAGCAATGTCCTTTATGTCACTTATATGGAAAGCAACAAGATCTGTTCTCCCCCGTCTGCCCGCCATACTAGCTGAGGTGGTTTTCTGATTCTATCAAGAAGAACAGCTTTTTGTAAAACAGAGCGCTGCTATTTTTGTAGAATGCTATTGTAAGCATATCTATCTTTTGTTTGTTTATTCCCTTCAGGACAGAGCTGTGCCTTATGTCTCAATTACCTTTTCTTCTGCTGCAGAGATTATTCGATTTGGAGTTTCAAGGGACGGTGAAAATACCAGCAATCTAGACAGAAAACCAATATCTCAGGAGCCAACAATTTGCTGGGCATATCTTATAGCACTTAAACAACTCAAGTCTTGCAGCTTAATGACTTTAATGGTATAGTTATTAGACAAGTATGGAAAAGAAAAGAAAATGACATGAATGTTTAATGAGGACACTACTAGAAGCCACATGTAAATGCTGAACTCTCTTTTCTGCTCAGGAAATACAAAGTGGCTTTAACCACTTCATCAATATATGATGAGCAGGTTTGATACATATTATTGCATTTCCTAGAATCAGAAGGATCTGTTCAAGAGAAAGTCTACATAAATTATGTCAACTTCATCCATTACTTTTTTGATATGTTCAAAGAATTCTAATAGATTAGTGAGACATGATTTTCCTTTCCAAAATCCATGCTCGTTACACCTTTTCATTCTGGTCTGGAACAACTTACCATACGTAGTGGTGGATTCTCAATCACTGTCAATTTTTAAAGAGATGGGCTGTTTTTTCTAAAAGTTCTGCTCTAGAAATTACTTTGGGGAAGTTCTATGGCCTGCGTTATACAGGAAGCCAGATCAGATGACCACAATGGTCCCTTTTGGCCTTCGAATCTATAAGACATTAGGTTAATATCAAATGGAAAAGTACAGTACACGTATTCATCAAAACAGTATGTCTAGCACAAATTCCTTTATGACATAGTATTGCAATTAAATTTACCTGGCTATCTTTATTTCCAGCTTTTTTTTTTTAAGGGATTTTTTTCATTATACAAATGTACTGCAAAGAAAAGAAGCATAAATGTAGAGGAAATACCTGATTAGGCTAATGCAAATCAGCAGTAACTCTGCTGAAATAAATCGTGTAAAACTGAGCCATGGAATACGATGACCGCATGTGCACAGGATAGTTTCTTTCTGCATGCTTATCTTGGCCAAGCTGAACAAGCTTAAAAACAATCATTCCGAAGCAGAAGATGGAGGGCAAGTGCTCCAGCATCCTAAACCAGCATGGTTCTATTGACTTCAGCAGCGCAACACAGACTCACCCAAGCTGAGACTTAGCACAACCAGTGAATTAACTTCTAAGTTTGCTCACCATCTTAGTGATGAAGGCAGACAGCAGTCCTTTTGCAAAGGCCTGTTTATACTAGCTATGGGACAGAGAATTTATACCTGCTCGTTGCAAGTCTGTGTCTGAGCACACCTGTTCCTGCTCTTCAGGGAGGTTACAATTAGTTATAAATGTTCTTAGGCTATACAGTGGCAGTTTATACAGCAAAAACGTTGTATATTTGGCGACAAAAGCAACTTTCTCAACATGTTAAGTACAAGTGTATGTCCCTAAGACTTGAATTAAACATTTTGTCCATCTGGTTCACACATGGGCTAGTGTAATAGAGCTGTAGAAAGTTTGGGGTGAATACAAAAAAGGTCAGGTCATCTGGTGTCAGGTTAAATCAAGTGTGAATCCTGCTGCTGTTGGATTGACATCCCTGATGACTTCCGTAAGTGTTTCCTAAGCACCCAGCAGTTCCTATTTAGCCATCTAAATAAGTGCCCAGATTTGCAAAAGCTTTCAGCATCCAGCACTTCCTATTGAGAGCAATGGAAAATTCCTGTTCAGGACGTAAATTACAAGGGGAATATATTTCCACATCTGTGTTTTTGGTTTGCTTCTGGTTACTTATCTAAATTGAACACAGAGTTTTGAGGTTCACCTACCACCCTCTATGAGCAGCAAGTGGCAGTTAGAGCTTCAGAAGGCACAAAATTTAATGTTTTGTTTACTCAGGGACTATATAAAATCTACAACAATCTACAACCTATCCTGAAAAATGATCCCTCACTCTCACAGACCTTGGGAGACAGGCCAGTCCTCGCTTACAGACAGCCCTCCAACCTGAAGCAAATACTCACCAGCAACTACACACCACACCACAGAAACACTAACCCAGGAACCAATCCCTGTAACAAACCCCATTGCCTACTCTGTCCCCATATCTACTCTAGCGACACCATCAGAGGACCCAATCACATGAACCACACCATCAGGGGCTCGTTCACCTGCACATCTACTAATGTGATATATGCTATCATGTGCCAGCAATGCCCCTCTGCCATGTACATTGGCCAAACTGGACAGTCTCTATGTAAAAGAATAAATGGACATAAATCAGACATCAGCAATGGTAACATACAAAAGCCAGTAGGAGAACACTTCAATCTTCCCGGACTTTCTATAACAGATTTAAAAATAGCAATCCTTTAACAAAAAAACCTTCAAAAACAGACTTAAAAGAGAACCTGCAGAGCTACAATTCATTTGCAAATTTAACACCATTAATTTGGGCTTGAATAGGGACTGGGAGTGGCTGGCTCACTGCAAAAGCAACTTTCCCTCTCTTGGTATCGAGGCCTCCTCATCAATTATTGGAAGTGGACCACATCCACCCTGACTGAATCTGCCCTGTCAACACTGGTTCTTCACTTGTGAGGTAACGCCCTTCTCTTCATGTGTCAGTATAATAATACCTGCATCTGTAATTTTCACTCCATGCATCTGAAGAAGTGGGTTGTTTACCCACGAAAGCTTATGCCCAAATAATGCCACCGGACTCCTTGTTGTTTTTGTATATAAAATAAATGTCTCTATTGTCAAATGAACTGTGTCAAATAACCTTCAACTAAACTTTCAGACACTACAGTCCACGGTCAGGAAATGAGTGTATCAGTATTTCATTATAATATCCAAACTTTTCACAGAAGAACAAAAGCATACTACTCTTGATACTCATCATGGTGGTGACAAGTGGTGCAGACCGCCATGTAGAGAATCTTGGGATCTACTTAGCCAGAGTAAATCGGCCTAGCTCCATTGAAATCAATGGAGCTCGGTTGATTTACACCAGCTGAGGGTCTGACCTGTGGTGGTTAGTAGCAGTTATGAAGAATCATTCTAGAAGTCAGAAGAGCAAATGGCCAAAGCTAATGTCAAATTCAGAATACATAGAAACAAAGTAAACCGCAGGATGACACTTAACATGGCTGGAGGAAGGGGAATAGATGGCTCATGGGCCTGGCCATGGGGAGCAGTGCCTCACGTCAGCAGGTCAAATCCAGTCCACATAACAAAAAATCATTTTGCAGTCCATATGAAATGAGTTGGTGGATATCAGAGCTATAGACTCCTCAGTACGTAGAACTAGTATTTGGCTATACCATTATGCTAGTTGGCAAATTTGATTCACACATCCCTTGTGGAAATACTGATAATAAACCATATCCTTCATCCAGATTTCTGCTTCTGGAAGTCAGGTTTTTAACTGATACTGAATAGCACAAACCTCATGCACCCAGACTAGACATGTGGCTTCTGGGAAGTTCAGTGCATGTGATAGGGAAAATGTCTAGTTTCAGAAATAACACTTAAAAAAAAAAAAAAAGCATACCTGCATGACTCATTTATTAACTACAAGTAGAGGGACTCTGTGGCCAAGGTACTAATGTTAAGTTTCTCCCCATATTAACATCTTAAAGCTGATTGCTATCCAAGAAACTACCCATTATAATATGTAATTTAATCTCCCTCCTCCACCCAAAAATGATGTATTAAAGCATGAAAAGTAGCGACATACTGGGCCTACAAACAAACAAACAGCAGAAATAATCACAAACAGAATCATTTTGAAAATACTAATCAATTCAAGAATGCTAAGAAAACATTCAAGTATCCTTCAATCCAGTGAGAGAGCAGGAATGTGATACACTTACAGGCCCAAAACTACCCTCTTTGTTCCCCACTTATGCAAATGTCTTGTATTCTGTGTGGTTGAATGGGTCTGATTTGCAAACTGTCTCTAATCATGTCCTGGGTTGATAAACTCTATGCATGTAGGTAAGGGAGTTCCTGTTTTATAACCACTTCAGCCTCAAGCTCTAGTCAATTCTACCAGGCACACTGATGGAAAAGCTTTGTGTTGGCTAACATTTCTCATGCTTGATTCTGCCCTCGGGTAATTTTTTTTTTATGGAAGTCTGAACTAAAGCAGTTTAGTTACTTTTGCCTGTGAGAACAGTGAATAAAATGCAATTCCTGTTATCAAAAATGAACGGAACCTTCTTTGAACAGCCTCCAGCCAAAATAGTTGGCACTTGGAAGGTGAAATTTGGCCTGGAAGAAGCCTGCTTTGAGAAATAGGGTCTTTCATTGTTCTGGAGGGAATTGGTTTTGGTAACGTTGCAAGCCTTTGATAGTCAGACACAGAGCATGTGCAGTAGATTTATGGTCACTAAACTTGTTACGGGTTTGCTCCATGTGCCGGCAGGGCATGCCTTAACTCCAGATTGAAAAATCCGTAAGCCACAACAGCTGTAGTGTAAAGATGTAAAAGATGTGACAGGGTTTGAGGAAGGCCTCCTGTATGCTTGCTTTGTAAGGTGCGTTGGAGGGATGCTAGTTCTAAGGCAATTTATGAGCTCCTGGTGATTTCCCCAGCTGCTGAGCTCCTCTGAGACCTAGCCAAGCAAACTGCCCAGGAGTAACTTTGTTCATGTGTGTACTCCCATTGCACAGGAGTAGGGCACTAGTGAAGTAATTCAGGAGTACTGAATGTAAACCTGTTACTGTATTTGCATAATGTTGCGAGCCAGCAAAGCTTCACAGTCATGGAAAGTGAAGTTCTCTTTTATGATTTTCCCTTTTTCCCCCTCTTAAAAATATCACTTCACCACTCTGCCTCTGTTATGCCCTTTCACCCTTTGCCAGTCTATTTGACCTGTCAATTCTTCAGGGCAGGGGGTGTCCCTTACTATGTGTATGTGCAGTGTGGCTCTGATGTAGAAGGGTGCTACTGCAATGAATAATGATATATTTAGTATATTCCATGGGAAAAACTACGTGAACAGAACACTTAGGTTGCATGATTAAGCATCCAAAAGTCAGGACCTGGCAGTTAATGATGTCCATGAAACTTTACCTCATCCCTCTTGTGCAGCGTGAGCATTCGGTTCTCAATTGCCTAATCAAAACTTATTTCAGAAATGCAAACAGTGCTGCCAACCCCAAGCATTCACCAATCAAAAGGCGGGCCCTCCCCAAAATCATGAGACGGCTTTAAAATCATGAGACTTGGGTTCCTTTTGCCAGGGCCAGTGCACATTTTTAAAAATGGAAATGTCTTCTCACTGGAAAATGTGGTTTAATCAAACTCAATATTTCCCATAGGAAAATGTGAAATTTTTCACAGAAACCAAATTTTTCTATCAGGTGATTCAACACCAAAAAATGGGTTTCAAAAGGTTAGATCATTTAGTTTCAGTCAAAAAAGTTGAGTTTTCTACATCAACATGTCTGAAACAAAACTTTTCAGAGGTTTTTGTTTCATTTAAATTTTCACTATTTGGACTTTTTGTTCTGATTTTTGGAATAGATAGTAATTTTGAAATGTCACAATTTGCCATGAAAGGACTATTCCTTTTTTCTGCTTTTTATTTGCCTTCTGTTTTTTGAGTCTATTTTCGAGATCTTTTCTGCAACTCTGAGGGCTAGAAAACATACTTCTTTTTTTAAAATGAAAGCTGAGATTTTCATGTATTCACATAATTCCAGCAACTAAGTCTTCAAGAATGATACCAAGTATCACAAGACTCATGATAAAAATGATCAGAGTTGACAACAGTGCAATATATTTCTCAAATATTACAATTTGAAAAAGGGTGCATGAAATCACATTTGGCCCCAAACACCCTAAACAATTCCTGTCCCCCCACTTAGAAATAGATTGTGAACTGTCCTTGCCTGGGTGTGCCGGAGGATTGGAGTCTCTTTGCATGGCCTCAAAAGGGCAATACATAAGAGCAGTCCCTTGACAAGAAGCAGGGGAAAGAGTGTAGAGGAGGCAGGACCAGCATTTTGGCCCATAGAATGGGCTTGGTACAACAGAAGGAACAATCTGTGCTCTGCTAACGGGTCCCTGTGCATGCTGAGAAGCCCTGAAAGACCCTGTGCTGCCTGAGCTACTCTATCCTTTCGCTGTTCTATAGGAGAGCCTGGAAGCCACAAGCAGGTAGCGACCCCGCTGTGCTAGATACGGTACAGACATAAAGTAACAGACAGCCTCTGCCCTAAAGAACTTACAACCTCAAATCTTAGTGTTGCACCAGGGACAGCAGGAGGGCAAAAGGTTGCATGCAAATCACACCACATAGCCCTGAGGTCAAGATTTCAAAAATAGGAGCCTAAAGTTAGGCTCCGAAATTCACAGGAAGGCACCTAAATAAGGTGCCAGATTTCAAAAGTGCAGAGCACCCAGCAGCTCCGATGAGCTTCATCTGGGTGTGGAAGTGCTCAGCATTTTTCAAAATGGGGCCCTTTATTTGGGCACCTAAATAAAGATTTAGGAGCCTAACTTTAAGTACCATTTTAGACAATCAGCTTCAGTGTGTTCATCCTTCAGCTGTTTAACAGCTATCCATATCCCTCATCACTTTCTTAATCACTTCTCAGAGGGGTAGCCGTGTTAATCTGGATCTGTAAAAGCAGCAAAGAGTCCTGTGGCACCTGATAGACTAACAGACGTATTGGAGCATGAGCTTTCGTGGGTGAATACCCACTTCATCGGCTGCATCATGCTGTTAGTCTATCAGGTGCCACAGGACTCTTTGCCGCTTTGAATAATTTCTGTTGCTGCTCTCTCAACTCCTTCCACTTTGCCAACAATTTTTCTGGTCTGGAGGTGCTCAGCCCTGCAGGCAGTACTAGAGCAGCAAGCGCATCACTGATGTACAGTCCGATACCTCCCCAAATCATTACCTAATGTCTCTGCACATAGCTAAAACCTGATTTTTTTTTGGCAGGGAGGGCACATCACATGTCAGGACAGAATCAGACAAACTTTTTTGCTCAGCCTTTGAGAGCACATTAAAACTCGTCCATCAGTCAGAGCACCAACCCAACTCTGATGCCCCAAAAGCATCTCTTGTATTTGATTTACATTGGGAGTGTGACTTAATATTATCACCTGTGTTTGTAAACAATTGGCTCATCAGTATTCCAGTGTTTCCAGCTCTCACAAATTGAACGCGAGCGTCTCAGTGTTTGGTTGTGGGTTTTTTTCCCTTCTTCTTAAAGCACCTGGATTCGTGAGAGAAATTTGGCTTTCATTAAAAATAAAAGGGGAAGTTTGTATCCTTGTGGTTGAAAATGTGAGGCTACAAATGGATGAAAAACCCAAAAACAAATCAAAAGTACACAAGATGTATAGGGTTTTTTTAAAAACAAATCTCATTATTTTAAAACTGATCTCATGAGTTTTTGGTGCCTGACTCAATTTTTGAATACTGGGGGTTGGCAATACGGGTTTTCAACACCCACGGGCATAATAACAAGGGGGCAGAGGGGACAAGGGGAACTCATGAGGAAATAAAAAGATACTGATCAGCAGTAAAGAGCAGATTTAAGGCCCAGTCTCACAAGACTTTGGGCATCTACTCTGAGGTCCTTAGTGCCCTCAGCTCCCACCAAAATCCCCTCTACTGGCCTCTACAGTTCTTATGCTTTCTCTCTGCCCCCTGCCCAAGCCCCACAGAGACCACTGCTGCCCTGCGGCTGCAGAAACCCTGCAGAGTGACACCTCTGCAACACGCTAAAAGAGGGGAATTGAGGGGATGGAGGTGCTTGGCAAGAGAAGCTACACTGTTCCCCAGCCAGGCCCATTCCCCATTGAAACAGGGTAGCGCGGGGCTCTGTCCTTGACACCAAATCTCTGACAGTTCCCATGCCTCAGGCCAAGAAGGGGCATTTGCTTAGCTCTCCTGCCTACTTGGCAGCTGTGACAGGGGCAGACACTACTTCCCATACACAGCCATCAGAGAGGCACTCCCTCCCTGGGATCATTCCCTGCCACAGAGGGCACTGAGTCCCAGAATCTGCCTCTGTGGGGAAAGGACAGGGCTGTGTGCCCACAAAGACTGTCTGCAGCTGCTGCTGAGGGTTCCCCCTCACAAATGGAGTAGCAGAGTGTGGGTGTGAGAACAGCCAGACCATGGAGCTGTACACACACTCAGGGACAGTGCCGCACCAGGGTCAGGACATGGCCTGCTGTCATGTTAGAGCCCGAGGGCTTTGCTCACTTCTTACTCTGTGGATGAAACCATTGGGAGTTGGCTGAGTAAGGACTGAAAGGGAGTTGGGACCCAGGATATGGGGCATTGACTTCAGTGGGAGTAGCAGCTGTGCAGCCCCTCACTGGTGGTGTTTTACCCAGAACCATGGCTCTCATCCTCTAAGGGCCTGATTCTGCAAGGTACTGAGTTCAGTGGGAGCTGAGGGCTTTCAGGCTTGGTTGGTTGGGACCCTAAATCATCACTGTTATTTATTTGTACTGTGGTAGGGCCTAGGGGCCTTGCTCAGGGTCTGTCAATTCATGTCTTTACACCAAACACATAACAAAAAAAAAATTCTACAAATATGTTAGAAGCAAGAGGAAGGCTAAGGACAGAGTAGGCCTGTTACTCAATTGGGGGGGGAGGGGAGATAACAGAACACGTGGAAATGGCGGAAATGCGAAATGACTTTTTCATTTCAGTTTTCACCAAAAAGGTTGGCAACAATTGGATGTCTAACACAGTGAATGCCAATGAAAATAAGGTAGTATCAGAGGCTAAAATAGGGAAAGACCAAGTTAAAAATTACGTATACAAGTTAGATATCTTCAAGTCACCAGGGCCTGATGAAATACACCCTAGAATACTCAAGGAGCTGACTGAGGAGATATCTGAGCCATTAATGATTATCTTCAAAAAGTCATGGAAGACGGGAGAGATTCTGGATGACTGGAAAAGGGCAAATATAGTGCCGATGTATAAAAAGGGAAATAAGGACAACCCTGGGAATTACAGACTAGTCAGCTTAACTTCAGTACCCAGAAAGGTAATGGAGCAGATAATTAAGCAATCAATTTGCAAACACCTAGAAGATGATAAGGTGATAAGTAACAGTGAACATAGATTTGTCAAGAACAAATCATGTCAAACCAATCTAGTAGCTTTCCTTGACAGGGTAACAAGCCTTGTGGATGGGGGGGAAGTGGTAGATGTGATATATCTTGACTTAGGCTTTTGATACCGTCTCGCATGACTTTCCCATAAACAAACTAGGGAAATACAACCCAGAAGGAGCTACTATAAGGTGGGTGCACAACTGATTGGAAAACCATTCCCAGAGAATAGATATCAGTGGTTCACAGTGAAGCTGGAAGGACATATTGAGTTGGGTCCCACAGGGATCAGTTCTGGTTCTGTTCAATATCTTCATCAATGATTTAGATCAGGGTAGGCAACCTGCGGCACACGAGCTGATTTTCAGTGGCACTCACAGTGCCTGGGTCCTGGCCACCAGTCCGGGGGTCTCTGCATTTTAATTTAATTTTAAATGAAGCTTCTTAAACATTTTAAAAACCTTATTTACTTTACATACAACAATAATTTAGTTATATATTATAGACTTATAGAAAGAAACCTTCTAAAAATGTTAAAATGTATTACTGGCAGGCGAAACCTTAAATTAGAGTGAATAAATGAAGGCTCAGCACACCACTTCTGAAAGGCTGCCGACCCCCGATTTAGATAATGGCATAGAGAGTACACTTATAAAGTTTGCGGACGATACCAATCTGGGAGAGGTTGCAAGTGCTTTGGAGGATAGGATTAAAATTCAAAATGATCTGGACAAACTGGAGAAATGGTCTGAAGTAAATAGGATGAAATTCAATAAGGACAAATGCAAAGTACTTCACTTAGAAAGGAACCACCAGTTGCACACATACAAAATGGGAAATGACTGCCTAGGAAGGAGTACTGCGGAAAGGGATCTGGGGGTCATAGTGGATCACAAGCTAAGTATGAGTCAACAGTGTAACACTGTTGCAGAAAAAGCAAACATCATTCTGGGATGTATTAGGAGGAGTGTTGTAAGCAAAATGCAAGAAGTATTTCTTCCACTCTACTCTGTGCTGATTAGGCCTCAACTGGAATATTGTGCCCAGTACTGGGAGCCACATTTCAGGAAAGATGTGGAGAAATTGGAGAAAGTCCAGAGAAGAGCAACAAAAATGATTCAAGGTCTAGAAAACCTTGAAAATTGAAAATATGAGGGAAAATTGAAAAAAAATGGGTTTGTGTAGTCTGGAGAAGAGAAGACTGAGGGAGGCCATAAAAGTTTTCAAGAACATAAAAGGTTATTACAAGGAAGAGGGAGAAAAATTGTTCTCCTTAATCTCTGAGAATAGGACAAGAAGCAATGGGCTTAAACTGCAGCAAGGACAGTTTAGGTTGGACATTAGGAAAAATTTCCTAACTGTCATGATAGTTAAGCACTGGAATAAATTGCCTGTGGAGGTTGTAGAATCTCCTTCATTGGAGATTTTTGAGAGCAGGTTAGTTACACAAACATCTGTCAGGGATGGTCTAGATCAGTGGCTCTCAACCTTTCCAGACTGCTGTACACCTTTCAGGAATCCGATTTGTCTTTCATACACCCAAGTTTCTCCTGACTTAAAAACTACTTGTTTACAAAATCAGACATAAGAATACAAAAAAGCGTCACAGCACGCGATCACTGAAAAATTGCTGACTTTCTCATTTTTACTATATACTTCTAAAATAAATCACTTGAAATATAAATATTGTACTTACATTTCAGTGTATAGTATATAGAGCAGTATAAACAAGTCACTGTCTGTATGAAATTTTAGTTTTTTTACTGACTTTGCTAGTGCTTTTTATATAGCCTGTTGTAAAACTAGGCAAATATCTAGATGAGTTAATGTACCCCTGACAGACCTTTGCATAACCCCAGGGGTACACATAACCCTGGTTGAAAACCACCAGTCTAGATAATACCTAGTCCTGCCCTGAGAGCAGGGGACTGAACTAGATGACCTCTCAAGGTCCCTTCAAGTCCTACAATTTTATGATTCTATGAAATAGGCAATCCCTTGCCCAGAAGAGCTTCTCCACATCTTTTCTCCACAGCTTGCTGACTGGGAATGAGATGGGCCTTATACTTCCTGGGGTCTGTTCCCTGGTTTTTGATGGCTCCATGATAACTGCTGGTCTTTATTATTCTGGTATTCTTGAGATTGAGGCTTGAGGATAGAAAGTTGGGGAGCCAGGCTCCACGGAAGTAGAAACACATTGTAAAATCATGCAAAAAAGGACAGACACATTAATGGAGATAGCTAAGAGTCGGCTGCCATTCAGTTACATTACTGTACATTACTGTATATTATATAGATATATATATATAAATAAATTAAATTGATGTTTGTTGCAACTTCCACTACAGAGAGATGCTGTGATACTAATGAAATTTCAAAAGACAGCAACAAAAATCCTGTAGTTTGGAGTGGGCGGCAATATACTCAGAAAAATAAATTCCTCAGCTCCAGTCACCTTTGTGTTTTTAGACATGCTAGAGCCTACTCATTCCCTTATAAATAACTGGGGGAGAAACTGGCAGTAGCATCACCCACCAGAAAGATGGATCTTACCAAAGTCTACCTACTGACTGTGCCCCCAGAAAATAAATGTGGGTGAGGATCCAGTGTGTCCAAAAGCACACTTCATTTTTTGTTGCTTGTGAGTGCTTTTTAGGGGGAAGGTAGCAAGAGAAACCTAACCCCGGGCATTAGGAAGCCAAACAGCTGTGTGCAGGAGAGGGGGGGGACGGAGCTCGTTAAGGTATCATCCCCACCTGAAGAGCTGACATCATGAGCCGGATGTTCAGCTGTGTCCAGAAAACACTGAGCACAGCTGAGGGTGGGATGAGACATAAAGGAGCCCTTGTGCATTCCCAAATCTTGGGGCCAGATCTGCCCCAGTCCAGTCTCCAGCTGGGTAAAGCAGCCTAAAGTCCACTGGCTGCCTCCAGCTTCCTCTGTGGGTTCCCGCATTACTCCCTCTTGTGGGTATTTCATGGTGGAGGAGGGGCTGGCAGAGGGCAATCAGAGCCGACTCTGCTGCTTACAGTCTTATGAGGCAGAGTGAGACACCCCCCGACCCCAAGTTTTAATACTTCACAGACTGGGGGGAGGGGATAGAGGTCAAAAAAGGGGAAGAGGGAGGCACCAGAGAAAGGGGGAATCTTAGAGGATGGGGCTAGAGGAACCCTGGTGGTTAAGGACCAAGGAGAAGAAGAAAGATAAGAGACCCTGTAGGGAAAGCCCATGGGGAGAAGAGAGACACTTGAGACAGATGCCCCAGTTGAGATGTGGTAATGGGGGAACCCCCAGAGGCCAGGGCACAGAGACACCAGAAAGATGCCCTGGGGAATGCAGAGCTCAGAGGGAGGGCGAAATACACACACCATAAGGCTAACAGCCATGCCAAAAGCTGAACACTTCTCCAGTGCACTGTGAGGAAAGCGCAGTCATTAGGCTGCTAATCCAAATGGCAGCATGTGTCCCCTCTGCCTGCCTAAGCGCATCCCCTACTTGCACTGCTAACCTGTCATACACTCCAAGCAGTGCAGCGGGGCACAGGAATTGTGCTCTGGGGAAGGAGCAGCTGAACTCAGAATTATACTCCCCAGCTAGATGGAAGCAGTGTTGTCTGCACACAAGTATGGTGGCATATCACCAGCATCCACTGTAGCTAGTTTCCATTTCAGGTTTTGGGGCCCCATTCTCTGAGGCGCTGTGCACCTGCAGCTGCCAATGACTTGAAGCTGGACTTGTGGGTGCTCAGCACTTTGGAAAATCACAACCTATCCGTTCTTCTTAAGAGCGTGATCCATCTAAAAGCCTGATCCAGAGTCAACTGGAGTCTTTCCGCTGACCTCACTGTGGCTCAGACCCCACGCTCCCTTTTCCCATCTCTGTAAGCTCTTCCTGGGGCGGCGGGAACAGTCAGTGGATGGTGTAGTTCTCATAGAATCATAGAATATCAGGGTTGGAAGGGACCTCAGGAGGTCATCTAGTCCAACCCCCTGATCAAAGCAGGACCAACCCCAACTAAATCATCCCAGCCAGGGCTTTGTCAAGCTGGGCCTTAAAAACCTCTAAGAATGCAGATTCCACCACCTCCCTAGGGAACCCATTCCAGTGCTTCACCACCCTCCTAGTGAAATAGTTTTTTCTAATAGCCAACCTAGACCTCCCCCACTGCAACTTGAGACCATTGCTCCTTGTTCTGTCATCTGCCACCACTGAGAACAGCCTAGCTCCATCTTCTTTGGAACCCCCCTTCAGGTAGTTGAAGGCTGCTATCAAATCCTCTCTCACTCTTCTCTTCTGCAGACTAAATAACCCCAGTTCCCTCAGCCTCTCCTCCTAAGTCATATGCCCCAGCCCCCTAATCATTTCTGTTACCCTCTGCTGGACTCGCTCCGATTTGTCCACATCCTTTCTGTAGTGGGGGTCCCAAAACTGCACCCAACACTCCAGGTGTGGCCTCACCAGTGCCGCATAGAGGGGAATAATCACTTCCCTTGATCTGCTGGCAATGTTCCTACTAATGCAGCCCAATATGCCGTTGGCCTTCTTGGCAACAAGCGCACACTGTTGATTCATATCCAGCTTCTCGTCCACTGTAATCCCCAGGTCTTTTTCTGCAGAACTGCTGCTTAGCCAGTCCGGACAGTAATAACAGAGGACAAATAGATGCTGTTGAATTCCACTGATGCAAATATGGAGGAATTTCCCTTTGCTTTTTGCTCTCCTCTTTCAGTACAGGCACCACTCTGCTGCCATTCATCAGTGGGTGCAGGAGATCTATCATCTGAAGAAACAGAGCCAAGTATTTGATTTGGATGCATGATTAAATTGGCAATATCTACTCCGTCCCCGTCCCCCCCGCACACCCTTCACTTACATGCATTTTGCACTGAACACTAACTACATGGTGTGACTCATCACAAACAGCTTCTGTGCCTCCTTTGGGGAGATGAAGACTATCCCGAGAAAAAACATGCTGCTTTTTGAGTGGAGATAATGGAAACTGCTATTTCCAGAGGAAATAGAGTGGTTGTCATTGTTTTGACTTGGATTTAGAAAATGCTGATCCTTTCTCGACCTTTCACTAGGAGGGCTTGAGGTTGGTATTTAGCTTGCAGGTTTGGAAGAAGGTTAGGTTACTGGAGTAATAAATCATAACCATGACTGCTCCCATTATATACATCACCACCATCACAAGGGTCACATTCATAACTGAGATCACTCTTATTGTCATGAGCCTCAATGCAAACTTAGGGGGTTACTGTCATTTTTTAGCATCACTGCTGGGCAGGGACGACAAACCAGTCTGGTCAAAATGCAGATCTTCGCCTTCTCCTCAAGTGTTTTTTTTTTTAAACCTTTGAAAAGGCTGTGATTAACCCTCTCTTCCTGCCATCTGCACTGTTCATGCTGTGTACCAAGCCCTGATGGAAACTGGGAGGGACACGAGAAAGCCTGTTTTATGAAATTTGCATGAAATTTCCTGCCATGTTTTACAGACTCAGAGTTTCAGACAGTCTGGATGTTCATCTACACCAAATCCTTCCCATCAAACAATCTGGGAATGAAGGTTGCCACACTTACATTGCTGTCTCTACACTGCCACAATACTGCCTCTACCTCCCACTTCTGGCCTCACCCCAACCCCAAACAGCTACAGGTGTGGATGCTGAACACTTTGGACTCCCCATAGAAGGGCTGCCAGTGTTTCAGGGGAAAGGGGCAGTGGAGACAATACTCTGCCATTCTATGTCTCTCGGGCTGGGAGTCACAGGATCGCTTTATCTTCTGCACACAAACACTAGAGGCCACAATATGGCCCTACATTTTTTGTCATGACAAAGTATATTTATTATCTGTGGAGCACACTCCCCTCCAAAACCTGGACTTGAACCCTTTATATTTGAGTCTCAACATTCCTTTGTGTTATCAAGCTGGGAAACTGACAGGCCTGTCCGGCAGCTGGTTATGGCTCCTTGTTTCTCTGCCCCAGACCTGAAATGTTAGAGCAGCCTTAAGGCTGTCCTAACGTATGCCTCCTGGTAATGGTTCCCTAGGGACCAAGTGCCAACTGGTAATAGCAGAAATGCAGCATGCTTTAGCAAAAGCCCCACCAGCCCTTGCACACTCCTTGTGCTGGGGGATGTGAGGTGGGTATAGGAGCTGGTTCTCTCCCAACTTAGAACCAACCCCGCTCACACTCAGAATTTCCCCTGTAGCAGGGCTTCAGCTTCCTTTATGCTGCCCAAGCATAAAGGGAATGTGCCCTGAAATCTTTCATAAGACTGAAATCTTTACTGCATGTCAAGCCTTACAATAAACACAACATTATGTATTGTCATACATTTCTGATTGACCCTGACCTGTATTTTATAAATCACTTCTGTCCAGAGATGCACCCTGAGTAAGACTAGTTCCATCTCTCTTCGGGGAATAGTCCCTTAGATGTACACTTAGGATCATTCTGATATCACATGTGAGTGAAGGTGTCTTGATGGAGACTCAGGCTTAATAGCTACAACTGATACTTCAGTTTCTGGGTCTGGGCTTGTCAAAAATACTGAAATATTGTCACAAGTATTAGGAGAGCAGAAAAAACTTATAAGATGGTCTATATTTACACATCTATCCACCCACCTACAGAAAAACCCAAGCACTACAGACAGATCAAGAAAAAGTGCATAAAGCGGGACCAGGCCCAAATGTTGTGTTATAGTTTTGAGAATATGCTAATAAACTCCATTGTGTACATCATAGTGCATAATAAGTTTTGGTGCATTTGGAAAACAAATGACTGTGGGGATGGCAGGAATTGGCTGCCATTGAATCCTCCTGTAAGTTTTTTTAGGAAACTAAAGAGCAGAATAATTTCTGTAACTACTTTTTAGACCTCTGAGCTTTTCCATTGTCAGACTGTCCTAGTGCATAGTAAATCATATCGGAGTGTATCCGGGTTCACGTTTTCCCAGTGAGCAATGAGGTAAAGCATGCTCCAAGAAAGAATATCTGCAAGTGGGTCAATTATGGAAAACTTCCCATTGACTTGGATGGTGTAGCTTCAAGCCTTCACAGTTCAGCCCCACTGCAGTCAATGGCAAATCTCCCACTGAGTTCAATAGGGACCGGACAGCTTCCTGTGGCCCGGACTTCCTGTGACTCTGTGACTTGTGCAGTTATTTACAGCAGTGGAAACAGTATAAAATGTACTTTGCACTAGAGCAAAATGACTGCACAAGTGCAGCGCAATGGAGAACTAGGCCTATGTGCTCAAGTACACAGAAGGAGCTAGCACATTGTGTACAAAGCTATAGCTGGAGAAAGTCTGGTTTGTTTTGTTTTTAATGGTATAAGCAAAATTTAAAAATCAAGAAACAGAATGAACTTGGCAATAAGTTGCTGTCAGTTAGAGATATCTTACTGTATCTTGTGATACCACCACTTGTTTTACATTCTAAAACATATTGATCATATTCTGGTTTATCAGATATAGCTGATTAGCCATTCACCAGCGGAAAGGCAAACCTGTCTTGATAAATCATTTGCAGTGTAATACCTATGGGTGAAGGTGACGAGATTCACAGGACGTGCTCTTTATGGAATTAAATTCACACTGGCACAGAGGAATTCTCAGCTTCAGCAAAGCTTTGATAAAAATGTAAAACCACTCTTTTCAGTGACTAGTCTGACAAAACAATTAACAATGCAATTTGTTTACAGATGAGTTCACCTGCCCCTCCCCATTACAACACTTGAGTGATCCTGAGCTAGCGGTCGCTAAAACTGAACACACTAATGCTGACTTTAGAATAATGATGCCATGAGGAATGGGGTGAATGCACAGCTACAGTAATGGCTTTTTTAAAGTTATATATCTTTATTGGCTCAAAGCATCACCAACTACCCAAGAAATGGTACTATTTTCTATACCATCGCAGGATGAATAAATGAAGAAGCTACCCTCACATTTCACAGCAGATGATGTGGCAACCAGCAATGGAATGCACTCTTTTGTATGCTGGAACAATGGCTATGTGCATCTGGTAATTACAGACCCCTAGACCATTACATCCGCTACTCTTGTACTACTCCTAGGGTGTTATCAGTGACCTCCTGCTTCCTTCTGAATTGTTATTAAACCTTATGAGCCAGTTTCTCATTTACACCAAGGACTGTTTACTCTGCTTTGTAAATAAGAATCAGGAGCTATGAATCTTCCTGAAGCTTAACGCCTTCAGAGGTGTAAGATTTACCTGGCACATGGCCCAGGATTTCTAAAAGATCACCTGCAGCTCCAAGATGAGGAGTCTGGTCTACAGCTCCACTCCTCTGGCACAATGGAACTTTCTACTCTAAGAGTAAAGTTCATCTGTGCAGGAGACACAGCTTTCTCAGGGCTGGTCCTACACTGTGGAATGAACTCCCCCAGCAATTAAAGACCATCACAAACCCCTCCAACTTCTGTTCCAAGCACAAAGTGCACCTCTGACTGGGCTTCTCTAGTCAGTGTGGACATTAAAATGTTTATTTAAATAAAATAAACTTACTACAAAATGTCATATACAAGTCGTCCCCCAACCCCCACGGAAAGGATGAGAAAATGAATTGAAGCACACACGAAACTGATGTTAGTGGCATTGCTGAAAACACCACTGCAAGACATTCAGAAACTATGGTGATGAGGGAAACAGAGGAAAAAGAAAGGAGGGGAATCATTATTTCTCCAGTGATACTGAAATGAATAGCTAATAATTAAAACACAATAATTTTCCAGCAATGAAATGCTTTATTTCATGTCCAAAAAGGTGCTTTGGTGGATCAGCTTTACAAAGCTGGGATTGGTGGCGAGGTGGCGGCTATTTTTGTACGATAGAAGTCATAAAGACTAGGCAGCAGAGCGAACATGCCATATTAGTGTATACTAGGGCAGATTCTGCCCTCATCATCTTTGTTATTAGCAGCAGTGCTTAAGAGCCCAGTCACGGATCAGGACTCCATGGTGCTAGGCACTATACAAAACACACAACAAAAAGCCAGTTCCTTCCCTAAACAGCTGTCAGTCTGAGTAACTACATGTACACCCGTGGACGCCCAATCTTATCAATGGGATTGCACTGTGATAAGCAAAGGAAAAATCTGGCCACTGGGTACAAGTTTTGCTCTTTAGCCATCAGAAATTCCTAACTTTATTAAGAAAAATTATCCCCGGATGGTGGTGGTGGTGGTTTTCTGATCAGGGTGGTGGATGCAAAATTTATGGAGATATTACTTAGAATATTACATTTCCTAGCTGTCATCCTTTGAGATGTCAATTGAATAAGCAAATATAATGAATGAATTTTCCATGTACCATCAGTACAATTGCCAAGGGAAGAAGGGAAAGAATCTGCAGAAGTTTGTTATTTCTAGAGCTGATAAAGTAACGTAACTCCGACTCATAGTTTTGCAGCATATCCTACGTTATAAAACATCTTAAACGGGGGGGGGGGGGGAAGCACACAGACAGCCCTAGAGAGAAGTGACCTATATGGTTACACATGGTACACCCCATCTGCCAGGAGCACCATGTAGGCAAACTGATTCCTTCTAGCTGCAACGCTGGCAACTTGTTGGAAGAAGGCGGCCTTCCTGGCACTGCCTCCTACCCCATAGATCAGCTATCCGAACTGCCTTGAGGAAAGAGAGGGTCCATAACAGGAAAGGCAGAAGTGCATGCCAATGAAGAGCAGCATTAATACAGCCCAAGAAGGCGCTCACAGGCAGGATCCCTCCCATGGTTGTGTAAAAGAATGTGCTGGCCCAAGGGACACCCTCGATCTCAGCAAGGAGTGAGGCTAAGATGAAATCCTAGTAGTGGGCTCTGCTGCTCCCCAGGGAAGGATGAGGGAAAGACGAGATCTCCTCCCACTGGCTCCTCTCTACCTTCCAGTGGACATCACATGGAGGGGCAGGTGTAATGTCACTCGTGATGATACCAGAGCAGCAGGTGCATGCACATGAAGCACATGTGGGTATGCAGCACTCACCTCCGTGACATCAGTGTTTAGTGCTACTCTAATGGTAGGTGCATGGAAGAATGTGCAACCACCAGGATTATTGTCAACCATAACGATGGACACTCATTCACAGTAGTAGACAGTTTATTTATATTAATGATCACTGCTTTTCAGGAACTTTGTAAAAATCATCTTGATGTAATCAGATGGGTTAAAGCACAAAAATGAAAGATTTAATTATGGAGAGGCACTGATTAAGGTTTTAATGGGGCTGGCACCCCAGGGAGGCAATGGACTCCATTTTAATGGATGGAACAGATTACTCATCCTCTTGGGACAGGGAACAGCCCTGGGAGAGATTTTTGCATCTCTAATGCACAATCCCCTAGTGCTCCTCTGCGCATGGTGGGGCTGTGCACTGCTCCTTTCACAGGGCTATGTCATAAAAGCCACAATCTAGACCCACACAATTAAAATCTCAACCTTAGAGGAGACAATTTCTTCTTTGAGTAGATGCAGATTCCTGGTAGGTGTGCGTGTAGGTGTAGGTGCCCAGCATGCTGGAGCCAGAGAACTTTTGTCTTGCAGTACCCCGTAAGGGCAGCACTTGTGGTCTTAGCCCCTCCCCTGGCCATATAAAGGTGGCCCTGCTCCATCCCTGTCAGTGTACGTTTCACGGCTTGTCTCTCGCACCAGCAGAAGTTGGTTCCCATTTTGAACATTTGCAAGGCAGCCACTTGGTGCTCTGTACATGTTTATGAACAATGCCATTGCCACAGCATCCCAGTGAGATGCAAATGTTGGGAAGGCAATCCTGCAATCCTTGTTTAAATAGACTCTGAGCCCCACCTCCTGTGGGTCCTGCTTGTGAATCACCTACATGGAACACATGGCTGCATCTATGCAAAGAAGAAAACAGAGGAGGAACAGAGGAGTAAAAGAAGGAGCAGATGGGGGTCAGGGCACTACCTCCCTTATATGGCCTGGGGAAGGGGTAATGTCATAGGATGCGAGTACTGACCCTACAAGCACCGCTAGGCAAAGTTTCTCCAGCTCCTGAGTGCTGGGTGCGCACACACCTACATGGAATACACATCTGCATCACATCTTGAAGAACAAAAGTTACAGTAAGTGTGTTTTACCCACAACATCTAAATTAATAAAAATATATTAGTCCATTATATGTATCTACATTTGTAGGATAAATTGTATGATGGAATATTGTATTATTTAAGAAATAGTCACATGCTATGTAATTATAGACAATCATAATGCATCTACATGAGGGGGTTGAGTTAAGGTTACCATGCAAGCTACACCTGAATTCTCTTTAATACCTTATGAGAAATGAAAATGATGAATTATCCATTTCTCAGCAGCAATCAGTTCTTCTGCCAACCATGAAATTGCTATGCAGAGAAAATGCTCTTACAGAGAACGTAAATAATATTGAATTATTTCATAGTACAACAGTTTCTCACACTTATTGGAAAGCGCATTGAGGATGAACCAAATAGGGTTCTATAGAAATTACTCTATAAACCAAGACCACCAGATTCTTGACCTCTCCCACACTCTCTGCACAGCTCAGGCCACACAAAGAGAGGGGAAACTGCCATCAAGTTCCCTGATGGGGTTATCCACAGCACAAGGGAGTCCCCAGCAGGCAAAGGGCCAACAGAGCTAGCTCCTATTCCCCTCTCACTGCAGTCACCAGTGCAGGGGGTGTACTGGGGAAAAGGAAGGGACAGAAAGGAAGAGTGTCCTTAGGGGACCATACATCACTGGTGCAGTTGAGGGCTTGTCCCTACTTTGCTAGTCTTTCGTGGCCCGCAGGGCTGATTTGCTACCTCACGTGGCTCTGCCCTGGTGGCTGTAAGAGGAGAGCTGCTGTGCTGAGCTGTTCCATGGGACAGCTCCCTCTGGAGCACAGCAACCCCTGCTCCCTCAGCTCTGCTCCTTGAATGACAATGTCATTTGCTTGTTAATGCTGCACAGGGGATCCTGGCAACCGCTCTTCTCTGGGCCCCCTGCAAACCCAAGCAGTCACTGTATCAATAGTCCAAGACAAAAAATAATCCAGCATTCAAGTCTGAAACTAACCGCCTCATTCAGTCTCTGAGGCAAGACCATTTAAATTGATCCTTTGCCCAGAGCAAGGTTGAGGCCTGACTTCAAGCCAAAGAAGGTAATGATCTGATCACGGAGAGTGCAGAATGTACACCTCTCCTGTTTCAAATCCCATCCAGAAAGCAAGCGCTGAGTGTTTCCGCTTCTGCCTAGGGGTCACGAGCTACTGAGCTGAGCCCCAAAATCCATCATTTTTACAGATATTGGAGTCATCCTAAACAAAAACACAGGCCAGACATGGCTCCTACTGATTTCAATGGCAAAATCGCCCTTGCCTTCGATGAGAACAGGAACTGATCTACACTCTAAGGCCAGATCAGAGAAAAACTTGATCTGCTTTATTAGGGGGTCTGAAGCATAGAGGGCACCTAAACATCAATACAATTCCAATTTGTAACTCCATCCCAGGACTCATGTAAGGCTGTAGTTTCCTTTACTCTCTTTTCTGAGCTCTCCGGCAGTGTTGCTGCACAGTCAGACAGCTGCTGCTTTTGAACCACTCAATAAAAGAAAAAGAAAAAAGGAGGTGGGCAATTCAGTCTTCATAAAGGAGCAGAGCAGCCTTCCAACTTCGCTGTCAGAGGAAGAGGGCAGTTTAAAATGCAGTGTTTTCCTTTGATGTTTACCAGCTGGCCACCACATTCATGAGTGATTTATGGAAGGCTGAGTTGCTGCAGTTTGAACTTTTATTTTAAAAGGTGAAATTAGGAACATTTTACAGCTCCTGATGTAGTCTCTGGGAACTTCCAAGGAGTCAAGCTATTTACAGAATGTGTTGATTGCAGCACTCAGGCTATTTTTATATTTATTTTAACTTTTATAATACATACCTATCTAATGCTCTAAGTAAATTGCACATGTACTTAAATTCAAAAGTGCATACAGATGCCACGATGGACCAATGTCCATATAATCCTCCTGACGACAATTCCATCCTCCAACAGACCCATGCCATTCTCTGCTAACCACTCAATCATGCTCCCATCTACTAGAAAGCGTGGGGAACACCACCACCACATATCTTGGGCTCTGCAGCCTAACTTTAAGGTACACAAATTTGACCTCTGTTAGTTCAGTGGGTGAGAATATAAGTTCCAGCATCAGAGAACCTACACTGAAAATGCCCTGCCGCCCAACCCCACCAATTTAAACCTGGCAGCTGTTAGTTTGGGCTCAGTTGCCATGTCTAAACTAGCGGAAAAAAAGTTATATTTTAAAATGTGTTAGCAAACACGTTTTAAATGAAGGGAATGTCTAGACTAGGAAAAGTGGCCAAGGTTATGTTGAGTTTCACGAACACATTATAGGTGTTAAAACCTGTCTGCACTAGATGCTAACACCTTTTTAAACACAATTCAAATATCTGCTAAAAATATCTCTTTCCTACTCTAGACAAGGGAGATTATTTTCCAACGTGTCTAAGGGTCATAGAAGGACCCTAAGCCCCAAATCTTCAAAAAGCAATGGAAGTTAGGAGCCTAAATACCTTTGAGGAGTTGGACTGAAGTGCCTAAGTCACTTTTGAAAATGGGACATAGGCACTTTGGAAAATTTTACCCAAGGTCTAAGGTAGCCCAGACCCAAATCTGTGGTGCACGTAGCTATGACTGTTTTCTGGGTACTGCAACTTTAGATGCAAGAAGTTGGCCTATCTGTGAGGGGGCAGGGCAATTCAAGCTGGAGACTCTAGGAATTAGTCTTCACTATACCTGGAGTGAACACTACAGGTACAACTCAAGTGTTACCAGACTCCCAACACACAGATTTCTGGCCCTTATGCTTCAGCTGGCTGGCCTCGTAGGAAGGGTGGGCGGGAACTCAAGCGCCCCTGAAGCTCAAGCTAGTAATGCAGTGGGAACTCAGCTCTAGCATAAGGCACACTCTCCTTTCTCTTGTTCTTTCTTTGCGTCAAACTAAAGCAAAGTCACGGGGTGTGGAAAGTACAGGACACGCTTTGCTCTTGGTGGGTGGAATACACGACAAGAAATCATTTAGAACTTTATCAAACAAACCTACCACTTGGAACTGCCCCTGTGAACCACCCGGACACCAGTACACCACAGAGAGAGAGAGAGCAGCCCTCTGCCCCACACAACAAGCAACAGGAGGGAGAGTCATGATGGAGCACAAAGCAATAGATTAGACAGTTCCTAAAGCCTCTAGCATTGCACTGACTAGATACAAACACCCCTGGAAAGCATGTGACCCATTCTCCACTGCCCATTTCCCCACAGACTTGCCCAGCTTAGATAAAGCAAGACTCAATAGTGACTTAGGAAGAGATGGCAATTCTGGCTAGACTGTGAAACCCTTACTCATGCTGGTGAGCATTAACTCTCAGCAGCAATCTCGACTGACTTCCCATTGACTATTTTTCCATAATTCAAGACAAATGTCTTGCACTGATGCTGACTCTTTTATAGTTCAGCTGTCAGGCTGTATTGGATAACAGAATCAAAATGCCAAGCCTTATAAAACATACAACCTTCCTTGCTGTTATAAAAAATTCTTGCCAGAAGAAAAATAACTTTTTAAATTAAAGAGGAAAAATCTCAACAACTTAGTATGCAAATTTGGAACTCTAGCAGATCCGATATCTACTGCACCAATCTCGATTAAATAGAAGCCCAATCATTTTCAAAGGGAAAAGGACGGATTCATTTCAGGATGCTTATTCAAAACAGAAGAAAAAAAAAGATGAAAATATGTTTGCCATCCACAGCAGTTTATCCGTGAAGAAAAATTACCAAGAAATCAACTCTTCCAATAGCTGGAACAAGACTATTATTTTTAATGAGCAAAAGTAGTACTTATATATGAGGCTTTCAAAGAAATATTTCATCCAGGTCAGAACCAATATATTACTGTCCATGACGACTTTGCTAGAAACAAGGTTAAAATAAAATTTCAGCCAGTTACTGATCTGGATCGACAAATGGAGGGAGCCAAGCACCTTGCCGAGGCAATGCAAACTCCACTGATAGATCTTGCAACCACTGCATCTGAAACCACTACTTGAATTAAAACTAATTAAAGTAAATATGAGCTTAGAAACAAGAATAAAATCTCTGGAGAACCAAGACATTACATTTCTGGTAAGTCATCAGATGTACTGAAGATGATCTTTCTAGATCTGTGTAGATCTTGGAGAAATGCCTCTTGCCAGCTGTAAGCACTTCATTATCACCAGTGGAATCTGTTCTGCTTCAATCTCTCTGACTAGAATAATTTCTAGGTGCAGTTGCCCTCAGGTTATAAGCAGGCAAGCAAACAAAGCATTACTGGTCAGATAGGGGCTGTTTTATGCAAATAAATCCTAGACCCTAATTAATGCATGGAAATTTTTGTACCTCAACTCACAAGGTTAAACTCCACCTTCAGAGAGGCATGCACAACTGCCATTGCAATCAGTAGCCATTTCGCTCTTTCCCTCTGAGAAACCTCTGGAGCATCCTCCAGGCAGTCAAACAAACAGCATCTCATAGCTTGGTGAAACAAGAATCAGAGGGCTCTTCAGTCCAGGATGTATCTCCTCTTAGAAACCTGGGAATTGCTTCAACGCATTCAGAGAATGACAGCTCTGCAACTGAAGCCCAAGAGAGAAGAAGCAGTGCAGGTAATTACAGTAAAGTCACTTAAAGTGACTGTTTACTAGGGATGGAGGAGAGGCAGCATAATAGTTCTGTGAGCTCCGGCTGGAGGTACTGAGAAATTTGAGTATTTAGAACTGCAGCTGCTTGTACGTGGAGTAAAGGAAAATGCATTGTTTCTAGATAACGTGCTTGCAGAAAGGAGAGAGCTGAAGAAAAATCAGAGGGATTTAAATAACAGTGTGTCCACCATCTCAATTAGCTGTGTTGACCAACATCAGTGGATATCTTGATCACCAGGCACAACGCCCTACACTACAGAATTGTAAACAGACTTTTAGCATCTCACCCCCTGCTGAAGATCCAGCTCTCCATTATCTCAATACCACACTCAGAGGAAGAAATGTTCCATTAAGACACAAGCTGCAGTTGAACCTGGTGACTAGAGCTAAATTGTGCCTCAAGTACCATCTCCTGTCAGTCAGCTGAAGCCCATGGACTGGCAGGGGGGTGAGAGGGCAGAATTAGAACCCATGGTGGGTTTATATTGGGTGTCTATGTACTGACTGACCTCTGCAATGTGATCAGCTCTTTCAGTTTATAGGTTGTTGCCTTACCTAGTCTTCATGCCCAGCACTGCAATGTTGGGAGACTGCAACACACAGGTCTATGGTAGGAGAAAAACTGAGCTGCTAGTGTATCTGTAAACCTGTTGTGTCCTCTCTCATGCCTCAGCTGCTGTGTCCATGGAAGGTCCTTCCACCTCTATTCTACTCTATTTCACTGTGTAAATTTCCATCTATCCTCCCTTCTCCCTCAGTCACCATCTGTTTCTTTCCTCCCAGATCACAACCTTCTATGACAAGTCCTGACCCAGTTCCTCCGAACTGACTGTTTGCCACCCAGGGGAATTTCTAAATGGTGCCCCCCAGCAATGACAGCTATAGTAGGTGCTTGCTGCTTTCAGGCATCGCAGATTTACCTAGTCTGTCCCGGTGACCTAGACTGCTGTGGTCCCTATGTGAACCCCCCGTATTCCACCAGACATCTAAAGTGATTTCTTTTTAAAGTGACTAATCCAAATCTAATCTAGAACTAACTTGATAATATTATAAGACTTGTTCTGCTTCAATTGTACAGGTGTCCAGGGATTTAGAATGGGTCTCATACTCCAAGACTTTGGAGGGTAACCACTAGCAACAGGTTTGCAAAACAAGGTTATATAATGTGCCCTCACATGACCCGCTACAATCAAAATCTAAAAAATGGACACATGGAGGAAAAGAGAAAGGAGACTGATTGGGGTCAGAGAAGGACAACGAAGCTAGCCAGAAGGCAGACAGAATCTGCCTAATGTCATAGCCAGCTCCTGCAGTCAGAATACCATACAGATCGAGCAAGGGAATTTGGTGTTTGACATGTTGAAGGAAAATTAAAAATGAAGGATGCTCTCACCAAGTAACACCTGTTTTGTTGTACACATTCTCAGGTCTAAGTGTTTCCTCCTTGGCCCCCGTGTGAGGCTGCTGCTGTCTCTTTCCAGGGTAGTTGCAGTTGACGGTTTTTCTCCCTCTTTAAATTAAATTTGCCTTATACTTCAGAAAACAGAAACAAGGTGATGATATGGTTACACGTGAGATCAACATAAAAACTATGGGCTAAGTAAGTGCAGGAACCATAGGATTACAACACAGGAAGTGAGTGATACAAACAGCAAATAGAAAGAAGAACAAGTTGTATATACAGGAAAAATACTTCAAAATAACAACTACTACCTCCAGGAGATTTCTAGTCCTTATTTCTAATGGAAGACCTATAATGGCCTGTCCCAGAGATTTAGATCACCTGGGTAGCAGTCTCTGAATGTCTGTGGAATTGGCAACACCCATCCTTTTATTAACCCTGGAATGGGTTACCTAGAGAGGTGGTGGAATCTCCATTCTTAGAGGTTTTTAAGATCCAGATTGACAAAGCCCTGGCTGGGATGATTTAGTTGGTGTTGGTCCTGCTTTGAGCAGGGGGTTGGACTAGATGACCTCCTGAGGTCTCTTCCAACCCTTATATTCTATGATCCTTCAGGCAGCCTCAGTAAAGAGAGGGTACTAGTATACAGATATGCACTGTATTTTTGTGATGGAGAAGCTGGAAAGTGAAAGAGACAAAGAGGAAGGAAGCAAAGAGAATGCACCTGATGACTGAGGACAGAGAAAGGCACAAGGACAGACCTTCAGCTGGTGTAGAGTTGCTATAGCTGTGAGAATTTACAGCTGCTGAGGATCTGTCCCAAAATATCCGAGGTCTGGAGTGATTTTACCATGTGTGAAGGCTTGTGACGTTATCCTAAACAACACAGGATGCGGGAAGGAGATTAACCAGCATGAACATGCACCTGGGGCACAAAAGACATCAATGGACCAACCTCTTGGTCCGGTCCCCATAATGGATGGCTTCCCACTGGTTTTTAATCTGAAGCCAAACATTACTGCAAGCACCCTGTGCAGGCAGTGCATTGCACACAGGCACGGAGTGGCAGATTAAACCACGAGAGAACACCAGCCAGATAGGCTGCTCACCTACACAGCAAGTGACTATGGACATTTCAGAGACTGAAGTGGGGCTCATTGATGAACCATTTGGCAAGATCCTCAGCTGGTTTAAATTGATGTAGCTCCACTGATTTTGGTGGGGATCTGGCCCACCGTGCATGTAATAGATAACATTAAAGTCATGGAAACGGAGAGAAAAACAAGGGTCATCCCAATCCACTCATTCAAAGATGGTTTATGTGTAAAGGAGCAGCCAAATCTAACTGGTGGTCAGTTATGCCCCGAGAGATGGAGCGTGGAGAAGTAGTTTGGGGTTTTGGATTCAAAGGCTGTCAGATATGGAGTATGTCCTGCCCAGCTGCAATGGCTGTCTTCTTTTCTCATTTCAGTGGTTCTTGGCCTGCTTGTAGAACGACAAGGGCAAAAGAAGGAACTGCAGGTGTTTACAAGGGACGAGGGTAGAAAGCATACAGCAAACCAGCCTTCCTGAAGCAAGCCCCAGGTAACTAACCTCAGCAGTAGCAAAACACAGAGAACTAGGAAGGTGGAAACCTCAGAATGTTTACACCCTGTCCACCCACACAAGTCCCCTTCCCTCAACAGGTCCTGCAAGAGACCTTCCCTCCAACAACCCTCTGGCCTCTCCTTTGGACTGGTGTCTCACAACTCTTTCCTCCACAGTGAAGTAAAAGTGGCTCAGATTGCAACTCCAGCCATAGGAACGAGCACAGGGACAGCTTGCCAGATGCGCCCTCCTTTGGAGGGGTGAGGGAGGAACCTTCTCTACTTGCTGACCAGGTAGCTGCCTGGAATAAACTGCTCCATGACAAGGGGTGAGGTAATTTACCTTTCACATAAAGCAGAGTGAGGAGCAGAGGAGGAATTGTTACTCATTCGCTGTTCTGTTCCTAGGGCGGTACGTGCTACCTCTTACTCTAGGCACATTGCAAGGTTACAGTCTAGCCCTTTGTATTGGCTACATGTTGTCAAACCACCGAGTCGTGATTTGTGCTTTCCAGACATTAGCTGGGGAGCTAATAATTCCTGGAGATGACAGCATTTTTTAACAAACCCGTGTTTTCTTTATATTCATCTCTACACCTTTACATCTTTTCACGAAATAAAGTAGATCATGCTCTTTCAGTGGACAGTAATAGGCTTCAGGGGCTTGAAGCGGATGCATCCAGTGGTGAAATTGGAAAAGCTGCACCTTTTTTCACTTTAAAAGAATATTCTCTATTTGATGGAGGGAGTGTAATTAATCTGCAGTCTATTTACAGGGTACATTTCCTACCACCTGACTGAATTGCAGGCATGGGAGCTTGCCAGTAGCTGGCAGGGTGTTACTCAGTCCAATATCTAGCCAGTAGAGGGCTCCATAATCCTTAGAGCAGTGGTTCTCAACCAGGGGTACACGTACCCCTGGGGGTATGCAGAGATCTTCCAGGGGGCACATCAACTCATCTAGATATTTGCCTAGTTTTACAGGCTACATAAAAAGCACTAGCAAAGTCAGTACCAACTAAAATTTCATATAGACAGTGACTTGTTTATACTGCTCTATATACTACACACTGAAAGGTAAGTATAATATTTATATTCCCATTGATTTACTTTATAACGATGTGATAAAATAAGAGAGCAATTTTTCAGTGATAGCATGCTGTGACACTTTTGTATTTTTATGTCTGATTTTGTAAGCAAGTCGTTTTTAAGTGAGGTGAAACGTGGGGTATCCAAGACAAACCAGACTCCTGAAAGGGGTACAGGAGTCTGGAAAGGTTGAGAGCCCCTGATCTAGAGCACAGGCAAAGCCAGTAAAATGCTGAGGTCAGAAGGGGTCAGGACTGGGCAGACAGCAGGCTGGGGGGCGGCAGCCTGAGAGCTGGGGTTTTACCGTTGAGATCTAAGCAGGGAAGCTGTCTGTTGCCAGCGGCAGGGCGCCAGCAAGAGCCGCAGCAGGAGGGTGCAGGGCAGGAGCCTGCTAGCAGGAGACATGGGGATAAGTGCACGTGTGATAGCAGGACGAGGGTGCAGAGGGGCTCTGACACGGCCATGGGTATGTCTACACTACAAAGAAAAACCTGGGGCAGTAAGTCTCAGAGCCCAGGTCAACTGACTCGGGCTGCGGGACTAACTATGGCAGTGCGGATGTGCCCCAGGTTCAGAGACTCTCCCCCCTCACCGGGTTTCAGAGCCCTGGCTCTAGCCTGAGTGTGAACTCCTACACTGTTATTTTTAGCCCCCCAGCATGAATCTATTGATCCAGGCTCAGAGACTCAGTCCCACAGGTTTTTCTTTGCAGTGTCGTCATACCCCAGTTGACCCGGCCTCTGGCCAATGGGGTCTGTAGTGCATGAACGTATCTAGGACAGAAGTGGACTAGAGGGAGCAACTAGTATTGCCAAGCCCCAGATTTCAAAAAGGCACAAGTCAGGCCGCAAAAAAAACATGAGATTTAAAAAATATAAATAAATGTTGGGCGCTTTTGATTTGATTCTGGTTTTGAAGCCTTTCCGGGGCACGTTTCCAAGCTTGTCTTTGAAAGCCTGCGGGCTAGACACTTCCATCTGAAAAAAGTAGTAAGCGGAGATTCTGACATAATCATTTGACTTCAGGAGCTGGGGCTTGATGAAAAAAAACCCCAAACACCAAATAAATACCACATAACTCCCAGTAAAAGCATGAGAGCTGGCAACACTGGTCAGTAGCCCAGGCACAGTCTATGGAGACCTAAAGGATCCAGTAACCTTTATATCCTGCACTGGGGCCTAGTCTACTTGGGGTGGGGTGGGGGGGAAATCGATCTAAGTTACGCAACTTCAGCTACGTGAATAACGTAGCTGAAGTCGACGTACTTAGATCTACTCACCGCAGTGTCTTCACTGCTGTAGGTCAACTGCTGACGCTCCCCCGTCGACTCCGCCTGCGCCTCTCGCTCCGGTGGAGTACTGGAGTCAATGGGACAGTGCTCGATTTATTGCGTCTAAAGTAGATGCGATAAATCGACCCCCGCTGGATCGATCGCTCCGGAGGTAAGTGTAGACATGCCCTGGGCCTCCCACCGGGGTTGGATAAGGAACTCCTGGGTTGATCTTGTTAGTATCTGGTGAAGTTGTTGTGGACTCTGTTATGGGAAGTCCTAGTACTGCAACACTCCACTACTTAAAGTGTGAGAGCATTTACGGGAGCCCGCAGAGCCAGCGTTTGCTTCTCAGCTGATAGTACAGAGAGCTCATCAGCAGACATCGACCACCTCACTGCAACATCCTGCAGCAGAGTCAGTTATGCTACAGTAGAACCTCAGTGTTATAACAACAGAGTTATGAACTGAGGGGTCAACCACACACCACATTTGGAGCCGGAAGTATGCAGTCAGGCAGCAGCAGAGACAAGAAAAGCAAATACAGAACCGTACTGTGTTAAACTACTAAAAAAAATAAAGGGAAAATTTTTAAAAAAAGATTTGAAAAAGTAAAAGATTTGAAAACTGTTTCTGTGCTTGTTTCATTTAAACTAAGATGGTTAAAAGCAGCATTTTCTTCTGCATAGTAAAGTTTCAAAGCTGTATTAAGTCAATGTTCACTTACAAAGTTTTGAAAGAACAACCGTAATGTTTTGTTCAGAGTTACAAACATTTCAGAGTTAACAACAACCTCTATTCCTGAGGTGTTCGTATCTCTGAGGTTCTACTGTATATCCAGAATACCAAACATTTCTGAAAACGTCACATTTCTAGCATGTACACACAAAGCTGTGTGGGTAAATACTGAGCAGCTGTCTAACTTTTTAAAACATTCATGTAATTGTTATTAGACATTACAGTTAAAATTATTCCACTGTAACCATGGTAATTTTTATTACTGACACACTGTTGATTGTTCTATGTGGACATGTCAGTTTGTTCCATACTGATCACAGATGACTGGAAGCACCATTACAACAGGAGACCTGCCTGTTCATTTGGGGCTAGAATGCCATGTCAGATCTCTCCCAACTGAGGGATGGGTCACAGATCCATAGATTCCAAGGTCAGACAGGACCATTGGGATCATCTAGTCAGATCTCCTGTATAAACACAGGCCACAGAACATCTCCCAACTAATCCCTAAAGCAGATCTTTTAGAAAAACATCCAAGCTGGAATTAAAACCTGTCAGTGATGAGAATCCAACACGAACCTTGGTAGCCGCAGTACCCCAGGAGCAGACTAGAGAGTGAACTGTGATTCCATTTTCATGCAACAGCTGACTCCTTGCAACCAGAAAATAGGGCGAAGAGATAGGCAGACCAAGGGCTCTGCGAACACCCAACCCTGGTCTGCCTCCTCTCCACCCACATGTTTCAGTGAAGAGGTACTGGACCAGCAGCTCCTGCTACACCTGTCCCCACCAGCTAGAGCTGCCATCTGGGCAGGAGGAGAGTCCAGGGGGTGCTTTATTTCCCTTTACTCTGTTGTATGGCTGAAGAGGAGCTGTGATACGCTAACCCTAAGGTGATGTCTACCTGTGACAGGGCTCACTCACCATTCTAGCGCCACCTGCTGGCCCTCTTGAGGATTAGCTCCGCAGCTTGGTACGCCCTCTCCCACGGGTGCCTAGCCTGCCATCACATCTGCTCTCTGACCAGTGTCACTCCAGGGACTGCAGCATCCTCTTCATGACACGATCTGCTGCTTTGCTCAGTGCTGGATCTGTAGCTCTCTCCTCCTGCTTGGCCCTCTGGCCAAGTCACTTAAGTCCTCCCCTTCCCGGGAATCAGAGTCTTTCTAGGCCCTGCTGTCTGGTGGGTATCTCCCACACCCATATCCACTACCTGGTCCTGGCTCAGGGACCCTTTGAACTGTAGTCACCTACTGCATTACTTTTCCTCAGCTACCACTGCATTTTCCTGGGCCACTTCCCTGTGGCCACAGATCCCTACTTAGCCCCAGCAGTCCATCCAGAGTGCCTTTTCTACTCCCTGGGTCTCTGCCTGCTCTGCTCTGTCCAAGGTGCTACAGGTTTGCGGCCTACTAGGGACACAGTCTTCCCCCCTCAAGCACCCAGAAGCTACTGACCCTCCTCTGCACCTCTTCTTACATGGGCCTGCTGGGCCAGGATTGGCTGCTCCTCACAGCATCTCTCCTATTGGATACTTCCTCACACAGCCTCCCTAGGCCTTTTTTAACCCCTTCATGCCAGTGTGGGCCGGACGCCCCATTACACTAACTTTCAAGGGGGGGATGTGATTCCCAGCTCTAGGAGATATACCCAGGCTAGCTCTCATCAAGCTAGCATGTTAAAAATAAAGAGTTGCCATCTCAAGAATGGGCCCAGCATCTAGGCTGAAACTATACTGAGAGAGGCTAGCCCCTCCTGCCTCCAGGGCTACCCTCTGTTTTTAGTACATTAGCTCAAGTATGTCTCCACAAGCTGGGAATTACATCCCCTGCTCGAAGTGTAGACATACTCTTAGTGTTATCAGCTGCAATAACAGCACCATAGCAGCAGAGTATCAGCTCAGGGCATGCGTACAAAGAGCATATTCACACAAATGCTGCCAACGTTTGCTACGCAGATTCTGCCGCCCGCAGATTGCAAAGTACCTTACTCAATGAGGATTAAGGTCCTACCCAGCTGAGGAAAGGTGGCTGAATTTGGCTCTTCATGTACTTCTGCTGGGGTTCCACAAGGCAGAAGCCAGATTGTGCACCCCTTGCCCCGACTGATGAGCAGTCATGCCATGAGTGCTCCCCTTGATTTCAAGTGGAGAACTTGTGTGAGTAGCAGTTCCCCATGGGAGGAAAATGTTCACCATCTGGTCCTAAGTTAGGAGATTCAGTGTTCCCTAAGAGAGGGAGTGTTGTCCAGTTGCTGATGCAGGAGCATAAGGCAAGGTGTTGCTGAAAAGCAGTGAAGACAGTGCAGTCCTGTTGATCGAGTGATTTGTGTTACAGAAGGGGCTAGAGGCCCCAGATGACACTGGAACTCCTATTGTGCTAAGCACTGTAACAACACAGACCATCCAAAGAATGTTCAAGCTAAATAGGCGAGACAGACATGATGGGAAGGGAAACAGAGGCACAGAGAGGGGAAGTGGCTTGCCCAAGGACACCCAGCAGGGAAGTGGCAGAGCTAGGAACAAAACAGGTCTCCTGGCTCCCATTCCAGGGCCCTATTCAGTAGATCATGCTGCCTCCTTTTCTAACAGAGATCACCTGATCCGCAGGATAGATTCCACTGAGTGACAATGACATTCCCATATCTGCAGGGAAGGTGGGCTTTGGAGTGGATAGGAAACATGCATTCTTGATTCCTCAGACTGCATTTGCATTCACTTCAGCCATCTAATAATAACTGCGCTGACATTTTTTCTGATTCTCTGCTTTTTAAAAAACACTTCTAAAAGTGTTTTATAAAAAACCTCACCATTGATTCAAATTCTGGCAGGCAGAGTCTGAGTTTCCCCTGAGAGGGGACGTGTTTTCATTGAGCAGCAGGCACTGCAAGTATTAAATCTGGGAAGTTCAAAAGGAATTCAAGGAATTTGGGCACCCAAACCCATCTAATTTCAGCATGATCTCGGCACCCAATTCTTTTTGGGTCCTCTGAAAATCCCACTTTAATCTCACAGACGCAACATGACATGAATGTTACTATGTGGGGAACACAGTCTGATTGTGATAAAAAGGTTCTTACTGAAATGAGAATGTACAATTTTGTCTTTATTCTTAGTTTCTCAGTTGATTCAATTCCACTTCTTCAAAGTGCGCTCAAACCAGTATGGAGCATGGATCCTATTGCCATTAAAAGCCCTGGACTGTTTTTCCTCATAATTATGTCTGCGCTCCACAGCCGAGTAGGGAAGTCAGTTTGGAACTTGCTTAAATGTGATGGAGGAAAGCTGAGCAGAGCAGGATCTGTGTTTAACTATCAGGAAGTGAATCGTCACTGTCCGAGTTGTAAATTCCATGTAGATTTTCGGGTTTGGATTGATTTTAGCTAATTTATCCTTTTGGCCAGAAGCACTTGCAGCTTCCCACTTGAGATTTGTTTCTTCCACTCTTTTTGCACTCCATGCCAATGCTCTGGGTTAGTTCACGTCGTCGTTTGAGGGACAGGGGCGGCATTGCTACAAGTTCTGAGTAAGGCGCAACATGCAGTTGTGCTGTCCTAGGAGCAGACTCAGAGTCTGAATCTTCTTCCTGGCTCCCTCATGGCTCCCGGGGGTGCCAGTCCTCAACCTGATGGAGATGACTTCCCACAATGCACCAGCTCCGTTGGCTGCAGACTCAAGAGGCGGAGCCTATGCTGCTATCATTGATGCACATTACCAGTGCATGAGTTGGACCATATGTTGGCTTTTGTGTGTCTAAAATGTAAAGTGCCTTGAGGACATACTGTACATCTTAGTTCTGAAAACAAAGCACTGGCTTTTGATATTATTATGAGGATCAGGGTCCCATTGTGCTAGGCGCTGTACAAAAACAGGGCATCAGTCCCTGCCCCCAAAGAACTTATAAATGAATGAGAACATTGATAACAGGTAAGGTTGCAGATACTAATTAAAACATAATAATATCTTACTAATAACAAAATTAGCATTTGGAAACCTGGAAATTCTTCACAGAAAGAGTGTGCGACAGGCTCGAAGCCAGGGGTGGGGAAACTTTGTGGCTGAGGGCCAATGAATGCTCACAAAATTGGGGTTAGGGTACACCAGGGGGTGTGAAGGCCCTGGGGTGGGGATGAGGGGTTCGGAGGGCAGGAGGGGAATCAGGGCTGGGGCAGGGGTGCAGGTTCCGGCTGGGGGTGCAGGCTCTGGGGTGGGGCTGGGGATGAGAAGTTTGGGGTGCAGGAGGGTGCTCCGGGCTGGGATCAAGGGGTTTGGAGAGTCGGAGGGGGATCAGGACTGGGGCAGAGGGTTGGGGTGTGGGGAAGGGCTCAGGGGTGCAGGCTCTGACCGGTGCTTACTCCAAGTGGCTCCCAGAAGCAGTGGCATGTCCCTTCTCCAGCTTCTACACGTGGTACGGCCCCTGACCCGGTGCCCCGGCTGGAACGCCCATAGGAGCTCGCGGGCCAGCTTAAAAATGGCTTGCGGACCACATCTGGCTCGCGGGCCGTAAGTTGCCCACCCCTGTTCTAAGCAGAAAGTGATTTCTGAGGAAGAACTTTAAAGGAGAGATAATGGGGCCCCTAATGCACAGTGGGATAGGAATATGTGGTACAGCGGCAGGGGGCAATTTTACATCTCTCAAGGGAGAAAAAAAAAAAAGCAACACAAACCGGCGACAAACAGCATGAAAAGAGGGTGGTTGGGAAGAAGTCAAGCAGACCATGCAGTGACAGTGGGACCCAACAACCATACACATGGGATGAAATCTCAGCAGCGGATTTTAAATGTGGGAAGTGGGGAGGGAACACAGATTGAAGGCACAGCTAACAATGCAATTTAACCTGGATGGGTTCAACCCATCACCGCTGTTCTTTGATGACAGCAGTGAACTGAACGAGATGGGAGCAATGCTTTCACGGTGTGATGAAAGGCTTAAGGGCAGATAAAATAGAAAAGGGTTTTTGAAGTAGCTATTTAATTTCATGTAGTGGGCGAGGAAGCTCTTGAAGTCTATAAACAGACACTGCCTGAGGAAGACAAATGTATTTGGCAGGAAGTCTTAAAAATATTTAAGAATGACTCTAACCTTAAAGAGAACATTGTGTTTGAGTGGCATCAATTTGAGTCTCCTCATGTGGGAGCAAATAGGATTGACAAGTCTGGAGCCAAATTGAGACAGAAAGAGTGAGAGAGTCTGAGATTACTGAAAATGATCTGCTTAGAGAGAAAACTTCCCTGGTGTGATTGACAAAACCAGAGAGAAAGGTTATTAAGGGAGTCTGATTTATGCTTGCAAAAAGCAATAGATATCTGCAGGGCCCTGGAGGCCACACCACGCTAGAGAGAGATAATAAAGGCACTGAAAAGTTGGTACAAACTGTCAGACAAAACAGTACTGGGAGTAACATCACCAGAGCTTAGCCACGTGAGACTGAACAGGGGGTGCAAATGAACACCATAAACTGAAACGTAACAGGCCTCACCAATTCCAATGGGTTCCTCTGCACAAGAAAGCTAGAGGCTGTTTGATTCACAAACAGTGATGCTGAACATAGGCTGAATTGAACACAAGGAACTTTATTAAACCTTGTGCACTGCTTTGTCCATGTGGCTGGGTTGCTTCCAGCCTAACTCCCCAACTTTCCCTGATCCACTAGCATCCTGTCAACAACAGTCCCTCTGACCCCAGTTCCACTGATCGTGATATATTTCCCCTATTTTACAAAAACACTTAATGGAAACATTAAAAAATAATTGACACCACCCCACCCACCATCTCCCTTTGGCCCCAGGTTGCTAGCACACAGCCCAGTCGGAGTCTTGTCTTTACCACAGATTTAGCTGGTCACATAGCTTCTGACATCGTTTGGTCGGCTCAATGGGCAACCACACCAGAAGTGACCTCTGTCAGTCTCTCTCTCAAAGTCTAGCAAACTCTTTCTGTGGCATCTCCTCCCCCACCATGGGGTTGGCCTCTGGATGGTTCTCTGTCTCGCCATTCTGTGAGGATCTCTGTGTCTCTGTAGGCTCTCTGTGGCTGGTGTCTCTGCTAGCTTGTAAGCCTACCACTTGTTTTTCTTTTATAGTCACCTTGTATGCACTAGATACAACTCTCTAGTGACTGGATCCTCACAGGACAGCCTGTCTCCAGGGCCAACAGGTCCTTGGTTGACCTGTCGTACACTTGTATTTGCTTTCTCCGATTGTCGGCCATCTCCTCTCAGCAGTATCTCCATCCTTCTGGGTGCAACAGGTCTCCCCTTATGGGTAGCAAGGTTTTGGTCCTTTGGGTACCCCTGTGATGGGGTATTTCTGTGTGCCAAGAGTGTTAGCAAGGGTTCTGAGCCAGAAGAAACAGCTTTGTCTAACAGCCTTAGCTGTTTTCACAGCTGATTCTACCTTACCATGGCTCTGTGGGAAAGTTGCAGAAGTGGTGTGCCAGTCAAACTCCCATTTGCGTGCAAATTCCTTGAATTCTTCCCAGGCAAATTGGGTTCTGTTGTCAGTGAATACGCTATCCGGAATGCTGTGTCTTGCAAAGTGGGCCCTCAGTTTGCCAGTCACTGACTTGCTTCTTGTGTCAGGCAGGCCATTAACCTTCCAAAAATTTGAATAGCAGTCTACTGTAATCAAGTACTGCTTTTCCTTGAGGGTAAATAAGTCTGCTCCCACCTTTTCCTATGGTCGGATGGACAGCTCATGTGATAAGTGCCAGCAGAAAGACTGGCCGATGTCACACTCTCCTATTAAAGGAGCGGAGTTGTGTATTCATTCCCAGCCAGTAAACACACATTCAAGCCTGTCTAAGACAGCTGTTACAGTCCAGGTGTGAGTCATGTATTTTTTGAATGACATCCTTGCATAATGAGGCAGGGACAATAGCTCTGTGTCCTTGAAATAGGATTCCGTTGCTGTACGCTTAGCTCATCTTTAATTTCAGAATATGGCTCTGCTCTCACCAATACTTGGCTTTTGTCATCTGGCCCTCCTTGAATCATTCTCTCGATTGCCTGTAGTTGGACATCCTTTTCTGTAGCCTCTGATCACCAACAACTTTGCAGTCAAAACTGGGGGACAGTGCAACATGTGAATGGATTCAATGTCCTGATCCCCTTACACCAGCTTGCTGAAGCTAGGTATACGCGCTGCTCAGAGTGTCAGCGAACAACAGTAGCCACTGTGGAAAATATCTGATCTTTAGTTGTTAGTGCTGGAGTCTTTGTGGCATGAATAAGGGTCTTGGCCATGATTGTCTCTTGGGGTTTATGGTCTGATAGCACTACTAGTGGGTGGCCATAGGTGTACCGATGGAATCGTACCACTCCAAATACCACAGCCTGAAGCTCTTTTTCTATTTGAGAGTACCCCGTTCAGTCTCAGACAAGGCTCAGCTGGAATAAGCAACTAGCTGCTCCTGGAAAAGAGCTACACCCAATCCCACCAGCCTGGAGTGTCAGTGGCTTTCATGGCTGGTAGTATGTAAGGACAGGGGCATCTGTTTTCATTTCTTTGTGCGTCAAATGCTTGCTGTTGGGAATCTGCCCAGTCCCACTAAACATTCTGTCTTGTTAACTGATGTATGGGATCCACTACTGCAGCCAAGTGTAGACAGAACTTGGACACAACATTTATCATTCCTATGAAGTGCTGTACCCCTTTCACATCTAATGGAGCTGGCATATCCGACTACCCTAATCTTCTTAGGATCTGCTTTCAAACCTTCTGCTGTGAGCAGATGTCAAGTGTATGTCACCTCACGCTTTGTGAGACACACTGTCTGGCTTGAATTTTATGTTCTTGTCCCTGCATTGCTGTAGAAAAGCTTGTAGTTTTCTGCCATGGTCTCATTCAGGTTTCTATCATTACTCCCTTCACTTACAGTGAGGATATCTGCAGTTATTTTCACCCTGGCAGCTCTTCCAACACTTGGGTGAGTCTTCTCTGGAACACTTCTGGTGCTGTGCTTATGCCTATCGGCATGTGTGGCCATCTGTAGCAACCAAATGGTGTTGCAAAGGTCGCCAGCATGCTAGACTTCTTCCAGGCTTATGTGCCAAAACCCATTCCTCACATCACAGAGCATAAAGATTCTGGTTTGAAAAGTTCTGGCAAGATGTCACCAGTTGTAGGCAGTGAACAGTGGCATCTTTTCACTGCCTGGTTCAGAAGCTTTAGGTCTATGCAAATGTGTAATTTGCCTGATAGCTTCTTTAATAGCACCATGCTGCTTATCTAGGGTTTGTACTGACCTCTACAGGTGCTATGTTATCCCTTGCTCTGCAGTCTTTTGAGCTCCTTGCATGCTGGAATTTTTTTTTGTAGTAAGCACATTGAGATGGGAAATGGAAACAGCTTTACTTTGAGGCACCTGTTGCCTTTGAAAACATCCCCATATGCTTTTTAAATTTTCTCCATTGTCCATGGGACTCCCCTTTTTTTTGCTTCTTGCACTGCATCTATAAAATTCTGATACTGCACCCTGATTAAATCCCAGCTTCTATGGCTGTATTCTCCCAGAGAGGTCTGTGGTGCTTAACATCCCATCACCAAAAACTTCAGCTAGTACCACTGGTTATTTTTCAGGTTTGTTACTATAAGGTCACATTCTCCTACAATCTGCATTATGCTCTCATTGTATATTAGATTGCACCTGCTGTTTGTAATGGGTGTGTTCCATTCCAATTTACCCCGAGAAGTCACAGTGCAGGAGGCCCTATTATTCAGCTGAAATTGCATGAGGTGTTTCCCTAATAACATTGTTGCAGACACGGAGGTTGGCATTGTCCCTTGTTGCATTCCTGTCCCAAATGCCTGTACCCAATATGCTCTCCAAATCAAGGAGAGAGTCATGATGTCACCATTGCTGTGCCATCCCCTTCTTTGTACAAGTTTGATCATCTTTCTGAGACCTTCTTCTGCTCTTGGACACACTGATAAAATGGTTCAACTTGCCACATTCCTTGCAATGCTGTCCTAGTGCAGGGCAATTCTCCTTTACATGCTCATGCTGCCTCCCACAGTAAATGCACGTCACGATGGGCATGGAACCTTGGCCACTTGCTCTTCTTTGCTGTTGTCTCACTTCATGTACTTCTGGGGGCATTGTGCCTCCTAGGGCTTTCAGTGTTTCTGGGGGCTTTCGATGCACACCCAAGTCTAAGCATCTGTCTAACGTGAGGTCCACTTCCCGGAGAAGCTGCTCCTGCAGGTGATGATCCCAAGTACTGCAAACTATCCTGTCCCGAATCAGGGAGTCTGTCATTGGATGGAGCAGCCAATGTGCATAAGGCATAACATAGGGGGTCCACCTCCTCCTCTTCAAACTGTTGTCTAGTGAAAAAGCTGGGTCACGCCACAGTTTTGTTCTGCTCTGGGGAGCAATAGGCCCCCATGGATCTTAGGACTGTTGTGAAGCTTGAGGCAGTGGTGAGTTTCAGAGCATGCAGCTCTCTTTCTTGTGCCCCAGCAAGGTCAAATCATCCTTTTAGTTTTACTTTCCTGCTGCTGTCATCACCCTGCAAGGCCAGGCCTGTGTACAGCTCCAACTCCTTCGTCCACTGGATCTATCCCTGGGCTAGGTTCGTGTTTGCAAAAATCTAGGACTCCAGAGTGACTTCCATGGCTTATGCCATCAGCAACTCGCTGCTCAGACACAGACACCATGTTTCATTTACAAAAGCTGACTGCAGGTGAAATTGAACGGATTGGAACAAATTGAACAAGTGAAACTGATTAAATCCTGTGCACTGCTCTGTTTATGTAATCCAGCCTAAGTCCCAGTGTTCCCTGTTCCCCTAGCGTCCTGTCAGTAACAACACTGCAGGGAACATGGGCTCTCTGACTCCCGTTCCTCTAATCCTGGTACAGAGGCACTGGAGAACTGTGTGAGGAATTCCTATCTGTTCATAACAAGAGCCTTTTCCAAGAATCTAGAACTTACAGCAGCAAACGCAGCAATTGCCAAAGCAGAAATACCCCTCCTGAGACATGGCAGGCCAAATATTTGAAGGCAACTAGTGATTGGGTACCCAAATTAAGACACCTTAAAGGCACCTGATTTTCAAAAAGTGCCAAGAAATGAGGCACCTTTCAGCTGTCTCAAGTTGGGGATTTAAAAATTGAGGCATCCAAAATCTCTCTGAAAAATTTACGCCAGCATCACTAAGGAACTAGTGAAGGACTATGTACCATTTGCATCCAGAGACGCAGTACATATGTAAGGCTTCAGGGAGTGAAACTCCACTATTTCAGTTCAGGGGCCCATAATTGGATAGAATAGTGGAAACAGTCATGCAGGAACATTCATGTTTTACAAACCCAGATCCGGGCAGAGGTCCATAGGCACTAGTTCTAGTGTTTGGAAAGACCACTGACAGCAGAGTCAAAAGCACTGTGACGCGGGCAGCCAGGCCTCCACTGTCTGTATAAATATAGACACTGGACCAGCATAAACAGTGCCCCTTCCCCACGGAGAGGGTATCGCAGACGCAAGTTTGCTATTGTTTGCACCCCTCAGTGGTGTTTGCCAGCAATCCTTTCTGAGCACCAGTGACTGGAGCCTATGCACAGGGAATAACCCTTGGAACTCCCCCACCCTCTGACAATGCCCCAGGCACAGAGGAAGAGCTGCCCTGCCTCTCTAGTGGATTGATTTGCCTGACTGAAATGGGCCTCTCAGTTTTTTGAAGAAAATTTGCATGACTTTAGCAGAGCACTAAATACCTCCCTTGAGCCAAACTAAACCCCTTGGTGTACTGGCCCGGTGGGGGGGTTTCTGTTAGGGCCAGATGTGCTCTTTCAAGGGCCCAGAAGAGGCACTGTGTCGGAGATACACTCCTTGCCAGCACAATTCCTCCTGGGGCTCCCCTGTTTTGCTGAGGGGTAATGATCTGTATCATCCCTTCACAACGCAGCATATTCCTCCCCATGGCACACCCAGCTGGCTCTCCTGGCTGGCAAGAACCATGACTCTGCCTACTCCCCCACCCAGCACCTGGAGTTTAGATCAAAATAGCCCTCATGTGGATGGGCAAACTATGTGGAGTGGGGAAAGGGCAATCAGTGTTGCCCCCTACTCCTCTGCGCTGCTGTATCAGGGCTAATCACAATCCCGTCTTTATAAGGATGGGTACTAAAGGCTAAGGACCTGATGCAACCGGCACTCAGATAAACTAATAGACTGGCAGGTAGATGTCAGTGGGAGTTGGATGGGGCCCTAAAAGCATTATCACCTGGATCACATACAGGCAGGTCCCTTTCTATACAGCAGGAAGCAGGATATATTTTTAAAGACATAAAAATCTCAGAAAAGTTTAAAAAACCCTCTAGTTTTTGGAATTTCCCAGATTTTAAAATGACCCTAAACTTCTCCCTAAGAAAACGGTGGGTACTTGCTTTTCTCACATATTTCTCTGAAATTTCTCTGAAATACTCTCTGAAATTAATTTCTATTTTAGGCACGATTTCTCTTCTCTTAACTAATTGCTCCCAATTTACATCCGACACTTCCTGATAAATTTTGTTAGGCTTGTCTGCCACATCTGCACCACACACAAAATTATCCATAATACTACAGACTGAACTTTGCCAGATGGGTGTTATTTAGATGTATTTATTTAACATTTTCTACATAAGACTGAGGCAAATGCAATTTAGCCTTGAGAGTGCTATGTTTGGCAAATCTATTGCACGTTGTTATTAAGAAGCAAATTTAAATTTAAAATAGGAAACTCAACACTGTGCTTTATATCTATCACAATATTTTCAAAAGAGCTTGTGTGTGATAGAATGTGCACCATTCGCTGAGATATATTTTGTATCAATAAACCGATTCCTAGATTTAAATGTCAGAAGGGACTGAATACTATGATAATTTAGTCTGATCTCCTGCATAACACAGGCCATAGCATTTCACATCATAGAATATCAGGGTTGGAAGGGACCTCAAGAGGTCATCTAGTCCAACCCCCTGCTCAAAGCAGGGCCAATCCCCAATTTTTGCCCCAGATCCCTAAACAGCCCCCTCAAGGATTGAACTCACAACCCTGGGTTTAGCAGGCCAATGCTCAAACCACTGAGCTATCCCTCCCCCCTCTATCTTGCATCAAGCCCATTACTTTTGATTGAACTACAGTGTCTCTATTAGCGGCATCCAATCTTGATTTGAAGACTCCAGGTGATAAAGAATCCACCACACTGAATAATGTAAGTGTGTGCAAGGATGCCTTGATCTGGCGAGACAAACGTTAAAACCGGTAGTAGAGACACACTTTTGGAGGTACGGGGTATGAAAGCAGAAGGGAATGTTAAACTACACTGAGATTTGCACTTCAGTCCGGGATAAGGAATATTTACATGTTAATTGACCTTCAGAAAGGGAGAAATCATTGGTAATGAATTGCCTATGCATTTTTTTTTTTTAATATCACATACACTTTGAATAGGTCTGAGTGTCCACTGAGAGAAAATGCCTCTGTTTTTGTCGCTAGTTGTCCATGCTCTGCTGAGGACTTATGAGTCTCTCAGAAAGAGTCACTCTTTGCTTCATGTCTATTTTTCTTTGCCTTTATTCTTCACCAGATTGGTTTTCTTTACCGCCCTCCTGCCCGTACTGCTGCTCGCAGTAACACAACACGTGGCCGTTTTCACCACCAAATTAAAGCACACTCTCAAAGCACCAGGATCCATCAAAGAGTTAAGAACGCTCCTGAATATGCACTCACATGGCTGGTTCACTGGAAAGACGACGTTTTCCGCTGGTGCAGGAGCACCTGCATTTTTATATCAGACCCCTATTGATACATAAAAAAGCAGATCCATATCTTGTGTCCTGAGGGGGGAAAGAGTCATATGCTTTTAGCCCCTGAAGTCCTCTCCTGTCAGTCTGTCTGTATAATCACACATACTTGCTATAGGAAACTACTGACTTGCTAGCTCACATATGAAGTATCTTGTGTAATTACCATTAAACATAATTTAATAATTAATACAGTTACTCCTTCGCTGAGCAGTAGCAGATCCCAGGGCTTGGCAGGTTGGTTCTGGAGGGAAAAAAAGAAAAATTGGCTCTGTGGAACAGGCCTAGCTTAACCAATATGCACTGGACACACTTGCTCCTGACCACCTAACCAGTTTTTAACTGGCCATGTTGATCTTTCCCCTGCGTTGCTGGCTGCAATAGTGCCAGGGTTTTTCACTTGTAACTTACACATCGCAATTGGCAACCTTTGTTGCACACATGCATGGGAACGCCAGCAGCTGCTTCCACTCTGGCGCAGAGGTTGCATGGTCCGTAGGAGCGCTGCTGGCGCGGCACCCGGGTCCTGCTCCACTTGCCAGGCCCTCAACGTGCAGAGGTGGCAGCTGAGGCTCCTGCTCCTCCCAGTGCTGGAAATCAGGGTGGACCCAAGGCTCGCCTGCAGGAAGGGATAAGGAGCAGGGGTGGGGCTCCTGGGAGAGGATGGTAGGGGAGCTCCCTGCACTGAGGCTCTGGGGACAGGGTGGGTGCAGAGGCTTAGGGCTGGGCCGGGTAGGGGAGGGTGTCCGAGAGGGGAAGGAGGAGGAGGATCAGGCTGGTGGGGAAGGTAGTGCTCAGTTTTTATGCCTCTTAGATGTGACAACCCTACTTAGCTCCCAACCAGGTTTGGTCCAGCTGCCCCAGCCCAATCATGACTCACCCCTGGCGTGAGTGGTCAACACTTCCGTGAGTGGTGTTGCAACCTGGCACATGGGGTCGCAGCCCCACTCAGGTTTCGTGCCATAGGTAGATCTTTGCACCCTGGGGAGCTGCGCCACCGCCTCTGGGTGCTCCCCCAGATGCCAGAGCGATCAGACCATGTCAGAGGAAGACCCCTCCCAGGAGTCCCATTTCTCAGAACCCTTTTCAGGGATCAGTTTGTCTTCAGCCCATTCTGCCTCTTTCCTGGTGTTGGTGTCTGTCATGAGCCACGGTGGCCTCTTTGGGGTCTTGATAGCTGGCCATCATGTTACCCAAGTTCACCCTTTGTCCCAAGGAAAAGGGCCTGCTTTCTTACTTGCTTGCCTGCTGACATGGTCTGATCGCCCAATCAGTGTCTCAGAGTCAGTCCCTTATTTGTATCGATTTGAATCTAATTTCTGTCCCAAGCCAGCTGAGACTCAGTGCCCCTTTCCCTGAGGAGCTGGTAAAGCTCTTCTCTTAGCCCTCCCAGTGTTTCAAAAGGCAGGAAAGCACCTCTGGCTCAGAAGGCTCAGCTATCAAATGCACCCAGGTACTTGCTCTTTTCTGCTTTCCATGGTCTCCGACAAGTCCGGCTTTAATCAGGAACCTGTCCCCTATGACTGGGGAGCCAGCTGGGCACAGCTGAGTTCATTGCTATGTCACATTACATACGTGCACCCCAGCAATTAGCCTACTTAGCAAATGTCTCCCAGAGCAAAAGGAGAGAGAGAATGGGTATTAGATTTTTTTTAAAAAGTCAAATTGTCATGTATATTTAAATTCAAATTCAATATTATAGATTTATACTTTTCATTATACTTTTAAAACACTTCTCTGATCTAATAAAGATGTTCTCTTATTTATAGATTGTATAATCACACACTCTAATTTATGGAAGGTGTGGGTCCCTCCCATTTCCATAGTGCACAAAACTGCAAAATACTTTAATCAGTCCCCGATGTGGAGCGTGTACCTTGTTTTCTTCACATTGTACATACCAGTCCTCCAACAGACACAGAGCGAACACAGCCAATCCTGTCTTTCAGAAACCACACTCCCAACACCAATGCTGGGTTCCCAGGGAACACCTCTACACCAAGAGTCAACTCTAGTTAGAGGGCAGAGAAAACCCTCCTGCCTCCTGCAGTTACTTTTCAGGGAAGATGTTGCACCAAAACAGTAACAATAAGAGCATGCGTTCAAGGACTGTACTTTGCTACCATGCTAAAAAAAAGAATGCAAGTCTACATGTAACAGCACCACCTGGCGACTGTCACAAGACTATATTCCTTAAAACTTAATAGGCTGGATGACACGAAACATTCCCAAAGTCTTGTGTCACTGTGCAGTTCCCCCAACGTACCACTTTACACATGCATTTCAACTAGCCTGTGGAATGTCTAAGACTAAGGGCAACACCCTCACAGTTGTGCTAGGGTTACTTCTGGCTTTACCTTTGCAGCTTCCTGATCTTGGGGATTTATAGGAACCAATTTGGCTAGTAGTGCAACTCAAAACAGCCTCAGAGCTGGTCTAAACGGTGCCAAACTACAATGCCACCAAGGACCTGTTCTGGTAGCCAGGCAACTCTAACACAAAATATGCTCCAATCCCTGTTCCCTTAACCGTGCGCCCAACATCAGGGCCAGCAGGCAGGCCTGGAGTTGGTACTGCCTGCGTCAGGGACAACTGAAAGAGTTCACTGAGCTTTGTTCCAGCACAGCAATCTAGGAGGTCCTGTACTATGCACATTGCATGATGTGTGCGTGATCTGAGCAACGTACTGTGTGAACTGGTTTGGTGTTGGACAATGGATAGGACAGCTATGGAACTTATGGCACTGCATACCAGAGAGCCTGGACAGCAGAGTAGCTACTTGGGGGTTTACCATTATTCTGGGCCTCGTGGCAATGTTTCCTCACAGAGACAGACTGAAGCTGAGGCAGTGCATTTTGCAGAGGATACATAGGGCTTATCCTGGGTGGCCCCTAGCTACCTCATGATGCAAGATAAACAGGATCTTGGACATCTCCCTAGCGTGTGCACAGCTTGTAAACAAACCAGCTGCTTCGCTGAGCCCTGCAGAAATAGGGTCCATTGCTGGTGTGTTCCCTCAGCTGCAATGCGGTCACACTGCTTGCTAGCAGAGGGCGAGAGCATGACCCTAACTGCAGCTGAGGCAGCACAGAACTCTGCGAGCAGAGGGCTTGGAAGCACAGTTGCACATTCCTTACGTCTATTGCGCTTACAGTGCTCCTGACATCCCCTGCCCATGTCCTGCACCCAGGCGGGGCAGTGACACAGCAGAATGCCAAAGCTCTACAGTGCCAATCCCAGCACGGGCCATGCAGCACACCCACAGAAGTACATCCACCACCGAGCCCTGAATCACCGAACTGACAACATCTGTAATCTAGATTTGTAATAAATTATTCAACTTTTCTTCATTATTTGCCGGACTTTCAGAGCTGGGGGAATCATTTGTGATTTTATAACTTGCACCATACTATAAAAGATACATTAGTGAATAATGTTCAGTTGTTACCCAATTCTAATATGAAATAACACTGGACCCAATATCCCTATTATTAGCCTGTTTCCACTCCCCTACACTGCTGTTTCTTATCACTTAAGTTTCCATAGGAACACGGGATTTGCCATATGGAATCAGATCCGAGGTCCGTCCAATCCAATATCCTGCCTCTGACAATGGCCAAGGCCAGACACTTTGTACGATACAAGAAAGCCTAAACAGGCAAATAATTCAATTATTATCCAATCACGCAAGTCTTTCCCCCTTGACTTACCCTTCTTTATTCCATACAGAGCACAAGGCCTTCACTAGTGCCTTCCCTCTTCAATGAGCTCTTGCTGCAATCTTAGCTTTTAATTCTGCTTCAGTTGTGTGTTTCCATGTTGCCCTTGGTCAACCTCAGCCCCTCTAACCCTGAGGATTTCAGTCTAATGCTCATCTTGTTATGGTCTTCAGATCTTTCCTCCATGTGTATTCTGGCCAACTCCATTTTCATTCCATAATTTCCTCTCCTGTTTGTTTCTGTTCCATCCTCCTCCAAAGCGCTTCATTTGTGATTTTTCTGGCCATCTGATACTAAGGATTTGTTTCAGGCAGCTGTTTATGAAAAGTTGGAGTTTATGTAGTAGTGTCTTAAGTCCCCAAGTTTTAGCCCCTTTCCCCCCCGCTACTGTATGTTTATTTTCCTGATCCTCTTAATTCCTAATAGCCATGGACGAGGTGGTGCCTTTTGCAACTGGTTATTGAGAATTCAGGAAGGAAGCAGTTAATAATCCCTGAAGGAGTTCGTTAACATAGTAGGAAGGATCATCCTCCTCCCTGCCAGAAGCTTGAGACACCCTCAATTACCTGGAATAGCAAAATGCAGATGAAAGCAGCTCTTACTGAGACCCTTTGTATCAGGGCAGCTTCCCTCTGGATTCTGATTTACATGACGTACAGAACACACCCAGTCCCTGCTGCACCCTACTGCAGATGCCTCAGGCCTAACGCATCTGCTCTGTCAGGCAGAGCTACTTTGTACCCTGATGCTGAGGTGCCCATACAGGGACTAGGATGGGATGGTCACATGGTCTAGGATTGGTACTCAGATGCCAAGAGATGCAAATAGGAGGTATTAATTCTCTGTTCTATTCAGCTTTGTCATATTTATACAGATTTGTGAGCTCCCTCATGCTTCTCTGGCCAATTAAAATGTAGAACACTTGGGAGTGACTGTTCTGTTAAAGTACACCTGCCAGCTGACACACACAACACATGGATGCCAGTACTCCTCCCCTCTTGCATGGAGGAAAGATGCTACAGTGATAAATCACAAATGGGTATGAGAAACTAAGAATAAAAAAACCCCCAAAACCCCATGGCTCCTAAGGGTGATATTATAATGATATGAAATGGATGCATCAGAAATAGACTACACCTCCTGAAAATGAATATGTGTTAAAGAAATAAGTGCTCTTGGCAGCAAATGAAAGCCTGCACAGTGTAATACAAGGGAGCGCTAATACCTCAGCAATTGAGTCAGGGGAAGATAAGCATTTCAGTGCCAAGAGCATGTTCAACCCTCTCTGCTCCAGGAACGTGATTCTTCTGAAATAGGCACATTTGAGTTCTCTTATCAATTCATGCACTTTTCAGTGGTACCCACCATTTTGATCAGGCACCACTCAATAGCCTGATTCAGCAAAGTACTTCAGCGCATGAGTAGTCCCACAGAAGTCAAAGAGACTGCTCACATGCTTAAAAGTTAAACATGCATTGAATCAGGTCTTCAAGCAATCCCATTGACTTAAACGATGGAAGGGAATATTCAGCCTGGGTAAAGGAACCACCTAATACATCTAGGACAGTGGTTCTTAACCGGGGGTGCGAGATGCCCTTTCTGGGGGTGTGAGACATGCGAGATTTTTTTAGAAGGTAAATCATCGAAAACACAAATTAAGCACAGGCACATTAAGTACAACTACTTTGTTTCATCAAACCTATGTATTTATTAACATTATACATTTTTAATGATTACTGTAATATACAAAAAATATATCTAGGTTTAAAGAACTGACCTACTTCAACGACTTTTGATAAGGGGCACGAGAACATATTTTGAGAACCAAAGGGCTGTAGGCTGCAGTAATGGTTAAGAATAACTGATCTAGGATGTTCAAAGGTATTTGGGCACCTAACTCCCACTGAAATATTCCAAAGAGTGCAGGCTACACCTACTGGATGGGGGGGACTATATCCTGGAAAGCAGTGACTTTGAAAAGGATTTAAGGGTCATAGTGGACAAAACTCAACACGAGCTCCCAGTGCAATGCTGTGGCAAAAAAAAAAAAAAAGGCTAATGAGATCCTTGGATGTATAAACAGGAGCATAGTGAGTAAGAATACGGAGGGGATTTTACCTCTATGTATGGCAGTGGGGAGACTAATACTGCATTCAGTTCTGCTGTCCTCATATTTAAAAGGATGTTGAAAAATTGGAAATGGTGAGGAGAACCACCACAAAAGTGATTTGATGGCTGGAGAAAATGCTTAATAATGAGAGGGACACCAGGAACTCAATCTCTTTAGCATGTCAGAAAAGAAGAAGCTCAAGAGATGACTTGATTATGGTGTGTAAGTACCTTCACAGGGAGAAAATACAGGAACAAAAAACTCTTTAATGTAGCAAAGAAAGCAACGACAAGACCCAATGGCTAGAAGTTAAAACCAGACCAATTCCATTTAGAACTTGGGCACAAGTTTTGCTGAACAACGAGGCTGGTTAACCACTGGAACAAAGGATTAAGGGAAGAGGTGGAATCTCCATCTCTTGGAGTCTCCAGGCCAAGACTGGACGCCTTTCTAGAAGATGCTTTAGCCAAACGCAAAAGCTATTGCGCTCAATACTGGAGTAACTGGATAAAATTCTCTGGCCTGCGTTATTCAGGAGGTCAGACTAGGAGATCCCTTCCGGTTTAAGAAAACAAACAAAAACTATGAATTTGGCCTTAATGAGTATGGGTCACACATTTCTTCCCAAAATTCAGTGAAACTACTGTTTAATAAATGTGATTTGAGTTCATGTAAAATCTGTGAAACTGTTAGACTGCAGGATTGCATGAGGTGGAAATTATTTCTAAATCCCTCTGGTGACACACACTGCCAAGAATTTATAACTGTAAACAAACATTTATATTGTATAGCTATAACAGATCTCACTGTACAGAAAACATTTTAAAGTAGTACTGGGAGTTTATGGGAGCTAACCAAAGGATTTCAGGGACTGGCATTCCATTGCCCACCTGTTGTATATAGTCCTACTCAAACCAGGATCAATATAACAATAACAGCAAAACTTATTTTCCCCCCAACATTTCCAATGAACTGCATTTCTGAAAATGGTGCACAGCTACGGTACAATCTCCAATTTACACAGTCCAAAGTCCATATCAGCTGGCTGACTGCTTCCCAAATCCTAGTCCATTTATAGTAAACAAACAAGGCAATAAAAGTGTAGTCATCCCACATATTCCAGGTGCAGAGTGAACATTTTCAGCATAAACAGAAAAACTCAAATTGTACAGTGCTTCAGTCGTCTTAGTTTTCCACAATCATGTACACTAGGCTAATGCCAGTGACTATGCCAAATTGCAGCTAGGGCAATTATATCCTGTCAATCTAAATTCTGCATGCAGTTTCAGTTGAATACAGAATTTTTATCCTACATCTCCTGTTGTCAACTTTCACATAGGATTACTAGACCTTGTTACACTGCTACCTCACTCTATCTCAGAGGTGGCTGCATTTCACTGGTGGGTGAAGTGATTTATATAGCTAGAGATGGATATAGGTCTTGTCTATCTCCAAAGTTACACTGGTTTAATTAAAGGTGTTATTTTAAATATTTTCTAATAAATTCTATGTGTGTTTGCCATGTGATCTAGAGAAAAAAATCTCTGAATTGGAAGGAAATCTTTGCTCTGTTTAGCGTTCAAATACTGTGCCAGCGAGTTAGTTCAAGTGTGTAACACTAACTTTATTTTTGTCAATCCAGTGTGTGCGTTTCCGTGGAAACGGGAACCAACAGAAGAACGCTGGCTCTTAGTTTTTGGTTTGCTCTTGTCTCCATGGAAACAGTGGTCTCATTGGTGAAAATAAGGATAAGGATTTTTAAATAATGACTTTCTGAAAGCTTCCCTCTACTTAATTGTGCCTTTGTGATCTTTATTGTCACAGAAAGAAATGCAACAAAATTACAATCTGAGAGCTTCAAACCCAAGTTATTTCCCAATTAATACAAACAGCAGGTCTATCAAGCTCCTTCCCCAATCAGACTATACTGTGGCACTCTTGGGACTATCCCCAAGAATTTCCTAATTCATTTTTTAACCTCTTCTTTACAACCGATTAGGAACAACTCCAGTGTTTTACATTTTAAATAAAGGCAGCACTCATGGCCTGGAGTCTGTACCTTGTTGTTTTGTTCAGCTATTTGCCAAGTCTGGTCCAGCTGCTTCATCCTAAATGATCTCTGAAATGCTCCACTGCCCGCTCCTGCATTGTTCTCTTTTAAAGGCATTCTTCAGGCTGCCCAAAGTGCTAGTGACATTATTTTGCTGGGTACTGCTAGCATCTGTAGGGTTAATGTTCAAAGGTGCACAATTAGAACACTAGGGGGTGTTGTGGTGGCTGTTTCACTTCCATTGAAAGATTCATGTGAGCAAAGGCCTTTCTGTTGAGGCAACTCCAGATAAATAAAACCCATAGCTAAGAATTACCTAGCCAAAAATGCACAGCAGGAATTAATTGAGTCATACAGATTAGCTGCTAAAATGCCCTCTGAATCCAGGGGACTAATAGAATGAGAGCTCCTCTTCTTCATATTATTTATAACTCGGTGGTAGCTATCAGACAGCCTCCACCAGCCACCCCCTTTTTAATGGGCATCCATGAATTCAATGAGTGAAAGTACTTTATGTCCATAAATGACTATTATGACTTATTGTTGGTATTGTGGTAATTTAGCAGGGCAGTTACCCCACTCCTGTGAAAGGCTAGGCTGATTGGGGAAGCAGCCACAGCTGGGGCCATGCCCCAATCAGGCCACAACTGGCCCTATAAAAGGGCTGTGAGCCAGGAGCTGAGTGAATCTCTCTCTACCTCTGGAGAGAGAGAGAAGGGTAGGTGAGGTAGAGTAGTGCTGGGGAAAGGCAAGAGGGAGGTGGGGAGTGCCAGCCTGGTAACTCCCCAGGCTTCAGGCCTTGTGCAAGGCCTAAAGAAGGTACTGGGGCTACAGAGGTGCATCCTGGGAATAGGCAGAGGCAGCTGGTCCTAACCCCTTGCCAATGATGAGTAGCCATGACAGATTGCAGCTTGCCCCAGTGAGCGGGGGCTAGATGATGACTGGCAGTAGTCACTGAGGTGAGGTGGTGATAGAGGGTTGGGGGTTCCCCTGGGAGGGGAAACTCAGAGAGTGGGGGTACTGCAGGGGCAGAACCCTGAGGTAAAGGGCACCGGGGTCTGGGAGGGACATGGGGGGGGGGGAACGGGGACTGAGGCAGGTGAGCCACTGGCCTGCAGAGGGCACTCTGTATGCTGGAAAACAGCTAACTCCCAAGATGACCAGCAGGAGGCGCCACACTGGTAAGGCTTTGCTACAGGTAGCATCTAGACAACCCCATTCAGGACCCATTGTGCTAGGCCCTGCATGAACAAAGAACAGAAAGATGGTCCAAGCATAAGAAGACAGACAGACATGGCAGAGCACAAGGTAACAGGTTCCACACATGTGGCTGGGGAGAGAAAGGGCAAAAATGAAGTCAAATAGCTGCACTGAACCTTTCAGGGCAAGGATGTATCTTATTCTATAGCTGAAATTCTGGGTTGTGCGTTTTGGAAGCTGGGTAAGGGTGGCTCTATGTATTACATTACAGTTAACTGCCAAATCAATGTCCATTTTTCTTCTTTACCAAACACAAAGGCAAGCCTGGCTCACTAGAGATGCCAGTGTAAAGTCAGAGCAGACCAATTAAGAGTGCTATTGTGGGAACACTGAAAGTGCCAGTAGCCTCAAAGTCAATGCCGGATTAAAGAATTTTGAGGCCCTGGGCTCTATGGAAAAAAGCCCTCCCCCCCCCCTTAAGTGCTCTCCTCTGAGTTCTCAGCTCCCTCCCAGGAGTCCCCCTACTCTTACATGGTCTGATCCCCCTGGCATCTGGGGGAGCACCAAGAGAGGACCCAGTTGCCTAGGGCACAAACCTGCCTATGCATCCCCTAGGGCACCGAAGCTGAGCACTGTTGTGACCCCATGTGCCAGGCTGCAAAGCAACACACTGAAGTTTGTCCGGCCCACCCCCCAGCATGAGTCATGACACGGGGGTGGCTGGACCAAACCTGGTTGTGGCCCAAATAGGGGGACCAACTCCAAGAGGCAGAAAAACTGGGTACTGCCCCACCAGCTTGACCCTCCTCTTCTGCTCGCAAGTGCCCCCCCCCACCCTGCCTGACCCTCCTATCAGCGGCCTCCAATCAGCCTGAGCCCATGGGCTCCTACAGCCACCCCCTCCCAGAAGCCTCAGCCCAGGGAGCCCCCCTACCATCCCCTCCCATGAGATTCTGCCTCCTCCACCCGGGTCCCCACTCCGTACCCCTCCCTGCTGACGAGCCTCGGGTTTGTCCTGCTTTCTGGGGCCATGAGGAGCCTCAGCTGCCCCGTTTACACATTGAGGTACTGGCATACAGAGTAGGAATCAGGTGCTTTGCCAGCAGCGCTCTCAGCACCCATGTGACCTGCACTCCATAGGAGAAGTAGTCACTGGTGCCTCCTGCACTTGCGCACAGCAACAGATACCAGTTGCAACATCCCAGGGTTTTTTCCCCCACTTGTAACTTACAAATAACTTAAGTTACACATGAAAATATCCCTGGCACTTTGGAACTGGCAAGGCAGGTGGACAAAACAGCCAGGCTAGTAAAAAACTGACCAGGTGGCAACCCTAGTCCCAAACCTGGTCATGAGCACCCCAAGATTGGGTGTCCTTGCATTTGCACAGAGCGCACATGGATTAATCCAGTCCTGCACATGCCCTGAAGCCAGCTTGAAAGTTATGATTCATCAAGTGCTTCCTAGTTCTTTCAAGGTGTTCTTGATGTTTTTTCTTCGGTGCCTCCCGCAATTTTAGCCCAAACTATTGGTCTCCTCCTTTACAGACCATTGGGAGTTATAATCTAAACTTGAGTCAACAGAACTATGCCTTTTGAAGATCTTTATTCTTATTTGTATAGAGTAGCCTCCCCTGGAGACCTGAGTCAGAATCAAGGCCCATGGAACTGGGCATAGTACAGAAAACACATTTTAAAAACACTGTAAGCACGTTGGGGAAAAGGACTAAATCTAAATTAAGACAAGACACAGCAAGAGGGTCTAACAGAGCATTGGAAGAGGTGAAACAGAAAGGAACACGTGGTTACACAAACTTGCCAACTTATGTTAACGAGGCCAAACAACAACACACCACCACCACTTACTATAAAGAACACAAAGACAACTCCATGCCACAATCTACCCAGGAATTTGGGGAAGGATTTGATGATATCCTTAAACAACTCCAAGAGAAACTCTACAAAACTCATCCCCCACAAACCCACCCCAGGGACCTTTTACATGCATACCAAGATATACAAACAAGGGAACCCAGGCAAGCCCATCATATCTGATCACAGCACTCTTACTGAAGGAATATTGGGACTCATGGAAATCATCCTCAAAGCACTCAAAGGGCCAGCTTCCTCCACCAACTCTGCACCATTAACAACCTCTCTCGCCACCATGGATGTCACTTCCCTATACACAATGACAGCATAGCTGCCTACCTCAAATATTTACAAGCCAATGCACAAGCTTCAGATATCCACCCCAAATATCGCCAAACTCATCCATTTCATCGTCATCTGTAACAGTTTAACATGCAACAAACACTTTGCCCAAACCATGGAAACATGCCCAAACATGCCCAAACCATGGGTACTAGGATGGCTCCCCAATACGCCAACCTCTTCATGGGCCACCTTGAAGAAGAATTTCTGGACAAATGCATCATGAAACCAGTGACATACTGGAGATACATCAATTACATTTTCATCCTCTGGACAGATGACAAACTCCCACATAGAATTTCATGGATGGGTGGTGGTTGTTGAAATTATGATGGAAATCTCGCTGGAACACTCCTGTACCAGCATTAACTTCCCAGATACCATGATCAGTTTAAACAATGGAACCCTTCAGACAACTGTACACAAGAAACCCATGGATCACCTCACCTACCTTCATAGATCCTGTAACCACCCCAAACACACCAAGAAATCTGTTATTTACAGCCAAGCACTCAGCTGCCACAGAATATGTTCCAAGGAGAAAGTCTGGGGTGTATACCTTAACACACTCAGAACCACCTTCACCAAACAAGAACACTCCATCAGAGAAGTACATCACATCATGGAACGGGCCACTCTAAGAGAACCTGCTTCAGTACAGAAATAAACCTCCTCCAGCCACACACCCCTAGTTATCACCTACCACCCCACACTGGAACCCCTATTGGAGTATCATCAAAAAAACTACATGCCACATTCAATGGGAACCCCTGAAAGAAATCTTTCCTGAATCCCCTCTTTTGGCCTTCAAACAATTCCCATCCTCTCCAAACTCATCATCAGAAGTAAGCTCCCCACAGACCAAGACACACCAAAGCAAAGTGGCTCCCGGCCCTGCCAGAACAACAGATGCAAAACCTGCAGACATATCTCCACTGCTACAGTGATCAACACCCGCTTCCCCACCCACCCACAAACACATCTTTCAAGATCTATGGATCCTACACATGCCTATCCCAACATGTGGTGTACCTCTTCCTTTGTACTAAATGCCCCAACAGCTATTTGGGTGAAACCAGAAACTAAGCTCTCAAATGAACTCACATAGGAAAATGAAAAAAGACAAGAACACCCTATCACCTGTGGGTAAACTCTGTTCACAAAGCAAGCATTCTGCATCTGACCTCTCAGTTCTCATCCTCAAAGGAAACCTGCATAATCCTTTCAAAAGATGAACTTGGGAGCTTAAATTCATAACTCTGCTAAACACTAAAAATCATGGACTGAACAGAGACACGGAATTATGGCTTATTACAACAAACAACCCCCCCCCCCATCCTCTTATGACTGGAGCAGAGTTAACAGGCCACTTCACCTTGAATGGTCCCTGGGAATGTGTTAATTAATTACTTATGCTAAACAATCTGTTCCACTTTATATTTAGCTGTGACACTCTGAATTAGTTTCCCAGACCTGAAGGAGAGCTTTGTGTAAGCTCAAGAGCTTGTCTCTCTCACCAACAGACATTGTCCAATAAAAGATATTACCTTACCCACCTTGTCTCTAATATCTTGGGACCAACCTGGCTACAACAACACTGCATACAAGCTTGCCAGTTAGCAACTTTCAAGTAAAAGCAATTGCTTTTTAGACTATAAATAAGCCAGAAATGTTAAGGATTTCAGAAAACTATATTAGCCACAGTCAGCCGGCCAATTCTTTTTTGAACCCAGTTATACTTTCCGCCTTCACAACTTCCTCTGGCAATGAATTCCACAGATTGAATGTGCATTTTGTTTTAAAACTGCTGCCTATTAATTTTGTTGGGTGACTCCAGGCTCGTGTCATGTGAAGGGGTAAATAATGCTCACTTAGTCACTTTCTCCACCCCAGTCATGATTTTGTAGATCTCTATCGTATCCCCTCTTAATCATCTCTTTCCCAAGCTGAACAGTCCCAGTCTTTTTAAGCTCCCCTCACATGGAAGCTGTTCCATCCCCCTCATCATTTTTGTTGTCCTTCTCTGAACCTTTTCCAATTCCTATATATCTTTGTTGAGATGGGGCAACCAAAACTACACACAGTATTTAAGGTGTGGGTGTACCATGGATTTATATAGTGGCATTTTGATATTATCTATCCTTTTCCTAATGGTTCTGAGCATTTTGTTAGTTTTTCTGACTGCCATTGCACACTGAGCAGATGTTTTCAAAGAATTATCCACAATGACTCCAAGATCACTTCCTGGAGCGGTAACACCTAATTTCGATCCCATCATTTTATATGTGTAGTTGGGATTATGTTTCCCAATGTGCATTACTGTGTATCTACACACACGTTGAATTTCATCTGGCATTTTGTTACCCAATCACCCAGTTTAGTGAGATTCCTTTGTAACTCTTCACTGTCAGCTTTGGACTTAACTATCTTGAGTAATTTTGTATTGTCTGCAAACTTTGCCACCTCATTGTTTTTTCCTTTTTCCAGATCATTTCTGAATATGTTGCTTAAAGGTATAAGGTAATTTTGCTTAAAGGTATAAGGAATCAAAAACAAGTTACTATGGCAGTAATGGGGTTTATAAAGCATATATAAATTCAGCTACAAATCACATGCCATAATATCAGAGGTTTTTGGCAGATCAGTCTGCTCTCATCATTCAGATACATTGATAACACAATCTTCATCATAGAGGTGGTACTTTAAGCTCAGAAGCCTCCCTCTAATGTTAGCTTCCTTATCATATATTGTAAGATTCAAGACAGCTGCTGTATAATTGGGACAGCCATTTACTCATCTAGGTGGAGAGTAAAAAAGCCCCACCAACTGATTTATTTCATTATTTACATGTTCTAGAAATCACAGCTGGGGACCAGAACTTTCAGACCAGCTGGACAGAGACAGTGGAACTCAGTCTTGCAAGAGGCAAGACTGACTGTGCTCCTCACCACATTCAAAACAAAACATCTCTCACCTTTTTGCTTTGGCTTCCCCTCAAGAAGACACTCAGATATTGTGATGATGTGGGCTGTACAAGTACCTACACACACATTCCCTCCCCAGATAGTCAAGATTGCAGCAGTAATATCACTGTGATCATGGTAACTCTCACTGCATTCAGGGTCTGAACCAGCTCCCACTGAGGGAGAGTTTTCGAGAGTCTTTCAATGGATCCAGCCATTAGAGTGCAATGGGGAATGTGCAGGAGAGGAGAGAAGGGTACTGTAAGTCATTATACAGAAGTCTTAGCTGGAACCCATAGTGAGTCATCAGCAAAAGCCTACACAAAAAGTCCCCAAGAGAGAAATAAGTGACCAAATCCCCCGTACTGGTTTCTTAAGCAAAGAAGGACGGAGGGAACAGGAAGAAAGGATGGAAAGCAAGCAAAGTAAGCAGCTGATACCAGATGTTGGCCTGCTTTTTATAGCAGAGCCGTCACTCTGCTGGAGATACTGCAAAAAGCTCATATATACGTTAAACAGACTGGTGGAATACAAGTTGGATGGATGCAAAGACGTACTAGAATACAATTATATAGCTAGCCCAACAGCATGTAATACATACAGTCACATAGTGGTGAAAAGATTAATGGAGCTTAGCAATAGAGTCAGGATTGCACCATTTCTGTTACTTAGCAACAACGTGTAGGTAAGGATGCAACAAACCCATGGATACAGACACAGGACTGTGAAACAGTTAAGGTAAACTGCAATGACAGAGGATTCATCTAAAGGGCCCAGGGTGCTATATGACTGAATGCTGACACCACAATTAAACAGCCCCTTGGCCCGAGCCAGCTGGCACAGGCCAACCACGGGTTTTTAATTCCAATGTAGACATACCCTGAGGTATACCTGGCAGGCTAAAGGACTAGCCTGCCCAGATCTCCATTTACCACCCACAGATAAACTGCAAATTGAAATAGTTTAATGACATCTCAGAAGGAGATCTGCCTGTGCACACTTACCAAGGAGTCTTTCTCTGCCCCATTACAAGAGATGTTGCTCCCTTACTGAGTTTTAGTGCAACTGCAGCTCAGTGCCCTTCCTGACCCTCAGGAAGCAAGCAAGGACCGCAAGTGGCATTACAGGAGTCATTCAAACGGACTCCCTCCCCTTCCTCTGCCTTGCATGACCTCATTTTACACTGTTACCAGTACTTCCCTGGTACTTGATTTTACAGCAGATTCGAGCGCCTGTCGGATTTTAGACTTCTGCATTTCATGGTCACCCTGGTAGAAAAATCTAGTTGTTTCCCTGTGGGTAGCATCTGGCTCAGATGTTGTTTTTAGTAAATACACACATTGTTTGGGAAATTCCTTCTGATTTGTAGATTATGCTGGGAACAGAGAGGCGAGTTCCCCTCCCCCCAATACTTTCTCCAGATTGGAGTGAAATTGGAATTTAGCTTTAGGACAAATTTTGGAGGAAGCCTCTGTTTCTGATCAAACCTGATTCTGCATTGGCTACCTCACCCTCCCTCAGTGATTCAGGGCATCCTTTTTTATACTCAGGATAATATGTCCCGATATTAGCCATATCACAGAAGGCAGTACAAACATTTATCCTCAGCATCGCAATTTTCCTGGTGCCTCTATCATGCACCTTTCTCTCTGTCTCAGAGTTATGTCTCCAAGAAATATCTTCAGGGTTTTATGTCTAACACCACTTTTCTGTGTCTCACCAGATTCTGTCACTTTAAATTACTCAGGAAGATTAAAAATGTTTCCTTCTGTCTCTTCTATTCTCAAAGCAATGGCTAAAAACAAAACAACCCACACCACTTAATTCAGATTAAAAAAGAAAAAGCTCTTTTGTCACTCTTCCTCACACAGCCAGCAGTGAAATAAGACTCCATGCATCCTTCCAAAATTCACATGTTTTGGGATCACTCCTATTCAGGGGTTGGCATTCAGGCTAATGGCCACAGTAAAGAACACTTTGGGGAAGGGAGTAGATTCTGGCACTGGGCTTTGGGCTCATCTCCAGGGGCAATCTACCTGGGACAGGCAAAGGTGAAGTCCTCCCCCGTTTCGGGGAGGAAAAAGGAAATACAGCAGCTAGCCAGCTGTTGTTGCTCAGCCCTTTGCTCTGCTTGCCAGCCTCTGGCAGGTCAGCACTGCCACAAAGACACACACAACCAGACGAAAACACAACTGTACGTGATTCAGCAATGTACCCTTCGTAGCTGTGGGAAGGATGTAACAAGACAACCTGCTGCTTACTTTGCCCTGTTGTCTTTGTTGGTCACAGAGCTCCCACCGAACCCCTCTGTCCAATGGCCATAGGCAGCTGGCTGTATGGCAAGCAGCTGCCACCTGCTAGCACAGGAGTGGAAGTACTCTGGTGGGTCCATTTTCTCTCTCAATATTAATTCCTCCCCTTAATATAGTGTAAGTGCAGCCTTGCTCTTTAGTTCACCTCCAGCCACACACTAGGGAGCCACTGCTCAGGCCTGGATCCGGATGGGCTGCTCACTTGCCATGGGCCACTTTCAGGTCACTGTTGCACCTGCCCTCGAGTACAAATGCCACGGGCCAGCTTTCAAGTTTAGTCAGCGCCCACCATCGGGCTGGATTTTCCATAGAGCTCAGCTTCTATTTAGGAATCTAAATGAAGTGGCCAAGTTTTCCAAAAGTGCTCAGAGTCCCATGGGAGCTGCTGGGTGCAGAGCTCTCTGGAAAAAATCTGTCCCTAGCTGTACAAATATCCTCTAGACGGTCTCACAAGGATCGTGTCATGAATTTTCCACCGGCTCTTCTGTGAGCAATGCAGCCAATACTGAATATTGCCAAAGACCTTGGCCAAAACATTTTCTAATGGTTGGATCCCTACACCTCACTAGCAAGAGCTGAGCATCTTAATGGGAAATGCTGTTCTGGGGCATGGCACTGGTCTGTCTTAGTTATCATAAAATGCATCAGTTAAGAAAAGATTCCCTGTTTGGGGGAAAAATACCTCACATCTGTAAAGTCTCCAAATGTCAGTCCCAGCCATTATTACACTTTCATTAGCTGTAGCTTGGAATTTCTAGTATGACCAATGGCGGGTGGGTGGCTGGGGGCATCTTAATTTGCACATAGTGTTTTTCTCTAGATACCATTTTTAAAATCTATGTTCTCTTGTACTAACCTAATGCAGGCAGAATAGATCAAATCTGAAATATATATAAAGGAATTCTATCTGGATTTAGAGGCCTGAGATGGGATCCGTTAGGATGAGGGCTTGGGCAGGATGAGCAGACAGAGGGTGCGTAGGAAGAAAAGAGAGGAGTCAGAGTTATTCAGAGCCTTGAAGAGAAGGATTAGTAACTTGAATAGGATGAGAAGAAATTATCGCAGGGAATGGCATGGCCAGAGCAGCGGAGGAGGGAGAGGACTAACCTTTTGGATAGATGGAGTTTGTAGTTGTTATGGTGAGAGATGAACAAGGAGCTGAAAAGGGTTTTAGCAAGAGAGATGAAGAAAAGATGTTATAGAGGGAGAAGTGACAAAACTTTGGAAGAGCTGTTGAAATATGCAACTATTTCCCTTGGTCACTTGATCTTCTAGTCCATTGAATCAAGTATTTTCAATAAAACCTCTATTATGGTTATACATTTCAATGGTGTCTATATGTTTGGAATATTTTAGGTTATATATAACAACTGGCATAAAACCCAAGAATAATATCAAGAATCTAAACTACTAATTTATCTACTCTAATCAATTGGAGATTAGAAATAAACTTAACTGGAAACCTAGGGTTAACTATTTTTTTTAAATAGCCAGCACACGTGCATGTGTTGGCACACGCACAGAAAACAGACAACTATCTATATTGCACACACAAAATGCCACATTAAAGAGCATTCAAGTTGCAAAGTCAAGCACTCAAAAGTTAGGAAGTGCCTGAATTAACATTGCCTGTGCAAAAAACTTTATTGGGTTTGTCTGTGAAAAGCACCTGGGAGCATACGCACTGCAACTGGCGTATAGGAATTGCACGAGGCTGGAAAGTGCTCAGTACATTGACATGTAGGACTGCTGTAGTGATTTTAGTGTAGATGAAGCCAGAGACTTAGGCTTTTGGCTAGGTCACTTACAGTTCTAGCCCTTCTACGGAACTCAAAATCCACAAGTATGATGAACCATAAACATCTCCCATACCTCTGGGAGATCTACAAAGCAACAGTTTGGCCCTGGTCTGACTTCTCCCCCGAAATCTGTTCTCTCTGCCTGCTCCTCTCCCATGGAGCAGGGCTCTTCTTTTAAAGCCCCTCCCTGGAAACCTGCCTTCTGCTCCAGTTGTCTCAATTTAGGCAGACTGTGCCTTTAGTAGGTCATTAACCTCTGCCTTGCTTGGAGGCTCTGGAGCTGATACTGGAAAGTGACAGGCAATCTTAATACAGGCATCATTGTGATTTTTCCAGAGGCTTATAACTTGGCCAAATGTGGGCAGATTTTCACTGAGATGCCCAAAGGCACATCCCTGACCCCTTGCCAAATTTCAAGTCCCTGCTCCAAATCTTGGGGGCACAAGAGCTATCCAAAGAAAGGTCACCATAATTTTTTAGCATGGGCAAACCAGTGTGTTTTTCCCTGGCCTCATGCTTGGTGATGGTTGAGCCATTTGGGGCTGAAATTAACAATCAGGTGCTCATCGTGGATAATTGCAGCCCAAATGGTTAAAGTTTGGCAAAGGTATAAGCAACTGAAAACAGGGTCTTAGGATGAGAAGTGTCAGCCAGCCTTAATAGGTGGAGCTACCAGCATTACCTAAAATATATTCAGCCCAGCAGAGCCTCTTAGCTAAACCAGACAATGGAGAAAAGCAGAATACTCCAAAGAGTCCAGGAAGGACTTAGCTATATTGATCCAATGTATCTGGTATGCACTTAGATATTATCATGGGAGATCCTACAGAAAATCCTAAAATAGGCTAAAGTATACTAAGAACATAAGTGACAGGTACATAAATATAAAACACAATCAAGCAAAAAAACTGTACATATATAACCCTGATCCTGAATCCACTATTCATGTGAGTAATCCTTACCCACGCAAGTAGTTCCACTGACTTCAATCGGATTATTTATTTTAGTAAAGGTTGAAAAAAAACGGTTACCCACCTTTTCGTAATGGTTGTTCTTTGAGATGTGATGTCCATTCCATGCATGTGCACCCCAAGTGCATGGTCATAGGAGATTTTTACATTAGCGGTATCTGTATGACCAGCCATGGCACCCCCTTGAGTGCCATGCTCATGTGCTGGTATATCAGGTGCCGCTGGTCCTGTGCCCTCTGTTCCTTCTTGCCGACAACTCTGATAGAGGGGTGGGAAAGGGAATGGACATGAGCAACACATCTCGAACAACAGTTACGAAAAGGTGGGCAACCATTTTTTCTTCGAGTGCTTGCTCATGTTGATTCCATTGTAGGTGACTCAAGCAGAATCCTCGAAGGTGGGCTTGAACGTCGGTCTGGCTGAGCAGTGCTCCAAACTGCAAAAGCCAGCATCATCGCAAGATTGCTGAGTCAGTGCATAATGCGATGCAAACGTGTGGACGGATGACCAGGTCACAGCCTGACAGATGTCCTGGATTGGCACCTGTGCCAGGAAGGCTGCCGATGATCCCTGTGCCCTAGTCAAATGAGCCATCACAGATGGTGGCAGGGGCACCTTTGCCAGCTCATAGCAGACCATGATCCAGGATGAGATTTTCTCAGAAGACAGTGGGCGACCTTTCGTCCTGTCCGCCACCACAACGAACTGCATCGACTTACGGAATGGCTTCGTTCTATCTGTGTAGAATGCCAGTGCCCTCCTGACATCCGGAGTGTGAAGCCTATGCTCCTCCTCCAATGCATGAGAGACTTTGGACAGAAGTCTGGTAAGTGTGTCCTGGCCAGTATGAAACTGTGAAATGACCTTGGGCAGAAATGCCAGGTGCAGGCACAGCTGGACCTTGTCCTTGAAGGTGAGCACCCTGATCTCAGACACCCTGTGAGCTGATGTTATAGCGACCAGGAAATAAATCTTCCAGGAGAGAAGCAGGTAGCCAGAGGCTCCACGGGGGATCCCAGGAGCCTGGACAGCACAAGGTTCAAGTTCCAGGGAGGGACAGGGTCCCAGATGTGCAGATAGAGGCACTCTAGACCCTTTAAAAATCTTGATGTCCTCGGATGGGCGATGAGAGACCTGCCCTGGAGCAGGGGATGCAACGCCGAGATGGACCTTGATGGAAGAGAGGGACAACACTTGAAGCTTGAGATGCAGCAAGTAATCCAAGATGTCCTGCAGTGAGGTCTGAAGGTGCCGCTCCAAAGCCCAACACACAAGGGTTGAGGGTTTTCTGCTGCTCAGCAAAACCTATTGAACATGGGCCAAGCATGCCTGTTCTTCTGTGCTCAGCCACCCAGGAGCCAAGCCAAGAGATGCAGCACCGTCAGGTTCAGATGCAGCAAGTTGCTGTGTTTATGTGACAGCAGGTCTGGCCAAAGAGGCAGTGGAAGAGGGGCAGCTGCCGAAAGGTCCAGCAGCATGCCGAACCAGCGCTGACATGCGGAGGCCACGAGGATAACTCTCGCTCTGTCCTACTTGACTTTCACCAGGACCTTGTGGATTAACAGCAACAACGGAAAGGCATACATGAGTGCCCCCAACCAAGAGATGAGGAAGGCATCCAAAAGGGAACCTCTGTCCAGACCCTGGATGGAACAGAACTTGTGGTACTTCCTGTTCTGTTTGGACACGAACAGGTCCACCCGGGGAGTTCCCCACCTTTGGAAGATTATGTCGACCAACTCCAGATGGAGAGCCCATTCGTTGCAAGATGAGAAAGTCCTGCTGAGGTGATCTGCCAGGATGTTCCTGGGTCAGTGGACTGCAACCAGATGAATACCATGCTGCACACAAAAGTCCCAAAGGCTGAGAGCCTCCTGAGAAAGGGTCGAGGATCTGGCACTGCCCTGCTTGTTGATGTAATACATCACAGTTGTATTGTCCATCAGGACCTGTACCATCTTTCCTCTCAGGTGGGGCAAGAATGCCTGGTAGGCTAGGTGGACCACCCTGAGTTCCCTCACATTGATATGGAAGTCTAGGTTGTCCCATACCTAGCAGCCCTGGGTGTGCGGCACTTGCCAAGGTGGGCTCCCCAGCCCAGATCTGAAGCATCAGAGACCAGGGTTAGAGACTGGGATGGAGTCGCAAAGGAGACCCCCTGGAGCACTGACCCGGAGTTCAACCACCAGCGTAGGGACAGTATGACACCAGTAGTATTACATAGGTCAGGGTAGAGGCCGACATTGAATAAAGTGTCCACCTGTTTGGCCATCTCCTCCACCTCAAGGCCCAAGTTCTTGGCCACCTGCCGAAGTAAGGCCTGGTGGTCCTTAAAATCATCAGGCGGGCTGGCCCTGGAGGGTCCCACAACTGTCTCATCCAGGGATGAAGATGGCATCTGTCCCACTGGAGGGGGGCCGTAGTCATCCTCTTCCACTGGGGAGAGTGGCTTAGGGGTGGGCACAGACTCCTGAGTCTCAGCTTCTGGGAGTGTCTCCAGTACCGGGCTCAGTGCTGATAGCTGGCACTCTGAGGCAGCCGCTGACAAGTGGAGCAAAGGGGGCATAGCCATGACTGGAACCCCCCGACGCATTGCAACAAGGCCACTGCCCCAGCACTATTGATGCCAGCTTGGTAGCCCACTCTCACTTCCAGGGTCTAGGCAACGGGCTAAAGCGGCCCTCGGTTCTGGAGGAACCCCCTTCCGGAGACCACGGAGGGGCTGTAGACGCCTGAGTCTGCCTTGAGACCACCAATAACAGTGACTGATGCCCTGCACAGAGGGACCGATACCAATGGCATAGAGACTGGGGCTGGTGCCAAGGGGACCAGAGGTGGGAAGGAGAACTCTGCCATGGCACCAGCAACTGGGACTGGGGACAAGACGACAACCTGCAGGATGGTGATCAGTGCCAGTAGTAGAGGGACCGTGCCTCCCTCTTGGCAAATTGTATCAGAACAACTGTGACCGTGACACTGGCAACTGATGGCGAGTATCTGCCAATCTGGACAGAGGATCCAGCGTCTGTCAGTGCGGAGGTGCAGAGCGCTTCATTGCCTCGGGGGATCGGCGGCACTCCACTGTTCCCTAGGGAGCCATATCAGCTGGCTGCTGGGCCTGAACGGGTGGAGACCTGTGCTCCTTCGATGCCTGGGGAGTATGCATCAGTGTCGGTGCCAGCAGGGGAGTCAGTCTAGTACTGCTCGCTGGAGTCAGAGGAGGACCCTTTACTGGGCCAACAGCCCCAACTGGAGAGGGCCGACTGTGGGGCTCCAGGGTAGGCGGACGGCCCGAGGCAGTTACTTTGCCTGCTGCCACCTGGCTTTTCTTCACCAGTGCCAGGAAGCCGTGTTTTCTCACCTTCTTTTTTGGTACCGGCGACAAGGAGCGGTGCCAGGCAGAGCCTGGTGCCGGTGGTGCACTTCTCACTGATGCCAAGGTGCTCAGTGACTTGTGCTGAGACGGCTCAGACACCAGATGGAGGGCAGGCTCCGAAAGGAGAGCCCAGAGTCTAATATCCTGCTCTCGTTGTGTGCTAGGCCGAAAATTCTTACAGATCCAGCACTTGTCTTTGACGTGTGCCTCCCACAAGCACTTGAGACAACTGCCCGATATCAAGTGGTACCAGAACATCCCAGTATCAAGGACTGTATAAAAACATTCCCCAAGGATAACAGGAACACACTTACCCCTCCTAAAAGATAAGGTCAGGATGACAGTATGTAATAGAAATGTTTTGATTGAACCAACATGTACAAGGTGATGGGTGATAACTAGTCACGTCAGGGGGCAGTAACTAACTATGTCAGAGGGGCAGTACATAACCGGTTTGTAGGAGGGTATAAAGATGTATTTCAGAGGGAGTGTCTTTGTCTAGCCTAGGAAGGAATGGAAAGTCCCACCATTCACTGAGCTGGTCCATTGTTACAGGCATACACGTATTCATAGTCCAGCAGAGCCTGCGGGATACTAGTACCATGCTTCGTCGACAATAAACCTGGCCTGGTGTCTTCGTACCTTAACGGATCTTGTGGTCATTGGGTGGTTCCTTCGAAGTCTGCCATGCCGGCTGTCTGCGCAGAGCTGGGGCAGCACACCAGAGGGAACACACACAGCCAAACATCTGAGCACAAACAGCACTGGTCAAAATAAACCAAATATGGTACAGAAATCCCCTGTGAAAACCTGTACTTATAACAGATGCAAGTCTCAATGGCTCAGTCGTAAGAGTCTAAAACCAAGGATGATAAGCTTCCCAAATCACCAGCTTTTCCCTTTCAGAAATACGAGCCAGATTCTCAGCTGCTGTCAGTCGGTATAGCTCTAGTGACTTCAGAGGAGTTGTACCCATTTACACCAGCTGAGAATCTGGTCCTATTTTTTCTAGGCTCACCAGCTCATTCGTTTCATTGCACTATTTAGTAATAGTCCATTTATCTGCTGTATTCCAGCGTCTTGAGATAGTTCTCTTAGCAACTGCAGATGCTTTTAACAAAAACTCCCTTGCAGGATTATTAGAACCTCCATTTGACCCCAAATCTTCTCAAACAGAAATCAGAGTGTCGTTAGGGGTGTTGCTACGGAGAGCCGTGTTTTTTCTTTTGCTAAACTCTTAACAACACTTAAGCATCTAGTATCCTCTTCTTCAAAACTGCCTCTTTTAGTAATTCTAACATAAAGCAGATTCTCTTGTTGCAGCGTCTCTTCTTCTACCTAGTATCAAAACAGCCGGAAAAGATCTTTTGTTGTATTAACCAAAGTGTAACAACACTGAAAAAAAAAAATCACTTGTAATGTCAAATATTCTCCCATCTCTTTGCTAGAATGTCAATATCAGCAGTATGAGCCCGGTGAAGACATTTTTACAAATTCACTTGGACTATATTCATGCATCTTATATGTTCACTTTCTCAGAATATTCTAGCAAACAAGTTTATTGGCAGGAATATTAGTGGAACCAGCTAGTTTTAAGTAAATACTGAAGCATACACAGAGAAAGTTCATTCTGAACTCATAATTGCAAGCATTTGCACTGCGGCATAATTCTAAGAATGAAAGGGAACAGGACCTATGTAACCAATACAATCTAGCCAGCACAGCTCTAGTTTAAATAATATCAACTACTCAAAATGAACAATTTACAGGCCAAAAATCATTCATGGAAATTTGGCAGATAATTGTTAATAACAAATTCAAGATAAAAAATTAAGCTGCTTGCAGACAATTCATTAAATAATTTTTTTGCTACACGTTATTTGCCCAGCTTCGCCTCACCCCCGCCCCCAGCAAACCTGATGTATTTATTGTGTTAAAACAACTTAACACCTTCAATAAAGAATTACAAATATTGGACATAATCAAAACCTTAGAAAAATATTGGCATTTCTTTAAAGTTGGCAACTGGTTCAAGTTCCTGTGGTGTATTAACTGAACATTTGTGTTATAGCCATTCCCATGTTAGATATTCCTAATGTTATCATCTTTGTAAATGGATCTCTGTAGTGGCTATTCATTTGTTCAGAGTGAGTTTGTAATGGGGTGGCACCAACTTCTCGTGAGCACCCCACCCATCCCCCGGCTGGGTGCATCTGCACCTCTTTCAGTCTGTGGTGACTCCTTCTGGCAGTTTTTCTGGCGGTTTCTAGGTACTCAGCTCTCTGGCCAAGTCACAGACAGTCTGTATGGAACACAACTCAAACAGACCCCTTCTGGGGTCTTAGTATAACAAAGTCTTTATGCGCTCCTGGCCCTGGTAGGGGGCCATGCCCCCAGAGCTTCCTCCCAGGAGACACTTTGCCCACTCTGGTCTGTTCTGGCCCCAACTCTCCAGCTGGGCCTCTTACAGTTCAGTTTCCCTTCTGGAGTTTATCACTGTCCAACTGTAGGCCACTTCCCCAGTGGCTTATGGGGATAGGACCTGGGCCCGCCCACTACACCAGGTCCCAGCCCAGGGACCCTAAGAATAGCAGCCACACACCACTGTGTCCCTTTAACTAAAGTGATTTTAGTTCCCTCTGTCACTTCTCCATGGTGCCAGCCTCCACCAATGCTTCACCCTTACCTCAGGGGTGTTCTACATTCAGGCCCAGCAGCCAGCCAGGAGCTTACTCTCACTCCCAGTAGCACTGAGCTGACTAACTCTGGGCTGCGCTGTGGCTTCTTTTATACTAGCCCGAAACCCACTGATTGGCTAGCCCCTTGCAGCCTCCCCTCCTGATTGGCTGCATCCCACACAGCCTCTCTAGGCTGCTTGGAGGACTTAGCTCCACTACTCTTTTCCTGGGACAGGTGTAGCAGGACTCTGAGGCCTCCAGCAGGGAGACTCTGGGCCTAGTCCACCATGTCACAGAGTTATTTCAATGAAGGGCAAGAATAACTTGTGTTATGATTGTGTCAAACAACAAACAACAACAACAACAACATATAAAGAAGCCACATGGGCACAGGTGGGTCCCAAATAACCAGGTTAACTAAATACACACAAAACAAGCCATGCTAGCTGTATACACATGGCTGGTCTGTCTGGTTTCTGTCCGCTTCTAAAACACAGAACAGAGTGAGCATCACTAGAAGGCTCACACAGTATTCCTGTGCACTTGATAACTCATACTCCTGAAACAGAATAAAGTGCATTACAAACATCAAAAAGCACTATGTTTCAAATGCTTCCATATCATTGTCCTTTTGGAGCTCCACTGTTATGTAAGATGGAGACAAGAGTGCCTGGAGCTTAGCACTCCTTAAGGTATGGCAGAATCCTTCGGATCTTCAATTAAATTAAATCTTTAATGGTGTTTGCTTTTCAGGAAACATCTGTGAATCTGGTACCAGAATTTGATGTTGGCAATTATAAAATTAACTCATGGGACTATCTTCTTCCTAAAATTATGTACATGTAACTCCCATTGATTTCAACAGGAGTTTTGCATGCGTATGACAGGGAAGAATTTGACCTCACATGGACTGTTAGTCCAAATTTTACTGTGAATTACAGTGAGCACACATTCGCTGCAGAGACATTTTGCAGAGAGATGTGGTAGCTATGGAGGAAGGAGCACACCCTTGTATTTGCCTTTACACTTTGCACAGCCCATAGCCCCATTTCCATGGAATTAGGGTGGTTTTGTTCCCCACTGTGCTGTGCCTTGTAGGGAACCTATTGGACAATAACTTTAGCAGCATGAGTTGGCACCATCTGACTGTTTTTGAGATAATTTCTTCATGTGTGATGTTCTGCTGAAATATTCATGGAGTTCTGGCAACATGTCTGTGACGGTCTAACTAAAAAGCTGGAAAAGGATTCTGTTACACAGCTGCTCTGTGCGTTCTGGGACTTTCGGATGGCTTAGGGTTTATTGTATTAAGTTTGAAATCCAAAGCGTGCAGTTGGCATTAGTTGTCGCTGAAGCTCAGAAACTGCAACACTGGGTATCATCATTTCTCCAAGTATCTAATTTTAATCAGATTACAAACAACAAGAAGCCTGAGGCACCTGCCTCTCACACTATTTACTTGGCGTTCCAAATGGTAAATACCTCTCAGGATTTGGCCCTCCCAATTTGGAAGGGTGGTCTAGTGGTTTGGGTCCTAGCTGCGGACTTGGGAGACCTGGGCAAGCCACTTAGTCTTTCCCGGCCTCAGTTTACAAATGGAGATAACAGCACTTCCCCACAAAAAGGGTTTTGTGAGAATAAATACACCCAAGATTGTGAGGTTTTCAGACACTGTGGGAATGGGGTTTATATAGAATCATAGAAATATAGGACTAGAGGGACCTTGAAGGTACAATGGTGGGGATTCCACAACCTTCCTTAGGAGTCTATTCCAGAACTTAACGACCCTTATCGTTAGTTTTTCCTAATGTCTAATTTAAATCTCCCTTGCTGCAGATTAAGCCCATTACTTTTTGTCCTACCTTCAGTGGACATGGAGAATAATTGATCATTGTCCTCTTTCTAACAGCCCTTAACTGATTTGAAGACGTATCAGGTCCCCACTCAGTCTTCTTTTCTCAAGATTAAACATGCCCAGTTATTTAACTTTTCCTCAGAGATCAGGGTTTCTAAACCTTTTATCGTTTTTGTTGCTGTCTTTTGTACTCTGATTTGTCCAATTTTTTCCTAAAGTGTGGTGTCCAGAACTTGGCACAGTACTCCAGGTGAGGCTTCATCTGCCTAAGTGAATGGAGGGTGGGGATAGGAAAAGCACCCCTCAGACTTATGGACTTACATATAAAAGAAGGAGGAGCTGTGCACTGATGTCTCACAATGGGTTCCGTGCCGTTTTCTATAGCTGGCTTCGATCGGTGTCTGCCTGGATTTTTTGGCACTTGTTATGTTTGAGGAAAGTGAACCCTTTTCTAAGCCATATGTCCGTGTGGCAGCAGAGGAGGCTACATCATTATGAATTCTCTTTCTAAGCTGGAAGGATGGTCCTGTGGCTCAGGCAAGAGATGGGGACTTGAGAGGTCTGAGTTCAATTCTTGGCTGTACCAAAGACTTCATGTGTGACCTTTGGCATTACTAAGGGCCTGATTTGGCAATGTACTCAAATGTAAGCAGGGCCTGGAGGAGTTCTCCCCTGACACCTAGTGATGAACTTGGGGGGAGCCTCAGGAGCAGACTATTTGCATAGACATGCCTACTCCGCCGAGGGGATCAGCAGACAGACCTGCATTGCCAAAGTGATCTATTTTGGGTTAAAACTCACATTAGTTTGGTCCGATGGTCCAGGGACATCTACACCGAACACATCACCGGCTACCAAAGTACCAGGAGACGTGAACCAGAGCGACATCATGCACTGACTACAAGAAAGAGACTGAGAGACTTTTTCCATTGGACCATACGAACTGGAACTATAAACTCACTGAACGTTAAATCTCACCAAATGAGGGTCAAAACATCCTCACCATCGTATCCACTCATTATACTCCACACCTGAACAAAGCCCTCATATGAACAACATACCCTCATATCTCAATGTCTGTACTTTGACCCGCTAACCTTTTAAAGCTGGCTAGATTGTCGGGCTCAACGGGTAGTGATAAATGGCTCCATGTCTAGTTGGCAGCCGGTGTCAAGTGGAGTGCCCCAGGGGTCGGTCCTGGGGCCGGTTTTGTTCAATATCTTCATAAATGATCTGGAGGATGGTGTGGATTGCACTCTCAGCAAATTTGCAGATGATACTAAACTGGGAGGAGTGGTAGATACGCTGGAGGGGAGGGATAGGATACAGAAGGACCTAGACAAATTGGAGGATTGGGCCAAAAGAAATCTGATGAGGTTCAATAAGGATAAGTGCAGGGTCCTGCACTTAGGATGGAAGAATCCAATGCACCGCTACAGACTAGGGACCGAATGGCTAGGCAGCAGTTCTGCGGAAAAGGACCTAGGGGTGACAGTGGACGAGAAGCTGGATATGAGTCAACAGTGTGCCCTTGTTGCCAAGAAGGCCAATGGCATTTTGGGATGTATAAGTAGGGGCATAGCCAGCAGATCGAGGGATGTGATCGTTCCCCTCTATTCGACACTGGTGAGGCCTCATCTGGAGTACTGTGTCCAGTTTTGGGCCCCCCACTACAAGAAGGATGTGGATAAATTGGAGAGAGTCCAGCGAAGGGCAACAAAAATGATTAGGGGTCTAGAGCACATGACTTATGAGGAGAGGCTGAGGGAGCTGGGATTGTTTAGTCTGCAGAAGAGAAGAATGAGGGGGGATTTGATAGCTGCTTTCAACTACCTGAAAGGGGGTTCCAAAGAGGATGGCTCTAGACTGTTCTCAATGGTAGCAGATGACAGAACGAGGAGTAATGGTCTCAAGTTGCAATGGGGGAGGTTTAGATTGGATATTAGGAAAAACTTTTTCACTAAGAGGGTGGTGAAACACTGGAATGCGTTACCTAGGGAGGTGGTAGAATCTCCTTCCTTAGAGGTTTTTAAGGTCAGGCTTGACAAAGCCCTGGCTGGGATGATTTAACTGGGAATTGGTCCTGCTTCGAGCAGGGGGTTGGACTAGATGACCTTCTGGGGTCCCTTCCAACCCTGATATTCTATGATTCTATGATACCCCAATCGGAGATATTGCAGATTATGTATTCCTTACGCCATCTGATCTTAAACCGAACTTTGCACCCCTTGATAATCTGTATGTCATTCCCTGATAACCAGAAACGTCTACGCTTAAACTCTGTACCGTTCACATTTTTTTAAAACATCATTTTAATAAAATTTTTAAACTTGAATACAGGGGTAATTAAATGTTATGATCCTTACTGTGTGCGTAAAGGGCAGCAGGACTGTACTTTAGCATGCCCTGATGAAGGGGGTCACAGTCACTCACCAAGCAGGGGTAGTGATGCCAAATGCAAGTACAGGGGGGGGGGGGTGTGGGCATAGTTGTTGCTATGTGATGTGTGGACCTGTTTAAAGGGTCCCAGAAACCCTTTGACCCTCCCCCCTCCAGTGTTTAAAGACAATACTCACTAGACTCACATGAGAGCCCTGGTTCTTTTTCAGTGATCATTAGAGCTGAACTCACTGATAAGCTGATTTTAGGGGGGGCTTAATGTTACACCTGGTATGGAGACAGCACTGTGGTGAAAAGACAATGCAGAAGAAGTACCAGCAGCAGCAGCGAGTTTCCCAACTACCTGAAGAAATCACTAAAGAGCTGAAATCACTGAACTGGACGAAGAGGGAGAACCCCAGAACCTGGCACCACAGAGGGAGGCGGCAGTGATGGTGGCAGCTGTGATCAGCAGCATCAATGGCAGCAGTAGTGACAACAACAAGCAGCAATGGTGACATGCAGCGGCAGTGACAGAGGCACAGAAAGCGATCAACAATGGCAGAAACCTCTGATGAGCAGAGGCATCACTTCAGGGGTGGGAGGCAAACCCACCCAAGTTTTCCCAGATTGATGGGTGGGAGATCAAGCCACTTCTGTTTTGTATTGTTAAGAAGAACCTGGCTATTGAACCTGGCCCTTTTTGCTGCTGACCCCACCTGGCAGAAGGGCTACATGTAACTGTAAACATGTCAGTGCAATAGGGTAACAAAGCGGGACTCACCACCGCGGTGCCTCCTGCTGGCCATCCTAGGAATTAGCTCTCAACCCTTACAGTCCACCCTCAGCTAGTAGTGTCACCCCTGCTGTCTTCACTCTTTGGTCGTGTATCACTCCGTGGACCACAGCACCCTCTTCTGGGCACGATCCTCCAGTTGTGTCCCCACTCTGGTATCTCCCCACTTCCGGGGGACCGGCAGTCCTTAGTCCCGCCACTTGCCTCAGCAGCCAACTGCAGTCCAAGGTCCAGCCCCTTGCCTCAGGGGCAAACTGCAGCCACTGTTCTCATTGGCAAATGGGGTGCAAGGGGGGGGGGGAGGACCCAGGCCCACCCACTACTCTGGGTCCTGACCCAGGGGCCCTATAGCTGGCAGCCACCTACTGCCCTCCTCCAACCTGGTGCCTGTTTTCCCTGGGCCACTTCCCCCATAGCCCTAGCACCCTCTCAGCCCTTATAGCAAGGCCCCAGCCTGGCAGTGGTCAGCCAGCAGCTCACCCTCACACTCTGCTGCCCCTGCCCCGTGCTGCTTCATCTATGGTGCTTCTTCAGTCAGTCCTCCTCCCTTGCCTTCCAGGGAGAGACTCCCCTCTGCTCTGATGAGCAGCCCTTTATGTATGGCTCTCGCCAGCCCTGATTGACTGCTCCAGCCAGCCTTCCCCCGCTTGATGGGTTCAGTAAGCCCTTCCCTGATTTGTGGGTTCTGCACAGCCTCCCTGGTGCTGCTTTTAACCCCTTCTTCTCCCTGTGTGGGGCAGTCGCCCCACCACAAATAGCCTCAGTATCTCAGCATGGTCAGCTGGGATCTGGGGCAAAAATTGGGGATTGGTCCTGCTTTGAGCTAGATGACCTCCTGAGGTCCCTTCCAACCCTGATATTCTATGATTCTATGAATGTAGCACAGAGGGAACCACCAGGGTACAGGGTCAGCTCCCTCTCAGGTCTGCGGGCAATGTGGAGGGGAAGAGAGGGACTAGGACCTGGCCTCCTTCCACTCCTCCCTGCCTGCTTTGTAGAGATCAGTGCTGCCAGCAGGACTAAGCATGCAGAGACCTTGTGCTCCAGTACTCCTCTTGTGTCTGGTCCCAAGGGTCATTGATGCTTTTGATTTAATTTGCGTTCCATCAGAGACCATCATGGTAACAAGATGACTAAGAACAAGAGAGACCCAACTAGCATAAACACATCCCAGTTAATACAGGACTTGCATGTGTGCCAGGAATCCTTAGAACTGGAAGGGAAGTTGGTATTAACATGAGACCACGTGAAAACAGTGACAATTAGAGCCTGGTATTGCAGGAATTGGCCTGATTTCACAAGGGGAGAAATGAAACAATGGTTCAGTAAGGCTGGCTGAAAAGTGGGGACAGGGAGAACTGGGAAAGTTTCAAAATTGTTTTCTATTCTAAGGGTTAGAAATGAACCCTTTTCCCCCCAAAAAATTCACAATTTCCCCAAAATGGCAATTTTTCAACCCCAAAACCCCCTTCTCATTAAACAGTTTTTGACCATCTGTACTATTCAGAAATGACATTACTGACAATTCTAACACACTCTCATTGTCAGCTGTATCATCATAGGCACTGCCTGGTCCAGGTTTATATTCTTCTTCAGTCCTTCACTGTGATGCTGTCTCTCCTTTTGCCCTAAAAGTAAGTATATGAAACCGTGTGTGTTGAACAAACTGTCAGAGAGGGAGATTTCCCCAAGCTCTAACGATATTTTAGCAGTTTTCAAAGTAGAGCATGAACATACAACAGAGTGTCCTCTAGGAGAAGAAATTACAGTATTTAAAAGCAAGCAGCAGGTCCTTGTTGGAACTATATCTACTGCAGCTGTGCTGAGCAGTCTGGGACATGTCTTTTTATCCCAGAGTAAACTGTAGATACTTCACAAGACGCTTGGCAAACCACAGCATCTGTAACTGCCATAAGTGTTTCATGAATATTGTACAGCAGAGGTACAAACTAGAAAACTCAGCCCTATGTGTACGTTGTCCACACATGCTGGAGGAGGAGTGCTTGGGGGATGAGAGGTACCTAGCCACTCACTGGAGGGGGTCTGTGTGCAGTTGGATGAGTTTGGGGTCTTATACAGTGCATTAGCTATTGCACCGTCACAGCTTCCCTGTGAGGTAGCTCAGGATTATACCCATTTGTAGAAGTGCAATGTGAGGCACAGAAAGGTTGAGGGGAAAAAATGTTCAAACTTGGGTGCATAAAATTGGGCACCTAAATCAAGAATTAAATATCTACTTGAAAACATCCTCAGATTTTCAGAGGTGCTAAGCACCTGCAGCTCCCATAGAAGTCAATAGGAGCAGTGGGTGCTCATCCCCTCTACATTTAGGTGTTTAATTTTAGACATCCAAAGCTTGAAAATTATGGTGTGAATTGACAGGGACAGAGTGAGCAAGTGTGTTTCAAAGCTGGGATCAGAACCTTGCGGTCAGTCCTTGGATGATGTAATAGCTCATGCTACTTCTCCAGGTACTTAGCTAGCCCCTCCTTGTGGTTGGAGATGATAATGGCTGCTCAGCAGAGGGGTTGCCTCAGCTGCAGGTTGGGATTGACAGGGAACTTGCAATGGCCCTAGTTCCACCAGCTGTAGCCTAGATGACAGTGTCCCCAGAGCAGAGAATTGACTTTGGGGAGTTCTCCCCAAACATCAAGGCATCCGTAGTAATGGTTGCTCCAAAGTCCCGCCCTGAGTAGCTGTGAAGGGACTGCAAGTAACCCGAGATCTTTAGTGATGAGCTCTCAGCCCTTGTTATGGGATTCTGCAATCTAAGGGTCACAACCACCCTGCTGTCCATTGTAGCTAAAGGGGAGGAGGGTCCCCAGGAGGTCCCTCTATGGAAAAGGCATTGACTTATTTGTATAGCAGCATCACTTGAATGTCCGTTCCAGGACTGGGGACTCCCTGTTCAGGAATTCTGGATGCTGTTCAAACACATGGGAAGACACATTCCTTACAATCTGACTATTCAACTGACTCATCTTTTTTCAAAACAATAGGAGGGAAGCTGAGTGCAACAACGTGATCCTATTATCACATAAGTTAGCTACACGCACATCAACAATTTTGATTAATATGACAATATTTATAAAAGAAAAGATACTATCAGCTAACCCATGCCATTCAATCTAGCCAACATTAGTTAGCCAATTTCTTATTAACATCACAACAGAGGTAGGACTTGGGAGTTATTGGAGGGAGAGGCGGTTTGAGGATGTAAAGGAACAGCATGGGAGAAAGCAAGGAGAGATTAATGAGGGAAACAGATAAATGGACCATGATGATGATGTGTGCATGGACTCTTTAAAACTGTAACAGACAGCTGGGCAAGAAGGGGCTGGGAAGGGCTCTAAGAGAAGCTTGTATTATGGAACAATCGCCCCACTGGGAAAGTTTCTTCCTTTATTAGTGGTCAGTCAGAACTAGGACTTAGTTCTTAAAAGTTTGATGACAATTTCATTCCAAAAGGAACCACACACACACACACACTTTCACCAAATGGTACAGAATCCAGTAAAAAGCACAGATGCCTTTGTGATTTTGGTTTTGGTAAGGAAGAGCCCATGAGAGATTATCCAACAGCTGGGATTTTAAGCAAGAAGCTTTCAAAAAAAATGTACACAGTGAGTGAGTGAGCTACCTCTGGATTAGGTGCAGTTGCAAGGCAGTCTGAACTAGTGAAAATGGAAGTCATCCAGCAGGAAAGCAGTGGCAGCATATTGTAACAAACAGGATAGAAACCTCCCCCTACAGGAAAAGGGAAGCACCACAGAAAATGCCTCAGGAATCCTGAAGTCCTGTGCAGAAATGTGGCAAGGCAGAATACAGCAGGGATGAGGCCTGCCCAGCCAGCAGAAGCATGTGCAGGAAAAAAAAAAAAAAAAAAAAGATACTGAGAGCATATGTGCTGAAGAAAAAGAATCGGAGAGTGCATCCAAGCAAGGGTGAGTAATACCTATTCCATGGGATCTGTGTCATAGAATCATAGAAGTTTGGGGTTGGAAGAGACCTCAGGAGGTCATCTAGTCCAACCCCCTGCTCAAAGCAGGACTAACCACAATTAAATCTGAAACACTTAGACGAGAGGAAAGTGATCAGGAACAGTCAGCATGGATTCACCAAGGGAAAGTCATGCCTGACTAATCTAATTGCCTTCTATGATGAGATAACTGGTTCTGTGGATGAAGGGAAAGCAGTGGACGTGTTATTCCTTGACTTTAGCAAAGTTTTTGACACGGTCTCCCACAGTATTCTTGTCAGCAAGTTAAAGAAGTATGGGCTGGATGGATGCACTACAGAGGTGGGTAGAAAGTTGGCTAGATTGTCGGGCTCAACGGGTAGTGATCAATGGCTCCATGTCTAGTTGGCAGCTGGTATCTAGTGGAGTGCCCCAAGGGTCGCTCCTAGGGCCGGTTTTGTTCAATATCTTCATTAATGATCTGGAGGATGGTGTGGATTGCACCCTCAGCAAGTTTCCGAATGACACTAAACTGGGAGAAGTGGTAGATACGCTGGAGGGAAGGGATAGGATACAGAGGGACCTAGACAAATTGGAAGATTGGGCCAAAAGAAATCTGATGAGGTTCAACAAGGACAAGTGCAGAGTCCTGCACTTAGGACGGAAGAATCTAATGCACCGCTACAGACTAGGGACTGAATGGCTAGGCAGCAGTTCTCTGCAGAGAAGGACCTAGGAGTGACAGTGGACGAGAAGCTGGATATGAGTCAACAGTGTGCCCTTGTTGCCAAGAAGGCCAATGGCATTTTGGGCTGTATAAGTAGGGGCATTGCCAGCAGATTGAGGGATGTGATCGTTCCCCTCTATTCGACATTGGTGAGGCCTCATCTGGAGTACTGTGTCCAGTTTTGGGCCCCACACTACAAGAAGGATGTGGATAAATTGGAGAGAGTCCAGCGAAGGGCAACAAAAATGATTAGAGGTCTGGAACACATGACTTATGAGGAGAGGCTGAGGGAACTGGGATTGTTTAGTCTGCAGAAGAGAAGAATGAGGGGGGATTTGATAGCTGCTTTTAACTACCTGAAAGGTGGATCCAAAGAGGATGGATCTAGACTGTTCTCAGTGATAGCAGATGACAGGACAAGGAGTAATGGTCTCAAGTTGTAGTGGGGAAGGTCTAGGTTGGATATTAAGAAAAACTTTTTCACTAGGAGGGTGGTGAAACACTGGAATGCGTTACCTAGGGAGGTGGTGGAATCCCCTTAGAAGTTTTTAAGGCCAGGCTTGACAAAGCCCTTGCTGGGATGATTTAGTTGGGGATTGGTCCTGCTCTGGGCAGGGGGTTGGACTAGATGACCTCCAGAGGTCCCTTCCAACTCTGATATTCTACGATTCTAAATCATCCCAGCCAGGGCTTTGTCAAGCCTGACCTTAAAAACCTCTAAGGATGCAGATTCCACCACCTCCCTAGGTAACCCATTCCAGTGTTTCACCACACTCCTAGTGAAATAGTGTTTCCTAATATCCAATCTAGACCTTCCCCACTACAACTTGAGACCATTGCTCCTTGTTCTGTCATCTGCCACCACTGAGAACAGCCTAGCTCCATCCTCTTTGGAACCCCCCTTCAGGTAGTTGAAGGGTGCTATCAAGTCCCCTCTCACTCTTCTCTTCTGCAGACTAAATAACCCCATTTCTCTCAGCCTCTCCTCACAAGTCACGTGCTCCAGCCCCCTAATCATTTTCGTTGCCCTCCGCTGGACTCTCTCCAATTTGTCCACATCCTTCTTGTAGTGTGGGACCCAAAACTGGACACAGTACTCCAGATGTGGCCTCATCAATGCCGCATAGAGGGGAATAATCACTTCCCTTGATCTGCTGGCAATGTTCCTACTAACGCAGCCCAATATAATGTTAGCCTTCTTGGCAACAAGGGCACACTGTTGACTCATATCCAGCTTCTCATCCACTGTAATCCCCAGGTCCTTTTCTGCAGAACTGCCGCTTAAACAGTCAGTCCCCAGCCTGTAGCAGCGCATAGGATTCTTCCATCCTAAGTGCAGGACTCTGCACTTGTCCTTGTTGAATCTCATCAGATTTCTTTTGGCCCAATCCTCCAATTTGTCTAGGTCACTCTGGACCCTATCGCTACCCTCCAGCGTATCTACCTCTCCCTTCAGCTGAGTGTCATCCGCAAACTTGCTGAGGGTGCAATCCATCCCATCACCCAGATCATTAATGAAGATGTTGAACAAAACTGGCCCCAGGGCCGACCCCTGGGGCACTCCACTTGATACCGGCTGCCAACTAGACATTGAGCTGTTGATCACTACCATTGATCCTGATGATCTAGCCAGCTTTCTATCCACCTTATAGTCCATTCATCCAATCTATACTTTTTTAATTTGCTGGCAAGAATACTGTGGGAGACAGTATCAAAAGCTTTGCTAAGGTCAAGGTATATCACGTCCACTGCTTTCCCCGTATCCACAGAGCCAGTTATCTCATCATAGAAGGCAATCAGGTTGGTCAGGCATGACTTGCCCTTGATGAATCCATGTTGACTGTTCCTGATAACCTTCCTCTGCTCCAAGTGCTTCAAAATGGACTCCTTGAGGATATGCTCCATGATTTTTCCAGGGACAGAGGTGAGGCTGATTGGTCTATTGTTTCTCGGATTCTCCTTCTTCTCTTTTTAAAAAATGGGTGCTATATTTGCCTTTTTCCAATCATCCAGGACTTCCCCCATTCACCATGAGTTTTCAAAGAAAATAGCCAACGGCTCTGCAATCACATCAGCCAACTCCCTCAGCACCCTGGGATGCATTCCATCCGGCCCCATGGACTTGTGCACATCCAGTTTTTCTAAATAGTCCTTTACATATTCTTTCACCACTGAGGGCTTCTCACCTCCTCCCCATATTGTGCTGCCCAGTGCAGCAGTCTGGGAGCTGACCTTGTCTGTAAAGACCAAGGCAAAAAAAAGCATTGAATACTTCAGCTTTTTCCACATCATCTGTCACTAGGTTGCCTCCCCCTTTCAGTAAGGGTCCCACATTTTCCCTGACCTTCTTGTTGTTGCTAACATACCTGTAGAAACTCTTCTTGTTACCCTTCACATCCCTTGCTAGCTGCAACTCCAGTTGTGCTTTGGCCTTCCTAATTAAACCCCTGCATGCTCAAGCATATTTTGGGTGTCCAAAGACAACACCCATCAACAGGCATGGACTGTTAGTCTCAAGATTTACAACACAATTAAATTTAAATTGATGTGGGGGCGTACATGATTACTGTGATTTCTAAATCAACTTAAGAAGGTGAGCACTAGGTCTACACTGGAGCAGCTCCCAGAGAGTGCTCAATAAGCCAAAGACATGTTGGAAGCCAATTCAAAGCCGGTACTAGCTACAAAGGCAGGGAGCATGAGTTATCATAAAATATCAGGGTTGGAAGGGACCTCAGGAGGTCATCTAGTCCAACCCCCTGCTCAAAGCAGGACCACTCCCCAGTTTTTGCCTCAGATCCCTAACTGGCTCCCTCAAGGATTGAACTCACAACCCTGGGTTTAGCAGGCCAATTCTCGAACCACTGAACTATCCCTCCCCCACCCGAAATTGGACATCTTTGTCATTAATGGGACCAGCACATGTAACCTCTTAGACTGAACCACAGCCATTAAGATGGGCTTGTTAGACACAGAGGAAGTTGAGTCCGCATTTGGTAAAGTGGCCTCAAAGGAGAATAGGTGTGAATTTTGCTGAAACTGGGGGCCACGTTATATGAGTTCAAAAGGCACTTAGGTACAGTTATCTGGGGATTTCATGAATGCTGGGATGCTCCACGCCACTTCCCAGAGTTTGCATTCACTGCAAAAACACACATTGCATTGTATGTAAGAGAGCAGTATGACTGCTCAGAGCTCCGGTATGAAACTGCAGAAAAACATGAGAGTCTCTGGATTAAGTTTAGAAGTGTGAGCAACAAGGGTGATGTTGTGATAGGAGTCTGCTGTAGACCACCGGACCAGGGGAATGAGGTGGATGAGGCTTTCTTCCGGCAACTAACGGAAGTTACTAGATCGCAGGCCCTGGTTCTCATGGGAGACTTCAATCACCCTGATGTCTGGTGGGAGAGCAATACAGCAGTGCACAGACAATCCAGGAAGTTTTTGGAAAGTGTAGGGGACAATTTCCTGGTGCAAGTGCTGGAGGAACCAACTAGGCGCAGAGCTCTTCTTGACCTGCTGCTCACAAACCAGGAAGAATTAGTAGGAGAAGCAAAAGTGGATGGGAACCTGGGAGGCAGTGACCAATGAGATGGTCGAGTTCAGGATCCTGACACAGGGAAGAAAGGAGAGCAGCAGAATACGGACCCTGGACTTCAGAAAAGCAGATTTCGACTCCCTCAGGGAACTGATGGGCAAGATCCCCTGGGAGAATAATATGAGGGGGAAAGGAGTCCAGGAGAGTTGGCTGTATTTTAAAGAATCCTTATTGAGGTTACAAGGACAAACCATCCCAATGTGTAGAAAGAATAGTAAATATGGCAGGCGACCAGCTTGGCTTAACAGTGAAATCCTTGCTGATCTTAAACACAAAAAAGAAGCTTCCAAGAAGTGGAAGATTGGAAAAATGATCAGGGAAGAGTATAAAAATATTGCTCAAGCATGCAGGAGTGAAATCAGGAAGGCCAAATCACACCTGGAGTTGCAGCTAGCAAGAGATGTTAAGAGTAACAAGAAGGGTTTCTTCAGGTATGTTAGCAACAAGAAAAAAGTCAAGGAAAGTGTGGGCCCCTTACTGAATGAGAGAGGCAACCTTGTGACAGAGGATGTGGAAAAAGCTAATGTACTCAATGCTTTTTTTGCCTCTGTCTTCACAAGGTCAGCTCCCAGACTACTGCACTGGGCAGCACAGCATGGGGAGGAGGAGACCAGCCCTCTGTGGAGAAAGAAGTGGTTCGGGACTATTTAGAAAAGCTGGACGAGCACAAGTCCATGGGGCCGGATGCGCCACATCCGAGAGTGCTAAAGGAGTTGGCGGATGTGATTGCAGAGCCATTGGCCATTATCTTTCAAAACTCATGGCGATCGGGGGAGGTCCCGGACGACTGGAAAAAGGCTAAAGTAGTGCCCATCTTTAAAAAAAAAAGGAGGAGGAGGATCCTGGAAACTACAGGCCAGTCAGCCTCACCTCAGTCCCTGGAAAAATCATGGAGCAGGTCCTCAAGGAATCAATTCTGAAGCACTTAGAGGAGAGGAAAGTGATCAGGAACAGTCAGCATGGATTCACCGAGGGCAAGTCATGCCTGACTAATCTAATTGCCTTCTATGATGAGATAACTGGCTCTGTGGATGAGGAGAAAGCAGTAGACATGTTATTCCTTGACTTTAGCAAAACTTTCAATACGGTCTTCCACAGTATTCCTGCCAGCAAGTTAAAGAATTATGGGCTGGATGAATGGACTATAAAGTGGATAGAAAGCTTGCTAGATTGTCGGGCTCAACGGGTAGTGATCAATGGCTCCATGTCTAGTTGGCAGCTGGTATCAAGCGGAGTGCCCCAAGGGTCAATCCTGGGCCAGTTTTGTTCAATATCTTCATTAATGATCTGGAGGATGGCATGGATTGCACCCTCAGCAAGTTTGCAGATGACACTAAACTGGGAGGAGAGGTAGATACGCTGGAGAGTAGGGATAGGATACAGAGGGCCCTAGACAAACTGGAGGATTGGGCCAAAAGAAATCTGATGAGGTTCAACAAGGACAAGTGCAGAGTCCTGCACTTAGGATGGAAGAATCCCATCCCATAACTACAAACTAGGGACCAAATGGCTAGGCAGCAGTTCTGCAGAAAAGGACCTAGGCGTTACAGTGGACGAGAAGCTGGATATGAGTCAACAGTGTGCCCTTGTTGCCAAGAAGGCCAATGGCATTTTGGGCTGTATAAGTAGGGGCATTGCCAGCAGATCAAGGGACGTGATTATTCCCCTCTATTCAACAATTGGTGAGACCCCATCTGGAGTACTGTGTCCAGTTTTGGGCCCCACACTACAAGATGTGAAAGAATTGGAACGCATCCAGCAGAGGGCAACAAAAATGATTAGGGGACTGGAACACCTGACTTATGAGGAGAGGCTGAGGGAACTGGGATTGTTTAGTCTGCGGAAGAGAAGAATGAGGGGGGATTTGATAGCTGCTTTCAACTACCTGAAAGGGGGTTCCAAAGAGGATGGATCTAGACTGTTCTCAGTGGTAGCAGATGACAGAACGAGGAGTAATGGTCTCAAGTTGCAGTGGGGGAGGTTTCGGTTGGATATTAGGAAAAACTTTTTCACTAGGAGGGTGGTGAAGCACTGGAATGCGTTACCTAGGGAGATGGTGGAATCTCCTTCCTTTGAAGTTTTTAAGGTCAGGCTTGACAAAGCCCTGGCTGGGATGATTTAGTTGGGGATTGGTCCTGCTTTGAGCATGGGGTTGGACTAGATGACCTCCTGACCTCCTTTCCAACCCTGATATTCTATGAGTCTATGATTCTATGAAATGAAAAGAAAGCAATGGGAAAACTGGGTACCAAAAGGCATAATCAGATAGCAACACAATGGAGCTGTCATTACTCGGTCCTGTTTCTTTGGAAAATCTCTGTCTCTGGTACCCCTACTGCTGGATGGCAAACAGCAGCACAAGTATGCGACAAAGAGGAAAAGGCTAGGAGAAGAGGGATTCCTCTTGCTTTTCAGTGGATTCCTCAGTAGTAACTTCTGTATCACTGTCATCATGCATAAGAGCTTCGACTACGACTCCTCACCCATCACACAGTAAACTACATGGCAAGAGGCTAAGAACTGGAGGTAGGAACGTTTTCTTTCCCTTTCTGTCTCCTACAAGAAAGTTGCATATTCCCTGAATAATCCCATCGTGCTATTGTGTGCAGAATAACAGAAATGATCCCTCTTGATCTCCAGCTATAGCCCATTAACCTGGAAATTAGGTTTCAAAGAAGCATATTCAGCCATGCTATTTCCACTGAGGCAGAAAATGTTTCCCCCCTATTGCTTGGCCTCATCTATAACTTAGTGAGTAAAATGAGAGATGCTTAGAGAGAAGCAGAGGGAAACATTGTAAATTTAACACTGATGTGCACAAGCAGTCAAATCTTTGCCTGTCTCTTCTTTTCTCCCTCTACTATCACACTGAGTTAGCTTTGAGCCTGAGGGGAGTGAGGTGGTCTCATTGCCAGCACAATTCCTGGGCTTGGCAGCAGCACCACTATGGCACTGGCTTTGACACACAACAGAAAAGGGCTGTGCTCAAAACTGAACATTGCATCCACCACAAACAGGGCTGAGAGCACCCAAAAGCAGCTGGAATGTCTGAATCCCTCCACTAGGGCTCACATAGAGATTATTCTTTGGTAGCAATACAAAATACATGACCCAGGGATTCCGGGTATACTCATATCTACATCTTCGTCTGTTTTCGTAATTAGATCATGCAAATTTTACCCCAGCATGGAAAGATGAGGGTGACTGTCATAGATGGGTGCAGAGTTTGCCCCGACTTTAACCATGTGACTAAAGCTTTTGAGACTCTTTCCTCAATCCAGCACAGTTTAAAAAAAAAGATCCCAGTGCAATAGTTCATTCAGTGTCTAAAAGCTGCCTGCTATACAGCCCTGGTTAGGAGGCTGAAGTAATTGTATGCCTCATAAGTAATGAGTTGGAGGAAAGCATGCTTCTAATCCTGAAGCCATCTATGGTGGCCACACATCAAAAGTCAGCAGGGAAAAAATATTAAAATTAAACGTAATCCCCAATGCCTAGCCCCAACTCAAAATTATCCCACTCATCCAGAAGCCGAAAAAATACATGGAATAAAATGAAGTGTGCGCACAAGGCTCAAGCAGAGCCGGCCACATCTCCCAGCTCTGCTTGGCCATTTGACCAGTGATTAAAACATACACCCAGGAGAAGGTGAGCTTTGACACTGGGGATGGATTGCTCTCTGCTGACAGCACATAGACAATTATCACTTGATGAAAAGGCAGCACTGATGCTTTCCCTCTCTTTCCGGAGGGTCTCCTCCACCTAATGGAATATCTTCTGCATGAGCAACATGACTCAGACCTAGAGATAGGCAGGCAAAGAACACACTAACCACGAGAATATGGAACACTTAATTGAGGGATAGCTCAGTGGTTTGAGCATTAGCCTGCTAAACCGAGGGTTGTGAGTTCAATCCTTGAGGGGGCCATTTAGGGATCTAAGGCAAAAATTGGAAATTGGTCCTGCTTTGAGCAGGGGATTGGACTAGATGACCTCCTGAGGTCCCTTCCAACCCTGATATTCTATAACTGAGAGTTAATCTTCTCACACTGACCAACCAGGACATGTTAGCCGAGGAAGAATAATTTAATGACCCCCCTCAAACCTGTAGGCCCAAAATCTTAGGGTAATTTTGATAGTCACTCACACTTTGGTTCTGTCACCCTCAGAGGTAGCATGCACCTGAACAGCTGATCACAGCAGGCAGGAGGTGCTGGGAGGGAAGGGGAGGCGCTGACCCACAGGGCTGCAGTGGCCTATGCCCAGAAGTCTAAGTGAAATGCCATGTGCAACTGAAAAACATACCATACCTAGGTCAGTGCTCTCCCTTCACAAACGCACACGCAAACTATTAGATTGTGAAAGCCCTACTGGGGAAGCAGGGGATGGCTGGGTTTGTCTTCACCCACTGATCAGCACCATCTTGTTCAGTAGCAAACACATCCCCTCCGATGCGTGTTCTCAGTTGCAGGCAGCGAACCACTTCCCAACAGCAACTTTCCCCTTGGCACAGAAGCATAGTCTAGCTTTTGTCAGCACAAAGCAAATAAGTAGCAGGTAAGGGCTTGTTTGTAATTACGTGGAGGCCATATTCATATTCCATGTAAAACACAAAAATCATTCTCGGACCCACTTTCGTTCCTCACACATATGACTGATAGTTTGCCATACTCAGACCTCAGACACAGAGACAATACCTCTCAGAAGACGCTTTTGGAGAATGAATCCTTTAACCTGCATCTCTTATTAGCGGAGGAAACTACTGCTCTTTTCTCTGTGTGTCTTTTTAACTACACGTGATGAAAATATATCAGAGCCTAGGCAAATATGTCCATGATTTCTATGTCACCCTTCTGCCCATCAGAGTTGGTAGCAAGAAGGGCCAGGTTCGGTATCTAGGGGTTCCATTCCAATAACACAATGCAAAACTGGCTCGAGCCCCGACCCAGTGACCTGGGACAAATACATATCACGCCCTTGGGCGCCTCTAAGAGGCAATACTTCCCCTCTCGCAAGCACAGAGTCTGAGTGTAGCAAAAGCCTTTTAATAACAGAGAGAAACAATGTGGCATTATGTTGGGGAAACACCACCAACAGGATTCATAACACAACCCATGAGAAAAACCCACCCCAAGCAAATTGGGCCATATTCTTTCCCTTTGGTTCTTGAGTCCAGCAACTCAAAAGTCACCCGAAGTCCCAAAAGTCTCTGTCCCTGGTCAGTGCAGCCCCAGAGTTCAAAAGTTTATCTGCAGAGTTTTACCTCCCAGCCTGGGTGGAAATGGGGGGGTTAAGGGGCACCTTACGTGGTCCGAAGCTGACTGCCCCGCCTCTCTGTGGGGCTCCACTCCACTCTGCTCCACCAGCCATCCCACGAACTGCTCTGCTCCACCAGCTGCTCCGCTCCACCAGCCGTCCAGTGAGCCGCTGCAGCCATCCCACAAACTGCTCCGCTCCGCTCCGCTCCACTCCACCAGTCCCATGAACTACTCTGCTCCGCCAGCCGCTCCAAAATATATCTTCAGCCCCCCCCCCACTACTTAACACAGCACTCAGCAATTTCAGCTCTTAGTAATTTTAGCTCTTTAGTGATTTTAGCTTGTAGTAGGGGAGCCTCAGTGGTGCACTATTGGCCCAAAATGAATTCAGCTCAGCAGCCCATAACTAGACTCCTACTGGACTCAAAATTAGCTCTGATATTCTACAGGGGAGAGAGAAGGCAGCAGTACAATTAGTCTTTAATGTCCTCACCCGGGGCGGGGCTGACACCACCCCCCAATATTAATACCTATCCCCAACCTCTCTCAATTCACTGGCTTTTGGAACCCATGACCCTTGCCTAGCGAGTGCTACTTAGTTGATGGTGAGTCCCTCCAGCATAACACAAGTCCAATTACAGTTCCACTGACCTTGATTCACATAATCAAGATAACAACAGTTTTATTCTTCCTGCCCCAATAAGAGAGAAACTGGGGCTCCTACAGCAGCCAGAGTGACCATCTAGGTGGGGTGGGTGTGCCTATGCAAATGAGATCAGCCCCTGAAGTTCTTTTCCACAACCCACCACAACTCACCACCAGATGTCAGGGCAGAGCTCATCTTGACTCTGCTTACATCTATATATACTTGGATTCTGGGATATAAATTGGGCATTCCCTCCTAAAATGAGTCATTTATCATCAAGTAACTGGATCATCCCCTCTCACAGTAAAATCCATAGGAGAGGAGGAAATGACTGCAGAAAACCCCCCAACATCATCCTTCTGGCAGAAGGGAAAGAGACATGAGATTTTTCCCCCTTCCAACCAATAAAGATCAGAGGACTCAACCCTGAACCCAGCAGATCTCCAATCATGGGCAGTGCAGGCTTCATTACCTAAGCATCTCCTTCACTGATACGTAATTAACTGTGAAGCTAACAGCTGTGAACCAAGGTGGCCTATAGAGGTTCACACATTTCATTATTGCTCTTTGTTGTATAATATAGCAGGTACATGTATTGGGCTAGATGGGAGAACAATTGGTTGAGTTGGGCTTTATTATACAGGAAGTCGGACTAGATGATGAAAATGGACCATTCCAGCCTCAATATCTATGAGTGTTGTATAAATGCAGTTTATGGTATATTTTTCATAAAAATGACTTTTGTGGCCACTGATCTGCTAATATGAACAAAACTGTACATATTAGAAAAGCTGCATGATATATTAGCTCTGAGTATGGGATCAAGCAGAACGAATTAAAAGTAGTGGAGTGACAATCATCTGGCCATACCACAAGCTTGTCAATGTGATTTGCGAGTTAGAAGATGGCCAAAGACTTGGACCCAGCCCCTGATGGTTCCCATTCATAAAAAGGAGGGCCCGATTATTTGTTATTTATTATTAACATACTAGATCTAGACTGGATCTAGACTGTTCTCAGTGGTAGCTGATGACAGAACAAGGAGTAATGGTCTCAAGTTGCAGTGGGGGAGGTTTAGGTTGGATATTAGGCAAAACTTTTTCACTAGGAGGGCGGTGAAGCACTGGAACGCGTTACCTAGGGAGGTGGTGGAATCTCCTTCCTTTGAGGTTTTTAAGGTCAGGCTTGACAAAGCCCTGGCTGGGATGATTTAACTGGGGATTCGTCCTGCTTTGAGAAGGGGGTTGGACTAGATGACCTCTTGAGGTCCCTTCCAACCCTGATATTCTATTACTCTATACCCTAGCAAAATACTGCTGTGCATCATCCAGAAGACAATTGCACCCAAGATAGAGAACTTTCTAGCTGAAAAACAAGCCCAGTTTAGAGCCAAAAGACAGCAAATATTCAGTCTGCATGTGTTATACATGAATGGTGGGAAAGTAGCTCACGTCTTTGTGGATTTTGCCAAGGTGTTTGACAGCATTTGGCACAAACCTCTTAGGGGTAGCCTGCGACTAGTCTGAGTTGGTGAAAATCTGATAAGGCTGATACAAAACCTCTAGAGGAGCATGACAGCTGCGGTGTTTATCCGGCATGAGCAAAGTAGTTGGTTTGATTGAGGGATACACGTCAGACACATCTGCGTGCTATTACTGACCCTCTTCAACTGTTATTCTGAAGAAGAGTCACTGATGGAAACCTACAGGAGGACGTACCCATTGGTGGATGAAAAATTAGTCATCTGTGCTTTGCCGATGATATTGACTTGACTGGGGCATCGCAACAAGATATCATACAGAAAGATAAAGAAACAATGTCTGTTGAAAAGGTGAAGATATTTCTACCCAAGTCTGAGGAGGCACTGGAGTACCCTGAGATACCTAAGCAGTGTGATACTTAAAGATGGGATACTTAGAAGTGGACTTGTGACTGCTGCTCTAGTGATATTCAATGGCATTTGGAGAAGCAAAGGAATTTCTATGAAGTGTAAAATTAAATATGTGTATGGGAGCCCTGGATGCTAAGGAAACAGGACACTAAGAGGTTTTCTTCCCTCAAATTGCTGCACATTTGTCATAACCATACAGCTAAGGGTAACCTAGAATTCCTCCTTACCTGTAAAGGGTTAAGAGCTCAAATAACCTGGTTGGCACCTGACCAAAGGGACCAATGGGGAAAGAAGATATTTTCAAATCTTGGGCGAGGGGAAGGCTTTGTGGTGTGTTCCCCTGGAAAGCAGAGAAGCATCAGGTTAAAAAAACCTCCTTCTCCTATAACCCATCCTGTACAAGTCTCTGATACTACAAAAAGAGTAAGTAAATAAGGCAAGGCACGTTAGATTACCTTTTGTTTTCAACTTGTGAATTTTCCCTTTGCTAGAGGGAGGTTTATCCCGGGTTTTTGTAACTTTAAAGTTTTGCCTAGAGGGGAATCCTCTGTGTTTTGAATCTGATTACTCTGTAAAGTATTTACCATTCTGATTTTACAGAAGTGATTCTTTTACCTTTTCTTTAAATAAAATCCTTCTTTTAAGAACCTGACTGATTTTTCCATTGTTCCAAGACCCAGGGGTTTGGGTCTTTGATCATTTTGTAACCAATTGGTTAGGATATTATTCTCAAGCCTCCCCAGGAAAGAGGGTGTAAGGGCTTGGGGGGATTGCTGAGGGAAGAGGAACTCCAAGTGGTCCTTTTCCCTGGTTCTTTGTTTAATCACTTGGTGGTGGCAGCGTTACTTAAACCCAAGGTACAAGGGAGAATTTGTGCCTGGGGAGTTTTTAACCTAAGCTGGTAGAAATAAGCTTAGGGGGTCTTTCATGCGGGTCCCCATGTCTATACCCTAAAGTTCAGAGTGGGGAGGAAACCCTAACAATATTAGATATGCCTCACACACAACTAACAAGGAGGTTTACGCTCATAACTGACCTGATACTGGACATCAGCAAGACAAACAGACAAAGAAAACTTAAGTTTGAGGCACACATGGGTTGGATGAGTGGAGGAAGATTGCCAAGGCAAACTTTGCAGAGATTGGTGCCAGTGGACACACACGGCAAGTGTGGTTCCGTGAGGTGGCTAACTGGATGGCACACAGTATGGGACACTTCTCAAGGCTGTTCCAAGACTGCAAAATATGGAGGAAGATTGCTGCCAGTGACTCCTGTGCACTGTGTTTACTGTCCATGTGATGTGACTATGGTGCTTGGCTCTATGAGAGTATGTATGCGCGAATGTGTAACAGGGTTGGCTCGCTCCTGAGCGGCCTCTCATGGCCAGACTTGTCTCTGCGGCGCCCTGCTTCTGTTTCCCCCTCTTTGGGACCCCTGAAGAACTGCACACAAGCTTCTCTCTGGGTTACCACCACCCCTGCCTGGGGCAAGTTCAATAAAAGAAATATTTCTTAACAATCCTCAGGGTCCCACAAGACAGTCTGCCAGCACACAACAGTCCATACTGAGTGCTGATGTCTTCTTGCACAGCCAGAGCTATTCTTCTCTCGGAGTCTGCTCTCACAGCTGTCACGGACTCACAGGACTCATTCTCTTTCTCGGCTCTGGACAGTCCCTGGGAGGAACCCCCATCAGTGCAACAGCCCTTCTTGGGGGTCCACTCTCTCTTGGGGGTTAAGCCGTAGGCCCCGCCCCCTCCTGGAACCGCACTTCTCTGAGCCTTCAGCATGCCTGTCCCTTGTCGTGGGCCCCCTCAGGGAGTCCACTCGCTCTGGACCCCGGGTCCTCCACGCCTAGAGGGAATAATGCAACCTTCATCTCTAGACCCGAGCAACTCTCCACCAGCGTAAATCAAGAGGGTTTACTGAGCATGTGAACCAAGCACAGGAAACTCTCCAGGCCCTCAGACCTAGCAACCCTCAGCACAGTACATCTAGGTCTCTCCTGCATCCAGGTGGGCTCTGGCTTCTCTCTCTCCCCAGTCCAGAAGCTCCCTCCTTCCAGCCAATCATCCTATATCATCTCCTGCAACAGCTCCTCCACTATCCTTTGTCTTTGGACCCAGGTAAACAAGTTGCCTGGGCCTTCTCTCTTCCATCCTTTGTTCCCCACTGGCTGGAACTGGCTGGTCAGATCACCGGGGTCCTCTCTCCTCAGCCCTTTGTCCTCCCTCTGGTCAGAACCAGCTGACTGCCAAGCTGGGATGGGCCTCCTGGTCAACAGATCATGGGTTGCTAGGATCCCCCATCTCCAGGCAGTTGTCCAGGGTCCTGACCGCTAGGCGAGGTCACACCTGGTCCTCTGTAACAACAAACCCTCTCACCCCACTTCCTTATACACACAGGGAAACTGTGACCCACACAATATTCATGCAAAACTCTTAAGAAAATCCCCCACTTCATCACAACAGCCCATGCTCCCAGCTCTTCCTAGTTAGCACAGACTTCTTAGGCTCCTAAATGTCTAGACCCAAACTCCATCCAAGTTTCCCCAAAGGAGTCTCCTGCTTCCTGGGCTCCTCTCAGTCACAGGGTCTTCCATGCAGAAGCCCTTCCCATTCACTCCCGGCAATCTCTCTACCGGTTTCTGAGCTTCTCCCCTTCACTGCAGCTTCCTGCTGCTCTTTATAGGGCAATCATCCTGATCTTTCCCAGGTGTGGCTCAGTCTGTAATCAGGTTCAGCTAGCCCCTGCCCTCCAGCCCTTAAGGGGCAAGCCACCCTTTTACAGCATGTACGTGATCAGGTAATTAAAGTGGGGGGAATCACTCACAAGGGCAGAGTTAAGCTTACGTAGGCAGCCTTTGCTGAGATATCTCTACTTTTGAGCATTTAATTGGGCAACCTTAACTCTGTCTTCACAGAAATGTAGCTATAGATTAGCCTAAGTTTTAAAAAGGAAAGGAACAAAAAAGAAGGCGCTTCGCTCAAAGGGTTTCAAAGCTCCACTGGCTCGCAACAAGTTGACAGTAATCGTGTGTAAATTCCATATCCAGGAACTATTTAACTCGACACTTGCAGGAGAATTTATTCTGTGCTGAGGTGAGGTGCTGAGAGTCTTAGGAGCTGGGTAACTATTAAGACATTAGGATAATGCAAAAAATAAATAAAATGCATCAGAGTGAGGCGCTCCCTGGAGAATCTCCCAAATGCACAGCAGGGCTCTCTGCCCCTTTACACCTTCAGTGAACTATTCAATACGTAGCTACGTTAGCCACATGCAAAGCCACCATCATTAGCTGTACGCCGTGGCACGGCATCTGTGTGCAAATGAATAGCAGAATTAGATCCTTAATAAGCGTGGGTAAAAGCCCATGCAAAATGTACTGGGCATGTGTCACATGCAATTTCCACAGGGTCATAACCTAGTCCAATTAAAAACAAAATTTCACTGGAAAGTCTCCAAGGCAGGTCTCCTCAATGTGGCCTAATGTCAGCACTCTACCCTCGCCAGTTCATCTGTAGAGCTATTTAAAAGCTCACAGGAAGTTCTCCTGCATTGTTTAAAGTATACTCATCATTGTCCTTGAACTCAGACATGACTGGATTGTTTTTGTTTTTGATCTGGAGGATGGTGTGGATTGCACTCTCAGCAAATTTGCGGATGATACTAAACTGGGAGGAGTGGTAGATAGGCTGGAGGGCAGGGATAGGATACAGAGGGACCTAGACAAATTGGAGGATTGGGCCAAAAGAAATCTGATGAGGTTCAATAAGGATAAGTGCAGGCTCCTGCACTTAGGACGGAAGAACCCAATGCACAGCTACAGACTAGGGACCGAATGGCTAGGCAGCAGTTCTGCGGAAAAGGACCTAGGGGTGACAGTGGACGAGAAGCTGGATATGAGTCAGCAGTGTGCCCTTGTTGCCAAGAAGGCCAATGGCATTTTGGGATGTATAAGTAGGGGCATAGCCAGCAGATCAAGGGACGTGATCGTTCCCCTCTATTCGACGTTGGTGAGGCCTCATCTGGAGTACTGTGTCCAGTTTTGGGCCCCACACTACAAGAAGGATGTGGAGAAATTGGAGAGAGTCCAGCGAAGGGCAACAAAAATGATTAGGGGTCTGGAACACATGACTTATGAGGAGAGGCTGAGGGAACTAGGATTGTTTAGTCTGCAGAAGAGAAGAATGAGGGGGGATTTGATAGCTGCTTTCAACTACCTGAGAGGTAGTTCCAGAGAGGATGGTTCTAGACTATTCTCAGTGGTAGAAGAGGACAGGACAAGGAGTAATGGTCTCAAGTTGCAGTGGGGGAGGTTTAGGTTGAATATTAGGAAAAACTTTTTCACTAGGAGGGTGGTGAAACACTGGAATGCGTTACCTAGGGAGGTGGTAGAATCTCCTTCCTTAGAAGTTTTTAAGGTCAGGCTTGACAAAGCCTGGCTGGGATGATTTGATTGGGGATTGGTCCTGCTTTGAGCAGGGGGTTGGACTAGATGACCTCCTGAGGTCCCTTCCAACCCTGATATTCTATGATTCTATGATTCTATGTTCAAACGCAAAATAAAAATCACCTTCAGGCAGATGCAAAAACAGAAAAGTCAACATTTCAGAGAGTTCCAAGGCACTAAAACCAGGGTGTTAGAATGAGGTCAAGGCCACTCCTGCTTCTTTAGAATGGCATCAGGGCCACGAATACTTTTTCTATGTGTAGGATAGAGATGTGCCTGAGCTGCGAAGTTTGACTCTGTTGATATCAAGGGGTTGTAAGTCAGCCTGAGATAGAAGCCAGCTGCCAAGTGCATCCAAACTTCCTCCACATTAGGCGCTGCTTGGATCAAGGGGTTTGATTTGGGCCCATGTGATCAGAGAACTCTTTCTTGCCATTATATTGAACAATTCTAGGATAGCAAAGTACATGAGGAACCTTTGTAAGTGCTGTCATGACGATAAATGCCAGCAGCATAATGAAATGTTGTGATCACATAGAAGGCATGATTACAATATGCCCAAGAGCAGACACTTCTTATACACCGGATTTATTTTTTTCTGGGCAGTTGCTCATGTGACAATGGAGATTAAAGGGCTGTCACATTCAAAGTGCGGCTGACCTGCTTTGCAGTGTGTCTGCCTTGGCAGCTCCTGCAAGGACCGATGATGGAAATAGGCTAGATTTCCGCAGTGCTGGATTGCTGGGGTGCTGTGACTCCATCATCCATTCAAACTGCTATCCCTGGTTGGAAACAAGTTGTTTCATTTTAGCATTTCTACCTCTTTGACCTGCTGCTTTTCATTGTCTAGGACAGCGTTTCCCAAACTTTTTTGGCCACGGAACACTTTTTAGCCTATTATGGAACACTTATAATATTATTTTGTAGTCGTTTGGTTTTCAAATAAAAAATTGTGTTATTTATGCTCAAATATATTTTATTTTATAAAACAAAGCAAAAATACAAATTTAAAATACCTTGAACTAACAATTTCTAACTGGAAAGTGTGTATAAAGTAGTACAAAAATCAAGTGCAAGAGTCAAAATTAAATTCTAGATTCTTTCACAGAACACCTATTCACATCGTGCGGAACACCAGTGTTCCGCGGAACACAGTTTGGGAAACGCTGGCCTAGGAAGTGCCCCATTTCTCTTTAGCCAGTTGTCAAGGTTTCTGAGATACACGCCAATATTGGGAGAGCTCAGACTGAACACTATTTACACATAAACTCTACTATACTTATATAGTGATAACGTCCAGAGACCTCAACCAGGTCAGGACGCCATTGTGTTAGGAGGTGTACAAACACATAGTAAACAACAGTCCTAGCCTCAAAGACTTTACAGTCTAAGGGTATGTCTACACTATGAAATTAAGTCGATTTTATAGTAGTCGATTTTTAGAAATTGGTTTTATACAGTCAATTGTGTATGTCCCCACTAAGTACATTAAGTCGACGGAGTGCATCCTCAATACCATGGCTAGCATCAACTTACGGAGCGGTGCACTGTGGGTAGCTGTCCCACAGTTCCCGCAGTCTCCGCTGCCCATTGGAATGCTGGGTTAAGCTCCCAATGCCTGATGGGGCAAAAACATTGTCGAGGGTGGTTTGGGTACATGTTGTCAGTTGCCCCTCCCTCCCTCCCCCCGTGAAAGCAACGGCAGACAATTGTTTCACACCGTTTTTCCTGGGTTACCCATGCAGATGCCATACCATGGCAAGCATGGAGCCCGCTCAGCTCACCGCTGCTGTTGTGAGCATTGTAAACACCTCATGCATTATCCTGGAGTACGTGCAGAACCGGGCTAAGAGACGCCAGCATGAGGATGATTGTGATGAGGACATGGACACAGATGTTCCTGAAAGCACGGGCTGTGGCAGTTGGGACATCATGGCAGCAGTGGGGCTGGTTGATTCTGGGCCTGGCAAACAAGCACAGACTGGTGGGACCGCATAGTGTTGCAGGTATGGGATGATTCACAGTGGCTGTGAAACTTTTGCATGCCCTGAAGCGCAGGAATACCGAGATGAGAGCTGCCCTGACAGTTGAGAAGTGAGTGGCGATAGCCCTGTGGAAGCTTGCAGCACCTGACTGCTACCAGTAGGTCAGGAATCAGTTTGGAGTGGGCAAATCTACTGTGGGGACTGCTGTGATCCAAGTAGCCAACGCAATCACTGATGTTCTGCTATCAAGGGTAGTGACTCCGGGAAATGTGCAGGTCATACGGGATAGCTTTGCTGCAATGGGGTTCCCTAACTGTAGTGGGGCGATAGACGGAACACATATCCCTATCTTGGCAGAGGACCACCTTGCCAACCAGTACGTAAACTGCAAGGGGGTACTTCTCAATGGTGCTGCAAGCACTGGTGGACCACAAGGGACATTTCACCGACATCAACGTGGGATGGCCGGGAAAGGTGCATGACACTCGCATCTTTAGGAACTCAGGGCTGTTCGAGCAGTTGCAAGAAGGGACTTACTTCTCCGAACAGAACATTACCATTGGGGATGTTGAAATGCCAATAGTTATCCTTGGGGACCCAGCCTACCCCTTGCTCCCATGGCTCATGAAGCCGTACACAGGCAGCCTGGACAGTAGTAAGGAGTAGTTCAACTATGGGCTGAGCAAGTGCAGAATGGTGGTAGAATGTGCGTTTGGACATTTGAAAGCACGCTGGCGCAGTTTACCGACTCGGTTAGATCTCAGCACAAGCAATATTCCAATTGTAATTGCTGCTTGTTGTGTGCTCCACAATATCTGTGAGAGTAATATCTGTGAGGTTTATGGCGGGATGGGAGGTTGAGGCAACTCGCCTGGCGGCCAGTTTCACACAGCCAGACAACAGGGTGATTAGAAGAGTGCAGCAGGGCGCGCTGCACATCAGAGAAGCTTTGAAAACCAGTTTTGTGACTGGCCAGGCTACGGTGTGACATCTGTGTGTGTTTCTTCTTGCTGCAAGCCCGCCCCCCCTTGTTGATTTTAATTCCCTGTAAGCCAACCACCCTCCCCCCTTCGATCACAGCTGGCAAAGGAAATAAAGTAACTATTGTTTTGAAACCATGCATACTTTCTTTATTAATTAAAAAAAAAGTGAGATAACTTGACAAAGTATCCCAGGTGGTGTGGGGTGCGGGAGGAGGGAAGAACAAGGCCACATTGCTTACTGTAGCCACACTACAAATCAAAACTGTTTGAATGACAGCCTTCTGTTGCTTGGGCCATCCTCTAATCCCCATGTTATTGGGTGACTGGGTGAGGAGGATATGGAACTTGGGGAGGAGGGCAGGTGGTTATACAATGGATGCAGTGGGGGTCTGTGCTCTTGGTTGACTTTCCTGCAGCTCCAACAGATGCTTCATCATGTTCATTTGCTCCCCCATTAGCCTCAGCATCACCTCCTGCCTCTGCTCTTCGCACTCATTTAATGCTTTCCTGGCCTCTGCCACTGAATGCCTCCATGCATTAAGCTATGCCCTATCAGTGCGGGAGGACTGCATGAGCTCGGAAAACATGTCACCGTGAGTGTGTTTTTTTCACCTTCTAATCTGCGATAACCTCAGGGACGGAGATGATAGGGGGAGCATAGAAACATTTGCACCTGGGGGGAGATAAAAAGGGAGAGTAAAGTTTAAAATGATGCATTTCTGAGAACAAAAGGGAGACTCTTTCACAGTGAATCAAGGAATTCACAGCACACAGCACATGTGCTTTAGGTACAAGGTCGCATTTTGCCTTTTATATTGAGCGCCTGCCAGTATGGTGACACATCACACACAACTGGGCAACAGAATTCAGTTTCCAGGCAGCCATGGTAAGCCTTTTGGTACGGGGGGTTGGCTTCTTCCGCCTTCATAACATGTGGGAATGGTTTCAAACTGCAACACCATCCTTTCCCATAGCAAGCAATGCTGGTTGGGTTTCACATTTAAAAGGAGGGGCTGCAGTTTTCGGGTGAATGTGCAGTACACACCTCCCCCCACCCCACGGCTATTCTCTGGGATGATCCCTTCACCCGTCCCCCCCGCCACATGGCTATTCTCTGGGATGATCCCTTTTAGCCAAGCGCAAACAACCCAGCATGAACGGGATCCTTTTACTGTTCCCTTACAAAAATTGTCTTATTCCAACCAGGTGACCATGAATGGTATCACTCTCCTGAGGCTAACACAGAAAGATAAAGACAGAATGTTGCTTGAATGTGACCAAAACCCAGGACCAATCACTGCCATGCTTTGTGCTGCAATGATTCCAGACTACTTCCTACTGGCTTGGCATGGTAAAGTGTCCTACCATGGAGGACAAAATAAGGCAGCCCTCCCCAGAAACCTTCTGCAAAGGCTTTCAGAATACCTCCAGGAGAGCTTCATGGAGATGTCCCTGGAGGATTCCCGCTCCATCCCCAGACACGTTAACAGTCTTTTCCAGTAGCTGTACTGGCCGCGAATGCATCCCAATTCTTCAGGGCAAATCAAACATTAAACACCATTGCTTTTAAACCCTGTACTGTAGTTACAAATATGCACTCACCAGAGGTGCCTTCTCTGGCTTCAGGGTCGGGGATCCCGCCTTGGGAGGGTATTGGCTCCAGGGTGATGAAAAGGTCCTGGCTGACGGGGAGAACGGATTCACCACTTGCCTGCTGCGCATTCTCCTCCTCCTCCTCCCTGTTGCATGAGACTCTCCCCTTGCAGGTGTCCACGGACAGTGGTGGGGTAGTGGTAGGGTCCCCTCCTAGAATGCCATGCAGCTGATTACAGAAGCGGCATATATGGAGCTTTGACTCAGAGCAACCATTTGCCTCCTTTGTCTTTTGGTAGGCTTGCCTCAGCTCCTTAACTTTCACATGGCACTGCTGTGTGTCCCTGTTGTAGCCTCTCTCCACCATGCTCTGTGTGATTTTGGCATATATATTAGCATTTCTTCTTTTTGATCGGAGTTCGGCCTGCACAGATTCTTCTCCCCATACAGCAATCAGATCCAGTGTCTCCCTTTCGCTCCACGCTGGAGCTCGTTTGCAATTCTGGGGGGACTGCATGATCACCTGTGCTGCTGAGATCTCCACGCTGACCAAACAGGAAATGAAATTCAAAATTTCCCAGGGCTTTTCCTGTGTACCTGGCTAGTGCATCGGAGTTCAAAGTGCTGTCCAGAGCGGTCACATTGGAGCACTCTGGGATATCTCCCGGAGGCCAATACCATCGAATTGCATCTGCACTACCCCAAATTCAACCCAGCAAGGTCGATTTTAGCGCTACTCCCCTCGCCGGGGAGGAGTACAGAAGTCGATTTTAAGAGCCATTTAAGTTGACGGAACAGGGTTGGTTGTGTAGATGCATTCATTTTAAAATCAACCTAACGCGGCTAAATTCGACCTAACCCCATAGAGTAGACAAGGGCTAAGGGCATGTCTACATGTGGACACTCCTGAAAATTAATCCATATTAACTAAAGGTGTGAATTCAAAGCAGATTAATTAAACCCCATTAAACCCATGTGGACATTCTTACTCAGAATTAAAGTAATCAAAATTCGGTCCATTTTAATTCACTTCCAAAAATGTAATTAAGCTAAACCAAATTAAGGTCATTTTATTTCTGAGTAAAAGCATCCATGCAGGGTTTTATGAGGTTTAACTAGCTGGCTTTGAATTCACACATTTAGTTAATTTGGATTAGCTTTCATGAGTGTCCCCATGTAAGCAAGCCCTCAGAGACAAGACATACCAGGTGAATGAGAAACAGGGTCAGGAGTGGGGAAAACAAGCAGGGCAACAAAAAGAATAGGCTTTTTAACAAAGATGACCAGTTTGCACAATTCTTAGCCAGTCAGGAGCAGTAATCACAGTATTAACAGCTCATCCCCTGCCCAGCGGTTGTTATACTGACACTTCTCTGTATGCATTACAGAAGTGGCGAGGTTTCAGGAGGCTTGAAGGAGGATAAGACAGGGGCTCTCTGGATTTTTTCATAAGGAGCAGCAAGAGAGAAAGGGTGAAGGCGCTTGTGGGAGAAGAAGTCAGGGGGCAATCAAAGTGAGCATCACTGGCAGAGTGAAAGCAAGAGTCAATATCATGAGAAAACGGTAGGACGGATACGTAGGGCTATGGAAGGCTTTGAAGGTTAGGATAAGAAGATTGCATCTGATGTGGTGGAAGAGGGGGACTCAGTGGCAGGGTGTAGACAGGGCTGACATAGAACAGCAAGCCAGGAGAATGATCTAGCAGCAGCATGTTGAATAAACCGGGGTGGGGGGGGAATTGCAGGCACTGAGACTGAAGAGGGGATTTCAGTGGTCACAGTGCAAGATGGTCAGTGTCTGGACAAGTATTTTGCCTGTGTGAGCAGAGAAGAAAGGCTGGATCTTGGAGATGCTGGGTGTAGCGAAGCAAAGACTCACTGGCACAGCACCTCCTGCTGGTTGTCTAGGGAATTAGCTCTGGTCCAGCCCAGAGCATCCTCTGCGGGCCGGTGTCTCACCTGCTGCTGGCCCCGTGTCCCTCCTGGACGCCGGTGCCTCTTTACCTCAGGGTTCTACCCCAGCAGTACCCCTACACTCTGGGTCTCCCCTCCCTGGGGAACCCCCAACCCTCTAAACCCACCTTGCCTCAGTGACTACTGCCAGTCATCATCAGCAGGATACGGACCCTGGACTTCAGGAAAGCAGACTTCGACTCCCTCAGGGAACGGATGGGTAGGATCCCCTGGGGGACTATCATGAAGGGGAAGGGAGTCCAGGAGAGCTGGCTGTATTTCAAGGAATCCCTGTTGAGGTTACAGGGACAAACCATCCCGATGAGTCGAAAGAATAGTAAACATGGCAAGCGACCAGCTTGGCTTAATGGTGAAATCCTAGCGGATCTTAAACATAAAAAAGAAGCTTACAAGAAGTGGAAGGTTGGACATATGACCAGGGAAGAGTATAAAAATATTGCTCGGGCATGTAGGAAAGATATCAGGAGGGCCAAATCGCACCTGGAGCTGCAGCTAGCAAGAGATGTCAAGAGTAACAAGAAGGGTTTCTTCAGGTATGTTGGCAACAAGAAGAAAGCCAAGGAAAGTGTGGGCCCCTTACTGAATGAGGGAGGCAACCTAGTGACAGAGGATGTGGAAAAAGCTAATGTACTCAATGCTTTTTTTGCCTCTGTTTTCACTAACAAGGTCAGCTCCCAGACTGCTGCGCTGGGCATCACAGAATGGGGAAGAGATGGCCAGCCCTCTGTGGAGATAGAGGTGGTTAGGGACTATTTAGAAAAGCTGGACGTGCACAAGTCCATGGGGCCGGACGAGTTACATCCGAGAGTGCTGAAGGAATTGGCGGCTGTGATTGCAGAGCCCTTGGCCATTATCTTTGAAAACTCGTGGCGAATGGGGGAAGTCCCGGATGACTGGAAAAAGGCTAATGTAGTGCCAATCTTTAAAAAAGGGAAGAAGGAGGATCCTGGGAACTACAGGCCAGTCAGCCTCACCTCAGTCCCTGGAAAAATCATGGAGCAGGTCCTCAAAGAATCAATCCTGAAGCACTTACATGGGAGGAAAGTGATCAGGAACAGTCAGCATGGATTCACCAAGGGAAGGTCATGCCTGACTAATCTAATCGCCTTTTATGATGAGATTACTGGTTCTGTGGATGAAGGGAAAGCAGTGGATGTATTGTTTCTTGACTTTAGCAAAGCTTTTGACACGGTCTCCCACAGTATTCTTGTCAGCAAGTTAAGGAAGTATGGGCTAGATGAATGCACTATAAGGTGGGTAGAAAGCTGGCTAGATTGTCGGGCTCAACGGGTAGTGATCAATGGCTCCATGTCTAGTTGGCAGCCGGTGTCAAGTGGAGTGCCCCAGGGGTCGGTCCTGGGGCCGGTTTTGTTCAATATCTTCATAAATGATCTGGAGGATGGTGTGGATTGCACTCTCAGCAAATTTGCAGATGATACTAAACTGGGAGGAGTGGTAGATACGCTGGAGGGGAGGGATAGGATACAGAAGGACCTAGACAAATTGGAGGATTGGGCCAAAAGAAATCTGATGAGGTTCAATAAGGATAAGTGCAGGGTCCTGCACTTAGGATGGAAGAATCCAATGCACCGCTACAGACTAGGGACCGAATGGCTAGGCAGCAGTTCTGCGGAAAAGGACCTAGGGGTGACAGTGGACGAGAAGCTGGATATGAGTCAACAGTGTGCCCTTGTTGCCAAGAAGGCCAATGGCATTTTGGGATGTATAAGTAGGGGCATAGCGAGCAGATCGAGGGACGTGATCGTTCCCCTCTATTCGACACTGGTGAGGCCTCATCTGGAGTACTGTGTCCAGTTTTGGGCCCCACACTACAAGAAGGATGTGGATAAATTGGAGAGAGTCCAGCGAAGGGCAACAAAAATGATTAGGGGTCTAGAGCACATGACTTATGAGGAGAGGCTGAGGGAGCTGGGATTGTTTAGTCTGCAGAAGAGAAGAATGAGGGGGGATTTGATAGCTGCTTTCAACTACCTGAAAGGGGGTTCCAAAGAGGATGGCTCTAGACTGTTCTCAATGGTAGCAGATGACAGAACGAGGAGTAATGGTCTCAAGTTGCAATGGGGGAGGTTTAGATTGGATATTAGGAAAAACTTTTTCACTAAGAGGGTGGTGAAACACTGGAATGCGTTACCTAGGGAGGTGGTAGAATCTCCTTCCTTAGAGGTTTTTAAGGTCAGGCTTGACAAAGCCCTGGCTGGGATGATTTAACTGGGAATTGGTCCTGCTTCGAGCAGGGGGTTGGACTAGATGACCTTCTGGGGTCCCTTCCAACCCTGATATTCTATGATTCTATGATCTAGCCCCTGCTCACTGGGGCAGACTGCAGTGTAATGGCCACTCATCGTTGGCAAGAGGGTAGGACCTGCTGCCTTTGCCTATCCTCAGGCTGCCCCTCTGCAGCCCCAGTACCTTTCTGGGCCTTCAACAAGGCCTGCAGCCTGGGGCTTTACCAGGCTGGAGTTCCCCAGCTCCCTTGCCCTATTCCCCAGCACTGCTCTGCTTCGGTACCTTGCTCATAGGCAGCTAGCCCTTCCCACTCCAGAGCTAGAGTGAGACTCCTTTAGCCCCTGGCCCCCAGCCCTCTTATAAGGGCCAGCTGGGCCCTGATTGAGCTGGCCACAGCTGTGGCTGCGTCCCCAATCAGCCTTGCCTTTCACAGCCACAGCCCTCTCCGGGGCTGCTTTTAACCCTTGTTTTCCAGGAGTGGGGCAGGCGCCCCACTACATTGGCAAGAAGAAGTGACACAATTTTTACCTGGCCTGGATGTGTAGGTCAAAGGAGAAGGCCTGAGTCAAAGGTGAAGCTGAGATTAAATGTCTGAGCAGGAGGGAGGAGGGTGGCACAGTCCACTGTGACGGAGACAGGGACAAGGGGATTGAGGCCAAGAACTTTGGAAGAATCAAAGGAGGACTGGGTAACAAGGTGGAGGAAATATCAAGAGGTCCTTTCTGGCCATGTTTAAGTTTCAGTTAATGGCTGGACAGGAGGGGACATCAGAGAGACAGGCCAAGACTTTAGTTGGATGGAGGGTGACAGGTTCTGAGTAGTTTTCAGAGTAGCAGATGTGTTAGTCTGTATCCGCAAAAGGAAAAGGAGTACTTGTGGCACCTTAGAGACTAAGAAATTTATTTGAGCATAAGCTTTCGTGAGCTACAGCTCACTTCATCAGATGCATGTAGTGGAAAATACAGTGGGGAGATTTTATATACACAGAGAACATGAAACTATGGGTGTTACCATACACACTGTAAAAAGAGTGATCAGGTAAGGTGAGCTATTACCAGCAGGAGAGCGGGGGTGGGGGCGGCAGGGGAACCTTTTGTAGTGATAATCAAGGTGGGCCATTTCCAGCAGTTGGTGTGAGAAACAGTGGGCGGGGGGAGGGGGAATAAACATGGGGAAATAGTTTGACTTTTTATAATGACACATCCATTCCCAGTCTTTACTCAAGCCTAAGTTAATTGTATCCAGTGTGCAAATTAATTCCAATTCAGCAGTCTCTCGTTGGAGTCTGTTTTTGAAGTTTTTTTGTTGAAGAATTGCCACTTTTAGGTCTGTAATCGAGTGACCAGAGAGATTGAAGTGTTCTCCAACTGGTTTTTGAATGTTCTAATTCTTGATGTCTGATTTGTGTCCATTTATTCTTTTACGTAGAGACTGTCCAGTTTGACCAATGTACATGGCAGAGGGGCATTGCTGGCACATGATGGCATATATCACATTGGTAGATGTGCAGTGAACAAGCCTCTTATAGTGTGGCTGATGTGATTAAGCCCTATGATGGTGTCCCCTGAATAGATATGTGGACACAGTTGGCAACAGGCTTTGTTGCAAGGATAGGTTAGTGGTTCTGTTGTGTGGTTGCTGGTCAGTATTTGCTTCAGGCTGGGGGGCTGTCTGTAAGCAAGGACTGGCCTGTCTCCCAAGATCTGTGAGAGTGATGGGTCATCCTTCAGGATAGGTTGTAGATCCTTTATGATGTGCTGGAGAGGTTTTAGGTGGGGGCTGAAGGTGATGGCTAGTGGCATTCTGTTATTTTCTTTGTTGGGCCTGTCCTGTAATAGGTAACTTCTGGGTACTCTTCTGGCTCTGTCAATCTGTTTCTTCACTTCCCCAGGTGGGTACTGTAGTTGTAAGAACGCTTGATAGAGATCTTGTAGGTGTTTGTCTCTGTCTGAGGGGTTGGAACAAATGTGGTTGTATCGTAGAGCTTGGCTGTAGACAATGGATTGTGTGGTGTGGTCTGGATGAAAGCTGGAGGCATGTAGGTAGGAATAGCGGTCCGTAGGTTTCCAGTATAGGGTGGTGTTTATGTGACCATTGCTTATTAGCACCATAGTGTCCAGAAAGTGGATCACTTGTGTGGACTGGTCCAGGCTGAGGTTGATGGTGGGATGGAAATTGTTGAAATCACGGTGGAATTCCTCAAGGGCTTCTTTTCCATGGGTCCAGATGATGAAGATGTCATCAATATAGCGCAAGTAGAGTAGGGGCGTTAGGGGACGAGAGCTGAGGAAGCGTTGTTCTAAGTCAGCCATAAAAATGTTGGCATACTGTGGGGCCATGCGGGTACCCATAGCAGTGCCGCTGATTTGAAGGTATACATTGTCCCCAAATGTGAAATAATTATGGGTGAGGACAAAGTCACAAAGTTCAGTCACCAGGTTTGCCGTGACATTATCGGGAATACTGTTCATGAAGGCTTGTAGTCCATCTTTGTGTGGAATGTTGGTGTAGAGGGCTTCCACATCCATAGTGGCCAGGATGGTGTTTTCAGGAAGATCACCGATGGATTGTAGTTTCCTCAGGAAGTCAGTGGTGTCTCGAAGGTAGCTGGGAGTGCTGGTAGCGTAGGGCCTGAGGAGGGAGTCTACATAGCCAGACAATCCTGCTGTCAGGGTGCCAATGCCTGAGATGATGGGGCAGCCAGGATTTCCAGGTTTATGGATCTTGGGTAGCAGATAGAATACCCCTGGTCGGGGTTCTAGGGGGTGTGTCTGTGCGGATTTGTTCTTGTGCTTTTTCAGGGAGTTTCTCCTAAAAAACCAACCTTCCACACAAACTTCCTCATGGCTGGACTTTACAAAAACTAGACAAGCCATTTACAACACACACTTTGCTTCGCTACAAAAGAAAAAGGACACTAAACTATCTAAAATACTACATGCCACAAGGGGCCACAACAGTGGTTCCCTTAACCCACCCAGCAATATTGTTAATCTATCCAAATATACTCTTAGCCCAGCAGAAGAATCTGTCCTATCTCGGGGCCTCTCCTTCTGCCCCTCCACCCCCACGAACATGATACAGTTCTGTGGTGACCTAGAATCCTATTTTCAACGTCTCCGACTCAAGGAATATTTCCAACACACCTCTGAACAACATACTAACCCACAGAGACCTTCCTACCAAGACTACAAAAAGAAGGATTCTGGGTGGACTCCTCCTGAAGGTCGAAACAACAGACTGGACTTCTACATAGAGTGCTTCCAACATGCATGGGCTGAAATTGTGGAAAAGCAGCATCACTTGCCCCATAACCTCAGCCATACAGAACACAATGCCATCCACAGCGTCAGAAACAACTCTGACATCATAATCAAAAAGGCTGACAAAGGAGGTGCTGTCATCATCATGAATAGCTCAGAATATGAACAAGAGGCTGCTTGGTAGCTCTCCAGCACCACTTTCTACAAGCCATTACCCTCTGATCCCACTGAGGGTTACCTAAAGAAACTACACCATCTGCTCAAGAAACTTCCTGAAAAAGCACAAGAACAAATCTGCACAGACACACCCCTAGAGCCCCGAACAGGAGTATTCTATCTGCTACCCAAGATCCATAAACCTGGAAATCCTGGGGTGATAGAGAAGGGAATGTAGCCAATGAAGGAGCAACCCAAGAAACAGGGGGGGAACCAGCAGAAGACTGAGTCCTGAAAGCCCAGGGATGACAGAATGTCAAGCAGAAGAATTAACAATGGGAGATGCTGCATGCCCAGCACTTCAGAAAATCTGACACTTCTGGTAGGTGCCTAATGGGAGCTGAGCTTTTCTGACAACATGCCCCCAGTTGTGGAGGCTGTTCATGCCCTTTTGAAAATCCAGCTGCTAAGGACTAAGTCATAAATTCAACCACTAAAAGCAAGAAGTTTCTTATATCAAGAAGCCACAACCGCTATTCCCATCCAGCGTCACAAATGTTCCATCTCACCACGGAATGTAACCTAGAAGTTGCTATGTGAAGGGAGTTTAACCAATAGCCTTACTTGTGCAGCCCTTGCACTGATGATTTATGTAGGAGTCGGATGATCACATCAATTCCATTTTTAGTATTTCTATATCTTCATCCCTTCATGCTGTTGCTCAATAATTGTCAGTGTGCAGTTTTGTCAGGAAATAATTATGTTTATTCTGTGAGAGTCTTTGCATGTTCCTCTTCATATTTTATAAGTTCCCACTCTGAGTCACCAGTACCTGAGGGACAAAGGGAACGAGGAATCAGAAAAAAAAAGGCAGTTGCTATGACATTACATTAACTTAGCAGAGTGTATTATTTTTGACAATTTAAAGCTACATTCCTCTTTATTCTGTAAAATTGTTAAATGTCTTCATTTAGGGCTGCCAAGAGGAGGGGAAAAGTATATAACTGAACACACAAACAACTCCACTTTCATTACGGGATTATTTAGATGCCATTTTAAAACTGTGATCTCATTGGCCAACTGAAACAGCAAGACAGGCAGGCACTGTACGTGTAGCAAGAGACATCCACAATGCACCCCTATGGAGCAATAAGGGGGGCATGAGCTGGCTAACTATTAGCCAGCACTCAGATCCCAGAGTGATGGATACGGTATAAGATGTGGGGGCATGACCACTTATTGGGGTGGGGGTGGTGTTCCAAATATGGCCTCAAAGATTCCTCTTTATTTGACTGCATAAGGAAACCGTGCATATACAGTGAAATTCAGCCTTGTGCAGAGGGCCAGCATAAAACCTATGCACTATGCTGGAATGAGTCTCACCCATAGTGCAGAAACAAAGAAAGAGCCCAATGGACAAATATCCCCCTCCCACACATCCGTCCTAGTAATATTAGTGAAGAGGGGGATTTGTCCCCTCCCCCATCTACTTCCATGCTACCTCCTCATTCAGCTTCCCTTAATTTGGACCCACAATGTGTTTGTGCCCCTCCAGCCATGTCTGCCCAATGACCTTCTCTTTATGGATTTACAGATTCTTAAGAATTTAAGTCCATGTGATACGCAGAAGATCAGACCATCTAGTCCAGGGGTCTCAAACACACGGCCCGCGGGGTTATTTTCTGCAGCCCGCCAGCTCCCTGCGGGCCGCCCCCCAACATTTACCTAGAGCAGCTCCTGCCCGGCGCTCCCAAGGAGCTTTGGGGGAGGTACCAGGAGGAGTGTCCAGGGCAACACACAGACCCCTGTGCCCCCCCCCATGTCCCGGCCGCTTCCAGGAGCGGTGCGGGGGCAGGGCAGGGAGGCAGGGAGCCTGCCCTGCCCACAGTGCATGCCGGGCCAGACCCACCCCCCGAACCCCTCCTGCAGCTGAACCCCCTGCCCTAAGCAACCTGCCGCACCCCTCCTGCACCCCGACCCCCTGCCCTGAGCCCCCTGCCGCACCCCGCACACCTCCTGCACCCCAACCCCCTGCCCTGAGCCCCCTGACGCACCCCGCACCCCTCCTGCACCCCAACCCCCTGCCCTGAGCCCCCTGATGCACCCCGCACCCCTCCTGCACCCCAACCCCCTGCCCTGAGCCCCCTGACGCACCCCGCACCCCTCCTGCACCCCAACCCCCTGCCCTGAGCCCCCTGCCACATCCTGCACCCCTCCTGCTCCCCCTGGGGGCAAGGAGGGGGCGGAGTTGGGGTGGGGATTTCAGGGGCGGGGCGGGGCCTCATGGAAGGGGTGGAGTGGGGGCGGGGGAGACTTGGGGGTGGTCAATGGTGCGGCCCACAGGCCAATGTACTAGTCCTCGTGTGGCCCTCGTGGTCATTTGAGTTTGAGACCCCTGATCTAATCTGACCTCCAGTACAACACAGGACATTCCATTTCACGCAGTTACCCCTGTACTATCTTGTGTTTTTTGCTAAAGCCTATCTTCCAGAGAGGCATCCAGAGACAGAGAATCCACCTCGGCCCTTGGGAGTTTCCAGTTTGAATTTGCCCAACTTCAGCTTCCAGCTCTCAGTTCTTGTTCTGCCTTTCTCCCTTAGATGAAAGAGCCCTTTGAGCACCCGGTATTTTCTCCCCACAATCATACTCATAGACTAAAGGTGGGTAAACTATAGCCCGCGGGACCCTCCTGCTCAGCCCCTGAGCTCCTGGCAGGGAAGGCTATTCCCCGGCCCCTCCCCCGCACCTCACCTCACCTCACCTCACCTCACCTCGCAGCGGGCGCAGTGCTCTGGGCGCGGGGGCGGTGAGCTCCTGGGGCAGCGCAGCTCCAGAGCCCAGCCTGACCCGGCGCTCTGTGCTGCGTGGTGGCGGCGGAGGCGTGGCCCGGCTCCAGCCAGGTGGCGCGGCTGTAGCGCCGCCAGCCACCGGTGCTCCAGGCAGCGCGGTAAGGGGGCAGGGATAGAGGGGTTGGGGGGTTGGATAGAGGCCAGGGGAGTTCGGGGCGGGTGGACAGGGTCAGGGCGGTCAGAGAGCGGGGAACGGGGGGTTGAATGGGGGCAGGGGTCCCGGGGAGGGGCAGTCAGGAAGAAGGGTGGGGGGGTTGGATGGGGCGGCAGGGGTCCTGGGGGCGCAGTGAGGAAGGAGAGGAGGGGGGGTTGGATGGGGCGGCAGGAAGCAGTCAGGGGTGGGGGTTCCCGGGGGCAGTCAGGGGACAGGGAGAAGGCGGGGTTGGATGTGGCAGGGGTTGGGGGGGGCAATCAGGAAGGAGGGAAGGGTTGGATGGGGCAGCGTGGGGCATTCAGGGGCAGGAGTTCCAGGGGCAGTCAGGGAGAAGGGGTGGTTGGATGGGGCAGGGGTACCCGGGGGGGGCAGTCAGGAATGAGAGGAGGGGTTGGATGGGGCGGCAGGGAGCAGTCAGGGGTGGGGGTTCCCGGGGGCAGTCAGGGGACAGGGAGAAGGCGGGGTTGGATGTGGCAGGGGTTGGGGGGGGCAATCAGGAAGGAGGGAAGGGTTGGATGGGGCAGCGTGGGGCATTCAGGGGCAGGAGTTCCAGGGGCAGTCAGGGAGAAGGGGTGGTTGGATGGGGCGGGGTACCCGGGGGGGGGCAGTCAGGAATGAGAGGAGGGGTTGGATGGGGCGGCAGGGAGCAGTCAGGGGTGGGGGTTCTGGGGGCAGTCAGGGGACAGGGAGAAGACAGGGTTGGATGTGGCAGGGGTTGGGGGGGAAATCAGGAAGGAGGGAAGGGTTGGATGGGGCGGCGGGGGGGCGGTCGGGGTTCCAGGGGAGGTCAGGGGACAGGGAGCTGTGGGGGATGGATGGGGCAGGGGTCCTGGGGGGTCTGTCAGGGAACAGGGGCAGGAGTCTGGGGGGCGGGGTATCAGGGGACGAGAAGCAGGGGGGGGGAGATGGGGGCGGGGGCTGGATCATGCCTGGCTGTTTGGGGAGGCACAGCCTCCCCTAACCGGCCCTCCATACATTTCCAAAACCCGATGTGGCCCTCAAGCCAAAAAGTTTGCCTGCCCTTGTCATAGACTGTAATCAAATCACCTCACTCCTCTTTTTGATAAACTAAACAGGTTAAATTCTTTAATTCTCTCAATGTAAGACATTCTCTCTCATCCTCAGATCATTTTTGTGGCTCTTTTCTGCACCCTATCCATTTTTCAATGTCTTTTTTTAAAATGTAGACCCCAGAACTGGACGCAGTAGTCTAGTGTCAGTCTCATGAGTGCCGTATACAGAGGTAAAAATCACCTCCTTACTCTTACTCGCTATCTCCTGTTCAGACAAGGAAAGCACCAGCCCTTTTTGCCACACACAGCACACTGGGAGCTTACGTCAAGCTACTTGTCCACTATTACCCCATAATCCTTTTTGGAGTCACTGCTGTCCAGGCTACAGCCCCCATTCTGTAGGTACGGCCTGTGCTTCCTCTTCCTGGATGTACAACTCTGCATTTAGCAGTATTAAAATGCATTTTGTTTGAATGGGCCTGGCTTACCAAGAGATCCAGAATGCTCTGTATGAGTGCCCTGGCCTCATCATCATTTACCATTCCGCCAATCTTTGTGTCAGCCACAAATTTTATCAGCAGTGATTTTATATTGACCCCCTGATCATTGATGTAAATGTTGAATAGCATCAGGCCTCGCACTGCTCCCTGGAGAAACCCACTTAAAAGTCCCCATTCAATGATTCCCCATTGACAATTACTTTTTGAGATCTTTTTGCTCACCAGCTCTTAATCCATTTAACAAGTGTCCTATTGATAGTGTATAGTACTAATTTTTTTTTTGTCAGAATGCCATGCAATACTAAGTCAAATGCCTTAGAAAAGTCTAAATATATCTATCTATGCAGTTACCTTCACCAACCAAGTTTGCAATCACATCAAAGAATGGCAAGGCCTATTTTCCATAAAATCATGTAACTGGCATTAATTATATTCCTATCCTCTAATTCTTTATTAAATTGATTCCTGTATAAGCTTTTCCATTTTTTGCCGGGGATTGATATCATGCTAATTGGCCTATACTTACCCAGGTCATCATGCTTGCCCTTTTGGAAGTGGCACAGGATTGTGCCACTCTTCTGGAATATTTTCCCAGTATTCCAAAATGTATTAAAAATCAACATAGTCAGGCCAGAGATCTCCTCAGCCAGCTCTTTTAGGACTCTTGAGTGCAAGTTATCCGAGCCTGCTGATTTGAAAACATTTATCTGTCAGATTTTTTAACATCCTCCTTAGTTACTAATGGATGGAAAATACTTCATTATCTTCATGTAATATGACCATATCCATCTTGATTCTTTCCAAAAACAGAAACAGAAATATTTATTGAACATTCTGCTTTTTCTGCATCATCATTAACAATTTTACCATCTCCATCTAGTAATGGGCCTATACCACTGCTAGGATTTCTATTCTTCCTAACATATTTAAACTCCAATTAGCTCTACCAGCCATGAATTTTTCCCCTGATCTTTTTAGCTTCCCTTATCAAGTTTCTACACTTCATAACTTCTCATTTATATTGATAGCCATCTATTTCCCTCCCCCACCTATTTGTTAGATATTGCTTTTTTATTTCTAATTGCTGACTTCGCCCCTGAACTAGAATAGGCTTTTAGCCAAAGTTGTCCTCTTTCTCGATTGTAGAATTATGGCTTTTTGACCATTTAATAAACTCTTCTTAAAGAACGCCCAAGTTTTATTCACATTCTTCTGTCTAAATATTTCATCCTTTCTCCTTAGTTGTCCTCTCCCTCCTTGGTTCATCCTTTCATCTGCTTTTCTTTTTCCCGTCTTGGTGCTAGTGGAGATTGGTCTTCCTGATCTCAAATTATTGCCCATCTTCCTTTCAGTTTCTCTCTTTAAGGATTTGTTCCAAACCCCACTGAGTCCCCTTTTTTCCCCCCTTTTAAAATTATTCTGGAACCTCCCCCCTTCAGCCCAGATCAATTCAGAGAAAAAAACGTCCTGCCACTGTGACATATATCTTTAGGTATATATTTTCAGCACTGATTGTACCCAGCAGTATGAGTCAAACTGACAACAACCAAATCTCCCACCAGTGCTCCTTTCCCAACAGACTTGCAGCGCTCTCGAATGGCTGCTGGTGAAAATAATGAAGAACATGAATAAGTAAAACAAATCACAGCTCTAAATGCTTTGCAAAAAGAAAAGGAGTACTTGTGGCACCTTAGAGACTAACTAATTTATTTGAGCATAAGCTTTCGTGAGCTACAGCTCACTTCCACACTTTCCACAGTATGCATCCGATGAAGATCTTTTTATACACACAAAGCATGAAAAAATACATCCCCCCACCCCACTCTCCTGTTGGTAATAGCTTATCTAAAGTGACCACTCTCCTTACAATGTGTATGATAATCAAGTTGGGCCATTTCCAGCACAAATCCAGGGTTTAACAAGAACGTCTGGGGGCGGGGGGAGGGGTAGGAAAAAACAAGGGGAAATAGGTTACCTTGCATAATGACTTAGCCACTCCCAGTCTCTATTCAAGCCTAAGTTAATTGTATCCAATTTGCAAATGAATTCCAATTCAACAGTCTCTCGCTGGAGTCTAGATTTGAAGCAGACTGGACTTCTACATAGAGTGCTTCCGCCGACATGCACAGGCTGAAATTGTGGAAAAGCAGCATCACTTGCCCCATAACCTCAGTCGTGTGGAACACAATGCCATCCACAGCCTCAGAAACAACTCTGACATCATAATCAAAAAGGCTGACAAAGGAGGTGCTGTTGTCATCATGAATAGGTTGGAATATGAACAAGAGGCTGCTTGGCAGCTCTCCAACACCACTTTCTACAAGCCATTACCCTCTGATCCCACTGAGAGTTACCAAAAGAAACTACAGCATTTGCTCAAGAAACTCCCTGAAAAAGCACAAGATCAAATCCGCACAGACACAACCCTGGAACCCCGACCTGGGATATTCTATCTACTACCCAAGATCCATAAACCTGGAAATCCTGGGCGCGCCATCATCTCAGGCATTGGCACCCTGACAGCAGGATTGTCTGGCTATGTAGACTCCCTCCTCAGGCCCTACGCTACCAGCACTCCCAGCTACCTTCGAGACACCACTGACTTCCTGAGGAAACTACAATCCATCGGTGATCTTCCTGAAAACACCATCCTGGCCACTATGGATGTAGAAGCCCTCTACACCAACATTCCACACAAAGATGGACTACAAGCCATCAAGAACACTATCCCCGATAATGTCACGGCTAACCTGGTGGCTGAACTTTGTGACTTTGTCCTTATCCATAACTATTTTACATTTGGGGACAATGTATACCTTCAAATCAGCGGCACTGCTATGGGTACCCGCATGGCCCCACAGTATGCCAACATTTTTATGGCTGACTTAGAACAACGCTTCCTCAGCTCTCGTCCCCTAACGCCCCTACTCTACTTGCGCTATATTGATGACATCTTCATCATCTGGACCCATGGAAAAGAAGCCCTTGAGGAATTCCACCGTGATTTCAACAATTTCCATCCCACCATCAACCTCGGCCTGGTCCAGTCCACACAAGAGATCCACTTCCTGGACACTACAGTGCTAATAAACAATGGTCATATAAACACCACCCTATACCAGAAACCTACTGACTGCTATTCCTACCTACATGCCTCCAGCTTTCACCCTGACCACACCACACGATCTATTGTCTACAGCCAAGCTCTGCGATACAACCGCATTTGTTCCAACCCCTCAGACAGAGACAAACACCTACAAGATCTCTATTAAGCATTCTTACAACTACAATACCCACCTGCGGAAGTGAAGAAACAGATTGATAGAGCCAGAAGAGTTCCCAGAAGTTACCTATTACAGGACAGGCCCAACAAAGAAAATAACAGAACGCCACTAGCCTTCACCTTCAGCCCCCAACTAAAACCCCTCCAACGCATTATTAAGGATCTACAACCTATCCTGAAGGATGACCCAACACTCACAAATCTTGGGAGACAGGCCAGTCCTTGCCTACAGACAGCCCCCCAACCTGAAGCAAATACTCACCAGCAACCACATACCACACAACAGAACCACTAACCCAGGAACCTATCCTTGCAACAAAGCCCGTTGCCAACTGTGCCCACATATCTATTCAGGGGACACCATCACAGGGCCTAATCACATCAGCCACACTATTAGAGGCTCGTTCACCTGCACATCCACCAATGTGATATATGCCATCATGTGCCAGCAATGCCCCTCTGCCATGTACATTGGTCAAACTGGACAGTCTCTATGTAAAAGAATAAATGGACACAAATCAGATGTCAAGAATTATACCATTCGTAAACCAGTCGGAGAACACGTCAATCTCTCTGGTCACGCGATTGCAGACATGAAAGTTGCAATATTACAACAAAAAAACTTCAAATCCAGACTCCAGCGAGAGACTGTTGAATTGGAATTCATTTGCAAATTGAATACAATTAACTTGGGCTTGAATAGAGACTGGGAGTGGCTAAGTCATTATGCAAGATGACCTATTTCCCCTTGTTTTTTCCTATCCCTCCCCCCCCCCCCCCAGACGTTCTTGTTAAACCCTGGATTTGTGCTGGAAATGGCCCACCTTGATTATCATACACGGTGTAAGGAGAGTGGTCACTTTAGATAAGCTATTACCAACAGGAGAGTGGATTTGTGTGTATGGGGCGGGGGGGGGGACCTGGATTTGTGCTGGAAATGGCCCAACTTGATTATCATACACATTGTAAGGAGAGTGATCACTTTAGATAAGTTATTACCAGCAGGAGAGTGGGGTGGGGGGAGGTATTTTTTCATGCTTTGTGTGTATAAAAAGATCTTCTACACTTTCCACAGTATGCATCCGATGAAGTGAGCTGTAGCTCACGAAAGCTTATGCTCAAATACATTGGTTAGTCTCTAAGGTGCCACAAGTACTCCTTTTCTTTTTGTGAATACAGACTAACACGGCTGTTACTCTGAAACCTAAATGTTTTGTGAATCTGTTCCTGCTTTTTCTTTATGTGCTGGCATTTTTTGACCCCCCCATCTCCATCTTTAATTCTCTCTCGTTCCTTCCCCTGACACCCTCCCACCTTTTAATCTTTTCTTGCCAGTCTCTACTTTCAGTTTCTCTCTCTAAGCATAATAAGATTTCCCCTCAGACAGGAGCAATTTCTCACTCCTAGCTGCACTTTTTTGGTGTTGGAGTCTGCTCCAGTCTCTCATTCTGCCCATTTCCCACTGCTGGCTCCTACTCACATAACTTTACTCTGCCGCTGTAGGGACTCCAACCCACAGACATGCTAGCTCTCTGTAATGCACTTGGAGCGCTGGGTATCACTTTACAGACTTGCACTGAACACTGCAGTAGGTCATACCTCTCTAGCTTCCGCTTGGAGAGAGACACCCATCTGCACTTGTGCTGGCTCTTGGTGAATGGGCTCTTGAGCCGCAGTTCCAGTTCTGGCAGTTGAGTTATTAACAGCCCTTCTCTGGTCTTCCAAGGCTTTAACAGATTCACATGGGACAGCCTAGTTTCTTTGCGCCTTGCAGGCAGGCGCATCCATAGCCCACAGGACCAACCTGATGAACCATTTCAAAAGGTCCTTGCCATCTGGCTAGCAGCTTGGTTTCTGTGCGTGGGAAGCAATAACAATACCCCATCCCCAGGCTGGAAGGTCATAGGCATAAACTCAAGTTATACGTTTGTTCTTGCACCTCACTGGGCCCCCAATAGGTTTTCATGAGGAAAAATCCCCCATCTTTTTGAGGCATTTCCTGAGCTGGAGGACACACTGGGCTGTATTGTTGCCTTCAGGTCTTGCTCTTCCCAGCCCTCATGTAGAAAGGTGTAATATCCCTCAAGGCTGCCACCAGTATAACAGTTAGAAGAAAGACACCCTGGTGGAAGCTTGTGGTACCTCCATTGTTGTGAACAAAATGGGAGGAAGTATCTGGTCCCCATGCTTGGGATCAGAGGCCACAAACCTTTATACCATCACTCTCAGGGTTTTGTTGAATCTCTCATCTAATCCATCCATCTATCTCTGAATGACAGATGGAGGTTCCTAGCAACTTGATCTTGGATAGGGAGAACAGCTCCTGCATTATCTGGGAAGTAAAGTTGGTCCCCTGATCTGTCAGGATTTCTCAAGGGATCCCTACTGAAGAGAAGAGTTCTATGAATTCTGGGACAACTGCTGTCACCTTTGTGGAGCACATGGGATGGCCTCTGGATGCTGGGAAGCAGTCTATGATCATTAGAACGTACTGATGTTTCACTGCAACTTTTCTCCAGGGGCCCTGCCATATCCATCCCAATTCACTTAAAGGGAGTTTCAGTCAGGGGACTCGGACCAAGGGGGCTTTGAGACAGGCTTTGGGGAAGTCAATTGGCACTTGGGACAAGAGGCATGGTATACTCAGACCATTCCTGTTATCTTTGGGGAATGTGTTTATTGGGGTGTTCTGGTATCACCCTTCTGGAATGTGCTTGCGTGAGTGCTTTATGCTTAGCACCTTTTAGGAATATGTGTTTTTGCAACATCACCCCTAATCTTACCAATTCTGTGAGCAGGGTCTGCCTCCGAGTGCGTGTTTGCTGAGTAAGTATCTGAGTGTGTGTTTGCTGGGAGGGCAGTGTGAGAGTCTGAGCGAATGCCTGATTGGCTGGTAGCCTGCAGGGGGCAGGCATTGGGGGCAGGATGGGTTTGTTTGTTTCAGGGAAGCCTGGCTGTTTAAAAATAGCCAGAGCTTTGCGAACCAGCTGAGCGGCAGCGAACCAGCTGAGCAGCGGGGAACAGCAGAGCAGCACACAGCAGGAGTTTGCCTGGGAGTTCGCCTGGAGTGAGCCCAGTGAGGCTTACATCTTGCCAACTTCTCTGAGGAAGCTCATAGTAGGAAGGTGATATGGAAGGGGGGGGTTCAGCTGTTGTGACCTGCACTGGATGTGCCATGTTTGTCTTTCTTCCACAGGACAGAAGCGACTTTGTCTGTACAAAGTGCAAGCTGGTCTCCATATTGGAAGAGAAGATTGAAGGTCTGGAGCAACAGATAACGACCCTGCGTTGCATACGAGAAACTGAGCATTTTCTGGACAAAAGTCAGGATATGCTTCTACGGGCACAAAGCTCTAAAGATTTAGAGCAGGTTGCACAGGGGAGCCAAGAGGCCAGTGAAGAAGCTTGGCAACATGTGACCTCCAGAAGAAGAAGGGGGAATGTCTGGGTTCCAGCAACGCGGACACAGGTAACTAACCGCTTTCATGTTGTCTCCACAGGTACCTTTGCGGAGAGTGGACCAGATGATATGTCTGGGGGGAGAAAGCAGAAGGAGACTCCGCTGGTTGGAAGGCATGAGATGCACTGTCCTGAGATGGGGGGTTCCACGACCACCGCTCCCAAGAGAAGGAGGCGGGTGGTGGTGGTCGGGGACTCTCTCCTCCGGGGGACTGAGTCATCTATCTGCCGCCCTGACTGGGAAAACCGAGAAGTCTGCTGCTTGCCAGGGGCTAAGATTCGCGATGTGACGGAGAGACTGCCGAGACTCATCAAGCCCTCGGATCGCTACCCCTTCCTGCTTCTCCACGTGGGCACCAATGATACTGCCAAGAATGACCTTGAGCGGATCACTGTGGACTACGTGGCTCTGGGATAAAGGATAAAGGAGTTTGAGGCGTAAGTGGTGTTCTCATCCATTCTCCCCATGGAAGGAAAAGGCCGGGGCAGGGACCGTCGAATCGTGGAAGTCAACGAATGGCTACGCAGGTGGTGTCGGAGAGAAGGCTTTGGATTCTTTGACCATGGGATGGTGTTCCATGAAGGAGGAGTGCTGGGCAGAGACGGGCTCCATCTTACGAAGAGAGGGAAGAGCATCTTTGCGAGCAGGCTGGCTAACCTAGTGAGGAGGGCTTTAAACTAGGTTCACCGGGGGAAGGAGACCAAAGCCCTGAGGTAAGTGGGCAAGCGGGATACCGGGAGGAAGCACAGGCAGGAACGTCTGTGAGGGGAGGGCTCCTGCCTCATACTGAGAATGAGGGGCAATCAGCAGGTTATCTCAAGTGCTTATATACGAATGCACAAAGCCTTGGAAACAAGCAGGGAGAACTGGAGGTCCTGGTGATGTCAAGGAATTATGACGTGATTGGAATAACAGAGACTTGGTGGGATAACTCACATGACTGGAGTACTGTCATGGTTGGTTATAAACTCTTCAGGAAGGACAGGCAGGGCAGAAAAGGTGGGGGAGTAGCACTATATGTAAGGGAGCAGTATGACTGCTCAGAGCTCCGGTACGAAACTGCAGAAAAACCTGAGTGTCTCTGGATTAAGTTTAGAAGTGTGAGCAACAAGAGTGATGTAGTGGTGGGAGTCTGCTATAGACCACCGGACCAGGGGGATGAGGTGGATGAGGCTTTCTTCCGGCAACTCGCAGAAGCTAATAGATCGCACGCCCTGGTTATCATGGGTGACTTTAATTTTCCTGATATCTGCTGGGAGAGCAATACAGCAGTGCATAGACAATCCAGGAAGTTTTTGGAAAGTGTAGGGGACAATTTCCTGGTGCAAGTGCTAGATGAGCCAACTAGGGGGGGAGCTTTTCTTGACCTGCTGCTCACAAACAGGGAAGAATTAGTGGGGGAAGCAAAAGTGGACGGGAATCTGGGAGGCAGTGACCATGAGTTGGTTGAGTTCAGGATCCTGACACAGGGAAGAAAGGTAAGCAGCAGGATATGGACCCTGGACTTCAGGAAAGCAGACTTCGACTCCCTCAGGGAACGGATGGGTAGGATCCCCTGGGGGACTAACATGAAGGGGAAAGGAGTCCAGGAGAGCTGGCTGTATTTCAAGGAATCCCTGTTGAGGTTACAGGGACAAACCATCCCGATGAGTCGAAAGAATAGTAAATATGGCAGGCGACCAGCTTGGCTTAACGGGGAAATCCTAGCGGATCTTAAACATAAAAAAGAAGCTTACAAGAAGTGGAAGGTTGGACATATGACCAGGGAAGAGTATAAAAATATTGCTCGGGCATGTAGGAATGAAATCAGGAGGGCCAAATCGCACCTGGAGCTGCAGCTAGCAAGAGATGTCAAGAGTAACAAGAAGGGTTTCTTCAGGTATGTTGGCAACAAGAAGAAAGCCAAGGAAAGTGTGGGCCCCTTACTGAATGAGGGAGGCAACCTAGTGACAGAGGATGTGGAAAAAGCTAATGTGCTCAATGCTTTTTTTGCCTCTGTCTTCACGAACAAGGACAGCTCCCAGACTGCTGCGCTCGGCATCGCAACATGGGGAGTAGATGGCCAGCCCTCTGTGGAGAAAGAGGTGGTTAGGGACTATTTAGAAAAGCTGGACGTGCACAAGTCCATGGGGCCGGACGAGTTGCATCCGAGAGTGCTAAAGGAATTGGCGGCTGTGATTGCAGAGCCATTGGCCATTATCTTTGAAAACTCATGGCGAACGGGGGAAGTCCCAGATGACTGGAAAAAGGCTAATGTAGTGCCAATCTTTAAAAAAGGGAAGAAGGAGGATCCTGGGAACTACAGGCCAGTCAGCCTCACCTCAGTCCCCGGAAAAATCATGGAGCAGGTCCTCAAAGAATCAATCCTGAAGCACTTACATGAGAGGAAAGTGATCAGGAACAGTCAGCATGTAGGTGATCAGGAAAAGTCACCAAGGGTAGGTCATGCCTGACTAATCTAATCGCCTTCTATGATGAGATTACTGGTTCTGTGGATGAAGGGAAAGCAGTGGATGTATTGTTTCTTGACTTTAGCAAAGCTTTTGATACAGTCTCCACAGTATTCTTGTCAGCAAGTTAAAGAAGTATGGGCTGGATGAATGCACTATAAGGTGGGTAGAAAGTTGGCTAGATTGTCGGGCTCAACGGGTAGTGATCAATGGCTCCATGTCTAGTTGGCAGCCGGTGTCAAGTGGAGTGCCCCAGGGGTCGGTCCTGGGGCCGGTTTTGTTCAATATCTTCATAAATGATCTGGAGGATGGTGTGGATTGCACTCTCAGCAAATTTGCGGATGATACTAAACTGGGAGGAGTGGTAGATACGCTGGAGGGCAGGGATAGGATACAGAGGGACCTAGACAAATTGGAGGATTGGGCCAAAAGAAATCTGATGAGGTTCAATAAGGATAAGTGCAGGCTCCTGCACTTAGGACGGAAGAACCCAATGCACAGCTACAGACTAGGGACCGAATGGCTAGGCAGCAGTTCTGCGGAAAAGGACCTAGGGGTGACAGTGGACGAGAAGCTGGATATGAGTCAGCAGTGTGCCCTTGTTGTCAAGAAGGCCAATGGCATTTTGGGATGTATGAGTAGGGGCATAGCCAGCAGATCGAGGGACGTGATCGTTCCCCTCTATTCTACATTGGTGAGGCCTCATCTGGAGTACTGTGTCCAGTTTTGGGCCCCACACTACAAGAAGGATGTGGATAAATTGGAGAGAGTCCAGCGAAGGGCAACAAAAATGATTAGGGGTCTGGAACACATGACTTATGGGGAGAGGCTGAGGGAACTGGGATTGTTTAGTCTGCAGAAGAGAAGAATGAGGGGGGATTTGATAGCTGCTTTCAACTACCTGAGAGGTGGTTCCAGAGAGGATGGTTCTAGACTATTCTCAGTGGTAGAAGAGGACAGGACAAGGAGTAATGGTCTCAAGTTGCAGTGGGGGAGGTTTAGGTTGGATATTAGGAAAAACTTTTTCACTAGGAGGGTGGTGAAACACTGGAATGCGTTACCTAGGGAGGTGGTAGAATCTCCTTCCTTAGAAGTTTTTAAGGTCAGGCTTGACAAAGCCCTGGCTGGGATGATTTAATTGGGGATTGGTCCTGCTTTGAGCAGGGGGTTGGACTAGATGACCTCCTGAGGTCCCTTCCAACCCTGATATTCTATGATTCTATGATTCTTGCTCACAGCTTAACTTTGCTTTATATTAGCAAGGTTTTGACTACTTTAGCCCAGGCCTCATACCAGGCCTCTGACACATGGGCTTATGTTTCAGGCTCTGCTTCAGGCTCTGCTTCAGGCTTATGTTCCTACTACAGCGGGTACAAACAAGGGGCAAAATAAACCAGAATTAAGGTCAGTGGGGAGTGACTGGGATATAAGTGGAAGGAACAGGAAGCAATGGGGACCTCTGAAGGAAAGCTCAGGGGATGAGCCTGCGCTGAGGAGCTGGGAAAGCCTCATCTGGCTGTAAGAGGGCAGTGCACTGTGATACTTTGTAAGGAAAGAATAAATACACACAAGGTAAAAGGGTAATAGCCTCAGCTGGAGTGGGGTATGGGGGCATAACTGTGGGACCACACAAACCAACCAGGCAGTGAAGTAAACTGGGTAGCAACTGAGATGCCCTGTGACAAACAGTAATTGTATAAACTGCTCAACCAGTACTAACTCATCCCCCTGAGCTCCAGTCAGCTCCGCTGGCCTCAGCCACTGCCAGCAACAGGTTTTGGGCCACCACCAGTGGCCATGCTCCCCAGGGATACCTTTCCATCCAGAAGCGGTGGTGGCACATCACTCATATCAAGAAAGTCCAGGCTGGCAACCTTAACCAGTGTGTAACCCTGGGCAGCACCAGGTCAAGCCCTTGGTATGCTACCTGGGCCAGGCCAGTCAGTAGGGGGCCAGCACAAGGCCCAGTACTCTGGGGGGCCATTAGGAGGTCACTACCATTCACTCAAAGGTGATCAAGAAAGGCTCAGGGTTGTCATTATGAGGCCCCATATTAGTCAGCTTCACAGGCACTGATGGGAGCGTTGGTCCCACACTCATGGCCCCAGCCACTGCATCCCCAGGTCTCCCGCCAACCCTGCAGCACCAGCAGTAACTGTTGGACCCGCAACAAAACCTGGTACTTCTGCTGGGTTGCCATTGTGACCAGTAGCTGCGGTTATCAACTCATCTGTAGCTGCTGTTGCAACAGTTGCTGCTGGCACTGCTGTTGCTGATTGCCTGTTGTCACTGGCTTTCCCTCGGCTACTTGTGCCACTAGTCTGGATCCATGCTGCTTGGTTTCTTTGCCTCTCTCACATGTGGGTTTTCTATCCGACCTTTGTGTCGGGGTTGGGAAGCGAATGCTCACATTCTCCACCACTTGTAGTAGGGTATAAGTCTGTAGCTCCCCCTGAGGGAGAGGGCAGGCACTGCTCCTGCCTTGGAGTCTGGGGCACAGTCCTCCAGCTGTACTGTTGAGGGCAGCTGATCCCCTCACAGGTAGTATAGTCCATAGACTTCAGCAGCCTGAAAAATGCAGAGTCCTGAGCTTTCAGGAATCCAAAGAGGGGAAAAAAGGAAAGGGAAAACTACCAGTTCTTCTCCTTTCTGAGAGGGCCTGGCTGGCCAAGGCTTTCAAGTCATTTCTGTGGTGAGCAATCCCTGCTTCCAGGGGCCAGTTGAGTTGCCATCCTGCTCCTTCAGTGCACTGCCTGCACCCATCAGGGATCCATCTCCAGGTTTGACAGGCCTCACAGGTGCACTGGGCTGGGGCTGACTGTGCCCAGAGGAGCTCTTTAACTCCTTCCTGACCAGGTGTGATGGGGTGTATAACCTGTATAAGCCCCGCGGGGGTTAACATGGGCCCATGAAGCCAACTAACACACCTCACAGCACCTGCAAGAGAGAGAGAAAAAACTAAGCATAAGTGATGCAGAAGCGCAGCTGGCAGGGGGCTGGGTGGTGAGTATAAAGCCAGGAAGCTTGTAGCAGACAGGGGCTAAATATTACTGCTAACAACCACATTGGTGCAACTGGCTGCAACCATAGTAACTGCCTGGATCTCAGCACACATAGCAATAACTGGCAATGAACTGGCACACAAAGAGGCAAAAACTGCTCTTAAGCACAAATGAGTTGACCTAGAGATCCCCTTAAGCACACTGGAATTTAAACACTTCATCAAAACTGAGTTAAGAAAAGAATAGCAAGAACTGTGGGCACATGAAACGAAAGGGGGAAAAAATCCCTGAAGTAAGGCCAACAGCTGAAAATGTTGCTATAATCCAAGGCCCTGAGAGAAAGAGCAAAGTGGCTCTATTCAGAATTTTAACAGATCATTGTGGATCTATTTCTAACAAACATACATAAGGATGGGCTATGCAAAATGTGTAAGATCCAGGAAACAATAGATGATCTCTTATGGAATTGTAAAGATGTACCAGTGAGAGGTTTTCCATTATATGGAAAATGCAAAAGCTTTAGAGTAACAAAATTTCCTTTGCAAGACCTGCCCAGAATACGAGGAAAACGGGGCCCAATTAAAAAGTGATCCTGCAATTCTTTAAGAAGAGTGGAAAAGGTGACAAACTTTAAGTGATAACCTAGCCTCAAGGTCCAGTAAATTGCTGTCATAGACTCAGGAAGTGAGTTTTCAGTGCCACAAAACCCAAGATGAAGAAAGGGGTTGCAGAGAGACACTACAGTCACTTTGGGATAGAAGAGGCAGGAAGCGGTCCAGGGAGGCAGCAGTTAGTCTGAGGGAGCAGACCTTGGCTGCCAGCTACAGGTTCCCTGGGCTAGACCCCAGAGCAGAGGGAGGGCCAGGGTTCACCTACCAGCCACTGGGGAAGGAGGGGTGAAACCCCTTGAAGTAAGGGATGTAAGGACCATGGAGTCCAGAGACAAAGGGAAGACCTGCTGTAAGGTCATTAGACTGTAGCTGGTGGACTCTGTTACATCAGAAGGGATGGACTAAAGTGTGACCTGGACATTGCAGGAAGAGAGACCCCCACAGTGACAGAGTGACTGTCGGCAGGAGGTGCCATATGGGGAGACTGCTGCTATGTCATGCCTGGCCACAAGGAGGTGATCCTGCAGTGCATGAACCCCTTTATACTCAGATGAAGATCTGCCCCTCCATATACACACAAAATGGCAATATTTTTTATGAGGGGGAAAGGAATCTGACTGTGAGAACTCCTGGTGACATCCATACAGGGACAACGTGAAGTTGGTGTGGGCATGTTGTACGGGACAGGTCACTGTATTTCCTGGTTTCCTTAAGTTTGTGGCATGTTTTTTGTTAAAATGCTGTTGTTCCTTTAAGGGCTGTGGAAGGGACTTTAACTGAGCATTTTCTGGTTTCCCAGTACGTGAGTTAGGGGTTCTGAAGTCTCATATACCAGACAGACAAAGAGAGCAAAAGACACTGTTTTGCCGGGCCGTGCTTAGCTCTAACAATGTCATTTTAAAATGATTTTTATCAGGACAAATGCCCCTTTAAAATACTCTTTGGAGATCCAAATAGTAGATCTGAGAGACTAACTCTAGAATCATGCCCCCCCCACCTCAATTTCCTCCATTACCTTACACAACGATCTTCTGAGAACTGGAGCAGTGGTAACTGTTAGCTACGTTCGACTGATGACATGATGATAAGCACTTGGGTACCAATGTTACAAGCACAGTTTGAAAACTTACAGGTAGAGAAAGAGAAGCTGTTAAAGTTCAATTGCAGAAATTCTGATTTAGCTTTTAATCTTAGGTTGTACTTCTAGTTTTAGATCTTGTTTTTAATCTTCTGGTAAAGAAAATCATGTTCTTAGAGGATGCAGCATCAAACTTAATAAATTATTTCATCTCTCTCATCTGAATCTTTGACGAACGTGTTCCCTTCTGTGCGTTGAACTGGGCACTCAGCTTTGAAAAGCCCATCGGGGCGGTGAGGGAACAAGTAGGGAAGATGAGTGGAGATGAAAGATGGGGGCAGGTAGCCTGGGCAAGAGGGAATCCTGCCTTAAAAGATCCTTCATGAATCCACACACGGCACACTTGGTGCATCAGTTTTCAAGAGTTTAACTAGAAAAAACAGGACCCATCCTTGTTTTTCCTAGAAATTACTGGTCCTTCCAGCCATCTGGAGCTGACTGCTAGGCTCTCAGATTTCTGAGAATTCACTCCCACCAGCTGGTTCTAACTCAGAATTTCTCTCTCTCAGATGTAAACTAGTTGTTCATCTTTAAACATTGACAGCTCTCCTCAAAATGGCCATTGTGTTTTTGTGATCAATGTTCACTTTTGCACAGCTCCTACCAGAATCTGTTGGTCTGCTTTGGGTGGTGCCTCTTGGGACCCGGGATGAGATTTAAAAAGGAGCCTAGAAGAGTTAGATGCCCAAATCCCATTGAATTTCACAGGGAGCTGGCACCTGACTCTCTGTGCTCCTTTGAAAATCCCAGCTCCAGTCCCTTATCAAAAGTCCATTCTGCTTTAGAGTTTCAGAGATTTAGGTTAAGGGGTTTTTAAATCAGGAGGTCCACTCTGGAAACCAACAAATTTTTATTCCCAGCTGTGCTGACAATATATCAATATGATTTGAAAGGCACAAAACCAGCACCTGTTACTGGGTCTAATATACCTTACACTTTACAGTTGTTTTCAGAAACTATGTAGAGCATGGTTACACTAAAACTAGGCTTCCTTATTAGATGATCTCACAGTACAGATGTGGAACTACTCTGTAATCATTTATGACTATATATACACACAACTTATGAATACCGTATGACCATATGACCCCTGGTGCAGGGGGTAGGAGGGTCAAGTACCATGGACAGCAATGACATGTTCATCTACCTAGGCCTCAAGCTGAGTTCAGATATTCGCCACAAGCCAGATGTTCTTCAACGAATAGGTCTCACCGCTTCCTGCATGAAGTCCATGTCTTGCTTATGGGCACAAAAACACCTTTGCATTGAGACAATGCAGTCAGGATCTATCAAACCTGTGTGCTACCTGTATTGCTCTATAGATCAGAAACCTGGCCCTCTTATAGGTAGACTTGGAGTGGATAGAGACCCTCCATGTATACTGTCATCCCCAAAACCTGAGCATGGAGTTGTCTAGCTTTGTGCACAGTGTCACACTCTCACAAAGATATGGCCTTCCTTCAATCGGTCATTATATTCAAAAGCGGCATTAGCCATGCCGCCAGGATGGAAAAATACACACCATGATCTCAAACTCTCAGTTTATACGTGTAATGTGGTGCCTGCCCTGACCCTATCTGGCACCACCTCCAGGGCCATCCCAGAGATGTGTGGATTCGCAGGACTGAGCCACATCTGGAAACTTCACTGTACGACACCTGGTGTGATGCTATCAACCGTGGTCACACTGGCTGGCACAATGATCCTTAGTAAACTATGCTTGTTTGATGATGATGATATTGGGTTAAATCCTGGGACATTTATTGTATGACTGTATTGGGTTAAACTAATAGGGCTGCTGGAAAAACAAGCAGGAAGCAAATCAAGTGCTGGAGATAAGCCACACCCACCCACCACTTCAGGGGTGTCAAGAGACAATGCCTGACCTATTAATTATGAAGATTCTACCTCTGGGCTGCAGCCAAGTTACAAAACTTGTTTGCCAATGCTGGGAGCCAGCAGATCAAAAGGATTATAAAACAGTTAAAAAAGACTCTCTCTGTCCAGGGGTCAGGCAATTGTTGTGGAGCTGTTCAGGTGACACCCAGGACACACTGGGGAGTCTGAAGAAGCTAAGCTTTCGTGGCCCACTGTCACAGGATGAGAGGGCTTTAGGTAAGATAAAGATGCATGTAGACTGTTTTAAAATCCTTTTCTCTAAATGTTTTATTCCTACTGTTAAGATTAAACAATACTTTGGTCTAAGGCAGCTGTTAGGTCACTCTATTCACCACTGGTCACGGACTCCCCAAGGGAATAACCATAGGTGCCAAACCCAGCCGGATCTGCTGCGTAAGCGCTGTGACACACAGTACTGTAGGGCAGGGTCTGGTTTAAGAGTGGGAGATGTTGTCAGTACTGTGGAATGTTGTTAACCCTGCAGCTGTTCTTGGAGCGCCGACGTCAGTTGCACTAGTAGGCAGTGCAGGCTGTTAATTCCACAGACCTCAGTGTTACTCAAAGAAAGACCAGAAGCTTGACTGAGTGGCTACGGTGCTCGGCCAGGCTTATTGTCGACGAAGCACAGTACTAGCACCCTGGCTCTGTGGTTACAGGTACACTAACACATGTATGCCCGTATCAAGGTACCCACTCAATCAGCACACCGGGATGCCTTCCCCTCAGCAAGTACAAAGTCACCCCTCCTATGACTTCTCCTTTTATCCACTGATACAAACAAGTTACATATTACACTCTAGATGATGAAAGCTACCACCCTTATCCTTGTACCTGCTAGTTCAAACCCAACATCCTTATCCATTATCCTGTCATGCCAGTCTTCTCTCACCAGGGGTTGGTGAGTTCCTGTAGCATCTCTTAGGAATGTCTTTACGTAGTTACGTGAGAGGTCTGGGTGTTTTTGTACCATCCTCTCCAGTCAGGAATGTGCTTACGTGCTGTTAGCTAACATAGGTGCCGACTTCCCCTCTAGCCAGGCCCCTACCCCACTCAACCCCTTCCCCCAAGCCCCCGCCCCGCCTCTTCCCTCCCCCCCTCCACCCCCTCCTCGCCTTTTTCCGCCCACGGAGTCAGCACCTATGTTAGCTAATACCTAGCGTGTTATTTTGCCAAGGCGTTTGGTTCACACTGTTAGTTATACCTAGGCTCCAGCAAGACCTACAGGAGAATCAACATCATTTCACCCCAGGAGAGAGAAAAGCAAAAGGCCTGACACCTGCGGGGCTGCACTCAGAGACCAGAGAGGGGGCACTTATGAAGGTATACTACATTACTAAATCGTCTGTCTTAATTATTTGCATTTAAGGGGGTTGTTCTGAAAGGGTGTCATTCACTCCATGTACAGGGTGAACACAAAGGCTATGCACCACTTAAGTGCAGTGACCCTCGAACACTTTTTATACTGGGGATGCTGAAAGACACCTAACCAAACTGTAAAGCAGTGGTCCCCAAACTTTTTACCTTGCACCCCCCCTTATTCCTGTCCGCAGCCCCTGAGAGCTGGGGCCGGGAGCAGGGCTGTGGTTCCGGGAGGGGGGGACACAGACAGGGTTAAGGGGGCCAAGGCTGGGGCCGGCAGCTGGGACCCCTGGGTGTGGGCCAGGGATGCTGCAGCACCCCTAGTTCCCATGCCTATACTTAAGTGCCATTTAAGCTCTGTGCTAATGGCGGAAGTACATCTTAAGTAGGGCACAGGCCGTCTCTGGCTCTTTCTGTAAGGGTAATAATACTTTAAGATCTAGTTTAGCATTATCAGTATTCTCTAGCAGGTTAGAGAGGGCATTTTCTGACTCCTATGGAAGAGGCTGGGTGTGACTCCTGCTAGCTTGGGGAAAATAGCACAGATTCTGATTTTGTGCTTGGGATTTTCAGGGCTAACAATGAATTTCCTCAGTTTTAAATCAGTGTAACTCAATTAAAATCAATGAAGTTCCACCCTTGTAAAACTGGAGTAACTCAGCAGTAAATCAAGCCCTTGACCTTGAGAAAGTCTGCTGGGTCTGATTTACTTTTCCAATTTCCACAGCCTCTCAAACATTCAAGTGCTAGTGACTAGTAGTTCCCTCTGCAGGATTCTGTTAGCTCATGTTTCAGATAGAAATAGTTTTGGTTCGCTCCGACAGCAGGAGCTCAGCTGAACAGCAATCTCTTTCTGCCAGTGGCAACCCTCACCTTTAATAGTTCATTTCAGAACTGTGAAACTCAATTTTAGCTCAGGTTCTCTCACTGGGAAGATCTCTTTCTAACTTGGCCAGTGTTGAATTTTGTCAAATGCCATCATTTATTCAGGAGAATTACTGAGGGAAACACCCTGTAACAGGCCAGTAACAAAGATCAATAGGGATCTTTTCTGTAATGATAGCACCTTTTTTTTTTTAGGCCTGACTTCTGAGCATTTAGGAGCTTGGGATTACTTTGAATGCGGCACCATTAAGGATTGTTAAAAAACATCAAAGCAGTACTAAACGATCTGTTAAAAAACCTCTGTTGTTGCAATCTCTATTATGCTAATCTATTCATGATCTGGTTATTTGGCATAATCTCAAACTCCCATAGCGAATAAAAGCTAACTGCATTGGGCTAAGAAAAATATAGTTTCATGGAAAATGATAACATATTTAAAGAAAATCAAACTGTGTTCTCTAACAAGTGTATCTATGCAGGCCACTGAATTGTCTCTTTCCGGGGAGCAGTTTCTGAAAGCAGAGTTAAGCTGCAGTATAGAGAAGTATCTGAGAGACATGGACTATTAAGGTATTTTGTACAGGTCAAAAGCAGAACCAGCTGAAGACTGCTGCTTGTCATTGCGATAGTTGCACTGGTTCACCATAGGGACTCTTTGGTTGGAAAAAAACTGGCTTTGAATTTAAGTTATAACTTAGTACACATGGTAGAACGGTTTTGCAAACCCTAAGTGCAATTAAGGAGAGATGCACTGTGAGGTCATATGACCCACATAGCTCTAATAATTAATACAAATTCCCGTCTCCACAATATAAATATGGCAATTTAGAAGAACTCCAGGAAACCAGTTTAGAAAAAAACAAAGGTGAATGGACTGATTTAATCAGGATTCACCAGAGTGCTGTTTTGTGGATCAGGGATAGTCACATGGGCAACCCTGAAATGACAACACAGCTGTAAAGGAAACATAGAAGGGTCTCAGTCTCCTTACTGAGCAACGACTCTTGTGTATAAATCGGTAAAGGGTTTCAGGGCTGGTACAGGGGACTTCCAAGAAGGAGCTTTGGAGTGCAGCATGAATCAGTGGCAGCTGAGACAGAATCTGCAGCTTCAGCTCAGATCAGTAAAAATCAAAGTGTTCTCGGATCCAGAAAAGCCTGGCAGCCCTGGAGGACGGAACAAGATCAGATCGGATAGCAGATGGGGAAGTAGGAGGAGATATTCTCTCTTTCATAAAGAAAGGGAACCTTTACAAAAGAGAGCCTCTGAGCCTGGTGTTAGGAAAGAGCGAGCTCATCAAACCCCACACTCCACTACAACCTCACTCCCCAAAAGAGAGAAGAATGGCCATGGAATGCTCTGCATTCAGAACTAAATGCAACATTGACTGGACACTGCTGTGATGGGGGCCCTATATTGTAAGTACCTGGATAGAGACACAGACAAGTAGGCAGGACAATGATCATGAAATTCAAAGGCAAACCATGTTGGATAGTCAGGGGAGTGTTGTGATTATAGTACAATATTGTGTAGGGGCTCCCACCAAGGTCACGGCCCCTTAGGTGCTGCACACATAGTAAGAGAAAAAACCCTGCCCTGAAGATGGATAAGCAATGGAAAGAAAAACAAAGGTAGGGTGAGTCAGATAGGAGGTCAATGATGGACCAATACCCAGCTGTCCTGAGTCCTAGGCCACCAAAGCACAACGCTTCTCAATTGGACCAGATACTCTACAAAGAAGAGGAAAATAATTACATGCTTCCCTGACACCTGTACTAGCACTAAGGAGAAGAGTGCTGTGTACACCAGCAAGAAGAAGACTGAAGGAAGAAGGAATAGCTTTGGCTCTTTGAACCCCTGCAGGATTTGAGAGTCAAATCAAATCATCCAGCAATCCAGAGGAAAAAGCATCATTCCTGGATTTCTTGGAAGAATCAAGAGGTTCTACATAGCTAATGCATGAGTCCGGAAACCAAGTCAGAGAAGCAGAGCTGAACTCCTACAGGCTCAGCCACACCCTGGTAGTCTTTCTTCTTAAAACAAAAAATAAAGAAAATTTACACAGTGATACACAAAGCACATGTTTAAAATGGGTTTGAAATTATAATCATGCAATATGTGATGAAAATATGGTTCCAGTGAGAAGGGGAATAATTCTTTCCCCATCACTAATGAAAACCAGAACAGCTAGATGCTTCCAAACAGAGTGTGTAACAAAACTCCTTCCAAATGAGGTTAAGCAGAGGATTGCTGGGGATCCCTCTAAGATCTCTCAATGATTATCCGTATTACAGTTGCGTTAAGAGGCCCCAGTAGAGATCAGGTCCCCTTTGTGCTGGGGGTTGTGCCTTCCTAAGTGTATGTGCAATCTAAACACACAAGCATGAGAGGGAAAACAGAGGCAGAGTGACTTGCCCAAGTTCACATGAGACATCACTGGTGGAGCTGGGAATTGAAACCATAGCCAGAGTCTCAGCCTAATGCCCCTACCTATTAGGCCACTCTGCCATTCTCAAGGGAGGAGCGGAGGAATTTTCTTTTGCTCTCTCTGTCTATTAAAGGTCAGGTGGTGACTGGATGGAACTGAGTTGCAGGCTCTACTAAGAACATTCCTGGCTGGCCCAGGATTTAAGTGCTCTTTTGGGGGCCTTTTTTGTTTTGCTGCAAGTTCAAATTTTGCAATTTCTTTTAATTAATTCTTGTGTGTTCACCTAGGCCCCATCTCGACAGGGGAGGGGAATGGAAAATAGAATTCTAAAAGGGGGGAGATAAAAACTAGTAAGAGAAATTAGAACTAAATGAGTGTTGGCATGTAAATTTATCCACTCAACTATCTCTGAAGGGAAGGAAGAGACACAAACATCCATAATTCAGGAAAGCACTTAAGCGTGTACTTAGCTCCATCCCTATTCAAGACAGCAATTGAGCGTATGCTTAATGTAAATCACGTTCTTACCTCACATTGACTTTCTTGCTTCACTGACACATGTTCAGTTCTATAGAAGTATTTTCTCTCTCTCTGTATTATTTGAGATGGTGTTACAAAAATTAAAAAAAAATTAGGTACACTTTGCCTTTCACATCTCTCTCTCCAATTCTACCACCTACAGACTAGAAGTATCTCGGAAGGTAAATGGGCCTAATAATCCAGTAATGGGGGGGGGGCGGGGGAGGCAATACATTACATTGAAATTTGTATGCAGATATTGTAGGTAGACAAGAAACTCAGCTCTCTGGAGAAGAGCTAACTAAAGGGTTGGGTTGGTGTTGGCACATTCAGCATTTTGTAACAGGAACAACAAAGAGATATTTGCTATCTTAATCAGAACCACTTCCCATTTCAATTAATGCAGACCCCGGCTGATAAAGGAGGTAGATACACACCACCCAGCTAATGCAAATGGACAAGAAACAACCTTTATAAAGCAGTATGCACTACAGGGAGGATCACTATTCACAGCATACATCTACCCTGCAATTAAAAACCTGCAGCTGGCCCATGCCAGCTGACTTGGGCTTGAGCTAAGGGACAGTTTAATTGCGCTGTAGAGACATTCGGGCTCAGGCTGAGGCCCAGGCTCTAGGATCCTCTGGGGTGGGAGGGTCCCACAGCCCAGGCTGCAGCCTGAGCCAGAATGTCTACACCACATTTAAACAGCCCCTTAGCCCAGGCCCCACAAGCCTGAGTCAGCTGGCACAGGCCAGCCCTGGGTATCTAATGGCAATGTAGACATATCCCCAGAGACCAAGTGTTGGGGTTCTATGTAGGTGGGGAATAGGAAGGCTGAGGAGGTCAAATGCACAAACTCAAGCCAGGGCATGGGCTGGAAAGGCAACATGAGGAACCCTCTCTCTACCCTCCTCTCCTTGTATGCACTCCCATAAGGTCCAGGAACTATGGGGGAAACAAAAACTGCTTCCTACTCCTGTCCACTACTGAGCTGTCCAGCCACAGACAGGTGAATCCTATACTGATACAGCTTTAAGGCTGCATAATGACTCCAAAATTGGGAAATGGGGAAGTTGAATACTATTACTGAGATCTAGCATATGGTTATGTAATTAAAAGAAAGGTTTTTCACAATGCATTCACACAAAGGGGCAGAGTTCATACTGAATGCTCAAACTTAACTATAGCTTTGCCTGACTCCTGAGCATTTAAATGTAATGTCACATTAGTGTATTTTTTGCATATAATTGTGGAATTATTTTACAATGAAATATTACTTTTTTCTCTTACATGCCTCCCACCACTTAACCTACTTAACAAACCCTAGTTCCCCCATAAGGTAGTGCACATAAAATTGATTTTAATTTCAAAAGCAGTGAAAGTGTTTTCATTCTTTGCATTTTTATCACAGACATTTTATATTTTTTTCCACATAGCGGAAATCAATAATGCATGATCTGAGATCAAATACAAAGCTATGATCTTACAGAGTGAGCAGTTTTACTTTTAAATTCTTAAAATGTAGTATCAAGAGAGATCATCAAGAAAGAAAGTGTCATTTGTTTATAAAGCCTTTTTCTCTGATCCATGCCTTCATTCCAAAACTACATTGTCCAGGTGCAATGTATAGCAACAGAAATCACTGGACATTTTGCTGCATGGTAACTTTCCCATTTGGGAAAGTATTTTAAAGCATACTGGTGCCTAACATTAAGAGAAATGCTAAATCTGAAGTGTGATTATTGTTTGTATTTTGATAGCATGGAGAGGATGCTAATCAAGAGAAAGAGAGGCAAAGTGACTTGCCCTAGGTCATATGATAGGTCAGTGGCAGAACCAAGAAGAGAACCAGGCCTCCTGAGTCCCAGTTCTATGCCCAATCCATGAGACAACACTGCCTATAACAGCGTGTACATGTGCATGCCCGTATGCATAGGGGTCATATATTGGTTTGATCTACACACTTGTGCGTCCCTAAAAAGCTACTGCCAGGAAGCTGCAGGGCAGGCATTGTCTATCCTGCTTCTAGCCCCACTCTAATCCCGCTTAAAGCGTCCCAGGATGGAGTTCTAGGGATCGGGGTAGGGTTCACATGTTCTGTTACATCCCTGTTCTGGCCTCTCCGGGGGACAGTTCACATGGCTGTGGGCAACCAGGATAGGTTCATGCAGCACCAGTACTCACTTGTGGGGGGTACACATGCCAGTTTCAGGCCTTGAGCTAGAATTTAGCCTAATAACTGAAGCATATTAAAGGGCTCAGATACCAAAGGAGAAGAATTATGGAGTGCTGGCCGTCTCTTCACGGTAAGGGTTGTGACTAACTTTCCATTATAAGCGTAATTTTGTCCCATCCCTAACTTTGCCAAAATCTTACTAATCTGCACAATTTTTATTTAGGGTAGAGAGCTAATTCTAGAGCAATTTATTGGGTGGCATCATCTGCAGTGATGACCTCAGACCTGCCTTCAGGCAGTAAGTGAAGGCAAATATCCACGTGGCCTGTTTGAGGTGTGGGAGCAACCCTCCTGTACACTCAGGCAGCTGTTTTGATGCTTTGACCTCACTGGTTAAGTGGATCCAGAGCATTCCCTGTGGAGGCTCTGAGGATCAATATTGTCCCTTTCACAGCCCACTCTCTTGATGCCTTGCTGAGGGCTCAGTGATGATCTTTTACTCTCATCCATGATTACGGTGGCTCTTTTCCCCAGTTGCATTGCCCTAGGTCATACCCTGTTTTGCCAGACGACCTCTAAGAAGCAGCAAGTAAAAAGGATGGCTGGAGTGCTGGTGGTGGAAGTCTCTGGTGACTCTGACCAATTGCATCATGAAGATTTTTTGTTTTATTTTTATGCTGTGGCTGCCTGGAGAACAGAAGGCAAGTTTATTTGCCTAGAGCACTTTACAGTCTCCACTGGCAGATGCTTTTTCAGCTGGTAGCTAGTCTGTTTAATTGGGATTCCCTCCGTTTAGCAGTGGATTCAAAATTCTGCTATCCCTTGCGAGGGCCCATCAGATTACTTGGTGGATAAAATCATGGCAATTCTCAGCATCTGGGGGGAGAGCAATATCTGAAGGGGCAAATGCTCAGTCAGTCCAGCTTGAGTTTCAGCTGGTTTCATTCTTTGAGGGCTTAGAGGTGTCAAGAGCAGATCTTGTGCTTCCGCTGAACGTCCACCCTGCCTGGTGAAGGCCAATGGAGAGAAGCTGGGTCCAATGTTAGTGGGGCTGTCAATGTCTTGCTGATGAAGGATGGGGGCTTCTCTTACGGAAGCTTTTGTACATCCCCAAAACCTATTACTTGACACGCCGCCAATTATCACCTACTATCTAATCTACTATTTCTGGTTACGATTATTGAAAAGAGTGTGGGGAGACAACTTCACATTCTCTAGTTATTGTCAATCTCCCTGGTCCATGGGTTTGGCTTGGCAACTACATTGGTAGATCTCATCTTAGAAACAAATGAAGACCAGTTGCCATGCTGATGTATTCTGGCACCCAGAGGAGATGGAAAGCAGGCTTAGACAGTCAGTTCAGGATTCCCCTTGCATCTGAGAATCTGTGAGGGACAAAGTGATAATAATCATCTGTTCTTGGCCCTTGTGGTGTAGACCAGTGGCTCTCAAAGCTGGTCTGCCGCTTGTTCAGGGAAAGCCTCTGGCAGGCCGGACCAGTTTGTTTACCTGCCGCTTCCGCAGGTTCGGCCGATCGTGGCTTCCACTGGCCACGGTTCACCGCTGGCCAATGGGGGCTGCAGGAAGCATGGCCAGCATGTCCCTTGGCCCGCGCCTCTTCCCACAGCCCCCATTGGCCTGGAGCAGCGAACCATGGCCAGTGGGAACCATAATCGGCCGAACCTGCGGACGCAGCAGGTAGACAAACCGGTCTGGCCCCGCCAGGGGCTTTCCCTGCACAAGCAGCAGACCAGCTTTGAGAACTACTGGTGTAGAGGATGGATGTTCTGGGGCTTTGGCAGGAGTGGGCTAGATCATAGAGAACTCTGGTGATCCTGGAGCAGGAGAATGGCTCCTACGGGACCATTGCACCAGGGGTAATTTAAAACAGCCTCGAGGCGGCTCTAATTTATGCCAGTGGGTGAACCAATCCTCAGTTGCCCCTAGAACTGGCAGAATGCAAAGGGGCTACAATGCAAGCTCAGCCACAAGCACAGTGTGGAGCGACTCGAGGATCTGGCCCTGATGTTTTATGGAGGCCCAAAAAAGGTACAATCCTTTGCAGTTATAAAGCCAATGAGCTACTTTAGGTGTCCAATCCTCTGTACCTATGTACTTCTATATATCTCCACTTACAATGCTAACATCAGATCCTGGTGTGTGGAATAGTGCATATACTGTAGCAGTTCTTTAACGTTATTCCTAGAACAATAGACAAATTCCTCATCATCCAAACCTAACAAAACCAGAAGATAATGCTTGATAGGAAGCTAATGTTTGCAATGTGAGTAGGGGGATTAGGAGGAGAATTGCCTTGAACTGGCATCCCCGGAGACTGGTTTAAATATACCAGCCACTCAGGTTCACTGAAGGTCATATTGTCAACTCGGGGGAACAAGAAGGTGGAACCTGATGTTCCAGGAGGTGTCAACATTCTTTTAATAACACAGGGATTAACTATTATCTGGAGCACAAACAGGAGAAAATTACCCTCTGTGCAACTGTACAGCTTCCTCTCCTGTTCCTTATCACCACCACTGAAGGAAAATACTCCCGGCTGCCAATACGTCTGTTAGTCTATCAGGTGCCACAGGACTCTTTGCCGCTTTTACAGGTCCAGACTAACACAGCTACCCCTCTGATACTTAACTCTTGAGATGTAACCCAAGTCTCCCAATATTTGGTATTATCCTTAAAGCCCCAGTGCCTGGAGCTATAGGAGAAACTCAGCCTTTATTATTTATAAAAATAACTTTCTAGTCCTCGTGATTCTCCAAAAAAGCTTGAAAATGTGAACCGCAAAGGATCAAAAGCCCAAAAGCTAATAAATTCAACCCCACATTTATTATTTTTTCAAATCTCATGATTCTGGGGCAGAGGAGGTCAGATTCTGATTTTTGAACATGTGGAGTTGGCAATAGTAGACCCAACCTACCCCTCCTCCTGTCCAGAATGTCCCTTGAATCTGAACGCATGCAACGACTGCTCTCAGACCGTTAGGGAAATGAGCCGAAGAAAGCAGCATTAATGCATTAAGATGCTTCCCCATTACCCTGTTTTCATTTTTTAAGATTCTCCGGCTTTTATTCATTACTGCTTTATAATTTTCTTCAGCTCCAGTAAGAGACACATTGTTTCACTGAAAGCACAAGCCACTGAACTGCACTAGACACAGATTTAGTAAGTAATTTTACAACTTCAGTTCCAAGTGGCAAAAGCTTTTCTTTTTTATCCTAAACTTGATTTTAGTTTCTTTTGCCAGTGTTATTTGTTGTCGCTGATTTAGCATAATTAAATCATAAAGACCATAATCCAACAAGGTACTTAAACACGTGTTGGACTTCACACATGTGTGACTAGCCCATTTATTTTGATGGAACTACTCATGTGTTTAAACTTAGGCAGGCACTTAAGTATCTTAGTGAATGGGGCCAAAAGTACACTCTAAAGAGGAAAGCTAAAGGAGATGAGCGTACACCAGCCTGGTATAGACAATATACATCTTTAGAGATGAATGCCCAAAATCCCATGCAACATTTTACATTTTATAAGTGATTGCTCTTAGCTTATTTCCCATGAAATCATGGAAGAACTTAGAACAGCGAGTGCTTGGGCATGTTTATTATATTTACTGGATGAGAATTAAGCTAGGGTAAATAACAGACAGGGTAAATAACATAATGACAGACAGCTTTCTAAAATTTATTAGACAATTTAGCAGCAATATAAAAAGCCATAAACTAATCTAATTGGAAGTGTTTACACAGTATATGACTTCCTTTCAGGAGCCCACTAAATATTTTTTGCCTAATGGAAAAGGCTAATTTTTGTTGCAGTGTTTTATACTTTAGTCCCGGGCTCACCTTTTCAAAGGCACCAAAAGGAGTTAGGCACTAAACACTGAAAAGTCAATGGGAGTTGGGTGCCCTACCCTTCCTGAGCCAGATCTCAGGCTTTTTGATCCCTAACTCAGATGGGGTAGGTCCTTGGGTATTTGTCACTAGGTGCCTGGGAGGAGCCAATGTGCTGGCTCACTGGGAGAGAGCCCAGACAAGGCCAATATGACCCATCTGAAAATAATGTTTTTGGGGAAAACTTAAAAAAATATTTTTTTCAAAGTGTCTCATGAAAACATTTCTGTTTTTCAGTGAAACACTGGACACCTGGATATCAGTTCAATGTTTGGAAAACCCTTTTGGATGAACGTTTTCAGTTGTCACTACAAATTTTCACAAAAAACAAAAACTGTTTTTTCTTTATTAGCAACATTTTCTACTGAAACTTTTCAGTTTTTCATTAAAAAAAATGAAAAATTTCAACCAGAATGAATTTATTTTTCACATTTTCATTTCGACTGAAAAGCCACTTCTCCTTAAAAACTGTAACCCAGCTCTGAGCTCTGTATAAGCCCCCTTTACCAGAGGAATTGACACAAGGGTTGTGAGCGGCCTGATATATGAGCAAATGTGACGATCGAGTCCATGCCATGACTGGTGGCTGGAGAATGTTAAAGTGCACAAAATAAAATGAGGAGCAGGATTCCCATGCATTGTGAATGCTGGAAAAGGAGAGAGCGTTATGCCTACAAAAGTTGAGTCATCTCTTAGCTGTTTCTATAAGCAGCACTCTCTCCTCATCTTCTGTACTATAAAAGGAAAATTTAAAAAAAAAACAGGGCTTATTGTATCCAACTGCTGGGTGGTATTTATTCATAGCTCCACTAGGGATAGTGGGACTAGCTGATCGCTGCAGTACTGATCCTCTTTTCTACGTCTTGCTGGAAGTGCTGCCAGAATACAAACAAGATACTGAGGGCCAGATGGGACTGTGTTGGGGCGCTGCCCCAGAAGCTGTGGCGGGGGGGGGAGGGAAATTGTGTCTCCTTACAGCGCCCCTGCCCCCACCAAGGGAACGTGCATGCTGCACCACATGTTGGGAGAAGGCATCATACCACCCATATGCAATTAGCCAGCCTGATTGATGCAAGTGAGGGGAGGCCAGAGGCAGATTATTGCCCTTCAGTCTCCCTGCCCCAATTCTGCCCTTTGGGGGTGGTTTGGGGAGAGAGGAAGGAGTCCCTATACTCAGGGAAGCACAGGGGCTGTGAGGGTGCCTGGCACCATCCCCCACTCTGCACCCCCATTCAGGAGCCAGGCCGAGTGACTTATATAGCATATATTGATCTACCACACTGGTGGATAGTAATAAAGCCAAGACAGATGAGCCGAAGTGCTAAAGAAACCCGAGAGAGAGCCTTGAAGCACTGAGAGGCTTTCAGGCAAAAACCGGGTACTATATCAAACTAAAGTCCAGGGTATAAAACAAACCGCCCAACAGAGCCTAACTCAGCATTGTAGACCAGCAGCTCAACGCAGCAGCAGTGAAGGAGCCCAGTAGCCTAGAGCACTGAAAAGCGCAAACATTTCATGGGGCTCCCCGGAACTGCAGAGGGATCGAGAGAGGGTAACCGAAGCCCTGGCAGAGATGAAGTGCGAGGCACAGACACAGCGGCTGGAAGAACACCGAGTCAAGGAGCAGCGTTCTGGAGAGTTCTAGGGGTTGCAGGAGTGGCTGGGAACTGGTGGTGCGGACTGTGTAACCCAGGCAGCTCACACTGGGACTCCACAGCTTGTAGGGGGAAGCGCTGTGAGCAACATGGTTTATGCTGTCTCCCTCACACTGGTGAGATGCAGGCTGAGGATGGTGGCTTAGATTTTAAACCTGGGTGCCAAAGGTTATGCTTAGGTCCACAGTTAGACACCTAACAAAAGACGGCCTGATTTTCAGAGATGGCGGGTACTTACAGCTTCCGTTAAAGTCAGTGGGAACTAACGATGCTCTGCAACTTTGAAAATAATTATTGTTTGTTTGAAATACAGTTGCGCCTTGAGCCCCAGCCCAGGTCCCATTGTGCTAGGCGCTGTACAGACACACTGTGAGAGAGTCCCTGCCCTGCCCCCAAGAGCTTACAGTCTAAATGTGCAAGCAAACAAAGGAGGGGAAACGGAGGCATGGAGTAGTGATGTAACTTCCCAAATTCATCCAGAAGGTCAGTGGGAGAGCCCAAGTCCCCAGAGTCCCAGTGTTGTGCCTGATGGACTGGACATATTGCCCCTCTAAAATCAGGTGCTTTTATTTAGTTAGCCTAACTAGGAATTTAGTTGAGTAGCTTTTAGCCTCCCTTCCCCCAACTAAAGTCTAACAAAAGTATCTTTCAAACTTATATTTTCACTGCAGTATCTTAGCACCATTCAAATGAATGTCTATTGTGTGTGTCTCTCTCTCACTCATGCTTAGGGAACTACAAAGCAAATAGGGTGCTGGTTGACTGCACCTCTGCAAAATAAACTGGTGTGTTACATCTCATTTCTCTCTCATGTCATGTCAGCTTTAGTGTGAGTGTTCCAGAACCAGATACTGCTCACTCTCTCACAAGATGGTCTCTTAAAGCATAATTTGTGTCCAACTAATGTTACTCAGACATGGTGACATGACTGGAATGCCAACAAACTGCAGAGACCAGCTACATGGGAGAAGTCAAGAGGGACAAAGTACAGAGATTTATATCCAAACTATGCGCACAAGTACGACTCCATTAAGTAGACTGTGAAAAATGCTGCCTACGGAAATGTAGTACAACTTGTGCACCGTTGAGTCCCTACTTTGTACTGCTGCAATTTTAAAGCTGCCTTGTAGCTACACATATGCCTCGAAGCTCAAGCAGGTATCACAGAGGATGAGGAAATTGTGAAAATGTCTGAGCTAAAATCAGAGTTGCACAAAAGAAGAATGTGAGATATGGTAATGGAGGCACGTGGTGCTCCCCCGTGCATGTGCATCATGAGACAGTCTTACATTCTGCAGAACACCTGCTTCATTCACTGAGCAGGCTGGACAATGGGAAGTGCATGAGGCTGGGGGACAGCATTTCATTTTTAAGGCTGGGATCATCAAAGGAATGTGAGACATGCCATGCCCAGTGACTTCCAGTGGGATTTGGGTGCCTGTCAACCTTGGGCACCTCTGAAAATCCCAACCCAAATAACATATTAAAGCAAGCAAAGAAGAGTGTGCACTACACCACTGCTATCTACCTATCAGACAGAACACATGTACCCATGTTTCTGCTTTATGGAATCCTGCATTTCTGCTTTAAGGGCCATAACTTTAGCTGCTGTCAATCAGCATAGCTGCACTGACCACAAGGAGCTACATAGCTGGTCCAGAGTACCTATTTTTAAATCAAATACATCACCATTTTAAAATATATTCTGTTTATCCTGACTGTTCAAAGAGTGCACCTCTGCCTAATTCACTCCACTCCCCTGCACACACAATTTTCTCCCTGGGAAGAGGTGGAGAGAAAAAACAAACCACCCATGAGAGATGCTAGTCACGTGGCTTAATGCAGTAGTGGAAGGCAGTCAGATACTATGGTACTGAGGGCAGCGTAAGAATCCGTTTAGAGCAGAATACAACAGAATGCTATCCTACCTGCAGGGCCACATTTTGCTGCCTGCATAGGGACCAGGACTCATTTACGGTGCATTGGCCTGCCTGTGCACTAAGTGTGGGAAGAGTCCTGCAAAAATAATGGTATGTGAGCACATCATTATAAACTGTATCATAAACCTTGATCCTGCCAGACTCCTGTGCCTGTGTAACGCCGACAGACCCTGGTCGTCGGTGGGTGGGATTGAACCTGGGTCCTCTAGAGCCTCTACTGCATGAGCTAAAAGCCATATGGCTCTTAGCTAAGGCTGTAGAACAGACTCATTAATCTAATCTAATCTCTCTCTCACTCAAGTGGTCTCAGTGCCACTAGATGGGACAGAACACCACACCCAGAAGGTGTGTGGGTTACACCTGTGGATAGTCCTACTGAATTTAATCTGGCTCCATGAAGACACTAGGGCCAGCTTTTTCCCCCTTTTTTGAACTTGTACATTTTAATTAATTTTTCCAAATATAACAAAATACCAGACTCATCATAATACACAAAGTAAGTAAAGAGGGTGAGGATAAAGGGAGGGGAAGGGAAGCACCATATCTATCTCCAGGATCTACATTAATTCAGAGGCCTTTAACAATTCAGTCCAAATGGCTTTGAATTTTTCAGGCATTCCCCTTCCGCAGAAAGCCCGTTGCTCACTAGCTGTAAGGGCAGCCACATCACTGAGCCAGGCATCAATGTTTGTTGCAGATCGACTTTTCCATTTTTGCAGGATTAAAATTTTTAGTGACTGAAGCTGCATGTTGGAACCAGGCCACCTTGTTAGTAGGTAAACCTTTAGGTATCAGGAATATATCCAAGGAGGAATTTAAGCTGAGCATCCAATATCAGATTGGTCCTTTGACCCACCTCATACCAGAAATTCTTGATACAGGTATACTCCCAAAACACGTGAGCGAATGTAGCACCCAGGAAGTTACATGAGGTGAGATTTTGCAAGGATCAAGGACATGATACAGCCCTTTGATTCGGATCATGAATGACGCAGATTTGTGCTTTTCTCCTGTTCAGGCTCATCTTGAAAGTGTTACACAGATCATAAATTAGGGGAATAAGAAGACATTTACATATCCCCTACTGAGCAGCTCACTCTCTGAAGCACTAACGTTCACAAAATATAGAAGCATTCACCAACCTGAAGAGAAATGCTGTAGGATGAGAATTTTCATAACCAGCCCACTAGTTGCCTATAAATAGTGGTAAAAACAGATTTTAAGCTTTTAGACTGGAAGATGTTAATGAGATCCCATGCTGTCCGGATGCCCATCCCTCTCCCACACCAGCTACCAGCTTTCTCAAACACTTTCCCCACAGAAGGAAGGTTGGAGACGGTCAATGAGAGATCTGCACAAGCTAAGTGACTAGGCCTCAAAATGGCAAAAGCAATTTAATGCTAACAAATGTGCACTGGAGGGGAAACATTAAATTACCAGCGCATTTTACAGGGGTTGTCAATTAACTGCATCAACCCAGGAAAGGGACCAGGGAATCACTGTAGACAGTTCAATGGAGAACTCTGGCCAATGTGCAGCTTTATTCAGGAAAAAGCTAAACATGTTAGGATGCGTAAGGAATGGGGATGGTGAATAATATTGAAAAATATAATACGTTTTTATAAGTCACTGGTGTGGTCGCATCTTGAATGCTGCATACAGTCCTGGCAATAGCATGTCCAAAAGGATATTGCAGAACTAGAGGGAGTTCAGAGAAGAGTGATGGGATTGAGCGAAGGCCTGGAAAACTCTCATATAAAGAGAGATTGAAAAGATTGGGATTGTTACCTTTGGAAGGAGACAAATAAGAGGGGACATATCCCTTAGGTAGATTTAATCTTGGTTGGCACCCTACTCTCTATCAATGAGTTATTAATCATAAAACCCACCGAATGGGGGAATGCCTTGCCAATGGCTTTTAACAAGCCACAATCATCTGCCTCAGCCAGCACTGAGAACCTGACCCCTTCCAGGACCACATTGCATTATGGGGCAAGCAACACAAATGCCTTTTGAATATCACAACTGCAATGCAGAATTCAGAAACTCAGTGTGTTGTGTTCCCTCATTCCCTAATTAAACCACAGTTGTATGTTCTACTGCCTGGTAATTGACAGAAATTATGCTTGTTGAGTCCAGGGCCATGCAGATCAACAGGTGTCTGGCCAATTATCAGGAAGGAGACCTCGCTTACAAAAAGTCACCCTTGCTTTCACAACGTCTTTGATAAAACATTGAACACAGTTCAGAACACAGCTATTATTTGAAACACCTACTCTAACCCATGAGGAACAGAATGAATGCAACAGAAATGAGAAAACAGCAATCAGCATACAAATGGGAATATATCAGGTGGCTTCTAACATCAGCTAATTCCTGCTGGGAATGCATTCTGACTGGTTCCAGCACCACTGTGTTTTCTAGCAACATTAGAATGTTGTAAGCCCAGCCACATGACACTTTACCATCATATTTAGTAACTGCATAATGCGTTCAGATTTTTAACCACTGCAGCAGAAAATACTGTCTTATTACAAAGTTGCTAAGTGAGGTAGCACTTTCCCAACTATGGGCTTCTGAGGAAATTTGGATATTGGAAACCTCTAGTATATAGCTGAAGCGGTATACATGTATGTAAGGAGCTCTTTACAACTCCCTTGCCATATGGTCCATTGAATAGGGCACTGGTCTGGGATTCACTGCTCTTCTATTGACCTACTGCGTGATCTTGAACAAGTCACTCCATCTCTCTCTGCTTTATATTTCTCCTTGGTCTGTCTTGTCTACTTAGACTGCAAGCTCTTCACGGCAAGGACTTTTGTGTTTATACACAATGAAGACTTGATCTCCACTGAGGCCTCTTGGAGTAGTGTTATGGCAATACAAATGTCACCATTTTCCTTATTCTTCTAATCTTGTTTGGAAAAAAGAAAGGCTGTTATGACCATGTAAAAAATTGGCCACTCTATTCCAAAGATCTGAATGCATCTGTGCATGTATTCAGCATTATAGCAGATTAATTCAGTGACAAAAGTCAGTTTTTACTACCTTCACCTCCTATTAGCCTGCCAAGCCAAAATAGCTATGGGAGACAGAGCTGGATTCTATCCAGTTCACACATCATCAACAGGATTATTGAATAAGTTCCAGTTGCAGAGCCAAACTTTGTAAGTGTAATTGCAAATTCACAGGCAGAACAATGGGTGGATTTTAGCTAGCAGGATCTTTATTAGTGAAATCATCCATGAGCCAGAAAGAACACAGATTGGCTTTCAGATCCTGGTCTGAATTTGCAAGGATGAAAGTTGGGGGCGTGGGGGGGAGAATGGTAGCTGTTAATTTAAATCAGTGGAGTTACACCAACATAAACCTGGAGTAATGAAGTGGTGAATCAGGTCCTACCTATTTACTTAGTTAAATAACTTTAAATGGTCACTACATGCCAAGCCACTGACTAACAGACTGATGGAAAATAAGGTTTTACAAAGAGGAATATACCATGGAATCTCTCCCACAAATTAATCCAGATATAGAAGACCAGTTCATCAGCTGGTGTAAATCAGCATAGCTCCACTGATATCAATGCCAAGTTACACCACCTGAGGATCAGGCTCTAAATCTTCTAAAATTTCTCTCTACAGTTTTAGCACTGGCGGTGCAGTTTCTCCCCCATCTAGACCACACAAGGCAGGATGATGAGGAAGACTATGCACAAAGCAGAGGAGTGGGAGGGTATGACAAAATGATCAGTGTTTAACTCTGCTTTGAAAAAGCACCACAGGGAAGTGGGTTTGTTTACTTAGGACTTGTCTACATGGGCAGTTTGCACCAGTTTTAACGTAAATTGGTTGTTAAACCAGTGCAGACTCCTGTGTGGAGAACACTTACTTCAGTTTAAGAGTGGCTTATTGCAGTTTAGTTAAACCGGGTGACTGAATCCAATTCAGTTTACATTCACACTTTAGGCTAAACTGGCACAACTTTCCCATATAGACAAGGCCCTAATCTGAGTGGGGAAGGAGTGTTTGTTATTACCTTGTGTGAGAAATAAGTAGTACTGGCTCATAATCAGCTGATTGAAGCATACCTACCGTTTATCATCTGAAATGAAAAATTAGGCTTCTGAATTATTGTCCCAGAATTGACACTGAAATAGCTAGCACTTGAATGAAGATTCATGCATGGAAAAATGGTGGGGTGGGAAAAGATTCCGTCTTCCTGCAGCTTCTCACTGCAGCAATATGAGCACCTGCATTTTGGGATATTTTTCTTTGCAAACAAGTGCATATCAGAGCTGTACCAGATGTTTCTTCTGAAGAGGCCACAAGAGCCACATCGAATCTGCGTTTCCAGCACACTCCACCAAAAACTCCCTGAAAGTTTTAGACTGATGTTCAGCAATAAAATATAGCTAACTACTGAGCAGCAAAAGAACAGATCATTGGGGATTTGGCTTGGTTTCTGTTCCATTTTGTTTAACATGTTTTTCCACTCTCTTCCTCAACAGAGTGGATAACAGTGCTCTGCTGAGCTGTCCCCATACTACAGAACTCACTGGCGAATGTGGATGACAAGAGGACCGTTTTAATGTGGTTTTCATCTGAAGATTTCCATTAATGTCCCCAGTCCTCCCATCTGACTTCAATTACCTTGTGATCATTTCTATTATGGAAGCATGCAAAGGCACTATGACCAGGGCACTGCACCACACAGTAAGCGAGTCCCTGCCCTGAAGACTCTGTAATCTAAATAGACAAGGGATGGAAGAAAGGAAGCAGTTTTATCCCCGTTTTACAAATGAGAATCTGAGGCACAGAGACATTAAGTGACTTGGTTTGGAAGACATTGGAACTCTCTGCCAGAGCCAGGAATTGAACCAGATCTTCAGAATCCCAATCCAGTTCCTTGTGCCCAAGCTCATACTTCCCTTGACTACATATGTGCATAAGGTTTTAGAGGCCAATATATAACTAGTGAGGCCTCGATCCTGCATGAGATCTGTGTGGGTGCAGCAGTCTGTCCACACCGATCAAAATGCAGGATTTGGGCCTTAGTCAACTTCTCTTTTGCTGAACAGGTCTCTTGATAAATATCATTAAAAGAGCTGTTTTGTTGGGTCTGGGAAGGTTAAAAATTCAGGACACACAATCTAAAAGGTGAACAATCAACAAATGGAACTGTTTTAAATTAGAACATTTCAGAACAATTCAAGTTGACAGTATTTCCTTAAGCTCGCAAGGAGGAAATATAATGCTGTTGAGTAGCTTTACCTCCAGGAGAAAGGAACTTCTTCCTAACTGCTCAACAGCTACAAGAAAGATCTCTGTTGTTGCTAGGTCCATCTAGATGTAGATGGAGACATTATTCTGGCAATTCACATTTTACTCTATGTATTTTCTTTCTGTCAATCATTTTTGGCAACTGTGTTGCATCCATCAGCAGGATCCACTTGATTACGAGTAAAAAAATAAACACCACCATGTCCAAACCCTTTGCACAGCTACTTAAAAAAAAAACAAACAAAAAACCCACAAGCTACTGCTGTTGGAAAACATCTTCCCTAATGCTAAAATTAAGCAAGAGTAACTCAAGATACATGTACACTAGATAAATTCACAGTAAATTCAAATTTTCTACAAATGCAGAATTTTATAAGCTCACAGATCTCAATATCTTCCTGACAAATTCTCTCTCTCAAAATTGCATTTTGCTGGAAGAGGCAAGTTTTTGGAATTTAATAACTTTAATTTAATACCTTTAATAACCTTTGTATCACTAAAATCTCCTACTTCACATTTAGTGTAGTTTTTCTAGACAACGCGTGTTCATTAAAAAATACTGTACGACGATTAATCCTGTTAGTTACTGGAAGAAAGTTGTTAATTAACATGACATTTCAGAAAATGCAGTTCTAATACCTAGTCGCTGGGACACACAGACAAGTTTTTAGATCCTTTGGAAATGCTGATCCTGCCACTTAGCAACTCAGAATGCAATTTTTTTAAAATATATAATGAGGTTTTGTGTTTTGCTTATGCACTTTTGCACTTTATTTTATTAATTTTTTCATTATAAAAATCCTCACTTGTCTCTTACAGAAGAAAAGATACTTTTTAATGAGATCCTAGCCTGCGGGAAAGATAGTTCTCTATGGACTGGCAGACTCTGACAGAAGATATAACTAATTTAAACAAAATTAAAAATATAACTTGAAGGTATGTCTCTAATGACACTTTAAGAATCTCAAACTTAAATGTGTTTTTCAATTGGGTTTTTCATTAATTTTACAAATTATTTTTATGTCAGACGTCTTCACTGAGTGGACTCATCATACACTGAGGACCAATAACAAGCTTTTCTCCAAAAGGACCAGCACACTATCTCCCTGTAAGCACACATCCTTGTCCCTAGGGCGCTCCCTCATGCCTGGATACAGCATTGCATGGGACTTCACCTCACACACACACACTTCCAGTTGCCACTTTCTTGGCCCAGCAATAGCCAGTCCAAGCCAGCATCTTCTCCCAACCCTCTCTCTAGGTCTTCTCTGGCTCAGCCCTCTAGCCAAGTCACATAATAGTTCACGCCCCTTCTAGGATGACAAAAGGGCCAACTCAATGTTCACAGACAACGTCCAAACTCATGACACATCTGCCCCTCTCAGGCTTGACTGAAATCCTCTGCTTCCTGCCCCTGCAGAGATTCCCTGAAACCGCTTCTTCCCCAGCAGGAGTTCCCTGCTGCTTCCCTTTGCCTGGGACTCCAGCAGTTTACCTCTGGGGATCTCTCCCTGTGGGCACTACCTCAGGGCTCCCCAAGGATAAATACGCTGCTCCCTGTGGGTCTAGTCTCCTGCTGCAGGCCCTTACTTAAGGGTCCTACTCTGTTCCCTGGGGGTGCCTCAAATTGGCTTCCTCAGGCTCCTCCCAGCGGGAAACACCCCTTGTTCCTTTCCCCAGGCTCCTCCCTCCTCTCCTAAGTTCCCAGCTCTACTGACGCTCAGCGCTCTCCCAACTTCACCACAGCTGGGACCAGTCTTTCTAATTAAGCCCCATTACTAATTAGCTAATTGGGGTCACTAATTAGCTCCTCTACTGCCAGCTCACTAGTGAGACTGAGGGATAGCTGCTCCATCATGGGCAAGGCAGGGCCCAGCTTGCCTCAAAGGGTTGGCCAGCCATGATGCTCCTATAGCATCTCTGGCCCAAGGCAGTATACATTCAGAGACCAGGGGCAGAGCCACATCCACAAACTAGTAGATTATACCACCTGTGTGTGCCAGGGTGTGTATATGACATATAGAGCGACACGTTCGGCACTCAGATAGGAAATAGCCTAAGCCAACTTGACTTTAGAAACTCAGCTTGGTCACATAATGCAAGTGAATAGCTGAGAAAGCACTTGCCATCTGGAAAAGGAGCAGTCCTGTATTGTCCATTACTACGGAGTACAGACATAATGAAAATATTGTTCATTTCCTCTCTTCTCCACCTGACTCCCCTCTAAGCTGCCTCTACTGTTCTCAGTCCTGTATTCAGTTTACTCGCTCCGGCTCTGTCCCATCAGAATTAGATACAAGATACATGTCAATGTTAGATTTGGTCATATGGCAGGACTCCTCTCTGGGCCAAAAGTTTGGGCAACAACTCACACAAGGCAGCATTTGCCCACTGTAGGTCTTGTCCACACAAAAATTTCACCAGTTTAGCTACACTGATTTAGAAACTGACTTGGTTAAATTGATGCAGCCCTCTCATGTAAACCCTCACTAACTTAAGAGCCTTATATCAGTTCCTTACCAGCTGAAGCCAAAATCTATTTAAAGCACTTTTAAACCAGTTTAAGCATGTCCACATAAGGGGATTTCACAGATTTAATTACACTGCTCTCTAAATCAATTCAGTTAAATCAGTGAAAAGTGTGCATAGACAAGACACGAAATAAGATGGTATTTCCTGTCCTAAGAACAGGGCCCAAATCAGGGCAGCGTACGCCAAATACTTTGCCACTTAAGTCATGGGGATGGGGTCTTGTTTGAGGCAGGTGGAAGGTAGGGATTGATTTATGCTCTGGGATACCTTGAATATGAAAGACTATTTATCTGAATGATGTTTTATGGCCTACTTTGTGCAGGAAGTCAGAGTAGCTGACTATAGTGGTCCCTTCTGGCTTTAAATGTCTATGCATATAAAATTAATGTTGACTCTATCCAATGGGCCAGACCTTCAGATGGTTTAAATCAGCAGAGCTTCTTTCGCATCAGTGGGGGTGTGCCAATGCACACTAGCTGAAGATCTGGCTGTATACGTAATTATACAATGGACTCATCTATACATGTTGCAAATTTTCTCTGAAATGTCAACAAAAAAAATTCAGAATGTACTATTTTTGATTACACCTGGTTACTGCTGTTTTCATGGCCTCCCACCGTGAAACCCTGGATGCAGTCCTTTCCTGATCATTCTGTTGCAGAGCTGGGGTTTGCCCACTCACAGAATATACCACAGGCCCTGCCTCCAAGCCTGGTAGATCCCCAGGGAGCTGCAGGAAACTAGAACCAACTACGCAGAGGCCCTGTGCCTCTGCACTGGCTCTGCTCCCTGCTAGCAAGTCATATTACCAGTGAGTGCTGGGAGAGAGCTCCATCCACCACAGAGACAGCGTCATAGGGTTTAAAGCCAGAAGGGACCAGCAGATCACCCAGTCTGGCCTCCTGTACAGCAAAGGCCACCAGTATGAGTGCACTAAACCCAACAACCGAAATGAGCCCACAGTATTCCAGCCCACAGGAGATTAGGCTGCAGGCTGGGAATAGGATGGACCAAGGTGCACCAGAGCCCAAGGCCCCTGCCAGGACAGGGAAATGATTGAGAAATAGCCAGATAATAGCCAGATAATCCTGGCAAGTGACCCACAGCCACATGCTGAAGAGGAAGGTGAAAAACCTCCAAGGTCACTGACCTGGGGGAAAATTCCTTCACAGCCCGACACATAGTGATCAGTTCGACCCTGAGCAAGGACCAGCCAGCCACGCACCTGAGAGAGAAAATGTTCAGTGCCACCTCCGAGCCCTGGCACACCCTGCCCAGTGTCCCATCTCCAGCCATGGCCATCCCTGCTGCTTCAGACAGAGGAGATAAACCAAAACAAAACAGAATACACTGGGGGAGCGAGGGGGAGGAAGGAATCTTTCTGTCCCTTGCAGGTGGCTGGCTGAAGCGCAAACATGAGCTTTTAGGAACATAAGACATAAACCAGAAGGGAGCCCCTGGGCTGCTGAGCCCTGCCCCTAACCATCACAAGCAACCCCATCATACAATGACATGCATAAATGTGTCCAGCTCTCTCTTCAAACTAAGTAAGTTGTTTGCCCCCACAACTCCTACTGGGAGGTTGTTCCAGAACCTCATCCCTCTGATGATTAGAAACCGTCTTTTAATTTCGAGCCTGAATTTTTGTTCCTAACCAGTTTATACTTGTGCCATCTGTTTTTGTACCAACATTGTCTTTTAGCTTAAATAGCTTTTCACCCTGTCTGGTATTCACCCCCCTAATGTAGTTATAGAGAGCAATCATCCCTCACTTAGCCTTTTTCTGCTAGGCTAAACAAGCCAAGCTCTTCCAGTTTCCTCTCCATTCCCCTGATCATCCCAGTAGCTCTTTGCTGCATCCCTTCCAGTTTAATTTCTTCTTTCCTGAACATGGATTACCAGAACTGTACACAGTTTTCCAGATGAGCCCTTACCAGTGCTTTGTACAAAGGCATTAATGCTTCTCTCTCTCTACTGGAAGTGCCTCACCTGACACACCCTAGGATTGCATTTGCCTTTTTCATAGCACACATTGCTGGTTATAGCCATCCTGTGATCAACCCCCACAGGCATGCTTCTCTCCTCCTCTGTCTCTTCTAACTGATGAGCTCCCAGCTTATAGCAGAATTCATCATTATTAGACCCTATGTGCACGACCTTGCATTCTGTCCTGTTGAATTTCATCTAATTTCTGACACAGTACAGCCCCAGGCTAGATGATCTTTTCCACCTAACTTCTGCAAGGCCAGAAGGGGAATAACATGAATCTCTTCTTGCTCTCCTGACCTCTGTCTCCTACCCCCACACTGATCCATGTCCCACCATGTTCCCTCCACAAGGTTTGAGGAGGGGAAGATCCATGAGCAGACAGACCACTCTACATGCCAGTCTGGGGAAGACGTTCCCACCCACAGATTTTTGTTGCCCAGCACACCCTTGTACATACTGCCTGGAAATATTTCCTCAGGGTCTCATATTAAGAGCTGTTTGTTTTTCTTTAAACAGATATGCTATTTCTGCACAGCAGCCTTTAGTAGGAAGGAAAGCTGCTCTGCTCAGATGAGTCTTGTGTCAGTCATACCAGTTGCTCAGAAATGGGGCATAATTTAATATGATATTAAATATCAAAGCCATTACTTCTAAGTTTTTGACTTTAATCATCTCTCCTCACTTCTCAGAGAGCTGGTGGTGGCAGTGGATGAGGGAGAAGGCGGGGGGAAATCGATCACTCTCTATGTGGAGATCAAGCCTTTTGTAAGAGATGTTAGAAGCATAAATACTATGTAAAAATGACAGAACAACAAAAACCAGCTTGTGTTTTCTGCTTCAGTTACACACGATAGAACCTTAGAAGGCCGTGCTCCTCTGAATCATAACTATACAAATGCCTGATTCAGGGACCTGTGATTTCCCTCCCTCGCCAAGGGGAGGGGAACACCTCATTACTTGTTAACTCTGAAAATATCTCTAGGATTGGCGATGCTGCTCATATCACATGGAGGGGGAGAGATTCACAGAAGTAAACAGTCATTTTTATTAGCAGGTGAATGGAAAGAATCTTCCATTTGAAATGAGCGCAGCTGAGCGTGCACAAAGGAAGCAGAGGGCTTTTGACCCTGAAATGATCACACACAGATTGGGGGTGAGGGATTGCCCCCTAAAGGTGAGAAAAATCAAAAGGCAGTTGAAAAACATGATGATTTTTTTAATGGTGATATTTTAAGCCAATCTTATTAATGTTGGGGAATCTGCGTCACGATTTTTGAGCATCTAGGCTTGGCAATACTGCTGCAAACCCAATATGAGCTTTATAAAGATGGTCGGCTACCACTCTCCAGCTGTGAAGCATATTCAGCTAATCCTACAACATAGTTCCACTATCCTTCAGGTGGTCTTCCCTGGCTGAATAAATGTCAGGCCAACAGGAAGGAATTTTCAAGGGATCACAGACCTGAAATTGAAGTTTCCTGGTCAAAATCTCCCATGTGCTTGTGTTACTGACAGGTTGAGAAAGGATACTTTCGTGTTCTAGATTGTCATGCTGTCCTCATGAAACACATGTGACACGCTTTAACAAAGCCTTGCCTTTACCTAGGAAGAGGAAGGTTTTGCCATCCTTACTGCTGTTGTGAGTAGCATCTTACTCCTCCGATCGTAATAAATGGAAGAAGTTGAGGAGTGAAGGACTACTCACGGTAAGGGTGACACATTTAGCGCTATTTGGCTGCAGAGAAGAGAAGGGTCATTCAGCCAAAGATTTCACTGCACTGCTTTACCTCAGGATAATTGTGATGGGGACAAGGGAACTGTTCCTTATGGTTGTCAGAGGTTGCCTGAATAAAACAGCAATGGGAACCCTTCCGTCCATTGTACTAGTGTCTTGAGGTAGCCTGGGAAAAGTTCCCTACTCCCAGAACCAGGAAATGATGTAATTGTTTTTAAATAGACTGTCCAGGACATACGTCTCACCTTGGACTGGGCAATCTCTGGGAGGTGCTACTTTTACAGCCCTCGGCTGTACCAGCTCCTGCGGGTTGTGCATCCTTGGTGAGGGGTCAATGGGAAAGGTTCACAGGGTCCTGGGAAAGGAGGAACTTGTTGAGGTGAGTCGTTCAACCCCCACACAGCTCATTTACATCTCACACATAGATGTGCTGTCATTTTAGGGGCCTTAGGCAGCCATCCTGCTGTGCATCCATCATCATGGGACTCAAGCAGTTTGGAAGGTCTATATATCGGCTGAAGAGAACTCAAAATCAGCAAGCATTTGCATTCATTTTAGGTCAGTTTTATCTCTGGCAGTTACAAGTTTGATGGACTAAAGGGAATGAGGTAGACACAACAGACTGAATTTCAGTGAAGTCCTTTTAAGAAATAAGGAACCTCTACATAAAAATATCTAGTGCGACTTATTGGTCAGATTTGGGAATAGTGGAGTTTTGCATTTGCACCTGAACAGCAATTATACACGAGGCCTTTAACTCTTATTCATTTAAACAGGCAAAACACCAGATTTTTAAAAGCTGGTTTTAAATTGCCATCCCAGTCAGATGCAGGGGTCTGATTTCAACACCACAATGTATTTATTGCTTTCAGACACTGCCAGTGGGCAGGCCAAAAACCTTCCCTGCAAATAGGAGAAGAAAATGTTCAATGTTTTTGTAACAAAAGTTATATGAAAACTATATACTGGTCTAAACAAAAGAATGTTTAAACTGCCAATTTTTAAATTAGAGTTCAATAGCATTTAATATGACCCAGATAAATTCTTTGCAGTTGCAAGATAGGATATCCTAAGGGGAATAATATCACTATTTATATTAATGCTGTACATGAAGGAGACTATTTCTTTAAATCTTGTGAATAGCTATTAGCTAAAGAGAAGAGAATTTCATTATAATATAACCTAAGAAATATGAAATGTTGACACCATAAAAGAAAAACTGCAACCTCAAAAAAGACTTGAGTCCATATACAACTATGGGTTAATTCTGTAAAATAGTTGAATGGGCAGCTAATAGTTTTGCACAAAGAAATACAGAAAGGGATTTAAAAGAGGCCAGACTTGAGGGTCAAGAAAAGATGACCTGGCAGCAACCAAACCTCCATCCATGGATGTACAAAATCTTGGTGCATGAGTTCACACGCCCAGTACAACGGCCTAGAAAATTAATGAATTGTTGGAAAAAATTGAGATAGCTGCCTCAGTAGGTCTACTTCACAGCTGACCTCCACGGGCTTTGACTCAGAACCTACTTTCTAGGACCCAATACAGCCCTGTTGGAAATCAGTTAGAAATGGGAACAGTATCCAGGTGTTAAAGATGGGGAAAAATACCTGGATTCTCAGCTGATAGATGTATCAAATATTATGAGAGAAATTATGTGGATACCAGAGCTATGAGCTTTAAACTGATGCAGTTTAATGTTATGTATTGAATCAATTATACCCTAGTACATCTGCACAGATTAGGTTAAAGAGATATTTTATGTTGGAATTACTCAAAGAAAATAGCAGATAACAGACACATGATTGAAGCAATTGTGGGATAATAAAATTAGCAAAATAACTAAAGATAATATTCCTACGTCTTCAACTCTATATGTCCTGGTACAATATGCAATATTATTAAACATCAAATGTGCACAGTCAAATGGGTTCGAATATTGGCAAGTGTGTATATACACACATATTCTTTGAGTGTATTGGACTAGTGTGTGTGTGTGTGTACAGAAAGATATAACAGGACCAATAGACGTGGTCCAACATTTTAGATCTCCAGGAGGTTGCTTTTTTTTTTTTTAAATCACATTCATAGGAATAATGTGGAAGATCTCATTAAAAAGTGATTCTCATGTGAAAAGCATCAAAGGATAAATAGAGCAATCAAATATCCTTCAACTACTTGAGACTGTATGCAAGAGCTGGATATTATCTGCAGCAAATGACTTATTTAACAAATTAGCCATTTTTCTTATTCACAACTTTTCCATGAACAGATTTTTGATTTAAAATCCCAGACCCAAGCAGAGAGCCACATCCAGATTCAAATTCACTGCTCAGGTCTCTCTACCCACAACACACCAAATGTATCTGAATGTTACTGTAAGAAGACACACGAACTTGATCAGTTATTGCTCCAAGCATTAGTCCTTTCACTGAGGTCTCACAGTGGGAATCGCTCGCTCTCTCTCTCTCATCACAAAATTACTATATACTTTTCAGTGGCCTTTGGTGTGATCCTACTATTAGCCCAGGCAGGTTGTACCTTCATTCCGATACATATTCAGTATTGCTAAGAATCAGGCATCATCATAAATGTCATGGGCCCTACCCAACTCCCACTGAAGTGAATAGGAATATTTCCACAGGGAGTGGGCTCATAACCTGACTAAGCAAGTGCACACATCAGATAACTTGTACCATATTCAGCAAGTGAAATATGAGTTACTTTACATCCACTAAAGAAGTCTGTACTGAACTGTATTTTGTGTTAGCTCGAACTTTGGTAGACAAAGAGCCAAACCTATGAGACAGTAATTGATTACTTGGTAATGCCAATGTTACATTTGCAGGTTGAGCCCATAGCCGTGACATTTGTAGATTAGCTAGTGAAGAGCGGTTACATTGTTTTCTGATCATTTTAAAAAGTCTACATAAGACACTGGCTGAGGTTAGGACATAGCAAAAGGGCTAATACTCCATTGCAAACACACCCTCTAACTATAGCAGGAGTGTTTTGTATCCCTCTTTTAGCAGAAATGTGTTAAAACAAAAGGCTGTGTAGGAAAAAAATTTTTAAAAAACAGACATCTCAGTTTCTGGGCCAGTTAGACTGAGTGTCCATCAAGCACATGGTTGATGATGGAGCTGCATACTGAGGTTTGCAAACATAGAATAGAAATCACTTATATTTTGCTTATACAGATTCCCTGCACTAAGGGAATGAGTGGAGAACTTAGCTTAGTACAAAGAGAGAGCTATCTTTTCTTTACATACAATAACCACATTTTAAGTCAAGTCTCCAGTTCTCAGCATTACCAACTTTCTTATAGTAAAATGAAGTAAAAAAATCCATTTATTCATCCAGGAGCATGCAAAAAAGTAGAAAATCCCATAAGATAAATTATTAATGCCTCAAGCGCTGTCCCAGTTTTATTATGCTTCCTGAATGAATAATTCTAGTTATTTATGTTAGTCTATTGATGAAAACAATGGGTTGGATGTTTTGTTTTTGTGATATGGAAAACAAAGGTAATCCTCCAGAAAAAAAATGACAGGCGAACAATGTCTAAATCATTCACACATTTAAAATAAAATGTAGAAATATTCACTGCTACCAATGTGACATTTAACTAATGGGCTAGTGTCAGTCTAAATGATACGACACGCAACACCACTAAATAGTCAGATGTAGACTCTGTGAGTGGAGCTCTATATTTATACAAGTTTGGTTCTCCACTTCCTTGTACATGGTGTAGTTTGCTTACACTAGTGCATAGCCAGAGGTGAAAATAAGCTGGTACGGTCCAATACGGCGTACCGGCAAGAGCCAGTGCACCATACTGGACCAGCTTCCCCAGGCAGCGATTTAAAGGGCCTGGGGCTCCTGGCAGCGGCTGGAGCCCCAGGCCCTTTAAATTGCCACCAGAGCCCTGCTGCCGGAGCCCCTGGGGCTCCGTCAGCGATTTAAAGGGCCCGGGGCTCTGCAGCGGGTAGCGGCAGACAGGAGCCCCGGCCCTTTAAATCTCTGCTGGAGCCCTCAGCCGCCACTGTTACCCCGGGGCTTCGGCAGTGGGGCTCAGGCAGTGGGGTAGCAGCAGCCAGAGCCCTGGGCCCTTTAAATTGCCACCCAAGCCCTGCTGCCAGAGCCCCAGGGTAGCAGCAGCAGGTGGAAGCTCCCAGGAGCCCCCCGGGGCTCGGGCAACTATTTAAAGGGCCCAGGACAGTAGTGGCAGCCGGAGCCCCGGGCCCTTTAAATCGCCGATGGAGCCCCGGGGCTCCCAGCTACCTCCACAGCTGGTAGCTCCGGTGGTGATTTAAAGGGCTGGGGCTCCCAGCCGCCTCTACCGCAGCTGGAGCCCCTGGCCCTTTAAATCTTGATTTAAAGGGCCCGGGGCTTTAAAGGCCCAGCCCCTTCGGCTCAAGGTCCCACCCCAGCTCAGGACTCCGGCGTACCGGTAAGTCCTTTAAATTACTTTCACCGCTGTGCATATCGGATATAAAATGCAACCATTATGAGTTGGAAATGACATCACAAGGGGCAAGGTAAAGCCTAATTAGGCCCTAGTTTTGTTCTGTTTTAATTCATTTGTTTTCATCCCAAGTTCCAAAAATGCCCATCCAGAGTGTGGGAATATTTTTTAAAGAACTAAGGCTACTAAACAAGAGACATCAGGAACTGATGTCAGGTCCATTATTTAGCAAACCAGATGTACACAGTGCTCCAGGGCCATGACTGTGGGTTTGTCATGCTACAAGGCACCAACAGTCTTGCAGCTCAGTTTCTTAACTATTAGATCATTTCCTATAGATTTTGCACCCTTCACCAGTTCATAATCTTTTTTTTTTTTGAAAAAAAAAAGCCACTTCAAAGGCTCCTCCTTTACAACTAAAATAAAGCTGATGCCTTTAACTTTTCATCCTAAATAAACTGAATGTGATTTCTGTCTGTGGCTGCTCCTGTTCCGCACACAATCTCTGTAAAATGCTCTATTCCTGGTGGTACAGTGGCCAGTAAACAGGCCACAATTTTCAACCAGAGCTTTCTAAATGTTTGGAAAATTTTGGCCACAGCATTCTAGACGAGGCAGAAAATTTTCCAAAGCTCCTGAATGACTTGGGAGCCTAAGTCACTTTTTAAAATGGGACTGAGGTGCTTTAGAAATGTTAGCCAAGGTCTAAAGAGTGCCTTATACAGTAGTATTTCCTCATGTGCTCTACCCACCTCAAATTTGTATCTGTGGTTGTTGCTAATTAGTGTAAGCCATAGTCCCTTCCATGACTGCTGAGTCCAAGCCAGGATTTTATGTAGTCCCAGTGTTGTGACACTAGCACAGGCCATGTGGTTCGTCTGGGAACTGGACAGCACTACAAGGTCTGTGGGTGTCCAGTAGTTTCAATGAAGAGTCCGCAGATGACAGACCTGCTCTGTAAAAAAGAATAGTGAGGTGGGTGTCTCAGCTTTGATATCAATTAGGGCTGTCAATTAATCGCAGTTAACTCACGCAATTAACTCAAAAAAATTAATCACGGTTAAACAAATTAATTGTAATTAATTGCACCGTTAAGCAATAGAATACCAACGGAAATTTATTCAGTATTTTTGGATATTTTTCGACATTTTCAAATATATTGATTTCAATTACAACACAGAATACAAAGTGTACGGTGCTCACTTTACATTATTTTTTATTACAAATATTTGCACTGTAAAAATGATAAACAAAAGAAATTGTACTTTTCAATTCACCTCATACAAGTACTGTAGTGCAATCTCTTTATCGTGAAAGTCACACATGTAGGGTTTTTTGTTACATAACTACACTCAAAAACAAACCATTGTAAAACTTCAGAGCCTACAAGTCCACTAAGTCCTACTTCTTGTTCAGCCAATCGCTAAGAGAAACAAGTTTGTCTTCCATAAATGTAAACAATGCTGCCCGCTTCTTAATTACAATGTCACCTGAAAGTGAGAACAGGCATTCGCATGGCAGTAGCTGGCATCACAAGATATTTATGTGCCAGATGCACTAAAGATTCATATGCCTCTTCATGCTTTGGCCATTGTTCCAGAGGACATACTTCCATGCTGATGATGCTAGTTAAAAAAATTATGCGTTAATTAAATTTGTGACTGAACTTCTTGGGGGAGAACTGTATGTCTCCTGCTGTTTTACCCGCATTCTGCATATATTTCATGTGATAGCAGTCTTGGATGATGACCCAGCACATGTTCATTTTAAGAACACTTTCACTACAAATTTGACAAAAATGCACCCTCTGGAAAAACTTGGAGATAGGAACATTTGGATCCAGTGAGAAGACAGGGATGTCGAGGAGCTGCAGAAAGAGGGATAGCTGGAAGAAAGGTAGGGAGTTGTTCTGGGGTGTCTGAATTGTCAAGTGCACCTGCAGATTTTGGCCCATTGCCAGTCCCTGAAAGGTCTGGCTTGTGCAGCCAACATGAATCATACACCTTCAATTCAGGATTCATTCACTTCTACCCAGATTCCTAGTCCTCTGGTCTCTTAGGCAACATTCCCTTTTGTGACGAAGTGGGACTGTTCTTAATGTTTCCTCTGAATATTGTGAGGGTGCCTCAGTTTCCCCTATGCAGTTCTTAAGTATCTAGGTGGTGGGATAAGGGTGTATGATCATTGCAGAGCCCTACAGGGCATGTGTGTGCAGGAGTCTTGACACAGAGGATGGCCAACACCCTGTTTCCTGGCAACTGATGGTCTGGGCCCTTCCCCCCTGCAAGGTGAGAACCTTATCTTGAGGTACATTTCAAAGGTTTCTTTGACTATATTTGGGGGCAGAGAAGACGCCTGGGCACCCTTAAACTGAGGAAGTAAAAGGACAGTGGTTTTGCTTCATGAAAAAGGGGTCTTAACCAGGCTTGGTTGAAAAAGCTAAAGAGAACTTTAGGTGAGATAAAATTCTTTAGATAGAAGGTTAACCTGTTAGTTAAGTTTATTCTCTAGAAAGAATGTTATGATTTTATTTTATGTAACCATCTGATTCCAATATTCTTACTCACTATTACTTGAATCTGTTTTTTCATAATAAATGTACTCTTGTTTTCACTATAAATATATCTCAGTGCTGTGGCACTAAGTCAAGTGCTGGGCCTAAGTTGAATCCAACAAGCTGGTGTGTTCTGTTCCTTTGGGAACAGCAGACCTGGTAATTCTGTGAGTGCTCAGTGGATAAGGGGCTGGACAGTGTAGTGAATGCTCCAAGGACTATGGGGTTGGTGAGTACCTGTCACTACCTGTATAGAAAGGGCAAAGCCTGGAAAGCAGCACTTGTGCTGCCAGAGGCTGGTGGTTTCAGGGAGCTGATCCAGGGCAGGCACAGATAAGACTTCCTCACACTGAGGGCAAGTGGTGGTGAGGTGCCACACAACCGTCCTTACCCCTGCAGAACATCACACCCCCACACAAAACACATGGTGGGCCAGCTCTGGTAATGACTTAGATGGTGTGATGACTGCATCTACACCCACCTCAGAGCCATAACAAGGCATTTTAGCACACAGGGTGAGCAAGCATATTTGCACCCCCTAGAGGCGATGCGTGCCCCCTGCAAGTTTCTGCCTTCCATTTAGCACAGAAGTTTTCAAAGTGTAGGAAGCCGGCAGATTAGAAGCTGGTGGGAACTGCCCAACTTGCTCGAGCCCCTGGCTCTCTGGGCTATGGGACCCAGGGCTCATGCTGGCTGGCTGCCTGGCAGCCATCCCTGCCCTGATCCCCGAGCTGGGCAAGGCGGACAGGAGGGCTCTGAGCTGTGCCCCTGATGCGCTCTTGCCTTTCCCCTGAAGGAGCCTGGTACTGGCCGGTGATGCCCCCCCCGGAGCTGATCCCTGTCTGGCTGCTATTTTTCTGTCCTGAGAGTTTTGCACCCTGGGTGGCTGCCCCCCACTCACCCCACGCTGGTTACGGCCCTACCCCACCTTCCTTCCACCCAGTTGTTCTGGTGGAATAATTATCTTAGGCACAGTCCCTGCACTCCCCCAAGTGTCCAGGCTGAAATTGTGTCTGGCCGTAATGTGGGCTACATAGGGGGAGGCTTAGTCCCTCCTAAATCCCTGTATGGTGACATAAATATATAGAAGAATGAGGGGGGATTTGATAGCTACTTTCAACTACCTGAAAGGGGGTTCCAAAGAGGATGGATCTAGGCTGTTCTCAGTGGTACCAGATGACAGAACAAGGTGTAATGGTCTCAAGTTGCAGTGGGGAAGGTGTAGTTTGGATATTAGGAAAAACTTTTTCCACTAGGAGTGTGGTGAAGAACTGGAATGGGTTACCTAGGGATATGGCGGAATCTCCTTCCTTAGAGGTTTTTAAGGTCAGGCTTGACAAAGCCTTGGCTGGGATGATTTAGTTGGGGATTGGTCCTGCTTTGAGCAGGGGGTTGGACTAGATGACCTCCTGAGGTCCCTTCCAACTCTGATAGTCTATGATTCTATGATAATGGCAAGAAACTCTAGTGTTGGGCTGTACAATGTACCTCTTCTTAATAAAAGTCTCAAATCATACTCTAATATATTCTAATGAAGCCAACTTTGAGACTCCATAGTTAAAAATCAAGGGTGAGGTTTTTCAAATGCACTCTGTATTAGCTTAATTCTGCTCCCACTGAAGTCAGCTTTCTCATTAACATCAATGGGAACAGAGTTAGGTCAACAGCCCTGCTAAAAATCGCATCCCAGATGTTTAACCAGCCCTACGGACAGACCTGGTTGTGTTGTTTATTCTACAGAACTGAGCCTCCCCCTTTCCTGCTCATGAATGAGCTGCAGTTTTTGCACGTATGTTTGTCATGCAAACTTGTTCAACAGATAATTTCTGCAAACAAATCTTCACCCAGGAATTGTTAATGAAATGGTCACAATGAGTATTAATTTTGTTCGGCATGACTGGCCAGGTAAGATTCACGGGAGTATTTCTGTCCCTCTGGTTGGGCCAATGACCGACTCTTCATAAATGAGAAGAGTCCCTTTTTCTATCTCCAAATTATCCATGATAATTTGTAACTGTTCAGAAACCTACTGCATGACTAACAAAAAGGTTTTCAAAGTGATTTGGAGCGAACTTACTGTGATTTACTGCTCAGGACATCCAGAATGGTGAGCCACTGTCAACAGTGGCTCAGCAACAGTGAGCCATGTGTCAGCTCCCTGGCACACCAGTCTGCCCTCCTCAATGGCAATCTCCTCGAGACTCTGCCAGTCTTAACCTTGCTTTGCAAAAAACAATCAGTGAATTCCAAGTTCCCCAGAGATGTCTCTCTGTAGTGTCCAGTCCCTCTCACTGGACTCTCACAGAAATTAAATTTGTTTCTTCCAAAGAGACACAGTACACACCAACCTGTCAGTTAGCTAAAATCGCACACTTTACTTCAGTATAACAGCATCAGGATGGTTATCAGTAAAACTAAGAATAAATTTATTAAATGAAGATGATATATCAAATGATAGATCTAGATATATATAGTCATACTAAGCAAAAGGAGAGGCCGGTATGGTTACAAACAAAACAAAAATAAAGTTTTCCAGGGTCTAAAGCTTAACAGATTACCATCTTGCTTTCAGGCAAATTCTCACCTATAGTCAGTTTCCACCCACATGGTTGTAAGATCCGCCTTTCACAGATCCCAAGAGCTCTGGCCTCTTTTTGTCCCTTAAGTGATGGATCACTAAAATGTCTTTTTGTTCCCTGTAACGGTGTGCACTCACCTCTCATGAGCGCCTCCTGTTGGCTGGGTTCAAACCTGCACTCCCTCTCACTCTGCTCCCAGTGCCCCCTGTCAGCTGTTAACTTCATCAGGTGGGACTTCAGTGGCCCAGCCCTCTGGCCAAGTCACACACACTCAATATGCACAAACAAAGAAACAAACCCCTTCCAGGGTAACAAAAGTCTAACAGCAGCTGTCACTGTGCCCTGGTTGGTATCTGCAGCCCTATTTCTGGACTGAATTCTCAGCCTCTCCTGGGATAGCTTTAAGTCCGTGTCTGCCCTGGTATAGAACAGTGCCCCCAGGGCTTTCCCCCTAGAGATGCTTCAAGTCCTGCCCTTCACCTGGGCCTTTAAACAAGTCTTATCTCCTGCTTAGGGCTTAGGCCACCCTGTCAGTGGCAGGACAGGGTCTCTCCCAGGCCTTCTCACCTGGAGTCTCACAGCCTCACCCTTCTGGTCCCAGCCTGCAACTGAACTGCTCAAGCCCTGCAGCTCCTTTTAACTGAGTCTGCTGAGCTCTGATTGGTTCCTTCCTAGGCAGGCCTGGAGGACCCACCTTTACTGATCCTTTTGTGGGATGGGGTGTGGTTGGACTGCAAGGCCTCCAGCAGGGGGCCTCAAAGGGCCTGGTACAACCTGTCACACTCCCCTTATATTACCCAAAGTTCATTGTCTCTGCCACAAGAGCCAGGAAGGCATTCTGACATACAAATTCTGTCCCCCAGAGCGCTTACTAAGTTGTCTCCTCTGCCACTTGTTAGTTTGATGGCTTTGTTTACCTTCAACATAAATGTACTTTTATTGTCCTCTACCTGTAATCAAGACAGATAAATCCACATTCCTTTGTCTAGGCTTTGTCATGGTGTACGCACTGCCTCCCAAACACATTTTAAGAACATATTTCCAGCACACACACATAACTCTTTGTACATAACCCATACATACATCACACAATGATTTTCGAGACCAGCGTGTCACCACTTTACATATGATACCTTACATGACACCTTTTAGATACTTATGACAAAAGTGTGTTGGGGACACTGAGTGTATTAGGCCTGGTATGAGTTACAGTATGGTGGGCCCTCTGGAAGCTGGCATTGAGGGGCTCTTAAGGTCACATTTGCATCCACAGCAAATACTCACAGTATTTATTCATGACATTTTTGCCTTCCCACAATCATCATTGTGCATAAAAACTCACTCACTCAAATGTTTCCATTTGGAAGGTTTGATTCACAAGCATATTGATTATTTTTTTGCTATATTTGCTCTAATCTAATCTGGAATCCAGGTGAAAGCAATCATTTGCATGCAGTAGGTTAGAGTTAAATAGAATATTAATGATTATCATCAATAGGAGATTACAGTCTATATAAACCTAAGAAAATGACTACTTTTAATTCTTGATATTTTGACAAGTTACTGTTGTGCAATACCACTGCCTTCAATGAGGTTCTACAAATGTAACCTGGGACAGAAATTAGCTCAGATATTTTTATATTCTTTAATTTCCATATCAAGAATATTTTTTCTGGGTTTCATTCTTTTTAGATTTGGTTTAAAGATTCTTGATATTTGGTTTTCTGGACAGAAATAAAATTACATTTCATCTTTGTCTTCATAAACTAAGGTTTTTGCTGATTTAATTCTGACAGCTTAACTGTTTTTGATGCACCTATTTCAATATATATGAAAACACTTTTTTTTCTCACTCTAGGGTCTCTACATCACTTGAAAAAAATTTTCCTTTGCAGATTCAAATTTTCCCACATGCAATTCTTAACATATTTTTAAGTTTCAAGGGACTGCATCAGAAGTGGTAAAAAAAATCTGCACCATTTATTATGGAATAGAATGATCTATACTTTAGTGGAATATTTAATATTACAATTTTTTAAAATAGTGCACATTATTAAATGCCATGCACGCTCTATGCCCATTGTTCATTACTGTTATTTTTCATATTATAAATGTTCAAAATACTGTCCTCTCCCAATCTCTGTAGAAGCTATGTGCCAGATTATCAACTGGTGTAAATAAGCACGTCTCTAATGATGCCAGTGAGTCTACATGGATTCAAACCTGCTGAGGAGCTGGCTATTTAAAATGCAAATAGTTGGTGGTTCCAATTCAGTTAATTCATAAATCCTCAAATGTTACTTAACTAAATGTGGTAGGCTTGCCATGACAGGCTTAAGAGGTGTAAGCAGGTAAGAGTTCCCACCCTGTTTAGGCTATGGACTCTTCAGGGCAGGACGTATATCATACTATGAGTTTGTACAGCACCTAGCTTAGTGGTGCCCCAATCTCAGACACCATAATGCAAATTGTGATGTTTCACTCCATATATTTTATAAAAATATGTTTATATGTGTGGATATGATGTAACTGGAATATGCTTTATGCAAAAGGTCTCTTGTAAGATATCATTACAAGGTTTATAATCTACTGAGTGTGGTCATCCTATTTGTATGAATGTATCATTCTTGTATCTGAAACTAGGAATATGAAATATAACTCAGGTCCTATTGTAATTATGCAAAGTGTGGGCCATTAATGGTGGTTTGGAATCTTGATGGCTCCCATTAACTAGAATAATTGGTTGTAAATTGCTCTATTTACTTGTAAGCCTTCCTGTATACCTGTGTGCCAGTGAGTGGGTAATGAAATCTCGCAGGACATGTGAACATGTCACTTGATACTGGAATCCATCTTTAACCTGGTGCTTTTCCATTTAGAAGGAGGGGTGGGAACCCAGAGAGAGACAAAGGATTCCTGCCTTGTGCCAAAGACATATAAGGGGAAAGAACAGAACAAAGAGGGCTGCCAGTCATGAGAAATCCCCTAGTTATCACCTGAGCTTTAACTAACAAGAACTGTACCAGGGGAAAGGATAGGGCCCAAACTAGGAAGAAGTCTAGTATGTGAAAAAGCTTACTGGAACATCTCTGAGGGTGAGATTTACCTGTATTCAGTTCTTAATGAATTAGGCTTAGACTTGCGTGTTTTGTTTTATTTTGCTTGGTAACATACTTTGTTCTGTCTGTTATTACTTGAAACCACTTAAATCCTACTTTTTATACTTAATAAACTCACTTTTGTTTATTAATTAACCCAGAGTAATTGATTAATACTTGGGGGAGCAAACAGCTGTGCATATCTCTCTATCAGTGTTATAGAGGGTGGACAATTTATGAGTTTACCCTGTATAAGCTTTGTGACAAAGTTCCTGCTCTACCTTGGTGGGTCTTCCACTTATTGACGGATTTGCTTGCCTTGGAGCTTCAGGGCAGCCCTCAGCTTGGCCGTTTTTTTGAATTCACAGTCCAGGTCGACTCCTCCTATGTCTGACCAGGAGTTGGGAGGATTTGGGGGGAACATGGGCCCACCCCCTATTCCGGGTTCCAGCCCAGGGCCCTGTGGAATGCAGCTGTCTAGAGTGCCTCCTAGAACAGCTGTGCGACAGCTACAACTCCCTGGGCTACTTCCCCATAGCCTCCTCCCAACACCTTCTTTATCCTCACCATAGGACCTTCCTCCTGGTGTCTGATAATGCTTGTACACCTCAGCCCTCCAACAGTCCGCATTCTCACTCTCAGCTCCTAGTGCCTCTTGCTCCCAGCTCCTCACACGCACACCACAAACTGAAGTGAGCTCTTTTTTAAAACCCGGGTGCCCTGATTAGCCTGCCATAATTGATTCTAGCAGCTTCTTGATTGGCTACAGGTGTTCTAATCAGCCTGTCTTAATTGTCTCCAGAAGGTTCCTGATTGTTCTGGAACCTTCCCTGTTGGAGGACGGACCGTCCCTAGCTTGCTCCCCAGCTATCTGCTTTCTTTTCTTTCCTAAAGCCCCCTGGCCCGGATTTTTCTTACTTTTGGACCCTGCCTTAGTCCCCCCCCCGGACCGGGCTGGACGCTTTGCTGATTTAGTTTGATTCTCCGCCGCTTTCTTGCTTTTTCCTTGGATTGCTGACAAGTCGCCATCTTGCAGTCAACACTACCCCCCCTCGCCTGCTTTCGGGCGCAGCTATTTGTCTTAACTGAACCCCCGGAGGAGGGGGGGGAAGATTGCCGATTTTGCTGTTTGGAGGGGGAGTGAAAGCCCCCAGACCCAGCCGCTTTGCTGGCAGCTCGGACTATCTTTACAACATTCTTAGAATGCCGGAAGCCTTGGAACACAGCCAACACGGCCGGAGAAGAAGGATTTCAGAAGACAGGAGACATAATTTAAACAGCTACGAATCATCGTGAAGGGGTCGTAAGACTGAGTTTTTTTTTTTCTAATTCTACTCTCGTGGAGGGGAGTTTGACTGTGTTTTAATTGCATTTGTGGCGGCACAGGGGGTGTGGCAATAAGCTGCCCCCCTGATCCATCGGTGCCCGCTCCACCCCCCCCACCATTACTACAACTGTCACGATCCCCCCACCGCTTCGTCCCTGCTGGCAATTTGCCATCCGCCTTCGGATCCAGCTGTTTGCTTTGAACTTTGCCTTTCGGACCGGACATAACAGCTGACCAAACGAGACTCTTTGGACAAATGTGCGTGGGTTTACACCCCCCCCCCCGGATTGCTTAGCTTATAGCTTGCCCCTATTATTGGATTTTCCCTCCCCCCCTTGATCACCCCATTTGGTATTCCTCTCCCCTCCTGTAGCTTAGTAGGGAGGAGTGGTTATTTTGTTTCCCCCCTCCCCCTTTTTCCTTCCGGTGTCTCTCCGTCCCTCCCTGCTTACAATGGCGGGGAATGAGGAAGGCGAGGCCCCTTTAAAAAATTTAGTTGTTTTTCCCCCACCCCCCCCCTGCCCAACCCCCAATCTTGCCCCCCCCCCACCACGATTGCCAAAAAACCTGCCACCGCCCCTGCTGGGGCACCGGCAGCAGGAGGCACCGGAGTGATTACTGCTGCTGCTATGCCCCCTCCCACCTCAGGTTCTAGGAACCCTCTGCCAGCTGGCCGCAAAAGCCAGGACGGGCAGAAAAGAAAGGGCCCCACCAAAACATCTGGGCCCTCCATGGCAGGGGCGGCTCCCACAGCCGTGGCCTCGTCATCGACCGCGGCGCCCCTCCCTGCAATTCCCTCCACCAGCGCTACATATGTCCCCCCCCCGGCCCCCAGGACGTATGCCCGGGCGGTGGCAGGCTCCCCCCTACCTGCCGCCTCGTCATCTCGCCCACCCACTGCCTCCGCTACAATCACCAGCAGTCGGGGCCCTTTTTCCGCCCTGACCAGGAAGCACGGTGTCCGTTGCCTCCTGGTGCCCTCCTCACCCCACGTGGAGACATACGTGCAGGCGTTGGCGAAGGTTGTAGGACCCACGGCTATTGTGGCGGCCTCCAAGATGTATGGGAAGGTCGTTTTTTTCTTAGCTACGGAGGCTGCCGCCCAAGAGGCGGTGGAGAGGGGCCTGGTGGTAGGGGGGGTGTTTGTCCCCCTAGAGCCGCTAGAAGACCTGGGTGTTCGCCTTGTCCTTACCTCCGTTCCCCCCTTTTTACCCAATGCTGCCCTGTTACCCGCTCTCTCCGCCCTGGGGAAGCTTACCTCTGTCATCAGCCCTCTCCCGTTGGGCTGCAGGGACCCCACCCTCCGTCACGTCCTTTCTTTCCGCCGGCAAGTGCAGCTTTTACCGCCGGCGGGGGTGCGTGACGGGGAGGCGCTCGAGGGGTCCTTCTTAGTCCCCTACCAGGGAGCCCGCTATCGGGTCTTCTACTCCACCGGAGAGGCCCGGTGCTACCTCTGCCGCTCGGCCAGGCATGTCCGCAGAGACTGCCCTTTGGCCCGGAGGGGAGGGGCACCTGAGACCCCCGAGACCCTGCAGGATATCGGCCCCGTTGTTGCCGACGCCCCTGGCTGCCCAGCACCTGAAACCAACCCTCCTCCTACTCAATCCACTGCTGCTCCCGCCCGGGCCCAGGAGACTCCTTCCCTACTACGCCTGGGCGAGCAAGGGAGTCCCACCCTTGCTACTACCACCTCAGTAGAGCCTATGGAGGAGGGCGCGACAAAGATATTATCGGGCATAGGAGAGGGCCCACCCCAAGGAGAACCCCCTCCTCCTCATGCTGCCTCACCGCTGCCCCCCCGAACCCCTGAACCATCACCTCCGCCCCCTGACACGACCCCTGCTAACCAGCCCCCGGACGACGCTATGGAGGACTGGAACTTAGTCCAGGGGAAACAGAGCAAGCGGAAGGCTCGAGCTCCGCTGCATCCATCCGACGCGGAAGCCCCCCGGAAGACCAGGAAGGGACGCACTGACATCGAGCCCTCCGCTACGACCACGAGTGAGGTCCATCCGCTGGTGTCGGGAGGAGAAGACAGACTGGCTTTGGAGGGCAGAACTCCCCCTCCACGGGAGACCCTCCCCTCCGAGACCCCTGAGGACGCCCTTTCTGCTCAGATACCATCCGAACCCCCCGCGAACCCCGAGGCGACCGCTGAGGCGGGCCCTAGAGGAGAGGCCCCCGGGGTAGCAGGCGTTGGCCTCTCCTCCGTGTACGCGGAGATTGAGGCCCTAGATTTGACCCCGGTCACCCAGGGAGAGGATGATCTACTCCCCTCTGGCCTCAGACTGGGCAACCTCACCCCAGCCCCTTTTTCCCCATACTCCCTCCCCCTGATTGCCTTCCCGGGCGAGCACCCTGCAGAAGGTGGTCCACCACCAGATGCCACGGCCGCCAAGACCAACGCGGGGCCAGCGCCTAGCATTACTGGGAGCCCCCTCCCTTACCCCTTAACCCTCGACTCTGCTCAGGAGGCACCTTCCTTCAGTTGCTTGCCTCCTGAATCTCAGAGCCTTACCTTTGCCCCTGCCCCCTCCCCTAGCCCCACCCAGTTTATCCCCTCCTGCGATGCTCCTGCTGCCCCTGGGGTCGTTTCTTTTCCGCCTTCTGCAGATTCCCCCCAAGGAGCAGTTTTTGCACTTTCTAGTCGCGACCCATTAGGAGTTGCAATTTTTTCCCCGCCATTCCCTTCCACCTCAAGGCATGAAATGGATTTCATAACCCCAGCCTGTCAGACCCCCCGTCGGTGGTCCGCACCCTGCCTACCCGCCTTAGCGGACCTCGAGGCTGTATTAAGAGTCCCACCGGGGAATACCCCGGGAACCGTAACCCCATCCCCCCATGAGCTGCGGCATGCACTACGGAAGTTCTTAGAACACACCCGTGGTGCCCGCAATAAGGTACAGCTAGCTCTTCAGCTCTGGGGGGACTTTGAGCAACTTTTTCGGACCACAAGGGCCCTTATAAAGGAGGGCAAAGGGCAAGGCAGGCGCGGTGCTGCAGCCTACGAGCAGGCCCGCAACTTCCAAAACGATCTACTCATCTATGAGATGGGTCACGGGTTGGTGCGCAACCCGCCGGGGGCCACAAACACCCCCACCACCGAGAAACCTCCACCCCACCAGCCCTCCGCATGATGCCTACTCTTATTGCAACCTTGAATACCAGGGGCTGTAGGATGGCTCTCCGCAGGTCCCAGGTGCTCTCTTACCTTCGGGAAGGAGGGTACTCTGTAGTTTTCCTGCAGGAGACCCATACGGACCCGACCTTTGAGGACAGGTGGCGGCTGGAGTGGGGGGACGGGGTCTACTTTAGCCACTTCACGACTTGGCAAGCTGGAGTGGCGACCCTGTTCTCCCCCACCCTACGGCCCGAGGTGCTAGGGGTCACTGAGGTCGTGCCGGGCCACCTGCTGCACCTTCAAGTCCGTATGGAGGGGCTCGTGGTAAATCTTGTTAATATTTATGCCCCACAAATGAGCCCAAAGCGGCCACAATTTTACCAGCGGGTGTCCGACTTTCTCGGCACCCTAGATTCGCACGAGTGCCTGGTCCTGGGAGGAGACTTTAACACCACCCTCAAGGAACAGGACCGCTCAGGCGCCGAGCCGAGCCCGGCTGCCGCGAATATTCTTCGGGGAATAGTTGAATATCACTCCCTAGTGGACGTCTGGCGTGACCATCACCCAGATGACACCTCCACGTTCACTTTTGTCCGGGTGGAGGCCAATCGGTCACACCACTCTCGGTTGGACCGTATTTATTTATCCCGTTTCCATCTTTCACAGGCCCACTCCTCTACCATTCAGCCGGCCCCTTTTTCCGACCATCATTTAGTTACTATAACGGTCTCCCTCCGTGCAGAGAGACCGGGGCCGGCCTATTGGCACTTTAATAATAGCCTGTTGGAGGACGAGAGCTTCGTGACGTCCTTCCGGGAGTTTTGGCTCGCCTGGCGAGAGCAATGGCGTGCCTTTCCCTCGGTGCGGCGATGGTGGGATTTAGGGAAGGTCCGCGCCAAGCTCTTCTGCCGTGACTACACTCGGGGCACCAGCCGACGGAGAAATGCGGCGATAGAGCAGTTGGAACGGGAGGTCTTGGAGCTGGAGAGGCGCCTGGCCGCCGACCCCGAGGACCCGTCCCTCTGCGGAGTGTGCCGGGAGAAGCGGGAGGAGCTTCGGGCCCTCGAGGACCACCGGGCCCGAGGTGCCTTCGTCCGGTCCCGCATCCGCCTCCTTCGGGAGATGGACCGCGGCTCCCGCTTCTTCTATGCCCTGGAAAAAATGAGGGGAGCCAAGAAGCACGTCACCTGCCTTCTAGCAGAAGACGGCACCCCCCTCACGGATCCGGAGGAGATGTGTGGGAGAGCCCGCGACTTCTACACAAGCCTTTTCTCCCCGGATCCGACCGATCCTGGCGCCTGCGGGGTGCTCTGGGAGGACCTCCCCACGGTCAGCGTGGGCGACCGAGACCGGCTAGAGCTGCCTCTCACCCTGGCCGAGTTCTCAGAAGCCCTCCACCGCATGCCCACCAATAAATCTCCGGGCATGGACGGGCTGACCGTGGAGTTTTACCGCGCGTTCTGGGACATCCTCGGCCCAGACCTAGTTACTGTCTGGGCTGAGTCCTTGCAGGGCGGGATCCTCCCTCTGTCGTGCAGGCGAGCAGTGCTCGCCTTGCTGCCGAAGAAGGGGGACCTCCGCGATTTACGAAACTGGCGTCCCGTCTCACTCCTTAGCACGGATTACAAAATCGTAGCGAAAGCAATTTCGCTGCGGCTAGGGTCCGTGATGGCGGATGTGATCCACCCAGACCAGACCTATACTGTCCCAGGTCGCAGCATTTTTGACAACCTATTTCTAGTCTGAGACCTTTTGGAACTCGGGCGGAGAGATGGTCTGTCGTTCGCCCTCCTGTCCCTTGATCAGGAGAAGGCGTTCGACAGAGTAGACCATGGGTACCTCCTGAGCACTCTGCAGGCGTTTGGATTCGGACCCCAGTTTGTGAGTTTTCTCCGGGTGCTGTATGCCTCCGCGGAGTGTTTGGTTAGGCTCAACTGGACCCTGACCGAACCGGTCAGCTTCGGGCGAGGAGTGCGACAGGGGTGCCCCCTCTCAGGCCAACTGTACGCTCTTGCGATCGAGCCTTTCCTCTGTCTCCTCCACAGGAGGTTGACAGGGTTGGTGCTGCGGGAGCCGGAGCTGCGGCTGGTCCTGTCGGCGTACGCCGATGACGTACTTCTCGTGGTCCAGGACCCGGGCGACCTGGCGCGAGTGGAGGCATGCCAAGCCATCTATTCGGCAGCCTCCTCTGCCCGAGTCAACTGGGTCAAGAGCTCTGGCTTGGCGGTGGGGGACTGGCGGCGGGTAAGCTCCCTCCCACCCGCACTTCAGACCATCCGGTGGAGCGCGGGTCCTCTGCTCTATCTCGGCGTTTACCTTTCCGCCACGCACCCTTCCCCGCCGGAGAACTGGCAAAATGTGGAGGGCGGGGTGATAGAGCGGATCCGGAAATGGACAGGGCTACTCCGATGTCTCTCCCTCCGAGGGAGAGCACTGGTGCTTAACCAACTAGTCCTGTCCACGCTCTGGTACCGGCTCAACACCCTGGCCCCGGCCCCGGGTTTCCTGACCCACCTCCGGAGATTGATTCTAGAGTTCTTTTGGTCGGGAATGCACTGGGCTCCTGTTGGAGTTCTTCATTTACCCCTGAAGGAAGGAGGACAGGGCCTGAAGTGTCTGTACACTCAGGTCCACGTTTTCCGCCTCCAGGCCCTGCAGAGGCTCCTATACAGTGCAGGTAGTTCGACGTGGAGCATACTGGCGCACGCCTTCCTGCGCCGTTTCCAGGGGTTCCGATACGACCGGCAGCTCTTTTACCTTTGTTCGAGAGGTTTTCCGCGAGACCTCTCCGGGCTGCCGGTCTTCTACCAGGACCTCCTCCGGACCTGGAAACTGTTTCTAACGACCAGGTCCGTGGCGGCCACCGCGGGAGCAGATCTCCTCACGGAGCCCCTGCTACACAACCCCCAACTCCGTGTGCAGGTGGCGGAGTCCCGCTCGGTGCGCCAGAGGTTGGTCTTGGCGGAAGTCACGAAGGTCGGAGACCTCCTGGACTATGACCGGAGAGACTGGCTGGATCCCCTGACGCTCGCTCGGCGCATGGGGCTCTCCAGCCCCCGTACTCCCCGGCGCGTACTTCAGGAGGTGAAGGCCGCCTTGACCCCTGCAGCTCGGGATTATGTCAACCGAGCTTTGCGCGAGGGCGCACCACGCCCATCCTCTACCCCGGGCCCGCCGGACCTTTCTATTGGGCCCCTACCCTGCCGATCCCGACAAACCCCTCACCCTTTCACTGCGAGCTGGCTGCATGAACTGCAACCGGTCAGTTTTCAACTTGCATCACGGAAATATTTGTATACACTCACGCTTCACACCCTTCACGCCCACACCCTGGTGTCCCGCCCCGACACAAAGTGGCGGGACCTCCTGCCACCTTTGGAGGGTGAGCAACCTCGATGGGCCAGCTTGTATTCCACCTTGGTCCCGAGGCCCGTCGGAGACATCAGTTGGCGGCTCCTTCACGGAGCTGTGAGCACGGGCGTGTTTTTGACACGGTTTACTTCCATTCCGGATACTTGCCCTTTTTGTAATGTGAGGGAAACCCTGGCACACGTCTATTTAGAGTGTACCAGATTGCAGCCCCTTTTTCGGCTCCTCACAAATATTTTGTTGCGCTTTTGGCTTCATTTTTCTCCCCACCTCTTTATCTATACACTCCCCATCCACGGCCCCACAAAGTCGCGGGATCTCCTGGTTAACCTCCTCCTAGCTTTGGCAAAAACAGCCATTTATAAAACCAGAGAGAGGAGGTTGGCCCATGAAACGTCCTGCGATTGTAGGGCCTTTTTCCTATCCTCAGTACATTCACGTATCCGGGCGGAGTTTCTTTGGACGGCGACCACCGACTCCCTTGACACCTTTGAAGAGCGGTGGGCGCTGTCCGGGGTTCTTTGCTCGGTGACCCCATCCGGTTCCCTCCGTCTAACCCTTTGCTAGGAGGGCCCTATAATACGTGGGTGTCTACCCCCCCACCCCCAAACTGCCCACCCCGCAGCCGTGCCCATCTTGCCGGGCACTCTCGGGGGGGGATAATTGGTGACACTGGGCGCGGCCCTAGGTAACTCGAGGGGGTGGAAGACCACGAGTGTCGAGGAAGCCCCCCCGCTCTAGGCCACCAGGTAACTCAGGAGGGTGGAAGACCAAGCCCCCCGCTCTGGGCCCAGGCTAGCCTGAACAGTTCTCCCTCCTGAAAGCTGCTGTGTTATACCTTCTGTTTGCGTTGTTTTGTTGCATACTTTGATTTGGTTCTTGATAATTCTTGTCATTGTCACAATAAAAATTTTTTTTCTGTTTCAAAAAAAAAAAAAAAAAAAAAAAACCTTCCCTGTTGGAGGACGGGACCGTCCCTAGCTTGCTCCCCAGCTATCTGCTTTCTTTTCTTTCCTAAAGCCCCCTGGCCCGGATTTTTCTTACTTTTGGACCCTGCCTTAGTTTACCCCCCCGAACGGGCCAGACGCTTTTTTGATTTGGTTTGATTTTTGCCACTTTTTTTGCTTTTCTGAGTGCTGACAGGATGCCATCTTGCAGCCAGCACCACCCCGCCCCCCTCGCCTGCTTTCGGGCGCAGCTATTTGTCTTAGCTGAAACCCCCGGAGGAGGGGGGGAAGATTGCCGACTTTGCTATCCAGAGGGGGGAGTGGAAGCCCCCAGACCCAGCCGTTTCGCTGTTTTGTTTGGACATTCCAGCCCTATCTTTATAACAGTCTCGGCTGCCGGAAGCCTTGGAACACAGCCAACACAGTTGGAGAAGAAGATTTTCAGAGACATCACCCCGGGAAGATACAAATCATCATGGGAGGGGCCGTAAGACTGAGTAACTTTTCGAATTATACTCTTGTGGGGAGAGTTTGACTGTGTTTTAATTGCATTTGTGGCGGCACAAGGGGTGTGGCAATAAGCTGCCCCCTGATCCATCAGTGCCCCCCCACCCCCCGCACCATTACTACAACTGTCACGGCCCCCTGCCGTTTCGTCCCTGCTGGCAATCTGCCATCTGCCTTCAGATCCAGCTGTTTGCTTTGAACTTTGCCTTTCGGACCAGACATAACAGCCGACCAAACGAGACTCTTGGGACAAACGTGCGTGGGTTTACACCCCCCCCCGGATTGCTTATTTTACAGCCTGCCCCTATTATTGGATTTCCCCCCCCCCATCCAACCCATTTGGCATTTCCCCCCCTTCCCCGCGCCTGCAGCCTAGCAGGGAGGAGCGGTTAATTTGCTTCCCCCTCCCCCCTCCTCCTTCCGGTGTCTCCCCGTCTCTCCCTGCTCACAATGGCGGGGAATGAGAGAGGCGAGGCCCCTTTAACAAATTTAGCTGTTTCTCCCCCACCCCCCCCGCCCAACCCCCAACCTCACCCCCCCCACCACGATTGTCAAAATATTTGCCACCGCCCCCGCTGGGGCACCGGCAGCAGGAGGCACCAGAGTGATTACTGCCGCTGCTGCACCCACTGCCCCCTCAGGTTCTAGGAACCCCCCGCCAGCTGGCCGCAAAGGCCAGGGCGGGAAGAAAGGAAAGGGCCCCGCTAAAACATCTGGGCCCTCCATGGCAGGGGCTGTCCCCACAGCCGTGGCCTCGTCATCGACCGCGGCGCCCCTCCCCGCAGTTCCCTCCACCAGCTCTGCGAATGCCCCTCCCCCGGGCCCCAGGACGTATGCCCGGGCGGTGGCAGGCTCCCCCCTGCCTGCCGCCTCGTCATCTCACCCACCCACTGCCTCCGCTACCATCACCAGCAGCCGGGGCCCTTTCCCCACCTTGACCAGGAAGGACGGAAGGGACCACCTTCTGTAGGGTGCCCGCCTGGGAAGGCAGTAAGGGGGAGGGAGCATGGGGAAAGGGGGACTGGGGTGAGGTTGCCCCCCCGCTCTGGGCCCAGGCTAGCCTGAACACTTCTCCCTCCTGAAAGCTGCTGTCTTATACCTTCTGTTTGCGTTGTTTTGTTGCATACTATGGTTTCTTTCTTTGGTAATTTCTTGTAACTGTCCTTTCTGTTTCAAAAAAAAAAAAAACCCTTCCCTGTTCCCTTACCCAGGGAAAAGGGACCTCCTTTGCTTGCTGCTACTCTATTTGCTTTCTATTCTTTCCTAAAGCCCCCTGGCCTGGATTTTTCTTACTTTTTGACCCTGCTTCAGTTCCCCCCCGACCGGGCCAGACGCCTTTTCTTCATTTTGTTTTTTTTGTTTGCTGTTTTTCTGCTGCCGTTCAAGTGCTGGTCGGCTGCCAGCTTGCTGCCAGCCCCCCACCCCCACGCCTGTTCTCGGACACTGCTATTTACTTTAGTTGAAACCCCCGGGGGGGGGGAGGACTGCCGACCCGCTACCCGGAGGAGGGGAGTGGAAGCCCCCAGACCCAGCCGTTTTGCTGTTATTTCTAAACCTGTACCGAGCTAGGAAGATTCTTCTTATCTCTGCAACATTCTTGGCCTGCTGAAAGCCTCATTACAAAGCCGGAAGAGAAGATAGCCGACAGGAAAAATCACCCAGGGAAGCTACAAACCATCATAGAGGGGGCCATAAGACTGAGTAACTTTTGAATTGTACTCTCGTGTGGGGGGAGTTTGACTGTGTTTTAATTGCGTTTGTGGGGGCACAGGGGGTGTGGCACGGAGCTGCCCCCCGATCCATCGCTGCCCCCCCCAACACTACTACGACCATCACGGCCCCCCCTGCCATCCGTCCCTCCTGGCTACTTGCCATCTGCCTTTGGATTCAGCTGTTTGCTTTGAATTTTGCCGCTCGGACCAAACACAACAGCCGACCAAATGAGACTCTTTGGACAAACGTGTGTGGGTCCACGTCCCTCCCCCCCCCCGGACTGTTTACCCCACAGATTGCCCCTATTACCGGACCCCAACTCCTGTTTTCCTCCCCCATCCAGTCCGACCCATTTGGCACCCCCCCGCCCCCCGCCTGCAGCCCAGCAGGGAGGAGTGGTTAATCTGCTTCCCCCTCCCCCCTTCGCCTTCTGGTGTCTCCCCGTCTCTCCCTGCTCACAATGGCAGGGAATGAGAGGGGTGAGGCCCCTCTAACAACCTCAGTTACCCCTCTTCTTATCTCTCCGACATTTCTGGACTGCTGAAAGCCTCATTACAAAGCCGGAAGAGAAGACAGCCGACAGGAAAAATCACCCAGGGAAGCTACGAACCATCGTGGTGGGGGCCGTGAGACTGAGTAATTTTTGAACTATACTCTCGTGTGGGGGGAGTTTGACTGTGTCCTAATTGCGTTTGTAGGGGCACAGGGGGTGTAGCACGGAGCTGTCCCCCCCGATCCATCAGTGCCCCCCCCAACACTACTACAACCGTCACGGCCCCCCGCCTGCTGGCAACTTGCCATCTACCTCTGGATTCAGCTGCTTTCCCTGAATTCCACTGTCTGGACGGGAAACAACAGCCAACCAAACGAGACTCTTTGGACAAACACGCGTGGGTCCACGTCCCCCCCGCCCGGGACTGTTTATCCCATAGTTTGCCCCTATTACTGGACCCCAACTTCTGTTTTCTCCCCTGTCCAGTCCGACCCATTTGATACCCCCGCGCCTGTAGTCCAGCAGGGAGGAGTGGTTAATCTGCTTCCCCCTCCCCCCTTCTCCTTCTGGTGTCTCCCCGTCTCTCCCTGCTCATAATGGCGGGGAATGAGACGGGTGAGGCCCCTCTAATAACCTCAGTTGCCCCTCTCCCACCTACCCCCCTGCCCAACCCCCAAACCCCCCCGCCACCACTGCTGCCAAAACACCTGCCACCGCTCCCGCTGGGGCATCGGCAGCGGGAGGCACCGGGGTGACTACTGCCGCTGCTACGCCCACCGCCCCCCCAGATTCTAGGAAACCCCCCCCCCCCCCAGTTGGCCGGAAAGGCCAGGGTGTGAAGAAAGGAAAGGGACCCACTAAAACCAGCAGGCCCTCCATGGCAGGGGCTGCACCCACCGCTGTGACCTCGTCACCGACCATGGCGTCCCTCCCCGCTGTTCCCTCCACCAGCTCTGCGAGCGTCCCTCCCCCGGCCCCCAGGACGTATGCCCGGGCGGTGGAAGCCCTCCACACACCTGCCACCTCGTCATCTTGCCCACCCACCGCCTCTGCTACCATCAATAGTGGCCGGGGCCCCTTTCCCACCATGACCAGGAAGCACGGTGTCCATTGCCTCCTGGTGCCCACCTCGCCTCACGTGGAGACATACATGCAGGCGTTGGCGAAGGTGGTAGGACCCACAGCTATTGTGGCGGCCTCCAAAATGTACGGGAAGGTCGTCTTTTTCTTAGCATCGGAGGCTGCCGCCCAGGAGGTGGTGGAGAAGGGCCTGGTGGGGGGGGGGTGTTTGTCCCCCTGGAGCCGTTAGAGAACCTGGGTGTTCGCCTAGTCCTCACCTCCATCCCTCCCTTTCTACCCAATGCCGCCCTGTTACCTGCTCTCTCCACCCTGTGGAAACTCGTTTCTGTCATCAGCCCTCTCCCGTTGGGCTGCAAGGACCCCACCCTCCGTCACGTCCTCTCGTTCTGCCGGCAAGTGCAGCTCCTACCACTGCCGGCGGCGCGTGACGGAGAGGCGCATGAGGGGTCCTTCCTAGTCCCCTATCAGGGAGCCTGCTATCGGGTCTTTTACTCCACGGGAGAGGCCCGGTGCTACCTCTGCCGATCAGCGGGGCGTGTCCGAAGAGACTGCCCTTTGGCCCAGTGGGGAGGGGCACCCGAGACCCCCGAGACCTGGCAGGACATTGGCTCCGTCATTGCCGACACCCCTGGCCGCCCGGCACCTGAAACCACTTCTTCTGCTGCTAGATCCACCACTGCTGCCATCAGGGCCCAAGAGACACCTCCCCTACAACGCCCAGACAAGCAAGGGAGTCCCAACCTTGCTATTAACAATCCAGCAGAGCCTATGGAGGAGGGTGCAGCAAAGATATTACCGGGTATAGGAGAGGGCCCGCCCCAAGGAAACCCCCCCGCCCCTCATGCTGCCTCACCGTTACCCCCCCGAACCCCTGAACCATTGCCTCTGCCCCCGACACAGACGCTGCCCCCTGCTAACCAGCCCCCAGACGATGCTATGGAGGGCTGGACCCTAGTCCAGGGGAAGCGAGGCAAGCGGAAGGCTCGAGCTCCGCTGCACCCATCCGATGCGGAGGCCCCCCAGAAGACCAGGAAGGGAGACACTGACACTGAGCCTTCCGCTATGCCCACGAGTGAGATCCATCTGCCGGTGTCGGGAGGGGAAGACAGAATAGCATTGGGAGGTAGGATCTCCCCTCCATGGGAGACCCTCCCCTCCGAGACCCCTGAGGAAGCCCCTTCTGCCCGGATACCACCCGAACCCCCTGCGAACCCCGAAGCGACCGTCGAGGCGGGCCCCAGAGGAGGGCCTCCCGGGGTGGCAGAAGACGACCTCTCCTCCATGTATGAGGAGATCGAGGCCCTAGGTTTGACCCCGGTCACCCAGGGAGAGGATGACCTACTGCCGGCTGGCCTCGATCTGGGCAACCTCACCCCAGTCCAACTTTCCCCATGCTCCCTCCCCCTAACCACCTTCCTGGGCGGGCACCCTACAGAAGGTGGTCCACCACCTGATGCTGTGGCTGCCAAATCCACCACAGAGCCTGCGCCTAGCATCACTGGGAGCCCCCTCCCTTACCCCTCAACCCTCGAATCTGCTCAGGAGGCACCACCTTTCAGCTGCTTGCCTTCCGAAGCCCAGAGCCTTGCCTCTGACCCCGCCCCCACCCCTGTCCCTGCCCAATCCACCTCCTCCTGCAATGCTATTGCCGCCCCTGGGGTTATTTCCTTCCCGTTTTTTGTGGATTCCCCCCAGGGAGAAGCCTTTGCATTTTCCTGCTGCGACCCATTAGGAGCTGCAATTTTCCCTCCGCCATCCCCTTCTACCCCAAGGCGTGAGATGGACCTAATAACTTTAGCCTGTCAGACGCCCCGTCAGTGGTCCGCACCCTGCCTGCCCACCTCAGCGGACCACGAGGCTGCATTAAGAGCCCCACCAGGGAATAACCTGGAAATCATAACCCCAACCCCCCATGAGCTGCGAAAAGCATTGCGGGAGTTTTTAGAAAATATCCGTGGCTCCCACAACAGGGTACAGCTGGCTCTCCAGCTATGGGGGGACTTTGATCAACTCCTCCAGGCCACAAGGGCCCTTATAAAGGAGGGTAGATGGAAAGGAAGGCACGGTGCTGCGGCCTACGGGCGGGCCCGCGGCTTCCGTGATGATTTACTCACTTACGGGGTGGGTCACGGATTGTTGCGCGACCCGTCGGGGGCCGCGAACACCCCCGCCATTAAGGAACCCCCACTCCCCCCAGCCCTGCGCATGACGACTCTCATTATCGCAACTTTGAACACCAGGGGCTGTAGGATGGCTCTCCGCAGGTCCCAGGTGCTCTCTTACCTTCGGGAAGGGGGGTACTCTGTAGTTTTCCTGCAAGAGACCCATACTGATCCGACCGCCAAGGACAGCTGGCGGCTGGAGTGGAGGGACGGGGTCTACTTTAGCCACTTCACGATGTGGCAAGCTGGAGTGGCGACCCTGTTCTCCCCCAACCTACGGCCCGAAGTGCTAGGGGTCACTGAGGCCGTGCCGGGCCACCTGCTGCATCTCCGAGTCCATATGGAGGGGCTCGTGGTCAACTTTGTTAGTATCTATGCCCCGACAACGAGCCCGAAACGGCCACAATTCTATCAGCGGGTGTGCGACTTCCTCAGCACCCTAGATTCTCATGAGTGCTTAGTCCTGGGAGGGGACTTTAACACCACCCTCGAGGAACGGGACCGCTCAGGGGCCGAGCTGAGCCCGGCCGCTGCGAACATTCTCCGAGAAATAGTCGGATATCACTCCCTAGTAGATGTCTGGCGTGACCACCACCCAGATGACACTTCCACGTTCACCTTTGTCCGGGTGGAGGCCCATCGGTCACACCACTCTCGTTTGGACCGTATTTATTTATCCCGTTTCCATCTTTCACAGGCCCACTCCTCCAACATTCGGCCGGCCCCATTTTCCGACCATCATTTAGCCACCATAACAGCCTCCCTCCGTGCAGAGAGGCCGGGGCCAGCCTATTGGCACTTTAACAACAGCCTGTTGGAGGATGAGGGCTTCGTGACATCCTTCCGGGAGTTTTGGCTGGCCTGGCGAGAGCAGCGGCGTGCCTTTCCCTCGGCGCGGCGATGGTGGAATCTAGGGAAGGTGCGCGCCAAGCTCTTCTGCCGTGACTACACCCGGGGCACCAGCCGACGGAGAAATGCAGCGATAGAGCAGTTGGAACGGGAGGTCTTAGAGATGGAGAGGCGTCTGGCCACCAGCCCCGAGGACCCGTTCCTCTGCGGAGCGTGCCGGGAGAAGCAGGAGGAGCTCCGGGCCCTCGAGGACCATCGGGCCCGAGGTGCCTTTGTTCGATCCCGCATCCGCCTCCTTCGGGAGATGGATCGCGGCTCCCGTTTCTTCTACGCCCTGGAGAAAACGAGGGGGGCCAACAAACACGTCACCTGCCTTCTAGCGGAAGACGGCACCCCCCTCACGGATCCGGAGGAGATGTGTGGGAGGGCCCACGACTTCTACACAAGCCTTTTCTCCCCGGATCCGACCGATCCTGGCGCTTGCAGGGTGCTCTGGGAGGAACTCCCCACGGTCAGCGTGGGCAACCGAGACCGACTAGAGCTGCCTCTCACCCTGGCCGAGTTCTTGGAAGCCCTCCGTCGCATGCCCACCAATAAATCTCCTAGCATGGACGGGCTGACCGTGGAGTTCTACCGCGCATTCTGGTACATCCTTGGCCCAGACCTAGCCACTGTGTGGGTTGAGTCTTTGCAGGGCGGGGTCCTCCCTCATTCGTGCAGGTGAGCAGTGCTCGCCTTGTTGCCGAAGAAGGGGGACCTCCACAATTTACGAAACTGGCATCCCGTCTCGCTCCTTAGCACGGACTACAAAATCGTAGCGAAAGCAATCTCACTGCGGCTGGGGTCCGTGATGGCGGACGTGATCCACCCAGACCAGACCTATACTGTCTCGGCTTGCAGCATTTTTGACAACCTATTTCTAGTCCGAGACCTTTTGGAACTCGGGCGTAGAGATGGTCTGTCGTTCGCCCTCCTGTCTCTCGATCAGGAGAAGGCGCTCGATAGAGTAGACCATGGGTATCTCCTGAGCACTCTGCAGGCGTTTGGATTCGGACCTCAGTTTGTGAGTTTTATCCGGGTGCTGTACGCCTCTGCGGAGTGTCTGGTTAGGCTCAATTGGACCCTGACGGGACCGGTCAGCTTTGGGCGAGGAGTACGGCAGGGGTGCCCCCTCTCAGGCCAGCTGTACGCTCTGGCGATCGAGCCCTTCCTCTGTCTCCTCCAAAGGAGGTTGACAGGGTTGGTGCTACGGGAGCCGGAGCTGCGGCTGGTCCTGTCAGCGTACGCCGATGACGTGCTCCTCGTGGTCCAGGACCCGGGCAACTTGGCGAGGATGGAGGCTTGCAGGCCATCTACTCGGCAGCCTCCTCCGCCCGAGTCAACTGGGTGAAGAGCCCTGGCTTGGCGGTGGGGGACTGGTGGCGGGTGAGCTCCCTCCCACCCGCGCTTCAGACCATCCGGTGGAGCACGGGTCCACTGCTCTACCTAGGCGTTTACCTTTCTGCCACGCATCCCTCTCCGCTGGAGAACTGGCAAAATTTAGAAGGCGGGGTGATAGAACGGCTCTGGAAATGGACGAGGCTACTCCGATGTCTCTCCCTCCGAGGGAGAGCGCTGGTGCTTAACCAACTAGTCCTGTCCACGCTCTGGTACCGGCTCAACACCCTGGTCCCGGCCCCGGGTTTCCTGACCAACCTCCGGACATCGATTCTAGAGTTCTTTTGGTCAAGAATGCACTGGGCCCCTGTTGGGGTTCTTCATCTACCCCTGAAGGAAGGAGGGCAGGGCCTGAAGTGTCTGCACACTCAGGTCCGTGTCTTCTGCCTCCAGGCCCTGCAGAGGCTCCTTTATAGTGCAGGTAGTTCGACGTGGAGCATACTGGCGCGCACCTTCCTGTGCCGCTTCCAAGGGCTCCAATATGACTGGCAGCTCTTTTATCTCTGTCCGAGAGGTTTTCCGCGAGACCTCTCCAGGCTGCCAGTCTTCTACCAGGACCTCCTCCGGATGTGGAAACTGTTTCAATGACCAGGTCCCTGGCGGTCACCGTGGGAGCAGATCTCCTCATGGAGCCCCTGCTACACAACCCCCAGCTCCGTGTGCAGGTGGTGGAGTCCCGCCCGGTGCGCCAGAGTTTGGTCCTGGCAGAAGTCACGAGAGTCGGAGACCTCCTGGACTGCGACCAGGGAGACTGGCTGGATCCCCTGAAGCTGGCTCGTCGCATGGGGCTCTCCAGACCTCATACCCCCCGGCGCGTAATTCTTTTCTGCTTAAAAAAAAAATCATTCTCCTGTAGCCCTCTGGTCTGGAGGGAGAAGGAGGGAGAGGGCTGCTGCTCCTGCTGCTGGTACTGCTGCTGCTAGGCTCTGGGCTCTCCCTGCTGCTCCAGCTGTTCCCCTGGCTGGGCCAGACACCACCACCCCCCTTCCTTCGGCGGGGCGGGGTACTCTGTGGTTTTCCTGCAGGAGACCCATACGGATCCGGCCGCCGAAGAAAGCTGGCGGCTGGAATGGGGGGACAGTGCCCGGCCGCCGTGGACGTCCTCCGGGAGATAGTCAAACACCACTCCCTGGTGGAGGTCTGGCGTGACAACCACCCGGATGATATTTCCACATTCACCTTTGTCCAGGTGGAGGCCCATCATTCGTGCCACTCCTGGTTGGACCGCATTTATATATCACGCTTCCACCTTTCATGAGCCCACTCATCCAGCATCCGGACGGCCCTATTTTCTGACCATCATTTAGCCACCATGACGGCCTCCCTCTGCGCAGAGAGGCGGGGCCGGCCTATTGGCATTTCAACAACAGCTTGTTGGAGGATGTGGGCTTTGTGACATCCTTCCAGGAGTTCTGGCTGGCCTAGCGAAGGCAGCAGCATGCCTTTCCCTCGGTGCGGCGGTGGTGGGACCTGGGGAAGGTGCGTGCCCGGCTCTTCTGCCGTGACTACACCCGGGGCGCCAGCCAACGGAGAAATGCAGCGATAGAGCAGTTGGAATGGAAGGTCTTAGAGCTGGAGAGGCGTCTAGACACCAGCCCCGAGGATCCGCCCCTCTGCGGAGCATGCCGGGAGAAGCGGGAGGAGCTCCGGGCCCTGGAGGACCATCGGGCCCGGAGTGCCTTTGTTCGATCCCGCATCCGTCTCCTTCGGGAGATGGATCGTGGCTCCCGCTTCTTCCATGCCCTGGAGAAAAGGAGGGGGGCCAAGAAACACATCACCTGCCTTCTGGCAGAAGATGGCAACCCCCTCATGGATCCGGTCGAGATGTGTGGGAGGGCCCGTGACTTCTACACAAGCCTTTTCTCCCCAGATCCGACCGATCCTAATGGTTGCAGAGTGCTCTGGGAGGAGCTCCCTACGGTCAGCGCAGGCGACCAAGACTGGCTAGAGCTGCCTCTCACTCTGGCCGAGTTCTCGGAAGCCCTCTGTTGCATGCCCACCAATAAATCTCCGGGCATGGACGGGCTGACCATGGAGTTCTACTGCATGTTCTGGGACGTCCTCGGCCCAGACTTAGTTACTGTCTGGGCCGAGTCTTTGCAGAGCGGGGTCCTCCCTCTTTCGTGCAGGCGAGCCATGCTCGCCTTATTGCCGAAGAAGGGGGACCTCCGCGACTTACGAAATTGGCGTCCTGTCTCGCTTCTCAGCACGGACTACAAAGTCGTGGCAAAAGCAATCTCACTGCGGCTAGGGTCCGTGCTGGCGGACGTGGTCCACCCAGACCAGACCTACACCGTCCCAGGCCACAGCATCGTTGACAACCTATATCTGGTCCGGGACCTTTTGGAACTCGGATGTAGGGACGGTCTGTCGTTCACCCTCCTGTCCTTGGATCAGGAGAAGCCATTCAACAGGGTGGATCATGGGTATCTCCTGAACATTCTGCAAGCGTTTGGCTTCGGACCCCAGTTTGTGCGTTTTCTCCGGGCACTGTACGCCTCCGCGGAGTGTGTGGTCAGGCTCAACTGGACCCTGACCGAACTGGTCAGCTTCGGGTGAGGAGTACGGCAGGGGTGACCCCTCTCGGGCCAGCTGTACGCTCTGGCGATCGAGCCCTTCCTCTATCTCCTCCGAAGGAGGTTGACAGGGTTGGTGCTGCGGGAGCCAGAGCTGCGGCTGGTCCTGTCAGCGTACGCCGATGACGTGCTCCTCGTGGTCCAGGACCCGGGCGACTTGGCGCGGGTGGAGGCTTGCCAGGCCATCTATTCGGCAGCCTCCTCCGTCCGAGTCAACTGGGTCAAGAGCTCTGGCTTGGCAGTGGGGGACTGGCGGCAGGTGAGCTCCCTCCCACCCGCGCTCTACCACTGCTCTACCTAGGCATTTACCTTTCTGGCATACACCCTTCTCCGCCGGAGAACTTCAAAATTTAGAAGGCGGGGTGATAGAGTGGCTCCGGAAATGGACAGGATTACTCTGGTGCCTCTCCCTTCGAGGGAGAGCGCTGGTGCTTAATCAACTAGTCCTGTCCATGCTCTTGTACCGGCTCAACACCCTGCTTCCGGCCCCGGGTTTCCTGGCCTAATCCAGACATCGATTCTGGAATTCTTTTGGTCAGGAATGCACTGGGTCCCTGCAGGGGTTCTCCATCTACCCCTGGAGGAGGGAGGGCAGGGCCTGAAATGTCTGCACACTCAGGTCCATGTCTTCTGCCTCCAGGCCCTGCAGAGGCTCCTTTACTGTGCAGGTAGTCCGGCATGGAGCATACTGGCGCACGCCTTCCTGCGCCACTTCCAAGGGCTCCGATACGACCGGCAGCTCCTTTATCTCCATCCGAGAGATCTTCCGCAAGACCTCTCCGGGCTGCCGGTCTTCTACCAAGACCTCCTCCGGACCTGGAAACTGTTTTCAACGACCAGGTCCGTGGCGGTCACCGTGGGAGCAGATCTCCTCGCAGAGCCCCTGCTACACAACCCCCAGCTCCGTGTGCAGGTAGCAGAGTCCCACTCGGTGCACCAGAGGTTGGTCCTGGTGGAAGTCACAAGAATCGGAGACCTCCTAGACTATGAGAGGGAGACTGGCTGGATCCCCGGACGCCCGCTCAGCGCATGGGGCTCTCCAGACCTCGTACTCCCCAGCGCGTACTTCGGGAGGTGAAGGCCGCTTTGCCGCCCACTGTTTGGGTTTCTCTCGACCGAGTCCTGCATGAGGGCAAGCCCCGCCCACCCTCTACCCCAGGCCCACTGGACCTTTCAATTGGAACCCTGCCCCGTCGACCCAACCGACCCCATCAGCCCTTCACCGTGAGCCAGCTGCACAAGATGCAGCTGGTCTGCTTCCAAACCGCGCCAAGGAAACATCTATACATGCTCTTGCTCCACACCCTTCACACCCTCACCCTCGTGTCCCACCCCAATACAAAATGGTGGCACCTGCTGCCACCTTTGGAGGGTGAGGAGCCCCGGTGGGCCAGCCTATATTCCACCTTGGTGCCAAGGCCCGCAGGGGATATCAGTTGGCAGCTCCTTCACAGAGCTGTGAGCACGGGCATGTTCTTGGCGTGGTTCACCTCGATCCCAGACACCTGCCCCTTTTGCAGCGTGAGGGAAACCCTGGCACACATATATCTGGAGTGTGCCAGGCTGCAGCCCCTATTCCGGCTCCTCACCAATATTTTATTACATTTTTGGTTGCACTTTTCCCCTCACCTTCTTATTTATGCACTCCCTATCCGTGGCCCCATAAGGTAACATGATCTCCTGGTCAACCTCCTCCTGGCCCTAGCTAAAATGGCCATCTATAAAACCAGAATGAGGAAGTTGGCCGATTGAGTCTCCTGTGACTGTGGGGCCTATTTCCGATCCTCGGTCCATTCACGTATCCGGGCAGAGTTCCTCTGGGCGGCATCCACTGACTCCCTTGACGCCTTCGAGGAGCAGTGGGCGCTGTCCGGGGTTCTCTGCTTGGTGTCCCCGTCTGGGTCCCTTCGTTTGACCCTTTGACCACACTCCTGTCCCTATTATTTCATTAGTTGTCCCCCTGGATTTATTTGGTATCCAGGTCCTGTCGATCCCCCTCTTAGGCTGGAGGGGGATCCTTTAGCAGTGGATGGGCTTCACCCGCCCACTTCCCGGATCCCAATAGGATTACTCTCCTATAGCCAGCTTTATACAGAGTAAAACGGATTTATTTGGGGTTTGGATCCCATTGGAAACTGGGTGTCTGGGTGCTGGAGATAGGTGACCCGCTGAGCAGTTTTTGATTAAAGTCTGCAGCTTTGCGGGCGTGGACCAGACCTGGGTCTGTGTTGCAGCAGGCTGGCGTGTCTGGCTGAACAAGGGAGGGTTCTGGAGTCCCAAGCTGGCAGGGAAAATGGGCTCAGAAGTAGTCTCAGCACATCAGGCGACAGTCCCAAGGGGGTCTCTGTGACCGAACCCATTACACAAATAATTAGTGATAGTACTACTCTGGAAAAAAGGATACATGCACTAGATATAGTCCAAACTGAGCTAGCTGAAATGGATGTGATTTTGTAATTTTAAATAACTGATTGGACACTTAGAGTCTGTGTAGGTGCTTAATATCCTAATGGACATATTCCTAGATCATCAGAACTGGGCTGGTAGGTAGGAATCAGGGAGCCTGTTTTGCCCAACATTCACTGACAGTAAATGTTATTGAGCAAACAGTCAGATGGAGAAATCCAGTCAGCTCAGCCTTACATGACAAAGACCTGAAGAGTGCCTGAACTGAACACATTCTGTAGGGTCTGCTGATGAGACTGAATTGAAGGGTAACTTCAGTCTCTCATTACACTCTTCAGAAGATTCTGGCAAGTTAAACAGCAGTTAAGCAACACTTTAATAATTCTTGTAAATAGTTTGTGCCAGATTCTCAGCTAAGGCCTAAGTGTACACAGTGTAGGTCAGGGCTGCAGGTCACACAAAGATGGCATTAAGGTCACTGCTGTGTGCAAGGCTGGTCCCCAGGGATAAGTTAGAGCAGCCTTCTAGCTGTTCTAATTTATACCAGTTTCTAATTACCAAATGGAGGCCAGAGATCCTTTCCTTCAGCCATGGGCCCTGAGCTGTCACCAAGGTGGGTGAGGGATGGGGGCACACAGAAGCCTCTGTGCAGCACTGCATGTCTGGAGGGTTGCCTCTACACTGGGGCTGGATGTGCTGGATCTAAGGCCCGATCCTGCCAGCCGTGCAGTGCAAAGCGGTTGCAACACCCCAGTGGAGCTGGCTCTTTATATTTTAATCCATTTCCCTACTTGAGCCCCCTTATATAGTGACTCATCACTGGTGAGTTGCCTATTCACAGATGCCCAACTCACCCTTGAACAGCTAGATAGAAAGCTATTCCTGGCAGATGTATTACAGAGCTGAAAACTGTAGCTGTCAATTAACTCTCCCTATGCACTATTTGTAGGTTTAAAAAAAAATCCACTGAAAGTAATTGACAGCTAAATTTCTGCTGGCCAGCTCTGCCTTGCCATTTGCCAGTTGCTACTATGCTGTGCTCCTACAAACACTCTCACATCAATTGGCAAACCTGCAAGGGCTCACTTCCTAACACCAGACTACAGGAGCACAAGAATTCCCCTTCCAGCTCTGCTCTGATTGTGTGAAAGCCCTCACAGTAGTGCTGCCAAGCAACAGACAGGAGCCAGTGCTTGCCGCAGGGGCTGGCCAGGCACAAAAACAAACACATGCAAATACGGACATGCATGAAATAAACACAGGCAAAAATGCCAGTAAACTCCTATGGCTGATCTGTAACCTGGCCTCTCTGCTAAGATCCCCTGAGTGATCTCCTCATCCCAAGATGATGGGGGAACGATATCAAAGCTAGAGCAACCAACTCAGGCTATTGAGAATATGAGTCCACCATAGCAAGATCTCCCATCCATGTATCAAGAATAGAGCTGCATGGAGAATGGAAATGCCATTTCACAGAGGATTTTGAGATTAGAAATTTTGTTTTCATTCTGATTTGGAGCAAAGCACAAAAACTTTGAAGTTTTATATGAAAGAAAAACAATTAAAAATTGCTTTGGCTTGATCAAAATGTTTTGTTTCAATTTCAACTTTTTAAAAATTGCATATTGTAACATGTTTATTTTAAATTTTGAAACAAAAAGCCATGTCAAAAGGAAAAGTCAAAACACTTCATTCCACAAAATGTCAAAATAGGACTTTTCATCATTGTCAGAACTTCCCCCACACCAAATGTTGGTGAAATTGACACAATTTCAAAAAGTGTTTTGATTACAACTGGACTGCTTTTTTTATAGAAAACTGTCCTGTTTAAGTTTTTCCAGACAGTTCTAAAGAGGAGCAACATTTTGTCTAGACTGTTGGATCTGGCAAATAGGGTGATGCCCTGAAACCCAAGAGATGAGGGATCAAATAGAACATTACGGACTACGCAGTGTAATTGTTTCTCCAGATCTACAAAAAACTCCTAGGAACACATGTTAGAGGCTATGACCACCACTGTAAAATTTGAGACTTTCTGCTGACTGATTGGTCAATTTCTCCCTCCTGAGCAGAAGCTCTATGGAGACAACTAGAGAGCAAGATATCAGGTGGATGAGACAGGGATCTGCTCAGCCAGGCTTCCAAACATGGGTAAGTTGGAAACTGATGGTGAAAGTCAACAGCGACTCCAGAAGGCACTGGGTACATTCTCACAGTGCTATGCAAGGCTTCCCAGGACTGGGAGGTGTAGGAGGCACAGCAGCTCCTGGTAACACTTGTGTGGTGTTGCAGCACCATTTGGGTGTAGACACAAGATCTGGTCCAAGTATGGCAGGGACCTGTACTGGTGCTGGCAATGCCTAAATCTTCTAGGGCAGACAAAATGCTCATGTGCAGAGATGCTGCACTCATTCTAAACGAACTATAGATGTTAGTATTTTTCAGTGTATAAAATAGCCTGTATTTTGTAAATTAAATGCCATGAAAGTTGCATACAAATATTTAAACAAAAAAAAGACTTAAGACTTTGTGCACAGCACCTTGTAAAACAGAAACCTTTGCCTGCATAAGATCAAAGGCCCCTGTAGCTCAAAAAAACAAAGTAATCAGAATTTAGGCACATTTGAAAATGTAATACCTATTTTCAAAAGCAAGTCAGGCACTTAGGACATAGTGGCTTTCAGTGAGACTGTGACTCCCAGGCCACTTTGAGGATGGAACTTAGAAGCTTTGGAAAGTTTTACCCCAGGAGCATAAGAGGCTTCCATAAAGCAGTCAGTGAAGAGGTTACAGGACATGGTACTGGAATGGCCAGCTGCAATGGCATATCCATTGCAACAGCATTTTCAGTCTACATTAGCACTTGTGACAGACCCAGACCAGTTGGGTGTAGGTTTCAGAGTAGCAGCCGTGTTAGTCTGTATTCGCAAAAAGAAAAGGAGTGCTTGTGGCACCTTAGAGACTAACAAATTTATTTGCGCATAAGCTTTCATGAGCTACAGCTCTAAAAAAGGCAAATATACTGGCCACCGGATGAATAGTTTTCTGTTCCCTGAGTGACCAGAGCAGGGGCTGTCCTAGAGCAATCAGGAACCTGCTAGAACCAATTAAGGCAGGCAAGCTAATTAAGACACCTGGAGCCAATTAAGAACTTACTAGAATCAATTATGGCAGGCAGGCTAATCAGGACACTGGTTTAAAAAGGACCTCCCATCAGTTAGTGAGGGGCATGGAAGGAGTGAGAAGGCATGCTGCTGGAGGACTAAGGAGTACAAGCATTATCAGGTTTCAAAAGGAAGGTCCTGTGGTGAGGATAAAGAAGAAGGTGCTGGGGGAGGTCATGGGCAAGTAGCCTAGGGAGTTGTAGCTGTAGCTGTCATGCAGCTGTTACAGGAGATGTAGATAGGCTGAACCTGGTGTAGAGGGTGGGCCCAGGTTCCCCCCAACTCCTGATCGGACACAGGAGGAGTTGACCAGGTCTGTGAGACACACCAGAGGGGAAGGTCTAATTTGGAAAGGGATCTGGCCTGTCCCTGACCCATTAGGTGGGACACAGAGACTGCAGAGATTGTTCTCCCTTTCCCCCATGTTGGCCAGTGATGAGGTTAGCTGAGTGAACAGCAGGTTTGTGCCACTAACAAAAGGGGCCACACTGAGGGCTGCCGTGAACAATTGAGGTGAGAAAATCTTCCAGAAAGTGCAGGACCCACCAAGGCAGAGGAGGAACTTTGTCACACACACAATGGTACAGAGGGATCCCAAGGGAGGACACAAGATTGGCAACATCTTGCTCCATCAAGCTCAACTGCAATGATGCTGGTAACACTCATGCAGCGTTGCGGTGCCTTTCGGGTGTGGACACGAGACCCGGACCAAGTATGGCAGGGACCTACACTGGTGCTGGCCATGGCTAAATTTTCTAGGGCAGACAAAACCCTCATGAGAAATATTCTAAGGAGGAACAAGCAAAGATGCATAGAGTCTCCTACAGGTGCCAAGCAAAGTCAGTATCTATTCCCCAACGTGTCTGCAATGACACAGTCACTCCATCCACTAGGCTTTAATCTTGAGGAAACGGAAAAGGGGAACATGCTCCTGCTCTCCAGGCAAACCTTGGAGGCAAGAATGGCACAGCTGAAAATTAAATCCATAACTGACCAATTTTAAACTCTTTGCAAAGCCAGTAAAGATCAGCCTGATTACCACATAGACAAATGCAGTCTCTCATGCACAAGGGGTATTTTTGTAGCTGCCTCTAGTGAATTCCTAATCAAACCAAATGTTTAACTCGAATTAGATTTGCTTTAGCTAATTGTCTTCATGTGCATATCAGCTCTGCATTTTAATCAAACTGGCCATTCATCAATCATCCAGCTGTCACTAAGCCTCCATTTTAATTCCCCGTTTCTTTAATGTACTGTATAGAAGAAGGTGGTGAGTCAGAGTGAAGTTTCAGCTATTTTAAATTCTCCCTAATATATAACAGAAGTTGGTCCAATAAAAAATGTTACCTCACTCACCTTCCCATCCTAATATACGAGCCTTTTTAGAGGATTGATTAACTGTCCCATTGGGAAGTTATTATACCTCATCCCTATGTAATGGCAACAACAGCCTAGCACATTGAGAAAGAGGCAAATCCTGTGCCCTGCTCCAAGTCTCAGTACAGAGGAATGGCAGGGCAGGCAGAGGGTGAAAGTTTCCTCCCATGTTGTAGTGCCAGAGCTGAGGCTGTAGCAGTCTCGACACTGGTCCTCTCCCACTACTCCTCCCCTGGTCTGGCCGCAACTACACGATCTTTAGGCTAGGTGACAAACAGGATGTCACGAAGCATGGGGGAGACAAGGCCCTGCACTTCCTGTGATTCATCATGACTCTCAGCCATCCAGTAAAACCGAAGGTTTATTAGACGACAGGAACAGTCCAAAACAGAGCTTGCAGGTACAGACAACAGGACCCCCTCAGTCAGGTCCATATTGGGGGGCAGGGAGCTTGGACCCCAGCCCCAGGTCTCCCTCCATTTCCCCAGCCAGCTCCAAACTGAAACCCCCTCCCGCAGTCTCCTCCAGCCACACCCCCTGGCTCTTCCTCCAGCCTTTGTCCAGTTTCCCAGGCAGAAGGTGTCATCTGGCCCCAACCCTCTCCTGGGCTCAGGTTCCATGCTCAGGTATCATCCCTCAAGTGAAGTCACACCCTGATATCCCATCACCAGTGCAGACAGTACCAGTGAAACTCCCACGCAACATCCCCAGGTCAATCCTCCCCACTCCGTCACATCTCTCCCCCATTCAAGATTGAACTGAGCAAGGTCACTCTAACCAGTGACCTGGGGAAGTTCAGGCACTCCTTTCCGGGACAACACATTAGCTATCATGTTGGCACTCCCCTTCACATGGACCACGTCCATATCATAATCCTGCAGGAGCAGGCTCCACCTCAGAAGCTTGGCATTGGCTCCTTTCAGGCAGGTCAGTGTACACAGTGAAGTGTCACCCAAAGAGATATGGCTGGAGTTTCTTAAGGGTCCAAACCATAGCCAGGCATTCCTTCTTTATGGCTGTGTAATTCTGCTCCCAGGGTAACAACTTCTTGCTCAAGTACATGATGGGGTGTCTCTCCCCCTTTTCATCAATCTGCATTAATGTTGCACCCAGCCCCATGTCTGAGGCATCAGTGAACGCTGTAAAGAGCTTGTCAAAGTCTGGGTTTACCAGAACTGGGCCACTGACCAGAGCCTCCTTCAGCGCACAGAGAGCCCTCTGGCACTGCTTGGTCCAGACCACCTTGTCTGGCTTCCCCTTCTTGCACAGCTCAGTGATGGGGGAGGCTATGGAGCTAAAGTGTGACACAAATCTTCAATAGTACCCCGCCATCCCAATAAAGGACCTGCTTTTTGGTCTGGGCAGCGGGCCAGTCTCTGATCACCTCAACTTCGGCTGGTTCTGGCTTTAGGCGGCCGCTCCCCACCTGGTGGCCCAGGTAAGATACTTCAGCCATCCCCACCTTCCACTTCTCAGTTTTTATGGTCAGCCCAGCCTCCTGGAGTCAGTCCAGCACTTGTCTAACCTGGGACACATGGTCCTCCCAGGTCTGGCTAAAGACACAGATGTCATCAATGTACATCACGGCAAAACTCTCCATCCCCCTCAGTAGCTGATCCACCAGGCGCTGGAAGGTGGCCGTGCCCCCTTGAGGCCGAAAGGCAGGGTCAGGAACTCACAGAGCCCCAGAGGGGTGATAAAGGCAGATTTCAGCCTGGCATCTGCATCCAGTGGTATTTGCCAGTAGCCTTTTGTAAGATCCATGGTGGTAAGGCAGCGAGCTCCTCCCAGCTTGTCTAGGAGCTCGTCATGCCTGGGCATGGGGTAGGCGTCCGATACAGTGATGGCATTGATCTTCCGACAGAACCAGATCGACCCGTCCTTTTTGGGGACCAGCAGCACAGGTGAGGCCCAAGGGCTGGAAGATGGCCAGCATGTCACTGACCTCTCTTTCTAAGTCTTGAGCAGTTTTCCCAGTGACTCGGAAGGGGGAACATCTTATAGGCGGGTGCGACCCCGTCTCCACCCGGTGGACAGTCAGATTAGTGAGTCCAGGCTGGTTGGAAAACAGCTGTCGGTACACATGCAGCACCCTTCTGATCTCAGCTTGCTGGTCAGGGGTTAGCCAATCAGGGAGGGGAATTGTTTCCAGGGAGGAGCCAGCTCCTGTCTCAGGAAATAGATCTACTAACGGGTCATCTCCCTGCTCCTCCCAATGTCCACACACGGCTAATACCACATTCCCCCTATCATGATATGGCTTCATCATATTAACATGGTACACCCGGCGGCGGTGTGCCCAGTTAGACAGTTCCACCACATAATTTACCTCATTTAGTTGCTTGACAACCTTGAAAAGGCCTTCCCAGGCGGCCTGTAGTTTGTTTTTTCTCATGGGGATGAGAACCATCACCTGGTCTCTGGCAGTGTAGGCGTGGGCCTGCACTGTGCGGTCATACCAGAACTTCTGTTTCCTCAGGGCTCTGGCCAGATTCTCCTTGTCCAGGCCCATGAGCTCAGCAAGTCTTTCTTGGAAGGTCAGGACATACTCCACCACTGATTCTCCATCGGGAGTGGTCTTTCCCTCCCATTTGTCTCTCATCAGGTCCAGGGGCCCTCTTACCTCACCTGCTGTTCGCGTACAGGGAGGTGCCCCAGGAGTCTACTGGGTTTTTGCCTTTTGAACTGTTGTATGGAAAAAGGGTAAGTACTTGTCCCAATCCTGTGGATGCTGGTTCATAAAGGTTTTCAGCATCATCTTTAGAGTTCCATTGAACCTCTCCACCAGCCCATTGGACTGGGGGGTGATATGCTGAGGCCCAGGTGTGCCGGACCCCACATTTCTCCCACAAGCACCGGAGCAGGGCTGACATGAAGTTGGATCCTTGGTCTGTCAAGACTTCCTTGGGGAACCCCACTCGGCTGAAGATGATCAGCAGCACATCTGCCACAGCGTCTGCTTCAATGGAAGACAAGGCCACTGCCTCGGGGTAGCGAAATCTATCACCACCAGAATATATTTCTTCCCTGATCCGGTCATCTTGCTAAGAGGCCCCACTATGTCTACAGCCACCTTCTGGAAAGGCTCCTTTATAATGGGCAAAGGTCTCAAAGCTGCTTTTCCCTTGTCCTGGGCCTTCCCCACCCTCTGACGGGGTCACAGGATTGGCAATACTGCTGGACAGTGGTAAAGACCCCAGGCCAGTAAAAGTTCTGTAGCAGCCTCTGCCTGGTACACCGGATTCCCTGGTGTCCTGAGAGAGGGATGTCATGGGCCAGGCACAGGAGCTTGCGGTGATACTTCTGGGGGACCATCAGCTGCCTCTGGATCCCCCATGACTCCACTTCCCCTGGGGGAGCCCATTCTCGGTACAGGAATCCCTTCTACCACAGGAACCTCTCCTGGCAGCGTGGTCTGTGCCATGCTGAGGCCAGCCAGGTCCCTTAGCTTCTGCAAGGAGGGATCTTTCTGCAACTCGGCCTGGAACTCAGCAGCTGGGGAAGGGATGGGGACCTGCTCACTCTCACCGGCTGGGTCTGAAGCTACTGCCCCTCTGAGCCTTGTCCCTGGGCACTCCCTCCTCACTAGGGGAGGGTCTGGCACCTCTGGTGAGGTACCCTACCCAATATCAGGGCGCAGTGCCCCTTGACAGCTCTGGCTACAGGTCATGACTAGGGTGTTCTGGGGGTTGCTTGGCCAGTCCCTTAGGTCACCCCCCATCAACACGTCAGTGGTCAAATGATGATGCACCCGCACATCCTTGGGGCCCTCCTTGGCCCCCATTTCAGATGTACCCTTGCCACGGGCACCTTAAATGGGATCCTGTCCACACCCGTCAGGGTCAGGTAGGTGTTGGATACCACCCGATCTGGGGCCACCACCTCGGGCCAGGCCAGCGTCACCTCATCACCGTGTCCCAGTATCCACTGACCTTCCTCCCATCCACCTCTAGGGGAACAAGGCACTTGCTCTGTGGGGACAGCCCCACGCCCACCCTGTAAACTGAGAATCTTGAGTCCGGAGCATCCAGCCCCCCTGAGGAGCTAGTCTGGGAAACGCCTCCCTCCTGAGCAGTGGGTAAGCTGCTAGCCCCCCCGGCCTGGGACGCCTGCCCCTCTTCCAGCTGAGTCCTCACCAGTTAACCCTGTGCAGGTTCAGTCTGCTTAGTCTGTCCTTGAGCTTGGGGCACTGGGTCCATATGTGGCCTCTCTGGCCACAGTAATAGCAGTTCATGTTCCGTTGGTCCCCTCGATCCGGGCGGTTGGTCCTGAGGCCGGTTGTTCCCCTTGGGAGGGTGTGCTCCACATTCCCCCTTTGGGGAATCCCAGGGTGACTCTTTCTCTGCATCAAGGTGGGCCTATTCCTTTAAGCCTCCTCCTGTCCACCTCCTGACCAGCGGTCCACGAACTCATCAACTAGCTGCCCTGTGCACCGCAGGTCCTCTGGCTTTTTGTCCCCCCAACCACATCCTCAGGTCGGATGGGCAATGTTCATATAGTTGCTCCAGTACAATCAGTTTAGCCATGTCCTCCTTAGTCTGGGCCCCATCTGCCTACTTGTAGACATATCCCTGCATTCGGAGGATCAGTTCCAGATATGTGACCTCAGGGGTTTTACGCAGACTCTGGAACTTTTTCCGTTATGCCTTGGGCGTCATCCCAAACTCGTGTAGCAGGGCGTTTTTGAACAGTTCATAGTCCCCTGCCTCTGCCCCTTCCATTCGGCTGTACATCCACACGGCTTTAGGGTCCAGTAAGGGGGTGAGATACCGGAGCCTGTCAGCAGGGTCAACCCTGTGCAGCTCACAGGCCTTTTCAAAGGCAATCACGAATTCATCTATGTCCTCCCCTTCCTTATATTGGGACAGGATGCTCCATGCAGTCCTGGGTCCCCCATCACTCACCGCAGCAGGGGGCTCTCTGCTCCTCAACCTTGCCATCTCCAGCTCATGCTGACACTGCTTTTCCCATTCTTCCTGCTCCTCCTTCAATTCCTGCTGCCTCAGCTCCAGCTCTTTCAGTTTTATCTCCCTCTCCCATTCCAGCCGCCTCAGCTCCAGGGATGGGGAGCTCCACCAGGAGGATCCCCTGCTGGCCGCAGGGGTCAGGGTGCCCCTCAGTGTTTGCTGGGCTCCTCCCAGCCCCTCCACTAAGCATATGTAGGAGGGGCCTCGGGATGCCCTTGGCAGCAGTCTGACCCCTCCCAGCAGGGACAGGCCCCGGTGCTCGCCCTGCATCCACTGGGCTGCTTCCCTCAGAGACAGGGATCGGTTCATCTGAGCGATCTTCCTCCTCCAGCTGAGCAATCAGCTGTTCTTTGGTGAGCTTCCTAATGTGCAGCCCCCTCTGCTTGCACAGTTCGACCAGGTCCCTCTTAAGGCGATGGCTATTCATCTTCCCGCTGGCCCCAAGTTACTGTAGCTACTGTGGACTCGCAGGCCTGTGTGCTCTCAGCTCCCCATGGTTTCTAGGAGGATCCCCTAGTATGCCAACCCTTCTTCAAGTCACCACCTCTTTCCCAGGGTCAAGCCGCAGATGACTCCACCCCTAGAATCACTCACCGGGGGACCCCATTCCTGCAACAGTCCTTCTCTCTCCCTGGGTCAAGCCACAGATTCCTCTGCCCATGGAACTGCTCACTGCAGTCCCCAGAGGGACCCCGTTCCTGCAACAGTCCTTCTCGCTGGTCACCCACTCCCAGGAGTTAAGTGTAGCTCCTCTGCCCAGTGAAACCGCTCCTCTCTGAGCTTTCAGCACGCCTGGTCCTCATCAATCCCCCTTCATTTTACTGCTCCCCAGTCGCTTACTGCAAGAAGCGCCATCCATGGGGTGCAGTAGATCCCACCTCTACCACCAGTTTTCACGAAGCGTGGGGGAGACAAGGCCCTGCACCGCCCACTTCCTGCGATTTATCATGACTCTCAGCCATCCAGTAAAGCAGAAGGTTTATTAGACAACAGGAACACAGTCCAAAACAGAGCTTGCAGGTACAGACAACAGGATCCCCGCAGTCAGGTCCATATTGGGGGACAGGGAGCTTGGACCCCAGCCCCAGGTCTCCCTCCATTTCCCCAGCCAGCTCCAAACTGAAACCCCCTCCAGCAGTCTCCTCCAGCCACACACCCCAGCTCCTCCTCCAGCCTTTGTCCAGTTTCCCGGTGTCAAAGTTCCTTCCCCACTCTGAACTCTACAGTACAGATATGGGGACCTGCATGAAAGACCCCTAAGCTTATTGTTACCAGTTTAGGTTAAACGCTGCCACCACCAAAGTGTTATACAAAGAACAGGGGAAGTGCCCACTTGGAAACGTCTCCCCCCCAAGAATATCCCCCCAAGCACTACACCCCCTTTCCTGGGGAAGGCTTGATAAAAACCCTCACCAATTTGTATAGGGGAACACAGACCCAAACCCTTGGATCTTAAGAACAATGAAAAAGCAATCAGGTTCTTAAAAGAGAATTTTAATTAAAGAAAAAGTAAAAGAATCACCTCTGTAAAATCAGGATGGTAAATATGTTACAGGGTAATCAGATTCAAAACAAGAGAATCCCTCGAGGCAAAACCTTAAGTTACAAAAGGACACAAAAACAGGAATATACATTCCATTCAGCACAACTTATTTTATCAGCCATTTAAACAAAACAGAATCTAACGCATATCTAACTAGATTGCTTACTAACTCTTTACAGGAGTTCTGACCTGCATTCCTGCTCTGATCCCGGCAAAAGCATCACACAGACAGAGAGAACCCTTTGTCCCCCCCCCCTCCCCCGCTCCAGCTTTGAAAGTATCTTGTCTCCTCATTGGTCATTTTGGTCTGGTGCCAGCGAGGTTATCTTAGCTTCTTAACCCTTTACAGGTGAAAGGGTTTTTCCTCTGGCCAGGAGGGATTTAAAGATGTTTACCCTTCCCTTTATATTTATGACACCCGGGCAGAAGGTATCATCTGGCCCCAACCCCCTCCTGGGCTCAGGTTCCATGCTCAGGTATCATCCCTCAAGTGAAGTCACACCCTGATATCCCATCACCAATGCAGACAGTACCAGTAAAACTCCCACGCAACATCCCCAGGTCAATCCTGCCACTCCCTACTCCATCACACAGGATATGTGCATTCCCTTCATAATGTCTTGCCATCCAGCCTCTGTGCTGCAGAACTACAACTGTAAGATTTCAGTTCTATGGGATTCTCAGGAGTCCAAAGTTTCTTCTCGGTCCTGTGGACAATCTGAAAAATCCTGGCAGTTTTAGTGTTCCACAGTAATCCCCTTCTTCCCTCTTTAAGCATCCTCTTCCCCAGCCCCCTCCCCCACACGTATATATACCAGTACAGAAACGGTGTTGCTTCCCAGCCTAATTGCCTTAATTGGCAAGGGAGCACACCAAGACAATGAGATACCGGAGGGACTCTGTTGAGAATTGTGATTTCTTTCGCATAATCTGTGCTCCAGAGTGCTCATTAGGCTGTGAATTACTATCATGCAATGCATTCCATTTATAGCGCACAACATCTCAGCACGTAAACTGACACTGATTTGCTATGTCATCTCGGACAAGGCAAGGTTATGTGCCTTATCTGGGAGGTACCATCATCAGTTAGGAAGTGAATTAGCAATTAGGAAACCAGTGTATTTATTCTCCTACTGACATTTACTTGATGTGTGACTTTGGGTAAATAACCTTTCTACAGGTCAGGTACCCCATGGATCAAATGGGCAATATAATAATTATTTACTAACCTGGGTGCTCAGGAACTTCGCTCAAGGGAGGTGAGGTCTAGTGGCCCTTGTTAAGGATAGCAACATTCAGGAAGCATCAAACCAAACAGTTCAGGATTATGGAATTTACAAGACCCGTTAGCAATGTTACGTCAGACAGAGGAACTTGCAAACACTGACTAGAGCCTGAAATGTTCTGTTGCACCCTTTAAAAAAACCTGGGAAATTAAATGCAAAAATCTATATAAATGCAATGTTAAAGTTGCAAACCAGCACTCAAAAGTCAGAAAACACAAAAATTATAGTTGGAGAGGCAACCTTAACTGTGACCTCTTTGTGCATATGCATTATGAAACTATACTGTTTCTCAAATAATGCAGTCTAATAACAATTTTCCTGCAACCTTCAATACACATACAAAGCATCTTGAATTAGTGCTTGGGGGGGAGGGGTATTTATATTTAAAATAATAAAGACTCCAATCAAAGGCTTTAGATGCCCTAAGAGCCTTAATTATACAATAAATACCATCACATTAACTCTGATCAACATTAAAATCATCAGTGCCAAAAACTCAGCCAGCCAGCCACTCACCGCCTTCCTCAACGAGGAAACATACCCTCAGCCCTCTCAAATAGATGCCTTTTTGCATGCCTGGAAAGACAACAAATTCAGGTTATTTTGGACCACAAGGAGATGAAGTTCCAGAGTTCATACACACAATGCCCAGCCAGTCACCTCCTCTTTCATTCACCAACAAAAAACTTCATTTGGCGTTAGTTAAGGTTGCTCTCATCAATAAACTAAACCATAAAAAATGAGGAAATGCAAAGTTAAGGATTAAAAGGCTGCAGTGACAAATGCGCTCAGGTTAGGAAATGCCATAATGAACGTTGCCTCAGCAGCCTGAATTCAGCCCTCTTGTGTGTGTGCATTATGACACAGCCTTTAATCACCTGTAAAAGTGACTGTGCAAAGTTTGGTGGGAGTGTCATGCCCATCATCCCATAGGAATTTGGTGGCAGAGGCAAGGATAGAATCCATGCTTTCAAAGTGGCATGCAACTTCCCTAACCACAAGGCCATCCTTTTTCTTCCAGCAGTCCCCTGCCTCATTCACTACAAATCTTCCAATTTCTGCAGCACATGAGGCAGGGATCCTACAGACAACAGCCTCCTTTACTGTACTTCCCTGATTCATCTCCAGTGCACTGAATGAACCTGGGGTCCTGTGTTACACATACTATGGGTTCATGTAATTAAAGACTGTATCATAATGCACATGTGAAAAGGGGACAAAATTAAGGTGCCATAGACAACTTTCAGTATGGAATTTCTGAACTTGAGAGTGCTTGATTTTGCAACCTTTAAATCTTCATTAATTCTTAACTTTATATTTCCTAATTCTTTATGGTTTAGTTTATTGTGAGAGTAACCTTAACTAACATTAAATGAAGTTTCTGATTCGTTAATTTCCTTAGTTTTTTAAAAGGAAGAAAATGGTTTATATATGTGCTATTTAAATAACAAAGCACTTACACATTTGTTGTCTTCAGTGTATACACTTCATTGCCATAAGCTATCTTTGTGAAGCTCCATATTTCATCACTCAATGATATGTTGTCCAATATATTGAAAGTCATGAAATTAAATTGTAGTAAAAACAAACCAAGTTTTAATGCAACTTCAATTTTACTGCAACATCTAAATGACAGTTTTTAAAATTCTGTAACAGGAAACTGGGCTGGGACTCAAAGCTAGAATCTTCCACTTTTTAAAGGAATCTACATGAAAAGAAGCTGGAGTTTTGCATCTTCTTTTCATATCCCCCTTTTGAGGAAAATAAGAAACAAACAATTACCGAAGAAACCATGGAACATACCACAGTACAAGCCCAAAGGAGCACAGCTGGAGTTGATCCAAACCCAGTCTGCTCTGCCCCAGGTCCTCCTGGGGCCCTGCTTTGTACTAATGTGATGGTCGTCTGAGGGAGACCAGTTATCAAAGGCAGCCATTGCTATGACAACCAGGGCCCTAGTGGCTCTCCCCAAGTATGCAGATGAGAGTGCTGAGTGGCTGATTATCTCTGGTGTCACAATGTTACTGTGCAGGTAGCTGCAAGGGACACTGTGTGAACAAAATAAAAATCAGGTTTTTCCAGTGTTCTGGTTTTCCCAAATTTTCCAAAACAGACCTCAACATACAAACCCAAAGTACACATTGGAGATCATGCCACATAGGTATTAATCAATGGTTGAAATTTGGTTCAAATTCCCCATGACCTGGTTACTTAAAAGGGTTCCAAAAAAGGTGAGACATTGACGTACAGACCCGATAACACAGAACATGTTGATGCAACCTTAACTATGGTCTTGCTGTTGAGAGACCATAATAATGAGGGAGTTCCAGCTTAATCACCCCTTCTAGCCCCAGCTGTGTTAGCATGGCCTGGAGAGAGAAAGGAGATCTCTTAGGTAGGCTGGTGCCGGACCATTTAGGAAGACACCACCCGAAGGCCACCTTACTATCCCTATCGGCCCCATATATCTCTTGCAAAAGAGGTGTGACAGGATGGTAACCCACAGCATCCTATACTCAAGAACTCTGCAGGAGGAAGAGCAGTTGCCCACAACTGCCTGCTGAGATCCAAAGAAAGCCACCAAAGAGCAGCTCTGCCAGGCTGTGAATAATTCTGTGCATATAGCAAAGAACGGGTGAAAACAACTGACTGGACAGTAGACAGTAAACCATGAAGTGACATATCTCAAATGCAGTGTAGTAAAACAGGGTAACAGTGAACAACATATGCGTAGGCTAACCATTAAATAGCATGAAGTCTTTCAAGGACTACATCACTAACAGCTGTGCTTCATCAAACCATACGAGTTCTAATCCTTATTTAGGCCTTCATAGATTCACAGAGTTTAAAGCCAAAAGAGGGCCCATTAGATCACCTAGTCTGACCTCCTGTGTATTGCAGCCTCTTAAATTTTGCCCAGTTAGTCCTTATTGAGTCCAATAGCTTGTGTTTGGCTAAAGCACATTTTCCAGAAAGGCACTCAGTCTTGATGTGAAGAGATGGAGAATCCACCACTTCCCCTGGTAGTTCGTTTCCAGTGGTTAATCACCATCCCTGTTACAAAAAAAGTACCTTATTTTTTATTTTAATTTGTCTGTCTTGAACTTCCAGACACGTTATGTCTTTCTCCACTACATCAAAGAGCCCTTTAATACCCAGTCACGCTTAGTTCCTATTAGGATTTCCGTTCTCCTTATTTCACAGAAGGTAGGCACATCCTCACCCCTCAGGCCAGTTTAATCCAGTTTTCATGTAAATGAGGCATGTCAGAAACTTCTCTTTAATTGCCCACTTTCCTATTTAGCCTAAGCTATTCAATATCCCTAGTTTCATACAAAATTCCTATTAATTTCAAAGGGAATGTTGCTTTTTAAAGGACAAGTGGATAAGTCACACTGTATTGACATACCACTATTTATTTCTTACAATGTCACTGTACAACTGGGAAATCCCCATGGGGACCTGATCCATCTCTCACTGGCCCCAGTGTAAATTAAGAGTAACTCCATTGGAGTAAATCCAGTTACACAGTGTAAATGAGTGGAGAATCAGGCCCAGGCACTTTTAGGTTAGATTATCAGAAAAAAAATCCCTTTTGACTATCATGCACTGGCTGAAGGTGGAAATATATTTAACTTTCAAATTATTACCGTGCAGGTTTCTATTCTAGATTCAACAAGTTCTCCTGGGATATTAAAGAAACAGGTTCAAAGAAAGTATCACCAGTATTCAGTGAATTAATTGTTGATTTTTATTAAAAGTTTTGAAGAGGTCACGTGGGTAAGAAATTTGGGGGCAGAACAAAGACAGAGTCAAAAAAAGAATATTAGAAAAATTCATACTCAATGGATCTCGGAAGGATGAGAAACATTTTATGAACCAGTATAATAATGAATAATATGTTTATTGTTCAGAGATATGTATCCAAAGTGGGGGAGGGGGTCGGGTTTAGATGTACAGTTAACAATTTTTTTTTTAAAACTACATCTAATTTGCTGAAGTCCCAACGCTGTCATCCCTACTCCTAGTGAATGGTACCTTACCCTGTTAGCGGGCTTGCTGATTTCAGTAGGACTACTCCCAAAGTAAAACTACTATTTGACGTGAATAATGGGGGCAGAATCAGATCCTAAAAATATACTGTACCTTTACGACAATAGGCTTAGTGGAAGCATACAACAATGACACAAATATATGAAAAGATGCGGCATATGAGTAGCTAAGGTTGGAGAAAACCCTGTTGCATTGCATTATTTATGAAGTAGTGTGTGATTGCACAATTAGAAGCCAATCCTACCTCTCTACACAGTGCCGTTTTGCTGCGTAGGAAGAGGACAGGGTGGGAGAGGTCTGTCCAGGAAATGTGCACCCTCTGCATGCAGCAGAGTTCAACTTCAGCTCTTCCCTGCATGCTCTGTAATCTCAGCTAAGACCCAGCTGACCATTCCACAACCCACCTTGGCTGCTGATTACAGTGTTAATTAAGAACCTGATCCAATGCCCATTGCAGTAGAAGAGTCTTTTCCATCAGGTTTAATAAGTGCTAAAATCAGGCCCGGAATGCTCTGAATGTTGCAAGTTTTGTCATATTATTTTCCTTTTTTCTTGTTACACTACAAATCCTTTATTTTTTGTGCTGCCATCACTGACTCCTGAAAATAATTGGTCCCTTTCTTTCATTTTTGTAACAGCCTTTTATATATCTGTAAACAGGGCCATCTCCCCTCCCTTTCCTTTTCAGCAGGCTGAACACATCCAGCTCCTCTAACCTTTCCCCATTGGTCTTATTTGCCAAACTTCTGTCATTTTACAGCTCCCTTCTGAACTGTCTCCAGTTCTCTCTCTTTCCTAACAAGTGGTGCCCAAAACAGAACTCCAGCTGAGGTCTGACCTGTGCGTTCATTTCATCCTCCTGTTGATACCTCCTAAAGCCCCATCTGTCTGTTTTGCAGCATTGTCAGTTCATGTTCCATTTATTTCCCACTCTGACCCCCACATCCTGCATTGTCATATGACGCTCAGGACAGCTTTCCCCTATGCTGTGGGCCTGATCCCACGGGTACGCTGACTTGTGGTTCCTCGCTGCGCTCAGGATCAGGCTGTGTATCAATGCACGTAACCACTTCCTATGGAGCCTGTTTACAGAACAAAGAATAATCAAATGTAGTGAGATGGGTAGGAAAGGAAATTTCCTGCCTCCTAATTCCTTTTCTAGAGGGCTCCAGCTTCAAAGCAGCCACCGCCAGCTGTAGCTGCTTACCAGGAGGTAAGTCAAGGCCTTCTACCCACAACCACTGACCCAGAGAGACCTGGCACCAGGCCCACCAATGCCCCTTCCTCTTCTCCCCTTGGCAACAAGAAGAAAGCCAAGGAAAGTGTGGGCCCCTTACTGAATGAGGGAGGCAACCTAGTGACAGAGGATGTGGAAAAAGCTAATGTACTCAATGCTTTTTTTGCCTCTGTTTTCACTAACAAGGTCAGCTCCCAGACTGCTGCGCTGGGCATCACAGAATGGGGAAGAGATGGCCAGCCCTCTGTGGAGATAGAGGTGGTTAGGGACTATTTAGAAAAGCTGGACGTGCACAAGTCCATGGGGCCGGACGAGTTACATCCGAGAGTGCTGAAGGAATTGGCGGCTGTGATTGCAGAGCCCTTGGCCATTATCTTTGAAAACTCGTGGCGAACGGGGGAAGTCCCGGATGACTGGAAAAAGGCTAATGTAGTGCCAATCTTTAAAAAAGGGAAGAAGGAGGATCCTGGGAACTACAGGCCAGTCAGCCTCACCTCAGTCCCTGGAAAAATCATGGAGCAGGTCCTCAAAGAATCAATCCTGAAGCACTTACATGAGAGGAAAGTGATCAGGAACAGTCAGCATGGATTCACCAAGGGAAGGTCATGCCTGACTAATCTAATCGCCTTTTATGATGAGATTACTGGTTCTGTGGATGAAGGGAAAGCAGTGGATGTATTGTTTCTTGACTTTAGCAAAGCTTTTGACACGGTCTCCCACAGTATTCTTGTCAGCAAGTTAAGGAAGTATGGGCTGGATGAATGCACTATAAGGTGGGTAGAAAGCTGGCTAGATTGTCGGGCTCAACGGGTAGTGATAAATGGCTCCATGTCTAGTTGGCAGCCGGTGTCAAGTGGAGTGCCCCAGGGGTCGGTCCTGGGGCCGGTTTTGTTCAATATCTTCATAAATGATCTGGAGGATGGTGTGGATTGCACTCTCAGCAAATTTGCAGATGATACTAAACTGGGAGGAGTGGTAGATACGCTGGAGGGGAGGGATAGGATACAGAAGGACCTAGACAAATTGGAGGATTGGGCCAAAAGAAATCTGATGAGGTTCAATAAGGATAAGTGCAGGGTCCTGCACTTAGGATGGAAGAATCCAATGCACCGCTACAGACTAGGGACTGAATGGCTAGGCAGCAGTTCTGCGGAAAAGGACCTAGGGGTGACAGTGGACGAGAAGCTGGATATGAGTCAACAGTGTGCCCTTGTTGCCAAGAAGGCCAATGGCATTTTGGGATGTATAAGTAGGGGCATAGCGAGCAGATCGAGGGATGTGATCGTTCCCCTCTATTCGACACTGGTGAGGCCTCATCTGGAGTACTGTGTCCAGTTTTGGGCCCCACACTACAAGAAGGATGTGGATAAATTGGAGAGAGTCCAGCGAAGGGCAACAAAAATGATTAGGGGTCTAGAGCACATGACTTATGAAGAGAGGCTGAGGGAGCTGGGATTGTTTAGTCTGCAGAAGAGAAGAATGAGGGGGGATTTGATAGCTGCTTTCAACTACCTGAAAGGGGGTTCCAAAGAGGATGGCTCTAGACTGTTCTCAATGGTAGCAGATGACAGAACGAGGAGTAATGGTCTCAAGTTGCAATGGGGGAGGTTTAGATTGGATATTAGGAAAAACTTTTTCACTAAGAGGGTGGTGAAACACTGGAATGCGTTACCTAGGGAGGTGGTAGAATCTCCTTCCTTAGAGGTTTTTAAGGTCAGGCTTGACAAAGCCCTGGCTGGGATGATTTAACTGGGAATTGGTCCTGCTTCGAGCAGGGGGTTGGACTAGATGACCTTCTGGGGTCCCTTCCAACCCTGATATTCTATGATTCTATGATTCCACAAGGAGAACCACAACATGAACAAGAGGGAGCTTGCAGGGACAAATGACATAAATCCTCCAACCCTCACCGCTCCTTGCCCAAAGCTATCAGCACCAAATACAACCCAGGGCACAGCGTACCCCCACCACTGGATCCAGAGGGACCCACCCCCAGGTTACTGGGCCCTGTAGCCTTCCCCGCCATGCTCCACATGGGAAGAAGCAGCAGCTGCAAGGAGCAGCTTTCCCAGCCTCCTGACACCATTCGCTCATCACCGAAACCAGGACTCTGGGAACGAAATCCTGGCCCCTTTGAAGGCAGTGGCAAAACTTCCATTCACTTCACCCTGAATATTTTCTAAATGGCTGTGTTACCACTGATTTCTGGCCCCTTTCCTCCTATCCCAGCAACCCCTCAGCTGCCAGTCCCACTTTCCCTGCCTATGGTGGCTTCACGCTCCCCTTTCCACCTCCCTCCTTTGTAAGTTCTCTCTTTTTATCCACTGCCCTTCCTCAGCCCCCATTTCAACCCCAACCCTTGGAGAAACGAAAGCTGCATTTTCATCCTTTAACTCTGACGAATACACAAACACGTTTATTTGGATGGATCTAACCAACCACGTACTCAGCACCCTGAGCACTTTGCTTGGATCTCATATTTCTTTCCTCAGATCCATCGCTGTTTTTTTGCCTTTTTAGATTGCAAGCTTCTCAGGGCAGAATTCTGCATGTTTATACGGTGAGTAGCATCCTGTGGCACTACTGAAATAAAATAAAATAATAAATAATTATTAAACAAATAAATTAATAAAATAATAAATAATTATAAAACAAAATTATTTAGTGCATTGTGATAAAGACTCAGGGTCTGATCCAAAGCCCATCGGACTGAATGAAAACATGCCTTTTGAATCAGGTCACCGTTTGATCAGCCCCTCAAAGAGGCAGTGTTTCACATGTCAGTTCAGCCCCCTCTTATTTATCTTAGGGTTTTATAATACTGCCACCCATTACCATAGTATCTGGGTGCCTGCAAGGTAAAATCAATAGAAACAGCCCAGTCCCTAGTAGTCTTCAAGGAGTCTCTAGTTCAGGGGTGGGCAAACTTTTTGGCCTGAGGACCACAGCTGGGAATAGAAATTGTATGGCGGGCCATGAATGCTCACAAAATTGGGATTGGAGTGCAGGAGGGGGTGAGGGCTCTGGTTGGGGTTGCGGGCTCCAGGGTGGGGCAAGAAATGAGGAGTTCAGGGTGTAGGAGGGGGCTCTGGGGTAGGGCTGGGGATGAGGAGTTTGGGGTGTAGGAGGGTGCTCTGGGCTGGGACTGAGGAGTTTGGAGGGCAGGAGGGGGATCAGGGCTAGGACAGGGGGTTGGGGCATGGGGAGAGGCTCAGGGGTGCAGGATTTGGGTAGCACTTGCCCCTCAAGGGGTTCCCAGAAGCAGCAGCCATGTCCCCACTCTGGCTCCTACGTGGAGGCATGGCCAGACAGCTCTGCACGCTGCCCCATCTGCAGGCGCCGTCCCTGCAGCTCCCATTGGTCAAAGTTCTCGGCCAATGGGAGCTGCGGGGGCAGCATGCAGAGCGGAGCCCCATGGCTGCCCCTACACATAGGAGCCGGAATGGGGCCATGCCGGTGCTTCTGGAGGCAGCGTGGAGCAACCCCAGACCCTGCTCCCTGGCTGGAGTGGGGCAAGCCCCAGACCCTGTTCCCCAGCAGGAGCTTGAGGGTCAACTTAAAAGGGCTGGCGGGCCACATTCGGCCCATGGGCCGTAGTTTGTCCACCCCTGCTCTAGTTTCTCTCCCCCTTTTCAGAGCAACAACTGCTTGAGGTAAGATAGTTTTGTTTGTTTCCGATTTTTTAGGGCAGGGCAGTTGAGTAGGTGGGGTGTGGAAGGAAGAAAGGAAGAAAACTTGCTAAGGAAGAAAAACTCTTCCAGCGTACAGAGAGAAAATGTGCGGATTTGACCTTTATGCAACTAGTTGATGCCGTCTCCGAGAAAACAAGGACATGTCTGTAGTGTCTGACCGCTTACAGATGGGTACATTATATGACAAACCAGGGGGAGAAAACACTATCTTCTGAAAAAAAACCTACACTTCCATTGTTGGGAGTCATTGGAGAGGAAACAATAGCACATATAACATCCGCTATTTAATAAGCCCTCATGTAGATTGCCCAGCTGGTGAGAGGAATGGGGAAAGTAACCACATGTGACAGATACTACTTCTATGTGGTTGATTCACTGCTGCAACGTGATCTGGTGCTACAGTGATGGATGTATTAAAAGAACCAGTGCAGGCGAGAAACAAACCCATCTGGGGAGGGGGGGAAAGTCTCCAGAGCAGTGCTTATATCAAAGCTAAAGTAATGATCATCTGTTATCTTCAACAGGCAGTTTTAGAAAGAGAACAGAGGGCATATGTACACGTCTGCATTTTTGCTCAAGAGCTGGTAAGTCTGCCTCTAGGAACACCAACTGCTGCACAGATGATCTGAAGGGTGTGTGGATGCCACACCACCAGCAGTGCTAAAATGTATGAGCACATTAGCTGCATGAGAAGATGATCTACAGCAGTAGGTGAAAGGTGCCAAAGTTGACCACAGTTATCTCTTTTGGCTGAATATGCACTCAGGCCTGAGAGAGTGATTTTGAGGATTGCTACCAAGTACTTCTCACGCGAGTGTTCAGAGGAGATGTCTGACTCTCAGAATGTTTTCTCCTCTTTCTCTGCTCAGGTCACAGAGGTAGGCTCAGTTCTGCCAGCAGTCACAAGCAACAGTTATTTCAAGTTGGGCCTCTCTGCCACGATCATAGGTTTGCCAGGCGTCCAGTATTCGACCAGAATGCCGGGTCAAAAAAGGACCCTGGTGTCTCCGGTCAGCATGACTGACTGGGCCATTGAAAAGCCCAGTCAGCAGTGCAGCAGGGCTAAGGCAGGCACCCCTGCCTGCCCTGGCTCTGCACACCACCACAGAAGAGGCCAACATGTCCCTGCGGCCCCTAGGCGCAGGGGCAATCAGGGAAGTTCTGCACACTGCCCCCGCCCCCAGTGCCAGCTCCACAGCTCCTATTAGCCGGGAAGTGCACCCTGACCCATACCCCAACCCCCTGTCCCAGATCAGAACCCCCTCCCACACCCTAACTCCCTCCCAGACCTCACATCTGCTCTCACACCCAAACTCCCTCCCGGAGCCCATATCCTACACCCGCTCCTGCACTCCAATCCTTGCCCCAGCCCTGAGCCCGCTCCCACACTCCAAACCCCTCAGCCCCATCCCAGAGCCCCCTCCTTAACCCCAAACCCCTCAGCCCCAACCCCACCCCAGAGCCCGCACCCCCAGCCAGAACCCTCACCCCCTCCTGCACCCCACCCCCCTGCACCAGCCCAGTGAAAGTGAGTGAGGGTGGGGGAGAGTGAGTCATGGAGGGAGGGGAGCTGGAGTGAGTGGGGTTGGGGCCTCAGAGAAGGGGCAAGGCCTTGGGGAAGGGGCACGGCAGAGAGCAGGGCAAGCATGTTCAGTTTTGTGCAATTAGAAAGTTGCAATCCTACACAATCACCATCATAAATAATACCTATATTACCTGTTCCAGGTATCCCCTGAGGGGGCACTTCTGCTTCTACTCCATCCATGGACAGTGTTACATAGACCCCTCCCCCCCCACAAAAAATGGCTCCAATAATCCAGTTACCGCATGTCTGCACAGATCTAAGTAAACAGGTGAGCCATCCTGCCAGGTACAGGGGTGATCACACCAGTGACCTCACAGGGCCCAGGGTCACTGAATCATCCTGCCGGGTACAGGGGTGATCACACCAATGACTTCACAGGGCCCAGGGTAACTGAATCATCCTGCTGGGTACAGGGGTGATCACACCAGCAAACCCACAAAGGCCAGCATTCCTTGGGAACATGTTTCTGTGGCTGGGCAGTTCCCCATACCAGGCTGGATGCTCAGCTCTTTCCATAGCATGCACATAAGGATTATAACTGAAGTTTAGCAGACCTTTGGACCCAAACAAAACCTATTTTTGCCTGTACTCTCTGGTTCCCCACAACCTGTTCAGTGCAGAGACCACAGAGATTTTCATTCTAGAAGCTCTTTTTCTTTTTACCCACATAAACTTGACTATCTGTTAAAAAATCAGATCCTCCCGTGCACCAGAGCTCGCCCTGACACAGCGGGGGGTCCGTTTGCATTGCAAGTGAACGTGCAACTGTAGCACAGGTAGGCATAGGTAGTGTACACCTGGTGGCACAGGCTTTACCCCAAACTATAGACCCAGGCTCCCCAGCAGGCTTGTACTTCACATCTTCGCTTGCAGAACAGACTTACTCTGAAAGGGAGGCAAAGGTGGCTTTAAGCCACATTCGTTGTCCTCAACCCACCAGAACTGACTGGGGCTGACTCTGCCCCCAGCAAAACTTGGACCCACAGATGTAATGGCCCCTAAGGAACCATTCCATGGACAAAGACGGCTAGAGTGAAGTTATATTCCCTTCCCCCAGCCCATCCCACGACACACCACCTATGTGGACATTTCCTCCCCCCATTATGGCTTTAAGGCTGCTGTGGGTCACTAACACAGAGCAGCCTGATTTGGGCCCACGACCTGGCCCAATTACTCCTGCCATAGTTAGTATATAACAGTCTTCTCACTCTGATCTGCATACCGCATATGAGTGCATTCATACATCACACTTGGATACTCTACAACATACAAAGTAAATTAAAACAATAAATAAGAGACGATAAAGGGCTAATTTCACCACTTTTATTAAAGTGCCTAATGTTACTCTTGAGTCCCCTTTATGAAGTCTTTCTTACCCTTCAGCTGTACAGTCTTCCCGGCAAAGTCACAAGAGAGGTGACTTTTGCAGATTGCACTACTAATGAGAAAATTGTTTGTTTTTATTGTAAGATGATTTATATAAATATTCCCCGCATGATAAGACTCTTGAAAAAACAAGTCTCGTTTTCAAAAGTGTCCTGGGACACGGCAGGAAACAACAAACAAATTCATTCATAAAAACTTGACATTTAGAAAACATTTGAAGAACAGGGCTTCACGCTTAACAATCCCAGCACTGGTTGGCATTAATTTTATTTCAGAGGGAATTTATTATTGATATTATTCTATTGCTGTGCCCACGATGAGCTAGGCATTTTCCATGCATTCAAGGCTATGAGCCACTCACAATTTAAAGACAGCTAAAAGGAGGGCAACCACAAATAGGGAATTTTCATACTGCTCAGCTAGCTTCATTACAGGCAACCCAACTGAGAAACAAGGCCCTGCAGATGGGCTCGGGGGATGGGGGGCAAGATTGGACCATGTTTTGGAGACTCTACAGAAGAAAGTACAGAGGGGACTTTCCAAAAAGCTGACAAACAGACGGACAAGACCCAGGAATGTTAGTAGAGCGGAGGGGACAGAATAATGTGAATCTTGGCAGGGAGGATAACCAGGAAGGGGCAGAGATATGTAAAGCTTTAATTTGATGTGCTGGCAGATAGGGAGTGAGGGTTTCAAAGACAAGAGTGATGTGATCAAATCAAGAGGTACGGAAGATGACTTTATGGGCTGAATAGAACCCATTACAGCATATACTGAAGGCAGGCAATATTATCTGATTTAAAAGTTACCAGCTATATAGACAAAATGGGAACAATACTAGACACAAGTTTTTTTCCTGGATTTGGATGAGCATGTACACAGCAGGTTGGCTAAATCTGCTGATGACACAAGGTGCTTTACTTTCTGACCGCTGTTGAGGATTTTGAGACACTCAATAGATCTAAGCACACTGGGGTATTTAGCCAAGTGAGTGCAGATTAAATTTAATTAGCAAAAAAATGCAAGGCAATGGCCAAAAATAGTCCGAACTTTTATATAAGCAGATGGGCTGTGAATGAACTTTGAGGATTCACGGAGGGAAAGACCTTTGGGTCAATGTGGATAACTCAATGGAGCTGTCTGCCCAGTAGCAGATAAAACAGATATTTGTGTGTTAGAAGAACATGGAAATGAAATTTTCTGGAACAACTGTGTGAGCCCAGCTGAAGTGATGTGAACAGCCAACAGCAGTCTTGGACTGGCACTTTGAGCCCCAAATTCCTCCCTACATCAGTGCAGAGCCCGGCACAGGGATGGGGAGGAGAGGGGCTACTAGGGACCAGTATGGACCCTGGTAATATTTAGGGCAGCCCTCAGTGCTGCTCTAATTTGGGAGCCAGCTGCCCAAGGCCTCTGCCTGCCCCTATGTCCCCCAGGAATAGCCCGTGCTAGCAGCTTTCATGACCCAAGACTATTCAATTGTCACATACTTGCCCATAAAAGTCAAGGGTACATTTAGCAAATGGAGCAGGATTTAATGTGATCTCAATTACAGGCAGCATTTTCCAAAGCACTCAGCTTTGGCCCACCTCTGTTCCTGTTGAAGTCAAAGGTACAATTCCCATTGCCTCCAGGAAATGCAGAGTTAGGCCAAGCTGAGCGCTTCTGAAAAATCCTGCCTTACATAGTAGGTAAGCCTTGAACACTTAGGCAAGTGAAACCTCTTTTCTGATGGGTGAGTAGTGTTGAGTCAATATTAACGGCACAGAATTTCTTATTTAAACAAACTATAAAAGCTAAAAGAAATCTCTAAGCTTTCATAACGGAATACTGAATTCATGAACACTAATGAGCACAATAAAAAACCTAGGGCCTGCCTGATCCAAGGCCCATTAAAGTCAATGAGGGTCTTTGATTAGTCCCTGAGAGAGACTACCTCTATGCAGATCGTAAAATGAAGGAGTGATATAACTGTTTCATTGGTGTCCAAAAGCTATTTTGCACTGAGCACTACCGCTTTGTTGAAATTATCAAAATACAACACCAACATCAAATTCAAGATTTCTCAGAGCTGTGTACTTTCAACACTACTTTATAGTGCAGAATGCTGGAGAATGAGGAAGTATGACATGTCCAAACTGTCTTCATTTCAAACAACCTGTCTCAGAAAAATCCTCCATATCTTTTGGCCCAGAACAATCTCAAACCGAGATCTACTGACACAGCCAAGAGTGCAGCACAGTGCAGCACCCTCATTGCCAGGAGGCGTTGGAGATGGATCGGTCATGTGCTTTGGATGGAAACTCATTCCATCACCAGAGCAGCAATAAGATGGACACCTGAAGGCAAGTGAAAATAAGGCTGCCCAAAAACAACATGGCGAAGAGCTGTGGAAGCCGAGCTGAAAAACCTGGGGCACAGCTGGGGAACCATTGAAAGGCTTGCCAGAAACAGACAGGAGTCGAGGAGCTTCATCGCTACCCTAAATGCCAGAGGCATAATAGAAACATCATGATGACGATGACTACCACTTTGTGAACATCAGCATTTCTACTGCTTATTATGATTCTACTCTCCGTTGTTCATTAACTGGACAAGACCAATTGTTGTTCCAGGGTAAAGCCTGCAACATAAAATAACAGCATTGTCACCTCCTGTTCTTCACTGTGAGACAGTGATTTGAGAGATGAGGTGGCCAGGTTCAATAGGACCAAGAAGAACTGTCAAGCTCTAGGCTAAGCTGAGGAGAGAAACTGGATTCTTTCAAGGAGATCTGTGATGCCTAGCCCTAAAGATTTCCATGTGACTAGTTAGTATTCTATTGGTCACCCATTCCAGCCAAGCTGCATTAGAATCTTTTAGAATCATAGAATCATAGAATATCAGGGTTGGAAGGGACCTCAGGAGGTCATCTAGCCCAACCCCCTGCTCAAAGCAGGACCAATCCCCAATCAAATCATCCCAGCCAAGGCTTTGTCAAGCCTGACCTTAAAAACTTCCAAGGAAGGAGATTCTACCACCTCCCTAGGTAACGCATTCCAGTGTTTCACCACCCTCCTGGTGAAAAAGTTTTTCCTAATATCCAACCTAAACCTCCCGCACTGCAACTTGAGACCATTACTCCTTGTCCTGTCCTCTTCTACCACTGAGAATAGTCTAGAACCATCCTCTCTGGAACCACCTCTCAGGTAGTTGAAAGCAGCTATCAAATCCCCCCTCATTCTTCTCTTCTGCAGACTAAACAATCCCAGTTCCCTCAGCCTCTCCTCATAAGTCATGTGTTCCAGACCCCTAATCATTTTTGTTGCCCTTCGCTGGACTCTCTCCAATTTATCCACATCCTTCTTGTAGTGTGGGGCCCACTTGCTGCTAAATCCAGTTTGTCTTTCAATCAATCTTTCAATCAATCACCTTGCTGTACATAAATCTGTAACGTGTGGCCCTCAGAGTACTTTTCAATAACAAAAAAATTAAAACAAATACTAAAAGCAAAAGAGGGGAAAAAATTTAAAAAATTTAGCGGGATTTTAAATAACCTGAGTGTAGTGGCACTTACTGTGCTCTGTGTTTAGAGACCTGCCAGAGCAGCAGCCTGTAGTTTGGCCCTGCATGTTGTGTAATTAGCAAACCAGGTTATTTGGACCCCACGGTGCTCGTATGACTCCTTCACATCAAGTTTGTTGTGCAGAAGACAGAGCACACGGATTCTACATTCTCAGTAAGAGGAAACCCTACAGAAGGTGAGTTAATTAGGCAAATAACTGAGCACCAAGTGATTTCATTCAAATGTACAGCATTATTTAAATACACTGGGGGACACCTGGAAATGGAATGAGTCCGTATATCACTACCCTTCAAACATGAGCATGTTAATCACAAAGCCAATCTAATTCAGCTTCAAAATATGGCAATGGAAGTGTTGCAAAATTTAATATGGTTAATTTGAGTTAATTATGCCTAATTATACATGTGCCATATTGCAGAGTTATCTAGAAACAAGTGTGTTTAATAGCTACAAACAGTAAGTATAATATTGAGCTCTATGATGAAACTTTAGATGCAAAATATATTCAAATACACACAAAAGAGCCATTGGCCATTATCTTTGAAAACTCATGGCGATCTGGGGAAGTCGCGAACGACTGGAAAAAGGCTAATGTAGTGCCCATCTTTAAAAAAGGGAAGAAGGAGGATCCTGGGAACTACAGGCCGGTCAGCCTCACCTCAGTCCCTGGAAAAATCATGGAGCAGGTCCTCAAGGAATCAATTCTGAAGCACTTAGAGGAGAGGAAAGTGATCAGGAACAGTCAGCATGGATTCACCAAGGGCAAGTCATGCCTGACTAATCTAATTGCCTTCTATGACGAGATAAGCGCTCTGTGGATGAGGGGAAAGCGGTGGACGTGTTGTTCCTTGACTTTAGCAAACCTTTTGACACGGTCTCCCACAGTATTCTTGCCAGCAAGTTAAAGAAGTATGGGCTGGATGAATGGACTATAAGGTGGATAGAAAGTTGGCTAGATTGTCGGGCTCAATGTGTAGTGATCAATGGCTCCATGTCTAGTTGGCAGCCGGTAACAAGTGAAGTGCCCCAAGGTCGGTCCTGGGGCCGGTTTTGTTCAATATCTTCATAAATGATCTGGAGGATGGTGTGGATTGCACCCTCAGCAAGTTTGCAGATGACACTAAACTGGGAGGAGTGGTAGATACGCTGGAGGGTAGGGATAGGATACAGAGGGCCCTAGACAAATTGGAGGATTGGGCCAAAACAAATCTGATGAGGTTCAACAAGGACAAGTGCAGAGTCCCGCACGGAAGAATCCCATGCACCGCTACAGACTAGGGACCAAATGGCTCGGCAGCAGTTCTGCAGAAAAGGACCTAGGGGTTACAGTGGACGAGAAGCTGGATATGAGTCAACAGTGTGCCCTTGTTGCCAAGAAGGCCAATGGCATTTTGGGATGTATAGGTAGGGGCATTGCCAGCAGACCCAGGGACATGATCATTCCCCTCTATTCGACATTGGTGAGGCCTCATCTGGAGTACTGTGTCCAGTTTTGGGCCCCATACTACAAGAAGGATGTGGAAAAATTGGAAAGAGTCCAGCAGAGGGCAACAAAAATGATTAGGGGACTGGAACACATGACTTATGAGGAGAGGCTGAGGGAACTGGGATTGTTTAGTCTGCGGAAGAGAAGAATGAGGGGGGATTTGATAGTTGCTTTCAACTACCTGAAAGGGGGTTCCAAAGAGGATGGATCTAGACTGTTCTCAGTGGTAGCTGATGACAGAACAAGGAGTAATGGTCTCAAGTTGCAGTGGGGGAGGTTTAGGTTGGATATTAGGAAAAACTTTTTCACTAGGAGGGTGGTGAAACATTGGAATGCATTACCTAGGGAGGTGGTGGAATCTCCTTCCTTAGATATTTTTAAGGTCAGGCTTGACAAAGCCCTGGCTGGGATGATTTAGTTGGGGATTGGTCCTGCTTTGAGCAGGGGGTTGGACTAGATGACCTGCTGAGGTCCCTTCCAACCCTGATATTCTATGATTCTATGAAAAGCAAAAACCAGACAGTGCCAACTGCTGAAAAGCAGCAGTGTCTTGTGAGACCTCTATGTCAGCTCTTGCTATGGGCCACAGGAGACCCTGGTTTTCTTCTTCGTGTGTGTGTGTGTGGTGTGTGTGTGTATGTAGTTGGTGAGCACATCAGATACACTTCTCCTTCCACTTCCATTTCAGCCATCTGTCACAGAGGTGGCTGCCCCTTTAAGGTCAGGCCCTGGTCCAATACATCCCTGATACAAGTTCTGGTCTTTCAAGGATAGGCATTCTGGGAATTGTAGTCTCCCCCAAAAGGATCATGTGACTGCAGGCTACAGCAAGGTCATCTGGGCAAGGTGGGGCAGACTGTGAACAAGAGTCAGACCAGGAAAGAAGAGGGCCCTGATGCAGGGCACTCCACTGAGGGAGAGCTGAAGAAGCAACAGCAGCTTGCTATTGAAAGCTCTTGAGTGCCCTGTGTCTGTGGAGAGTGACAGGGAAGGAGCAATGGAAAGCCTTGATAGGGGAGTGCTGGGAAGAGGCCAAAAGCTGGGAATGGGCGAAAGATCCATGGGCGAAAGATCACTTGATGCTTTCCTGTTCTGTTCATTCCCTCTGAAGCACCTGGCATTGGCCGCTGTCAGAAGACAGGATACTGGGCTAGATGGACCATTGGTCTGACCCAGTATGGCCATTCTTATGCCAAGGAGAAGGCATAAAAACAGGCCAGCACCATAAGTGGTGGCCCTGGGAAGCACCTTTACTGATGGTGAAGGACTGTGCAGTTCGTTATTGTTTGTGGCTTGTTTTCCCTGGAAGAAGGAGAGTCTGGTTTGGCCAGAGAGTCCAGCCGCTAAATTCACAGAAGCACCAAGAGCAAGGGGAAATTGATGTACTGACGCAGAGGGATGGCTACATCTGATGCTGGATGGGCGAGCTGACCCTATCATGGTCCTAAGGAATCCATGGGAATGGGGACAGAAGATAGAAGAGACACATACAACAGTTTATAATCCCAATAAAGGGAAAAAGGTATCCTCTACTATGTTGGAATACCTACACATTATCTCATAAAAGGTTGTACATGATTGCTTAGGAGAAGTGAACATGTCTGTATCAAGGAGACATTATCTGTAAAATAGGAAGGTCAGGACAATATCTTTCCAAGACCACGTATGCTGGTCATAAACTCTTCTTCCAGGCAAGTGGAGAACAGAAGAGAGCATACAGTTCTTTGGGCCCCATTCCCATGTGTGGAGACCACTTCTCAACGCAGGAGAAGGTGAGAAGCTTCCCCCCATTGGTTCAGTTAGTACATGGCTGCCATGTTGAATGAGAGTAGGAAAGGAACTGAAGAACAGATATAAAGGCCTCAAGTTCCAGGACACTGAGATGCAGCTTGGACATGTTTGGTTTCCACAGCCTGTAAGCTCTGAGCCTCTCTTCCAATTCAGAGTTTAATGTATCTGTCCCTACATAGGAGACAGGGTGGTTGAGTAAAGAGTGGCCCTCTTAGCACCTTATGTTGTAGGGATCACCAAATCAGCAAGTCATTCTTTCTAAAAGGTTACAGGGAATATACACAGATGATGCCATCATTTTGGTCTCTTGGACACTGCTCAAAGCAGCATAAATTGTACCCCTGAACAAGTCAGATCTTTCAAAAGGGAGTTTCTGTCTCTTTTTTATGGATTTCCTTGAATGAAACAAAAGTTCTGAGCCCAGAATGCTTCTTGAAGGTAATGACTGAAGAAACAGAATTATCTAGAGTATGGAAAGGATCCAAGAATATTATTACTGCATGCCTGGGTAAGTCTTGTCCCTCTTAAATGGAGGTCTTTGTAGCCTAAAAGAGAAAATCAGGGAGAATAGCTATAATTTGGAGGATCTTACTGTACAGATGGAAGTTGCACCACATCATCAATGCCTCCTAGTTGGCAATTTTCACAGACAAGGTGGCCAAGGAGTAAGCTCTCTTTCTCATGTAATATACCATAACTTCTATGGCTCTTTAAGTTGGAGAATCATCTTGGAAGACCCACCCATCCTACACCTTTCAGAGGCAGCAGAAAATACCAAGGAAGGATCCTGGACAATAGATATGGATGTGATACACAAGGATGGTTTTCTAAGCTGCAGATGAACCAAGGGCAGTGTGTTACCAGATCTCCTCAGCTGGATCCATTTCCCCTGCTTTATTGGTAGGGCCATCTCTCCTTAATCCTTTGTCTCCACGACATCAAATATCTTGTGTATCTTTTCATGAACTACAGCAACTGGAATGTGAAACGTTAGAGCTTAGTGTCCAGCAGTCTCTTGGATGGCCTGACTGTCCTCAAGAGCAGAATGCAACTACGGAGTAATTCTGTGCAGTGGCTGCAAAAGAAGACTCCTCATTCACCTTGTTCTTCTCTTTTTCTGGTGTCAATTTGCAGATGAATAGATTCTAAGGAACCTCCGGAAGATGATGGCCTCTCAAATGCCTGTTTATGATGCGTGGAGACAGAAGAAGATGGAGACTAAGCTCTCCTAACTCCCTTCCTTTTGGAGGGATGTCCTTGAGAGGCTTCCGAAGAAGGTGTCATATAGGAGCATTTTAGTCTTGTGGTTAGACCACTAGGATCCTGGCCTAGGATACCTATTCCCCATGAGGCAGAGGAAGTCAAAGGATGAAGAACGCAACTGTCCTGGTAACACTGTCTCTGCTGGACACTCGCCAGGCTGCTGTGTGTGTGTTCCACCCACTGGGACCATGTGGTCTAAGCTTTCTTGTGGCTAAGTAGAATACAACACTGTCTGTTCCCTGGACCACTCTGGCACATTTCCTAGGTACAGGCGCTCTGTTATCACTTCATAGAAACGGGACGTGCATCCCAGCTGCCTTAGTGCTGGCTCCCCCAGATTCCCCAATAGCTTAGGCACACCCTTTCCCAGAGCTCCAGCCTCTGGGTACTTTTTACAGTTCACCACTTCAGGAATGTGGCAGTGAAATGCAAGCAGACACATATGCTTTACAAGGATTTCTAAACACAGTTCCTCTTTCCTTAGACAGCATGAGGTCTAGGCAAAATAAGAAACACCTGCACACATTCCCCTGGCTCATTTTCCTCGCCACTCTTGTGCATTCTTTGGGTTTAGGGCAGACTCCGCTACGGAGTCCTGGATTCCCCTCTTGCGCATGGGTTCTCCTCTGAATCAAGGCATCTCTCCCCTCCTGTAGATGAGTCAGATTCCTTCTCCCTCAGCTGGTCCCTCAGTTAAACAAGACCCACTGCTCTGGAAGCATGCCCCTCTCTTCCTCTCTCCTGCCCAAAGCTTTCTATGTCTCTCTGAGAGTCCTTCCCAAGCCACCAGTCTGTGGTTTTGGAAGGCTAGCATCAACACCTTGGTTTCTTGGTTCTGCTGCTGGAGATTATCCACTCTCCAAACCCTAGCTCCCTGCAGGGAAGTTGGAGAGAACTGATTTCCCCTAGGATGAAATTACCCTTTTGTTCTCCCTAGGTAAGATCTGTGCAAGTTACTGATAGTCCTTAACAATCAGCCTGTTCATGGGCAGAAATGTCAGTGCTATCCCCTGTCTCCTTAATACAAAAAGCATGGGGCAACACATATTAAAAGAGCTTCATAAGGTATAATACAGACAGTTCATAAAATCAAACTGTAATTCATAAGTTGTATATAGACAGATTCCCCAAATTGTCACAGAAGCTCTGGCTAAGGAAGCAGAGATCTGTCCGGGTACCTTAATAATGGAACCAAAAGGGCTGCCTCTGATCTGAATGCCCCCTACCCCAAACAGACAGGCAGGGAATCCAAGTACCAGTCCCTCAGAACCAAAGAGGCTCTATACACTGGACCCACCCTAACCCAAAGGCTCTTATGGCATGGGCACACAAAGAACCGATTTCCCTCCTACAGAATCAGAAATGGGCCACATGCATTTCAAATAGGAGTGACGTTTGTTGCCCTCTCTCAAAGTGTTGCAGCAACTTGGAATCATCGCACAGGACTCCTACTAATTCACTGTGTGCAGAGCACAGGCACAAAGCCCATATATTACTTAAGTGCCACTCAAGGCCTCCTTTGAAGGCCTAAGTGGAATTTAAGTGGTGCGTAAGCCTTGAGCCTCTGCACAGGGGTGATGTTCAAGGTTAATGCGTTCAATCAAATATTGGAGCAAACAGACACATTGTGAAAAACTGAAGCCCTGAAAGAAAGGATTTTGAGAGTTTTATAGGCTTGGTAAGAGGATTCATTAGACATTTACTCATTAACTTAATACTTGGCCAGAACGTGTAGAATCAACCATTGTCCAGTTCCACCATTAGGATAGCATCAGGCACATTTATGAAATCTGATCATTATTGAATGGCTTTCTGGGTGACAAGTACAAGAAAGATGTCATGTCTTTTACATAATTTATCAAATAATGTCAAGCAACTAATGTTAAACACAAAAGCAAATATCTGATCTTTCCCCATAAGAATCTGTATCATACTTTATAGTCTTGTAATGTAAAATAAATTCTTAAATAATTATTGATACAGCTATAAGCTGAACTGAACAGAGAAACCATCCTTTTTTATTCTAATCCTAAATCATTCTTTAAAATTCTGATCACAGGTCCCTCCACAACTCCTCACTCCTTGCGGAAATCACATCAGCAATGGGAAGAGCAAGAGAACAGGGAATTTCTCGGAAGCTGGTGAAAATGCCAGTACTATCAACAGAAGAGTGAAGTCTGCTGCTGCTACAAACCGCATTAAACTCTCGCTGCATGCTGTACCCTCACCATGGAAGGAGAGTAGCTGAAGAGTGCCTGAGACAGCCAATGGCAGCATAGCTTTGAGGCTAAGTATAGATAAATTATAACCATAGGTGTAAATTCAACACAAGCTATGTTTGGCAGAAATGCAGGGCTGGAAACTCAGCCTCAGTTGGCTATGCACAAAGGACCCCCATTCAGCAAAACTTTTAAGTGGGTGCTTCAGTCTGTCCCTATTCTTCAAAGAGACAAGGTGGGGGAGGCAATATCTTTTATAGGACCAACTTCTGTTGGTGAGAGACACAAGCTTTCACAGAGCTCTTCTTCAGGTCGGGGAAAGGAACTCAGAGCATAGGCATCAACATTTCCCGGCGCTAGTGGGTGCTTGCCCCCTGCCCCACCCTCATTCCAACCCCTTCCCCAAAGTCCCTGCCCCAACTCCGCCCCCTCCCTGCCCCTATTGGACCCCTTCCCCAAATCCCGGCCCCGGCCCTACCTCTTACCAGAGCCCGCTGCGTTCCCCCTCCTCCCCCCTCGCTCACAGCTCTTGCCACCCCGAAACAGCAGTTTCGCTGCGGCAAGCGCTGGGAAGAGAAGCGGGGATGTGGCGTGCTCAGGGGAAGAGGAGGAGCACAGGTGAGGTGGGGCGGGGTGGGGAGCTGCCGGTGGGTGCAGAGCACCCACTAATTTTTCCCTGTGGGTGCTCCAGCCCCGGAGCACCCACAGAGTCGACCCAGAGTGTCAAGGTGGAACAGATAGAGAGTTAACACATGTTGCAAGAGAGCATTCAAGGTGAAGTGGGCAGTTAACACCTCTGCAGTCATAGGACAAAGGAGGGGTAGTGGATTACAGATTATTTTAATTTATTACAAGTGTCTTTATTAAATCCATGATTTTTGATGTCTAGCAGAATTATGAATTTAAGTTCCCAGGCCTTCAAAGTGCTTAAACACGTGCTTATCTTCAAGCATGTTGTGAAGTCCCACTGCAGCCAATAGGATTTAGCCATGTGCTTAAGAGTTTTCATGAATAGATCTGAACCTGGACCAAAATAACCACAAAAGGTACAGGGTAGAATACAGGATAAAATCTGTTGCCCTAATAATGTACAGAATCCCTAAAGAACGTGTGGTATTAAGTCATTCTCCAAAGGACAGGAATATGTCCCTGTGAGTATTACCTGATGGACAGCACTTAAACAACCATCAGGGCATAGTCCCTAGATTAATGAAGATCCGCTAAGGCTCATAATGACATCACACTCATAAATATGACTGGTTCATTCTCATAACTCAGGGCTGTGATAGCACACCTATGATTAGGAATCATTTTTGCCTGGGGTTCCTTGCATATAATCAGTTTTTTAAAGGGTGGAAGAGCAGGCAGGCTTCTACCCATGAGGCTGTTACACATGGAGAGAGGACCAGAATGAGAAGCAGTGGGTTCCATTTTCACAGTTTAAAGAACAAAATGAGCTGTATCACTGGGGAATACAAATGGGACCTCACAAAATGTTTAAAAGTTTGTGTTTCTAAGGTGTGCTTAGTCATAGGACATATAAATTGTTTTTAAATAGAAAGTTTTACAGTTAACTATGTCCCTTTTGGAACCAGAAAATAAGAACCAGGAGACAGAGTAAGCTAAGGCAGGTTATATATCCATCATGACTGGCGGTATTCAAAGCTGACACCCATTTATCAGAGATGGCTTAGAAATAATGATACACATCTTGCTATAATGCAGTGTGCGTGGAGAGGCAGACGATAAAATAATGTAATGCGTTGCACTTAGATAGCATAGTCTGGGGATCTCAAGATGTGTTACAAACATCAATGAGTTTAGCCTCACCACATTGATGTGAAAGAGCATTGTCACTTCCTTTCTGTAGCTGAGTCACAGAGAAACTTAGGGTTTGCCTAGATCAGGGGTTCTCAAACTGGGGGTCGGGACCCCTCAGGGGGTCATGAGGTTATTACATGGGGGGTTGCAAGCTGTCATTCTCCATCCCAAACTCCACTTTGCATCCAGCATTTATAATGGTGTTAAATATATTAAAAAGTGTTTTTAATTTATAAGGGGAGGGTCACACTCAGAGGCTTGCGATGTGAAAGGGGCCACCAGTACAAAAGTTTCAGAACCACTGGCCTAGATGGAGAGTTAGTGTACAGCAAGCCAGGGTGTGCGCTAGTGTGTTGTGCACTAACTGGCTGTATGGACCCTACTGCTGTGCACTAAACGTTTCCTAGTGCTCTCTGATCTACACCAGGGGTGAGCAAACTATGGCCCATGGGCCGGATCCGGCCCACCAGCCATTTTAAGCTGGCCCTCAAGCTCCCGCTGGGGAGCGAAGTCTGGGGCTTGCCTCACTCCGGCGCTCCAGCTGGGGAGCAGGGTCTGGGGCCATTCCACGCAGCTCCCGAAGCAACTGTGTAGCCCCGCTCCAGCACTCCAGCTGGGAACCAGGGTCAGGGGCCACTCCATGTGGCTCCAGAAAGCTACAGCATGGCCCCCCTCCGGCGCTCCAGCCGGGGAACAGGGTCGGGGGGTGCTCCATGCTACTCCGGGAAGCAGCGGCATGGCCCCCATCCGGCTCCTTCATGCTCCAATGGCCCCACTCCAATGACCCCCTCTGGCGCTCCAATGGGAGCTACAGGAGCAATGCCTGCGGATGGGGCAGCATGCAGAGCTGCCTGGCTGCGCCTCCACATAGGAGCCGGAGAAGGGACATGCTGCTGCTTCCTGCACCCCTGATCCTCTTCCCACCCCCCTGCCCCAGCCCTGATCCCCCTCCCACCCGCCAAACCCCTCGATCCCAGCCCAGAGCACCCTCCTGCACCCCAAACCCCTCATCCCCAGCCCGACCCCAGCTGCAGCACCCCCAGCCAGAGCCCGCACCCCCCCCCCCGACACACACTCTTCCACACCCTGAACTCCTCATTTCTGGCCCCACCCTGGAGCCCGCACCCCCAACCACAGCCCCCACCTCCTCCCACAGCCCAACCCCAATTTTGTGAGCATTCATGCCCACCATACAATTTCTATTCCCAGATGTGGCCCTCGGGACAAAAAGTTTGCCCACCTGTGATCTACACCCTAGCACCCGGTACAAATACCCAGCTGAGCGCACTAGGGAAAAGGTTCCACCACCAAGTCACTCTAGCCTGAGCAACCTCCATAGGCCTACCAGCCTTTCTTTGCAGGAGGGCAAGACCCACCCCAGATCCTTCCCAGGCCCGCCTCCCTCTTCCCTGCTGTGAACTGACACACATGGAGCTGCCACTCAACTGGGCTAGTTTCTGCAAGAGTGGCTGCACAAGGCATCCTTCCTTCACAAAACTGAATACTGATTCTGCTGCCGGGGCTGGCCACGAAGGGAAAGGTAGAGGCAGGATTTGACCCTAAATAACATGCCCTATGGGTACATAGAAAACCTGTTGCATAGCTGGGAACAGCACCCATATTTCCTATCTCCAAGTCCTATGTTCTAACCACAAGACCATCCTTTCAACCAATGGACCTGATCTAAGCCCAATAAAGTCAATGAGAGTTTTTCCATTTACTTTCATGTACCATCTAGGTACCAGGCCTAGATGATCCAACTGTGGTCCTTCAGACCAAAGCAGTTTGTAACTATTTCACCTTTTCCTAGGTTAGTAGCATCCTAGGGTTTGTTTGCTTTCCTAGTGATGCCCGTGAGTAAGAGAGGGCAGGTGGTCAATGTAAGGTACCGATTTGGGGGATATTTGTGCAGAGCTTTGAAAAAGTAAAGTACTAGGTCTTATTACTATTATTATTATTAATTGAATAGTATTATTACTGCATTCCCAGAGATTTAACCCAAAGAGAGTTGAACAGGAGATGGGGGTATATATTAATGACCTTACTGTATGTATTCTCTCCTCTAGCTCTATGTGTGTGAAACTGCAGAGTGCTAAATAACTACAAGGGAAATTCTGCTAACACAGAGCAACACCGAAACCCTAGAGACTGGTGAATAATAAAGTAAGCATTTGTTCTTTTGGTAGTGGAATTCCTAGCCTGGCCTATTGAGTCTGGTGCTCGGAAGGTCCCCAGACATTTTGGGGAGGATTCGGCAGGGACCGTGTGGGAGAAGGTCAGTAGTAGCCAGTTGCCCAGCAGGAAATAGGCGCTTTACCAATGTTGTTAATGCTTAAACTTGTGTTTGTCAGTCCTGCCTCATGCACAATTCTGAAATAAACAATGTGGAACGGGTGCCAGTGGAGATTGTGGCCCCAGTGTGCTAGGCACAGCACAAACACATAGCGAGAGACTGTTCTTTCCCTGAAAAGTTTACGGTCTAAACCAACTAGACAGAAAGGGTGGGATGGCCACAGAAACATAGGAATTGCCAGATCAGCGGATCCTTATCTTGTCTCTGATAGTGGCTAGAACCAGATGCTTCAGAAGGTACAAGAAACTCCAATGTGTCTCCAGTGGAAGTTTCTTCCCTAAGCATAATTTTTTAAATTTATCTAATGTAACTGTGAATGTTCTAACTATTAATATGAACAGCTGACCCTTTACTGAATCTTGTTAAGCTCTTAACTATAAGATACAAATTCTATATTTCTTTCCTATTTAAATAGGAATATTTGTGTCATGTGTCACTGAGTAAAGCCTTGTCCATTCTAACTGCAATTAGTTCATTAGGTGATAAATTCCTACTAGATGCAGTTCCTTTCCCACACATGGAGAGACCATTTCCCATTTCCCTGCATCTGCTGGATGGATGGGGAGTTCGGACTGTGTGTTACAAGATGGTGCTCAGGCTTCACCAGACACAAGGGCCCAGCTCTTCAAAAGTATTTAGGTCCCTCACTCCTGTTGGTTTCAATGGGTGTTAGGCACTCAAATCCCTTTGACATTCTGGGTAGGGACCTCAGCAGTTGAGTGCTACAGTTATGTAATATTGTGCAGGTAGCGTGCATTGCCATTTTAGGAGATGGGAAGATATAGGGTGCACTTTTCCAAGGTATTTACATGCCTAAGGATGCAGCAAGCACCTAGAGGGATTTCAGTGGGCTTTAAACACACACGTCGCTTTTGCAAACCCCAGTAGGTACCTTGCTGCTTTTAGGTGCCTAAACCCCTTTGGAAATCTGGCCCTAAGTAATTTAGGAGTACAAGTCCCACTTAAAATTAATTAGGCGCTTAGAGGCTTTTGGACCACCCCCCTACCCCCAAGTGTTGTTAAAATATTCTACAGGCAGGGGGGCGCTCTCAAAATGCCATGAGAACAAAACAAAACCAAACCCAAACCCAAAGGAGGATCTTGCACAATCGCTATTCCTGGAAAGCCCCCAAAATGAAATGCAAAAATCAAGACAGCAGACCAGGCTACTTGAGGGCACCCATCAGCCAGGCAAAGCGGTGTGTTTTAGCAGCTTGCACTGTGCTGGGGAACATACACGCATTCCGAGGCTTTTTTTAAAAAAAACGTCCCACCAATCTTTTGGGGCTCACATAACGGGCCTGACGCTGCCTGCAGAACGGTTTGACTTTTGCCTGAGTCAGGACTGCAAAATGTTGCTGTAGCGCCTCACCTCCATCCCTTCCTCCCCCTCGCTGGTGTGTATCACTGGAAAGGAGAGGAGCGTTGCCACCCGCTGCCTCTGATCACACCGGGCTGTCCAGGCTGCCTGCGCCTGGGAAATCCGCAGGGAGCGAGGTGTTTCACTACAACGGGTCCGGCAAAATGCAGCCTCCAGATCAGCTGGGAGGTAGCTGACACCGCTCCGCCCCCAACACCCCCAGGGTTGCTGGGAAGCCAGAGGGCGAGACCGTGCATGTTTCCGGCGGAGCATGGGCACGCAGGTGGTTTGCACATAGCCCCTCTTCCAATGGCCGCAGCAGGTGCATCATCCTCTGCCCACTTCGCCGCCGGGAGTACGGAGGGGACAGCGCGCTGCAGGGCGGACGGCCGGGGCTGGAGCTGCCCGGGATGTTAATCCGCAGCGCGATGCGGAGCGCAGGGGACCGGAGGCCGGGAGCTGTCGGCGGACAGAACTTTGCCTTCCCAGGCGGGCGGGTGTGAACCCCAGAGCCGCCTCCCACACCCGGCGGAAACACCCTTCCAATGCAATCGTTACAAGCACCGGTCCGGTCCCGGTCCCCTCCCACACCCACTCAGCCCCTCTCCCACGCCTCCTCCCTAGCCCTAAAGACGCAGCCCGGTGCGTGCAGCAAGCAGGCAGCTCGGGAGCAGCTGGAGCAACAGGCATGCAAGCAGCACACATTGCTGTTCTCCGCAGCTCCTCATCCCTCCACCCATCGCAGCTCGGCACGTCTCCAAGCCAGCGCTCCGGGGATGTGCCGCGAGCCTTAGGATCCTGGGAGCGGATCGTTTGATTATTTCGGGGGGAGGGGCTAGGAGTGTAGCCGGTCCCCTATAATGTCTGTGCCTTTTGAAAAGCACCGCCTAACGTAATCAACGCTGGTGATAAAACAGGTCTGCACCTAGTTCGTTGGTAGCAAAGCAAAGGCGCGAACAGCCAAAGGACCCAGCAATGTAGCCGGAGACCCCACATCACTCCGAGCGGACACTGAGCGCAGGCAAACGCGTGCCTCTAACTTCCAGCGGGGTCCCACACGCTGCTCGCCCTCGCTTTAGCTGAGTTCCTCTGATGGGGGTGGGGGGGTCCGCAGCAATTACAGGCGGGAGCTGGGTGCAGATGGAAAGCGTCTCTCTCACCAGCAGAAGTTGGTCCAGTAAAAGGTGGGTCCAAGCAAAACCTCGCCCACCTTGACTCTCTAAGATGCTGGGACCCACAGAGCTACACCGCACCGCTGCGTGTCACTTGCAGGCGGATGAATGTGGCTCCCCGTTCTGCTGTGAGATTGCATTCCCTTTCCCAGGGGGATGTATCTGATTTCCTGCCTTCAGCCCTGAACCCTGTCAGAGTCGGGAGATAAATGTGTCTGTGCGGGCGCATCCTAAGTCACGCTACCACTGTGCTAAACTTTTCAATCACACAAACCCACCCGAAGTCTCTCCCCTACCCACTCCGTCCCTTCACTATTATTCAGAGATGCTTCAATGATCCAACCTCGCTTGTGAAACCCCCTTCCACTGCCTTGTGGATTCCGTACTAAAAATGCCAGCAGCTTGTATGAAAATAACTTGCACAATGCAGTGAGATCACCCGAAACCGTACCGGGGGACTCATCCCTCCTTCCCCTCCACGAGCAGGTAAGAGGAAGGAATTTAAGGACCCTGCCAATATTAGCAGCAGGGGGGGGGGCGATGATAAATCGCGGTTGCCAGCTCCTGGTTTTTCCCCTGTCCCTCCGCTTTGCTGCAAGGAACCGTAGTGCCGCCCTCTGGGGCAGGGCAGCCTTGGCACCACCATGGGGGAGAGGCGGGGGCGGCCAGGGCAGAGCAGTGCCACTGCGGGGGTGATGCCCTGTTCCTTCCTCTCTGCAGGTGACCTCACCGGCAGAGGGGGGCGGGGGGGTTGAAGACTAACACCCCCAGCCCCAATCTCATCCCTCCTGCCATTGTCCCTGGCCAGGCTTTTCACCGTCCCTCTGCTGCGGGTGCCGTGTGCCCGCCGGGGGCTGGGGCTCGCGGCTCGGCAGGCTGAGCAAGAAGAGGTCACCCTCCCGCCCGCGCCTGGCTGCGCTCCTCGCCCCTGCTCCGGCAGCCGGGCGGTTGCCATCAATTATTAATCGCCTCCCAGCAGCCGCGGCGGGGAGCGGGAGCAGCCGCGATAAGGGAGGGCGGCAGGGAGGGCGGGCAGGAGGAGGGGAGTGTGTGTGCGAGCTGCGCCTGGCTCACTGAGGCCGGCGGCTGCCTGCGGAGCGGAGGCTGCAGCGGCGGCGCGTTTGGAGAGCTGCGGGTCCCCCTCGCCACCATGTCCCCGCGCTGCGCGGCGGCCGCCTCGCCGGGAAGGGCCGCCGCCCCGGAGGACACGGGAGGATGAGGCGGAGGCGGCGGAGGAAGGAGGAGGCGGCGAGGCAGGCAGGGGGAGGCCGGAGGAGGCGGAGGGGCAGCGGAGGATGAAGTGGAGTGTCCGGGGAGCCTGCGCCGCGCTCTCCAGCTGCCTCCTGCTCGCCTGCGCGCTCAGCGCCGCCGCCGTGGGCCTCAAGTGCTTCTCGCTGGGCTCGGAGCTCAAGGGGGAGCCCTTCCGCCTGGGCACCGCCGCGGGCGCCTTCTACTCGGGGCTGCTGCTGGCCGCCGGCCTCTCGCTGCTGGGCTCGGCGCTGCTCTGCTGCCGCCCGCCGGAGGGGGAGGCGGCCGGGGGGCAGCAGCCCGCGGCGGCGGGCGGGGGCGGCGAGGCGGCGCCGCCGGGGGGCCGGCAGAACTTCCTGCTGCTGGGCGTGCTGGTCTTCATGCTGGGCGTGCTGAGCGCCTTCGCCGGGGCCGTCATCGACGGCGACACGGTGTCGCTGGTGGAGAGGAAGTACTCGCACTACTGCGGCCCGGCCCCGGGCGGCGGGGGCGGCCCGCGGGCGGCGAGCGCGGCGCTGCGCTGCCAGAAGCTGCGGGACTACCAGCGCGGCTTGGTGCTGTCCACCGTCTTCAACGCGCTCGAGTGCCTGCTGGGCCTGCTCAGCCTGCTGCTAGTCCGCAACTACAAGGCGGCCCAGCAGCGCGGGCTCCGCCGGCAGCGCCGCCGCCAGCAGCAGCGGCCGGCGCCCGGCGGGAGGAGACGGAGGCGGCGGCGGGGCGGAGGCGGGGGAGCGGGAGGGCGGCGGGCGCCAAGGCCGAGCCAGGGCTCCATCTTCTCCAGCGAGGAGCCCGAGCTGTCCCCCGCCGACTGTCCCTTCCAGGCAGTCTCCTACATCAACGTGGGCGTCTTCCACGTGTTCGACGAGGCCGGCGTGGAGGTGCACTGCGGCGGGCACCCCTCCCTGGAGCTGCCCGGCTACTCGCCCATGGACCCCGAGCTCAACCCCTCCTACCCCTATTGCTACCCGCTGCCCCACGAGCAGCCCCCGGCCTACGAGGAGATCTACCCCGGGGAGCCCTGCGCCAACAGCAGCTAGCGAGGGGCCGGCCCCGGGGACCCGCACCTGCGCTGACAATCAGCCGCTGGCACCAGGCAGCCCCTGCCACAGCTTTTGGGGGACATACCCTGGGCAGCATCAGCCCCCTCTCCTCACCTCATCGGCCCGCGCAAGAAGTGTGCGTTCCTCTCTCTCCGCGCTAAAGCCCTGTGCGGCTAAGCGCCTTACAAAAGATCAGCCTCAGTCTCCCACACCCTCGAGCTCCATCACTGCATTTCGTGAGACCGTGACCAGAGCCCCACCGTCCGCTGCTCCTGCTGGTGAAGAAGGCTGGGGCGTGACTGAGCAATCCCACTAGTACATTTTTCACTATCATGGTTCTGCCTGCTGGAGTTTTTCATCTGTCTTGTCTGCTAAATATCAAGATCAAGTTTTAAAAGGCTGGACAAGAACCATTTAGGAGTTGGTTCTTCCCGTCCTGATGTCTCTTTGGCCAATTTTTTTTTTTAAGTGAATCATCATCATAGTCTTTTCTTCAGCTTTAAAACGGTACAAAAGTATACCATTTATGATAACCAGCCAGGGTAAGGGGAAAAGTGTAAGGAAGCTTCTTTACCTCTCAAACAGAGAAATTTTTAACAACGAAAAGACGTTCCTGTAATGTTTACCACAGCTGTTTGGGGAAATTCTTATGTTTACACTTTCTTGAAGATTTAAATTCTATTTAAAATGTAGTGAGAATTAAACCCTGTGTTGGGTCTGGTAGGGTGCACATTAACCCCCCCCCCTGCACTTTCAAAAGGAAAAGGAAACAGCAACATTTTTGTACACTAATGTGCCTGCTTTTGTTGTTAACTTCTTACTGTAAAAGCTTTCGAAAGCCTACAGCGAAAAGGTTTGGTAGATTCATTGCAATCTAAAATTAATCACTTTACTAAAATAATTGAGATGTTATTGGGATATAGCAATTAAAAGGAAGTCCAAATGTCACGTACATTCCTTTTTGTAAACAAGTTCTGTGTTTTTAATGCGAGGCAGGGCTCATTTTTGTTTTACACAAGTTTAATTTTGTACAACTATATAGTTTCTCTTGTAAAGAATTTCATCTTACTGTTATAAATTCATCAATCTGGTAAGCTTGAATATTAAAGTTTATTTTAAAATATATACTTTAAACAGCCTTAATTGATGTAATTGTCACAGTTCTAAAGGAGAAGTTGTACAAACACACCTTCCAAACACGTTTTCAGTATCACACTTAAAATTCCCACTAAACCTGGAGAATAAAAGTGGAAACCGTAATTTAATGCACAGACAGCAAAGAAAAAAAATTAGATTAATTTACAAAAGTTAGCAAATACAGACATAGTTAAAAAGGATTCCAGCCAAAAATAAGAAACTATGGATGTCAATTTATCAGATAGCAGGAGAAAGTAATAATTAAGGAAAACAACTATGGGGTATTTTTTTGCTGCACAGAAAAGGTGAAGGCTTAAGTAATGTTGCCCAAAGAACAAACAAGGCACACTTCGGATGGTGGCCTTCCACCTCTTTTTTCAATTAGCATGTATTAAAATGGAATCCTATACAAATAAGAACCCTTCTGTTAATCCTCATTTTGGAACCTACTGTGTAATGTCAGTGTATTAGATAGTAGGAGGAAGAGGTAGTTACAGGAAAACAGAATTATGGCGTATTTTTGTGGGGGACAAAGTTATTTTTAAATGTTAAGAAGCCAAGAGAAAAGTAATTTACAGCCTTAGACTCAGTAAAAGCACATTTTAGCCTAAAAATGTTGCTGCCTCTCTGCACTATTTTGTTTTCTAAAGTGTTTTGATTTGCACACTTTGTATAGCCTAAAATGCAGAATGCCTTAGAAGTCTTTTTAAAATAAACTGTATCTATGAATCACATAACAAATCTTTACTCTAGATATGGAATCAAATGCAACTATTCCAAGTTTGCCAAGTAATTCTAAATTGTGGAAGTCTAGTGATACAGTGCTTTTCATTTGGCTGACATTTTATCCTGTGGAGAAGGCCAGCACAAAGCCCTGTTTAAGTCCTACTTAAGTCTTCAAAATAGGCTTTATGCTGGCCCTCTGCACAAGGGGAAAATTTCAACCCCTTTAAACCCAATCCTGTAGTCCTTACATACAGTGCTGATTTAGCCAAAAATTTCATATTTTATATAATAGAGAGAGCCAAGGTTGTGGGGTTTGGTTTTTTGTTTTTGATGGTTTATTTTTTATTTTATTTTTTTACAAAATGGGTAACTGAAGGAAGGATGCTAAATCCTTATTTAGGCTCCTGAATAAGTGGCTTGATTAGCAAAAATGCTGAGCACCCAGCCACTCACTGAATTTAAAGGGGAATTGCTGGGTGCTGAGTACTTTTAAAAGTTAGGCCATTACTTGAAATGGCTAAATAGAGATTTAGAAGGTTAACGGCAGGTGTCTATTTTTAAAATCTTGGCTATACAATGGAATTTTTAAAAAACTTTAAGAAATTGATTTTTAACAGGAAATACCAATATTTTAGGGTTCATAAAATTAGATAAGTCTGAAACTCCAGTTGTTCCAAAGACCAGTGCTCAGGGAAATAAATGGAAAGTCAAGAAAGCTACCTATTACACTCAAGTTTAAATATAAAATAACTTTAAACTCAACATTTTAAAAGATTGTTAAATTCACTTTTTTGTTATGTTATTTAAATATTATCTTTTCAGAATGCCATTATGTTTAAACATTGTTTGTGGATCAGCTACTTCCTAAATTCATATCTTTCTTCACTTGGGCTTTTTCCCCTACTAATAGTTTAATTCAGTGATGGAAAACATGCCGGAAAAACAATCTAAATCCAACTACTACTGAAGTTAATGGGAGTTTTGCCATTGACTTCAATGGGAGTAGGAGTCAGCACAAGTGATTCTAGCTACTCCACATAATACATGTGTAAAACAATATATTAGTCTTCTGGCACAACAGATAAGATGCAGCATGAAATATTAGCGCTCAGATATGTATTATTTGTATCAACAGAAGTATGAAGAAGGTAACATGGTGTCACACACTTTTTATACATATAAAATTAGGCAGGCAAGTTGACCAAACAAGCCATGTTTTCTTAAAGATGGTATGCAAATGTTTCAGGTATCAGGTGACTAACTTTTATGGTAAAACGCAAATGTATTTATTTCTCAGTGAGAAGACACTTATAAATACAAAGTACAAGAAGAAGCTTCACAAGCGTGATCCAAGTGTCATGGAGCCATTTTCAGTAATTTTGAAAACCATTATTATATAGATTGAGCAATAATGTTCGAGTGTATATATAGTATTCTGCCCAAATGGAAATAGGCTGGTGTAGTATTAGAATTTTAGGTTAATTACATTAGAGGGCTCATGCTACCCAATCTTTTTAAAATTATATTCCATATGTCATGTGATTGACAGAGTAAATGCAAAAGCAAATTTGATATAGGTCACTGGGGGGGGGGTTAACTACCTTACAGGATTTTATTCCATAAACATAATAAAACAAGGGAAAAAACACACAAATATTGTTAACACGTGTATCCATACATACACACTCATTTAGGTCCCAGTCTTGCTTTAACTGAAGACCATGGCAACACTCCCATTGCGCCTGATCAGCCACTGCTTTACACTTTGTTTAGTCACATCTGTGCGAAGGTGATATAAAGTGGGTGTGAATGCTACTGAACTTGCAGCATTTCACCTCCATTTTCCAATGCCTTTTCTCAGGTGTAAGTGACCAAAAAAGGAACAAGACAGTGGAGAATCAAGCCCATTGTCTTCAGCCGGAGCAGAATTGGGCCTCTGTGTGAAAAGAAAATGCCACCAGCCTATTAGTAATTCAGATGAATGATTTTCACACACTCCAACATCTTGCTTAACTAAGTTACTATATTTTGCATTGTAATTGACAGACAGAATAAATGTAAATTAAAAAAGAAAGAGCATTTGATGCTAAAAGAAATTTTTATTAAACTAGTACAGTTCATACTCTAAGTTTGATTTCACTATAGGACTTCTTTGGTTCACCAAAAGGCACTATGGTGACTGGTATAACTTAGATATATTTCAAATGTAATGTTTAATCATCAGAAAAGGTTTCTAAAAAAAAAGTTAATGTGATGAGGGCAATCTGTTTCTGGGTTTGGACTTAGTACATATGAAAACCTTTTCTCCATTTTGCCATTTAATCTGAGATTGATCCTCAACAAAAATGTCAATAATTGAGATTGTAATTTTAGGATCAATAAAATATGTTTTAAAGCACAGTATATCCTATAAGAAAAGCCTAATGCTCTTCATTTCATCTTTCCTTCTTGTCTTATAGTTATACCTAACATTGCTACTCAAAATAATATTTAGTTGCAATTTCCAGGACAAAGTATGTTTTCAGGGATTTATACTGAGCATCAGGTGGAAAACTGGCATTACATTTATTAGAATCATAGAATATCAGGGTTGGCAGGGACCTCAGGAGGTCATCTAGTCCAACCCCCTGCTCAAAGCAGGACCAATCCCCAATTTTTTGCTCTAGATCCCTAAATGGCCCCCTCAAGGGCTGAACTCACAACCCTGGGTTTAGCAGGCCAATGCTCAAGCCACTGAGCTATCCTCCCCTCCCCATTAGCCCTGCTTTGAATTAAAATCTACTTAAGTAAGTTAACCAATATTTTTAGTTATAGAGCATTCAGAGGTTTTTGGATGCCTTTTTAGTTATTTAAATGCCCAAACGAGTTCTATTTTTTAAAAATTTTATATAATGAAATTCTTCGAGCACAGCTGAGGTCTCTCTCCTTAATACAGGCTATTAACTCCTTTTAAATTTAGTATGGGAGAATAAGATTGAATTCTTACTGTAGACTCGCCATTTTAAAACTTAATTTTTTTCTAAATGGCCATTTAACCTCAAAAAGTTGCTATTGTACATGACTAAACACATACTCTACAAAATCACTGTGGTACTGAAACTCATAACTTAGCAGATATAAAATGGGGTCCAGAAAGACCAGTGCAATGTTATATGAAATTCCCCATCTAATGAATATGTTGCAACAATTCAGTTTAAGTTGCACTGAGTTCAGAATGCGCCCCTGAACCAACACACTGTCACTGAGAGGAATTAGAGCACATCATTCGTTTGCATTGCTTTGGTATGTTCTTGCTATTACAGTATCAAGGTGGAGACCATTGTGCTGCATATGCCATCTATGGGTGAAATTCACCTCAGTGCAGAGGGACAAACACAAGACCTATGCACAACTTATGCTCTCAATATAGGGTTTAAGTGGTGCCTGTGCCGGTCCTCTGCACAGGGCTACCTTTCACCCGATATTCAGACAGAGCAAATCATGTAATATTAGAACTCTGTATATAGCCTCATAGTTCACTGACACGATAACCGTGAGACTGAAGCATGATGGTTTTGGATGCAGTAATTGCCCTGTCATGGGTGTACATCTCATTTACAACAGACCAAATCCTGAAGTCCCCTTTTCATTCCCTTCAGGACAAATCCTTATGGACTTCAATGGGTTTATCCTGGAGTAATGATTAAAGACTTAAAGATTTGGCCCAATAGTCCTATGCTGAGTTTCAGATATTTGAAAGCTCTCATTAGATTTATAGGAGAAAAATATGTTTCTATTAAAATATCATATAAAGTATCACTGGCTGCATGCTGCCTATTTGTAAGCTTATATGTATTATGGGAAATGGAGAGAAGTGAAGGATCAAAATTGTGTAGATGGCCCAGAGATTGCCTCAAGGGAGGACTGATCATAGAAGTAGCTGGTGTGTCACTTCCAGATTTGATTCTATGGTGATCCAGTTTGATAATGTCTAGTAGTTGTTGTTTTTTATGTCTGACAGTCTTTGTGAATAAGTCAGTAGTCTCAGTCCTGTTCCTAGGGGACAGATGTCTACTGAACACCATAAAAGTCACTTCCACAGTTGTCAATCTTGCTATTCTTATCAGCAGTCAAGGTTTGAAAGGCATGAAGGCTGAAATAGTCTTATATGTGGTCCCTCTAGAACAGAGTTAAGGCATATGGGTGGGGTGAAGAGGAGAACTTGTACAGATATTTTTGGAGAAAGAGGACTTCATGCTCTAGATCCATCATTGTTTTTAAGTGAGAATCTGCATTAGATATAGGGAAGTATATCCAAGAGAGTATTTTCAGCACACACGTTTGAAATCTTTTCAAAAACCGTAAAACTTTATTTTAGAGAAGGTGCTAGAAATCTTTGCATTTTCCCCTTAGCCACCTTTAAATCCTAATTCAGTTCACCTAATTAAATCCTCAGGAGATTAAATTATTAAATTTAGGGAAAAGTATTTAAATTTAGGGAAAATATTAGCTTAATCCTGCAAGATACCGAGTGCACTTAATTCTACTGAGGTCATAGGGAGGAACTCAGCACCTTGCAGGATCAGGCCTGATGTGGCCCAAATTGTGGCAGTCAGTCACTGCCTGGGAAGGGAGTGGTGCAAGAGACAGTCCTTTCCAAAGCAGCACAGGGGCTCCCTGCAGGCTGCAGACATGTCTGAGGTGCATTTAATCATCATATATTCATGATTAAAATGTATAACCTTACAAAGATGTCCATAGGGGAATGTAAGATTTGAGTAGATGCATGTAATTTCAGCTAATTTATACATATATTTTGAACCAAACTCCTCCTAAGAGAAAATACTGCAAAAAAGGGGATTGTGCTCCACACACACACAAAAAATCCATATGGAATTTCTGCCATGCTCCTGCTCCTCCAAATATCTGACCGTTCCTGGATTACCATGAAATTGCTGGAACAGACAGAAGATGGTCTAGCTAGAGTCCTGGAGAAGGGATGAAACTGAAGTGCAAATATGTTGAAAGCTATTAAATGTTTCCAGGATGTTTTGATTACCCATGAGTGCTCTCAAGAGCTGCGCATGTGCTATGAACAGCAAATTCCGTAATTTTCAGAAACAGATCAAGCAGTTGAAAGATCTACTTTTATGATGCTGAGGAGGGGAAATATTAGCAAATGAAGATATACAGGTGCTAAATGGGACAACTTTTCTAAAAGACAAAACTAGAAGATTTAGAGAACCAGAGGTGATTCTCCAATCTGTGTTTTGTGGGCATCCGAAATGAAGAGAAGGATGTTGAGTTGATGGTTTTTCTGTGATGGCTCTTGCAACCAACACTCAGTAGAAAAGATCCAGGCCAAGAAATAGAAAGCACACTTGTTGTTCTTAGGCCCAAGTCGAAGACCAGATAAAAGTTCTTGCACTTCACCAGCAGAAGTGATTTTGCAAGAAATCCTAGTTGCAACTTTGGTGGATATTGATAAACAGATTTGCACCCATCCTGATACTAACATTGAAACTAACTCCGAGACATAACATCTGATCGTTGCTGAGAAATCACGTTCTGCCTCTGACATGTTATGTTGCCGTCTGAAGGGAACAGAAAGGGGTTTCTGCCAACACTGTGCAACTGGATTATTTGATTTAAAAGAGTTTGACTGGAGTGGCATCTTCCCCTTCTACATCACCAAGAAATCCTGGATCATTACCCTGAGCTGCCAAGAGATACAATTTGTACTAAGTTTTATCCTGAACATTGCTTTAATGTACAATGATTTCATGTTCCTATACATACTGTATAACATATTGCTGTGGCTTGCCCATGAGATGTCATACATACTCATGACATTTATATGCTAACATCTGGTATATAAGTACATTGAGCAGGCCAAGCTTATGGACCACCTGCTACTATGCCCAGGATGGTTTGGTTTTGCGTATCTGTTAAGTGGTGATTAAGCCAGGAGATAGCACTGCAATTTGGGTCAAATCCTGGCCCTGCTTTATGTAACAGTAAGAGTGTTATCCCCTTGCCAAGGTTCTACACTTGACCCATCAATATTGAGGAGAGGTAGAAGAAGGGAAACTGGTCCTTGTTCTGGGGCCATGGAGATTTCTACAAAACTACCATGTGGGAGTGAGGAAAGGGCCTCCCTAAGGCCAATTAACGGTGGATAGGATGAGTGGGTAGGATACTGTCCTCATCTCCTTGTGAACACTATGGAAGTGATTTCATCACCTTTATATGGGAGCTAGGTATTCTAGCCACTGTGTTCCCCTCTAAACTGACTGCTTTCTGAGACTTATTAGTCAGGAGACCAGTCTTGATTCACAATGTCTATTCAATCTCTCCCAGCCAAGCGACTGCCAGAGGAATTCCCTACACACATGGAGTCAAGACGACACTGTGCTTGTGCTTGCCTCTCCTGTGCTCAGGTGGGAGAATGCTATGGTATATTAAATTATTGGATCAGTCAGGGGTACAATAAATAGAAAAGAGGAAGAAGACATGAGAAAGCCTTGCTAGTATCCTGCAGTTATACAGGTTTTTTGTTTCTTTAAAAAAAACCTATCTACAAACATCCATTGTCTCATATATCCCTCTGAAGTCTGTGGGAGTTTTACCTGTGTTAGGTCTGCAAGATCAGACGTTCTAAGTCTGAGTAATGCTGTCGAAAAGTCCCACACACTGGTTTACCTCAAAAGCAGTCCTGACCTTGTTCCAGCAAATGCATCTATGCATGAAAAGCACAAACAGGGCTGAGACTACAGGAGTCCATTACTCTTTCAACAACAGCAGCAAAATAGATAAAAACGCTATTTAAAGTAGCAACAGCTCAGATTCAAAAAGTTCTTCGTTACAGGGAATATGGACCTGGCCAGGGTTAGAATGGCTTTGGGAAGGCATCTATGCACCAAAGGAAAATGGATATTTTCTTCCACAACATTTTCCTGACAACTATTGGAAACATATGAGGAAAGCAGGGGATTTCAACGCACCATCGCATGTACTACTAGAACTGGTTTTCTGTTGTACAACGTATTCAGAACTTCACCTTACGTCTGATTGACTCTAACTTGCAATTTTTTCCTGGCAGATATCATATTCATGCACACACATTTTTTTAAACATATTCAGGGCTAACCTACAGAACTCTCACTCATATGGAGTAGTACATTGTTCCAGGTGATGTCCCTATGAAATCAACCCAACTGTTCACGGAGTAAGGGCTTACCAAACATGAGCAAGAGTATCCCAATCTAGCCCATAGTAAAAGAGAGGACGTAAGCTCTCTTGTTGTCTCTCACCATACTGTTCCCTAAACGTAAACCAGGCTATTTGTTAGAAGTGTCCGTGGAATGTTGCCTCAAGATCCCTTTAGGCTTTATCGTGGGCATAACTGAGCGCCTAGTGCAGGGGAATAAGGGGGTACAAGGAATCCTCTTCTGTAATGAATGGGCTACCCACATTGTCGCCACCTGTGCAATCTGGAGCAAGGACTGGGCAGAGGTTTGGCTCCACTCACAGCAATGCATTTGTATCAGTGTGGGAAAGGGGGAATAAATTATACAAGGCAAAGGGCTCATGCAGCTTATTTCTCCCCAGGACAATCGGGGACTGAATCATGACTCACAAGTCAGTCCCTATCCCCCTCTGGGGGCAGCACAGCTCTGTGCCGTCCCTTAACATGGCCTGGATTGCAAGGTCCCTATGTAGCCCTCGATAATGTCATGAAGCCCAAGGCCAGAATTAACTGCAGTCTTCAAAATGACACTCCGCAGATAAGGCCTGGGTAAATGATGCTTCTCTGGTGGAAATTTCTTAGCTGACTTTTGGTAGATAAAAGAAAGCCTCTGACACCACAATGAATGGTGTGCCACTTCCAAAGAAGCTCATCTTAAAAGAAAAATAGGGATACCAAGCCAACTAGCAGAGATAGTTAAAATCAGAAGGGACGTAAATCCAAACGAGAGCCACAAAACAGAGATCTTTGACCATTTCCTCTATTTTCATCCTTGACAGTCATTTCAACTTGTTCATGGTTTCAGTGCTAGCTCTCAAAGAGTATAAAAGCTGGTAGAAGTAACACGGGCAAAGCATCAGGTAAAGGAGAACCAGTTTTTACATTTCTGCTCTGAACAAAAGTGGACCATATTCTAGCCTGCAAGCTTAGAAAGCAAAAGCAGAAATGATTAATTACTCTAATTAGGGCTCTAAATAGGGAAAAGCCAGCTCCCTTGAGCAAAGGCACAATGAATTTCCTCATTTATGCGCAATTGTATTGCTCAGAGGAAGAAGCCATCAAAGTGAATCTCCAAAACAAACATTTTCCGACTTTAATTTAAAAACACATTCAGGCCCTCAAAACTGAACTACTTAATGCTGAGATGCAAGAGGCTATCTAGCCCCTGGCCAACAGGAAATCAGCTGAACTGAAGCAAGCTTTTCCCCTACGGAACTCTTATAAAAACCAATGCAGGAACAACAATAATCTTTATGTCAAAAGTGTACAACTGAGTCCTGAGAGACGGTGAGCTGGCTGACACCAGCTGCAGAGCTGGGGGACTGAGTCTGACCTCTGAGATGGGATTCAAAAATAACTCCATTGAAATCAATGGAGCTCCACCAGAAACAGTCTCATTGTACCAAAAAGAGAGCAGGCCACGAAAGGAATACGTACGTTATTGACCACTAGCGCTGCCCAATGCTAAACAGAAAATCCCAGCACAGTTTCTTGGTGACAGGATGGAAGATGTTATGCAAAAAACCTTTTAGTTGGATTCTCAATTTGCTCCACTCAATCTAGTCACAGACCAATGTAGCAATATTCTTTCCTTGTTCAGGATTCATTCCTATCCCAGTAGCCTAATAATGAATGACTACGCTAAATTTTGCTCACGTTTTATAATGGATGCAAACTACACAATAGTCATAAACTGGGGAAATACTGACTCATCTCTAAATGACAGAGCACAAGAAACGGGGATGCTTTGATCAGGGTGAAATTAACTTGCTCCTTAAACAGTTAATATTGAAATTAATGAGCTACATGCTTCCTATTTCTTAATGAAAAAGAAAAAATGAAGGTTACTTACCAGGGACTGCAGCTGTTCAAGATGAGTGTCTGTACATTCGCCCCACTGGGAGATGCGTCTGTGACAAGAATTTTCTTCTCACTTAGCTAGAACGCACTGAGGAACTGTAAAATCCCTGAGTATGGAAGATCATTCCCTTCCTTTATTCCCAGGAGAATCACTAATCTCAGCTGAAGGAAAGGGCAACTGTGCATATTCCAACATTTTACAATCTTATAGTGCACTTTGGAGTTTAAGATCAAAGTGATTTACACATTCTAAAGAGGCAAGTCACTTGGGATCCACCGAAGGTGTTACTTGGTCTTACCAGAACAAGTGAGCAGGATGCCTGGACATTCCCAGAAGATGATGCCTTGAATGGGCTGAAGACATCAAGAACCAGATGAGGGAAGGGGGGAGGGATAGCTCAGTGGTTTGAGCTTTGGCCTGCTAAACCCAGGGTTGTGAGTTCAATCCTTGAGGGGGCCATTTAGGGATCCATGGCAAAAATTGGGGATTGGTCCTGCTTTGAGCAGGGGGTTGGACTAGATGAGCTCCTGAGGTCCCTTCCAACCCTGATATTCTATGATTCTATGAAGGAAGCATCCCAGTTTTCCCTGGAGATGATATCCCACTTCTGGAGGGTTAGCAGACTGCCAGGCCATCACCTGTCAGGACGGCATAGGAAGTAAGGGAGAGCCAGGACCTGTGGGGAGATAGTGGTTCTAAGGCAAGGGTTTCAGGGTTTGGTGGGGCCAGGTCTTAAAGTTTGGGAAAATTCCAATCAATTTCCAACTTGCCGAGGTTTATTCAGCTGAATCCAAGGGCCTAAACCTTTTTTCGAGCATCACTAATCTCACATAAAAATAATATTGTAAATGACAGTAACCCCTAGGAATTTAGGCCTCACATTCCCTTCTCTGCTTCTCCCTTGCTCCTCCGGGAGACCGGGGGTCGTAATTTGCTGTTAGTTTATGCTAATATGTTGGGGACAGATTTTAGGCTGTGCTCACTCCCCACCTATATACTCTACTGGGGAGTAGTAGATGCACTGCACTCAATTACTGCTCCACAAGGATAAAGCCAAAGTCACAATCCAGACCAATGAGACTTCTCGTGTAGTAAGGGTGGCAGAACCCAGCTCTTAGATATTAGGTACCACAATTGTTCTTTAAATGGAACATGAAATATAAAGTCCATTCTGTTCTCGTGCATTTTCAGCGAAAGTGTATTAGGTGAACAGCTGAACTAATTTCAGATCAAGAGGAAATCAGTGATTTGCGAATGTCACATTAAAATCAAGTGATGGGAAGATGTACATACATAAAAATATAAACATTATAAACCTCACATCAAAATCGCAAGGCAGCATTACACATGGAGCCAGTTGTCGCAGAGGTTAGTGGTGTGCCAATCCCTGAGGGCCCTTAAATATAAAAAGACAAATTCATTCAGTACCTGCAATTAGCTTGTCACAGAAGGGCCACATTTTGTCATTATTACTGTCTGCAAATGAAAGCTTTTCCATCAAGAAAGTGTTGGCCATTTAAGAAAGCCAATCCTCATGGGGCAGACAGTTCATCCTTTTCCATTTTCTCAGAATGACCCTCTTACCGGAGAGCAGTAAGAGATCCATGTAGAAGCAAATGGAGTGAGCTTTAGCCTGTGATCTTCAAAACAGAATACAACATTCAGCTGATGGAATAATTAAAGGAACATAAAAGAGGGGGAAAGAGCCCTACAGTAGGCGAACTCCTGTAAGTTCACCTGGAGACCAAGTTGAACATCCAGATGGAACATTCACACCCCTCAGTCTACTGCTGCTCCCCATTTCTTCTTGGGAACCAGGGACCTTAACACCCCCACCCCATTACTGCAGACAGAGAAAACACCTTCTGTCTGATGACAGTCACTGCTAGACCGAGACACAGGCAGATAGCATCAACATAGGCCATCGCAACTATACTCTCGGAATTAAGGGGCTCCATTTCCCTGGTGCAGGGTTGCTAGAGAGCTGCTGAGGTTTCTCTGGATACCATGAAAGGGATAATGAGGCCCTACCTACCTCTCCCTATGTGGAACAGTGACTGCAGCCAGAGGGGGAATATGTCCTCTCTTATGCTCTTCTATGGGGGCTCACGCTGCTCTTGCCTCCTGGAGACCCTGATGGATTAGAAGGCGATGACCCTCACTTAAAGCCCACCTCAAAGCAACAGAATGGGGGAGCCTCTGGACTTCCTTTAACACAGGTTAGTCAGGGGATCTCTAGAAGTTACAGGGGCTTCTGGGGGGAAGGGGGACTTGAGAGGTACGCTGCAGTAATAGGGTTGCCAACTTTCTAATTGCTGAAAACTGGACACCCCGGGTCCCACCCCCACCTCTTCTCCAGGCCCTGCCCCCCATTCACTCCCCTCTCCATCTCCCTCCATCATTCGCTCCCCCTCCCCCACGTCACTCATTCCCCCCTGTCCCGGGACTCACCTGCCGCCTGCAGAGCCAGGTGGGGAGGAGCTGACGTGGAGCCTGCCTGCCTGCCCAATCGGGGCACAGCAGGGTGGAGGAAGGAGTTGGCTCCTGGAGCAAGGAGCTGAGGCAGGGGCACAGTGGGGGGGGGGAGGGGAGTCAGTCCCCGGAACAAGGGGCAGGGATAGGAATACAGTGGGGCAGAGGTGGGGTGGACAGGATCCCCCCCTCCCAGGCAGAGGTAGCACTGGCACCTACCTCTCTGACGGAGATGCTGGAGCTGGGTCTGGTAGCCAGATAGCCACTTCTCTCCCTCAGCAGCTGAGCAGAAAGCAGCTCCTCCAGGATCCTGCTCCTTCAGACTCTTCCTGCCCTCTTGGCAGGGAACCTGATTGCGGTTACTTTGGCCTTTATGACCGAACTTTCCAGTCAAAAACCGAACACCTGACAACACTATCAGCGGTAACTGCATTATACCAGGCACAACCAACCTTGTGTATCAGAGCTGATATATTGCAATCACATTAGAACCTCAACTTCATCCTGTTACAGATGAGTTGCAAGGCTCTAATCAAACCTTATATATTGTCCTCATGCTAAAGATTGAGTCAATACTTCAGCAAGCTTTCTCAACCTTATGCGAGACAGGCTTACAACATTTCCCTGAATCAGATATCAGAAGCATGTCCTGTGCTCTTAGGCCTTGTCCACACCTGGCTGAGAAATCTTCCACCAATATACCAGCATCAGTTGCAGCTTCTCTGATGGTAGCCATGGTATGGGTGTTAGCAGCCAAGGCTTTTCACCACTATTTCTGGACGTATTTTGAGTAGGATTAGCTAAAAACAGTGGCAAAACCCCTACAAAAGCACTCCCACCATGTCTACCACCAGAGGAGCTACAGTAAGGGAAGTGCAATGTTGAGAGATTTCCCAGAGCACTTGTGCACAGCTTTGAAGTCCTGTCCATTACAGATTTTCAGGTACCCAACAAAACCAGGAGGATGTTATTCTGAAAGAATCTCTAAAGGTACAGAGCAGGCCAGGCCCATTGCCAGCCAAAATGAGAGAGAATGGAGAAAACTGTGCAGAAACTTTGAAAGAAACTGGGTCTGAGTCTCCTCCCGCCAAACGATTTGGAAAAGATGATGCATTCCCTGGATTGTTTTTTTTCCAAGGAGCCCGTGGGAGTTAGGCACCCAAATCCCATTTAAATTCAGTTCTCAGTTCCCTTAGGCTACATGGAAATCCCAGCCTAAGACTTTTTTTTTAAACTTGCAAGCCAAAAGTTAACCCCCCCGGTGTTTATCTGTCTAACTGAATAACTTGCCTCTTAGCCAAAATTTTCTCATGTAAAATGCCACAAAACAAAGCCACGACCTTAGAGACACACAAAGCTTCCCATCAGTTCCACACAGGAACAGCCCAAGAAGATATTCAGAAAGCCAGCATCACTGTAATTAGCTCCACAAAACAGCTCAGAAACAGCTAGTATGCACCCATATGTGATACCAGCGCTTCTCCGAAGCTAGTATCTTGTTCTCCAAAATCTCAAGCTTTCATTTTAAAAAAAAATGAAAACCACAAAAATGTGAATCGAATAACCAAAGCAGAGAGAAGTCTGCAGCAAGCCTGGAACAATCTCTCGGAGAGGTCTAAACTTCCCCCATGCATCTCACTGAGGGGTTAACTCAGATGCCCAGTGAGGATAATTTAAAGTATCCCTGTTAACTATTTCATCCCTCATGTAAGAAAGCGAGGGAGGGGCATAGGGCTGCACAATTTACTGAGTGATGTCTCATTTCTGTGCCCCAGGGGAGCTGTTTGGGAGTTATCATCACTTATCTCCTCCCCCACCACAGATCAAGAACCAAGGCACCCCAGAGACCATGTGCATATTCAAGCCCCAGCAAGAGAGAGCCCCACTCAAGGAGCCCAGGAAAGGCAAGCGGCAACATCATGAACATATTTACAATCTTCTGTGACAAGAGGAGTTTATTTGGTGGGCCGAGCTGGGAGGAATACTACCATCTTTCTACCTCACCTCCTGCAACCTGACCTCTGCATAAAGCCCAAGCACCTTGTCATTTCCTGCACCAGGACTATGGAGTCCCCATTCCCACATCCTAGCCACACCCAGGTCACTCAGATCCTCCTAGGGTGACCGGATAGCAAGTGTGAAAAATCGGGACAGGGAGTGAGGGGTAATAGGCTCCTATATAAGAAAAAGCCCCAAATATCAGGACTGTCCCTATAAAATTGGGACATCTGGTCACCCTAGATCCTCCTCCTTACACAATCCTGGCACCGGAGGTTCCCTGCTAGCTATAATCTAAGGCTGGGTATGCTTTTAGGTAGCATTTTCATTTCCACCTTTAAAATAAAAAATCTCTTGGGAAAAAAACACAGCCAAGCAGCCCTGGGCTCGGCTTCCCCTTGCAAAGGCACTGGTTTCCATGGCTGCCCACCCCCTTCATTCCTACACTGTTTTGTTTGTTCGCTCTTCAGGGCAGGACTTTGCACTGATACCAGTTTGATACCAGCACCTGAGCACCCTGCTGGTGTTATACTTATAAGAAGCACAAGGGATCTTTATAGGGGAGAAGGCAGCACGCCGCATTTGTTGAGAATACAACAGTTAGCATATGCTTTTCAATCACACACACACACCCCATGCACCCAGTCCTGCCAGTCGATGTTTATAGTTACCAGTCCAGAGTCTGGATCAATCTAGTGGCCAGCCAGATTGGTCGCAGAGGGGAGCAGGGCTTTGTCAGTCGTGATCCAATGCTCCTGGAGAGTGGCAAGACAAACCCAAAGTCCCATGGCCAAGCACCCTGTTCTTATAGTCTTTTTTCTCTGTTGAAGTCTATGGATTTTGCTGTGTCAGTTTGTGACCAGTTACTTCTTAATTGGGTATCTTTTGATGTAAACATTCCAATACACCTCCAAGAGGGTCATCCTTTCCTGGTTCCGATTTAATCATTGTCCTGTCTTTAGGGGTGCCAGCCTTCACCTCAGGGTCGTCAGTCTGCCCTTCCTTCATTATGGATGCCCGTTGATGGTTCTTTGGTGTCGTTAAGTCTCTTCACTCCTTCTTCCTTAACCATCTGGCAATAAAAATGGCCTTCACACTTTATCTTTTCCTGATGCATGCATTCCTCATTCACACAAACCGTCTTTTACAGAGATCTTTGAGAATACAAATAGTATCAGTTTATATTGAGCAAAAGACATTGTAAATTAAACCTTCCTCTAATCTCCTTAACATGGACACAATACAAGATCCTGTCTCTTAGGCCTGGTCTACACTATGAGTTTATGTTGGATTTAGTAGCATTAAATCGAATTAACCCTGCACCGGTCCACACAACAAAGCCATTTTTTTTCAACATAAAGGGCTCTTAAAACCAATTTCTGTACTTCTCCCCAATGAGGGGATTAGCGCTGAAATCGACATCGCCGTTTTGAATTAGGGTTACTGTGGACGCAATTCAAAGGTATTGGCCTCCGGGAGCTATCCCACAGTGCACCATTGTGACTGCTCTGGACAGCACTCTGAATTTGGATGCACTGGCTAGGTGTACAGGAAAAGCCCCAGGAACTTTTGAATCTCATTTTCTATTTGGCCAGGCAAGCTTATCAGCACAGATGATCATGCAGTCCCAGAATCGAAAAAGAGCTCCAGCATGGACCGAACGGGAGGTACTGGATCTGATCACTGTATGGGGAGAGGAATCCGTGCCATCAGAACTACGTTCCAAAAGACGAAATGCCAAAACATCTCTGAGGCCATAAGGGACAGAGGCTACAGCAGGGACGCAACACAGTGCCACGTGAAACTTAAGGAGCTCAGACACGTGTACCAGAAAACCAAAGAATCAAACAGACGCTCTGGGACAGAGCCCCAGACATGCCGCTTCTACGCTGAGCTGCATGCAATTCTAGGGGTGGGGCCGCCACCACTACCCCACCCCTGTCCGTGGACTCTGATGATGGGGTACTCTCCACCACGCCTGAGGATTTTGCGGACAGGGAAGATGAGGAGGAGGAGGACGACGACGACGAGCTTGAGGAGAGCACACAGCACACCGTTCTCCCCGACAGCCAGGATCTTTTTATCACCCTGACTGAAATACCCTCCCAACCCAATGAAGCCAGAGAAGGGACCTCTGGTGAGTGTACCTTTTAAAATATAATACATGTTATAAAAGCAAGTGTTTTTTAATGATTAAGTAGCCCTGAGGACTTGGGATGCATTCGTGGCCAGTACAGCCACTGGAAAAGTCTGTTAACGTGTCTGGGGATGGAGCAGAAATCCTCCAGGGACATCTCCATGAAGCTCTCCTGGAGGTACTCTAAAAGCCTTTGCAGAAGGTTTCTGGGGAGAGTAGCCTTATTCCGTCCTCCATGGTAGGACACTTTACCATGCCATGCCAGTAGCAAGTAATCCGGTATCATTGCACGACAAAGCCTGGCAGTGCATGGTCTCAGTGTTTGCTGGCATTCAAGCAACATCCGTTCTTTATCTCCCTGTGTTATCCTCAGGAGAGTGATATCGTTCATGGTAACCTGGTTGAAATAGGGGAATTTAATTAAGGAGACATTCAGAGGTGGCTGTTCCTACTGGGCTGTTTGCCTGTGGCTGAAAAGAAATCCTCTCCACAGTTAGCCACGTGGTGGGAGGCGGGGGCCATTGGCACTGAGCTATTTGCGTTTGGCTAGCAGGGATCTTCCCCGATACCAGCCACGCGGTGGGGTGAGGGGTAAAGCAATCATCCCAGAGAATTGGATGGGGGAAGGGGGGTTAGTTTGGTTTCTGCTGCTGCACGTTAACAGGAAAACTGCAGCACTAAATGGCCAACTCAACGGGCTTTGCTTGGTATGGGAGAGGAGGGGGCTGCTGTTACAAAGGTTGAAGAAGCTGAAAGACTATGGCTTACCATGGCCACCTGCAAGCTGAATTCTGTTGCCCGGCACTGTGTGTGTGATCTCTAACACCAAAGCCGCAGACACTCAATATAAGATGCAAAATGCGACCTTGTACCAAAATCACATGTGCTATGTAATGTGAATAGTGTTGTTCACCGTGAAAGAGTATAGCCATTGTTCTGTAAAATGTATCTTTTTAAATACTTCACTCCCTTTTTTGTCTCCAGCAGCTGCAAATGTTTCAAGCCTCTCTCCTCCGTCCCAAAGGCTATCTCAGATAAGGAGCGAAAAAAACGCACAAGTGATGAAATGTTCTCTGAGCTCATGCAGTCGTCCGGCACTGACAGAGCTCAGCAGAATGTGTGAAGGGACACAATAGCAGAGTACAGGAAAGCGGCCAATTAATGTGAGGAGAGGTGGTGGCAGGAAGATCAGAGGAGGCAGGATGCAACGCTGGGGCTGCTGCGGGATCAAACGGACATGCTCCGGCATCTGGTGGAGGTTCATGAATGGCAGCAGGATCACAGAGTGCCGCTGCAGCCCCTGTTTAACCGCCCTCCCTCCTCCCCAAGTTCCATAGCCTCCTCACCCAGACGCCCAAGAATGCGGGGAGGGGGAGGCTCCGGGCACCCAAGCACTCCACCCCAGTGGACAGCCCAAGCAACAGAAGGCTGTCATTCAACAAGTTTTAAAGTGGCCTTTTCCTTCCCTCCTACCTTCCTCCCACACCCAAACCCAAACCGGGCTACCTTGTGAGTTATCTCCCTATTTTTATAATCAATTAATAAAGAATACATGTTTTTTAAATGATAGTGACTTTATTTCCTTTGCAAGCAAGCTGTGATCAAAGGGGGGAGGGCAGGTGGCTTACAGGGAATTTAGAGGCAACCAAGGGTGCGGGTTTTCATCAAGGAGAAACAAACAGAAGTGTCACATAGTACCCTGGCCAGTCATGAAACTGGTTTTCAAAGCTTCTCTCATGCGCAGTGCTTCCTGCTGTGCTCTTCTAACCACCCCGGTGTCTGGCTGCGCATATTCGGCGGCCAGGTGATTTGCATCCACCTCTCACCCAGTCATAAATGTCTCCCCCTTACTTTCACAGAGATTGTGGAGCACACAGCAAGCAGCAATAACAATGGGAATATTGGTTTCGCTGACGTATGAGCGAGTCAGTAAACTGCACCAGCGACCCTTTAAATGTCCAAATGCACACTCTACCACCATTCTGCACTTGCTCAGCCTATAGTTGAACAGCTCCTGACTACTGTCCAGGGTGGTTGTGTACAGCTTCATGAGCCAGGGCACTAAGGGGTAGGCTGGGTCCCCAAGGATAACAATAGGCATTTCAAAATCCCCAACAGTTATTTTCTGGTCTGGGAAGTGAATCCCTTCCTGCAGCTGTTTAAACAGACCAGAGTTCCTGAAGACGCAAGCGTCACGACCATCCCACGTTGATGTTGGCGAAACGTCCCTTGTGATCTACCGGTGCTTACAGCACCATTGAAAAGTACCCCTTGTGGTTTATGTACTGGCTGCCCTGGTGGTCCGGTCCCAAGATACGGATATGCGTTCCGTCTATAGCCCCACCACAGTTAGGGAATCCCATTGCAGCAAAGCCATCTAGTGTGACCTGCACATTTCCCAGAGTCACTACCTTTGATAGCCACTGGTCAACGATTGCGTTGGCTACTTGCATCACAGCAACCCCCACAGTAGATTTGCCCACTCCAAATTGATTACCAACTGACCGGTAGCTGTCTGGCATTGCAAGCTTCCACAGGGCTATCGCCACTCGCTTGTGAACTGTGAGGGCTGCTCTCATCTTGGTATTCTTGCGCTTCAGGGCAGGGGAAAGCAAGTCACAAAGTTCCATGAAAGTGCCCTTACACATAACCACCCGTGACAAATTTTTGGCTCCATCAGGCATTGGGAGCTCAGCCGAGAATTCCAGTAGGCAGCTGGGACTGCAGGAACTGTGGGATAGCTACCCACAGTGCACCGCTCAGAATGTCGATGCTTGCCACAGTACTGTGGACGCTCACCGCCAAATTACTGTGCTTAGTGTGGACGCATGCACTCGACTTTATACAATCTGTTCCCAAAAATCGACTTCTGTAAAATCAGAGTACTTTCGTAGTGTAGACATGACCTTACTTACTAAACCTTAAAACAAAGAAATGTATATTTAACTAGAGTGCTTAATTTGTAATACATATAGGAAACCATAATAGACATTATAACTTATCCTAAAACAAAAGTGTGACCATAATTAGTCATAAGGATTGTTCTGGTCTGTCCTTGCCTTAACATCAGTACAGACACTGGCAGTCTGTCAGATGCATTTCTACCAATGTCCCAGAGGGTCATTCCTTTCTGCTATTCAAAAAGGGTGGCTGGCAGGACAAAATCAAATCATACATTAATTCTCGTAGTACAATTATAAAATCCTGCTCTTACACTGGGGCCATACAGACCTATAGCCATCACAACTTACCGTGTGTCCACTGATTTTCTTCTTCTGTTCCTTGCCATCTTCCCCTCCACACTTCTCATTCCTTCTGAACCTCAGGCTACAGCAGGGTTTGTTTTCCCTCTGACAATTTCCTGCCCTTCTGTGTCTCTTCTCTCTGTCCCATCTAAACCCCTTCCCTCAGCTTCACTTGAGTTTTCTCCTCTTCCCTCCTGGGATCTCTCTGACTGGGCTCATCCAAGTCTCTGTTCCCCATTACAGTCTAATTCCCTCTCCTTCCTTGGGTCTCTTTCCCCTTCCATCACCCACTTCTCTGCTCTACCTTCAGGCAGGGGGGTTCCACCTCACGCCCTCTTAGAATAGGCCTCTAGTACGGTTCTCCCCCTTGCAGGGTATCTCCACCACTTATCCCGTCACTCTGCTTCAGGCAGCGCTCTCCCTCTCCTTCTCACACCTTCTCCCTGGGGGAAATCCTTTCAGTTGCTCTCTCCTTCCCTCTTCCTAGACCCCTTCCTATGTGACCTTGGGTATGTCCCTTAGCCTCTGTGTGCCTCAGTGCCCCATCTGTACAATGGGGATAACCACCCTGCCTTACCTCACAGAGGTGTTGGGAGGATAAATACATTAAAGACTGTGAAGCGCTTTGAGATCTGCTGAAGAAGAGCACTGTATAAGAGCTAGGCATTAATGTCAGGAGACTCCTCCCATAGTCACAGCCTCTAGTTCTCCCTCAAGGGGTCTTTTATCTGGCTGCCCTTCTGCCTCTGTTATTGGGGAGTTGTGTTATTCCTCCCTTTTCTTCCTTGTTTTTGGGTTGGAGGTTCCCTCTTGATCAGTAGGGGTTGCAGTGCCACCAATTCTCACAGTTTTACTGCCGGTCACAATATCTGGTGTCCAAGTCTATATATGATCTCATGATTCCCACCTTCCCGCTCACGAATTTTCCCTTATTCAGAATGGCCACCAACTCCCATTGCTTTGAATGGGGCTAAAGTCAAGCTGCCCACCATTCCCTACAGTCATTACCTCCTGCTGTTTCCAGTCAGACTAAAGCCAGGCCCTCCCTAAGGAAGATGGCTGCCACTCTGTGGCGAAGGGAGTGAAGAGGAAACTCTGAGGAGACAGGAGTAATGTGGGAAGCAGGGAGAGGCTGGGGGTGCCAGGGACTGTGAAGGCAGGAAAGAGGCTGAAGGGGTTACATGGGAATAGGGGGCAAGACGGAAAACATGAGAAAAGAATGGAAAGGGGAAAATGAGGGAAAAGGCGTGGGTCCGTAAATGCAGGGAGAGGTGATTGTTTACAGCTCCCTTCCTGGGGATTCAATTGTTGGCCCATGGCTCTGACGGTAACAGGAGAGGGGAGGAAGGGGTCAGCATTAGGGCTGGGAGATAGTGTACTTTATAGTGGATTTAGGACAGAGAGTGGAGAATAAGAAAGCAAGAAAAGAGGCATCCCCTGCCAAGGTCCTCTGCCCCTGAAAGGTGAGGGCAGTTTGTACGAGCCCATCCACACACATATGCTGCCAGTCCCTCAAAAGCAGGTTTTAGCCACTGGAGGCAGTGCCAGCAACGTCCTCACAGCTTCCAGCGGGGCCAACCCAGGCAAATCAGGGTGGGGTTAGGGAACAGCGGTGGGAGGAGATGATTCACAAAGGTCCGTGGATGGAGCAGAGTCCAGCCAATCACACCAAGTAGGTGAGCTGACCAACTCTACCTCCAGCCCATTTGGAGCTCCCTGGCAATCGGGGAAGGCTTGCCTGCATGCGGAACCAATGGCCAGCAGTGAGTGGGGGACAGCTGCCCGTATGTAGGCCGTGACAAGGCCCAGCCCTTGGAGGGGATTAGCATGGGTACTGTGGGGGTCTCCATGCTCATCTGCTGCTGCTCGGTGCACAGGACAGTTCCGCAGATGCCAGGGCAGGGACATATCGCTGTTGCCCCTGGTCCTGTGGACACTCACTCCTCTAAGTTCTCAAAAGGTAAGTTGCCCATGCACAGAAAAGCCAGTCCTGGCTGCCTCACAGAGCATCCAGGTTCCCCTCAAGCCTTCCCCTTGAGAGATAGAGGCTCCCATGGGAATGGGAAGCGGCTGCCGTCTAGTGGCATGCAGCACTCCTGCGATACCACACAGGTACCAGGGATGTATAAGCCCACTAGGGTCACCAGATGGCCCAATAAAATCGGGACTGTCCCAATATTTAGTTGTTTGTCCCACGTCCTGACCGATGTACGGGACGCCATTTGTCCCAATATTTTGCTTCGGTGGCACTCCAGCTTTTTTTTTTTTTTTTTTGTGCTGGGGGCAACAAAAAACCTAGAGCCGGCCCTGGTATGTGGGGGTGGGGGGGTGAGCCTGTGGCTGCCCCCGCATGTGTCCCGATATTTTGTTCTTGTCATCTGGTCACCCTAAAGCCCACAGATCTTAAAGGGGGCTCAGTTGAATCATAGAATATCAGAGTTGGAAGGGACCTCAGGAGGTCACCTAGTCCAACCCCCTGCTCAAAGCAGGACCAATCCCCAACTAAATCATCCCAGCCAGGGCTTTGTCAAGCCTGACCTTAAAAACCTCTTAAGGAAGGAGATTCCACCACCTTCCTAGGTAACGCATTCCAGTGTTTCACCACCCTCCTAGTGAAAAAGTTTTTCCTAATATCCAACCTAAATCTCCCCCACTGCAACTTGAGACCATTACTCTTTGTTCTGTCATCTGCTACCACTGAGAACAGTCTAGATCCGTCCTCTTTGGAACCCCCTTTCAGGTAGTTGAAAGCACCTATCAAATCCCCCCTCATTCTTCTCTTCTGAAGACTAAACATCCCCAGTTCCCTCAGCCTCTCCTCATAAGTCATGTGTTCCAGTCCCCTAATCATTTTTGTTGCCCTCCGCTGGACTCTTTCCAATTTATCCACATCCTTCTTGTAGTGTGGGGCCCAAAACTGGACACAGTACTCCAGATGAGGCCTCACCAATGTCGAATAGAGGGGAACGATCACGTCCCTCGATCTGCTGGCAATGCCCCTACTTATACATCCCAAAATGCCATTGGCCTTCTTGGCAACAAGGGCACACTGTTGACTCATATCCAACTTCTCGTCCACTGTAACCCCTAGGTCCTTTTCTGCAGAACTGCTGCCGAGCCATTCGGTCCCTAGTCTGTAGCGGTGCATTGGATTCTTCCGTCCTAAGTGCAGGACTCTGCACTTGTCCTTGTTGAACCTCATCAGATTTCTTTTGGCCCAATCCTCCAATTTGTCTAGGGCCCTCTGTATCCTATCCCTATCCTCCAGCGTATCTACCACTCCTCCTAGTTTAGTGACATCTGCAAACTTGCTGAGGGTGCAATCCACGCCATCCTCCAGATCATTAATGAAGATATTGAACAAAACCGGCCTCAGGACCAACCCTTGGGACACTCCACTTGATACCAGCTGCTAACTAGACATGGAGCCATTGATCGCTACCCGTTGAGCCCGACAATCTAGCTAGCTTTCTATCCACCTTATAGTCCATTCATCCAGCCCATACTTCTTTAACTTGCTGGCAAGAATACTGTGGGAGACCGTGTCAAAAGGTTTGCTAAAGTCAAGGAACAACACGTCCACTGCTTTCCCTTCATCCACAGAGCCAGTTATCTCATCATAGAAGGCAATTAGATTAGTCAGGTATGACTTGCCTTGGTGAATCCATGCTGACTGTTCCTGATCACTTTCCTCTCCTCTAAGTGCTTCAGAATTGATTCCTTGAGGACCTGCTCCATGATTTTTCCAGGGACTGAGGTGAGGCTGACTGGCCTGTAGTTCCCAGGATCCTCCTTCTTCCCTTTTTTAAAGATGGGCACTTCATTAGCCTTTTTCCAGTCATCTGGGACCTCCCCGATCGCCATGAGTTTTGAAAGATAATGGCCAATGGCTCTGCAATCACATCCGCCAACTCCTTTAGCACTCTCGGATGCAACGCATCCGGCCCCATGGACTTGTGCTCGTCCAGCTTTTCTAAATAGTCCTGAACCACTTCTTTCTCCACAGAGGGCTGGTCACCTCCTCCCCATGCTGTGCTGCCCAGTGCAGTAGTCTGGGAGCTGACCTTGTTCGTGAAGACAGAGGCAAAAAAAGCATTGAGTACATTAGCTTTTTCCACCTCCTCTGTCACAAGGTTGCCTCCCTCATTCAGTAAGGGGCCCACACTTTCCTTGACTTTCTTCTTGTTGCTAACATACCTGAAGAAACCCTTCTCGTTACTCTTAACATCTCTTGCTAGCTGCAACTCCAGGTGTGATTTGGCCTTCCTGATTTCACTCCTGCATGCCCGAGCAATATTTTTATACTCCTCCCTGGTCATTTGTCCAATCTTCCGCTTCTTGTAAGCTTCTTTTTTGTGTTTAAGATCAGCAAGGATTTCACTGTTAAGCCAAGCTGGTGGCCTGCCATATTTACTATTCTTTCTACACATCGGGATGGTTTGCCCCTGTAACATCAATAAGGATTCTTTAAAATACAGCCAGCTCTCCTGGACTCCTTTCCCCCTCATGTTATTCTCCCAAGGGATCTTGCCCATCAGTTCCCTGAGGGAGTCAAAGTCTGCTTTTCTGAAGTCCAGGGTCCATATTCTGCTGCTTTCCTTTCCTCCTTGTGTCAGGATCCTGAACTCGACCATTTCATGGTCACTGCCTCCCAGGTTCCCATCCACTTTTGCTTCCCCTACTAATTCTTCCTGGTTTGTGAGCAGCAGGTCAAGAAGAGCTCTGCCCCTAGTTGGTTCCTCCAGCACTTGCACCAGGAAATTGTCCCCTACATTTTCCAAAAACTTCCTGGATTGTCTGTGCACCGCTGTATTGCTCTCCCAGCAGATATCAGGGTGATTGAAGTCTCCCATGAGAACCAGGGCCTGCGATCTAGTAGCTTCTGCGAGTTGCTGGAAGAAAGCCTCGTCCACCTCATCCCCCTGGTCCGGTGGTCTATAGCAGACTCCCACCACGACATCACCCTTGGTACTCACACTTCTAAACTTAATCCAGAGACACTCAGGTTTTTCTCCAGTTTCATACCAGAGCTCTGAGCAGTCATACTGCTCCCTTACATACATTGCAACTCCCCCACCTTTTCTGCCCTGCCTGTCCTTCCTGAATAGCTTATATCCATCCATGACAGTACTCCAGTCATGGGAGTTATCCCACCAAGTCTCTGTTATTCCAATCACATCATAATTCCTTGACTGTGCCAGGACTTCCAGTTCTCCCTGCTTGTTTCCCAGGCTTTGTGCATTTGTGTATAGGCACTTGAGATAACCCGCTGATCCCCCCTCTTTCTCAGTATGAGGCAGGAGCCCTCCCATCTCACGCGCTCCTTCTCGTGCCTCCTCCCGGTATCCCACTTCCCCACTTACCTCAGGGCTTTGGTCTCCTTCCCCCGGTGAACCTAGTTTAAAGCCCTCCTCACTAGGTTAGCCAGCCTGCTCGCAAAGATGCTCTTCCCTCGCTTCGTTAGATGGTGCCCGTTGGACACCAGGGAGCTTTGTAAGGTCAGAACACGGAGCATGCCCAAGGTCCCACTCACTGTATCAGATCCAGTTGGGAGGAAGACACCCTAACACCAATTCATTATTTAATTAGATTTCAATAATAACACAAAGACTCCTACCCAAGGTTCTAGAGGCCCTAGCTAGCCTATCATTAACACCACACAATCCCAGCAGCATTAAAATAATCATTTCAAACAGGAACTCAGCCGCTACCCACCTTTGTGCCCTGTCCTTGTTTCTGTAGCACACCCACCACCCCCTCCAAACACCAATCAAGTAGGTATCCCACTAGATGATGGGAGACACATTGCTTATCCCTGGGGCAGATCCCCACTGTGGAACTGTGTCCCCAGACTCCCAACCAGGGGAGCTGAGATGCTGTTGGAACTCCTCCTCCTTCTGGAGTGGGATAGCATGACACCTCCTGTACTGGCTGCCCCGGCCTCTCTTGCACAGTCAGAGTTGGAGAACATGCAGGCCCAAACTGTACATCCAAATAATGGAGGAGTGCCAGGTAGGAGGGACTCAGCATGCAAATGAGAATGTTAGAAACTCTTCATCTGCATGCACTTGCAAAAATCTGTGACCTTCACAGGAAAGTCCCCGGGATTCTCCACTCCCAGCACATGCAGCCGAGGAACTAACCCAGTATTTTGGCTGGGGTTGACGCTTGAGCCCAGCCACTGCCTCACTGCAAGACTTTGACACACAACAGCAGCTAAGCCAAAGCACTTGAATCCAACCTTTTAAGAGTTATTTAAAAAACAATTCCTCCTGGGCCTGCTCTGGGACAAGTCTGAAATAAGTTGGTTTCCAAACATTCACACTGACACCATCCCTTTAATAAAAACAACACTAAACAGCTCATGCTCATAACAGTAATAAGCAGTTAATGGTTATCGCTTAACAATGCTAACAGCAATAATTCTCAACAGCTAATCATAATGGCAACATTAACAAAAACGGTGTCCTTACAAATAAATAATAGTAATCATTTGTTAATAGTAATAATGAGAAGAGTGAAAAAACATTCCAAAATTGAATGGTCCGTCAGGGACTCCTCTGCAAAGAGTTACAAGGGATCTCATAAAACTAGGTGACTGGGCAACAAAATGGCAGATGAAATTCAATGTTGGTAAATGCAAAGTAATGCACATTGGAAAACATAATTCCAACTATATAGACATAATTATGGGGTCTATGCTAGCTGTTACCACTCAAGAAATATATTTGAGTCATCATGGATAGTTCTCTGAGAACATCCGCTCAATGTGCAGTGGCAGTCAAAAAAGCTAACAATGTTAGGGACCATTAGGAAAGGGATAGATAAGACAGAATATATCATAACAGCACTATATAAAGCCACAGTACACCCATACCTTGAATACTGCGTGCAGTTCTGGTCGCCACATCTTTAAAAAAGATATATTAGAATTAGAAAAGGTACAGAGAAGGGCAATAAAAATTATTAGGGGTATGGAAGTTATGCGACATTTTTTGCCTGCCATCTGGTTTTTGAGCTGGTAGGAGAGGCTACATTGTCCCTTTCTGCTCCCTACATTCCTCTGCATGCACCCCTCTGTCTCATCACCCTTCTTAAATTGACTTGGACTGTCAGCATTACTTATTTCACCCACCAATGAGCCCTCTCGCACTGTGTTGACTGAACTTCAACCAGCCAAATTAGCCACTTGGGATCCTCCTCCCATCACTGGGGCGGTGTGACACTCTGTACCTCAAAATAGCACCCTGGAACCCCTATATTCACCACTGTGATATTGGGATACGTTTTGAACAAAGCATGCCTTATGCCTTGTGTAAGTCTTGATCCGTTGAATAATAATAACCTGTTGGATTGTATGTACCATCATTGTATATGACATTATGAAGTATTATTGTATGTGTTACTGAAATACGTTGTGAGGTTGGGAACACCCACAACCAGCCTTTCAGTTACAACAAAGGAGTAGGCATCAGTAGCCAGACAGTGTTAATGGCTCATCAACACACCATCCATTATCCCAGAGACTTCTCGGAGAAGGCAAGTACACCAGGGGGTGGACTAACTCACATCACAGCAAACATCTTTCCAGTAAACTGGAAGAAAGTATAAAAGAGAGACAGTGACATCACCAATTGGCATCTCTTCCCTCAAACTCAACACCTGGAGGAACATCTGGAGGACAAAGACTTTGAACTGGGGAAGTTTGGTCCCAGGCTGGAAGGTAGTGCCAGCCTGTGTATTGAGGAACTGTAACCTGCTTGTACCATCAGTAAGGGTGAGAAAAGCTGTTTGACTCAACATTTGCTTAGACTAAAAGTTTAGGCTTTAGAATGCGTGTTTCTATTTTTGTTTCTTAAGGTAAGTATCTCTAGCACTTATAATCACTTAAAATCTATCTTTCTGTAGTTAATAAAGTTATTTTAATGTTTTATCCTTCCCAGCAAGTTTGTCTAAAGTGTTTGGGAAATCTCAGGTCAGGTTACAAAGGCTGGTGCATATCCATATGGAGAAGTGGCGAACTAAGTAATGAACTTACCCTGGTCAGGCTTCTGACCAGTGCAAGACAGTACAGTTCTGGGGATCAAGACTGGGGAGCTGGGAGGAACTGGCTAGAGCCTCTCTGTTTATGGTTCATGAGTGGCTGGGAGATCATTCATGTAACACGGTTGTGTGTGTCCCTGCCTGTGGATGGCTGTGTAAGTGCAGTGCCTATCAGAGGTTTGTAGCTTGACATCAGCATCACAGTGTGAGAGGCAACCCAGGTTGGTGGGTTTGGAGACCTCAGCAGTTCCACAGTCCAGGTTGCACCATGGGGACCCTGTCACAGGATGTCATAGGATCTCCCCTCTTCTAGATCAGTGGCTCTCAACCTTTCCAGACTACTGTTCCCCTTTCAGGAGTCTGATTTGTCTTGTGTACCCCAAGGTTCACCTCACTTAAAAACTTACAAAATCAGACATAAAAATACAACAGTGTCACAGCACACTATTACTGAAAAATTGCTGACTTTCTCATTTTTACCATGTAATTATAAAATGAATCAATTGGCATATAAATATTGTGCTTACATTTCAGCGTATAGTATATAGAGCAGTATAAACAAGTTATTGTCTGTATGCAATTTTAGTTTATACTGACTTCGCTAGAGCATTTTATGTAGCCTGTTGTAAAACTAGGCAAATATCTAGATGCATTGATCTACCCCTGGAAGATCTTTGTGTGCCCCCAGCAGTACACAAACCCCTGTGTGAGAATCACTGCTCGAGAAGTGTAGATGTTTCCCCTTGTGGGGCCCTGGAGCGCTGTGGTACCACTATGCATTGGCACAGCCTGTGGCAGCATGTCAAATGCACAATAACTGAGGCAAGCACTGTAGGTGCTTCACCTGCTAAGGTGCTTGTCACCACCTTGGGTTTCCCATGGCCAAGGCTTGGGTAAGTCCTGCCACCACCAAATTTTGCATTTAGAAATTTTGTACTCTCCCACCCCTCTCTCTGCTCCCTTATTCCAAAGGCGGGGGTCCCAGGAGCAGGAGCTCATTGATAAATACGGTAGGCGCTCTGCAAGGGACACTGCAAGAAAACCCAGGCACCACAGCTCCACTCCAGACTGGATTAACAAACTCGTACCTGATTAATTACAAGTAAACCCATGAATAAACTAATTTGGAGTCTCTTCTGGGCACTTCCAGCCCTGCCCCAGAAAAACTCACCTCCAGCTGGCCAGTCTCAAATCCCCTCCCCCGGGTCCTTGCCGGCTACCAGAATTTGAACCAACACTCCATGGTGGCTCTTAGCAACCAAAAGGGACTTTGCAGAGTCCTCAGTTGTAACGTCACTGTTCCCTGTCCAACCATAGCTTTTGTTTCCCAACAAGCCCACATGTAAAATAACATTAATGCAGCACATTATCTCATGTTCTCCGCAGCTGTGAGAAACCGCATGCCTGGTAGTCCCACAGTCCCAACACGCTTCCCAACTGCCACCACACCACACTCCCCCATGGCCTCCTGTGTTCATGTAGATGGAATAAATGGGCCCAAGAGTCAATGGTGTCCCAGCTCCCCATGCACTCTGTCCTCCCTGACCACCCTCCAAAACCCATCTGCCCACCCCAGCAACATGCTCCTCCCATAGACCCAGCTCCCTTGACATCTGCACCACCCAGTTGTTCCCCCAGCGGTCCCCCAGCACTACACTCCTTCCACAGTCTCAGCCCCACAGCCTCTCTGACACTCCTCCTGCCCAATTGCCCCCCAGCATCACACACTTCCCAGGACCCCAGGCATCAGCCTCTCTGGTACACAGACCCTGCATTAAAATACCACCTTTAGTTACACCATCACATGCCCTACATTATCTGGTGCAAAGAAGGGTAAGTAGTAGAATTCCATGGGTAGCATAAAAATTTTACCTATGAAGGCCTTTGCAACAAGCTTAATCTTATTATACTTGCTCTCTTTCCCCAGTGGGGACATAGGAACAGAAGAAACCTGTGCCAGCTGGTCTCCTCACACACACATGACTCCTCCAGAAGCAGCCAGGGAGGAATATCAAGTCACTTTTGGAGATTTGGGAATGAGAAAATGAGAGAGAGAGAGTTTTTCTAAAGTTTGGATGGCAGGCTGCACCTCCTCTCCCAGGAACACCCCACTGCAGCAAGGCGTCCACAGGCTCTGCTTCTCGTGAGGAAGCAGCCCTGCTTCACCAGTCTTCCCCACCATCTTGTGGTCTGGAGGACATTTTACAGCCATAACACACACTGCTGAATACTAAGTCCTCCTCTCCCCCAAAGCAAGGGAGGGCAGCAGGGGTGCCATGACAAAGTATCTCCATGAAATAAACTGCCTGGTGCCATGAGCAGCCTCTTTTGTTGTTGTGCTCAATCCTACCTATTGTTATTGTCGCTGTTATTTCTACTGTTAGGCCACCATACTTACAGTACACCCACAATTACACTCCTCCCATTCCTGGGATTCGACCTGGTATAGTGCTAAAAAGGGGCCCAACAGACCTATCTTCCCCATTGCATTTGGCAAACCAGACAACTACTTAGATGATCCCATGGCACAAACCCCTACTTCACCCAACACAGTCCAAATGGGGAGGGACTGTCCAAGGAAACAGCAGACATAGGAAACCAGATACCAGACACCTATTCTGTATCCACTGCATTGGATTATTACCTGGGCACAAGCCTGAAGCAGGCAACTCTAAAGCTACACAAACTAAAATTGATGCTGATCAATGCAAGATTAATTGCCAACACACTATACATTCCCTTATCAATTATGAAGCACCCAGTGCAACTTGCATCACAGAGACCTGGCTAGATGCTACCAAAATCCCTGTGCTAGCCCACCTGTCTCCTCAGGAGACCATCACAGACCCAGACAGGACAGGGCAGCAGGCAGCACGGCATTCACCTGCTCATCAATTATCATGTCCTAGAGAGGTGCCTCGTGTAAGAAAAGTTAATTTGAATTCATTCATCCAATAGAAACCAGAGCCAACGCTGACAGACTTTATGCTTATCTTCAGACTACCACAGACTAAAGGGTACATAAAGGAACTCACACATGCCTTGTCGCCTATGGTGGCAAAATATGCCAGAGATTTGTCATCCTGGGAGAAGTACGCGACACAGTCTCAGAGTCTCAGTTCAAGACCTGTGAATCTGACCCATTCCTTTCCTGGCTGGTGAAAGAGTCATGAGTAACTGGGGCCACTAATGACCAGACTAGTCAATGCCTCATTCAGAGAAGGAATCTTTCTTTCCTTCTTCAAACACACAATTGTCTGATCAACACTGAAAAATCTACTCTGGACGCATTGGTTCTAGCCCACTATTGCCCAGTATCAAGCCTCCTGTTCCTGAGGAAGCTCATAGAGAAGCTAGCCAAAAACTGACAACGAGCTCATCTAGTTGAAATAATACCCTAGGCCAGCATTGTCCGGATTCAGATCAGGACATAGGACAGAAACCGATAGCCTAAAGCTCCAGGATGAGGACCGCAGAACAAACTCCTACAGGAACTAAAAGCCATCACAGACTTCCCTACCTTCTGCTCCAAGTGCAAGGTGCACTTCTTTGACCTGTTTTTTCCATAAAAACTTTCCTCCCTTACCCCACCCCCACCAAAAGCCCTACTAAAACAAAACAGTACCTTGCACACACAATTCTCCCCCTGGAGAGAGGATAACAAACCATGCATGACAGACGTTGGCCATATTGCTTAATGCGCAGCTGGAAAGTGCTGCAATACTTTAGGTGATGCGGGCCGCATAAGAACCTGTAGAAAAATGGAAGAATTTATTTCCTGCCAATGCTCTACTTTTTATGACTGGCCACACATCTGGGAGGTGGAGACCAGAAGACTTCTGACCTCTCTTCTAGTGAATTTAATGAATAAATTTACAACAGAAAACAATCTCAGTATATCCTTTCGCATCTGAAATCCAAGCTCAATGGAAGAATGAACTCCAAGGTTTTCCATAGCCTTGCACCATATACAAGTGGGTGTGAAATGGCAGTAGCCTTTTATGCCTAGTTGGTGAGGGAGGGGAGAATCAGGCCCAAGTGTCCCTGTCTGTAAAGAACAGGACAAGATCTGGTTCTCTCAAGGGAATGGCTAACTTCCTACCAGACCCATCGCCATGGGGAAGCTACTGAGGGGCACCACCAGCTCTCCTCACAGACTCTCCATTCCTACCTCCAGCTTCCCACTCCCTCACCCCCCATACCTCCTCAGTCATTCCATGCCTACTGACCACACAGTTCTGGCCCTGATCTCCAGGCTGATCAGGAGAGCTGTGTCGTTGTCCCACCTTGACTCTGCTGTCCGCTCCCCACCTGCTCCGAGCACAGCAGGGCAGAGCAGAGGGGCAGGTGCCCAGCAGGCGGAGAGGGGGTGGCCCCATGATCCCAGTATTGCTATCCCCAGGAATCAGCCACCTACAAACATTAGAAAAATGGTGGTGTTAACTTAATGGAGAGGAATCTGGCTTTCGTTCCCTTAAGAGTAAGGGGGTAGGGAGGATTACCCATTTTGAAAAAGAGCAACTCTTCATAAGCTTGTCCTGTCTGGTTGCCAACTCTTGTGATATTTGGAGTGCTTTTTTAAAGGCATCTCATAGCTTTCATATTTGGGGAGCTTAAAACATAGCCTTTTTGGATAAAGGCAATACTAACTCCTGTTACTGCTATCAATGGGACTCAAGCCACAGGTTGCCAAGATAGCCACTATTTCCCTACAGCCTTTGCAGGTGAAAATGAGGAGGTTGCCAGTAAAGACGGATGCCAGCTCCCATTGTTTCTAAGGAAGCTGAAGCCAGTCTGCCCTCAGAAAAGATGATGGCCCCATAGTCACGAGGCATAGGCAGGGGCACTGGAATGGGGAGAAGAGACACACGTGAGTGGGGGTCAGGGCCACCGTTCAGGTGCAGGTGGCACACCCACTTTTAGGAAGCTTCTGCCGCCCCTGGGCACAGGCAACTTAATTCTGGTATTTTTTTAACATCTGAGTGATTGACTTTGCCACTTTATCTATTTTAAACATAATGCATATGAAAACAATTACCACCGTTTTTAGCATATATTCACGGACATTGAAAGAAGTAAGGTTACAGCCTGGTCCTCCTCTGCCAGTTGGGTGAGTCTCTGAAAAAGAGCACCCCTCACAAGCAAAGACAGATTTGCAGAGGCACTGTGATGTCTTGGGACAGATTCTTATCTCATTTATACTGGTGTACATCTGGAGTTACTTCACTTAAATCCATGGAAGTACTCAGGGGATTAAGACCAACATAAATGAGATCAGACAACTTCATTTTTCACCACGTCTGTATTTAAATGGTTCCTTTTTATTTGCCACAATAATGCATATAAATATAGGAATTGTTACAGTGGATTAGCCCAGCGGTGATCAAGGCCAGTATCCTGTCCTCAACAGTAGCCAGAGTCAGCTATTGCAGAGGAAGAAGCAAGAAACCCCATGCATTAGACAGTTATGAAATAACCTGCCCTCAGAGGAAATTTCTTCTGAACTCCCATTAACTGGAGGTTGGCTTATGCCTCAAGGTATGCACAACACTGAACAAAGTCATTACTATTTCAGTACAATTAAGCATTTTATGTAACTAAACTGAAATGCACTTTTTTGGCCCTCATTAAAAGAGTGATAATTTCATGGGCTAACCTAGAATGATTATCTATGTACTTACATGGTCCCCGTCACTACAGTATCTGACACCTGTACTATCTATCAGTCCGAACTAGAAAATGCCAGGGAAAGCCATATGGAGGTTTCACTGTCTTTAGCATTCCCTAGGCGGAGATCTGTAGGTTAATTCATGCTTCAGGAGCCATTTTTAGTGATGCAAATAGTCAGGTTCCAAAAGTGGCTGGCAGTTTATAGAAGCAGAAATGGAGAATCTAATCTATCGATTACTTTCAGGGAGATGAATGAATTCTTTAAAAGTTTATGAAAAGGCAAATGTTTGTCAAAGCAATGCTATGTGAAGATAAATGGCAGGTTCTTATGTTCATTACACTGGGATTTACCCCAGGTAATTCTTCCAAAATCAATTGAGTTCCTCTATATTTACAGTGGTGCAACAGAGATCAGAATCTAGCCAATAGCCATAGTCAGAAATAAGTGAAAATCCAATGAGAACCAGGAGCTATATTGGTCTAAGTGAGAGGTAAATCAGGCCCATTACCAGAGAATAGTCATTCTGGAAGGTGCAAAGCTATGAATCTCCCCAGATTCAGATAGCAAAAGCCCCACGGATGGCTCAGTACGTAGCCACAGAGCCTGCTGAGGTGGAAGTGTTATCTTACTGGTGCCAGAGTAATGCTGATCCCTTTCCAGGATCTCCATGCAGTCTGATGCCCACATACAGCATGTGACAAATAATATGTAGTAGTTTATTCCCTACTCAGTGAGGAAGGATTTTTCTGTGTTAGTTTAGTGATGGTGAAAAGAGCCAGCAACCAAAATCATGGAGTCCAATGCCCCCCTTGGCTGCAGAACAGGTGCAGCATGGAGAGTGGCCTGTAGGATTTATAAAGGTTTATGCGCTTGGCAACATTCAGGGCACACCCGGAGTGTTGTGTAGGAGTAGTGCACACACTGCTCCATCCAAGGGCATCAACCTTGGAATCTCGCCAAGATGATATGAACCGTGGGAAGCCTCTCAGGACTGGTCTCAAGGCCCGAGAGCAAGGAATGCGGTAGATAGAAATTGGTAAATAAGAATGTTAAACAAAGCCAGTGTATTCCTTTTATCTGTTGGAGAATGTAATGCGCGGGGGGAGAGAGAGAATAAAGGGGAAGGTGGAAAGCTGACAGGCAAAAGTCGGTTAGAGACCAGCCTGCTTGCTTGCTAAAAGCTGTGTTCTGTCTTGTCATTGAACCGCCACAGTGGCCAATACCAGTGTCCCAACATCGCCTCATCCCTGACAGGAGGAAATACCCTTAGATAATTCAGTCTCCAGGTCTATTCAAATTTTTTGAGTCTCTACTGAGACTGCCAATTAGTGCCAGTTGTGATGGTGTTTTTTGTGATTTCGGTAACTATCCATTGGCAACTGGACTGAGATTAAACAGGTAACAGGTAGAATCGGCTTTTGGCCAGTGCTGAACTGAATTCACACTGGTAACCCAGAGGGGATTCATAAAGGAGATAAACTGGATTCGCAGAATTTCCAGCAGAGAAATCCTGTTAAAGGAACTGAAGGCCAAAATAATGGGTTTTCTCCTGGATGATAGGTACAGTTCAGTGGGCAGCCATGCACAAGGAGAAGATGACATGGAAGAGAAGAATATCACATGCATCACCCCAAGCTCAGTGGAAAGCAAACCAATGGGGAGGGAAAGAAAGACAACCCCCTCCAAAACAAAGGAAATTGGCAGTCTCTTTTTTTTGGTCAAGCTATTGTATTTCTAAGGGACTTATCCTGTGATCTGGAAGAGAGCTCATGATTGCTCCATTGTTTGAATACAGCAAATCTAAGAATATTTGTGGTGTTCACTAAGGGCTCAGCTTTGTGATGAGATGTGTGACACATTTATGATTTCACATGAGCGAAGAGCTGACAGCAGCCTCCTCCGTTTCAGATGTGACTCAGCTACCCTCACGCATGCCCCAAGGACTGTGGATCTAAAATCCTGAAGATCCCTTGTGTCTGTGATGTGAGTGCCCTCGAAACAGTTTAAATAAAGAGATGTTATATACAAATTCTAGTCACTTACAAACATAGGTCTGGGAAATAGGCTAATGTTAGTTCAGTGGTGGCTGCTGCATAGCTGTGTAGATTTCTAATATAATAGTTTAAGTATGTAAAGCATTTTGGGATCCCTCAGTATAAAAGGCACTGTAGAGAAGCCATACTTTTATTGGCAACACTGTAACAATGCCTGTGATTTTATCACAAGGCTCTCACTAGTGTTTCTCTCAAAGTCCCAGCTTCCAGAATCATGTGATAACAAAATTTCAGCTTTTGTGTTAAAAAAGTTTCTCCACTAACATGAAGGCTAGAAAAGCTTGAAAGAGTGAAAACTAAAAGCTAAAAAAAAACACAAAAAAACCCTCCAACGAACCAAACAAAACAAAAAAAAGAAAGGAAGGTTATCTTACTTGAAAACTGGAGTTTGACATGGGCTCTCCACATTCATGGGATCCACCACCCAGGTGCAGCTCAGAGAGTGGACCTTAAATAGCAGTGCTTATTGAAACACTTTCAAGCCCTCTCTTGTCCCTCACCCTTACTGTTCCTGAATGTTCTGAGGGCAAAGCAATCAAAGAGAACTTAACACAAAGATCACCTCAGGTCCTCTGCCTCCTCAGATCCATTCTAATTACGCCTCTGAGGAAGAGGAGGTGGTGGGCAGGGAGTGTCAGCATACAGAGTCCTTCCCTGAAAACTCCAGTTACAAGGAAGAAACCTCCATTTCTCCTTCGAGTGGTCTCTGCATATTCCCACTCGTGAGATAGATTGGCAAGCATTAGTCCCATTAAGGGAGATGGGACGAGGAGTCCTAATTAAAAAGTGGTTGAAGGCCTGCTCTGCCAAATTGAGCATCAGATCTGGACACTAGATCCACAGAGTAATATCTTGTAAAAGTGTGTTTGGAGCTTTACAGATGTCTATAATTAATATGTGTCTAAGGCAGCGATCCCCAAATTTTTTACCTCATGCCCCCCCTTGCTGCTGTCTGCACAAACACCCCCAAGAGCCACAGTTGGGAGTCTGGGCCAGGAACAGGGCCATGGCCAGAGCTGTGGCTGGGTTCAGGGGCTGTAGCTGGGGCCAGAGCTATGGCCAGGCTGGGCCAGGGCCCAGGGACCAAGGCCAGGGCCACAGTTAGGGCCAGAGCAGAGCTGGGGGCAGAGCAGAGCTAGGTGGCACTCCCTTCCCACCCCCCATGGGGGCTGACCCATGCCCCGCTGTGCCCCCAGACATTCCTCTATGCCCTCCTCAAGAGCATGCCCCACAGTTTGGGGACCACAGGTTTAAGGCATGCCATTGAGGCCACCTTAGCTCTCGTAGAGTGGGAGATTATCCTGAGGAACCGGGATGCCAGCCAAAGTGTAGGCCTCTTGTATACAGAGCTTAAACCATTTGGATAATGTCTATGAAGATATAGCCTTCCCCTTTTTTTATTATTAGCATAGGAGCTGTACAGAGTTGGAGAATGCCAGAACTCTTTAGCGCTGTCTAAATAGTAAACTAAAGTTCTCCTTACATCTAACATATTCAGTTTGGCTTCACCCTTATATGCCTAAATGGGTAGGTTTACTGACTGCTTAATGTGAAAATCTGCTATCACTTCGTGGACAAATTTGGGATGACTGAATACTACTTTGTCCTTATAAAAAGTCATAAATGGTGGCTCTGCCATAAGTCCCTGTAATTCGCTCACTCTTCTTGCAGATCTGATTACAACCTACAATGCTGCATTAGCCAATAAGTGAAAGAGAGAACATCCTTCAATTGTTTCAAATGGACATTTCATTAGCTGTATGAGAACTAAATTAAGATCCCATGAAGGTATAGGGCAGGGGTCTCAAACTCAATTTACCTTAGGCCAGTGCCAGTCCTCAGATCCTCCCCGTGGGCCAATAATGTCACTGAAGATGGTGTTCAGAAAAGAAAACTTTTATATTGTATTTTTTATTTCGAATTTCTCAGAAATAATAAAACTGTCATACAACTTTATACAATTCTTCACCTGCCAGAGAGTTTTTAGTGTTTGCCAGACACCTGGCAATGCTTCAGTTCTGTCAGTTTTTTGATGTTTGGCCTCAGTGACTGAGCAGTTGAAACCTTCAGGATTACAACAAGTTGGGCATCAGATAGCTGTGTTTGGGATTTTGATTTGTTTATATTCCTTATGGAAAAAAGTGATGCTGCCTCCATGACTGACTCTGCCCGGTGACTAGTGATGGTATCGCTGTCCCTCTCCCCCAGCCAATAGGATCTGTGGGGGGGGGCGGGGCAGCGCCTGCAGCAGACAGAGCCGGCAGTGTGGCTGCATGGGTCTCTCCTCCGTGGGCCACAGTGGGGAGGTTCTTAGGCCGCAGATGGCCCGCAGGCCGGGACTTTGAGACCCCTGGTATAGGGCTTCTGATAGGAGAGTAGACATTGAAATCATCTTGAAATGTTTTAACCATTTCATGGGCACACATTGATTTATTGTTAATGAATGAATGGACAGCAGATATTGCCAATAGATGAACCTTAATCAATGATGGCGACAGGCCCAAGAGTTTATGCTGCAACAAATCCTCAAGTATGGAATGGATTGGAGCCGTGGTCAGGTGTATATTGCTGGGATCTGCCCACTTATGAATCTTTTCCATTTTAAATTATAACACTGCTAAGATATTTTGAACAAGATAGCTCATTAATGGACTTGGAACTATCACCCCACACTGGGGTGAAAGGAGTTCAGGTGTGGATAATAAACGATCATTTTACTGGGTCAGTAGGTCTGGGCTGACAGGGAGTGGCTGGTGGATCCCTGCCAAGAGGTGAAGCAAGTTTGGGAACCATTGCTGTGTGCTTAAAATCTTGTCCTGTTTTTTTTTTCTTTCTTATGACCCTCCTATATGAGGAAAAGGGAGGAAAAGCATCTAGAAGCCCTTGGCTCCAGGTTAGGAGGAATGCATCAAATAGAATGATTGTCCCTTCCTGCTCTTGAGCAAATTTTTTTGGCATTTCACATTGTGTTCGGTTGTGAAGAGGCCCTTGTCTGGGTGGCTCCAGCAGCCGAAGATCTCCTTTAGTACTGACGTTTTCAGTGACCACTCATGAACGTCTATCATATTTCTCCTTAATTGGTCCGCCAGGTTGCTCTCTTTCCCTGCTGGGTGCAAGGCTATTGGATACATATTGTGGAGAATGCACCATTCCCACAGATTTATTGCCTCCCTCCAAAGCTGTGGGGAGTGGGCACCTCCCTGTTTGATTATACAAAACATCGCTGTGGTGTTGTCCTGTACTGGACTGCTGGAGAGGAGGCAGAAAAGCTTTTAATGGCCAACACATCACACTAACTTCACAATGGCTGATATGTAACTACCTTATTAGGGGGTTCCAAAGTCCCTGCACTGTCAAATTGTTGCAGTGAGCTCCCCAGCCTGTGCTGGATGCATCTGTGGTCACAGTTATAAACCAAGCTGGATGGTTGAAAGCTATCCTTTGAGGATGTTGTAAGGCTGAGTCCAATACTTCAGAGACAGAAGTACCTTTTTCAGACTGATCAGTTTTTGACACATGCTGTCTGTACCGGGTCTGTAGTTGCCTGCCAGGCAGTGTTGCAGGGCTCTCATTTTGAGATGTGCATAAGGAATTATGTAAGTTGCTGAAGCTATAAATCCCATCAATCTGAAGTAGAGTATGACTAAGGCACTACCAAATTCACTGCCATGAAAAACACATCACGGTCCATGAAATCTGGTCTCCCCTGTGAAATCTGGTCTTTTGTGTGCTTTTACCCTATACTATATGGATTTCACAGGGGAGACCAGGCTTTCTCAAATTCAGGGTCTTGACCGAAAAGGGAGTTGCGGAGTGTGTGTGTGTGTGTGTGTGTCACTAGGTTATTTGGGGGGGGGGCAGCCAGAGGGCGGTGGCTGTGGGCCAGGTGCCCAGCTCTGAAGGCAGTGCCCCACCAGCAGCATCACAGAAGGAAGGGTGGCAACACCATACCGCGCCATCCTTACTTCTGTGCTGGGCAGCCGGAGAGCGGCAGCTGCTGCGGGCCCAGCTCTGTGGACAGCAGCACAGAAGTAAAGGTGGCAATACCATGCCATGCCATCCTTACTTCTGTGCTGGGCAGCCGGAGAGCGGCAGCTGCTGCGGGCCCAGCTCTGTGGACAGCAGCACAGAAGTAAAGGTGGCAATACCATGCCATGCCATCCTTACTTCTGTGCTGGGCAGCTGGAGAGCGGCAGCTGCTGCGGGCCCAGCTCTGTGGACAGCAGCACAGAAGTAAAGGTGGCAATACCGTACCCTGCCATCCTTACTTCTGTGCTGGGCAGCCGGAGAGTGGCAGCTGCTGCGGGCCCAGCTCTGCAGACAGCAGCACAGAAGTAAAGGTGGCAATACCGTACCCTGCCATCCTTACTTCTGTGTTGCTGCTGGCGGTGGCTCCGCCTTCAGAGCTGGCTCCTGACCAGCAACGGCCGCTCTCCAGCTGCCCAGCTCTGAAGGCAGCGCCGCCGCCAGCAGCAGTGCAGAAGTAAGAGCAGCAGTACCGCAACCCTCCCCCCCCGCCATAACCTTGTGACCTCTCCATGACTCCTTTTTGGGTCAGGACCCCGACAATTACAACACCGTGAAATTTCAGATTTAAATAGCTGAAATAATGAAATTTATTATTTAAAAAATCTTATGACCATGAAATTGACCAAAATGCACCATGAACTTGGTAAAAAGAAAAGGAGGACTTGTGGCACCTCAGAGACTAACAAATTTTTTTGAGCATAAGCTTTCGTGAGCTACAGCTCACTTCATCGGATGCCAAATTTGGTAGAGCACTAAGTATGACCCTTTGGCAAGGCGATAAGGTGCAGAGTGTCTATTGATGCCTGGCTCTTCAGAAATCTCTTGAGGACAAAGCACTCTGCCTATGTGAGAGTCTAGGATAGCTCATATGAAGAACACGCTCTGAAAGCGTTGCAAAAGAGTTTATTTTTTCAATTTATCACAAACCCTAGCCTCTCAAAGAGAGTGCATGTGCAGTAGATGGTGTGGTAAAGGTCTTCCTCTGATGGCACGTTCATTAACAAATCGTCCAAATAAAAGTAAATGTGTAACCCTTAAATGAGCGCCTACTGCAGATGTCTATTTTGTAAACACTCTTGGGGCAGTAGAAAGGCCAAAAGGGAGGACCTTGTAGTGAAAATGATCCTTCTTCCTAGTGAAATGGAGGTATTTGTGATGAGAGCATCTTATGGAAACAGGTGTCTTAACTCTACAGTTGCAAACAAACCTTTTGGAGAAAGGTTTCAGAGTAGCAGCCGTGTTAGTCTGTATTCGCAAAAAGAAAAGGAGTACTTGTGGCACCTTAGAGACTAACCAATTTATTTGAGCATGAGCTTTCGTGAGCTACAGCTCACTTCATCGGATGCATACTGTGGAAACTGCAGAAGACATTATATACACAGAGACCATGAAACAATACCTCCTCCCACCCCACTCTCCTGCTGGTAATAGCAGGAGAGTGAGTTTGGGGGGGGGGGTGAGGGTGAGAAAACCTGGATTTGTGCTGGAAATGGCCCAACTTGATGATCACTTTAGATAAGCTATTACCAGCAGGAGAGTGGGGTAGGAGGAGGTATTGTTTCATGGTCTCTGTGTATATAATGTCTTCTGCAGTTTCCACAGTATGCATCCGATGAAGTGAGCTGTAGCTCACGAAAGCTCACGCTCAAATAAATTGGTTAGTCTCTAAGGTGCCACAAGTACTCCTTTTCTTTTGGAGAAAGGATGAGTATGATAGAGGCTAGAATTAGCATTCCAAAACAGAGTCTCCTGATGAAAGTACAGAGCTTTATGAGGTCCAGTATACAGCACTGATCTCCATCCTTCTTCTGAACTGGGAAGTATTTGGAATAAAATTCTCTGCCTCTGTACCTCGACTATAGCCCCTACCTTCAGAGGATCAAGAACCTCTGATCTCAACAGGCTGTTGTGAGAGGGGACCCCAAATAGTGATGGGAGAGGAAACTGGAAGGAGGAACGGTTCAGATTGTATCAGAGACCCATGTGAATGCTTTCTAAAATCCACTTGTCTCTGGTTATAGATACCCAGTACTGGAAGAAGTGACACACACAGTCTTTGAAAGGTAAGGAGGGCAAATGGATTAAAATTGGACTGCAGTTCTCATGCATTATGTCACACTTGGGGCGTAAGGCCCAACGCAGATGTTGAAGATGATTTACCTCTTTTTCACAATTTGAAACACGTTCTCCTTTGATGAGAAAGCTATTAAAGGAGGATATTGCAGAAGTTATCATTATCTTCCTTATCAAGTGTGAAATGGAGGAAGATGATGGATTTTGTCATCTCTAGGACTTGAAAACCAGGTATTCCAGGTCTTCTCCTGACTGCTGAGGAACACCCAGTGCGTCTCATCTCCTCTTTTCAAGGACATCTTCCATTATAGTGCTACACCCTCCTTCTCCCGCAAAGGAGAGATCCGCAAACTTGGATTTACATCTTCAGAACTCCCTCCAGAAACCTCAGCGTAGCATATCATCTGATGGATATCGCAGAAACAATGGCTCGAACAGAAGCACCTGAAGAATCAAATGTTGCTCTTACAGCATGTTTTGTTACCTGTTGACTCTCTACAGTGAGGGCATTTGCAAGTTTTATCTGGCAAAGACTTGGCAAAACTCCAACATTTTCTCCCAGAGCTGGTGTTGGTAGTGTGCCTAGAGTAAAGAAGGAGATGAGTTTCCTCTTCCAAAAACATCCATTTCCTTTCTATCCCTATCTGAATGAGTAGACTGCACCTATCCTCCTTTAGACCTTTGTACACCCACCAGGGAGTTTGGGGCCGGGTGTGTCTGGAAATGTGAGAAACCCTCTTGGGGAAGCTGATGTAATTTGTTTCCTTTTTTTAGACATCACCTGAACAGAAACTGGACTTGACCAGATGAATTTAACACATTTCAAAAGTCTATCTAAGACAGACAGTGAAACTCTACTAAAACAATGGAGAAAAACTTACTACATTTATGTCCTGATTTGGGGCGGGGGGCTGGCTCATATTTGAACACTTACAGTTGGCAATTTCCTAAAAACTGTTTTCCTAAAAATATCCTCAGCTATATTTGTTGGTAACACTAAAACTTACATCAGATGGTGATAGTCTGGCCTATTAAAGATTCTCTACAGTGAAAGATACCAGAACATTTAAATTAGCCTGAAAATGTCAAATTGAGACAATTTTCTCCAATTAACTATTCCATTCTATTCCTAAATTAATCCCCATCCCCCCCCATAACAGTGAGAGAGAGAGTTTCCTTTTTAATTCTGCAAACATTTTATAAAACACGATTCTGTGTGCATTTTTATACCGTATTTTGCTGCTACAGTGAAGCTAATAAATCATTTGACTTCCAGGAAAGGAAAGTTACTTTAAACTTCATAGAAATTCAGGGGATTTTCAGAAACACTAAGTGCTGGTCTGACTCTCCTCCCACTGAAATCAGTGGCATTGGTGTCAATGGGCATGCCGAGCACTTCTGAAAATCCCACCTTTTAAGCATAATCTTTTTCCTGAGAAACAGAATTTTTTGAAAGGTCAGCTCATCTCCTGAGAGTGGGGCTGGGACCCAGGAATGCCAGAATTCTAAACCTGACTGCTATTCATGGCCATAATAATGAGTAGGCACATGAGGCGTAGGCCTACAATGCAATGATTTGGGGAGCAATGCTTTGGAGAGCCAGATAAGGGAGAAATAATAGTAGCAAATCTGGCTAGGCAAAGGGCCCTAACAAGCAGATGACCAGCCAGTGTGCATTCAACACTTACTGGACACTGCTTGACAAAATACCAGCTCATTTCCTTACTCTAGAACAGGGGTGGGCAAACTTTTTGGCCCCAGGGCCACATCTGGGAATAGAAATTGTATGGCGGACCATGAATGCTCACAAAATTGGGGTTGGGGTGCAGGAGGGTATGAGGGCTCTGGTTGGGGGTGTGGGCTCCAGGGTGGGGTCAGAAATGAGGAGTTCAGGGTGCAGGAGGGGGCTCCAGACTGGGGTGGGAGAGTAGGGTGCAGGAAGGGGAGGAGGGGCGAGGGCTCTGGGGTGGGGCTGGGGATGAGGAGTTTGGGGTGCAGGAGGGTGCTCTGGGCTGGGATCCAGGGGTTTGGAGAGTGGGAGGGGGATCAGGGCTAGGGCAGGGGGTTGGGGCGTGGGGAAAGGCTCAGGGGTGCAGGCTCTGGGCAACACTTACCTCGAGCGGCTCTCGGAAGCAGCGGCCATGTCCCCTCTCCAGCTCCTATGCAAAGGCACAGCCAGGTGGCTGTGCGCGCTGCCCCATCCGCAGGCGCTGTCCCTGCAGCCCCCATTGGCCGCAGTTCCCAGCCAGTGGGCGCTGCGGAGGCAGCATGCAGAGCGGAGCCCCCTGGCTGCCCCTACACTTAGGAGCAGGAACAGGGCCATGCCATTGCTTCTGGGAGCCGCATGGAGCGACCCTTGACCCTGCTCCCCAGCTGGAGTGGGACAAGCACCAAATCCCTCTCCCAGCAGGAGCTTGAGGGCCAGCTTAAAAGGGCTGGTGGGCCGGATTCAGCCCACAGGCCCTAGTTTGCCCACCCGTGCGCTAGAAGTTCCTCCTACTCACATTCTGCTCAACATTGATCAGTTAAGGGCTAATACTCACATAAATCTGGTTGTTCCAAACAATTCACTGACTTGAAATTTTTAGCATCATCAGAGAGATGGAAAACATTAGGCATAAAGCATTAGAGCTCACAAACTTTATACCAGTTCCCTCAGTTGCTTTGTAGTTTGGATCAATTAATTTTCTATACATGCGTGTATCTGCTACTATAGGCCTGTCCAATGCCATTATGATTGGGGGGGAGGGAAGAGGGAAGTACTGATTTTGTCTGACTTCATATAGTTGATCCTAAAGTTGAGCGTTTACAAAAACCTATTGGTGTAGCTTGTGAGGGATCTTAGCTGGATCAACATTGTGAAGACAAACTGGCTCCCAGTAGGGTTTACTGGTGGAAACACATTTTAATTATTATTCTGCCTGCTGCACACGCCTTGACCTGGCCCAATCCAATCCCATTCTGCCCATCCATTACACCAGAAATCAAGTCTCCTTGCCCATTGATAGAGGGTGCTGTGTGGAGAAGAAAGGAAGAGAGATGAAATCTCTCCTATTTCTTTCCTACTAAGAGATCAGCTATGTGCTCCCCCCAACCATCCACCCCCTATCCCTCCTCTCAGGGCATGATCCAAAGCCCTTGGAAATCAGCCAGAATCTTCTCCGTTGGCTCAAACCCTCAATGCACCTGCTGCCTCATATTCCTAGGAGACGGATTTACCATTACTGCTAGTCTGAACTAGCATGGGCTCTGCATTGCCGAGAGGTGCTTGTGAAATCAATAAAGGAAAGCTCTACACGTTCCTGGGGGCTCACTTTATTAAATCACTCCTTGACTGCTCATTACACATTGCAGGAGGGGCGGGGGCGAACCCACAGGGAAAGGAAACTGTTCCACAGAGAATGCCCAAGGCCAGAAGATAAAAGGAAAAAGGAAAACACAATGGATATGATTAAGCTCCCCAGAGCCCTGGACTTTAGGAACGTGGAAAATATGCAAATCAACATTTTCACTGTCCTTAAAAGCCATCAGAAGACACAAGTCTGTCACCGTTGTTGCCTGATTTAGAAGGTTAATAATATTAATTTGGATAGTATGGTTTATAGGCTCACCAATCAATTTGATCGGAAGATAATAAGGTTCTTGTCCCAGAATATGCAAAAGGTCCCTCGGGGGTATGACAGGCTGCTTATACTGATACCAATATATAAAGACTTTTATTGAGATAAATGGAATTATAATCAAATAGTAATCAAATGGTAAAATAATCCATTACAAATCCAATATTATTGTTCTAAAGCTACATATGATATTATATACTATAAAACTTTTGATTAATATACTCGCACCCTTCCTTGATGACTTGGTAATAAGAGACAAAGGACCAGCCTTGCCTTGGGTTCCTCAATTCATGAGTGAGGTGCAGAGCTTCGAAGAAGCTAGAGAGCTAAGAGCTATTGAAGCTAATTTAGAAATTCACTTGAATTTTAAGTTTTGTCAGTTAGTTAACTAACAGACTAATAAACTAAGAAAGATGCTTGGAGCTTAGAAATTTAGATGCCTAGCTTTTTAGGTGCTTAGATTCTTAGATGCATAGATGCTTCCTTGGCATGGTGGGTCACTCCTCTTACAGAGCATCAGTGCTTGAGCCCTCCTTCTATGTCCAAACTTAGTTTCCTCACCCACCAAAATGCTGAGGTACACTTACTCCATAGGCTGGTAGGTTTGTACGTATTGATGACATATACACACATATTCCTGACATTAGATCAGGGGTTCTCAAACTTCATTGCACCGCAACCCCCTTCTGACAACAAAAATTACTACACAACCCCAACAGGCGGGGGACTGATGCCTGATCCTGCCTGAACCCCGCTGCCCCAGCTGGGGTGAGAGGGCAAAGCCAAAGCCCAAGCCCCACTGCTCAGGGCAGGGACAATCAAAGCCGAAGCCCAAGGGTTTCAGCCCCATGCAGGGGGCTTGTAACCTGAGCCCTACTGCCCAGAGCTGAAGCCCTCTGGCTTCGGCCCCAGGTGGTGCGGCTCGGACTTTGGCATTGGCCTGGGCAGTGGGGCTTGGGCTTTGGCCCTGGGCCCCAGCAAGTCTAAGCCAGCCCTGGTGACCCCATTAAAATTGGGTCCCGACCCACAGGTTGAGAACCGCTGTATTAGATCATTCTCACATTTGTTATTTTTGTCCTCCCGGTTTTTTCCTTGTGGTGTACCTGTTTACAGAGGGCATGAGCTTCAGAAAGCTCCCTAAGCCAACCTGCTTCAACGCATCCTTTATCTATCTAAGTTAAAGGTCGCTGCCATACATGGACCTTATGCTTTAACTTATCACTATCTAGCTGGGTGAAAGGTCCCAGATATATGTATGCTAACCTTGCCTTAGCTTAAAACACAGGATATGGCCTGTAGGTCCCTTGCATTAAAGCCAAACTATTTTAATATAAACCTATTATAATAAAACAAACAATCAAAACCATAAGAAAATAAGAAACCTATTAGAAAAGATATATAGGCAAGCAAGCAGGCTAGCCCTAAAGGCCACACTGTATGACTCGGGGACATTTGGACATACACACACAGACAGTGTTGTTTTCAGGCTCTGCTGTCTTGGGTGCAGCTTCTAGCCCAGGCCAGGTGTGGCCGGGAGAAGGCCAGAGTTAGATATCACAGGAGCAGCACATCATCATCAAATCTTTAAACAGGCAAGGGATCCTTTACAGCAAACTGTAACAGGTATGTTAGCAAAGATGAGGGAGAGAAATTGGCTGTGACAGAGGGCAAGTCTGATGCATGCTGTTCTCCTCCCCACAAAGGGGCGGAAAGGTGGAATGGTCCAGTTGACTGTCTCTCCCATATGGGAATTCAATGTTTCTCCCGGGAGCACGCACTGCAGAGCAGGATATCCACTGTCGTCTGCAGGGAAGAGGAGCTCTAAGTGGACGGGATGATCCATGTGCCACATGCTTCCCTGCAAAATACAGCAGCCTACAGAAAACTTTGATGCTTATTGTCACAAACTAAGGTTAAAAGCCGGGTCCTTCGATTAGGGAGTCACAAAAGCCCCTGGGAGAAGAGATTGGCTGCTGGGCTAGGGTGTGAGCAGCAAGACAGACTGACAGAGGTTAGAGGGCCTGAGTTACCCCTCAGGGGTACAATTAAAATTTGTCAAGCTAGCAAACGAACAGAAAAGTGCTGCTGAATCCTTCAGCCAGGTCTTGTACTGCTGTGGCAAGAAAATAAAGCAGCAACAGTGGGCTCACTGTGCCAGGAATAGACAGGCAGATTGAAGGAGCAGCATCTAGGTAGCAGGAAGGGGAAGCATTGAGCTAGAAGCAGAGACTGATTGGAACAGCTGTGAAAGGGATGGGAACAAAGATCACATCGAGCAGTGGCTTCCCCTCTGTATTAATAATACATCTAAAACCACGATGTTCATAGAAAGTTAAGGTTGAAAAGTCGAGCACTCAGCTGTTAGGAAATGACAGAATTAAGGTAACCTGGGCAGGCCTAATTCAGCTCGTTTGTGCCTGTGCATTATGATACAGTCTCTAATTATATGATCACATAATGTCTGTTCCAGAGGGCCCTGCTTCATATATATTTTAGTGGAGCAGGGAATGGCAAGAGAACAGCAATAGGACACAGGGATACGGCAACATGCCCAGTCTATATGATGAATCAGTAGCAGGACCCACCCTATTAATCTACCTCTCCTCTTTTATATCTTAGATTGTGCAAGTTCAGTGGCACAAAGGGATGGTAAAGGCCAAATTAACCAACTCTCCATGAATGCCTCCAATTTAGTCAACAAAGCAGCTGTATGCCACTCCATGGGCAGTCCCTGGTGTCGGGGACATGGTGTGGAGGAAAGGGGTATTATGCTCTGGCTAGTGCTGGCTGTTGGAATTGTCCCTTGGAGCGGTTTTCAGCCATACATAGGTCAGAATAACCCTAAGGCTGATGCAACTGACACTGGGAGGGCTAACCTGACCTGACCTCTGCCCACCCAGAACTGGGAGGAAGCCAAATTGGCTTCCATTCAGGTTCTGTGTTTAATACAGCATGGCTGGATGCAAGAAGCAGGACCCACATGTGACAGTGTTACACAGGGGCGTTGGAACAATTTGTATAGTGGAGGTGCTGAGAGCCATTGAACCAAACTGTAAACCACTTCAAGCCAGGGGGTGCTGCCACACTCCTAGCTCCAGCCCCCGGGGTTACATCTGAAAAACTGAACTGAACACTTGAAACTACTAAAAGATTGTAATAACTTTAATATTTATATTGCTGTTAGCACCCAGAGGCCCCAGGGAGGATCAAGGCTCCAATATGCTAGGCACTGCACAAATACACGGGAAGGTAAGGTAAGTGCCTCAAAGATCTTACACTAGTTTCTTGCATTAAGTTTCTCTTGCTCATCTAGTATTTTAACTATAGCTCTTATTTCCAGTGTTTTTTCTTGACTTCCTCACCTGAGCAGTTATAAAGGTTACATTCTGCTTGGCTCATTAGTGAATAGAAAGTGCTCTCAAACACATTTGTAGATCTGGGCCAAAAAGCCAATTATTTTTGTGGGAAATTTTAAGTTTTTCTAAAATGTTCTGTGAAATGTATTGTTTTATTTTTGATAAAAATATCTGGTTTTCAGTAACAATTATTTATTTGCAAAAACCAAAGAGATTTTTCTTTTTTAAACAAATTTTTGCTTTCTATTTTTTTGTCAAAAAAGTGTTTTGATGAAAAAATTCCAATCAGCAATTCCACCTCTTCTCCTTGGAGAAAGGCCCCCAATACGTTCCAGGTGACAGTCTGGAGCACAAATGTTTCGAGTTTTCTTTTTCTTTTTTTTTTCATGCGCCACTCAAATAGGTGTCAATGATAAGATTTTTTTCTTTATTGATATGGCTGCCAACTTGACCATTAACACAATATAAAATATATTCTAACATATCTCAAAAGCTGCAGAGCCCTACAATAAGTTAATTGCAGAGACATTAAAAAATCTAATACCTCCACCCAGATGTACTACTATAAACATGTGAAGAGTGTTTCCATTTGATAACTTAATTCTTTAAGAAGCATTGTTGAGAAGCTTTGTTGCAGCACACAGGGAAGATTAGAACATGAAGCAACTGATAACACTTAGTAATCTTGTGTAAACATAAAACCCCAAACCAAGATGTTGCTGCAGCTTCTAAATCAATTGAACTACAGTATTAGCACACTGCATAATGTTGTATGCAGTGTTAGTGAAGCCATGTTGGACCCTAGAGAGAAAGTGAGTGATGGACCATCATATTTTGTGGAGAATGACACGTTTTGAAGCTTACACAGAGTATAATACTCTGAGCACATTTCTCAGAGCAGAAGAAGAGCTCCGTGTCAGCTCACAGGTTTGTCTCTCTCACTAACAGAAGTTGGTCCAATAAAAGGTATTACCACCCCCACTTTCTCTCTCTAGTGTACTGCATGAGGTAGGAGGAGGGAAATCACTAAACTGTATGGTCTTGGGGTCAGTTCTTAAAGTATGACCGAAATTGTGGAGTGAGATCCATATTGGTTTGAACAGCCAGTCAGAGCCACTAGATAGCATAATTCATGTAGCTATTTACTCAAGTTGCTACTATATAAAGCTAATTTTGTGCAAGCAGCAGTCACAGAACTGCAGCATGAGGACAATTTGGCTTTCCATTGATTCTTGTCTTTTGGAATAATTTATTTAGAGTTTTGCCAACCTCGCAAGTTCAAAAATCATGAGTCAGACAAAAAGAAATGAGAATTTTAAATAAATCATGATTTTAAGCCAAACTTTTTTTCTCTCCATTTTATGATGTTTGAGCTGCTGCGGGAATAAACTGTTCTTTTGGTGCATGCGTGTTTCAGGAAACTCAGCCAGGACTGGGACCACACTAAAAGCAACAACAGAAAAGAGAAAGTCCACAGACAGTGATGGGAAAATTGGAATAGTCTCTATTGTAGCCTATGGGCCTTCCCCCTTCCATCATAGTCAATTTAATATGTCCCCCAGCCACACACAAAAATACAGCCACTAATCTGAGGAAGTTGACACATCCCTTTTATGTTCGACTGACCACCTGTCCACCAACTCTCTCCCTGCTGCACTCTAAACACTGCCCAGCTCCCTCCCGGGGACTTGGCCCCCATCCCTCGGATCATGTCCCTGTCCAGCTGCCCTGCCCTCTCTCAGCACCTGTCCCTTTCCCCCATGCCCTCTCCTGCTCCCATATAGCAGCCCTGCAGTGGTGGAGGAGGCCTGGGGTCCTAGGTTCCTTTATCCTCCCCCAGCTCAGCATTATACCGGGTGAAGCGGATGGGTGAAGCAGCCTCTGGCAGCTTGGCTGGCTCCCATTAGCTGCTGCTTCTCGGCTCTATGCAGACATCACACACCAGGGACGCAGACTCAGGCAGCAGGCTCAAGCGCTGCAGCAGCCTCTAAGGGGGGCAGCCTGAAGGGGCAGGCCACAGCCTAGGCTGCCATGATGGGTATCTAATGGCTGAAGCGAGAAGAGAAACACCAGCTACAACTGAGTTGCAAATCCCTGAGTTGCCAGGAATTGTTTGCGAGAAGCAAGTAAGAAGTGCTCCCAAAAAATCACAAGACTCCTGCGCAGAGCTGGCAACGCTGCCTTCGGTAGAACGGTGTTTGTGCTCAGCTTTCTTCTAGCATTGTACTGCTCTGAGTCCCGTGCCCTCCCGTTCTCAAAGCAAGACCTGTGATACAAGATTACTTTCCCAGCTCTGTGTGGCAGCGCTTGCTATTTTTCCAGGTGAGGCGAAATCTCCTGCTACTAATAATAGAGAGAGACAATAAAAACAAACAGATGTACCGTACCAAACATTATTTTCTTTGAAATTGGTTTCATCCAGAGAAGTTCTCAGATGACAGAAGCAGGTTCCCAGAATCAATAGCTTTAAGACCAATTATATACAGATGGGTATTAACACTTCAGCAATCTGCTGTGAGAATGCACATAGAAACACTGGTGATAATCATTCTTTGCACATACACACGGCCAATCCTATCCTTTCATACTTGGTATCTTTCAACCGCAGAAATCACATTATGATCACTTCAAACCCTAGGTATCTTAATGTGGAAATAATCACTTCAAAAGATGATAAAGCTCTAAGCATCCCACACAGACCTGATTGCTCTGAGATTTCTATTCTTTTTAGCACTGTGAATGCATACTTAATATTTTCCAGTAGCTACTAAGAAATTGAAGACAGAAAAGGCTTCCGAAAGAACATGTACTATTTTAAGAGGATCCAATTTAAATAAGTACCAACCAAAATGTTCCTTGGCTGAAAAGTTTTCTATAGCAACTTGTGAATGCAAAAACCAAGCCTCCAGCACACTCCTAGGTGGTGTATCTTTCCATCACAAGCCAACACTACAATATAGAAATATGGGCAAGTGGGTTTCATCGCAAATATTTTAATCAAGTTACAGTAAGTCAAAACGTATTGGGAAGGTTGTAAAGAAAAGCAAATTACCCACCCAAAACAAACAAATACTTCCCTGGGGTAAGGCACCAATAACTAGAGGAAACTAACAAGCAATAGAACTGCAGGGCCTGGGCCTGCATTTGCTGTCCAGGATCCTGCAGGGGTTCAGATTGCAGGAGCAGAGCCCAAAGGTGTCAATGCAAAATTTCCCTTGGATTTCAGTGGCTCAGACTGTAAATCCCAGACACGCCTGCTGCAGGGTTGGGGTCTTAGAATCATATGTCTCAACGTTTGAGCCCTTCTATTGGTTTTTTTGCCCAGCCTAGGTGAGATTCCATTTCAGTAAGAGAAGATAAAGAATTTGGCCAAGATTTTAAAAACACAAGAGCCTAAAGTTAGGTGTCCAAAGCAGAGGGCTGGTTTTCAAGAGTGCTGAACACCCAGCCGCTCCTGTTGATGCCTTTGGGGATGCAGGGTTCTGAGCATGTTGGAAAGTCAGGTTGCATATTATGCACCTAGCACTAGACAGCTATGTCTGAAAATATCGGCTGCAGCTCTTGAAAGAAGGTCGCCACCTTTGTAGTTCACTGAAAGCTGTCAGCAGCACGGCCAACCCCATCCTTTCAAAACTCATGAATCAGACCTCCAAAAATAATGAATTCAGGGGTTATTTAAAAAAAATACAATGTGGGGGCTTTTCATTTGCCTTCTGGTTTCTGAGCCTTCAGGACAGAGTCAGGTCACATTTTAAAGCTTTCCTCCACAGCCATGAGCGCTAGAAATGGTCAGTTTTTCAACAAAAGCTGAGATTCTCATGTAATCACTTGACTCCAGGAGCTAAGGCCATAAGAGAACCAGCAAATATCTTGAGTCTCAATAAAGGCACATGAGCTGGCCACACTCTCAGCAACACAACCTGAGTCTTACCCACAGTCTGAGTCACCTACTAGGCTGCGGAAGCCCTCACAGCCTCCTGCACAGTGGTGGAGCTAATGAGGGACCAGGGAGGCAACTGCCCCCTCCCCTGGCAGTCTTTAGGTGTCTATGTGGTGCCTTTTGGAGCCAATAGGTATAACTGAATGTGGCCCTGCCAATGACACATCGGCCCCCAGGCGCCACCGCTGCTCCCGCACACTTCCTTGTCAGTGGTGAAAGTGTGCCCATTGGTTGGCATTCCACCTGCTGTTAAATGAGTTTGTCAGCTTGTGGGATTGCTGCCCTTTCATGGACTGCTTGCAATTACTCTGGGAGATGCTGCTTAACTAACCTGACTTTCTTAACCCATTCGTTGCTGGTCTTGTTTGACTGCTTGGCTGCAATTAACCTGATCCTTAATTTAGCTCTTCCAAGTGGCCGAATATTTGCTGCTGCCTGTAAATTCATTGCTAGCTTTCTTCTTACTGCTACTACTTAATACAAACTCAGCAACTGCTTTAACATTGCCTTTCCTACTCACCGATTTTTGCCAGGCTCAGCATCCTCGCTCTCACGGAGTAGTCCCCTCCCCCACACCTTTGTACTGTCTGCTTTATTTCACTTGGCTCTTGCTCCTTTTCATGCCCACTTTGTCCTCCAATGCCCTGTAGTGTATTAAAAAGAAAGTGTAAATCCAACCTTGCTGCCAAAGCCACCATGTAATTAAGGACTAAAATAGAAGGGAAACATGATGCCTATGTGGACGAACAAGAAATCACATGATCATATTTGTTCCCTTTCCTCCCCACCTTTTCACTTATTTGTATTGCCGTAGCGCCTAGAAGCCTCCATCAGAGATCAGGGCTCCCTTACATCCTGTGTGGTAAATCAGAGTAAAAGACCTTGTCTGCCCAGCAAAGCTTAGGAGGTGCCGTTTCTCCCCTCTAGCAGGGGATGTCCACTGCTCCCCTCTCTACATGATGCCCAACCCCTGCCTCGATCTTCTTGCTTTTTAAAAAAAAGCTGTATTTCCACCAATCCCAGCCCCAAAGCTTTGGCCGGCTGAGTGTGCCGCACATGGCTACAATACTTGCCCATCTCTAAGACTGGCTCTGTATCTCCAGGGAAACAGAGGGCTGATACCAGTTCCAGCTCCGAGATGCCCATCCTACTCCCTCCCTGGGGGAATACAGACTCCCAAGTTCTCTACAGGATTGCCTGCCCATAGAGCACAGAATCCAGCACGTATGGAGACCCAATTCAGCAAGGAACTTAAACACGTGCCTAGCTTTAAGACCACGAGTAGTTCGACCAAGATCAACCCAATTACTCATGTGGTTAAGCACCTTTCTGAATCAGGGCCTGAGTGCAGAGATTCAGCTCCTAAGCCCACATGTCCATGAGACTGTGGGGGGGTCAGCATCTTTGAAAGTCCCATCATTGTTATTTGAGTATGGAAATATGGACTCAGAAACTGAACTTCAGGTTCCCAGTTGTGAAGACGTTGGTTCTCTTTTCCATACACTTATAAACAGGCAGCTCTGTTACTGTATGTTCTGGTTCCAGGTGATTATTCAAAATCTATGAGATAAGGTTGAAAATGGGCGTTTGTGAGAAAAAGCCAACGTGACCATAAGAGGATCCTGTCTCCTGGCTTTTACAGTTAGATTTCAGAATCAGTTAACGTACTGATGTCTTAAAATATTGACAATAAAATGCCCGTTATCAAATTGGAGCTTTTACAGCTTGAAAATCATTGGCAATTTCCCCCGTATTCCCTCTGCAGCAAAAATCAACCAAAGAACTTCTGAGCTCTCTGACTCAACAGGGCAACACTGGTTTTATGATTTCTTTTAATTTTGTGTTCCTGCCTCTTCATTTGCTAGTCCTTCAATTCCTTGAATTTATAGTCAGCTCCAATTGCCTTCCCAAGTAACTTATTCATATCCTTATAACCCTCTGGGTAAACCCCTTCCCCCAGAGCTCCTAATTTAGGCTGTTTCCTCACTGTTATATCATGTGCCTGAGTTTTTGATCATCTTGCAGCTTGTGTCTTCAAATACAAGTACATCCAATTACAGTTCCATCCTACTCCTCTTTTAGGTCTTCACTGCTGGAGCAGACATCTCCCAGCTGACTCAAAAGTCACAGCTAAGGAAATATTTTTGTGTTCCCTTTAATGTCTCATAAAAGACTCTTGTCTGAATTCAGCAAAATGCTCCAAATCAATAGCTTGTGCCAACAAATGGAATTTCACTCACTATACAGTGCAGTGTTGACATAGCATAGATCAGTGGTTCTCAACCAAGGATCCAGGGGCCCCTTGGAGGCTGCAAGCAGGTTTCAGTGGGGCCGCCAAGCAGGGCCAGCATCCGACTCTCTGGGGCCCAGGGCAGAAAGCTGCAGCCCCACCGCATGGGGCTGAAGCCCAGGTCCCTGAGCCCTGCCACCCGGGGCTGAAGCCAAAGCCTGAGCAATGTAGCTTTGAGGGGGCCCCTGTGGCATGGGGCCCCAGGCAAGTGCCCTGCTTGCTACCCCCTAACGCCGGCCCTGGCTTTTATATGCAGAAAACCAGTTGTTGTGGCACAGGTGGGCTGTGGAGTTTTTATAGCATGTTGGGGGGTGGGAGGGCTCAGAAAGAAAAAGGTTGAGAACCGCTGGCATATATGACAAGAGGCAACATGTTCCCTAAGAGCTCAGCTCCCCTTTTAGCACTTACATGACATTGCCAGCTCACTAGGAATTCTGGCTTGAACTATTCCCTGAATCTGAACTAGCCCTCATTCAATACATCTGGCCAGGTAGTCCTGGGTAGTGTACCTCCATGTGTTCTGCTCAAACTCCCCTGTGGGACTGCTGCTTTCATAGCTTGATGCCATTCATTACAGAAGGACAGCCTCTGCAGATGGAATAACCGGTTAGGTTTAACAGTCCAAGCTCCAGTCAATGCAGTCAATTCCCTAACATGGTATTTTGAGTTGTCCAGTCTGCTTTTAAATAATTTAAGCAACTGGGCTTCCACCACTTTCCTGTGGAGACAATATTCCCCACTTACAAGACAGCACACACTAGTAAAATCACAAGTAAAATTTCTCAACATGATGTTCATTTTTCCTTAGCACAATTATATTCCAGTACTCTTAGTTATATACTCACCAAACACCCTGAACAATCCCTCTCCTGTGGTGGAAATACCTTTAAAATGCTTCTTACTGGTCATCCCATTTAATCACCATTTAGCTGAGTTACACATTCTGCAAAGACACACCCATGAGGCCCCCTACACCCCACATAAAGCGCTGCAGAAGTCAATGGGGCTCCATGCTGGCATTGGGATCCACCTGTATGCATCTCTTTGCAGGACAGGGACCTTACAAATTAGCATCTTCAGGCCTTTAAACATCTCTGTCTGGTCGGAATACTCTCCAGCTTGTCAACATGATGCTGTTGCTGTGGGCAGACCTCAACAGAGTAACCCATCACAAGACAAACAAACTATATTAAAATGGAGTTACAGTTGAGAGTACATATTGCTGATGTAAGAGTAAAAATGTTACAGGGGTGTGTAACTATCCCTAAAACAAGCATTACAGCTTCAAGAAATTCAGGGTTAAGGTTACACTTAAAATGAATCAACCATGATAAGGTATGGAAATACACAGTTAAGATACCTACATCAGTGACACCATGCAATTAGGGTTAAGATGTTTTAGTGATTATGTTCCATGTTAAAGTAATTTTTTAAGACAAGTCCCCGTCCCGTCCCGTCCCGTCCCGTCCCATCCCGTCTCATTCCCTCCCCCCCCCCCCATGATGGAGAGCCTGCCCCACACTAGGCTCTAAGGGTTAATAGAGCCCTAGGGAGGTTGTGCAGGATGCAGCCAATCAGAGATGGGCTGAGAGCAGCAGCCAATCAGGACCAGGCAGGCCCATATTAGAAGAGCTGCAGGGTAGAGCAAGTTCAGTAGGTGACTGGAGCTGCAGGGGAGAAGACCAGGTTCCTAGCAGAAGGAAGGCGTGTCAGCACCTTGGACAGAGCAGTGCAGCAAGCAGGGACTGGGGAAGCTACAGAGAGCTCCTGGCTGGCTGCTTGGGCCTGCAGGCTGAGGCCCTGAGGTAAGGGCAGGAGAGGGTGCCGGAGCTGCTTGGGAAGTGGCCCTGGGACAATGGACTGCAGTTGCCACTGGGGGAGTGGCTGGACAGAGACTGCAGGTCCCTCAGAAGGGGAGAGCACAGAGTATGGCACAGCCGGAGGTCTGTGTCACTGAAGAGGACGCTGCAGTTGTGGGAGTGGTGCAGGTCCTGGAACAAAACTGATGGGGGCGAGGTGCCACCAGAGGCGGGCGCTCTGGCGAGCAGAGCTAATTCTCTTCCTACAGTCCAGCCTTTGTTCCTCAGGTGATTTCAGATGTGTTATTGTAGGGAGTGAGGTCCGTTCATGTTGTCATTGTCCCTCTTTTATATCTTCCCTCCACTTGCTGGAAACCTTTTTTGCTGGGACCTGGGTCAAATAGTTCCCATTGTGTGGAGCTATCTCTGAGATGTTTCTATTGCACACAGTTCCTGGGGTCATCCTTATGCTTGTGTGCATTTCTTCAATAAGCCACTAACATAGTTTGGCCTCATCCAACGAAGCACATTTGGAATACAGAGACATGGTCAATATTCCCAGTTTAAGATACAGAAATGATACATGCACACAAATTGGATATTTACATTCAGTAAATCATAACCTTTCCAATGATACACTTTATGCAAGATGGGTCTTTTATGGTATCTGTTATATCATATTAATATCAGAACCATATTTCTATGAAGAATATGGGGTGCAACGTCACAGCCACATTAAAAGAACACTAAGGCAGCAAGGTTAAGCACTCAAAAGTTCAGTGCCAGAATTAAACTTGCCTGTACAAGTTTGTGCAACCCTAAGCATATATATCAAGCTGTCCCCTTTCCCCATCTCCTCTGGATTGGAGTCAGGTATCTTCCTCCCTCCTGCTCCATGGGCACTAGTGAGGGGGTACTGATAGCACAGGACTGCCTGTTTCCCTGCTCTCAGTTCTGGTGCCTTGGGTCAGTGTAACCCCAAGCAGACAGGAGAAGTAATTGCAGAAAGTGTCCGGTTCAGCCCCTGCAATCCTGGGATACTCAACTATTCTGTTGGGAAGGCACATGCCCAAGCTGGTCACACGTAGGAGCTGGGACACACTGGAGCATGCCCAGTGTGGGTGAAATATTCAGAGAAAATGCTGCCAACTTCTAACCAACCTCTACTGAGCACATACAAATCCCAATTTTTCTAAGGCTTAGAACTTGTCTGAATTTGGGCCAATTTTCATGGGGTCAGCAAAAGGCACAGGCCTGACACCAGGGCAACCTCTTGTCAAATTTTAAGTTCCTGCTCCTAAGCATGGGGGCAGTAGAACTGCTCAACAAAATAGTTGTAATTTTAAATATTTTATTATGAAACATGGGTGGCTTCTGAGCCATTTTCACTTAGTCCCTTTTATAGCTAGTTTGGGCCTAATCTATCTTTCTTTAATTCAATGGGAGCTGGATTGGATCCTAAATTGTTTTTTCCTGCTTATGTGGGTGTTTTACATAGCAACAGGATTGCAAAAATGTGTTAAAGGAACATGTGAATAAACATGTGCCACAGAAATTGGCAAGGGGCTTCAAGGCCATGAGTATTACCTGAAACCTCTTAGAACCGGCTAGGTTTCAGTTTGACATTAGTCGTCTGAAATAAAGCCCATGTATGAAAAGAGGATTGAGTGTATGCTTTACAAAAAGTTGCGTGAACCCTTGAAAATATACGCAGCATTTATCTACATACAGCTGACTTATATGCAGCTAGGTGATGGAAAGAATTTATAACCTGTGAGAGGAAAGGCACGAGAGCTTGGAAGGTGTGTAGGTGAAATTACTTTGGAGCAAGAAGTGCTGTCAAATGCATATAGTAAATCGGAAGGATTGAAAAAAATCCTCTAATCTCCTCTAAGTTACAGTAATGATGTTAGTTCTAACAATAGTAGCTACATTTTCAGAGTGATTTTTTTTTATTACCATTTCCTTAAGACAATTTCGCCCCTCCCACAAATTTAGCCAAATAGTCTCTTCAAAAAGGATTATTTCCCTGTCATATTCAGGTCTCTTGACTTATCCACTGAAAAAACATGTAAAGAAGTTATTTTCTCTTCATTCACAAACATCTGAAAGAATTTCGCTCAAAATTTACAGAGAACAAGCATGGAAAATTACAGCCCAAAAGATGAAAGTTTCATAATCTGGTGTGTGTGAAACCAGGGGATTATGGAAACTGTTCTGTAACATTTACTAAAGTAGTGTGACTTCTATTCATATGAACACTGGATTCAGAGTTCTTCACATTATTTTAGCTCTTCAATTGCTCTCTGCTGTGGCACTGATCCATGTGAAGTATTAACTATTCTCAGGTCTCGCCATACTAACAGGGTTGGTCTTCAGGGTGACGGTTCATGAAAAAGCACATAAGACAGAGCGAGGGTCCCTAAAGAGCAGAAAGTAAACACAGAGTCACAAGAGCAGCCATTGGCAGTTTGCTCAGAAGCATGAAAGCCTGAATTGGCAACACTGTAAAAAAATCCACTTTGATCAGTATTTCTTACATTTGATCTCCTCCTTCCCTGAATCACCTTTTGATTTTGTGATCCTTGCGACAGGGAACCTGTTTTCCACTTTGTATGTTCAACACTTAGAACAATTGTGCTCTAATTCTATTATTCAACATTTATAAGCTCACATAAATGAGCCCGGCATTCACATGATCAGATACATCCGTAAATTTCTGCAGCCTTTACTGCAAGGGCTTAAAGAAGTTTTAAGAACACAGTATCAGACAAGAAAGGACTTTTAAGGATAGGGTTAAGAAGAGTGCTTAGTGTCTTTCCAGTCCCACTGACCTCACTGGGAGTGGAATTAGGCCAACATGCAGTGCTTTAAAACACTCCATTCCAAAAATACACAAGTGTTTGGTATTGTATTTTATTTGAATGGTGTGTTTAAGAATAAATTAACAACCAATGAAGAGTATTTTTATTTAAACATTCAACAACATGTAAAACATTAACAGAGAAGCCAAGTTTCCTTTATACTTAAGAGCATTTTTCAGTCGCATACAGAAATGAATTATATAATGCTTTGCATCAAACAAATAGGAACACTATGATCTCAGGGCCTTTGTTTCAGATAATCTACATTTGCTGCACTCCATACAAATGAGCACATTTACTGGAAATTGAGTGATTTCACATTGCTAATCTAAAATTATCAAAACTGTAGTCTTTAAATAACTCGTTTACACCATGCATGTTCTCTAGCTATACCATTTTGTGCTGTGACCACATCAGTTCTTCCAAACACTCCAGCATTAAGGTGGGTTAGCACTTACATTGAAGGCTTCCAAGTACTTCAGGAAGAAATGCTGGTAGTTCAGCAGTTGATATTGCTCTTCCTGTATCTGTCCTGATCCCATATCTCTGAAAGGTATTGGTAGGGCACTCTGCTGCTGAAGGTGGATGATAAGTCTGGACGCTCTCTAGATGGTGTCTATGGGAGGGCTTTGGCTTCCTTGACCGTGTGATGCTGCTCTAGGGAAGAGATGGGGTCCGCATGACCAAGAACAGAGAGTATCTTTGGACACAAACTCGCCAAACTAGTGAAGAGGGCTTTAAACTAGGTTCCAAAGGGGCAGGTGACAAAAGCCAATAGGTAGGTATAAAAAAAAAAGGTGATAGAGGACTTTCTATTGTGAGGGAATGGAAAACTACAGTAGTGTCATAGGAACAAGTAGTAAATCACTGGGGGAATCCGCTCACCATAGATGTCTATATGCAAATGCAAGGAGTATGGGGGGAAAAAAACAGGAAAAACTGGAAGTGTTAATACATAAATTATGACTCAATGGGGATCACAGACATGCAGAGCATGCAGTTGCTTCCCTGACTATCTTGGCTAATAGGTCCATCAATGGCTATCTTCCATGAATTTATCTAATTCTTTTCTGAAGCCAGTTACAGAAAAGGAGTGAGCTACAGAATAAGAACAATGGACTTCAAAAAAGCAGTCTCTAACAAACTCAGAACTGGTAGATATAGTCCCAAGGGAAGAAAATCTAAGGGAAAAAGAGTTTGAGAGCTGGCAGTTTCTCAGAGACCATATTAAAGGCACAACAACAAAAGTATCCCGATGCAAAGGAAAGATAGGAAGAGGCCAATATGGCTCCACCAGGAGCTCTTTAGTAACCTGAAAATCAAAGAAGAATCCTACAAAAAGTGGAAACATGGACAAATTGGCAAGGATGAGTATAAAAGAAAAGCACATAGGGACAAAATCAGACAGGCTAAGGCACAAAATGAGTTACACCTAGCAAGGGATGTGAAAGGTAGTAATAAGAGCAAGAAAAAGGCAAAGAAAAGTGTAAGTCCTCTACTGAGTGGGGAAGGAGAGCTAATAGCTGATGACGACATCAAGAAGGCTGAAGTGTTTAATGCCTATTTTGCTTCAGTCTTCACTAAAAAGGTTAATTTCCTCCTTTTGACAGGGTTACTGGCTTAGTGGATGGGGGAAGCTGTAGATGTGGATGCATCTTGATTTTAGTAAGGCTTTTGACAGTCCCACATGACATTCTCACAAGCAAACTAATTGAGTCAACAACGTGATGCAGTTGCAAAAAAGACTAATATTCTGGGGTGTATTAAAAGGATTAACTCCTCCTGGATTAACTGGAGTGTTGTATGTAAAAGGGAAGGTAATTATCCCACTCTATTCAGCATTGGTGATGCCTCAGTTGGAGTCATATATTCAGTTTTGGGCACCACACTTTAGGAAAGATGTGGACAATTAGAGTCCAGAGGAGAGCAACAAAAATGGTAAAAGGTTTGAAAAAAGACCTTTCAGGGAAAGCTTAAGAAAACTGTTTAGTTTTCAAAAGGAAGACTGGGGGAGGACCTGGTAAGTCTTCAAATATGTTAAGGGCTGTTATAAAAATTTGGTTGATTGTTCTTCATGACCACTGAAGGTAGGTCAAGAAATAATCAGCTTAATCTTCAGCAAAGGAGATTAATGTTAAATATTAGGAAAAAAACTCTAAGTGTAGTTAAACTCTGGAATAGGTTTCCAATCAAGATTGTGGAATCACCATCACTAGAGGTTTGTAAGAACAGGTTAGACAAACTCCTGTCAGATATAATCTAGGTTTACCTGGATCTGCCTCAGGGGATGGAATAGATAATCTATTGAGGTCCCTTCCAGCCCTACATTTCTATGATTAACCTTGGCTCCCTATCTGAATTCCAACTCTGGTATTCAGAGTAATAGCCATGTTAGTCTGTATTCGCAAAAAGAAAAGGAGTACTTGTGGCACCTTAGAGACTAACCAATTTATACTGTCCACAGTATGCATCCGATGAAGTGAGCTGTAGCTCACGAAAGCTTATGCTCAAATTGGTTAGTCTCTAAGGTGCCACAAGTACTCCTTTTCTTTTTGTGAACTCTGGTACTGTAATTATTATGGTTTCAGCCTGACACAGTATATTTCTCTAGTGCCTGTCCTAAACAATCATGTAGTATTGCTATATGCTGTTAAGCAGAGAAGGGTAAAGTGCCTCTTGGCTACCTCACAATGGTACTTGGAGACCACACCAATACAACTACACAACAAAAGACATTAAGGCAAAGTTAAGGTTGCAGACACTGCCAGTGGTTTGAGTGTGAGAGCTAGAAAATGAAAAATCCAGGAAAAATAGGTTATTTCCTCTCTCAAACATAGCACTTTAATAGCTTCTCTCCATCCTGTCAGCCAACAATGATCCCTTCCTTATGTGCAGAACGTTAAAAATGTGCACCACACAATATTGGTTTTGTAGTTTGCGTTATACGTACACATCTCCGATACAATCGATTGCTGGGCCCTCTGTTAGGAAAGTAGATGGTCTGCTGGAAGTAGCACTAACATGTAGGATACTCCTTGAATAGGTACTTCTAAAAAAGTTAATAAAAATCAATCCGATGAAAACACCAGTCCACACAAGTAAGCCTGCCAGATCTCAGCGTTCACTTTAAAGCTAATGCTTGTTGTCTGTCTCATTGAGCCTATCTTGAAGAAAATCAACCTGGTAGGCACTGGTTTTGGTTTACCTGTATCTGACGAGGGCATCCAGTCTAGGTAACTTATTTCTCAGACTAGAGCATCACAAAATGCTGCCATTTTTTTGTTCAAACTTAATTTTTGCCTACATGCAGCAATGGTTTTTAAGAGCTCTCTTCCCTTGGCCCTGCCCACTAGGAGAACCAAGATGAAAACCTTCCTGAACAGCAACCACTTCCTCCCTACTGCTATTTTCTTGTTTCGCTCTGTCCCTGTTCACCTCACTTTCACCTTCTATAATTTGCTTTTCCCTCTTGCTCCTCTGACAGTTCTTTATGTGTATAACGCCCGACACCCTTCTGAAGGGTCATTATGCTTCTCAGAGCACTTTCCCCAGCTCTCTATCTGCCCAAACCAGACTGCATAGAACCTTCTGGTTTAAACATTCCATCCTCTTAAAGGGACATCCCTTGAAACATTCTTCTTGCTAGCTGAATAGCAGCACAGAGGACAGTATTGCTTCCTTTACAGTGTAGTCCTGTTATCTCACTTAACTCACCTGCTGCATGTGTTTTGCAAGCCACACAATTCTGTACCCATTTACCATCGCTCATAGTCAGGAAAGACGCATATCACCTCAACTATGTTCCTATAAAGTGCACTATACTGCAGTCTCCCTGCTGGTATGTTCATATTTGCTTGCACTGGTGGTCTGCTACTTGATAGGTTCTGAGCCAATGGGAAACTTAAAAGTTTGGCTTCTTTGGCTGCAGTCTCATGGGCATTGGTAGGAACTGGATTGGGAAACAGTGGAAGGGATTTTTTTTTACACTTACGAAAGAAGGTGGAAATAAACTAGCCAATTTCAGAATGTCCTCATTAGAGGCACAAGCAGAAGAATCCTGCTTACAATCAAATCTCTTGCTGGGAAGTCTTCAATACTCTTGTCCAGTATTTGATTTAATGAGGACATGAATAGCAGGGGGACAATAACCCCTCCCACCCCTGCATAAAGGCTGCCTGATTGCAACACCACACGGATGACATTTAGTAACAAGAATAATTCTACCAGCAGTATGAAGTTACACAAGAAGTTTTATAACAGAATTCAGCTACTTCATTCAATTCATGGTATTGGTTTAACTTTGAACCCACCGACACCAACAGCTCTAGTCACCCGAACATCATAATGGCCACCCAGGAGCAGAGCCCAATGAGGGCAATCTGGGGTCCCCAGGCACACTGCAGCATAGGACCTATAGAGTTTCAACCCTTGCACCAGGGCCCCAATTGGTACTTGAAGTGGCAATATCCTGGGTCTTCCCGTTCCTTCCCAAGAGGCAAGGGCAGCTGTATGGGCCCTGTCCTCCCCGACAGGATTGGCAGTAGGGACTCCCATTGATCAGGAGCAGCAGCAGAGGTCCCCTTGGAGCAGCAGGGTTGGCAGACAGACAGGCCTATTATGTACCTCAGCAGCCAGGGTGTGTCTGCTTGGATGGGGGCACAGGAGTGCAGGGCTCTTCCTTTCCTGCCTTGCAGAGACCTGTGCTGGGCAGGGTTGGCAAAGACCCCACAGCAGTGGGTCATGGACTTAACATCCCATCAAGGTACATGGAGCTGTTCATACATCTCCAGTCTACTGTTCCAGGTTCTCTGCAGATTTGGTTACACTTAGTCATGTTTTCAAGCTTTACCTCAAAAGCATATGAGGTAGGAAGTTTGTTTTTAAAGCAGGTGGAGATTCTGAGGTCATCTCATGTTTCCAGAAGCCAGAGCCCTAGGCACGAGCCTATTGTGTCCATGCCTTAATCCAGCCTTGCCCAGCAACATTAGCAAGTTGTGAGTAAACTGAGCTCACAAGCAGCATTGAACTAAGGGTAACAAATCAGATTTGCCAAACCAGTAATTCTAATGCCTTCCCATCCCATTACCACATCTGGGAACAGACCCTCAACCTTCCCCAAACACCCTACCAAATAAATGGCTTTTGCAGCATGCCTACTTCAGATCAAAGAGGGGACCCAAGGCCCTCATAGAGAATGTCCTGCCAGCAGCCCACTCCCTTTTTTTAATTAAGAAGGGCGTCCAGTTTGAGCAATCCCATTCACCTCAGCTGTTGCACTACGGCAAAGAAAGTGGTCTCAGGTTGGTGGTCCCATGCTGTTTAGAGCTTTTTAGGGAAAACATCCCTTTAAATTCCACCTGGAGACCAATAAGGAGCCAGCACAGACCCTGGCACCCAGGCATCATTTGATCTCTGGGAGATGCTCTCCTCACTAAGAGATGCACCACTTTCTGCACCGGCTTTTGTCTCCAAAAATGGCAGTCCGGTTCACCACAGGTAGACCACATTGCGATAGTTTAACCTTGAGGCGCTGAAGGGGTGAACAACAGTGGCAAGGTCGCATCTAAACAGAGAGGTCACAACCTCGTGGCCAAGTGCAGATGATAAAGATGACAGGGTTACAGCTGTAATATGATCAGCCAGTAGCATAGCTGGGGTGCAAAAAGCACCACAAAGGCTATGTCTACACTACCTCTGTAAGTCAACCTATGCTACGCAACTCCAGCTACATGAATAACATAGCTGGAGTCAACGTACCTTAGGTCGAGTTACCACAGGGTGTACACTGCAGGGGTGTTGATGGGAGCCTTACTCTTCTCTGGAGTAGAGTACAGGGGTCAACTGGAGAGTGATCTGCAGTCTTTACTAGACCTGCTAAATCAACCGCCAGTAGATCGATCTCAGTGTGTCAATCCCGGCTGTAGTGTAGACCTGCTCTAAGTTGCAAACTCTGGTGACCAATGGCAGACACTCCTTCAGAACAAGTGATATTATCTTGGCTATCTTCTGAGGCTGTTTTCCCCAACATCCCCTCCACCTTGTCTGGGTTGAGTTATAGCCAGCACACTCGCATCCATGCCCCAATCTCAATTTGAGATTGTCTGAGATGCTGAGCTGCATCCTTCTTCAAAGTGGATGAGTGGATGAGAAGTGCACATTTGGCTGTCATCAGCACTCTGAAACACACCACAACCAATACCTCCTTACGAACTCTTCTCCGGGCCCCATGTGCATGCTGAACAGGAGAGTAACGAAATAACACCCTGTTATGTCCCACACCAGACAGCTTTTCAGGAAGAGAAGCTATTCCACACAGCTACCCAGTGTTCTCTCAAACGAAAGAACAAAGCCAACCAAAAGCAGTCAAGGTCAGCAGGTGAGTCAACAAAACTTTGTGATCAACAATATTAAAGGGATCCAACAGATCTTATACCAAGATAAATACTGGATCTGCCGGGAGGACATGGGCCAACTGAGACTTCCTACTGACGCTAGGACTTTTATTCACATTGACAAGGGTCAAGAACTTCAGAAGCACCTAGAAACAGGGAGTTGTCTTGTTACAACTTTCTCTACAATCACACCCATTCCCTCTAACGAAGGGCAGGCTGCCTATGGATAACGAAGATTTAGTGCAGTCTGTGCTCAAGAACACACTGCTTGATGACACTCTGCACCAGCTAAGGACCCATCACTTCCCTACTTGCTTTCACCAGCTAGGAGAGGATGCAGATCCAAAGCATTGGTTGTGGGATGAAGTTCTCACACCTGCAATACCTCAGGAAGCATTGCTGGCTGAAACTGTAGCAGACTAGTTAAGGCCTTTTTCCCCTCAAGACCTTGTTCTGCCCCAACAGAAGCAGACAACTCACCATTAATCAGCTTGACCTTGTCTGTAAAATGACATTTCCTTGGGATGGTGAGGACTCTGTCCAGCTACTGAGGGGAGAAAATCCAGATTGACCAGACTCACTATAACCTAAAACATCTTCTGTCCAAGATTTAGTGCACATTACGAAGGGGAAAGACTTTTTTTGGTGCTTCCTGCATAACCACAATGCCAATTGCAATAATTTTCTATGCCTCAACCAATCAGCCTCAGCATGAGATTTCCAGCCCCTATCCATCTAGCCATCTTCCTCTTGCTCCAGAGGTCACGCATCATCTGTAAGCCAGGGGGACCTGTGACAGCAAAGCCTCTGAAGAGGGCACCTGGTGGCCAGGTCCTCAATGGGGGAGGGCAAAAGTCTCTCAATTCCTCCCAAACCACTGAGGAAACATCCTGTTAGTGGAACCTTTTCTTTGAGGGTGGACCATCAACATAGGTCCTTCACCCTGACCAGAGAAACAGGCCCCAACCCCAAAGTACAGGGGGCAGTGGTCACAGGTTTTAGACCCAATTGCCTAATCTCCAATTGCGATCTAAAACCCAGTTCCAGAGGAACTTCACATCCCCCAGTTGGCTCTCTATATATGGCTTTCATTGTGTCAACTCCACCCGATACAGACTTTAGGAAGACTTTTTCAGTGGCATAACTCCTTACACAGTAGCTGAACATACATTTCACAAGAATATTAATGACAGGTATGACCGTGGCTTTCATTTAAGACCTCACATGACATTCTTTGGTAACCAGAATGTACATACCAGGATCAAGATATTCTTGTAACCCCCTTGCCAGGTGGCACTGAGGGGTTCTTAGGGTCACATCCCATTTTACAAAACTGTCACTTAGTGATTACATGCTATCTCTGAAGATAGGTAAAGATTAGGACTTCTGTTTCAATGTCTCACGCAGTTTCAATGTCAATCAATGAGCCAGATGCCATATGTTATTAAGCAGAATGCCCCACTGAAATAAAGGGGGAATTTGGTTTTCAACACTGACAGCCTGATTTGCCTTAGAGTAAACAAGCAAGTTAAATGAAGGAGAGGACATTGCACAACATTGGTTTTTAAAATTGATCTAGCAAGTATCAAGAACTGTTGAACTAAAAAGGAGTATTGACCTAATGTGCCACATCTTCAATAGGAACCGAGAAAAGCTGGACAAAAACCGGCTATTTGCTTATAGTACTGGCAAGAAAAAGTCTTGTGGTCAGAACACTAATAGATTTCTTGAAGTTGGTACAACTAAGTCTGCACAATCATCATTCCAATACATTTGCCTCAATATATCTGAAAAAGCAGCTATGCTATTTTCCCTCTACAAAGGCAAATCTCTGTAAAACGATGAGAAAAGGATTCCAGGCTGCTCCACTGATATCCCGACAGTTGCTCTCCAAACCTGTGCGAATACTGTGCGTTTGAACAGCAACAAATCTCATGAACTTCAAGGTGCCAATTCAAAAGTATCAAGTCATTTTTCAAGCTGCTTTTCCTTAAAAAGAACCTCAGTCTCTCGTTGAAGTGCTTCTATTATTCTTGTTCAGACCCTTCCAAGGTCAAGTGCAGCAAAAAGTGGTGAAGCTGGAAAAGGTTCATTATGAAGCAGTTTTGAGACAGGAATAGCATACACTGGATACATAAAGCAGTCCGCATTCTGACTCTGCTCATTCAGCTCTCCTATAGAATGAACCTACTTCTGGAGACCAATTTTTTCTTACCAGCTAGATTCCATAATACCGGAACTCAGGGAAAAGACCACCATTTATCTATGGTTTGATATTTTCTGAATTCATTGGCAGCACCTCTTCCCCTTGTTTAAACTTCAGCAGGCTCAAGCTTTGGGCCTCGCTCCCCGTTTCACCACACCAGGTCTATGCTGATGGAACTCAATGCCAAGCGCCGCAGCTGCAATATTTCACTTTAAAACCCTGAGTGAGACCCACAGCTCAAACCGAAGCCACTATGTTTTCTTGCCATATAGCCAAAAGGGAAGAGTTAGTGCCTGTGGATGGGTGATCAAAATGCCTCCTCTCACAGCTAAGGCCTGACAAGCCCAAACACCCTACTGCAACATGTAGAGTAGTTGTCCATCTGTTTCCCCCCAGTTTGATCTGCACACTCCCATTTTGTGCAGAAGTAATGCAACTGTGGGAGTTAGGGCTGGTCCAATCAAACTTTGTATTTGCAAACTGCTGTTGACTATCATATCCTTCCAAACTGAGCATGCCATATTACAGCTGTGTCCTCTTTCATCTCACTTCCCAGGAGGCCAAAGGAAGAGTTCCCAACATATGACGATAAATTGCTTAGATTAGTATCTTCAGGCAAGAAGGGACTACTGTGATTATTCAGTCTGACCTCCTGCAGAACAATCCATACAATTTCAACCAATAATTCCTGTAGTGGAGGATTTTAAATTGATTTGCTAGACCCCAGAGGCAGCTTCCCCTCCAGTTCTCTTTCCATAGCTTTATGTGTTAGCCTGATGGGTGGAGGGAGAGATGCTCTAGGCCCCTGTAATTACATTCTATACTAAAATTAGGAAGTGTTGCTCAGGAATTTACCAAGTATAGAAGTTGGCAATAATCCCTATGCTGTTGCCAAGCAACAAATAACCAGAAAAATATTCGACCTGAGTATAAAGAGAATTCTCATTGTGCTGTGTGAGAGACACATTTTAACAAATACAAAATATTTCCAATATTTATCACTTCATAGTTAAAGCGTTTTTATTTAAGAAAGGGCAAAATTTCATTTTCTAAATACTCTAACACAGGTCACAATTAATGACGTTCAAGAACCATCCGTCTCTTATACAGTTTGCTCCAGCTGAACACCAGTTACTGAAAGCCAACATTTTGAGATTGCCCATTCACAGAATTCGCATTATAGTGATTAAAATGGGTTGTTGGCTCCTTCTGGTAACAGAGATGCCATGTACCAGAATAGATGTGGCCTCTTTCTGAAACTCAGGGTGTCTGAAAGTTGAGATGAAGGTTATAAGCAACCCTAACAAATTGGCCATCAGCCTCAGGAGTGAATTAGAGGTCTCAAAAGCATATATTTTCAAACTGATGCAGTCCAAAAGGGTACATCATCTGTTAAACCCATCAATATACCTCTAAAACTACAATACTGATTGTGCCTATGTTACTACACAGGCCAGAGTGAGTTAAAAAATATGGAAAGAATATTTAAATCTAGTATAGTTAACACTGATTTGTTTTCTTGATAGTAGCTTGGAAAATGGCAAGATGTGCATTTACTGCGCCACATGGCCTGAAACCTCACAACGTGCCCACAGGGAATCGGACAAGTGCATCCAGAGCATAAGTAGGGAATCTGACACCTTAGTGCTTGAAACTGAATCTATTAGCCCAGAGGTGGGCAAACTATGGCCCGTGGGCCACATCCAGCCAGCAGGACCCTCCTGCCTGGCCCCTGAGCTCCTGGCCCAGGAGGCTCGCCCCCAGCCCCTCCCCCACTGTTCCCCCCTCCCCTGCACCTCAGCTCACTGCGCCAGCGGCACAATGCTCTGGGCGGCGAGCTTCTGCGCTGCAGAGCCCGGCCTGACCCGGTGCTCTGTGCTGCACGATGGGTGGCTGGCTCCAGCGGGGTGGCACGGCTGTAGCGCTGCCAGCCACCGGTGCTCCAGGCAGCGCAGTAAGGGGTAGGGAGCAGGGGGGGTTGGATAGAGTGGAAGGGATGGTCAGAGGTGTGGTCAGGGCGGTCAGAGGGTGGGGAACAGGGTGGTTGAATTGGGGCTGGGGTCCCAGGGTGGGGGCAGTCAGAAAGGAGAGGAGGAGTTGGATGGGGCTGTAGGGGGCAGTCAGGGAGCAGGGGATGGTGGATGGGGCAGGAGTCCCAGGGAGGCCATCAGGGGCCAAGAAGCAGGGGGGGGTGGATAGGGTGGGGGCTGGGCCACGCCTGGCTGTTTGGGGAGGCACAGCCTCCCCTAACAGGCCCTCCATACAATTTTGGAAACCTGATGTGGCCCTCAGGCCAAAAAGTTTGCCCGCCCCTGTATTGGCCCTTCCAATGCTCAAAGCTCTAATGCTTTCATAATGTGTGAAAATCAAACAGGTTAAAATCTAACTATACATGCTTAGTAATAAGCAACACCACGTTCTAGAACTGAGCATTCTGAATCTGTAAAAGATTCATTACTTTGTCAGCCCTTAATACTTCTTATTCATTATGTGAAGCTCAGGAGAAAGGATTACAGAAGTCTCACTCTTAATCATGGCATTCCTCTATGGGAAAGAATACTGCATTTATTGGAAAAAATGCAGACATTAAGAAAACTGCTAGAAAAACTGACACTGAATTACTGTATATGACCAATTACTGTATATAACCCATCCACTGTTTTGATGAAAAGGTGAAATATGTACAGGGGAAACACAAATATCAGTTAAAGAATATAAGATCTTGTAAGTTTCACCAAGAAATCCTGTATTATCTTGCAATGACAATCCCAAAGGAAGGAAACTGTCATTACACATTATGGTGACTGCAAAGTTAATACCATACATTTACAGCACGTAAGATACATATTTCTCATTTTAAAAAAGCCTGTTAGGCACTGGCATACATATTTACACAAATCTGCAATTTCAATGAATTCATGTTTATAGAATTACATATGTTTTAATAGAATTGAAAATATTTAATATCAGTGATTTGTCAGGTTTCAACTCTCAAAATATCTACCTATGTAGGCTTAGCATTACATATTGCCTTTACCTAGTAACCTTCTGTCATAAATATAAAGGGAACGGTAACCACCTTTCTGTATACAGTGCTATAAAATCCCTCCTGGCCAGAGGGAACATCCTGTTACCTGTAAAGGGTTAAGCAGCTCAGCTAACCTGGCTGCCACCTGACCCAAAGGACCAATAAGGGGACAAGATACTTTCAAATCTTGTGGGGGGAGGGGAAGAAGGGTTTTGTTTGTGCTCTTTGTTTGATCATGGTTGATCTCTCTTGGGACAGAGGCCAGACAGAAATCATCCACACTGAGTCAACAGTGTGCCGTTGTTGCCAAGAAGGCCAATGGCATTTTGGGATGTATAAGTAGGGGCATAGCCAGCAGATCGAGGGACGTGATCGTTCCCCTCTATTCGACATTGGCGAGGCCTCATCTGGAGTACTGTGTCCAGTTTTGGGCCCCACACTACAAGAAGGATGTGGAAAAATTGGAAAACGTCCAGTGGAGGGCAACAAAAATGATTAGGGGACTGGAACACATGACTTATGAGGAGAGGCTGAGGGAACTGGGGATGTTTAGTCTACAGAAGAGAAGAATGAGGAGGGATTTGACAGCTGCTTTCAACTACCTGAAAGGGGGTTCCAAAGAGGATGAATCGAGACTGTTCTCAGTGGTACCAGATGACAGAATGAGGAGTAATGGTCTCAAGTTGCAGTGGGGGAGGTTTAGGTTGGATATTAGGAAAAACATTTTCACTGGGAGGGTGGTGAAGCACTGAATGTGTTACCTAGAGAGGTGGTGGAATCTCCTTCCTTAGAAGTTTTTAAGGTCAGGCTTGACAAAGCCCTGGCTAGGATGATTTAGTTGGGGATTAGTCCTGCTTTGAAGCAGTGGGTTGGACTAGATGACCTCCTGAAGTCCCTTCCAACCCTGATATTCTATGATCTTCTCCAACCCATCCTAATCCAAGTCTCCAATATTGCTACCAGTATAGGTAAGCCAGGCAAGGCAGATTAGTTTATCTTATGTGAATTTTCCCTGTGTTAAGAGGGAGGTTTATATTCCTGTTTTCTGTAACTTTAAGGTTTTGCCCAGAGGGGGATCCTCTGTGTTTGAATCTGAATACCCTGTAAAGTATTTTTCATCCTGATTTTACAGAAATGATTTTTACCTTTTTTTTAAATAAAATCCTTCTCAAGAACCAGACTGATTTTTCCATTGTTCCAAGACCCAGGGGTTTGCGTCTTTGATCATTTTGTAACCAGTTGGTTATGATATTATTCTCAAGCCTCCCCAGGAAAGGGGGTGTGTAGGGCTTGGGTGGGGGGATATTTTGGGGGAAGATGTCTCCAAGTGGTCTCTTTCCCTGTTCTTTGTTTAAAATGCTTGGTGGTGGCGGCAGTATACTGTTCAAGGACAAGGCAAAGTTTGTACCTTGGGGAAGTTTTTAACCTAAGCTGGTAAGAATAAGTTTAGGGGGTCTTTCATGCGGGTCCCCACATCTGTGCCCTAGAGTTCAGAGTGGGGAAGGAATCCTGACACCTTCCCATTAACAACCTCAAATATACATAAACAAGTAAGATTTGACTATTATTTGCTCCACACAATAGAAAAATATTTTTCAATTTACAGACCCACCTTAATCTTATGACTAAAATCCACAAGGTTACTTCAAAAGAATGTTATTCCAGTTTATAATGGCTTTTGGGACTGTGGTTTTAATGAATTACCATTAATATTTTATTGTCTAGCTAAAAGTAGCTATATAAAGACTGTTCCCAAAACCAGCAATTTTAGAATAACTGAAGAAATCTAAACTTAATGAGCACAGTTTTCACTTAGTTGAATGAGGACAGTCAAGCGCGTCCCCATTTAAGGCCTGATACATCTCCCATTGACCAGAATGGGGGCTGGATCAGGCCTTTAACATTGAAGGCAATGAGTTGCAAGTCCATGACCAACAATGACAAAACACCAATAAGATTTCATTGCTAAGGAAGTTCTTAATATTTGAAGCCTCACTAAATCAGATGGTAATGGCTGCACTGGTGAAGATGGTAAAGATCTGAGTTCTGAAATAACTGATACAGAATAAGGGAGCTGTAACTAATGATGAAAAGGTGGGTTTACTCAAATTAAACATTTTGAAACAAACCTATTTAAATAAAACAAGCCTTGTATAACATATGATTTCCAACAAACAAAAGATAATTACATTTCACAGGATAATTTTAAAACTATTATTTTCATTATATGACTCCAGTCTAAACAGCTAGTACTGTAATGACAGACTTTGGAACGATACATTCACTTTCAGTCATGGATTTTCTGAGACCGGTTCTGATCCATGGCTGTAAAGAACATGCAAACAGCAGCTGTGATGAACACACGCATTCCCTCATAAAGAAGTTTAGGTGAGAACACACTCCATATGAACAAGTGGTACCGTAGACCTGTTACCAAAATTATGTAGACTGTGACTGGAACAGAACATATCAGTGCATAGCAGAAACAGCCATGACCCATTGCTGCTGAATTCCTGTTAAAAGAAAAAAAAGTTAATGTTCATGTATTATAGATTCCAAGGTCGAACGGATGATTGTAGCCATCTGGTACGACCTCCTTGTATAACACAAGCTATACAACATTCCCCCTCCAACTGCAAACTCCTAGAGCATATCCTTTGGAAAAACATCCAGTGGTGATTTAAAAATGGTCAGTGATGGAGAGTCCACCATGACCTTTGGTAAACTGTTCCAATGGTTAATTACCATCACTGTCAAAAATTTACACTTCCTGTCTGAATTGGTCTAGCTTCAACTTCCAGCTACTGAATCATGTTATACCTGTCTCTGTTGGACTGAAGAGACCATTATTACATATCTGTTCCCCCTGTAGGTACTTAGACTGTACTCAAGTCACCACATAACCTTCTCTTTGTTAATCTGAATAGACTGAGCTCCTTGAGTCTATCCCTATAAGGCATGTTTTCTAATTCTTTAATCATTCTTGTGGCTCTTCTCTGAACCCTCCCCAATTTATTAACATTCTTCTTGAATTACGGGCACCAGAACTAGAAACAGTATTCCAGCAGCAGTTGTACCAGTGCCAAATACAGTACAGACCCATTTACGCACAGATGTCAGGAGTCAAGCCGTCACGACCGCGTGTTAATGGACCACAGGTTAAGAGGGCCATGCTGAAATATCTTAAGATACCTATATATATATATACACATACACATACGCGCGCACACACACACACACACACACATACCAGTTTAAGCTAAAAATGTGTAAGACATGTCGCGAAAGAAAGGTTTCCCGTTAGAATCAAATCAACAAGAATCAATTTAAAAAATTATTAGCACAGACTATATATATTACATGTACCAAGAGTCCACAATGATATATACAGTAGTCCTTGGCTCTAAAAAGTGTCTGATTCACTTAGAAAAAAAGCCATTATTTTCTGCTCTCTTTCTGGCTCGCATTCTTTTTTTTTCTTATGAAGTCTGTCATTCGCCACAGATGAATGATTTCGATATTTTCCAGATTTTGCTCCTCCATAAATCTTACAACAGTAAGGGCTTCTGTGGGCAAAATTTTGACCTTTTCAACAACATCCTCGTCGTCGTCATCGCCATCACTTTCGCGGTCCGACATAGCCTCGCAGCCCGTTAATATTTCTTCCTAGGACAGAAATTCTGAAGTCTGGCAATCTTCATCCATCTCCAGCCACTCGGTAAGGATTTCCGGTGATGTATCAAAACTAAAATCTTTTATCATTTGAAAGAAAAGTTTACCTTTATCCTCTTTTGCCTGCGTGCGTGTTTGTAGGATGTCTTCCGAAAATCCCTGAAAGTCTGGCTCTGAATAGGTGCCACTGCTGGCGTTTTCCAAGTCTGAGCCGTCTTTGATAGAAAAGGCATCACCGAGAGCCTTCATCCAGCAGTTTTCAATGGACTTTTGTTTTACTCCGTCCCAAACTTTTTTAACTAAATAAATAATTTCCTTCATGTTTAACTGTTTCGGGAATTCGGAAATGCCTGAAGACGTGCATGACACTATCACCGAAATCAGCTCCCGTCGATAATTGTTTTTAATATTCTGAATAATACCCTGATCTAAAGGTTGAATGTTTGATGTTGTGTTGAATGGTAGGTATAGCACTCGAATTTTTCCATCCCTCGATACCAGTGATTCGGCTGGAGGATGGGCTGGACTATTGTCAAATAGCAAAAGTGCTTTGGCTTCGAGTTTCTTCAACTGCAGATGCTTACGAACAGCTGGAACAAAGCTGTTGTGGAACCAGTTGTCGAAAATGTGTCTCGTCGTCCAAGCATTTTTGCTGTTAGTGTATATTACTGGCAGTTTGGCTCTACTGAGGTGATTAAAGCAGCGAGGGTTATGAAAGTGGCCAATGAAAAGAGGGGCAAGCTTATGGCTGCCCGTCTTATTACTACAAAAAAGAAGAGTCACACGATCTTTTATCTTTTTAAATCCAGCTGTTTTCTGTGTATCATTAAAGGCTAAAGTCTTAACAGGTAGCAGTTTTGCAAATAAAGCTGTTTCATCACAATTATAAAGTTGTTCTTCATGGTAGTCTTCATTTTGTAAAATAGATTTTAACTCGGCGGGAAACGCGTTTGCAGCTGATTCATCGGCTGATCGGCTTTCTCCAGAAATCAATACCTGCACTATGCCATGACACTTTTTAAAACTCCTTATAAACCCCTTGCTGGCTTGGAATGATTCACACACACACACACACACACACACCCCCCCCCCCCTTAAATTTCCAAATTCTGTTGCTTAGGCTTGAAGAATTGGCCCACTTAGCGGCATTCCTTTCGGCCTTTCCTGAGCAAACCACGTGCGCATGGCTTTGTCTATTGTGGTTTTGCTGAATAGCGCACATGTTTTCACTTAAGTCCCGTGGCAGAATCAATATTTTGTATAAAGCCATTCAGTTTAGATTCGTTTTTTAGCCATCCCTGGAGAGTAGATTCGGTAATCCCAATATCTTTTGAAACTTTGGCCTGGGTTTCTCTGCTATTTATCTATTGCAGCTAGCTTTTCTTCTACAGTGTAGGAATGCTGATGCTTGCCCTCTGCTATTATATTAAGCCTACCATTAAAATTTTCTAATGTAGTATATATTACTATATAACTACTATATATTCTATATCTCTCCAGTGTGACAATATTGGTAAACAATATTGGTAAAGATGTACACAACACATTTCCGCTCTGCACTTCCTGTTGATTTCTATGTCACTGAGTTAGTGAGCAAATCTGTAGCTCTGCACAGCAAGTTCCTGTACTAATGAGTCTCGCATGTTAAATAGGTAGCACTGGGAGGCATGGCACTACCGCGCGTTAAGCGGATTCGCACGTAAACCGGTCTGTACTGCACAGAAGTAAAATAACCTCTTTACTGCTATTTGAGATCCTGTTTATACATCCAAGTATCACATTAGCTCTTTTGGCCACAGCATCACATTGGGAGCTCATGTTCTCTGATTATCCACCATGACCCCCAAATCTTTTTCAGAGTCCTCCATTCCATAAGTGTGGTCCAGATTCTTTATTCCTTGATGTATACATTTACAGTTAGTTGTATTAAAACACACATTGTTTGCTTGCGTCCAGCTTACCAAGTTGTCTGTCTGCTGCAAACTTTATCAGTTATGATTGTATGTGTATTTTCCAGGTCACTGCTAAAAATGTTAAATAGCATAGGGTCAAGAACTTATCCCTGCAGGACCCCCCTGGAAACACACCTGCTCAATGAGGATTCCCTATTTACAATTGCATTTGAGACCTATCAGTTAGCCAGTTTTTAAATCTACTCTTTTTTTAATCAAACTATCATGTCAAATGCCTTACAAAAGTCTTAGTAACAGAAGTCAACACTAACCAACCAACCAAACTTGTAATCTCATCAAACAAAGAAATATCAAAGTTAGTTTGACGGGGTCTATTTTCCATAAATCCCATGTTGATTTGCATTAATTAAATTATCCTCCTTTAATTCTTGATTAATCAAGTCTCGTATCAGCCACCCCATTATCTTGCTTGGGATCAATGCCAGGCTGACAGGCCTATAATTATTCAGGTCATCCCATTTACCCTTTTTAAAAACTGGCAGAACATTTCTTCTGGAACTTCCCCATTGCTTCAAAACTTATTGAAAATAAACATTAATGGTCCAGCGAGCACCTCAGCCAGCTCTTTTAAAACTCTGGGATCCAAGTTATCTGAACCTACTGATTTTAAAAATGTTGAACCGTAGCAGCTTCTGTTTAACATCCTTCAGAGATATAGTGGAATTAAAAAGTGTTATCACCGTGCAATGAGATTGTCATCGTTTTTTTCCCCAAATACAGAACTGAAATATGTATTGAACACCTCTGCCTTTTCTGCATTATTATTGATAATTCCACCTAGTAACAGATCAGTACCATTGTCAGGATTCTTTCCCCTCCACCCCCACCCCAAAATGAATAAATACCTGTTATACAAAACTTTTCATATCTTCATCTAACATTGTGGTATAAAGGCTCCTCTTACATGAGCATCTTTATTTAGAAGACTGTCATATTTATTATTCAATGGCAATAATGTAACGAAGCCCTGGTCTACACTAGGACTTTAGGTCGAATTTAGCAGGGTTAAATCGATGTAAACCTGCACCCGTCCACACGATGAAGCCCTTTATTTCGACTTAAAGGGCTCTTAAAATCGATTTCCTTACTCCACCCCTGACAAGTGGATTAGTGCTTAAATCGGCCTTGCCGGGTCGAATTTGGGGTACTGTGGACACAATTCGACGGTATTGGCCTCTGGGAGCTATCCCAGAGTGCTCCATTGTGACCGCTCTGGACAGCACTCTCAACTCAGATGCACTGGCCAGGTAGACAGGAAAAGAACCGCAAACGTTTGAATCTCATTTCCTGTTTGGCCAGCGTGGCAAGCTGCAGGTGACCATGCAGAGCTCATCAGCAGAGGTGACCATGATGGAGTCCCAGAATCGCAAAAGAGCTCCAGCATGGACTGAACGAGAGGTACGGGATCTGATCGCTGTATGGGGAGAGGAATCCGTGCTATCAGAACTCCGTTCCAGTTTTCGAAATGCCAAAACCTTTGTCAAAATCTCCCAGGGCATGAAGGACAGAGGCCATAACAGGGACCCGAAGCAGTGCCGCGTGAAACTTAAGGAGCTGAGGCAAGCCTACCAGAAAACCAGAGAGGCGAACGGCCACTCCGGGTCAGAGCCCCAAACATGCCGCTTCTATGATGAGCTGCATGCCATTTTAGGGGGTTCAGCCACCACTACCCCAGCCGTGTTGTTTGACTCCTTCAATGGAGATGGAGGCAACACGGAAGCAGGTTTTGGGGACGAAGAAGATAGCTCACAGCAAGCAAGTGGAGAAACCACTTTCCCTGACAGCCAGGAACTGTTTCTCACCCTGGACCTGGAGCCAGTACCCCCTGAACCCACCCAAGGCTGCCTCCTGGACCCAGCAGGCGGAGAAGGGACCTCCGGTGAGTGTACCTTTTAAAATACTATACATGGTTTAAAAGCAAGCATGTGAAAGGATTACTTTGCTCTGGCATTCGCGGCTCTCCTGGATGTACTCCCAAAGCCTTTGCAAAAGGTTTCTGGGGAGGGCAGCCTTATTGCGTCCTTCATGGTATAACACTTTACGACTCCAGGCCAGTAACACGTACTCGGGAATCATTGTACAACAAAGCATTGCAGTGTATGTTTGCTGGCGTTCAAATAACATCCGTTCTTTATGTTATCCTCAGGAGAGTGAGATATCATTCATGGTCACCTGGTTGAAATAGGGTGCTTTTCTTCAGGGGACACTCAGAGGAGCCCGTTCCTGCTGGGCTGTTTGCCTGTGGCTGAACAGAAATGTTCCCCGCTGTTAGCCACGGGGAGGGGGAAGGGTTGAGGGGGTAGCCACACGGTGGGGGGAGGCAAAATGAGACCTTGTAACGAAAGCACATGTGCTATGTATGTAATGTTAACAGCAAGGTTTACCCTGAAAGAGTGTAGCCACTGTTTTATAAAATGTGTCTTTTTAAATACCGCTGTCCCTTTTTTTTTCTCCACCAGCTGCATGTGTTTCAATGATCACAGGATCTTCTCCTTCCCAGAGGCTAGCGAAGATTAGAAAGAAGAAAAAACGCACCCGTGATGAAATGTTTTCTGAGCTCATGCTGTCCTCCCACACTGACAGAGCACAGACGAATGTGTGGCAAATAATGTCAGAGTGCAGGAAAGCACAAAATGACCGGGAGGAGAGGTGGCAGGCTGAAGAGAGTAAGTGGCGGGCTGAAGACAGGGCTGAAGCTCAAATGTGGCGGCAGCATGATGAGAGGAGGCAGGATTCAATGCTGAGGCTGCTGGAGGATCAAACCAGTATGCTCCAGTGTATGGTTGAGCTGCAGCAAAGGCAGCTGGAGCGCAGACTGCCACTACAGCCCCTGTGTAACCAACCACCCTCCTCCCCAAGTTCCATAGCCTCCACACCCAGACGCCCAAGAACGCAGTGGGGGGGTCTCCGGCCAACCAGCCACTCCACCACAGAGGATTGCCCAAAAAACAGAAGGCTGGCATTCAATACATTTTAAAATTGTCAACTTTTAAAGTGCTGTGTGGCATTTTCCTTCCCTCCTCCACCATCCCTCCTGGGCTACCTTGTAGTCATCCCCCTATTTGTATGATGAATGAATAAAGAATGCATGAATGTGAAGCAACAATGACTTTATTGCCTCTGCAAGCGGTGATCGAAGGGAGGAGGGGAGGGTGGTTAGCTTACAGGGAAGTAGAGTGAACCAAGGGGCAGGGGGTTTCATCAAGGAGAAACAAACAGAACTTTCACTCCATAGCCTGGCCAGTCATGAAACTGGTTTTCAAAGCTTCTCCGATGCGGACCGCGCCCTCCTGTGCTCTTCTAACTGCCCTGGTGTCTGGCTGCGCGTAACCAGCAGCCAGGCAATTTGCCTCAACCTCCCACCCCACCATAAATGTCTCCCCCTTACTCTCACAGAGATTGTGGAGCACACAGCAAGCAGTAATAACAGTGGGAATATTGGTTTCGCTGAGGTCTAAGCGAGTCAGTAAACTGCGCCAGCGAGCCTTTAAATGTCCAAATGCACATTCTACCACCATTCTGCACTTGCTCAGCCTGTAGTTGAACAGCTCCTGACTACTGTCCAGGCTGCCTGTGTACAGCTTCATGAGCCATGGCATTAAGGGGTAGGCTGGGTCCCCAAGGATACATATAGGCATTTCAACATCCCCAACAGTTATTTTCTGGTCTGGGAATAAAGTCCCTTCCTGCAGCTTTTGAAACAGACCAGAGTTCCTGAAGACACGAGCGTCATGTACCTTTCCCAGCCATCCCACGTTGATGTTGGTGAAACGTCCCTTGTGATCCACCAGAGCTTGCAGCACTATTGAAAAGTGCCCCTTGCAGTTTATGTACTCGCCGGCTTGGTGCTCCGGTGCCAAGATAGGGATATGGGTTCCGTCTATGGCCCCACCACAGTTAGGGAATCCCATTGCAGCAAAGCCATCCACTATGACCTGCACATTTCCCAGGGTCACTACCCTTGATATCCGCAGATCTTTGATTGCGTGGGCTACTTGCATCACAGCAGCCCCCACAGTAGATTTGCCCACTCCAAATTGATTCCCAACTGACCGGTAGCTGTCTGGCGTTGCAAGCTTCCACAGGGCTATTGCCACTCGCTTCTCAACTGTGAGGGTTGCTCTCATCTTGGTATTCATGCACTTCAGGGCAGGGGAAAGCAAGTCACAAAGTTCCATGAAAGTGCCCTTACGCATGCGAAAGTTTCGCAGCCACTGGGAATCGTCCCAGACCTGCAACACTATGCAGTCCCAGTCTGTGCTTGTTTCCCGAGCCCAGAATTGGCATTGCACAGCATGAACCTGCCCCATTAGCACCATGATGCATGCATTGGCAGGGCCCATGCTTTCAGAGAAATCTGTGTCCATGTCCTGATCACTCACATGACCGTGCTGATGTCGCCTCCTTGCCCGGTATCGCTCTGCCAGGTTCTGGTGCTGTATATACTGCTGGATAATGCGTGTGGTGTTTAATGTGCTCCTAATTGCCAAAGTGAGCTGAGTGGCCTCCATGCTTGCCTTGGTATGGTGTCCACACAGAAAAAAGGCACGGAACGATTGTCTGCCGTTGCTCTGACGGAGGGAGGGGGGACTGACGACACGGCTTACAGGGTTGGCTTCAGGGAGCTAAAATCAACAAAGGGGGTGGCTTTCCATCAAGGAGTATTTCAGGCAGGACTTCACAGAGGGTTCCAATAAGAAATGGTGCACCTAAGTTATTGTTCTTATTGGAACAAGGAGGTTAGTCTGGCCTCTGATTGATACATGGCTAGATTTACCTCGCTGCACCTTCTCTGTGAGTGACTGCAGTGTGACCTAGAGGAATGAGTCCCCTAGACGGGGGGGCGGGAAGCAAATGAGTACAAAACAAATCTGGTCTATTTCTTGTTTTGATCCACTCCATCTATCTTTTACATCTTTGGCTGGCAGCAGACGGTGCAGAAGGACTGCATGCCATCCACATCTCATAGCTGCCCGGCAGAAGATGATGCAATAGGACTGCTAGCAATCCGTATCGCCTGCCTGCTCACCATAAGACGGTTCAATAGGACTGACTGCAGGACTAAAGAGAATGACCTGGTCAGGTCACTCCAAATTTAGTCCCTGTGCCCATGTCTGCCCAGGCGCTCCTGGCCGACGTGGCCAGGAGCACCTCGGACATGACGATGACAGCTACCAGTCGTACTGTACCGTCTGCTGCCACAAGGCAATGGGTTGCTGCTACTGTGTAGCAATGCAGTACCGCGTCTGCCAGCACCCAGGAGACATATGGTGATGGTTACCTGAGCGGGCTCCATGCTTGCCGTGGTATGGCATCTGCCCAGGTAACTCAGGAAAAAAAGCACGAAATGATTATCTGCCCTTGCTTTCACGGAGGGAGGGAGGGAACGGGGGCCTGACGATATGTACCCAGAACCACCCGTGACAATGTTTTAGCCCCATCAGGCACTGGGCTCTCAACCCAGAATTCCAATGGGCAGCGGAGACTGCGGGAACTGTGGGATAGCCACCCACAGTGCAACGCTCCGGAAGTCGACTCTAGCCTCGGTACTGTGGAAGCACTCCACTGAGTTAATGCACTTAATGCACTTAGAGCATTTTCTGTGGGGACACACACACTCGAATATATAAAACCGATTTCTAAAAAACCGACTTCTACAAATTCGACCTAATTCCGTAGTGTAGACATACCCTAAAAAAGTTTCCCTATTGCCTTATATATCCTTTGTCCTCTTCTGTACAGCCTCTCAAGCATCTGTCACTGCAGCAGCTGAACACCACAATAAAGGTGCCTGATACTATGGTGATGGGAGTCATCTGTGTACATAGATAGATATCCAGATGTTTACTTTCAATATTTTTTCTATGTAAAGACTCCATAAAACAGTTATGTTGACAACTTTACAAAAAAGTATGTCTCTTTTGCACTGTTCACTTTCTGCTGCACAGGCCCCATCTTTCTGCAGAACCATTCTACAGGAAGAGCTGACAACAATTTTCCCAGCACTAGTTTTCCCCTCTTTGCTGGATGGTACAGAACAGAAAAGGATTATTTATGTCTTGGTGAGAGCTCTCTAACATTAGTAAAGGGTAACTGGGCAGTGCACAAAACTGCGCACTCTTAAAATGAACTGCTGCCAAGAAGCGATGATACTGTATTAAAGCAATGTAAAAATTAGAGTATTAGAAAAGTTATAAAACCATGCTTGTTATATGCCCTCCAGAAAAATATTGTATTTCAAAGTGTGAGAGAGCAGTCAATTAAATCCATGTCATAAAGGCTGACAGCTCAGCATGATCCTAACCATAAATTAGTCTTCTCATAAAGTAGAGATCTGCCAATCCAGTGAAATATTAGAAGTCTGATGGAAGTAGTATATGTTCATTTTTCTAAATAGTTTTTAACAGATCTCCCTCATGACCCAAACCCCAGGATATACTGCCTCCATTGGTATAGGTGTGTCAAGGTTCCTTCCCCACTCTGAACTGTAGGGTACAGATGTGGGGACCTGCATGAAAACCCCTCTAAGCTTATTTTTACCAGCTTAGGTTAAAACTTCCCCAAGGTACAAACTATTTTACCTTTTGCCCCTGGACTTTATTGCTGCCACCACCAAGCGTCTAACAAATATATAACTGGGAAAGAGCCCGCTTGGGGGTATTTTGGGGGGAAAGACGTTTCCAAGCCCTACACTCCCTTTCCTGGGGAAGGCTTGATAAAAATCCTCACCAATTTGCATCGGTGAACACAGACCCAAAGCCTTGGATCTTAAGAACAATGAAAAAGCAATCAGGTTCTTAGAAGAAGAATTTTAATTGAAGAAAAAGTAAAAGAATCACCTCTGTAAAATCAGGATGGTAAATACCTTACAGGGTAATCAGATTCAAAACATAGAGAATCCCTCTAGGCAAAACCTTAAGTTACAAAAAGACACAAAAACAGGAATATACATTCCATTCAGCACAGCTTATTTTATCAGCCATTTAAACAAAACAGAATCTAATGCATATCTAACTAGATTGCTTACTAACTTTTTACAGGAGTTCTGACCTGCATTCCTGCTCTGGTCCCGGTAAAGGCAACACACAGACAGAGAGAACCCTTTGTTTTCCCCCTGCCCTCCAGCTTTGAAAGTATCTTGTCTCCTCATTGGTCATTTTGGTCAGGTGCCAGCGAGGTTATCTTTAGCTTCTTAACCCTTTACAGGTGAAAGGGTTTTTTCCTCTGGCCAGGAGGGATTTAAAGGTGGTTAGCCTTCCCTTTATATTTATGACAAGCTGCAACTCTATCCCTTTTCCTTTTCTTCTGCAACTCTGAACTACTGCAACTTTCATCCCCCACCTGAATTCTCATTTGCCCCCTTCTCTCCCCTCCCCTTAGCTAGCAGGATCCTGCATCACTCAAGAGCTCAGCTGAATGTTCCTCTGACTGAGTGGTCTAGCCCAGTTGTTTTGCCCAATGTGTCACAACAAGCTTCTTCCCAACTCAGTCTGTGTGGTCTGAATCCTGGTACCCACATGACAGGAGTCAGAAGACACCCAAATGAGACAGCGTGGAGCTGGAAGGCTCTGTAGAAAGCACCCAGGACTGCAAGATATGCAGACTACTGCTTCTACTACTCAGAGGCACTTCCTCCACAGTAGTGATACCAGGGTGGTGCATATCCTCCTTGCCTCCCACATGGGTCTGTCTTGACTTAGCTCAGCAGAGACTGCTCAACCACTCCAAATTATGGGTGCCTGGTCAGGTTGGTAGATGGAATAAATGTGGGTAATAACATGCATAAGAAAGTTTACTCCTGCCCATCAACAGAATCCATAGATTATAGTTTGTATTGACTCAAATTCTGAGTGGACAGTGAATGACATTCCCCTCAGTTTTTAACTACATGGATCTTGATATTCTTCTGAACAGAAAATCATTTAAGATGGCCAGGTAGCTCTAAGATACACTGTCTTTTTATATTGGTGACAAAATATAAAGCCAAATCCTTCCCCTCCCGCCCCCCTCAAATCTTGATTGTTTGTATGGGCCACAAAATACATGAATGTACTATTCTTTAAGACAAAGTCCAGTTAATAACTTCAGACAAGTCCTGCTCCCATCGAAATCAACAGCAAAACTCCTACTGATTTCAGGGGGGAAAAGAATGGGCCACAGCAGCATATTTCCACTCTGGCAATTGATTAAAAATAGCAGGTGCCATATTCATCGTTACTCAGCAACTCCAGAACAAATATACTCAGTTTATAAATAAATGTTATTCCCTAACTGCCCAGCCAAGGAAACTCAGCTAAAATAGAAGAATACGCTAGGTTTCTCCCTTCTTACACATAACCAATAAAATATTCTGTAGGCAAAATTAGACCTCAGTTACATCTGTACATTTCTACTGTGTTCATTGGCTTGTACAAATGTAACTGATTCTAAATTTAATACGGGATTTTGTTAATATATAGACTGAACAGAATCTGCAGCTCTCTCAATCCTAGCTGTTTGTGCTAACTGAAGTAAAAAGTAGCAGAAATTTGACACTAAACTTAGGGCATGTCTACACTTACCGGGGATCGACGCTGTGGCGATCGATGCACTGGGGATCGATTTAGCGGGTCTAGTGAAGACCTGCTAAATCGACCGCAGATCGCTTTCCCGTTGACTCTGGTACTCCACCAGAATGAGAAGCATAAGGTAAGTCAACAGGAAAGTGTCTCCCATAGATCCAGTGCGATGTAGATGCCACAGTAAGTTGACCTAAGCTTCGTCAACTCCAGCTACGTTATTCACGTAGCTGGAGTTGCGTAAATTTACCCCCGTAGTGTAGACAAGGCCTTAGCTAATCCAACTGAATAAACAAAAGACAAGACCTGTTCAGTAAGAAGATAATTGTTGTTTCTTGTTTGTTAGTTTTGTTTTACAGTCAATTCTCAGAGTCACACACTCTGAGAACAGATGTGACCAGGTGAAGATTATTTATGGCTGAATGCTTCCGATGTCTATTAAACACAAAAAGGTTTAAATGAGATTGTCAAAGGAATCTACATGAGTTAGGTGACCAACTCAATGGTAATTATGCATTTAACTACTTTAGGCCCCTTTAAAAAAGCCCAGCCTTTATTTTTAAAACAGAGGCATTTTCCTTTCCCAGTGTTCTCCTGCCAGTACATTTGATATAGCATTGTGAAAACTTTCACTTAACATAATCTCAAAAATTAATCCGTTGGAAGGGCTAAAAATGGCAATGCCCTTGATTAGAAATAAATTGATTAAGAGCAACTTTTAATGGATGGGGTGGTATTTATACATGTACTGACTTACAAAAATAGACAAATGCTGATTTTGATATCCCATACTTATAAACTGAAAAACACAAATACAGTTTTCTATCAAATAAAGATGAACCTTTCCAATACTTTTCCCATCAAGAATAGAAAAACAGTATCTAAGCTAAATAGTAAATATAGAAAGCACAGAACTACTCAGACACACAGTAATATCTGATTGCCTTCTATTTGTATAATACTTAAAATTCAAAAAGATCTCAAAACAATTTCAAAGTAGGATTCACCTTGCCTCTAAATGAAATACAGCCAATGTGGGGGAGAAACAAGAACCGTTTCATCACTCATAGCAACACTGCACTACACTTTACGGAAGTATGACAGACTGTGAGTAGCCTAAACCTGACTCACCACTCTGTGCAACTTGCAAGCATCCCACATGGCCAAACAGAAGAGAGAATTGGTTAAGGACTGGATGATTAAAGTACTAACAAGGTGATTCAGCTCATCAGCGGAGGACACTTAAAAGACGGACAGAAGAGGGGGAGGGAGGGGAAGGCTGGGCCAGAGAAGCCCAAGGTCTAAGAGATGACATTCGCTGCCCCCATCCTGTTGTGAGGGACAAGTGTAACCAACATGCCTAATAGGGAGATATCTTTAAGAATATAAAGGGAAGAAAGGGGGAGGAATGAGTTGTGTCTGGGTCATTGCTCTGCAGATGCACAATTAACATTTAACCCCCAGACATTTCTGGAATTGGCTGTGGTAGTTTTGGGCACGCTGTATAGCAGGGGTTCTCAACCTTTTTCTTTCTGAGGCTCCCCCAACGTGCCATAAAAACTCCAGGGCCCAGCAGGGCACTCAGGGCTATGTGCCAGGGGGTCCCTCAGGCATAGGCATAGTCTGACTTCTATTTGGGGGATCAGGGGCCAGCGGGACTTGGGCCAAAACTGCCCGGCGCGGTCCCGGGAGGGACCACCACCTCTGCCCCCGACTCACCTCAGCAGACATCTAGCCTGTCTGGGTTGTGGGGTGGGGGGACACAATCAAAAATTATCACTCAAAGGGACAGGGTGCTCAGCTCAAAAAGTTTGAAAACCGCTCAGGGTGCAGACACAGGGTAGCTAAGGGCTGTGTACAGGCAGGGGGGTAGCTCAGTCTACAAGGAGAGGGTAGCTAGGGCTGTGTGCCAGGAGGGCCCCCACCTGCAGTCCCTGCTCCCCGACGGCTCTGCCGGGAAATAGGCTGCTTTCCTCTAACTCTGAAGCATTGTGCAACAGGTTAGTGATATTGTTAGCTTTCTGATGGGGAAGCAGGGGCAGTGTTAGTTACATAAAGGGGAAATTGACTCTCAGACTATACAGAGTTGAGGAACAAAAGACAGGTGAACTAAACCTAAAGCTTTTGGAACTCTGAGTTACTATTACTACTGTTTTTGTGGGGACTACCTTATTTAGATTTAATGTGGGTTTTTATATTTATGTACAACTGTGAAGATAATGTACGTGGATTATGAAGTACCCTTGTTATTTAGTAGAAATTAAGTTTTTATTATGTTTCTTTATCATTCTAAAATTTTATTAAATTGGCACATAAATATTAAGTTAATTGTTCTTTTTGGACTTGATTGTGAGGAGACTGACCCTCTGCAATCCTTGATGACAATCCTCAGTGACTAAATTCTGAACTCCATGTGCTTTTCTAGGAGTTGGGTAGAAGCACTAGGAGAGGCATGGTTAAGTAAACTCTAGCCCACCCAAAGGTTTTGAACACTTTTATAGCACATTGTAAATAAAGCACACAGTGCTGAACCTATGCAGGAGTGTAACAAGACTGTTTGCAGTGAGGAATCCAGGGTGAGGTAGTTTAGTGCTGACAGGAAGGGATTTCAGTAAGCAGAATGTAGTTATCTAATAGATTTTAGACAGGGTATAAGAGCTAATCCCCTAACTCATGAAGAAAGGGCCATGAAATGTTTAATGGGCATAAGTAATTACAATGGTTTTAATGTCATATTCCTAAAAAGCTCCTTCAGCAGCACAGCATTCCATAAAAATGCTGGCTTTCTGGTCTGCTAATGGCTTCAAGAACAACTGCTGTACTTACTAAAGCATGAAGACTGTTCCATAGTAGATTGATTTTCCTTGAATGTCTCCAAACCCAATGTAAATCAGACCCAGTTGGCTTAACTGATGAAATCACAATCTTTAGGTAGTTGGGTTAAAGTTTTTGAGTAATAAAAAAAATACACCTTCCATTTCAGCATTGAATACTAATACCAGCAATAACAGCCACAGAGTGCCCTTAAAAATGAGCATATGCAGGACTAAGCCAAGTTATAGGCCCCATCTAAAGTTCTGATCTATGGCTGCTTTCCTAGCATATGAACTCTGCAACAATTACTTCCTTTGTTGGTGCGGTAAGGGATAAGGTACAGAAAGAGGGAGAAGTAGTCAACATACTGTGGATAAAGTGCCACTAGAAACATGTCTGTTGATATTTATTCATGTTTTAGTGCCGTGCAGGAGGTTGCATCCATTTTTACTCTTTAAAGGTTCAGCTCATTTCCTAGATTAACTTCCGACACTACTGAGTCCTCAGAATGCATTAAGTGTAGAAATACAAATCAGAATTTGCTCACTTAAATGTATGCTGAAGATAACTAGAACCAGAAAAATCAAAGGCTTATCAGAAATTGCTGCACTGAATGATGCAATTACTGCAAATTCCCTGTTCTGACTCCAAACACTAAATATAGTCCAGCTCAGGCAGGGGCTTTAAAAAGAAGTCTTCCTTCTAAATTAATATTTAATGATATACAAGGAGGCAAAGCCGGGAACTTCCACACTATTTATGGATTTTCTGCTCGCCTTGCTCTCACACATCCCAACAGTTAATATTCTTTACCAAATCTTTCACCCTACAATGCCTCGCTTGCCTATTTCCACTGAAAATAGGGTATATAGTATGGAGGTGAACTTAAAAAATAAAAATATTATGCTGGCAAAAAATGTGAAAAGAAAACCACTCTTTTCTTGTAAAAGTATATCACCCATTTACACTGAATACTTGTGTGACCGGGTGCCTAGATGCACCACACTTTGAATGCTATATTCTGGGCAGACTGCAAAGAATAGGGCAGACAAATCCCAAAACTGGTGGTTTATTCTATAATTAGATTCACCAGGCCAATAACAAAACAGCTTCTGTAATATCACACTGGTTACCAAGAAGCCAAATACAGTCTCCTTTAAGCGTTCCAGCCCGCGACTCCCATCTAGACAGCCAATTCTAAAATAGTAAAAGGTTATTGAAAATCTGATTCACCATATATGAGTCTGATTCACCAGTCCCAAAGGACCAGACAATGATCACCAGGTCAACAGGAGTCTCAGATCTTACCCAATAATCATGCAGATGCCAATCTTTTAGTAACTAAAAACACTCAAGGTTTAACAATAAAAAAGAAAAAGAAAGAAGAAAGTTGCTGTAGTTAAAAGATCAATATACACACAGATATGTGTAAAGGCCTTAGGTCAGTTTCACAGCAGAGATGGTGAGGCTGCTGATTTGTAAAAGTCTTTTTGGAATCAATTTTAAAGGTTATAGTCCAACAAACAGTTCAGGTATTGAGTCTCTTCAAGTTCTTCCATGAGAATTTCAGGGTAATTCAGGTTAAACTGGAAACCTCAGTTTTTAAGGTTTAGACCTTCCCTGTTAAAGTTTAAGCAGACAGGAGATAAAAAGGATCAGTCCTGAAGCTTTCTTTATAGTTTCCTAGCCAGCTGATAAGTCTCTTGACAGCAATTGTCAAGCAGGACCTCCCCGCACCCGCAACGAAGAATGGGCAGTGCAGATTGTTGTTTTGAAATGAATCTGTTTCCTATCATACACAGGTAGACTACCTGCATCCAAAAACAACGAGGAGTCCTTGTGGCACTTAGAGACTAACAAATTTATTTGGGCATAAGCTTTCGTGGGCTACAACCCACTTCATCGGATGCATGGAGTGAAAATACAGGAGCAGGTATAAATACATGGAAGGATGCGGGGTTGCTTTACCAAGTGTGAGGTCAGTCTAACAAGATAAATCAATTAACAGCAGGATACCAAGGGAGGAAAAATAACTTTTGAAGTGGTAAAAGAGTGGCCCATTACAGACAGTTGACAAGAAGGTGTGAGTAACAGTAGGGGGAAATTAGTATTGGGGAAATTAAGTTTAGGTTTTGTAATGACCCAACCACTCCCAGTCTCTATTTAGGCCTAATCTGATGGTATCCAGTTTGCAAATTAATTCCAGTTCTGCAGCTTCACGCTGGAGTCTGTTTTTGAAGTTTTGTTGTTGCCACTTTTAGGTCTGTTATTGAGTGACCAGGGAGATTGAAGTGTTCTCCTACTGGTTTTTGAATGTTATGATTCCTGATGTCAGAAAATAACAGAATGCCCATAGCCATCACCTACAACCGCTAACTAAAACCTCTCCAGCGCATCATCAAGGATCTACAACCTTTCCTGAAGGACAATCCCTCACTCTCACAGACCTTGGGAGACAGGCCAGTCCTCGCTTACAGACAGCCCCGCAACCTGAAGCAAATACTCATCAGCAACTACACACCACACAACAAAAACACCAACCCAGGAACCAAATCCTGCTACAAACCCCGGTGCCAACTCTGTCCACATATCTATTCAAGGGACACCATCATAGGACCTAACCACATCAGCCACACCATCAAGGGCTCGTTCACCTGCAACATCTACCAATGTGATATATGCCATCATGTGTCAGCAATGCCCCTCTGCCATTTTCATTGGCCAAACTGGACCGTCTCTACGCAAAAGAATAAATGGACACAAATCACACATCAGGAATCATAACAATAAACAATAAATAAATTTGTTAGTCTCTAAGGTGCCACAAGGACTCCTTGTTTTTGCTGATACAGACTAACACTGCTACCACTGCTACCACTCTGATACCTGTATCCAGTCACACATGGCAATTAGCCTTGCAAACTATCAAGGCAGTTTACAGGTGGTTTACTATGTGGAATTTCAACTTTCAAAGAGAGATTAGGACAATAATATTATTACACCATAAGTCCCATCTAAATGATAATATCCCCTTTTGATCTCTAATAGAATAATGAAGCATTATGAGACAGGAACAGGATTAGCATCTACAAGTTAATTAGATCACACTGTTAAACTTCTAACAAGATACAGGTATACAGACAAATACACTTAGGACCTACCCTTGATTCTATTCCCACAAATAAATGGGTTAATGATTACTGGTCTAGGACATCTCTTGGAAATTCACATACAAGTAGATTGTCTTGATAACTCAACAAGAGGCATTGAAATGTAATTGGTCAATTTGGAAATGACTCGTCTGTCAGTATCACAACTTGGCAGACCCCAGGTCACATTTCATTCTTTAAAATAAAAGACAGCTGGCACTAGACACGTTTCCATAGGAATTGTAAAAATTCACAGTTTGCATTAATATAGGTCTTGATCACAAGATAAAAAGATGCTGCAGAACAATTTAACCTTCTGAAGCAAGAACATGCTGTTCTCCTCTGAACGATTTTACTGTGAAATAGAGGATGCAAGGCAAACAGCTAACGGCAAACAACAACTGCTAGTTTGTGTCTATTTTGTTGTCTTCCTTTCATCACTGGTTTTCTTTTGACATTTCTGTTCTCCTGGTTTCTCTTCCGCACTGAATATTAGTGTTTACAAGATTACTTTTTCCTTGGTGTACTGAATTGCATTTTTCAAAACTGATTCTTATTTTATTTCCTGCTCTTCTCTGTGTAGGTCCTGTTGTATTTGTCCCGCAACGCCTTCCAGTCACCACTATCTGAAAACAGTCAGTGTACTGTTAACCTGTGCCTCACAGATTAGTGAAAGACTGGACCAATCCCTGTGGCATCCCTCCTGTAACACATGACATTCCTGCAATCCATATGACATTGTTCAGATTCGACTAATTTCAGTTAATTTTACAATGAGAAATACTGAGAAACACTATCTGGTATCTAAATCTCAGCTGTATTACCTCTACTGCATGCCTTTCATCCACTATTTGTATAGTTCTATTAAACAAAGAATTGTAAGGAATAATCCTGCATTGACAGGCAGATGGACTGGATGGCTTCATTAGGTCTTTTCCATCTCCAAACTGCTGGTGTGGATACTTTGGTACCAGTGATGAATCAGCCCAGATTTTGTATAATTTGTTTTCATTCATGTCATGGGATCCTGGAAGCAGGGGTTTCAAGCCCTCTCTCCAAACCACAAAGGTCAGAAGGTTTTGGAGAAGCCTTTCCCCAGTGCATTAGGCTTCACATATTTCTCAGGAAAATGGGTTGGCTATTCGGGGAGCTTAAGCCATTTTACAAGTTCAGGGGCTGTCGCACAGGATATGATATGGCTTGGAGTAATGCAGCCTCTGATACGGCCTTGGTTTTAAGTGGCTGTTAATCCTTGGGACTTCATTGCTTTGGATTTCAGCATCAAAAGGGGAAAGGCAAGTGAGAGCAGAGCAGAAAGGCCTGATCCATTTTCACCACGAACTGGAGAGGTGGCCCTGAGAAGCTACCTTGCTGTGGATTTAATAAAGTTTCACGCACTGGCCAAAAAATCCAGATGTCCCTGCCATTAGCAAAGCTGCCTCAGAACAACCCAATTTTGAACCCAAGGTCCATCTAGTGCAAGTACTTGCTCCCAGAAGGCATTTTAATGCTCTGTGAATCTCAGACACTCCTCTCTATATCATTTGTGCATGTAACGATTGGCTTCTTGACTTCTTTCATTCAAATTTGGCACTGGAAGGCAAAAAGCTGTTCCACAAGGCTTCCCAAAGGAATACCATAGGGGTTCCCTATGGCGATTTTCAGTTTGCTGTTCGATACTGATTAGCTGTTCAAGTAGATAGGCATGTTTAAGTGTAAATAGCTAACATCTCTACTTTACATAGAAACGATAAGTTTAGCCGCCATGGCAATAGGCCAGTTGTATTCATTAATAAAAGACTAAGATTTTGCCAAAATCTTAGCAACCTATCTGGAAAAATACCCATCATTGCTTAAACACTGGTGCTCTGCCAATTCTCTCTCAAAGGCTTGGGACCAGTGTATATTCTGTCAGTCTGCTGAGCCAGTCACTGCCTTCTCCTTCCCTGTGCAGAAGGTACTTGACAGGATTGAATAGCAGCATCTATTTCGTGTTTATAGTTAAAGGGATAACCATTTCATACCCTAGACAAAACTAAACAAACCCCAGGCTCCTTCGTAGACTCATTGACTTTAAGGCCAGAAGGGACCATTATGATCATCTCTAGTCTGAGCTGCACATTGCAGGTCACAGAACCGCACCCACACACTTCTGTAATAGATCCCCAACCTCTGGCTTACTGAAGTCCTCAAATCATGATTTAAAGACTTTAAGTTACAAGGAATCCACCATTTACAATAGTTTAAACCTGCAAGTGACCCCATGTCCCATGCTGCAGAGGAAGGTGAAAACCTCCCAGGGTCTCTACCAATCTAGCTTGGGGGGAAACACCTTCCCAACGCCAAATATGGTGATCAGTTAGACCCTAAGCATGTGGGCAAGACCCACCAGCCAGACACTCGGGAAAGCATTCTCTGTAGTACCTCCGAGCCCTCCCCATCTAGCGTCCCATCTAGTGTAGGCAGTCCCAGTATACCACCCCTTCCATAAACCTACCAAGCTCAGCCTTGAAGCCAGTCGTTTTTTTGCCTCCGCTGCTTCCCTGGGAAGGCTGTTCCAGGACTTCGCTCCTCTGATGGTTAGAAACCTTTGTCTAATTTCAAGCCTAAACTTGTTTACTACCAATGAGGTGAAACAGGTCAAGGATATGGAGGCTACTTACTTGTAAATGGAGTTTTTTTGAGATGCACCCTGCAGATTCACGCACTCTGGATGCACTGACTCGGTGCAGTTAAGATGGTGGAGCCTTCTTCTAGTAGATGTTAGAAGCTCCTTGCCCCTCCCCTCCTATCCCCAGAGCCCATGCCAGTCAGGGGGCATGGCTATAGGAGGGGCATTGGCATAGTTGACACCTCAGTTTCGGCCAAATTAACACAGAATACCAAGTAATTATACAATCAAACTCAACAGGGAAGCAGGGAAGTGGGTGGGAAGTGGGAACATGCAGTGCATCTCAAAGAACTCCAGTTACATGTAACCAACCTCCATTTCCTTTGAGTGCCATTTGGCATGCAGTAATTCAATAGGGAAAGATGGGCAGAGTCCTAACTGAACAATGATTGAACTACTGCCCTGCCAAAATGAGCATCAAACCTGGATTCTAAATCTAGTGCATAGTGACTTGTAAAAGTATGGATTGTTCTCAGCGTAGCACCCTTGCAAATTTCAACAATACGAACATGCTTGAAAAATGCTGTAGACAGCCATTCCCCTAGTACCATGAGCTCTAAGAGGACCTGGAAAGGAAAGGAGAGCAAATTTGCCCTACACCACTCCTCAATACAAAGTCTGACCCATCTAGATAATGACTGAGCTGACATGGCCCTAAACTTCAAAGAACCGGTACAAGAGATAAGCAACTTGGGAGAAGATCTGAAGTTCTTAGTACTATCCAGGTCATATGAAAGTACTCTTTTTGCATCTAAAGAATGCAATTTAGCATCTCCCATACCTCTACTTTCCCCCAAAACCACATGTAACTAAGTTTATATATGACACACACAGAAAACAAAACAATTTTTGGAATGGACTTTATGATGTGGTCTAAGGACCACCCTGCCCCCATAAAAACAGCACCGGGGTGTAGGAGGAATCTGCCATTAGTGCATGCAGCAAAGTCATTGCTACTATAAAGGCTGTTTTCATCAAAAGGTGAAACAGGGAGCAATCTTCTAATGGCTCAAAAGGGGAAGATATCAGTTGAATCAATACTAAATTCAAATTCCACAAGGTGACAGGGTCTCTGGTGAGCAGATAAAAGCTCAGTAAACCCTTCAAAAAAACTCTCTTCATCATATGTGAGAAAATGAGTGTGTCCTCAATACACATGTACTGATGAAATAACTGCAAAGGGCTGGTATACACTAGAAAGTTAGGTTGACCCAGTTATGCTGGTTAGGGGTGTGAAAAATCCATACCCCCTGAGCAACGTAGTTACGCAGACCTAAGTCCCTGCGTACACAGTGCTAGGTTGACAAAAGAATTCTTCTGTTGCCCTAGTTACCACCACTAGGGAAGGTGAATTGCCTATGCTGACAAGAGAACCCCTCCCCTTGGCATAGGTAACATCTACACTGAAGCTCTACAATCATCAGGGGTTACATATGGCATGGATGCCATGAGCCCAGTAACTTCAGAAAAAACCCTTATCATTTGAACCAGCTGCATCGTCAGTCATTGCATCGAGTCTGTTATTTTCAAAAACCTCTCTTCTGGAAGACAGACCCTTCCTTTGACAGAACTGAAGATTGCCCCTCTGAAGGGAACTTTTTGAGATGGAGGGAGAAGTGACTTTTGCTAGTTTATAACACCCGAATAAAGAACAAATTGCCTGAATAACTCTCTCTAATTCTCCTTTGGATTGGCCCTACAGCAACCAAATATCTAAATACGGGAATACAAAAATCCCCCATTTTCTTAGCTGTGCTCCTACCAAAGTCAGAGGAGCTGCTCTGCAACTCTCCTGAGATTAAGGAAACTCATCCTGTGAAGGTCCCTCTTGATAGTCTTCTTCTGAGGGAGTGGGGGGAAGGGCAAGGGAGATCTGATGGTCTCGGATCCGTGGCTGAAAGACCCGGACCTCTGAGCTCCATAGACTGCAGTAGAATCTGTTCTGGCCCTGGAAGTCCAGTTTTATACTGAGAAAAGAAAAAGGAGGAGTCAGCCAATATGTCCACAGCATCCAGGAAGGCATAGGGTTTGCTGCCAGCTTGCCAAGTCAGGTGTCAATCACCAAAGGATATCCAGGGAATTCAGGACCACTCCTTGGCCTGAACACTTCTTCCATGAAAAGAAACGTCCACTCAACATCCGTACTGGATCCAGCTCTACCTCCAACCTCAGATCCAATCCTGGATCCAACACTGAAGTGATTAGTGAAGCCCATGATGTAGGAATTCTAAAAAGAGAAGACGGGGGAAAAAGATCTCCCCTGGTGACCCTGTCAGGCCCTAGGGTGGAAATAAAGCCAAGGAACTTGGCCGATTGGAGGAACTGCTGGAGGCAAGCTTAATCACACTCTTCCTCAGAACCAAGGAAGATGTTCCAGATGTGTCATGTGGATCCCTGTGATGCTTGTCCGGATCCAGGACTGATGCAGACTGCACTATGGTCAAGGTTGGTTCAGAGGACCTAACCACTGGGGTCTCAGCTGACTTGGAACAGGAACCTGGCACTGAAGCTGAAGCTCTTGTCATGGATATGGATGACTTCTTGGACCAGAAGTAGATGGAGCTGACTCTGGTCTCCTGTTTTTACAGCCAGATCCTTTTGAGCTTTCAGATCCTGCAGGCTTAGCAGACAGCACCTCCTTTAACAAAAGAATGTGAAGTCTATTTTGTCTGTCCTTCTGGGCTCAGGGGGTAAATGTGCTGTACATCTGACAGCGTTCTGGCAAGTGATTTTTGCCTAAACATTTTAAGCACCAGAGCACATGTCAGAGGAAGGAAAGACCACCAGACACGATGCACATTTTTTGAAGTTGAGCTTCTTCATGTCACCCATTATGATCATCAAGTTAACTACGTTATTTTAATTTAATTTTTAATCTGATTTTAATCTTTTTACCAACAAGTATAAAATATACTATCTGTCTAACTACTAAAATATAACAACTGTTGCTATTTATTTTAGTCAGGCAGGTAGGCAATGGCACTAACTACGGACAGAAACAGATCTAAGGTGGTTCACATCTTAACTCAGTGACGGTTGGAAGGAACTAAGGCGGTGGTGGTGCCAATACCCTCCTATAACCACATCCATAGACTGATGCAGGCTCGGAGCAGAGGAGGGGAGATGCGAGGTGAATAGTATAAGGGCCCTACTGTCAATCAAACCCTAACCCTGCCCCTTGACCCCTTAAAATCCATCCCTTGACCCCTTAAACCCTGCCCACCTGTCACCGGAAGTCCCGCCCCATGGGGGTATTACTTCTGGGGTCAAGGCTGCCACATGACCGGAAGCAAGGTGTGTCATGTGACCCCTCTAACAACTCCTCCCACTGCCCTCTACCAATCAGGGGGGGGTTTCGCCCGTGTAGGACCGCCCCGAGAGGAGATTTGACCAATCAGGGCGAGTTCCGGGGCGGGGTGTCCTCTCCAGAAGTGGGTCTTGTGACCCCCTCTAACAACTCCTCCCACCACCCAATACCAATCAGGAGGGTTTTGGCCGCATAGGACCACCCCGAGGGCAGATTTGACCAAAATAGGGCAGGTTCTGGGACGGGGTGAACCGCCCAGAAGAGGGGCGTGTGACCCCTTTGCCAATCAGAGCACAGCACCATCACCCCATAAGTCCCAGCGCCAGGCAGAAGAGGCCATCTTTTACCAAGAGCACATGTTTTAGAAATCGTGGAAAGATGGACTCCTTCACCACCCCCGTGAGAACTTCGGACATTGTTTTAGCCCCAAGGGTCTTCGACAAACCGCTGAGAAAGCGCTTCATCAGCGAGAGTTCTGAGGAGGAGGAGGGAGCAACTGAGGGGAGCCCTTTGGCCCAGCCATTGATGGATACACCGGAACCCGAACCAGAAACCCAGCTGCTTGTGAGGCACCCGATGAGCGTGATGGCCTCTTATTGTCCATCTCCCTGGGGGAGGAAGGCGAACGTAGCTCGGGGGAGTCACTAGCGGACAAGGTGAACGGAAAAGACAACGCTCAGGTAAATGAATGTTTAAGAAGTGACGGTCAAGGGTTGGGGGTGTAATGGGGCTAGGAACCAGGGATTGTGTAAATCAAAAACCAGGCAGTGGTTACACTCTTTTCCTTTTCTGAAAAAATCTCTCAACAGCTTGACGATGTCTTTGTAGAGGACCTGGAAACCCTGGACAGCGTTGCATCAAGCAGCGAAGATGAACTGGGCCCACCTTGTTTTTGCTCAATGCCGATATAAAATGTTGAAGAGGACTCTGAGGATGACAGCTATGAGGAGTTTAGGAGGAGGCTTGGCATGGAACTGACTGAGCCAGTTCCACGTCGTGAACATAAAAAAGTTATGTGGACTATTGTACGCGTTGCTGTTTATGCTGTTCTTAATCACTGTCTTAGGGAAAAGCTTTTTGAAGATTGTGAGGGCTGTGTCATAGATGCACCAGGTCAGCAGCACCATGACTGTGTGACTTGGACTTCAGTGGATATAAACTGCAAACTCCGGGACCCGTGTACTTAGCCGTGTTTAGAAAGCTTCTTAAACACTGTTATAGCCATAGGTTATGCTATGCAATGTCTGTGCCTAACCCAAGAACATTTAGCGCAAGGGGTGACCTTGATAAATGCTGTGCAATTCAGTGGAGACCCTGACCGTGTTTTAAAGAAAATGACCAAACCGGAAGATGCCTCCTTAAAGCGTTATATTGACCATCTGGTCCTCACAAAAAGTTACAGAACCCTGGTTCAGAAAAAGGCTATTTGTAAGAAATCTAAAAAGATTAAGTTAGAAAATGGTGAGGGGCCAAACATGCGATATAAAACTTGGTAGCTGTAAATTAAAAAAAAAAAAAATCTATTGAAAAGGGCTTTGTGACTCTCTGTATTTCTGTTAAAAGGTCTCTGGCCCTTAAGGGAGCTTAAATTTTTTTTTCTTTTTTAATGGAGCATCTTGGTTTGTTTTCAAGGAGCTGTATGTCTTTTAAAATAAAAAAAAATAAATTGTTTGTGAGAACCTAGCTCTTGTGTCTTTGGGCCGGTTTTGTTCAATATCTTCATAAATGATCTGGAGGATGGTGTGGATTGCACCCTCAGCAAGTTTGCAGATGACAGTTGTCATACATATAAAGGGAAGGGTAAACCCCTTTAAAATCCCTCCTGGCCAGAGGAAAAATCCTCTCACCTGTAAAGGGTTAAGAAGCTAAAGGTAACCTCGCTGGCACCTGACCAAAATGACCAATGAGGAGACAAGATACTTTCAAAGCTGGGAGGAGGGAGAGAAACAAAGGGTCTGTGTCTGTCTGTATGCTGCTTTTGCCGGGGATAGAACAGGAAGGGAGTCTTAGAACTTTTAGTAATCTAGCTAGGTATGTGTTAGATTATGATTTCTTTAAATGGCTGAGAAAGGAACTGTGCTGAATAGAATGACTATTCCTGTCTGTGTATCTTTTTTGTAACTTAAGGTTTTGCCTAGAGGAATTCTCTATGTTTTGAATCTAATTACCCTGTAAGGTATCTACCATCCTGATTTTACAGAGGGGATTTCTTTACTTCTATTAAAAGTCTTCTTGTAAGAAAACTGAATGCTTTTTCATTGTTCTCAGAGCCAAGGGTTTGGGTCTGTGGTCACCTATGCAAATTGGTGAGGATTTTTACCAAACCTTTCCCAGGAAGTGGGGTGCAAGGGTTGGGAGGATTTTGGGGGGAAAGACGTGTCCAAACTAAGTTTCCCAGTAAACCCAGTTAGAGTTTGGTGGTGGCAGTGGAGATCCAGGGACAAAGGATAAAATTAATTTGTACCTTGGGGAAGTTTTAACCTAAGCTGGTGAAAGTAAGCTTAGGAGGTTTCCATGCAGGTCCCAACATCTGTACCCTAGAGTTCAGAGTGGGGGAGGAACCCTGACAACACTAAACTGGGAGGAGAGGTAGATATGCTGGAGGGTAGGGATAGGATACAGAGCGCCCTAGACAAATTAGAGGATTGGGCCAAAAGAAATCTCATGAGGTTCAACAAGGACAAGTGCAGAGTCCTGCACTTAGGACGGAAGAATCCCATGCACCACTACAGACTAGGGATCGAATGGCTCGGCAGCAGTTTTGCAGAAAAGGACCTAGGGGTTACAGTGGACGAGAAGCTGGATATGAGTCAACAGTGTGCCCTTGTTGCCAAGAAGGCCAATGGCATTTTGGGATGTATATGTAGGGGTATTGCCAGCAGATCGAGGGACGTGATCGTTCCCCTCTATTCAACTTTGGTGAGGCTTCATCTGGACTACTGTGTCCAGTTTTGGGCCCCACACTACAAGAAGGAGGTGGAAAAACTGGAAACATCCAGCGGAGGGCAACAAAAATGATTAGGGGCCTGGAACACATGACTTATGAGGAGAGGCTGTGGGAACTGAGATTGTTTAGTCTGTGGAAGAGAAGAATGAGGGGGGATTTGATAGGTGCTTTCAACTACCTGAAAGGGGGTTCCAAAGAGGATGGATCTAGACTGTTCTCAGTGGTAGCAGATGACAGAACAAGGAGTAATGGTCACAAGTTGCAGTGGGGGAGGTTTAGGTTGGATAGTAGGAAAAACTTTTACACTAGGAGGGTGGTGAAACACTGGAATGCGTTACCTAGGGAGGTGGTGGAATCTCCTTCCTTAGATATTTTTAAGGTCAGGCTTGACAAAGCCCTGACTGGGATAACTGAGTTGGGGATTGGTCCTGCTTTGAGCAGGGGGTTGAACTAGATGACCTCCTGAGGTCCCTTCCAACCCTGATATTCTATGATTATAAATGTGATCAAGTCATGATCAGTTTTACCTAAGCTATCATTTTTAGTTCTGTGATCAGCTCCTCTATATCTTTCAGGAAAAAGTCTAATAAAGAATTCCACCTTGCTGGCTGAAACACTTTTTGAGTTAGGAAATTGTCATTTATAATGTTGAGATATTCTAAGAAAAAGAATGCAGCTGAAGATCATTTTGTGCAAGGTGACCTTGGAGACTTAAAATAGTTGTTTACTTGCTTACTTAGTTGTTAAAATGAGACTGACCAGCCTATAATGTAACAATAAAGAAAGTAACAGGAGAAGCCAGCAAGAGAATGAGGATCTTCCATGGAGATACTGTTAAATTAGTTCATATAGCTGGCAGATTTTTAGGTAGTGCTTTCCCCTTTGGCTGGGAAAAACTCATTTAGTGTACATCTGATTCCCTCCAACACAAGCTGTTTCTTCTACTTTCAGGCTCCAATTACTTTTGAATACTGATTTATTTTAACTAAGAGCTACATTACAGGACAACTCTTGCCTTCCCAAAGTATGACGGTAAACAGTAGTTTCAAAGTTATGCACTCCAAGAGATAGCTTGCCAGAGTAGCATGGGGAAGGAAGATCCCCAAGTCTTACATAACAATGGACAATATTTAATCTTGCATACAGCTAACTGACTAAAAATGTCAGTTTATCTTGGGTACAGTTTAGAGAAAGATTAAAGTTCATTTAAAGGTGAAAAACAAGAAACCAGAGACATGTTTGAACTTAAAAGGATTCTTGCCTAGATTTGTGGACTGTTAACCCTTTCCACCTGTTTGCATGGCTGAACATGTCATCAGGAAGCTAAAGAAAACAATGCTTTTGGCTAGCCAAACAAGATTAAAAGAGAACTAAAGTTCACACTAACAAGCAGTGTTGCGTTGGACCAGACTGGCAAGCTGGTACTCCCCTCCTCTCCCAAAGCTGCTATGTGGTATTCCAGAATTTGAGCTTTCATTAAAATAAACAAAACTTAAAATTTCTAGCCATTAGGGTTATAAAAAAACACCCTTCAAAATGTGAACAGAGTGCAAACTAATGCAGGGACAACTGCCTGTTTGCAGACAAAGTAAACGTATGAATTGCCCCCACTCATCTTGATGAGGTGTTAACTCAATGCCAGTAACTTAAATTTCACCTATTTTATTGCTGATCAGAGAATGTAAAAGAAAGGAACAATCATAAAAAAAAAGCCTCTTGTAACAGTTGTGCATGATACTACTGCTGCAGAGACGACTAGCCACTTATTTTCTCATATATAAAAGAGGGGTAGCTGTGTTAGCCTGTTTCCACAAAAACAATGAGGAGTCAGGTGGCACTTTAAAGACTGACAGATTTATTTGGGCATAAGCTTTCATGGGTAAAAACCCAACTTCTTCAGATGCACGGAGTGAAAATTAGATACAGGCATAAATATATATTGGCACATGAAGGAGAAGGGAGTTACCTTACAGGTGGAGAATCAATATTGAAGGCCAATTCAGTCACGGTGGATGTGGTCCACTCCCAATAACTGATGAAGAAGGGTCAATACCAAGAGAGGGAAAATTACTTTTGTAGTGAGCCAGCCACTCCAAGTCCCTATTCAAGCCCAAATTGATGGTGTTAAGTTTGAAAATTAATTGTATCTCTGCAGTTGCTCTTTGAAGTCTGTTTTTGACTTTTTTTGTTGAAGAATAGCTCCTTCAAAATCTCAGAGGGGTAGCTGTGTAAGTCTGTATCCACAAAAACAATGAGGAGTCCAGTGGCACCTTAAAGACTAACCAATTTATTTGGGCATAAGCTTTCATGGGTATAAAACCCACATCTTCAGATGTACATATGAAGTGGATTTTTTACCCATGAAAGCTTATGCCCAAATAAATCGGTTAGTCTTTAAGGTGCCACTGGACTCCTCATTACTTTTAAATCTGTTATTGAATGTCCAGGGAGACTGAAGTGTTCTCCTACTGGCTTTTGTATGTTACCATTGCTGATGTATGATTTGTGTCCATTTATCCTTTTACGTAGACACTGTCCGGTTTAGCCAATGTACGTGGTGGCAGAGGGGCATTGCTGGCACATGATGGCATATATCACATTAGTAGATGTGCAGGTGAATGAGCCTCTGATGGTGTGGCTGGGTCCTCTGATGGTATCACTAGAGTAGATATGGGGACAGAGAAGGCAATGGGGTTTGTTACAGGGATTGGTTCCTGGGTTAGTGTTTCTGTGGTGTGGTGTGTAGTTGCTGGTGAGTATTTGCTTCAGATTGGGGGGCTGTCCGTAAGTGAGAATTGGCCTGCCTCCCAAGGCCTGTGAGAGTGGGGCATCGTTTTCCAGGATAGGTTGTAGATCATTGATGATGCGCTGGAGAGGTTTTAGCTGGGAGCTGTACGTGATGGCCAGTGGTGTTCTGTTATTTTCCTTGTTGGGCCTGTCCTGTAGTCGGTGACTTCTGGGTACCCGTCTCGCTCTGTCAATCTGTTTCCTCACTTCCCCAAGTAGGTACTATAGTTTTAAGAATGCTTGATAGAGATTTGTAGGTGTTTGTCTCTGTCTGAGGTATTAGAGCAAATGCAGTTGTATCTTAGGGCTTGGCTGTAGACAGTGGATCTTGGTATGTCATGTGTCCTGGATGGAAACTGAAGGCATGTAGGTAAGTATAGCAGTCAGTAGGTTTTCGGTATAGGGTGGTGTTTATGTGAGCATCACTCATTTGAACGGTAGCATCCAGGAAGTGGATCTCTTAGAATCATAGAATATCAGGGTTGGAAGGGACCTCAGGAGGTCATCTAGTCCAACCCCCTGCTCAAAGCAGGACCAATCCCCCATAGTTGCCCCAGATCCCTAAATGGCCCCCTCAAGGATGGAACTCACAGCCCTGGGTTTAGCAGGCCAATGCTCAAACCACTGAGCTATCCCTCCCTCTTGTGTGGACTAGTCCAGGCTGAGATTGATGGTGGGGTAGAAACTGTTGAAATCCAGGTGGAATTCTTCAAGGGCCTCCTTCCCATGAGTCCATATGATGAAGATGTCATCAGTGTAGCATAAGTACAGGAGGGGCGCTAAGGGATGAGAGGGGAGGAAGCATTGTTCTAAGTGAGCAATTTTCCCTCTTGGTATTGACACCTCCTCCTCAATTATTGGGAATGGACCACATCCACCCTGACTGAATTGGCCTTCAACATTGGTTCTCCACTTGTAAGGTAACTCCCTTCTCTTCATGTGCCAATGTATATTTATGCCTGTATCTGTAATTTTTACTCCGTGCATCTGAAGAAGTTGGGTTTTTACCCATGAAAGCTTATGCCCAAATAAATCTGTTAGTCTTTAAAGTGCCACCGGACTCCTCGTTGTTTTTATTTTCTCTTATTTCTTCCACCCACTTCTCAATGACTGATGCTGCCAACAAGCCAAAGAAGAGGAGTGGACCCAGATGGGACTTCCAAACCCCACCAAAGAGAAACCAAGCTGAGCCTACCCACACAATTCCCACAGCTCCCAAAACCATGTACTGCTGTATCCAGACTTACTGGCTCTTACATGCCACTTCCTGTACTGCTTATAGCACATGTAACTGCACTACCAGGCCAGGCACATGGGAATGTGCCTGGTTCCCAACACATTTCACTTTCATCTAAACTTTGATGAACTCTAGCCATAACTAGTAATACACACCAATGATTATAGTTTTAAGCTATGTTTTCTGCATTTGATTTCATCTTGGGTTTGTCAAGGTAAGTTTTAAATCTGAACTCTGTATATTGAAATTTGTTTCACAGGATTAGGTTTGAAAGTTCTTCCTGAACAAGGTGCTGGCCAAAGTACTTCCTTAAAAGATGAACCCATCTTTTTCCATATTTTATCTTTTGACTCTTTTTATTAATATGTAGCATTTTATTCTGTATACTTGAGAATCAATAAAAACAGACTTGAGAACAAGCTGGTTCAGTTATCACAGAAGATTAGGGTTGGAAGAGACCTCAGGAGGTCATCTAGTCCAACCCCCTGCTCAAAGCAGGGCCAACCCCAACTAAATCATCCCAGACAGGACTTTGTCAAGCCAGGCCTTAAAAACCTCAAACGCTGGAGATTCCACCACCTCCCTAGGTAACCCATTCCAGTGCTTCACCACCCTCCTAGTGAAAAAGTTTTTCCTAATATCCAACCTAGACCTCCCCCACTGCAACCTGAGACCATTGCTCCTTGTTAAGAAGATACATAACTTCTCAGCATATTCTGCAGATACACTAAATACAAAAGAAGCCCATAACATTAAGGTGAAGACCTAATAGGAGGCAAAAGTGAGGGGAAGATAATGAAGTACCATCTATACTACACTTTATAGTAGAATCAGGGGAATCTTGTTACAGTCAAAATTAGTAATGTAGACAGGACCATATGGTATCCTTTTAATTGAGATGAAGCCTTGGGTTCCCACTAGCTAATCTCCCCGATGGCTCCAACCTCTGAAACTAGTATGTATCAATGCAATGTTCCGTTCACCTTTATGGCCAATTTCCACAACTATCATTTTTTTTAACCGTTCTAAACTACCTTTATATTCAGACATGCCAAATAGCCTCTAAATCTACTCCTAAATCATGCTTTAATCCCCTGTAAACCCTTGCAAGTGCTGGAGTTTTAATAATTGCTCTTGTACTTTAGTCCAATCCATTGTCTAGAAAGTCATTGCTTTGTGCCTACTTATTTTGGTACCCATGCACTGGTCAGCAGGTAGGCAAGCAAAAAACATATTAATGGTCAGGAAACTGAACCAAGGGGGAAAAGGCTGCACCAATCACGCAGGTGGCTGTAGCCCATCCATACCATTATGTGAAAGAGACAATGCACAAATGAGGTTTGGCCAGAAGTGGGTCTTCTATGGAAGGGGAAGCAATATATCAGCCTTTTTACAGCATGATGTCATTCAATACCAGAAGTGAATCATGAATGCCAGTGGTTTTCATCCTATTTTCATTTGTGGACCCCTAAAAAGTTTTGAATGGAGGTGCGGACTCCTTTGGAGATCTTAGATATAATCTGCGGACCCCTGGGGTCCACGGACCACAGGTTGAAAACCACTGGTATATGCTGTGAGCCTCACTGGAGGGGTAACATGTGAGCTGCTAGCCGGAGAGCATTTTCAAAAGACTCGCTCATTTGATAATGCACACAAAACTTCACAATCTTTCCACGATAATTAGCTAGGCTGTGGCTTGCATTCTTCATTCAGCATTTCCCAAAAGTGTACTTAAGGGAACTGGACTATTACCATGACCTACAGAAAGAGGCACAAAAGCCATCTAGAAATTGTAATCACAGAAGATTCTGATTAAACAACATTTCGAAAGTCAGAGGATGTCTGATCCAAAGCCCTGCAGAGATGCATACAGTACAGTATATCCAGAATGCTCCTTTTAAGTGGCATCTGTAGATCTCTGCAGTGGGACTGGGATCCTGTGGGTCCCACAGGACCCACTGTCATAATACCGGGAGCGGGATTAAAGAATAGTTCCACGCAGGGCTCTAGCTTCTCTAACTGCGCAGGAACCCATACTGGTAAGAGCTCAGTATCAGCATGTAGCTTTTACTGTTCAGAAAGGAGAGAGAGAGAAAGGAAGGGCAAAGTTGCTGCTCAGTTTCAGTTTGCCAAAGGTTTTTCTGCTTCGCAGGGGGAAAAGATACAGAACAATTACAAGGAATGAAGAATGGCAAGAAGGAACGTGCAAAGTGATAAAAAGTCCGGGGAAAGCAATTACTGGTGTATACCTGTTTTTCAGTGCTCTCCATTACGGTGAATTGTTTTCCGCTTTTCTGACAGCTTAAATCTGTGTTGCAGCATGTGATGAATTGCTTACATAAGAACGGCCATACTGGGTCAGACCAATGGTCCATCTAGCCCAGAATCCTGTCTTGTGACAGTGGCCAATGCCAAGTGCTTCAGGGGGAATGAACAGAACAGGCAATCATCTGTGATCCATCCCCTGTCTTCTGGCAATCAGAGTTAGGGACACCCAGAACATGGGGTTGCATCTCTGACCATCTTGGCTAATAGCCATTGATGGACCTATCTTCCATGAATTTATCTAGTTCTTTTTTGAGCCCAGTTATAGTTTTGGCTTTCGCATCCCCTGGCAATAAGTTCCACAGGTTAAGTTCCTTCTTGACAGGATTTCCAGAGATGAGTGAATGAAGAAAGGATGAGATGGAGCCCTGACTTAGAGTAACCAACACTTCTCTCTCTCTCGTACCTACTGTCTGTGGTTGAGAAACCATTCCTCTGAGAAATGGGATATTTTGTCCACTAGTCTTAAACTTGGCTAAAATGAACCAATATTTTATTGTTCAGCTTTTGATATATTGCTGGTACCCCTGGCCTAGCTATCAGTTCCAAGGTTTCCTTCTGGCATAGTTTTTATCCCTTCTTTTGCAGTTCTAGCCAGAGAATGAGTGAAGATAATATTTCTGCCTGTTGGCCTTGTAGTCAGAGTTCTGTTTGATGAACAAAGGGCCAGCTTTAGTTTAGATGCATTGTCTCCAACTATCTCCCCCAAAAGGAGAGTGCATGGGAACTTTGAGGTCCTCAGGATTTACGGAAGTGGTCTCTGCTACCCAGGGACATAAATAGATTTGGCACCTGGCTACTAAGTTAGATGTCATGGTTTGGGCTGCAAGTCACATGATGTTCATGCAGGCATTTCCCACAGAAGTGAATGCTAGGGATATTCTCTTAAAGATGGACAGGTAGTCAGGATGGTCCTTCCTGTCTAGAGACTTTAGGTATTCTAGCCAAACCACAATAGCTCTTGGGAAGCAGGTAGTGGCCAAAGAGGCTCTTACTGCTGCCAAAGAAGCCTCAAAGTCTCTCCATAGGGTGCTTCCACCTTTCTATCCTGTGCATCCTGGGTGGGAAGGTCACCTTCTGATGGTATAACTATCACGGTTTCAGGGTTAACTGTAACTTTAACCCCCCGCCTCCCCCGTCTACCTCGAGGGCACCCACTTAAAGTTTCAGGCTCCCAGCTGTCACCACTGTCCCTTAACACTATGCAAATTTTAAAAAACATTCTACATAATTCATTAATTTCTGTTAATCTGCTCTACAATCCTGGGTTTGTTTTTTCATTATGTAGTTTAAACAGCCTGTTCCACTAATGATAGAAGTAACTTAGAACTATTATAAGTAATCTTTTCTAGGGCTTTTCTGGGAGGCCTTTCAAGTCTCCCTAGAATTCTGCTAACAGTTCCTGTCCAGATTCTTAATTTTCCTTAGAAAAATACTGGTTTGCTGAACATTAGAACCAAAGTCAGTGAAGGAAGCAGTTCCTTCCTAGCCATGCCTAATGTCAGTTAACCAGTTTATGACTATAAACTTTATAGTTTATGACTATAAAGTCAGTTTATAACTATAAACTGGTGCCAAGTATCAGAGGAGTAGCCATGTTAGTCGGTATCCACAAAAACAAGGAGTCCGGTGGCACCTCAAAGACTAAGGGATTTATTTGGGCATAAGGATTTGTGGGTAAAAAACCCCCACTTCTTCAGATGCATGGAGTGAAAATTAGAGATACAGGCATAAATATACTGGCACATGAAGAGAAGGGAGTTACCTTACAAGGGAGAACCAGTGTTGACAAGGCCAATTGAATCAGGGTGGATGTGGTCCACTCCCAATAATTAATAACTGCATGGACTCTTCCTGATAGTTGAAATGACAGACTGGACTTCCAACTTCCTGAGGAAGCTACAATGCATTGGTGATCTTCCTGAAAACACCATCCTGGCCACCATGGATGTAGAAGCTCTTTACACCAATATTGCACACGAGAATGGACTACAAGCTGTCAGGAACAGTATCCCTAATGAGGCCATGGCACACCTTGTGGCTGAGCTTTGTGACTTTGTCCTCACCCACAACCATTTCAGATTTGGGGACAACTTATACCTTCAAGTCAGTGGCACTGCTATGGGTACCCGCATGGCCCCTACAGTATGCCAACATTTTTATGGCTGATTTAGAACAACGCTTCCTCAGCTCTCGTCCCCTAGCACTCCTCCTCTACTTATGCTACATTGATGACATCATCATATGGACCTACGGGAAGGAGGCCCTTGAAGAATTCCACCTGGATTTCAACAATTTCCACCCCACCATCAACATCAGCCTGGGCCAGTCCACACAAGAGATCCACTTCCTGGACACTACAGTGCAAATAAGTGATGCTCACATAAACACCACCCTATAGCAGAAACCTATTGACCACTATACTTACCTACATGCCTTCAGCTTCCATCCAGGACATATCACACGATCCACTGTCTACAGCCAAGCCTTAAGATACAACCGCATTTGCTCCAATCCCTCAGACAGAGACAAACACCTACAAGATCTCTATCAAGCATTCTTAAAACTATAGTACCCACTTGGGGAAGTGAGGAAACAGATTGACAGAGCGAGACGGGTACCCAGAAGTCACCGACTACAGGACAGGCCCAACAAGGAAAATAACAGAACACCACTGGCCATCACGTACAGCCCCCAGCTAAAACCTCTCCAGCGCATCATCAACGATCTACAACCTATCTTGGAAAAGAATCCCCCACTCTCACAGGCCTTGGGAGGCAGGCCAATCCTCACTTACGGACAGCCCCCCAATCTGAAGCAAATACTCACCAGCAACTACACACCACACCACAGAAACACTAACCCAGGAACCAATCCCTGTAACAAACCCCATTGCCTTCTCTGTCCCCATATCTACTCTAGTGATACCATCAGAGGACCCAACCACACCATCAGAGGCTCATTCACCTGCACATCTACTAATGTGATATATGCCATCATGTGCCAGCAATGCCCCTCTGCCACCACGTACATTGGCTAAACCGGACAGTGTCTACGTAAAAGGATAAATGGACACAAATCATACATCAGCAATGGTAACATACAAAAGCCAGTAGGAGAACACTTGTCTCCCTGGACACTCAATAATACATTTAAAAGAAGCCATTCTTCAGCAAAAAAAACTTCAAAAACAGACTTCAAAAAGAGAAACTGCAAAGCTATAATTCATTTGCAAACTTAACACCATTAATTTGAGTTTGATTAGGGACTGGGAGTGGTTAGCTCACTACAAAAGCAATTTTCCCTCTCTTGGTATTGACTCCGCCTCACCAGTTATTGGGAGTGGATCACATCCACCCTGACTGAATTGGCCTTCTACTTTGGTTCTCCACTTGTAAGGTAACTGCCTTCTCTTCATGTGCCAATATATATTTATGCCTGTATCTGTAATTTTCACTCCATGCATCTGAAGAAGTGTTTATTTTTTACCCACGAAAGCTTATGCCCAAATAAGTCTGTTAGTCTTTAAGGTGCCATCGGACTTCTTGTTTTTATGACTATAAACTGTTAGTATTGCAGTTGGCTCTGCTATGGGACCTAGTCGTACCTGTATTTATTCTTGAACAGAACCAATTCATCCTATGAGAATTAATTTCTGCACCCTTTGCAACTGGAGTTGGAAATGCTGGTCGCATAAAATAGCTTATGAAATTTAATAAAGGATCAGATACTTATGTTTTTATAATAGAACCACACTACACAGGCAATCTCTTGGAAGCACAGTAGATAACAGGTAGTAGGTCTGCAGAGACAGTGAAAACTGCTTGGCAAAATAAAACCACACACTACCGAACATACTTCCAATAAGATGTAAGAGGGGAAAAAACCCAGGAGATGAGATACTGTAAAGTCTAAAATCAGAATTTTTGGTGGAAGCCAGTAATCCATAGACACTCTGCTTTTGACTGAAGATCACATACAAGGAAAGAGAACAGCTAAAACATCCAAATATTGAACACCAGATTCTACTTCCCTTATTCCTGTCAAGTAGTACCTTTCTCAACAAATAGTTCTCTTGGTTCCAGTAGAAATATTCACATAGTAAGGTGCTACTCAGCATGACTAAGAGTGGCAATCTGGACCCAAGTATTTAAGGCAGTGACCATCTGTTATGTGTTAGTACAGGATCTAGCACCAGGAGGACCTGGCTTGTATACAATTGCATCCTTAGACGCTACACAGTACAAAACATATTTCTGACACGCAGGATTACGTGTCTTGAATATTTTAAATTCCAATCCCCTTAGAATATGCACATCCTGTATCTGTTAGTAAAACTTTTACAATAGATATTTATAAATTCAGGCTCACTTCTATCCCCTGCCCATTGCACAGTGTTTCATCTCCTGAACTACGGCTGCATAGCTGGCCCACAGGGGAAGGAGATGACATTTCTGTTTCAGTCAGCTTTCAAGCAACTTGTCATGTATTTGTGACACAAGTGATTGTAGGCAACCCTGGTTGGCTGCATAGTTCTCACTTAGAAACAGATGACCAAATCCTGCCTTAACATACAGACTGTGTAATAATATTGGTAGCAATGGATCACATGGGCCAAGAGTGAGGGCAAAACAAGGCTCGTAGGGGTATGTCTATGCAGTGTTTTGGAGCCCACAGTATTGAGCCTTCCAGCCTTGGTCAACAGACTCAGGGTAGTGCTCTAAAACAGCTGTATAGCTAGCACTTTTAAGGGGTAGCCCAGGCTAGAGCTCAGGCTCTGAAGCCCAAACCTGTCCCTAGGCTTCAGAGCCCGAGCTCTAGCCCAAGTCACAACTTCAAACAGGATACTAACAGGAGCCTTGCTAGTCCAAGTCTGTCGACTCTGGCTAGAAGGCTTGCTCCCATGAGTTCCAAAACACAGTGTAGACATACCCTAGGAGGCTTAATTGGAAATGTCAAAATCTCTGCTCACTGGAATGACAGGGGAATGACCAAAAAGGTGTCAGTTGTCCAATGTTAGCTTCAAAAGGAAATTCACCTGCCCCTCCTGGAATCATAATATGTTGTGAGAGATCAAAGAAAACAAGATATTTTGTAGTTCTTCCCCATATTGTTAACACTTATTCCTAGTCTCAAACTATTTCCAGGCATGCATATGCTCTATACAAGAGACATGTAGATGTTTCCAGTGTTGATTTTAAAACCGGCCAGGCTTCCTGCAGGAGGCAGGCCCTGGATGAGCAGCATGGATTCCTCCTCTATAATGTTATTATATTAACATGGTGGGAACAATTCTTTAGATTCTTCCTCCCAAGGCTGATAGACATGAGCAGCAGTAGCAGCATTTAAAAAGGCAGTATCATTACTGCAATTCAGAGAAAATTCTTGCTTTGCCTCTTATAGCTAAGAAAAACTGACTTTGAAATGGGTGGTATGAGCATTGTATGTCATTGAATTTATACGGGGGTAAAAGAACTGCTTTAGATAAGGTGCAAGCTAGGGATAAAACTGTCAGAAGGTTAAATAGGGAAGGAACTGTCTTGAGCTACAATATTTCCTCTAGCCAACATATCCTCATTTTAGTTTGTCAGCACTATACTAATTTTACAGTAACTTAAGTAATAAGCTCCTTAAGTTATTTCTGAATGCTTATTAGACTAGCAACAAACTTAGTTTATTGAATGACACTACTGTTAAAAATATTAAACATTTTATAGCTATTAGCATGTTATTGTTCTGTGCAATCTCCATCTACAATATCTGAAAAGGCACTCACTCCTATTCAACTGAATGTCTACTGTGTCAATATGAATACAGAAGAAGATTTATTAAAATCTAAGATGATGAACGTTGTAAAACCATTTTTCATTTTCGGGTTCCAGGAGATATCCAGCAGAACATACTGAAATCAAACTCATCAGGCCAATTAAAATATTGATTCAAACTTTTTGAAGAATTTGAAAATCTGAGTGGCACAACAGGAAATTGAAAGTCCGTAGCAATTTTACTGCTCCTCTAGGCATATTTAACAATGCCTCACAAAATATTTAATGAGAGGTCTAAAAAGAATGTTTAGAGCATAAAAGGTTTTTTAAAACCTAGAGCTGCAATATGTTTAAGTAACGACAGGTTTCAGAGTAGCAGCCGTGGTAGTCTGTATCCGCAAAAAGAAAAGGAGGACTTGTGGCACCTTAGAGACTAACAAATTTATTTGAGCATAAGCTTTCGTGAGCTACAGCTCACTTCATCAGAGGCATTCAGTGGAAAATACAGTGGGGAGATTTATATACACAGAGAACATGAAACAATGGGTGTTACCATATACACTGTAACGAGAGTGATCAGGTAAGGTGAGCTATTACCACGAGAGTGGGGGTGGGGGGGAAGGGACCACATTTTGTAGTGATAATCAAGGTGGGCCATTTCCAGCACTTGACAAGAACGTCTGAGGAACAGCGGGAGGGTGGGGGATAAACATGGGGAAATAGTTTTACTTTGTGTAATGACCCTTTCACTCCCAGTCTTTATTCAAGCTTAAGTTAATTGTATCCAGTTTACAAATTAATTCCAATTCAGCAGTCTCTCGTTGGAGTCTGTTTTTGAAGTTTTTTTTGTTGAAGAATAGCCACTTTTAGGTCTGTAATCGAGTGACCAAAGAGATTGAAGTGTTCTCCAACTGGTTTTTGAATGTTATAATTCTTGAAGTCTGATTTGTGTCCATTTGTTCGTTTACGTAGAGACTGTCCAGTTTGGCCAATGTACATGGCAGAGGGGCATTGCTGGCACATGATGGCTTATATCACATTGGTAGATGTGCAGGTGAACGAGCCTCTGATAGTGTGGCTGATGTGATTAGGCCCTATGATGGTGTCCCCTGAATAGATATGTGGACACAGTTGGCAACGGGCTTTGTTGCAAGGATAGGTTCCTGGGTTAGTGGTTCTGTTGTGTGGTATGTGGTTGCTGGTGAGTATTTGCTTCAGGTTGGGGGGCTGTCTGTAAGCAAGGACTGGCCTGTCTCCCAAGATCTGAGAGAGTGATGGGTCATCCTTCAGGATAGGTTGTAGATCCTTGATGATGCGTTGGAGAGGTTTTAGTTGGGGGCTGAAGGTGATGGCTAGTGGCGTTCTGTTATTTTCTTTGTTGGGCCTGTCCTGTAGTAGGTAACTTTTGGGTACTCCTCTGGCTCTGTCAATCTGTTTCTTCACTTCAGCAGGTGGGTATTGTAGTTGTAAGAACGCTTGATAGAGATCTTGTAGGTGTTTGTCTCTATCTGAGGGGTTGGAGCAAATGCGGTTGTATCGTAGAGCTTGGCTGTAGACAATGGATCGTGTGGTGTGGTCTGGATGAGAGCTGGAGGCATGTAGGTAGGCATAGCGGTCAGTAGGTTTCCAGTATAGGGTGGTGTTTATGTGACCATCGCTTATTAGCACCGTAGTGTCCAGGAAGTGTCTCTTGTGTGGACTGGTCCAGGCTGAGGTTTATGGTGGGATGGAAATTGTTGAAATCACGGTGGAATTCCTCTAGGGCTTCTTTTCCATCGGTCCAGATGATGAAGATGTCATCAATGCAGCACAAGTAGAGTAGGGGCATAAGGGGATGAGAGCTGAGGAAGCGTTGTTCTAAGTCAGCCATAAAAATGTTGGCATACTGTGGGGCCATGCGGGTACCCATAGAAGAATTATAACATTCAAAACATTCAGAACACTTCAATCTCTTTGGTCACTCGATTACAGACCTAAAAGTGGCAATTCAACAAAAAAACTTCAAAAACAGACTCCAATGAGAGACTGCTGAATTGGAATTAATTTACAAACTGGATACAATTAACTTAGGCTTGAATAAAGACTGGGAGTGGATGGGTCATTACACAAAGTAAAACTATTTCCCCATGTTTATTCCCCCCCGCCCCCCACTATTCTTCAGACGTTCTTGTCAACTGCTGAAAATGGCCCACCTTGATTATCACTACAAAAGGTTCCTTCCCCCCCACCCACCCCCAGCTCTCCTGCTGGTAATAGCTCACCTTACCTGATCACTCTCGTTACAGTTTGTATGGTAACACCCATTGTTTCATGTTCTCTGTGTATATAAAATCTCCCCACTGTATTTTCCACTGAATGTCTCTGATGAAGTGAGCTGTAGCTCACGAAAGCTTATGCTCAGATAAATTTGTTAGTCTTTAAGGTGCCACAAGTACTCCTTTTCTTTTTATGTTTAAGTAGTGATTCAGACCCGTTGACCCCTTTCCCCTCTCCAGTGTTCCAGCCTTAATTCCAAGGAAAGTGGAATCTGAGCAAAGGACATAGACATTGAATTGCTAATTACAAAACCCTAGGTTAAAAGGAAAAGATACAGGGTATGTCCATATTGTAATTAAAAACCTGCAGCAGGCCCATGCCAGCTGACTTGGGCTAAGTGGCTGTTTAATTGCAGTGCAGACGTTCGGGCTCAGGTTGCAGCTAAGACTCTAGGACCCTGCAAGGTGGGAGGGTCCCAGAGCTCGGGCTGCAGCCCAAGCCTGAATGTCTACATCACAATTAAACAGGCCCGCAAGCCTGAGCCCCGTGAACCCAAGTCTGCTGGCATAGGTCAGCTGCAGGTGTCTAACTGTAGTGCAGACATACGCAGACAGACCCAACCTGACAGTATCTGCAGCACCCAGATTCAAACAAACCCTGAAAGGCTAAAGATGCTGCAAGTTCTACCTAATATATTCAGATGAAACACTGGTCTGCTGCATTTGACCTTAACCAATCAATGGCAACAAAAAATGGCCATATATCTAAGTGAGCTATAGAGCTGTCCAGGTTAGGATTCTGGTTCCTGTGACAACAGTAGAGGAGATCTCAGTTTCCTATAGCGGACACTAAGTGTGTTTCCCACGCTGTTTGTACATGTGTGATATCAGCTGTTACAGAAGCTAACTGAATTTTGAATCTAGGTCTTGGGAAGTATCATAGAATGATAGAATATCAGGGTTGGAAGGGACCTCAGGAGGTCATCTAGTCCAACCCCCTGCTCAAAGCAGGACCAATCCCCAATCAAATCATCCCAGCCAGGGCTTTGTCAAGCCTGACCTTAAAAACTTTTAAGGAAGGAGATTCTACCACTTCCCTAGGTAACGCATTCCAGTGTTTCACCACCCTCCTAGTGAAAAAGTTTTTCCTAATATCCAACCTAAACCTCCCCCACTGCAACTTGAGACCATTACTCCTTGTCCTGTTCTCTTCTACCACTGAGAATAGTCTAGAACCATCCTCTCTGGAACCACCTCTCAGGTAGTTGAAAGCAGCTATCAAATCCCCCCTCATTCTTCTCTTCTGCAGACGAAACAATCCCAGTTCCCTCAGCCTCTCCTCATAAGTCATGTGTTCCAGACCCCTAATCATTTTTGTTGCCCTTCGCTGGACTCTCTCCAATTTATGCACATCCTTCTTGTAGTGTGGGGCCCAAAACTGGACACAGTACTCCAGATGAGGCCTCACCAATGTTGAATAGAGAGGAACGATCATGCCCCTACTTATACATCCCAAAAGGCCATTGGCCTTCTTGGCAACAAGGGCACACTGCTGACTCATATCCAGCTTCTCATCCACTGTAACCCCTAGGTCCTTTTCCGCAGAACTGCTGCCTAGCCATTCGGTCCCTAGTCTGTAGCTGTGCATTGGGTTCTTCCGTCCTAAGTGCAGGAGCCTGCACTTATCCTTATTGAACCTCATCAGATTTCTTTTGGCCCAATCCTCCAATTTGTCTAGGTCCCTCTGTATCCTATCCCTGCCCTCCAGCGTATCTACCACTCCTCCCAGTTTAGTATCATGAAGTAAATGAAGTTCAATTTCAAATATTTATTTTTAAAATGTATTTGCATTTTAAATTTATAAAATATATTCCAAAATTGGAGATTTAGCCTTTCCAATTTTCAACAGCACAAAAATGATTTTGTTAAATACTTTCCTAACTTCCAAGTGTAAAGTGTTCCCAATTTACACAAAATTATGTAGTAGGCCTAGATCATCAATCCCTTTGACAGAATTTAAAATTTCTAAAAATAAACAGTTACAAAAAACACACTTTTTTTTAATTAATTCTTTAAACGCTGAATGGATTACTCAGTGGGCCATTGCTATGGTTACACTGATAAAGGAAGGAAAGATTTGTTCAGTCTCCAAAAATCCAGCCTAAAACTGAGAAATACTTATGCTGCTGCAGGGACATATTATTCAACCAAATCAATACGAGCTTCCGTTTAAGATGCTACCTCAAAAACATTGCTACAAAATTTTAGCTTTCATCTTTGTTATAAAAAGCATTCTAAAAACATGCTGTACAAGCCATTCTCCCTTTGGAAAATCATTAGAAGACTGATACCCATCTGCATGAATACTGTACATTGCCAAGTGTAAGGTTTTCAAAATATTCCTAAAACCTCAAATTTTGAACCTGAAACCGAAGTAAAAAAATTACAGGAGCTTTGTCTTGTCTTACTCCTCTCCCTCACAGTACTACACTGACACAAAAGCAGTTTTACCCCACTGTGCTGGGCACTGTATGGACTGATACAGATGGAGAGGGAATCTCTGCTCCAGACAGCTCACAATCTAAGTGACAGGTGAAAGGATGGGGATGGGGATAGAACATCATACAGATAAACATGGAGATGATTAACAAACCTGTGCCAGATCCAGGATTTTTTTTTAAAACATGGGAATAAAAATAGGGTGAGAAATAAGGGAGTTAGTAAGAGTACTGAACTATAAAAAGGGCAGGAAGAGCAACTAAGGGCTAAAGTTAAGGGGGGAAAGGCATATGAGCTCCTGTTTACATTATGTGGATGCTTTTCTGTATCTGTGAGAACCATTACTTTTAATTTTATCAGCTTTTAGTACAGACAATTACCTGCTAACTTCGGAACTCAAGTAGCACAGCAAGTGAATGGCCCAAAGCAAAGGTCCTGCGTACGTTGCAAACCCAGTAAGAAAAATTGCTGGTATTTCCACATAGTTGTCTAATCCCACAAAACCAGCTGAAATATCCACTGTAGCGATACTATTTGAGTTTCCCTGAAAATAAAACAAAGATATCACTTAGATGTCTGAAAGGCAGAATGAAACAGTACACAAAGAGTTTAATTAACACGTAGGTTTAAAGGCTTAATAAGTCTTTGAGCCCTAAATCAATATTCTGAATTTAACTAAAGAAACTTATGAGAAAGAGGTTCTACGTTAGCACATAAATGAGGAACACAAACAACCCTTGAAGCATGAAGCTTTTCTCACAAGCAAGAATAAAAACAAATCTTTGGCAAACGCAAAACTACCTTAATATAGCATATATGCTGTGGAGAATAACTCCTTTATGTTCAAAAGTCTGAAGGACGGGAGGCAACCATATGCCTCTGAAAATAGCACTCATTTTGCTCAAAACATGAAATTTCATATGGTCAGAAGCACCTCTCACTATCTGGAAGCTATTAGTTGCATTGCCTTGGCGACATTTTGCGACAGCGACAATAAGGAAGTGCTATGTCAGACTAACGAGTTTCCAATCTGCTTTAACACTAGTTTAATGACACAGAAGCTTAGTGTTCTTCTGATTGCTTTTCCTCATGACCTGGCCTTAAACACATGCCTCTCTTTAGTAACTAGAGTATCATGCAGAATAAATAGGTGTACAAGCAGGTTGTGCAAGAAAAATCAAGAGTTATTTTAAATAATTATTTGAATCCAATCATTAAATTTAATATGAAATAAAAGAAGAAAGGCAAGAACAATATTCAAGGTTTTAGCCAACAATTTCCTTCCTCCCTCTTACAGGCACATTGTTTCAAAAGACAGTTAAAGACGACAAGTCTGACCAATGCAATCAAATGGAAGCCTCATCTGCCAATGGTCATCCATTCCTGACAATTTTACATTGTAAGTTCTTTTGAATAAAGTTTTACTAATATGAACTTCTCCGCATATTTTCAATTGCTATTTTCTTAGTTATGAAGCCGACCATGGAATACTAACTGAAACCTCAACTTATGAACTGGATTTGGAGACTTTTTAAAAGACATTATTTAGTTTAAGCTGTCACTGCTTGTAAACATCAGGTTTCAGCATGAAGACAGGTTTCAGCCAGACCACACCACATGATCCATTGTCTACAGCCAAGCTCTACGATACAACCGCATTTGCTCCAACCCCTCAGATAGAGACAAACACCTACAAGATCTCTATCAAGCGTTCTTACAACTACAATACCCACCTGCTGAAGTGAAGAAACAGATTGACAGAGCCAGAGGAGTACCCAAAAGTTACCTACTACAGGACAGGCCCAACAAAGAAAATAACAGAACGCCACTAGCCATCACCTTCAGCCCCCAACTAAAACCTCTCCAACGCATCATCAAGGATCTACAACCTATCCTGAAGGATGACCCATCACTCTCTCAGATCTTGGGAGACAGGCCAGTCCTTGCTTACAGACAGCCCCCCAACCTGAAGCAAATACTCACCAGCAACCACATACCACACAACAGAACCACTAACCCAGGAACCTATCCTTGCAACAAAGCCCGTTGCCAACTGTGTCCACATATCTATTCAGGGGACACCATCATAGGGCCTAATCACATCAGCCACACTATCAGAGGCTCGTTCACCTGCACATCTACCAATGTGATATAAGCCATCATGTGCCAGCAATGCCCCTCTGCCATGTACATTGGCCAAACTGGACAGTCTCTACGTAAACGAACAAATGGACACAAATCAGACTTCAAGAATTATAACATTCAAAAACCAGTTGGAGAACACTTCAATCTCTTTGGTCACTCGATTACAGACCTAAAAGTGGCTATTCTTCAACAAAAAAAACTTCAAAAACAGACTCCAACGAGAGACTGCTGAATTGGAATTAATTTGTAAACTGGATACAATTAACTTAAGCTTGAATAAAGACTGGGAGTGAAAGGGTCATTACACAAAGTAAAACTATTTCCCCATGTTTATTCCCCCCTCCCCTCCGCCCTGTTCCTCAGACGTTCTTGTCAAGTGCTGGAAATGGCCCACCTTGATTATTGCTACAAAAGGTTCCCCCACCCCCGCTCTCCTGCTGGTAATAGCTCACCTTACCTGATCACTCTTGTTACAGTGTGTATGGTAACACCCATTGTTTCATGTTCTCTGTGTATATAAATCTCCCCACTGTATTTTCCACTGAATGCATCCGTGAGCTGTAGCTCACGAAAGCCTATGCTCAAATAAATGTGTTAGTCTCTAAGGTGCCACAAGTCCTCCTTTTCTTTTAGTATGAAGACAATGGTCTACATTTTTTTAGGACTCTATAATTAATGAAGACTAAAGTAATCTTTACTTCTGTTGTCACTGCATGCTCTGAATTAAACAGCAATGATAAAACCACAGGGCACTTCCAGGGAATTAATGATCCATTGGAAGGAGCGGATGGCTTGAGGCTCAGGAAAATAATGATAATCAGGCAAGGTTTGTTGAAAAATTCATTGAGGTTCATAAGCTACTGACTTACAGTAACAACGTGACACACAAAAAAGATGCTGATTTAACTGTATTAAATTTGTTACAGTTGGTTAATAAGCTTGATTTTTTTTCCCTTCATCTTGTAACACAATGTAGCAATTAAAGCAAAAAAGCAACAGGAGTCAAAGTAAGCTGGCTTTCGCATCTTCATCTCAATAAAAGCCCTCAATTATACTGATCCAGCCACTGGCAAATTAACATCTTTCCTCTAAATATAACTATTTCTCCAATTTTACAATAAAAATACCATATTTAAAAGTTAAGAAAGTGTCCCTGATAATTTCCCTGATGAAAAGCCTGGCCAGCAACCCTCACACCTCATATAGAATATATTCCCATATAGCAGGAGAAAAAGCCACAGAAATTCCTTATGACTAACCACCCGCAATGTCTCTCTCATTCAGAAGGAAGTCAATCCAATCCACATCTCCCTTCCACAGGGCTGGAAATGCTGGTTGAGGTAGCCTGGGACCAGCACAAAAAGGAAAAAGAGGGAAAAATGTCACCCTCCCAAATCAATGTCCATAAATAATGTATCCTTATATTCTATATCCCCAATATTACCCTGAGAGTTATATTTGCCACCCTTACTCACAGTAGAGCAGCTCTACTCATTGATATCAATGAGGCTCTGCAGGAAGTAAGGTAGCAGAATTTGGCCTTTCTTCAGATTCTCGACAAATTACATTTACAATAGTTTTCATCACACCTAAACTACATCAAAGTTTCATACAGTTCCAGTTCAGAGGCTTTGTATGTCTCAAGTCAGTGACAGAACTAGATTTGTCTGTTGCTATTTTAAATATTATCATGTCTGTTAACATTCTTAAATTAATTATTTGTATTGCAGTAGCACCTAGGAGTCCTGGGACTCTATATTAAAGTGGAATATTTTTATACAAACCAGCATGATCCAAGCAGGGTGAATGAACATGATTTTACATGCCAGTGTTTTTGCCAATATTACAGTCCACAATGAAGATATTTACTGGAGTTACCTGATCTTTTCCCCATTTGAAAAAAACAGTGGCAGTAAATATTTATACTATGGCAGGAAATCAAAGCACTTCTGAGAATTTGGCAAAACACCATCTCAAATTATTTATTAAATACCTTAATTAACATGGACCGTAGAAGTTTTTCAAAAGCTTTTAAAATTTTTAAATTAGTCCACTTAGCCCTTGTGTCTTCCCATTGCCCACTGAAACTACCACTATTAATACTTCCTGCTCCACAAATGAACTTTACATATTTCCTTTTTTATATACTTTATTTCTGATGCTCTATTCCTTCAAGAAATTAGTTGATGTTATAATATTAAGAATAAAAAACATTCTGAAAGTTGTATCACTATTTTCAGAAGCTATCCTTCCCCATGTGTGCCAGGATAGATTTTACCATATATTTTATTAGTACTAGCCTTTAGAGAGAGGCTAAAATAGAACAGAAGTTATAAATTGATTGCAATTTTATATTAGCTTAGTTCATGTTCTTGCCAAGAACACTGTACATTTTATTTATTTATATATATATTATATATATATACACACACACACACACACACGCGCGCATGTTAGCACTATTTATTTATTTTTTGTATGTACGTGCAAACGTTATTCCACACTAAATAGCATAGGTTGGTGGAGAATAAAGTTAACTGAAACCTAGGGGCCTCACTCTGCATGAGTAGTTCCACTGACTTGAGTCTTTGCAGGAACAGGCCCTATGGTGCAATTTAACACAAAAATGGTAGAATACCTACACACATTATTTTCATTGATGCAATATTATCAGCTTACCTGAAAATAGAAGAAAGCTTGGCCAAACCAATAATGCATAATAGTAATTTGAGCTGCATCAAATTTTAGTGGCTTCCAGATACATCTTGTCATTATCACTTGAATCAGTAGGCAAAACACCAAAACTGGCAGGTTATGGGGTCTAAATAGCAGGGCTGCTAGCAGAACCAATCCGCTATATACTTCCCATAAACCGATACTCTTGGTCTTGCAGTCTGCAGATATAACCTGTGATTTGAGTAAATCTTTCGTTCCAGTGAAGATTATGCCAAGAACAAAGACGTAAACAAAACGAGCTTCAATAATTCCCCTAAGAAGGAAAACCAGAAAGATAATTTGTTAGTAGCTATTTTCACAAGTCAAAAAAAGTATGAGACAAAGATGATTCTGAGAAATGCATCAAAATTCAAGTGTGATCACTGGCTAAGTGTGTCATAAAGTGTATTTCAAATAGAATAGTGTTAAAATATTTCAAAATTTAAACTGTGCTACCCCAATGAAACAGCTTTGGCAACGAACACATTAGTTTTTTTAATTGTTAAGTCAGCTAAAGTCACTGCAATGGTCTGTTACTCCTATCAAGTATCAATCCTGGTACATATGGGGAAGGATAGCTCCTAAACTTACTAACATCCAGATGGCTTGTCAGTTTAACACATGAATTTTATCTTGAAATTTAAAATTCAACAACTTTTTAGATTTAGGAAGTTTCTTTCAACAACTAATTATTTGGTTTGTGTCAGTTCTTTCAAATCACAGGCATTTAAGGCTATATCAAAATATTACTCAAATGTTTTTATTTCAGCCAATCAGAGATCCACGATCTACAGTTCTCTTAGAAAATCGAACACAGTGGGCATGAATGGACTTTTCACAATAATCTCCCAATTTTAAACAGTATACACCTGACTAGAATCACTGGATGCATAGTACTACATCACCTTAAACTCTGGTAATGTGCAAACTGCAAATTAATAGCAGGTGAAGAAAGGTTAACATTAAGCTTGAGATTTTAAGCACACCAGATTTAGGAAACTGAAAAGTTAAAAGTTCATACAACGGGAACTTGACTAGGTTATACTTTTGACAAAGTAATTAGATCACTTCATTCAGTTAAATGTATAATCAACCTTGAATATATACAAAAGCAGCAATATGGCTTACTGTTTTATGAATATTAACTTGTGTATTTAATTTCTCAACCTTCACATTCCATTAACAGAATTTGGGTGTTTTGGGGTTTTTTACATGTAATGTCTTTATATTTTTCTCTTTCTCCTCCTCCCCCCCAAGTACTATTGTTCCAATTCACTTCTGCTTGCATGTAAATTTCTGCATATGATACCTTTCTGAAAATAAAGTACTTGTGCAAACAGTGGTTAAGATTTTCAAAAAATGGTTGTTTACGATCAGGTTCTGAAATTCTTAATCACAAAGTGGCACAACTTATCAATTTTAATGTTTCAAGGCACAAGAAAACCACTAAAATGAGGCTAGGAAGCGTCTCTGGTCAGGTTTTTATGTAACTTTCTGACATAGGGTTTCTTGTACCATCCTCTGAAGCGTACAATACTATCTGCTGTTGAGGACGGGATACTGGTGGGTACAAATGGAGAGGATAAATTGTAGAAAAGGAAAAGAATTAAGAAACAACCAGGAAAAAATAACTTTTTGAAAATCATCTAAAAAGTTTATGAATAAATGTTGCTGACCTGTAACCCCTGACCTGATTTTAGGGAGCAACATTAAATTGTATATCATAGGCTAAGGCATATTAACATGCTTTAAGATAGTAGTATAGAAGTTAGAGCTGTAATAGTAGTAGAATAACAAAAAAATAATATTTGAGATGGGCTTTGCAATAAGTTGAGGCCTAGTAAAGTCTGTTAGTTTAAGTATCATTATCTTAAGCAGCAGACAGTTAGCAGAAGGCCTAACACTTAGGCCAAGAGTAAGTGCTTAACTTAGAGTTATATAATTTAGCAATTTATAATAAGCTAACCACAAAAGAACAAACCAAATCTAATTTTGGGGAGTTTTTTTAGTATGTGTAACCATGTGATTAACCTCATTCCCATATTGGAAACAATGAAAAGTGTATTAATGCGGTATTGATGCAAACAGCTATGTTATCAACTGAAACTCCAGTTATGGTTTTCCAGACAGCCAGACATGGATGGGGGTCAGGATTCAGTCAAATATGGTCACCAGACATGTGAGTGTGTCCAGGGGAAGGAGGCATGAGGTATTTAAAAAAAAAAAAAAAAAAGATGTCCAACAGGACATCGGAATCAACAAAGTAGATGGAAGCCCAAATATTATTCAGGCTCATGATGAACTTCCCCAAAATGATTCCTAGAGTATATCTTTTGGAAAAACAACCAATCTTGATTTAAAGATGGGTCAATGATGGAGAATCCACCATGAGCCTTGGTAAGTTGTTCCAATGGTTAATTACTCTCACCGTTAAAAATTTATGCTTTCAATTTGTCTAGCTTCAACTTCCAGCCATTAGATCATGTTATACTTTTCTCCGATAGATTGAAGAGCCCATTATTAAATATTTGCTCCCCGTGTTGGTACTTATAGATTGTAATCAAGTCACCCATTAACCTTCTCTTCATTAAGCTAAATTAAGCTCCTTAAGTCTATCACTATAAGGCATGTTTTCCAATCCTTTAATTATTCTTGGGGTTCTTCTCTGAACCCTCTCCAATTTATCAACATTCTCCTTTAGGATTGAAGCCATTCTCTTGACTTTACTGTTGGTAGTACTAAAAACATTTAACCAATTTTCTGTTTTAGAATATCAGAACACACCACATTTCACAGCTTCTTAAGCAAAACCAGTATTTTAGGGAATGTATGCTAACCATTTCCTACAACTGATATTTTAGTACACCCATAAATTGATCTTTATTCTCCATTTCCAGGTACCATCCCAGCCATAATATCATGCATTTGAGAGGGGAGCAAAAGTTTTTGAAACAACCTGAAGTGATCACTGGGCTCCAGAATTTTGAGAACGGCTGTTCAAGAAGAAGAGAGCATGAGACAAGGCAAAGCAGAACTGAGAGGAAGAGAAGGTATCTAGATGTACACTAAAAATTAATTGGTGCGTCTCTGTTCATTGGGCAAACTGGACCAAAGTCAGCATTCACTGTGGACTACTGAGCCACCCAATAGTACAATGGGGTCCTAGTCCATAACCAGGACTCCTAGGTGCTATGTAATACAAATAAATGAAAAATGCTAAAAAATAATATTTTTAGGAAACCAAATACCAAAGAATTTCTCCATTGCCACAATTAACTACTTATATGTTCTGAGTGGAGGGTGAACATGCCCTGCTCTATAGATACCAGAATCAATTCAGATCTTAAAGTAAACTGATTCAGAAGCTCTCAGGTGCTCAAGATGTGGTAGTCTGGATCACATAACCCAACTTTGGACAAACCTGATTTCAACCAGGAAAGCATTCACAAGAAACAAGCTTAGCCAGAATCTCCTGGAAAAAGTCAAAGCAAAACTTTTCCTTTTCAAATGCGTATGTTTCAACTCTTTGTGAAACCAATTTGCATTAGCATCCCAAATAGAATAATAGAATCATAGAATATCAGGGTTGGAAGGGACCACAGGAGGTCATCTAGTCCAACCCCCTGCTCAAAGTAGGACCAATCCCCAATTTTTGCCCCAATAGGCAACCTTGACCAAAAAACTACATTTTCATATCAGAGAAAGCCTAGAAATGAAAAGAGAGGATGGGGGGAAATTGGGGAGATTATCTGGGGCTCCAGTTCTTTTCAGTAGCACCAACATTAATAATTTGTGGTTCTATCAAGCCAATAAAGGCTGAAGAAACCTGACACTAATGATGAGGACTTTCAACATATAAAGACAAAAAAACCCCACACCCACCATTAAGCCTTCAAAGCAATTTTTTTTTAAAAGGCGGAGACACAAATGAAACCTAACACTACAAGCTAGTACTTGCTTGCACATTGGTGTACAGTATTTAAGTGTTTTCCACTTAACGTCCAGTTCATATGAAAGTCAGAACTTCCTTGCATTGATTTTTTCTGGTCTGCAAAGCAATTAGCCAGTAGCTATTAAACAATGTTGCCCACAGAGATTTTCCATGTGATCATGATATATACCCTACTGACAATTTCTATTTTTGGAAATGAGTTCTCCCCGCTTCTCTCCCCCACCCCCCAAAAATTCAGCTGAAAATATCTTTCGCCTTTAAGGGCTTTTTCTCTCCCTTGCTTCTGTAATAAATATACAGTCCTTGCCTCAGAATTTAAAATTTAGTTTAATGACAAGATGCAACAGTCAGGGAAAGGTAAATTAACAATATGTGCATGTATTTGTACAATAAAGCTGTCTTCACAACATAGTTCACCACCTGGCAGGGATCTGCAGGCATCATGGCAGAGTGTCTTAAAGGATTTGAAGGAAAGTGTTTTGGACTGACCTGAGTTCAAACAGGGCACAAAGTTGGAGAAGAAAGAGTGGATTTGATTTAAATCACTAGTCAGGAAGACTCGATTTAATCATGGATTTCTACATAAAAGTGCATTCTTGTTGGTTGTTATAACCTTAATGCATATTCTTCACAACTCAGAGATAGATGTAGGTTTCATTTTTAGAAGGTACACACTCTACATTTTTAAAGTGATGTTCCTTTCATCATCTTCAGGGCAGCTTCCTCCTGAGAAGGAATACTTCTCATGATGTTGTTTCATTCGCACAACCAGGCCTTGCATTTCTTTGTTGCACTGTTTGCATTTTGCACGCATGCCTATCTTACCCACAGGTAGAGGAATGTCATTAAAATGTTCCCAAACTGGGTCTCTTATGGCCTGCTGCCATTATAGGTTTTCCCTTCTAGTGAAAGAATGATATGGTAGATCTCAAATCAATGAAGGCTACACTCAGAAAGACCTCAAGACTTCTGGAACACGCTGCTCAAACAGTTTCACTTTTGTTTCTACTGCCTGTCCCTCCTTCTCACATTTATCTCCAGACTTCTTCTCCTAGTCCAGATCTATTCTGCCCCCAACAATCTTCTATTCATTGAACTTTTTGGAACTTTGCACTTTTAGAGAGAGGTACGGGACTGACTCTGTGTACACAAATTTGCAGAGGGAGAATAGGGTTGAGGTCTGTTATTTCTCACCTCTATATATTAATTTATTTATTTAAAAACATTTTTGCTGTTAACAAGCATGGTATCTCTGGAGAGACAAATCCACAGTTTGAGAACTGAAAAACTAAGCATGTCTGATGGTATCGTCTAGACTGAGCACTGAGTGCCATTGGGTAGATAAAAAGATTAACCTAAATAATCTATACAGAAGCCCCGGCTACCCCATAAAATTGGGACCCTAATCCATGAACTATTGGAACTCATTTACAAAACTTTTCTTAAACATTACATGAATATATGGTTTTATACTATAGAATTAGAATTTATAATCCCTATTCCATGATGAGATCTCTTTGAGCTATAATTTATCTTAATTAAAACTGTCTTTAGATAAAATGCTTTTTGAGGGGAAAAAACTATCAAAAAAATCTGATTTTTTATTTTGATTTTTTTAAAACATTGATTTTTATCCACCCTGGAAGCAAATGGTCTTTTCAAATTGACAGCACCCTTTTTAAGGCAAGGAATTGCATCTTTTGGACACAATTTTCAAATATTTTTTCAAGTTGGAAGCACTTATACAAACATCAGCTGGGTTGAATAGTCTCAGTAAGAAAAACCAACCATTACTGTGCAATACATGTTTCATGCAAATGTCCAGTTAAAAAAGTATTTTAAAAAGTGACCAACTGAAAATTTACTGGAAAATATGACGTCTGAAGTAAAAGAATTTCTCCTGCCCTTGTACTCTCTGCGGGAAAGAATTTCACTCTTAATTAGAAGCGAAAATCTAATACAAAGTACTATGTACAACTAGATCAAGGAGCATATGTAATTCAAAATCACAGAAGCACCAACTTAAGAGCAAACATTCAAGATGGCAATATCACATTAACCAAGTCAAATCAAGCAATAGGCAGGGCAATGAGGCAATTTTAGCACAAATCATGAATTTAACCAGGTACTTACAAACATCTGAAAACACCGTGTCCAGTATTATAAAAACCTGCCCTTGGACGCTCTGCAGTTCTCTGGTCTGAAATTTCCCTCTCTCTCCCCCCCTCCACTGAAGATAAAACTACAGTTTCCAGTTGTGACTGCTGCTCAAGGTGGATGAGGAAAAAGGTAATTAAAATATGCACACTCTTCCATGGCTTGTGCTAGATAGTCTCTAAATTAAAAACCATTGAAGAATAATTTGACCCTTCTCTGTCCCTCAAATTACCTATTTAAAGAGATAAAATGTGGAGAGTGGAAAAAATCATTTAAAAAATGGTAGTGTGAAGAAAGTAAGACAATGTTGCATCATCTTAATGTATGTGCTTGTCTGGGAGAATTTCGCGTTTGAAACTTCACTGGCCAAATAGGTCATAGCTTTTATCTAAGATGTTAATTAAGGGCAACACCTGATGCTGTTCTCTAAAGATATTTTTTTCTTGTAGCTTGTCTCAATATATTTAAATGACTCCTGTGAGGATAATTAGTGAAATAACTTGATACAGTAAAAGCTGTTTTATCCAGCATGTTGGGGGAATGGGGGTTGTTGGTAGATGAAAAGTGCTGGTTAACTAAAGAGGAAGGGAGTTTGGGTGAGGGAGAGGGCTTGGGGCAGGTGGTCAGGGTGCAGGAGGGGCTCGGCATGCTGGATCCGGGGGGCACTCACCTCGGGCAGCTCCCCGCAAGCGGCAACCTGTGGAGGCGTAGCTAGGTAGCTATGTGCGCTGCCTCCACCCATAGACGCCACCCCTGCAGCTCCCATTGGCCGCAATTCCTGGCAGGGAACTTGGGGCAGGGACAGGGTGCAGAGTGGTCTGCTGTGCCTCTGCCTAGGAGCAGCCGGGACTGGTTGCTGCTTGCAGGGAGCCGCCCAAGGTGAGTGCCTCCCAGATCCAGCACCCCGAGTCCCCTCCTGTGCCCTAACCCCCTGCCCCGAGCCCCCTCCTGCACCCCAAGCTCCCACCCGGAGCCTGCTCTCTGAACCCTGTGCCGCACCCCAACCCCCAGCCCCGCCCCTCACCCAAACTCCCTCCCTCTTAGTTAACCAGCATTTTTCACTTACCGGCAACCCCCATTTCCCTGACATGCTGGAAAAAAAAGCTTCTACTGTACTGTCAAGCCATGGGAGAACTTGGCCAATGTCAGCACGATGTGAGACAAGAGCTTTTAAAGTGGATTAAGCTTTCTGGAAAGTAATGTGGGATAGGTTCAGTTGGATCCTCTTTTTGCTGTAGATGATCACACTTTACAGGGTTGCCACACCTCTTATTTCATTCATGATGCCTCATGAAAGGAAAGAATCAGGTTCTCTGTCTTGAAACAATACGGAGTTTACAGGATGCCTTTTTCCCCATCCTGTATATTTTACCGTGGAAAGGGAGCCAGTTGGCCTTAGTAATCTGTGACAAACTTGACATGTTACCTGCCTTTTGGGCCATATTTTTTAATTTGAAGATTTTAAATATAATTTTCAGAGACCTCCTAGCCTTATTTTTAATGTATAATTGTCATAACCATAGGGGTAGCCTAAATTCCTCCTTACCGGAAAGGGGTTAAGAAGCTCAAGTAACCTGGTTGGCACCTGACCAAAGGAACCAATGGGGACAAAAGATACTTTCAAATCTGGGGGGAGGGGAGATTTTGTTTTGGGTTCTTTGTTTCTGTGGCCGTTCGCCCTTGGGACTAAGAGGGACCGGACATCAATCCATGTTCTCCAAATCTTTCTAAACAAGTGTCTCATATTTCAAACTTATAAGTAATAGCCAGGGCACAAAACAAGTGTATTAGTTTATCTTTGTTTTCTCAACTTGTGAATTTTCCCTTTGCTAGAGGGAGGTTTATCCCTGTTTTGTTGTAACTTTGAAACTAAGGCTAAAGGGGGTTCCTCTGTGTTCTTTGAATTTTCTGCTACTCTGTAAGATTAACTACCAGCCTCAATTTACAAAGGTGATTCTTTTACCTTTTTCTCTTTAAATAAAATCCTTCTTTTTAAGAACCTAACTGATTTTTCCATTGTTCCAAGACCCAGGGGTTTGCGTCTTTGATCATTTTGTAACCAATTGGTTAGGATCTTATTCGCAAGCTTCCCCAGGAAAGGGGTGTATAGGCTTGGGGGAATAGGACTCCAAGTGGTCTTTCCCTGATTGTTAAATCACTTGGTGGTGGCAGCGATCCCAAGGCAAGAAGAGAATCTGTGCCTTGGGGAAGTTTTAACCTAAGCTGGTAAGAATAAGCTTAGTGGATCTTTCATGCGGGTCCCTGTATCTGTACCCTAGAGTTCAGAGTGGGGAAGGAACCCTGACAATAATTATGAAAGGTTTTTTTATAATACTGAACACGGTGTTTTCAGATGTTTGTAAGTACCTGGTTAAATTCATGATTTGTGCTCAAATTGCCTCATTGCCCTGCCTATTGCTTGATTTGACTTGGTTAATGTGATATTGCCATCTTGAATGTTTGCTCTTAAGATGGTGCTTCTGTGATGTTGAATTACATATGCTCCTTGATCTAGTTGTACACAGTACTTTGTATTAGATTTTCACTTCTAATTAAGAGTGAAATTCTTTCCCGCAGAGAGTCCAAGAGCAGGAGATAGCTACTGGGCTTCTTATTCTTCCCTCTCTTGTAATAACTGTCATCAAATGAGGCACCTGCCACTTTGCAGTCAAGCATAGAGGAGACTAGCTCTGATCCATGCCTGGACACGTTGGGGCCACCTCTGCTATCCAGTAGGATATTTGAGATGTACAAAGGCAGAAAGTGCAAGCTTTTGTTGCTGCTGTTTTTAATAGAGGTATTTGTCTTCTACTGATCACATAAGAAGTGAGATAAGACCATTACTGCCTCCAGAGTCAAATATGTTGTAAGTAGTGCATGTCAGAAGCTATATGTGAATTCTACTTTTCTTCATGTAAGCAAGGATTAACTGTGGGATTTCTTAAATAGCTTCCAAAAATATTTCTATTATAGGCAAAACTGGCAGCAATGGCTTTAACTAAGTAAGGTTGCATAACACTTAATTTTTAAGACTCTTTTCAGTGGTTTACAACTCTGCCAAATTTCCATGCTAGTCTCTGCCTTTGGCTAATTTTTTTCTCTGAGGAAGAGAGAGAGATGCAGCAAACAGCTCAGCTAAGGATTTTCAAGGATTAGGTTAGGGAAATATTTTTTGCCAATGTGAAAACATTCTCCTAACATTCCATTGAGGAGCTCTAGCATTTCCATACTGGGAAGTCGGGCTGAAATTCAGCAAGGTGGTGGTACTTCGATCAGAGGGTTGCCTTTTGTCGTCCCTGTGAAAATCTATTCAAACTAGTCTGAACATTAAATTTCTGACAACCGTCATTTATCCATGTTCAACAGAGAAAGTTTGGCAGCAAATTTCTCCAAAGATTCCATTTGTACTGAGAATGCTCAATTCCCACATAGCTCCATGGCAACCACACTGAGCATGCTCAATGCCCACACAGCTCATGTTCAAGGGGCTGAAAAAGACAAACAGCATCCAGGAGGAGCACTTGCTGGGGGATGCTTTAGTGTTAGGTACTAGAACAGGGCAGGGACAGTCTCTCCTATACCGTCAATGCTCCCCCTTGGTGGTGCCCAGGCTACATTGGAGAAGAAAGAATCAGCCTGACTGGAATGCAGATGAATGACAAGCAGCAAGGACACAGTGACATGCTAGGGGACAAGAGGCAGAAGGGTCTGAAATCACTTGAGGACATTCCTTTCTATACCATGGAATTGAAGCCTAGAGTCCTGAGTCAAAATTCTTCTGCTATCAACCAATGTCTGAAACTCACTGGCAAAATGTGTCTCTCTTTAGTGACTGGCCTATAGAGAGGTTAAGAGCCTATTCTTGCTACCAATTATCCCGTTACCTCAAATAGCAGAGGTCTGGGCTGCAGATCTAAAGGTTCCTACCCTGTTGACAAACCACGTGTGGGCTTAATATGGTTCCAAATAGTGGATTTTTTTTTAAAGCTTGCTTTTTAAAAATGAAGAAATTACACACAAAAAGCTATGTTCAAATAATATTAGAATTGCAAAATCAAGCACTTAAAAGTTAGGAAATGCCAGAATTTAATGTTTCCTGTGCAGTCCTAATTCAGCCCCCTTGTGCATGTACATGATTGTAGTGGGGCGCCTGCCCCACTCCAGTAGGCAGGGGGTTAAAAGCAGCACTGGAGACAGCTGCAGCTGGGAAAAGGAGTGAAAGCACTTGAGTGGTGAAAAGCACAGGTGTGGCCAGCTCAATCAGGGCCCAGCTGGCCCGTATAAGAGGGCTGTGGGCCAGAAGTTGGAGGAGTCTCTCTCCAGCCCTGGGGGGAGAAGGGCTAGCTGCCTCAGAGGAAGAAACCTGAACTGGAGCAGTGCTGGGGAATAGGGCAAGGGAACTGGGGAGCTTCAGCCTGGTAAAAACCCAGGCTACAGACCTTGTTGAAGGCCTACAGAGGTACTGGGGCTGCAGAGATCCAGCCTGGGAATAGGCAAAGGCAACAGGTGATGATGAGTGGCCATTACAGACTGCATTCTGCCCAAGAGAAAGGGAGCTAGATGGTGACTGGCAGTAGCCATTGAGGCAAGGTGGGGATAGAGGGTTAGGGGTTCCCCTGGGAGGGGAGACCCAGAGAGTGGGCATACTGTAGAGGACAGAACCCCGAGGTAAAGGGGCACCGGAGTCTGGGAGGGACACGGGGGCCTGAGGCAGGCGAGCCACCAGCAGAAGGAGGTCCTCCATACGCTGGAGAGCTAATTCCCAGACAACCAGCAGGAGGTGCTGCACTCGTGGGTCCTTGCTTCGCTACAATGATACAGTCCGTAACTGCATGATCAGACACTTCTCACAGGACCTCTGCTTCATTTAACATATTCAAAGGTTGTATAGTGGATGAAGCTTTTGTGTGGAGGGTCCTGTGTCATTTGTTGCAGAAACTGGGAGGTGTGAGGTAAATACAGGCAGTCCCCAGACTTACGACACAATTGGTTCCTTACGATTGCATTTGTAAGTTGGAACTCAGAACTGCAATCTACTCCATTGCAGGACCGAGCATTGTAAACTTGAAACCTATAGTCATAAGTCGAATCAGGGTGTCAATGTAGAAGCATCGTAAGTGCCGTTCATTGTAACTCGAACATCGTAAAGTCGAGGACTGCCTGTAATGTAGGGGACTGCAGGAACTGAAAGGATGACCTCTTGGTTACGGAAATACATTGACACCCTGAAGATCTGAGTTCTAGTCATGTCTCTGCCACCAAGCTTCTAACTGATGCTGGGCAAGTCACACATCAAACTTTTCACAAGTGGACACTCTGTTTCTCACTTTCTTAGTGCTCAGCTTGAGAAACTTGGGATACTTGGGGCTTCATTTGCAGACACACTGGGCACTCAGTGCAACTGAAGTCAATGGAAGCTGTGTTATTAATGTATGTGCTATAAAAGTAGTAACATATCTGTCAAGAACATCCACTAGGGCCCAATTTTCAATATTGACTTTAACCTCTGTGCATCTTAGTTCCTCATCTGTAAAATGTGAATATCATCATCTAACAAGGGATCCTCTGAATCCATTCATTAATGTTTGTGTAGCACTCAGCAGCTATGGTGAGGAGTTCCTGAGAAAATCCCATGAGGAAATAATTCTGTATGGAATTCAGGGTTTGGATGGTGCGCAGTAAATAAGGCACAAGTAAAGAGAAATATTCAACAACTACCCATTCAGTGAACACCATTCATTTTGTGCACTGAATGAGGCAGGGAGTCCTGATGTAAAAATAATAAGTGATCATAAAGTACAGGTTGTTGGCAATGTATACATATAATGGGGCTGAATGAAGGTTACACAGAAATTTTTTTTGACTTTCCCACCTTTTAGGTACTTGACGTTGCAACCTTAACATTCTTTTAATGTAGTTTTTATATGTAACCTAATACACAACATTTCTCACATTATGGTCAAGTTACAAAATTAGGAAAAGCATTATTTGCTACGTGATCTTAGCAAGTTAAGAGTTACAAATAAAAAACACAGGTTTCCTGATTTGCAGTCCAGCATTGGACCATGTTGCCTTTCCAGATATTTCTACCAGATTGTGTCAGAGTTCAGGCACATTTGCAAGGCAAGGTAGAAAGACCTGCATTACTGCAGCCCATAGAATCATAGAATATCAGGGGTGGAAGTCACCTCAGGAGGTCATCTAGTCCAACCCCATGCTCAGAGCAGGACCAAGCCCCAATTTTTGCCCCAGATCCCTAAATGGCCCCCTCAAGGATTGAACTCTCAACCCTGGGTTTAGCAGGCCAATGCTCAAACCACTGAGCTATCCCTCCCCCATAATGTATGTATTCTACACTTCAGTCTCTATGGCAGTATTTTTATCTTAAAAGGTAAAGGTAGTAGGCAGTTTTAAAGTGGATGTCCTGTCAACGCAAGTAACAGGGAAGCCCTGATACGTAATGCTAAGGATGGTGTAAAGACAAGGTTAAGGTATACTGGCAGAGGTGTGCACCAAAGCTTGTAGTGTACCTGCTCCCATTTAGAAAAAGCACTAAAATTCTCCAATTTAAAAAGCCTTGTGCCATTTCTATATCTAAACAGTCATTTAATGTTAACATGCAAGTCTCACTCTTAAATGTGAGACTCAGTCAGCCACGACTGTAACTGATCGTGAAGTTTGGTTTTATTAATCTAAAGAACTTTTAAGCCACTGCATAATCAAAGCCATAAATGAAAGGTCTGACATAGCAGTTTAAGCAAATCACCATATTCACATTTAAAATTAAGCTGAGTATAAAAGCCCTATATTTTCTTAGTCAATTCGAATTGCAATTAAGACGCTGACTATAGTGTAAATCAGCTGTCAGTGAAACCTTTGCTCACTTTGTAAATTTAAGAACTCCACTTATTACTGTAACTATTCTTTTAATTTGCAGTTCAGCTGATACAGTTAACATTCTGTTCCACACTGCAGTATTTTTTCTCACTGAAGGAATTGCATTCTACCCTAAGGAATTGTAGTCCAACAAAAACTAAAAATCATATTTAGCAATCAGATGTATTTCCAGACAAACACATTCAAGCACGTAGCCAGATTCTGTAATCCAAGTAAAGGTCAATGGAAATTTTTGTATGCAGAAGATCAAATATCTTAATACTAATTAAGGAAGTAAGTTATCTTCAAATATCTCTACTACATATAAAAGAAATATATGCACCACTGGTACAGTTGGCCTTAGTTAGTCTAAAAATCTTTTCCTAGGCTGCTTTCCAAGGTAACTCCCAATCTCCACTTCTTACAGAGGGTGTGGCCTCTGATCCCCAATCCTGAACCAAGCTACCCAGACTCAGGTCAAATTCTAAGCGATCTCTGAACAATTTATTCTAGCCACAAGCCAATCATCTTTCTAGAATTTCCCCCAAAAGACTACAGGAATGCATCCTGAAGCTTTCCCACAATTCTGATGCTCCCTTTAGAACATGTTGGCGCTGCAGGTCCAGCTATATCACAACAAAAACTGAAAAATATCAGATAGGTTATAAAAGAATCAAAGCTGCTTTCCTGCACTCCGAAAGCAGCTAATGCTCAGTATGAGAAAAAAAGCCCTCATGAATTAGAAGCATCATTGGGTTGTTTCATCTCACATGGTAAACAACATATCACCTGCTGACAGGTATGGTGGGAAAGGAGACTCAAAACTCTTAGCTTTGAAAGTTCTCAGTCTGTATAATGCTCCAAGCTTTAGACCCCAAAAGCAGAAATCTATTACATCTTGAAAGGCTATGGAGCACAACTCTCAGCTGTAAGAAACAGAAAGGCACAGGGAAACTGTTTCCTAAACGTATTTTTAGCCTTGTAGTCAAATAGTAAACCATTTCATTGTTATAAATAAGTCAGGTTGGCATTGTTCTGTACTAAATGTAGCAAATCAACATAATAGTAAATAAAACAGCAAAGGTAGTAATCTTTATAAGCCAGATTCAATAATGGAAATGGAAAAAAATGGTAACTGGCTAGATCAATAAGCTATGCCTCAAGGTAGTCAGTGTATGTGTGTCAGCCTTTGAGAGGTTTCCAATTTGAGATATGGTACAGGAACATACCACTTTATTGTACCCAAATATTATTTAAAGCCATAACACGAAACTTGTTAGGGCACACCCTAAGAGAACCATCCCTTTGCTCATAACAGCCTGATTCTAACAGAGATAACGGTGCTATTGTTTCAGTATCCAAAGTGTTAAAACTGTTCTAGAAGTTGATTTAAATATCTGCTGATGAACTTACTTTGAGATATCTCTGCTGTCTTGTTGCCATGGAAATGCAACATTTCCAATGGCTGCCCGGTAACTGTAGACTCCCAAGAGCCCAAGTGCCATCGCTATTTTCGAAACCAGGGAGCATCTCCTCTGAACCAGAATGAAGAGCATAACTAAGGAGACAGCTGCCAGAAGGGACAGTACAGCTTTGTGTTCAGAACTGTAAAAGAAAGGAAAAAAATAAATCTATAATTACTGCTAAAATACATTGAACATAGCTCCAGCAACTGTAGTGAATTTCCAAATTAATCACTGCACTGACATCTGTTACTAGCTTTCTAAGAGATATGGTCAAATATTTTAGTATTTTTAGAAAAACGATTTTGTTAATGAGGTTTTATATTCAAGCATGCATGTTTAAAAGTAATCATGTCTCATCATATGTTAGTTGGTCTGTTTTAACTGGATAAAACAAAGTTTCATATGATATAAAAAAATTGTAACGATTTAAAACCAAAATTTTATATTTATATACACGTGCAAAATTCACCATCACTTCTACTACAGCATTCTAGTTTCTCTAATATAAGGCAACAAGGATTGTTACAGTACTTCACAAGCATCTCTTTTTAAATTATAACTCTGCATATATATATCCATTTTATTAAATTTTAGATGTATAAGTTGTACAAAATGTTCCCTAAAGCCATCACATCTAACGACATAATGTAGCACACAAGTTTTCCTCCAATAGCAAAAGAACAATCACTGAAACAAACCAAACCTATTAGCACAATGGGGGTCCTGATCCATGACTATGAATCCCAGTGTTATGGTAAAACAATACAATAAATAGAAAACAAGACAGACATGAGCCTTGCATCATGCCCTAAAGATGCACAGAAGTTCTCTCTTTTAGACCAGCAGGTGGAGTGCATTCCATAGCAAGTGGTATACACTGATATCCTGCCCATTGCCAAATATTGAAACATACGGAGTGCTGGCACTCAGACACTATAGAAAAACCTAAATCACATTAGATAGAGTACTTCATCTGACCTCAACTACCCTGATGGTAAATGGGGAGAGATGAAGTTTCCAGTACTGGGATCTAAGGTTTTTGTTTTTTTAAATAGGAAAGTAGACAGCTGGAACTGAACCCAAAAGCCAAGCAGGAAACCAGCAGTTGATGTCTATCTCCATATGTTAATGTTTTTTATTTGTTCCAAATGCCATGACTTTGACTGCACAGGCCAGAATCACACATACACCCTGAGAACCAGTGGCTACACCCTGCCACACTTCAGCATTTCAAAGTCCTCACATTTTGAAATGCTATGGGGAAAGACTGCTGGCCTCTGGCAGACTGACACCGGACCTAGGCTATATTAGCATGAGCTCCACATCGTATCACGGGAGTTGGAGTTCTTTCTTAAATTTTGTCATGCTTTCTTTCCTTATTACCTGCTTTTCTTTGAATTCTACAAGGAAACACAAGACAGCTATTTCAGCTATACAGATGGGAGTCAGCCAGGCTAGAGCTGAAAGAAAATACATTCCCTCTTGGTCCTTCCATGTGACCCAGTCAGCTCCCCATCCAGCTTGGAGAGGCTCCCAGGGGAGGTACTGCTCTTTGCAGGGAAGGGAGGCGAAGAAAGGTGATGCTGGAGCACCAGGAGAAGCAAGTACATTTACTTGATGTAATCTTACCGTGTCTCTTCCCCAGTATCCTTTTTTCAGATCTCAAGAGCCTGGGAAACGTTGCTGAGGTCCTATGGACTGCTGTGGCAATCCCAAGGTAGTATGTACACTGGCAGCTACATGCCTTAATGGCAGAGACCCTGTGCACGTACATGCAATAAGACAGTTACCTACCTTCGAGATGTGGGTGCAGACGTATTCCATAACCCAACCTCTGTCCCCTCTGCAACAGAGTCTTAACTCTTGATGTTCAGCGCAAAGGCTGATGCTGCCCTTAAATAACCTAAGGAGAGGCTAAAAGTCAGAGACCATGAGCACCGCCCCACAGGTACTGCTAGGCAAAGTTCTTCAGCTTCAGTGCAGCAGGTGTGCGCACACCTGAGTGGAATACACATCTGCACTCACATCTCGAAGAACAACTGTTACCATACAGGTGAGTAAGTCTTTTCTTCTTCAGGTGGTTGCAGACATGTATTCCACTCAGGTGATTCACAAGCCACATCGGTAGGAGGTGAGGCTCAGAGTCTACTTAAAGAATGACCACACTCTGTCTCTGAAAAACTGAGTATGCAGGGTCTCTGCCCATTAAGGCATGTAGCTGACTTACTCATAGACTTTAAGGCCACAAGGGACCATCATGATTTATCTAGTCTGACCTCCAGCTCATCAGAGGCCACAGAACCACACCCACCCACTCCTGTAATAGACCCCTAACCTCTGGCTGAGTTACTGAAGTCCTCAAATCATGATTTAAAGACTTCAAGTTACAGAAAATTCACTGTTTACTCTAGTTCAAACCAGTAAAATGATCCAGAACCCAACCTGCAGAGAAAGGCAAAATAACCCCAGAGTCTCTGCCAATCTGACCTGCAGGAAAATTCCTTCCTGACCCCAAATATGGTGACCTGTTAGACCCCGAGCATGTTGGTGAGACCCACCAGTAAGATACCTGGGAAAGAATTCACTGTAGTAACTCAGAGCCTTCCCCCCCTAGTGTCCCATCTCTGGCTGTGGCAGATATTTGCTCATAACAGTAGCAGATGGACCACATGCAATTGTTGGCAACCTCATCATACCATTCCTTCCATAAACTTATCAAGCTCAGTCTCAAAACGAGTTAGGTTTTTTACCCCCACAGCTACCCTTGGAAGACTGTTCCAGAACTTCACTCCTCTGATGCTTAGAAACCTTCATCTAATTTCAAGACGTCACTTGTTGGTGGCCAGTTTATACTCATTTGTTCTTGTGCCAACACTGGCCCTTAACTTAAATAACTCCACTTCCTTCCTGGTGTTTACTCTTCTGATGTATTTATACAGAGCAATCATATCTCCCCGCAGCCTTTGTTCTGTTAGGCTAAACAAGCCAAGCTCCTTAAGTCTTCTTTCATAAGCTAGGTTCTCCATTCCTCTGATCATCCTAGTAGAAGGCCAGAACTGTACACACTATTCATTCCAGATGAGGTCTCATCAGTGACTTGTATAATGGTAACAACACTTCCCTATCTCTACTGGAAATACCTCACCTGATGCATCCCAGGATTGCATTAGCCTTTTTCACAGCTACATCACACTGGCGACTCAGTCATCAATATACCTAGGTCTTTCTCCTCCTCCTATGTTATTTCCAACTGATAAGTACCCAGCTTATAGCAAAAGTTCCTGTTTAGTCAGTCCCTCAGAGCGTGACCTTACATTCTGCAAAATTTTATACTCTTCTTGCAGAAGTGATAGTAATAAGAAAGGCTATCTTTTGGCACAGATGAGACAGAACAGGTTGCCAGGGGCTCAGAGGCCCCACAAGGGCAGTTAATACAGTATTAAGGTCTCACAAGAGAAATGGTGCTTTCACAGGTAGGTAGAGACACATGACTCCTCTCAGAAATCTCACTATAATGGAGTTGGAGAAAGTTGACTTCCCTTGTATTGGAGGATGAAATGTTGAGATCATGGCTAAGTGGACACTCAATAAACTGTGACACAGTCCAGAGGACTATAGGTGTAGCAGATACTCCAAAATGTCCTGAATGCCAACTAGCATAGGTTGAACCTAAACGATTGCTGAAGGAGATGTTGCTGCTGTCATCATTGCCCTGCAAAGTAACACCTCTATCACCAGGGTAAAACCCCCAGTGAACACAATGCCCATTTACTGAGGTGCTTAATGATTTAGATATCTAACTTCAGACATCCATGCTTGAAAATTCTAGTTTTAATCTCAGCGGAAATTTAGTGCATTTTGCCTAAACTACAGAATGCAATTAGATACAACATGTTTCTGGGGAAAGAATCTGAAAAATGCCTTTCTATATGTTTCTTACTACACCAGCCACTTTTCATTACGTTTCTACTCTCTCACTGTTCCAGTGAACACAGAATGCATTTGTTTACTAGCTTTGACCTCTTCTTACCAGCGTGAATACAGGTAGAGTGAAAGGAATGATAAATGAGTTCATGATTTTTATTTGAGGCGAGCAAAGCCTTTTCCACTTGTTTACTTTCATTTTGCTAATGTGCTGTACATAATAGTACAACAGACCCAACACTCCCACAGTAAACTGATTTTTTTTTGTTAAAGATAAATATATTTTTGAAAGACACTCTCTAGGGTATATATAGTAAGCTTTGCAGCTTTTAATTATGGGTAATTTGTTTTGCTAAGGGCTAGTCCAGCAATATATTGTGACAAAGTTCCTGCGCTACCTTGGTGGGTCTTGCGCTTATTGGCGGATTTGCTTGCCTTGGAGCTTCACAGCAGCCCTCAGCTTGGCCATTTTTCTGAATTCACAGTCCAGGTCAACTCCTCCTGTGTCTGACCAGGAGTTGGGAGGATTTGGGGGGAACCCGGGCCTGCCCTCTACTCCGGGTTCCAGCCCAGGGCCCTGTGGAATGCAGCTGTCTGGAGTGCCTCCTGGAACAGCTGTGCAACAGCTACAACTCCCTGGGCTACTTCCCCATGGCCTCCTCCCAACACCTTCTTTATCCTCACCATAGGACCTTCCTCCTGGTGTCTGATAATGCTTGTACACCTCAGCCCTCCAACAGTCCGCATTCTCACTCTCAGCTCCTAGTGCCTCTTGCTCCCAGTTCCTCACACGCACACCACAAACTGAAGTGAGCTCCTTTTTTAAAAACTTAGGTGCCCTGATTAACCTGCCTTAATTGATTCTAGCAGCTTCTTGATTGGCTGCAGGTGTTCTAATCAGCCTGTCTTAATTGTCTCCAGAAGGTTCCTGATTATTCTGGAACCTTCCCTGTTACCTTACCCAGGGAAAAGGGACCTACTTAGCCTGGGGCTAATATATCTGCTTTCTGTTACTCTCCTATAGCCATCTGGCCTGACCCTGTCACAATATTTACACAGAAATGCCCTCCTTGCTCCTTGGGGCCATCGTGATAGTGCTCTATAGACCATGCACTTCCCTGACAGAGACGACAAAGGCTTGCATGGGTCTCTCAAGGCCCTCTTTGGCTGACAAACAAGAAAGGTGAAAGATATACTGGAGAGAAGCTTGTGACAAAAACCAAGAAAATCAGAAAAAGGGAGAGGGCAGATGGTAAACTATAACTATTCAGCACACAAAACTATTTTAATGCGTTATGACTGAGAATTTGTAACTGTTTTTATCACCTTTTATATGACATTGCATATGCCTTATGTTTTTGTAATGCTGTCAACATAGTTTTGGAGTTCCAAAAGGTTTACATTGAATTCTCGCAAGAAAGGGAAAAAGGTCAGAATACTATCTCTGTTACATTAAGATATAATCCATTCATCCTTTATATGGAACCAAAAGGTAGTACATACAGTAACTCCTCACTTAACGTTGTAGTTCTGTTCCTGAAAAATGAGACTAAGTGAAACGATGTTAAGCGAATCCAATTTCCCCATAAGAATTAATGTAAATGGGGGCAGGGGAGTTAGGTTCCAGGGAAATTTTTTTTGCCAGACAAAAGGACCCGGCACACCTTTCCTCCTGCTGCGGCAAATCAGCTGGCTTTGGCGTTTTGGAGGCAGGAGGGAGTGGGGAGGAGTGCCAAGTCCTTGCTCCTCCCTCCTTCCCGGGGCAATCAGCTGGCTTGCTGCATTTGGGAGGCAGGGGGAGCCTGTGCACCAAGTCCTCACTCCTCTCCACTCCCTCCTGCCTCCAAAACGCCACAAGCCAGCTGAACCACAATATTCCTAAAGTCATTACCAATAAATGACCTCAAATTTCGAATGTAATGCCCTATTGTGTTAAATTTAAGAAAAATTCTCTCCCCTTCTCCACACACCCATAGCCCATGTGACCAATCAGAAAGAACTCCAAGCACTGTTATTCTCCATTATAAGAACATAGAATGTCCCTAGTGGGTCAGATCAAAGGTTCATCTAGCCCAGTATCCTGTCTTCCAACAGTGGCCAGGGCCAGGTGCCCCAGAGGGAATGAACAGAACAGGGTAATCATCAAGTGATGCATCCCCTGTCGCTCATTCCCAGCTTCTGGCAAACAGAGGCTAGGGACATCATTCCTGCCCATCATGGCTAACAGCCATTGATGGACCTATCCTCCATGAATTTATCTAGTTCTTTTTGAACCCTGTTATGGTCTTGGCCCTCACAACATCCTCTGGCAAGGAGTTCCACAGGTTGACTACGCGTTTGAAAAAATACTTCCTTTTATTTGTTTTAAACCTGCTGTCTATTAATTTCATTTGGTGACCCCTAGTTCTTGTGTTATGAGAAGTAGTAAACAACACTTCGTTATCTACTTTCTCTACACCAGTCATGATTTTATAGACCTCAATCATATCTCCCCTTAGCCATCTCTTTTCCAAGCTGAAAAATCCCAGTCTTATTAATCTCTCCTCATAGGGAAGCCGTTCCATACCACTCATCATTTTTGTTGCCCTTTTCTGAACGTTTTCCAATTCCAATATATCTTTTTTGAGATGGGGTGAACACATCTGCACACAGTATTCAAGATGTGGGCATACCATGGATTTAGATAGCGGTAACATGATATTTTCTGTCTTATTTTCTATCCCTTTCTTAATTATTCCCAGCATTCTGTTCACTTTTTTGACTGTCGCTGCACACTGAGTGGATGTTTTCAGAGAACTATGCATAATGACTCCACGATCTCTTTCTTGAGTGGTAACAGCTAATTTAGACCCCATCATTTTATATGTATAGTTGGAATTATGCTTTCCAATCTGCATTACTTTGCAGTTATCAACATTAAATTTCATCTGCCATTTTGTTGCCCAGTTTTGAGAGATCCTTTTGTAGCTCTTCGCAGTCTGCCCGAGTCTTAACTATCTTTAGTAATTTTGTATCATCTGCAATTTTGCCACCTCACTGTTTACACCCCTTTTTCCATATCATTTATGAATATGTTGAATAGGACTGGTCTTAGAACAGACCCCTGGGGACACCACTATTTACCTCTCTCTATTCCGAGAACTGACCATTTATACCTACATTTCCTACCCTTTAACCAGTTACCAATCCATGACAGCACCTTCCCTCTTATCCCATGGCAGCTTACTTTGCGTAAGAGCCTTTGGTGAGGGACCTTGTCAAAGGCTTTCTGAAAATCTAAATACACTATATCCACTAGATCCCCTTGGTCCACATGCTTGTTGACCCCCTCAAAGAATTCTAGTAGATTGGTGAGGCACTAAAACCATGTTGACTCTTCAACAAATTATGTTCATCTATATGTCTGACAATACTGTTCTCTATTATAGTTTCAACCAGTTTGCCCAGTATTGAAGTCAGGCTTACAGGCCTGTAATTGCCAGGATCACCTCTGGAGCCCTCTTTAAAAATTGGCGTCACATTAGCTATCCTCCAGTCATCTGGTACAGAATCCAATTTAAATGATCAGTTACAGACTACAGTTAGTAGTTCTGCAAGTTCACATTTGAGTTCCTTCAGAACTCTGGTCCTGGTGACTTATTACTGTTTAATTTATCAATTTGTTCCAAAGCCACCTCTAATGATACCTCAATCTGGGACAGTTCCTCAAATCCATCACCTAAAAAGAATGGCTCAGGTTTGGGAATCTCCCTCACATCCTCAGCCGTGAAGACCAATGCAAAGAATTCATTTAGTTTCTCCACAATGTTCTTGAGTGCTCCTTTATCACCTCAGTCGTCCAGTGGCCCCATTGGTTGTTTAGCAGGCTTCCTGCTTCTGATGTACTTAAAAAAAAATTGCTATTACTTTTTGAGTCTTTGGCTAACTGTTCCTCAAATTCTGTTTTGGCCTTCCCAATTGTATTTTTACACTTCATTTGCCAGTGTTTATGCTCCTTTCTATTTTCCTCACTAGGATTTAACTTCCACTCTTTAAAGGATGCCTTTTTGCCTCTCACTGCTTTTTACTTTGCCGTTTAGCCACGGTGGCTCTCTTTTGGTTCTCTTACTATGTTTTTTTAATTGGGGTATACATTTAAGTTGAGCCTCTATTACAGTGTCTTTTAAAAGTTTCCACGCAGCTTGCAGAGGTTTCACTTTTGGCACTGTGCCCTTTAATTTCTGTTTAATTACCCTCCTCATTTTTGTGTAGTTCCCCTTTCTGAAATTAAGTGCTACAGTGTTGGACTGCTGTGGTGTTTTTCCTGCCATAGGAATATTAATTTTAATTATTTTATGGTCACTATTACCAAGCAGTCCAGCTATATGCACCTCTTGGACCAGATCCTGTGCTCCACTTAGGACTGAATCAAGAATTGCCTCTCCTCTGGTGGGTTCCAGGACCAGCTCCTCCAAGAAGCAGTCATTTAAGGTCTCAAGAAACTTTATCTCTGCATCCCGCCCTGAGGTGACATGTACCCAGTCAATATCAGGATAACTGAAATCCCCCATTATTATTATTTATTATTATTGGGTTTTTTATTTTAATAGCCTCTCTAATCTCCCTGAGCATTTCACAGTCACTCTCACCATCCTGGTCAGGTAGTCGGTAATATATCCCTACCGCTATAGTCTTATTATTAGAATATGGAATTTCTATCCATAGAGATTCTATGCTACAGTTTGATTCATTTACAATTTTTACTTCATTTGATTCTATGCTTTCTTTCACATATAATGCCATTCCCCCACCAACATGACCTGTTCTGTCCTTCCGAAATATTTTGTTCCCTGGTATTACTGTATCCCATTGATTATCCTCATTCCAGCAAGTTTCTGTGATGCCTATTATATCAATATCCTCATTTAATACGAGGCACTCTAGTTCACCTCTTTTATTATTTAGACTTCTAGCATTGGTATATAAGCACTTTAAAAAGTTGTCTCCTTTCGGCTTTCTGTCACGATGTAACTGAATGGGACTTTTTTTTATTTGACTATTTCTGATCAGACTCTGTCTGTATTTTATCATTTTCTGTCCTTACTAGGACAGAGATTCTCTATTAATAGATCCTCCCCTAAGGGATGTCTCTGTCCGAACCACATGCTCCTCTGCACCTGTTGGCTTTCCCCCAGCCCTTAGTTTAAAAGCTGCTCTACAACCTTTTTAATGTTAAGTGCCAGCAACCTGGGTCCATTTTGGTTTAGGTGGAGACCATCCTTCCTGTATAGGCTCCCCCTTTCCCAAAAGTTTCCCCAGTTCCTAATAAATCTAAACCCCTCCTCCCTACACCATCATCTGATCCACACATTGAGACTCTGCAGTTCTGCCTGTCTAACTGGCCCTGTGCATGGAACTGGGAACATCTCAGAGAATGCTACCATGGAGGTCCTGCACTTCAGTCTGTTACCTAGCAGCCTAAATTTGGCCTACAGGACCTCTCTCCTATCCTTCCGTATGTCATTGGTACCTACATGTACCACTTTACTAACTTAGTGCAGTTTGGAATTATGCACTGAATGTTCTGCTTTAAATAATCTACATTAATTCTGCGCGTTCCATAATGACAGGTTTCAGAGTAACAGCCGTGTTAGTCTGTATTCGCAAAAAGAAAAGGAGTACTTGTGGCACCTTAGAGACTAACCAATTTATTTGAGCATAAGCTTTCGTGAGCTACAGCGCACTTCATTGGATGTATACTGTGGAAAGCGTAGAAGATCTTTTTATATACACACAAAGCATGAAAAAATACCTCCTCCCACCCCACTCTCCTGCTGGTAATAGCTTATCTAAAGTGACCACTCTCCTTACAACGTGTATGATAATCAAGGTGGGCCATTTCCAGCACAAATCCAGGGTTTAACAAGAACGTCTGGGGGGGGGGGGGGTAGGAAAAAACAAGGGGAAATAGGTTACCTTGCATAATGACTTAGCCACTCCCAGTCTCTATTCAAGCCTAAGTTAATTGTATCCAATTTGCAAATGAATTCCAATTCAACAGTCTCTCGCTGGAGTCTGGATTTGAAGTTTTTTTGTTTTAATATCGCAACTTTCACATCTATAATTGCGTGACCAGAGACATTGAAGTGTTCTCCGACTGGTTTATGAATGTTATAATTCTTGACATCTGATTTGTGTCCATTTATTCTTTTACGTAGAGACTGTCCAGTTTGACCAATGTACATGGCAGAGGGGCATTGCTGGCACATGATGGCATATATCACATTGGTGGATGTGCAGGTGAACGAGCCTCTGATAGTGTGGCTGATGTTATTAGGCCCTGTGATGGTGTCCCCTGAATAGATACGTGGGCACAGTTGGCAACGGGCTTTGTTGCAAGGATAGGTTCCTGGGTTAGTGGTTCTGTTGTGTGGTATGTGGTTGCTGGTGAGTATTTGCTTCAGGTTGGGGGGTTGTCTGTAGGCAAGGACTGGCCTGTCTCCCAAGATTTGTGAGAGTGTTGGGTCATCCTTCAGGATAGGTTGTAGATCCTTAATAATGTGTTGGAGGGGTTTTAGTTGGGGGCTGAAGGTGAAGGCTAGTGGCGTTCTGTTATTTTCTTTGTTAGGCCTGTCCTGTAGTAGGTGACTTCTGGGAATTCTTCTGGCTCTATCAATCTGTTTCTTCACTTCCGCAGGTGGGTATTGTAGTTGTAAGAATGCTTGATAGAGATCTTGTAGGTGTTTGTCTCTGTCTGAGGGGTTGGAGCAAATGCGGTTGTATCGCAGAGCTTGGCTGTAGACGATGGATCATGTGGTGTGGTCAGGGTGAAAGCTGGAGGCATGTAGGTAGGAATAGCAGTCAGTAGGTTTCCGGTATAGGGTGGTGTTTGTGAGACCATCGTTTATTAGCACTGTAGTGTCCAGTCCACATAAGAGATCCACTTCCTGGACCAGGCTGAGGTTGATGGTGGGATGGAAATTGTTGAAATCATGGTGGAATTCCTCAAGGGCTTCTTTTCCATGGGTCCAGATGATGAAGATGTCATCAATATAGCGCAAGTAGAGTAGGGGCATTAGGGGACGAGAGTTGAGGAAGCGTTGTTCTAAGTCAGCCATAAAAATGTTGGCATACTGTGGGGCCATGCAGGTACCCATAGCAGTGCCGCTGATTTGAAGGTATACATTGTCCCCAAATGTGAAATAGTTATGGGTAAGGACAAAGTCACAAAGTTCAGCCACCAGGTTAGCCGTGACATTATCGGGGATAATGTTCTTGACGGCTTGTAGTCCATCTTTGTGTGGAATGTTGGTGTAGAGGGCTTCTACATCCATAGTGGCCAGGATGGTGTTATCAGGAAGATCACCGATGGATTGTAGTTTCCTCAGGAAGTCAGTGGTGTCTCGAAGGTAGCTGGGAGTGCTGGTAGCGTAGGGCCTGAGGAGGGAGTCTACATAGCCAGACAATCCTGCTGTCAGGGTGCCAATGCCCGAGATGATGGGGCGCCCAGGATTTCCAGGTTTATGGATCTTGGGTAGTAGATAGAATATCCCAGATCGGGGTTCCAGGGGTGTGTCTGTGCGGATTTGTTCTTGTGCTTTTTCAGGGAGTTTCCTCAGGCCCTACGCTGGGGGGGGGGGGGGGTGAGAAAACCTGGATTTGTGCTAGAAATGGCCCAACTTGATTATCATACACATTGTAAGGAGAGTGATCACTTTAGATAAGCTATTACCAGCAGGAGAGTGGGGTGGGAGGAGGTATTTTTTCATGCTTTGTGTGTATATAAAAAGATCTTCTACACTTTCCACAGTATGCATCCGATGAAGTGAGCTGTAGCTCACGAAAGCTTATGCTCAAATAAATTGGTTAGTCTCTAAGGTGCCACAAGTACTCCTTTTCTTTTTACATTAATTCTGTTACACAAGTCTCTATATACTATGCCAGCCACTGTTCACTTAGGCCTGGTCTACGGTATGCAGTTATTTCAGAATTAGCAGAGTTAATTCAAAATAAAACTGATTCCGTCCACACAACCAAACCGTTTTTTTTCTATTTAAAGGGCTCTTTAATCAGATTTCTGTACTCCACCTCGGCAAGTGGAGTAGCGCTAAAATCAAGATCGCAGTTCCGGGTTACAGGTACTGTGGATGCAATTGGACGTTATTGGCCTCCGGGAGCTATCCCAGAATGCTCCCTTGTGACCGCTCTGGACAACACTCTCAACTCCGATGCACTAGTCAGGTAGGCAGTAAAAGCCCCGGGAACTTCTGAATTTCATTTCCTGTTTGGTCACCATCAGCACAGTCCACTGCCACAAGCAACCACGCAGAGTCCACCATCACAAGAGACCAGATTTGCAGTCCCAGATTTGCAGACAAGCTCCAGCATGGTCCGAATGGGAGGTACTGGATCTCATCGCATTTTGGGGAGACGAATCTGTTATGGCAGAACTATGTTCCAAAAAAAGAAACGCAAATACATACACTAAAATCTCCAGGGCCATGACGGAAAGAAGCTGCTCCAGGGACACAGCAGTGTCATACAAAAATCAAGGAGCTCAGGCAAGCATACCAAAAAAGTCAGGGAGGCGAACAGGCGCTCTGGGTCACAGCCCCATACATGCCACTTCTACTGTGAGCTGCATGCAATTATGGGGGGGTGATGCCACCACTACCCCACCACTGTCCATAGAAACCTGCAAGAGGGGAGTTGCATGGAGTGAGGACGACGAGTTACTGGAGGACGAAGAGGAGGACGACGACGACAGTGCACAGGCGGCAAGTGGGGAATCCGTTTTACCCCCTAGCCAGGAACTAGTCTTAACGCTGGAGCCAACAGCCTCTCCCCACTCCCAAGGCGGGCTCCCGGACCATGACCCTGGAGAAGGCACTTCTGGTGAGCGAGAGCCTGATTGAAGCCACGCAGTGGGGGGTGGGGGGAAACCCAGACATGCTGGGCTGTTCGTGTTTAGTTTAAAGGGCTCATCCCTCCTCAGAGCCTCATCGGAGCCACGCAATGGGTGCCGGGGCAGGGGGAGAGTGTTGTGTGAAGCGATCATCCCAGAGAGCCCGCAGGCCCTCCATTTATATGGCAAACCCACCAGGCATTGCTTGGTATGGGAAACGGGGCCCGGCAGTTTTGAAAGCATTGAAATGAATGAAGAAGCAGAACCCCGCATGCCCCTAGGGCTTACCATGGCTGCCTGCAAGCTGAATTCTGTTGCCTAGCTGCGTGTGATGGCTTACTCACACCAAAGTGGCAGGCACTTCAGTGAGGCAAAATGCAACCTTGTACAGAAAGAACATGTGCTGTGTACTATGAATTGCTTGTTTCACTGAGAAAATGTGTCCCCTTTGTTCTCTAAAATGTATCTTCTAAAATAGTACCCTCCCTTTTTCTCCTCCCGCAGGTGCAAATATTTCAACGTGGCCCCTGTCTACTCTGTCCCAGAGGCTGGTCCAGATTAGAAGGCGAAAAAAACAAACTCAGGACGACATGTTCGCTGAGCTCATGCAGTCCTCCCGCACTGATAGGGCTCAGCTGAATGTGTAGAGGCAAACAATTGCGGAGTTCCGTAAAGCATTAAATGAACACAAAGAGAGGGGGGACGCGTGCAATGAGAGCAGGCAGGATGCTATGGTCAAGCTCATGGGGGAGCAAACTGACATGCTCCGCTGTATGGTGGATCTAATGCAGGAAAGACAGCAAGACCACAGACTGCCACTGCAGCCCCTGTATAACCAACCTCCCTCCTCCCCAAGTTCCATAGCCTCCTCACCCAGACGCCCAAGAACACGGGGTGAGAGGCTACAGGGACCCACACAGTCAACCCCAGAGGATTGCACAAGCAGCAGAAAGTGGGCATATCCAAAATTTTGATTTGGTTTCTGGACTTGTCCTTCTCTCCTCCTCCACCCCTCTAACCCAATACCCGCCCCCTCCCCTGGTCTACCTTCTGATTTCTCTCAATGTGTTGTGCAACAAGTAATAAAGAACGGTTTTTAAACAATTGTGACTATTTCCTTTCATATATGTATATATAGGGGGCGGGTAACTTCTAGAGAAACAACCACAACTGTCACACCATACCCTGGCCAGTCATGAAACTGGCTTTCAAAGCTTCTCCGATGTGCAGCGCGCCCTGCTGCGCTCTTCTGATCACCCTGTTGTCTGGCTGTGCAAAACTGGCCACCAGGCAAGTTGCCTCAACATCCCATCCCGCCATAAACATCTCCTCCTTACTCTCACAGATATTGTGGAGCACACTACAAGCAGCAATTACAATTGGAATATTGGTCGTGCTGAGATCTAACCGAGTCAGTAAACTGCGCCAGCGCGCTTTCAAACATCCAAAAGCACATTCTACCACCATTCAGCACTTGCTCAGCCTACAGTTGAACTGCTCCTTACTACTGTCCAGGGCGCCTGTGTATGGCTTCATGAGCCATGGCATTAAGGGGTAGGCTGGGTCCCCAAGGATAACTATAGGCATTTCAACATCCCCAACAGTAATTTTCTGGTCTTGGAAGTAAGTCCCTTCCTGCAGCTGTTCAAACAGACCAGAGTTCCTGAAGACGTGAGCGTCATGCACCTTTCCCGGCCATCCCACATTGATGTTGGTGAAACGTCCCTTGTAATCCACCAGTGCTTGCAGCACCGTGGAAAAAGTACCCCTTGCGGTTTATGTACTGGCCGCCCCGGCGTTCCAGGGCCAAGATAGGGATATGTGTTCCGTCTATCGCCCCACCGCAGTTAGGGAACCCCAGTGCATTAAAGCCATCCACAATGGTCTGCACATTTCCCAAAGTCACTACCCTTGATAGCAGCTGGTCAATGATTGCGTTGGCTACTTGCAGCACAGCAGCCCCCACAGTAGATTTCCCCACTCCAAACTGATTCCTGACTGACCAGTAGCTGTCGGGCGTTGCAAGCTTCTACAGGGCTATGGCCACTCATTTCTCAACTGTGAGGGCTGCTCTCACCTTGGTGTCTTTGCACTTCAGGGCAGGGGACAGCAAGTCACAAAGTTCCATGAAAGTGGCCCTACGCATACGAAAGTTTCGCAGCCACTGGGAATCATCCCATACCACTATGCAGTCCCACCAGTCTGTGCTTGTTTCCCAGGCCCAGAATCGGCGTTCCACGGCATGAACCTGGCCCAACGCTACCATGATCTCCCAATCACCACATGCCACGCTTCTAGGAACGACTCTGTCCATGTCCTCATCAATATAGTAATCGCGCTGTCGTCACTTCCTCACCCAGTTTTTCAGGTACTGCACATACTGCTGGATAATGCATGAGGTATCTACAATGGTCAAAACTGCAGCGGAGATCTGAGCGGGTTCCATATTTGCCATGCTATGGTGCCTGCACGGGTAATCCTGGAAAAAGGGTGCGAAATGTAGGAGAGCAGAGTGGCAGAGGAAGAGGTGCTGTTTGGTTCACGATAGGTGAAAAAAGGTGGGAAATGGTTGTCTTCTGTAGCTTTCACGGAGGCAGCAGCCCAGGACAGACAACATGGAGAGGCTCGGTAGTGTGGCAAGAGCGGGAGAGCAGAGTTGATGGGAGAAGCTGTGCTGCTCGGTTCACGATGCCCGAGCAGAGTTGGCAGTGGAAGCCGTCGATAAGGAAGAGAGAAAGAGTAGATACTTATAGAGATTACATAGAAAGACGAGAGGAAATGAGAGGTGGATTCATAGTACCGGGATAGAAGCGGTGCACTGTACTGCACCGTCTGCTGAAAGCAGTATGGCGTCTGCACGCCAAAAAGGCGCAAAACGATTGTCTGCCGTAGCTTTCACGGAGGGAGGAGCGACTGACGACACACACCCAGAAACACCTGCGATGTTTGCCCCATCATGCACTCGGAGCTGAACCCAGAATTCCAATGGGCAGCGGGGGCTGTGGGAACTGGGGGATAGCTACCCACAGTGCACCGCTCCGACATTCGATGCTACCCTCGGTACTGTGGACGCACTCCACCGAATTCACGCGCTTCACCGAATGTATAAAATCGCTTCCAAAAATTCGAATAGAATAATTTTGAAATAATTTTGTACTGCAGATATACCCTTAGTTATTGAAAAACATTAAACCGCTTATAAAAAAACATGCTTTCAAGTTTGCAAGAATTAGATTATAAATCTTGATTAGTGCTAAGGACAATAGCCTAGTGGTGGTAAATACATTACACAGGACAACTACTCCAACAAGAATAGTGAAAAAACTCCGCAGCACTTAATACTCACTTCCTTCAACTATTTACAGTATTTTCTATTTACAGAATATTAAATCATTATCCCCTTAGCTAAACACAAAGACAGACATGAAATTTTAAGTAAGTAGTAACTATTATCCAACTCAGATACCCACCTTGTCAACCAATGTCCAAAGTCAGGTCGATGAGCCCACTGAACTCCCGTCTGATTTAATGAACGAAGTAACCGACAGCAAATAAGGATGATTAATGGACTTGCTAAACCCATCCACTTTTCTGAGCCTTTTAGGAATTCACCTGAAAAGGTGACTTTGACCAATTTTGAGTCACATGATGGTATATCAACCTTCCTGCACTGGGTGGTTTCCTCAATATCTTCAAAATTTTGTTTCGCAGCAGTACTAAGCTGAAGATCACATTCTTTCACAAGAAAGTAGTGTCTACAAATTTCCTGGCATAGTGCCAGGCAAAGAGTATTGATAAGAAAATACCAGGTTTGGTGCTCCTCTTCTATAAAGCTGCTTGCTCCCAGGCTCACAGCATAGCCAACAGTTCCTGCCAAAATGAGTACATCTAGTTCTGACCAGCTGGAACTGGAGACAGCTGGGTTCTGTGAACAGAAAATGTGTCGGTGAAATAATCTGAAAAACATATTACTTCAGTGTGTTTTTAAAATGTGCTTACAGTTACTTGTTCAGTGACAACAAATCCTAAGCAAAAAGACAAATTATGTAATTTTTCTCAATGGCATTTCCCGCACTTTTACTCTTAAATAAGGGTAATGTTAGTGTAATCCACTGATTTAGCACCATAACACATTTAACTATACTATCATTTTATATCTCCGAACGTCTCTCTGAATAATCACCAATACGCACTTCAGCTTCAGGTTCTCTACAGTCACGTGACAGAAGGCGTGGAGCAGCTCTTTCTTGTTGCACATCAATAGATCTAAAAATAGAACTCTTGCAGTAATAAAAAAATGAGTAGAGATACCACTAACAAGCACCACTCTAGATCTCTAGTCATTCTTGGCTTGATAAAGTGAAAAAATCATCTCAAATTACCAGCAGCTATTGCAGACATCTTGCTGCCTATTGCTACCTTGCAAACTGAACGGTGTATTTATATCATGATAAAGAGAGTGTTAAATGGGGTGTTTAAATATGTATTTCACATGTTATATATGGCTACAACAATACTCTTGGCCTGATTTTTTCATTATTTCAATTTTCTGCTCATTGCAGCTACATAGAACCATCCTCAATGTCCACGGCTGGGAAGAGAGGGCTATATACCAACGAAGCATGCCAATGAGCACTTTGGGAGAAGTGCTGCCTGAACAATCCTTTCTTTTAATTGTAAGTAATTTTCTCTGTTGGGAAATACACTAAAGAAACAGCATATCATGAATAAGAACTATTGATACTTTAAAGAACAGTAAAGAGACTATTTTAAAGCCAAATCCCAAACATGGTAAATGATTTATATTTAAAAACAAATTTCTCTGAATGCATATTCTGTAGATTCATTTTCTTAGCTATGTCCTCCTCCACTTGACCTTGTGAGCAGACTTTAAAAAAGCACTGAATATCCAGGAACCTTATACAGACTAGTCAAATGTACTTTCCCCAAAACCGTGTATAGTGCACCACGATTTCTAAGCTTTAGTTCTTTTTTTAGACCTCTCCCCCTTACAACAGACAACTAAGGAAAGTAAAGTGATATTATATTAAACATAAAATCATGAAGTCTGAAGACCACTGACGTAGTTCACTTCAGAACAGATTTAATTTCCTAAGCAACACGCCACAGCTGTGAGGGTAGGAGAAATGTGGTATGTATGGAAAGCACATACTACAGCTTACTGTGCTATTTGACATGGTTTAAAATTAATGTAATGGTCAAGCCATTGTATCTAAAGATGGTGACTAGCTGCAGTGGCCCAGGACATAATATTTTGTTGCACAGAGTACCTTGCTAAAAGCACTGGCCATGGTGTGTGGAAAACTGTCCTGTGAAGACAGTTATATGTCAGCCCAGCTAAGCAATCTAGTTTTTCTACACTAAGCAGCTGTTATTAAATTTAAAAAGTGTTCTCCCAGAAACAAGCACCTCCAACAGTTAATTTGACAGTTCTGATTACATGGAGGACACAGTTCAACCCTGAGATGCTTACAAGAAAACTAGTTTGTGCTCAGCACGTTTGGTTTTGCATGGTCAGTGATTTCACCTTAAACAGCTTGTCCTAGTAACCACTGCAGGGTTTAATCTCGATCAGAAAAACATTTGCCAACAATTAAACATTAGTATTGTATGTGAGAGATCACAATTTTTCCTGTACTTACAAAGTATCTTCATTATCTCAGACATTGCTGTGTGGTAACTGTTGGACATAGTTATTGTTTCTGTGCCATTAAGTACTGACTTCAGATGTAGAATGATAGAATATCAGGGTTGGAAGGGACGTCAGGAGGTCATCTAGTCCGACTCCGTGCTCAAAGCAGGACCAATCCCCAACTAAATCATCCCAGCCAGGGCTTTGTCAAGCCTGACCGTAAAAATATCTAAGGAAGGAGATTCCACCACCTCCCTAGGTAACGCATTCCAGTGTTTCACCACCCTCCTAATGAAAAAGTTTTTCCTAATATCCAACCTAAACCTCCCCCACTGCAACTTGAGACCATTACTCCTTGTTCTGTCATCTGCTACCACTGAGAACAGTCTAGATCCATCCTCTTTGGAACCCCCTTTCAGGTAGTTGAAAGCAGCTATCAAATCCCCCCTCATTCTTCTCTTCCGCAGACGAAACAATCCCAGTTCCCTCAGCCTCTCCTCAGAAGTCATGTGTTTCAGTCCCCTAATCATTTTTGTTGCCCTCCGCTGGATGTTTCCAGGTTTTTCCACATCCTTCTTCTAGTCTGGGGCCCAAAACTGGACACAGTACTCCAGATGAGGCCTCACCAATGTTGAATAGAGGGGAACGATCACGTCCCTCGATCTGCTGGCAATCCCCCTTATACATCCCAAAATGCCATTGGCCTTCTTGGCAACAAGGGCACACTGTTGACTCATATCCAGCTTCTCGTCCACTGTAACCCCTAGGTCCTTTTCTGCAGAACTGCTGCCGAGCCATTCGGTCCCTAGTCTGTAGCGGTGCATGGGATTCTTCCGTCCTAAGTGCAGGACTCTGCACTTGTCCTTGTTGAACCTCATCACAATTCTTTTGGCCCAATTCTCCAATTTGTCTAGGGCCCTCTGTATCCTATCCCTACCCTCCAGCGTATCTACCTCTCTTCCAAGTTTAGTGTCATCTGCAAACTTGCTGAGGGTGCAATCCACACCATCCTCCAGATCATTAATGAAGATATTGAACAAAACCGGCCCCAGGACTGACCCTTGGGGCACTCCACTTGATACCGGCTGCCAAATAGACATGGAGCCATTGATCACTACCCGTTGAGCCCGACAATCTAGCTAACTTTCTATCCACCTTATAGTCCATTCATCCAGCCCATACTTCTTTAACTTGCTGGAACAACACGTCCACCGCTTTCCCCTCATCCACAGAGCCAGTTATCTCGTCATAGAAGGCAATTAGATTACTCAGGCATGACTTGCCCTTGGTGAATCCATGCTGACTGTTCCAGATCACTTTCCTCTCCTCTAAGTGCTTCAGAATTGATTCCTTAAGGACCTGCTCCATGATTTTTCCAGGGACTGAGGTGAGGCTGACTGGCCTGTAGTTCCCAGGATCCTCCTCCTTCCCTTTTTTAAAGATGGGCACTACATTAGCCTTTTTCCAGTCGTCCGGGACCTCCCCCGATCGCCATCAGTTTTCAAAGATAATGGCCAATGGCTCTACAATCACATCCGCCAACTCTTTTAGCACTCTCGGATGCTGCGCATCCGGCCCCATGGACTTGTGCTCGTCCAGCTTTTCTTAATAGTCCTGAACCACTTCTTTCTCCACAGAGGGCTGGTCATCTCCTCCCCATGCTGTGCTGCCCAGTGCAGTAGTCTGGGAGCTGACCTTGTTCGTGAAGGAAGAGGCAAAAAAAGCATTGAGTACATTAGCTTTTTCCACATCCTCTGTCACTAGGTTGCCTCCCTCATTCAGTAAGGGGCCCACACTTTCCTTGACTTTCTTCTTGTTGCTAACATACCTGAAGAAACCCTTCTCGTTACTCTTAACATCTCTTGCTAGCTGCAACTCCAGGTGTGATTTGGCCTTCCTGATTTCACTCCTGCATATACATAGACCATATATATCAGATTTTTAACTCTCAGGATGTTGACTATCTCCATGTTTTCCAATGCAAACTCCGAAACGTTGGCTTACCTTGTAAGATTTGCTAACAAGTTATGCATTTTCACCCAAAAATTAAACCTATATATAATCAGGTAATAAACAAGTTTAGCTTCAGCATCTAATTAAGACTAATCTGGAGTTTTGATTTGTGGGAACCAAGCTGTGCAAAGTCTAAATGTAGTCTGTTATTCACCGCCTGGAGTTCGTGAGCTGAGTAAACAGGGCAGGTGGTGTACCTGAAGTAAGTATTAGATATTATTAATTCATACTAACAGCATGGACCGTGTGTGTATGGTTAGAGGTAAAGGAGCACATTACACCAAAACCTCTGCATTTACAAATTAAAATTACAGAATGTGATGATACAGAATTGAAATTTCAGCTGAATGAGAGTTTCCAGATGAAATACATCCCAAGTCAGTGATCTAAACTTCTTATCATCTGAAGCCTGTTTGGTGGATTATGTATTAACACTTACTCATTCCAGTTAACAGACTAGGTTACATCACAGGAACCACCAGCATTAGCACTAACCTCTTGTTTAACAGTCTCCGCAGAGAGACCCAAAAAGAGTGAAAATGTATTGAGACCGAAATGTGCATAAGCATGCCATTAGACCACAGGAGATTTAAGTCACAGCAACTCCAATGCATTCACCTCTGTACTCTAAGTTCTGTATTTAAGGGACTAGTGTAGCCAACCTGTGCCTCCAGAAGTACAGGAATCTCAGATCCCCTCACCCTCCTATCAGACAATTTATGTGTCTTCTTTTAAAGATTTAACACTTCCTCTTACAGAAATATATATCTCCTACCTTATGGTTATCAGCACCAACCCAGGGGCCCTTGACACAGCAGTAAACTTCATAAATTGGAAACAATTGAAATGTAAGTCACTGGGGAAATCATGAAACAACTTTATGGGGGCAATCAAACTAATGGGAAAGTTTCTGGTGTTTCTCCAAACTTGCTCCATTTCTATGCCCATGTCAATACAGTTTCAGTGCAGCAGCTTAGTGTGACATCTTAATATTCCTGTTGCAGAGACAATTACTTCATCAGAATTACACTAGTAACCAAACAATCCCTCTGCACATCAGCAAGTCTCATGCACTCTCAAAGTCTAGAAAACAGTAAGAAAAATAGATTTATCAGGACTGACATTAATCCTGGTTGCATTGTTGTGGCTTTTCTGACTATTAATAAACATTATGGTAGGGCTTCAAGACGCCAATCAGGACTGGAGCCCCATTGTGCCGGGCACTGTACAGATTTAGGTAAGACAATCCCTGTTCTCGAAGGCTTACAACCTAGAAGTCAAAATGGAGTAGAGGATAGGGACATTATAAATAAATATGGTGAATTGACAAAGCTTTGGTATATGTTTTGTTGTTTAAATGGCAGGAATGGTTAAACGGGAAGCTAATGGAACTAACCGAATACAACAGAAGTTCACCTACCTCACCAGAATCAGCAAACAGGGTTCTTTATGCATCACTGACAAATGGACCTGTTCCCCTAAGGGCATATCCTCCTCACCTCCATAACAATAACCATGTTTTCTCCTCCTGCTCCCGCCGACAGTCCCCCCATACACACACAACTCTATGGTTCCTGAGAGAGGGACACATTCAGTGATCATTCCCTCACACAGAAAGCACGTACAAAATAAATCTGTGCCTCATTGCTGAATGTCATCATTAAAGGTTAGCTACGACTTGTCTCATGGAACACTAAATTTAGATTTCTGTGTCAGTAGCTGACTTAGTGAGAACTACCCTGAAATGGATTTTGTAAAAGCATTGTGGGGTACCATGGTTAGGGCTCACTCCTTCAAGCTCTTGAGCCTCTTCAACCCCCATTAATTTTCTAGTCATTGCTGGTACTGAACACCTTAAAGAACTGACAGCCTCATTGTATCAAGCAAACTGTATATGGAATCCTTAATTTATAAATATGGATTTTCTAAGCAGCAGGCTTGCAAAACCAACCTAGTATCTGCAAGTCAAGTTGGGTTCTTTCTAGTTTGTGCGTCACCACGAATAGTAAAAATTTTGCAGCCCAAATAAGTTCTTGATGCAATTCTCTTGCCACCATTGGGTTAATCAGTATAACTAGGACATAATTAGACAATGGGAATGCACAGGCCCTTGCAATTGAAATTAACATTTCTGTTAACATGTGGGGCAGAAAAATACAGTTCACTCACAAAGCTGTGCAGCTTCTGGAGGGCTGATCGTACAATAAAGAGTTATTTTTACACTAAAGTAAATATCAGTGACTAAATACATAAGTAATTTTTACACACTCACTTTTCAGACTAGAAATTATACGATTTGGGGGATGCCGGTAAAGAGTCTAACATTCCTGAAGTCATTTTCTTGGCTTCTGCTCATTTGGACACAAAGTGAGCTAATCTTGATTTCCAACTGTGCTACCTTCCATGTGACGGAACAGCATTGAGTACAAGGTTCCCAATAAGGTTTTTCCAGAATGCTGGGATCACATTTCAAAGCTACCAAATCACTGCACCATCTCATTCATACTACCTTAAAAAAAAAAAGTACGAATGAAAGAAAAGGTCTTAATGTGAACTGCAGTTTGGTGCTTTGGTAGTTAAACAGGAGATAAAAAAAAATACCATATTGGGGGAACCAATAAAAATTAAGCAGAAGACAAAAATTCAATGAAATACAATTTATTTGAATTGCATTTTATTAATGGGAGTAATACTCCACAGCTGTTGCATTCTGAGCACTTTCAAAATGTCCCTTACTTAGGCTGGCCCCAATTTTTAAGGGAAATAGCAAAACATGACTACAAATTACACTTCAAGACAATCCAGTAACTTTGAATTGAGGCACTACACAAATAAGTTAACATTTTGAAGATTTGCTAGGATTTATAAAGGACTGCAGCATTATTTAAAGCCTTACATGTCACTGAGGGAGTGAGTGATTGTGAAAAGATGTAGTAATCAAAAGTTATTTATAGCATCCAGGAAGCAGATGTTAACACTGCCTAAAGCATTATGGTCTCCAGAAAATTCATGAAATTGATAATCAGCTCCTACATTCAAGCACAGGAAAAAAGCCACATTGAAGGACATGTACTTCAGAGACTTCCTTCAGAGATATGAACTAAATGCTTTATTTAAAATTATATAGATATAGATAAATAAAAGATCTGAAGCCATTAACAGATGGTCGAATACATTTTTGAAGTATATATTTGTAAAACAAATTTGGAAGAGGGATTTATTCAACTTAACAAGATGCATGTTCTAGGTTCTACACTGGCAACATCAAACTCTTAAACTGGAAAAGAACAGTCTTCCTTGCCCTCTAAGTATTTGAGATGTCATCTCAGTTCCTGCGGAAGCCAGAGATCTGACATTGCAGTGGTTCTCAAACTTACTTGATCGTGCCCCCCACTTGTGTGTCTGTAGTATTTATGCCCCCCCACTCCTGCCACACAAGTACATATACCAATTTTAAAAAGCCATGCAAGTTTCACTAAATATTAAAAACAGTAAGGTACTGCCACCCCCTTACTTCTGCTGGCGGTGGCGCTTCCCTCAGATACAGGCACCCAGCCAGCAGCTGCCGCTCTCTAACCACTCAGCTCTGAAGGCGGAGTGGAGAAAGGTGGCTGCTGGCCAGGTGCCCAGCTCTGAAGGCAGCACAGCAGCCAGCAGCGGCAGCACAGAAGAGTGGCATGGAATATATAACTCTATGAACTCACCCAAGAAGTTTGCTCTTTATGCCCTAACCAACCCACAAAAAAATATGTGATTTCACTGTGATTTAAGTAGACCCCTACTGATGTGTGGAGGAATCAACTTTGCTAGTTATTCATTGCTGTGGATAAAATGGGGGCAGTAAGCTTTTTTCCCCCCCAAAAAAGCTTCTCATACCCCCCCCCCAGAATATACTCTGCACCCTGCTCCCGGTTTGAGAACCTCTGTGATACTGTAATGCAAGGAAGAAAGCGAATGATTTTATAGTACTATTTGTAATTCATGTCTACTCGTGTATACCTTTAGCAATCCATCTTTATATATTTCAGTTAAAAGCATCTGGCTAAGCATCTGCAACTGGAGATGGGAATGAAGCATGTATAGACATACCTGAGCTAGCTTTAATCCAGCGTGAATATCAATAGCGCCCATGCTGCTCCAAGCCCACCCTGTCCCCTGGGTCCTTATTACATGGGCAGCCAGCCTGTGCTGAAGTTTGTGCTGCCACAGCTTCACAGCTATTATCATAGAATATCAGGGTTGGAAGGGACCTCAGGAGGTCATCTAGTCCAATCCCCTGCTACCAATCCCCAATTTTTGCCTCAGCTCCCTAATGGCTCCCTCAAGGATTGAGCTCACAACCCTGGGTTTAGCAGGCCAATGCTCAAACCCCCAATTAGCACGCTAGCTACATTAAAGCCAGCTCAGGTATGTGTACATATGCGTCAATCACACTTTCAACTGCAGTGTAGACAAACCCTCAGCACCTCTACATTTCTTTACAAAACATGACATACAAAAATTTCCCTTGGATTGACAGTCTCAAAAACCTTCCTATCCAACAGACACTGCTGCACCTCAACCTGCAAAATCCACTCCCCCATTTAATCCAGGCCCTTAGGCAAAGCATGGGAAAACATGCAAGTCTTCCAGCATGACTTGAAAGTCAAACATCTGGAAACTGTTGAACTTCAATTTTAACGTGTATTTTTCAGTTTTTTGTGGTATGACTACACTGCAGCAGGGAGCAAGCCTCCCAAAAGACACAGACTCATGCAAGCAGGGATCCAGCTAGCATTCTAAAAATAGCAGTCTGAACGTTGTGGCTCCAGCAAAGACTCTGTCTAGCCACCCAAGCTCAGACCCAGTTGGAGGGGAGAAGTGGGGGAGGTTTGAGAGCCCAAACTTCTGCCCAAGCCACATTGCTTGCGCGGCTAGCGTGACAGCCTATCTACCCAGGCTGGAAGGCTCACTTCCAGCTCAAGTGTTGACAAGTGGCAGCTGGTCAACCTCGGCACAAGTGGGGGATAGTAGAAACGCCTGGGGCTCCCCATACCAGAACTCTCCCCTTAGCCCCAGTTCTCTGGGAGCTCTGCCCCTTAATTCTCACCCCACTTGGCCCTGGCCCCTGAAGTCTCCCTCCTCCCTTTACCCTAATTCCTCCCTTCACCCCAGCCCCTGGTGCTTACTCACTGCCCTGCCTGCCCCCCGAAAGTTCACCGTTAGCTGCAAGTCCCTAGGGCTCCCTCTGCCCTAGGCCGGGAGCAACAGATTTACCAGCTCAGAAGGGTGGCTCTTCTGCCCATCTGGCCTTTCTTCCTGCTTCCTTAGCTCCTGGTCAACGTCTCCTCCAGCTTCTTCTCCCCCGCAGACTGCTCAGTGAAGGACTGATAGGAAGCAAGCCACAAGGATTTTGGGTGGGGTCCAAGGCGTTGGATTCACTGCCCAAACCACAGGCTGCAGTGACAATACAGCACAGTAAAGCATTACACTCCAATTGCCCCCATTCAAAACCCCAGCAGCTTGCCTCCTATCAGACTTTCACCGCACAGTCTGCGCACTTGCCATGGGGCGATGGAGAAAGACTTCTGGAGGCTGTTATTAAATACAAATTGCTAACAGAATATAGTTGCTGTGTTCTCAATTCATATTTAGTGACACAGGTATTTGTGTGGACTTTTACAGGAGGGGCGGTGCCCTAATGCCCTCTATACATAAGCCACCACTGGTGTAGACATACACCTTCAAAGTTATTCGCATCCTCTAAAAACCACCAAGGGAGGCTGGCATCATGGACCATTCAGAGATGGGAGTTAACATCTCAATAGTGAATGAGAAATGATAGGTAGGGTGTGGACTGACTGATGGACCCTGAAAGTGAAGACAAACCGCTTATGTTCGATGCTATAGAAAAGAGCAAGCCACTAATGCCAACATTACAACACATTTTATATACATTAAGGTGGGACTCTAATTTAAAGTTCTCAAGCAGCACTTTTCTTACTTTGCCTATTGTAAATTTTGATCATCGTCAGTGGAAACTGTGTGTCTCTGCACGTACACCAACATTTACCAATACAAATCTAATCCTTCCAAGAACCTTCCGGCAAACCGACCACAGGGAGGGGAGAGGCATTCTTGCCTTGAGTAATGGAACGCTTAATTCAATGCTATGTAAAGAAACATGGCTCTCTGCATATCCTCAGCCCCTTCCACCTGTTCAAGTTCTATTGAGGATGGAGTGTGGGGATCTTCACTGATAATCTATATGAACTCAAGTTACAGGTAAGCAATTTTCTCCAAGTCCTAACCATTATTTTTTGGCTTGTTGCTATTTATAAAATTGGGGGGAAAATTGGCACTATGAAAAAAATGTGGAAAACTGTAGAAAGAAAAAAAAAAAAAAAAGAGTACCCAGCACTGCTCACCATGAGTAAATATCTCCGTTTCAGCAGAGACTATTAAGGCACTATGAAATGTTAGCAGCATCAAGGTCAGACTGCTTTTAGTTAAAGCAACATTAATCTAAGAGATACATCTCCTTATTTCATAGTAAATAAAATAAAAGCTAAAAGTCAAAGCCTAAGTAAGAAAATTCAGAGATGACTGAAGTGTGTATAGGCCATTTTGAGATCAACATTCCTTTTCCAGAGTAGACTGTGCAATTGGGTCTCTTGCTCAGCAGATCTCGCCTTTCGTTGATTAGTTCATTATTTTAACAAGTATTTGCTGTTTGGCACCAAAAAGTTAAGCTAACCAGCTATCAGACCACAAAATGAATTATTCGTTTTACAATCAAGACAGTAAAGGAAATGATACAGCTTCTGTATTAAATATTAATTGATTTTTCCATTATTACCACCTGCTGAGGAGGGGCAGCCCATTTTATATAGCTGATGTGGTTTTAAAACCTCTGAATTTGTTTTATGAAAGTAAAAAGCTAACAATGCCTGTTTTCTTACTCAAAGTGTTGTCACGTTCCAAGTATCTGGAAAATACAACCAGTTCTTTTCACTGTGTGGTATTTTGGCATCACCCAAACTGCTTTAGTTGTATACGCAAGCGTCATAGCGTAAGAAGCATGTAACTAGTGTACTGCATAATTGTTTCTGATCTACTAAATCAAATGCAAAATTACATTCATTAGAACATTTCTTAAAGTAATGTGAAAATGAACACTTTTTATGATCTTCATTATAGTAATCAGTATGATGCCATAGTGACTATATCACCATTTCAATTTCACTACCTTCAGATTATACTATACCTTTAGCATACAACAGGAACTTCAGATAAGACTTGGCTCGAGAACACATCATAAACAGCAAAAGGCTTCAACTATATTTCTTAAGGAGTGGTCTCACCTTAGCTGGAAGTTTGGGATTCTCAATCATCTTTCCAAAGGCGGATAAAATTACACACATAAGTGCAGAAATCAGCATCATCACTCCAACTGCCGTTAACCATGATATACTGCAGAAATAGCATAAGCTTTCTGCTGATGTGCATACAATTACATGAACTGCACAGAGCATCAGGCACATCAAGTAAAACAGCAGAGAAAACAGCGGAGGTGAGAGTGGCACTTCAAATTCAGCCCTGCTGCTCAGTGCTTTCGACATGCTGAGCAAAAGCAGAAGTAGAACCTAGAAAAGAAAGCAAAAATATTGGGAGGATCACTAGACAGATTCAGAACTACAGTTAGAGTATTCAGCAAACATTCAAAGGAAAACAGTGTCGTTTTCCATACTAAATTGCTAGTAAATATATTTTGCAACAAGGTTGTGTGTGATGGAAGGTACATGCCAGACTGGGCAGTTTTATGCCAACTGTAACTGAAGAATACTCTTACATATTTTAGTGTTTTTAAACTGATATACAAACTGTTGCACAGAAATCCTGCAAGCCCTCCATATACAAAACTCCCACTGATTTCAATGGCATCCCTGCACAAGGAGTGCTTGCAGAACATGGTTTGAAGTATGAAGAAATGATTACTCACGCTATGCCGTAACTGCAGTTTTTTGAGATGTGTCCCCCTATGGGAGCACCACTCCAGGTGTGCTTGCGCCCCCTCTGTAGGGTTGCCAACTTTCTAATTCCAGAAAACCGAACACCCTTCTCCCGCCCACTGCCCCACCCCTTCCAAGGCCTTGCCCTTCCCCCACCTTTCTGAGGCCTCACTTCCCCGCCCACTCCATCCCCTCTCCCTCTGTCGCTTGCTCTTCCCCGCCCTCTCTCGTGCTCATATTCACTGCAAGGCCCCAACAGGCATATTATTGTTTTGACAGCTGTATTATGCTAAGTTCATGTTTTATTTGTTACAGGACATTAGAGCTGACAGCAAAATAGTCAAAAAGGGTAATTTTTTTAAAAAATGAAATTTCACAAAGGTTTTCATTATTCTCTCTCTGCCCTCTTCCCATTTTTCGTAACCAGCTCCATGTTTTTTCTTCACTATTGTTATTGTGTGTGTGGAATTAGAACCACACATTAACACAGCTGCAATAGGTCCATTAAAGGCCCACTCCTGAAGCCCAAATACAAAGCCATGGAGCACCACCACAGAAATGCACACCAGTCCAGAAAACTATATAAATAAACTGGTAGAAACGGACTCCCATCCCTCCATGCAGATACACGTGTATTCATGTGTACACATCTAGCATGCACTAACGCATATAATTCCACATTATTTAATATTACAATTATTGTTTAGTGCCTAGAGACCCCAACTAAGATCAGGGCTTCAGGGTGGTAGGTGCTGGATATACACATAAAAAGAGAGAGTCTACAACAAAGAGTTTATAATGTAGCTCAGCAAAGGTGGGGATAAATGTAGGATACATTGGCTCTTCTGCAATTACTAGTTGACAACTTCACCTTTTAAGAAATAATACATTTCTTGTAGAGTTCCCTTCTCTTTTAAAAACTTGTTATGAAATGAATACACACATATTTTATGTCATCAATTTTTTTGTGCGCAAGCCAGCAAAAGGAATAAAAGTCAAAGAGTTAGGCTGCAAATTGTATTCACACACGTATACAAACATGCGGTAATACACATACCTCTCTACAAAAAGACCCACAGTCTCTTACACACATACAACGCATGCATGCATACACTTGCCTACACAGAGACACTTCTTCATACACTTTTCCAGGGGCTGCCTAAATCACCCAGCCGGGAAGGGAGGAGGGTGGGCTGGAGGGGAAAAGAGTGTGTGTGTGTGTGTGTGTGTGTGTGTGTGTGTGTGTGTGTGTGTGTGTGTGTGTGTGTGTGTGTGTGTGTGTGTGTGTGTGTGTGTGTGTGTGTGTGTGTGTGTGTGTGTGTGTAGGAGAGAGACTGGGGAGGGAAAGAGGCCAAGGATGAGAGGGGGCAGTGAAGGAGAGAGGAGGGGATGTGGGGTGGATGGGGATGCAGAACGCTACAGGTGCATGAGGATGTCGGGGGCACAAGGGTGTAGAGGTGAATGGAGTGCAGGGCTGTGGGGGTGGCAGCTCTGGGAGGTGGAGAGGATGGGTGAAAGAGTGCTGTAAGGGGTACAGAGCTGGGATGGGTAGGTGTGGCGGGAAGGACAGGATGGGATGGGGAAGGGATGCAGTGACTGGGGGATGGGGATGCAGAGGGGTTGGGGCAAGGAAGAATGCAGTGATGAGGCTGCAAGGGGGTTGGGACAGGGAGGGATACAATGACGGGTGGATGGGGGTGCAGCCTCATTCCCAGCACTCGGAGATGGGGATACACATAAGTCGAACTCCTCCTGGTTGCTGGCAATGGGGCGACAGACAAACCGCGGTCAGAGGCAGGGCACGCACTGCAGCTCAAACCCAGCCACACAAGGAGTGTGAGGAAAAGAGGGCCGGGCAGCAGCAGGAGAGGCGCCCACCACACGACCCCTCAGCCACCACCTGCGGAACGCTCTTGAGTCGTTCTCGCGCTAGTTCCTCCCCTGCCCTGACCCAGCCAATGAGATGCGGGTACGAGGGGCGGGGGGGTGAGGGGGGAAGCACACGGACCCCCCTGGCTGCCCCTAAAGCTAGGGCCAGACATGCCAGCTGCTTCCCAACCCGGAAGCCACACAGCACCGCAGCTAGCAGGGAGCCTGCCAGCCCCATAGGGCAGTGGCTCCTCCAAACAGACAGTCAATGGCCCTGTCAGCAGTGCTGACCGGAGCTGCCTGGATCCCTTTTTGACCAAGTGTTCCAGTCCAAAACCAGACACCTGGTCACCCTACCCCTGTGCCTTTGAATGGAGATTTCTCATAGCAGTGTCTGTTCAGCCCATGCACATGTACTAGTCAGCCTCGTGCCCCAAATCATTATTATATAGTCCTGCACAGGTGAACCCACCCTCAGTTCCTTCTCTACTGTGGAGCTGTAGAACAGAGAACTCCAAAGCAGAGGGGAAGATGGGTGGGCAGTGGAGCACCCATAGGGACACAGTTCTCGAAGAACTATAGTTACTGCACAGGGTGAGTAGCCATTTCTTTTTTTTTTTTTTTTTTTTTTTGAAGAGAGTTTTTATCAGTGCCCCATTCTAGGTGACTACTGAGCAGTTTCCCTTTAAGGAGGAGTGGACTTTAGAGTCAAGTCCAGTATAGAAGAAAGTACACCTGAGCTGAACATACTATCAGCAGCAGAGTCATGAGTTATTGCATAGTGGTTAGCGAACGTATGTACAGAAGACCAAGTAGCAGCTTTACATATTTCAAAAATGAGCCCATTATTTAAAAATGCCATAGAGGTAAAAAGGGACCTTGTAGCATGACTTCATATGTCTGAAGACGCTTGAATATTATGAGGTTTGCAGCAAGAATTAATGCAGATGGATATCCACTTGGAATGTCTGATTAGAGATTACAGACCTTTTTGATCTATCTGTGAGCAAGACCAACAATGTTGGAGGGAAGGGGGTGTCTTTCTGAAGGGTTCAGCCCTATCCAGATAGATGTAGACAAAACTCCATTTGAGGCCAATGAACCTGAATGCTAACCAGTATAACCTCCACTATTCCAACATGCCACCTCTAAGCAGAAACAGGAAATCAGGCCAAGTTCCACAGTGGTTCGCAATGTGCACAAATGGAATTTGGACAAGGATGAGATCAAACAATTGAATTTTAAGGCAACATTTAAAATAAGTCTCAAGGTTAAAAGTAAGCGCACACTATACCATTGTGCCACGTGCATTTTCATGAATCATTGCCAATAGTCAGCTTTTATCACAATGTAGTAAAATGTGCAAACAGACATAAAAGCAGCACCCTCTACCCTCCAATGAGAAACTGAAGATCCACATCTCCTTACAGCAGGCTGCCAGTCTTCTCTTCCCCCACTATACTTTGCATGAAGTCACCCTGGGTTCTCTGTGTCAGGTTCTCTTCCCACAGCCTCTCTTCCCAAACCACACAGCCACCTCAATGCTGAGTCCAAAGCTAAAGAAGCAGGCAGGACCCTGCAGGAGGAATGAGTGGGACACAAGAGGACAGACCAGTTGATCAGCAGGGTCCTCAGTAGTCACTGTTTATCCTAAACAGGAATGCTACCCTTCCTCTGCTTCCCACAGAGGGAGATGCTCCCTTTCCCTTTTCCATGGCAGCTATAGCTGTCCCCAGCAGCCTGTATGAACTGGTCAGTTTTTATGGTCTTTAGTGTCTCAGGGTCAGTGTTAAGGTTTCAAGAATGTTGGAAGTCATCACTTATGTATTCCACAATAAAGAAAATGCATTAAGTTTAGGTCTTAACTAACCTAGACAAACTATGATCAACTTCCCAGCCAACACATACTTATGGTACTAGAAGTAAGTGCTATGATGTTATTGGTCACAATTATTTTTGCCTATCAATAGATGTGGATCTTTATCTCTATAAGCCTTCATATTTGTAGACTGGAATTCATTTTCTTTGATGCTGTTCCTATTTGGGGTTTATTCTAATGCAAGAACACTTTTCTGTTTGTTTTCCAAGCAAAGGTATCCTAATCTTGAAAATGCTTTGAAAATATATCACTCATCTAGTTATGACCTAAAACTGCCATTATGGACATTAAAGGCAAAAGAACTAAGATACCTGCAGAAATTGACCCAAACCCTTAAAGCCACAGTGAGCCTCCATTTTCTCCTCTATAGTTAGAGAGGAACAGATTTACAGAGGACAGGTTATTATAAAGTGGCTCAGGTAGCAGTGCCTATGTAGTTAATCACACAATCAATACTTGCCTGATGTTTTCCATTCTAAGACCTTGTTTTACCCAGCCCTTTCCATTCTAATGCCCTATTTTCAGTTTCTTATAACCCCACCAAACTAATGGTTTAGGCTGAAATTTTCCACGTTTGCTGTTTGGCTCGGGATGAATTTTCTTTTTTTAAAGTCTCAGCAAAATCACAGCTGTTTCTCATATTGATATTTTGCCCATGTTAAAAAATTCGTAACCATTTTGTTGAGAAGCTCTAGTGCCTCCGATATTTTGGATCAGAGACCTGAAATTTGGCAAGGGTCCCACAGTGACAGGGATGTGCTTTTTACCATCTTTGTGAAAATTCATCCATATTTGGACATGTTCTGAGCCCCAAAACCTCGGTTCACACATGCTCATTTAGTAGAGTACGACAGCTATGTTAGAATCTCATAGAATCTCAGAGTTGGAAGGGACTTCAGGAGGTCATCTAGTCCAACCCCCTGCTCAAAGCAGGACCAATCCCCAATTTTTGCCCCAGATCCCTAAATGACCCCTTCAAGGATTGAACTCAATCCTAGGTTTAGCAAGCCAATGCTCAAACCACTGAGCTATCCCTCCCCCACAAAGATGTTCTCTGAAGACTTCATCTGTACTGAGCATGCTCCAACCCCTCACAGATCCTACATGCTGACCACACAATGCATGTGCTACCCCACAGATCAACAGTGCAGAAACTTCATCTCAGGACTGCAGGGGCTGAGCAGGACTATCTCTGCAACTGGTGCTCTCAGCAGTCAGGGACTGTTGTAGCACCAAGCACAAGAACTAAAAGCACAGAGACTATCCTGTGCTCTCAATACTCCCCAGTACTGCCACACTGGCAATGGAAGAGGAAGCCACTTGACTAATACAGATGCATGAAGTGCTGAAGAGGGAGACTGACAAGAACAGGCTGGAAGGGGCAGGGGAGGCCAGAGGCACAAGGGTCTGTATAAACATTAGATTATGTGCCACTACAGAACCTGCCATAAAAATCTAGCATTTCCTGAGCCTCAACGTTCCTCTGTCAACAAATAGTAGGCTGACAGAGGAATGCTGTGAAACCCAAATGTTGCCTCACCTCCCTATAGTGGCTAACCCAATACCACCAGTTATTCCATTAGCTCAGGTAGCAGAGATCTGTTCTGTGGGTCTTCAGGTTTTATCACTGTGATGACTTATGTGGTGTCAATGTGATCCGACATGATGGAATTTTTTTTAAACCTAGAAAGTAGGGCTGTCGTGCAATTAAAAAGATTAATCATGCTGTTAAGCAATAGTAGAATACTATTTAAATATTTTTGGATGTTTTCTACATTTTCAAATATATTGATTTCAATTACAACACAGAATACAAAGCACACAGGGCTCACTTTATATTTATTTTTTATTACAAATATTTGCACTATAAAAAAAAATAGTATTTCTCAATTCACCGAACACAAGTACTGTAGTGCAATCCCTTTATCGTGAAAGTTTAACTTACAAATGCAGAATTATGTACAATAACTGCACTCAAATAGAAAATGTAAAACTTTAGAGCTTACAAGCCCACTCAGTCCTACTTCCTGTTCAGCCAAATCACTCAAACAAGTTTGTTTACATTTGCAGAAGACAATGCTGCCCGCTTCTCGTTGACAATGTCACCTAAAAGTAAGAACAGGCGTTCCATATGAACAGGCGTTCATATGTAATGAACCATCCAGCAGATGGTTCATTTTCTTTTTTTGGTGGTTCGGATTCTGTAGTTTCCGCATCAGAGTGTTGCTCTTTTAAGACCTCTGAAAGCATGCTCCACACCTTGTCCCTCTCAGATTTTGGAAGGCACTACAGATTCTTAAATCTTGGGTCATGTGCTGTAGCTATCTTTAGAAGTCTCACATTGGTACCTTCTTTGCGTTTGGTCAAATCTACAGTGAAAGCATTCTTAAAATGAACGTGCTGGGTCATCTGAGACTGCTATAACATGAAATATATGGCAGAATGCAGGTAAAAGAGCAGGAGACATTGAACTCCTTGGGGGAGAATTGTGTCACAAATTTAATTAACACATTTTTTTAAATGAGATCATCAACATGGAAGCATGTCCGCTGGAACAGTGGCTGAAGCATGAAGGGGCATATGACTGTTTAGAATATCTGGCATGTAAATACCTTGCAATGCCGGCTACAAAACTGCCATAAGAATACCTGTTCTCACTTTCAGGAGACGTAAATAAGAAGCGGGCAGCATTATCTCCCATAAATCTAAACAAACTTGTTTGTCTTAGCGATTGGCTGAACAAGAAGGAAGACTTGTAGGCTCTGAAGTTTTACACAGTTTTTAATGCAGTTATGTAACAAACAAAAATCTACATTTATCATTTTTACAGTGCAAATATTTGTAATAAAAATAGTATAAAGTGAGCACTGAACACTGTGTATTCTGTGTTACTGAAATCAATATATTTTAAAATGTAGAAAAACATCCAAAAATATGTAATAAATTTCAATTGGTATTCTATTGTTTAACAATGCGATTAAAACAGCAATAAATTTTTTTAATCACAATTAATTTTTTGAGTTAATCGCGTGACTTAACTGCGATCAATCAATAGCCCTAATAATTGTCCACATTTTAAAAAAAAAAAAAAAAAACCCTACAAATAGCCTGTTCCAGGCTTCATACCAAAGATGGTATTTGCTATTTTTAGGGCCCAGTCCTGTGAGGTGCTGAGTACTCTCAGCTCCTACAGAAGATCTTAAGCAAGAGTTGAGGGCACTGAGCTCCCTGCAGGAAGCACTCCTTTCCCAGGATTATACCTTTAAGCACGAAGAATAAATGTTCCTACATCTGAGAATTTGACCCGGACTGCTGAAATGTGAATTTTACATCATCATTAGGCACAAACAGAACGTTGTCATAACTGCTGTATACTTTTTATATAGAGAAGCTCTGTTCATGAAGCAATATAAGCTAGTGGATACAAGAGCAGTTAACGTTGGAGCACATCTACACACTTACTGTAAATATCAAAGGTTTCAGAGTAGCAGCCGTGTTGTCTATATTCGCAAAGAGAAAAGGAGTACTTGTGGCACCTTAGAGACTAACAAATTTATTTGAGCATAAGCTTTCGTGAGCTACAGCTCACTTCATCGGCTGTAGCTCATGAAAGCTTATGCTCAAATAAATTTGTTAGTCTCTAAGGTGCCACAAGTCCTCCTTTTCTTTTTGTAAATATCAAAGTACAGAAAGCGTAAACCAAAGAGATTATACCAAAAGCTTCCTAACACTTATCCCAGAAAATAATTTTGGTGTGTTGAAAAGTCATATTTCATCTTTCAATAGAAAAAAGAGTTAACACTGTGAAACAGTTACCAATTTCCAGCATTACTCATTACTAAAACCATACTATGTAGTCAAAAGAGCAAATTGAACGTTTCTGCTCTTAGCCGCTTCATAATGAGATGTGAATTCACAAGAATATAAATTGGGACGGGACCTCCTGGGTCATTCTCCCCTAGCACAGGCAATGCCATCATATAACCTTCTTCCTAAACTTATCAATTCATACCTCCAGGACTATCACAGTCCCCACCGTCATTGAATACATGTCGTATTGTGCCACTTGCTTGCTTAGTGAAGAACTCAAGATCTTCAGAGCCTCTAAATATTGCTTAAGGACCTTTTTGCCAAGGTTTAAGAGGACTTCTGAATTATTTCCCTCTAGATAGAGCTTGATCCAATTCCCATGGGATTTTTCTGCTATCTTAAAATGCTCAAATCCAGGATCTAGTAAGAAAGAAACAGATAAAAGGATCAGTAAGTAAATTAGTAATTATCAGAGTCCTGATTATATTTTCCCAGGAAAACCTTGCTTCAGGACCTAAAACAATTGTAATTTCACACCGAGAAAGACATAAATCCTAAATAGGCAATCAAGTCTATAATGAGGTAGTTACCCAGAATAAGACTGATTAATCCATGAAAAATGAAACAATAAAGCCCTCGAAGTTGAAAATAAACATACTGAAAACAAAAAACGTATAAAAAATTAGAAGAACTTTCTAAACTGACACTCACTCATATACTTATGTACTTAAGCCCTGTCAGAACTCATATGTTCTCCATTAGGATCACTAGTTATCCATAATCGGTATAGGCCAGGTTGGATACCATCTGTTGGTGGTTCTCTAGAGGGAACATCAGTTCCTTCATTCAACTTATGTGGGCAAAACAGCAGGAATTTGTATATAATGTGATATGGACTATTTTATTTTAGTTTAAACAATAACACTGCAAACAATGCCTTTTCTGATTTAAATGCAAAGTTTTCCATATTTGTCTCACTGTCCAATAAGACATGGCTTGTTTTCTCGGTTCTATCCAGTATATTTTAAATGTCTTTTTGCAATATGGGGCATGTAACTTATACTATTGATGGTAAAGAATGAGTTTGTAAGAGCCCTAATCAGGGGATAAGCATAAAGCATACAAGTAAAGCCAGTCTCTTTCATTCAGAAGGGGACATAGGTACTGTGAGACTAATATTAGACCGCATCCCTGAAAAGAAATAATTTTAAAATGTTTTTTTCAAACACTTTTTGTTATCAATAAAAACGTGAAATTGTTGAATTCAAAAGACTCAGATTTGCCAGTAATATACGAACACACAGCCATTCAATCTTTTTTCAAGGAGTATCATTCCCTGATCTCTGCAATCAAGTCCCCAACATATACATTTTTGTAATTTCACCTGATAGAGCCAAATAAAATTAGTAGAAACATGCACTTACATCTTGCGGTCAATAATTTCAAAAGTGATTTTGCATGCCTCACTTTTAGGTTGTCCAACCTGAAACACTGTAAATGGCCTGATTTTTCAGATTACCTAACATCTGAGCATCAGGTCCCTTTCAAGACAGATTCCCAAAATCCTAGACTTCTGAAAATCTTGGTACTGTTTCTTAGGAGCATACTATTAAGGAAGCTACGATAGTCAAGATATTTCCAAGACAAGGAGACTTCAGCCTGATCTTCAAGCCTTTTAAATCTGAGTCCGTGAAAAGCAAAGGGATGATCAGATGGTCCGACCTTGTGCACAACGCAGGCCATAGAATTTCACTAAATGGCTCCTGCATCCAACCCATCACTTCTTGTTGAGCTAGGGCACATCTTTTGGAGAGAGATTTCATCTGGATTTAAAGATTTCAAGTAACAGAAGCTACCACATCCCTAGGTAAATTGCTCCAATGATTCATTACCTTATTTTACTCTAAGTTTTCTTTGCTTCAGCTTCCAGCAACTGAATCTTATGTCTGTCTGATAAATTAAAGAGCCCTCCATCAAGTCTTCTACCCATGTAGGTACTTGCAATCTGTAGTCAAGTCACCTCCTAAATATCTCTTGGATAAACTAAATAAGCTTCTTCTGTAGAATCTAAAGTTTTCATTTTAAAAATGAAGTTTCTAACACTTATGGTTGCAAAGAAGTTTTCAAATGTGAACTGTGAACTGAGGAACTGTAACCCTCCCAAGTCTGCACACAGAGCTGGTGCCCCGGCTCCTGCTGGTTTGTCAAGCTGCAGAAGCAAAAAACTGCTGCTACTCAGAAACCTGTAAGCAAAAGTAAAACAGACTGCAAATCTAGGAGCAGTAGCAAAGGCAAGAGCTGGAGTGAAAGACTCAAACTGAAGCTGCAGGAAAAATCCTATCAGAGAAACTGCCACTCCGCTCGGCAGCTAGAAATCTCAGGAACAAGGAGGGTGACAGAACTGCACCTACACAGCTGCCAAGCTGTTGAAGGAAAACAATGTTCCTTCTCCCTTCAAGAAGTCAGAGGGTCTTGCTTCAAGGGTGCCACGCACTAATTAATGAAAGTCTGATACGAAAGATGGAGGCCTCAAACATTTTGATAAGAAACTATGCACGCTCTCCCTTCGAGCGGCCTGCAGAAGATTATTTCTCAACTGGTCATTGTCTCTGGACAGTGACTATCCCATATTTTCTATCAGTGCCCATGGCCAGCAACGTGTTGGAATACCCTGGCCATGCCCCGCCCTCTAGCCCAGCCCTTTACCCCTGGGCCAGGTCGGGGAGTGACTTAAGAGCTACAGCAATCCTAGACCAGAGGATTCATCTCATGCTGGGAGAATACTCCACTGACCCTTTAAGTCAAGCTAAAAAGTACTTCTTTTTTTTTGGGGGGGGGGGGGGGGGGGGCCAGTCACACAAAGCAGTCTTTCACAGGCCATAGATATGATCCAGAAAATAGAGCAGCTCTAAAGCTATGTAGGAAGAGGGACATAAAGACAGAGAAAGAAAAAACTAACACTGAAGACAAAACAGGAATGATATGCCATGTCCTTGTAGAGTAGGACACTGAACTGGAATACAAGAGACCTGGGTTTAATTCCTGAATCCACAGACTTGCTGTGTAACCTTCGGCAAGTCACTTAATCTGTGCTTCAAAACCCCATCTATAAAATGGGGGTGATCCTCCGTCCCATCTTGTCCATTTGGTTTGTAAGCACTTAGGTCTGGAGCTATTTGGGACACCACTGTACCGGGCACTGTATAATCTGTTGGAACCTCCAGACACTATTGTAAAACACATTTTCTGTTACAGGAAAAGATAAAAAGTGAAGTAAAGACAGGAAGAGTAAAAAGTTACTACTTTTCTTATTTCTGTTATGCTTTCAGCATATTTATAATATAAAGTTGATTGACAATATAAGTTCAGTACATGGTGAGCATTACACAAGAATAATACATCTTAGCCATTCGAGGGGAGTTTTGAAATGTGTGGCAAGACAACTTTTTCCATGCCGGCCAGTAACACCTTAATCTTCAGGCTAACTATCGTAAGGTTTTCAGACTCCCTGTAGTTTCTTCTCTTCAAACAAACTGTGCTTTTAAGCCTAACTCAATAGTTATCTCAAACCATAATTTAAAATTAAACAGAGTTGAATTACCAACCATGATGTTCTGTACCTCATGGGAACACCCTACACCCCCATGTTCATCCTTATGATTGTGTGGTATCCAATGCAAAGTTTGTCATGTTGGGTGTCTTCGGAAGGCTCATGATGCACTGAGCATTATTGTTATAGTGATGTTATAGTAATTGTTGTTACAGTAATGTTATAGGTTATAATTTCATGTATATAGTTATGAGGCTGAAAATGGATCCTCATGGCTTAAAGCAAGCCCAGGCAAACTCTCTCCAAGAGCAGAGCGGCAGTTCACACCTCATCAGGGCATGTATGGGACAAACCCAGTCCAGCCTCACAGGAACAAAGGACATTGGCCTAGGCAACAATAAAGGATCTGTTGGACTCTCGAGTGAGTCACCCCCATTCCTTTGGTCAGTTTGGGTCTGCGATGAGGTAATGCTCATCTGACTCTGAAGAGGTGAGGGGGGAGGGCAAAGCCAAAAGGGAAGAAAGGACATGATAAAAGGGAGAGACATTTGCCATGCTCTTCTTCTCTCTTCCAACTCCATCTACAGACACCACCACCAAGCAACTGAAGTGCTGATCAAACAGGAGAGCCTGGCTGAAGAGCAACCAGCCAGCCTGTGGGGAGAAGCATCTAAGTTTGTTAGGGCATTGAAAGTGTTAAGATCAGCTTAGAATGTGTTTTGCTTTTATTTAATTTGACCAAATCCAACTTATGCTTTGACTTATAATCTCTTAAAATCTATCTTTGTAGTTAATAAATCTGTTTATTCTACCTGAAGCAGTTCGTTTGGTCTGAAGTATGTCAGAGAGTCCCCTTAAGATAACAAGCCTGGTACATATCAATTTCTTTGTTAAATTGATGAACTCATACATGCTTGCAGTATCCAGTGGGCATAACTCATACAAAACGGAGGTTCCTAGAGTTGGGTCTGGGACTGGAGATATTGGCTAGTGTCATTCGGTTGCACAATCCAAGGAGCAATTTACATGCCAGAGGCTGTGCGTGAACAACCCAGGAGTGGGGTTCTCACAGCAGAGCAGGGTAAGGCTGGCTCCCAGAGTCAAGGATTGGAGTGACCTAGCAGATCACCGGTCCGGATGACATCAGGGAAACGTCACACCTACCAATACTGCAAAGGCTGAGGTGACTGAAAGAAGAAATATTTGATATTTGCAAAGACAAAACGGACTTTCCCAGAGAGAATGGGAGATCTGTTATTCCAAGACTCATCTTCCTCAGTGCTCTCAGGAAGATGAGAGACTCAGAAGATAACTGCTAGTTTTTCCATTGTAGAAATTCATTTACCCTCTGTAAACATCCGAGTAAGAGTTTTAGTACTCTCCCCTCAAGACTGTAGTACCACCATCTTTACCTCTGAATTTTAACTAACTCCCTACAAATTCAGTTTTTCTCCACACTCTAGGATGGAAAGCATCTAGTTTATTCAGCTGAATCAAATTTTGTTTCAAGAAAGTTACAGACACAATATGGTGTCAAGGAAACATCCACTGAATATTTCAGTTTAGATAAACAGCCGAAGTATTTGTTGCATTAGTAGTAAACAAATAAGGGCTCCTCTATACAAACAATTAGTGTACTGCAACCTGGAGCATAAGTCTATCCCACACTAACCTGCCGTAAACTAACTGTCCACGTGGCCCCTGCTCCCAAGCACTAAAATTGCCTAGTACTCTTGGATATATTCCCATTTCAGAGCAGAGTTCCTGCAGTTTGCAATGACGACTGTTAGACTTGAAGGTATTTTCCTTACCCCCAGGACTCTCACCAACTACCTCCAACAGTAGCCTCCAAAAGTTATGAAATTAAGAATTCCATCCATGAATTTTTGGTGCATAATCTTCTAAGATTACAGATGATTTCAGCTACATTTTTTCCAGCAGTTACAATTCAAACCAGTACTTCCAGCACAAAGATTGAAGTCGCTGGAATCAAAGTGCTTTTCTATTCTGAAGAGTGACTGGGTAAAAGAGCACTCACTCACTCGAGCCCATCTACTCCTTGTATATATTCAGTTACATCTGCTTACTTTAGGGACAGGGATTCTTTGCTTTTTTAATACAACCTTTTACCCCCATTAACCCGGCAGAGCCACAGCTAATTTGTTAGTCTCTAAGGTGCCACAAGTACTCCTTTTCTTACAGCTAGAAGAGTGAGCTAAATTCTTTTTCTTGTGCAGCAACAAAACTGTTTAGTGAGTTTGTCAGTTACAGCTGTGCAATCCTATTGAAGGCAATGTTGCACAGGTGTAACTGACTGCACTCATTTGGCCTGCAGAATCTTTTGATGAATAATGCATGAGAACGGAAGAGCCCTGATTCAATTTACATGACTAGCTGAACTTAGAAACTTTACTGAATATTGAATCTTGAATGACAAATGGAACATCACAATGCCTTCTTTTACAGTCATTTTTCAGTGTACACTACTGAGACTTTATATTGCCCATCCAAAATCCCCCTATTATTGTGATCGTCAGCCATTTTATTATGTGGTGTGTACAGCCATTTCTACCCTGAAACAAATCTCCATTTATAAATATTGCCTGGTTTGAGACTTAATACTACAAACATATTAAACTTTTCCTCTAATTTTTTCCTTCTGTACCATTTTCATTTTGGCAGCGTTTTGCAAACTGGGGTCCATGGATCCCTGGGAGTCCGGGAGGGTATTCCAGGGGGCCCCCAAGCCCTGTTGATCAACTCCTCCCACTCCTTCCCAGTGCCTCCTGCACACCAGGGAACAGCTGTTCCCAGGCGTTCAGGAGACACTTGGAGGGAGGTGGAGGAGCGGGGACAGGGCGCGCTCGGGGGAGGGGGCAGAATCATGTCCGGGGCAGCTGGCCCCAATGATCAAATCCTCCCCCTCCTTCCCAGCACCTCCTGCACGCTGGCATGAGGGCACACAGGGGAGGAAAGAGGCAGGGAAGAGGAGGAGCAAGGGTGGAGCGGGGGTGGGGCCTGGGGCTGAGCGGGAGGCTTGGGGGTCCATGGCAAAATTTTGAATCAAAATGGGGGTTCTCGGGTTGCTAAAGTTTGAGAACTGCTGACTTCTGGATTAGTTAAGTGTGAGGCTTGGCAAGATATCTAAATGTCATAACCACAGCTGCATCTTTCAGATAGACTCCTGTCTAGCATACAGTACAAGATCAGTCTGAACCTGCACTCACTTCTGGCTGCTGGAAAGGAGAAGAAACTTTCTCTTTCCTCCTTATGAACCCAGAGGAGTGCTGGCTGTCCCAAGGACTCCTTACTTACTTTACCTCTCACCCCAAGCCTTCTAGATGAAGAAAGAAGATGGGAGAAGGATAGAGTAAAGGTGACCAAGGGTCCAAGAACCTACATGTTATGAGGAAAAGACTCCATTCTACTCCTTCCCCAACCTCCTTCTTTGGAAACTCCTCTCCCCCTCCACCGAATCTCTGCCCACATCATTCCAGAACAGCAGCAGCAGGAAATTGACGTGACTCTTCACAGTTTCATTGCGACCCAAATGTGTCTTATCAGCAATGACATGAACCAGAGTCTAGTTATTTCACTTTCTTGCTTCCTGGCAAAGCTTTGAGCAGCAGCAGAGGCACTGGAGGGTCTGCTTCCAGATGACAAAGACAACACTTCACTGGTTTGCATATGAATATTCATCTCCATAAGCAGAAGGGCTAGAACTTTTTTTTAAAACAAAAAATCCGGAGAAATTGATGAGTCTGATCCCCTGGCTTGCCAGGGACAGCTTCCCTCTCACTACCTGCAAATTAACTTTCCAAGCCAAGTGTTACACCATTTCACAGGACTGAACATGCTATTTTAGTCCATTTTAGGCATACTTTATATAGAAAGCATGTTTTCCTTTGTAGTCTTATTTGGACACTACTATATAGCACCTCAATATGCTAGATAGGTATTTAAATTTGTAAATAAATAGTATTTTAGCTGAGAAATTGCACATGGTCGCCTAAAACTATAATCTAAAATACAAGGATAGCATGAAGTGACCTTCACTCTAAATCCGCTTACTTATACTTGTGACATTCTATACCTCGGAGGAACACCCAGCACCCCCATGTTCATCCTTATAATATAATTGTGTGGTATCTAATGCAAAGTTTGTCATGTCGAGTGTCTTCGGAAGGCTCATGATGTACTGAGCATTGTTGTTATGGTAATGTTATAATAATCATTGTTATAGTAATATTATAGGTTGTAATTTCATGTATATAGTTATGAGGCTGAAAATGTGTCCTCATGGCTTAAAGCAAGCCCAGGAAAAAACTCTCCAGAAGCAGAGGGGCAGTTCACACCTCATCAGGGCATGTATGGGAAAAACCCAGCCCAGCATCACAGGAACAAAGGACATTGACCTAGAAAACAACAAAGGATCTGTTGGACTCTCGAGTGAGTCACCCGCCTTCCTTTGGTCAGTTTGGGACAGTGATGAGGTAATGCTTAACAGATAGTGATCAATGGCTCCATGTCTAGTTAGCACCCAGTATCAAGTGGAGTGCCCCAAGGGTCAGTCCTAGGGGCAGTTTTGTTCAATATCTTCATTAATGATCTGGAGGATAGCGTGGATTGCACCCGCAGCAAATCTGCGGATGACACTAAACTGGGAGAAGTGGTAGACACGCTGGAGGGTGGGGAAAGGATACAGAGGAAACAAGACAAATTAGAGGATTGGGCCAAAAGAAATCTGATGAGGTTCAACAAGGGACAAGTGCAGAGTCCTGCACTTAGGATGGAAGAATCCAATGCACTGCTACAGACGAGGGACCGAGTGGCTAGGCAGCAGTTCTGCAGAAAGAGGACCTAGGGGTTACAGTGGACGAGAAGCTGGATATGAGTCAACAGTATGTCCTTTTTGCCAAGAAGGCTAATGGCACTTTGGGTAGGAGCATTGCCCACAGATTGAGGGACATGATCATTCCCTTCTATTCAGCATTGGTGAGGCCTCCTCTGGAGTACTATGTCCAGTTCTGGGCCCCACACTACAAGAAGGATGTGGAAAAATTGGAAAGAGTACAGCGGAGGGCAACAAAAATGATTAGGGGACTGAAACACATGACTGAGGAGAGGCTGAGGGAACTGGGATTGTTTAGTCTGCGGAAGAGAAGAATGAGGGAGGATTTGATAGCTGCTTTCAACTACCTGAGAGGTGGTTCCAAAGAGGATGGATCTAGACTATTCTCAGTGGTAGCAGATGACAGAACAAGGAGTAATGGTCTCAAGTTACAGTGGGGGAGGTTTAGGTTGCATATTAGGAAAAACTTTTTCACGACGAGGGTGGTGAAGCACTAGAATGGGTTAGCTAGGGAGATGGTAGAATCTCCTTCCTTAGAGGTTTTTAAGGTCAGGCTTGACAAAGCCCTGGTTGGGATGATTTAGTTGGGGATTGGTCCTGCTTTGAGCAGGGGGTTGGACTAGATGACCTCCTGAGGTCCCTTCCAACCCTGATATTCTATGATTCAATGACTCGGGGGCAGGGGGGAGAGCAGCGCAAAGCCAAGAGGGAAGAAAGGACATGATAAAAGGGAGAGACGTTTGCTATGCTGTTCCTCTCTCTTCCACCTACACCTGGGGGTTCTCACAGCAGAGCAGGGTAAGGCTGGCTCCCAGAGTCAAGGATTGGAATGACCTAGCAGATCACCGGTCCATCCAACACCAGAGGGGAACGTCACAATGCTTAAGAGTAATACTGTTTATATTTTTGCGCTGGATTTTTTAAAATGTCAACATTAATTCTCCATCTTTGTTATTCCAAATAAATTTATTTAAAAAAAAAAAACTGTTGAATCTAACCACAATTTGACAACTGCAAAAAATCCAGTTCTAAGGAAGCTATACTCTATATTAGTTTCTTATAATGTCCTTGTGGCCCTGTAACTTCTACCTTCTCAAACAAAGATAGAAGAAAATGCTTAAATTCAATGCATTAGTAACAGCACTATGGTGGACATATCTGGGTCATGGAGACTTAAGAATTCTGGTTGGATTTTATTCCTGACTGCTATATAGTAGATTGGATAAAGCAGATTTACAAGAAAAAAGTATCACCTGATTATCAAACATAAAACAATTTGTTCATTTCTATTTTTTGAGGTAGTTCAAACATTTACATTTGCAATCATGGTATGGTTATAACCTTAAAAGACACCGGGCTCACTTCTGTTCAGTTGAAGTTATTTTTTCCACATCACTTAATCATTTATCTTTTAGGTCCTCCTGCTGAATTCAGTTTGTTGTAGATCACTGAGCATGTCAAGTTCTATTTTACTAGACTTTGTAACATGCACTCCCAATGAGCAGCTCATGCTGTCTCAATGTCTTGCAGATCCCCTGGTTAAGAGCAGGATTCAAGCAATAGGTAGCTCTTATAAATGTGGCTGTAATTAGGCATGTTAATTCAGAATTATGTACTTCCATTCACACACACACCATACAAGCTCCCTAGGACATTTCATTTCCTGACAGTAGGAAGACTGCTCTCCTAGAGTAGCAGCCGTGTTAGTCTGTATTTGCAAAAAGAAAAGGAGTGCTAGTGGCACCTTAGAGACTTACCAATTTATTTGAGCATAAGCTTTCGTGAGCTACAGCTCACTTCATCGGATGCTTATACTCAAATAAATTGGTTAGTTTCTAAGGTGCCACTAGTACTCCTTTTCTTTTTGCTCTCCTAGAGTAACTCAAGTAACATTACGTAATGCATTTGTATTTCCACTGAAACACTGAGGATCTCAAAGAATAAAACAAAATTTTGACCAAGCTCCATGAGATAATTATGTAAGACACTATTTTATGGTATAAATCACAGGAAACAGTTTCAAAGTCTTATTTAACTTAAAAAGGGGGAGGATTCATCTTTAGCTCTCTCATTTCTTTCCACTCTAAGCCTTCTTTTCTCATCCTGCTCTTTTCACTTTTATTCCACTCTGCTGTTCCTTTTCCATGTTATTGCTTATGTCTTTACATCCATCCTGCCCTGGAGTGAGACCTGCTCACTTTACACAAATCCACACTTAAAACTCACTTCAGTGACACACACTAATGGAAACCTATGTAAAACCTCACAGCCAAAAATGGGAGGAAGGGGTTAGTGAATTTCCCTGGACAAAGCTAGAATTATCTGTCCTCCAGGGAAGTTCATAAGCTGTCAGTTGGGAGGGAGGGGCTGACAGCTGGTCCTGCCTCATTAAGGACAAGCCTTTTAGCCTCTGAGTTAAAGAAGAAGCCTTTTGATTCAGGGAGGAACAAAGTCATCCTGGAATCTAGGCCAAGATGATCTCTGCATACCGGGTATATGTGGCCACATCTTCCATTACATTGGGTAGCTTTGTACTGCTCCATTGGTCAAAAGCTGCCTCAGAACCAGCTGCCCCAGTGACAAGAGTCTTCATACAAAATAGGAAATGACTGCCTAGGAAGGAGTAGTTCAGAAAGGGTTCTGGGAGTTAAAGTGGATCACAAACTAAATGAGTCAGCAGTGTAACAGTGGTGCAAAAAAAGCAAACACTCTGGAATGTATTAGCAGGCGTGTTGAAAGCAAGACACCAAAGGTAATTCTTCCACTCTATTCCATGCTGATTAGGTCTCAACTGGAGTAGTGTGTCAATTCTGGGTGCCACATTTCAGGAAAGATGTGAACAAATTGGAGAAAATCTAGAGAAGAGCAACAAACAGGATTAAAGATCTAGAAAACATGACCTATGAAAGAAGACTGAAAAAAACTGGGTTTGGTTTGTCTGGAGAAGAGAGAACCAAGAGGGGATACGATAACCGTTTTCATAAAAGGTTGTTACAGGGAGAAGGGAGGTAAATTGTTCTGGTTAACCTCTAAGGATAGGACAAGAAGCAATGTGCTTAAATTGAAGCAAGGGCAGTTCATATTGGACACTAGGAAAAACTTCCTAACTATCAGGTTAAGCACTGGAATAAATTGCCTAGGGAGGTTGTGGAATCTTGGTCATTGTCTAACCTGCTCTTAAAAATCTCCAAACACTTGTCAGGGATTGTCTAGATAATACTTAGTCCTGCCATGAGTGCAGGGGACTGGACTAGATGACCTCTCGGGGTCCCTACTAGTCTTTTGATTCTGTGATTCCCCAAGTATAAGGGAATATTTTGTCATCACAGAGCTATGTTAGCATCCTTTACACCAGGCTTCCTCTTAGACTACGACATAAGAATGGCTGGGCTTCCCTGATATCAAACTACCAAAACAACTCCTTGGGCCCAGTGACAACCCACATCAATTGTAAACTGGTGTGACAGGGTCGGGCCAGAAGGCTACAGGAGAGTAACAGAAGGCAGATATATTAGCCCCAGGTTAAGTAGGTCCCTTTTCCCTGGGTAAGGTAACAGGGAAGATTCCAGAACAATCAGGAACTTTCTGGAAACAATTAAGGCAGACAGGCTGATTAGAACACCTGCAGCCAATCAATAAGCTGCTAGACTCGATTTTAAGGCAGACTAATCAAGGCACCTGGGTTTAAAAAGGAGCTCGCTTCAGTTTGTGGTGCACGTGCGAGTGGCTGGGAGCAAGAGGTGCAAGAAGCTGAGAGTGAGAAGGCGTACTACTGGAAGACTGAGAAGTACAAGCATTATCAAGACATCAGGAGGAAGGTCCTATGGTGAGAAGAAAGAAAGTGTTGGGAGGAGGCCGTGGGGAAGTAGCCCAGGGAGTTGTAGCTGTCACGCAGTTGTTATGGAGCCCCTGTAGACAGCTGTAATCCACAGGCCCCTGGCTGGAACCCGGAGTAGAGGGCAGGCCCGGGTTCCCCCCATCCCTCCAACTCCCTACTTGATACCGGAGTTGTTGAACTGGACTGTGGGTTCCACCAGAGGGGAAGGTCTCTGGCCTGTTCCCCAATCCACTAGGTGGATCAGCAGAGACTGCGGGGATTGTTGTTCTTCCTTTCGCTATGCTGGCCAGTGATGAGGCTAACTGAGTGAATGGCAGATTTGAGCCACGAAAGTGGCCAAACTGAGGGCTGCCGTGAACCTCTGAGGCAAGAAAATCCGCCAATAAGCTCAGGCCCCACCAAGGCAGAGGAGGAACTTTGTCACACTGGACAGATCTAAGAAGGGGATCGGAGAATAAAAAGTGGCTTCAATTTCACCACTGGTTGACTCCATTAGGAATCAACATGTGTTTTCATTTAATCCACATACCTAAAACACAAAGTAAATATCAGACATTAACTGAAGAGTTTCATTTTAGTTTTAGGCCTAAAATGTAACTCATCAATGCAACTGTGCTTTAAGCAAGCTAGTATTTTTGCAAAATAGTTCACCCCCCCGACAGTTATTTACATTTTACAGAAACAATCTACTTGCATGTCATTCGTAACATGCACACTTTGGGAAGGTTGATGTGTACCATCAATCTACAGCTGTCATCTTTCCATTCAGGAAGTCACTCACTCCAAACCACATATTTATGTCTAGCTAAGCTCCTTCCAGGCTCTCCTCTTTTCTGTCTTCTCATCTTCACACTGCATTTTCAGAGTCCTCTATCAACTATCTGGGCTCACCTCTTCCAAAAGAAGCCACTCCACTGCTCCTATGTCAGTTTCTATTAACTCTTCCCCTCAGAGTGATGAGCTCCCCAGTTCAGTTTCAGAATTTTCATTTAACATTTAACTTTAACGTACCTGAAAATTGATTTTTAGTTTGAAGATTACTTTGTCGTAAGAGCATAGGTATCTGAATAACTTGAAGGACAAAGGAGAGCTGTCAGAATGCTCATAAAATCATATTGAAAGGTGGCACAAAAAACAAAGTAAGTTCCTAATCTACCTTCCCTATATTGTTCATTAAATTTGTATGATGTAATATAGTTGAAGATAGATAACACTTGTGTACTCCTCCTGTTAGTGCAAGACTGGCTATGTCTGTGTACCCCCGCCGCTCATCCACCTCTCTAAGGTTTCTTCCAAAGAAAATGTGAAGATGACACTTTTCATTCTCATTTGTCTTTAAGGTGAAATAACCAACATAGGGCACAATACTGCAGCTGACAGCATATTATTCTACAAACAGATCATAAACAAGACCTTGCTGGCAGAACAGCAGCAACTCTGCAGAACAGTGAAAAAGAAGTCAGCTCACTAACAAGCAAAGGTAGAGTTCCAAAAAAATTCATGATATGAAGAACAGATGGTGGCTGGATAAATCAAATGAGCTTCAACTTCTCGCTGAAACCCTTGATATACATGACTTCTTTAATGCTGTTAAAACCATTTATGGCCCATGCAGCTGAGGCCAACCCCCTTGAGATCTAAAGATGGAGGGGAGTTGATCAAAAAAATAGAAGCAATCAATGCACACTGGAAACAACACTTCAAAGATCTCCTCAATCAGGATTCTGCTGTTGATGACAGCATCTTCACCTTCATCCCACAACACCTGATCAGAGATGAATTTGGAATACCTCCAACCCTGGAAGAAGTGTGCAGAGCTATTAAGCAGCTGAAGAACAAAGCATCTGCCGTTGATGGAATCACTATAGAAATTTACAAGCAAGGGGAGAGGAACTCACCTCACAGCTACACAATTTTGCTTTGAAATCTGGAACCATGAAAAAATCCCGTTTGAATTTAGAGATGCTATGATCGTGACGATTTTCAAGGCTGTTCCTTCAAAAGGAGATAAATCCGACTGTGGAAATTATAGATGAATTTCTCTGTTAGGAACTGCAGGAAAGACTCGCAAGACTTCTCCTGAACCATCCCCTTCTCTCTTGCAGAAAAGAGTGTGGGTTTAGACCATCATGAGGCACTATTGACATGATCCTCACTGCTCACCAGCTGCAGGAAAAATGTAGAGAACACAGACCACTATCCTGGGCGTTCATTGACCTGACAAACGCCTTTGACTCCATTAACAGAGAAGTGTTGTGGAAAATCCTTCTGAAGTATGGATGTCCACTGAAATTTGTCACCATTCTTTGGCTCCTTCATGACGACATGCAAACGGTCATCCTCTGTAATGCATCTACTACAGCTTCCTTTAAGGTTAAGACAGATGTTAAATAGGACTGTGTCACTGCCCCAACGTTCTTCTCCATCTTCCTTGCTGCGACGCTTTATTTGCTCACTGATAAGATACTGGTAGGAGTGCAGCTAATCTACTGAATGGATGGCAAGCTGTTGAACTTTGGCCGCTTCCAATCCAGAAGCAAAACATCATCCACTTCAGTCATCGAGCTTCAGTATGCTGATGACGCCATAGTGTGTGCTCACTCGGAATCAGATCTTCAAGCGATCAACATCTTTGCTGAAGCATATCAGAAAATGGGACTTGCACTTAACATCCAGAAGACAAAGGTCCTCCATCAGCAAGCTCCTGGTGCACAATTCCGAGCACCAGCAATATGGATCCACAATAACACTCTAGGGAATGTTGCATGCTTCCCATATCTTGGAAGCCACCTCTCACAGACATTGGTATGATATTGATGAAGAAATCCAGTATCATCTCAAATGGGCAAGCCAAGCTCTTGGTCATCTGAGAAAAAGGGTGTTTGAAGACTGCGACATCAGAACCAAAACCAAACTCATGGTCTTTAAAAGGGTTGTGATCCCCACCCTACAGTATGGGGCTGAAAGGTGGACAACATACAAGAGACATCTTAAGGCGCTGGAGAAGTATCAATGCTGTATACATAACATTCTGCAATCAAAGGGGTGACAGACACACTAACATCAGCATCCTCTCGCAAGCTAATATTACGAGCATTGAGGCCATTATTATTTATCATCAACTTCACTGTGCAAGCCATATTGTCCGGATGCCCGATTCCAGACTGCCAAAACAAGTAGTCTCCTCTCAATTCAGCCCAGGCAGAGAAACCTCATAGGAGGGCAGAAAAAATGTTACAGGGATGTCCTCAAGGCTTATAGGAGGAAATTCAACATTAACATCAACTTGTGGGAATATATAACCTAGGACCGACAACAATGGAGGAACTGCTTGAGACAGGGAACTCAGCACTTTGAAAATCATATATGACTACATGTAACGGAAGAACAGAAGTGATAGTGAGCTTGGTATGGCCCGAACTAATACCCCAAGGTCACCCGCCCTACTTGGAAACACACGCCTGCAATGTGGCAGAGTCTGCAGCTCCAGAATAGGCCTTATCAGTCATCAACGGACCCACAGATCATTTGAAATGGACAATCCATGAAAGACAATCATCCTCAACTTCAAGGGATTCCCAATGATATACATACATACACACACACCCCCCTACCTTTTTCCAGGCACCCAAGCATCATATTTAATACATTTATTGCTGACGCTACACACTGGACAGATTTTTTTCAGTTGACTACCTTAGCCTCAGTTACTCCTTGATCATTTTCCCCTTCAAAAGATACTACTGCTTTTAGACTCAAGGGACAAGAAAAGTTTAAACTACTTTTAGCAAAATTTGTTACTTTATATTTATATCCATCATCTGAAACTACTCAAGGCAACATAGTTTTTAACTGGCCAAAACACAGTGTTTGCAAGCTTCAACTCACAACCAATCTCCTCCTTGAATGAGAAGTTTCTTATCCCTGCTAATTTTTGGTTAGCAGCTTCTCCTTCATCACAAATGAGTAATGCATCTCCTCTGTAGAATTCAGAGGTAATCCAACTGGTACTCAAGGCTCCAGTTGCCAGAAGCTGGGAATGAGCGACAGGGGATGGATCACTTGATGATTACCTGTTCTGTTCATTCCCTCTGGGGGACCTGGCACTGATCACCATCAGAAGACAGGATACTGGGCTAGATGGACCCTTGGTCTGACCCAGTAGGGCCATTCTTAAGTTCTCATGATCTAAGCCCTGATGTTCAACTCAGGGCACTAGAAGGATTTTTTAAAACCTGTAGAAGCCCTCCAGCAACCTATTAGCATTCAGACAACTTGAAATTACATTAACTAACCTAAACATATAATTGCCTTCAAGTCTCTCTTTAGAGAAAAAAATTATTTTGTATTCCAGTCATTTACGAGACTACCATAGTGGGCTGAATGAGAAGAGACTCTGCTAAGAAAGAAATTTGCAGGTAAGAAATTTCTCATTCTGCTGCACAGCTTCTCTTCTCATTCATCACAAGTGTGTAGTAGTGAGCAGTGATTCACAGATATAGGGATAAAGAATAAAGCAGACTTTGTTATTATGGTAGAATTATCAACAGAAATAAAAGTTGCCCCAAAAAAGCAAATCCTTGTAATTTAAGAAAGTATTTGAGATCCAATACATTCATACCTTTTCCTACCAAAGGATGCTTGTATAGAGGAACAGAAGCCTAAATTGCAAGACTTCCTCTGATGCGCCTCAGACTTGTCTCCCACACTGTCAGGTATCTTGAAAACCTCCATGAATGGTATCCCAGATACTTAGCATGTAAATTGGTGCAAGATTTTAACATCTTGCCTGGTGCAACTTTGAGGCCTTAAGGCCTGGCATTTTGGTCGGAATGAGATGAACAAGGAACAATTGGTGTGGTCATTTCATATGCTTGAGATTTTTATTGCTCTAAGAATGCCCGTTTATGCCACCCTCTTCTAAAGGCGTGCTAAGGATTGAAACAAAATGGGATAACTATTTTCCAGGAATTATGGAAAGAAGAACTTACCTTGGGCATAAAGGTTTCCCAAGCTCTAAGAATAGCAAGGGCAGCTCCCCACTTTGTTATGGTGCTTAGTTGTAGGACCCATTGCTGTACAACAAAGAGCACTGTACAAAGATACAGGCTGTTAATTGTGGATAGCCCAGGTTAATTGTAGGTGGTCCAGGCCCTAATGAAATGGGGTCCCTACTATAAAAAAATCTAGTCTTTCCTGGAGGTGTCACAGAAATGCCTTCTGGAGCAGTGGAGAACTAGGAGGAAGACCTGAATTCTTTTCTATATCCTTTGTATGAACTGTCCTGAAACACATTACATCTTTCTCTGCCTGAGGCATAATATCCATCGCCACAGAGAAGCTTTGACCTCTGGTTACTCTCAGGTTTGGGAGGAATAGATACTTGTGCTTCAGCTTGGAAGCCAGCCTCTAACAGGAGGTAGGAGGAAACTTGCCCAAAGGGAATGTTATGCATAACTGCTCATTACATGGTTTCTTGCACCTTTACTGGCTACTGTCAGACAGGATACTAGACTATGAACCACTGGTCTGATCCCACATGGGCATGTCTATGTTGTCTTTTTCCAAACATGCAACTGATAGAGCTATCCAAGTAAGCTGAAGAGATAAGTACTTGTGGAATTCACCCTCTAGGTATGCGCTCCTCCCTTCAGGATTGTTTCCATAGTAAGTACACATGATTGGCTGAGAGTGAAAACTGGACTGGCTTTCAGCACATTTGTACTTGCCTGCCCACAAAGACCCATTTGGATGTGATCCACGAATGACACTTAATTTTGCATTGCCTCTGGAGGAATTTTTGCAAGCACATTGAGAATCCCATTCAGGAGGTAATACTGTTGCATATCACCAGCTATTTACTGGGGATAATTGAAGATTTTGTTGGGGGGCAGAGAAGATATCTAAATTTCCTTGACAGCTTAAGTTTTCTCCCCTCTGCTAGGAGAATATAGTCTCTTCCTAAATACCCTAGGTGCTGGTATAGCAAGCAACAGTTTTCTATGCTGGCTTTTACAGTGATGAATGAGGCCTCTATAAATTCTCAGCTACTAATTTCTTTAATGTTTCTCCATAGAGAAACATGTCCTACCATAACACTAAAGAAGTTTAGTTTGATATTATTTCTTGAGTTACATGGAAGTCAGTAGCCCCTGGCACAGAGTGCCTCATTCATGGATTTACATATCAGACTTCAGTCACATCTGACTTTACTTGTGATGCCTACTTTATTTGATCATGTCTCTTGCCCTTTTGGTTAGCAGCTTGCCCCCATATCTATGAACCTTAATTTAAAACAGCATACAAACACTAATACACTTAATTTAGCACATACTGTTCTCAGAACTCACCTTGACTGTCCTATCGGTTTGTACTGGTGTGTTGTGTTCTTGTTCCTAAAAACCTCAAATTGAAGTTTAAGTGTCTCCTGCTGACAGAGAAGAAACAGGATACTGCTGGATATCAGAAAAAGAACTTTAATTGACTTACCTTTTTCATATGTAGGCATGTTCTCCTGAAGGAGTCTGCTAAGCTGGAACCCATTTAAATGCAAGAACCTTAGTTGTTCTCTCATTGTTTTCCCTTCGATAACAGAAAGTATAATATTCCCAACACTGTTTCTTGAAATTGGCAGGCCAAGACCTATTGCCAACGTAGCAGCTAAATCCGTCTGTTGCACAAGTTCTGGCTGTTTTAAAGGGCCTAGAATAAGGAGGAGAATATTTACATTACAAAATTATTCCAATTTGGAAGGTGGAGCTGCAAGCTTGGGTAGTCTGCAAATTTGTTCACATGTACTAGATCAGATATGTTCCCAAACCAGGGTCTGTTTAAAAAAAAAAAAAAAAAAAAAAAAAACCACCACGGGTTGATCACATAGTCTAGCTCCTCTTCCTTTCCAGCTGCTGCAACACAATAGGACAGCAAACGCGTTATTAAATTCTTACGTAACATTACTCTTCCACATTAGTAATTACTGTAGTTTTAACAAGCATGTATGTAATTATGAATACAACAGGGTAGTCCATGAAAACATCTTTGAACTAAGTTGTGGTCCACATTATGAAAGTGTATGACAATCCCCGTACTATATAATGACAGGTTTCAGAGCAGCAGCCGTGTTAGTCTGTATCCGCAAAAAGAAAAGGAGGACTTGTGGCACCTTAGAGACTAAAGAATTTATTTGAGCATAAGCTTTCGTGAGTTACAGCTCACTTCATCGGATGCATCCTGACACACTCAGTGTCCCCAACACACTGTTGCCATAATATGTATCTAAAGGGTGCCGTGTAAGGTATCATATGTAAACCAGTGAAACACCGGTCCTGGAAATCATTGTAGGTTGCATACAAAGACTTATGGGCATGCACTGGAAACAGGTTCTTAAAACATGTTTGGAAAGCAGTGCATAAACCCAGCCCGCCCTAGACAGAGGGACTTTGACCAGAGGGTTTACAGGCAGAGAACAATGAAAGGAAAATTACATAGAAGATAAACAAAGTAATCAAACCCAGAAGAGGAGCAAATTATTATGAGGATGTGAACTCCTTAGTTAGCACACTTGGGACCCCAGAGTCTGAACCCCACTTCCCAGCAAGTAGGGTGACCAGACAGCAAGTGTGAAAAAATCGGGACAGGGGGTGGAGGGTAATAGGAGCCTATATAAGAAAAAGACCCAAAAATCAGGACATCTGGTCACCCTACCAGCAGGTCACCCTGACTCTTAAGGCAAAGACAATGGACTTTGGAAAATACAAGGGAGCAAAAAGCCACTGGAGTTATCTGTGACTTAGGAGACATAGGGAACAGAACCCTCTGAGCATATGAACATGCGATTCTCTTGGCCTTAAAGGCAGGAGCTGCTGGAAACTTGATCTAAGTGAGAAACCTGCTTATGTAAAGATTGTAACTTGCTAAAATTAAGTTTTAGTGACTGAAAACATGTTTTGTTTGTAACCATAACTGTCTTTTATTCTTGCTTAGAATCACTTAAATCTCTGGTCATGTCTACACTAGGAAGTTTACAGCAGCACAGCTGTACCAATACAGTTGTGCCAATGTAAGATCGCTCGTGTAGCTGCACTATGCCAAGAGGACAGAGCTCTCCGGTCGACATAATACCACCACCTAAATGAGAGGTGGTAGCTATGTAGGCAGGAGAGCATCTCCAACCAACATAATGCTGTTCATACGAGCACTTATGCTGGCAAAACTTATGTCACTCAGGGGTGTGAGAATAGCACCACCCGAGCGACATAGGTTTTGCTGACATAAGTGGAAGTGTAAACACGGCCTCTGTTCCTCATTAATAAACTTTTTCTTAGTTTTACTACAAGCCATCTCAGTGCTGTTATATTGAACTAAGTGAGAGTCTTCAGCAAACCTAACTGACTTGTGTGTCTGGAGGCAGGAAACAATTTCTGTGAGTGTCCAGCGAGAGAGAATGGACACTGCAGGGAGACATCTCTGCGGAACTCATGTTCACAGATTGATACCTGTAAGGCAAGATTTAAACTGGCAGAGCCTTGAGGAGTTTGCTGGCAAGGCAGACAGGCTGCTGGTCAGGGGCCTGATGCATAGTTTAGCAGCAACAAAGCTCTCATTTGCTGAGACAGAGGGATAACAGTGGCTTACAGTTCTGGGAGTCCTAAACAGAATGTCACAGATGGTTCCTATTTATTCTCATGCTCATTCAAAATGCCACCTACAATCCTTAAGTCTTCTGTGCATGTAATCCTTGCATGCTAGTCTCAGCAACTTTCAGAATGTCATTAAAGACAAGAAGTTACCCACTGGTAAACTTGATTGATAACAACTGGTTGATATGTAGATTATATCAAACTTATTTAGTAGCAATAGGAATTTGAATCTCCTTAATAGGTTACACAAGTAATTCTTGATCAGCACACTAATTCAAATATAACTGCCCGTAGGATTACCCAATTTGCATAAACAAAATCTACCAAATTAAACATAGCCTGAATTATTTGCCCATTTGCAAGAGTAAGACCATTTAGATAGAGTGACTAAAATTCCAACTAGAAATAGAACGGATAGCAAGGGAAAGCTACATATGAGTTGCAAGGCTCACTATTAGTTACACAAATATCAAGGGACAAAATGCCATAATTTCACAAGATTCTTCAAGGTGTCATGCAGTTGACATTGATAAAATTCAACTGGGAGCAACAATCAGCTCTTGATTCGGTTATTTCAATATCTGAAAGCAACCCAACTGCCCTTGCTTGACAGCATTGAGTGCATCAGCTGGACACCAGCTCTGCAGATGAATGATATTTGGAAGTGCCTCAGCTGTGCTGAAGTAACCTCCAGCAAGAGGACTAAGCCAAGTATCTGACGGCAAGATTTAAAAGCAAGAAAAGTCAGATGTCATAGCAAATGGGTTGGGGGAGGCCAGGGAGCAGGGGACAGAGTGATACGGAAGGGCAAATTTATCTCACTGTAACTTAATTTAATTGATTATTTGGACAAAGTGTTTGAATGTAATTAAAAGTTATGCAAGCCATAGAATAAATACCTTTATAAAACACAAACAAGTCACTGTGATATTCCCTCCCTTTTCCTCTTATTATGGACAAATGCACTTTTCACAATGGAATGTGGTGTCAATCAGAAAAATCTTTAATGCTGTACAATTAGAAAGTTGACCAATAGAAGGACTACTCTCCTGCTCAGCATTCTGCATTCAGGGATTGGAGACAGGCATCCACATCGTCAATATTTCAACCTCTTGCCCCTCCACAGAAAAGCTCCACTTCTCTCCCTAACACCACCACTCCAGTCTTTAGTCCTCCCACTCAGCACCGGAAATTGACATTTACTCCCCCATCACTGATCATAGAATATCAGGGTTGGAAGGGACCCCAGAAGGTCATCTAGTCCAACCCCCTGCTCGAAGCAGGACCAATTCCCAGTTAAATCATCCCAGCCAGGGCTTTGTCAAGCCTGATCTGGGGCACAAGGGAAGGACAGAAAGAAATTCTTCTCAGAGAAAGGCAAGGCTAGGCAGAACTCACTTCAAGCATTAATTCAGTTCCAATCTTGCATCCTAGTGCCCAATAATCAGCCTACCTCTTCAGAAAAGACCCCTTTAATAGACTCCTGAATCCTTTAGGAAGTTAGCCAGTCCTAAAGTGATGGCCACATGGAAAACAGATAGTTTAAGAGGCCAGAACACAGAGGTCCCATTTTAGCAGGACATCAGTGCACACAAAGGATAGTAAACACACATGGCCAATGTGTCACAGTTTATTTCTCTACTAATGCAAAACCTTGTTAAAAAACTGTCTGTAAAGAGGAAGTGTCTTATGTAACTTAACAATCTACACCGGGGTCGGCAACCTTTCAGAAGTGGCGTGCCAAGTCTTCATTTATTAACTTTAATTTAAGGGTTTTGCATGCCAGTAATACATTTTAACCTTTTTAGAAGGTCTCTTTCTATAAGTCTATAATATATAACTAAACTATTGTTGTATGTAAAGTAAATAAGATTTTTAAAATGTTTAAGAAACTTCATTTAAAATTAAATTAAAATGCAGAGCCCCCCCGGACCAGTGGCCAGGACCCAGGCAGTGTGAGTGCCACTGAAAATCAGCTCGTGTGCCGCCTCTGGCTCGCATGCCATAGGTTGCCTACCCCTGATCTACACCAATGTATAACAGCACTTTGAACCTGAAAGTTTAGAGCCATTATGAACTAAACTAGAGATGAAAGCATATTCTAAAAGACTGTTTAAAAATCTCCTACAATTCTGCAGTTCTGAACAGGTTTTTTTAATACGATAAGAACTGAAATTCTTCAATCCTTACTGTGACAAAGTGGGGGTTCTGTCTGTACCACTTCTGAATTGTGGATATTTTATGAAATTGTATCATGAAGTTACCCTGTCATGGAAAGCTTACATGTATGTGGATCCACCATGAATTAGCATGATTGTGTCATGTCTCCACCAGGCCAGAGATAGTGGTGAGTGATCTGCACTCAGCAATTGTCTATTCAGAGTAAAGCATCTTGCGACAATGGGTTTGTTCTAGATGGAAGACACTTCTTCCCCTTGTCGAAAGGAAAGGGGGTTGAGAGCTGTGGAAAATTACAAAAAGGCACAACAAAAGAAGCAGGCGACCCCAGCAGGAGTCTATAAAGGGACTCTGAGGGTGAACTGGGGCTGGGGAAACTGAGCACCCAGCCAGCAGCTGCCAATTTCCAGTCGCCCAGCTCTGAAGGCAGCGCTGCCACCAGCAGCATTGTGGAAGTAAGGGTGGCAAACCAGTAAACACGCACGCTGCTATTAGGGCACACCAGGAATTGCAGTTCTACCAGAATCAATGTTGGAAAAAGGATGAGCAAGGAGAAATCATGGACACTTGTTCACATTTCAAAAATCTGCCTGGACAGAGATCAGTGGACCAAAAGAAGAGGTAGGTCTACTTGGGAAAACCCCGACATATGCTGACCCTACTCACAGCAGTCCTAGTGGGTGGCCAGGAAGAGGCACTCACTAGGATCTGTGACACTTACCATTTCTCTTTTCAAAAGCAGAGCTGATAAATAGCAGAGGTGTGTGAACTTCTTCCTCTGAGGAACCTCCATGACTGCCTGTTTCGGACATCCCATGATCACCACACACGATAAGTAAGTTGGGCAAAGACGACTCTCTTTCCTGCAACTCTCAGAAAAAAAGGCTTCAGTAACATCAGACATGCACAAGCTTCAGAAGAATATTATTTTTCCATTTTAATAAAAATATTTCCTCTAATAATTTGTTTTTAAAATGGCTCTGCTTCCAGAGCAGATTAGCAGAGATGCACTCAGCAACTGCTGACTGCAGTACAACTACACTGCCAGGATACTGGATTTTGACACTGCTTCCACTCCTCTCCTTAATTTTGAAGTTTTAAGGCAAGCAGATCTTTCAGTACCTAGCAAGGATAGCAGAGTTAAAAAATTTTAATGATTTTTTTTCAAAAGAGAAAAACTGATCAAGATCTAGTCAGCCCCTTGACAATGTTGCTAGAAAAATCAAGAGCACCCCATCAGGATTTAAGAGTTCATAAAGGAATTAAAGATTATATAATCTAGTCTGTATCTCCTGGTAAGAAACAGGATCTCAAAAAAAAAAAAAAAAAAAACACAAACCACAACTCAGGATCTAAATAGAGTCAAAGGAGACACAGACTGAACTAGCAGAACAAGTAACCCTCAATATTAATCCTGTATCGTATATTAGGACAAAAACCTAAAATCAAGATGAAGTCTAATGAACTTTTAGAAGGTATTTATATTCCACTATCCTCTTTCCATTCACTCATGACTCAGATGTATTCAGGGGAGATATCCGATATGGTTTATCTCATGCCAAAAGTTTATTTTTGTTGTGGGAGGGGAGAACCATAGGGAGTTTAAGTGAAACCCATCCAATGAGTTGAGTTAATAAATTAAAATAAAAACTGCAGAAAAGTTATTTTTTCCTTAATGTAAAAAATCAGTCATGGTATATTTGTAGTCTCCAATGATAAATACAATACTTGCTCTGTTTGAGTAAGTAGTTTTATAAGTTTTATATTTTTTTTAAATGTCCTAAAGCTTTTATATTTATATTTGCGTATTAACAACTCTATTGATTATCTATTAATGAATTATGCCAAGCCATTCCAACACCATATGGAAGGTTGCATTCTATCTTGAAAACAGGGGTTCAATCTCTGATGAAAACGTGGGGCAGATATCTTCATACCAAAAACTAAACCAAGCTTAAGTTTTGATGAACTTTAGAAAAAAATCAATTTGCGCGAATTCTAACCAATCAAAATTAATCTTAAGAAGTCTGTTTTGAGTCTCAGGATTTTGGGGGTCCTTCTAGCTTAAACTACAAACATGAAACTGCCAAGCTGCACATAAGTAGTTTGGGAGTCTTTCTAGGGTTATACTATTATTTACAAAAAACTTATAACTGAATCCTTAAGTGTTAACATAAAACTTTATTTACAACAGCTACTTCTATTTGACGCTGTATGCGGAAATCTTTATAACAATTAAAGAGAGTGTAACACTACTTTATTTTATGCTCTCTGTAACTTTTCCTGCATCCAAAGTTGAAGGCTAAAACAGTGCACAAACTGCATGTTACTAGTTCAGGGGCATTTGTGAGCATTAAAAACTTTTAACACAGAAATAACTACTGCATTGAGAAGCTATGTTCTTCATGAAACCATACTTCAGGTTCAGCAACTTCATTCCTGAATAAACTCACAGTTTCATGGAAATAATGATCTTCCTGAAAACAACAGCTACCATGCTGAAGATTCTGGATTTCATTAAACTGGTCAGCCAAATCAAGTGTGAGCTCTTGAGCCAAATGAATGGTTTCAAAAGAGAAAAGGATCCGAGACAAAACAAATACGACAGTGGTTCTCAACTCTGGTCCATCACTCATGCAGGGAAAGCCACTGGCACGCCAGGCCGGTTTGTTTACCTGCCGCGCCCGCAGGTTTGGTCGATCGTGGCTCTCACTGGCCGCGGTTCGCCACTCCAGGCCAATGGGGGCTGCAGAAAGTGGCACGGGCCAAGGAACGTGCTGGCCGTCCTTCCCGCAGCCCCCATTGGCCTGGAGCGGCAAACCGCGGCCAGTGGGAGCCGCGATCAGCCGAACCTGCGGACGCAGCAGGTAAACAAACCGGCTTGGCGTGCCAGGGGCTTTCCCTGAACAAGCGGTGGACCAGAGTTCAGAACCACTGAAATACTAGGATCTTTCAGAGTAACCAGCTAGCTCAGGAGTCGGTCCTATTCTTCATGAACGGAGGCGCTGCTATGGTGGAGAGCCTTTCTGAAACTATTAGCCTTATAGTCAACCAAAAACACCCCACACCTAAGTAGAACACACAACTTTCGTTTTCAGAAAAAATTCAGCTGCACTTTTGAACGTTAGGATTGCAGTATAATATTGGCTTTTGCCACGTGCTTCCAGCTGTGCCCTCTGCCTAAAACTGGGGCCTTACAGGGTGGAGGGGAATTGTTTTTCTAGTCCATGAGCATCTGTGCTGTGCTATAGAAGAAAATCTTCAAAGCAACAGCTACTTTCATGATGAAGGGATTCTTTGTGAAAGTGCCCCTTTTATTTTAGTGCAGCTCCTGAGCCAACTATATAACTTTGATGGACGCTTCCACAAAAATCCTGGGCTTCTTGAAAGTAGACACTGTTTTGGCTAGAGATCCTCTCAATCTTAAGACTGGAAATACATAAACTGTCAGTTCAAATTTCATTACACATATCAACAAAAGCATAAGAGCAAGGAAATGAAGTCAAGTCATTCAACCGTATATACTCTCGGTTCCTCCACCTAGAAACAAACTTCACCACAGAGAATACACCACTATAACTCTGCCCCAGTAAGGGTAACAGTTTTCCAGCACCCACCTTCCCCTCCCACAACATATATTAAGGAGTGTGATTCCACAGAACTGTGCAGAAAGGATAGAGGTGATGAAGGCAGAGCTATTTATGGTGGTGCTGATGTTGAAGTGCTGGGAAACTGGCATTCCTGCTGGGACAGAGTTGAGGTTGCAGTATGTCTATAGTAACGTACCACTGCGGGAATTCTGTGCCACTACACAGGCGCAGAATTAATGTTCCCCACAGATTTTCCCCTCCCCCTGCAGAATAATTGATTCTGACAGGCAGGCAAAGGGAAGCTGCAAGAGGGATCATGCTGTAGTCACACCTTTTGCCTACCAGGGACTGATGTGACATCAGAAGAGAGGGCAGCTGGCTCACAGGCCAGAGCAGCCGCGGAGAGGGAGGCTGCCTTCCTCACAGCGCCCTGCCTGTGGAGGCAGGTGAGGAGGCACAGCATATGGGGTGGTTGGACAGAGTAGGGCAGACGAGGCTGCTGGGGGAAGTGGGAGGGTGTCACACAGATGGGCTAGTGGGGAGGACAGACTGGGGCAGGAGCACAGGAGCTAGTGAGGGGCTAACATTGAGCCGGGGCTGAATGGGTGTGAGGATGCAGAACCACAAGGGGACAGGGGCAGCTATGCCCGGCTGAATGGGGAGTGGAGATGCAGGGACACCTGGGGACAAGGGCAGATGTGCCTGACTGAATGGGAGAGGCTAGGAGTCAGCTAGGGTCTGCATGGAGGCGGCTCCACAACTCTAGAACAATCCCTTCCCTCCCCCCAAAAAACCCCAAACTGTTCCATCCACACCCAACAACCCTCCAAGTTCACTCCCAGGCTCCTTCCCAGCAATTACTTTCCTCTCCCTCAGCTCTTCCTTTACACCTGACTCCCCCAAGCCTTTGCACTGCTTCCGAAGGGTGCAGGAAACACGTTTTTGTATTGTAGATTAAATGAATTATTACTCAAAATTCTGTATTAAGATGCCTAATAAGGAATCTATTTGTCAAAAAACATTTCCTGAATCTTTTTTGTTGTCTATATTGTGTGACAAAGCTCTGTCCTTGCCTCCGTGGGTCCTGTGTTTCCTGGCGGATTTCGCTACCCTCCACGTAACCCTTTTCTCTCTAGAGACAAGGGTCACAGTCTACTAAGCCATTTTCATCATAAGCCAGCAAGGGAGGTGAGGAGAAGTTATCCTTCCTTGCACAGTCTCTGTTGTCTCCCAGTCTCAGTGATTAAATCGGGGGGAAACGTGGGGGGGGGGCCAGAATCACCCTCTATTCCGAGCTCCAGCCCAGGGACCCTAATAGTATCAGCTATGGTAGCTGACCTTTTAGAATCATGATATGTACAATACCCTGGGCTACTTCCCCCACAGCAGCCCTCACTTCCTCAAGCTCCACTTCACCCTTACCTCAGGGCCTCCTTCCTTGTGCCTGATATGGTGTGTACTACTCAGTCTCTCCAACAGCGCAACTTCCTCCCACAGCTCCTGACATGCACACCCACCTGACTAACTGGGAGGCTTTTAACTAGTTTCAGCCAGCTCCTGATTGGCTTCAGGTGTCCCAATCAACCTAGCATTCTCCCTGCCTTCTGGAAAGTTCTTAATTGGCCCCAGGTGTCTTAATTGACCTGGAGCAGCTGCCATTTCACTTATACTGGTACCAGGGATTTGTTTAGCCTGGAGCTAATATATCTATCTCCCACTACTTTTCTATAGCCATCTGGCCTTGCCCTGTCACAATTGGTTCAGACATACTTGCTGACAGGTATTTTGAAATAAATTACCAAAATGAGTGAAACTAGCATGATTATAGTGTTATTTTGACAAATAAAATATGCAGAACTTTTTGGCGCAGAATAACCCCAAGAGTACTAGTACATGATGGTTCTAGTTCCAAAGTAGCAGCTTTCAGTGGAGTACTGTTAGATGCTTTAACTTCATTTCCTCATTTCTGTAGCTTTGTGTTAGTCATAGCTGAACTTTAACTGAGTGTTCTTGTGTGTTAACATTGATCTGAAACATATGCACAATTGCTAGCATAGCAGAATGGAAATACATGGCACCCAAATTAAAATTATTAGGTTAATACTCCTTATCACATTAGATTGATTGTGCTTGTATAGTATTGTAATAGCTTGAACATTTTAAAATAGGACCTGATCCTGCAGAATTTTGACAGTCTTTTCTTTCTGTGACTTTGATAGCAGCTCCTGGGTGCTCACCACCACTTTTGAAAAGCGGGTTATATTTAGGCTCCTAAATATGCCTTTAGGCACCTGCTTTTCAAAGTCTTGGCCAATATACTCAAGAACATCTGTTAATAAAAGTTGTGAAAGTAAAATCTTTAAGAACAGGAACTATTGCTACAGCATTACATACTTCCTGGGGAGTAAGACACTCCCATTTTAAGTATACTGAAATAACTGTCACCTTAGTCTTCCAAGAATATTACAGCAGTGTTAGTCTATCACTGTTAGATTTCTGTCCAGAAGTAAGTGTTTCACCTTTGAGAGGAGTGAAGTGTGAATCTTCTTGAGGATGTTATCCATTTCATAAAGCTTTGGTCCCACCAAAGGGCTGTTTGGTCCAGTCAGATGACCAATATGGTCCAATCCTAGGTAATGAAGTATTAGTATATCCCAGTCTTCTCTTTTTAAGACACTGTCCAAATGCCTGGTAACATTATCATCAACCTTGTAGATGAAAGCAAAACATTTTAGAAAAATCACATCTTCCTATTCTACTAGGAGTAAAGGAAAATTAAATTGCTTCATTTGACACCACACATTCAAGTTCCATAGAAGTTAAGTGAGAACTGCAGGATGCTCACCAATTTTGAAAATCATATTTGCCATGTAAATCAGCTTGAAGCCAGGAACCTAACTGTAGGTACCCAGTTTCACCCCTTTCAGCCCCGGTTCCCCCCCTTTCAGCTGAAGAGACCCCAAAACAGACAAGAATGTATATATAAAAAAAAACAAAACAAGACAGGGCTGTCAAGCCACTGAGGGGCATATTTTTTTTTTTTTTTTTTTTTTTTTTTTTTTTTAAGAAAAAGAAACAGTTTAACCTTTTGACTAATTTTCCTCCTGTACTCCCCTGCCTTTCACCTCTATCTCCTTCCCTACTGTTCAGTAGGGAATACTGTCTCCAATATTAACTCTTTTGTCCTTCTACTGGTTTTCATTCGAGGAGCCCAACCCCTCCCTTCCCATTCACTCTTGATACAAGTTTTTAAACTTTCTACTCAGTTTGACAGCCCATTTTGAGTTTAACATTCATTCTAGGTTCTTCTCATTTTAAAAGAAAAGCTATGTAAACATTCAGTTCAATACTAACTTGTCTATTGAGCGATCAAGGCCTTGTAATAATGGAATAATCCACACTGAAAACTTCAGATCATGTCAATGTTTCTAGAGGAGCAATGTGTATCTAATGTAGTTAAGTGGTAATAAATAAATAAATAAATAAATAAATAAATAAATAAATAAATATTTCCACTAACTCCTGTAGGCCTAACCAAAAAAAAAAAAAAAAAAAAGTTAGCTTTTCAAACATGGAATTAGAAAGTACCTATGGCTGCAGCCACCTAATGGTCTTATGGTTTACTGGAAGAAGGAATCACAACTTCCAAATATTAACTGAAATTGTAGAATTTTTTTCAGCACATGGAAACAAGTGACTTCAAAACTTGATTACTTCCCTCCTCCCTCTTTGCTAAAATAATCGCATGAGCCACAAGAGCTATAAAAAAAAAAACATCTCAAGTATGGGATTAAAAATTTGGCAAGGCATATAGCACTGGTACTAACTTTGGTAGTCCTTTAAGACACTAAAATCGTGGCAGAACAGAACACAGTAATTAGACTTACGTGATTTTTAAGGTGCAAAGACACAACTGGCCAGGAGAGGGCGATATGGGTGGGGAAGGTGGTAGGTGTGTGGCAGAAGACCCTGTTTTCTAGTGTTCAACTGCATTAAATTTCTGTTGTAAGTGATTTGTGATAAATCAAACTTTCAACACTGTTATTGCACTTTTGCCACTAGGCCCAGACTTCCAACCATGAAGTCGTTCAATCCCTGCCACTATAATCTGATTATTTAGAACAAGATGGAGAGTTTAGCACAAACAGGATTACGTTAAAAGGACAAACCAATGCAGTATCCTGCTTACATCTGCATGTTACCCTACGTGTGGGCCAACATGCCGCTGCACTGCCCCAAGGGAGCACAAAGAGGCATTTTGTTTAAGAAACACAGCTCCTCCCAGGGCTCCTGCATTGCAATGGGTGTGCAGGGAAGAATAGTTTGCAGCACTCCTTTACGTAGGAGCTGAACACTTCCCCCTTCCAGCCAGCTGGCTACCACACCCCTGGCCTTCTGCAACCAGTTGGTCAGAGGAGGAAGCCCCTGGGCTTGCTTAAGCACCCAAAGCTGAAACATGGGTAGCCTTTCCAGGACTGCCCTTCATCACTCCTACACCACTACACAGCCATGTTAGAGCACATGGCAATCTAGACAAAACTGGATATTTTTGATAGCTACATGATCAGAGATCCTAGCTGTACTAATACAACTTTTATTTTTGGTTTGTATTATGGGAATGGTGAGTGGACTGAAAACATGTACAGCTTTGTTTAAAAATCCACAAAATGATCTAGTCTCCCACCACTACAAAGTTTTGTGGGTAAACCACATGAATATTAAAGAGGAGTTATTCACAGACCTCCTGCACATTAATGGACAAACGAAATGGCACATGCTTAATCTTTTCCAATTAATTAGGCCTGGAATAGCTGTTTTTTAAAAATGAGCATGCAGCTATATTAAGGGTTTTCTATTGCTCCCCCATTATTATCGTATCCAAGGACCTTCCACATGAAATTCATGGGAACAGCAAAATCCCTAGTTTCATACTGTGAATACTTTTTTTAAAATAGGGTATATCAATCCAGTTTTCAATTAGTAGCCAATGTCTTGCATACTCCAAAACATGGCCAATGTTTTTTGAGAAGAAAGTATTCACTAAAGGTTTGAAAAATGTGTGTGCTCATATGTAAAAGCTTCTTACCTCAGTATAATCTGACACAAAAAATGATGTTGTTCCATCATATTCCACAAAATGCTTTGGAAACAGTTTAACCCAAGTGTCATCACCATAAAAGACTATTCTTTTCCCAGCTTTTTTTGCCTGCCATATCAGGTTGTCTTCCAAGAGTGCTGGAGAATTAAGGTTCATGATAACATCAATGAAGCCAGGTATGCTACCAGTCATCAAAGCCTAGATAAATAAAGTAAAGTAAACAGCAGAAGCTAAGGAAGTATTTGACACTTGTGTGAAAAATGATGAGGTAAAATTAACAGTCGCCTGGCGGGGGGGGGTGGGAGGGGGAGAGAGAATCAGGCTTACAATGTCAAAGCCTAATAAATGAATTAACCCACAAATTGCCATACTAGAGTCCAGTATCCTGTCTCTCACTGTAGTCACTGGAGCTATACTGAAAAATGCTCATTCAGGGCAAACCGCAAAGAATAGGGCAAACGATCCCCACAATTAGTGGTTTAATCTATAATTAGGTTTCACCAAGCTAATGACCAAACAGCTTCATGCTCTCCTGGTTACCAAGAAGCCGAAACACAGTTCACTTTAAGCAATCCAGCCTTTGGCTCCCACCTAGACAGCCAAGTCTAATATAGTGAGGGTTAAACTTTATTCACCATATGTAAAGTTCTACCAGCCCCAGGAGACCCAGACGCATTACCCATCAGGTCAATGAATATTTCAGAACTTACTGCCAATCCTTATCAACTAAATCTAAGATTTATTAATAACGAAAAGAAAAAAAAAGTTTCTATGGCTAAAGATCATTATACATACAGATACGAGTAAAGTCCTTAGGTCAGTTTCATAGCAGAGATGGTGAGGCTGCTGATCTGTAAAAATCCTTTTGGAATCAGTTTAAAAGGTTATAGTCCAATAGGCAGTCCATATGCAGAGTTTGTTCAAATTCTTCCACGAAAATTGCAGGGTTAATCCAGAGCAGACTAGAGCCCTCAGTTTTACAGGTTTAGACTTTCCCTGTCAAAGTTTAAGCAGATCCAAGACAGCAAGGTTCAGGCCTGAAACTTCCTTTATAGCTTGAAGCTCAGTGGATAAGCCTCTTGGCAGCAAATGATTACAGCAGGCCTTCCTTGATGAAGAACAGGTAATGTACACTGTTGCTCTAAAGCTAATCTTTGTTTCCTAGGCATACACTGGTAACTAGTTGCATTCATTAGCATAAGGCAATTAATCATTCAAACAATTCACAGGTAGTTTTACTATGCAGAATCACAAATTTCAAAGAGAAATTAAGGCAATATTACACCACAAGTCTCATCTAAATGAGATCCCTTTTGATCTCCGAATCAACAGAATACAGTAATGCAACATTATAGGCAGGAACAGAAATCTAGCACCCACAAGCTAATTAGACCACATTGTTAAACTTTTAACAAGATATCGGTAAACACAGACAAATACAAGAAGTATCTACTTTTAATCCTCTAACAATACAGACCTACATACCTAGGACTCTAGTCTAGATAACAGGGCCCTGTTATCTATTTACAAGCAATGGCCCCGTTTACCATTTCAATACTCTTCTAATATGTCCTCCTAAGGGTTACTTTCAGGTCAACCAGCCTACCGGTTCCTTAACCGCTGGTTCAGCATCACAACAAACTGCCACACCAGAGGGCATCTAGTCCTGTACCCTGTCTCTGACATTAGCCAGTGCTAATTGGTTTACATGAAGGTACAAGAAATCCCATAATGGATCATTTTCCCATAGGGGAAAGCCCAGGCAGTAGTTGCGTTTAAGCCCACACGGACACAGCCCATAGTAAAAGCTTCTACACTTATATTATGTAAGGATAAAAAATTTACAATCCATAACAACGTAATTTTAAATAAATCCTGCTAAGCTCTTGGCCTCAATTAGGGACAGGTATATGCACATACTGTGCTCTGAGTAGCAACAAAAAAGATTCCTGATTTAACCAATTTTGTGGAACCTTACCAAATGTTAAGGATGACTCAACTAAAAACAAAAGTTCTCAAAAGAGGGAACAAAATTTAGGAATAAGAGAAGGGTGTATTAATCATGGATGGCAAGAGTTTCTAAAGAACAGCCTAAAAATAAATATTTGAGCGGGCACAGATGTTTTCAAACATCAGCCCATAGACAGCTGCCAAAAAAATTTGCAAAATGAGAAAGTTTCAGCCCAAGGAGGCAGAAGCCTTCTTGTTTTCATGGAAGTAAGTGTTTACAGAGATAAAGTATTGTTTATGCCTCTGCTGGTCTAAAAATATCAGACTGTTAGCCAAAGCAGAGAAAAGTACAGCCCTCACCAAGGACTCCAATATAGGTACAGAAGACTATTTATGTACTGAATTATTTGATTGCATTTATTTTTCCATTCTGAGAACAGAAATAATGGTGTACAATTGACAATGCATGTTTGGCTAAGAAGCTGCTGTATCTTGCAATGTTGTTTTCTTTAGGTTTGCATCTTTTATAAAGCTATGGTTATCTGGGCAGAAGCAGTGGGATTCTTTGATGTTAAGTGTACTCAAACTTTGTATCTGAGATGAAATAATTTAAGACAGCCTCCAGGTTTGTGTACAAATAACATGAAACAGGAGGGAAAAATTCAAGTGATTAAGAGTTTTACTATGAATGAAATTCTAGGATCCTACCATTTTCTTTATATTACATTCTATAATATTGTTGGTTAGTTTTGCAGACTTACTGGTCTGCTGAGCTCAGCAACACCAAACAACTTATTCTCTGCAAATTTCCATTTTAGAGCAGAAAGTGTAGGCAAAGCAATTTGGTTACCAAAATTCAAATTATCTAACCTAAAAATGAATAATCACTATGCAGTTGAAATGGAACAAGTTTGAGACCCAGCTAGAATATACTGATGCTTAATCCACCCGTACAGGCTTCAGATCCAGATAACAGATGCTGCTATGGTCATCACCAGTCCCAAAAAGAGAGCCACGCAGCCCTGGATTTCTGTTACCTTAATCATCATTGAACAACATCACATTGCTTCTTTGAGAAGAGATATGGTCATATTGTAATCCAAATTGTGTTCGCAACCATGACCGGAGTTCCAGGGGAGCCAACTGATGTCACTCAATTAGGGTGAACTGCAAAGAATGGGGAAGACAATCTCCAAAGCTGGTGGATATTCCAATATTTAGATTTACCAAGCCAGCACAAAACAGCTTCTATAATACCTCACTGGTTACCAAGAAGCCAACAACACAGTCCCTTAAAGTAACCCAGCCTTAGGCATCCACCCAGACACCCAAGTCAAATAGGATAAGGATTTCTGAAAATCTTATTCATCACACAAAAACGTTCTACCAATCCCAAAGGATCGGACACATTACCTCCCAGGTTAATGAATATTTCAGATTTTACCCAAACACATGCTGACAGCCAATTCTTATTAACTAAACTAAAATTTATTAAAAAAAAAGAAAAGAGAGACTACTGGTTAAAGATCGATATACATACAGACAGGAGTACAGTTCTTGAGATTAGATTCATAGTGGAGATGGTGAGCTTTGTAGCTGCAAAGAGTTATTTCAGAAATAGTCCATAGGTTATAGTCCTATGTTCACATTCAGGGTGATTCAAGATTAGGACTGGAGATCTCAATCTTGGTCTTAAGCTTCCCCTGCATGAAGCATCAAGCAGATCTGAGATAAAAAGGATTGGGACCCAAGGCATCTTTATACATTTTCAGGCTTTCTTGTGACAGCTTGGAGTCCTTAGGCGAACAATAGGCACTCATGGGGACTTCGAAGAGGACCCATTTCCTAAGCATCGCCGATAATTATCTACACAGATTAACATAAGGCAATTGCCCGCTTTCCAACAGTCTCAGGTGATTTGCTATACATTTCAAAGAGAGACTAACAGAGCGATATCCTAGATTCACAATTTAAATATTAATATTCCCTTTTGATCTCTGAATCAATAGCTATAGTGACAGACAAAAATGTCTGTTTACATGGCTAACATTTAACAAGAAATAAGCACATACATACAATTAGTATCCCCTCCAGTTCTCTAACAATACAGGTTGCATTTCAAAGTTCTAGCTTATCTAACATGGCGTGGCCTAATTACCATTCACACTCTTTTCTAACATCTTTAATGGTTGTCTCTGGATCAGTTAGCCTGCAAGCTGCTTAACCCTTTCTGGCTATGCATCACAGCAACAAAGCCACTCACACTGTCTGCAAAGCTTTTATGGAAGCCAAGGCTATCGCACTCAAGAAGCTTCAGCCAGGAACAACATCACCTCCTTATATAAACATTTGCACAACCTTACTGATGAGAAAGGTCATTCATTCAGAGTTTGTAGCAATGATGTTACAGACTGCTGGCTTGTAAAGTCTTTGATAACTTCTAAAAGATGGGAAGGTCCTCAGATCATAATCAATATGCTCTTTTCAGTTGTAAATCCACAGTCCAGAGCACGAAACAGACAAGATGGAGATATTTCCAGGGTCTTTCATAGCCTTTGCCATGTGGATGGTGTGACGTTACACCCCATATTCTTATGGAAATATGCTTATGATATGAATATGGCATAACAGATATATTTTATGCAAGATGGGTCTTGTAAGGGGTCATTGGAAAGGTTATAATTTACTGAATGTGATTATCCAATTTGTATGCATGTATCATTTCTGTATCTAAAGTTACGAATATTGACTAGATAACAATTACAATTGGGTGTGTACTTGGGGAACTTCCCCTCCCCACAAGGCAACAGGCCATCAGCCTTGATGGGCAATTAGGAAGAAACAATAAGACTTTGAAGATACTAATCTCTCTCCTTCCTGAGAGGCGTCCTGGGACATAGCTGTGACACTACTAGGTCAGGTGATCCTGTCACCTAGTACTAAACACCATCTTGGACTTCTAGTAATTTTCCACTAAAAGAGGAGGGAGGTCAAGACTGGGAAACAAAAGATTCCCGCCTTATATAAATCTTATTTAAGGCTGGGGAGTAAGGTAAACAGGACTCTTCTCCATTGCCTTCCTGCCCAAGAAAACAGACTGAGCTGTGGGAAAGGCAAGGGCTGACTTCAGATTGAGACAGAGGAGTCTAGTCTGTAAAGAGAAATACCTGGAACTCTAAGCTATAGAAACTCTGCAACTTCCTAAAACAACATTTAGGATAAGAAATTACTTCTTGAAACTAGTCTCTAAGATCTTAAGCTTAGTATACGTGTTTTGTTTTATTTGCTTGGTAATCTGCTTTGTTCTGTTTGCTATCCCTTATAATCACTTAATCTGCCTTTTATAGTTAATAAACTTGTATTTGTTTATTATTAAACCCAGTTTGTGCAATTTATAACTCGGGGGTGGGGGTGAGAAGTTGTGCATACCTTCCTCCAGATTGAGAGAGGGGGCAAATTTATGAGCTTACATTGTATAGATTTCTCTACAGCGCAAGACTTTATTATTTTAGGTGTACTTTCCAGAGTGGAGCTGCATTTGTGTGCTGGGCCATTTCCTAGCTGAGTCTTCTCATGGAGAACTGCTTGCAGCCTCTGAGATTCTACAGCTGGTGCATCCCTACCTGAGTGTGTGTGCTGCCAGCAGCCAGAGAGCTTAATTCAGCAAAACTAGTGGAGCAGGCAGATTCAGTGAAATCCCAGGACATCAGGTGGCATCCCAGAAAGGGGGACTAACCCATCACAGATGGAAATTTACTGACCCAAACAAAGCTCACAGTTTCAGTTTGTGGGAAACTATTGGCACAAGATGAAGTCCAGGGTCACATGAGCAAGTCACATTCCCTTACATGGCTTGCTGACTCACAGGTGCAGCCATTACCCATATTCTGGCTGGGGCATCCACAGAAAGGCTCACCAGGCAGGATGAGTTTCTTCTATGGCCCATTGTGAGAGTCAATTGCCTTTGAAGGGCCATCAACACAAAGCTGTCTGGCTTCAATGTAAATTTTACCTGGTGGGTGTTACTCCACAAACAAACATCTGGGATGCAGATATATATAGCCAATATTCATAACTTCAGATACAGTGATACATGGATTTAAGCAGGATAAATCACCTTTAGCAAATCATAACTTTTCCATTGACACCTTACATCAGGGTGAGCAAACTACGGCCTGAGGGACAGATCTGGCCTGAAAGCCATTTTAAGCCGGCCCACGAGCTCCCACTGGGGAGTGGGGTCTGGGTCTTCCCCCGCTCTGGCGCTCCAACCAGGGCACAGGGTCAGGGGCTGCACCACGTGGCTCCCGGAAGCCAGGGCATGGCCCTACTCTGGCTCCTACACGCTCCTGCTCTATGCGCTCCAATGGCCATGCTCTAGTGGCCCCCTCCAGCACTCCAGTGGGAGCTGCAGGGGCGGTGCCTGCGGACGAGGCAGAGTGCAGAGCAGCCTGGCTGCACCTCCACATAGGAGCCAGAGAAGGGACATCCTGCTGCTTCCGGGAGCCGCTTGAGGTAAGCACCGCTCGGAGCCTGCACCCCGAGCCTCTCCCCATGCCCCAGACCCCTGCTCCAGCCCTGATCCCTCTCCTGCCCTCCAAATTCCTTGATCCCAGCCCAGAACACTCTCCTTCACCCCAAACCCCTCATCTCCAGCCCCACCCCAGAGCCTGCACCCCTTCCCACACCCCTACCCCAGCCCTGATCCCCCTCCGAACCCCTCAGTCCCAACCCAGAGGGTCCTCCTACATCTCAAACTCCTCATCCTCAGCCCCACCACGGAGCCCACACCCCCAACCAGAGCTCTCACCCCCTCCTGCACCCCAACCCCAATTTTGTGAGCATTCATGGCCCGCCATACAATTTCTATTCCTAGATCTAGCCCTCGGGCCAAAAAGTTTGCCCACCCCTGCCTTACATGATGTACTTTGTACAAAAGTTTTGCTGAAATTGTCTAACAGTGGCAATTATCAATGATACATATGGTCATATTTCAATCATACACCATCACAATCCATAAAGAAGCTTAATAGAAATAGGGCAGCAGGAATCTGGGCCAGCTGTTCTTTTGTGGCTCCAAATGCCATCCAATGTTATCCAGGGACCAGAGTCAGTCCTGCCCAACAGCAAAAAGGCATTATTTTACTGCTGTGGAAAGATTGTTTTAACTATTACGGCATTAACTCTTCTATCCATCGCTGCGAAAGTTTTTACTTTGGTCTCGTTGGCCCAAGTTGCTGATATATTAAGAAGCAAGAGAAGACGACAACAAGCTGGCTTTACTCTTGGCTGTTCCATGATGGAACAAATTTCACACCATGACAGCTTGTTGAGAAAAGAAGAGAATTCAAGCACCCCATTCACACTGTATTTGTGGATATCAAGGCAGAGTTTGACTCTGACAGAGAATCACTCTGGCTGACCTTTAAACTCGCAGGCCTCTCTGACAAGTATTGAAGAACATTCCATCTCTTATATGACAACTCCTCAGGCTGTGTTCTTGTAAATGAGAAAAAAATCGCCTTCTTGCAAATTAGGTCAGATGTTCAACAAGGATACGTCACTGCCCCGGAACTCTTCAATGCCATCATAGACTATGAGCTTGACCACACACTAAGTAAATGTCATTCAGGCATACGTGTTAGGATATAGATATTCAGGCCTGTCTGCAAAAGCCTGTACTTTAAGAATTTAGGGGTATTCTTATCACTTGGCTAGTTCTAGAGGTATAAAAGAAAGAATCAAAATCACTGTCTGCTGGTGTAAGAGCCTTCTCTTACTGTGACTGTTTGAGGCCCTGTTCTTAGGCTAAGGCCTTTGGCTAAGCAGCAGAGGCAGCCATAAGCCAGGAAGCGAACAGTCACATCCTCACATTCCAAACTAGTCACATTGAAAGAAGGTGCTATTGGGCTGTTAGGAATACAATCCTGTCCTGATAGTGCCTATCACCTCCAGAGAAAGGGAAGTGCCTAGAAAATGTAAAAGGAAACTTAGTTTGATAGCATCCTGTCTGGCAAGAACTCACTTATCAATAGCTGGGATGTGAAATCCTCACTTCTGTATTGTTTTGTCATTATAGTTCCCACTTTGCTATTGTTTGTCTGTATAATCTCTGTCTGGTTCTGTGATTGCTTCTGTCTGCTGTATAATTAATTTTGCTGGGTGTAATCTAATTAAGGTGGTGGGATATAATTGGTTAGCTAATCATGTTACAATGTGTTAGGATTGGTTAGTTAAATTTCAGTAGAATGATTGGTTAAGGTATAGCTAAGATTACTACTATATAAATTAGGGGCAAACAGGAAGTAAGTTGGGATTCGAAAATAAGGAAAAAGGAACTTGTATTTAAGCTTGCTGGAAGTTCACCCCAATAAACATCGAATTGTTTGCACCTTCGGACTTCGGGTATTGTTGCTCTCTGTTCATGCGAGAAGGACCAGGGAAGTGGGAGAGTGAAGGAATAAGCTCTCTAACAATACGCATTGTTAGGTGACTGAAGAGCCCCGAAACAGGCCACACCCTGAGACACTCCTGTTTCCCTGTGGTGAGGCACCTTCATCCTATCTTTTTAGTATGTGTTTCAGGTTTTCCAGCAGTAGGGGGAGCCATGATTGGGGCATGTCTGGACATGCGGTGTATATTCCTGTCATAGGGCGCATGCATTGCCAACGTATATACACAAGTGTGTTAAAAGCTTCTCTGTGGGGTGTGGTGAAGTGGTGACAGACTCTAGACAGAGAAACAGATTCATCTGACCACAGCTCGTACGCCTCGCCACACCACCTGGCAGGAAGTGAGATTTTACTTACTCACTATAATTGTAGCCTAAGATTGTGTATTTAGGTCCTATTGTAGTTTTCAACAAATTATTAAAGCCACCTTGTCTCTCTCGAACTTGACTGAATTGCTCTGGAGGAAGGGCCGTTCGTAACAGCCTAAAATACAAGAACCTCACCGACACAAATTTTGGCAACAACACAGCATTAGTTGTTGAATCAGTGGACAAGCTGATTGCAGTATCTAAACCCCTAGAAAGTTCACTTGCAAAAGTCGGCCTGAAAATTAATTGGGGCAAAAACAAAATTATTCTAGCTGGCAACTTTGAACAGGCTGTGGGCTCTAGCATTTAGTGGATGACCACCGAGTACAGATTGTCAGCAATTTCACCTATCTGGGCTCTGTTTTGGATAACATGGGCAGCAAAAGAACTTGAAACTTACACTGCAAAAGCATTGTCAGTAATGGGACACTTCATGAAGAACGTCTTGCAAACCAAACATCTTGATCAGTAGAGAAAAGATGCTGAGGATATACAATGCTTTGGTGGTCTGAATCCTGACCTATGGGACTGAAACATGGCCCCTCACTGTTTAGATTGAAGAGATATTGGACACCACTCAAATGAACCAACTCTGAGTGACTGAAAACATAAAATGGTTCAAATTCAAGCCAAATGAAGAGAACCATCTTCTAACTAATTAGGTCCCGCTCTCTCAAACGGTCGCCCAATGCTCTCTAAGGTAGTATGGTCAATTTCTCCGAATGCCCACAAATCTTCCCCATTAGAATCATCTTTGACTTGAATCAAATGAAAGCAGGATGGAAAAGATATACAAATGTATCCCCAGAAGACCTAAAATATGATGGTTGGACAGCAACAGACACCTGTCCCTAGCAGGCATTCTACCTTGTAATACACCAGGTTTGGTTCAGGACAGAACAAAATGGGGGCCTGTAATGCATTCTGTGGCATCTATGCTGCATAGACAGCATGAGAACTATCTAGCTAGCTATGCAACTAGAAGGGATGCAAGCTTTTTCATTTTTTAATTAAACATTTGATTCTAGAGAAGAAGACAGACCCTAATTCCACAACTGCCATGGAATTTTAAGAACAAGGAATTTCAACAACCCAGCTGGGAAAGAAACTTGAGAAGTTGTTCCCTCCTCCAGTAATATTTATTCTGTTTAATTTTAACTTTTGTTCTTTGAAACAAAGCTTCTATACAGCAAACATTCCAATCATGCAACCAAAGTATTGGAGAGACATTTTAAAGTCATATTATTCAAAAAAATAATCTTGGTTTCAAAAGACAGTTATGGTTCCTAAGTGACTATAGAGTAGTTTCTTACCAGATTATTTACATAATCTAAGCACTAAGAGCAAAGAAATGAATAGTTAAGTACATAAAGCTTACACGACTCACAAACACATTTTTATCTAATACAAAGAAATGCTTGAACTCTGACTTAAAGATTTCAACATCTTGATTTCAGCATCTTTTAACAGATACTGTTCGGACAATATATTTAAACGATTACATTTTTCATGAAATACTCACAATTGCTGTTTGAGACTAATGTACCTGGAGTTTAACAGCAGTGAGTATGACTGTGAGCCTGGGTGCCCCTCAATACCAACTGGCAGATGGCACACCATACTATAACTCACATCAGGCCTGACACACATTGCCACAACACATGGTGGTCATAATCTGTATTTAAAAGGTGTCACGCGAAGGATCATATGCAACCTGGTAACATGCTGGTCCCAAAAATCACTATGTGGTATAGTTACAAAGTGTATAGAAACAGTTTGAGATGTGCGCTGGAAATAGATTTCTAAAATGTGTTTGGCAGGAAGCACATAAGACCAGCCTGCCCTAGACCAAGGAATGTGCACTTATCTAATCAGTGTAATCACAGGCAGAGGACAATGCATGCACATTTATATATAAAGGTAAACAAAGCCATCAAGCTAAACAAGCAGGGGAGAAGACTGCTTAACAATCACACCATGGGACCGAATCTGCACCCAAGGAAATCTTCATGGCTCTTTAAACAGAGACAACCTAACTAATATAAGCGGGAACAAAGACATTTTAGTTATCCATCACGGAAGTGACTCAGGGTTCAGTGCCCTGTGAGCATATGAAAGCCAGATCCTATTGGCCTGGAAGGAAAGAATAGCAGGAAACTGATCCAGACTTTAAAGTGAGAAGGAACCATCATGATCATCTAGTCTGACATCTTGCACATCGCAGGCCAGAGAACCTTACCCACCCACTCCTGTAATAGACCCTTAACCTCTGGCTGAGTTCCTAAAGTCCTCAAATCTTGGTTTAAAGACTTGAAGTTACAGAGAATCCACCATTTATTCTAGTTCAAATCAGCAAGTGACCCATGTCCCAAGTTGTAGAGGAAGGCAAAAAACCCCAGAGTCTCTGCCAGTCTGACCTGGGGGAGAATCTGACTCTAAATATGGTGATCAGTTAGACCCTGAGCATCTGGGCCAGACACCTGGGAAAGAATTTTCAGATGCAAGTCAGAGCCCTCCCCATCCAGTGTCCCATCTCCGAAGGTTGGAGATATTTTCTAAAAGTCATCACGGACAATACCATCCCCTCCAGTCTTGAAACAAGTTAGATTTTTTTGCCTCCACTACCCTTGGAAGACTGTTCCAGAACTTCACTCCTCTGCTGCCTAGAAACCTGCATCTAATTTAAAGCCTAAACTTGTTGATGGCCAGTTTATAGTTATTTGTACCAGTGCCAACATTGGCCCTTAAATAATTGCTCTCTTTCCCTGGTATTTATCCCTCTTTATTTATCGACACCAATCATATCTCCCCCTCAGCCTTCGTTTTGTTAGACTAAACAAGCCAAGCTTCTTAAGTCTCCTGCAATAATGTAGGTTCCCCATTCCTCCGATCATCCTAGTAGTCCCTCTCTGCACGTGTTCCAGTTAGAATTCATCTTTCTTAAACATGGGAAACGAGAATTGCACCCATAATTCCACATGAGGTCTCACCAGCACCTTGTATGTCGTTAATATCATTTCCTTATCTCTACTGGCAATACCTCATCTGATGCATCCGAGGATTACATTAGCCTTTTTCATAGCCGCATCACATTGGCAGCTCAGAGTTATTCTGTGATCAACCAATACACCCAGGTCTTTCTCCTCTGTTGCTTCCAACTGATATCTCCCCAGCTTACAGCAAAAATTCTTGTTAGTCCCTAAATGCATGACTTTGCACTATTAAGTTTCATCCCCTTTCTATTACTCCAAGAGGACTTTCTGACCTCCAGAAGGGAGCATTCCATGCTGAACCATCCCTTCAAATCCTTGTAAGCTTTTTGCTTTCTCTTGGTAACTTGTCTGACATGCTTATTCATCCAATTTGATCTGCAACCCTTCCCTACAATTTTTTATCTATCCCCTTGCTTGGGATGCAGGCTCCAGATAGTTTCTGCAACTTTGACTTAAAGTAATTCCAAGCCTGCTCCACATTCAGATCTTTGAGTTCTTCAGTTCAGTCCACTTCCCTAAGTAATTCCCTTAATTTTTTTAAGTTGCCCTTTTGAAATCAAGGACCCCAGTTACTGACCTATTTTGTTTATCCTTAGCTGAACCTGAACTAACTCATGATCACTCCAATCAAGGTTGTCCTCTACAACCAGTTCTTCTGTGAGGTCCTTGCTACTTACCAAAACAAAATTACCTCTTTTTGATTTGGTGAAGAATCTGTCAGCTATCACATCCAGGAATATCTGGGCCCTACCATTCTTAGTACTGCTTGTCCTCCATTCTCCATAATCACACAATTCCCAGAAGTATTTATTTCATTAAAAATATTAAAAAGGTCTCTATCCATTTCAGATCCTGGGAGTCTGAAGCAGACCTCAAGTAATATAGGTTAGAAATCTGTTTACACAAAGATAGTGACTAAAACTTAATTTCAGCAAGTTACCAGAAAATGTGTTTTATTTTGTTTTACTTGTAACCACATTTGTTTCTTTTATTCTTACTTATCACTTAAATCTCTGTTCTTTGTTAATAAGCTTATTCTGGTTTTATTATAAAAAAATCTCAGTGTCATATATTAAAGTGAATTTTAAGTCTTCAACTAAACTAGTAAGCTGCCGAGCACTCTCTTTGGAGGCAGCAAACTTAATTTCTAAGAGCGTCCAGTGAAAGGGACTGGACGCTGCAGAGAGATGATGTCTCTGGGAAACTTGTGAATTGGAGTTCTTTGATTGTTACCTGCAAGGAAAGATTTGGCCTGGCAAGGTAGAAGGAGTGGCATGTCAAAGCAGCAGCAAATGGTCTCTCCTGCTGAAGTTGATTGGGGGTAATGCAGTAGCTTACAGTTCTGGGTACCTTAAGCAGAACACCACAGAGACATTGGAGAGCTAATATTTAGTTGTAATAGATTTCATGCCTACAATAGGGCTGAAGTTTCAATGACTCACTGTAACTTACATTTAAACAGAAACCACAACTCCCTAGCACACAACCTTCTGTCCCCAAGATAATCAGGGAATTCTCTCAGACTACTTGACGAGTCACACTGAATCTGATCTTCAAAGTTGGAGTGAACACTGGGGACCGAGCACTCTGCTCTCCTGGTCCAACAAACCCTCTCAGCCAGGTAAAGATCAGAGGCTTCTCTATCCCCAACTATCTTAGATATTTTCAGATCATCACAGGAAAGTATATCACCCAACTATAAGACCACTGGGCAACAAGCTGGTAGAGTAATACAATCACCGTGCATCAAAAACTGTCAGTGGCTTAACCCCAAATCAGCTCCAATGATCACCTTGGCGTGGTTCACCACAAGATTAAATCAGTTGAAGTACACAAATACACCCGTGTCCACAATCCGATCAGAATGCACCCACAAGCAACACAGACTTTTTGCAAAACTATGCTGCCACAGTAAAGAACATTACTTCTAGTCCATAAAAACCATAAAATCATGGATGGCAGAACAATTTTGTCCAGTGAACTAACCAATTGCTGGACCCAAGCGCTGACTACTGCAAAGAGCTCTCAACCTATTCTACAGAAAAGATCAACTAAATCTGAAAGAAACTCACCAAGGCTGACCTTCCTAAACTAGACCATCTCTCTGCTACTTCTGATGGAGTTTGGACCTGTCATGTACAATGAAACCCCAGAATCTGAAAAACATTCAAGTCACCACTCCTGCCGAACAGAGCTAGTGTCTCCCATCACACCCTCTCTGGTGAAAGCCAGCAAGGAAACACTGTGTCCTGTGCTGGGAAAAATAATTAATACCTCTTTCAGAGGAGCAAACCTCTCCAACTATTGCCCAAATTCAGCCTCCCTTTCCTAGCAAGAAACACTGAAGCTCCAGAAAAACAAGACATCTTCAGGCATCCTGGATGCTGAAGAATCTTTGCTTCAGACCAGGACACAGCGCAGATGATCCTAGCACTGCTAATGATTGTCTCCTCTTTGCAATGGGTACTGGCCATTTATCAATGCTCATACTAACTCCCTCCACAGCCTCAGACAATCATAGAAAAGTGCTGCTCGCTCATTTATTGAGTATATTGGAAGTCAACTATCCAGTGTGTTACAATCACTTCAATTATTCTTTCCCTCAGGACCCAGACAGCAGTGATAGGAGCAGTAGCCTATCTCCAAAAGTAGATACCTGGGGGGGCAAGAGAGAGATCTAACCTGCCTCTCCCCATTTTTAATATCTATGAGTAATGATTTCAAGAAATGGTGAGGTACCACAGACTCTGCTGCTAACAGCATGTCAAAAACAACAAACTATATCTCAGTTTCCAAAGACAACCCATGCCATCACAAGAATGTAACCATACCTAGATCAGCATCTGAATGAACTGATGCCAAGAAGGCTACACTCTTCATAGTGATCCACCATCCTGCACCTTTGGGCCTAAAATTCTGGTTCTACAGCTCCAAAGCTATAGGCCCTTCCTAAAGCTAAAGAAAAAGCTCTCCTAACTATCAATGAGAGAGGAAACCTCTTTCTTAATACCTTAGAAAGAGTATGAGAGTAATATACTCAAGCAGTGCCCTATCCTGCTTCCACTGAAATCAATGACAGAAGAGCTCGCATTAAAATCAGTAGGAGTAGGACTGGCCCCCCAACACTCAAAAATAAACTTCAAACTTTACAAATAGAAAGGAGAATCCCTCCAGAGCACCAATCCTCCTCTTCAGCCTATAAAGGGTAGAACTACAGTCATTCAAGTATCGCTGTAAGCGATGGAAAGATAACCTCCTTTCCATTCTCAACTCCTGTAACACTAGAGCAAGGAGAACAAGGTGTCATGTTAACTTGAATCCCTGGCTGGGTAGGACACAATGAGACTTGGGAGTAACCACCAAAATGGGACTGCTTACCTTAATTCGAGGCATGGTGACAGTGGGTGGCTTTGCTTCAGCAATGAAACTGTGGCATGTTCCTTTTTCAACAAGTTCTGTAGTGTAGGGCATGAACTGTTTACCCTTTGATCCAAACACGAAATCATCTCTCAAAGCATCTATCAACACAATGACCACTTTTTTGAAAAGAGGTGATGGAATCTTGGTCCAATTAGAAGTCACTCCTAAAATAAAAGTAAACATAAAATGTGTAGAGCATCAATGCAAGTTAAGAGTCCACAACAAAAATGATCAGCACTTCTCAAACTTCACATAAGACTTCTGCAATAGTTATAATTGCCAATGACAGCAATTTAAAGTTAGAAAGTCAGCCCACATTTTCAAGATTTGAAATTCCAGCCTAGTACCAGTATTTGACTGTGCATGTTCTGGTTTTCATTGTAAACAAGACAGGACCATACTGTTTTTAGGTCGCCTGCAGCTGGAACCTATGTCTATCCATATCCACCTTGGCTTCACGAAATCAAAAGATTCAGTCCACGCGGTCTTTAGTCTGACTTAGGTCCCAATAATGCACTGACCTGCAGTGGTGCCCATCATTGTGGGGAAGTGCTAGATGTAGTGAATAGAAATGGGGTAAAACGGCTTGTGAGCCCTCAAGTAGCTACCACTGCATTTTATGTTTTAGAAGCCAGCTAGTAGTTTTTACATACAACTTCCTTGTATGTTGCGTATATTTAGAAAATATGGTTATCTGGAATCCCATTGTGCCTGTGCTTTTATATATTGTTATGTAAAGAACAAAATAAATAGGGATTCAACTGAAACAAGTACTAATCATACGGTCTTACTCTTCACAGCCAGGGACAACGTAACAAAAGCAGTCAAGATTCACAGAAGCAAAAAGCTGTAGCAGCAGCCCCACTTCCACCTCCTTGTGGGGAGCTAGCGGTCCAGTCCCATTCCAGAGAGGCAGAGGGAGGAGGTGGGCATCCTATCCCCTGGGGAATAGGGGGGTTGGTGGGCTAAGGTGGCGGGGCGGGGGGGGGGGGTCTCATTGATGGCTGGCCCAGAGCAGCCATTAGAGCCCAGCTTGCTCCATGCTCAGCTGTGGCCCAGGCTACCACTGCTACTTCTTGTCCAGCTGATAGGGAGACAAAGGACCGATCAAATTAAACTTTATTTTCTTTCCTCTGCCAATGCCTCAGCTCCTGCTGGCTTTATTCTTTCTCATGAATCATAAAACCAAATACACCAAAAACACCCCAAACACTTGGGATCCTGGATCTTATTTTCCAGCTTCCAGCCCAAAGCAAGCTTTTAAAGCCAAATTCTAACCACCTGTAAAAGGATTTAATAATGGAATTGCTGTCAAGCTGTTAATTAGAACAATATGAATAGAGCTGTTATAATAAAAGGTACGGGGACCATAGCAAACATAGGGAGCCTGTGATGGAAAGGAATTAATGTCTCAAATGAACATGGGTGAGTGTGATCCATGTACAAAAATAGTGCATGGAGCGAGGGCAGGCTCTCCATGTGCACATGCTAATGATGCACCTAAGGATTTTCTTGCTTTCAATAATTAGATCTGGCAAGGTTTGTCAAGAAGGAAAAGTGAGCAAGGGTCCAGCAAGGCAGGGAATGGGGGCACAGTTACCTGGGCTGGGGATTGGGAAGTGGGACAGGGGCTGGTTACCTGGGCCAAGCAGGGGTAGGCGGAGTGGAAGAGGAACTGACTACCTAGGCAAGGCCAGGAGGAAAAAGAAGGCGGTTGGGGGGAACCAGTCACCTGGACTGGACCAGACCAGGGAAAGAAGAAAGGGGGGAATGGGCTGCTTACCTAGACAGGATAGGGGAAGGAGTGAACAGGGAAGACAGTGGCAGGCAGAGGAGAGGATTATACCTAGGTAGGGGTGATTACCTGAGCCAGGCAGGGGAAGGAGGGACCAAGGGTTACCCAGGCCAAGCGGGAGATGGGGAAGGGGAGGGAGGTCCAGGTTACTTAGGCTAGCTGGGGGAAGGGGCAGGCCGGATACCCAAGCCAGATGGAGAATGGGCCAGCAAATTACCTGACCCAGGCCAGGGAAGGAGAGGACAGTGGGGGCGGGTTACCCAGGCCAGGCCAGGTCGGCGATTTGGGGGGGAGAAAAGAGTTACCTGGGCCCGGCAGAGGAAGGAGAGGACAGTGGGGACTGGTTACCTGGACAGGGCCGGGGGCAGTAACCGGGCCAGGCAGGGGAAGAAGAGGGCGGAGAGTGGGGGGACCGTTATCCGGGCTGAGCCGGATGGGAGGGAGGAAAAGAGTTACCTGGCCAAATAGGGGAAGAAGAGAACAGTGGGGGTGGGGGGGGTTACCTGGGTTGGGCGGGGGACGGAGAAGGCTGGGGTCAGTTAGCCGAGCTGGAAGCAATTACCCAGGCCGGGGCTGGGGGCAGTGGGTTACCTGGGCCAGGTGGTGGCGGTTACCCGGGATTGGGGGGGGGGGGGTATCTGGGCCGGGCGGAGGACAGAGAGGACGGTGGGAGCTGGGGTCGGTTAGCCGAGCTGGAAACAATTACCCGGGCCGGTGGGTTACCTGGGCCAGGTGGTGGCAGTTACCCGGGATTGGGGGGGGAGGGGGGTACCTGGGCCAGGCGGAGGACAGAGAGGACGGTGGGGACTGGGGTCGGTTAGCCAAGCTGGAAACGATTACCCGGGCCGGGGCTGGGGGCGGTGGGTTACCTGAGTCAGGTGGTGGCGGTTACCCGGGATGGGGGGGGGGGGGGAGAGAGACGGTACGGACAGTGGGGGCTGGGGTCAGTTAGCCAAGCTGGAAGCGATTGCCCAGGCCGGGACTGGGGGCAGTGGGTTACCTGGGCCAGGTGGTGGCGGTTACCCGGGATGGGGGGGGGGGGTTACCTGGACTGGGCGGGCAATGGAGGGGGCGGTTACCCGGGATGAGGGGGGTACCTTGGCCGGGCGGGGGACGGAGGGGGCTGGGGTCAGTTAGCCGAGCTGGAAGCGATTGCCCAGGCTGGGGCTGGGGGTTACCTGGGCCAGGTGGTGGGGGTTACCCGGGATGGGGGGGGCTGGTACCTGGGCCAGGCGGGGGACGGAGGGGGCTGGGGCGGTTAGCTGGGATGGGGGGGTACCTGGGCCGGGCGGGGGACGGAGGGGGCGGTGGGGGGTACCTGGGCCGGGCGGGGGACAGAGGGGGCGGTGGGGGGTACCTGGGCCGGGCGGGGGACAGAGGGGGCGGTGGGGGGTACCTGGGCCGGGCGGGGGACAGAGGGGGCTGGGGCGGTTAGCCGGGATGGGGGGGTACCTGGGCCGGGCGGGGGACGGAAGGGGCGGTGGGGGCTGAGGCGGTTACCCGGGATGGGGGGGGTACCTGGGCCGGGCGGGGGACGGAGGGGGCGGTGGGGGCTGAGGCAGTTACCCGGGATGGGGGGGGGGTACCTGGGCCGGGCGGGGGACGGAGGGGGCGGTGGGGGCTGAGGCAGTTACCCGGGATGGGGGGGGGGTACCTGGGCCGGGCGGGGGAAGGAGGGGGCTGAGGCGGTTACCCGGGATGGGGGGGGGGGGGTGGAACCTGGGCCGGGCCGGGGACGGAGGGGACTGAGGCGGTTAGCCGGGATGGGGGGGGGGGAGGACCTGGGCCGGGCGGGGGACGGAGGGTTACCTGCGCCGGGCTGGGGCGGCTCAGCGGGCGGGACCCCGCGGGCCTCTCTCCGGGGCAGGGATCTCACGGGCACCGGGAAGAAGCCCCGGAGGAACAGCCCCACCCCGAGCGCCTGCACCAGGAGGCAGCCGGCGGCGAAGACCCCCGAGCGCAGCCGCATCCTCGAGCTAGGGGGTGGCCCCAGTGCAACAACAGCGCTCCGAGCCCGTCCGGCTCAGGGGCAGGGGGTGGAACACCGCCCTATCAGCGGCCCAGGCTCTGCTCAGCCAGCGCTGCGATTGGCTAGTGACTAACCAACCGGCACCCTCCGCCTGCAAAACAAACCAAACCTCAGCGCTAAACCGGCCCGAGCCCGGAAGAGCAGCTCAGAAAACTACAACTCCCAGAAGCCCCTTCCACAGCCCCCTGCTCTATGGAGCGGCGCAGGGATCAAGCCGCGTTGCCCCCTCCCCGCAATCTTGCCCAGCGGTCTTGTAGGGACTGGGAGGAGTCACTGGTGTTGCCTCCTGGTCCATGAGCGGCTGCATGGCCAAAGTCACTGGCCATGGGTGTGACTATCTAGGCTAAGGCCTGCACAGCCTGGGCCTAGGGCTAGTCAGCTGCATGTGCCTTTGGGGCATGGTTGGTGCCTGGCCCATCAGGAAGTCCTGCCACTTGCCCAGCATTTGTTAGTTAACAGTGGCAAGCGAAGGAGAGGGATGTGCTGGGCATGCAGCAGAAAGGGGCAAGTGAGGGTGGGGAAAAGGAGCAAGAGCAGAGAAATCTGGGCAAAGCTGAGTCTGGTCAAGCGAGAGCTCATCTGCTCTCCAGACGGGAAGGAAGGTAGCAGCACCCAGTTTCCTGGACACTACCTGGGCTGTAGAGAATGGAATTAGGAAAGAAGAGGCTAGAAGTAATAGCCAGCAGTTAGCCCACCACACTGGAATCTTCTTTCAAAGTGTGCTTAATGCGAATTGAATTAGTTTTCTGTATTCATGTGCATGCAATGCAGCCATGCATTGCTTTGGCAGTCCTCCAGCTGCTATGTGTTAATGACCTGTCTGTGACTCTGCTGCTCTGGCATCAAATTGACTAGATATTCCCTCTCTCATTTAAAAAGTGAGGCAGGGCCTGATTTTGCCCGTTTGCTCCTGGATTTAGCTGTATCTCCAGTGCTGTGATATTACTCCAAAAGTCTACAACATGCCTCAAGTAGCTGCTTAGAGTCATGCTGAGATCCTGGATTTCATTGCCAGCTGAGGAGAAGCATGGGTGCAGCAAGATCTTGAGCACAGCCCTGCAGAATAAAGATCTTTTTTGTGACCATTGCTAAATAGATGTCTGCCAGGGGGCCACAACTGGGACACTGTCCAGTGTTGAAGAAAGAGCAAAGAACTCATAAATATTAAGGTCAGAAGGGACCATTATGATCATCTAGTCTGACCTCCTGCACAATGCAGGCCACAGAATCTCACCCACCCACTCCTGCAATAAACCTCTCACCTATGTCTGAGCTATTGAAGTCCTCAAATCATGGTTTAAAGACTTCAAGGTGCAGAGCAAGTGACCCGTGCAAGTGACCCGTGCCCCATGCTACAGAGAAAGGCGAAAAACCCCCGGGGCCTCTTCCAATCTGCCCTGGAGGAAAATTCCTTCCCAACCCCAAATATGGCGATCAGCTGAAACCCTGAGTATGTGGGCAAGATTCACCAGCCAGATACCCAGGAAAGAATTCTCTGTAATAACTCAGATCCCACCCCATCTAACATCCCATCACAGGCCATTGGGCCTATTTACCATGAATAGTTAAAGATCAATTAATTGCCAAAATCATGTTATCCCATCATACCATCTCCTCCATAAACTTATCAAGTTTAATCTTGAAGCCAGATAGGTCTTTTGCCCCCACTGCTTCCCTTGGAAGGCTATTCCACAACTTCACTTCTCTGATGGTTAGAAACCTTCATCTAATTTCAAGTCTAAACTTCCCGATGGCCAATTTATATCCATTTGTTCTTGTGTCCACATTGGTACTGAGCTTGAATAATTCCTCTCGCTCTCCGGTATCTATCCCTCTGATATATTTATAGAGAGCAATCATATCTCCCCTCAACCTTCTTTTGGTTAGGCTAAACATGCCAAGCTCCTTGAGTCTCCTTTCATAAGACAGGTTTTCCATTCCTCGGATCATCCTAGTAGCCCTTCTCTGTACCTGTTCCAGTTTGAATTCATCCTTCTTAAACATGGGAGATGACCAGAACTGCACACAGTATTCCAGATGAGGTCTCACCAGTGCCTTGTATAACGGTACTAACACCTCCTTATCTCTACTGGAAATACCTCACCAGATGCATCCCAAGACCACATTAACTTTTTTCACAGCCATATCACATTAGCAGCTCATAGTCATCCTGTGGTCAACCAATACTCCAAGGTCCTTCTCCTCCTCCATTACTTCTAATTGATGCGTCCCCAGCTTATAACTAAAATTCTTGTTATTAATCCCTAAATGCATGACCTTACACTTCTCACTATTAAATTTCATCCTATTTCTATTACTCTAGTTTACAAGGTCATCCAGATCCTCCTGTACGATATCCCGGTCCTTATCTAAATTGGCAATACCTCCCAGCTTTGTATCATCCGCCAACTTTATTAGCACACTCCCACTTTTTTTGCCAAGGTCAGTTATAAAAAAGATTAAATAAGACTGGACCCAAAACCGATCCCTGAGGAACTCCACTAGTAACCTCCCTCCAGTCTGACAGTTCACCTTTCAGTATGACCTGCTGTAGTCTCCCTTTTAACCAATTCCTTATCCACCTTTCAATTTTCATATTGATCCCCATCTTTTCCAATTTAACTAATAATTCCCCATGTGGCACCATATCAAACACCTTACTGAAATCTAAGTAAATTAGATCCACTGCGTTTCCTTTATCTAAAAAATCTGTTACTTTCTCAAAGAAGGAGATCAGGTTGGTTTGACACGATCTACCTTTTGTAAAACCATGTTGTATTTTGTTCCATGTACCATTGACCTCAATTTCCTTAACTACTTTCTCCTTCAAAATTTTTTCCAAGACCTTGCATACTACAGATGTCAAATTTACAGGTCTGTAGTTACCCAGATCACTTTTATTTCCTTTCTTAAAAATAGGAACTATGTTAGCAATTCTCCAGTCATACAGTACAACCTTTGAGTTTACAGATTCATTAAAAATTCTTGCTAATGGGCTTGCAATTTCATGTGCTAATTCCTTTAATCTTGGATGAAGATTATCTGGGCCCCTCGATGTAGTCCCATTAAGCTGTTCGAGTTTCGCTTCTGCCTCAGATATGGTAATATCTACTTCCATATCCTCATTCCCATTTGTCATGCTACCAGTATCCCTAAGATCCTCATTAGCTTTATTAAAGACCGAGGCAATGTATTTGTTTAGATATTGGGCCATGCCTAGATTGTCCTTAACCTCCACCACATCCTCAGTGTTTAGCGGTCCCACTTCTTCTTTCTTTGTTTTCTTCTTATTTATATGGCTATAGAACCTTTTACTATTGGTTTTAATTCCCTTTGCAAGGTCCAACTCTACTAGACTTTTAGGCTTTCTCACTTTATCCCTACATGTTCTGGCCTCAATAAGGTAGCTTTTCTTGCTGATCCCTCCCATCTTCCACTCCCTGTATGCTTTCTGCTTTTTCTTAATCACCTCTCCGAGATGCTTGCTCATCCAGCTTGGTCTACAACTCCTGCCTATGAATTTTTTCCCCTTTCTTGGGATGCAGGCTTCCGATAGCTTCTGCAGCTTTGACTTGAAGTAATCCCAGGCCTCCTCTGCCTTTAGATCCATAAATTCTTCAGTCCAATCCACTTCCCTAACTAATTTCCTTAATTTTTGAAAGTCAGCCCTTTTGAAATCAAAAACCCTAGTCGCAGATTTATTTTTGTTTATCCTTCCATTCAGTTTGAACTGAATTAGCTCATGATCACTTGAACCAAAGTTGTCCCCTACAACCATTTCTTCTATGAGGTCCTCACTACTCACCAAAACCAAATCTAAAATGGCATCCCCTCTTGTCAGTTCAGCAACTACTTGATGAAGGAATCCATCAGCTATCGCATCTAGGAAAATCTGAGCCCTATTATTATTGCTAGCACTCGTCCTCCAGTCTATATCTGTGAAGTTAAAGTCTCCCATTATCACGCAATTTCCATCAGTATTTACTTCATTAATAACATTAAAGAGGGCTCTATCCATATCCAAATTAGATCCCGGCGGTCTATAGCACACCCCAAGCACTATCGCAGGGGAGGCTCTAGTAGTTTTCTTCCCCAATGTAATTTTTGCCCAGACGGACTCTGTCTTATCCATTCCATCGTTTCTTATTTCTTTACATTCTACCTCATCCTGGATATACAATGCTACTCCACCACCTTTACCTTTATTTCTGTCTTTCCTAAATAGCACATAACCTTCAATAGCTGTAGTCCAGTCATGACTACTATTCCACCATGTTTCTGTTATCCCTATAATATCTGGTTTCACTTCCTGCACCAGTAGCTCTAGTAACTCAGGACTTACGTTAAAACCAGGGAATGGTGTGGAAGTGAAAGTGTACTCTCTCCATTTTTTTTTTGAGGAGATGGACAGGATTTTGAACAATAACACCACTACCAAGCATTATGGACCCTGTTGCCCCCCTTCCAAACTCCCTGAGGACGAGAAGCAAGAGTCATTGGAGGAGGAACACAAGGAAGACAGCGAAGAGCTCTCTCAGAGGGCAGCCGTGTAGAAAGCAAGCCCAATCTCCAGCCAGAAACCCAGGCCAGGACTGAGGAGGCAGATCATTTGGAGAGAATGTCAGTATGTTAAGTATTTATTTTTACAATTTATTATACTGTACTGCTGTGCTAGCTTCTGTTCTGGGTGCCACGTGCTCCATACAAGCTAAGAGCTTTTCCAAGTCCTCAGCCCCCACCTCTCTCCTGCCATCCACCCATGCACTACACCTCCACAACGCCTGATACACTTTTTCAGAATGGCGTCTGTCCTGGCCAGGCAGTTGACTTCTGATTCATGATAAAGCCCTGACTATTGACTGTTTTCAAGCCCACACCATGGAGGGCACATACTACTCTACCCAATTCCTTTCCTCTCCCTGCATCTGTCCAGCCTAGCGAACATCCCCATCGTCCCCCAAACCCCATTTGCCTGCTCAAAATAACTGTCAGCAGCGTGGAGCAGCTGCAACTTGTACCCCACTTCCCCTCCCCTTCCTCAGCATATTTGAATAATGAAAACATTCAATTGTGCAAAATTCAGCAGTTTGAGACAGTGGTTCTAGGAAAAGAAGTTTGGTTAGTGTTCTTAGTTTACATGAGGTAGGTGTGGGCACTGCACGTCATACAGCTGCCATTTGAGGCATAAATGGCCTGTAATAGGCATTCATACAGGAAAACCTTAGGGATAACCAAGCTGAACAACTCTGAATAGCTTTTTGTAGGCTTACACAGAGACAGACTGGGAGCAGTTCATGCATCAAACAGTCAGTGCAGAAACCAATCAGTGTCTCTCTGCAGTTTCAGTATATCTGCAGCGGAGATAAAGCAGCATCTACGATAGAGAAATTGCTCAATTTAGGTCTGACGCTGTGAGGTCATTGTCCTCGGTACAGCTCGCAATTCCCTTCCACTCCTGCTGCACTTATGGGGGAACCATCTTGGTGAATAACTTCACAGCCTGTCTCACTGGTCTGCCCTTTGCCTTTTTGAATAAGGCCATTGGCTGCCTCCTAGGCACCCACCTCAGGGTAACATCACGGAGCGCTGGGGCAGCTTGAAGCAATGTGGAGGGGATCACTACCCAGCTCGTCCCCAGATGACCCCCACTAACCTAGCCTGTACCACATAAGCACCTCCAAGGCACAGCAAAACCAAACTGGGAACATAATTCCCAAGCCCCACAGCGTCCAAGGCACAACGGCCTGTGACGTACAGGGGGGGTTGTTGGTAGGGAAGCCTGGGCCTTCCCACTCCACCAGGCTCTGACCCAGGGCCTTTGAGAGCTGTCAGTGCAAGGCATCCCAACCTGAGACACTTTCTAGCACATCCCCCGCCCCCCATGATTGTCCCAAAAATCACTGTGTGGGTTTAGGTGGTGTGAGTGAGGGATGTCTGCTTCAAAAAAGGCACCCTCTCGGGCAGCAACTGCTTCTGCCAGCAGAATGGACCCGCCTCCTGGGCCAGCCTAGGCCAAGGGCTTTACCCTGCTGAGGTAGTTTGAACAAAAATAAAGGGGGATTAACCAAGTCCAGAGTTCGTATGAAAGGGAGAGGGGAATGCTCTCAGGCTGTCTCTGCAGCAGGTCCTCCCTTCACCTCAGGGAGGGACCACTGGATAACTGTTTATGGAGGGATTCTGCCTTTCCTCAGCTCTTTGCTCCTGGAGCTGTAGATCACAGGTCTGCTCTCTTCCCTGAGCAGACACCAAATGACCTGCTCCCCTGCCTTTTAACTCCTCCTCCAGTTGGTGCATTTGCTACAGGTGTGGTGGGGTGGGTCTGGCAGGGCCCAGAGCAATTCCTTAACCCCTTATTGTCCAGTGTGGGGTTTGTACATCCCATTACAGCTGGTAAGAATCTTAGGGACAGGAAGTCATAAATGCTTGTTTAAAAAAATGCTATTGTTGCCTCTCTGGAATGTGAACAATAACCGCTTGTGGTTTTGTCCTGTTCCCACAGCCACGGCACCTGCAGTGTCTGGACCTGTGAGGACAAGGCTTTTACCAACGGCTGAGCAGCTGGCTAATCGGAGGGGGAAGAAACAGAAAATGCAGGATGAAACGTTTGCAGACTTCATTGCAGACTCCCTGCAAAAATTGATACTGGAGAGGCGGGGGTTGTATTTGAGGTGACAGAGGAGAAAACCCAGAGAACTATCCAAAGAGAGCATTGAAAATGCCAGAGCTAGTTGCAGTGGTCAAAGCCAGCATCGCCATGGTATTGTGGAGAAAGACAGGGAGATGCAGAGGCAACTTGAGGAGGCAAGACAGAGTCAGAGTGCTCTGCTGCAGTGCAAGCTGGTAGTGGGCACACAGACAATCCAGTGCCCTCAACCAGACCCCGCCATGTTCTGTATCCCCTGGACAACACAGGGTACTGGGAATGCCAGCTATGTTCCCCACCGTACTCCTGGAACCATGCTCCCAGAGGCCATTCCCCTCCCCGGCCCAAGCTCAAAGCAACAAGAACAATTGCAACTGGGAGCACAGCTCTTCCAAGTCCCTGATGACTTTGAGCCTGACACTCAAAACCAGAAGACCCAGGAACAAGAAGCGGCGGAGGCATGGCATGCACTCATCTGTCAACTGGAGCATTCCCCGCCCCCCCAACCCCCCATTGGCATGTCCTGTGTCACTTTAAAGCTTTGTTTCACTGTCGTTTTAATTAAAGTCCTCTTTCTGGTTGTCATGGTTTAATAATAAAAAACATAAAAATTCAGTCACAAAGACTCAGCAATGTATTTTACACAGTAAGTCTGAATTTTGCATAAGTCTTCGTTTTTTACAAAAGTATAGAGGTGCAGACGCAAGATGAAGGGAGGAGTGCCACAATGGTCCCTGCTTACCACCCATAACAGAGAGTGTCATGCTCACAGTCCAGTCCCGCCCCTCACCCTGGGATAGCAGCGGGATGTGCAGTTGCACATTTTTAGGCCTCAGACTCAAAGTCAGAGAAATAGGCTTTCTATTGGTGTTAGCCGATGGCCAGGGATGTTTGGTGAGGTGCCAGCTATGCCCGTTTATACCATCCGTGACTTTAACCGCTAGGACGCACTGTCCCTTCGCGGCGGGCAGCCCGGGCTAGGCTGACGGATGCCCCAAGGTCCTAACCACCCGTGACTTTAACTGCTAGAGCTCAGAGCTCCTTCGCAGCGGGCAGTCAACACTGACTGACAGGTGCCCCAATGGCAGCACTAAGAGCCTCTCCACACCCGTGACTTTAACTGCTAGAGCTCAGAGCTCCTTCGCAGCGGGCAGTCAGGATTGACTGACAGGTGCCCCAAGAGTTTGCCCCGTGGAGGCGGCACAACTCAACGCTAGGCTCTTAGTACTCTCACCTAATGGCCAGGCTTTACAGCCAAAACGGCTGAGGTTCTTTAATTGTGTTGGCTGCTTCACAGTAAACCAGAGAAACAAGTCAGGCTTATGCATAAATGGTTACCAAAATTTATTAAACTAGATTCTAATCATGTGGTTACAAAATTGCTAGTGCCTACTTATTTAAGTGTAGAGATGTTACACACACAAACAAGTTACAAAACTGAAGCTACAATCCCAAACAAAGAAAACAAAGTATAGAGCTCTATTTCAAAATATGTGTACACTAAAGATAGGAGATCAGGTGTGGGTGCTTCTTACCCTCCTTGCATCTCTCGATTCCAGCGGTGCCAAGCCAGGATCGGTCACTCAATTCCGCGGAAAGACGAATAAGGGACAAGGCTCAGGGACCCTCTTAGCTGCAGAAGCCTTGGGAGGCTGTCACTTATCTGACCAGCAGATAGATAGTGAAAAGCACTCAAAAATCATGGTGCTGTAGGTCCCCTACTTATACCTCTGTACTCCTTTATTCTCTTTCTCCTTTCTATGCTAAATTGGGGCTGGTCTGTCGGGGTGACGCCAGCTCTCGCAAGAGTAGTTCACACTTGCAAGGGAGAAACAATAAGTTTCGACTACTGGACACTTCTTTTATCAGGGTAAATATTTTCCCACCTAGGATGTTGGTGTGTGTGCATCATGCTGTTTTAGTAGGGGCTAAGAGCCATGTCTGTCACAGCGCCTCTGCCTGCTGTGAGCCCAATTGTTGTATACGTTCCCAGAGGCACATTGTCGCAGCACACCTGTGCTTCTCTCAGCTTCAAAGGCTGTGCTGGAGTGCCCTGGTGTTTTGGCTCCCGTGTGTTTCCAGCAATGCTGGTCTGAGGGGGGGGGCTGGCTGTCTGGCTACATTCCACCCCCTGATGCACCACACTACATCCCAGATTGCAAGGTGGCGGTGATGCCAGCACCTCTTGCCCTCCTTGGGGAAATCTAGAAATACCCAACAACCAAATTAGAGGATGAGGGTTCGCGGAATTGGTTAGGATCCCTTTTTAGCTCTAGGTATCTGATTTGTGTGGAGGAAAGAGCAGTTTGAATCAAACGCTTCATAATACATAAAGTTACACAAAAAACAATTACAATAATTAAAATGGTTAAAACAGTATTTACAACCGAATGTAAAAACGGGGAGAGGGAAAATCCCAAGTGTTGAGCTAACCATTGCATCCATGAGGTTTGTCCATTCTCAGCCACTGCATGTAAAATTTTAACTGCACCTTTAATAGCAACCACATCTTGCTCTATTTGCCCTGAATGATTTACATAAACTTTTTTAGATGATCCCATTACATATTTCACAGGCCGTCCCCAAACAGTGCGATGCCATTGTCCCACCTCCCCCAAGTCAATGCGAGGGTTGTTGGTGTACCATGCTGGTCCCCACTGAAAGATGTCGCTTTTGTTCCACCAATCATTTAGGCTGAGTGGTACAAATTCAATTCCCAGTCCATTGGTTGAATCTAGCAAGGTGCACATCCAGCAATTTGTAGCACCAGCAGCTGAGGCGATGGTTTGGATTGCTCCCCGAAGAGGATGTTCTGGTATTGCCAAGGTGACTGGAGCCAACAGAAGGATCATGAGGGCTTGCAGGAACATATCTCTGGTGGGTCGTGTTCTAGCTAAAAAACTTATTTTAAAACCAAAAGCAAAAATTACACCTGCTATTATAAGTAATGGCAAATATATCAACAGTCCATAGTAGTCTCTAGTGATCAAACAGGTCTGCTGCATGGTCCATTTTGCTGACAGTTTAGCTGGCAGGTTGCTCGGAACCATGGGACCATTCCTGCAATAAATCACATGGTCAGCCGGTCTTGGATGCGATCCAAGCCTCTGTAATGGTTATTAGCCTTTTATCAGCATTTAAGGCACTCCATACACTTTTCTCTTTATAGGCATGCAAAACACAGGTAAAGGTTCCCAGGGCTGGGTGTTTAATCACCACAGTGTCTCCGGGAGCATACTTGGAACTGTGCAGTGGTGTTCTGGCAGGGGAGATAGCTTTCCCTGTAGGGAAGAATCCCCTGCTGATTGGACTTCCTGTAGGAGTCTGTCTGTTGTTTAATCTCTGCACCACTTCGTCCAGTCTGTCTCCCCATGTGCCATCAGTAGGCTTCAAGTGATTCTTTAGCAACCCATTCCAGCGCTCGACCATGCCATTAGATTGAGGTCGATATGGAAGGTGGAAGGTCCATTGGACTCCATGGTTAAGGGTCCATTCCCTTATAAGTTTATTCTTAAAATGCGAACCATTATCTGATTGGATTTCTTGAGGCATTGGGACAATTGCTGTTAAGCGGTTTAGTCCCATAATTGTGGACAACCCTGTTGCCAATCGGGTTGGATATGCAAAACCAATCCCTGAAACAATTTCTACCCCAGTCAAGATGTATTTCCACCTCTGCCTTGTAGTGGGCAGTGGTCCGACATAGTCGACCTGCCAGGTTGCCCATAGTGTTTTCCCATCTCTTAGCCTGGCAAACCTTTGTCCTTCTGCTATATGTTTTCTAGTCTCAGCACAAATAGCGCAGGCTTGCACCAGGTCTCTAGCCTGTCTGTGGGTGATAGGCCACCCCCTGATATGTGCTTGCCGCACTAACTCATCACTTCCTGTGTGTCCTAAATTATCATGTAACCATGAATATAAGCGTTCCCATTCTACTTGTGTGGTAAAGAGCTGGGCAGCTGCATCGGCTAAATTGTTTAACTGTGCAGCTGGGGTATTATTCCTCTGATGAGCTGAGACATGTCCTATAGACAGGGGTTGTTGCAGGGCATGCTGATATAACCACTTCCAGTATTCCAGTCCCCATACTGGTTTACCTCCTATTTCCCAGTGGTTATTTTTCCAGTTAGTGATCCACTGAGTGGCACCTGCCCATACCGCATAGGAGTCCGTATATACGGCGGTGGCTCCTGCTTCACAGGCCAGTTTAATTGCAGCCAATTCTGCAAGTTGTGCTGACCCATCAATTTCAGCAGTTAGGGGTGCTGCAGAGGTGTCTGCAGGCACTGCTGCAGCTTTCCCCTTCCATTTTCCTTTAACCAGCCTGGCACTGCCATCAGTGAACCATACTCCCTCAGGCTTAGAAGGATCAAATGGGGCAGCATCCTTAATAGGAGACTGCTGTGGAGGTAGGCGGTATTCATCAGGCATTCCTACTTTCCATAGGGATTCCTGAATCATAGTGGGGTTTTGTGCAGTGTCTGCACTACCTACCCTGTGGTGTATGTAAAGTGCCCATCTTTGGATAGTCATTTTTTGTGCTACACCAGGTGGTAACTCTTTCCCTTCCAATATAGGTTTAATGATTGGAAGAGGAGTGTGAATTGTGATGTCCTTATCCTGAGTTAAGTCCTCAGTTTCTCTCAAGGCTGTGTAAGCTGCCAGAAGCACCTTCTCATAAGGCGTGTAGTTAGCCTGTGACCCTTGCCATGACTTGGAACCAAACTGAATTGGTCGTCTGGGAGCAGTGTCACTTTCTTGCCAGAGAGCATAAGACATTCCAGTGGCTCCCTCAATTAGGTACAAATGGAATGGGGCTTCAGGATGTATGGGACCCAGAGCCTGATAGGTGTGTATCTCCCCTATCAGTTGCCTGAGGGCTTCCTCATGGGCAGGAGCCCATTCCCAGGCAGCACTTTTCTTTAACAAATTGTACAATGGTCTGGCTATAATGGCAAAGCCAGGTACATGTTTTCTCCAAAACCCCAGGGTTCCCAAAATCTGTCTCAATTGATCTTTACTTTCAGGGGAGGGTGCCTGATTTAGCTCTTGCACAGTGTCATTAGGCACAGACCTCCTACCTCCCATCCATACAGTACCTAAGAATTTTATCTCTTGGGAGGGACCTTGGCATTTCTCAGCTGGTAACTCTAAATTAAGGGCTTCTAGTGCTCCTTTGATTTGATTCATAGCCTCCTGTACCTCTTCTGAGGTTTTCCCACCTATTAAGATGTCATCAATGTATTGCACAGTTTGTACATTGGCTGGCAGTATAAGGTCATCTAGGACCTTTGCCAGTGCCCCATGGCAAATAGTGGGTGAGTGTTTAAACCCTTGTGGCATTCGGGTAAAAGTGTATTGTACACCTCTCCAAGTAAAAGCAAATCTTTCCTGGTCAGCTGGTTGCAAAGGGACCATGAAGAACATGTCCTTTACATCTAATACTGCTAGCCAGGGTTTATCTATGTTGGTCCAGTGCATTACTCTGGGTTCATCTCGGTCTGCTGGGTAAATTCCTCTTGCCCATCGACAAGCCAGAGACCAAAGTGTTTTAGGGGTGTTCCCCTCTGAATGTTCCAGGAATATGCCTGCACCTAAGTTAAGGCGCTCAGTTTCTTGGGCTGTCAGGCTTATATATCCACCCCCAGGGTCCCAGAGGCGGACCAGCCACTCTATTATACCTTCCTCAGGCTTTTTAGCAAAATCTCCCTGGATTGTTTCTAACTCCATGGGAGTATATTGGTGGGTGGTAATTTTGGTAAAGTGTGTTGGAGCTTTACTCCCTTTTCCCTTTTTACCTCCCTTCTTTGTTTTTGAAGAGGTGGATGGATCATTGTCATCCCCTTCTTCATCCTGCTCTGCCCCACTCAAATTTCCCTCATGTTCTTCTGATTTGTGCTGTGTGATAGCTGGTCTTAATTTTACAGAGGGACCTTCCTCCTCAGAGGAGGGGGACTCATCTGCTGAATCCCAAATATCTCCATCCCATTCCTCAGGGTCTAGCCAGAGAGCAGTCTCAACTTTAGCCCGGTTGATTCTGCGTGTTTTAATCTCCAGCTTTTCCCTTCGTTCTATCCCTTCTTTCTCAATTAAGGGAAGTAGTCTTTTCTGAAGATGTTCCATATCCCTATTCAGTGTTCTTACTCTGGTATCTAAATTCTGGCATTCCTTGCGCAGTGTGTCCCTTTCCTGTTGTAGCCTATTAAATTCTATTGCCAGATTATGATAATCCTTACAGGCAGTTTGCCAAATGTTAGTAAGCAGCCATATACAAGCACCTTTTCCTTTCCCTTTCTTCATCTTGCAGGCAGTTCTCCAGTTACAGAAATGCTGCCAGATCTCTGCTTGTTTTCCCCAATATTTCTCCAGCAGTTCTTTGCTCCACAGAGGATTTCCCCATCCCTCTTGGGTCAAACTTTTCTCTAGCTCAGGGAATTCTGTGGTGTTTATCATGACTGGTTTCATTGTGTTACTGTAGTGCAGCCTATATCACAATCCTGTTCGTGACGCCAAATCTGTTAGCCGATGGCCAGGGATGTTTGGTGAGGTGCCAGCTATGCCCGTTTATACCATCCGTGACTTTAACCGCTAGGACGCACTGTCCCTTCGCGGCGGGCAGCCCGGGCTAGGCTGACGGATGCCCCAAGGTCCTAACCACCCGTGACTTTAACTGCTAGAGCTCAGAGCTCCTTCGCAGCGGGCAGTCAACACTGACTGACAGGTGCCCCAATGGCAGCACTAAGAGCCTCTCCACACCCGTGACTTTAACTGCTAGAGCTCAGAGCTCCTTCGCAGCGGGCAGTCAGGATTGACTGACAGGTGCCCCAAGAGTTTGCCCCGTGGAGGCGGCACAACTCAACGCTAGGCTCTTAGTACTCTCACCTAATGGCCAGGCTTTACAGCCAAAACGGCTGAGGTTCTTTAATTGTGTTGGCTGCTTCACAGTAAACCAGAGAAACAAGTCAGGCTTATGCATAAATGGTTACCAAAATTTATTAAACTAGATTCTAATCATGTGGTTACAAAATTGCTAGTGCCTACTTATTTAAGTGTAGAGATGTTACACACACAAACAAGTTACAAAACTGAAGCTACAATCCCAAAGAAAGAAAACAAAGTATAGAGCTCTATTTCAAAATATGTGTACACTAAAGATAGGAGATCAGGTGTGGGTGCTTCTTACCCTCCTTGCATCTCTCGATTCCAGCGGTGCCAAGCCAGGATCGGTCACTCAATTCCGCGGAAAGACGAATAAGGGACAAGGCTCAGGGACCCTCTTAGCTGCAGAAGCCTTGGGAGGCTGTCACTTATCTGACCAGCAGATAGATAGTGAAAAGCACTCAAAAATCATGGTGCTGTAGGTCCCCTACTTATACCTCTGTACTCCTTTATTCTCTTTCTCCTTTCTATGCTAAATTGGGGCTGGTCTGTCGGGGTGACGCCAGCTCTCGCAAGAGTAGTTCACACTTGCAAGGGAGAAACAATAAGTTTCGACTACTGGACACTTCTTTTATCAGGGTAAATATTTTCCCACCTAGGATGTTGGTGTGTGTGCATCATGCTGTTTTAGTAGGGGCTAAGAGCCATGTCTGTCACAGCGCCTCTGCCTGCTGTGAGCCCAATTGTTGTATACGTTCCCAGAGGCACATTGTCGCAGCACACCTGTGCTTCTCTCAGCTTCAAAGGCTGTGCTGGAGTGCCCTGGTGTTTTGGCTCCCGTGTGTTTCCAGCAATGCTGGTCTGAGGGGGGGGGCTGGCTGTCTGGCTACAATTGGATGCTCTGCTGGCTGCTCAAACCGCTGAGTGAGTCTCTGCACTTCAGCCTGCCACCCATCACGAAGGCTTTCTCCTTTACTCCTACAAATATTATGGAAAATACACATGCTGCTATATTCTTGGCAAGCACTTTTCTGCAGCTTCCAACTTATTCCACAAACAGCACCACCATCCTTTCAGATGGCCAAACACTCCACTGTCATTCTGCCAATGCTGAGGCAATAGTTAAACAGTTCTTTCCTTCTGTCCAGGTGCCCCCTGAATGGCTTCATTAGCCAGGGAAGCAGAGGACCAGCCAGATCTCTCAGGATATCCAGACCAGTCTCCCCACCATCAATGCCCATAGTGATCATGGGGGCAGACTGTCCTGTATTCATTCATTGATGTAAATAGAGTTGAGTTCCAAAAGATCCTAGCATCATGAACCCTTCCAGACCACCCTGCTCTTTAGGTCTGTAAGCCTGCCTGCCACAGTAGTCAACTGGGCACCAGGGAGAAATACCCCATTCTGTTTATAAGCTCTGAGCCCTGGTGTGGGGAGCAAGTGATAGCCACATGGGGCCCAGCAACTGCCCCAATACAGTTTGGGAGCCCCGTACGTGCAAAGCCATCAATAATCTCCTGTTACCCAGCTTTATAACCTGGTACAACAGTCCCTTGTGCATCGCATCACACACCTATGTGACAGTGGCCCCAGCAGTCCATCTCCCTAAGCTGAATTGGTTGGCTAATGACAAGAAGCACTCAGGGGTGGCCAACTTCCTGATGGCAATGCTGGTACTGCATGTTGGCATGCTGTCACTGCAGCTCCAGGGCTAGTTCAGCACAGATCTCAAATAAGGTTGCCTTCGCCATCCTGAATTTCTGTCGTCACCATTGCTGGTCATCCCAGGGTCACAGAATGACCCTTTCCCACCAGTCGATGCTGGTTTCCCAAGCCCAGAAATGGTGCTGTACCCTGTGAAGCGGCTCCAACAACAGCGTCTGTACTAGCAGCTGCTCAGCGTCATTCTCGCCTTCGTCCCCCTTCCTCCGCACTGCTGAAACTGCTCCTGCTGGAGAAGCCGCAACTGTAGTCATCTGCTCAGTGGCATAGCAGGCAAAGTCCAAACCCAAAGTCACCTGGCTTTAAGAGCTGAAATGCAACCCAAGCAGCATATTCCCGGTTGCCAGTACAGCAGTGCAGTGCTTTGTTGGGTCCATGCTGACTGACAATAATTTGAAAATGGTGTTAGCCTGCCCAAAAAGAGAGGAAGCGAGGGATGGAGAGAGCAGAATCATGGGATCTTTTTAAGTTTGACTTTAAGTTCCAGAATGTCACTGGCTTCCACTATACATCCCCTAATGTGCAGCAAGAAATGTGGCAGAATGCATATTGCTCAGCAGCAAAGCAAAGGACCAGGGGATACTCTCCAAGAATGCCCCACGCTTAGTACACAGTAAGCCCCCACTGTGTGTACCCAATGATGTGAACTGAAAGAGGGCACAGCCGTCCTGTGTGTACACTATTAGTATGATTTACGTATTGTGCGTTAACTATGCACATCACGCTGTGGATTAAACCCCTCATGTAGACAAGCCACCCTCTTCTAGTCTCACACACCCTTGCCTAATATTATGCTTTGCTGATGTCTCTCCTTTTTCTCAATTTCTTGCTCTTCATTTCCCTTCCAGAGCTTAGTCTCTTTTGAAAACTCCTGTTTAGCTTTCCTCTCAGATCTTTACACCAGATCTATAATAACTTGTCAGGATCTACTCTATACCATCTTGCTCTTTGAACACCCTGAGGATCTACTTCATCTCACTCCCACAGGACTTCTCTGTCTTCAGTCCCAACGGAAAAGTCGACTTCTCCTGTGCTGGTGGTAGAACAAACATCCTCTCTCTGTAATCAGAATGCTACTTGCAAAGTTGTCACTAGGAAATTAGACAATGTACTTGGAGAGGCAATGGGGGTGGAGGGAGGACACCACTTGCTCTGTGCACAAGCCTCTGAATAAAATCAAGTCTGAACAGGAGAGCCAGCTTCCTTTTATACAGAGAGCATATACTGTATCAGTTGTGAGACATATTTATGAAATAGTACTCTTGGCAGTAAGTATATAGCCAGTTACAATACAATCCCCAAGAATGACTGTTTCATCAGAAAATCCAAAAGGACATAAGGTAACTTTTACCATCTTTCCATTCTTTAGTACCTGGCAAATTGTATGTATGTCAAGTCTCTGCTGGTTTAAACAGAGCCAGAGCATCAAAAGGGTTATCTAAGGCAGTCCACTGAAGTGTGAACCTCTACTGCATGCTACTGCAGTGGAAGTCTCAAAGGCTTTGTAGAGATTGAGGTGAAAGACCAGGCACATGGGTTGTCATTTTAAACCCCCACTACAAAGGGGACATTTTTAATCCCACAAGTGAAGGAGGCAGCAGAATTATATGGTAGCTCTACCCACAAACAAAGCATGAGTCCCCCTCACACCCCAAGTTCAGTTTCAGATACTAAGACAAGTGGCCCTACATAAACGTAACAGAATTTGGAATGGAGTGGTTCAGAGGCAATCAAAGGCTGTGAAAGCCTCTAACGACCACCTGCAGGAAGTGAGAGCCATTTGGTTTGTGTCCTGCAGGCTAAAGACTAATGGGTGAAAAGACATAGCTCCTGAGCTTGCTGTTAGGATGATTTTTTAAAAAAAGGAAAGCACACCTGTAGATTAAACAAATTGAAAGAACTACATGGTGCAGGTAAACTCATCAGTTGCCACAGGAGTCAAAATGACAAGGTAGCTTGGTAGCATCATCTTGATCCCTATTTGTACGCGCTAAATTGTACTGAGGTGTGATTATCAGTCTGTGCTTATGAGGGTCCCTATCTGTGTTAGAATAGCAGTGGTACTGCAGGTTCACATGGAGATACTTTGGCAGAACGGAAAGAATCATAGTATATGTGTTGGGGACACTGGGCACTACACTAGGTAACTCGGGAGGGTGGAAGACCACAAGTGTCGATGAAGCCCTCCTGCTCTAGGCCCGGATAAACCAAGGCCCCTTTGCTTCTTGAACCCTCTGTGATCCTGCGTAACTCTGAGGAAGCTAGCATACAAACAGACAGGTTAGCCAAGGCCAGCTTTGGCCTGGGAAACAGATAGATAAGGCAGAAATGTTTAGCAAAAACTAGTAACAAATAGGACCAAATAAGGCAAGGCTCAGGCAATGCTACTGAGGAAAAACACAACTGGCTGCTTTAGCTGATTGGCTACGGTATTGTACGGGGAAACAGGTAATTGGTTGCAGAAGCTTGTGTAGTGAAGTAGGCAAAGGTATAAAATGTATACTGGAATCTGCTGCACTGCTGCAGGATTTGAGACAGCTCAGTCTCCCTGCGCCCTATTTGGAGCTCCAGATAAATCTCTCTGCTTCTCCACCCCATTGTGGTCATTGGCGCGACGCATACCGGGCAACGAACCCCGCTGTTGCTTGCCTCGGGCATTCTGTGCCGGCAACATATGCTTGCACTCTACCTGATCATAGCAAGTGCTTTTCAGGTCAACAGGTTAAAAACATGGGTGCCTAAGGTTATTCCCCGAGTTGGAGGCGGGTGGTGGTGGTCGGGGACTCTCTCCTCAGGGGGACTGAGTCATCTATCTGCCGCTCTCACCGGGAAAACCGAGAAGTCTGCTGCTTGCCAGGGGCTAAGATTCGCGATGTGACGGAGAGACTACCGAGACTCATCAAGCCCTCAGATCGCTACCCCTTCCTGCTTCTCCACGTGGGCACCAATGATACTGCCAAGAATGACCTTGAGCGGATCACTGCGGACTACGTGGCTCTGGGAAGAAGGATAAAGGAGTTTGAGGCGCAAGTGGTGTTCTCGTCCATCCTCCCCGTAGAAGGAAAAGGCCGGGGTAGGGACCGTCGAATCGTGGAAGTCAACGAATGGCTACGCAGGTGGTGTCGGAGAGAAGGCTTTGGATTCTTTGACCATGGGATGGTGTTCCATGAAGGAGGAGTGCTGGGCAGAGATGGGCTCCACCTAACGAAGAGAGGGAAGAGCATCTTTGCGAGCAGGCTGGCTAACCTAGTGAGGAGGGCTTTAAACTAGGTTCACCGGGGGAAGGAGACCAAAGCCCTGAGGTAAGTGGGCAAGCGGGATACCGGGAGGAAGCACAGGCAGGAACGTCTGTGAGGGGAGGGCTCCTACCTCATACTGAGAATGAGGGGCAATCAGCAGGTTATCTCAAGTGCTTATATACAAATGCACAAAGCCTTGGAAACAAGCAGGGAGAACTGGAGGTCCTGGTGATGTCAAGGAATTATGATGTGATTGGAATAACAGAAACTTGGTGAGATAACTCACATGATTGGAGTACTGTCATGGATGGTTATAAACTGTTCAGGAAGGACAGGCAGGGCAGAAAAGGTGGGGGAGTAGCACTGTATGTAAGGGAGCAGTATGACTGCTCAGAGCTCCGGTATGAAACTGCAGAAAAACCTGAGTGTCTCTGGATTAAGTTTAGAAGTGTGACCAACAAGAGTGATGTAGTGGTGGGAGTCTGCTATAGACCACCGGACCAGGGGGATGAGGTGGATGAGGCTTTCTTCCGGCAACTCACAGAAGCTACTAGATTGCATGCCCTGGTTCTCATGGGCAACTTTAATCATCCTGATATCTGCTGGGAGAGCACTACAGCGGTGCATAGACAATCCAGGAAGTTTTTGGAAAATGTAGGGGACAATTTCCTGGTGCATGTGCTGGAGGAGCCAGCTAGGGGTAGAGCTTTTCTTGACCTGCTGCTCACAAACCAGGAAGAATTAGTAGGGGAAGCAAAAGTGGATGGGAATCTGGGAGGCAGTGACCATGAGTTGGTCGAGTTCAGGATCCTGACACAGGAAAGAAAGGTAAGCAGCAGAATACGGACCCTGGACTTCAGGAAAGCAGACTTCGACTCCCTCAGGGAACTGATGGGTAAGATCCCCTGGGGGAATAACATGAGGGGGAAAGGAGTCCAGGAGAGCTGGCTGTATTTCAAGGAATCCCTATTGAGGTTACAGGGACAAACCATCCCGATGTGTCGAAAGAATAGTAAATATGGCAGGCGACCAGCTTGGCTTAACGGTGAAATCCTTGTGGATCTTAAACATAGAAAAGAAGTTTACAAGAAGTGGAAGATTGGACAAATGACCAGGGAAGAGTATAAAAATATTGCTCGGGCATGTAGGAATGAAATCAGGAGGGCCAAATCGCACCTGGAGCTGCAGCTAGCAAGAGATGTTAAGAGTAACAAGAAGGGTTTCTTCAGGTATGTTGGCAACAAGAAGAAAGCCAAGGAAAGTGTGGGCCCCTTACTGAATGAGGGAGGCAATCTAGTGACAGAGGATGTGGAAAAAGCTAGTGTACTCAATGCTTTTTTTGCCTCTGTCTTCACTAACAAGGTCAGCTCCCAGACTGCTGCGCTGGGCAACACAGCATGGGGAGTAGGTGGCCAACCCTCTATGGAGAAAGAAGTGGTTAGGGACTATTTAGAAAAGCTGGACATGCACAAGTCCATGGGGCCGGATGCGCTGCATCCAAGAGTGCTAAAGGAGTTGGCGGCTGTGATTGCAGAGCCATTGGCTATTATCTTTGAAAACTCGTGGCAAACGGGGGAAGTCCCGGACAACTGGAAAAAGGCTAATGTAGTGCCAATCTTTAAAAAAGGGAAGAAGGAGGATCCTGGGAACTACAGGCCAGTCCCTCATCTCAGTCCCAGCCTCACCTCAGTCCCTGGAAAAATCATGCAGCAGGTCCTCAGGGAATCAATCCTGAAGCACTTACACAAGAGGAAAGTGATCAGGAACAGTCAGCATGGATTCACCAACGGAAGGTCATGCCTGACTAATCTAATCACCTTCTATGATGAGATTACTGGTTCTGTGAATGAAGGGAAAGCAGTGGATGTATTGTTTCTTGACTTTAGCAAAGCTTTTGACACGGTCTCCCACAGTATTCTTGTCAGCAAGCTAAAGAAGTATGGGCTGGATGAATGCACTATAAGGTGGGTAGAAAGTTGGCTAGATTGTCGGGCTCAACGGGTAGTGATCAATGGCTCCATGTCTAGTTGGCAGCCGGTATCAAGTGGAGTGCCCCAAGGGTCGGTCCTGGGGCCAGTTTTGTTCAATATCTTCATAAATGATCTGGAGGATGGTGTGGATTGCACTCTCAGCAAATTTGCAGATGATACTAAACTAGGAGGAGTGGTAGATACGGTGGCAGGTAGGGATAGGATACAGAGGGACCTAGACAAATTGGAGGATTGGGCCAAAAGAAATCTGATGAGGTTCAACAAGGATAAGTGCAGGGTCCTGCACTTAGGACGGAAGAATCCAATGCACCGCTACAGACTAGGGACCGAATGGCTAGGCAGCAGTTCTGCGGAAAAGGACCTAGGGGTGACAGTGGTCGAGAAGCTGGATATGAGTCAGCAGTATGCCCTTGTTGCCAAGAAGGCCAATGGCATTTTGGGATATATAAGTAGGGGCATAGCCAGCAGATCGAGAGACGTGATCGTTCCCCTCTATTCGACATTGGTGAGGCCTCATCTGGAGTACTGTGTCCAGTTTTGGGCCCCACACTACAAGAAGGATGTGGAAAAATTGGAGAGAGTCCAGCGAAGGGCAACAAAAATGATTAGGGGTCTGGAACACATGACTTATGAGGAGAGGCTGAGGTAACTGGGATTGTTTAGTCTGCAGAAGAGAAGAATGAGGGGGGATTTGATAGCTGCTTTCAACTACCTGAGAGGTGGTTCCAAAGACGATGGTTCTAGACTATTCTCAGTAGTAGAAGATGACAGGACAAGGAGTAATGGTCTCAAGTTGCAGTGGGGGAGGTTTAGGTTGGATATTAGGAAAAACTTTTTCACTAGGAGGGTGGTGAAACACTGGAATGCGTTACCTAGGGAGGTGGTAGAATCTCCTTCCTTGGAAGTTTTTAAGGTCAGGCTTGACAAAGCCCTGGCTGGGATGATTTAATTGGGGATTGGTCCTGCTTTGAGCAGGGGGTTGGACTAGATGACCTCCTGAGGTCCCTTCCAACCCTGGTATTCTATGATTCTATGACAAGGAAACAGACGAAATCCTGACCAGTTTCAGCCAGAGACTAATTTCAAACAATTTATATTAAAAATCTATTGAAAGAAACCAAACCAAAATATATAGAACGTTCAAAGGACATAAAAACTAACATTGAAAACTCAAAGGCATAAGTCTCCTACACATAGTATTAAAACAGGAATTTATGTTCCATTTTAAGCCCATTTCAGAATGGAGCAACAACTCTGTGGAGTCACAGCCAGCACCTTCATACCAGTCTCAGATAATATCAGCATCTTTTGTGACAGTTCTAACACCATAGTTCCTTGGTACCGGTGTATCAGAAATTTGATTGTTTGACATTTAGAGATATAATATCACTATTCTTTTACTAATATTCCTGAATTTGGATTATTTATCATACATCTTACCCTCTTCCACGTGAACGTTTTTTATATATCCATTTACTCCAACGACTATTCTTCTTACTATTAGAATATATTGCTATATAAATTGAATATCAGATTAAAAGATTTGGCTATTATCAAAATGCTAGCCAGTTTAACAGAAAAACAATTATATATCCAACAAAACTATTCTTGCTGATTAAATGATTAACAATAATTGAACACTTCATCAGTTCTGAACGCTAAGTATTCTAGCCTGGAAGTTTGTTTTCTGCACATTTTCAACAACATAGTTCTGAATAGCTCAATAATGCTGATTCCATTGCAAAATACTTAGATTAGTGGCACACTGAATGGAGAATGAGTGTGGGGCAGAAGACTGGGCAAGACAGAGAGTAGAAGGGCAGCAAAGCACAAAAAGGCTCATTTTTTGCATTTAAGGTTGAATTTTGAACCTGAAGCGAGTGCAAACTGTTTCTACCTAAAAGTTCAAAAATCCCAAAGTGGAAAAACATGATTTTTTTTTTAAATACTGCAATTTTAGAGCTACTCTCATGATTCAGGAAAACTGATTCATCGCTTCTGATATACCGGTTTTTAATGAATATCACAAGAGTACTACTTCTTACTTGGACAACAAATGGAATGTTAGTGCAATTCCTAGCTTGTGCTACAGAAAAAGTGGGGGGAAAGAAGCTTTCCTGTCAATCTCCTTTAAACAAAGCATTATGGGAAACGGGCAGAGCTTGGAAGCCCTATATAATGGAGGTGGTTCGGTCATAATCTGTATTTCTGATAGTAGCATCGAGGCAGTAACTGCTGTCTGAATGACTTTGAAAGACAAGAGTTCTGAAAGTAAATAGGTAAAGGCCTGAAGGTCCTTCTTACTTGATGAGCATATTAATGCTGAGCTTGCCAAGTCTTTGGCTCATTAACTAGCTTAACTAGGGAACTGGAATATAGGTAAATTACTGTCTTTTGTTGCAATGAACATTTCTGTTTTTCACTACCCCATGTATGTTTTCCTTTCCTGAAGCAGGGCAGTAATGAGTAGAACTGCAGTTCCCAAACTTTTTGCCTGCATGACCCCATTCTGAAACTTATTGATTCCCACAGCCCTATGTGGTGCCTTTGCAGACCACCCAACAGAAATACATGCTCTACAAAATGGTGTCCTCAATCCAGCATGACCTTGCATGTATACTAGAGGACCTATAGTTTGGGAACCACTGGAGTACGACCTCCTGACTCACTGCTGCAATCATTGACAAACAGCAGGAAAGAGTCTGATAGGTGTACTTCTTTTCCCTAAGTGCTGATGTAGTTATTATATGTAAAATATGATTCCCAAAATGCATACTTTAGTTAAGAATCCTGTAAACAAGTTGCATATTTAATGTGCACTGGCCTCATTCCAATTTTCAATATAAATACCTAAAAATAGACTAAATAAGAGACTGTGTGTTAAGATGAGTAAACTTCTTATGCTAGAAATCGTAGCGTATTGTGTTTATACACATTGAAAAAGGAGCCGAGAAAAAAACCTGTATGCTAAAACCTATATATTTCCAGCATTCATATCTTAGAAATACTACATGATTATGGTGTCACAGAAATCAACAGCTTCTAAGACAAGATAAGTGTCTTAATGTGTTAATATTTTTAAGCTAAAGTTAGCCGTTGCTTTTGGCAGTGGGCTAAGATAACATCAGGGCTTTAAGTCAATCAAGGTCAGGGTTATTGAGTACTTGTTCTTGCATCTCCTTGTGAATTTCAAAAGAAACTAGAAGTCTTAAATGAATAGTTGAGGTTAGAGAAAGGTGCACACGTGATGGGGAAAACACTTGGCTATGAGTTATCACCTGGGACTATTATTTCGATGAATTTCTATTTCAGTAATTAATTTATTTAAATTTCTAACTTCAGCATCTTAATTGAGTTTATTATAGTAGTGCATAGGTGCCTGTGATGCCAGGTGCTGTATAAACACAGAGTGGTAGACGGCCCCTGCCATGTAAAGCTTGCAGTCGAAACAGGCAAGACAGAAAAAGGGCCGGGGAAAGGGATATAACATACAAGAAGAGTAATCACTGTGATGGGGGCAAATATGTGCCATGATTTTATTGCAGTGTGGGTGTTAGTCAGGAGGTGATTAACTAAACAGAAGAACAAAGGAAGGAGGAGGGATAACAGGTAAGGAGGACAGAGTGGGGGAGGGGAGGAAGCTAAGGTGCAGTTGTGGATTGAGGCTGAAGCTAAGAGTCTGGGGAAGGAGCAGGAAGGGCAAACAGCCAGTAGTCAGCACAAGGCAGAGCAAGACCAAGTTATCAGTGGCTGTCTGTTCTTTTTTATGCTGCTTCTCCAGCAGCTCAGCTAGCTTTCAGACTCTGGGTGGCTCTTCCCTGCAGTTTCAGTCCTAAAGGCTACATGGGTAGAATTATGTTAGTAACTGATAGGAGCTGCTGGGTGCTCCGCACTCTTCAAAATCAGGTCACTTATTTAAGTGCCTAGGTGTGGAATCATAGAATCATGGTTGGAAGGGACCTCAGGGAAGGGAATCAGGGTTGGAAGGGACCTCAGGAGATCATCTAGTCCAACCCCCTGCTCAAAGCAGGACCAATCCCCAATTAAATCATCCCAGCCAGGGCTTTGTCAAGCCTGACCTTAAAAACTTCCAAGGAAGGAGATTCTACCACCTCCCTAGGTAACGCATTCCAGTGTTTCACCACCCTCCTAGTGAAAAAGTTTTTCCTAATAGCCAACCTAAACCTCCCCCACTGCAACTTGAGACCATTACTCCTTGTCCTGTCATCTTCTACTACTGAGAATAGTCTAGAACCATCGTCTTTGGAACCACCTCTCAGGTAGTTGAAAGCAGCTATCAAATCCCCCCTCATTCTTCTCTTCTGCAGACTAAACAATCCCAGTTACCTCAGCCTCTCCTCATAAGTCATGTGTTCCAGACCCCTAATCATTTTTGTTGCCCTTCACTGGACTCTCTCCAATTTTTCCACATCCTTCTTGTAGTGTGGGGCCCAAAACTGGACACAGTACTCCAGATGAGGTCTCACCAATGTCGAATAGAGGGGAACGATCACGTCCCTCGATCTGCTCGCTATGCCCCTACTTATACATCCCAAAATGCCATTGGCCTTCTTGGCAACAAGGGCACACTGTTGACTCATATCCAGCTTCTCGTCCACTGTCACCCCTAGGTCCTTTTCCGCAGAACTGCTGCCTAGCCATTCGGTCCCTAGTCTGTAGCGGTGCATTGGATTCTTCCGTCCTAAGTGCAGGACCCTGCACTTATCCTTGTTGAACCTCATCAGATTTCTTTTGGCCCAATCCTCCAATTTGTCTAGGTCCCTCTGTATCCTATCCCTACCTGCCACCGTATCTACCACTCCTCCTAGTTTAGTATCATCTGCAAATTTGCTGAGAGTGCAATCCACACCATCCTCCAGATCATTTATGAAGATATTGAACAAAACCGGCCCCAGGACCGACCCTTGGGGCACTCCACTTGATACCGGCTGCCATCTAGACATGGAGCCATTGATCACTACCCGTTGAGCCCGACAATCTAGCCAACTTTCTACCCACCTTATAGTGCATTCATCCAGCCCATACTTCTTTAGCTTGCTGACAAGAATACTGTGGGAGACCGTGTCAAAAGCTTTGCTAAAGTCAAGAAACAATACATCCACTGCTTTCCCTTCATCCACAGAACCAGTAATCTCATCATAGAAGGCGATGTGACATAGATGACATAGATTGACATAGATGTCAATGTGTGTCTTTAAAACTGTGTACAGCTACACCAGTTTTAGCAGAGAGGGTGAGTCTTAAGAAAAGCTGGTGCAATAGCTGTTTAATAGATTTAGGATTAAATCTGTTTTGCCACCATGCTTCATAATGAAAGCTCAACCTTCAGCAGAGGCTGGCACACAAAAATTTCCTTAAGGAAGAACTCACCGATTGCCCTTCTTAAAAACCGCTGCCATCTCCTATTGTTCTCGTGGAGCTGAGGCCAAAAACCAGCATCAGTTAAGATGGCTGCCATTCCCTTACAGCACATCTAGGAAGAAGTTACAGGCTACAGTTAGCAAAGATGGCCATCATCTCCCATTGTCTCAAAGAATGAAGGCAGGCCTGTCCACCCCTGGATAAATGGCAGCACCTTAAACAGTCTGGAGGAACTGTGAGGTGTAGGTGAACATGAAGGGCAGTGGAATCAAAAGGGAAATATAGTGATGTGGGGGTGAAGGAGTGTGTAGGGAGAAATGGACTGATAGGGAGGGAAGCTGGTGGGAGCATGGGCACAGAATCATAGCAATGGAAGACTGGAAGGGACCTTGATAGGTCATCTAGTCCAGCCCCCTGCACTCAGGCAGCACCAAGTATTATCTAGAACATCCCTGTCAGGTGTTTGTCTAACCTGTTCTTAAAAACCTCCAATGACAGAGATTCCACAACTTCCCTAAATAATTTGTGCAGGGACATGCACAGAAGGGAAAGGGAGGGGGATACAGGAGAGCAATGTTCCTTCAATATTTCTCCATAAATTTCTAAGGATGTTTACACTACATGGCCCGAGAACCTTTTAAGGGCAACTGGCCAGGGTGTTACACGAATGTCCTGATTCTGGTGCGTGCTGTCTGGTTCACCAAAAAGAGTGTCATGTGAGTTCTCACATAGAAGCCAGGCACAATGGTCGCTAATGTCATTGTGAAATGAATGTACTGATACTATGTAAGGAGTTATGTGTATACACTGAAAACATGTCAAAGTCTGTAACACGTCAGAGTTGACAAACGGGATTTCTGTCCAACAAGAGATATTTATTCACCTGTCTTTCTGTTGAAATGTACATTAAGTATTGTCTCATTCACAGTGGGTGTCCCATCACCTGCTTAAGCTGAACGCAGGTGAAGGATTGTAAGAATTTCAGAAAGGAACTTACAGACAGAGAAACACAGCAGGAAAGGGAACCTTATCTGAAGAAACACCTCAAAGGTTTGCTGAGCTATATTTGGGGAACAAAGATGACATCCCATCACCCTGCACCTAGGAAGTAAATGGGCAGTGTATTGACATTCATGAAAACGGGATCGCAACCAGCCTTGGTTGAGATACTGCAGAGGACTTTTGAGGTGAGATAAATTTCTTTAGACAAGAGTAACTTCTTAGTTGAGTTTAGTCTCTAGAAAGCTTGCTACAATTTTGTTTTATATGTAATCTTTTATTTCCATTATCCTTACTCACTCTCTCTTTAATCTTTGGTAATAAAAATGTATCCTCGTTTTCACTATAAATATATCTCAGTGCTGTGACATTGAGCAAGGTGCTGATCTGGAGCTGATGTGTACCCTGTTCCCTTGAGGACAGCAGACCTGGTATTTCTGTGTGTGTTCTGTGGCTAAGGGACTGGAAGCTCCAAAAGGACAGGGATGCACCTATTGTTATTGCAAAGCAAAGTAAGGGCTGGCATGGCACAGAGGAGAGCGCGTGGGTAGCTAATGAGCTGACACCCAGTGAAGCACAACCAAGTCTCCCTCACACTGGAAGCAGCGGGTAACAAGGTGACTCTCAGTTCTGGGTCCCTCGAGAACCATCACACACTGATATCACTGAGTGTGTTAATCTTTCAGCAACTTCTCACTATGTACGATTAAACTGACTTTCTTGGACACCAAGCGGAAGCATGTTTAGTCTGTTGTGGATTTTTTAAAATCAGTTAATTTATTTTATATTAATATCTCCTAAGGCTCCATATTGAGACCCTTCTAAATCAGTGTTGATGCCAGTGTATAGATTGTGAATCAGGAGCTTTATTACATGTGCTTCAAACATGCTTATTTAGCATATAATTTATGCAATGTAATTTAAATGGCACCTCCTTGTCTGATCTGAACAGCCCTAGATGTTAAAACACTTGTACGGTTAACCCTGAACAAAAAGCAAGCACTCATTCAAATACAGAGTGCATGAGCAAGCCAGCAGGGAGTGGTGCAGGAGGAGCAGGGCCTGCAGAGAGAAAGGAGGGGCGAGGAGGACCCCAGTACAGTGCAGCTAGAGAAAACTCAGCTGAGCTGAGCTACCCCGCTTACATCAAAGGGTTGCAGCACTCTCTGGAACAGTTCCAAAGACCGTTGCTCTCACTGATTTCAGTGAAACTTGAAGAAAAGCTCCTGTGTAAACCGGTAGGTGCCTGATAGGCATTTATCAACCTGGCCACAGTTAGATTCACCCCCGCCACTGCAGACATCCATGCACAAAACACACATGGACATAGAAGCAACAGGAGGTCTTCTCCACATCACTCCTCTCCAAGGCTGCTGATTCTTCTTCACTTTCCACAAGCATTAAATACACTGATACATTCAACGATATCACGAGGACTGAAGCATACCAGTTAGGCTATTTTATCATCTTTACCATTTGCAGAGCTTATTTTTAGAAGGAAGGGCATATGAATTCTAGGTTTCTTGGGCCCCATATGCAAGCTCTAAAACCTTCCATGGAGGCTGGCAAGCACTTGATGAGCACCGTTCCGCAACATGTCAAAGATTGATAAAAGCAACAGACGTTTAAAAAGCTAGATTGTGCAACTACATTGTTCATTAGATTAGTGCCTTTAAAATACATACCTCATCGCTATTTTAACTTATTTAGCAGATCACATTCCAAGCTGGTCTTATGGCATTCAAGCAAAGAATAGTATAGGTTAAAGCAATGCTAGCATCAGCATCCTGGGATTTTACAAGATAGTGGTGGGTTAAGTAATTTCACTAGTCCAAGTCTTGCTAAGTGATCATGGGTTAGAATTCTGAAGTATGTTACTTAGAGTACTATTTTCTGTATACTTAACCACATGAGGTTTGCACTCTAATGGGATCTACTCAGCCTAAATACCACACAGTGCTTCAGAAGTGTGCCCTTAGGACCTGGTCCAAAGCCAGTAATATCAGTGGGAAGACTCCCATTGACTTCAAGGGGTTTTGCATTAGGTCTTTAAGCATCAAGCTATTATATTGTCTTCCTGCAGAGAATCAGTTTCAAAATAATGAGCCAGAGCAGGGAAAATCTAGGTCTCTCTTTGACCTGAAGCATCTAGCTACTCAGTGTATTGTTAAAAATGGATGTTGCTTTCAACAGCTCACTTTCAGTTTCATCAGTGGCTTTACTAACTTATGGATAGTCTTATTAGGGAACAGGACAGGTGTCCTCAAACCTCACAGAATTCTGGTACTGGTGAGACATACAGATGTAGCAGAGTCCCAAGAAAAACAGTATTTGTTTAACATAGCATTAAACAGAACAAGGGGTGAAATCTGAGTTTACCTACTAAAATACCACTAAATGCTCTCTGCTGAATAGTTACAGAATTCAGGGCCCTGCAGGTCGGTTTCTCATTGCAGGTGAAATAAGTGATACAGAATTTGGATATCTTTGTACAAATAAACTAGTTGCACTATATACATCAGTCCTTGGACAGAGATGGTCAGAAATGACACACAGCCAATCCCCTCTTCCAGAAAACTCAGCCCAAACACCTATGCCTGGTTCCCAAGAAGAAGCTCTGCCTTTATGTTTCTAATTTGTCAATTCTTGGTGCAGTGAATCAACACTTATTGTTTGAAACAGCTCCCTCAAGAAGAACTACATCTTCAAACGAATAATACAGCATTTCTTCAATGACCATACACTGTTGCAAGCACACACAAAAAATAACAAACAAAAATAACCTTGTAAGGCTGTCACAATGGCATCAGAAAAGGAGCAATAAATCAGAGACAGATTTTGCCGCTCTTACTCACACTGAATAGAACCTTATTCTGTGAGTGTTCTTATTGATTTGCATGGGACTACTAATGGAGCAAGGTACTAATCAGCATGAACACAGGTTGCAGTATCTGGCTCTGAATTAACAATCAACAGCATACATCTAAACACAGCTGATGTTCCTTATTGTCAGCAGCGATTCTATTTTGCTTCTGGCAGAAATAATTTTCAACAATAAAAGGGAGGGGACACCATATTTGTACGGAACACAGGGAACTTCAGAACTAAAGGGAGTGACCTCACAAGGCTATGGCTACCCTACAGAGCTTACAGAGGCACAGCTACACCGATGCAGTTGCACCACTGTAGCGCTGGTAGCGCAGACATCTAAGCTGGTGGGAGAGAGCTTTCCTGTTGACTTAATTACTCCAGCCCCCGTGAGCAGCGGTAGCTATGACAGTGGGAGAAGCTGTCCTGCCGATATAGTGCTGTCCACACTGGTGCTTAGGCCGGTGTAACTTACGTCCCTCCTGGGGGGTGGTTTATTCACACCCCTGAGCAATATAAGTTATACCAACCTAAGTTGTAGTATGTTACAAAGCCCTCCAGAGCACTGTTTTCCTGTGCTTGTACTGAACATTTCAAAGTGTCTCCCAGTGGGAGTTTTGCATGAGGACTGCTATGAAATGGCACTAGTTAGCATGCAATACCAGTTACATTTATTTTCATGTGTACGTTCTCCACTGCTTCAGTGGCACTGATAGAAGCTGGAGTAGAGACAGGGCCCAGGTATTTTTCCTATTGTCCTCTGACCTGACAGTGATAAAAAAAAACCTCAGCAGCCATAACTACACTGCTGCAGCTTCCCAAAGTGGTCCAAATTTCCCCCAAGAAGAGGCCATCAGAGTAAGTCAAAAGAAAAGAAAATAACGTTCTTCGATGTGCAAGATCTGTTAACATAAGAACATTTCCCTCACTACCATGCAAAGCCTAATTACTTGGAAATTTAGGATTTTTTTTCCCAGTTGAAAACAATGGATTTCTTCCTCTTCTTCTTTTTTTTAAACTAAAATACTGAAAAAAATTAACACTTTAAAAGCTAAAATGTTTTCCTCAGATGTGGTCTGAACAGAGCAATGCTTTCTCATGCAAGTCATGCTACTAAAGTCAATGAAATTATTTGTATAACAGAACCCATCGTAAGCTCATTTGCACCATACTCTCCGCATGATCCTGAGCAACCTGTTCCCTGAAGCACAGGAAATATACAGCTAGAGAAGCTAATGACAATCTGCAGATGCTCCTCACTTGAACATCTCCAAATAGCCTGATCATTTAGATTAAAATCAAGACACCAAAGAATGATTCTGATACACTAACAGACAACGTTCCCAATACAGACCTTTCCACTTGGGTCTGAAATCTGTCATTTTCATGGTGTCTAATTTCATCGTTCAATAAACAGCAAGAGTGAAAATATAAATGGGGTTTTGATTTTCAGGTTAGTGTGGCTGGCACAAGGACAACGCGAAGATCATTTTAAAGAGACAAATTGGTTGTCTCTGAACTGGGGATGAGCCAGAGGAGAGTTTCAGGAGCATCTTCAACCTGATGTAGTCCCAGTTTTTTATATTGCAAGCAAAGCTCAAGTCAGTCTGTTGTCTGAGGGATGAGGCAAAGAGAGAGAGAGAGAAAATCTGTACTCCTTAGCATCTTCTTGGCCATGCAAGCTGCTTTATCGCTACACCCCCCTGAACCCCATTGTGGAACCCACTGCTTTAGTTTCTCTAGGATACAATAGTTGCAGGAGTCTTCCCCTAAAGTTTCCATTGCTTTGCTATTTTCCTCATTATGTGCAAGCATATCTATAGCTCTGAGGATGCTTTTGGACCATAATACACAAATTACTAGGTTTGAATTTAAATAATAAACAAAATGCAGCCTCAGAGACGGAACTATAAGGAATAGAATTCACATCACATCAAGCCTCCGGTTTATGTAGATTACTGATTCAAGTAAATGCCAGCCCTTTAGGACAACTGACGACACTGTGGGAATGAGAACTACACAAAAAGTACAGGCATTCAATGGTCTGAACTCTAGGGAGGCAATTACTGGGCAGTGAAGGATGCCAGTCTAAAGCTGCAGCAATTTAATAAATTAAAAGATGTGCTGAGCCCTTCCATAGATGCATCATCAGGAGCTGAGAGAATAAAATACAGCTGGATGTGCTAGTTATATTGGACATACTAGAGGGGGATCTGGCAGGGACAATGCTTAACACTTTCCACTAGAAAGGATTCTTGTGATCTTTTCTTAACACGCCTGCTCTTTGCAGCAGGCCTTTGCTATTCAGCAAAGGGGGACACCTCAGGCTACAGAAGTGTCTTTTTTCCCCCTCCCATGCAATTCCATTCAGAGATAGCTGAGGGTAGATCTACACAGTTCAATACACAAAATAAGCTAGATGAGCAAAAGCCCTTTTTGCCAGTGTAAGTGCATCTCCATGAGGACTTTTGCTGGCATAGCTGTATCTTACTGGTGTGTGAGTTCCGCTTCCTGCCCTTCCCACCACATGATGTTGCCAAAAACCCTAATCAAGACTCAGTTATAACATGCCCTGAACCTGGTACATGGCCTCAGTGTCCTACTACCCCCGGGGAAGAAGCTCTTCCAACAACAGAGAGTACAGCAAGCCAGGCTCCCTCAAGTACCAGCAAACCATCCTCCCCACCCCTTTCTTCCTGCTGCCTGGGTGCTAGTAGGAAGGAGCACGGGAGCACGGGAGAGAATCTCCCTGCTCTCAGTTCTGGAGTCTGGCCCCACCCTGGCCCACAGTAGCTAGACTCAGCAATTGCAAGGGAAGTCCTTCTCAGCCCCTGCAGCCCTGGGTTGCTTAGTGCAGGGTCTAAGGTCTGCTTAGTGCAAACAGGATCATCAGAGAAATTAGCTGCAAAACTCTAAATCTCCACAGAGCATGTGCAAACAGATTCTTTCCTAAAGGTTACAACCTAGCCAGATTTGGGTGGATTATTACTAGGAGGGCAAAGAGAATGTCCCTGATATAAAGGTCACTCTTGGTCAAATGTCAAGCCCCTGCTGCAAAGCATGGAGGTATTGAAGCTTCTCAAAGAAGAGGTTGCCATATATATATATACACATTTTTTTTAACATGGGCAAAACATATTTCTCCCTAATCCTGGTCTCATAAGGTTTAACCATTTTATCTGAAATTTTTCACACAAAAAAATTCAGCCTGAGGCAGACACCTAGCATGGGAAGTGTCACCCTGAACAGCTAGTTTGGCAAAATTGTAAGGAACTGAAAATTGGGTCTTATAATGTGAAGTGTCAGGCAACCTTAAGCATAAGTGGAGCTGGTAGCACCACCAATATAGACAGGACCAGGTCAACAGCTCAGGTGGTAAGTAGTCATTGTGACCAAGGTAACTCAGCCAATCCCCTTTATTATTCTCCAGTTAATTTGCATGGTACAACTCTATTAATTGAAATGAGTTGGTGGGGTGGGACTGTACACATGTCAAGAACAGGGTGGTTGAAAAATTTCCACCAAAACTGTTTGATGGAAATTTGAGTTTTTGACTGACTAAAATATTTTCGTCACAGTGCTTCATGGGAAATGTAGTTTGTTTGCCTCATGGCCCCATTCTCCTCTGTGGTCTGGGCTCTCTTGCTGGACTGTATCTCCCATGAGGCAACTGTACTCTTGTCCAAGAGGGGAGACCATGGTGCATCATGAGAGATTGTACTCTGACCAGGGACTCTAGCCTATAGGTGGGAATGGAAGCTGAGGAAGTATCCGAGCGTGTGTTTGCTGGGAGGGCAGTGAGAGAGCCTGAGTGAGTGTCTGATTGGCTGCTAGCCTGCAGGGGGCGGGCATTAGGGTGTCTGTCTGTTTGCGTCAGGGAAGCCTGGCTGTTTAAAAATAGCCAGAGCCTCGCGAACCAGCTGAGCAGCGGGGACAGCAGAGCAGCTCACAGCAGGAGTTTGCCTGGGAGTTCGCCTGGAGTGAGCCCAGTGAGGCTTACATCTTGCAAACGTCTCTGAGGAAGCTCATAGTAGGTAGGTGATATGGAAGGGGGGGGTTCAGCTGTTGTGACCTGCACTGGATGTGCCATGTTTGTCTTTCTTCCACAGGACAGAAGCGGCTTTGTCTGTACAAAGTGCAAGCTTGTCTCCATATTGGAAGAGAAGATTGAAGGTCTGGAACAACAGATAACGACCCTGCGTTGTATACGAGAAACTGAGGATTTTCTGGACAAAACTCAGGATAGGCTTCTAGGGGCACAAAGCTCTAAAGATATAGAGCAGGTTGCACAGAGGAGCCAAGAGGCCAGTGAAGAAGCTTGGCAACATGTGACCTCCAGAAGAGGTAAGCGGAATGTCCGGGTTCCAGTAACACAGACACAGGTAACCAACGCTTTCATGTTCTCTCCACAGGTACCATTGCGGAGAATGGACCAGATGATATGTCTGGGGGGAGAAAGCAGAAGGAGACTCCGCTGGTTGGAAGGCATGAGATGCTATGTCCTGAGGTTGGGGGTTCCACGACCACCACTCCCAAGAGGAGAAGGCGGGTGGTGGTGGTCGGGGACTCTCTCCTCCGGGGGACTGAGTCATCTATCTGCCGCCCTGACCGGGAAAACCGAGAAGTCTGCTGCTTGCCAGGGGCTAAGATTCGCGATGTGACGGAGAGACTGCCGAGACTCATCAAGCCCTCGGATCGCTACCCCTTCCTGCTTCTCCACGTGGGCACCAATGATACTGCCAAGAATGACCTTGAGCGGATCACTGCGGACTACGTGGCTCTGGGAAGAAGGATAAAGGAGTTGGAGGCGCAAGTGGTCTTCTCGTCCATCCTCCCCGTGGAAGGAAAAGGCCTGGGTAGGGACCGTCGAATCGTGGAAGTCAACGAATGGCTACGCAGGTGGTGTCGGAGAGAAGGCTTTGGATTCTTTGACCATGGGATGGTGTTCCATGAAGGAGGAGTGCTGGGCAGAGACGGGCTCCATCTTACGAAGAGAGGGAAGAGCATCTTTGCCAGCAGGCTGGCTAACCTAGTGAGGAGGGCTTTAAACTAGGTTCACCGGGGGAAGGAGACCAAAGCCCTGAGGTAAGTGGGAAAGCGGGATACCGGGAGGAAGCACAGGCAGGAATGTCTGTGAGGGGAGGGCTCTTGCCTCATACTGGGAATGAGGGGCGATCAACAGGTTATCTCAAGTGCTTATATACAAATGCACAAAGCCTTGGAAACAAGCAGGGAGAACTGGAGGTCCTGGTGATGTCAAGGAACTATGACGTGATTGGAATAACAGAGACTTGGTGGGATAACTCACATGACTGGAGTACAGTCATGGATGGTTATAAACTGTTCAGGAAGGACAGGCAGGGCAGAAAAGGTGGGGGAGTAGCACTGTATGTAAGGGAGCAGTATGACTGCTCAGAGCTCCGGTACGAAACTGTGGAAAAACCTGAGTGTCTCTGGATTAAGTTTAGAAGTGTGTGCAACAAGAGTGATGTAGTGGTGGGAGTCTGCTATAGACCACCGGACCAGGGGGATGAGGTGGATGAGGCTTTCTTCCGGCAACTCACGGAAGCTACTAGATCGCATGCCCTGATTCTCATGGGTGACTTTAATTTTCCTGATATCTGCTGGGAGAGCAATACAGCGGTGCATAGACAATCCAGGAAGTTTTTGGAAAGCGTAGGGGACAATTTCCTGGCGCAAGTGCTAGGGGAGCCAACTAGGGGGGGCGCTTTTCTTGACCTGCTGCTCACAAACCGGGTAGAATTAGTGGGGGAAGCAAAAGTGGATGGGAATCTGGGAGGCAGTGACCATGAGTTGGTTGAGTTCAGGATCCTGACGCAGGGAAGAAAGGTAAGCAGCAGGATACGGACCCTGGACTTCAGGAAAGCAGACTTCGACTCCCTCAGGGAACAGATGGCCAGGATCCCCTGGGGGACTAACATGAAGGGGAAGGGAGTCCAGGAGAGCTGGCTGTATTTCAAGGAATCCCTGTTGAGGTTACAGGGACAAACCATCCCAATGAGTCGAAAGAATAGTAAATATGGCAGGCGACCAGCTTGGCTTAATGGTGAAATCCTAGCGGATCTTAAACATAAAAAAGAAGCTTACAAGAAGTGGAAGGTTGGACATATGACCGGGGAAGAGTATAAAAATATTGCTCGGGCATGTAGGAAAGATATCAGGAGGGCCAAATCGCACCTGGAGCTGCAGCTAGCAAGAGATGTCAAGAGTAACAAGAAGGGTTTCTTCAGGTATGTTGGCAACAAGAAGAAAGCCAAGGAAAGTGTGGGCCCCTTACTGAATGAGGGAGGCAACCTAGTGACAGAGGATGTGGAAAAAGCTAATGTACTCAATGCTTTTTTTGCCTCTGTCTTCACTAACAAGGTCAGCTCCCAGACTGCTGCGCTGGGCATCACAGAATGGGGAAGAGATGGCCAGCCCTCTGTGGAGATAGAGGTGGTTAGGGACTATTTAGAAAAGCTGGACGTGCACAAGTCCATGGGGCCGGACGAGTTGCATCCGAGAGTGCTGAAGGAATTGGCGGCTGTGATTGCAGAGCCCTTGGCCATTATCTTTGAAAACTCGTGGCGAACGGGGGAAGTCCCGGATGACTGGAAAAAGGCTAATGTAGTGCCAATCTTTAAAAAAGGGAAGAAGGAGGATCCTGGGAACTACAGGCCAGTCAGCCTCACCTCAGTCCCTGGAAAAATCATGGAGCAGGTCCTCAAAGAATCAATCCTGAAGCACTTACATGAGAGGAAAGTGATCAGGAACAGTCAGCATGGATTCACCAAGGGAAGGTCATGCCTGACTAATCTAATCGCCTTTTATGATGAGATTACTGGTTCTGTGGATGAAGGGAAAGCAGCGGATGTATTGTTTCTTGACTTTAGCAAAGCTTTTGACACGGTCTCCCACAGTATTCTTGTCAGCAAGTTAAGGAAGTATGGGCTAGATGAATGCACTATAAGGTGGGTAGAAAGCTGGCTAGATTGTCGGGCTCAACGGGTAGTGATCAATGGCTCCATGTCTAGTTGGCAGCCGGTGTCAAGTGGAGTGCCCCAGGGGTCGGTCCTGGGGCCGGTTTTGTTCAATATCTTCATAAATGATCTGGAGGATGGTGTGGATTGCACTCTCAGCAAATTTGCAGATGATACTAAACTGGGAGGAGTGGTAGATACGCTGGAGGGGAGGGATAGGATACAGAAGGACCTAGACAAATTGGAGGATTGGGCCAAAAGAAATCTGATGAGGTTCAATAAGGATAAGTGCAGGGTCCTGCACTTAGGATGGAAGAATCCAATGCACCGCTACAGACTAGGGACCGAATGGCTAGGCAGCAGTTCTGCGGAAAAGGACCTAGGGGTGACAGTGGACGAGAAGCTGGATATGAGTCAACAGTGTGCCCTTGTTGCCAAGAAGGCCAATGGCATTTTGGGATGTATAAGTAGGGGCATAGCGAGCAGATCAAGGGATGTGATCGTTCCCCTCTATTCGACACTGGTGAGGCCTCATCTGGAGTACTGTGTCCAGTTTTGGGCCCCACACTACAAGAAGGATGTGGATAAATTGGAGAGAGTCCAGCGAAGGGCAACAAAAATGATTAGGGGTCTAGAGCACATGACTTATGAAGAGAGGCTGAGGGAGCTGGGATTGTTTAGTCTGCAGAAGAGAAGAATGAGGGGGGATTTGATAGCTGCTTTCAACTACCTGAAAGGGGGTTCCAAAGAGGATGGCTCTAGACTGTTCTCAATGGTAGCAGATGACAGAACGAGGAGTAATGGTCTCACGTTGCAATGGGGGAGGTTTAGATTGGATATTAGGAAAAACTTTTTCACTAGGAGGGTGGTGAAACACTGGAATGCGTTACCTAGGGAGGTGGTAGAATCTCCTTCCTTAGAGGTTTTTAAGGTCAGGCTTGACAAAGCCCTGGCTGGGATGATCTAGTTGGGGATTGGTCCTGCTTCGAGCAGGGGGTTGGACTAGATGACCTTCTGGGGTCCCTTCCAACCCTGATATTCTATGATTCTATGATTCTATGATCAGATGTATAATTCCCATGAGGCACCACAGTAGCATTTCGTGGTTTTGATTTGTGGCTCAAATCAAAATTTTCTTTGAAAATTTAGGCTAATTATTTTTGTTTACATCAAAAATTTCTTGGAGGGGAGAAGGAACCTATTTTAACAACCTGTAGTCAAGAATTCTCATAGACTTCATTATGCAGAAAAGGCAAAAGTATTCAATAAATGGTTCTGTTCTGTATTTGGAAAGAAACAGGATGAGTTATCTTTTACTGATAAGGAAACACTTTCCATTCCATCAGTAACTAAGAGATTGTTAAACAGCAGTTATTAAAGTTATTTTTTTTAATTCAGTAAGGCTGGATAACTTGCACTCAAAAGTACTACAAGAATTAGCCGAGAAGCAATCTGAACCATTAATGTTGATTTTTAACAAATCTTGGAACATTGGGGAAATTCCAGACATTGGGGATAAACTAATGTCATGACCACATTCTAAAAGGGCAAACAGGATAACCTGGGTAACTAAAGGTGGTTAGCATGACATCGATCCTGGACAAAAATCACAGAAAGACTGATATGGAATGCAATTGGTAAAGAATTCATAGATGTAGCATAATTAATTCCAATCAATGTTGTTTTCTGGAACATACATGTTGTCAGACAAATTTGATATCGCTTTTTGATGAGATTACAAGTTTATTAGATGACTTGATATAGTATTCTTAGACTTTTGTAAGAGATTTGACTTGGTACGTCATGTTTGCAGTGTTGTTGAAACTGTGCTTGTCCCAGGATATGAGAGAGACAGGGTGGGTGATGTAATATCTTTTACTGGACCAACGTCTCTTGGTGAAAGAGACAAGCTTTCAAGTTCCACAGAGCTATTCTTCTTCAGCTTGTCTCTTTCACCAAGAGACATTGGTCCAGTAAAAGATATTACGTCACCCACCTTGTCTCTCTTAGTTCCTCATGATATTCTGATAAGAAGTTTGCACTATACAAAATGAATATAGCCTATATTAAGTGGATTAAAAACTGGTTCTCTAACTCACAAAAAGTAATTTCATATGGGGAATTGGCATCCAATTGGGGTATTTCTTGTGAGGTTCCACAGGGATCTGTTCTTGACCAAATGCTGTTCAATATCTTTATCAAATAGAACATCACTGCTGGTATAATTTGCAGCTGACAACAATTGGTGGAGTAGGGACAGGTCAGCTTTACAGGTAGATCTGAAACACTTGATAAGGTGGGATATGCACAGTCATATAACTAGGGGCAAAGAATATTGGTCACCCATACAAGATGGGGAGAGAGTATCATGCAACGTACTGGCACTGAAAGGGACTAGGGAGTAACAGTAGGTAACTGCCTGAATGCAAGCTCCCAGTGTGATGTTCTATCTAAAAGGACAAATACAATCCTCAGATGCATAAGCAAGGAAACTATCAAGTAGAAACAGGGAGGTGGCATTAAGTGTCCAAAAATGTCATTAACACAGAATTAAGATTGCCCAGGCGTGCCTCAAACCTTTCCAGAAAATTGAGTTCCGCTACACTCAAACCTCTCAAAACCAGGAAACACAAACTTCTGAAAAAAATTACAAAATACAAAGCTACAGTACACACCGCCCCCACGATGCCCCAATGCCAATCACACATGTTAGCACTTTGCCCATACAGATGCTACAGAACACTTTGGGAACAGAACACATGAGTAAAGTTCTTCAAGGGCATCAACTCATCTAGATATTTGCCTAGTTTTACAAAAAGCTACCTAAAAAGCACTCGCAAAGTCAGTACAAACTAAAATTTCATACAAACAATGACTTGTTTATACTGCGCTATAAACTATACACTGACATGTAAGTACAATATTTAAATTTCAATTGATTTCTAATTTTATGGTAAAAATGAGGAAGTCAGCAATTTTTCAGTGACAGCATGCTGTGACACTTCTGTATGTTTATGTTTGATTTTATAAGTAAGTAGTTTTGACGTGAGGTGAAACTTGGGGGTACGCAAGACAAATCAGACTCCTGAGAAGGGTACAGTATTCTGGAAAGGTTGAGAGCCACTGATCTAACACACCTTCTCTTTGCTAAGGCAAAACTCACCTATAGGTCAGGCATAGTGAACAGCAGCTACCTACACTTGGCCTACACTCAGACAAACACAGACTTGCAAAATGTTACCATCCTTTCCTCCTGGCCCTGACAATTCCATCTGAGACATGGCCTTCACTTACCGCTCACTAAGTCCCAGAGACCAAAGTGCTGATGATCCCAAGACAAGACAACCCAATGCACTGCTTCTGACACAACCTACAGAATTCAGTGCTGAAAGGAGGCATGCTTGATTTCTCAAGGAACATGTGCACCTGCCTCACATCACAGTGACAACGTCTCCAACCTGCTTCAATCACTCCCCTCTCAGCATTCAGTACAGCCCCACCTAACACAATGAATGCAACCGGAGTGTGTGCAAGTAAATGCTGCAATTCAATCATATGGAATGCAACACAAACAATGGCAGATTCTTAGTCTTTCATGTCTACTTAGGATGGCACCACCTTTACTGACCCACACCCAGTGACTAATGCCAGCTCCATGGGGCAGACTTAAGTTTGCATTGAAGGAGGGCATATACTTTAACTCTTCATTTCCTTGTTTTCAGAGGTTTGAGTGTCACTGAACCTGATGTTCTGGAAGGGCACAAGGCACCACTGGGCAACCCTGTTAAGTTTTTAAGCAGTTAATTTCCCTATTTTTTCTTATCAGCATCCCCTGGTTCCACAGCCCAGCTTTCCCTCTCCACTGCCTCTGGCTCCTTAGAACTGACTGAACAAGCCACAGAAGTCCCTGGATGCATGTTAGTCCTTTCAGTGCCATGCATCATCTCATCTCTTCACTCCCCTCTCTGCCTGTTGAGCACAGCCCAGTCCTCCTTCCCCAGCCAGGAAGAGGTGTGCATTGGCAATGGCCCCACAAGTTGAGGAACTGGGGAGAAGGTGCAGAAACAGTGCAGGGACTGATGTGGAGTCAATGGGGACGTGTTTCGAAGGGTGGACAGAAATAGAGGTATGACTTGTAATAGGGTTTGGGGGAGCAGAGCTGAAGCCTCCTCCATACCCCACTGCACAGCTCTGACCTTCTTTCTTTTCCACACTCTCCTCCTTCACTGCTCTGACCTCTGCTAGAAGCAGCCGCAGCAGCAGCAGCAGCACTAAAGGGAAGGGTCAGCCCAGAGCCTTTTCCCCACTGCAGGAGGCAGCGTGGGAAAGGAAAGGTGTCCTGGTTTTTTTCCCCTGATCAGGGAAGGGTGCCCCTGAGCCCCTTCCCTCAGCCAGGTGGCACAGTCATGGGGAGGAATTCTTGAGCAACGAATTGTATTTGTAGGGCAGGGCACAGACGGGACCATTTTTCTCCCCCTTCAAGTATGTCACTGCAGGGGAAACTTCCCAACTTCCCCTTTTATGGTTCTGCTCTGTCAACACATCTGAGCTCCCAGAGAGCCCTTTGACTTACTTGTTGAAAGAGCATAGAAAAGCTGAATTTTTGGAAACCCAGTTCTTTCTCAGAGCCTGCTGGTCACTGAACTGGGTTTTCAAAAGCAGTGTTTAAACAATCTCCTACACTAATAGGGGCTAGTTGTCTAGGGGTGTGCTGGTCCCTCTGTAGCTGTACCCGACCCTTCACTGCTCCAATATTCCCTTGTGTCCCATCCACATACATTACTGATCCCCATATTTTGTGGCTCAGCCCCAAAAAGTTATAACAACCAGAATATATTACGAGCAGCTCATGATTAGGGGGCTGAGTATTAGTAACCCCCTGAGCAAATGACCCAGTGACTTGCTTTCCTTTGATCACACTCAGTCCCACTGTTCAGGAAACAGATGAAGAGCAGGCATCAGGATTATGCTACCCTGACTGCTTATTAGCATATTTTATCTTTCCTCTGTTTAATTAATGCTAATTTTCTTGACAATTCATCTAGAGCAGGGCGTTGATTAATCGCAATTAACTCAAAAAAATTAATCTCAATGAAATATTAATCATAAAAGTTCATTCATACAAGTACTGTAGTGCAATCTCTTTATCGTGGAAGTGCAACTTACAAATGTAGATTTTTTTTTGTTACATAACTGCACTCAAAAACAAAACTATGTAAAACTTCAGAGCCTATAAGTCCACTCAGTCCTACTTCTTGGTCAGCCAATCGCTAAGACAAACAAGTTTGTTTATATTTATGGGAGATAATGCTGCCCTCTTCTTATTTACAATGTCACCAGAAAGTGAGAACAGGCATTTGCATGTCACTTTTGTAGCTGGCATTGCAAGGTCTTTACGTGCCAGATATGCTAAACATTGGTATGCCCCTTCATGCTTCAGCCGCCATTCCAGAGGACATGCTTCCATGCTGATGATGCTCGTTAAAAAAATAATGCATTAATTAAATTTGTGACTGAACTCCTCGGGGTAGAATTGTATGACTCCTGCTCTGCTTTACCTGCATTCTGCCATATATTTCATGTTATAGCAGTCTCGGATGATGACCAAGTACATGTTGTTCATTTTAAGAACACTTTCACTGCAGATCTGACAAAATGCAAAGAAGGTACCAATGTGAGATTTCTAAAGATAGCTACAGCACTTGACCCAAGGTTTAAGAATCTGAAGTGCCTTCCAAAATCTGAGAGGGATGAGATGCGCAGCATGCTTTCAGACGTCTTAAAAGAGCACGACTCCAATGCAAAAACTACAAAATACGAACTACCAAAAAAGAAAATCAACCTTTTGCTGGTCGCATCTGACTCAGATAATGAAAATGAACGTGCGTCGGTCCGCACTGCTTTGGATTGTTATCGAGCAGAACCCACCATCAGCATGGACGCATGTCCTCTGGAATGGTGGTTGAAGCATGAAGGGACATATGAATCTTTAGTGCATCTGGCATGTAAATATCTTGCAACGCCAGCAACAACAGTGCCATGAGAACGCCTGTTCTCACTTTCAGGTGACATTGTAAACAAGAAGCGGGCAGCATTATCTCCTGCAAATGTAAATAAACTTGTTTGTCTGAGCAATTGGCTTAACAAGAAGCAGAACTTAGTGGACTTGCAGGTGCTAAAATTTTACATTGTTTAATTTTTGGATGCAGGTTTTTTTGTACATAATTCTACATTTGTAAGTTCAACTTTCATGATAAAGAGATTGCACTACAGTACTTGTATTAGGTGAATTGAAAAAAAACTCTTTTTTACAGTGCAAATACTTGTAACCAAAAATAAAGTGAGCACGGTACACTTTGTGTTCTGTGTTGTAATTGAAATCAATATATTTGAAAATGAAGAAAACATCAAAAAAATGTAAATAAATGGTATTCTATTATTGCTTAACAGTGCGATTAATTTTTTTAATCATGTGATTAATCGCAATTAATTTTTTTTAGTCGCTTGACAGCCCTAATCTAAAAGTAAAATCCGTCTGCATGTAGACTTCAGAGGACTTTAAAATATCAAACTAGAAACGTTGGTCTGAAGGCAAAGCGTCCAAAAGGGTTTTTGCTGCCCCAAGCAAAAGATTTGCCGCCCCAAGCTCTGAGAGCGCAACTGCCCAAGGAAAAAAAAAAAAACAGGTGGCCGGAATGCTGCCCCTGGCATTGTGCCGCCCGAAGGACGTGCTTGCTTTGCTGGTGCCGAGCGCCGGTCCTGCCCGCAGAATGCAAACAGAGCAATTAATGTGCACAACACATTCTCTGAACGCTGCCAAGAGTAGACTTGAGCTCCCAATATGCCCAGGTTCAGTCACCACAGCATGTCACCGTCAACCCTGCAGTTACTGTGACAAGAGACTGCCGGCAACAGAGCCCATAGACGTGCTGCACATGAGCATTTCACCCTCTGGCATGTCAGTTTAGCTCAAACCAAGCTGGAGTTCTAAATTTAACTGTCAATAACTTGCTTCCCAAAGGGGCTGGAGCGGTCATCCTAGCTGAGCTCAATCCTGAGCAGGTGAAATCTGTCTGAGGCGGATCAGAGCCTTAGAGCCCCAGAAAGGCACACACACACACAAAGCTAAGAAACAGGTGATTTTGTAAATACATGATCTGGGGGTCTGTATTTTGGGAACCCCTTGCTCAAATGACCCAAACTTTGGGCCAAAAACTTTGCCCTGCATCCCCATGAGGCACAGCAATTTTCACAGTAATCAGAGTCAGCATATGAATGTCAGAGCATTTATAATTGGTCTTCCTTTAACCAGTAAGTGAGGCTCAACCTTGAGTGGCTGGTCTGCTATATGGTGGCATTAGGGAGCCCGTTACTGGAATAGTGTGTTTGGTTCTGGTAGTCACACTTCGACAAGGATGTAAAGTTGGAAGGGGTTCAGGAAGGAGTTACAAGAATGAGTCACGATCTGGAAAGCACGCTTTACAGTGAGAGACTAAAGAATCTCAGTGTAAGAGATGGTTGAGGTATTTTGACCAGTCTACAAGTTCCCTCAGGGTTAGAGATTTCTGATATTAGAGGGCTCTTGAGAGTCTAACAGAAAAAAGTGGACTAAGATCCAGTGGTTGGAAGCTGAAGCTAAGCTATTCAGACTAGAAATAAGATGCAAATGTTTAATAATGAGGAACAACTATGGATCCAACAATAAATCCACCACGTATCATAGACCACACACTGCAACTTTAACTTTTCAGTGTAGGAATGCTGATGGAGCTGTTCTCCACTAGTAAACACACTTTGCACTGATTTTGGAGTAAATCATCACCATCCTTACTGAAGAATAAAGGTGGAAGAAACATACCAATGTATTTTTGAGTCGAGGTCAAAGAAAAACCTTACACACTTCTAAATTACCTTCTCACTTCAGTGATATAGTTGTATGCTGTCTAGACAGCTACAGAATCTGTCAATCTCACATTCAAGGTCTGAGTCATCCAGCTGTATTTAATGACTTCCTGAACACCGAAGACCAAATTCAGATTGGAGTTTAAGCCCTTATAGTTTATGCCTTCCAGCCTCTTGGCATTTAAATTACATCAAATTAGGCTGCCTTACATACATTTAAAACCACTTAACAACATGTGATTTACTGAATTTCTGCCAGATGTGAACAAGAGCTCTCAAAAATGCGTAGCAAAAGGCCTACAGTTGCACTGGATTTTCTCCAGTGGCAGTGCAGACCTGCACCATCCCTGCAGGAGCTCAAGGAGGCAAAATTCCTGACCTTGCTAGCGAAGAAGGTGAGCTCATCAGCTGCTTCCTCTCTTTAGCAGTCCTGGCCTACTTCCTTTGCTACATCAGTTCCCTTCAGGACACTGGTGTTAGATGGAAAGGGTATGCTATTGTCCCATCCCCTCAGGGATGCTATATATACCCCCAGGGGTGAAGGAAGAGAGAAGTCCCTGTGTTCCCCGATACAGGCCCTTCAACAGCAATTCCAGGCCCAAGGGCAGAACAGTCAATGGGCCACCATACACTCAGAAGCCGCGCCTGCGTGGATGCAGTCTGCGTGACATTTGGGCGGTCCTGTGCCTGTGCTGGCTATTGCCCAGCGAGCGGCTGGCTCTGCTGCTGGGGGCGCTCTTCCAGCATGGCCAGGGCTTGCATATGTCCGCCTGGTAGGGTTGCCAACTGCCTAATTCCGCAAACCCTAGGACCCTTCCCCCACCCCTTTCCTAAGGCCACGCCCCTTCCCTGTCCCTTCGCCAAGGCCCCACTCCCTGTTCACTCCATCCCCCCCTCCCTCTGTTGCTCGCTCTCCCCCACCTTCACTCACTTTCACCAGGCTGGGGCAGGGGGTTGGAATGAGGGAGGGGGTGCAGGCTCTAGGAGGGAGTTTGGGTGTGGGCTTTAGGCTGGGGCAGGGGTGGACGGGGTTAGCACTTACCTTGGGAACACCCCTCTGGCAGCAGCTCCTAGGTGGGAGGTCCAGGGGGTCTCCGCACGCTGCTGCCTGCAGGCACCGCCCCCACAGTTCCCCTTGGCTGCAGCTCCCAGCCAATGGGAGCTGCGGAGTCAGCACTGGGGGCAGGGGCAGTGCACGGAGACCCCCTGCCCCCCCTCCCTCCCAGGGCCGTAGGGCCATTCTGGCCACTTCAGGCAGTGGCGTGGAGTGAGGGCGGGAAGGAAGCCTGGCTTAGCCCCACTGCACTGCCGGTGACGGCAGCCCTGGGCCCTTTTAAATCACCCAGACTGCTGGGCAATTGCTGCCCCTGTCAGTGGGCCTGCCCTGATCACAGGGACATCTCTTATGTGAGCTACCCAAGGTGGGGGGTGAGATAAGAGAAGGCTGCTTGTGGACACTTCCACACTGCAATACAATCTTAAGGGCCAGGCTCAATCTGCCCCTAGCGGTGTGCTTACTGCCAATACCTGCTCTACACAGCCAGGAGACGTGGCACCTCATTCCCAGGCTGTAATTAACTGAGGGGAGATTGGGAGGCTGGAAGAAATTGTGGTGCAACTCAAAAAAAAATCATTTGGCTCCAGGATTCCTCCTCTAGAAAATCTGGAAATAGCAAGAGAAATTTCCTGCACTTAAAATATTTTCAGGATAAAAGGGCTCAAATTCTGAACTCAGAAAACTTCACAGTGGGGCAAACATCCCAATCAGAGCAACACATACTCATTGAAATCAGCGGGGCCCCAAGCACTTTCATTTCCCATTAGATGCACAGAGGAGAAAGAGAGCTGAGGCCTGAACCCGATGCTGTGAACCAGAGTTAGGCCATGTATTAAAGCGGATGTTTACAAGTTCACTACATGACCTTGGCAAAGGCACTGCTAGCATGGCTGAAACACAAGCACTCCGAAGAAGCGACAGATACTGGGTATGTGTGCGAACATACTTCAGACAATTAGCCCAGGGACATGCTGGCCTAGTGCTAAATAAGAGGGTCTGCTAGAAGTAATGAATAGGGATGTTGTGCCGGAGACACCTGGAGCATTATACAAGGGGAGGTCACAAGCAGATGTCTTGAAACATGTGAAAAGGTATGAGAGTGGTTTATCTCAGTCTATAAATATTAGGATGCCTTGCCTTCACTATTTGTGAGGCCTTGGGGGCAGCAGAAATTCCCACTGCTGATGAGATGTTCCATGCCACTGGACAATCTTGTGTTAGTATACCTATAACCATGGAGCCAAGGCACAAGTAATGTGTCTTGAGGGCAATAAACCTGGCCGAGCACCTTTGTCACTGAACCATGCCAGTGGTCATTCTTTCTGAGTAGTACTGTCAAGGCCTGTTGAGTCAACTATCTTCGCAGGGTTTGGACAGCACACAGAGAGAGCACACACACATCTACCTGACAGCAGTGCACATAGAAAGGGGCCTGGAGTTTCAAAGATGCATATGCACAGCCTCTTTTTGTGCACAAATATGTGGCTCTTGCAAGCCACTCAACCCCAGTACAATACATTAAATTACATTAATTTAATGTAAATTAAATGCCTAGATTTCAAGGCCAGGAGGGACCATTTTGATGGTGTAGGCTGACCTCCTGACCAGTGATTCCTGCACCAAGCCGAATAGTTCATGGCTGAACTGCAGCATCTTTTTTATAAAAACATTCGATCTCAATTTAAAGACTAAGCGATGGAGAATCTACCACATGCCAGTTTGCTACAATGGTTAATTTCTTTCATATGTTTCCAGTTTGAACTTCATTGTTTTAATTACGATTTTAATCGGTTAATTACTTTAATATGTTTCCAGTTTGAACTTCATCGTTTTAAACTTTGAGCTGTTGGATTTTATGCCGTTGCTGGACTGAAGTGCATTGTGGTATCAGACTAGATCAATTTATGCAGCAAGGTTATTAGCGACTGGTAGAGAGCCCTTATAAGCATGTATACAACACTTTTCCTCTGTGGATCTCAAAGTGCTCTACAAAGAAAGGTAAGCATTGCCACCTCCATTTTACAAACAGGGAACATGAATTAGACACCTCACCCAAGACTACTGAAGCAAGCTACACTGAAAAACACATACCCAAGTGGGTCTTTTGGCACTGAAAGCCAAGCTGCTATCCTGTGCCACAACACTCAACCTGCTCATATGAGGCATGGAACATATAGTTAGGGCCCTTCGTTTTCGGGTTTTATTTTATTTAATTTTCCCCAGGAATTTATCAATGTTTATTACTACAATAATGAAAATCTGAGTAAAAAGCTATTAATAATTTTTCTGGGTAAATGCTGGGTTTTATATTAGTGGATGAAAGGACGGGGGAAAGTATTCCATAGATTAATGCTTTGATGAATAGAATTCAATGTGATTTGCTGCAGAACTAAAATAGAACTCAAAACACAATGCCCCCTCTGAGTTTAAGAAAACAATGTATCTCTAATCCCCAAATAAAACTTTTCATTTGAATAAACAATTTACTGTTGTAGACTTCGAACTATTAGCCTATAAATATTTACATTTAATAATTGGGCCATACTATTTGCAGCGCATACACTCAACTTCATCCTCTTCTCCGGATTTTGTTTTTTTAAAACTTTCAAATACTTCCCTGTTTTCTGAAACATATTCTGACTCAGATTTTCATTTTCTTCCCATTTTAGTGTGTCAAATCTTTAAACAGTTATCTGCTAGCAGCTTGAAACGTGTATGTGGTGGGTGTGAGATTCATCAGTACATTCAGATGCGTGCACACTTCAGAGCTTGCGTGCGTGCCTGTTTATCGGGTGTATCTTCTAGACTAATACATAGCCTTACTTCAACAGACAGCTTTGTATATCCACACAGACTAACGTATCATAATAAATCTTGTTCATGCAATGAATAGTATTTTCCAAATAAAACAAGTTATTTTTATATATTTGAATTATACAAAAGTAGGGTGAAAATCGGAAAAAAATGAATATGCTTTTTGTAAAATCCAAGATTTTTTCAGTAAAAATTGGTTTAAACTGAAAACGAAGGGACTTACATATAGGCCAAGAATCTCTCTATAGGAAGTGCCCTGCAGGAATGATTTCCTGTTCTTTAGCCACTAGCCAATTAGAAGTAAGACATGTGCCTATCTTAATACATTTTATTTAAGGAGGGCACTGGGTCTGGGCTCTCAGAATAGCCAAATGAGCCAGACTGCTGCCAACAGTCTGCAGAGCCCAATTCCCCAAGCTTGAGGGCGCATAGTTTTATAATGTCAGAAGCAGTGCAATTTTTTGATTCCTGGAACACAGAGCATGAGGAGAATAATTGTGGGAGTGAACGGCTCCAATTACCTAGGAGCAGTTCCTGAAGCACTGGCTCAGATGACATCTCTCTGATAATAGTGAAGGGAGTCTTCTTGTAGATCAAGTTATTTGAAATATTTGCTAGCTTGCTCTAGCACTCCCATGACAAGTTAACATCAGCTACTATAATTTCTTACAGCTTGGTTCCTGTTAGCTTGGTGCTGTAACACTGGTAGCCAAGTGATATTTAAAGCAACTTTCCCCTTGCTATTTTTCAAGGAATCAAAACATTGATCTCTGCTTTCACTTAACCCACTCGAGATAAGAATCCAGATGCCAGAAAGGCTAGGACAGCAACAAGAGCAGACTCCTTGATGATAGTGGGACTACTTTACCATGTTGCTTTTTATGGAAAATTGAGAAACTAGGTTAGAAGTTTCAATCTTGCCAAATCTTCTTCTTCTTTTTTTAATTTGCAAAAAGATAAATTGGGGTTTCATTGACTGAAATGACTGATCCCTTTGGCAACACTGCAAACATTTCCATCTGAGTCAGACAAAGTAATGACAATACCTGCATCTTAATTACACTCACACCACCATCTAATCCCACACTATTATAATGCTTTATTTCTTAAAGGGCAATGAGCACTATTTTCAGGTTTGCAAGCTAAGAAAAATGAGTGCTCATGGGGTTACTAAATGAATAGAGCATCTAGCCTCATTCATTGCACCCGTGTAAGTACCAGCCATCTTGAGCAATGGATTAGGCAGGCGTACTGCTTGAGGGAATTTTTTGTTTCATGATGATATAGTCTACTACTACTAAAGTGGAAGAATTAAGGTTGCACAAAAAGCCTTAAATTCTCATTTCTGAACTTTGCAGTGCTTGACCTTGCAACCTCAACTTTCTTTTTATGTAGTTTCTTGTAATATATAGATATAGGTAGATATATAGAGAGTCATTCTAAATATTATGTCCAGGTAGACTCTTGAATCTGTTCAAGTTGAGGATACGCTGTGTCCAGATTTATTTTTAAGTGGGTCAGCTTTGTAATACAGCTGTTTGATTTCTATAAATCCTCCCAAACTTATTTTATGCAATAAGATTTCAATGGCTCCTTCAGCATCTGATACTTCAGGTACTCAAATATATTCGATATCGACACAAACAGCAGAGACACTAGTTTTTGAGCTGCCATTACTGTACTACTGCAAGTCCACCAAGAACTCTTTATATACCACAACTCAGTAGTTCCTTGTTGATCTCCTCTCCTGGCAATTTTTAAATCAAGGTTGGATTTTCAGATATGCACTAGTTCAAACAGGAATTATTTGGGGAAGTCCTATGGCCTGTGTTATACATAAGTCACAGTAGATGATCACAATGGTCCCTTCTGGTCTTAGAATCTATGACCCGATTCTCCTTTGTCTCAAACAACAAACACCACCACCTTGGAGGGGAAGAAAAAAGACCTCACAATATGCCTGGAACATCAACATATCTGGGTGTGGGTGGATTAAGGTGTGAGGAGCAAATTCCAAAGTCAAAGGGTTTTCACAAAGCCTGCCCTCTTGTTTACACTGGATTTCCAGTTTGAGGAGCCACTACTGATCTGAACTAAGGCAATGTGGCATGGATTGAGAATTAACTTCAGAATTATTAATTAGATCAGACTAGGTAACTGTGTAGCACCATTAAATCCTAGTGTAGACAAAGCCACAGGTAACCAGTTGCCAAACCATTTAGGGCATATTAAATCATAATTTTTCTTTCATGTTCTCTCACTGCCTAGAAATACACAGAGAACCTTTCCATCTAACTACTCTTCTTTCTGCCCTGTTGATGTTAATTCAACAAACTCCCCATTTGGTGAAATAGGATTAGATAAGATGACGATGATGATAAATAAAAGTCTTTTCCAACAGCAGGGTAAAACTCGTGGGAGACTGAGTTTTTTGAAGCAGGTTCTTGCCCACCTTATCAAGAAAAAAAATTCACCCCCTTTATTCCCACCGGCAACAGACGCATTTAGGAAACTGCTGGGTGAAGGCTGTATGTGGCAAGGCAGGTTGTTTGACACTTTGGGTGTTCATGAGATAATTTTCTAACATATTTTTGGCATCGTCCCATTGGAGCAGCTAAATATATTCATTAGTTGTGCTCACCAGAAGCTTCAGTAATGCATCCAATTCAGGCCCTCTACCATGTATCACCCTAAGATGGAGACATTTCAAACAAGCTCTGATATTTTCCTATAAACAGTACAGGAAATAAAATGTAACCAGTGTGAAGTGCTGCTATGAAGTCCATAGAGCCTTAGAGACTGTTTAAGACCTGGCTGTAAAAAATCACACAAAGCATTGGCACGTTAATTAACAAACACCCTAATTGAATTAAAAGGGAAACTGTCAGGTTAAACATACTTCTAAAATTATTATTCAAACAAACAATCTAAAAATCTCTTCACACTTTATTTAGAAACTTCATTTACTTGGGTTTATACAGCTAATTTACTTTTTGTACCTCGTGTAACTTTGACTGCTATGACAGATTAGTCAACTTCACTTTCTGGCCCTCTGGTCATAGAGCAATGTTGTAGTATTTCAGGTACAAACACTGCTCAGAAAAACCCAAACAGAACACACCTACGTTGACATTTAAAAAAAAAAAAGTGGACATCTTTTTCTTAATAAATTTTGTAATTTGTTCAAACAAATCTAAATTTTGGACTTGAAGTACCTGACACTGGGTCAAACATTCCACTCCACTTCAAGTGAAAAGGAGCAAAATGTAGTAGGTTCTTCTGGGATGTTCCAAAAGGTAGCGTCCAGGCTTGGCATAATGATCCCTCCCAGCCCCACAGAAGAACCGGTACAGGAACAAGCTTCACAAGTGTGGAGGAACAGGAGTGGGGGCACAGCTGCTCTGCAACATTAACTGGACTAATGCTCATTACTGGTTACCTTCTCTCCACTCCAGCAGAGCTGGAGAGAAAGGATCTAGCCAATGGAAGGCAAAATTCTCCAACTGAACATCCAGCAAGTATAAGGCTCCATAATCCAAAAGGAAAGTAACTTTGGCTATGTCTATACTACCACTGCAAGTCGATCTAAGTTACACTACTCCAGCTATGTGAATAATGTAGCTGAAGTCAACATAGCTTAGGTCGACTTACTGAGGTGTCTACACTGTGCTGGGTCGACGGGAGACGCTCTCCCGTCAACTTACCTTACTTCTCTTGTTCGCAGTGGAGTACCAGAGACAGTGTTCTGCCATTGATTTAACGGGTCTTCACTAGACCCGCTAAATCGACTCCTGGTGCATTGATCACAGCAGCCTTGATCCTGCAGTAATGTAGACATAGCCATACAATCATAGAACTGGAAGAGACCTCAAGAGGTCGTCTAGTCCCATCCCCTGCACTCATGGCAGGATTGAGTATTATCTAGACCATCTGAACTCCATACAGGCTGGGGGAAGGATCAGGCTGGGCAGAGAACCAGAATCTGTATGTATGAGCAGCAGCAGCCAGGAGGCAGACACTAGACGGCTGAGAGCTGTGTATGCACCTGTGCCTGGCAAGGGGCCAGCACCAAGCTTCATGGCAGCTTTCAAGAGGATCATGTGGAGGGGTCCCAAGGAGACATAGTTAACCGTATGGACATTTTCTGGAGTGCCCCTAGGGGCTGAGTTAAGAGCTGGTGGGTCGAGCCTTTGTGCAAAGGGAAGTGAGGACGTGCTGATGGCTGAATGGGTCTGGATGCTGGGGGGCAGTCAGAGGTGATGCTGCAGTAAGGGGTGAGTTTGAGGCTGGCATGAAGGGAGGGGAGGCTGCTGGGTGCAGAAGTTGTTATGCAAGGGGGGAGTACTGCAGCTTTGCTAACACCAGTTGCCCCAAAATATCCATTGCCCCCCAAAATTAAAACTAATTTCAATATGAGACTTTTTTAAAGTTGATTTTAATTTGCCTTCTGGTGTTTGATCTTTTAGACTTGAAAACATGAACCCTTTATTCACAACCACACAGTCTAGAAAGTTTTTTTTTTTTTAAATGAGAGCTTGGATTCTCCTGTAATAGCAGGATTCCAGGAGCTGGGGCTTTAAGAGAAACATCAACTATCATGAAACATGAGACAAAGAACAAGAGTTGGTGAGATGGATGCTGGGGCAAGAGGACAAAGCATAAGGCTCATATTGCAAGTGGGAGGTCAGGGCAGTGTTCCAACAAGGAGAAGAGATGATGGTTTTATGGAAAATAGATCTTGCTAACAAACTGAGTATAGCTTTTAATGAGATCATAAGTCTGAAGTAACAGTGATATAGACTTTTCTAAGGGATTTGCCTTAGTCTTGTAGGACAATCTGGTAAAAAATAGTGCTATACAAAATCTGGTTAACTGATAGATCACAAAAAGTACATGGCAAACTCATCACTTGAGGTGTTTCTCATAGACTCACACAGGGATCTGTTCTTGTGCTGATGCTATTCGCTACCTTTAGCAATGATCTGGAAGAAAATATAAAATAATTACAGATAAAAATGTGTAGATGATACCAACTGGTAAAGTGGTAAATAGTGACCGGGACAGGTCAGTTACGCAGACCAACCTGGATTATTTGGCAAGGCTCATTTGAACAACATTCATTTCAATACAGCTAAATTTAAGGTCAAAATCTAGGAATAAAGACTGTAGGTCTGTGGCGGGGTCTAATAGGCCTTCTCTGACCTCTGCTGGAGGCACTGGTGCATGGACATCCCCTGCTCAAGGAAAACCCATTCAGATTGGGCTACTACGAAGACAGTTCTCTGGAGGCCTAGAAGGACCAGGTAGATACACTGACCAGTCAGGAGTCAACCAGCCGGTTAAGAAGTCTTGCCTGCTGTTTCTCACTGGTAGAGCTGGAGGAGATTGTGACAGAGGAGGTGTGCCCCAGTGTTAGCCCAGGACCCAAGGCCAGATCAGAGCCTTGCTGCAGTTAAGTGGTTGCCTTTGCGCTTTTTATTTCTCCATTTAATGGCTCAGGCAGCCAAACTCTGAGTTTTGTTATTTAGTTAGTTGACTGCTTAAGAGACCAATGTCAGGCTTACGGCACCGACCACCCTGCTCCAAACAGGAGGCCAAAGCCTTGTGGACTCTGTCCCCTGGGTGCTGCAGAGCAGCCCCACTGCCACAAGGCCTCACATAAAGATGGGGGAGGGTAGCTTGGAATGCAGTGACACTGAAAAGGACTAGGGGGTAATTGGCCATAACCAACTGAACGTGAGTTCCCACCGAGATGCTGTAGCTAAAAGGAAGAACAGGATATCTGAACATATAAGCAGGGGAATGTCAAGGAGGAGTAGGGAGGTGGTATTATCTCTGTTTTTATTATTAGTCAGACTGTTATTGGAGTACTCTGTCTCGTTCTGGTGTTCACACATCAAAAAGGATGTTGGAAAACTGGAGAGGGTTCAGATCTAAAAGAATGAGTCACGGTCTGGATCACCTGGCTTACAGGAAAGGACTAAAGAAACTCAATTTTAGTTTATCCAAGACAAGGATAAAAGGTGACTTGATCACAGACTGAAAGTACATTCAGGAGGAAGAGATTTCTGATATTAAATGGCTCATTAATCTAGCAGAAAAGGTATAATGAGATCCAATGGTTGGAAGCTGAAGCTAGACAAAATTCAGACTAGAAATACAGCTGACATTTTTAACTATGGGGTAATTAATCATTGGAATACTTTACCTAGGGACATGGTGGATTCTCCAACAGTGCAGTCTTTAAATCAAGACTGGATATCTTTCTAAAAGCTATCCAAGAGCTCAACCAGAAGTTATGGCTTGATGCAGAGATTACTGAGTGAGGGTCTCTGGCCTGTGTTCTGCAGATCAGATTAGATCAGGGTGCCCAACCTATGGCTCACCAGAGCATTGCCTAAGGCGGAAGGCCTGCTTCAACACAAAAACTAATGGTGGATTTATTAGCATTTTATCATCATATTTACCTCATTTTAGTTTACACAAGTGTGTAAGCAGATAATATTTTACATAGAAATAACCTATCTAACGCCATACGAAACAAGCTGAACTTAAAACCCTGTTTGGAGCAGGGTGGTCAGTGCTGTAAGCCTGACATTGGTCTCTTAAGCAGTCAACTAACTAAATACAGGTGACTTTAAATCTTATTAAAATATGTAGAATCTGTTTGGCCCACACAAGGTTGTGCTTAGGTTTATGTGGCCCTCCTGTGTAATAAGGCTTCGCACCACTGGGTTAGGTGACCATAATGGTCCCTTCTGTCTTTGGAATCTATGGATGTATGTGGAGAAGTGAGATTTCAGTGGGGGGGCAGGTAGCTAGGGAGACACTGAGTTGAAAAAAGGAGACCCCCTCGGTGAGGGAAGAGGTGTGGAAAGGGGCTGGGAGGTGGAAAGGATGACAAGGGGAGGCCTATCCCAAGAGAATTGATGGGGGAAAGACCCTAAAGAAAGTAAGTGGGTTAACAAAGGGGGAGAGAGCCCAGGAGAGGGAAGGGACCCAAGTGGGAGAGAGGAACTTGGGCTGAGCTCCTGTATGGAGACATCCCAGGGGAGACATCCCAGCAGGAAGATGAAATAAGTGGATTTAGCAGGAAGATAGAGAAATAGGGACAGTGAGGGATGGGGAAGAAGAAAATAAAAAGAAGAAAAGGGAAGTGTTGGAGGGGCAGAAAAACAAATGCTGAAAAGGACTGAGAAAAAGATGAGATTGGAGTGAAAGTTAACAACCATCAGTGGAAACACATTAAATCGTTGTGTCCCAAAGATCTTTTGGTGTCAGCAGGCAGAGGCCACAGGGGCACATAAGCGTTCCAGAGATCCCCTGGATCTGGTATCTACCTACCACTTCATGCAGGAGAGCCATGCAAGGCATGCATTGAAAGCCTATGTCACGCTGGTCATCACAATCACTGCAAGATGTATTTGTGGAAAACATGTGAAGGGTTATGTATAGGGCCCTAGCAAATTCACAGCCATGAAAAACATGTCGTGGACCGTGAAATCTGATCTTCCCCCATGAAATCTAGTCTTTTGTGTGCTTTTACCCTATACTGTACCAATTTCACCGGGGACACCAGAGTTTTTCAAATTGGGGATCATGACCCAAAAGGAAGTTGCAGAAGGGTCACAAGGTTATTTTAGGTGGGGCTGCAGTATTACCACCCTTACTTCTGCACTGCTGCCTTCAGAGCTGGGTGGCTGGAGAGTGACAACTGCTGGCTGAGGGCCCATTTCTGCAGGTAGCAGTGCAGAAGTAAGGGTGACAATACCATACCATGACATCCTTACTTCTGCGCTGCTGCTGGCAGCAGCTCTGCCTTCAAAGCTGGGCTCCCAGCCAGCAGCAGCCAATCTCTGGCCACCCAGCTCTAAGGCAGTGCCGCCACCTGCAGCAGTACAAAAGGAAGGATAGTAGTACCACAAGCCCTCCCCCCTGCCAATAACCTTGCAATCCCCCCACAACTCCTTTTTGGGTCAGGACCCCTACAATCACAACACTGTGAAATTTCAGATTTAAATAGCTGAAATCATGAAATTTACTATATTTAAACTCCTATGACCGTGAATTTGGTAGGGCCCTAGTTAAGTATACATACTAAAAATTATGTTCTCCAGGGCTGTAAACAAAGGCAAGTCACCAAGAGGTGATCCACATTCTCCTATCAGGCAGGGGGAGAAGAGACACTTACCTTGCTCTGGCTGGTCATGTGCAAATTGTATATTGTCTGGCTCATAGTGGATGCCCATTTACAGTCTGAGCAACATGCTAATCAATAGATTGCAGGGGGGTGTAGGAAAAAACAAAACCAGCAGGGGTTATCCAGTTTAGAGGTAAAGCAATGAGCTTTTGAAACTATAGGTTTTTAAGGCCTGGCTTGACAAAGCGCTGCCTAGGATGATTTAGTTGGGGTTGGTCCTGCTTTGAGCAGGGGTTTGGACTAGATGATCTCCTGAGGTCCCTTCCAACCGTAATTGTCTATGATTCTATAATTATATGTTGGTGCAGCTGAACCATCAAACTGTGAGGACGAGCTGTCAACAGGCTTGATCTCAGGAGAAACGATCTCAGCCAAGCTCACTGAAAGCTCTGGGAGAAGGACTTGGTGTACACTATCTTGCAGGAGACAAGTAAAGTTTAGTGAGTTAAGTTTAGGCTCTAGAAAGCCTGCTATGATTTTGTTTGATATGTAACCACTTGTTTCCAAGATTCTCACTCTCTAATCACTTGGACCTCTGTTCTTTGATAATAAACTCATTCTTGTTTCCACTCTGTTATATAAGTGTGGTGTGTTAAACAGTGTGGTGATCCTGAGTTGACTCTTGCATGCTGGCATGCTCTGTTCCTTTGGGAGGAGTGAACCCGCGAGTTCTGTAAGCGTTCAATTGGTCAAGGACTGGGCACTACAGGGAATGTGTGGAGGACTCTGGGGTTGGTGTACACCTATCGCTAACCTCTACAGAGAGCGTGAGGCCTGGAAGGCAGAGCCTGTGTGGCCAGAGGCTGGTGGATTCAGGGAGCCAATCCACCGCAGGCACAGACAAACCAGAAAAGTCAGATTTCCACACAGTGGTTTTTTGCTGCAGACAGACAAGCACTGTGATATCAGGGGTAACTCAACCAGTCATCAATTGCTCTCTCCTGTTCATTTGCATACTTTAATCCCATTGGTTGAAGTGAGTCAGCAAATGAAAATGCAGGTGACTTTCACAGAGTCGGTGGGTACAGGACGAGTAACCGGGGCTGCTTCAGGTCAGGGGCTGACTTGGCCAAGTAGGAGTGAGGCTGGAGATTTGCATTATGGCTCCTTCCCTTCATGCAGGACCTGGCTCAAACAAAACCGTGCACCTTTGCCCAATCAGAGCTATCTGGTAAGATCATCTAAACAGTGCCCATTCGGTGCTGCAGGGAGAAAGATTCCTCTGCCTTCAGCACCAGGTGGGCAGATGACCAAGGCAGGCAGTGGGGTTAGGGTTCCGAGAGGGAGGAAAGGAGTGAGGAATGGCCGAGTTGCCTCTGATGTCACAATGGTCATGGTCCTCTGCCTGGAGCACCGAATGGGCCCTGTCAAGGGGAAGCTTTTGTTGAAATGAAACTACTAACACAATGGTGAGAAGAAGTAGCAGCAGCGTAGAGAAATTACCCATCACAGGGAGGGTTAGTGGCAGTACCCTGTAAAACTGCTACCAGTTCAGGGACAGAGACTGTGTGCCTGCCTTTCACGCCAGCTGCCAGATCAGCATGTATTAGCAGGCCAAGTATGCAGCCCTCTACTATGGCCCTGGCATAAATACAAGGGTCTGCCCTGACACGCTAACAACTGAAACAGACCATGTAGGAACAAAGGAAGGTGGGCCGCCATGGAAACCAGCGCCTCTGCCAGGGGAAGCCGAGCCCAGGTCTGCTTGGTAGATAGTTTTTAAAAATAGCTTCTGCGAATGCTATGTAACACATCCAGACTTCGATTTTATCTAGCAGACACTCTGCTGACATGGGCATGGGATGCAGAAATAGGCACTCCATCATGGTGAGTATGGGAAGGGGTAACATAGTTTTGTTTTGTTTTCAGCAGCGATGCCAGCTGTTCAAACCTTTTTATTTTACGTCTGTGTGTCTGATGAGCAGTTAGGGCCCTAGGATCTTGTGCATCTTTATTGGCCTCTGCCAAATTTTGGTCCATGAGAATGCAAATTATTTAAATACAGATTCGCACCAGGAGATTTCTTATTCACTTACAAGCCTCACCAGGTCCCTAGATCAGCCTGTGTTTTCAGTGCCAGTAGAGGTCATGGGAGAGGATGACCCTCACATGTTGCATTTCAGGAATCAAGAGACCACGGGCACCTGTTTTAAAGAAAGATTACAAGATCCAAGGTAGAAATCGGGATACCTGGCCACTTGCTTCTTTCTCTGCCCCGATGGGGATTCCTGGGCTAAGATGAAATAACCGCATCATTGTCTCCCCCTTCCCTTCACAATGTCAGTCCAAATAAACAGTGTTTATTGGGGCTGAAGAACTTGTAGGAACATGGCTCTGCGGGACCTGTGTTTCCACAGCAGCTGGGAGGTAGAATGGGTTGCACAGCCACCATCGGGATGGCTTGGGCCTCTGCTGGATCTTCTGGGATTATCACATTTGTGGGTAGCCAGAGGTTTCCAGGTCAAACTAGTTCTCCAGGGGAGATCACTAGACACCCATGCAGCTGAAAGAATCAGGTGACAATTCAGCTTCCAGTCTTGAATGTGAGCATTTTACACATGCAGGAGACAATATGGCCCTCTCCCTTCAACAGCATTAGAATGTAGTTGAATCTGTTACTGTTAGAATAGCTGCTAAGCCTGCCTGTTTTTCCATAAATGTTACTGTGGTTTAAGTGCCATCTGTGCATAGGCGATCTGCCATCAGTTTATAAACCATGTGCAAGTAACAGGAGGGTTCTTTAATTTATATGCTTTTCTCCAAAGTCCTCTCAACAAGTTAAACATGTCAAATATTTTTAATGATTGAAACCAGTTCATTTCAATAAAACTTCAGCTAAGAACTTTAAAATATCTTTTTAAAAACCCTCACACTGTTAAATCAAAATGATGTCAAGAAAGTTAAAACATGAAGGGAAATGCTAGCAAAACTCTGACAAGAAACTAAAAGAGCAAGTGACCAAAGTCAAACAGCATCAAATGGCATCTACTTGAGAGCAAAGAGAATATTACAATGGCTCTGCTAAGATCAGAAAGTGAATTGAAATGTTAGCAAAATAAGCACCTCTTTAAATCAACCTCCACATATTCCTATTTCCATACTCAATTAGCTTCACAAGAGCACTAAGAGGTGTCTGAAGTCTCCTTAATGTAATCATCCATTGAGGGAAATTTCCTTTTGCATCTTTGTACAAATTGCTCTTACTGAATAGGTGATCATTTCACTCTGGGAGATGGGAGAATGCCTGTTCCTATCCGGCTCAATTCAAAAGTCTTTTTTCAAAAACGTAACCCATCATTTTCTGCACATCTTCTTGTATTTCCATTCTTGTGTCTGAAATTAGGACACACTTGGAAACACTAATTACTTCATGATCTAATAGCAGATTTAATCTAGCTGTATCTCTTATTCAGAGTAACAAACCCCTTCCTTTGGATTCAACCCCCAACTTTCCCCAGATGCTAATGTACACGTGTTGCATTTATCACATTTCACAGCAATGGAAACCTTCCTAGCAATAAAACTAGCAACATCTCTGCAACACAGTCTGACAAGTCTGTTAGTGAATTATCCTCTGTACTGCCAGATAGTAGAAGCGGTTTCCGGAAAGGAGGAGAAGGGGTAGATGATAATCAGCATGTGCTAATGACAGAGATGAGACTGCATCAGCTGGATTTGACAGCCAGGATTTTGCAGATTGGCAAAATGCGTCTACCCTAGACAATCATATCGTTAGTAACTGAACAAGGATTGCACTGCCAAAGTAACAGCTCTGGCCAAGGCCAAAGGCATTAGCTAAGAACTGACAAGCTTGTTGCCGGCACCCAGTGCCAGAGGCAAGCAACAGCAGGGGTTCATTGCCCGGTGTGCGTCACCCAATAATCACAACGGGGTGGAGAAGCGGAAAAGTTTATTTGAAGCTTCAAAGAAGGTACAGGGAGAATAGAATCTCAAATCCTGCACACAGAGCAGGAAGTTACGCAGGCTTTTATACATTCTTTTTTCAGCATACTTATCCAATAGCAAGCTGCCCTAAGTATCCATATAGCCAGCCAATCCAGTTACCAGCTAATTCCCTTGTTCTCTGTATCATCTATTAAACTATAGATATAAAGCTGCTTTGTTCAGCATTGTTCTGCCATATCTGCCCTGTTTGGCCTTGTTTAGTTTCAGGCAGTCTGACTTTGCAACATATTGTTGTAAAATCCCCAGCATGACTGCTGCGAGTGCCTCCGGGCGGGGGGAGCCAAGGACACTTGGGCCTAGTGCGAGGGGGCTTCATCGACACTCGTGGTCTTCCACCCTCCCGAGTTACCTAGTGTAGTGCCCAGTGTCCCCAACAAGTTCATAGCTGGAACCCAAACCAGATCACCTGTATGTTAGTTTTGTTCAAAATAGGTATTAGTCTTACAAGAATGTATTTGATGTTTGGACTCTCTGAAATGTTTGTACGTTGTGCATGCATTAATTTCATTTGTAGTGTCTGTATTCCATGCTATGCTTCATGGGGAGTGCAGCCCTGTGTGCAGAATGTTGCCACAGTAAATACTCAGGCTGACAAATGGTGTGGATTTTCTTTGCAAGTTGAGGAAATACATGTCGAGACTCAAGCATGGCTTTAGGCACTTTTCCGGCAGTAGTGCATACGGAAAGCCAGGAGATGAGCCAAACAGTTAGTGGAATTGATGCTGCTACTTCACAGAAGCCAGTGTCTTGCCATCAGCCTAGCAAACTAGAGATGTAAAGCAGGAGTAATCAAAGAAATCAGCCTCACAAGCAAGATGTGCTGAGCCACAGCCCTTTAAGAAACGTGGGCCTTCACATCAACCCAGCAAGCTAGAGGTGCTCATCAGATGATGATAGAGGCCTGTCACTTCATGGCAGCCCAGTAAGCTACAAGTCCTGAGGATGAGCTCTCTCAAAAGTCTGGGCTTCAAACAACATCCCTACCAGACATGTTTTGAGACAGTGACCCGTGAAAGTAACATGAGAGGCCAATGTCTTAAAATCAGACAAACCAACTTAAAATAGCTCAGCCTGCAAAATCAGAGGCCTATGGCTTTGTATCACCCAGAAATCAAGAGTGCTGAGCCAGTAACCACAAAGGCCTTAACAGATTGGTAAGATAGAAGTGCTGAGCTCACAGGCTCAGGGGCCTGACCCTCAATATCGTCCCAGCAAGGCAGAGGTGCTGCTGCGCCAGTAACCTCAAAGTCTTGATCTTCTAATCTCAATAATAGAGTTTGTCCTTTAGTTTAAGCAAGGACTGAATCACTTCTACTTAGAGCAACAACCTCTGCCTGCTGGAGTGGAGGGATTAAAATAGCCAGAGTACCAAGATTTACATTTTCACAGATGGCTCAAAAACTGTGCCGTGATCATGCAAAGCCCTGTCATTTGACTGGGTAATAGTGACTGTCAGCAAATCAGAGAACAGGGATCACTGATTATGCAAATCAGGCCCTAACAACCAGAGTGCAGGGAATGGAATAACTTGTGGGGGGGCTGGGGGAGAGAACTGGGAGAGTACTGTGACTGAATAGCACCCTTCATTGGCTGTCAGTTCCAGTTCCGTATGATACTAGACATTACAAAATAAATACCTGAATGTAACAAACTACATGTTGGTAGGATGAGAGATGCCCTGAGTGCAGGGTTCATTCTCAGCTTGAACGCTTCTGGCTTAGCTTCGGGGTTACACCAACTGTGGCATATGGTACTTCCCAACAGTGCGATTTTAGCTGGGACTGAGAATTTACTGTCCCGGGGCTACACAGCAGGCAGTGGGCCACTGCCTGAGAACTCTTCAGGCCAGGAGGTGGCAGTATAAGCTAAGAAATGTATTCAATTATTATGATACTAGTTTGTATTCATGTGCATTGTTATCCAAGGAACTGTCAAACTCCAGTGTTTCTCTGGCCTTGTCTACACTACGAAATTAGATCGAATTTATAGAAGTCGGTTTTGTAGAAAGCGTTTTTATACAGTCGATTGTGTGTGTCCCCACACAAATGCTCTAAGTGCATGTAGTCGGTGGAGTGCGTCCACAGTACTGAGGCAACCGTCGACTTCCGGAGCGTTGCACTGTGGGTAGCTATCCCACACTTCCTGCAGTCTCCACTGCCCATTTGAATTCTGGGTAGAAATCCCAATGCTTGATGGTGCTAAAACATTGTCGCAGGTGGTTCTGGGTACATATTGTCAGGCCCCCCTTCCCTCCCTCCCTCCCTCTGTGAAAGCAACGGCAGACAGTCGTTTCACACCTTTTTTCCTGGGTTACCTGTGCAGACACCATACCACGGCAAGCATGGAGCCCGCTCAGATCACCATCACCATATATCTCCTGGGTGCTGGCAGACGTGGTCCTGCACTGCTACACAGCAGCAGCTTATTGCCTTTTGGCAGCAGACAGTGCAGTATGACTGGTAGCCATCATCGACGTATTCCAGGGTGCTCTTTTAACCGAACTCGATGAAGTCAGGGGCGCATGGGCAAACATGGGAGTGACTCAGCCAGGTCATTACCCTTTTAAGTTTCATCTCATGGTAATTCAGTCCTACCAGCAGTCCTACTGCACCATCTTTTAATGAGCACCCAAGAGATGACGATGGCTAGCGGTCGTACTGCACAGTCTGCTGCCAGCAAGATGTATAAAGATAGATGAAGTGGATCAAAACAAGAAATAGACCAGATTTGTTTTGTATTCATTTTCTCCTCCCTCCCTCTGTGAAATCAATGGCCTGCTAAACCCAGTTTTGAGTTCTATCCTTGAGGTGGCCATTCTGTTTCTCACAAAGCCACCCCCTTTGTTGATTTTAATTCCCTGTAAACCAACCCTGTAAGCCATGTTGTCGGTTGCCCCTCCCTCCATCAGAGCAATGGCAAACAATCATTTCGCGCCCTTTTCTCTGGATTGCCCGAGCAGGAGCAGATGCCATAGCACAGCAAGCATGGAGCCCGTTCAGCTTACCACAGCAGTTATAACCATTGTAAACACCTCACGCATCATCATGCAGTTTATGCAGAACCAACACCTGAAAAACCAGGCAAGGAGGTCACGGAAGCGCAGTGATGAGGATATGAACACACTTTTCTCTAAAACCATGTTCCCCCGCAATTTGGAGATCATGGTGTTAATGGGGCAGGCTCACGCCGTGGAACACTGATTCTGGGCCCAGGAAACAAGCACAGAGTGGTGGGACTGCATAGTGTTGCAGGTCTGGGATGATTCCCAGTGGCTCTGAAACTTTCGCATGTGTAAAGGCACTTTCATGGAACTTTGTGACTTGCTTTCCCCTGCCCTGAAGCGCAAGAATACCAAGATGAGAGCAGCCCTCACACTTCACAAGTGAGTGGCAATAGCCCTGTGGAAGCTTGCAATGCCAGACAGCTACCGGTCAGTTGGTAATCAATTTGGAGTGGGCAAATCTACTGTGGGGGTTGCTGTGATGCAAGTAGCCAACGCAATCATTGAGCTGCTTCTATCAAAGGTAGTGACTCTGGGAAATGTGCAGGTCATACTAGATGGCTTTGCTACAATAGGATTCCCTAACTGCGGTGGAGCTATAGACGGAATGCATATCCCTAACTTGGGACCGGACCACCAGGGCAGCCAGTACATAAACCGCAAGGGGTACTTTTCAATGGTGCTGGTGGATCACAAGGGATGTTTCACCAACATCAACTTGGGATGGCCGGGAAAGGTTCATGATGCTCACGTCTTCAGGAACTCTGGTCTGTTTAAACGGCTGCAGGAAGGGATTCACTTCCCAGACCAGAAAATAACTGTTGGGGATTTTGAAATGCCTATAGTTATCCTTGGGGACCCAGCCTACCCCTTAATGCCCTGGCTCCTGAAGCAGCACACAGGCATCCTGGACAGTAGTAAGGAGCTGTTCAACTATAGGCTGAGCAAGTGCAGAATGGTGGTAGAGTGTGCATTTGGACATTTAAAGGGTCGCACACGCAGTTTACTGACTCGCTCATACGTCAGCAAAACCAATATTCCCATTGTTATTGCTGCTTGTTGTGTGCTCCACAATCTCTGTAAGAGTAAGGGGGAGACGTTTATGGTGGGGTGGGAGGTTGATGCAAATCACCTGGCCGCTGAATACGTGCAGCCAGACACCAGGGCGGTTAGAAGAGCACAGCAGGAAGTGCTGCGCATGAGAAAAGCTTTGAAAACCAGTTTTATGACTGGCCAGGGTACTGTGTGACACTTCTGTTTGTTTCTCCTTGGTGAAAACCCACCCCCTTGGTTGCCTCTACATTCCCTGTAAGCCACCCACCCTCCCCACTTCAATCACAGCTTGCTTGCAAAGGAAATAAAGTCACTATCATTTAAAAAACATGTATTCTTTATTGATTATAAAAATAGGGAGATAACTCACAAGGTAGCCCAGGTGGGGTGTGGGAGGAGGGAAGGAAAAGGCCACTTTAAAACTTCTTCAATGACAGCCTTCTGTTGCTTGGGCTGTCCACTGGGGTGGAGTGGTTGATGCCCGGAGCCTCCCCCACCCGCTTTCTTGGGCGACTGGGTGAAGAGGCTATGGAACTTAGGGAGGGCGGTTAAACAAGGGCTGCAGTGGCAGTCTGTGATCTTGGTGCCGTTCATGAACCTCCACCAGACGCCGGAGTGTGTCCATTTGATCCTGCAGTAGCCCCAGCGTTGCCTTATGCCTCCTCTGATCTTCCTGCCGCCACCTCTCCTCACGTTCATCGGCCGCTTTCCTGTACTCTGCTATTGTATCCTTCCACACATTCTGCTGTCAGTGCTGGACGACTGCATGAGCTCAGAGAACATTTCATCGCGTGTGCGTTTTTTTCGCCATCTTATCTGAGATAGCCTTTGGGACAGAGGAGAGAGGCTTGAAACATTCTCAGCTGCTGGAGGAAAAAAAGGGAGTGAAGTATTTTAAAAGATACATTTTACAGAACAATGGCTATACTCTTTTACAGTGAACAACACTATTCACATTACATAGCACATGTGATTTTGGTACAAGGTCGCATTTTGCATCTTATATTGAGTGTCTGCGGCTTTGGTGTTAGAGATCACACACACAGTGCCGGGCAACAGAATTCGGCTTGCAGGTGGCCATGGTAAGCCATAGTCTTTCGGCTTCTGCGACCTTCATAACAGCAGCCCCCTCCTCTCCCATACCAAGCAAAGCCCATTGAGTTGGCCATTTAGTGCTGCAGTTTTCCTGTTAACGTGCAGCAGCAGTAACCAAACTAACTCCTTCCCCCCATCCAATTCTCTGGGATGATCGCTTTTCCCCTCCCCCCACCACCTGGCTGGTATCAGGAAGATCCCTGCTAGCCAAACGCGAACAGCTCACTGCCAATGCCCTCCCGCCCACCATGTGGTTAACTGCGGGGAGGATTTCTTTTCAGCCACAGGCAAACAGCCCAGTACGAACGGGCATCTCTGAATGTCCCCTTAATTAATTCCCCTATTTCAGCAAGGTTATCATGAACGATACCACTCTCCTGAGGATAACACAGGGAGATAAAGAATGGATGTTGCTTGAATGCCAGCAAACACCGAGACCATGCACTGCCAGGCTTTGTCATGCAATGATACCGGATTACTTGCTACTGGCATGGCGTGGTAAAGTGTCCTACCATGGAGGACAGAATAAGGCTGCTCTCCCCAGAAACCTTCTGCAAAGGTTTTTAGAGTACCTCCAGGCAGGGGTGAAAGTAAGTCAACTGACTTACTGGTACGCTGGGGCCAGCTCTGGCCCCTGGAAGGGGCGGGGCTGAGGGGGTCAGAGCCAGCCCCAGCCCACCCTGTAAAGTAAGTGCCCCCCTCTCCTCCCCCCTCCCCCACTGGGGTAGCAGCAGCAGCCCAGGGCTCCTGGGGCTATTTAAAGGGCCTGGGGTGCCACTGCTTCTACTGCCCCGGTCCTTTAATTAGCCGCCGGAGCCCTGGGGAAGTGGCGGGATTCCAGCAGCTATTTAAAAGACCACAGCAGCAGAGGCAGCTGGAGCCCCGGCCCTTTAAATAGCTCCTGGAGCCCCTACTACCCCAGGGCTCTGGGGGCTATTTAAGGGGCCTACACCTCCCCTGCTTCTACCGCCCTGGTCCTTTAAATAGCCCCCAGAGCCCTGGAGTAGTGGCGGTGGGGCTCCGGCGGCTATTTAAAGGGCCGGGGCGGTAGAAGCAGGGGAGCCCCAGGCCTTTAAATAGCCGCCAGAGCCCTGCAGCCGCTACTCCAGGGCTCCAGCAGCAGAGCTCTGGAGGCAATTTAAAGGGCCTGTGGCTCCAGCCACTGCTGGGAGCCCCAGGCCCTTTAAATTGCCCCCTGGGGAAGCCAGGCTGCCCCAGTACTGTGCACCGACTCTTGCCGGATGCCGTACCGGGGCATACTGGCTTACTTTCACCTCTGCCTCCAGGAGAGCTTCATGGAGAGGTCCCTGGAGGATTTCCACTCCATCCCCAGAGATGTTAACAGACTTTTCCGGTAGCAGTACTGGCCACGAATGCATCCCATGTCCTCAGGGCTACTTAATCATTAAAAAACACTTGCTTTTATAATGTATTATATTTTAAAAGGTACACTTACCAGAGGTCCCTTCTCTGGCTTCATTGGGTTGGGAGGGTATTTCAGTCAGGGTGATAAAAAGATCCTGGCTGTCGGGGAGAACGGTGTGCTGTGTGCTCTCCTCAAGCTCGTCCTCCTCCGCCTCATCTTCCCCATCTGCAAAATCCTCAGGCATGGCAAAGAGTACCCCATCATCGGAGTCCACGGACAGGGGTGGGGTAGTGGTGGTGGCCCCCCCAGAATTGCATGCAGCTCAGTATGTCTGGGGCTCTGTCCCAGAGCGTCTGTTTGATTCTTTGGTTTTCTGGTACACGTGTCTGAGCTCCTTAAGTTTCACGCGGCACTGTGTTGCGTCCCTGCTGTAGCCTCTGGCCCTCATGGCCTCTGAGATTTTTTGAAATATTTTGGCATTTCGTCTTTTGGAACTTAGCTCTGATAGCATGGATTCCTCTCCCCATACAGCGATCAGATCCAGTACCTCCCATTCGGTCCATGCTGGAGCTCTTTTTCAATTCTGGGACTGCATGGTCACCTGTGCTGATGAGCTCTGCATGGTCACCTGTGCTGATGAGCTCTGCATGGTCACCTGTGCTGATGAGCTCGCCTGGCCAAACAGGAAATGAGATTCAAAAGTTCCCGGGGCTTTTCCTGTACACCTGGCCAGTGCATCCGAGTTCAGAGTGCTGTCCAGAGCACTGTGGGATAGCTCCTGGAGGCCAATACCTTCGAATTGCGTCCACACTAACCCTAATTCGAAACGGCGATGTCGATTTCAGCGCTAATCTCCTTGTTGGGGAGGAGTACAGAAATCGGTTTTAAGAGCTCTTTATGTCGAAAAAATGGCTTTGTTGTGTGGATGGGTGCAGGGTTAATTTGGATTTAACGCTGCTAAATCTGACAAACTCGTAGTGTAGACCAGGCCTCTAACTGCACCTGTCTTCCATTTATGTCGATAGCTGTAGATTTGTGGTTGTGGGGGATCAGGGTTTCCATGCAGTAGAAGTTGGAAGGGGCTCTCTTTGTTTCTCCAGTAGATTTTGTCTTTCAGCATGTGTGCTGCTTGAGAGTCCTTGAATCCCTGTATTTGATCCCCCTTTTCCACTGTATGAGGTTCAATCTGCTTTGCTTTCGGGGGCATTGTGACTGCCTCTCTAGCTGTCTTTCCTGCTGTCCCCCCAGTTCTGCCACCAATGCTAGCTTTGTGTACATCTAACAAGTGTCTTTGCACCCTCTTTCCCTGTAGGCATGTAATGTTCTCTGCAAACTGCTCTGCAAGGCTGCCACCTCAAACCTACTCTTTGAGACCTACAAGACCAATTAATAATTGAGAGGCTGGATAACTGTGGCACATCTAACGAAGTATAGTGTACATATAAAAAACTGAGCACAGGACAGGATTCTATTAAGCCTCTGTCTTTTTATCTGTAATTTCCTGGACTGTAACCTTTTTGGGGCAGGGGCTGAACTATCCTGTATGTAAACTGCACGTAGCACATTGCAACACTTGTGGCCTACTGCCCTCCTAGCAGAGGGAAGTTAGTGTTGCTCACCAGAGGAAGATGGTCCTTCGCCCAAGATGATTACACGCTAAAGATGACAGGCAACAATTCAGAGAGATGCAGCACCAGGAGGTGCTGGAGTCGTGGCAGGATGGTGGTGCCAGGACTGGGCAGTTGTGTATTTTTAAGATAAGTAAAATCTTTCCTAAGGTGGTGGATTAATACAGGCATGCTTCACAGAAGAGGACTCTTGCGGGGGTATTGAAAGAGAAGAGGGTGGACTAATTCTCTCCAAATGTGTACATTTTTAATATTTAAAGGCCTTATTTGAAGGTTGTCGCAGATTCTCCATCACTGGCACCTTTTAAATCAAGACTGGATGTTTTTCTAAAAGATCTGCTCTCATTCAGACAGGAATTATTGTGGGGAAATCCTATGGCCTCTGTTATAGAGGAGATCAGACAAGCTGATCACAGTGGTCCCTTGGCCTTGGAATCTATTAAACGATCATAGAAGGGAAGGACTGTAAAATGCTGGTAATAAAGAGAAACACAGAGAGGGCTGTGTATGGGATGGGCACACATCCATGGTGCTTTCTCAGGGTTAGTGTGTTCCTGTTTGAATGGCCAGCTGATTTGAGGTCAGAATTTAACCCCTGACATTAGTGATTTCCTTCTGCTTGGATAGAGTAAAATTACTAAGGACATTCGCAGCTTTCACTGTGTCTGAATTTGGCCCATTATATCGAAATTCCACTGAAGGTGATGGTCCTGTGGCCCTACCTCCCAAGGCACAGGCATACGGAGTGGAACTGGTGTGCAGACAAGGTATATGTTGCATACTAGAAAGATGAGTAACAGAGGGCTGGGGGAATTAGGGAGGTAGGATGCCTCCCCATGTTTTCCCCAGAGCAGTTCAGTGTGACAAAGTTCCTGCTCTATCTTGGTGGGTCTTGCGCTTATTGGCAGATTTGCTCGCCTTGGAGCTTCACAGCAGCCCTCAGCTTGGCCGTTTTTCTGAACCCACAGTCCAGGTCGACTCCTCCTGTGTCCGACCAGGAGTTGGGAGGATTTGGGGGGAACCCGGGCCTGCCCTCTACGCCGGGTTCCAGCCCAGGGCCCTGTGGAATGCAGCTGTCTGGAGTGCCTCCTGGAACAGCTGTGCGACAGCTACAACTCCCTGGGCTACTTCCCCATGGCCTCCTCCCAACACCTTCTTTATCCTCACCATAGGACCTTCTGCCTGGTGTCTGATAATGCTTGTACACCTCAGTCCTCCAACAGTCCGCGTTCTCACTCTCAGCTCCTAGTGCCTCTTGCTCCCAGCTCCTCACACGCACACCACAAACTGAAGTGAGCTCCTTTTTAAAACCCAGGTGCCCTGATTAGCCTGCCTTAATTGATTCTAGCAGCTTCTTGATTGGCTGCAGGTGTTCTTATCAGCCTGTCTTAATTGTCTCCAGAAGGTTCCTGATTGTTCTGGAACCTTCCCTGTTACCTTACTCAGGGAAAAGGGACCTACTTAGCCTGGGGCTAATATATCTGCCTTCTATTACCCTCCTATAGCCATCCGGCCCGACCCTGTCACATCAGCTCTGCATCAGTTCAGCCATGGCCTGTGTACTAAAGGCACAATAGAATCCAGCAGTTGCTAGGTAACAGTATTTTGCTCTGGAGGGGGCATGTTTAATCAACTAGTGTTGGTTCAGATGATGTAATGCTTCTGATCCAGTATGTGCTAGAGAATTTGTAGAGGAGCTCTCCGTCCGTCTGTCTCTGTAGCTGAGACCACGACAGCTATCACGCTCACCAAACTGAGTTAAGCTCTGTTAATGAAGCAGGCATCTCTCATTTGCTTCTCAACTCCAAACAGAACAAGTAGTGTGGCGGTTTAATGACAAGACAGAACACAGCTTTTAGCAAGCAAGCAGGCTGGTCTCTGCTAACAGGCTTCTCCCTGTCAGCTTTCCACCTTCCCCTTTATTCTCTCTCTCCCCCCGCACATTCTCCAACAGATAAAAGGAATACACTGGCTTTGTTTAACATTCTTATTTACCAATTTCTATCTACCGCATTCCTTGCTCTCGGGCCTTGAGCCCAGTCCTGAGAGGCTTCCCACGGTTCATATCATCTTGGCGAGATTCCAAGGTTGATGCCCTTGGATGGAGCAATGTGTGCACTACTCCTACACAACACTCCGGGTGTGCCCTGAATGTTGCCAAGCGCATAAACCTTTATGAATCCTACATCCCCTCCTTTTTTGTTTATCTGTGCTCGGCCATGTCATGGTAGCCATCAATTTGCATTTGCAAGCCAATTAACTCCCGGACAGACAAGGTCATAACTCGTGGAGCCTGCCAGGGCGGGTCTCGACAAAGCCTTAACAAAAAGGAATACATTGTACACAGCAGCAGCAAAAAATAAGCTTAAAAAGGTAAAGTGTGATTGGCCGGGCCCCAATTAGCCATGCTAGAGTACTGGGAAGAGAGGTTCGAGTAAGCAGCGAGCATCATCTCATTCCCAATTTCCTCAGGATGATGACATACTGGAATAAGGCACATACCTAACAATTCTTCAGCTGCTACAAAATCAAATAAACAAAAGTGGGTAACATTTGCTATTGAAGCCAATCTTTCCCATAGGTTATATGTCATTCGGGCCCGTAATGGAGGAAGCGCTCCCGAGTCAACCCTCCAGGAAATAGCAGGCACAAAAGGCATACAATCAGTACAGAATTAGCAGTAATTTGGGCAAGAATCGCCACAAACAGAGTCTCAGGAGTCTCTGGCTGTTGGTTTGCTGCCAGTCTTCGTTGAGCCGTGGCGACCAATGCTTTTACTGCTCCCCATGTCACGGGCTGGCTTGGGACGCTACGTCTCCTCCGTCTCCGTCCCGCCATTGTCGACCCGGGAGGCACCGCGTTCTCCTCCAAGGTCAGCTGAAAATCCGGTATGGGGTTCAACAGCCCCTGGTGCCACGCCATGCTGTTTCAGTGCCGGTCGCACACACCGGGCTGGAACCCACAACGGTCCTGCAGGAAGAAACACAGCAGCATATCCCCGACCCCAAGTGATTAAAGGCACTGGGCCCAACCATTGCAGATTGGGCAGCTGACGGTAATAGACACGCGGTCTTTCCAGTACCTCGGATTTGTGAAAATGCCGATCCGCGGGGGTCTGCTGATCTGCGTTCAGCGTTAAATTATTTAAAGTAAACAAAAGGATATGCAGTTGTTGCTGAATGTCTCCTAAGATTCGGAGATGCAGCTCCCCTTGTTTTAATTGTTTGTCAAGCAAGGTTTTTAGCGTGCGGTTTGCATGTTCAACAATAGCTTGGCCTGTGGAATTATAAGGGATCCCGTGTATGAGACGGACGTCCCATTGGGCACAAAAGGTGGAGAGGGCTGTGAAGCAATAGGCTGGGGCATTATCCGTTTTTATCTGGCTCGGGTGACCCATAACAGCAAAACAGGCTAGCAAATGGTGAATAACTTTGGGAGTGGCTTCCCCACGCTGTGGGGTCACCCAGAGGAATCCCGAATAGGTATCAATAAAAACATGTAAAAACGAATAGGGGCAGAATTGTGGCACGTGAGTGACATCCATTTGCCACACCTGATTCGCTGCGGTACCTCTGGGGTTAACGGCATAAGAAAAGGTAGGGGCAGCAGCGGCACAGTGGGGGCAGGAATGAACAATAGACCGTGCATGATCAGCAGGAATGTGAAACTGTCGGGCCAAAACAGAGGCAGACTGATGAAAAAAGGAATGGCTTTCGATGGGGTCAGAAAAAAGGGAATTTACCTGACCACGTAACGCGCGATCGGCGCGCGCATTGCCTTCAGTGAGTAGCCCAGGCAGAGGGGTATGACTGCGAATATGAGCAACAAAATAAGGGAAATTATGAGTGGTGAGGAGATACTGTAAAGACAAAAACAGGCGAAGGAGGTCCGCATCGACCTGAGGGGTAATGAGGGCAAGGGGTAAATAATCAATTACCTGATAAACATAATGTGTGTCCATGATCAAATTAAAGGAACAATCAGCAAAAAGTTGAAAGGCCAAAATAACAGCAGCTAGTTCCAAGGACTAGTAAAGCTCTCCAAGCGCTATGCATGCAAATATTGTTGTACAAGTGAATGAAGCGCTTTCAGCTTTTCTAGAGGGAGGGGCCACTGGTCAATCCATACGGGCTCTAAGGATTGCCATACCAATGGTAATGTGGATGGCAAGGTGGGTGAGGGAGGATTTTGGGCCATTATTTATTAATATCGAGGGTGGTGTCCAGCTTTGTAAGTAAATCATGGCCCCAAATATTGAGGTGGACAGGGAGTACAAAAGGGCAGATCGTAGCAAGGGCACAGCCTCCTGGTTTAGAGACCGTGACCCAAGACAAACTTTGGCGCCAGGGTTTGCTACCCCCGATCCCCCACAACTCTTTAGAAGGAACTATTGGCCAACCGACCGGCCACTCCGGATCACGAATCACCGTAACGTCAGCTCCAGTGTCCACCAGTCCTGTGAAAGGAACATTATTTAAGAGAAGTGTTAACTGAGGTTTTGAGGGGCGGACCGACATTGTCAGAGCAACAAGTGGAGAGGACGTGCTGTGAGACGGTGACTGAGACAGCGTCAATCCAAAGCCGTTCCCGCCCCGGGTTCGATCCTCTGCGGCTGGCACCTGATAGGGGACTAAAATCAATTGTGCAATTGACCGTCCACGTGGGAGCGACTGCGGAAGATGGGTCCATACCTGAACCTTAATAACGCCGGTGTAATCAGCATCGATGACTCCTGGGATGACAAAAAAACCCTGTTTCCCAGCGTGTAAGCGAGGGAGAACAAGACCCACAAATCCGGCAGGGAGAGGTCCCGTCACCTGTGTAGGTATGGCGCAAATCTCCCCTGGCAACTGAAAATCAGTGTCCTCCTGCATAATCAAATCAAGCCCTGCACTTCCGGCAGTCGCCGCCCTCATGGAGTCTATGGATTTTAAGGCAGAGGAACAGTTGTCTGAGTGGGAAACACCCCCGTTTGGCCCTGGGTTTGGGGGAGACCCGTCGTGCGGTTTCCCGACCCGCTACGACACTGATTAGCCCAGTGATAGCCCTTCCAACACTTGGGGCACTTCTTTGAGGGGCGGGCGGGCGCCGTCGATGAGCGGCACTCCCACTGAAAGTGACCCTCCTTACCACAGCGGTAACAACGCTTCCCCTCCTTCCCGCTTTTCCGCAGGGCGGCGGCCAGAACTCCAGCTTTATGTGCTTGGGTTCCGATGTTTTGGCACGCCCGCAGCATGTCCGACAGCTCTAGAATTCCAGAGGCTTGTGCAGCCTGGAGAGCACGGCGGCAATCCTCGTTCGCATTTTCAACCACCATTTTTAACAAGATCTCCTGAGCTGCCGCAGGGTTATCCACCTGTCGGAGGATAGCCTCCTGCAATCTGTTGGTAAAATCCATAGAGGACTCTGATGCACCCTGACGGATACTGGCAAAGCTTTTGGTAGGCCTGCCTGAATCCGGGACCTTCCGGAAAGCATGCTGGGCACAGGTGGAAATAATGGGGAAGACGGCCGGAGGGAGTTGAGACTGCAGCTGAACAGTAGCAAACTGGCCCTCCCCTGCCAAGTGCTCATAAATGATACCTTGCTCTCTATATACCTGTGCTTGGCGTTCCACCATCTGCCGATACTCACTAAGCCAAATAACATACTGACTAGGTGTCAGCATCATGCGCAACAGCGCCTTCCAATCTTCAGGGATCAGGGTGTACCCAGAACCTAGCCCTTCAATGAGACCACGCACATACGTACTAGTCAGGCCGAACTCCCGAATCGCTTTCTTTACCTCTCTGATCACCGAGTAAGGCAAACTGACCCAGTTTGCAACCTGGTTGCCCTGGCCATCGTCCTGCCAGGTCACCGGGCAAACTGAGACCAGATCAGCCAGCTCCTCTGCTGTAAGATCTGAGCGAGTCCTCGCTGTATGAACCATTTGTTGCACCAGCGAAAGCCCTTGAGCAGACGCAGACGACCCCCCGGGGGGCCCCGGAGCATGGGGCCCCACGGGCGGAGGGCGATCACACACCGGCTCTGGTGGGGAAGGCCAGGGAGGCGGTGGTAATAGAGGCACTGGGGGTGAAGCAGGGGGAAGGATGGTTGCAGGAGTGGACGGGGGGGGGCGAAATCGGCAGCCCCTCTGTTGGCGCAGGAGAGGGTTCTTCCGAGGTGACACACTGTGTTGCATCGGTAGGAGGGGGGGTGGCTGCAGGAGCGGACAGGCGTGGCGAGATCACCAGCCTCGCGAGGGAGGGCCTGTCCGAGGCGACACGCTGTATCGCGTCGCGGCAGAGGTGCCAGGCATGTAAAGCCTGCACGGACGCCCGAGGCTCTTTGTGCAATGTCTGGCCCAACCGCTCCCAGTCCGCTAGCTTAAGGGTTCCGGCTTCAGGGTACCACGGGCATTGGGCACTCACCTCCTGTAGCAGGAGAGTGAGTTCTCGAGTGGGGCAGTCATGCTGAGCCTTACGCAGCAAATACTGTAGCTCATTGCGGTGTTGCACTTGCAAAGCAGAGAGGGAGCTTCCCATACTTACCACAACGAAAAATACTCACCGGGATCCGTGAAGCGGATGAGTGACGCGTCTGAAACCCTTGCCGGGCGAGGCGAGTGCTGAGGGCCCCACGTTTGGGCGCCAGTTGTGGCGGTTCAATGACAAGACAGAACACAGCTTTTAGCAAGCAAGCAGGCTGGTCTCTGCTAACAGGCTTCTCCCTGTCAGCTTTCCACCTTCCCCTTTATTCTCTCTCTCCCCCCGCGCATTACATTCTCCAACAGATAAAAGGAATACACTGGCTTTGTTTAACATTCTTATTTACCAATTTCTATCTACCGCATTCCTTGCTCTCGGGCCTTGAGCCCAGTCCTGAGAGGCTTCCCACAGTTCATATCATCTTGGCGAGATTCCAAGGTTGATGCCCTTGGATGGAGCAGTGTGTGCACTACTCCTACACAACACTCCGGGTGTGCCCTGAATGTTGCCAAGCGCATAAACCTTTATGAATCCTACAAAGTAGGAAATCATGAAGCTGCTTAAGATGCTACTAACTGCAAGTTGATGCTTGTTCTTGCATCCATTTTGCGGTTAATGACTTGTGTTTTGAAGCCAAGAATGGTAAAGCTATTGTCATGGAAATTCTCCAAGAGTTAAATGGAAATCAAGATAATGGAAATGAAAGCACCAATGACAGTAGAAACTCAGGGTCAAATACTCCATTAGCAATTGCCAGCGATGCTGTCAACATCACTTAGCATTTTAGAAATTCGTAATGAAATTGACAAGATCCAACTAATGCCAATTAGAAATGTGTTGAGAATCTGTCAGGAACTGACCTGAAGAAAAGGCAGATGAAAGTATTGAACTCAAATGGCATTAATCTAATGGAAGTGGAGCACTTTGCAAGACATCGAATTTTACATTAATGAGCATCAAATACAGTGAGTGTGGCTGTTTTATTTCTTTAAATAATATTTCTATGCTGAAATAACAGTGCACTACAGAATGCTTATTGCATACTATATTTTATTCAACACTCCAAGAACACCATGTTCCAAAACTAAAGTGAATTATTTATATAATCAGCTTTAAATATTGAATATTTGCTTCAGCTTGTTCGGTAAAGTAAATATCAACAAGCATGTTTCATAGCTGATACCTTAAACATATTAAAGGTCACGATGAAAATTACTATTCTGAGTCCATCAAATCTGTTGTCACAAGATTTTTGACTCAAACTCTAAAATCTACCTATGGATAAATATACTTGGGATTGCTTGAGAATAAGGGCATTCTCAGGATATAGAGCTGTTAACCATCTGAACTGTGAAAAATGCTTCAGCTGCTGTCTCTCTGCAGAACATGTGTGGTTTTATTACACCAGATTCTGCTGCCCACGTGCTGAGTAACACATTACCTCACAAATAGTGCCCTTGACTAAAGTTGGCTTGTTTGTGGCGTGAGAGTGGTAGAATCAGTCCCCTTCTAACCGTGGGCCCAAACATAGATCTATAGACTAAGGCCAGAAGAGACCATTATGATATTCTACTCCAACTTACCTCTGCATAACACATGCCAAAGAACCTCACCCAGTAACTTCGAGCATCAAGCCCATAACCTCTGTTTGAGCTATAGCATCTCTCTTAAGACAACTTTCAGTGTTGATTTAAAAACTACAAAAAGCTGGAGAATCCACCATATCCCTAGTTAAGTTGTGGAATGCTGCATAGCATGTAGTCAACGTGGGGAGGAATGCCATGAGTCAAAGACAGGAATCTGGCAGGAGAACTGGAGTGTGTGAACACAGCTGAGTTTGGCAGATTATTCTTTATGAATAATGAAAGGGTTGACTGCAGACAAGTCTGTGGTGGACAGAACAACTTGGGGAACACTGTAAACGCCTTCTGTGATGGGAGGCTGGTTGAGATTTGATGGTCCTCATTTAAACAGACGGGTGCCAGCCAGCTGGGTTCAAAACTCTGGGGGCTTGTTAAATGGATGTGAGGGGCAGAGGGTTTGATGTTAAAGAATCTGAAATGCTTACAGTTAGAATGACAGAAAGACAATGTTCTGCAAAAGATCAACTGTAAGACTAAAAGTTAGTATTATCTACTTAAGTGACTACCGAAAAAGGCAGTGAGTGTGAGGAAAGAACTTAGAAGACGTGCTAAAGGATGCTCCATACAGGCAAAACAGAAAGCTGGTGGGAGGCTCATCACAATGAGACTGTCTGCATCAATGGGAACAAGCTACACAAGACAGACGAATGAAGGAAAAGGTTCTCCTTTAGACACAGTCTGGGCACACCTAACCTGTAGTACAGGGGTGGGCAAACTTTTTGGCGCAAAGGCCACATCAGGGTTGCGAAACTGTATGGAGGGCCAGGTAGGGAAGGCTGTGCCTCCCCAAACAGCCTGGTCTCCACCCCCCTATCTGCCCCCTCCCACTTCCCGCCCCCTGTCTGCCCCCCTCAGAGCCCCTGACCCATCCAACCCCCCCGCTCCTTGTCCCCTGACCACCCCCTCCTGGGACCCCCCACCCCCTATCCAACCCCCCCTGTAACCCTTTACCCACCACCCCCCGCTCCTTGTCCCCTGACCGCCCCCATCTGGGACCCCCCATCCCTAACCACCACCCCAGGACCCCCCCCGCTCCCTGTCCCCTGACTGCCCTCCCTCAAACTGCCGCTCCATCCAACTGGCCCCTGCTCCCTGTCCCCTGACTGCCCCCCGGAACCCCCTGCCCCTTATCCAATCCCCCCACTCCCTGCCCCGTTACCATGCCGCTCAGAGCAGCAGGAGATTGCAGCCCTGCCGCATGGCCAGAGCCAGCCACGCCGCCCGGCAGGAGTGGAGGGCCAGAGAGCTGGCAGCGCAGCGCGCTGAGGCTGTGGGGGGCAGGGGGGCAGCAGGGGAGAGGCCAGTTCAGGGGCTGGGCAGGATGGTCCCGCGGGCTGTAGTTTGCCCACCTCTGCTGTAGTAGCTGAAGAAATATCAAGGTGGGTTAAATTCAGTTCTGAGCTGTTCAACTTTCAGTACTGTTCTGCCCTGGGAAAAGGCACCAGTGGTCAACAGGGCATCCTGTCCTTTAAAGTTGGGGCCTTCCTGTCCTAAGGGCAAAGCTCACATATCCAGGGAGTCAATAAGAATGGCAGCGCTGTACCCAGGAAGCAGGTGGCTTCCCCCCGCGCAACAAGATAGGCTCTTGTCTCATCTCTAAGGAATGCCTCCTTTTGTTTTGTCTTTGGAGCTTCAGCAAGCTGATTTGGGGTCTCTTCCCATGCTATATAGAAGTGCTGCATGTTCAGCCCAGGTGTATTTATACCATTCAGGCAGGTGCACAAGGAGGGATTTGTATAACACTTGGGGAAAAGCATTCATTATCCAGCTGACTCAGCCAAACGTAGTGGGGATTTATGCCAACGTTGAAGGTCTTGCTGCAAGGCATGTGAAAAGGTTTGCAAACTTGCACCCTAGCTAATGTAACTGACCCTGCTTTCATTATCCATCTAATGCTGCTTGGAAGGCAGCTAAGCTCTTGGTTCCCACACTCCCCCAGAGGAGTAATTTTGCCCCAAAAGTTAGAAGTGGGGAACAGAGTCCCCTGCAGCACTGCAGAACCATCCCTCCCAACACCCCCAGGGGATTTCAGAACCTCAGTGTGCTTTCTCCCCATTCACCACCAATCCCTCAGCACTTACCTTGGCTTCCCTCTGGCTCCCATCCTACAGCGGTTCAAGTGGCTCCCACCCTGTGCCCAACTGCGTATTTCTGAGAGCAGCTGGTTCATGTTTCCACTATTCCCCCAGCTCCACCTCCCCAGCATCCACCCTCCGTCCCCTCCTGATTCCTCAGCGTGAAACTGCACCGGGCTCCTCTGCTTTCCACAAACTCCTCCCATGTCTCCTCCCTCTCTCCCCACCTTGAACCTCATTCTCTCCTTCACCCCAGCCCCACAATCTCTCCTCCCACTTTTCACTAGTGCATCTCTCTGTTGTACTGGGGTTATCATCACAATGGTATCAACCTTCCCTCCCAAAGCCTCCAGCCGCATCCCTCTCCCAACTCCCTGCCAAACTTCTAATCCCCCGTCTCTTCTCCCTTTCCCCACCCCAACTTGCTTTCTTCATGCCTGCTCCTCCAGCGTGTCCCTTCCCTGCCCCCTCACAGGTGCTCTGGCATCAACTCTGGGTCCTGCTGCTATCCTCCCTCCTGGAGTCCCCTTTCACCCTCCCCCCAAGCCCCTCCGTTCCTCTCTGCCCTCGGGGGTCCCCTGTAATCCCCCCATGCACCACAGACATTCCTCCATCCCTGGCCTCTCCAAACCCCCTACTGACACTCCCATAGCAGCCTCCCCTGCCCTTCCTCATGGGCAGCAGCCTCCCCTGGAATCCAGATGTTGCCCTTCCCCCAGAGAAGCCCATTCCCCTTCTCCCTGCTGTACCAATCATCCAGCTGCCCCTGCCTCTCACCCCAAAGCAGCTCCTGACTCTGCCCTCCCCCACACTGTCCCTTGCTTCCTCCAAGGCTGCTCCTGCCCCTCATTCCCTGCCTAGACCCTCCAGGGCTCTTCTTCCCTCTCCCCAAGCCCATGCAGTCCTCACCATGCTATGTCCCTATCCCCAGGAGCTCCCCCTTTCCCTTGTACCTTTGCCCCAGGTGCCTCACACCTTAAGCAGTTGGGGGAGGGGAGAAGGGAAGCTGCTGATTTCAGGCCAGGCCTGGCTCCTGCTCCACAGACACTCAGAGCCTGGAGGTGAGATGGCAGGAGGCCAAGCACGGTGGGGAACTGACTGCAGGTAGGAGTCACAGCTGCAGCAGCCAGACAAAGCAGCCCCCAGAGGCAGAAGGTTTCAACATGGCTTCCCACCTGGGAGTAGTAACAGCTGAGGGGGTAGGGGGCAGCCTGGTGGTGGGGGAAGCAGCCTCAGACCACTCTGACCCCGCCCCTTCACAGCCAACCAAGAACTGAGTGGACTTACATAGTGTCCCTTCCAGCTGAGAGATGACCCCCCTCCGAGGATACCAGGTATTCTGCTCCCTGCCTCACGTGCTATAGGTCAGGAAGCTCTCTGGACCCTCCACATTCTGCTCCCCATTGGAGCATCTTTAAACTGGATCATTGAAAGCCCGTCTTCACATAGCCACACAGGAAACTCATTCAGTCTGTGACTTTGCACTCCATAATGTTTTATGGAAATAGGCTTATGAGTGTAAATATGAGGTGACTGGAATATGCTTCATGGAAAAGGTCTCTTGTAAGGTATCATTACAAAGCTTATGATCTACTGAGTGTGTTCATCCCATTTGTTTGCGTGTGTTATTTCTAGATCTGGAGTTAGGAGAATAAGATATAAACTTGTATCACTGATGTAAACATATTAAGTGGAAGCCATTAAGGGTGCTTCAGAATCAATGAGCTGTCAATGGGTTTGTTTAACTGCAAACCTTCCTGTGTATGTGTCGGGCAGATCCTGGGTAATGAAGAATGAGGTCTTACAGTGACATGTGACCTGAACTGGAATCCATCTTAAACCTGGTACTTTTCCATTTAGGAGGAGGAGTGGGGACCCAGAGAGACAAAAGATTCCCACCTTGTGCCAAAGCTATAAAAGGGGGTGGAGCAGGACAAAGAGGGTCCCAGTCATGAGAAAGCTCCTGCATTTCACCTAAGATGCCTGCTGGAACTAACAAGGACTGTACCAGGGGAAAGGATTGGGCCCAGACTAGGAAGGAGTCTAGTCTGTTCCTAATTGGAACATCTCTGCAGCTGAGATTTACCTGTATTCAGTTTCTTAATGTATTAGGCTTAGACTTGCGTGTTTTGTTTTATTTTGCTTGGTGACTTACTTGAAACCACTTAAATCCTACTTTTTATACTTAATAAAAATCACTTTTGTTTATTAGTAAACAGAGTAAGTGATTAATACCTAGGGGAGCAAACAGCTGTGTGCATCTCTCTCACTGTTATAGAGGGCGGACAATTTATGAGTTTACCCTGTATAGGCTTTATACAGAGTATAATGGATTTATTTGGGGTTTGGATCCCATTGGGAACTGGGTGTCTGGGTGCTGGAGACAGCTAGTTTTTGGTTAAAGTCTGCAGCTTTGGGGGCATGGATCAGACCTGGGTCTGTGTTGCAGCAGGCTAGCACGTCTGGCTCAACAAGGCAGGGTTCTGGAGTCTCAAGCTGACAGGGAAAACGGGCTCAGAGGTAATTTCAGCACAGCAGGTGACAGTCCCAAGGGGGTCTCTGTGACCGAACCCATCACAAAGTCTACATAAGGTTGTAACTGCAAATATGAGAGTTGCTTAATTGTAACCCACATTAATGGGGTGACCACTTGCCTGCCTAATGCAATATAGAGACATTTAAAGAGGCTTTGGAAATAAGTTTTGTGAGGAAAAGTTAAGTTATTTCCTCTTTTAAAGAAAGAAATAAGCAGAAATTGTGTTTGTTTTGTTTTAATTGATCATTGATTGAATGATGTCACATTTCAAACAAAGCGTTTTGTTCAAAAATTGTGCCCAACATTAATAGCCCATTCATTTTTTGTTTACAAGGTTTACTCTTAGACTATTTCCTTTGTATACATACACATGTATAGATTTTCATTTCACTAGTAGCAAAATGCCTTGATACACTGCATTTCCTGATAAAGATGCCAAAAATAAGGTTCAAACTTCCTTTTTCCTTCCACTCACCAAAAACAAAAAACTCTAAGTACAGTAGCAACTACATGAAATTACACAAAGTATCTCCAAGTGATTTAAATCTTCCTAATGTAGACGCTGATCGCTTCTAGAAGACTAAATTGCAAATATACAGAACATTCAATTAAAGAGAGGTTTCTAGATGCCTCTCAATCCTGTTTTGCAACACTTCATCAAAAAACTTCAATCAGAAAATGCATCCTTCATAGAACAGTTGCATTCATATTTTTGGAGTGTCTGTTTTAAAATGTGAGGCAGTATAATCACCAGTCTGGCAATAAACTTATCTTAAGCAGGGGGTAAGCGAATTATACAAGATTCAAAGAGATTAGGACCATAGTACATTTGTTATTCTCTTACCTTAATACACAGATTTCAATATTCTATGACCATTGCTGAATATTTTGAAAATACATCTCTGGTAGTTAAAAGATTTCTGCACTAGGAGCAAACTAAAGCAGTTGGAAAGTGACACATTCTTGTTAGTGATTTTGAAGGCTGATTACCTTCAACTCCAACAGAAAATTGTCAGCTGACCCACAAAGAAAAGAGCAAGACCAAAATGTTAAGGTTTTGTTTTATTTTAACCTCATTCACAATATCAAAGTATTTGTGATAAAGAAATTCTTGGAAAACTAAGTGTAGAACTTATACAAGAGAATCACTTTTAAAATCAATTAAACTCATAAGACCCTGCAACTATTTTTCATAGGCAGCAAATGAAACTATTGGCTGTGACAACTTGGGCCTATATTGCCAGTGGCTGGAAAATTAAAAGCCTGATCTGGAAACACTGAACATTCGTGAGTCCCAATGACTTTGCGAATTGCAAGTCCTCAGCACCTCCCAGGACAGGCCCATATTTGTGCAAAATCTTAATGCCCAGAACACAACTTTGAGAGAGCCAACTCTGCTTGGAGAGGAACTCATTCTGCTCATGGCACAAAGACAGTTCTTCTAGGAGGAGGTAAAAAAAACCAATTCAATCTAGTGAGCGTGAGCACTGAAATAGTAACAGTTCACTTTACACTGAGAAGTGCAAAGGGAAAGACTACTTGCCGGTTTTGCTGATGGATGACGAAGGGCTGAAAGTGTCCCTGCTATTGCTATTTATGCTTACATCCCTCCTGGCCAGTGTGGCTTAAGATGACAATTTCAGGTCCTGCCTACCTTTTTTGCTGGAGGAAAAAACTGACAAAGTGCAAGGGCTATTTAATCACTGTTCTTTCAGTAGCCTATTTAACTCCATAGCTAACACCCACGAGGCAGAAAAGACTTCTCTGTTAATGATTCTATATGGCTACCAACGGATGAAAATACCAAAATGCTCAATTCTAAATCACTATTCTATTCCTATTGGATACGTCCAATGAGTTCTCAAGCAAAAGTTGGGAAGGCCAGGCTTGGCTTGCTCGGTGTTCTTACAGTTAAAGAAAAAGCAAGCGGATTTCATCACCGCCACACACACTTTCAGAAAGATATTGCCCTCTTTTTAGGTCATCTTTAAAGTGAACACTGAACCATTCTTAACCACGCCTTTACTATCAGCTCTCCTTTGGGTCAGATCCATAGTCACAGCTCAATTGCCCTACCCTACAGAGCTGACAAATTCCTATTGTATACAGTTTATTACCCCAGAAACAAAATTACTAGCACTGTCCCTCACTTTCACATTGTATATTCCCTTCCCTCACTGTCCCGCCCTCCCAAAATAATGGTCCCTGCAGCCAGGCACAGGTAACTGATTGCCTGCAGGCAGCGCTGCTCCAAAAACAGTTGCTTTTCATTCACAGTGGTCCTGAAAGGACTCCAAATCCAGACCACAAAGCATTACAGTTCAGTATACCAAGTGGTCTTTAGAGGCTGCACTGCTTGTGGACTGAAATACAGTGGATAACCAGATGGAATACTACCTTTGCAAACACAGTAAGTGCAAAGTTTAAGACCTAATGCATTACTACATCAACAGGCCAGAAATCGGTATGAACTCCAATTAATCTGTGATGGATATCAAATTAACTTCTCAGGGGACAGTTATTTGTTTCTAACTCTTAAATGCACATTGTTACCTTCAGTTTTGCTTCAGACTCTAAAATGCTCTAAATATTTTTTTATGTCGTGTAGTTGTAGCCATGTGGGTCCCAGGATATTAGAGACACGGGGGGGGGGGGGGGGGAGAGGAGGGGGGGGGTGGTAATATCTTTTATCAGACTAACCTGAAGAAGAGCTCCGTGTCAGCTCGAAAGCCTGTCTCTCTCTCACCAACAGAAGTTGGTCCAAAAAACGATATCACCTCACCCACCTTGTCTCACTACAAATATTTTTGATGACAAAGCACCACACACTGAGTTACTATCACAGCATATAAAATCAAATAGTTCAGTGGTTTGAGTATTGGCTTGCTACACTGAGGGTTGCGAGTTCAATCCTTGAGGATTTAGGGATCTGAGGCAAAAATTGGGGATTGGCCCTGCTTTGAGCAGGGGGTTGGACTAAATGACCTCCTGAGGTCCCTTCCAACCCTGATATTCTATGACAGAGATATGGAAAGTTTGGGGGGGGAGACGGCTAGCTCAGTGGTTGGCACATCAGCCTGCTAAACCCAGGGTTGTGAGTTCAATCCTTGAGGGGGCCGCTTGGGGATTTGTCTTGCTTTGAGCAGGGGGTTGGACTAGATGACCTCCTGAGGTCCCTTCCAACCCTGATATTCTAAATTGTGTTGGGTACTTGTTTTAATTTTAAAGACTTAACATGCTTGGGAACGAGATGCTAAGGAGGAAGGGGAGAGAACAACGCAACCAGTAAGGGGAAGTCCAGTGAGCAGGTAAACATGCATCATTTCAGTATGGTTGAAGGCATGCATCTGCCAACAGGATTAGTTGGTACATCCAGCTGCATTGCATTTTGTAATGAATTGGAAGGGCTGCAGTTAAGTTGAAAACTCATTGCAGGTTTGCATTACCAGTGAGGTTCCAAGTATGAAGAAAGGGGTTTGCAGTGCACTGAGCCAGAGATCAGTCAGGTTGGGATTACTGAGTGGTGTCAGATGTCTACTTCTCCTCCAGCTGCAGAGGGAGCAATGAGAAGTTCCTGCTGCCTCTTCAATCTCATTAGGAGCAGCTGTTCATGGACCTGCTCTGTGCTAGATCATATTTATTGCTCACTGTTTTTCATTTTCCATCCTCTCTCCATTAAACTCCTTACAAGCTTTCTGGGGAAGGGTTGTTTTGCTCTTGCTTCTCAAGGGCCTAGCACGCACTTGTTGCTATGTAAATAAAAGTGGCTGTGGATCAGGCCTCAGCCGGGGCAAAAGGGAGCAGGGTGACATGGGTCTCTGCAACTGATCAGCACTACTAGCGCTAACTGCTTGTAAACCTACGCATGGGTGAGCCTCCAAAACTTCCTCTGGAGGGAATGGAAACGAACACCTAGAACCTCTGAAAAGCAAGACCCCAGTGAGGTTCTACTGTACATCGAATCTTTAACCAGGGTTAAACAAAATTAGGAATAGCTTTTCCAAAGGTTTTTTTTTTTAGGGCAGTTTTTCCTAATTTAATCACCATTACTCCTTAATACAACTGTTAAATACCTGACTAACTTACTCTGCTAATGCCATTCTAGGTAAAAGAAAAACACTGAACTCCGCAGTTCCTCTAGATGTGTACTCACTAGCCACTTACACACTCCATCCACACTGTGCCTGGCTGTAGGAAAAGACTAACTAAAATGGCTGCCTTATTTTAAATTAGGACATGTATTTAGATGTGTATCTTTTGGACTGAGGGTGTGTCATGCGCAATTGTTCCATCAAAGATTAATTTAATCACAACATTCAACCAACAGGAAGAGCGTGTCCCCCGGGGGCGGGGGGGAGGAGGATGTCCCCACTGGCTTTTCTTTCAGTATAACTATTTCCTGGGTGACAATCATGTGCATGCTGGTCATCTGGGCCAATTACAGAGCAAAGCCTCCCGACCTGTAACTGGTGCTTTGGGGGTCATTAGGGCTAGAAGTCAGTCTCACCCCTGCACTTCTCCACCTGCTACTCATTATGGCAGATGAGCCTGGAAAGGCCCTGCCCACCTCACCCCAGTATAACGGCTAGGGAAAGGAATGATGTCAGAATTAGAAGCGACACAGAACAGTCACCAGGTGGTTGCCCTTCCCAATAAACTACAATCACGATCCAATACTTAGCTTTGTCTAGCCTTTAATCATTACGTTGATGGCACTTCCTCTGAAGAGCTACTCTGCTGTTTACAGTCTCAGTTCAGAACACTAACTTGCTATAACGTCATCTGAACTTCTAAACAGAAACCAGCAGGGAACAGGCATGTGTTTCATACACTGGTCTGAAATATTTAAGTCACCCTCCACCATCTGATTCTGAAATGGAGCAGCTCAGCTCTTCCTTTCTTTGAGGTGCATCATTTAAGTTCCCTGCAGTTTCCTGAGTTGAGGTATTTCTGCTGAAACACTAAAAAACAGAGGCTGGTGTTTTCAAGTCGGGGTGCCTAAAGCTGGGCTGCTAAGTGAAAGGGATCAAGTACTAATCACTCCGTTAACTTCCATAGGAACTGCAGGGGCTCAGCTCCTTTGAAGATTAGGCCACTTATTTTAGGTGCCTAACTTTAGGTACCCATGTTTAAATACTTATGCCCAGAAGTCATGGCTGTGCTGTGTTGATGTTAAAAGGTCCCATGATAGATTTTGTAAGATTAAGCACCATGTGCAGTGGTGACACTTCCTGTCCCCAGCCATGGTGGAGATCTGCTGCTCCTTGTACTAGAGGTTGTGGCATTTCAACAGTGATAGTGATTGTGATTTCTGAAAAACCACAAACGGACACATGAACAGTTCTTTACTGAAACCCAGTCTACTATATACATTCTTGTATCCAGTAATAAACAATTCAGTCCAAGGAAATCAAGTGTGACTAGCAAGATTTACTAATTACACATCCATACAGCATCTTCCATCCCCAAAGACTTTATACATCTCTATCATTTCACCCATCAATTAAATGGAGACAGATGGGGTGAAAGGCAGGCAACTCATTCCTTACAGTACTCCACGATTGGTTAAGGGGGGAAACCCTATGCTGTTTATTATTCATATCACCTCTCCATACTTCATTACTTCACTAAGACTTCACAGTAACTGGCAGAATTGCTCTTTTCTTAAAAATCCACTACTGCACTCCCCAGTTCTCCTAGACTTCAAAAGGACACCACACTGGAAACCTAGCCACATTTCAAACTGCCTTGAGTTTCTGGTCCTGTACTGGTCCTTCCCTCACCTCGCCAATTTTTATTATTTTAAAATTGCTCCCTGCGGCTGCCCCAAAACCAGCACAGTGATGATACAAGAGAAAGAGTGAAAGTGACTGCACATAAGTGCTGTGAAATACACAAAATAAACAGAAAAAAATAGTTCTCTAACCTTTTCCGTTACAGTAATCTTAGTTGCTATACTTGTAGCAAAGAAATAAAAAAGCATGATTTTAAAATGGACAGCCTTCCTTTAAAAAGGATTGGTCCCTGAACGTCCTGGCCCAAAAATGTTTAAAACTGCACTACTGCCTAATGGTCCAACCCTCCCGAACCCCTGTATACAAAACTTATATTGCTTTACATTACCTTGCCCCAGATAGATTTGTAAGAGTCTTTATAATCTTAATACTTCAGCCCTCCCAAGAGGACCCTAAATTTCACGAAAATAGGCCTTGTATACAAGAACTACGAAGGGCCCCAAACATGTAAAGAGTGTTGCTTGTGTCCATTCCATTCTAGGTGTGTGTGCACCCATGTGCACAGATGTCAGAGTTTTGCCTTAGCGGTGTTTGTAGGGTCAGCTGTGGCGCCATCTGGAGTGCCGCACTCATGCGGTGGTATATCAGGCGCCAGCGGCCCTGCGCCCTTTCAGTTCTTTCTTGCCAGCAACTCCAACAGAGGGGCAGGAGGGTGGGTGAGGGAACGGACATGAGCAACACACCTTGAAGAACAACAGTTACAAAAGACAGGTAACCGGTTTTAATTCTTCGAGTGCTTGCTCATGTCGATTCCATTCTAGGTGACTCACAAGCAGTATCCCTGGAGGTGGTCTCAGCATTAATGGACATGCAGCTTGTAATACTGCTCTACTGAAGCCGGCATCGTCTCGGGCTTGCTGGGTAAGCACATAGTGAGATGTGAATGTGTGAATGGATGACCAGGTGGCGGCCCTGTAGATGTTTGGAATTGGCACATGGGCCAGGAAGGCTGCCACCAAGGCTTGTGCTCTAGTCAAATGGGTGGTTACAATTGCTGGTGGAGGAACTTTTGCCTGATGATAGCAAAATCGGATGCAGGCGGTGATCCAAGATGAAATTCTCTGGGTGGACACTGGACGACCTTTCATCCTGTCAACCACCGCGATGAACAGCTGCGTTGACTTGCGGAATGGCTTGGTCCTCTCGATGTAGAAGGCTTGCAGGGAGTGCAACCTACGTTCCTCCTCAGACTTATGAGGCTTCATGAAGAAGACTGGTGAAAATATGTCCTGGCTCATGTGAAATTGCGAAACCACCTTGGACAGGAAAGCTGGATGTGGCTGCACCTGGACCTTGTCCTTGAAAAACACCATATAGGGCAGGTCCGAGGTAAGTGCCCTAATCTCAGAGACCCTTCAGGCAGAAGTTATCACCACTGGGAACGACATCTTGCAGGAGAGTAGAAGAAGGGAACAGGACACCAAGGGCTTGAATGGAGCTTTCATGAGTCTGGCAAGCACCAGATTCAGGTCCCACAGAGGGACTGGGTCCCAGACCTGGGGGTAAAAGTCATTCCAGACCTTTCAAGAATTGGACTGTTATGATATGAGTGAAGACCAACCTGCCCTGGAATGGAGGGTGAAAGGCTGATATGGCAGCCAAGTGGACTTTAATTGGAGCTTGAGATGCATAAGGTAGCCCAGGATCGACTGCAGCGAGCTGGCCTGCTCAGGCCTAACCCCTAGGGCCAAGGCCCAGCACATGAATCATTTCCATTTGGCCAGGTAGGTCACTCTAGTGGAGGGCTTTTTACTACCCAGTAGGACCTGTTGGACACGGGCCGACCACTCCTGCTCTTCAGCAGTTAACCATGCAGCAACCAAGCTGTCAGGTGCAGCGCTGCTAGATTCGGGTGCAGGAGCCTGCCATGATTCTGGGACAGGAGATCCAGCCAGAGGGGCAGCTGCAGTGGGGACATCACCGACAGGTCCATCAGTGTGCCGAACCAGTGTTGGTGAGACCAAGCCGGGGCTATCAGGATGACCTTGGCCTTGTCCTGCTTGGTCTTCACGAGGACTCTGTGAAACAACAGCACTGGTGGGAAAGCGTACATCAGAGCCCCCAACCACAGAAGTAAGAAGGCATCCAACAAGGAGCCCCTGTCGATCCCCCAAAATGAGCAGAACAGGTGGCATTTTCTGTTCTTTTGAGTTGAGAACAAGTCCACCTGGGGAGATCCCCACTTTCGGAAGATCCCCCTGATTACCTCAGGGTGGAGTGACCGTTCGTGGCGACATGAGAAGGCTCTGCTGAGGTGAGCTTCTAACATGTTCCTGGTCCCGGGGAGGTGTGCTGCCACAAGGCGAATGGCATGCTGCACACAGAAGTCCCAGAGCCAGAGAACTTCCTGGCAGAGGGCTGATGACCTGGCTCTGCCTTGCTTTTGTTGATATAAAACATCGTGGAGATGTTGTTCATCAGGACTTGAACCACTTTGCCTTGTAAGTAGGACCGAAAAGCCTGACAGGCCAGGCAAACTGCTCTGAGCTCTCTGACATTTATGTGGAGGGAGCGGTTGACCCCCAACCACCGGCCCTGAGTACCAAGCTCACCCAGCCCAGGTCAGAGATGTCGAAAACCAGAGTTAGCGACAGGGCTGGGGCCGCGAAGGGAACTCCCTGCAATGCCAATGCGGGTCCAACCACCATGCCAGTGATGAGCAGAAGTGGTCCGGCACCTTGATGACCAGATCGAGGTCATGCTTGTTGGGGACATAGACCGATGCCAGCCAAACCTGCAGCGGCCAGAAGTGGAGCTGGGCATGACGGACCACATAAGTACAGGCAGCCATGTGGCCTAGCAACCTTAGGCAAGTGCAGGCCGCAGTGAGCGGGTGGCCCCTTACACAGGAAATCACATCTGACATGGCTTGGAAATGGGCCTCCAGAAGGAAGGCTCTGGCCTGTGTGGAGTTGAGGATTGCCCCAATAAACTCTATTTGTTGCACTGGTATGACTTCTTTTAGTTCACTAACAGGCCCAGGTCGTGACAGGTGGCACACACTATATCTGCACTTGATCCTGTGACCTGCCCTTGATGAGCATGGAGTCCTTAAACTTATGGAAGGAGTCCCACATGTAAAGGTTATATCTCCCCAAAAGAGCCTCTGAATTGGAGACTGGCCATTGAATAAATTTTCCTCACAAGAAGTTCCAGTCTCTTGGCCTCCTCATTTTTTGGGGTGGAACTAGAATGCCCTTGCTTGTCTTTCTTCTTGGCTGTTGAAACAACCAATGAACCCAGGGGCGGGTGAGTGTATAAGTATTCAAACCCCTTGGCGGGAATGAAATACTTCTCAGCCCTCTTGGAAGTGGGCAGGATTGAGGACGGGGTTTGCCAGAGGGTTCTGGCAATCTTTAGGACTCTTTTGGGCACCGGGAGCACAACACGTGCGAGGGAGGATATAGAGAGCACATTAAAGTGTCTGATTGCTCTGCCATCTCTTCCGCCTCTAGGCCTAAGTTAGTGGCCATCCTTTGGAGCAGGGCTTGGTGCTCCTTAAAGTCGTCTGGTGTGCTAGCACAAGAGGGCCCCACCACAGCCTCATCTGGAAAGGATGAGGACGACTGAGCCATTGGGGGAGGGCCCGGGACATCAGCTCTCTACCCCAGTGTCTGTTTGCACTTTGCGCACTGAGCCTGGTGCCATTTGATGCTTGTCCAATGGGGCGACCAACGATTGGTACGACAGGGGCATCGGCATAATGGGCATGCCCCAGGCATTCCAGTAAGGCCATTGCGCTGGCCACTGGCCCTGCTGCCAGCATGGCATCGCTGAGGTGGACACAGCCTCAGGAGCCCAGTCACGATGGAGCTGTCTCAGTGAGGGGCTGAACTCCTTCTCCATGCCGGAGGAATCCTCCTTCAGTGACCATTGCAGGGCTGTCAACACCTGAGTCTGGTGGCTAACCATCGCTGTGGGTGAACGGTGCCTTGAGTAGGCAGACTGGTGCCGGGAGTAGAGGGAGCAGCGCCATGTCAGGGAGCGTCCCCGTGGTCTAGGTGACAGTGATCGTTGGCGTGGAGGGGGTTGGCGTGAGGATAAATGGTGCCGACCATGCAGTAACCGGCGCTTCCCTCAGGGCGAGTCCTGATGAGAGGATGGAAACCGAGAGAGCAGTGCTGACAATCTGTGGTGGTGAACCGGTGACCTAGGCTGATGCGGAAACCAGGGACATGGCAACAAGGAGCTCTGCCTCAGCTCCGGAAACCGGTGGCATTCACTCGCCTTCTGGGAGGCTTTCATGGCTGGCTTGCCCTCGTAGGGAGACTTTGCCAGGTCCATCGCCGCACCCGATGTCCTTTGCTTTCTCAGCGCCGGGAGCTGGGAAGACATTAACTCCGCCATAAGTCTGGGTCCCCTACCACTCCCAGAATTGGTGGCAGATCCCTTGGGGGGCAGGAGGTCCCCTCAGGGACGTGTCCCCCTGCGGCTCTGGCATGGGCGGGAGGCCAAAACAGGGTCCTTTACCCAATGCCCCTTGGTCTGTCTTGCTCGGTGCTGGGTCCACTTTTCAGATTTCTTCTTGGGCACCGGCAAAGGGGATCAGTGCCAGGTAGAGCCCGGTGCCAGGGTGCACTATGCACCAAGGCTGAAGTGCTGGGGACACTTGCATCTGGCCGGGACAGCTCTGAGGCTGGGCAGAGAGCAGCCTCCATAAGGAGGGCCCTCGAATGAATGTCGCGCTCTTTCTGTGTCTTGGGACGAAAGTTCTTACAGATGCGACACTCCCTTTACATGGGATTCCCCCAGGCACTTCAGACAGCTGCCATGCAGGTCACTAACAGGCAGGGCTTAAAACCCGGTGACCTGGGGCAAAGTGCGGGACCCTTACTGAGTAACTGCAGAGCTTAACACGGGGTGGGCAAACTTTTTGGCCCAAGGGCCATATTGGGGTTGCAAAACTGTATGGAGGGCCAGGTAGGGAAGGCTGTGCCTCACCAAGCAGCCTAGCCCCCGCCCCCTATCCGCCCCCTCCCACTTCCCACCCCCTGACTGCCCCCCTCAGAACCTCCCACCCATCCAACCCCCCTGCTCCTTGTCCCCTGACCGCCCCCTCCCAGGACCCCAGCCCTAACTGCCCTCCTGGGACTCCACCCCCTTTCCAACCCACCCTGCTCCCTGTCCCCTGACCTCCCCGACCCCAATCCACACCCCCGGCCCCTGACAGGGCTCCTGGGATTCCCATGCCTTTCCAACTCCTCCTGTACCCCGTCCCCTGACTGCCCCCCCCCCAGAACCTCTGCCCCATCCAACCACCCTGACAGGCCCCCCAGGACTCCCACACCTATCCAACTACTCCCTGTCCCCTGACTGCCCCCCGGGACCTCCCCAGCCCCCTTACCATGCTGCTCAGAGCAGCATGTCTGGCAGTTGCGCTGCCCGGCTGGAGCCAGACACGCTGCTGCGCTGCCCTGCAGGAGCGGGCAGCCCGACTGCCCATAGCACTGCCAGCGTCGCCGTGGGGGAGGGGGGACAGCAGGAGAGGGGCTGGGGGCTAGCCTCCCCGGCCAGGAGCTCAAGGGCTGGGCAGGACGTGGCCCACACACCGCAGTTTGCCCATCTCTGACTTAACAGCTACTTACTAACTAATCTACAATAAACAAAACTATTTACAGCTGTAACACAAAGGGAAAGAACCACTGACCGCCTGCGAGGCAAGGGAGAGAGGTGCTTTGACCAACCAGCACAGGCAGCAAGAAGGAACTGAGAGGGTGGAGGGCCGGTGGTGCCTGATATACTGATGCATGAGCGTGGCACTCCAGAGGGCGCCACAGCCAACCCTATGGATACCACTAAGGCGAAAGTCTCTTACAACTGTGCGCACCCACGTGCACACACACCTAGAATGGAATCGACATGAGCAAGCACTCGAAGAAGAACCAGTGGAATTAAGGCTAATTCAGAGTTGTGCCGGCACAAACCCATACTTTCGATTTCAATCAGATCAGAGTTCAATAATCCTCCTCCACTCTTTCAAAATTCACAGTGACCGAATATATGTACACACGTTACATACCGAGGTAACAGTTCAACTGTGTTGTATCTGAGTTTGGTGGGAGCCTGTAAAGTGTACACAGCATTCAAATAACCTCTTTGCCAACCCATTCACTGTGATGTCGATTTGGCAGTTGAAAGCCTCATTTCATGCAAATTGTGGGATAATCTGAATTAAAAAATTAGAAGACACTCATTGTAAGACAGGTACCTTGACATCACTGCAGCTCCTTTCTCAGTTAAGAATCCAAACTGGATGCAAAGGCAAATTGATTAAAAATACATCTTTTAAGATACTTGGGTAGATTCATAGATATTCAGGTCAGAAGGGACCATTATGATCATCTAGTCTGACCTCCTGCACAATGCAGGCCACCGAATCTCACCCACCCACTCCTGCAATAAACCTCTCACCTATGTCTGAGCTATTGAAGTCCTCAAATCATGGTTTAAAGACTTCAAGGTGCAGAGAATCCTCCTGCAAGTGACCCGGGCCCCACACTGCAGAGGAAGGTGAAAAACCCCAAGGGCCTCTGCCAATCTGCTCTGGAGGAAAATTCCTTCCCGACCCAAAGCTGCAGTGCAAGAGACTGTCACCAAAACTAAATATCACTCTAAGAAACATTTGCAAACTAGCCCCCAGGAACTGGGATTTACAGTTTGGAGTTATACAATAGTCATTGGTCGTTAGTATTCAGATATCCATATACTTGTACATGTTAATTTTTGTTTTTTGTTTCTTTTTTAAAGAGATGAGATACAGTACAGTGAGCTGTGTTCTCACACTGGGTTCTCAACTAGTCTTGCACTAGCCAATGCACTCGCAGTACATCGAGTATATGATGCCCTAACTATACACACTGGTTTGTTCTTTGCATACATAGCTGTGTGCATGCATGCTTCTAAAAATCAAGTTCTCAGACATACAACATAAGTATCCCACTGTCGGTATAAGCACAGGAAACGCTTTCAAGAGGCTAGCTAACAATATAACATTGACTCAGTTAAAACAGACAAATCAAAGCAGAGTAAACTGTTTTGTGCTCACATTTCAAGTTTTAGAATAAATGACTGTCAACTTTTTTCTCGTATGGTATTTATAAAGCCAATGGAAGGCACATTCCACTAGAAAAAAAATAAGAGTAAAAGCTGAAATTCATAGAGTAGGAAAATAAACACTAATCATAGTGGTGCCTTCCAAAAGTTCATAACAAATAATAAAAAGTTAGAATATGCAGTCCTTATATTAAAGCTAAGATTTGTTTCCAGGTTCATGATATGCATTTAAAATAAAATAAAATAAAATCAAGAACAACCCTGGCTGACTTTCCATTAACTTGGAGTTATTTGGCTAAGCAACTGTCAATTCATTGTAAGGAACACAGGTATTGTCAGAAAATATTTTAATTATTTACAGAATGATCATCAGAATGATTACACAAAATACAGATGAAAATGTACACCTCTTATAGATTCAGCAAAAAGATATGCTGAGCAAATTCACTGCTGATAATATAACTAAAGCACCTAGAATAAGGCGACGGTCACCAAACATCAAAATCAAATCATATAACTATTGAAAATATAAAGTACAAATTGAGGTTGTGTGTTTCTTTTAAAGAAAAACCAAAATCAGTGGATTTGGAATGCCTCACACACTTTTGATACCATTACGCCAAAAATCAGTGGATTTGGAATGGCTCATGCTTTCGATACCATTATGCCAAAAATCAGCGGACATCATTAAAGTTATTTATATTTCAACATATTTAAACCTGAATGGAAAGATCTGTTCTCAGGCTAAGATTCTGAAGCATTGAGCAATTGTTCTCTGAGTGCATCTGCGTACGTTTTGGATTCTGCATCTTACAAAATGTATCACCCACTTCCAAGTATGATTTCAAACTGTGCTGAAATCATGCAAAAATCTTTCCTAAATCCTAGAGATAAGAAATTCAGATTAACAATTCTCCACTCCATTTTGCTGCACATACATTTTGAAAATCCTGTAAAGATGAAGTTTTAGAAAAGGGATTTTGATCCCTGGTTTTCAAACTCTGACCATGCATCACTCAACTCCATGAAGATCATTTTGGCATACTGTTCATAAGGCTGTCCTGTGGCCTGTAAACAAACAGAGCAGGTATTAGAAGCTTACTGCAGAAGTCTAAAGAATGTGAAGAACTGCAGCAGGGCTTGAGAGAAAACTGGATTTTACTAACAGTGAAATTCACACCCTGTCTCTTGTTTAGCCCCTTTCTGTTTACCTTTATTCGTTCTATAGTGCTGTAAGCGTGCATGGCTTTTTCATCCAAATACTGTAATTCCCTTTTCCCCCCAAATCCCCATATATACCAAAGTCATAGTTTAAATGGCACTGAGAGATTATAATTTGCCTGCAACACTTCAAATTTTTAGTCTAATTTGCTCAACGTAACTGAAGTTGTACTAAAGTTTCCATCTTTGTATTAAAGGAGTTAATAGACATGGTCTTCATTTTCAGCAAGTGGCTCTTTAAAAATGAAATCAAAACTAATTTAGGTAAAAAATACTGCATGGCAACTCTTACATTAGTATCCCACAATGCAACTGAAGAGCTATTTCCAAGAACGCTGTTAAATTCTTTTACACTGGAGTCCGACTTTCCTAGTTGAACATACACTGCTGACTAGGAATACTCCTAGACTTTTTAGCCTGAAACAAATACACCAAGTTATGGAGGAAGTTCTGCAATCTAAATTGGTCTGTGGAACCAGTATGTACACAGTAATACTGCAGATACACCACCTGCTCAATTTTAACTCTTCCTGGCTCAGATGCGCATAAACACGAGGCCCCATGTATTCTGCAACCTCAGACGTTGCTGCAGGATTATGCTCCAGAATTAGAGTTTTTTTTAAAAAATTCCTTAATTCTTGCTCTTCTCGTTAGAAAAGCAAGAAAATTTGAACCAAGCGCAAGAGATGCAATGTTATCTTCCTACATCTGTACACAGCCACGAACTGGAGCCCTGAAAGGGGTGAACTGCCCTAATACTTTTAAAGGGATGTTATTGCTGACACTACAGATAATGTAGATATAAATCACCATTTACACAGGGTCTACTGTGCTTATTGGGTTATTCTTTTTTTCATCTTTTTTTTTTTTTTAAATTGGAAGCTGCCACATCATTCCTACCAGGACCTTTCAACAGATTTTATATCCAGTTTACTGTGGATTATATGGGACCCTGCCTCCACTGAAATCTCTGGGAGGCCTAGGAGTTGGAGGATCCCCCCAAGACCCATTCAAGGAGTAGAGATTAAGCACAGATTCCACTGATCTGCATTTTGATTGGCAGATGTCCAGAACCTAACAGAACTCTGCTCCAGTAACTGGGCTTTCCTCAGACTGAGCTGAGTGGGACCCAGATGTGCAGGAGTTCAGGTGAGGGCAGGGCTCAGCCCTGGCTGCTCTGACACCTCATTACTGTGTTATGGATGACAAGTGAGACTTGAGAATCCTGTACTGCATGGCCTCATTAGTGTGCTAACTTCAGAAGACAACAAAACAAACAGAAGGAAGGCAGAACATGTGGCTGGCCAAGCACCCATGTAGCTGGGTCCAGCAGTGAATGATAATATGAGTGGTGGAAAAAGTGCTTCTCAACCTTTGTATCTGAAGGGAATCCTTATCTCCACAGTCTGATGCTGCCACCTTGAAGTGCCAGAGTTCAACACAATAACCGTACAGCAGAAAGGTGGACTGAAAAAACACCCAGAAACTAGCCTATTGTCCCTGCCAATATTAAAACCCTTCCCCACCGAGCCTTGCTGTGCTTGCATGGGTGTTTCTGTTCAAAAGCAGGAAGTTTAGCAGATTTTCCTTTTAGGATTGCAGAATTAATTGGTAATACCAGTTCGATAAATAGCCTTTAACATACCCAAGAAAACTACTCACCTTATCTGGATGAACTACAAGTACTGCTTTCCTATAGTACTTCTTTACTTGTTCAGGGGTAACGAGGTCTGCCATGCCAACTGGCTTCCACTTGTTCTCCCCTTCCCAGAGCACAGTGTGAAGAGTGGATATTAATGCTCTTATATTTCTCTCTTTTCCTTCAATCCAATCTAGAATCTGAAACAAAATTAGAAAAATTCAAATTGAATGCAGTTGCCTTAAATGATGTTTCCAATTTGCTTGAAGATACTTTCCTCTCCTATCACTGAAAACAAGACAATTGGACTTTGGGCTTCAAAAATGTTGAGAGCACTTTGCAAATACGATCTTAATCATGCATCCAAATTCCAAAGAGTGGACACCATGCTTAGCCTTGGAACTCAACAGTGATATATCAAGTCTGCTAGCAGAGGACCAGCATGCTTATATGTAGTTAATTTGGCTCTTATATAGGAATCATTCCAAGAGAACTGAATTAACAACAAGTTATGTTTAAAAATTGTAGAATAGATGACAAGAAGTTATCTGAACAAAGTAACCATGGCAGAATATTCATTTTAGTTACACTAATTAATCCCATGGTAACAGAGGTTGTCCATTCCAATGCTAGAAATCTTGTTTCACTTGTAAATTTCAGATAAGGGTCTTAAGATGTTTTGAGACTTGTACACTCATATGGTTTGCTTGAGTAAATTGAAGTTTTCTGTACTAGATTGCCCCCTGAACTACAATTGGCTAACAATGCACTTTTCTTAGTTGATTTTATATAATGATATTTATATCAATCAATATAGAATCCCTATGGCAGTAAGGTGAGTATCTCTAAATTGTAACACATTATGTAATATCTCCCATCTTCCCTACTAACCCAGGTGATGGTAGGTAAAAGGCTCTATTTTTTATTTATAGTATTTTACATTAAAAAAGCATTCAAACCAACCTATGGACATGAGTTAAAATATTCCATCAATAAGCTGATTTCCCCAATTCCTCCCTGAGATTATTTCTATTAATATTGTTCAGAACTATGTATATTATCCTCACAATGTTTTACAAAACTAAATAGTAAATGTTACCATTTAACCTTATCTGCAAGTAACACACCAGGAAGAAATACAAAATTTGATCAGAATTCACTTGGAGTGATGCCACCGTGGAGACTGGAAAGAGTAATTTTAATATGAGTTTAATAGTCCATTTTCAGTGGATTTGATAGAGGGACAGAGAGCCACCGTGAGGAGAATGAATGACTGCCCTAAGAAAGGTTTCAGAGTAGCAGCCGTGTTCGTCTGTATCCACAAAAAGAAAAGGAGTACTTGTGACACCTTAGAGACTAACAAATTTATCTGAGCAGAAGCTTTCGTGAGCTTACTTCATCGGATGCATCATCAGATGCCCTAAGAAAGTGATTCTCAAGTAGTTTCTGTTCTCCACAAGACATAATTTTGTATCATCAGTCACATCCATCACAGCACCATAGCCCTGAACCCCTTAACTGAAAGGGCACTAGTGAAACTGTACTTTATTGGAGAAAAGGTAATAAAACAAGGCTCTAGCTGCCAAAGAGTGGACCCGATAGCAATGAAAACCTTTTGACCCAAGTTCTCCCAGCTTGGTACAGACCAGAAATGCACCCTCCCATCTTCTCCTTAGTCAAAAAGAGATTTGTGCTTGTCTAGCCAAGTTTGTACCAAGACGTGCTCTTTAACGAAATGGGAAACCCAGGCCCTTGTACTATCTAGGGGAGAAAATCCTACATTAGATGTAACACTTCAGTTCACACACATTAGGATTTTACTTGTTTGTATCTGGGTTTGTTTTCAGCTATGAGTTGGTAACTACGTTCATCAGAACTTTCCAGCTCTCTCTCACTCTTCTCCCCCCATATTCAATTTCCCTGTCCATGAGATTTTACCTGCTGCTTTTCTAGTCATTTTCAAAGTCTCAAAATCCTTTTACAATAATTTCTTGTGAAATGGACATTAGATCTGTTCTACAATTACCTTGTCCACCTCCCATTCTGGATTAGGTGGTCTGTAACAGACTACCCACAGCATAAATTACCCTTTCCTTTTTGCTCCTTTTTATCTTATCACACACTTTAGAGAGGAGTTTTACCACCATCTGCACTTCAAAGCATGCCAATATGGAACAAACCCTCTCCCCTGAACAAATCATTCTCTTCTGTACTGATACCCCAGTTTCCCACTGTATCTTGGTTACGCTAAACAATTAGGATATACATTCATGCATTAAGACCAGTAGGTTCCTCAGTTATTCTGCACATGGGTAGAAACACATGTAAAATTTTATTACAAATTTCTACCATCTTTGTACCCCTTCAGTTTCTTTTTTATCCTTCACTGTATCCTCCCCCATTCTACCATCAATAGTTCTAAGTAACAGAATTATGTTTATATTTGAATCAAAACCATTGTTTTTATTATTAAATATCAAACCTTTAATTTTAAGGGGTCCATGTCTTTAGACATTTCTTGCTTTCTCATCTCGGCAATTGTCTTGGTTCCTTTTTTGTCAGATTTAGCTGAAAACCCTTGATTAGATAATAGATCCTCAAAATCATTTTCTGAAACTTTTGGCTTTTGTCCTGTTAAAACAAAGAAAAGAAAAATGCTTACTGGTACATCATCATGAAAGAGGTAACAAGTGTACCACACTATGTATATGTCTATGCTGCACTTTCACTGATGGCAGCACGTAGGGTGTGTGTAGCCACATGCCACAGCAAAGGGCAGGCTATGTCATCACTGAGGTGTATATCTACACAAGCAGAGAAAGGCTCCAGCAGTGGGGAGCTGCCAGAGCCTTTCCCTGCTGAAAGAGCCTTTCCCCACTGCTGGAGCTGTTGCCTGCGGCGGGAAAAGACTCCAGCAGTGGCACATGATGCTGCTAAAAAAGCCGCGTAGACAGGGGGAGGTATTACTATGCAAGTAGAGAGTTGTGTAGAATCACAGAATCATACGACTGGAAGGGACCTCGAGAGCTCATCTAGTCTAATCCCTTACACTCTTTATCTAGACCATCCCTGACAGGTGTTTGTCTAACCTGCTCTTAAAAATCCAGTTATGGAGATTCTACAACCTCCCTAGGCAATTTATTCCAGTGGTTAACCACCCTGACAGTTAGGAAGTTTTGCCTAATGTCCAATCTGAACAGCTCTTGCTGCAATTTAAGCCACAAGCTTCTTGTCCTATCCTCAGAGGTTAACAAAACCAATTTTTCTCCTTCCTTCTTGTAACAATCTTTTATGTACTTGAAAACTTATGTCCCCTCTTGGTCTTCTCTTCTCCAGACTAAACAAACCCAATTTTTGCAATCTTCCCTCATAGGCCAAGTTTTCTAGACCTTTAATCATTTTTGTTGCTATTCTCTGGACTTTCTCCAATTTGTCCACATCTTTCCTGAAATATGGCACCCAGAACGGGACACAACACTCCAGTTGAGGCCTAATCAGCGCGGAGTGAAGCAGAAGAATTACTTTTCATGTCTTGTTTACAACTCTCCCGATAACACATCCCAGACTGATGTTTGCTTTTTTTGCAACAGTGTTACATTGTTGACTCGTATTTAGCTTGTGGTCCACTATGACCCCCAGATCCCTTTCCGCAGTACTCCTTCCTAGGCAGTCATTTCCCATTTTGTACGTGTGCAACTGATTGTTCCTCCCTAAGTGTAGTACTTTGCATTTGTCCTTATTGAATTTCATCCTATTTACTTCAGACCATTTCTCCAGTTTGTCCAGATCATTTTGAATTTTAGTCCTGTCCTCCAAAGCACCTGCAACCCCTCCCAGCTTGGTATCGTCCACAAACTTTATAAGTGTACTCTCTATGCCATTATCTAAATCACTGATGAGGATATTGAACAGAACAGAACCCAGAACCAATCCCTGAGGGACCCCACTCATTATGCCCTTCCAGCATGACTGTGAACCACTGATAACTACTCTCTGAGAATGGTTTTCTAACCAGTTATGCAGCCACCGTACAGTAGCTCCATCTAGGTTGTATTTCCCTAGTTTATGAGCTGTAGCTCACGAAAGCTTATGCTCAAATAAATTTGTTAGTCTCTAAGGTGCCATAAGTACTCCTTTTCTTTTTGAGTATCAAAAGCCTTACTGAAGTGAAGATATACCACATTTACTGCTTGCCCCCCATCCAGAAGGCTTTTTACCCTGTCAAAGAAAGCTATCAGGTTGGTTGGTCACGATTTGTTCTTGACAAATCCATGCTGACTGTTACTTATCACCTTATAGGTGTTGGCAAACTGATGGCTTAATTATTTGCTCCATTATCTTTCTGGGTACTGAAGTTAAGCTGACTGGCCTGTAATTCCCCAGGTTGTCCTTATTTCCCTTTTTATAGATAGGCACTATATTTGCCCTTTTCCAGTCCTCTGGAATCTCTCCTGTCTTCCATGACTTTTTGAAGAGAATCGCTAATGGTTCAGATATCTCCTCAGGCAGCTCCTTGAATATTCTCGCATGTATTTCATCAAGCCCTGGTGACTTGAAGACACCTTATTTGTTTAAGTAATTTTTAACCTATTCCTTCTCTATTTTAGCCTCTGGTCCTACCTCATTTTCACTGGCATTCACTAAGTTAGACATCCAATCACCACCAATCTTCTTGGTGAAAACCGAAACAAAAAAATCATTTACAACTTCTGCCATTTCCACATTTTCTATTATTGTTTTCTCCCCCTCATTGAGTAATGGGCCTACAGCGTCCTGGGTCATCTTCTTGCTTCTAATGAATTTGTAGAATATTTTCTTGTTTTATGTCTCTAGCTAGTTTGATCTTGTTTTGTGCCTTGGTCTTTCTAATTTTGTCCCTATGTACTTGTGTTATTTGCTTATATTCATCCTCTGTAATTTGACTTAGTTTCCACTTTTCGTAGGACTTTTTTTTTTTTTTTTTGAGTTTCAGATCATTCAAGATCTCCTGGTTAAGCCAGGGTGGTCTCTTGCCATATTGCCTATCTTTCCTATGCAGTGAGATAGTCTGCTATTTTACCTTTAATAATATCTTTGAAAAACTACCAACTCTCTTAACTGTTTTTCCCCTAAGGCCATGTCTACACTAGTGAGCTTACTGATGCAGGTGTGCTGATGTAAAATAGCTCGTGTAGCTGCTCTATATCCACAGGAGAGAGCTCTCCCATAGACATAATTAAACCACCTCCAACAAGCAGCAGTAGTTATGTCAGTGGGAGAACCTCTGTCCACATCGGCGCTTCTGTCGGTGTAACTTTATGTTGCTCAGAGGGGTGTTTCACATATCTCAAGGGACCATTAAGGTTAAGTGGATTATAGGTTTTTTTCCCTCCTTTCCCCCTCTATGTCTGAAGGGCCACTTAACCTTGAATGGTCTCTTGAAATGTGTTAACTCCTTACACTAAACAAACTACCACCTTGTATTTAACTGTGACACTCTGGGCTTTTCTACACTTAATGAAGACACTACCTACGCCCATGGGAGGAGTTCTTCCATCAGGGTAGGTAATCCACCTCCCCGAGAAGTGGTAGCTAGGTTGATGGGAGAATTCTTCCGTTGATCTAGCGCTGTCTACCTCAGAGGTTAGGACGGTTTAACTGTGTTGCTCAGGGCTGTGAAAAATCCACACCCCTGAGTGACAGTTATAACTGACCTAGTTTCCTAATGTAAACCAGGCCTCTGTGTACATCTCCCAGACCTGAAGAGCTCTGTGTAAGCTAAAAAGCTTGTCTCTCTCAACAACAGAAGTTGGTCCAATAAAAGATATTACCTCACCCACCTCGTGTCACTAATATCCTGGCACCAACACAGCTATAACAACAATGCATATGTCATCCTAATATCTATCAGGAACTGCTGGTAGACAATGAGCGATATCCGAGAAGTGGACCTTTATCTGAATGCAACTGCTTAAATGCCAGTCATGTTACTGCTATTAGACCTCATTTAACAACAAAACAAAATATGAAGCCTTTAACATGACTAAAATAAGTTCTTCAGAATCTTTCAAAGCTTCTGGTTTTCATAAAGCCCCACAACCACGCTTGTAGAGATCACAAGGACTTCATATGCAACACGCCATTATAACTATAGTTCCAGGAAACAGAACTTACCAAAGCCTGGAGCTCGGATACCTCTCTCTTCTCGGCCTCCAATAACACTGAAGTTCACGATATAGTTGGGTTTACTCTGTGTGCTGGATTTAACTTGCTGTGGTTGAGCGTGGGATTGCCACAAAGTACCTGTATTTTGTGGTTTCTTTGTCTGCCACCGATTCCCTCCTTTCTGGGACGGAGCTGACTTCTGACCAAACCCACCAGCTGGGAATCCACCACCAGAAGGACCTAGACAGTAATAGTGCGTAATTTAGTTGTAATACATTTTGAAATATTTCAAGTACTTAATACAGTCTCACCCAAGTTCTGGTCTGGACACCTACCCAAGTGATTTAGTAAGAGACACCCTTCAATTTACATGAAATCTAATGTAGAGAACATGGGTGTCTGAAAGTGAAACTTAATGAGAACAGTTTCAGCAAAGCTAGAGACAATATCGCAGTTCTAGCCTGGAACCCATTACTGCGTGTCAGTTATTCCACCTCAAACCTGAACCACTTAACTGTCATTTTGTGACAACTGCTTGTCTGATCGGTCACCACACAGTGCACTTCAGTGGATATATTCAACACAGGAAAATACATTAGGTTTTCACTGCTAACTATTTACATTTCAGTATTTACTAATTATTATGAGAAAGATACTGGGAAACTCCCGTCGTACTCAAGAAAAAGAAGTGTGCTCTGAAGGCACTTCCATTAAAATCCATGCCCTCAAGCTTCCTTTTGTGTATTACTGTTTTTAAATAAAGAAGTCTTCACCAGATTGGGGAAATGGTTCTAAAGCCTTTAAAAAAATATTAGTAATGGGCTGTATACAAATACGGAGAAAAAAACGGAACGAGATCTGACAGCAGAGAAATTGCTTTGAGAACAACACTGAAGTACGATATATACACAAACCCAACATACTAAAATTATCTTGTCTGATAAGCTAGCATTATCTCCCTCATTAAATCACTGTCTAGATTTCTCTAGTACCTCCCATCTCTGCCTGGAGAGGAAAATATATTAGCCCTCCGTAGCTTCACCAGCTACAACCGAAGGCCTGATCCTCCATTGGTTACACCGGCGTAAGCCCACTGTAATGGAATCCAGCTCGAAAGCTTTAGTTTCAGCACTCAGCAGGACAAGCCAGGGAATGATACTCCTAGCCAAGGCTCCACCCAGACTGCCTTTATTTGACTTCTCTTTCCTTCAGACACATTTCTAGAAAGCGAGTTTCCTTGGCAACTGGCCAACATAACACTTTCTGGCACAGGCCCATTCAACTGAAAAGCAGCTTGGTAGTTGAATTTAAATGCAGTATTATCATCCAAATTCAGACTGGAAAGAGGAAGGTCACATTGTTACACCTCCGTAAAACAGATCTAAACCACTTCACACTAGAACAGGAATAAGCCAAGCATAGACAGGCCTTAGACATCCAAACACAGGCAGCAATGCCCTTTACTTCACGATTTACCCTGCACACCACTTCTACAGAAAGTCACAACTGGGATGTTTTGAGGAAAAAAATCAAAACAGAAGGCCCTGCATGTATAGGTCTATCTGCAGCTTTCTATACTACACTTGAAAAATAAACACTGACATGCACATTTCCCGAAAAATGTTACAACAATGGAAAAGAGCCCAAGAGTGGCAGCCACACTGGTTTTCAGTTTTAACAAAATCCAAGCTGGCCAGCTTTTTGGCAGGCTTTAGGCCAATATGGTACATTCTTGTTTCTTTGCTACGAGTATCGTACGCTGTGTTACTAGTATCGTACGTTGGTCAGCCAGGAGCGAAGCTAAGCCAACTTCTCATTCCAATAATCCCTCAAAACCTGACATTTACAGCTACTGCTGGACATTTTGATTGCTATGAACAGAGGGAACCTACTAATTTGAGGCCTTGAGATAGGACTCAAAATCCTGCACTTACTTTACAATCAGTTCCAAGCCTGAGGATGCCAAGAAGTTGAACTGACACTTTATTCACATCCTAGTATTATTTCGGATGAGATAGTGACAACATAGCCACTCCTAACGGAATACATGTTTACCATTGAAAATGAGCCAAAGAGGACACTACGGGCTCAATCCAAACCGCACTGCAGTCAATGGGAATCTTTCCATTCGTTTCAACAGGTGCTGGATCTGAGTCTACAATAGCAAGCTTCTGTAAACCCCCTCGCAAAACCTGACTTGCACAGGATCTTTTGTTAGGAGAGTAAAACAGGTTTTTTGCATCTGCACTGTCATGATAAAGGGGGGCGAGTAGATATTTTATTGGGCGGCCTTACAAAAATGTATTGGAACACTTCTGGCACCTGAGCTTTGCACATATATAACTGAAAGGTTTGCAAATAACTTCAAACCTGAACAGCACCTTCAAGGCAAGGCAAACATTGTATTTTATCATTTTTGTTTAAATTTGGTTAATTTTATGGACAGTGCATTCAAGCATTGACAATATTCATAGTCAAGGCAATAGGAAAACACCTTGTTGCGAGAAGCTTTATATGGTATATGAACACGCAACAAGCTTCTAGTGACAACCATGCAAATTGCTTATATGGAATAATTTGACACCCTCTACTCTAGTTGTCACAAATAATTATGAGCTTTAATTTCAACAGTGCTGGACCAAGATATCTCCGACACTATCTCCCCACTACACCCCATTGTGGTGGTTACAAGTGGCTGGCCAGCTCTTGCAGTCTGATGCTGAAAGCTGTGCACAGAGGGGTGCAGACGTATTTTCTGCATTTGCAGCTTGCTTCTGCATCTCTTCAGGTGATTGCCAATGAGAGGAAGGTGACAGAGGTGAAGGAGGGAGCTGATTTTGGGGGCCATTGGTATTAGTAATGCTTAGGTTCGTTTTTATAGTAAGGGTGAAGCGCTAGCCCTGATGATGTTTCTTTGGGATGATCCTGTAGCGCAAGGGGGCCATAAAAGTTGTCTAACCACCTACGCTGCAAATTCCCCCAGCATAGACCTAACGCACTGGGCTGGGCTATGTCTAGGGTGCCACATCTTCAGGCCGCAGCATAAGAGGTATGGCCAAAGCACTTCTGCATCCGGTTGTAACTCCCCCACTGGACTGTGCGGCACACTGGCATAGATTATGGTCTGACATACACCAGTGTAAAACTGGGGTAACTCCAGTGTAGCTGATAGAATTACATTGGTGTAAAATGTATAAGGGAGGACTGAATCTGGCCCACTAGGACATACTAAAGTGACAAAGCTATTAAGATAAAGGCGTGGATGATGTTAACCATGTCATATTTGTTTGGCACACGGCTAACCTAGTGGGGATGGTATAAAATGAAAAACAGTGTTAGTTACATCAAAACTATTGAGATTATCTGGCAAAAATAAGGCCTCCATTGGCATGAAGTAAAGCAAAATAGAAGTGTGTTGGCACTTCTGCAGCATCTAGCATCTCCCCAAGAGCTTTCACGCTTGGCATAACAACATTTTCTCACCTCCCCAGCACGCAAGTGCCTTCAATCTTTCTGCTCCTTTGTGCGTCTGGCTGCCTAGGACAATGGCAATGAACCACCAGGCGTAACAGACTGGCACAACTGCTCATTTTCCCACTGAAGCAGCATCACTGCAGAAGCACCTTGAAGTTATCAGGTAAAAGGCTGTGGATCATCAGCTGAAGCAAAGACTTCATTGCCAGCTGCATGTGCAAGGACCAGGCTCTGATATCATGACCTCTGTGCCTGGCCTCCCCCCAGCCCCCCAAGCTTGCACATGCAGTGGAGCAGAGAACTGAAATCTGCTCTCAGTTGCTACAGATTGCATCCAGCTTCACTATCACATTGTAGTTACAACACAGGAGCAGAAGGAAGACAGACACCGGGGGGGGGGCAACATGGAGAAAAATCAGAGTGAGCCAGCACTTCAAGGTTCCATTAATTTCTGATTAATTTAAACAACAATCATGTTTTAAGCTTAACACATTTTTCTTGGACAGAAGCTCTCTCAACGTGAACTGCACTGAGACTGCCGACAGGAAGCTACACATTCTAATAGAAAGGCGTAGAAGCTTCCTTACTGATTCCAGCAAGAGTAAGAACTTGACACAAAGCCAAAGACTCTCAAAAAATTCAGCAAGAAAGCAGAGTCCACACTGGAGACTAACAATCCAGAAGAGGAGGAAACCTGATATCTCATACTGATTTTAATGCAAGGTAGAAAAGACCAGGCTTCTCTGATTAAGTTGGCACATATTTTACTAGGGAGTAGGGGCCAGGGAGTATACACAGACAATGTAGGGAAAGAAAGACCACACACCATATACACTTTGCTAATTGTATCAGAGATTTCTTGCTTACCCTTGACTTCCAACCCCTCTGCTCCCAGTGCCTGACCACCTCACCTCCTCTCACTCATACTCTCCTAACTCCAGATCCTTTTCCCTAGCATGAAAACTCGCACTAGGATCCTCACTTCTCAGAAGGCCAATCCTTAACCCCAACTGCCTCTCCAACTCCCGGCGTCTTTCTTTTCCACTGCACCTCCTGAACAAGCTGTTTATAGTCACTGCCTTGATTTCCTCTCCTCTAATCCATGCAGCCTGTGCACTTCCCCACTCGACTGGATCAGCTCTCACTAGCTCTCCCGTTACCTCTTCTTGACCAAGTCAAAGAACTGCCTTCACCTTCCCTGAGCTTTCTGCTGCTTCTGAGAGCGTCAATCATTTTCTCCTTCCTGGATTTTTACCAATGTGGTCTCCATTTTCTACCTGCATCTGAGGGCTCTTTCAGCATCTCCTGTAGCAACTTCTTCTCTTCCTTGCCTTCACTGTTAGGAGTCCCTCACGGCTCTGTCCTCAGTCCCCTCTTCTCCCTGAGTGACCTCATCGGCTCGTAGCTTCAGCTACCACTCAAACATGCTGCCTCACTCCTGTCAACTTCCCCCTGTCCCTTACACAATATCTAAAGGGCTTTCCAAAAGTATCATCCTGGATGCACTTCTGCCACCACCAGAACCCAACGGAGCTACTTCCAAAACCTTTACCACTTCCTGTTATCAGTACCTTGATCTTCCATCACAAGCGCAAGGCTATTTTAGACTTCTCCCCCTTCCTCCCTTGCACATCCAAGATAGCACTAAATATCACTACATCTTGCCATTTATTCCATTTCATAAACATTTAAAAAAAATTGGACCATTCCTTTCTGTCCTGTCATCATTGCCTGCCTTAGCTTTAATAACTGCCTCCTCCCTGGCCTCCCTCAGCACCGACATCTTTCTTCTCAATCTGCTTAAAACTCAAACTTTAAACTTGTCCTTTCCTCCAAAGCCCTGTGCAACATTGCCCCGAGCAAGTCTCAGATTTTGTCACCCAGTCACACCACCCAATTTGTTTTCTTCTACTCCAGAACTCTTGCTTTCCTCCAGGCTGCCCCATATGCATGGAATGATCTCTCAGTCAGTGTGCTAGTCCCCACCCCTTCCCAAAGACCTGGGCTTTCATAAAGCCCACAAACTAACTCCTTCTCAAATGCTTTCTACATCCCATATTTAATAGGCAAGAGAAATCTGAATGGGTTTTTAAAATCATTTTGAGATACCACCTCCCCCAAATCTCTCAGTGTATCTTCAGAGTAACAGCCGTGTTAGTCTGTATTTGCAAAAAGAAAAGGAGTACTTGTGGCACCTTAGAGGACTAACCAATTTATCTGAGCATAAGCTTATGCTCAAATAAATGGGTTAGTCTCTAAGGTGCCACAAGTACCCCTTTTCAGTGTATCTTGTTTCTTACGCCTGTCTTTTGGATAAAATGGTTCTGGGATAGGGACTATCTATATAATGGAGTTTTGTACAGTTGGAAAGATATGGTCAGTACATAAACATTAACTCATAACCAAGTAGTTGGTTATTCATTTTTTCTTGATTGAATTTGCTGCCATATGGCTTGTGACTATTGACAAAAGGAAGCACTAATCAAGGTTTCTGAGGTTTCCTCTTTAACTCAATACCTGCTGCAAAATTATACAAAAATAGTGAGGAGAAAATAGCTAATTTTAACAGTACATAACAAGTCTGTAAAGTTGGGTGTAAATTTACAGTGCTACTTTACAGATAATGACGTACACTGCGTGCAACTCAGGAAGTCAGACACTGAGATGGCATGTGGATAAATACTGAAAAATTCTCACTACTAAACAATGATTTATAAAATGATCAACACTGTAATGAAACTCAGTGTAACACTGATCATGGGTGAGTACTGAGAGAGAGTTTAACAAGGAAGTTCTTGACGTTCCTGTCCAGAGTCCAACCATTAACCAGTGAAGAGAGATTACAACTATTCATGTATTCTGTTTCCTTTTTTAAGTTACCAATATAAAATAAAGAGCAGTTTAACATTTCTACTAATGGCGAAAGCAGTTTCAGAAGTTCTGCATCACAGGAAGGTGCAAGAAACCTCACGGTGGGCAATTATGGAATAACATAATTATGGAATAACATGCTCATTCAGAAACGTTTCAAAACGTTTTTCGAACCAGTTCAGTTAGAGATTGAAGCATTAAAGGGTTTATATTGCTTCCAAGCTATGTTTTCAAAACATAATTTCTACATAGTAACTGGAAGTTCCCATCTGTATAAATGTCTATTCTTTATCTGAACCCTGCTACGCTCTTGCTCTCAAGGCTGGCGTGTGAAATTTGCTGTCACCAATTAGCTGTGTATTATATAAGAAGTGTTCCCTTTTATCAGCATTAAATTTACTGGAACAAAAAGAAAATCAAAGCCACTAGATACATTCAGAAAGTCAGAGCACTGGACTGGGACCTGGGTTTTCTTCTTGGCTCTGCCACAAGCCTACTGGCTAACCTTAGACAGGTCACATCACCTCTCTGTGCCTCAGTTTACCCACCTGTAAAATGGGGATATGATACTGCTACCAACTTCCTTTGTGAAGTGCCGAGAGATCGACAGATGAAAAGTGCTGTGTCAGAGGTAAGGATTGTTATTAGTTGCTTTGCTCTTTTAAGAAAACGTACAAGATTACCTGGAAGACCAGATTTAAGGTTAGCAAGGTCAGCAAAGGGGTCGAAGTTCTGAGATTTTGCTTGGCTGAAAGACAAACCTGAAGGCACACTTGTCTGGCTTCCTGTAGTAAGAACTTGGCCTGTGTCATAAAAACAAATATGAAGTTATGTACAAGCCACAGATGGCAGGGGATGAAAATATCCTTTTTTTTTTTAAAAGGTGTTGACAAAAACGGTCTCCCTGATTCCTAGGAAATTGCTATCAATATTTTCTCTGTAGATTCTTGTCTGAGGCCTCTCCTCCAAAATTCTTGTTATGTTACAATGTTAGCTTTTGCCACATCTATAACTGTCAGTACTTTAAAGCCAAGTACTTTAATGTGACTGTATTTAATGAACCACATGAGAGCTGCATATGGTTGTTCCGTTGTTTTGGGTGGCTGAGATGACTGATATTTGGAGAGCACGCATTTTCTTTAGCAATGGAAATACACAATATATTTTTATTGCGTAACACCTTCAAGTGCAGACTTCTTAGGCTGTTGTGTTGCTAGGTTGGTAGTAGTTGGGGAATCTGCCCAAGAATCCCATCCACTTAAAAGATCTGGGTGGCTTGCGGAGGAAGTCATCTTAGGTAGGTCTGGCACCAAATTTCCTACAAAAAAATTGCAAAAAATTGTCAGTAACAAACCCACAGTGGTAACTGCACTTTTTGGCAAGAATACCCAAGACTTCTATCCAGACTCCCATCTGGGTCACTATTTGGCCGGTTTACATTCCCTATATTACTACCAATTATCAAAATTATATAGTGTTGCTATGTGTTCTTACCCATATGCCGTGTTCCTAGAAGGGTTCTGCCATTGGAGTACTTGAGAGAGAGAAATCAAAGCCATTTTCAAATTTTGCTGAGCAGGCCAAAATAAAGGTACCTTCATTCACAGCTGCTGCTGTTAAATTAACACTTCAGCTCTTCCAGACTAAGGGATCATACAAGGGTCACTGCTTCAGGGTCCTCATCTGGTTTTTTACAATACAGCAGGTGTCTCCAAATCAGCAACACTTTAGGAATGGCGCTCCATGCCACTCAACAGTCCAGGAACTACCAAGCTGGACTGAGGGACACTTGCTCTCCTAAAATGGATTTACATGGGCTATGGGTAGGGTCAGTGGAGCTCCATTTGGGGCAAAGGTTTGTCCATGGGCCCAATACCATAATGACCACATAGGCAGCTGAAGAGCAGGACACAGCAAGGTGTCTTCTGCTCCATCTTGGGAAAATAATTTTAGGGACAACTGAATCTTTTGCTCCAGGAAGAAAATGTGGAGAGTGAACCTTCAGGCCCTTCCCTCCATGCATGCCGCAAAAGAAGAGTCTGTCCTGATTCAAAACGCAGAATGAAATAAGAACAAAGTTAGACTAAGAAGGGTTTGAGGGGACGGTCCCATTGACTGCCATTACTTGTGTCCCATCTTAACTTAGAGCTGCTTCCTTCTTCCCCACCTCAGCAATTTATGCATTTCACTGATGGAATAAGCAACTCATATACATATTATTTGGTGTCCCTTCAGAGTCAGAAGTGCTAGATACATTGGCATTTATTAGTAAATAACGTTTAGCTCCTCATGTTAGCTTTGAGCATTCCCTCCAACAGTTTGCTGAGAAACTAACATACAGGAATAATACACAATTTTGCAATGCATTTGTGCTCTCTCTTTTCTTGACTGCTCGGGTAATTGGTGACCAGAGATACAGACTGCAACTGAAAAGTTCTTTGGTGAAGCTGGCATGTAGTTTAGCATCAACCCAGGACAGCTAACAGAACCAGGCCATGTAACCCAACCACCACTCACGAAAACATTATGATTTTTCCAATTTTCTCAGCCTTCCAATCCTGAAGAGCCTCACTTTTTGGAAGCTGAGAAAAGACAGCACCATCACCCAGTGTGTGTGGAATATTCTGAAGATCTGGTTTAGCAGAATATAATCTGAAGCTCCGTATTTGCTAAGTCTCCTTTTTCTAGTCCCCTTATGTTCAGATTGTTTAAGTAAAGAAATTAAGTCTGTAGCACTTATGGTTGCAAAGAAATCCTTTAAAATAGGAATTATGTGTTACCGACTCAGACATAGCTACCTCAGTCTGCAAAGAGCCTGGAACAAAGTCTCAGAAGTTAGTTGCCTTGTTCATCTAAATAGAACGTTAACTCTGGATCCTAATGAGGATATTTATAAATGTCAGCACTGAAGTATCATACCATATATTCAATCTTAGCTACCTCACCAGTGATCATTTTAGCAGATTCCTCAAGCCAAAGTACTTCTCTGTTGCTGCATGTAACAGAAGACATCGGGATAGAGGACAGCTAGTTTCTGACAAAGGTTGCAGGAAGCAAGCAAGCTAGGGCATAATATAGCTCCTAAGTGAATAGCCATCCTCTCTCTCTGAAGGCATTAAAACTACTTGTCCAAACTAGTCCCTCCAACAGGTTATTCCAAGTTGGAAACAGCAGGAGATGCTCCTACACTTGTTTAACTTCTAATTATGATCAACTGTTATAGCTCTTCCCTACAATCTAATGAGATCTGGTGACTATTTACTGCCCATGAAACTTACTCATTCATTTATTATTGAATTATACACACCCATCACTGCTCCGACACTGAGTTCACTCCATCTCATTACTGTGGATTATTTTAATGAACGCTGAATACTACTAATTCACTTTTTAATGAGTTTAAAATTGCTTCTCTATTCAAATGACCCTAGCTGTGCTTGTGTCTCGCTCTACATCACTGGTAGCGCTCTGGACATGGTCTCTCTCTGTCTCTCGCTAAAGAAGTTGCTCTCCTTTGCACTTACATTTCAGATCACTGTACACCAGTTTGTGTTTTGTTTCACTCGATGGGTTTTGCCTCTTACCTTACAACACTCACTTAAATTAACAGCACTACAATTATCTTCCCATTCTCTAAATTTCTTATTAAAATAAATGCATAAACCTGACCACAAGGCGGGTAAAAGCCTAGAGATCCACTTCAGACACCATACTGAAGAGCTTTCATTCTGGAGATAAATTTGAGAGATACCCAACAGCAACCCACCTCCCCATTTCTGCTGGGTTTTATGAAGCTTGTGTGACACCAGTTTGCTGCCAAAGAAAATCTGATGACAAATGCTGAACAATCTCACTAGTAAATCACTGAAGAGGAGAAAATGGGCTTTTCTGACTCTGAAAGGACACCAAACATTTGGTGTCCTTTCAGAGTCAGAAGTGCTAGATACATTGGCATTTATTAGTAAATAATATTTAGCGCCTCATGTTAGCTTTGAGCGTTCCCTCCAACAGTTTGCTGAGAAACTAAAACACTTTTGCAACGCATTTGTGCTCTTTCTTTTCTTGACTGCTAGGGCAATGGGTGACCAGAGATGCAGACTGAAAGGAGGGATTAGAATTGTTCTATCTTCATGTGACACACAAGCTTGCAATTGTACAATTCCACTCAAGATATCCATTTCCTGGTTTGGGGGGAAGGGAGCACCTGAAACCTGAGGATATATATGTTTCAGTGAATGAGGATTTTAGAGCATGCCATGCTCTTCCCCATGGCAACAAGCACCATCCTTGCTGCCAGCCAGCCTTTAAGAAGCTCTCCACTGACTTGAGGTTTAAGAAAAAACACTATTCAGTCCTGGGGAGGAGGGGGCATAGCAGAGCCTTTCTCATCAAGAGAGTATAATTTAACCAAGGCGAACTTACCTGGGCTGTACTGTAATCATTACAAAAGTATCTGCTATCCATAACAGCCACAAAAGAAGAATACAAAAATCCAATTGCAATTTACTCATTCACAGAGTAAAAGAAGGCTCAGTACAAGTAATATTGGTGCAGCTTATGTATGGAACACCAAACCTCAATGCTAAGCAACTTCAGCTGATTTTCTGAATCCATTAGTTATGGCAAAGAAGAAATTTCATATAAATGTTTCACACACTGGGTCATCATTAAACACGTACAACAGAGCAAATGCTACTGGGGGAATTGCAGCAAAAAGTTCAATTAATGCTCCCCGCACTAGCCAGGGCACAGCTTTGACGGGACAGAAACACTGGAGACTCTTCCTGGGGCAGGAAAAGATCTGAATTGGAACAGCTGAGGCAATGTTCCACATGCCCATTCCTTTTCTCCCCTCTACCTCCATGCCTTCACTGTGTGGGGACCTCTATTTCTCTCTTTCCACCCCATGGTGCAAGGCCTACGGGACAAAAGCGGTGGACCACATGCTGCATCTGGTCCCGTTGTGTTGCCAATGGACAGTTGTGGTCGTACTGTGACCAAGTAATTGGCTCCTGTCTGTTCCTTGCTTGGACGATAGGGGAGGGGAGTTTATACACTTTGTGGACTCCTCCTTTCAGCCACATTCTTCCCACCCTTAACCTAGTTGCTGGATCTCGGGGGTGCCAGGAGCTTGGTTTATCACCAGTTTGGGGGTCTGAAAGAGATTTCGCCCATATGACAAAACTAGCATATTACTGTGTGGGCTTTTTCACCTTCCACCTGGCATCCAGGAGGGCTGGTTGGGGATTTAGGTTACAACTGCTGCAAGGCAGGCTCCCGTGAGGTTGGTGGGTAGAGGGTCCAATTGATGTCCTCATAGCCTAAGGCCTGCATCAATACACACGATTCCCTCTTCACTCCAGTCTCAGCTCTGCAGAAAGCTATATCCATCACTCATGCTTTTCCTCCTCACTTCTGCATGCTCTGATCTCCTCTGAGCAGTTCACCTTGCAGGGTTAAGGACCTCTTTGGCCAGACTTTCAAAGGAGCTCAACTCCCATTTACTCACCTACATGAAACGGCCCCATTTTCAAGAGTGCTTATTATGCAGTAACTCCCATGGAACCCTAAATTAGTTTTCATCAACCCATCCCAAAGGGTATTTTCTTGCCTAAATATCTATGAGGAGCATAAACCCAGAGAGCAGAAATAAGTTGGAAAGGGATTTAATGCCCTTACATCAAAAAACTCAGTGTCCATGTTTGCTGTATCACAGCACTGAGATTCTGTAACGGAAGTGACAGCAGAAAAAAAAAAAAGATGGCAATTAAGCAGGAAGCATAATTAGAGCTCTGTGTGGATACAAAATTTGTATCCGCATCCAATCCGCAAAAATGGTCCGCAGATATAAAGCGGATATCCGCAGATTTGCAGGGCTCTACACATAACACAAATAGAGACATTTCTTCTTGCAGATGAGCTCAAGAAAAGGCTTTGCACCCATGCAATAAACAAAGCAAGGCAGACTCATTTACAGCAGCTACCAATATCCAAACAATTAAGGCGCATGTTCCATCTCTATTAGTGCAAGTGCCATTAAGAAGTTCAAGCTGCCACAGCTGGGTCAAGAGCTTACACAAGGTGTAACTTGACTAAAATAGCTTTTATAAAGCAGCTGAGCCTAATTCATGGTATGGTTTGTAAAAGCCATTTTATCCATTGTGCCCTCCCGACACTGGTGACCCAAACACACTAGCTGAAATGTGACCAGATCAACAGCTTTAGAAACAGAGACATGGCCTGGACCTTACTGTTTAGGGGACATGGCTAAACAAGGGCTAAACATCCCACCTCCATCTATGAACCGCAGAAGAGCTCCTAAGTGAACATGGTTAACTGCATGAAAAGACAACCTCCGAACAGGAAAGACTACCTTTGACTGTCTTCACCGGCATCCTATTGCTTGCTCTCTCATTTTCCCCCAGGCTGACACCACTGTTGTTCTCAGTTTTTATGTGGGTGAACTGTACTATTTTTCTGTAAACATTATTTTGTATAATCTTTGGGGCAGGGAATGGTCTAACTAGGTAACTAGTTTTGTGAAACATCTTGTTAGTTTACAGTAAAAATTAAGTGATTTTTAATAATGCTTTTGCCCTTTTGCTTTGTTCCATCCTGCCTACATGACAAAGTGAAACAGTGTGGCTCAATTCCCCTACCTGAAGTGCATAAGGACCTTTAGGCATTGTCTAAACTACACAAATAGTCACAGTTTCTTTTTGCCTGTGCAGACAGAACATCTTGCAACCATGTTAAAATAGCCTTGTGATGGGGTATACAAGACCACACCGGGAAAGAAGGAGTAAAAGGACAATACTGGGCCCAGCTAGCCCCGCCCCTCCAACCCTGCAGAGCCTACTCCAAGTGGAAGCAGAGTTCAAAAGGAAGCAACCCAACTCAGAAGTGGGGAGAAGTGCAGACCTACCCCTGCAGGCTCCTGGAAAAGGGATTACAGACACTTCCCTGAAGCACCAAGATGGTATGCTGAGCCCATTGAGGCTAACCGTTTGGTTTCCTTTTTATTTTCTGTTTCCTTATCTGGGACCAGAAGCAGACGGAGCAGTGGTAGCAAGCGACCCAAGGAGGGTAAAACAGAGGGTTCACCACCCTCCTCCAGAGGTCAGTGTTGCTGACACTTCGAGGGCCTTGGTTCGGAGCACAGTGGAGTGGGTGAACCCGCTCTCTCCTACTACTACCCTTCCCCCAAAGATGAGTGGACGCTAACCACTAGGCTACCAAGGACGTTACTACAATCCTGTCATGTTTAGACATATGTATCCATCAGGATTCAAGTGTCAGTAAGCCTGCAAGCACTTCTTAAAGACAGCTTCATATCTACTATTGTTATCACACTTAACACCACTGGAAATGAAAAGTCACATGTTCAACCTGTTTACTCTGACCCTACACGAAGCGCTGCCAACTGCGCAAGTTTGCTGTTCCCTTGAATAACCAGGTAGCTGTTTTTTCAACTGTCACCAAAAGCCATATAAAACATTAACATGGAGCACAATGCCTTATTCGAGGAATTTCTTCATTTTTATTTTGGATATTATTTAAAGGGCATTATATTAGAATCTGGAGGGGTTTTTTGTTTCTTTTTTTTTTTTTTTTTTTTAAATTAGTCGACTTAGAATTCAGGCTGACAGTCCCTTCAAAACAATTCCCTAAAATGGTTATAACATGGCTTTTTCAAAACCAGGATTCAAAATTGTGTTTTAATATGGTCAGCTCTGTAGTGTAGACAGAACTTTTGTGGCTCCAGATAAGCAGGTTTCCAACAAACAAAACTGAAAAATTTAGGTTTACTTTTTTGTTACAAAACAGGCTGGGACAGTAGGTAGTGCAGTATATGTACTTTAGGACTATTGTAATTGTTCAGACACATTACATGATAGGTGAGTTAGTCTGGACCTTGATATGGGCTTGCTCTCAGTGACTGTGGCTGATGAATTCAGACAATCATCACAACTCCACCAGTCCCTTCATTCATCAAACCAATGAACAATAGAGAAATACCCAGGAAGCTGGGAGAGACGACCTCCGAGAGTCAGATACAGGGTAGGATTCCAAATCCATGCAAAAGCTTTTCCCGCTTCGTCTGCCCTAATTTCCAACCAAAAAATTCCTCTTCTGAGGGACACCTGTTATCAAAGTAGATACTGAAACCTTCTATGCCATTATTTTCAGTTGCACACGTGATGATTTATCAGACAGCCTTCATATTGATCGGTTATACAGCAGCTCAGCTGAAAAAATGCAAATGGGCCTTACCATTGTATAAAGAAACAAGAAAGTATTGGGATGCGCCTTTGAGAAGAAAAAAATTCTTCACTGCTTGGTATTAGTCAACAATCCCCCTGCACTTCTATATTATCCCTAGTTTCAGATGTGATTAATGAGAATAGGTAATGTGTATATTCAGTTTTCCTGCATCATTAAACAATTGCACCTTGCCCTAAAGCATGAAAGATTCCCCAACACACATAGCTGGCATCTGTTTCAATTTTGCAAAGGGAAAATCATTTTCAAAGTAATATCTTGCTTTGAAATGAGTCCAGTGTGGGTAGTTTTATAAGCCTAGAGAGAGCATAACATGATAATTACACTTATTTACAATATAGACAAGGTATGTCCAGCCAGATCCCTTTGACTGGCCTCTTATTTTAAGAGCAAACTACTGTGGGATCCAATATTCCCCTGCCCAGTTTTGGATACCATTTACAGACGCCCCCCGACTTACGCAATCGTTCCGTTCCAGAAAGCCTTGCATAACTTGAATTTTGCGTAAGTCGGAAACATAAACCCATACGTTACGCAAAAATTTCCGCAACTCGAAAATCCTATTTCTGGCTTATGGAACTTTTTCCGTAAGTGCGAATTTGCGTAAGTCGGGTCTTGCATAACCCTGGGAGCGTCTATATACGTGGCTAATACTCAAATTGCAATATGGCACACTGCAAAGTAATCTAGTACTACTCCATCAAGTACAAGAGGTTATCCCAAAACAAACATTTCCACAAAGCAAGCTTCTGAGAAGAAGAAAATGCCCCTGGATGTCAACTAGAGGAAAAAACAGAGCTGAGGAAAAGGTATTACTATCCCCTTACTACCATCCACACCTTCTAAGTTCACTCTTAACTGTATATAGCTCACACAACCATTTTTCTGGTTCCACATATTTATTCTTCCTAGCCTTGTACTTGGCTGCATGGCAAAGCTGAAAAAGTTGCATGGCTGACCTTGTGCCAATCCACAGCACTTCCTCCAACATTAAAGGAAACAAAATCTCCACAGTGGCAGTGAGTGGTAATCGTAGGACCCACATAGGATATTGTCCAACATGCCTTATGGAATCTGGCCTCGGTCTTGGTGTGCAGAAACTACCTCTCTTCCACAGGGAACTTCTAGGTTTTAGAAAAATTGTGTGCACCTTGCCTGAGGGAAAGGCCAATGCTATTTGTCATGTTAACCATCTAGGAGGACCTCTTCCTGAGACAGTAAGAACTACTCCACTTAAGAAAATGGAGGATTGTGCCCCTGAAATGCCATGGCACATATAACCTGACTCTAAATGGGTCCCTTGCCACTGAGCTCCTGTTTTGACATTGTTAAATTATGAGTGGGTATTTCACCTTTACAAGCCTTTGAATACAATCTAGTACTCACATTACAGTAATCTCATAATCACCACCAGGGCTCTGCTCTGCTCAGTGCTGTACAAAAGTAAAGTTAGACCTGCATCCTGCCTCAAACTGCTTACAATCTGGAGACAAGATGCAATGAGTGAATAACAAAAGGCGGTAGGGAATGAAGACAGTTATATCACATGGCTACAAAGACTAACCATTTACACAACATTTCCTCCCATCCCCAGGAGAGAGTGACCTAGGCCCACTACCTATAGTTTTCTTCATTCATTTGCTTTGCCTTCTAGGTAGGCCACTCCCCAATCTCCCATTTACCTGACATTATTAGCCCTTTATTTAAAAAAGATGCAGACTATTCCCAGCACAACATGGGGAGGAGGTGACCAGCCCTCTGTGGAAAAAGAAGTGGTTCGGGACTATTTAGAAAAGCTGGACGAGCACAAGTCCATGGGGCCGGATGCGCTGCATCCGAGAGTGCTAAAGGAGTTGGCGGATGTGATTGCAGAGCCATTGGCCATTATCTTTGAAAACTCATGGCGATCGGGGGAGGTCCCTGACGACTAATCTAATTGCCTTCTATGACGAGATAACTGGCTCTGTGGATGAGGGGAAAGCAGTGGACTTGTTGTTCCTTGACTTTAGCAAAGCTTTTGACACGGTCTCCCACAGTATTCTTGCCAGCAAGTTAAAGAAGTATGGGCTGGATGAATGGACTATAAGGTGGACAGAAAGTTGGCTAGATTGTCAGGCTCAACGGGTAGTGATCAATGGCTCCATGTCTAGTTGGCAGCCGGTATCAAGTGGAGTGCCCCAAGGGTCGGTCCTGGGGCCGGTTTTGTTCAATATCTTCATAAATGATCTGGAGGATGGTGTGGATTGCACCCTCAGCAAGTTTGCAGATAACACTAAACTGGGAGGAGAGGTAGATACGCTGGAGGGTAGGGATAGGATACAGAGGGCCCTAGACAAATTAGAGGATTGGGCCAAAAGAAATCTGATGAGGTTCAACAAGGACAAGTGCAGAGTCCTACACTTAGGACGGAAGAATCCCATGCACTGCTACAGATTAGGGACCAAATGCCTCGGCAGCAGTTCTGCAGAAAAGGACTTAGGGGTTACAGTGGACGAGAAGCTGGATATGAGTCAACAGTGTGCCCTTGTTGCCAAGAAGGCCAATGGCATTTTGGGATGTATAAGTAGGGGCATTGCCAGCAGATCAAGGGATGTGCTTGTTCCCCTCTATTCGACATTGGTGAGGCCTCATCTGGAGTACTGTGTCCAGTTTTGGGCCCCACACTACAAGAAGGATGTGGAAAACTTGGAAAACGTCCAGCGGAGGGCAACAAAAATGATTAGGGGCCTGGAACACATGACTTATGAGGAGAGGCTGAGGGAACTGGGATTGTTTAGTCTGCGGAAGAGAAGAATGAGGGGGGATTTGATAGTTGCTTTCAACTACCTGAAAGGGGGTTCCAAAGAGGACGGATCTAGACTGTTCTCAGTGGTAGCTGATGACAGGACAATGGAGTTTTAGAAAAGTATCCTTATTCCAGGGTCTCTCATTATTCCTTGGGCAATTCATCATGGACATGTGGCATAACACTGGTTTGTTCTAGGTAGGAAATACAACTTGAGCTCACTTTGTTTTCGCCCATTATGATTAAAAGTATGTCACAGATATTTCTCGTATTTAGAAAACTCTGAGATCTATATCCTTTACAAGGGTAGCTAAGTTTCATTATCCTCGTTTTACAGCTATGGAAACCGAAAGAGAGAGGTTGTGACATCAGAATAGAACAAAGTTTTTCTGAATGGCAGTCCAATGCCCTATCCAGGGACTACCTGCAAAGAAAGATGTTCACATACTGATATGGACTGTACTGTATTTTTTATTTGCTCCATAATTCAGACATGTTTCTAATACAGATTTCAGATTTTACAATAAATTAAAATCAGAAGGTGTAACTATTATGGCAAATGTATTGCATGACAGTTATACTTCTGAATCACATCTCACTGAATATTAAACAAAATTAAATTGAAAATCCACAAAGATTCATTTTAGCTTTATTCCAGAAATTGAGAATTTAAAGGGTGACACAGAATTCTTGTGCCTTCAGTTTTTAATTAACAGGGATATATATTTTTAAATTTTTACAGTCCAAATCAAGTAACTTGTTTCTGTTTAGTAAAGCAACAATGTAGTCTACAACTTCATTAGATAGTATCCGAGTTAACTGACAAAATTAAATGGATGATTTAATCGTTAAATGCTGTTGGGTTACTTTAGATACACAGTACTGGAAAACTGAAATGGCTTTTGATGAGTATATTGGTGAGTTGCCACTGAGTGATGGTTTGTATTACTAGCTCTCTCTGCATTTATAGAAAATTAATCATTTTATGTGTTTATTATTATTATATTTGACTAGGATATAATGCTCATTACAGCAACTCTAAACTCTCCCACTTATACTCTTTTTACTGGAATTTTTTTATGGTAATAGCGTTAAAAGGAAGCACATGGAGAAAAGGTACCTATGGCAGCCGGAAGAAATCATTGAAACAAATTAGCTCCAAGTATTATATAATGTAGCCTATAAATATATTTTAACAAAATTACTTCAGTACAAGTAGTTCCAACTAGCCTCAGTTCTGAAATGTTTAAAGGAAACAACATTCTTCTCACAGATCCTAATCCAGAATCACTTGTATTCTTCTACTTTCCCTTTCCAAGGCCTTAAGAACCTAAGATATTCAAACCTAAGCATGTAAATCATATTTACATTTAGTAATCTAGGTAATTTAATGAGATTGAAAACGCAACTCTGTGTAACCTCAGTTCTACATTGTCATCTCCCAGAAGAAAATTAAACACAGGATTAGCAAAAGGTTAGCAATCTTGGCAAAATAATTGTACCAAGATTTACTACAGTAACACTATACAGGAAATACTACCAGCTGGACATGTTCATCTGCGCACCGGGAACATGGAGCTTATTAAAATAGCAGCCACAACAAGTGGATCTGTTAGACGCTAATCAACCTTGACTAAGCTGATAGAGTAAAGAACTAAACCCGGGGAAAGCCACAGAAACCCTTATCAAAAAATCATGCCAAAAGTACACTTACCTAAATGTAAGAAGTCTGAGCTGGAAGAAGGAGGTGGTGCACTTTGTGTGGAAGGAAATACACTAGATGTAGATGTTGCATTTGGATTAAGAAAATCTCCAAAGAGATCAGGACCAGACAGAGTCGGCTTCTCAGATCCTGATGACATTGTGAATGGGTCAAATGGATCAGCTAAAGAAAGAGGCAGAAAACAAAATTATCTTGAGGGCAGGCGTTACTGCAAATAAAAATCACAGGAAAAAACTTATACCCTCTTGGGCAGGGGCAATAAGGTGAGGTCATGGGTGTCAACTGACGAAGCCTTTTGAAGTCTCTCTTCTTTACAGCAGGAGACAACCATCTGTCCCTGCCCCCCAGACATTAGTACTTACATGCTATTAAACAAGCAGAGCATTTCAGCCAATCACAGCCAGGGAAAACAATTATCCCTTCAAATGTAAATCCTTACTGACACTATAAAAATTCAGCCACAAGGCTCACTTTCTCTACACAAGCCATTCCCTCAATCTTGAGTCATTCATTTCAGATCAACCCACATTTATCCAAAAATTCACATTAGTAGGGAGATTTTAAAAAGACAGTGACAAGATAGGAATCCCAGAGCCCCAGATAAACTGTAACCAAAGTGGGCTGTTAAACTAGCAAAAACAAAACAGAACAGCCACAGTACCAGGAAGGCATGACTAAAGGTGATTCAGGTACACAAAGAGTGTGACGCAAGAGCTGGAGAAGACAGCAGCACAGTGTCCAGGAGGGAGCTACTTCAGTGACCGCTGTCAAGGAGAGAAATAATTGGAACAGTATTTATACCCAGCAGGGGATGGCATGTGATAGCTAGCAGGAGGCTTGACTCAAGCTCTGCTCTGTACCTGTTGCCCTCAAGGGTCAATAAACTTCAAGAACTAAGGGACTTCTACCAGTCTGACTCCAAAAAACTAGATCCAGGAGTGATAATCCGGTCCTGATGTATCTTTAGATAACATGATTATATTGCATATGATGCTGTAAAGCAGGGGTGGGCAAACTTTTTGGCCCGAGGGCACATCGGGGTTGCAAAACTATATGGAGGGCTGGGTAGAGAAGGCTGTGTCTCCTCAAACAGCCTGTCCCCTGTCCACTCCCTGCCCTGTGACTGCCCCTTCCTGGGACCCCCCACCCCAACTGCTCTCCCGGGACCCCACCCCCATCTAACCACCCCTTCTCCCTGTCCCCTGCCTGCCCCAACCCTTATCCACACCCCTGCCCCCAACAGGCCTCCGGGACTCCCATGCCTATCCAGCCCCCCGTTCCCTGACCCACCCACACCCCCCCCCAAACCTCCGCCCTATCCAAATGCCCCCTGCTCCCTGTCCCCTGACTGCCCCCCGGGACCTCCCGCTCCCCACCCCCTTATCATGCCGGAGCCAGCCACGCCACGCCACCGCGCTGCCTGGCAGGCCTCGATAAGTTTATGGAGGAGATGGTATGATGGGATAACATGGTTTTGGTAATTAAATATTCATGGTAAATAGGCCCAATGGCCTGTGATGGGATATCTGATGGGGTGGGATCCGAGTTACCCAGGAAAGAATTTTCTGTAGGATCTGGCTGATGAATCTTGCCCATATGCTCAGGGTTTAGCTGATCGCCATATTTGGGGTCGGGAAGGAATTTTCCTCCAGGGCAGATTGGAAGAGGCCCTGGAGGTTTTTCGCCTTCCTCTGTAGCATGGGGCATGGGTCACTTGCTGGAGGATTCTCTGCTTCTTGAAGTCTTTAAACTACGATTTGAGGACTTCAATAGCACAGCTATAGGTGTGAGGTTTTTTGCAGGAGTGGGTGGGTGAAATTCTGTGGCCTGCGTTGTGCAGGAGGTCAGACTAGATGATCATAATGGTCCCTTCTGACCTAAATATCTATGAGTGCTGGCGGTGCAGTGTGCTGAGGCTGCAGGGGACGGGGAGCAGCGGGGGAGGGGCTGGGGACTAGCCTCCCCAGCCAGGAGCTCAGGGGCCAGGTAGGACAGTCCCGCGGGCTGTAGTTTGCCCACCTCTGCTGTAAAGCAAGTTACCCTGAACACTGAATCCTCATGCATATACAGCCTGCCTTTTGCTTCAGCATGCAGGTACGGAATCTCAGACATCAATCTGACTTAAGAAGGTAATATGCAAGTTGAAGCACCAGATATACTCATTCCTGTAATTCAACAAAACTACTATATGACTGTTACTTTCTTTATATAATGTAATGATAGGTTGAGGTGCATTTTTCAGTGCTTTCCCACAGCTAAGTTATCGTACAAGGAGCACATAGTCAAAGGATAAACTACACTATATCTTTTATGGATTCCTGCCAATGAGAGAAAATGCTAAACCTAAATAATTTGAATAATTCAAACAACTCAGCAATAATGAAGCAGTAAATAAATATTTCAGGGATCACATAAGTTATCTAGAATGCAGCAATGAAGCATGTAATTCTAGCTTTCTGTCCAAATCTGATGACTTTTGTACATTTAAGTTAGACCCCTTAACCACTTCCCAAAGAAAATGATGTCATTGTAACAGGGATATTTTAGAATGACATTTACAGTGATGAAACTAGTGAAAAAAATTGGGTTGAAGGAACATTTAATACTACATTAAGCTTGAAGGAATTCTGCACTCTAGAACTAAGACTAATTCTAAATCAGGAATCAACTGATGGATCCTAGTCCTCTTAGCCCTCTTAATAAAGGAAAGCGGGACTTCTATTACAGAAATCAAAATAATTTGCTTTCTGAAGATCAGGCAGTTGGGAAGGTTTTGCTTAATTCATAGATAGTAAGGTCAGAAGGGACCATTATGATCATCTAATCTGACCTTCTGCACAACGCAGGCCACAGAATCTCACCCACCCACTCCTGAAAAACCTCACCTATGTCTGAGCTACTGAAATCCTCAAATTGTGGTTTAAAGACTTCAAGGAGCAGAGAATCCTCCAGCAAGTGACCTGTGCCCCAGGCTACAGAGGAAGGCGAAAAACCTCCAGGGTTTGTATATTCTCCTTGCACTTTAGGCTTATGTAGGTGCGGATGCTGAATTACGTGAGGATCAAGACCTAGCACTGGCCCAGTTCTGTCCACACACTGTCAAAGAATCAGACTAGTAACATCCAGTAGTTCTTTAATCATGTGTTAGTATCACTTCTTGGAGCTCCTGTCTTGTGACAGGGATAAATGACTGTATACAAGTGCAAGACTCAGATAGTAATGATTGAGTTGTCGTCTTTCACTCAAAGCTACTATCAATCTCTGGAAAACGTTAGGAAGAAATGGGTAATCATCCTTCCCTGTGTTGGCAACATAAGTTCTATGTACTCGGATCCAGAGAGGAACATAAAACAAATCAACACTTTTGCATGCAGGACAGTGCAAGGTTTTGCTTTGGCATGATTATTTTTTTTAAACAAAGTGAGATGAATTTGTGTAAAACTCAGCTGAAGCTGTACTTCAAAGTCATGAAAACAGGGAAAAACGCAAGATTGTCAATGTCATATTTTGAGCAAAGGTGCCTTTTTCAATGAAGGTAACAGTCCCCACATTGTAAACTTGAACCATGTGAAAAACTTCTAAGTGTTATCAAGCAATTATTCTGCCATAAGAAACAGAAAAAGTACATAGTAAAGAGTTTAAGTATTATGTGCCCCTTTCGCAGATTCTGATGATAGACTGTAACAGATCTTTTAGGTTTCGACCAAAACATGGTACTAACATAGTGTACAAACAGAAAAATAGTAAAGCAGCTAATAATTATTGCCTCATTCAGTTATTCACACTATATCACAATTCCAAAGTAGAGATAATTGAGTTACATACCAGCAGAAGACAACGTTGTGGATGGAGATGTACTCTGGTTACTGGCTGAAGGCTGAGGTTGACTGCTGAAAAAGAAGTCTGCCCCTTCTCCTAGAAGGTCCCCAGTAGACTCTTCTGAAATCTGTGACATGCTACCCACAAGCAAATTGTTCAGTAAGTCTGCGTTGCTAGATGAGCTCTTCATCTCTGAGGCAGTTTGATTCTGCTCTGATGGAACATCAGAGTCTAGTCCCAATAAATCTATATGGTCTTCCAACTGAGGTTCTTGTGGTTGGGCACAGGGAGTTTCAAAATCAGCTTCAAAAAATATATTTGCATCTTCTTCTGGAGAACTGGGTTTTTCTTTTTCTTCAACTAAATCGGTTCTTCCTTCACTAGGAAATGCAGAAAATTCTTCATCTGATGGGTCACTTTCATCCCTGTCATCAATCAGTCCAAGATGATTATCTTTAGACAAGCGGTCCTCTGCTCCAGTCTCTGGATCTTTTCCTTCTATTGAATGAATAAAAACAGATTTACCTTTTTATAACACCTTGAAGTTAACAGGATTCTCCTGCTCAACCAGGATAAACCAGGTTCAAGTGCCAAGGTCTGAACTTAAAGCTCCTTGCACAAGAAAGGTCAGGGGGCAGGCACAGAGAAGTGAATTGCCACTGGCTTGCCAAGCTCAGAAAAGGTGGTAGAAAAAAAAAAGGGGGGGGGGGGGAGCTTGTTTTCCTGCAGGTTTATTCTCCGGCCACTAGAGGCCACGACTGCTGCTACTGAGCACTAGCTACAAATGCTCCAGTCCCCTCGTCTCCTTCCATCCTCAGAGGCACATGCCCCCTTCCCCACAGACAAAGCCAAGGGAGCAGAATGGCTCTGACTGCCAGGAGCACATGGACCGGAAATGTGACTAAGTATATTCCTCCATCACTCAACATGTGCATCTATCATCACTGCACAATTAAAGCAGACCCTTGTGCTGGACAAGGAGATATGATCTGAGTTGGGGATGGGAGTGAGAGAGTGGGGAAGAGCCTTCAGTCTGACACTCCCCTTCAGGACACTGAATAAATTATGGTTTAAAGGGCTTTGTATTATACTGCTGCTCTAAAATCAGTGGTAACCACTGTCACCAATGGCACCCCAGCAATTTTACTGTCAAGTGCTGAGGAAAGCCAGGAACCGCATGGAGACACAGGGCTCTCTGAAAACACCAGAGCAGGCAGGCCATGTTTTCAGTCCAGAACATGCCGGAATTTCTTGGCCACTCCACCTGCTCACTTTGCAGTCAGCATCCATAAAGGAAGGGGGAGGATACAGCCTTGCCTCAGTTTGATTTGTGAGCAGCAATGAATGACTATTACATAAGAACATATGAATGGCCCTACTGGGTTAGACCAAGGGTCCATCTAGCCCAGTATCCTGTCTTCTGACCTTGGCCAGGGCCAGCTGCCCCAGGGGGAATGAACAGAACAGGTAATCATCAAGTGATCCATCCCCTGTCACTCATTCCCAGCTTCTGGCAAACAGAGGCTAGGGTCACCATTCCTGTCAATCCTGGCTAATAGCCATTGATAGACCTATCCTCCATGAATTTATCTAGTTCTTTTTTGAACCCTGTTATAGTCTTGGCCTTCACAACATCCTCTGACAAGGAATTCCACAGGTTGACTGAGTAGTGTGAAGAAATACTTCCTTTAATTTTTTTAAACCTGCTGCCTATTAATTTCATTTGGTGACCCCTAGTTCATGTGTTATGAGAAGGAGTAAACAATTACCTTTACTTTATTCTGATTTGGAGATCCCAAATAAAGGTGGACGGCAACATTTGCAGACCTGAAAAGCTCACTCATTTTTAAATGGTTTTTACTTGCACTCTGATGAGGCAACACACAAAACTGAAGTAATCATGATCTGTCCCTTTGCTACCACTACGCAACAACATGTCAACGCTGTGGCAATCCTTGCAGGTGGGGGAGAGACAACTGATGTATTGCACAAGAGATTAGTCTTTTTGGTAAATAATTAGTAACTTCACCTACCTTCCCAATCCAGAGTATGGAAGAAGTTATTTCCATCAGTGCTGCTGCTCTGTGGAGAATCTGTCTCAGTAGGTACGCTTTCGGGAGATTGTTCCAATTTGGACTCTTCTGCTTCATACTGGGCTGTTGAACCTGGCTGTCTAGGCAGTTCCGGTTTACCTGCCAGATGGAATTTCAAGCCAAACACCTTAGACATACACTTCTGATGTTGAAAAAAATGCAGATTGTGTCAATCCTAACATGCAGCATGTGGTATCTTACTCAAAAACATATCAAGGTGGCAGTCAGGAAGTAACTCTTGGTTGGATCTCATGAGCAAGCTGCTATTCTTTGTGTAGGAAAAAGGCCAGAAGCTGTGAATTTAGGATGGAATATTAACCCTGGTTTCAGCCACACACGTAACAGCAGTGAAATTAAATTAAGGTATCAGACTAAATATTCTAGTAGAGTTTTGTGTCCTATATTTAAACTGATGTGACTCTATTCAAGTCAGTTGCCTTCAGGTTTCTGGTTCTTTACGGCATAGCAGTAACACTCTGTAGATATTACAAAATAGAACAAGGTGGATAGGAGGGCTGTGAACAAAACTCAGCCATTTCAAAACACAGGAAACAAAGAGCCCTCCGTTTCCCTTCCCCCACAATACAATATCCAAAAAGAACAGGATCAATGAAACTCATAGAAAGTACTTAAAGTGTAGGGCAACAACAGTGTACCACTGATATAGGATGCAAAGCTGTCAACCTCAGCTTGGAAGCAGGTGAGTGACAGCACCCTGCTCATGCAGGAATTGGTCACTTTCCTTACTTCAATGTCAGGTGCTGGGCTGGAGGGATATCGTAAGAAGCTAGGGAAGACTGACTTATCAATAGCTCTGTAGTCTCATAAGAACAAGCGCTCCATGCCAAATCAAAGAGTACAAACAGAAGTACAGCTGTAGCAGTGGGACAGGCTAGCCACCCCAGTACAATCCTGCTGAGGACCCTAAGCATGTACCCAGAGCAGCTAGCTCGCCCCACCCTAACTACGTTCTTATTCTTAGTGTGCTAGCTCAAAACAGTGTGCATACGCCTACCCAAAACAACAATTATGCTTCCTGCTCAAGTGTCGACATACCCTAATGCCAGCAGTGTAGTGTCTGACTTACTGGAGTGCTGCAATATCATCTTTGTTTAAAAACCAAAAGATTCACAAAAAATACAGTATGGGATAGGCTATACATAAAAGGGGTCCTGCCGACTCAGCTTTGGCCCCAAGTTTAAGTTTTATATATATATATATATATATATATATATATATATATATATATTTCTCCCCTCCAGTTTTTGAAACCCAAACATTTCAGGGCTAAGGATCTAAGTTAAATCAACTTCCAGGATTTTCTTTTTCTCGAGATGAGACAAATTCAGAAAGTAAAGGAGCATAAAGAAAAGGAGTACTTGTGGCACCTTAGAGACTAACAAATTATTTGATGCATCCGATGAAGTGAGCTGTAGCTCACGAAAGCTTATGCTCAAATAAATTGGTTAGTCTCTAAGGTGCCACAAGTACTCCTTTTCTTTTTGCGAATACAGACTAACACGGCTGCTACTCTGAAACCTGTAAAGGAGCATAGTAACTAAGTGTTTAAAAAAAAAAAATTCTCCCACTTCCAATAGCAACACCTTAGATTAATGTAAAACAAAAAATTTTGTTCGCAATACGATTTAGTTGAGTGTCTTAACTAGAATACAATATAAAAGGGAGATTATGTTAAGGAAAGAATAACAAGGCTTAATGCAAAATGCAAGCCTGGCAGGAATATACTTTTCTAAAAACATATGAAAAGGGGAAAAGTGACTATATGTTGGATCAAGAGAAAAGTGAGGAAAAAAGCAAATACACTGAATTTAAAAAGATAAAAGAAGCAGAAAGACATAAGTTAGGTCTTATTTATTCTCTAAATACAGCCATACAGAGAACATTAAAGAAAGGATGAAGGAGTGAAACATGAAAACTAATGAAACCAAGAAAAAAGCAAACACTAAATATAGAAATCCTGGCAAGAATTACTAAAAATATATCCAGAACGAGGAAGTGGGATAAAGACACAAGACGCAATGTTAAAAAAGTGAGATCCCTTCAAGAACAATGGATACTCACGAATGCGGGGGAAATCTTGAGAGAAACAATCCATAACTCTACTGGACTAGGCACAAGAAACATCTCAACAACAATATATTTCGAACTGTGGGTATGAAAGACCACTTATGGAGAATGTTAGAATACTTTGAACTGCATTGATGAAAGTGTAAACTCAGCTAATCAGCAAAAGCTGAGGGAATTCTCCCCAGGTTTTGGAGGCAAAGGGCTCAACTGCCAAATATTTTTGTTTGATGTGTCACTCCAAATAGGGCCTCCAGAGCTCTAAGAATAGGTGAAAACAGTGCCAATATAGATAAAAAGACTGGGCTAATTACAATCTAGTATTAAGGAAAAACTCATATTCCTTAATAACAGGCAAGGGTACGGCACAGCTGTTCACAAGAATTAAGTTTTCCCTTTTAAAGGAAATTTAAAAATCTGTTTAAAAATTTATGTCTGAAAACAAAACGAGTCCTGAACTGGAATGCTTTAAAAGGATAGGAAACAGGCTAAAGTTTCTAATGCCTCCAAAGTTAAGCTTTACCAAATTTTGATAAAATCTCTTGTTGTTCCTCCCGACTGGAGAAAAGGATCTTGGGATTCAGTCCCTTTATGTTCAAGTTATCCCATGGCGCTCGTTCACTACAGGGTCTGTCTCTGGGCTCCACCTCCACTTCCAGATTCACTTGAAATAAGTCAGGATATTTCTCTTGAATGTCACAAGCATCCAGATCATACCTGTAATATGTTGATGTAATAAAAATCACAAATCAAAAATCTTTCAAGGCAAATATTCAATCAGCCCATCAGGCTCACTATCTTGGACTGCAACAAGTTAAGTGACCAGTACTTCTATGGAATTAGTGTGCAAAGCATAAAACCAATTGGATTTGGTAATTTTTTCCCTGTTTAATCTCACAGGGATGATTTATTATGAAGAAATTTCAAAAAAACCCTCATCAAAAGACGTTGAGTCAAAGGAAGTGTAGTCAATCAAAAGCCAGGACTCATTTTGTTAAAAATGAAAGCTATCCATTTCCAACACTACTAAAACACATACTCCCCCGTAGATCTGTTGATCTGGCAAGTAAAATAATTTGAAAAAAGTTTCTGCAAGTTGTGTTCAGCAAAATATTCATGTACTTAGCAAATTTCACTGTGGTGGCATTCCGGGGCACAAAACCTGTGTGGAACTGAATCTGGAACATCTTCATTGAAGCCATCTATGGGGAGAAGAAAACATAGGATAATTACATAATTCTGTGTAACAGAAGCTAAGGACTCTGTATCTTACTTTCCTTTCGGTAGAAAGCGTTTTTGATATTCATGAACGTATTCTCTTTCAGTTCAGTTTCTCTAAACATACAGTAGCTCCATATAGCATTTTTCTTGGGATGGCTGAATTTGGACTTGTTTATTTCTATTTTTCAAGTAAGTTGGTCGTATCATTGAAGAAACACCATCAGAAATAAAGACACAAGGGACATGATTCTAATCTCTACACCTGTACAAATTGGGAAAAGCTTCATCAAAAGCTAGTACAGCACGCTCAAACTCAAGACAAGCAGTGGCAGATTAGCCACTCAGGGGCCCCAGCCAACGAACTCGCTCTGCCCGGCGCTCCTGCTGGGAAGCAGGGGAAGCCCCCATGCCCCAACCCCGCCCTCCAACAGGAGCGCCGGGCAAGTGGGGGAAGCCCCTGCGCCCTGACCCTGCTCCCCAGCAGGAGCACCGGGAGGGGGGATGGGGGAGGACTGCAGGCAGAAGGGATGGGGAGAGGCCCCCACTTGCTCTTGCCCAGGGCCCCACAAACCCCTAATCCGCCTTTGAAGACAACACATAATTCTGTAGGGTAGAACTCTGGATCTTTCAGTAGCTTTTCCAAAATAACTAACATTTACAGGAACCAAGTACAGCATTGAGGGAGAACAGCCTAAACAGAACTAGATGTATTAATCAAGCAAAAGTTTGTCAGCATCTCAGTACTTATGTTTACACAGTATGTCATGTGTATGCAAGGACTTCTGTTTCCTGTGCAATATCCTGGCTGTCAATCTCACATTGGCCAGCATTATATGTTTTTTTTTTTAAACTGATTCATGATACCCATCTAACTTATCCAACTCTTCCTTCTGCTGACAGACAAGACATTTTTCCCTTCTGCAAACACCAACGTAAGTAGCTTGCCTTTATTTACATGTATACATCAGTCCTGGAAGAGAGGTAGCCAGAAAGTACACAGGGCAATCCATCCTTTCAGGAATCTTAGCCCAAAGCTAATGCTAGGTTCCCTGAGACCAAAAGAGAGAGCAAACTCCCCTGCTGCTGCCTGCAATTAGGGTGACCAGACAGAATGTGAAAAATCGGGATGGAGTTGTGGGGGGCACCTACATAAGAAAAAGCCCTGAAAAATCGGGACATCTTGTCACCCTACCTGCAATGCTCCCTCTCCAAACACCACTGTGTCTTGCTCAGAGCTGTGTACTATGAAGGTAAAACACAGCAGGTCTTCCCAAGACTCAACAGTTGCTCATACTCTAATTAAAAGAGCTTGGAAGATGTAGAAAAGCACTATCTGGAGATACCTGCTGTAATATTTGCAACACTACAGTATCAAATACCAAGGAAACTCAAATCTAAACTTGACTCCTAACTTCAAAAGGGAGTTACTTTTAAAAAAGAATATATTTTCAATAAATGTATTGTGAACAGTACAAATAGGATAATCCTCTTTCTTGTTGATGTGTATTCACTTGACTATGAAGAGCAGTATTTACCAGATTAACGTACATAAACTTAAGGCAAGGCGACATGTTTCATTATCAGTTTTAACTGCTATTGTAACATCTTCATTTCAGTCAAAATCCATACAAGACAACCCAGTTCTATAGAACAACCAAGTGCAATTTGGAAGATCAGAATGGACAAAGTCACATTAATGATAAAAACAGGGAAACTCCATTACTGGGGCTGTCACTGCCCATACCTATGCTGTGGCTTGGAGTTCCACTAGGACAAAGAGCTAAAATAGAGAGATCATGGCAACAGACATGTTAAAAGTTTAGTGTCCAAGATTCTTAACTGGTAAGTGCTCAGTCCTTTGGGAAGTCAAGCAATTTATCTAGGAGCCTAACTTTACACACTTTTTTTTTTTTTAAAAGTTTTGGTTTTGTTCCAGAGGACAAATTGTCTTACATACCCTCCTTCTAGTAAGACACAGCTATCCTTATCTTACCAACCTCTGTGGCTTTCGAAAAAAGTGAAATCAGCTCTACTTATTTTGTAGCCAATAAATAGACATTTATAGTTTCAAGTAGTGACCTTCAGGGCTAGTTCTCCACTTTCAATGCACTAGCAGCAAGTTTCATAGTCAACATACATCAGTGTTCAATTACCAGGAAGTGGGAAAAGCTTCTAAGAAAGGCACCAAGAACTGCTTATGACTGGATAGTGGCCTCCCTCAACATTTAACCAAATGTTATTCAAGCGACTTCTTCACTGAGTTGGGAGCAAGATTTCTTTGATCTGGCAAGAGTCCAATTAAAATCCCACATGGAAAGCAAGTTTTCCAAATAGACAGTATGTAAGATACTACACTTGCTGGAGCAATGGTCTGAGCCTGTATGTTAAATCCTACCGATTCATACAGATTCCATTGCAGGCCACAGAACCTCACCTACCCACTCCTGTAATAGTCCCGTAACCTATGGCTGAGTTACTAAATCCTCAGATCTTGATTTAAAGATCTCACGTTACAGTGACTCTACCATTTAATCTAGTTCAAAATAGCAAGTGACCATGGCCCATGCTGTAGAGGAAGGTAAAAAACCTCCAGGCTCTCTGCCAATCTGACCTGGGGAAAAATTCCTTCCTGACCTCAAATATGGCAATCAGTTAGACCCTGAGCATTTGGGTGAGACCCATCAGCTGCACACCTGGGAAAGAATTCCCTACAGTAACTCAGAGCCCTCCCCAACTAGGGTCTCATTTTTGATGGCTGGAAATACTTGCTAAAAGCAGTCGCAGATGGGCCATATGCCACTGTAGGCAACCGCTTCATACCATCCCCTCCATAAACTTATCAAGCTCAGTCTTGAAACAAGTTAGGGTTTTTTGCTTCTACTACCCTCCTTGAAAGGCTGTTGCAGAACTTCACTCCTCTGATGTTTAGAAACCTTTGTCTAATTTCAAGCCTAAACTTATTGATGGCCAGTTTATATCAGGTTTCAGAGTAGCAGCCGTGTTAGTCTGTATTCGCAAAAAGAAAAGGAGTATTTGTGGCACCTTAGAGACTAACAAATTTATTTGAGCATAAGCTTTCATAAGCTACAGCTCACTTCATCGGTTTTCCACTGAATGCATCCGATGAAGTGAGCTGTAGCTCACGAAAGCTTATGCTCAAATAAATTTGTTAGTCTCTAAGATGCCACAAGTACTCCTTTTCTTTCAGTTTATATCCGTTTGTTCTTGTGCCAACATTTGCCTTTAACTTAAATAATTCCTCTCCCTCCCTGCTGTTTATCGATCTAATTTATAGAGAGCAATCATATCTCCCCTCAGCCTTCATTTGGTTAGACTAAACAAGCCAAGCTCCTTAAGTCTCCTCGAGTAAGGTAGGTTCTCCATTCCACTGATCATCCTAGTAGCCCTTCTCTGCACCGGTTCCAGTTTGAATTCATCTTTCTTACACATGAGAGACAAGAACAGACTAAAGAACAGGAGTACTTGTGGCACCTTAGAGACTAACAAATTTATCAGAGCATAAGCTTTCGTGAGCTACAGCTCACTTCATCAGATGCATAGAATGGAACATATAATAAAGAGATAGATTAGACAGACAAGTTGGAAGTTAACTAATTAGCCTCTCACAGTTTGTATGGTAAGATGAGCTATTATCAGCAGGAGAAAAAAAAAACTTTTGTAGTGATAATCAAGATGGCCCATTTAGATAGTTGATAAGAAGGTGTGAGGATACTTAAATGAAGGAAGTAGATTCAATGTGTGTAATGACCCAGCCACTCCCAGTCTCTATTCAAACCCAAGTTAATGGTATCTAGTTTGCATATTAATTCAAGCTCAGCAGTTTCTCATTGGAGTCTGTTTTTGAAGCTTTTCTGTTGCAAAATTGCCACCCTTAAATCTTTTACTGAGTGGCCACAGAGATTGAAGTGTTCTCCTACTGGTTTTTTAATGTTATGATTCCTGATGTCAGATTTGTGTTCATCTATTCTGAGCTTGAATTAATATGCAAACTAGATACCATTAACTTGGGTTTGAATAGAGACTGGGAGTGGCTGGGTCATTACACATATTGAATCTATTTCCTTAAGTTAAGTATCCTCACACTTTCTTGTCAACTGTCTAAATGGGCCACCTTGATTATCACTACAAAAGTTTTTTTTCTCCTGCTGATAATAGCTCATCTTAACTAATTAGCCTCTCTCAGTTTGTATGGTAACTTCCAACGTGTGTGAGTGTGAGTGTGAGAGACTATATGTTCCATTCTATGCGTCCCATGAAGTGAGCTGTAGCTCATGAAAGCTTATGCTCTAATAAATTTGTTAGTTTCTAAGGTGCCACAAGTACTCCTGTTCTTTCTGTGGATACAGACTAACACGGCTGCTACTCTAAAACCTGTCAAGAACAGAATACAATATTCCAGGCGAGGTCTCATCAGTGCCTTGTATAATGGCAACAACACTCCCTTACATCAACTGGAAACACCTCGCCAGATGCATCCTAGTCCTGAATTAGCCTTTTCCATGGTCACATCACACTGGCGACTTATAGTCATGTTGTGATCAACCAATACACCAGGTCTCTCTTCCACCTGTTGTTTCCAACTGATTAAGTCCCCAGCTTATAGCAAAAAAAGTCTTGTAGTGCATGGCCTTGCTCTTTGCACTATAAAATTTCACCCCATTTCTATTACTCCAGTTTTCAAGGCCATCCAAATCTTCTTGTAGAATATTGCAGTCCTCCTCCACATTGGCAATACTCCCAACTTTGTGTCACCTGCAAATTTTATTAGCATACGCCCACTTTTTGTGCCAAGATGATTAATGAAAATGTTAAAATAAGATTAGTCCGAAGACCAATTCATGAGAAACTCCACTAGTAACCTCCCTCCAGTCTGACAGTTCACCTTTCAGTATGACCCACTGAACCAGTTCTTTACCCACCTTTCAATTCATGTCCATCTTCTCCAATTTAGCTAATAAATTTCCCATATGGAACTGTATCAAAAATCTTACCGGAATCCAGGTACATAATATTTACTGCACTTACTTTGTCTAGAAAATCAGTTATCTTTTCAAAGACAGAACAGATTGGTCTGGCATGATCTCTCTTTTGTAAAACTATGTTGTATTTTACCCCAATTACCATTTACCTCTATTTCCTTAACTACTTTTTCTTTCAAAATTTGTTCTAAGACCTTGCATATAATTGAGGTCAAACTAATGGGCCTGTAGTTTCTTTGGTCACTTTCATTTCTTAAACAAATTTGCAATTCGCCAGAGTATGACTCCCGAGTTTAAGGATTCATTAAAAATCCTTGCTACTGGGATCACAATTTCATGTGGCAGTTCCTTTAATATTCTTGGATGGAGATTATCCAAGTCCCCTGACTTGGTCACTAAATTCTTTGAGCTTGACTTCCAACTCAGATGTGGTAATTTCTACTTCCATATCCTCATTCCCATTAATCACCCTGCCAATGTCTCCAATCTCATCGTTACTCTTATTAAAAACGGAGGCAAGAATCTGTTTACGCTTTGGGCCATGCCTAAATTATCTTTTATCTCCATCCTCTGTGCTTCGCAGTCTCACTTCTTCTTTCCTTATTTTCATGGCTAAAGAACCTTTTACTGTTGGTTTTAACTTCATATGCAAGGTCCAACTCTGCTTGGCTTTTGGCAGTTCTCACTTTTTCCCTATATATTCTGGCTTCCAAGAGGTAGCTTTCCTTGCTGATCCATCCCTTCCTTTCATTCCTTGTAGGCTTTTTGCTTTCTCTTAATAACTTGTTTGAGATGCTTGCTCATCCAGTTTGGTCTACAACCCTGCCCCATGAATTTTTTCCTCTTGGTTCAGATGCAGGCTCCAGGTAGTTTCTGCAATTTTGACTTAAAGTCATTCCAAACCTGCTCCACATTCAGATTTTTGTGTTCAGTCCAGTCCACTTCCCTAACTAATTCCCTTAATTTTGTGAAGTTTGCCCTTTGGAAATCAAGGATCCTAGGTGCAACCCTAGTTATCTATCCTTCCATTTAGCTTAAACTGAATTAGCTCATGATCACTTGAGCCAAGGTTGTCCTCTACAACCAATTCTTCTTTGAGGACCTGGCTACTCACCAATACTAAATCTAAAATGGCATCGCCTCTTGTTGGTTTGGTGACGATTTGGTGAAGAAATCGGTCAGCTATCACATCCAGGCAGAGCTGGGCCCTATCATTATTAGTAGCATTTGTCCTCCAATCTATAGCCTCAGAAATTAAAGTCCTTCATAAGCACACAAATCCCAATAATATTTTATTTCATTAAAACCATTAAAGAGGTCTCTGCCCATATCCAAATCAGATCCTGGAGGTCTGTAGCAGACCTCAAGTACTATCCCAGTGGAGCCTCTGTTATCTTTCTTCTCTGAAGTAATTTTGACCCAAGCAGATTCAGTTTTATCCATCCCATCACTCCTAAATTTCTTTACAGTCTACCTCATCATTAATATACAATGCTACTCCACCACCTTTACCTTTATTTCTGTCTTTCCTGAACAGTACGTACCCTTCAATCCCTGTACTCCAGTCAGACTACTATTCCAACATGTTTCTGTTATCCCTATAATATCGGGTTTCACTTCCTGCACTAGTAGGTTTAGTTCCTTCATTTTGTTACTTAGACTCCTTGCATGAGAGCGTAAAGTGTTAAGGAAAAGTTAGCACATGTGACTCCATTTTGGTTTGGGGCCCACCATTGTTTAAATGCCAGCACAGCATACACCAGGAGGAGTGATCCTTAGATACTGAATCCCTGTGAAAATCCTTCTCCTTGTCTCCAGCCTGCCTTGACTCCCAGTATCTGGTTTTTGTTAGTCTCTAACTCCCTGTCTCTTGGCCTTGATGTGAGGCCTCCCATCCTGATAATAAAAGTTACTAATGCATGGCTTTAAAACCATGCTGTGTAATTAACATACTGGTATAGCACGAGGAATGCACCAAGCAGGGATAGGTGGTAGATAAGACAAGGGTTTATTTATTGGCTAAGGTTTCCGATGCACGAGGGCAACATGCTTTGCTAAAAAGTATATAACCTTTGTATAATCTGTATTCAGGGTCCCCTCCTGGCTAGCAGGGGGGCACCACGCTCGAGCGTAATAAACTTAGTGCCTTTTGGAAACTCTGCAGTTGTGGACTTTATTTCTGTGCCTCAGCCTAGATTCGAACTGTGCGTGTCCTATCAGGTATAATTCGCAGCACTTGTGTGCGTGTCCTAACAAGGTGTAATTCGTAGCACTTGTGTGCGTGTCCTACCAGGTGTAATTCGTAGCACATGTGTGCGTGTCCTACCAGGTGTAATTCGTAGCACATGTGTGCGTGTCCTATCAGGTGTAATTCGTAACAGTTTTGGCGACCACGAAGGGACTCTAGGCTCGCCCCAACAAGCGAGACTACACTCCTCCTCTCGGACAGCTCCAGCCGGCACAGGGTGAGTTCACCTTTAAGTACTCCGAGGAGGGGGGGGTGTGAGCCGTCGCTTAGGCGATAAGGTGGCACATTTTGTGTTCTTTTGGTAGCCCACTATGGGTTCTGGGCAGAGTATAAGTAAGGGGAGCCCTTTGGCTGAAATTCTCGAGAATTGGGGAAATATTTCTGGCACCCATGGGTTAGGTAGGAAAAAAGCTGTTATTTTGTGTAAGGTTGAGTGGCCAGCACTAACAACTCAGACCTCTGTTGAATGGCCACCGGATGGGTCTTTTGCTGGGGATACATTAACGGTGCTTAGAAGGAGGCTGGAGAACAAAGCTCCAGCCCAGATAGATTATTAGTATGTATGGGACAACTGGGCTTATGCGTGTGCGAAAGGACGTCCTCTTTCCTCCTCCTTTTCTTATTCATCTCAGGGGTCTCCAGCCCCGCTCTGTGCTGTGCCTGCTTCTGCCCCTCCTCCGGCTTACCCTCGACTTTCTGACTTATGCCCGTCACCTCCTTGCTTGCCAACTAGCCGTGCTTTCTGTCCAGGTGACAAGCCTTATGGGGGGAGGACTCGGGTAGCCGTTATAAGTAAAAATATTTAAGAAAAGAGACCAGGAGGGCTGGGGGCTAGTTAAGAAGCCCACTCTCCTTGTTAATTTGGTAGTAAAACAAAGCTGGTGCTCATGGAAGGAACAGTTCAGAGAAAAAAAAAACAGGATCGGGCCCAAGCGGGCAGGCAACAGATAGAGAGATTGGAAAACAGGTTAAAAACTTAAAGGTCATAGTGAAAAAAGAGGAGTAAAGAATTACAAGAATAAAAAACGTAAATCCCGGAATAATACTTGAAATGGTAAAATCTAAGTTAATTGGGTGTCGTTTTGAGAAATAAGCAAGTGATTTAAGAAAGGAAAGTAAGAAGTTAACTCTTTAGTTGCTAGAAAGAATTAAGCAGTTGAACTTTGTGAAATACTGGAAAGAAAAAAAAAAATTTTTTAGTTTCTTTGCAGCCATTTTAGAAAAAAATGGGCCCTTTTCCAAAGAAATGCAATTATACAGTGCTACTTAATTAATATCTTATTAGGCTCCAAGGGGCTACAATAGGCGATGTCTTTCTTTTTAGGTCGCTGTGTTTTTGACAGCAGAAGTTAAAAGTAAAAGGCAATCAAAAGTCTGGTAAAGTTTATTGTGCCCTTTTTAAAGTAAAAATCTTTAACCTGTAGATCCAAAAGCAAGCCGGAAAGCATTTGTTTTAATGTAAATTACCTAACTAATAAGGTAGAGGCCACTGAAACCTGGGCTGCCTATAAAACAAATACAAGAAAATCTGGGTAATTCCTCTGTTTTGCCTGCAATTAACAAGGGTATTTGTATAAAAAAGAAATATTTTAAGCAATGACTGACTGCCCAAAAGGGGTAGATCTGTGTTTTATTTTTGTCTTTCAGAAAATCAGAAAAAACTAATGCCAGCTGAAAAGCAATTCAACATCTCATGAATTTACTGGCACAATAGGAATTCTGTTCTGTGTTCTATGTCCTGTCTTGTGGTGTTTGTCTTGTGGCCAGAATTGCTGTGTTTAATTTTTCATAGGACAGTTTAGTTTAAAACTGTTAAATCAAAATGCAGATACTTGTTTTATTCAACTTGAAATACAAAGTGTTTGGATAATATCAAAAAATGTGAAATACTAAAGTTTAATACATTTGCCTAAGTTAAAAAAAAAAAAAAAAAGAAAAAAAAAATTTCATTGGCCAGATCTTTTAATTAAAAAAAATTGTTGTTAAAATTTGCACACCAACAGTCTTTGGAAGCAAGGACATGAAAGGTTAACCCACTCCCCATATTATACATGAGATCCTTCTGGCTACCTCATATTTCTAGCCAGAGGGCTGGGGAGGGAGGAAAGCTATTGGACACCAGAGGTTGTACCAAGTGGACTCCTCAAAAGTGGGTGTGCTTGTCCTGGCTTGTTGCTCCAAAGCTCTGTAAAAAAGTCATTTTCCTAAAAGGGTGTATGTGGCATACATTAAACAATAAGAACTAAAGTGCTGTATAATGGGCAATGTAAATGTGTTCCTTTTTAAACAAAGGTGTATAAGTAGAAAGTGAAAGTTTCCTTTGCAGGTTAATAAAAGCCAAGAAGGGGAAAAGAAATAAAACGGAGGACAAGCTAATTCAACGCTGCAGCTGGCAGGCTCGGTCCAAAGATAAGACGCTGGCCTGCCCAAGGACACTACTCACAGCTAGGATTTGGCTAACAGCCAAGAAAGAGGGGGGCTTAAATGTGCCCAAGCAGCTGTGAGATCTGCAACACACTGCCAGACATTAATAAAATGTGTTAGGTCTCTGTATTTACAGGTAAAAGAAGTCCTGCTTCAAGAATCCTGAGCAAACCTGCCATTTGTTAAAACCAGGTGACTGGGTCTAAATAAAGGTCCATCAACAAAAGACTACTCTGGCCCCATGCTGGAAAGGCCCTTATTAAGTCCTGCTAACTAACAACACCGCTGTGAAGTGCCAAAGACTGACTTCCTGGACCCATGCTTCTTACTGCAAAAAGACCCCTCCACCTCGAGATGACTTCACTTCGACTTCTGATCAGCCTGTCCCTCCTTCTGGGTTTTTTTTTTTTCTTTCCTCCTTTTAAACAGCAAAAAAGAAACAAAACAAAAACAAGGTAAAGTGCTAGTAACCTCTCCCTTGTCCACTAACAAAGCTAACCTGCATTCAGTATTTGCTAAAGAAACCAAAGCACTACAGGGTAACGTGCTAGTAACCTCTCCCCTGTATAATGCAAAACCATGACTGTTCCAAAAAAAAAAAAAAAACACCTGCTCTGCTAAAACCACCAAAATCCAAGGATTCCTGACTTCAAGAGACACTGAGAATTGGCCTTAATGGCAAAAACGAAGCATTGTACATTGGCAGGGAGGAAGTTGCAAGATGTATTCTTGGGAATGTGAAGTGAAGTGGTGGGGTGGGTTTATTCCAGAGGCTGGAACCTGTGCTTGTAAGCAAGTATAAATACCAAAAACGCCTTACAGCCACAAACATTACTCCCACCATCTGCCACCACTCCTTTGCAGGTAAAGGTTCCTGGATCCATCATAGCTACGTTAAGTTGGCGCTGGGACCCCCACCTGACCCTGACAAGCCATTGGACGAGCCACTTCACGAATGAACACTACAACCAACCCATGGACTGAGCTTTCCAGCTACTGGGACCTTCACAGCCCACCAGGACTTTTTGTGTTCCTGTGTATTGGACTTACATTGGGGGTAGTGTTTTTTGTATGGTACAGGGGAGGATGTCGACATTGGTATGGTTTGCCTGGGGGGTCCTCTCCCTATTCCCAAGTCCAGTACAAGGATGGGAGGGCAATAGCTTCTTGAATTTAACCCGTGCTATCAAACAGGGTGTAAATCGAACGCAGTGTTGGATTGGTATTCATACCCCCACATATTTAGGTCAGGGGGTCCCATTAGTAGGGGTACCTATCCCCCTTAATCGAACACTCCAAGCTAAGCTATGGGCATACACTACATTTAACTGGAATGTTACAATCCAAATATGGTCTATTGATATGGTGGCTCAGAGTAATTATGCTTTATGTGTGTCACAATGTAAGGGCATAAAAAATACAGTTTTTGTAGAGAATTTTGTAGGGTGCAAGAACACCACCCAAATCAGCTCTGGTGCGGGAGGCCCCTCCACCTACTCCGGGGCCCCGTGGCCAGTCCCCGAGGGGTCTGGCTGGTATTGGTTATGCAATCACACAGCCTATAAAGTTCTCCCAGCAGGATGGCGTGGTACATGTACCTTAGGGGCTATAGTACCCGCCGTGACAGTACACCAGAACCTGACCCGGGGAGAGATCCGCAATCTAGTATGGAGAGACCGACGAAGTATTCTTTTAATCCCCCTTTCTCAACGGCCCAAAGGCTTTCACTCCTTTGTGCGTTGGTTTCTGCCATGGTTGGGAGTAAGCGAGCTGAAAAAAGCTATAGTTAATATTTCAGCTGCTTTGGAACTAATGGCAAATGCTACTGCAGATGCTCTATCTGCGCTTCAAATTGAAGTCACCCAACTATCCCAAACCACATTGCAAAACCGCCTAGCCCTGGATTATCTCCTTGCAAATCAGGGCGGGGTTTGTGCTCTAGTCAACTCAAGCTGTTGTGTATTTGTAAATCAGCACCATAGAGTGAAAACTGACATCCACATCCTCAAGCAACAGGCAGCCCTATTCCATCACGTCAGCCTCGACACTACCAGCGCCGGATTCCAGGGGGTCTAGGACTGGCTCACCTCATGGCTACCGGATGTGGGGACTTGGGAACGGCGTACTTTGTATTTACTTTTTTTGACTGTTATTGTTTTTGTGTTATTTTTTGTATGCCTACAATGCTGCAGTATGTGCTGTCGGCAGTTGCTAACCCTGCAGCGCGGTTACTCAGCCCCAATATAGCTTACTGACGTACAAAAAGAAAGGGAGGACTGTTAAGGAAAAGTTAGCACATGTGACTCCATTTTGGTTTGGGGCCCACCATTGTTTAAATGCCAGCACAGCATACACCAGGAGGAGTGATCCTTAGATACTGAATCCCTGTGAAAATCCTCCTCCTTGTCTCCAGCCTGCCTTGACTCCCAGTATCTGGTTTTTGTTAGTCTCTAACTCCCTGTCTCTTGGCCTTGATGTGAGGCCTCCCATCCTGATAATAAAAGTTACTAATGCATGGCTTTAAAACCATGCTGTGTAATTAACATACTGGTATAGCACGAGGAATGCACCAAGCAGGGATAGGTGGTAAATAAGACAAGGGTTTATTTATTGGCTAAGGTTTCCGATGCACGAGGGCAACATGCTTTGCTAAAAAGTATATAACCTTTGTATAATCTGTATTCAGGGTCCCCTCCTGGCTAGCAGGGGGGCACCACGCTCGAGCGTAATAAACTTAGTGCCTTTTGGAAACTCTGCAGTTGTGGACTTTATTTCTGTGCCTCAGCCTAGATTCGAACTGTGCGTGTCCTATCAGGTATAATTCGCAGCACTTGTGTGCGTGTCCTAACAAGGTGTAATTCGTAGCACATGTGTGCGTGTCCTACCAGGTGTAATTCGTAACATAAAGACATCTTAGTTGTTTCTTCTTGGCTTTGCCCAGATTCCTTGTCTGATTAGGTACATTCTATTGCCAGTATCACCTGACTGTTACTGGCAGTGGTACTGGCACTATCTTTCCTCTTGATGTACAATCTCCTACCCTCTGTTGTTCCCTTCTCCTTTGCTGAATCCTCTAGGACTCTATTTTCCTTCCACTTGTTATTAGTATTAGGTGTGTAGATAACATGAGCATCTCCACAGAATTCCTAATTTAAAGCCCTTTTAATCAGTTGAGCCAACCTCCATCCTAGAAGTCTATTTCCCTCCCTATTCAGGTGGAATCCACCCCATGAGAACAGTCCTCTAACCATGAATGCCTCACAGAGGCTGAGCATCCAATGCCCTCTTTATAGCACCACTGCCTGAGCAGGCTCACCATAATCACTCTCCTCCTCTAGGAAAAGGTAGTATCCCACTGAAGATCACATGAGCATCCATTTCTTTAACTGTTTTTCCCAGCTTGGCATACTCTTCCTTAGAGAGACTCTAGCAAGATCATTTGTTCCCAGGTGAAGGAAAAATCAATGGATCCTTTACTACTCCCATTAGGATCCTCTTCAGCCTCAGTTCCACGTCGTGTATGTTAGTTCCCAACAGATAGCACACCCTTCTGTTCTCTGGATCAACTCTGGTGACAGATCTGCCTGCACTTCTTAGTAAGGAGTCTCCAGTCACTCGGACCTGTGCCTTTCTGGTCCTGTCACAATTCTCCGGCCTTCCCCCTTCTGTTTTTTCTGGCTGCAAGTCCTCGTCTTTTGTTCTCATTTGCAATCTTCTGTGAATCTGCTACAGGTATTCTTTTTTGTGAAGCCAAGTAAGCAATCAACACAAAGACATGCAGATATAAAACAGTCTCACCAGCTGACCTCTCTCGGCCCGGTTATATATAAGGAATGCCTGAAAGCCATATCAAAACCTTGATTTTTTTTTTTTTAAATTCCTCACTGTACAGACATTGAGCTGCTCACTGACTGCTTTTTGCGTGCAGCAAAACGTTTTGGCTTAACGATCAGTCTAAAGAAGACAGAAGTCATGATCTAGTATCAACCGGGAAGTACTGCAATTACTCTAGTTGAGTCCATTGAAGATGTACCACTCAAGGTCACTGACAAATTTTGCTGCCTAGGCAGTGTTGGGTCATGTGAGGCAATAATGATGATATTACGAAGCACATTGATACAGACAGTGATGCCTTTGGACAACTTCAGTGTCATCACTGAAATGAACAAGGTATCAGACTGCCAACAAAAATTCCTGTTTACCTTGCTGTCGTCATCCCCACACACTTCTATGGCTGCACTATGTAAACCGCTTAACAACAGGACATAAAATGCTGGTACCTATTCCACGTATGATGTCTACAGCTGATAACAGGTATATAATGGCAAGATTTAGTTCCAGATATTGAGGGATCCTTAAGTTCTGCAATATCACAGGCATTGAAGTTTTTATAGCAAAAGCACAGCTGTGATGGTGCGTTCATGTGGTCCGTATGCCTGAGAATAGAATACCAAAGACAGTCTTCTACGGAGAACTGCAACTGGAACTCATTTAGGGACAGACCAAAGAAAACGTTACAAGGACACTCTCAGGGTCAACCTCCAATCTTGTAATGTAGACTTCAACATCTGGGAGCACTTAGCCCATGACAAGATGCAATAGTGGCAGCTCTGCCACCTTAGACTGAAACATTTTGAGATCTCATGGATTGCTGCAATCAAGGAGAAGCGTGCAAGGCATAAAGCTAAAAGTAGAGCACATGCATCTACAATTGTCTTCACTGGTGGCACTTGTGTACAGGGCTACAGGTCCAAAATTGGTCTCTAGTCTCTTCTCAGGACCCACAATAAGTGACTGCAGCTCAGCTGTCCCAGTCAACAAAAGACTCCATTACTGTGCAGAACGCTCCCTGAAAATAATCTGGGAGAAAGTTTTACAGAGTTTGATTGCAGATGCTGTCTCAGAAGTTCAACATCTGGATTATCTCTACCTCCATTAGTTTACCAAGACATGGAATTAGAAATTCAAGGAAATTCTCAAGCTATTTTTAAGTTTTAAATAATTGCTGGAAAATCTGAGTATTATCCCAATCAGCTGACTGTAGGAACTGAATGCTGCACAAGTTACCAACGGCCCATTTTTCCTAACCACGTATTTTCTTTATTAGCAAATTGAACTAAAACTACCAAGTTGTGATTTCTAATAGGAACCAGAAAAATCATCTAAGTGAATCTGGCTTCCATGTTGGTGATTTTCCAGACTTGCCAGGAAAGTTTGCCTGAAGTTTCTTGTAAATCATTATGTTTTATATGAAGAGCTGTCTGACTAAAGTGGATAGCCGCAAACAGGACAGTAATCCCTATATGCCAGTTACAGGTGGTAAACATATGCCATGAGCTAGCCGCACATGTTCTCAGTGTAAGTTAGAAATGTAAACTTGATTGTTACTTTACTTCCGAGTCAGGGATTTCTGAGGTTGTGGTGTGGAGATTGAGCTGCAACAGATTCACATGACTATGATGTAGCCATGGTGGCATGTAGAATGGACTTCCATCTTCAATGGTCCCTTGCAAGTTTTCTTTGACAAGATCAGCGTAGGAGGATCTGAGCTGCTTAAATCCCTAATTGCATCTTCCAATCTCATGCGTGATTAGCCTTGCACTCTACTTCCCTCAAATGTAGCTCTATAAAACTTCTGTAAAAGCGTATCTTCTTCTGCATGTTGGGCATGACCCCAACATTGAAGTCTTGTTCTCAACTGGTGCAAGACTGCAGCAAGCCAGGATCATTCAAGTACCTTGTTTGACAAAAATCAAACCAATCAATGTTAAGAATACACCGTAACTTCTGACACTGAAAAAAAAATTTAGTTCCTCTCAACTGGTTTTAATGGCCATGATTCTTTTCCACATAACAGTTATCATGACTACAATATTGAACACTCATATCTCAGTTGTCACACAGGCATCTTGCCACCCAAACCAAGGCCTTGGAAGATGCTGAAACATCATTTATGCAAGACCAATCCGACGTGTGACTTCTTTGGTAATAAAACCTCCTGCTGACAACTGAATACCCAGATAGATACAACTATTCACCCATTCAATGTCATTGCCATCTACATGCATCAGCAGCAGATTGTTCATTTCCATTTTATAGGAGACATGCATAGCTTTGGTTTTTATCACCACTGATCTTGCGTCCCATAGATTCTGCAGTTTTTTGCAGCATTAACTATAGGAGGTAAATAGTCTCTCCAAAACAGACAGTATCAGCTGCATAACTGAGTTGCTCTAAAGATGAATCTTTAAATTTCACACCACCTACTTTGGCCTCAATCAGTTTTGTCTATTAGATAGTCTATTAGAACATTAAACACAGAAGAGAGAATGTATTCCTGGTGTACCCCCAATTCTACTGAAAACCATCTGTAATAGAACCATTGACCCTCACACAATGAAATGTATCATGGTACAGTTCCTCCACTAGGCAAATTAAGTCCTCAAGCATGCCATAATGGTATAGCAATATCCACAGTGCTGATGGATGCATTGAGTCAAAATCAGCTGCTAAGTCCATAAATGTGATTTCAGTTTCCTTTGTCACTCTAGCTGCTCTTTAACATTCCATGGAACATATATAGCTGGGGTGGCCAAACTACAGCATGTAAGCCACATGCAACTTTACAAGAGTTGAAGTGCGGCTCTTGGAGCCCCTTTCCTCATTCTGGTAGGCAGAGAATGTTTGGGGGAGTTTGGGGCTTCTGCCCAGCAGAGGGTGTGTGTGTGTGTGTCTCAGGGTTTCAGTCCCATGGGAGGTGCCTACTGGTGTGCCCTGGCTCTCGAACTTCTGAAGAGTGTCATATACAGCTCAGAAGGTCAGTAAATTTGGCCATCCTTGATAGATAGCATGGATTGTCGATTGACCTGGATGGTTCTCCCTCATTTTTAGGTTGAGACAGTATTTCTATCAGTTCAGTTGTATGACAGATCATAAGCACCTTCCCTGGGATTGACAGCAGCGTTATTCCTCTATAATGTGAGCAAACTGAATGGTCTCCTCCCACACCTTTCAAAAAAGGATGTAGGCCCTTTTCCAATCTTCTGGAATGTGACTGGTTTCCCAAATTTTTAAGGCAACTCTATGAAGCCAGTGAACTAAACCATACCCTTCAGCAGTTCTGATTAAATAATGTCAATACCAGGTGATTTATTACTTCGTAACTGGTTGACTGCAAATATCACTTCCTCTAGTGTCACCAGCCTGTTTTCTGCTGGGTTCATTTGTTGATTAAGGACTCTGTTCTGACCTTCCAGTGCATCCATTCTGCACCATGCCTCTTTTTTCCTCTCCCATAATTTGATGGCCTCCTCAGTAATCCAGCTGCTGCTTCTTTATTCTCCTTAGCCCCAGTTTTCCAGCAACCTTTGACAGAATCCTGAAATGAAGTCCACTCTTTCTCCATGGTAGTCATCCAATATAGAATATTTGTTGGAAATCGCTACCGTCTGACTATTGGCGATCACTTCACTATACCACTGGTTCTTTGTTCCAAGAGCTGGTCCCAATCTGGATAAAGTGGGAGGGTTGGGCGATGACCTGGCAAGCCAGCCGCGTAAAACATCTCTAGCTTCACCAGCAGCAGAGCTGCAGCTATTTGATGTACGTAACTGAACTGGATCCAGATCTGCTACAATTAAGACAAAGGACTTCAGAGATTTGACATCCAAACTCTCTGTGGCTCAGCTTTGATTAGTAAGAGTCAGTCCAGCCATGGACTACCTTCTATCTTCTGTAAACTTGTCATATGGAAGGCTGTCATTTAGTATACCAACTATCTTGGATTTCTCCAATTTTGGCAGATTTCCTCAGAGAGGCAAATACAGCTAAGCTTGGCCTCTATGGTACTCAGAGGTTTCCCTGAGTATCACGAGACAAAAGTTCCCATGGAAACCTAGCAAACCTAGGAAACCTGAAGGAGGAATTACACAGATTGAGTGAAGAATGTGTAGTAGAGAAATACAATAGTGAAAAAAATCTGAAAAACTAACTTCTACCAGCACTGACACTATTTGCATAGATGACGAAATGCTTTTATCCATTATATTTGCATGCTAAAATATTGTTTTCAGAACCTCTGAGAGACAATAATTCCTTGAATTCTGTAGGTAAGTAATCCTGAAATGTATAAATATTTAATATTTCACATATGTATCTCCAGACTTCACTATAGCTACACCAAAGCAGAGAAAGCTAGAACTTTTAGTAATTTGGGTTGAGAGAGACTTCACATGCAAGCTTTGCTTTTATAGCCTGAAAAATGTTAGCATTTTTAGTTGAAAGAAAAATCATGAAGCAACAATATTCTGTTGTCTCCTGCAGAGTGAAGGATAGTAAGGAGACTATGCACTGGGCCAAACCCCAGATGGAAGCAGGGCACTGGAATAGATGGACCTCCTAATCTGTGCGGGATGGAAATTCCTGGAATCCCACTTTGCTATTGGCCCAAATACCTATTCCAGTTGTGGTCTCTGTGTTCTGGACATTAAAAAAAAAAAATCTCACTATCATACAAGTTAGCAAAGAGGTGTATCATGGTGCCCCCCCATGATCATGGTAAAGTATATTATACGCCAGCTCTCTTGCGATGGAGAAAGAAAAGGAAGTCAACTCTTGAATGTTAAATGTGCTAGGATGCATGCTATCTTGTTTATGCAGCTGTCAGATGGCTGGACCCTTCATGAATACAGTGAGGCACAGCACCAAAACAGATGTTGGGGGTCGGGGGAAATAGTCCCTATTTTTAGAGATGCTGAGCATCCATAAAACACACTGACTTCAATGGGAGCTACTCCATGCTCTGCACTTAGGTTTGTAAGTGGCTTAATTTTTCATATATGTGCACTCTGGATAGTAATTTTAGGCGCGCACACTGTGAAAATCATCGTCCAAGTTAAGTCATCTTAAGAAAATGAGCGTCAATTCTAGCTAGAGTTAATCACTTACTACATGCTCTGAATAATGAAGAATCAAACAGTGACATTTTATATCTAAAATTCAGTCTCCCCAGAACTGGGAAGGATGGTGGTCTCTGTTTCAGTGAGAGTTCAGATAGTCCATACAAGTTCAATCTGATACTGTATCTATCACAGAATAAGTCAGAAAACATAATTCTGTTTTTCAGTGCCATGACAATAGCAAGGGATTCCAAACAAACATTTTACACAACTGTAATCAGAAAGCCAAGAAGGTAGCTGTTTAAGATTTTGTTTTAGTGATTTACTCTTGGCAATTGATGTGATTAGAGAGCCTGTATTATACTGCGGTTTGACTTTTAGACACAAAAAAGTGATCAACCTTCCTTTTGGTGGGAAATAAAAACAGATGAAGACTCCTGGCTAAAACATGAAGTTCTGATTTTTTTCTTACTTCTAAGTAAGGAACTTCGGCAGAACTTCATGGAGAACGGAGAAGTCCGGGACAGGCGCTCCAGGCATCAGACGCTGGGGATAACTACCAGTTGTTGAAATGCTTGCTTACCAGAAAATGCTGAAAAAGGAGCAACTAACTGTACACTTCTTGTCAGAATGCTGACCAGAGGCTGCATGTCATGACAGGACTGAAAGGGAAGGTTGAACTCCTAGCCACCTGAAAACCTCAAACTCTTTTCTCAAAGACAGATGAGCACACAGAAGGGCAACAGTAAAACCACTTAAGTCAAACTACTAACAACCAACCAACACCACAGTAATCATGAAAGAGACCATGGGGATTGTTCGGCATTGCGAAGAATAAACCCTGTAAAGGTTCCATTAAGTATGTCGTTACCTTGGCTTGAAGTCTGCCTCCTAATGTTGACCTGGCATGATAGATCACAATGAGAACATCACCTTGGACGGTTATACCCAATTGGATTACGGCTTTGCCATCCTCAGTTTTGAAGTCTCTGAAGAAAAAGCACATCTCATGTTAAGTTTCAAGAAAAACAACTGCCTTGAAATTGATGTGTTTTTACCTGTTCTATCTGGTTACTCCAGGTCCTTCTAGGCAATTTAGAAATTCCAGAACTTTTTTTACTATGGAACTAGGACTTGATATTTCAGAAAGTAACGTCTTTTTTAGAAACTGTCCCTCTCCCTACAGGAGACTGAGGCCCATCTAGACCAGCCTACTATCTTGTACAGTGGCAAAGAATCAGATTGCTGTTACCACACTATTGAGCTGACCCATAAAACTAGTTACCACACTACTGCACGCATCATAGCAGTGAGACACTATGTCTTCCTAATGCCCATTCCTACTGCTCTCCTTAGCTTATTGCTAGGTTAGATAGATTATCTCCCAAATTTGCTTCACACTCAATGCCCCCCTCTCAAGGAGGAGCAACCACCTTTCCCAGCTTCTATAACAGTATGTAGCTCTGCCCCTTGAAAGGATCAATTTCATAGCTGCAGAGAGCTATGGGTGAGGTCTGACCAGGCATGTGAAACTTGTCAGGGGCAAAATGACAGACCATCACGCTGGTAGCACAGATGCATCTGCACATGCTGGGTTCCTGAAAGACCATTGCTGAGCTGTGGTCTTCCACCACTTTTCCAGTTCATCTCTCTGGGAAGCTCTCCTAATCCAGTGTGTTTAGAAAGTGCAACCCCATTTGTATCCCCTATTTTTAACTCCCGGAAACAGGCCTGACCTTCAAATGTCAGTGGAATTTTTCTCCACTCCTCCTTACCACCAGAGTTTGGGATTTGAAATAGAGGATTACAGTAATATGCTGCTGGTACCAATTCTCTTCCTGCCTAGGTCCCAGACTCTCCCAGAAGCATAACCATGACACTTTCACATTCAAATTGCCAAGACTACAGCAATCCTGCTCAGCTCAATCTGCTCCTGGAAGAGCTGACAGGAACTGTTGCTCTGTAACAGTATGAATCCAGTTGAATTTAGGAAAATAATTCAGGAGAGTCTTCCGATTAAGAGATCATGTGGGAAAACCACAGCCATCTTAAATCAAAACGGAGTTGCTGCCATTTCAATACTGTCTTTCCCCAGTTCAGGTGCTGCTTTTAATCACTGAGCTGAAGCTGAAAACAAGTTGCTAATCTCTGTTGTGAGCTCCTGATCTCATTTTAAATGGCCAAGTTTTAATAGGGATGTATTGACTTAACATATAGAATTTCACTAGGCACAACCTTAACACATGTTATATCTATCCCCTGCACAATACCAAGGGTTTAAATGCGAGTCTGAATACTAACTAACCGCTGCTCTGAGACTGTGTATGGAGTTAGGCCTTCCAGACAGAACTTGGGTAGAGTATCCCCAGGTCTGCCCTCAGTGACCCCCAAGCAAAGGCAGAACAGACCAGTTCTTTCCGTGCAAGATTTGTATGAGAAGTGTATTCGCTGCACCAGCAATCTTTGGGGAGCAATGTTTCAGTATTAAAACAGCTCCAGAAAGAGTTCAACCTTAAGTTTAGGAAACAAGTTACAACCTGCACTTACTTCATTTTGTCATATTCCTGTGAAGTAGTGGTCACTCTTTCATCCCCAACATAAACTTCACAAAAAGGCCTACAGCCATTTCGCAGCTTGCTGAACAGAGGAACTGGTGTCATGGTAATTGATTTGATAAGGATTGGCTTGCTGTGAGGAATAATGGGTTCTTCTGCCATCATGTCACACATGTACTCTATATACCTGTCAAAACAAGAGGTATTCGTTCAGAAAAACAATACAGCCTAGAAATGCATGATTCGAAACTTACCTTGTCATTGTAAATATTCAATTCAACAGTGTTGCATGACACCATTACTCATAAGCATAAGGGAGTGCATTTAACAGCACATTAGGAAACTTACATCTGATTTTATCTATTTCAAAGTCAACCTTGCATGGAAAGAATGAAACAGAGAAAAGGGGAAAACAATCTAAATGTGTATGTCTAAACACATTTCACCCATGGCCAAAGGAGAGTTACTACAGCTGTACCCATGCACAAATTCCCATATTGTTCTAACTTAGGCACCTATATGGCCCCCATCAACAGTAGTTGAGTGCCTCAGTCTTCAAAGCATTTCTCCTCCCAACACCCCTGTGAGGTGGGAGATATGCTAATATCCCCATTGTACAGATGGGGAACTGAACCACAGAGGGACCAATAAAGGTCACATGGGAAGTCTGTGATGGAGCAAGGAATTTCACCCAGCTCTGTCAAATCCCAGACAAACATTCTAACCTCCAGACCATGCTTGGATTCATCCTGGTCAGAATGCACTGACTATTTCAATAGTGGGGCTTTAAAAAACTTAACCAATTTTAACCAAGCTGTATCTAATTTAAATAATTCTAAACTGTAGTGTACAATTTTGCTCCTCTGCAGTTTGCTAATCCACACACCTCCTTTTCAGAAATCTCTTTATTCTGAAAGGCAAAGATTTATTGGCAGATGCTCTAGTGAAGTCACTTGTTACTTAGATTTCAGTACTTTTACAAAATCTAAATACAGTCCACCTGAAAAACTCAAGTTATACTACAGTTGCCAAAATAGATGATACAATGCATCAAAAAGATATGCATTTACTCTTTTTAAAGTAGTATGTATCCTCTGATTCACTAAATATGCAATGAACTGACTTCAAGTTAGTACTTGTTATACTTTTGGATTCTGTAAGTCTGAAGAGTGTTCAGACAGCTGGAACTTACGTCCACAATGAATAAGCTATACTTTTTGTCTCTTCTACATTTGAGACGATAGGTTATACTTTGCTTTGTAAAGAAGTATTTAGGACAGTTTTCATTTCAAGCATTTTACAACCTCAGCTTTCATTCTTAATGTAGTTCCAACACACATCATGTTGATTTGTTCAGTAATTAGGGTCACATGAAAAATACAAAAATCTTGCAGAATTCAAAATTTACCCAGCTCTATAGAAAAGGAGTACTTGCGGCACCTTAGAGACTAACAAATTTATTTGAGCATAAGCTTTCGTGAGCTACAGCTCAATTCCACTGAATGCATCCGATGAAGTGAGCTGTAGCTCACGAAAGCTTATGCTCAAATAAATTTGTTAGTCTCTAAGGTGCCACAAGTCCTCTTTTTCTTTTTGCGGATACAGATTAACACGGCTGCTACTCTGAAACCAGCTCTATAGGTGACTCATTTGGTTTTTCACGTTTTATCATTCTAACAGACTAATTCCTAAATCAACTACCTTGCCCTACAAATTGGTGTGCTTAAAAAAAAAAAAAAAAAAAATTATGTAGATTTGCTTCAACAATGCTTTGAAGAAAGATTGATACTGTACCTTTTATGAGAAGGCCAAATGCCAGGTGGACAGCGTTTCATACTGAACATATAAACCGCAGCCTCCGCAGTAGTGAAGAGACGGCAAAAACATAAAAAAGAGCAAACTACAACAGCAGATGCTGCTCTTCCATCCTACAAAAAATTGTGACCTAAAGTTATTAAACCTAGTTGAAAATGTTAAGAAAATTACTGAAGAACATGCCTGTCTACACAAGAAGCCAAGTTCATATCCTTTATTTCAAGTTATGAACTAGGCATAATTTAAGTTGATAATGGCTGGTTTTTGAACCACAGTTTTACTAATAAGGCTTTAATGTCGTGGGATCAGTAGCAAATTTCTTTAATAATTAAAATTAAATGTTTTTAAAGATGAAACATAAAAGCTAAGCAAGAAATAAACTGAATTAAGTGCTCATTTGAATGCTAGCAATTACTGAGTAGTTACTAACTTGAGCTTTACATTATCTCAGAGTTCTGAGTGTTCATTTTCTTAGCATCAGTACCCAAATTTTTAACCACATTGTCTGGCTGCTGAGTGGGAGATCCACTTTAGGCACTTCTTCTGCTGACAAGTTAAAGGGGCTTCCATTACAGCGCCAGTAAGCCTTGAGGTGCACAGGAATAACCAGCAAAGCCATGCAGTCAACATTGGCTCCAATTCCTGCCTGGCAATACATCTTTGGTAATTACTCATATTTAGAGGAACACAGAGGGAAGTTTGAGACATTAAAGAAAAATTCTTGAGCAAAAATGTCATTTTGACAGGGCAAAACATTCAGGAAATGCAACACGATTAAGACCACATAAGAGAAAGAAATAGTTAATTGGTAAACAAGTCTCTGATGACAGAGCTTTGCACTTCATACAGAAGCTTGATAATTTACAGAATGGAAACAGGAGAAATGTCAATATAAGGGGGTTGTGAAAAAGAAAAGCATGGACTTCAGTTAATTTGTCCCACCACATTTTGATGGGAAGGTGGTGACTGAATATAGTAACAAAGCTAGTGCTTGGATGAGAAGTCATTAAGAGAGTAATCCAATACAAAAAAAAGTCTGAGCCTGCTGAACTCTGAAGATCTCTCCCCCATACCCTCCCAACAACTTCAAAGCAAGTTAACAGATTATGGCTACATTATTTCACAGTAGGAGTGCAACCTTCTTAAAATACTATGTACACCAGCAAAATATGAATTTCAGTAGCATAGGTCAAATATAGCCATTTGGTGAACTATTTAAACTGGAAGGCTTATTTAAATGAAATCATTGTAGTTTTATCATCGAGTTCTAAACGTGACTGTTCATTAAGGATGACCATCATTCTGTCTGCATAAACCCCAAGTTATTAGGCTTTACTGCAGGTGAACACGTAAGGGAGGGGGTATAATGGTGCAGTGCAGCCTCCTGGCAGCTACTTCATTCTATGGGCTAGAATGGCAGCTTCTGCACCAACTGTGAGGGAATGGTAGGGCCACTGGATGTGTTATTAGAAATCCCATAGCCCCTCTAAGTCCAGAAGGTCCTTCGTTAAATGCAGCTTACGTGGGGCAAAAAGCTTTACTTGAGGTCTCCACATAAAGATTACTTACTTCTAAAGTAGCAGGGCTTATATTATGAAATACAGTGTTACTGGTTCATTCAGGGGAGGCCTTGCACAAATACATGGGTAAAGAAGAATTATAAATCCTTTACATTAATCCTTAATTTTGTTTTTCCAGCTCCTTGCATGCTGTTTCACCTCTATGGGGAAATATCAACAGAACTACGATCATCATTAAGACACTATCTAGTTCTCTGGAGTTTGTTTAGCTCCTGGATCACATCTTCAGAATGAAAGACACTTTAGGCTTATGCAGTTACTCAGAAAATTTACTGTATCTTCTAATTAAAACCACCAGTTCGGAGACTTCTTTGTTTTTCTGGTTTCTAAACAGAGGAACTTCTAGTAAGAAGAATCTGAGATCTGCATATGGCAGGTATTGCTCTTTTCTACTAAAGTAGAGGAATTTAAGCCAGTACTATGTGAAGTGTCTGACCTGCAGCCATACCTCACTCAAGTTTTCCATCATGTCACATCTCAAACAGGGCTGAACCATGTATGTGCATTAAAAAGAGATCTCCATAGACTATTGCAAGAAATGGTGTTAACTCATGAGATATCACTCCTGAGTCTGTACTGAAACAGTGCCTCTAGCATGGTATTTAGAGACACTACACTGGTGGAGGTACCATCTTAGATGTCAGCTAGACTCCTAAACACACATGGAATTTTTAAACAATCACAGCTTTTCTTGTGAGAGCTGTGCATTAACTAAAGTTGTACTGGGAAGCAAAAAGGGAATGTATTTAACTTTTCTTCTTCTTGACCTATTGAACACCAAATTGGTGCAAGTTACACTATTTTACCACATAAGCTCCTTTTTTTTTCCCCAAAAAAAGAAAACACACACGTAGACTGGTACAGAATTGGCTTAAGACTGTAAAAATCAATGTTACTAATAAACAAGAATTGATTAATACTGCAATCCTCACTGTCACCAAAAGCTGGACTAGATGAAAAACTTCAGATGTACCTACTACTTACAAGGCAGTGTACAATGCAAACTTTTTTGTGATCTTGCTTTAGCCATAAATGCATGTTCTTGCAAATGCTGTAAAGGTTTTGAAGATTTGGTGCACGTCTTGCTGGCCAACCACATTCAGAAACCTGGGTTGGGGAATGAGGTAAGAGGTAAGAAAATAAAAGTGACTACTACCACACTTATATAAGCTGTAACAACAACAAATTGGCAGTTCTGCATGTAAATATTAAATCCAAGAACAAATTAAAACAGGAGCAGTCTCAAATGAGATCTCAATTTGGATAAGCTCTTCACAATATTCAGCCTGAAAGGTCCTTAATCCCGACTGTTGTCTCTGGGTGCTACAGCAATACAAATAAACAGCTACAACATGAAGTTGCACAAGGCTGTTTAAATATCAGGGGGTAAGTCTATGTTACAATAAAAACCACACTGCACCAAGTCTCAGAGGCTGGGTCAGCTGGCTCAGGTGGAGGGGCTATAAAATTGTAGTGTACACGTTTGAGCTCGGGCGGAAGCATGGGCTCTGAGACCACTCACATCATGGGGTCTCAGACCCCAGGCTCCAGTTTGAGTCTGAACATCTACACTGTAATTTACAGACCCGCAGCCTGAGCCCCGCGAACTGGAGTCAGCTGATCCAGCCCAGCTGTGGCTGTACTGTGGGTCTTTTATTGAAACATAGACAGACCCCCAAACACACTACATAATCCTCCTAAAAAGACTGTCTTAATGTCAGGGTCAGAAAAAAATCAGCAGAACGGAGAGTTCTGCTGACTTAGGCAGGTTCTGGGCACCCAGAAACTATATTAGAATGGGAGAAGCTATTACTTTAGAATGGGAGTCAAAATAAGCTGGGAGAGGATTCAAAACTAGCATTAACTTCAACTGTAATGAACGCAAAAGACAAGAAAGTTCTGAGAAAGTCTTGTATTGGTGGATGAGCATAGGAGCGAGAATTTAAGCATGAGTTAGAGAAATAGCTGCCTGCCAGGCCTAGATTATCCACAGATGAGGAAACATCCATTTTGCAATGGCTAGTCAGCGGAGTATTGAAGTTATAAGCATGCTGTGTTCCTCTGTGATCGTAACATCACAGTGAGTCTCAAAGGTGAGTCTTTCTGGACACTGAAGGAGTCTTGAATGCTATTAGCTTCTGACATGGCTACTTTCATTCAGCAGGATACTCTAAATTTAGAAACTGTCTTCTTTTTATGTCCACAACAATGAATTAATGAGTCCAATTTGTAGCATGACTACATTGTGGAGACAAAATTTTGCCCTGCTAATATCCAGAGAATTAAGTAGCATGTCCTTTAGGTGTATGAGGTTCAAACAAAGATGAAAAGGAAAAGCTTCCTGATTCAAGGGAAACGAAGAGCTTATTTTCCAGAATAAATTTCTGTGTGTGAAGGAAACCCTGTTTTCACAGGTCCTCAAATACCTCTGGCTATTGATGGGAACCTTATCAAGATCAGTTTGAGCAACAGCATTTGACAAGTGCAGATCCACACTTAGCTTCTGACTACAATGGAACAAGGAAGGACCATGTCACTGACTGGCTAAATGAACAGTAAGGCCTGACAAACTTCAGGAGGTCACTTAAGGCTTTGGATTTACCAATTTCAACAGTGCCTTCACCCCATGCCAAGGAGGCTCGAGCTGTTACTGCATGGGCAAACACACACTTTAAATATGCCTGCTAAGGAACTGTATATCTTATGGGTAGACTCGAGTTTTCTGTCCAGGGAATGAGATTTCTGTAAACTGCAAATGTGATTTGAATTGGAAACTTTGGATAAAGTTAGACTTTTTTTTTTTTTTTTTAAAAGGAAAAGTGGTGCATTTGGAGGACCTTTTTAAATTTTTTTTAGTGTTGGAGGCATGTTGCTGATAAAGCTCTTACTTTCAGGATTTTTCCAAATGCATTATGGTTCACAATAATCTTAGCATTAACATTGTGTACCCCAGAAACATTTAGGCTAAGACCCTAAAGATCCCTCAATCTTTCAGGCTTAGTCACTTTCCAGGCAGCTTTAGGCAAACAGCTCATCCTCCCAATCTGAATTCTAATCCTCAGGCTCCCATTTGCAGACAGAGGGAATTCTCTTTTAGATCTGAGGTGCTACCTCGTGTCCTTCTATGGCGAGGAGGGGACTTGTGGGAAGAAGGGGTAAATGGCAAGGACAGGCCAATGGAAAGCACAGTGCTGGGCAGACACATGATTTGGGGGGAGAAGGGGGCAGAGGAATATTATTTAACTCTTATATGGATGAAGAAGGGATGTTAATGGAGAGATCCCATCTTACAGCTTACGGTCCAAGAAAGGACCTGAAATAGATGAGACTTCCAGACTATCCAATACTAACACCTCTCTGGGGTGAGAGATCTCCCTGAGATGCATGGACTCCTAGCTGTATAAAGGTCAAACCAAATCCTGAAATGTATAGTACAAGAAGATCTGGGGACAGCATTAGGGCATGGTTCTGCTAGAGGCCTGAAGTATGTCAACCTGAGACTTTGCTGTTGAGCCAGTCACAGACTGGTTGAGACACAGGAATCAAAAGAGGAGCAAAGAAGTGTTCATTGATACCGGCTAGGTAGGCCATAAAGTATCTTCTATCTGGTTATGGAGTAAGTCATGTCCTCTCCCCACCCCCTTTCTAGGTTCTGCAGAAGTGGACAGGAAGAGTTTCACAGAGAACGGCAGGCTGGGTTATGCTGCATCCACCATTTCAGTAAGCAGCAAGGAGTAGGCATGGCTAGATCGCTCACTTGAGCGAGGGCGACATTTGTGGGCTGGGTCCAGATGGAAGAGAAAGATGGAAAAAGGAGAAATCCCAGTAGTGAAGCCATCGTAAGTAGCCCCCACGGCAGTGAGGGAAGCCTCTGCAAACAGGTGGAACACAGGTTTGTTCCTGAACCTCATGTACTATATACATATACGGAGGTTCTGGGTGCCTAGATGTTTCTTCAGCAAAGCTACACCATTCCAGTAAGTGGAAAAATCCTTCCTATTACCAAGTCTGAATTGGTGGTAAAAGCATGGCAGAGGTAATGTTGCCATGTGACCTTTAACTTTTGTAATTGCTCATTTGTGAGTTTAACTATGCATCCTAAACATTGGATTGCAGAAGACTGTAGCATGTAATACAACAAGAAGTGGTAGATCTACTCAATTTATTGTGTTAAAAGACCTACTAAAGGAAAAAAATCAATATGCAAGAAAAACACATACACACCCTATTATGAAATCTTGAAGACCTGTATGTTCTTGGAGATAGATTGTAAACAGCATAGTGTCCAGGGTGTTTAGAGTCTAAAAATAACCGTACGTCTTCTATGTTATTTTTGATGGCAGATTCTACACCTTCTGCTGGAAAGGACATCACTGAAAACAGAACATCACCAATGTTTGAGGTATCAACTTTTACAAAACCACAGTTAAAAACAATGATTAAGAAAGATGAAGCTATCATACCAGCAATTCTGGAAGTGATATATGATATATCTAAATCTCCCTTTGCATAACTGAAATAAAAAAAAAACAGGTCTAAGTTAATATATTTAAAAAATGAATTCATTCAAATGCAAATAGAAATTTCTGAAGCAGTAGTAAGAGCTCTGCTTAAAGCAGGATAGCTGTGCACTGCAGGGTAACACAAATACTGCAAGACCAAATACATTCAACTAAGAAAGATAGCCATTGTGGAAATAGATTAGATTTTCAAATGGAGACTTTTTTTTTTTTTTTTAAACAGACAGTCCTTGCACTTACGCATGAGGCGGCTAAAAAATCTTAACCAGTGCAGTTATGACATATGGTGGCATGACTGAAGCAACTCACCTTCTTATCAACTTCCAGCTATTCAAACCTTTTTATCAGTATCTTCCTATGTTAGGTACTTCTATGGACCTCATTATTACAGTATCAGAGTGTCTCAAACTTTAATGCATTTATCCTCAACACCCTATGAGGTATGGAAGTGCTATTATCCCCATTTCACAGATAAGGAAGTGGAGCACAGAGATTAAGTGACTTACGTAACAGCACACAGGAAGTACGGGGCAGAGGAGAGAATTATACCTAGGTCTCCCAAGTCTCTGACTAGCACCCATCCTTCTTTCCTACACACGCTCTTATTTCCTAAGCAGTAATTAAATGTTTCCCATTTTATGATTTATATTTGAATTCTATTTTGGAGACTATCTAGTAGGTAAATTGAATATTTAAGATGCACTTCCATGAAAAGTAGCCAGTATGAATTCACAGAAGACAGATCATAGCTAAAAATGTAAGGAAGAAGTTATGTATATACAGCATTTGAACTGGAAAGTAGCTTTTGAAAGAGGGCTTCAAGACACTAGCAGGTAAGGTATCGTATTGTATTGTACTGTATTGTACATGGGTGGGCCACATAGGTAGCAAGCTGTTCAGCAATAATAAGCAAGCAGGAAAGAAAACACTTATGAGGTACAGAAAACTAGATCAAACTACAATTAGTATTTGGACAATTTGTTACAAGGGGGTTTAAATCTGTCTACAACATGGAAGATAAATGACTTGTAACGATAGTAATCTATATACAGTAGGGTTACTTTAAGAGGGGAAAAAAAGGAGACATCATCGTGAAGCCTTCCTGCAGGATAGAGAATAAACTAAATGCTAGCATTAATCTTCAGAGATTCTGTCTGCTCCACCACCACACAGCTCCTGGGGACTTTGAAAATAGGGGGCTGTCATAAATATAAAGGGAAGGGTAAACCCCTTTAAAATCCCCCCTGTAAAGTCAGGATGGTAGATACCTTACAGGATAATTAGATTCAAAACATAGAGAACCCCTCTAGGCAAAAACCTTAAGTTACAAAAAAGATACACAGACAGAAATAGTTATTCTATTCAGCACAATTCTTTTCTCAGCCATTTAAAGAAATCATAATCTAACACATACCTAGCTAGATTACTTACTAAAAGTTCTAAGGCTTCATTCCTGGTCTATCTCCGGCAAAGAGAGAAACAAAGGGGGTATGTGTGTCTGTCTACATTCTGTCTTTGCCGGAGATAGACCAGGAATGAAGCCTTAGAACTTTTAGTAAGTAATCTAGCTAGGTATGTGTTAGATTATGATTTCTTTAAATGGCTGAGAAAAGAATTGTGCTGAATAGAATAACTATTTCTGTCTGTGTATCTTTTTTGTAACTTAAGGTTTTTGCCTAGAGGGGTTCTCTATGTTTTGAATCTAATTACCCGTAAGGTATCTACCATCCTGACTTTACAGGGGGGATTTTTTTTTTTATTTCTATTTACTTCTATTTCTATTAAAAGTCTTTTTGTAAGAAAACTGAATGCTTTTTCATTGTTCTCAGATCCAAGGGTTTGGGTCTGTGGTCACCTATGCAAATTGGTGAGGCTTTTTATCCAACATTTCCCTGGAAAGGGGAGGGTGCAAGTGTTGGGAGGATTGTTCATTGTTCTTAAGATCCAAGGGTCTGGGTCTGTAGTCACCTAGGCAAATTGGTGAGGCTTTTTACCAAACCTTGTCCAGGAAGTGGGGTGCAAGGTTTTGGGAAGTATTTTGGGGGGAAAGACGTGTCCAAACAGCTCTTCCCCAGTAACCAGTATTTGTTTGGTGGTGGTAGCGGCCAATCCACGGACAAAAGGGTGGAATATTTTGTACCTTGGGGAAGTTTTGACCTAAGCTGGTAAAGATAAGCTTAGGAGGTTTTTCATGTAGGTCCCCACATCTGTACCCTAGAGTTCAGAGTGGGGGAGGAACCTTGACAGGGGCAGTAAAAAAAAAGTCCAAAACAAAAACACTTGGTAGTTTTGTAGCACTTCCCAACCCAAGATCTCAAAGTGTTTTATGAAACTTGACAGCTCCCTTATGAGGTAAATTCCTATTACCACTATTGTACAGATTGAGGAACAGAAAGATGAAGCACAGATGACTCACTCCAGGTAGAAGTCTGACCCAGCCAGGAATAGAAACCTGATCCCCTGACTTCCACGTTGATGTTTCGCCCACAAGAACACCGTTCCTCTCAAAATAGCTTGGATAGACAAGGCGCACAGACAGATAAAAATGGAAATCTAATTTTCTATAGGTAAATATGGTAATGAAGGCACAGATCTAAGGGCATGGTACAGGCCAGTTAAGACAGACTCCTCTAGACAACACTTGATTTATCACTTTACTGAATGTCTGCTCTAGATGATCAAGCAGTGTTCATTTGACCTTCAACAGGGATCAATTCAACCATGTGCTGAAAGAGGAAATGTTCTAGCCATACCAATATTTATGCCTTTTTCTGGTGGAAGTAGCCCACTTGTCAGCCCTCAGGCATAGTGGGAAACGTAACAGGAAATGAAGAGGTATGAATTCTTATTTAGCGCTGTAAAGGTATTTAAACAAAACCAGAAGCTTTAGCTACATGTTCAACAAAAAGTTTACCTATACAAATGAAGGCTCATTTTATCAATGGGCCTTGACAAACAGTGGCTAGATTTAGTTTGCTTAGTAGTAAACTCGACTGGGGGGGGTCGGGGCGGGGGCAGGAGAGAGTCACACAATGGGCAAATATCTAAAATTAGCAACTAAATTCACAAAACAAGCTGGTTAATACAACTATACCTAATTACCTTGGACTACTAACGGATACAGGTGTGAAATGATGAAAAGTTAACCAAGAAAAAAAAAAAATGGTCAGAGGAAATCAGCACAAGATATCAAGAAATCATAGCAAATGATTCTGAATGACAATCACATGCATTCAATTCATGTGCTAATACTTGAAAGTATCCTTCCTTTTACAAGTTTGCCAATTCTTAAAGCAATGAACATTACCAATTATGCCGTTTATGTTGCAATTTATGTTCTAAAAGGAGTCACGAAGGTAGTCCTCAAATTCACATCAATCCTGTATGACATAGCCTTGTTTCATAAAACAGAATTTAATCATCGAGCCATCTAGTGCCAAACCAAAGTTCCATGCACTGAAACAAACCAAAGCCCACTTCTGAATTGAGTCAAGAAACAAAATGCATCCGATGAAGTGAGCTGTAGCTCACGAAAGCTTATGCTCAAATAAATTGGTTAGTCTCTAAGGTGCCACAAGTACTCCTTTTCTTTTTGCGGATACAGACTAACACAGCTGCTACTCTGAAACTAGTAAAGAAATTATCCAGCAATAAAAGGCACCTAGTTGTTGCCTGGACTCTTAGGCTGTAAACTCTTTGGAGCAAGGACCATGCCTCCCTTTCCATTGTGCAGCAACTAGCAAAACAGGACCCAGATCCTGACTGGGGACTCTGTTACCACAAACTCACACTAGTGGAAATTAGCAAGTTACCCAGTTTACCTTCTGGCAAGTATGTAACCCACACTTGCCAGAGACTACACAACAAGAACAATAATTATTAGTCTCAAATATTACAACACCGTTAAGATGAACAAACTTTTGATTTACCAAGTTTGAATCAATATCTACTGTACATGAAAAGAAGAGACTGAAGACTGTCTGGCATTTTAGAGTTCAAACCATTTAAGAGAGGAGTTGTCTAAAGCTAGGTTTGAGACTTACGTGCATTTTATAAAAATTATAGGTTGTGAAAACTGTAAAATGTACCTAACCATCTGAAGTACTACATATGTATTAGTTATGCTCAGATTAATGCAATATAAAATAGGACTAATTAAAACAAATCCTATTTTAAAAGTGTTAGAATTAGAATATTGACAGGGAGTAATCTTAAATCAAGCATACAGGATAGTAAGGCAAAGCTGCAGATTTGAGGGCCCCTATGAGTATGGTTGAAGTGACTAAGAATAGAAGAACAGGTTACGGAAGCAGTACAGGAAGAAACAAAATCTCATTCATTGCCACCTTGGATACTGGCTCAATGTCATCTGGGGTAGTCAGATGTATTGAAATCCACTAGTCCTTACAGGGCCAAAACCAAAGCAGATTCCATACAAAATTGTGAAGAGGTCAGAGGCAACCTTCTGGGCAATACCTGTGCACACAACAGCTGTGTGGTAGGATCATCCCATCACCCTCCCAAATCCAATATGGTTACATTCAATCACAAAAAGTATTTAAAAATAATAATAAAATGGTGGAATGGGCTGGACCAAGAACCTTATGGGCTCAAATGTTCTCTATTAATGAAAGTCAAAGAAGCAATGTTCGAGTTGCCCAGCTAAGTCCCATTCCAACCAACCTGACCCAATCATCTGAGTGAGACAACCGTCAGAAGCAGCTCAGAAGCTAGCATTTTCTCCCATAATGTAAGAAAAAGTGACCGCTTATCCTAAGTAATCTACCAACAATAACTCTTGACATGTTTACAGAGCCCCTACACCCGAATGACTCATTTCAACCAGTAGAAGTGCAACACACAAGCTAACTTGGGACGAAGGGTCATGATTGGTTGAGTTCCTCTCATGTCAGAATGGTCCCACTAAACATTGATGTGAGCTATTGACCATGGCCTGCCTCTAAGTATACTTAGATTTATGAATTGTTAATAACAATTACAAACCAGTTGCTTCAGATGTGGCCTACACAAGAGATTTGAATGAGTTTTAACTATTAACAGAATAAACAGACTCTTCAAAACTTCCTTAAGATCGTTAGTTAGACTAAGCTCTTGAAGGCAAGGACAATCTTTGTGTGGGTTTGTCAAATGCCTACCACAGTGTGACCCTGATTCATGACTGGGGCCCATAGGTACTAGTGCAATACTCAAAATCATCATAATGAATAAAAAGTCTGAAACAAATGCTAAATTTCTTAGAGAACCCATTTAAAATTATCTTCAGCTCAAACTTATTTATTTATAAAGTTAACAGAAAATTCATTAGGAAATCTCAGTGAGTAAGTACTGTAAGTTTGGGGAGGATGCTCTGTAGTCGCCATACAAAGAGGATGAACTCTAGTTTAGAATGTAAAGATCAAAACTTACTAGGGAGTCACAACCAACACATCCATAATACAGCACTAAAACTTTGCACAGAACTTGATAGAAATAAAAAATATGGTCCCTGCCACAAAGAGATTAGTCTAAATCAAACAATTACAGAAAATTATTGGGTACAGGAATTGGGCAGTATCCCTTTAAATAGTTTGAGAGCCCTCTAGTGATGCTCACTGTGTTTAATATTTAGGAAACTGCCAGAGCAGCAGTGTAAATATGTAGTCAGGTCTTGCATCTTGTGTATTTAATTAAAAGTTATCTGGACTCCACTGCGCCCAAGTAGTTCCTTCATATTAGATTTGTTGTGTGAAAAGCCAAGGACAAAAAAAAAAAATGCACATAAGACAAAGGAAGCAGTAAGAAGGGGAGGGGGGGTGAGCATTAAAACAATGAAGATAATGTGAGGTGTATTCTATGCCCTGGTCTACACTAGGACTTTAGGTCGAATTTAGCAGCGTTAAATCGATGTAAACTTGCACCCGTCCACACGATGAAGCCCTTTATTTCGACTTAAAGGGCTCTTAAAATCGATTTCCTTACTCCACCCCGACAAGTGGATTAGCGCTTAAATCGGCCTTGCCGGGTCGAATTTGGGGTACTGTGGGACACAATTCGACGGTATTGGCCTCCGGGAGCTATCCCAGAGTGTTCCATTGTGACCGCTCTGGACAGCACTCTCAACTCAGATGCACTGGCCAGGTAGACAGGAAAAGAACTGCGAACTTTTGAATCTCATTTCCTGTTTGGCCAGCGTGGCAAGCTGCAGGTGACCATGCAGAGCTCATCAGCAGAGGTGACCATGATGGAGTCCCAGAATCGCAAAAGAGCTCCAGCATGGACTGAACGGGAGGTACGGGATCTGATCGCTGTATGGGGAGAGGAATCCGTGCTATCAGAACTCCGTTCCAGTTTTCGAAATGCCAAAAACTTTGTCAAAATCTCCCAGGGCATGAAGGACAGAGGCCATAACAGGGACCCAAAGCAGTGCCGCGTGAAACTTAAGGAGCTGAGGCAAGCCTACCAGAAAACCAGAGAGGCTAACGGCCGCTCCGGGTCAGAGCCCCAAACATGCCGCTTCTATGATGAGCTGCATGCCATTTTAGGAGGTTCAGCCACCACTACCCCAGCTGTGTTGTTTGACTCCTTCCATGGAGATGGAGGCAACATGGAAGCAGGTTTTCAGGACAAAGAAGATGATGATGATGAGGTTGTAGATAGCTCACAGCAAGCAAGCGGAGAAACCGGTTTTCCCCACAGCCAGGAACTGTTTCTCACCCTGGACCTGGAGCCAGTACCCCCCGAACCCACCCAAGGCTGCCTCCTGGACCCGGCAGGCGGAGAAGGGACCTCCAGTGTGTGTACCTTTTAAAATACTATACATGGTTTAAAAGCAAGCATGTGAAAGGATTAATTTGCCCTGGCATTCGCGGCTCTCCTGGATGTACTCCCAAAGCCTTTGCAAAAGGTTTCTGGGGAGGGAAGCCTTATTGCGTCCTCCATGGTATAACACTTTACGACTCCAGGCCAGTAACACGTACTCGGGAATCATTGTACAACAAAGCATTGCAGTGTATGTTTGCTGGCGTTCAAACAACATCCGTTCTTTATCTCTCTGTGTTATCCTCAGGAGAGTGAGATATCATTCATGGTCACCTGGTTGAAATAGGGTGCTTTTCTTCAGGGGACACTCAGAGGAGCCTGTTCCTGCTGGGCTGTTTGCCTGTGGCTGAACAAAAATGTTCCCCGCTGTTAGCCACGGGGAGGGGGGAGGGTTGAGGGGGTAGCCACACAGTGGGGGGAGGCAAAATGCGACCTTGTAACGAAAGCACATGTGCTATGTATGTAATGTTAACAGCAAGGTTTACTCTGAAAGAGTGTAGCCACTGTTTTATAAAATATGTCTTTTTAAATACCGCTGTCCCTTTTTTTTTCTCCACCAGCTGCATGTGTTTCAATGATCACAGGATCTTCTCCTTCCCAGAGGCTAGTGAAAATTAGAAAGAGAAAAAAAACGCACTTGTGATGAAATGTTCTCTGAGCTCATGCTGTCCTCCCACACTGACAGAGCACAGACGAATGCGTGGAGGCAAATAATGTCAGAGTGCAGGAAAGCACAAAATGACCGGGAGGAGAGGTGGCGGGCTGAAGAGAGGGCTGAAGCTCAAATGTGGCGGCAGCATGATGAGAGGAGGCAGGATTCAATGCTGAGGCTGCTGGAGGATCAAACCAGTATGCTCCAGTGTATGGTTGAGCTGCAGCAAAGGCAGCTGGAGCACAGACTGCCACTACAGCCCCTGTGTAACCAACCGCTCTCCTCCCCAAGTTCCATAGCCTCCACACCCAGACGCCCAAGAACGTGGAGGGGGGGCCTCCGGCCAACCAGCCACTCCACCACAGAGGATTGCCCAAAAAACAGAAGGCTGGCATTCAATAAATTTTAAAGTTGTAAACTTTTAAAGTGCTGTGTGGCATTTTCCTTCCCTCCTCCACCATCCCTCCTGGGCTACCTTGTAGTCATCCTCCTATTTGTATGATGAATGAATAAAGAATGCATGAATGTGAAGCAACAATGACTTTATTGCCTCTGCAAGCAGTGATCGAAGGGAGGAGGGGAGGGTGGTTAGCTTACAGGGAAGTAGAGTGAATCAAGGGGCAGGGGGTTTCATCAAGGAGAAACAAACAGAACTTTCACACCATAGCCTGGCCAGTCATGAAACTGGTTTTCAAAGCTTCTCTGATGCGTGCCGCGCCCTCCTGTGTTCTTCTAACCGCCCTGGTGTCTGGTTGCGCGTAACCAGCAGCCAGGCGATTTGCCTCAACCTCCCACCCCACCATAAATGTCTCCCCCTTACTCTCACAGATATTGTGGAGCACACAGCAAGCAGTAATAACAGTGGGAATATTGGTTTTGCTGAGGTCTAAGCGAGTCAGTAAACTGCGCCAGCGCGCCTTTAAACATCCAAATGCACATTCTACCACTATTCTGCACTTGCTCAGCCTGTAGTCGAACAGCTCCTGACTACGTCCAGGCTGCCTGTGTACGGCTTCATGAGCCATGGCATTAAGGGGTAGGCTGGGTCCCCAAGGATAACTATAGGCATTTCAACATCCCCAACAGTTATTTTCTGGTCTGGGAATAAAGTCCCTTCCTGCAGCTTTTGAAACAGACCAGAGTTCCTGAAGATGCAAGCATCATGTACCTTTCCCGGCCATCCCACGTTGATGTTGGTGAAACGTCCCTTGTGATCCACCAGCGCTTGCAGCACTATTGAAAAGTACCCCTTGCGGTTTATGTACTCGCCAGCTTGGTGCTCCGGTGCCAAGACAGGGATATGGGTTCCGTCTACGGCCCCACCACAGTTAGGGAATCCCATTGCAGCAAAGCCATCCACTATGACCTGCACATTTCCCAGGGTCACTACCCTTGATATCAGCAGATCTTTGATTGCGTGGGCTACTTGCTTCACAGCAGCCCCCACAGTAGATTTGCCCACTCCAGATTGATTCCCAACTGACCGGTAGCTGTCTGGCGTTGCAAGCTTCCACAGGGCTATCGCCACTCGCTTCTCAACTGTGAGGGCTGCTCTCATCTTGGTATTCATGCGCTTCAGGGCAGGGGAAAGCAAGTCACAAAGTTCCATGAAAGTGCCCTTACGCATGCGAAAGTTTCGCAGCCACTGGGAATCGTCCCAGACCTGCAACACTATGCGGTCCCACCAGTCTGTGCTTGTTTCCCGAGCCCAGAATCAGCGTTGCACAGCATGAACCTGCCCCATTAGCACCATGATGCATGCATTGGCAGGGCCCATGCTTTCAGAGAAATCTGTGTCCATGTCCTGATCACTCACGTGACCGCGCTGACGTCGCCTCCTCGCCCGGTATCGCTCTGCCAGGTTCTGGTCTTGCATATACTGCTGGATAATGCGTGTGGTGTTTAATGTGCTCCTAATTGCCAAAGTGAGCTGAGCGGGCTCCATGCTTGCCTTGGTATGGCATCCGCACAGAAAAAAGGCACGGAACGATTGTCTGCCGTTGCTCTGACGGAGGGAGGGGCGACTGACGACATGGCTTACAGGGAATTAAAATCAACAAAGGGGGTGGCTTTACATCAATGAGTATTTCAGGCAGGACTTCACGGAGGGTTCCAATAAGAAATGGTGCATCTAAGTAATTGTTCTTATTGGAACAAGCAGGTTGGTCTGATTGATACATGGCTAGATTTACCTCGCTGCACCTTCTCTGTGAGTGACTGCAGTGTGACCTAGAGGAATGAGTCCCCTAGACAGGGGAGGGGGGGTATGCAAATGAGTACAAAACAAATCTGGTCTATTTCTTGTTTTGATCCACTCCATCTATCTTTTACATCTTTGGATGGCAGCAGACGGTGCAGAAGGACTGCAAGCCATCCACATCTCATGGCTGCTCGGCAGAAGACGGTGCAGTAGGACTGCTAGCAATCCGTATCGCCTGCCTGCTCACCATAAGATGGTTCAATAGGACTGACTGCAGGACTAAAGAGAATGACCTGGTCAAGTCACTCCAAATTTAGTCCCTGCGCACATGTGTGCCCAGGCGCTCCTGGCCGACGTGGCCAGGAGCACCTCGGACATGACAATGACGGCTACCAGTCGTACTGTACCATCTGCTGTCACAAGGCAATGGGTTGATGCTGCTGTGTAGCAATGCAGTACCACGTCTGCCAGCACCCAGGAGACATACGGTGACGGTTACCTGAGCGGGCTCCAGGCTTGCCGTGGTATAGCGTCTGCACAGGTAACTCAGGAAAAAGGCGTGAAACGATTGTCTGCCCTTTCACGGAGGGAGGGAGGGAAAGGGGGCCTGACGATATGTACCCAGAACCACCCGTGACAATGTTTTAGCCCCATCAGGCATTGGGATCTCAACCCAGAATTCCAATGGGCAGCGGAGACTGCAGGAACTGTGGGATAGCTACCCACAGTGCAACACTCCGGAAGTCGACTCTAGCCTCGGTACTGTGGAAGCACTCCGCCGAGTTAATGCACTTAATGCACTTAGAGCATTTTCTGTGGGGACACACACACTCGAATATATAAAACCGATTTCTAAAAAAACGACTTCTATAAATTCGACCTAATTTTGTAGTGTAGACATACCCTATTATGAATGAGTCTTCTCCATTCAGGTATATTTAAACTGAGTATGACAGAGGAAGACAGGAGTGGCGTTCAGGAGGAACCAAGGTGTGAGTGGGTTTTGAAGGGGAGATGATGCCCGGCACAAAGGAGCTCCAGGCACAGGGGACAGCATGGAAAGAGGCATGAAAGTGAAGAGAGCAGAGAATACGAACAAGCAACAAGGTGACAAGAGTGAGCAGAGCACACAAGGGAAGGTGAGAACAACGAAAGTTGGAATGTAGGTAATGCCTTAAATGGGAACAAAAAGTTAGAACTTTTGGTGCAAGAGAACCAGAGCCAGTGGAGGCTGAGAAAGCTGGGGAAGGAGGGGGAGGAGAATGACTTGCTGAAAAAGCAGAAAAAGAGTTTTAAGTGCTGCACGTTACATGGACTGATGATAAGCAAGTCAGGAGGTTAATATGAGAACCAAGCGGTAGTCATAGCTTTGCAGCTGGGGAATCTGAGGAAGAGGCAAATTTTAATAGACATATTGTAACAGGAGAAACAAGATTTGGCAAAGGCCTCAATGGGAGGACAGAAGGCAAGGGAAATATCACAAGTAGCTCCAAGGCTGTGAACATGAATGATGGGGGAAGATAGTGCAGCTGTTGAACATAATGGCAAAGGAATGAAAGGAAGATAGTTTAAGGAGTAAGAAAAGAGGTTCAGGTTTCACTGTTTAAGACAGTGGCTCTCAATGCACCGCCGGTGGCCTGCTTGCGGCCCAATCAGCACACAGCTGCAGCCCATGTGATATCCTCAGGGCCATACAAAGTTGTATAGATATTGTGTGGATGTGGCCCACAGAACACAGAGAGCTGCATATGCAGCCCACAATGGTAAATGGTTCAGAGCCACTGGTTTAAAGAGAATGATGGAGGAGCCATCAGGAAAAGAACAGGAAGATGAGAACCTGAACAAAGAGAAGTGGAAGATCTGAGAGTCATGTGACACCACGGAAGGGATTAAGATCACTGACAGGAATAAAAGGTGATAATGGACAGACACTTGTAGAGCACCAGAGAGGATCCAATGACAATACTGCTGATGGAACAGGTAGCAAGGCCAAGAGAGAATGAGGCTAGGGGAGATATGGAAGCCCAAGAACCTGTGTCTCTAGTAAAAGGTTGTCAAATTCGTCAAAGGCACCATAAATACCGAGAGGAATAAATATGGGGAAAAAGTCCTTTAGACTAGGGCTTGCTGGTTACTTGCCAGGATAGTAGAAATCAGATAAAAGAAGAATCAAGATGTTGAATATGGAAGTCAACGCCATGTGAACAGACAGCTCTCTCAAGGAACCAGGGAAGAGATTACCAGAGCCCCTCTTTCCCACTTTGGTCTTCCCAACTTTTTTTTCCATCCTCCCTCACTCCCACCCAGAGCTATCACAGCTCAAAGGTCTGCTTCCCATCTAGCTATGTGTGCCAGGATCAACCTAATTGGGACTTCAGAATCAGTGCAGCCATTTAACAACTCCTTCCCTGGCAGCTGCCATGCAGATGTTAAGCAGGAAGCAGATATTATTTCTACTCACATTCAACAGCTGACTGATACACAAAAGGAAAGGAAGGGGATTTACGTCAGCAGCACTGCCCTCCACAAACTAGTCAAGATGATGAATGCCGCCCTCTGTAACCCAGGCTATGAGATACCACATCTTTGAAAATTTGCTACTCAGGTGCAAATATCTTCATCACTAACGGCTTTAATTCTCCTGGTTCCAAATGCTGTTTTCCCCCAACTCAACACAGATTCCTCAGCGAGGAAAACAAATGGCAATTCTGGTGCTTCCATTTCATGCATTTGAATTATCAAAGGAAATATTAAGAGCAAAACACCCCTTCAAAAATAGCACGAAAACAGCTGCACAGATTCTCTTCAAAAAAATAATTGGCTTTGGAGCTGACGCCAGGCATGAGAAGTTTCATCTTGAATGGAGAATCTTGAGAAAGTTGTGAGCATCTGAAAACAGGGTTTCACCCTGACCACATCAGCTGCAAAAACATGGCTAGAGCAAACAACTTGGGAAGTGGGCCTAAGGGAGGTACAGGAAGCACGGGTGTTTGGAGGATGTAAATACTAGAACGTAGAGGAGTGGCAGAGTTATTTAGGGGAGCACATTAAGAGCTGCAAGCATCTGGGGACTTGAACCCAGGTCTGATATTCCCACCATGCCACCGGAAGGCCATGCAGAAATACAGCCAAGGAGCACTGTGGAGAGGAGGTGCTGCAGGTGTCTGTTCCGGGCCTGACTCTGACCCTGACTCTTGCTTACAGAACCTAGCTCTTGCAACTCCTCCAGCTGCTGCCCAGAAACTACAATCCTTGATGGGCAGAACTCAGCCCAGCTGTGACCGCTAGACCACACTGACTACAAGAAGATTAAAATGAGCAAAGGAAATGTATGTTGCATATCAGGAAAGGTTTCCAAACCCTAAAACCAACTATACCATGGCTTCATATCTGGAGTTATTGAAACTAACAAAACATTTAAGATTTTGCTCAGCCCACAGCATTTGCCAGTGATCTAATAGATCTTTTCACTTCCTAAAATTATATGGAGTGTTAAAGAATCATTTTCTTTGTTAATCTTATTGATAATGCAAGATTATTTATTAATGACTTAATAGGTCTTTTCTAGGATTCCATGACATGTTGGTCCAATAACAGAGATTACCTCACCCACCTCGTCTCTATGACATGCAACATCATTTTTAATATAGAGCAAATGCAATGTACAGTAGAATACTTATCCTGCTTCTTGCCTGACATACACAGTACAATGCACTTATAAACTTCAAGCATCCATGAAGAAACTATCTAAACTGAAAATATGCTTGGTAATACTGACTAAAATCAGAGTAGACAGAAGTGCTGTTTAAAATGTGAGATCCTGAGAAAGATAATCCATCATTTAATTTTAATTTTGTTTTATTCCTTTATAACTAAGGAATACACATGATTTTCTTACTCAAAAAATATTTAGAATTTTATATAATCTGTGGAAAAGGGAAACAGATGCAAAGTCTAAGAAAATTAAGTCTAATGAAATCTCAAAAATAATTGATATGAGCTTGGATAAAAACACTTTTACCTGGGCTGAAAACTTACTGAAAGACTATGAACAATAGATAATGATCTACACCAATGTTCCATGCCAAGTTGGGAAAGTTATCTAGAATGATACCTGCAGGGATCTCTTTTAGGCCTGGCGTTATTCAATCTTTCAATTAACTGGGCCAGACAAAGAAGAGAAACTGATAGGAAAAACTTAAATTCCTATGTACCCCCTGTTTTGGACAGATTTGGATAGAACACATCTATTAATATTGAATTTTAAATTTAATTTTCAAAGTCATACGCAAACTATTCTGGGGCAAAGCCACCTAACAGTGTCCTTTGAAAGGTGAACTACAAAGCAAAATCTCAACATGGCCTGGGCATTTTACTGCTCCGCGATGTACACAGAACGTTAAACTTTTTAACAACAAGTACGGTTGCTTATATCTTCTTCACTGTACTAGCTCACTGCCTCACGTACTTTGCAACACACGGAGGCAGGAAAATATCCCCATTTACAGATGGGGAACTGAGGCACAAACTTCAGACCAAAATTTTCAAAAATGGGTGAGTAGAGTTAAATATGGATTTAGAAGCCTACAATTATGCACTGCTTTTTGAAAAAATCTTCTCCTATATGACTTGCCCAGGGTCAAACACGATGTCTGTGGCAGAGCCAGAACTTGAACCTGTATCTCCTGCATCTACTGGTCCAGTGCCATAACACAGGCATCCTTCCTCTCAGTCCTGTGTCACCTCTCTTGTCTGAAGCACTCAGCACGCTTGGAAGATCGAAATACTGCTGTTGCACTCAGCATTCATGGAGGACATTAGCAACACTAGAGAATCCTACCAGTGATGTCACACAAGGCTGCTCCAGCACTCTCTTCTCCCCTTTTTCTGAAATTGCCTGACCCTGGTGACCTTTAGGGCCCACCACAAAGCTTGTCCTCCCTCCCTGACCTTTAGGGATAGGGGAAATTGTGAGGCTCTGTACTGCTAGGGGCTGAAATGCTCTTTTTTTCCCCTGCTTCTGAGATGTTTCCTGGAGAGTGACTGAGTAAGTATTTTATTTGTTTAATAAACAATTGTGCAGGGACTCCCAAGTCATAGATGGATACTCTTTATTGCTGGTTCAGAAACTTGAAAAAAAATACAACAGTTTAAAGGAGGCTTTATCAGCTGGAGCCAGAACTCAGATTACAGCTGTATGTGACCTAACTATCCAGATCCTCCAACAGGAGGAAAGGAGGACCTGATTTCTAATATGGTATCACTTTTTTAAAAAGAAAATTGAACATCTGTACACCGAAGAAACAGTAAAAGGGTATTTTCTGCTTTGCAGCCAACCCTTCAAGTTCAGCAAGTATTGAAAAAAAGGAGGCGTTGCCAACACCAAAAGTACAAAAAGAGACCCAGATAAATTGGAAATACAGCAAGTAAACAATGAGATTCAACCTGGCTAATAACATTAGAGGGTAAATAAGCCCAGAGTGCTGTTTGACAGGAAGGAGACTCTCTTGTAAAGCACTAATGCTGAGTACCTGAGAAAGTACCAACAAATAAATTACATGTGATCTTGTAATGAATACAGCAGAAAGAATTATTGGAACATTGGCCCACACAGAGGCATCTAAATCATGGAAAGAAAGTCCATTTTCACACCTTTGTGACACCACATCTAACGTAGAATAAACGTACTTGAGTTCTGATCATCCCTGTACCACAAAGATAGAGACACTGAAAGAAATTCTGAAAAAAAAATCAGCAAAATGGGAATGGGTTTGAAAGAAATGAGTTAGAAAATACCCCCCCCCCCAAAAAAAAAGTATAGCTTGACCGAACCAAGAGGGAGTACATTGTGTTTAAGTATCTGAAGAGTGCATACGCTGAAGAGGGAGACAGTTTTGTTTAGCCAGAAATACGGGGAAACTGAGTGAAAAGGGTATCTTTTCATAGAATCATAGAATCATAGAATATCAGGGTTGGAAGGGACCCCAGAAGGTCATCTAGTCCAACCCCCTGCTCGAAGCAGGACCAATTCCCAGTTAAGTCATCCCAGCCAGGGCTTTGTCAAGCCTGACCTTAAAAACCTCTAAGGAAGGAGATTCTACCACCTCCCTAGGTAACGCATTCCAGTGTTTCACCACCCTCTTAGTGAAAAAGTTTTTCCTAATATCCAATCTAAACCTCCCCCATTGCAACTTGAGACCATTACTCCTCGTTCTGTCATCTGCTACCATTGAGAACAGTCTAGAGCCATCCTCTTTGGAACCCCCTTTCAGGTAGTTGAAAGCAGCTATCAAATCCCCCCTCAATCTTCTCTTCTGCAGACTAAACAATCCCAGCTCCCTCAGCCTCTCTTCATAAGTCATGTGCTCTAGACCCCTAATCATTTTTGTTGCCCTTCGCTGGACTCTCTCCAATTTATCCACATCCTTCTTGTAGTGTGGGGCCCAAAACTGGACACAGTACTCCAGATGAGGCCTCACCAGTGTCGAATAGAGGGGAACGATCACATCCCTCGGTCTGCTCGCTATGCCCCTACTTATACATCCCAAAATGCCATTGGCCTTCTTGGCAACAAGGGCACACTGTTGACTCATATCCAGCTTCTCGTCCACTGTCACCCCTAGGTCCTTTTCCGCAGAACTGCTGCCTAGCCATTCGGTCCCTAGTCTGTAGCGGTGCATTGGATTCTTCCATCCTAAGTGCAGGACCCTGCACTTATCCTTATTGAACCTCATCAGATTTCTTTTGGCCCAATCCTCCAATTTGTCTAGGTCCTTCTGTATCCTATCCCTCCCCTCCAGCGTATCTACCACTCCTCCCAGTTTAGTATCATCTGCAAATTTGCTGAGAGTGCAATCCACACCATCCTCCAGATCATTTATGAAGATATTGAACAAAACCGGCCCCAGGACCGACCCCTGGGGCACTCCACTTGACACCGGCTGCCAACTAGACATGGAGCCATTGATCACTACCCGTTGAGCCCGACAATCTAGCCAGCTTTCTACCCACCTTATAGTGCATTCATCTAGCCCATACTTCCTTAACTTGCTGACAAGAATACTGTGGGAGACCGTGTCAAAAGCTTTGCTAAAGTCAAGAAACAATACATCCGCTGCTTTCCCTTCATCCACAGAACCAGTAATCTCATCATAAAAGGCGATTAGATTAGTCAGGCATGACCTTCCCTTGGTGAATCATATTTTCAGCATATCTAGCCTTAATTTTCCCTACCCACAAGCTCCAGACACTTGAGTCATTTTCAGGAGTGATGGAATTCTTAAAACACTTAAGACTACACCAGGTAGACAAGACTGTATCAATATTTCCTCTAGCTTCTTTTTCTTTGTGAGGTACTAGTGACTGCAATTAATAATCTACACATTTCTCACACTTTTATTCCCTCTCCCTCTTGTTTTGTTCACTCATTACCTCTCCTTCCTCCTCTACTTGACTTTGTCTACATTTTTAGACACAACTCTGCCCCACAACTCCCTCACAGCCCTGTGACTCTCCCTCACGCTCTGAGTCCCCACCCCACATTCCTCCCTCTCTGATTCTCTTAACATGTGTGAAAGCGAGAGAGAGAAAAAAAGAAAGGGAAGGGAGGAGCAGAGTTCTGGAGGCTCTTCCTATGCTGAGGCTGGCTGGCTGCACAGAAAGTGCTAGGGTATGTGAGCTCTGATCATCAGTAATGGGCAAAGCAAGGAGGCTGTCTGTCCAGGTGCCCTACTTGGGGGAATTCTGCTATACATTGCAGGAAACCATTCTCCAGTGACTTAAAGATTCATTACATTTAAAATGCTCTTTTCCAGTTCTAGTTCCTATGATACAGTTACCATAGTGATTTTTACATTAGTTCACAGTGACGAAATTTTAAATGGAATACTGAGTACTGGCATATTTGGTCTCAGATCAGCACCAACAGGATGCTTTTTGTAGTTTCAATGAGACACTTCTGACCTTCCCTTTTAGAAATTATCAACACAGATGTTCTTTCTACTTACTTAGCCACAGACTGGATCACTTTAGAAGAAGTATCCTTGATGTTTGTGAAAAATCGCTCTGTTCCACCTTTGAGAATATCAAAGAACCCTACATAAGACTGGTCAAGTTCTGCAACTGTCAGGCCTAGAATTAAAAAGCAAATTAAAGTTACAATTTAAAAAAAAACAAGGCATGTAACAGAATTGTGCTCCAATTTCTCTTCCCATGGCAAAATCAAACTGAACTGCCAACAACTTAAGATGTTCTAAAATAGGATCAGCCTTCCTGTTATACTCATTCCCAGAATGAAGCTTTCAACTTCTGAAGAACAAACTACACAACAATATTCTTCTATGGTCCCAACATACTATGGTGGTAAACCAGAATAGTTTACAGGTATTATATTTATAAAACATGTAACAAACCATTTTACATCTCTTTACGAAGGAAAGACAGACCACCAAGTGTCTGGCTGTATGCATTTCTGACATATCACTGTTTAAATCAGGGGGTCTCAAAGTCCTGGCCTGCGGGCCATCTGCGGCCCAAGAACCTCCCCACTGCGGCCCACAGAGGAAAAGAGCCACGCTGCCAGCAATGTCTGCGGCAGGCGTTGGCCCCCACAGCTCCTATTGGCTAGGGGAGAGGGATAGATACACCATCATTAGTTGCCAGGCATAGTCAGCCATGGAGGCAGCATCATTAGTTGCCAGGCAGAGTCAGCCATGGAGGCAGTGTCACTTTTTTCCCCCACAAGGAATATAAACAAGTCAAAATACTGAACACAACTATCTGATGGACACCTCGCTGCATTCCTGAAGGTTTCAACTGCTCAGTCACTGAGGCCAAACATGAACAAACTGACAGAACTGAAGCATTGCCAGGTGTCTGGCAAACACTAAAAACTCTCTGGAAGGCAAAGAAGTTGTATGACAGTTTTATTACTTCTGAGAAATTTGAAATAAAAGAACAATATAAACATTTTCTTTTCTGAACACCATCTTCAGTGACATTATTGGCCCGCTGGGAGGATTTGAGGACTGGCACTGGCCCTAAGGTAAATTGAGTTTGAGACCCCTGGTTTAAATTGTGGCATGCTGTCTTTCTATTTAGTGCCATCATCCTGATATGCAGTATGCCACTGACAAGCTTACTTGACCGTATGTAGTACATTTTACAGCCATTTCTGGTTTTATCTTGGAAAGTTACATTTGTTACCGGGAGTACTAACATTTCCTTTTATCATCATTCGCTGGACAACAGCCTGTTAATATTATTGTGTAATACATAGTCTTCTTTCACCCTGTGTGAACCAGATGGCCAGAAAAGCATTTGAAAACACAATCCTGTTATGAAGGAAGATTCATCCCACAGAGAATAAAGTGTGGATAGTATTACTAAAGTCCTTTATTGGTAGTATAAATTTACCTCATTTTAAAGTTCCCCCTTCAGGTAAATTATTTGAATTTATACTTTTCCCTCATGAGCTGCACAGAAGGTATGAATAAAATAACTTAAATCAAGGAGGAGAAAAAATTGCATGCAGTAAAATTATTTATGTTTCCAGTCTTTTATTTTAGGTGAAATATTCAGTTCCTTGAAGCATTTATGCTTATGAAGTTAACAGTTTAATATTTAGCCATGAAATGACACAGGTCAGAAACTTATTTCAGTTAGCAAGATTATACATATTAGACACAAAAAAAGGATGTTTTGACTAAGACAAATTAACAGATTAGTTGGAAGAACTGAAGTTCAACCAAAATAGGCTATTATCTGTTTTTAGCATAATATATTTCTAAAGTGGAGGTTTCTATTTGAGTTTTTTTTGGAAAAAATGACATTTCTGATCCTTAACCAATCTATTTTTGTGTTCTTATAGCATGTTCCAATTTTTATATGAATCTTCTAAGTGCTGCCTTTTCCTTAGCTGCTATTATTTTTATGAACTGATATTCATTGTGCAGATAAGTAATTTTCATCTAGGTGTTTCATCTAATTGTTTTATTCCACAGGTTAACAATGCCATTTGGTATCATCTGTTGCACTTAAGCAAGCTGAGTCTTTTCTCTCTTCTTGTGAGAAGAATGGAGGGAGTAAATTTTTACATTTGAATGTATAAACATGAAGTCTATTCTGAAAAAGGTGGAATCAATCTATAAATGTGAAGTCCTTCACAAGAACTATATAAGCTTGCTTAACAATAATCATTCACTTAACTTAAGTGGTTTTCATAAAGCAAGATAGCAGTATAACTCAGCAGAAATTAACATTTCTGCTAAATAAGTTCATTTAAAATTTCAAGCCCACCCAGAAGTTTTCATATACCATAAACTTAACTAGTTTGTATTCACACTGTGTGTGCAGAGATGCGTATCACTGTACATACCTGCATTGTACATATTGTTGAGCTGTCCTGCAGGCTTGGAGCCCTGTGGCACCGAACTTGTAGACATTCTAGGCACAGCATTGTTTCCATAGCCTCCATTTTGTTCCAGGAGCTGCAGAGAGTCATATTCATCAGGAGAAATTTTTTTTAAGTTTATATATAAACACCGCATTGGCAAAGGACAGTTACAAAACTTAAGTGGCCCGGTCCTCACTGTTTAGCCCTGAATGGCTGTTTAAACTACTGAAAGACAAAAAAGTTTCACTAGTTTTGTTTCAGTGCATTAGGCACCATGAGAAACCAAGGCAATATTCTTTAGTTTGGCTCTCAGCCCACGTTTTTCTGGGTGCATGCATCACTTTACTGGCTGCTCAGGTATGTTATTACTGCTCAAAGTCAGAAGTAAAACTCGAGCTTGAATGGGAGGAGTATCAGGATCTTGGTAGGAAAAATCTCCCAGCTGAACTGCTGAAATACTGATACCATAAACTCAACATGTTAGCAATAAGGTGGCTGCCTTGCAAACCTATCCCTAATTTTTCTAACCAGAGCTAACCTTACCCATAAGGACTCAACTTTCTTCTACAACACAGATGAAAAAGGAAAGGCTAAGAAAGATGACCCAGCTTTAGAAGAGTGTGATATGATACCTTTACTCCAGAGCAGTGATACTCAGACTTCAGTGGTTCAGGAGCCAAATTACGATCAACATTCCCCAAAAGAGCCACAGAAGTGTGAATTCATTGTTTCATTTACTATTTTTATATACATCTCACAGCAAAACGACTGACCAAGTATTCTACAATTGGTTAATAACATAGAAAAGGCATCTTGATTGGTTAATAACTTAGACTGGTTAATAATTAAATCATTCAGTGTTTTAATATCACATGTGACAAAGAGCCACAGGAGATACAATAAGGAGCCACTTGCAACTCCCGAGCCTCAGTCTGAGTATCACTCCTCCAGAGCAAAGGACAGGCAACGAATAGGACAGCCATGAATTGGGTCACTTGAGCAGAATCCTACTTCCATTTCTAGAAAAGTCTTTACAAGTGTGCAGACACTTCCAGTGCTTCCTTCTCTCCCACTTCCCCTAAAGCAAGAAACACTCCTCATGAAAAAAGTGTGACCACCAAGTAGGAGACAAAAAAGCAGCAAGAGTTATCTAGCAAGACAGGCTTCTGTATCCCACATTACATGTTTCATTTAGGTCGCTGCACCTCAAGGAGGAACACAGAAAGAAGTGTACCCTAGACAGCCACTATACTAGTGAGCTTCAGTGTTGGCATGAAGGATAATTTGAACTGCAGGAAATAAGGCACTTATATTGCAATGAGCCATTCACCTAGGCAGAAATAGAGGACCACCACATGAATGCAAATATGGCCAAAGACACCAAGGGAGAAGGCTTAAAAACTGAAGATAACGTTGACAATAACAAGCACTTCCCAGAGAAGAAGGGGAATCACCAGAGGAAGCACAAACAGGTAAACTGGGCTGCACACACTCTCCTTGGCAGGAAGGGGGAAGCATAAAACACACTGTTACCAAGGACAGAAATCTGAACCCATATGCAGCTGCTACATTACACTATTTTGGATCCAACCCATAACTTACCAAGTGTAAACTTGTAAACAGGAATGTAACTGTAGCTGGTAAAAAGATTTTTCTTGGGAAAGCTAACCCCAAAGCTTGGGAGACAGAAGAGGGCTTGCCAACCAAGAGTTAAGGACCAACAGCAGCCTCTACTACAGAATCCCATTCATACAGAACAAGCAGTGGCAGGTCTACACTACTGCTTAAATCGATCTAACTTGCGTCGCTCAGGGGTGTGAAAAAGACACCCCCCTGAGCCAGGCAAGTTACAGCGAAACTAAGCACTGTCCACACTGGTGCTATGTCGGCAGGAGATGCTCTCCCACCAACATAGCTTCCACCTCTTGCAGAGGTGGAATAATTATACCGACAGGAGAGTTCTCCCATTGGCATAGAGCATCTTCATCAGATGCACTGCAGCTGTACCAATGTAGCACTTCTAGTGTAGACCTGCTGTCATAAACATAAAGGGAAGGGTAACCACCTTTCTGTATACAGTGCTATAAAATCCCTCCTGGCCAGAGGCAAAACCCTTTCACCTGTAAAGGGTTAAGAAGCTACGGTAACCTAGCTGGCGCCTGACCCAAAATGATTGATGAAAGGACAAAATACTTTCAAATCTGGGGGGGGGGGGGGGGGGGGGGGGAATGACGACAAAGGGTCTGTCTGTCTGTCTGTGTGATGCTTTTGCCGGGAACAGAGCAGGAATGCAGCCTTACGACTCCTGTTAAATTAGGACGTAATCTAGCTAGAAATGCGTTAGATTTCATTTTGTTTAATGGCTGGTAAAATAAGCTGTGCTGGATGGAATGTATATTCCTGTTTTTGTGTCTTTTTGTAACTTAAGGTTTTGCCTAGAGGGATTCTCTATGTATTGAATCCTATTACCCTGTAAGGTATTTACCATCCTGATTTTACAGAGGTGATTCTTTTACCTTTTCTTTAATTAAAATTCTTCTTTTAAGAACCTGATTGATTTTTCATTGTTCTTAAGATCCAAGGGTTTGGGTCTGTGTTCACCTGTACAAATTGGTGAGGATTCTTATCAAGCCTTCCCTAGGAAAGGGAGTGTAGGACTTGGGGGAAGACATCTCCAAGTGGGCTCTTTCCCTGTTCTTTGTTTAAAACGCTTGGTGGTGGCAGCAGCATACGGTTCAAGGACAAGGCAAAGTTTGTACCTTGGGGAAGTTTTTAACCTAAGCTGGTAAGAATAAGCTTAGGGGGGGTCTTTCATACAGGTCCCCACATCTGTACCGTAGAGTTCAGAGTGGGGAAGGAAACTTGACACCTGCCCTTGGTTAAACCAGTGCAGTAAAACTAATGCAACTGTCTGTGTGGACTCTTACTTTGGTTCTGCAAGTTTAAAGTTTTGTTTCTTTTACAGACAGCAGCAAAAATCACAACAGTTCGAAAGGCTAGTCTGCTTGCAGAGTTGCACCAGTTCAAATGAAGGCAAGATTTTAAATCTATTTACTTAAATCTGTGCAGAAGGACACTCAAGTCAATTAGGAACAGGTTTAAGAAACTGAAATAAGCAACCCTTAAACCAAAGTAAAAGTCCACACAGGCATTTGCATTAACTGAATCAGTTTAACTAAGCTGTTGTGAATCTGTGTAGGCCTAAATTCCCTGTCACATATTTAACTCCCCCCCACACACACACACACCCTCACAACCACCACGTCTCAGGTCAATTTCAATCAAATCTGATATGTGACACTGAAGATCTACCTCCAGAAGGAATGCTGTTGAGAGGAAGATGCTTCCAAGAGTCTGACAATAAGCAGGAAGAACCACCATAGGTTACCTTTTAACATATTTGGATGAGAAAGAGCTTTGAGGCTGGGATTTTCAAACCATTAGTTATGCATCCAAATCCCATCGAATTTCTATTGAAATTAGGCACATAAATCCCCTAAACTCAATTGAAAATCTCACTGCAACCATTTTGACAAACTGTTTCAAAGTTCCTATTGATTGAATGTGGGGGGAAAGAAGGATTATACTCTTTATAGCACTCCCGTACCTCTGTGATAGGAGATTTAGGATTCACATTCCTGGCAGCCGCAATCTCCTGCAGCTGATTCACAAGTTCAGTGACTGACAACCTCTCCTCTGGGTTCACCTTCAAAGTGGAACCTAAAAAAAAATAATTTAGACATTACAACAGTCCTTTTTTGATTGCATAAATCTGTACTTTATTCAGTGGATTCAAGTGCAGCATGATTATCAATAGTAAAGCATGCAGAAAAAACAGGGAAACAGTAAATTTGTACCCAAGTATCATTTGCCTTTAACAGCTATCTATGTATTAAGAATAACGATTTTAGTGATGAACCAAGATGACACTAAGAAAATACTACAAGAGCATCAAACTTGAAGAAAATGTTTAAAGGCAACTGAGAACCCACCCCATTTCATCAGAATTTTAACAACCAACTGTAGTAGTTCAACTGTGTCTTTTGAACTTTAGTAAAACAGTTTCTTAAACAAATTCAGGGAATCAGAACCAAAATGCAAAGTATTTCCAGCCAATTTATCAAAATCCTAAGCATGATTAAGCACTGAAAAATCAGTGAAAAACCAGAAGGTTTCCACTCAAAAATCTAGTTCTTAACCGAATATAGAAAAGTTTGAAAGTTCTTCATATTGATGTCAAATAGCTAAAAAAAAACTAATCACTCTCATACGGTTTACGACGCCACCGTCAACGGAACTGGAAATTCTGATTGATTAATCCCATGGTACCTAGCATATTTTTAATGATCAAAGATGTATGGTCCACAAAGCATCAGAACAAACAAACAAGATTTTAAACTTACGAATGAGATCATGGAACACAGTATATCGAGTGTCATTCTGAGGAATAGAGTATTTCCCATTGACTATGCGAAGCTTAGCCCCATCTTCAAATGGATGTTGCCTAAAGCACAATAAATATAGGATACAGCCCAATGCCTACACAGAAATAAAAGCAAACATTACAGAAAAGTCAGTAATTCAGGCACCGAAAACCATTTAAAGTTGAATTTTAGATATGACACCAATTAGATACTGGAACAACTCTAACCAAGCTCAAATCTAAATAACTTTGCTATATTAAAGGCAAACTGCTTAGTCATGGAACCCAACACTATTAACAGTGTTTCAGCTGCATACCCCCCCCCCCCCCCGCTTTCTAAAATAACTAAACCTTTGAAGTTTCATTCTTTAGGATCAAAGATTAACAACAAGCCTAGTCTACACAAACTAACAGTTTCTAGCAGCATGAAGACTGTGGTACAGTTTTGCCATTATGATTAAAGGTTTGATAGTTTCTTCAGTCTCAGATTTTTTTTTTTTTTTAAATTCTCTCCACATTGAAGGATTTATATTATACTATAATATATAGTCATATAGGTATCAACACCTTTGTTATATATGTAGCAACGTGTAGCACAATGGTTTTTAGAGTAGGAGGTCCAAAGAGAGAGACATTCTATTTTTATGGGCCAAATCCTACATTGATAGTTTCTGTGTAAGTCACTCCTACTTAAAGGATTTGGTCCTCTCTTTGTACTCCTAATTCAAGTTCATTCTGTTACTAAGTACATAACTGGGTAGTTTGTCAAAACACAAATCACTTTATTCAAACAGCATCCCATGCAAAGGCCCATTTAATTCTTTAATTTTTTTACAAACAATTCCAGAAGAGAATTGAAACCTCAATAAAACAACCATACACTGAGGCCAATGAGTTTGTGGGGGACTCAGTTCCATAACTGAAAATAGATACCACACAATTTGCCCTGGGAAATAGCACGTGCCTAAAGTCAGGATTGAGTTCTACTGTTGCAAGAATCCAAGAATAATGGGATGAGTCAAGGAGAACATTTTACTTAATGTTTTCAGGTAAATTAACATTAGATACCAGAAAAAAAGAATAGAAGTGGTGATCCTATACTGAACCAGTGGTCCATGTAGTGTAGCAAGAGGTCTTAGAAAAAAGTGTGCCCTGTAACAAATGCTTCAGAGAACAGCAAGATTTTCAGAATGCTTCTGGAAAATTGTGCAAAATCCCCCTGGAAATTTTTTCTTAACCCTGCTAGCAATCATCTCATAGATCTAACCATGGTGGCTACTTGCACCAATAGAAGTAAGACAAGCATCTGAAGAAAGTGGTCAAAATAGTGACTCACTTCCTTCCGTCTCAATCCTATCTTATACCAACAAGTCACAAGTTATCACTTTTTAAACAGAACTAAAATTATACAGAATATACTCTAGCGTTACCTTTTTCTGGAAAGGGTGAAAAGTATCACTCAACTGGCCATTATTTTATATGAGTACCTTAATCATATCCCATTTTGTTCTACCAGATTAAGTTCCAGTGTTATTTTATTCTCTATATGGAAGCTTCACATTCTCCTGATTATTTTTGCTGCCATTCTTTGGCCAGTTTCAGCTACCTCCTTTTCAAGGGGTGATCAAATTGCAACGTTCAAAGCCAACGTGTATCATTGATTTGTAGGTAATGGTGTTCTTTATTCTCTTTAAAATGCAGCCTAATATCTTCTTAGTTATTCTGATGGGTGCTGTGCACTGAGCAGGCTGCCTTCCTTCACCCGTCCATAATGACACCTCAATGTACTTTCTAAGGTGTCAATCATTCAGAACCCATAAGTGTATATGGTTTATTTAAGTTTTTCCTTCCAAAGTGCTTTAACTTACAGATATTTACTTTGATAGCTATCGGTCACTTTGCGGCCATCTACTTAGCACACCTACTTGGGTTACACTAGTTAAGTTCTGGGTGCCTTCATGATTTTCACTAGTCTCTGAATTGTGTGCATAGTAAATTTTGCCCAATATATTAACCAAACAGTTTCACTAAAGGTCTCCTAAAATCTTAAGATATAAATCATTTTTCCACAATGAAAAAATAGCTTTTCATTCCTACACTTTTTAAAACCCAAGATGCAACACACCACCCTGTGGTTTCCAAGTTCCCTTAATAGCCTCTTCCCTTATAAAAGTCCCTTGTCCATCTACATTATATCCAATCACTTTTAACTGAGAATTCTTACAAGTTAAAAATGGTACAATTCACCATCACAAAGAACATGCTTAATATGATGTTACATTACTCAATTCTTTGTAGTTCTTTCTCAGTTACTTTGTCTGGTACTGAAGAAATGCCCAGTGTAATTCACAGAATCACCCTTAGTTCTCTATGAACACATGGATACAATGTTATACCATAACTTGAGCCAAGTGACTTCACTTCTCTATGCCTCTGGTTACCCTCTTATGTTCTGTCTGTCTTGACTATTCAGACTGTATGCTCGCTGGAGCAGAGACTCTCACTGTGTTTGTACCCAGCCCAATGGGTTATCTGTTGGGCATGGAGTCCCTATTGTAATACAGATTAATACTAGATGTCTGGAGGGTGACTATGAAGTTGCACTTCTGCGTTTGCAGCTCAGTGAGCTTGTTTTTGTTTCCAAATTCTTGGATGAAGACTATCCAGCCTTGGCTTACTACAGTTTAATCTTCTAAACTGTTTATTTTTGTACACAAACACCTTTGAAGAGTCAGGAAATGTTCTCATATTAACAACTAAAGGTAAGAAGGAGTTACCCTTTAACAGAGCAAATGCACTCAGTAACAGATGTGCAGAGAAAGAAATCTGATTAGCTCAACTTTAAAGAGCTGTGATACAGGAAAAAGTCAAAAGGTTCTGCTTTTGGAAGTTCTAGTGCTATCAACATCTTGTGCTAGAAACCCACCAGACATCAGCCAAATGTGTTTCAATAAAGATTCAGAGGAATTACCCTAAAATAAGTGATATAAAGCCACATTAAAGAAGTGAAACTGCATCAGCCAAAATTAATAAATTGGATAAAATAAGGAGCAAAGAAAACAGCCTTGACAAAAATAATCTCGAGCTCTTACACAGAGCTTGTCATCAGTAGATTTCAAAGCACTTTACAAAAAAAAGAGTTTAGTATCATCTCCATTTTGCAGATGGGGAAACTGAAGCACAGAAAGGGGAAGTGACTTTCCAAGGTCACCCAGCAGGCCAGTGGAAGAGCTGGAAACACAATCTCCTGAGTCCTGGTCCACTGTTCTATACACTAGTGGTTACAGACAACTTAGATAGAACGTAGAACTGGAAAATGTAAGCCACAAAAACCCCTGCAATCACAACATTAGTGGGCATCTTGAAAATCAAATAAGAACCAAGAATGTGTGAACTCTCATGGTGGTGGAAGAATGCTCCCACAAGCCCACTGAATTTGTGGAAACCTTCATTAATGCTGACACTAAACACCAAAGGTTCCACCTACAAAAAAGCCACATGACATTTTTCAAAGAGAAAGCACTAGAGATAACGGAAGAACTCTGATAAACAATAGCATTTGGTTTTTTTGGAGGCCAAGTCCCAGGAGGATCTGCTATTTGAGGGAACAAAAATATTTTTCCTTTAGCTCAGCCTGAAGATACAAGCAAAAAAAAGGAACTTCAGTTCAAGAGATGCCCATTAAAATGGGTAGAAGACACCATTATTTCTACTAAAATGTGGTATTACTTATAATAAAACCTTTATTTTAGGTACAAAAATCTTTAAAAACAGTATCTTCCAGCTTCTTCCATCAACAGGTCATCTAAGTCATGGTGACTTGTGAAGTGCAGAGAACGTGACCTGACCATGCGCAGAAGTCAGCTCAGGTGGAATCTGATCAATTGCAGCATACAGAATTCCCAAAGTGTCGTGCTTCGCCCGTGTGGGATGCTGAAGATTCTGCACAACAGCGCCACCCATTTGGTAAGTAGCACATCATGCCGGACACATACAGCACCAAGATTCCAAGAGCCGCACTAGCTCCCGCAAGTTTCTAGGTGGATTTCAACATGCTTGTTTTAAACAGGCAGCCCTACATGGTTTGGAATCTGGTTAGCTGGGAGACCTCCTTTCTCCCATTCCATACAGACAGACACAGCTGAGACCAGACAAAAAGAATTGAGCTAAAGGACTCTCAGAACAGCAGGAGGAGCTGCTGGCAGGACACTGGCAGCGATGGGGTTCTCTTGGCTCTGCAATTCACTTCCTTCTTTCAGACAGATTTGTTAACCATCCAAACATGCTCCAAAGCCCATTTTCCCCCTCACAGGAATTTAGGGAAATTGGGGTCAATAGATAAAGGTGCTGGACACTAAAGAAGGATGTGACTGGAGACGGGCCTTTGCATTATGATATGGTGAGGTAAGGTGTTTGGTTTGAGGAAGGCTTTTACTTGGAAAGTATAAGAACTGTTCTGAAGATTTTTTTTTAAATTGTGTGCTTTAAATTTTAGAAGGTGCCTAGACTTTGGAAAAGGAGCCAGAGAAAAATCAATAAAATAAATCAGAAACCAGGAGAATGCTGACCACATTTGAGAACCTGGTAACTGCTCAAAGAAGTAACAGAAGTAATATCTAAATGTATTCCTGATCTGCAAAAGCATTTTGGGAAGCTTTGTGGTTAACAGGAGTTACATTTTTGATCCACACTGAAGTTTAGACTTTTTTATGGCCTGAGCAGCAGCACTACAAATTCATCTAGACAGTATGGTGACAAGCACTTAGAAGAGAGCAGTGGAGGATACTGAACTCTCTGGGGGAAAGTAAAGTACAACCATTCACCCAAATCACAAACTAAAAGCACTTATGCCCCTTGCAGTTGTGATGTACTGCATATGCAACTCTGATTTCCCTGACCCCAGACCACTGGACAGGAGACAAGGCAGCTTAGCAGAATGGCAGGCTCTATATAAGCCCCACTAGTTGGAACACGGCCCTTTTAAAGAACAGAGAGGTATGTGACAATAGCTGACATACTGTTAAATAGGAGTAGTCAGCCACGACAGTAAATACCTGGGTTACCCTAACCCAAAGATTTCAATCGTCCAATCCTTTGAATAAATGGAGCTTTACCTTTCCTGTTTTAGGTAAGTGGATGCAACTGCGGTCTAACTTGTATGGATTTAATTTGATAGATGGGTAAGGTGTTTAAGAACTATATTACCCTGGGTTTTCTCTCAAAAATTCAATATGAAGATTGACAACTACAGAGGCAGAACACAAAAAGCTCAAATTAGTTTTAAAAATGTATTGTTTAAAAGGTTTAGACAGTAGCTGAGATTCCAATAGCTCTGAACAGCCATCACAGATGTTAATGTTCAAGTGTCTATTCTGCTTTGATATTAAAATATATGTTTAAAAAGTCATACAGATTTGTTTACCAACACTGGTACAATATTTAGAAGTTAAGTATGTGCATTCATAAAAATATCCAATACTCTGAAAAATACTAATGTGTAACATCACCAAAAAGAATGCAAAAGGACTCATCACTGACACTGTTAACTGAAGATGCACTGGGAGTTTAAATACTTCTCTTCAAATGCAACCACAATCCTTTCAGTGAAGGTTACTCATTTGCCACTGCCTTTTGCCATCCCACTTAGTTGCAACAGAAACATACGTGATTTCTACACAAACAAGAGTTTAGAAGTACTAATGTTTAGGTTGTTCCTGCATTTCATACTCTTCACTACCCTGAGACTAGGATTTGCGAATGAGCAAAGTCAGAGTTGTGTGTCTTGGCAACCTCTGTCTAATCACATAGTGATCATGGACTCCAAGAGAGCCCTGTCCTGACCTCCAGAGAAAAAGCAAAGTTGTTGCAACATTCATTCAAGGCATTGAAGGAGCTGGGACAAAGTTCCCGAGGTCTATGCCTCAGGTCAGCCCAAATTAAGATTTAAAATTCATACCAATTAAGCTTATTTTGCCTGAAATGTATCAGATACAGATGGCTGAAGTTTTGTTTTAATATCAAACAATGCAATCAATTCAGACTGCATCTTATATTCCAATAGCAGTGAATGTGCAATTAGTTTAAACATCACAAATATGATGAAATACAGGAACTATTTAACTATGATATCTAACAGGCATCATTACAAACAAAGAGAAACAGAAGTTCCTACCCATATATCCTGTTTTTCACCGATTGGAAAGTTTGAATACAAGTCTATCATTTCTGGAGTCCTATACATTGGTGTTGTGTTTCTTGTAATCTGCAGAAACAAAAGTAAAAGTTCATGAAGCAGAGACCTGAACAATGCTTTATGTACAGCCTCAGGGAACAGTGTTCCAAAAATGTTCTGCTAAAAAGTAAAAAGGGCATTCTGACTTCAAAAGCTAGTTTGGGGCACATTACTCAAGGTGCAAGTCCTTGGTTCAGTATCAAAATACAGTTATGAGGGAAGTATCTCTATGTGAAGCCTATAGGAATGACATTTTAACTGTAATTAAAAAAGTACCTGCTGTAGTAGTCCCTTCAAGCCACACACAGCAAGCAAAACCAGACTACATGCTCTCAACAAGGGAGAGTGACACTGAGAAACAAGGAACAGTTATCTCATGCCCTTAGGATGCATCTGGAGGAAGGACCCTACTTTGTGCCTTTTTTCCTCCGTCCTATGTGAGAAGTTCGCCAACTGCATGGCACCATCTTCTCTTCCCTTCCTAGAGAGCCAGCAGACAATTCTCCATGAGTTCAGGTTCCAAAAAGGAGAAGGGGACCAGAAGCAAGCAGGCTAGTACTCAGGACCTCCCAAAAAAAGAAGTTGATGCTGTGAGAGTCTGCACACTCATTGACAAGTTCATGGATTTAGTTTGAGTCTCATTATTGACCTTCTCCACAGATTTAGAAGGGTTTGAGAAATCACTTCAAGTAAATCCATCTTTACGCGCTACATTAAGATTTGTCAGCATTACTAGTACTTAGCCAGATCTATGGACAAGTTGCATTTTGAAAGAAAGGGGGAACATGCCAACATTGTTACAGCTGTCCTAAGAGTACAGCAATACTGTCTAGTCCAAGATCTGTCAAACAGACCAACTGCTTCATCACATGCCACCCAATTCAGTTTTAGAAGCCATGTCTGCTTAGATTTGATCAGAGTCACTGGGGAACAAATGACTTTTTACTTTTCTGCAGAGGGTGAAAATTCACATACTAACAGAAAATAGCAGTCAATTCCTCACTCCTCTCCCTTTTTATTAAAAAGGTCATTAAAAGCTACACTACCAACTGTGTCAAGTTTCAATTTGGGTTTACATTTTATTTCTCCACATCAGAGAGTAGTAGGCACTCCATGGGCATTGATCAGGATAGGTGCTCAGGAACATAGTTTAAAAACACAAGCTGTTTTGTTGTTATGGCAGACAGCATTTGAACGATGTAGCAGCAGCTGACTCGAAAAATAAGGCCTTGTAATCCATTTCACAACTGAAAGGGCTTCAATTTGTCTTAGAACAGTCATAAATGAAGTAAACTTGGGGGTTAAGGCGAACAGAGCAGCACTAATAGAAAGAATTTAATATCTTATAATTAACTGCAATGTCAAGCTTCTCACCTCCTCTTCAACTATTGCTCTCTTTTGTGCAGACCAACTGTAATCAGGATAATGTGCTATAGTTGTAGCACTGCCAAAGTCACACAGCTTAATTGTCCCTTGGTTACTAATCAGCATGTTCTCCACCTGCAGATGGAGGTAAGTTAACAAATTGAAAGAGTTACACACATTTATGAAGGCTGTAGCTCATGCACACTTTTAAATCATACCCAGGAAGTGTACACATATTCATTAAATAAAATGAATCAATACTTAGTATTTTACTGCACATGGTATCCTATGTTCAAGGGGACACTTAAGACTCTATAAGAGTAAGTGACAGGCTTAAGGTCCAACCCGTAGGCAAAACAGGTAGTAAGCCCAGGAATTCCAGCTCTCCCCCTTTCTCTAGCCACTATACAGCTTGCCCTGAATGACATGAACTATTTTGTGGAATAGTACATCTTTATTTCTAACAAATTCAACTCAAAAGACCTTGTAGTTTATTTAATCCATGTCCCTCCATATGTTAGTTTTGCATGACATTTTCCAATGCTTTAACTTTGAAAAGACATGCAAGGAGTCTTTCACAAATTGCCCTGCAAGATTAATGAGTAGTTTAAAACCTTATCAGGAGCACCAGTTAATAGCTGAGGGGGCGTAGGGGGGATGATTCTGTGCTGATTGTGAGGCCCGCAAGTGAAAATATAAATTAAATGTTTCTTCAAAAAATTAAACTGTTTTCAATAGGTCTCCCACTGTATCTCATCTTCTCCGTTAGCCTTAGGTTGCGATAGCCGCAGAGCAGGGAATATCTTGCACATTGTATCTTGAGGCTGCAATCCCTTGACCCTCCCTGATAACAGACTCTTCCATTTAGTGGTTTCTATTCTGTTAGTCCACTCTTTAGTGTGCTCCTTTATGCACTAGGTCTGGCATAGTGGGCAAAGCAACAACCAAATACAATCAGCACACACTAATATCAAAGGCACAGAGTAGAATGTGCATGCTTACTTGGGCCCAACTTTTAGAAACAGTGGTCACTACCTTTCTAAGAATGTCAGTAGAGTGTTCATATTTTAAGGGGGTCTCTACCTGTCTCTTCCAAAACCAGCCCACAGGGAACTTTAAAAATCCAAATTTAATTATGAAGAAAATGTCTACCCTATGCTACAAAATGACTTGTTTTGTTTCACGTGGCAAGTACTCAAGGGGACAAACTAATTCAGACAGTTTCAAGTATGAGAGCCACGGGACTATTTTCAAAATGCCCTATAATTAATGTGGAATTTAAACATTTTAAAAAGTAGCACCAGTTTGTACAATGCTGTATGCATGTAAATCACATTAACATTTGCTTTCCCCTGAATCCTTTTGACAATGGCTAATGATAGAGCGCATGCCACACCAACAAACAAAGGAATGAAGTAACGGGAAGTCTGCAGCGGAGAGCACTGCATGAATCTCAACCCATTTGAAGGTGCATTATATCAGAGAATTTCAGAGCTCCTAAAATCTTTAAGAATTTCAAAAGTTACAAAAGCTTTGATACTGAGCCCAACAACCCGTTTTCCCACACAGTCAATACCAGATCACTCACTTTAGGGCCAAAAAAAGATAAGGTATTTATATTTGTAAATAGTTATTAAAGCAAAAACATTTTAGCTTAAAAGATGCATAGAGACCATTTGACGTAAGTTTTCTCCTCCATCTACCTAAACTCAGTTTTCTGGGAACGGCAGTGCAAATACACCTCCCTAGATCATTTTAGCGAGGCCACTGTCTGTTGCAGCACAAAGATCAAGATCTTGCCCTGTATTTTCTTGTAAAAGCCCTCTCCCTGTGCAGCTACTGTAGTATGAAACCAGCTTTCTGCTTCCCCCTGCCCCCCATCACTTTGAGTTTCTGCCAGGGACAGGTTTTCTTAATAGGCACTGGAATAGTAACAGAAGAAATCAATAATGTAATATTTATTTAACTCTGTAAAATTGTCTATCAGGAACCCCACCGTTCAAGGTGCTGCCCTTGAACTAGTGTCTCAGGAAAAATTTCAAGTTTTACAAAATGCTAACCCTTGGCAACTGCATAGTGCCTCCCAGCAGGATGGCACTGGCCACAGTTTTACTTCAGAACTCGAGACCTTCCATACCATTTGTAAAGGACTGAAAGGATGAAAGGTCTTAAAATAACCAATCAGGAAATAAGTGGCCCCCTTGATTAATTTTAGTTCAAAAGTCAATGTGCTCCAAAACAAAGTACAACAACACAAGGTAGATTTTAGTGCCTTTTGAAATGCCAGCCATCCTAATACGACACACTCCCTGCAGCTGGTTGCTAGGTTCAAGAGAGAAGCAGCATTTCAGTAGCACACTGACGACATGCTCCTCTTCCTTTCACAGCTTTGTGTTTCTGCTATTAAAAAATTCTTACTACCAAAATGTGTGTGGCTTCCAGTCACGAGCATACTTACCAGCAAATAGGAACTATTGTTCAGATTAAAGTAAGAGTGGGAAACAGACTACATGGTTTCAGTTTGAGCTCCAAAATTTAATTAACAGGATATTCAACAAGTATTTCCAACACCAAAAATATAGGTAAAGGATGCGGTCTAAACACTAAGCCATGTAGTGGTGTCCTTCATTCCCAGTCAGCAATCCCAACAAGATGGATATATACTCATACCATCATTTGAAATGCTGCATATTCAAGTGTCTCAATTTCATTAGTTCTACAGCATCAACTTTGTAGTCCAACCTGGAAGTCTGCTTTTACACTTCGTTCAAATGTTGCAGTCACTTAAATTCTATACTGTACCTTTAAATCTCTATGAATAATAGGTGGTTTCTGTTTATGCATATGTTGCACTGCTCTGCAGGTCTGATAAAATATCTTCAAGACTGTATCACATGAGAGAGGCCCTTTGGATTCAACTTTCTTTAAGAATTCCACCAGTTGCCCTACAGGAGATAGAACCAATTCATGTTAGTATACAAATGCTTTAAGTTTTGGACAGATTGAAGTACTCTTACTTCAAATGATCCATAGTTTTAAAGCATTCAGAGCTTCCATCCCATTTGGATGTAAATACTGGCCCTTCATTTCATCAGACTATGCCAGCAATTCCCACTGGACATTTTATTGCCCAATATCAGCTACCAGGGAACAACATAGGGTTTACAACAAGGAATCGATGACTAAACTAGCCATGAATCATTTTAAAGGGGCCTTTCACTATACCAGCTGACACTCTTCATCACAGATGCAGTATACTCTTTTCCATCCTATCTACTCCTGCCAGGTCATGAGTCAGAAACCACCCTTCCAGCTGAGAAAAAATGGACAACACCCTTAGCCAGGAAGTGCTGCTCCTACACAAGCAACTAATGGAAGTCTGAATGCTTCAAGTAATTAGTCTAAACCATGGTAGTTAAAGGTGTGGTGGGATTTACAGACAATTAGAGACTGCAAACATTGGCTTGTTTAACCTTGAAAGGAGAAGAGTTAGAGGGAATTTATGAGAAGTACTGTAGATTATGAAGGGGACAGTAAAAACTGATCACCTTGCTCCTTTTCAGAATGGCCCATAAAGATGAAAAATAGGTCAGTTTACAGCAGGTAAATTGCTGTCTTGCTAGATAAGGTTTAGCTGTTCTCCATGTAGTAAAACTGTGCACTTTTCCAGTTCAAGATCTACGTATTCATTAGGAAGAATGTACTCTGTTCCTAAAACAAGCCACACCACTCAGGAACAAAAATAGGTTTTACCTTTACAAAGCTCGGTGAGCAGAAGAAACTCGCCCTGCCCAGTATCAGATTCTTCTTTTCCTATTGATGCAGCAGAGCAGAACTGGACAATATTAGGATGACCTGAAAGCTTTTTCTGGGGATTTGTTCAAGGAAAAACTTTAAGCGTGTCAGAGATTTTCTTCATACTATCAAGCACAACCAGCTCACATACACGTCTAATTGGGTGTGTTTAATATACACAACAGAAAAACTTAACCAGTGTCTCATTTGAACAGAATGAGAACTAAAGGCAAAGTCACCAAGAGTAAAAAAGTCAATACCTGTTAATATGGCTCTGGAAGATGCAGATTCTGATCTAGATACAGCTTGGTCTCTCTTGACAATGATTGCAATGCAACAATATAGGTATTTGTAAAAGACATCTCCAGCAACTAGACTTAATCACGGATATCTGCTGACATTCTGGCTGTGTGACCAAGGCAGGACCACTGTGCCCTCCGCGCAGGTCTATACACTAGCCCGGGGTGCTCTGTCTGTTATGGTTTTCCTTCAACTAGGTAGAAAAAAGTCTCACAAAAATCAGAGCCAAGAAGCTTCGTTATAAGCAAGATTATAAAAAAAAAAAAGGAAAATCAAGAACTTTATACTATAAAATACTTTTTAAAATGTCACTTTCAATCAAAAAGAGGATTCAGGCTCCTAATTCCGGTGTGGGGAGGAAGAGAGAGAAGTAAACCTAAGTGACTTTAGTCACTGGCTGAGGAGCTTACAATGTATCTGTTTATACAGAAACTAGAACAGTGGGACCCTGGTCTAAAATTCGCGAAAAGGAGTACTTGTGGCACCTTTAAGACTAACAAATTTATTTGAGCATAAGCTTTCGTGAGCTACAGCTCACTTCATCGGAGCTGTAGCTCACGAAAGCTTATACTCAAATAAATTTGTTAGTCTCTAAGGCGCCACAAGTACTCCTTTTCTTTTTGCGAATACAGACTAACACGGCTGCTACTCTGAAAACTGGTCTAAAATTGTGGTCCACAGGTATATTGAGCCATGAACGCGTGAAGCCAAGTGCTTAAAAACGGGTATTGGCCAAGGGCTGTGAGTAGTGTTGTGACTCTCGGGCCTACAAAGCATGCCCCTCTTGTGAACTCAAATGTAAAAGGTATGTGAAAGTTCACAAGATGTTACAATAACCATGAAAATTGGTCAAAATTGCTTACAAAGTTGAATGTTGTAACAAGTGAATGAGAACCAGACAAAGAAACTGGATTAGTCTAAACCAAAAAGGCCATGCTGATATAATCCAAGGACTGTTGAAATTATGCTGGTTAAAAAAGATGTGGAACCAGAAGATAACAGATAAAAAAATGGTGTGCCTGATATTAGGCCTAATTAGTGAACAAAATAATGAGGGGGATGAACTATGCTGCCCACTTTTTCCTCTTTGGGGGTTTCTTAAAAAGAGACATGTGCGAGGTAGGGGAAAGATCAGTTCAGTTCACCTCTCCCTCTTATCTCCTGTCCCACCTTGCATCCCAGCTCATCCTCCAACCTGCCAGCACCGCAACTCATCTAAGGGACTTTATTCCTGAAGGGAAGGCCGGCTGGCCTTGCTCTTGTTTAAGGAACTTTGTTTTCACCTGTGAGTGCTGAAAGTCATTGCATCATCATGACAGCCAGTCCTGAGCCCGCCAGTGGGGAAATCTAATTACCAGCATGTCACGGAGTGTGGGGGAGTCCAGGCCCTGCACCCCTCTTCCTGGGATTCACTGAGACTCTCAGCCAGCCAGTAAAACAGAAGGTTTATTGGACAACAGGAACACAGTCCAACACAGAGCTTGTGGGTACACCCAGGACCCCTCAGTCAAGTCCTTCTGGGGGAGCAGGGAGCTTAGACCCCAGCCCTGGGGTTCCCTGTGTTCCTCCACCCAGCCCCAAACTGAAACTAAACCCACCCAGCAGGTTCCCTGCTGCAGCCTCCGTCCACATTCCTGGGCAGAGGTGTTACCTCCCCCTCCCCCTCCTGGCTCAGGTAACAGGCTCTCAGGTCTCCCACCCCCAGGGCACATTCCCAGGTCAACACTCCCCCCTCCCTGCTGCGTCACATCGTCACACAGCACCACAAAGACATGCAAAATCCTGTACTGTATTCCCTTCTGCCCCACGGTTTCTTTCTTCCTCCCCTCTCTCACTCCTGGTGTTTCATTGAATCCTGAAGTCAACTATACTGTAGTCATCCAAGCCTGCCTTATCTAAAGAGAAAGGATCCAACCAAATGACAGCCCTGACCAGATCGTAACTAACCAGGGTCAAAGCAGCAGGTGTCTTGGTTGAATAGGCAGCCAAAGCAACCACTCGTAACTAACCAGAGATCCAGTGTTCCAAAAATATCAAGCAAAGCCATATTTCACCCATCTTTTCTATCCAGTCTCTCCCTCCACCTTTAGTCTGCCTGTTTGTTAAGAACAGGATAAGCAGGTGCCCTTCACATCAGGAGAGAGTAAAATTAACCTTTGCCTTTTCATCAAAGAAAGACTGTTCTGAAAATAAAAGACTAATAGTTTGACAGCAAAAGGAGAGAGACTTTGATAAGGTCTAACTAAGTCTGTTTTTCATAACCACTCAACCACAGTTTAAAAATAAATATTTGTTTTAAATTTCTTGTTTTCTTGTATTTAACCAATACACTTTCAAATTAAATGAATGCTTTGAGGTGTTTCCCAAATAATCAAGGGCTTTATTTAAAAATAACCAACCCCAAACCTATCTATCACTGTTTAATGTTATACAGGGAGCGAGTTTATAAAACCTGTAACTCTTCAGGCCTTTGAGACCAATATCCATACAACAACAGGGAAAGAGAAGAAGAGTTGTTCAACTCAACAAGGGGAGTAGAAAGTTTAAACAAGCCTTTATCCAACTGGGAAATGACACATTTTCTGAATTTCCCCTCCAAAGTTATGACAGACCAAACCACTATCTCCCATTCCATGCATCACATTACAGCTGTTTACTTTAGTACTGTGGAAACATCCTTTGAGTTCACAAATTATGGCTTGGCAATTAGTGACCTCTAGCCTATGATTGGTCACTGAAGGAAGGAGTAAATAGCAGGTGCAATAAATTTATTTAAAAAGAAGTTTGATACCCATAACTCTTTATGATGTACAGTTACTTTGGCATCAGTTTTCCAGAGTTCAACTTTATGGATGACACTAAAATGTTAGCTAAACATTTGAACAGACGACAAAAAAAGGAGCCAAATAACTCAGGGGACTGATGTGATTGAAAGCCTTTTATCCTGTAACTCACTGGTCTGTACCAAGCCAAGGGTTTCAGAGATTTTCTTCACTGGAGAAATACTTTAGAAATACTTTCAGTGTCGATATGGATCATGAAGAACAGAAGCTTTCTATGTCTTCAGGATGTTCATTTCTTCATTCTAAATATTGAATTTTGACCCAAAGAGGATACCATGAAACAAACTTCTTGAATGATGGCTCTGTTCTTCTCCTCTTCATTAGACAATAACCTCTGTATCGGAAAAAAGAATATTGAAAAGGGGTATAAAATTTTGAAGAACTGTAAACTTATAAAAACACATATATGGGAAAAATTAGAGCTAACAAAACAGTCAACTCTCAAGATCAGGGAGCAAGAGTCAAAGCTGGCTTGATCCCATTTGGACATGTCACCACAACAATAACCAAGTTTCTAGTCACCTAGTTCATCTACATCAGTGGTTTTCAACATTTCCGGAGTCTGACACTCAAGCCCCACCACCCAGGGATGAGGCATGTAACATAGCTTCACGGGTCCCCCAGGCAATTACCCTGCTTGCCACCTTCTAACACCGACCCTGCACTTGCGACCTCCCTAAATCCATCCCATTGCCCCTCTGGGGCTCACAACCCCCAGGCTGAGAAACACTGATCTAGGTGAGTTGATGTACCCTGGAAGACCTCTGCGTATCCCTGGTTGAGAGCCACTTATCTATATTCTCTCTCTCTGGGAGCGCAGCCTCTAGAATCATGCTTGCACTACTGCACATAGCAATTCCCCACGCTCAAACCCCATGCATTATGGAGCCCACTGGAAGTTAGTTCTGCAGTCTTCTGGACTTCTGGGATGTTTTGCTACAGCAAACAAACTTGTGCAGCAGATTCAAGGGAATTTTTAATGGAATTAAATATGACCATCACTACCAATCTTCCTTGTTTTATTTATGTGAATATTAAACATACTGTCCCCCACACTTCCAATTTGCTATTGATTTATGCATCAAGAAATGCAACTCCATTCTAGTGGCAGAGGGAGGAGAGAGACTGGAGATTTGGGTAGCTGTAACTTTTGGCACCTACGTAGTGGTTGGGGTTTTCTGACAACAGTGCCACTCTCGTCTTAGGTGAAACAGAAAAATCAATAGGGAGAGAGAACTTGCGTGTTCTTGCCACTCACTTGGACTGTCCAGTTCCCCCTTCTGAAATGCATTTTCCTGAGGGTTACTCCTAGAAAAAGTTCAGTCCTGCTGTGAGGTTGGAGTCATGCAGTCTCATGGTGAAAGAGGTTTCATGCTGTTGTCTGCTAAGGGCTGGTCTACACTACCACTTAAGTCAATCTAACTTACGTCACTCAGGCGTATGAAAAAGACCGGCCGGCCCGCCCGAGAGATGCAAGTTACCATGATCTAAGCACTGTCCAGACCAACACTATGTTGGCGGAAGACACTCTCCTGCTGATATAGCTTCTGCCTCTTGCAGAGGTGGAGTAATTATGCTGATGGAAAAGCGCTCTCCCGTTGGCATAGAGCATCTTCACCAGACGTGCTACAGTGGTGCAACTGTGCTGATGCAGCGCTTCTAGTGTAGACCTGCCCTCGGATGAAGATCTGTTTGTTCCTGCTGCCGTTCCTTGCCAAAGAATGGCCACTTGATAGGTGATGGCCCATCAACTTTGATGACACCTGGCTAGACGTGTCAGCTTGTTTGTCTTTGAGAAATTGGTTTACCCACTCCCCAGACATGTCTGGTAAACACACTTCAGTCATGATTTAATCTTATATTTATATACAGTACTAGTATCCTGTAGACCCTATCGGACCACCAATACATGTATGTCCATAACAATGGACCAGCTCAGTGAACGGCGGGACTTTCTGTTCTTCCCTAGGCAAGACAAAAATACATCCTTGGAGATACATCTTTATTCCCCGAAACAAACGAGTTAGTACTGCCCCCTGACATGCTAGTTATTACCCATCACCTTGTATGTGTTGGCTTTGACAAAGTGAAGTATTTTCTGTTTCCTCTATTGTGTAAATGGACAGTGTGTATGTGAACCTGGACTGGTACAGTAAGCAATGGAGAAAATCCTTCAGCTCTGACTTTTTTGTTTTGTATGCACACACATACAACAGTGACCATCATGCTAATGCACTGAGTCAAGAGACACATTTCAATCTTTAAAGTGATTTAAACACACATTACCTTTAAAGCATAATCTTTGCCACTGCCAAGATCTTGAGCTTCATATACAAAAGCAAACCCACCTATCAGATTAAGAAAAGTCAATTATACATTTCATTAATGTCTCTACCAGGTAAATTGATTATTTAGCTTTATTTTAACAACTATAAATAGAAAAAAATCAGTTAATATTAGAAGTGTCTCTAAATACAGTGAGTGTATTCGATTACTTTTCGATTCCTAATCAGCAGCATTAAGAATACCATAAATGCATTGGAAAGTTGGAATGGACTTCTGCTAAGATTCAGAGGGATGGATTAAGGCTGATGCATTAGCCCTCTACAATTGCCCCTTGTGTTAGCAGGCCCCTCCCATATGGTAAAATATCGGTGGGCCTGCAGCCATACTACAGAGGTCAGAGAAAAAGCATCCTTGACATGCTGTCCATTCTGGTCAGGGTTTTTTTGGTGGTTCATTTATGGCCTGGACACAAAAAGAACACCTCCCAACATTCAAAGAGCTAAAGGTGTTGCAGTCTGTGGGACAGAGCTCCCCAAAGAAAGTACCCAAAAAGTGAAGTGGCTAATGACATTCACTGAAGTGAACTTAAAATGATTTCATGCCTACAAATGTGTGTATCTTCTTTTGAGAACATTTTGGCTCTTTACTAGTGTAATTAATGGCCTAACACAATAGCTCTCTCAGGATGCTAGCCAATCCCTAATCCTCACTCCTTTTTTGGAGGGCTCCATGCCTGGACACCTATTTAAGTTGCCCTGTACACGTTCAGGAGTAGTTCCCACATCACATGCTTTTTATCTGTCTTTCTCATTTTCTTTAGTCTCCTATTGGCAGGTTCGACTTTCTGTTTTTCTTTCTTCACCCTTTTCTCTTCACTGCTCTGCTCCCCTACTTTCTGAAGCACACATGTTCACAGCTGCTCCCCCTGTTCACCTTCCCCATTTCTCACTAACAGCAGGTCCCCCACTGCTTTGCTCTCCGATCTCTGCTGGCCTCTTTGGGTATTAGACCCACCTTGTGCAGTCTCCGAGCCCTTCCACAGACCGGAGAAGGGAAATGGCAGCTTTTGGAGCTCAGAGCCTTCCTTTATTCCACCGTTGCTTCAGGCAGCACTGCTTACACCACCATGCTCCACCTAGGAAGTCTGATTTCACTATGGGAGGGCATGCCTTACAAACTCTGAACCATCAGCCTAACCACTGCACTTTAAGTTTTAACTGGCTTTGTTCAAATTTTTCTGTCTTTACCACCCTCTTCACCTAGCGAATCATTCATGGGTCAAGTTTACCTCTGACAGGGAGAAAAGACAATATCTGGGTCTCAACACACCTTCCGCTAAGCCTCTTTCCACTTGCAGAAGGGTTTAGTGGAAGAGCTGTAACAGTAGCCCCTTTAGGAGACAGAAGTGAAGGGAATGCATTTAGACTCCATATCCAAAGAGAAACCAAGACCAAAAAGAAGCCCAAACTGGGGAGTTTCTCTGTTCTCTTTGTTATACCCACACCACAGCTTGAGAAAAAGGCGACACTGGCTGATTTTTTCCTGTCAAGATATTCTGTCAGTTTACATATTTGTTACTTTTCACACCTCTCATTTGATTACGGGCTTATCTACATGTACAGCACTGCAGCAGCACCGGTACAGCAGCACTGTGCAGCGCATCTGGTGAAGATGTCCTTTGCCAGCAGGAGCGATCTTCCCGTCGGCATAATAAAACCACCCCTGAGCATGGCAGACACGATGTCAGCAGGAGAGCTTCTCCTGTCTACACAGTGCTGTGCACACCGGCGCTTGTATTAGCATAACTTATGTCACTCAAGGGGGTGGTTTATTCACACCCTTTAGCGACATAAGTTATGTCAACATAAGCTCTAGTGTAGACACACCCCAATTTAGGTCTTAAAGCCCAGATTTCAACCCTGCAAAGGCTAAATTTAATAAATGTTCAAGGTTATTCTGACTAATTCACCTCATGACTGGGTGCTTATTTTGCACTGCTTCCATCTGGCTTCAAAGGGAATCTCAGTGATATTTCAAGTACATAGGAGAGAGAAATTGCTTATTTGGGTTTTCTTAGCTACATTTTGTTATCATTTATGATTATTGGAGTTGTGTATAAAGTGGAGTCATTTTCAAAACATAGATGGACTTTCTACCATCAGTCTATTGTTAAAAGCATTATGATTTTTTGAAGTAGCAAAACATTTATGTGCTTTCATGAACTAAGAGGGGTGGATTGTTTGTTACCAAGCTGTCATTTGTTATTGGTGATAAACATAGTATGCACCCTCAACTTCTTTTCACAATGCCTACCGGTAACTAATTAGGAAATTGGTTCAGAGCTCTGAACACAAAACAAAGCCTCCTAGTTAATGGGAAGTGACACAGGAGTGAGTCATGGGCCAGTCTATTTTCCTTATTTATTAGCGACTTCTGATCATTTAATACAATGTTCAGCTGTCTGTAAGTATACACCAATAGCAAACTATTTGTATGGTTCTAATCCATTTTGGAAGTGATTTCAATTTCTTTCATTTGTGGATATGCATGACAGCCAAAACTACAAATCAATTATTTATTTGGCTGCAGTTTTTCTTCTACTGTTGAATCATTTGCCCTGTGAGATTATAATAAACTGAGGAAGAGCGGATAACAAAATGAGAAGGTGGTGGGAAACCAATCATACCTCTAACGGGATCTTATCCTAGTCCCCCTGAACAATGATATTCTCAGAGTTTTATATCAGACAGAAGAGAAGGAAGAGAACTCTGATGTCATAAGCCTGTAATGTTTCATAACTCAGCAACAAGAAAGGGAGGACAGAGCAGGTCTAAGGAAGAGAGCAGTGCAGGAGAGACAAGGAGGAGTTGACCTGCTATCCCCTTTGACTAAAGGGACAAGATGCTAGTATCTCCAGCCCAGCCACCTTACACATGCTGGAACAACTGCTCTTTGCATGAGGAACACTGCCCAAGTAAGGCAGGAGGATGAATTTGCTTCATGAGCAATCCAAACAGCTACAGTAGCAGGCTTTTCAGAGAGCTGGTACTCAGAACCCTTTTGTAGAATTATGTTTGAACACTACATTCCCATACAGTCACAGCTAACCAGCAAGAGAATCCCACAGAGGATCCACTCGTCTTGTTTTTCCAATAGTGCCAACAACAGAGAGTGAAATTACAAGAACTCCTTGACTCTCCGTCTGCTGTTGGTATCCTTAGGGAACTACTATATACAGGGGAAGCACAGGCAAAATCCTGGGGGCATGAGGTGGAAGGAAAGGAACAAGATGAGCAGAGGGGCTAGGGAAAAAGTCAGACAGAGCAAGAAACACTGGAGGGGACAGACTAACTAGTAGGGCACAGAAGATATCTCAGCTGAGAATATAAAAGAAGGGTGACAGACATAAGCGTTACCAGTAAAGCAGCTTATTCATACCCCACTATGTGCACTTGTACTGGGTCTTTCACTGGATATAGATTCCAAGTTAGAAAGTAAATCACAAACATGCAGCACTAGCTCAGACTCAAGCATATTAGGAATACTCTACTTCCTCTAAATGCCAAAAGGGGGAAAAGGGGGACAGCAGAACCCAAAGGAAGTGACAAGTTTGTTCTCTGCAGGTTCTCCTGTTTACCCATTTATGCCTCACTTTCTAACTCCAGGTTCTGTACCGTCTGAACAGAGCCCACAGTGTTCGTAGAGGGCTCCATGAGTAGGGTTCAGAGGCACTATAGTGATAAACAAAACCCACCAACAACAACTTAAATCCTTAATAAGCCCCCACAATTCTAGCGGGTGGGCAGGAGGAAAGAGCCCTGTTCCCACCATCATATGCAGAGGATATGAAGTATAAACTGGGGCCATTTAGTCTCTTCCTGTATGGGTAATGGAACAAGACATGAGAAATAGCATGCCCAATGCTTTTGCTGATCAGTTGGTGAGACACAATTGGTGCCAGCTGGCAAAGGGTTCACTGTTCTGTAACAGCTACTCCTAACAGGCCTGACAAGTAGAGCCCTGTAAATCTGCGGATACAAATTTTGTATCCACGCCAGGTTCTACTAACAAGCTCACTACACCTAGCACCATTTCATAGTATTTATCCATAAAGAACATCATGTGAGATCCCTAATATAGGCTTATGTCATACTCATCCTCACAACCACTGCATGATGTGCGTATGGATAATATTAAAGGAGGCGTGTCTATGTACTGAAAAGATGTTTAAAGCGTGTCCAAGGCAGAGCTGACCAGCAAGCCTTCGCCAGACAAAGGATGTTGATTCATCTGTCTCTGTTGACCGCAGAGTGGATAAAAATCAGTAATTTCAAAAAAAAAAAAAAAAAAAAAAAAAACAGGGCTAGGGAGGCAGGGGGTGCGGGTGGGGGGGCAGCACAAAATTTTTTTGCTTGGGGCAGCAAAAAACCTAGAGCCAGCCCTGTTCGGTAGTTAGGAGCTGGACACTGCAGGGAACACTCGCAGGTTGCAGGGGGTTGGTGCGTGCCTATCAATAGCCTGCACAAAAAGAAAAGGAGTACTTGTGGCACCTTAGAGACTAACCAATTTATTCGAGCATAAGCTTTCGTGAGCTACAGCTCACTTCATCGGATGCATAAAGTGGAAAATACAGTGAGGATGTTTTTATACACACAGACCATGAAAAAATGGGTGTTTATCACTTCAAACGGTTTTCTCTCGCCCCCACCCCACTCTCCTGCTGGTAATAGCTTATCTAAAGTGATCACTCTCCTTACAATATGTATGATAATCAAGGTGGGCCATTTCCAGCACAAATCCAGGGTTTAACAAGAACGTCTGAGGAACAGTGGGGGGGGGAGGGGGGGAGGAATAAACAAAGGGAAATAGGTTACTTTTTATAATGACTCAACCACTCCCAGTCTCTATTCAAGCCTAAGTTAATTGTATCCAATTTGCAAATTAATTCCAATTCAGCAGTCTCTCCGAGTCTGTTTCTGAAGTTTTTCGCAACTTTCATGTCTGTAATCGCGTGACCAGAGAGATTGAAGTGTTCTCCGACTGGTTTATGAATCTTATAATTCTTGACATCTGATTTGTGTTCATTTATTCTTTTACGTAGAGACTGTCCAGCCTGCACAGTTGTCCCCTGTCCTTAATTGAGATCCCAGACCTTGTGGATCCTCCCCTGAGGCTGGGAGAGGTCCTTTAGTAGTGGACAGGCTCCGCCCGCCCATCTCCAGGATCCCAACAGACTGCAAGCCTCTCGGTGCAGGCTAGAGGCCTGGAAGGCAGTACTTCTGTTGCAAGGTTTCATACAAAAAAGAAGCTTACAAGAAGTGGAAGATTGGACAAATGACCAGGGATGAGTATAAAAATATTGCTCGGGCATGCAGGAGTGAAATCAGGAAGGCCAAATCACACCTGGAGTTGCAGCTAGCAAGAGATGTTAAGAGTAACAAAAAGGGTTTCTTCAGGTATGTTAGCAACAAGAAGAAAGTCAAGGAAAGTGTGGGCCCCTTACTGAATGAGGGAGGCAACCTAGTGACAGAGGATGTGGAAAAAGCTAAAGTACTCAATGCTTTTTTTGCCTCTTTCTTCACGAACAAGGTCAACTCCCAGACTGCTGCACTGGGCAGCACAGCATGGGGAGGAGGTGACCAGCCCTCTGTGGAGAAAGAAGTGGTTCGGGACTATTTAGAAAAGCTGGACGTGCACAAGTCCATGCGGCCAGATGCGTTGCATCCGAGAGTGCTAAAGGAGTTGGCGGATGTGATTGCAGAGCCATTGGCCATTATCTTTCAAAACTCAAGGTGATCAGGGGAAGTCCCGGACGACTGGAAAAAGGCTAATGAAGTGCCCATCTTTAAAAAAAAGGAAGAAGGAGGATCCTGGGAACTACAGGCCAGTCAGCCTCACCTCAGTCCCTGGAAAAATCATGGAGCAGGTCCTCAAGGAATCAATTCTGAAGCACTTATAGGAGAGGAAAGTGATCTGGAACAGTCAGCATGGATTCACAAAGGGCAAGTCATGCCTGACTAATCTAATTGCCTTCTATGATGAGATAACTGGCTCTGTGGATGAGGGGAAAGTGGTGGATGTATTGTTTCTTGACTTTAGCAAAGCTTTTGACACGGTCTCCCACAGTATTCTTGCCAGCAAGTTAAAGAAGTATGGGCTGGATGAATGGACTATAAGGTGGATAGAAAGCTAGCTAGATTGTCGGGCTCAACGGGTAGCGATCAATGGCTCCATGTCTAGTTGGCAGCCGGTATCAAGTGGAGTGCCCCAAGGGTCGGTCCTGGGGCTGGTTTTGTTCAATATCTTCATAAATGAACTGGAGGATGGTGTGGATTGCACCCTCAGCAAGTCTGCAGATGACACTAAACTGGGAGGAGAGGTAGATACGCTGGAGGGTAGGGATAGGATACAGAGGCCCCTAGACAAACTGGAGGATTGGGCCAAAAGAAATCTGATGAGGTTCAACAAGGACAAGTGCAGAGTCCTGCACTTAGGACGGAAGAATCCCATGCACCGCTACAGACTAGGGACCGAATGGCTCAGCAGCAGTTCTGCAGAAAAGGACCTAGGGTCACAGTGGATGAGAAGCTGGATATGAGTCAACAGTGTGCCCTTGTTGCCAAGAAGGCCAATGGCATTTTGGGATGTATAAGTAGGGGCACTGCCAGCAGATCGAGGGACATGATCATTCCCCTCTATTCGACATTGGTGAGGCCTCATCTGGAGTACTGTGTCCAGTTTTGGGCCCCACACTACAAGAAGGAGGTGGAAAAACTGGAAAGAGTCCAGCGGAGGGCAACAAAAATGATTAGGGGCCTGGAACACATGACTTATGAGGAGAGGCTGAGGGAACTGGGGATGTTTAGTCTACGGAAGAGAAGAATAAGGGGGGGATTTGATAGCTGCTTTCAACTACCTGAAAGGATGGATCTAGACTGTTCTCAGTGGTAGCAGATGACAGAACAAGGAGTAATGGTCTCAAGTTGCAGTGTGGGAGATTTAGGTTGGATATTAGGAAAAACTTTTTCACTAGGAGGGTGGTGAAACACTGGAATGCGTTACTTAGGGAGGTGATGGAATCTCCTTCCTTAGAAGTTTTTAAGGTCAGGCTTGACAAAGCCCTGGCTGGGATGATTTAATTGGGGATTGGTCCTGCTTTGAGCAGGGGGTTGGACTAGATGACCTCCTGAGTTCCCTTCCAACCCTGATATTCTATGATTCTATGGTGCTGAGATACAGCAGGCAGAGACAAGAATGCCTCATGCTAAGGGCATATGTGGGGGGGGAGGTAGGGGGGTGCCTCACAACCCTGGGTACCTCTGGGGAGCTCACAGTAGGGACTAGCATTATATAGATATGACAGTACTGGTGAACCATGCAGTAGTCATGCAGGAGAATAAATTAATTCTGTCCTTGGAGTGAAGCCCATTACTGGACATTTCTGGTCCAGTTTAGTGATGTGAAACAGCAGCAGCAGAGCCTGCCCAAAAGCAGGGGGGAGGGGAGGGGGAAGGAGACAGGGCCCTCCGCCCTCATCCCTCATCTCCCGCCGAAGGCCCCGCCCCCGGCCAAGCTGGAAGCCAGACCAGGCTGGGAGCTATGCATGGCCCCTCTACCTGCCCGGGGTGGAAGGTTAAGAGCAGCCCCCAGCTTGTGTCCTAGCCCAGGGCAAGTGGAGGGTCCACAGCACCCCACAGCTGCTTGGGCTCCCCGGCTGGGCTACAGCTGCCAGACTGGCCGGGATGGGTGGGATCCCTGCTGAAAAGTGGTAGGGCCATGGTTCTCTGATCCCACCCCACCCCGATCCCGGTGCCCCTGATGTGAAGTACTATTTTTGTTAATCGTTATATTTAAAATTGCTCCAAATTATTATAGTCCTTTGAAACATGCCATGTTTGGAGAGGTGGGGACACCACCTACACTAGCTGAGTCAGCCCATATGTGAACAATTAGAACTCTGTTATTGCCCTTTAAAAACATACCGAGAGACATACAGCATGAAGAGTTGCTCTTCAGAATAAAGACTTATGTTCTTCAGTCAGCACATGAACAGACTCCCAGCACATTTTTAAAAAAAAAAAAAAAACCTACTGCAAACTTAGTTTTCTGAAAGGCACTACAAGTGCAGGTAGAAGGCCAACCGTAAGGCTGTTCTTGAAGATCAGCCAAGCTGTATGCATTTGAAGAGACGCTACAGATAGGTTTTGGAATAGCAGCTATGTTAGTCTGTATCCGCAAAAAGATCAGGAGTACTTGTGGCACCTTATAGACTAACAAATTTATTTGAGCATAAGCTTTCGTGAGCTACAGTTCACTTCATCGGATGCATTCATCTTAGAAACATGTGTCTGAAACTACAGCTGAGAAAGCAACAAGCTGCTTCAAGGAACTGAAAGGGGTTAGAACCAAACACATTTTATGAGCCCATGCTCGCTGAACTGCTGCAACTCTGCTGCTTTTAATACAGAAGTCTAACACTGCAGGGATACTCTTCACGGGTAAGTCTGCTTTGTATTAAGTTTTCAAATAAAATAAAGCCAGATCATGCTAAACTCCATCCACTGTCACATAATGAGTTAATAGTGAATAAAGTAGCTAGAAGTCAGAGATGACCAGAGTACGCAACCAGTCAGCTTGACACTACCAGAAAACAGACTCCGATTCACAGAATTTTGTAGTTTCACCGTAATGACTGTGGAACCCCCACTTGTCATGGTTGCAGGACACCTCACTTTTGACCCCTCTCAGGTGTTAGGCTCTGTACCTTCACTTATCTCAGGAGAGAAACCCGGCATTCTCCCATTCCTGGGCTAGGCACAACTGAGTTCAGTGCTTCCCTTTGGGAGTTATCAGTGGTTAATACAGGTGATCAGAGAGTTTTTTCAAATCAAACAAAGCTTAAGCATTTTAACACAATAAATCAGTCATGATTATCTTACTATAGTCCTGTTTTACCCCAAACCCCAACCTCTGGAATATGGGTGTTAGTCTGCTCCCCAACAGTGTCTGCCTCAGTCTCCCCTGTCTGTCAGGGACTCCCTTTTTAAAACTAACCAAAGGCTTTAATTCTCTCCTGTATCTGCTGAACCTGGTTACACCAGGTCCAATGGCTCAGCTCCCTACCCAAATGTACACTCTGCATGCCTCTTATCCCTTTAAGAGTTTACCATGAGATGTGAATAGCAGGATCCAACATCCCCCACTGAGTCTTATGACAAACCTGCTAGTGAATTAGCATAATATAGGCATATAGTAAACACCATAATACCTGGTCAAGATATAATATTTGTAAGTTACAGGTCAGCCCCATGTCCTTTACACCACTGGAAAGAAATTAATTTGCTAAAAACCATAAAGCAAGAGTAAAGCATCGGAGGAGGACAATTTAGACTAGGTATACAAGCAGTCATTTTGAATAAGTTGGAACTTGCTTGAAAATCATGAGTTATAAATATGAATAGAACTTGAACCTTAGAAGTTAAGTTCCATTTACTTTGATCAAGGCATGCATATTTTCATTTTTTTTTTTTATGGAAATTAAGGTGACATCTATAGAAGTATGGCAAGAATTACTTTCAAACACAAAGTCTTGGTTTGAATGACAAGCTTTAAATTAAGTGCATTTTTGGAGTTTCCCCTGAAAAGCAATGGTTTAGAACAAGGGAAGAGAGGTTTTCCAAAAACCAAAATTTCAAGTTATTTAAGTGTTGCAGAACACTGAGCACTATATTTTGCCATCTCTGACTTTACAATTTCAATTTAGCATTTCATATGGAACTGCTACATGTTCTGTTCATCGTAACAAAATGGTAATCCACTACAGTGAGATTTCATGTTACTATTACAGCTTGATGGAGAAGCGTAGATACCAGTGGGAGTTTTGAGTGCATTTTGGAGTGCTGTAGGTGACTGGAGCGGAGTATTAGCAAGGTTCTTAAGCAGTGGGTCTTAAATATTTGTACTGTGGACCACTTGAGAGCTGTTCCTATGGAACAACTCCCCTCTCTACATCGCAATATTCCACTTTAATTGAAGCAAATACTGTGAAGGCCCCTTCTCTGAAGCAGCCCATTAGACTTAAATTATGCACTAAGGGTTCACAATTTATGCAGCAGTATTACAATATTAGTCTCAGGGGAAAGATAATTATTAAAATGGCGTTGAAAGTACGTGAGTAAATTAGGGGCTAACGTCTTTACAAGAATATTGTAGTTATAAAAAACCTCATGCACTAGAAACAGAAAACTCAAGAGTTGGGAATTGAACCGCAGAGAAACCCAAACTTCAAACACTGTAGAAGAGTCAAGTTGCCACAGCATGGCTGGTGACATCTTCAATCTGGAAGCATCACTACCAACAGTCTGGTACAATGACTGAACCACTGCCATCATTTTGTCTCATCTTCAATGTATTTTCATAACGAGTTTAAAAATCTGCTGCAGCTGTGGACTAAGCTTACACTGAGAAACTTGTACAGACATGTGCAGTACGAATTGTAAGTATATTTTCCCACCACAGTAAGCTTTTCTCTTTTCAATTCAGAAGCATGATTTAGTTATCTAGGACAAAAAGGTTTCTTTATACTAGTTCTCTATTCAACAATATTCTATAACTGGTACTACATGAAGTCCCATTAAAGAATGGAGAAGGATGCCATTATCTCATCAGCAATTTCGAACAGTAGGTCTCTCTATAAACAGTGTGTGGTTGTAGCGGCCACTAAAGTTCTAAACATGATTAAAAGGGAGGAAGCATTTGGAAGAGGAGGAGGTGTCATGGACTAAATGAAACTTAAGGATGGAAAAATTGTCTCACAATGTATTTTAGCACCTGGAAGCAAAGAGGCAACAACATGAGTAGCTGGAGAACCACCAGGTTATGGGTTGAGTTTAGTTGGAAGGAGGAAATAGGAGCACTGATATGACAGGCTTACATTTTGCAGACAGCTTTCTCCCCACTAAATAAAAGATGAACGAGAATAATTAAGATGGGGCGGTCAATATCTGAGGGAGTAAGACGATGGGAGCGAGGGGTCCATGGACAGGCTTTAATTTTATATCCATTGCCCCAGACTCAGCAGGTAGGAGACTGAAGCTAGTCTCCGTGTGCGGGCAAGCATGCAAAGGAGAGTTTAGTAAGGAAAGACTTGGTGGGTTATATGTTGGGGATGAGCCCACAGGATTGGAAATAGACAATGAGTTCGAGTTTGCCCTTTTCTCTAGCCTTGCTAGGTGAGAGGCTGGGGCCATATTGGTAATCTTCTTCATGTGCAGGTGGGATTCATAAAGGAAGAGATCTATCTGGGAGAAGAGTACCACTAAGGCAGCACTAACTAAAGCACTAATGGTTCAGTGTCTACCCTAGCCGTGCTTTCTCACTTTTTGAAAAACTGTGATACCGTTTCATATCCACACTGTTCTGAACCACTGCCACTGCAGCAATTCCCACCCACCACCACCCTGTAGTGTAGGACAATGCTCTGGACCCATCTCAGTCTAAACCATTTCAGTGATGTCCACACAGTACAAGCTTTCCCTTGCTTCATCCCAAGTAATACTGATGCCCGTTCTGCATCTCATACAGCTGCATGTCCTCTGCTTCCCCACTTCCCAGCCACTCTGTCCCTTTCCTGCCAAACTCCTAAAATGGTGTCAGAAAAACTGAAGAAACAGAAAATGGTAGAAAAACCGCTTCCCACCTCCCCCACCCCCTTCATGTGGACACAGATGAGCTTATGTGATCCATGGCAAAAAGGTGCATTACAAACCCAACGCACACACAGTGTCACAATATCTCCCAAAGCAGCTATAGCCCAGGGAAAGAAACAAAGACAGGGTCTTGCAAGTCCTGTGTCCCAGACCAGACATTTTCCCAGGGCACCAGACTCAGCAACCTTGTCTCTCATTTCTATATGGGGAACAAAAGCAGCAGCTATAAGAAGCCTTTAAAGTTCCATGACCTCCTTCAGCTCTGGAACTGGACTTTCCTCATTTGCTAAACTAGTTATAAGTCTCTCTGTATCCCATTCTTCTACCACTACATTCCTTCAGCAACCCAAGTTCAAGCTCCCTGCCAGTTTTGCTTCTAACCTTCATCCACTCCCATTTAAAACCCTCCTCCCCTCTTAACCTAACACTGTGTCCCCCACACACACATTCCAACACCAACTATTCCCCTATAAAAACAAAACTGAAAGTAGCTTACTGGTTTTATATATATATATATATATATATATATATATATACACACACACACACACACACACATATATACATATACACACACAGAGAGCTAATATAGCACTTTTGTCTCACAACAGAAATGCTGTAGACATTTTTGAAAACTAAAATTACTCTTTGCTTCTGATGAGGATTCTACTTTTCCTTCTATAGGACACTGAAGGAACTTCACAAACTTAAAGATACTCCTGTCTGAAAAATGTGTGCTCGTTACATCACCTAAGATCACTGTAACTGAAGAAAGTATGTTCCAGCTTGTTTGTTCTGCGCATTTGAGAGCACTCTGTGTTTAGTTTGTTTTCCATACTACTTCTCTCACACAATGGGAAAGAAGAATTTTTTAAAACAGGTACATATGGATGAGCTACCACCAAGTTTTCAGGGGATTCAAAGATAGTTGTATCTAAAAATATTTTACATTATTTCACTAAAATTGTCTGGATTTCATATTTACAGCATACTTTAGCAATTAATCGACATATAAAACCATTGTTTTTATAGAACAAAGCAATCTGACACGTCAGATTAAAACCTGTGCTCGTGAAACTGTGCCCTTACATACGGTGCTAATATTTTACATGATTTAAAAACGAAAACATTTAAAAAACCAAAGGTTTTGCTTTTTTGTTAATCTTGAACAAGAAAGACTATTAGTCAGTATCACTTTCTCTTTCTGAGTTTGGAATGCAAACATTGCAAGAGACCATTAAAAACCAACTAGATGAAATGGGCTTACTCACACCTTTTTAAGATGGGAAAACATTTTAAAGTTTCAAGAATCTGTGTAAAAAAAAAATCACACACACACACACACACACACACACTCTCTAAAATTTTGGGCTGGTGATGTCCCTTAAATTCACTGTGTATTGGAAAGACAGACCCTCAAAACGTTTTCGCCACCCAACTACTCTCCAAGTTTCATTAGATTTCATAATTCTTCCAAATGAAGAATTATAACAGCCAGGAAATCCCAAGTAAAGGACACTTCCCCATGCAAACTATACAAGTAAGTTTTTAAACACTGAAGTCTGCAATTACTTCTTAAAACTAAGTCACTGCAAATATTCTTTTAAGTTGTTCGGAATTTCTTTTCATGTATGCATTATAAAATGGAGATAGTATAATACCTCCTCCCCAAAGTGAAAAATGCACTGAGATTTGCACATAAAGCAATTCAACATTCTGTATGAATATAACAAGTTCTCCCCAAACTCAAAGAACTTAATCTGTGCTCTGGTCTAGGTTAGCAACAGTGATACAAGCATAGAGAAGGCTTTTGCAAACACTGGTGTTTTCAAGCCCTTGCAGGAGGTTAGACAAAGTGAGATTAAAAATCACCACCAGCCTCCAGAACTTAGTTTACACTAGCACTCCCACTACTGCTACCCCTGGTGGAGATGCACCAGTAAGAATCTTTTTATGAAATTCCCTAGTGCAAACAACACCTTGGTACAAAACAAAGTTCTGAGAGAGTTAACTAGTCAGTCTGCTAGTTTACAAATCAAACACCATGTTGTAGGCTATTTTAAGTTTATTAATGTGTTTTCCTTTAACAGTTTATCTGTGAACTGAATATCACCACACAAGAGATGCTCCACAATGCAAGAACTTGAAGTCCATTTCTAAACTTCATGTTTGTGAACAAATATCTTAAACACACAAGTTTAACCCAGTGATGTCATTTGTCCTGAGCTGCAGACAGCCTGAAACGGTCATTCATATGGATCAACTGCTCTGCCTCAGCGTTGAGAATGCAAACCTAAAAATGACCACCTTTTAGTGTCAACATCAACTACCTCACTGGGGATCGTTTCAGCAGACATCCAACTAATGCAAGAAATAGATTGGATGACTAATTTGCATGTAAAGTTGGAATTCAGCCTTTTTATGCATGACTAATATAGCGTATCCCCTCCAAATTCACACACCTTCCAAATACAGAATGCATTCTCTGGGAATTTTAGTGAAAAATCCACACCGGTGAGCGACACAGTTACACTGACCTAACCTCCGCTGTAGACAATGCTTTTCCCATCAACATAACTACCGCTTGTGGAGGTGGATTAGCTATGCTGAAGGGAGATGCTCTCCCTTCAACGTACTAGCATTTTCACTAGAGTGCCACAGTAGTGCAGCTGTGCTGCTGAAGCATTTCAAGAGTAGACAAGCGCTAAGCAACTGAAACCTTCTGAATGCCTTGTTGGCAAATTAACTTTTTATAGAGCCATTGACTCACTTGTAGATTACTCTTCAAACTATTTCAGACAACTGATGTGCCAATTTGATTTGCAAATACCCACTCATAACATTTCTATTCGTGATGCAGTATTTGTTGTGTTTTTCATATGAAGTATCTTACAACAGGATGTATAAAAACTGATTTTTAAAAATATTTTTAAATACCAGATTTTTTTTTATTGAAAATGAATTTTTAATATAAATACAGAATTTAAAAATAAATCAAATTAAATTTTAAGATGACAGCCTATATTAAAGGCCTCATGACAATTTATTAAAATGATTTAAATTAGACAAAAATAATATTAAGCTGTACATGTTTACTGCCGAGTTTTAAAAGAAAGTCAAAACACTGACCTGATGGAAGTCACTGGCTAAGCACTTGGAACCCGAGTTTGACGACATGCCAAACCAGATTTAAAAAGCAGAAGCTTCTTCAACAGATACTGAGAAAATATTTTCTTCATTTCATTCAACTACTTAAAATTCAGTGACTACTTCATCCAAAGTTAAGAAACCAATTAGGAATTAAAAAAAAAAAAAAAAAAAAATCAGGAAGGCTTGTTTTACTCTTCCAATCTAGGAATAAAACTAGGTGTGAGAAGAAAAGATCTACAAGTGCTAAAGTCCTGAAGGTTGCAGTGACAAAAGGACACAGTTAAATTCATTTACTACAAGTAATACTTTGTTTGTTTTATAAAAAAAAAAAAAAAAAAAAAACAGTTTTAAAGGCAAAACATATTTTGATAAGGAAGAAAGTTTATGTATCCACCACATTTAAGGCAGTTTTATTTAAAATGTCACTTGTGTATTTTAAACTGAATTTCAAATTTCAATCCAGCTAGAGCTTGATACAAATTGCAAGTAAAAAAATTAATCACCTAATAAATAGAAAATGGTGAATGGTACATTTCTTAACACAATAAAAAATGTAACACTTAATATTCTAAATAAATGTGAGTTAAACTACGCAACTTCTTAGATAAACGTATCCAGACAGATATAGTGTATCCTGGTAAGCAAAAAGAAGCAAACACATTTAGCGTAAAGGCTCTATTTATTTGCAAACAACATGTTTTAATGGTTGCTAACTAATAAGAATCATCCTTTCTTTAGGAAAATAAAGTAAATGCAGAACACAATTGAAAATTGATTTAAATCAGTCTACCCTGTTTTATGAATAATTTTACACCATATAACTGATCCTACTTCAAGAGGTTTCACTGGAGAATGGGATGTACACCATAAATTGGCACAGTAAACTGCCTATTGGGAACCCAATGGAGAACAGATCAATCTACACTTAAAAAGCTATAGCAGTGCAGCTGTACCTCTGTAGCGCTTTAGTGAAGATGCTACTGCGCCAACAGGAGAGTGTCTCCTGTTGTCATAGTTAATCCATCTCCATGAGAGGAGGTAGCTACGGGCAGGTCTACACTAGAAGCACTACACTGGCGCAGCTCTGCACCGCTGTGATGCATCTGGTGAAGATGCTCTATGCTGACAGGAGAGCGCTCTCCCATCTACATATGATTCAGTGTTTGCTGGCCAAACTAAAAAGAAGGACCCACTCCTAGAACTCGTCTCAAGTCCCTCCTATAGATTTCCTATGTTCTGCACCCTCATTACACAGAGGCACAATGGTAACTCAAACCCCCCAATACTGTATTACTAATATAGTAACAGGTCTATTAAGTTATTATCTCAGCACCTGCTCATGCCATACACCAGACACACCAAGATAATCGGACCTAGGGACCTAAAGTTAGGCTTTTAAGTCTGTAATTCTGCAACTGCCAGATTTCAAGAATGATGAATATCTAAGACCTCCCTCTGACCTCAATGGGACTTCAAATCTGAAAGTTAATGCTGGAATGTCCATACCAAAATTTCAACTTCCTTGTCCTCCCTTTTTGCTGAAAAGCATGACATTTGTTAACATGCATTTCTTTTTACATGAAAAGCAAGCTTTAAATACAGGAATGTTATGCCTCACAACATAGCCTTCCCAGCCCACAACATGAGGCACTGGATAAACACATTTTTGAAACCAAACTGGCAACTAAACAACCCTGTTTATAAACGGTTTTCTAGAATAGTACTAATCCTTTCAGATTTTCATGAAGGCTGGGCCTCAGATTCCACTACCATAAAAATGCCTTTATTCTTTGTCACCCTCCCATTCCTGCAGTATTGTATTGCCAAGAAAAAAAAAAAAATATATCAATGGTCCTACAGATTTCCTGTTTCCCCTCAGTCTGAGCTCTGACCAGATATATTTATTTCCCTGCCTTGGTCTCTGCTCCACTCCTTTAAATACTCCACCTAACAGTACTTCAGAGACCAGGGTTCTAATATATTTCTCTTTGCTACCCACACACTGAATGGAGCTAGAAAAAGCAAAGCAAGTAATAGGGTTTCACAGGAGTAAGCCTCTAGACCAGATAGGTCAGGCACCCAAAGATCACGTGGTTGTTATAGTGAAGGGCATATTGACAGCTTGTTCTGTGAGTATGGTCATCAAGAAGCTCGCTCTCTCAGTAAGGCTGTCCCCAAAACAAGCCACATTAAAGTTAAAATCTAGACTGTAAACTATTAGGCAAAAGACCATAGCACCCTGGTTATCCCCAGGCCCACATTAATGAGAAGCATCTGTTTTATATGTTTGTGGAGCTGGAGGGAATCTAGACCTTCCAGGTTACATTACTCCTTTTAACCGTCACCAACACATGAGCAGTGTACACTATGAGCAGGCCATGAAGAGAGGTATTCACAATCTGCTAACATCTTGCAAGACTATTTAACACAAAGTAAGAGTATCCTTGCTGCCATACAAGCATTTTCCTTGAGACAAAACATTCACAGAATTCATGGAAAGTGAACCTGCATTGAAAATGCCATTGTTCCATTTCACATAGAAGCTTTAAAGATTAAAGTCTGTACTTCCCAGACTTTTTTTTTTTTTAAATTAGCAGTGGAGCCAATTTTAACCTGAAAGTTCCAAATGTATTAAGGTAAGTACTGCTCAATCGGCCATTTGCCCATGATGGAAAACAGTTTTAATAAAATAGTAATTCTGCCATAAAAATTCATTTCAAATATTACTATTTGTATTATTGTAGCACCTTGGAAGCCCACTCAGACCAGAACCCCATTGTGCTAGGTGCTGTACAAACATATCTGGCTCAAAAGTGGTTTATAAATAGCCTTTTCAGTTAAAACAGCTAATTACATATTCTACTGGTTAATCTCAAAATTAAATACTCAGTAATAGTTTAAAAATCTCACCTACCAGCAACAAAATATTTTCAAATAGACTACTGACCAGAGTTAAACACATCATAAACCTGCCAACTGTAATTTTTCTATCTATAAAAAAAAATTCCTTCTAAGGGTATTTTTCTGAGCAATCTAACAAATTAAGAATCTGCAAAAATTTCAGCAGAAGAGCTGTTTGTCCTACTCTGTTCTTTCAATTCTAAAGATCAGTTGAGAACTATCAGTTTTTAGCTCACTTGGCTCATATTAAGCCTGTATTTACTCTGTTGCTAGTGTATAGTTATATTTCCATTTTTTATTTAGTCATCACAAGACCTGAAATCATTTATGAACAGTTGTATTGTTTTTCTGACAAGGAAGCAAGTCAGCTGCTGTCACACAAACGTACCACTGAATACATTCAAATACTTGAACAACTATGCAGTCTGTAAATGTTTTAGGATACAGTTAAAGAAACACTAAAAACATCACATTGTTGCCTTATTGTTTTTGAATATGCTATTAAGAGTAGCAGAAACTGCCATTTACTGTATGTTTGGACAGTGCCTAATAAATGGTACCCTGACCTCCTGAGACTTCACGCCACTACTGCAATTAACCATAATCATTACCATCACTACCTACATTTACTGCAAGATTAGGAAAATAGCTCTAATTTTCTCAGTGTCTTTTTGGGATTTGAAAGCATTTTATCTAATGAGTATCATTTTTTGCCCTGGATAGTTAATTTCCCCTTCAGATTGTGTAGTTTGTTCAAAAGGAAACAGTGCAAAGAGAAAGCGCATTTTAAATACAGAAAGAAGGCCCCCATCCTCCTATGTGCAAGTATTTGTGAGATAGCGGCATCCACTCCAAGCCCCATTACCATCAGTGGGACGCCCACACAAGTGCAGCAGTCTGCTCTCCAGCAAAAAGATCCAGGACAGTCGCATGGTTCAGAGATAAGTGGTACCTGAATCAATTATATCTTGTGTACATTTATGGATATTCATAATTTCTTACCCTCAATGTTGCCAGCACCAGTGGAAGAAATTCTGAAAACAATCAGTAAAGGTTTATTCGTAGTTGTTCCTGCTCTGAACAATTTAGTATCTAGTACTCATGAAGACTGAATTCACAGAGCTGTTTCTGTAGAAAAAATGTACAGACTTCTTCCAGGAAACAGTTTTTATTGATAGATGGGGAGGTCAACGAAAAAGTCAATCTGTTGTCTTATACTTAGACAGTAAGATATTTGGAGCAGGGACTGGGGCTTTTTTAAGTTTGTTTTTTGTTCTGAGTTTGTATAGCATCTAACACAACGGTGTCCTGGTCCATAATAATAAATAATAGTAGTAGTAATAATGAAACATGCGGGTTAATTTCATAGTTATTCAAATGGACTTGAAACGTGTCCAGCTTCGTAGAATGAAGTGGTCAGCTTCAGGATCTGGTGGATAAGCTAAGGAATTGCTACAGAATCATAGAATATCAGGGTTGGAAGGGACCTCAGGAGGTCATCTAGTCCAATCCCCTGCTCAAAGCAGGACCAATCCCCAATTAAATCATCCCAGCCAGGGCTTTGTCAAGCCTGACCTTAAAAACCTCTTAAGGAAGGAGATTCCACCACCTCCCTAGGTAACGCATTCCAGTGTTTCACCACCCTCCTAGTGAAAACGTTTTTCCTACTATCCAACCTAAACCTCCCCCACTGCAACTTGAGACCATTACTCCTTGTTCTGTCATCTGCTACCACTGAGAACAGTCTAGATCCATCCTCTTTGGAACCCCCTTTCAGGTAGTTGAAAGCAGCTATCAAATCCCCCCTCATTCTTCTCTTCCGCAGACTATACAATCCCAGTTCCCTCAGCCTCTCCTCATAAGTCATGTGTTCCAGGCCCCTAATCATTTTTGTTGCCCTCCGCTGGACTCTTTCCAGTTTTTCCACCTCCTTCTTGTAGTGTGGGGCCCAAAACTGGACACAGTACTCCAGATGAGGCCTCACCAATGTCGAATAGAGGGGAACGATCACATCCCTCAATCTGCTGGCAATGCCCCTACATATACATCCCAAAATGCCACTGGCCTTCTTGGCAACAAGGGCACACTGTTGACTCATATCCAGCTTCTCGTCCACTGTAACCCCTAGGTCCTTTTCTGCAGAACTGCTGCTGAGCCATTCGGTCCCTAGTCTGTAGCATGGGATTCTTCCGTCCTAAGTGCAGGACTCTGCATTTGTCCTTGTTGAACCTCATCAGATTTCTTTTGGCCCAATCCTCTAATTTGTCTAGGGCCCGCTGTATCCTATCCCTACCCTCCAGCATATCTACCTCTCCTCCCAGTTTAGTGTCATCTGCAGACTTGCTGAGGCTGCAATCCACACCATCCTCCAGTTCATTTATGAAGATATTGAACAAAACCGGCCCCAGGACCGACCCTTGGGACACTCCACTTGATACCGGCTGCCAACTAGACATGGAGCCATTGATCGCTACCCGTTGAGCCCGACAATCTAGCCAGCTTTCTATCTACCTTATAGTCCATTCATCCAGCCCATACTACTTTAACTTGCTGGCAAGAATACTGTGGGAGACCGTGTCAAGAGTTTTGCTAAAGTCAAGGAACAACACGTCCACCGCTTTCCCCTCATCCACAGAGCCAGTTATCTCATCATAGAAGGCAATTAGATTAGTCAGGCATGACTTGCCCTTGGTGAATCCATGCTGACTTTTCCTGATCACTTTCCTCTCATTTAAGTGCTTCAGAATTGATTCCTTGAGGACCTGCTCCATGATTTTTCCAGGGACTGAGGTGAGGCTGACTGGCCTGTAGTTCCCAGGATCCTCCTCCTTCCCTTTTTTAAAGATGGGCACTTCATTAGCCTTTTTCCAGTCGTCCGGGATTTTCCCCGATCGCCCTGAGTTTTCAAAGATAATGGCCAGTGGCTCTGCAATCACATCCGCCAACTTCTTTAGCACTCTCAGATGCAGCCCCATGGACTTGTGCTCGTCCAGCTTTTCTAAATAGTCCCAAACCACTTCTTTCTCCACAGAGGGCTGGTTCCTCCTCCCCATGCTGTGCTGCCCAGTGCTGTAGTCTGGGAGCTGACCTTGTTCGTGAAGAAAGAGGCAAAAAAGGCATTGAGTACTTCAGCTTTTTCCACATCCTCTGTCACTAGGTTGCCTCCCTCATTCAGTAAGGGGCCCACACTTTCCTTGACTTTCTTCTTGTTGCTAACATACCTGATGAAACCCTTCTCGTTACTCTTAACATCTCTTGCTAGCTGCAACTCCAGGTGTGATTTGGCCTTCCTGATTTCACTCCTGCATGCCCGAGCAATATTTTTATACTCTTCCCTGGTCATTTGTCCAATCTTCCACTTCTTGTAAGCTTCTTTTTTGTGTTTAAGATCAGCAAGGATTTCACTGTTAAGCCAAGCTGGTCGCCTGCCATATTTACTATTCTTTCTACACACGGGATGGTTTGTCCCTGTAACCTCAATAAGGATTCTTTAAAATACAGCCAGCTCTCCTGGACTCCTTTCCCCCTCATGTTATTCTCCCAGGGGATCCTGCCCATCAGTTCCCTGAGGGAGTCAAAGTCTGCTTTTCTGAAGTCCAGGGTCCATATTCTGCTGCTTTCCTTTCCTCCTTCTGTCAGGATCCTGAACTCGACCATCTCATGGTCACTGCCTCCCAGGTTCCCATCCCATGGTCACTGCCTCCCAGGTTCCCATCCACTTTTGCTTCCCCTACGAATTCTTCCCGGTTTGTGGGCAGCAGGTCAAGAAGAGCTCTGCCCCTAGTTGGTTCCTCCAGCACTTGCACCAGGAAATTGTCCCCTACATTTCCAAAAACTTCCTGGATTGTCTGTGCACCGCTGTATTGCTCTCCCAGCAGATATCAGGGTGACTGAAGTTTCCCCGTGAGAACCAGGGCCTGCGATCTAGTAACTTCTGTGAGTTGCTGGAAGAAAGCCTCGTCCACCTCATCCCCCTGGTCCAGTGGTCTATAGCAGACTCCCACCACGACATCACCCTTGTTGCTCACACTTCTAAACTTAATCCAGAGACACTCAAGTTTTTCTGCAGTTTCATGCCGGTGCTCTGAGCAGTCATACTGCTCCCTTACATACAGTGCAACTCCCCCACCTTTTCTGCCCTGCCTGTCCTTCCTGAACAGTTTATATCCATCCATGACAGTACTCCAGTCATGTGAGTTATCCCACCAAGTCTCTGTTATTCCAATCACATCATAATTCCTTGACTGTGCCGGGACTTCCAGTTCTCCCTGCTTGTTTCCCAGGCTTTCCCATACACTCAAGTCTCATATTTAGGCTTAAAATCATCATCATTTAAAGTAAGCTATCCAAATGGCAAAATGCAAAATATGGGGCCCAATCCTTCAAAGGTTCTCAGCTCTTTCTACAAGGTACTTAGTGCTCTGAATTCCTACTTAATGCAAACAGAGGGAACCATAAACTCTAACAAAAACGTACGTAACCTAACTGCCACTGAACAAAGTTAGCCTGGTGATCGGTGACGTAAAAATCAAATGCAGGCAGGGGGCACTTAGATGTTAGGAGTCTCAAAAGGGAATAGTACAAGATAAGATAACTTGGTTAAAAAAAAAAACAAGTCAGGAACCTTATTTGTAAGTACTGAAGAGAAAGCTAATTGACCACAGTTATGTTTGTTCTTACCAGGAGGCCCCTGAAACACAGTCTCAGAGCCGAGATCAATCCTGCTTTAGGCAATGAAACAGGAGAAAGTTCAAAGGACAGAAAATAATTCCTGATTTAAGTGTGGTAATAGCAGGAGGAGGAAAATGCTTACAACCATCAAAGCATTTACAAGAGAGCATACTTTACAACAATACTTTACGCAGCAGAAATCTGTGCACTCTGCAAAGAAAGGGCATATGTCTTCTGGGATGTGTTGGCAGCCGGTTGGCTCTTGGACAAGTTTAGAAAAGACCAAGTAAGAGTTTCCTAAAATAATTTTGGAATTAAAAGCAACTCAGAGGCAGACCTCTTTTTGAAGCCCACTTAAGGCAGGTCTAAATTAACTCTTACCACTCAAGAGAGAGATCTTGGAGTCATTGTGGATAGTTCTCTGAAAATATCCACTCAGTGTGCAGCGGCAGTCAAAAAAGCGATCAGAATGTTGGGAATCCTTAGGAAAGGGACAGATAATAAGACAGAAAATATCATATTGCCTCTATATAAATCCATGGTATGCCCACATCTTGAATACTGTGTGCAGATGTGGTCACCCCATCTCAAAAAAGATATATTGGAATTGGAAAAGGTTCAGAAAAGGGCACCAAAAATTTTTACAGATATGGAACGGCTTCCGTATGAGGAGAGATTGATAAGACTGACACTTTTCAGCTTGGAAAAGAGACGGCTAAGGGGAGATATGATTGAGGTCTATAAAATCATGACTGGTGTGGAGAAAGTAGATAAGGAATGTTGTTTAATATTTCTCATAACACAAGAATTAGGGGTCACCAAATAAAATTAATAGGCAGCAAGTTTAAAAAACAAACAAAAGGAAATATTTCTTCACACAACGCACAGTCAACCTGTGGAACTCTTTGCCAGAGGATGTTGTGAAGGCCACGACTAGAACAGGGTTCAAAAAAGAACTAGATAAGTTCAAGGAGGACAGGTCAATCAATGGCTATTAGCCAGGATGGGCAGGGATGGTGTCCCTAGCCTCTGTTTGTCAGAAGCTGGGAATGGGCGACAGGGGATGGATCCACTGATGATTACCTGTTCGGTTCATTCCCTCAGAAGCACCTGGCATTGGCCACTGTCAGAAGACAAGATACTGGGCTAGACAGACCTTTGTTTTGACCCTGTATGGCCATTTGTGTGTTCTCTTACAAGTGTCTTTCTTCCTTTAATTCTCCTGTATTGTTCCCTGAACACCGATGAGTTTATCCCCAATTAAAATTGTACATACCAGCCACCACAACTTGATAGTTTGATGTACAGTGAGGGCTCACTGAACATATTTATGGTGCACTCTGACAAATAATCATGACAACAGTGCTTGACAAGTAGCAGTAAAGATTTACTTAAGGTTGAATTGGAGTTTACACTTTAGCCTGGTTTTCAGATACTCATCATCACTACCTCAAAAAATTTTCTTTTCTACTGTATTTTCCATTTTTGGGCTAAGGCCAAAAGGGATTTGAAAATTAGAAGAAGATCAAATTTGCCAATTTGAGTAATAAGATGGTGGAGGAAGACAACTTTCAGCTATTGGAAATTATTCTATATACACTTGCACACACAACTAAAACAGTCACCTTGGAAAGCTGCGACTTTCTACTACAAAGATCTATGACAATTATAACAGTGCAAACTTATAATTTAGGAATTTTTTCACCGTGAAGGTTATACCTCAAATGGGGCTTCTGGGCATTACTGCAATACACACTATCAGCAGCAGCAACCTGCATAAACTCACCCAGCAGATTAAAAATATATCATGAAGTTAGAAGACAGATTAACATTTTACTTTCTTCCAACAAAGAAAACAACATGAAAGTTTATATGATGTTAACATTACAATTTTTATCCTTCAGAACTTTCTCTGAGATATCTTACCTCCTCCACACTACATTTATAGAACATTATAGATAGTGTTCGATGTAAATTTTTTAAATAAAACAGGTACATTTCAGCCTCAGATACCCACCTACAATTTCCAATGAAAACTGCACAAATATATGCAACAGCAATAATGAGTCTTATGTGTGCATTGTAGACAAGTTAACTCCTAGAACCAAATCATATATCCTGACTTGAATGTTTAAAATTAGTAACATTAGTATACCTTTTTTGCACTGAACAGCTTAACAAGTAATAAGGTACAGAACACTATAGTTTATAGCCTTGGTGCAATTTTTTTGTTAGATGTGCAAGTGTGAATATTTCTTTCCATTCCTGATTACACCACTAGATTTAATAAATATTTTAGAATACTTCTACTGTGTAAAAAAGAAGTTAAGATACACACTTGCAGATTAGATATCGAGCAGCTAAAATAGTTTGCACCAAAAGCAACACGCTCATTTCTCCAGGTCAGGGTCTCAAACCTTTTCATATTGTGAACCACTTCTTTACATCTATTCCTCCTATTAGATCTATCTCTCTCAAGACCCTGCAGACCACCTCTCATCCCATTTGCAAAACATAACATCCCTGGTACCACAACAGCAAATACTTTTACAGAAATGAAATGTCAAAGAAGCATTTAACATATTTTAGCAACCATATGGAAGTAAAGGAAGCCAGCATCTTGTGACCAGATAATTCTGCAGACCACTAGCAATCAGTTAACGGCCCACACCACGGCTTCAGATCAGAAAAGATACCGCCACATTTCATCCCGGTCCCACAAATCTAAGGGTATATCCCACCCCTGCTGATGTGGGGGGGTAGGAAAGAGAAACTATCAACAGCAATATGCCAAAGGCAAAACTTGGAAAGGGAGCCAGCCTTCATTCTGGAAGAGGAAGGGAAAAGATGGGTTATTTGTGAGGGGGAGTCACGGCTCTATCACCTTGCACGGACTCGTGAGGGGTTCAGCGCAGTCTCTAGCAATGCTGTGTACAGAGCGGATCGCTTATGTCGCTGTTTGCGCCTCTATAAGACTAACCCCGCCGAACATGGCACACGGGGCCGGCGCTGGCCTGGAGGGACGCGGGGGGAGGGATGTGCAGCGCCCGGCACACGGGGCCGGCGCTGGCCTGGAGGGGGGGGGGGGAATGTGCAGCGCCCGGCGCACGGGGCCGGCGCTGGCCGGGGCCGGGGCCGGGGCCGGGGGGATGTGCAGCGCCCGGCGCACGGGGCCGGCGCTGGCCGGGGCCGGGGCCGGGGCCGGGGGGATGTGCAGCGCCCGGCGCACGGGGCCGGCGCTGGCCGGGGCCGGGGCCGGGGCCGGGGGGATGTGCAGCGCCCGGCGCACGGGGCCGGCGCTGGCCGGGGCCGGGGCCGGGGCCGGGGGGATGTGCAGCGCCCGGCGCACGGGGCCGGCGCTGGCCGGGGCCGGGGCCGGGGCCGGGGGGATGTGCAGCGCCCGGCGCACGGGGCCGGCGCTGGCCGGGGCCGGGGCCGGGGGGATGTGCAGCGCCCGGCGCACGGGGCCGGCGCTGGCCGGGGCCGGGGCCGGGGGGATGTGCAGCGCCCGGCGCACGGGGCCGGCGCTGGCCGGGGCCGGGGCCGGGGGGATGTGCAGCGCCCGGCGCACGGGGCCGGCGCTGGCCGGGGCCGGGGCCGGGGGGATGTGCAGCGCCCGGCGCACGGGGCCGGCGCTGGCCGGGGCCGGGGCCGGGGGGATGTGCAGCGCCCGGCGCACGGGGCCGGCGCTGGCCGGGGCCGGGGCCGGGGGGATGTGCAGCGCCCGGCGCACGGGGCCGGCGCTGGCCGGGGCCGGGGCCGGGGGGATGTGCAGCGCCCGGCGCACGGGGCCGGCGCTGGCCGGGGCCGGGTCGGGGGGATGTGCAGCGCCCGGCACACTGGGCCGGCGCTGGCCGGGGGGACGGGCAGCGCCCGGCACACGGGGCCGGCGCTGGCCGGGGGGACGGGCAGCGCCCGGCACACGGGGCCGGCGCTGGCCGGGGCCAGGGCCGGGGGGACGTGCAGCGCCCGGCGCACGGGGCCGGCGCGGGCCGGGGCCAGGGCCGGGGGGACGGGCAGCGCCCGGCACACGGGGCCGGCGCGGGCCGGGGCCAGGGCCGGGGGGACGGGCAGCGCCCGGCACACGGGGCCGGCGCGGGCCGGGGCCAGGGCCGGGGGGACGGGCAGCGCCCGGCACACGGGGCCGGCGCGGGCCGGGGCCAGGGCCGGGGGGACGGGCAGCGCCCGGCACACGGGGCCGGCGCGGGCCGGGGCCAGGGCCGGGGGGACGGGCAGCGCCCGGCGCACGGGGCCGGCGCTGGCCGGGGCCGGGGGGATGTGCAGCGCCCGGCGCACGGGGCCGGCGCTGGCCGGGGCCGGCCGGGGCCGGGGGGATGTGCAGCGCCCGGCGCACGGGGCCGGCGCTGGCCGGGGCCGGGTCGGGGGGATGTGCAGCGCCCGGCGCACGGGGCCGGCGCTGGCCGGGGCCGGGTCGGGGGGATGTGCAGCGCCCGGCGCACGGGGCCGGCGCTGGCCGGGGCCGGGTCGGGGGGATGTGCAGCGCCCGGCACACGGGGCCGGCGCTGGCCGGGGACGGCGGGGGGGGGCGGGGGGATGTGCAGCGCCCGGCACCTGCCCCGCAGGAGGGCCCGGCCCAAGGGCGGCGGCCCTGCCCCCCTCACCTTCGGCGATGACCCTCTTGATCCGCAGCTTCATGTCCCCCAGCTCCACCGTCTGCCCCACGAAGTCGTTGTGGTCGCGGCTGGCGGCCCCCAGGGAGCCGGGCCCCGCCAGGAAGTCCCAGGCCGACTGCAGCAGCGACATGGTCCCGCCGGGCTAATGGGGGAGCCGGACCGGCTTCGGCTACCTCGGAACAACAACACCCGAGCCCGCCCCGCCGGCCACCGTACCCCGCCGGCGCCCACTTCCGTGAATGTTGCGTCATGTATGACCTCACCGCCCCGCCTCCATTGTGCCCTCCCGGCTGCGGCCACCCGAGCCACGCCCCTTTGTCGGAGCCACGCCCCCCGACCCTGATCCCGACAGTCTCGCGGCAGGGGCGGCGGTTATATTGCGGCGCGGGGGGAGGGAGGATGTGAACTCTGGCCGGTTTATGCGGCCTAGCCTCGTTACCTGCCACTGACTCCCAGGCGCCCGCTCCCGGGGCAATCCCCTCATGGGGGAGTGCACTTACTGGGAGCACGCCGGAGGCATGTGCACACTGGTGTGGGGGGATGTGCACGGGGGGGGATACCCATAATGTGGGGGGAATGGGTGCAGGAGGAGACCCATGTTGTGGGGGGGGAAGACTCATGGTATGGGGGGATGTGCGCAGTGGGGGGAAGACCCATGGTGTGGGGGGATGTGTGCAGGGGGAGACCCAGGGTGTGGGGGGATGTGCAGGGGGGGGAGACCGAGGGTGTGGGGGGGATGTGCGCAGTGGGGGGGGAGACCCATGGTGTGGGGGGATGTGCACGGGGGGGGGAGACCCATGGTGTGGGGAGATGTGTGCGGTGGGGGGGAGAACCATGGTGTGGGGGGGATGGGTGCAGGGGGAGACCCATGTTGTGTGGAGGGAAGACCCAGGGTGTGGGGGGATGTGCATGGGGGGGGAGACCCATGGTGTGGGGGGATGTGCACGGGGGGGGGAGAACCGTGGGGGGGATGGGTGCAAGGGGAGACCCATGTTGTGGGGGGAAGACCCATGGTGTCAGAGGATGTGCACAGTGGGTGCAAGGGGAGATCCATGGTATGGGGGGATGTGCGCAGTGGGTGCAAGGGGGGACCCATGGTGTGGGGGGATGTGCGCAGTGGGTGCAGGAGAAGACCCATGGTGTGGGGGGATGTGCGCAGTGGGTGCAGGGGAAGACCCATGGTGTGGGAGGATGTGTGCAGTGGATGGGGGGGAAGACCCATGGTGTGGGGGGATGTGCACCTGGGGTGAATGTGCACACACGGGGGTGGGGATGGGGAAGGACTGGAGGGGGTGGAATGGGGGGAACCCATGCTGGGGAGAGGCACATGCACACCACATGTATGTTTGTGGGTAACCCATTCCTGAGGGGATCAACTCACCTGAAGGATGGGAGGAGACCCCCTCACCTTGGGTTGTGTATGGCAGAACCCCCTTACCTATGGCTGCACTCACCTGCGGGAGGGGGGGAATTAATGGGGGGTTCACACTGGGTGTGTGGGAGGGGACTCAGTCACCTCAGGACAGAAGGGGCGGGGAGGAACACATTCAGAGCTGCAGGAGAACCAGAATTTGCATCTTTGACGCTGGCAGAAAAGGTGCCAGCTCATGCCAAGGCCCCAGGCCTTACTGAACAATGACAAATGCATAGCTGGAAACCAGTCTGCTTAAGTGTATCGTTTAAATAGATATTAGAGTTTTGAGAATGTGTTTAGACTTAATGGAATGCTTGTAGGATGCTGCATATATTAATCCTTATTATATCTGTGTCCCATGTTATAAGGTAATGTTTAAATGTTTGCTCTGTCACCATAAAAATATTTGCTAGGACTGTAAATCCCACACAGTCAGAGGAGAAACATTACGAAAGGTGAAATACTAGTTTACCACAAAAGCTGTTACCACCTCCCCAACAAACGAAGGTCTACAGACATCAGACAAGCCGTTGTGGACAAAATAGTTTGATTGCTTTGCCTGCACCCCGGAAGAGGGTAGGTGCCCAAGCCCTCATCCCCTCACAGTTGGAATGCTGGGGGAAAGAAATAAAAATGCCTGCTAAGGAGAAATTGGTATCTTTATGCTGTCTGGACTCTGAGAGGCAAAGATTTCTAAACACAAGAAGGAGATCCCCATGCCGTTTCGCTTGGGTTACCCCTAAAGAACGTAAAAGCTTGTTTCTCATATAAGCTTATGTTATCTTTTGAACTGAAGATTGTACCTCATTTGTTTGTGTATATTTATGTCCTTTAACTTCGTAAATACCTGTCATTTCTTTTTCTTCGTTAATAAACCTTCAGTTAGTATGTTACAGGATTGGTTACAGGCTTTGTCTTTGGATTGAGATCGAAGTACTGTACAGTTGACCTGGAGTAAGTGACTGGTCCTTTGGGACTGGGAGTAACCTGAACATTACTCCTGGGGGAATTCTGCACAAATTCATGTTGCTCACAGATGACTTTGCTTCCCCGCAGAAAAATGACTTTTACAGGAAAGCAAAGGGAAGCTGCAAGAGCAGTCATGCACCACTCCCTAGCTGCGCAGGTACATTGTTTCAGACAACCGGAGCAGCTGGCAGAGCTGGGGACACTCCAGCCAGTGGCTCCTCCCCTGAGCTGGGATCAGCTGCTAGTCCCTGCTGGGCTGCAGGCAGGAGAGGATGGGACTTCCTCCTCCCCTGCAAGGAGTGGCTGTGGCTGTGTCAGACCCATCCCTAGAAACCTCCCCCAGCTTCAGGAAGCTCAGCATCTTCCCTTGCTTCCTGCCCCCATCACTCCTCAGCAGTGGGAGAAGGGGTCATTGTACAGGGAGCTGCTCCCCTTTCCTCCCAACCCCTGTGCATCCGGACCTCCCTGCCAAGCCTCACCCCTATGCCCAGAACCCCCCTAGCCCTCCATACCTGAACCCTACCCCATTGAACCTCAACCACTGTATCTGGAGCTCCCTGCACCCAGACTCCCTGCTTCCAGACCCCCACTCCTGCACCCAGACCACCCCCCACTGAGCTCCCTGCACTCAAACCCTGACCCTGATGAGCCCCACCCCCCTGCACCACCCTGAGCCCCCACATGCAAACCTCCATGCCACTGACCCCCAACTAGCTGCACTGAGATCCCCACCCTACCAAGCCCCACTTCCCTGGCACCCAGACCCCCTTGCTGTGACCCCCATACCCAGACCCCTCTGCTGAGCCCCAAACACCTTCACCTGGAAGCCCCTGCAGAGTCCCATTGCACCTGGAATCCCCCCAATGAGCTTCTCTGTATCCAGATCCCCCCACTGAGCTGCCTGCACCCTGGTTTGTCCCACACACAATCCTCTCACCCCACACCTGGATCCCCCCACACTGAGCCCCTCCATACTTGGATCCTGCCTAGTTGAGCCTGCCTGCCCCACACCTGGTGCACCTGGCGCAGAGGGGCAGGGCCCAGGGTGTTTCTGGGGTAGGCCCAGGCCTTGTGCTGTGCCAGGGTTGGGTGGAACCTAACCACTGAATCCTTGTCCTGGGGGTGGGGACTTTGCTGGGTGATCTCCCACCTTGATGCAGCATGTGCTCCCCACTGCAATACTGGATCCTCTACATTTATTTATTGACAAATAAAACTTGCAGAATTTTTAATTTTTTGCACAGAATGCCCTCAGGAGTAGAACACTGATGTGATATGTGGCATAAGCAACCATCTATCACAAAGTCCAGCTTGCCTAGGCGGCAAGATAGACAATGCCCAATGGGACTGTCTAAGACTCCATGATAAGTCTGTTAGAGTGCTTTAGGAGTTCACATTTGTTACTGGGTTGGTAAAGAAAACACAACAGTTTCAGGTTTTTGACCTGCTTGTTGACGGTCTGCCCTGAGGTTGACACTCAGGGTCATGAGCCACTCCAAACAGTGTGACAATATCCCATATAAAAGTTTACCCCTCCCCCCCCCAAAAAAAGAGGGGGGGACGGTCCCAATTGGAATGCCAAGTCAGGTTTGTGAAATTTTCCACAGGAGGGACATTTTTAAAAATTCCATGGCAGTCGGGGAGCCAGATCTGGCAGGGAGCAAGGCAGAGTGACCAGCTGGTTTTCCATCAGATGTTTTGATGGAAGTGATGTGTTGGCCCAGCACTCTTCAGTAGTATCAAATCAATATTTTCTGACAGAAAACTAGGCCAGCGGGATACTTTCAAGTAACTCTAGCACCAGTCACCTCAAGAAGCATGCGGTAAAAAGAGGGTTTGAGGCACTCAAATGACCACAGTCCCCATGAAACCGAAGTCATGTAGCCCAAGACATAGCAGGAGTGTGAGGTGCTACCCCTTAGGGGAATGCATTGCTGGATGGGGCTGGGGGAATGGTGCAGGAGACAGGTGACAGGTGTAGAATCAGGCTGCAGTATCTGCCAGTGGATGCGAAGGAGGGAAAGGCCCGATGACTGGGATGGCGTGGGTAGGAGCTGCATGCATAAATAGCAGCAAGAAGCAGGCATGCTTAACATTGTTCAGCGGTGACAGAACTCATTAAGCAACAATTGCCTTGTTTACTTCTTATCTCTGGCTAGTATCAGCTGTTCAAAGTTCCTGCGTGCTGCACCACAGAATACCTGGGACCTTCTTTGTGTCTTTATCCATGGGGATCCCACTGATAATGCACATACACCTCACGCATGCAAAGATTGCTGTCATTTCTCCACCCATGTGCACTGGAGCCCCACATCTCACGCCTCCCAACATGAGGGCAGAATGGCCTCAAGCATCTCTCCATTCCCTCTGCTTGCCCATGGCAGGAGATCAGAACTTGGCAGAATCCGCTTTTTACCCTGAAGTGCCCTTGCATCTCATCAATTTTGTAGATGTTATAATTATCGTAATATTAGTTATTCCTATAATTAGTTTAGAAGATTGATCTGACTTAGGCAGAGAAGCCAACTCCTGGGCATCTGTACAACTGCAAATAGCAAGCCTTATTTGCTAAATATGACAGCGCTATGAGATACAGTAACAACATTCATTGACAAGCTCTCTGGAAGTGAGCTGACTGGCAATCTACCATTCCGGAGGGACAATTAGGAGCCAGAATTTGCCCCAGAGAGCCCTGAACACCTCTGATACAGCATTTACATCAATGTCTATAGCCATCACCATGTGATGGGAAACACGAGGGATTCCCAGAGCAGTCCAAATGACTACAGAAGATTTCCCCTTCAAAGGTTGAGGTCGCGGTGAAATGTTATCCAAGAGATTATTAGAAAGCAAGTGAAATCTTAACTCTCTCTATATATATATACTGAAGATGTATAGTTTAGACTTCCCACATAATTGTTTTCAAAAGGATACCATACTGATTTATTTAACAATGCAAAAATAGTAAGAGGTAGTTCTCATCATGAACTAACTGTGAAATATTAAATTTTACCTCATTTCTCAGCATCTAATTAAAAAGTTACTGCTACAACAGTAGCACGCATATTGGCAGCACAGGATTGTAAGCCCAGCCAAAAACACTTCAGAAGTACAGTTCAGAAGGAAGACAAACCCATCCCTGAGGTTTGGATTTATTTTGTTGCTCTTCTGACTCATGCTAAAAGCATGAGTCACCAGAGCAAACAGAACAGGTTCTAACTGTTTTTAGTCTTAGTATCCTGGTTCTACATACAGAAAGCCTCTCTCCCTTTGGAGGCCAGACAGGTCCCTTATTCCCAGAACAGATTTGACAACATAGGGGAAGCCACTTACTTTGCTTGGCTGACACTTCTGCTTCAGTCATTTTCTCCCTAACCCAGACAAACCAAATAAGAAAAGAAATAGTGCCCTTCTGCTTCAAGGGCCTCCCACTACACAGCAAGAAGCATGTGGTTTTGAAAGCACCAATCTCAGTCCCCTGGCTGAAATATCTGATATCTAGCTCCACTGTTTATTCCTGGCTATATCCCACTGGGATATGTTTTTATGACATGGGAGATGTTTTTATTGTAAAGAGGTGTTTTTTTAACTATAGAATTTTCTCCTGTTACTTGCCAGAGTACACCTCCCCAGAGGGTGAAGTCCAAAAATAAAATGCCTAGGCTATAATTTGCTCTTAGTCTGATTTGTTATTATAGTTTCGTATTTTTTATGCATAAGAAAGGTTAAAGGCCATTATGTTTACTGTACGTGGTTTTATATAAAAAGCTTACGTATCTCTTTCCAGAAGATGCCGGTTTTGATAGAGGCCAAGTGTATAAAATTGTAGCTGCTCAGTATTGCTAAAGTAAATTTTTTTTCACTAGTCCCTATGCAGATAACTGGAATATTATAGGCAGTGCTAGCAGCAGCTCCTATAATTAAAGTTGCCCAACACTTTACAGTATAAGGTTCCGTTTTAATTGCTTGTAATTTAGTCAAAACTTTAACCAGTTATGCTGAAGATTTATACACCAGGGGTCTCCTTCAGGCCAATTATTTTGAGGGAAAAGTTTCCACTAAACCAGTTGAGCCATTTTCGCAAAGCAAGTTAAAGAAAATTATGCCATTTTGCCCATGGTAAGAAGATTCTTAAAATGGTTTTGCGGAGAAGGTCTAGCACCTCTAGATTTTGCAACAGAGCCTGAAATTTGGCAGGGGGAGGCTGTGACAGAGTGCTGGGAGCTAGCACCTATTGAAATCCCAGGAGTAGGTAGCCCCATCAGAAGGCTCTTCCCCCAGCCTAAGGGAAGGAGGCACTAAAAACCAGGGTTCAAATAAAGTTGGGGGATAACAAATGACAAAGCAGGAACGGGAGTGTGGGTTACAGGGTTAAAAGCAGGGAGCCAGAAAGGGACACCGAACAGAGAACCATGGACAGCGCCCACTGCTCCTCGAAAGCATCCAGGGAGCCAGTGGACCCGGCCCAGAGGAACTCTGTTTGGATACATGATCTAAAAGAGGAGTGGAAATAGGCCCCATTGTCGCAAAGCACCTCCCCATCCAGCATCCTCCTCCTGGTATGGTGGATGGCGACTTCATGGGGCCACAGATAGGGTGTGCATAAATCAGGAGGTGTGAGGAAAAGTGCAACCTGGTGAAGAGGCTACTTGTGAGTATTAGAAGGCAGTTCCAAGAAGAGCACCTTGCACTTGAAGTGGAAGATGGTGAGGTTTGCCGTAGTTGCTAGTTACTGTGGGAGTTTATTCCACAGTCTCAGACCATCTCAGAGAAAGCGGTCTCCTGCACAGATGAGCTCTACTGTTAGGGTAAAAAGGTTGATTGTGCCAGAGTTGTTGCCCATGGTCTTCAAGGCAGAACTTTGGGCAATCATTTAAAATGTACTACGTATCAGAGGGGTAGCTGTGTTAGTCTATATCCACAAAAACAACAAAGAGTCCGGTGGCACCTTAAAGACTAACAGATTTATTTGGGCATGGGTCAATGTACTGGGTCAAGACAGTTTACTGCTTTGAAAATGAGGCCCAATACCTTGAATTTGATTACTCCTTAGAAAGCCAGTGTAGAGCACAGGCCTGATGTGCTTGCAATAGCCAGTGTTGCTGAGGAGGTGTATAGCAGTGTTCTCTATAAGCTGGAGTTTAGTATGGGCTGATAGCTTCATGGCCAGGTATATTGCATTGCTGTAATCCAGACAGGAGCTGACAAGTATGTAACACTGAGGCATGGTCATTATTTACCGGGATGGGATGGAGTTGCCAAGCCAGGAACACTCCTTAACTCGTGTCCATTAAATAAGGCCTGGGACAACACACAGGACAATTGAAGTAAAACAAAGTATTCAGGGAGCACATTCTATTCTGTACACTAAATAAGGCAGCAGTCCTGTGGAAAAGCTAGTATGTTATTATGTAATTTAGGACTGTAATGCATGCGCCCAACGGGGATGAATTAAGGTTGCAGAAGCAACCTTAAATCAGGCATTCCTAAGCTTTTGAGTGCTTGACTTTACAACCTTAATATTCTTTTAATGTAGTTTTTTGGATGTAATTATTGATATATTCTTAACGTTACATAGTGCTCTTCATTTGGAGAGCTGTGCATTCTAGAACCACAGCAAGACTGAAAAGAGTCAATCCTCCAGGAAAAGAGAAATGAACTAACCCTACAAGAAATGGATCTTCACTACTCTTTCTTTCCACCAAGTTGCTGGTTGGTTCTTGATCCCAAAATGGGGTGAGAGAAAAGAGGCCTCATGCCTGTCTACTTAAACACCTTTTACATAGAGTCTAGTACTTGTACTGGATCCTGCCCCAGGAACATCCAGTTCTGGGGGGCCCTAGGTCAACTCTTGACATTCAGTATCCTAACACTTTAACCCCAATATTGCTAATGGTGTTGAGAAAGTTATTTTGAATAATTCCAGCACCATTATCAACCGCTCCGTTTATGTATCTCCAGACAATATTTTGACATGAGCATATTAAAATGGATGGTTAAGCTAGAACATGTTCTCCTCCTGGAATGGGTGTATCTAGATCAAACTAGATTCATTTTGGATAAAGACACAGGGCCCTGTCCTGCCCTTGTGGGCATAGTGAAGACTTCCATTACAATCAATAGGAATGCTTCTGCTTATTCAAGGGAAGAACGGGGTCCTCCCTGCATAACAAGAGTGACCCATAACATTGTTTTGATTAATCGGGCGTGCATTTGTCAGTAGAAAGTTACTGAGGCAAGAACAGCTATCCAAATTCAAGCAGACTAACATGGCTCTAGGAGTTGCCCAAGTCAAGGCATACATGAAGTGGACCTGCACAGCAGTTTTACTTTTGCATTTGAGAGCAATAGACCAGTCACTACATGCAGGGAGGAGCTCTCTTCTACCTCAATTGAGATTAGTATCGCAATTCAATTACTTGTGTTTGAGGTGAGCGCCGCACTGAAGGAGGGAGGCCCTGCCCCCCTCTTTTGGGTTGCCCTATTGCTAAATTCCCCTCCATTAATCAAAATGGCTACAAAACTACACATGGACAATATTCTATATTAGCTTAGAACAGGGAGATCATTTGCTCATCTGAAAGAGGAAGAATGTTCTTTCATATGTACTAGCCTTGTAGTCCTTGAAAAATTAAACAATTGTGCATCTCATGTTAATTTTGATTTACATTTTCAGTCACTTGAGTTTACAAATCATTTCTACAACAGGAAAATGTTTATATTTCAAAACTTGGGTAGATTAAACTCATTCAGTTCAGAGTTTACACATAACCCAAATTAAAATTTAGGACAGCCCAAGCACAGAAAGTTTCAGGGCAATGAAGACTGGGGGCCTTGTCTACATTTAATATGCAGCAAGCTGGGTCCACATGGCACTCACCTATCATGCACTAACAAACCATGTGGACCCAGCTACCACAGACTATAAAGTTACAGTGGGAGTACATCAAACGGCACTACAGAACTTATAGTGTATGGAAGCTGGGCCCACATGGCCAGTTAGAGCATAGCACTTAACTAGCTGTGTAAGCAAGCCCTGGGTGTTTTCACTGAAACACATACCAACTGTCACAAAAGTATATACACAAAGCTTTGACTCATGTTAAAGCAAACTTAAGTAAATGTTATCTCACAGCTAAGGCATATACAGATTATAATATGTAATATCCCATAACAGGTGAGCATTTTCACTAACTCCCTTGGATCACTGCAACAGAGACTAAGGGCAGGTCTTCACTACCCGCCAGATCGGTGGGTAGTGATCGATCTATCAGGGATCGATTTATCACGTCTCATCTAGACGCGATAAATCGATCCCCGAACGCGCTCCCCATCGACTCCGGAACTCTAGCTCGCGAGAGGTGGCAGCGGTCGACTCACTGCCGTCCTCACGGCCAGGTAAGTCGACCTAAGATATGCCAACTTCAGCTATGCTATTTGCGTAGCTGAAGTTGCGTATTTTAGGTGGACTCCCCTGACCCAGTGTAGACCAGGGCTAAAGACTGTAAGTCACTTGAGTCCTTTCTGAAGAAATAAATGAAGAGACACTAGGTTTCATATACGTGTATTTCAAATGTAAAGCCAGCATAAAAGTTACATTGCTTATAATTATCAGTACCTAGTTCAGTTACAAGAATGTCATTTATTAGATTTAAAAAAAATTCTTTTCCCCTCTGACAGTTTAGTGGTCATACCTGCTCATTAAAAAGATTCTCCATTACAAGAGACAGATTTGGAAAAGCCTAATACACAAGCTTCTTTGGTATTTCCCATGTAAATTCTTCTCTTCCAAAGTGCCCATAATATGCAGTCTGTTGATATATTGGTCTCTTCAAATCCAGTTCCCTGCATAAAAAGAAACAGAAGTATTTTTTTAAGTCTACCACTGCAAGAGAAGATGCAAGTATATTAGTGTATCAAGATACTCTGATGCCCTCCCCAGACAAACAAGGGGAATGATTTTAACTGACAGTGCAAACTATAATCTCTCCTCCATGAAATCATCCAAATTTACAAACGGAACAGCAGCCACAGAATGGATTCAGGGTCCATTTATAGCACCTGAAAACCAAGAGCGGAGTGCCTGAAAGTCTAACTATCAGACACAATAACAGTATGCAGCTAGTAGCAGAAACATTTGGATCACCTCGCTCAGCCACAATGTTCACAAAATGTGCCTATGGACTTGAAATGTTTTTCTCCTATGCCTGTGCAAGTCTGTGGAAGGACGCTTTGTTCATTTTAAATGTAACATAGGGTATATTCAAATGTAGCCATAAGACAGTCAAAGCCAGATCATATCCTCATGTAGGAAACGTCCCGGAAAGGACCTATGAAGGACAGTACTTCCACACTAGTAAATCTAAACACTAAATACCAGTTTTCACAATGAACATGGGTTCTGCCAAATGAATATTTTCCAAGCCAGCTAGTTTTTGTCTACACTAGGCTTTTGACCTGATAACAGCCATCAGTGGATAGATGCCAGCATAGCTGCAATGGTGCAAGACAATACCGTGACAGGCAAAGCAACTTTTTGCAGGGGTGGAGCTTAACCCTGTTTGCAACCAAGGTAAATTGCACTAATGCAAGTCTACTGTAATAAGGGTTTACCGTGCTTACACTTGGGGTTTACAGCTACTGGAATGGTCAATCTCTGATTTAAAAATTTTATTAAAGCTAATGTTAAAAAAAAGATACAATACATAGGTTGAGAAAAGAGTGTTTGTACATCTGGGTATAGTGTTTAGATTATCCACAAATATAAAGTTAGTTTTTTAAAAGTCATATGATACATATAGTACATAATCAGCAATAACCCAAATTAGGTGAATAGATTTAATAATACAGTTTAGATATTAGAATCCGAATACTCATGTACATCACTCATGAAAAGCTATACAGAGATTTGGTTGTGGAAAGCAAAATATATATCAATGAGTGGAGATTGTCCCTCAGTAATTGGGAATTAGGTTGGTTGTCCATTTAGAAAAATACAATCCATGAGGAAAGTATTTGTTACTTTCCCGACTGCGCTTCTCATCGGCACTCCAGCTCATCCCTCCCAGTATTGCGGATGTCCGGTGATGTGTTCTATGTAGATGTCCCTCAACCATCTGACGGCATCCAACACCATAAGTTGCCGCATCAGCCGAGAGTAGCGTTGACCAATTCTGCATTCTCTCAGTACTCGCTCATTACTGGGGTCCCATGCACCTAAGGCTCTGATGATCAGTACATGTGTCTGGACCTGGTAACGCTTAGCTCTCAAGGTTTCGGCCAGAGGGGCATATTTCTCTACACTGGACTTGTGTCCCAATATCAGCCAACGTCTGAATCAAAATGGGCCATTACTGCATTTCTCTGTAATGTAAGTTTCATTGAATCCAGGCTCACTGTACTTGTTAATCTTTATTTGAAGGGTTTATGTTTAATATAGGAGATTTCTTACTCTACTGTTCTTAAGCTAATTTCCTCTTGAGCACCTTATTGTCCTGGCTATTGCCCAAGTCTTAAAAACTAAGGTAAAGTGGAACAAGTACCACCAGGATATCCATAGATCTTCAAGCTGGAAAGAGGCTGTGTGGTCCAGAGCATGCAGGAGCCAATATCAGGACCACATACCATACCAGTACTTACGTTTGGACAAGACTGTTTTAAAACAAGATGTACGGGCCTGATCCAAAGCTTACTGCAATCAATGGAAAAAATTCCTATTGACTCCAATACGCTTTGCATCAGACCCAATTTAGAAGATGCTAATACTTAAAAGGCCAAGTAAATGAGCAACAAAGCAGCAAGACTGTCACAGGGTGGGGTTCCCTCAGCATGGATTCTTCATTGCAAACAGACCTCACACACTCCTGCATAGGTTCAACATCATATGCGTTATTTACAATGTGCTATACAAGTGCTTGTCCCCCACAACATAAGGCTTTTACTTTCTCCTCACACACAGGGTGAGAAACAGGGAGAGATCTTATCTCTCTGAGATCATGGGCTAGCCTCAGGGGCAGCCCTAGACTAGCTGCCAGCAACGAGATCTAGGCTGAGGTTTTTGGTAAACTGCAAAACATTTTGCCCCTTTTTCCCTTTTAATGTTTTTTAATGTTTTTTTTTTAACCAGAGGCTTAATTATTCGGTTTGTCCGTCCGTCTGTCCACCCAATGTTTCTGAGATCAGATAAAATAGAGACACGAAATTTTCAGAATAGATTTGTACACGACAGCTAGATGATATTTTAGTCTGATTTCAAATAAAAATGCATTACAAATGTTAATTATAATTTTTATTATTACAAATCCAAAATCATCCATTACGCTATCCTGCTTTAACTGCCATTACCAACATACCCATTATAGAAAGAAATAACAAAACTCTTCAATGAACTTTAACCTGTATTTACAAAACACTCCAAATAAAAAACACTCTATGCTCTTAAAACATGACTTTTCTTGCTTTAAGTTTTGAAAATTCAGTCACTAGTTCTTTTAGATCCAGTTTTCCAGCGATTTCATGCTCTACTGACATTGTGGCAAGTCCAACAAGTCTCTCTTGCACCATTGTTGAACGCAGATATGTTTTTATCAATTTTAACTTTGAGAAGCTACGTTCCCCACTAGCTATGCAAACTGGCAAAGTTAAAAGAATGTGTAGAGCTATAAAAATGTTTGGAAAACTGTCTGAGAGTTTATTTTCACAAACTAACTTCACAAAAAGAAAAGGAGTACTTGTGGCACCTTAGCGACTAACCAATGTACTCCTTTTCTTTTTGCGAATACAGACTAACACGGCTGTTACTCTGAAACCAAACAAACTTCAGTACTTCTTCAGGAGTGGAATGTTTCTTAAATCATCTTGGAAAAGCCTGAAGCTCACTACACAAAACTGTAGCGTCAATGTCTTTTGAATTTTCATGAGTCAATGCCGACTCCAGTTTTAAACAAAATTCTCTTATCTGTTTTGCTGTTTTCTTTTGCAAGCTGTGGATATCATATAGAAAGCCAAATACTGACTCTAGCTGCTGCATCTGTTGAAATCTTTCATCACCCAAGTTGTCAAGGTTCCTCCCCCACTCTGAACTCTAGGGTACAGATGTGGGGACCTGCATGAAAAACCTCCTAAGCTTATCTTTACCAGCTTAGGTCAAAACTTCCCCAAGGTACAAAATATTCCACCCTTTGTCCTTGGATTGGCCGCTACCACCACCAAACAAATACTGGTTACTGGGGAAGAGCTGTTTGGACACGTCTTTCCCCCCAAAATACTTCCCAAAACCTTGCACCCCACTTTCTGGACAAGGTTTGGTAAAAAGCCTCACCAATTTGCCTAGGTGACTACAGACCCAGACCCTTGGATCCTAAGAACAATGAACAATCCTCCCAACACTTGCACCCCCCCTTTCCTGGGAAATGTTGGATAAAAAGCCTCACCAATTTGCATAGGTGACCACAGACCCAAACCCTTGGATCTGAGAACAATGAAAAAGCATTCAGTTTTCGTACAAGAAGACTTTTAATAAAAATAGAAGTATTTAGAAATAAGAAATCCCCCCTGTAAAATCAGGATGGTAGATACCTTACGGGTAATTAGATTCAAAACATAGAGAACCCCTCTAGGCAAAACCTTAAGTTACAAAAAAGATACACAGACAGAAATAGTTATTCTATTCAGCACAATTCTTTTCTCAGCCATTTAAAGAAATCATAATCTAACACGTACCTAGCTAGATTACTTACTAAAAGTTCTAAGACTCCATTCCTGATCTATCCCCAGCAAAGACAGAATATAGACAGACCCTTTGTTTCTCTCCCTCCTCCCAGCTTTTGAAAGTATCTTGTCTCCTCATTGGTCATTTTGGTCAGGTGCCAGCGAGGTTACCTTTAGCTTCTTAATCCTTTACAGGTGAGAGGAGATTTCCTCTGGCCAGGAGGGATTTTAAAGGGGTTTACCCTTCCCTTTATATTTTGCTGTTTTCTTTTGCAAGCTGTGGATATCATATAGAAAGCCAAATACTGACTCTAGCTGCTGCATCTGTTGAAATCTTTCATCAACCAAGTGAATAGCAGTATCAAGGACTGCGAAGTAGAAATTCACTTTGAACCTTTGTTTTGGGTTCTGAATGGGTGTGTCTCATCCTTCATACAAAAACTGCTGTTTCTTTTGCCGAATGCAAACTGGCTCTGGTTCAAATTCTGTCAGAAAGTCTATTTCTTCAGCAAGCTCGAGAGAATCTACCAGTGTTCTTTCAAACCCTTCATCACTTCTGAATTCCTCCAGAATATTTTTAGTTTGCTGCAGTTTTTGAATAGCAGAATGTATGTTCAAGTTCTTTTCCTGAAGCTGCTTACTAGTAAGGTTAATCTCAGAAAGGATATTATACCACAAAATGAGTGAAGTCACAAATTTGAACTTGGAAAGGCCATTTTCAAGAGCTTCTGCATCTGGACATGCCGTATTGCCAGTTGATCCAGTAAAGGTAGTATCAGAAATTTCAGTTAGGGCATCATAAATGTTTCCAGGTTCATAGCAAAGAGGCTTCAAAGCATCAATGGAACTCTCCCATCTTATCTAAGTGGTTTCACAGTTAGAGAATTCACATGGCGAGTCAGAATCTCCCAATGGCATGTTGAGCCTGAGAAAAACACAAACACGTTGCACCAGGTCAAAGAAACTGCTTGCCTCCAAACAGCATCTAGCAGCATCATTGACAACCAAATTCAGAGAATGCGCACTGCAAGGAATGAAAAAGGCCCTAGGATTGATTTCCATCATTCTCCTTTGCACACCATTGTCTTTACCCTTCATATTACTCCCATTATCATAGCCTTGGCTACATAAGTTTTCAACAGATAATGACATTGTTTCAAGCTCTTGTAGAATAGTTTCAGTCATAAATGCTCCAGTCGTCTCCTTCAGTGGTACAAAACCCAAAAAATGTTCCTTTATGAGCACTTAAACATTATCTTCATCTACAGACTTTTCCATATCCACAAAACGAATGATTATCATCATTTGTTCAACATGACTCACATCTGGTGTACAGTCCAGTATTATTGAAAAGTATTTTGCAGAATGGACAGTTTCTACAATTTTCTTTTTAATGGCATTTGCTAGGATTTGAATCAGTTCATTCTGCATATTTTTTCCTGAGTAAAGAACCTGTGTTTCATGATCAATTATTTTACGTAGAAAGAAAAGGAGTACTTGTGGCACCTTAGAGACTAACAAATTTATTTGAGCATAAGCTTTCATGAGCTACAGCTCACTTCATCGGATGGCATAAGCTTTCGTGAGCTACATCGGATGCATCCGATGAAGTGAGCTGTAGCTCACGAAAGCTTATGCTCAAATAAATTTATTAGTCTCTAAGGTGCCACAAGTACTCCTTTTCTTTTTGCGGATACAGACTAACACGGCTGCTACTCTGAAACCTATTTTACATAGATGTTCCTTCATGACTGGATCAAACAAAGCTAGGTATTCAACAAATTTTAAAAAGTTTCCATAACCTGGAGTGTATAATTTTTCATTTCTGCTGCGGAATGCTAAATTTTGCCCACCAAGAACTCTCACTAAAGCAATAAGATGCTCTAATATTTGTTGCCAATATTCTTCTTTTTCCTTGATCACACGTAAATTTTCTTCATCAATAGTTTTTCCTTTTTGCAATCATAATTCAAGTTCTTTCCAATTTTGAAAACATTCCAAATGTTCTGTACTTCTTTCATGTGAAGAGAGAATTGAAGATATGTTTTTCCAGTCCTTTGAACCATTTTCAATAAGTGATGTACCAATTGCTTGATTTCTAAACAACTTGCAGCAAAAGCAAAACAGAGTCCTTCAACACTGAATATTGTAATCAGTTTCAATTAATTTCTTCCCCATTAATGAGTTTCCTCTTGTAATGCTGAGCAGAGAATTTTCTTTGATTTCCATCCTTAGGGAAGGGAAATTCATGAACTTGTTTGGGTCCATGTTCCACAAGAATTTGCCGTACACTGTCATCACATCTGGGCCATGAAGCTCGGTCCCCATACTGTAACTTGTTTGTAACTTCCTTATCCTTTCTTCCTTCTACTTCATTTACTTCAATTTCTGCATGTCTCTCTGAAGGTGAATACATTTTCTCCACTTCCATGTCAGTCTGATGCTGTGAGCTGCCTTCATATAGAAGTAAGTTTCCACCATCTTGAGTTTGCAAACTGCTTTTTTGTGGATGAGAGCTACCCTCATCTCGAAGTAATATACCTCCATCTTGATATTCCAAACTGCTTCCATGCGGATGTGAGCTAATCTCCTCTCCAAGTAAAATTCCTTCATCTGGATGCTGTGAACTGCTTCCATCTTTATTTGGATTAAAGAGAAGTTATTTCAGGAAGAATCCCTGCTGTTTTTGCTTGGTCCTTTTCCTTCTCAGCCTTATGTTTACAATACTCAGCTCCTGAGGGTTTTCTTTTTCCTCTTTCTGCCATTGGACATTTGAATATTGTTATGTACTGTGCTCCTGACTGCAAGCATTATAGCATTAAGGATGGCTGACACACCACACGGTTGGTGACTTAAACCACATTGCAGCCATCCCAACACGTCTTTTCGCTGCTTAAAGGTTCAATGATTAGTAACATACACTCACTTACCTATTAAAACAATTAGTTACAGTTTTTACATGGAAACAAAATGACCTTTTTCGATGTTATAACCTGACACCGGTTGTTTGGAAAGTAATCCCATTCCTCACGCTTACCCGCTTGGAGTGTGACGTCATCACATTCGTAATCTATTAAGCGTTAACGCTGTTACTTTTCTTTTATGGACCTTATTTATTACGTGAACCAGTTATAACAAAGAAAAGTTCATAATTATACAGTCCAATAATAATACTAAGGTTTAATAACACTTAAAGATACTCACATTTTGGATTTATAATGCTGAAAGACGTTATTCTTTATTCTTTGGCATCAAGAAACATAATTTACCAAAGTATTCGGTTGATTCTTAACCATCTAGCTGCGACGTGTGTTAAAATGACCTTTTAACATGTATCAACTCGCGATATCTCCACTCTACATGAATTTCTGGCTATGAGACCTTGATGTATATTCAAGTGAGGTGTCACTAGCATTGCAGCTCTTGCCACTGGTGGATATGTTTCATTGTGGCTGAGTTATTGCTTATCAAAATTGTGGAGTGGGTCATCTTGACCCTACGTCGCAAATTGAAAAAAAATTAGCTAAAATATTATTTATTTTTGCAGTAAATAAAAGTTTTGACATATTAATAAATTCTCAGAAATGTAGAGAAATGAATTATAATTCATATTCCCTCTGTACATGCATGGGAATTGAAATAATGACATCTCCGTTATTTTATTTGTATTTTTTTCATCTTTTTCATTTTTTTTCCTCGAATTTGGCGCCCCATTTAACTTGGCACCCGAGGCGACTGCCTAGTTCGCCTATATGGACGAGCCACCCCTGCCTCCCCTGTCTCTTTTAACTATCCCCAGCTGATGAGCTGAATCATCTTGTTAGTTGTTTAATTATCCAGTCCTTAACCAATTATCTCCTCAGTTTGGCCCATGTGGGGACACTTGCCAAGCACACAGAGTGATGAATAAGCCTTACGCTATTTACACCCTGTCACAAAGACTCCAAAACTTTTGGCTCCTAGTTGATTGGAACAGATCACCTGTGGTGCTCAAAACAGTGAAAATGGTTTGTGAGAAAGGGATTAATCTAGCGATATGTATTAAACCATGTTGCATTGGATGTTATTAAATGAACAAAAATCACTCAAGTCAAGAGGGTCTGGGTGTCATAATAAAATAATAAGAAATCACTGAAGTCATCAGCTTATCAACAGCAAGAGTGAAAACGGCAAATAAGAATTTAGATTGTACTAGCAGATTGAGTCCAGTCTGTGAATACTGGTGACTATCACAGGAAGGATATTACTTTCCAGAGTACAGTATGTAATAAAGGTGTCAGCCTAGGCTTGAGTGTCAGTGATTTTTCCTCCCTTGTTATCCTACTGTTAATTGAATTGTCTTGTTAGACTGACCTCCCACTTGGTAAGGCAACTCCCATCTTTTCACGTGCTGTGTATTTATACCTGCTACTGTATTTGCCACTCCATGCACCTGATTAAGTGGGTTCTAGCCCACGAAAGCTTATGCCCAAATAAATGTGTTAGTCCCTAAGACGCCACAAGGACTCCTCATTGTTTTATCTTCAGAAAAGCTAGAAAATGCTGTCCTCTGAAATGTACTATGTAAGTGATGATCTTACTCAACAGATCTGCTCCCTCTGTGTATGCAGAGTTAACAGCTGACTGAAGAGTAGTATAAGATTTAAAGTTACTGGCAGAAAGTTTCTCCACATTTTGACATTTTAACTTGGAAAGAACATTTTTTATCTGATTATTTAAGGTACATAAATAACATACATATTTAAGGTACATATTATTTAAGGTACATAAATGACATAGCTATGGCTACACTACAGAGCTTACAGCCGCACAGCTACATTGGTGGAGAACTCTCCTGTTGACTTCATTATTCCAGCCCCCATGAGCAGTAGTAGCTAAGTAGTTGGCAGGAGAAGCTCTCCCATGGCGGTGTAACTTATGTAGCTTGGACGGGTGGTTTATTCACACCCCTGAATGATACAACTTATACTGACTTAAGCTGTAGTGTGAACATAGCCTTACTACTTCTGTAATGCATCCAGGTTTTCCTCAGATGCAATATATATGAAACTCCACAATACTATTTATAGTCCCCATCAGACTAGAACCACATTAAGGGTGCTGGACTGAAGATGTACGTGAGCAATTAAAGCAATATTTTGAAAATTCTGAAAGGGATTCTTAAGTTTATATTAGCACTTTACAAAGATAAGGAGTTCAAAACTGAAAACTAGGAGTAGAGAGGCAATTACCCATAACAATTCACATCACAGGCACTGGCTTCTAATTTTCCCCAGGGGCGCTCAACCCCCATTCAGCCCCAGGCCACCCCTTTCCCTCCTACTCCACCCCGAGCCCCACCCCCATTTCATCCCTTCCCCCAGCTGGCGCACCCACAGAGTCAGTGCCTATGATTCACATAAAGAGTCAAATGAATCAGTGACCAAAGGTAAGTATTAGGGTCAGACTGCACCCCTCCTCTGTGCAAGCAGGCAAGTCCTGGTCAGGGAGCACCTACCCCCTTCCCTTTTTGACCCCCTCCAGAGGTGAGGGGCCAAGCACAGTCTTTATGCTCCCCTGAGTGCCAGGACTGCATTGGGCTAGTGTCACTAGCCACGCCATGGTGGAAGCAGTGTAAAAAATGGAATAGAGCCGCTTCAGTAGCTGCACAGGGTTTCTCCCCCACCCACAACTGCTGTTGATTGGGTGACACCTTCAATGGTTTTTATAGTTTCAGCCACAACTGGATTTTGGCTTAGGGCTTTAAGCCAAGTCCCTAATACTTTTACACAATGTTGTGATTGTTTCCCTGTGTTTATTATGAGAGCATCTAACAAATAAGGGTAGGGGTTTACCAAATTTGCAGCCATGAAAATCACATCACAGACCATGAAATCTGGTCTCCCCTGTGAAATTTGATTTCTGGTCACCTAGATCTGAAGGCAGAGCAGAGAGCACCAGCTGCTGGTGGGGTGCCTAGCTCTGAAGGCAGCGGCACCAAGAACAGCAGGAGCACCACAGAAGTAAGGGCGGCAATAGCATACCATGCCATGCCTACTTCTGTGCTGCTGCTGGCAGCAACACTGCCTTCAGAGCTGGGAGCCCGGCCAGCAGCTGCCACCCAGTTCTGAAGGCAGCACTGCTGAGAGCAGCAGCATAGAATCAGGGTTGGAAGGGACCTCAGGAGGTTATCTAGTCCAACCTCCTGCTCAAAGCAGGACCAATCCCCAACTAAAGCATCCCAGCCAGGGCTTTGTCAAGCCTGACCTTAAAAATATCTAAGGAAGGAGATTCCATCACTTCCCTAGGTAACGCATTCCAGTGTTTCTCCACCCTCCTAGTGAAAAAGTTTTTCCTATTATCCAACCTAAACCTCCCCCACTGCAACTTGACACCATTACTCCTTGTTCTGTCATCAGCTACCACTGAGAACAGTCTAGATCCATTCTCTTTGGAACCCCCTTTCAGGTAGTTGAAAGCAGCTATCAAATCCCCCCTCATTCTTCTCTTCCGCAGACTAAACAATCCCAGTTCCCTCAGCCTCTCCTCATAAATCATGTGTTCTAGTCCCCTAATCATTTTTGTTGCCCTCTGCTGGACACTTTCCAATTTTTCCACATCCTTGTAGTGTGGGGCCCAAAACTGGACACAGTACTCCAGATGAGGCCTCACCAATGTCAAATAGAGGGGAACGATCACGCCCCACGATCTGCTGGCAATGCCCCTACTTATACATCCCAAAATGCCATTGGCCTTCTTGGCAACAAGGGCACACTGCTGACTCATATCCAGCTTCTTGTCCACTGTAACCCCTAGGTCCTTTTCTGCAGAATGGCTGCCAAGCCATTCGGTCCCTAGTCTGTAGCAGTGCATGGGATTCTTCCGTCCTAAGTGCAGGACTCTGCACTTGTCCTTGTTGAACTTCATCAGATTTCTTTTGGCCCAATCCTTCAATTTGTCTAGGGCCCTCTGTATCCTATTCCTACCCTCCAGCGTATCTACCTCTCCTCCCAGTTTAGTGTCATCTGCAAACTTGCTGAGGGTGCAATCCACACCATCCTCCAGATCATTTATGAAGATATTGAACAAAACCGGCCCCAGGACCAACCCTTGGGGCACTCCACTTGATACCGGCTGCCAACTAGACATGGAGCCATTGATCACTACCCATTGAGCCCGACAATCTAGCCAACTTTCTATCCACCTTATAGTCCATTCATCCAGCCCATACTTCTTTAACTTGCTGGCAAGATCACTGTGGGAGACCGTGTCAAAAGCTTTGCTAAAGTCAAGGAACAACACGTCCACCGCTTTCCCATCATCCACAGAGCCATAGATGTAAAAGTGGCAATACCATGACACCCCTACAATAGGCTTGCGACTCCCTTTTGGGTTGGGGCCCCCACTTTGTGAAATGCTGCAGAGAAAGCACAGATTGTTTGTGGGTTGGTCACGGCATAAATAGCCATGTTATCCATGAAATTTGCCATTTACGTCATGACCGACCCACAAAAAATGAGTTTTCTCTGCAATTTAAGTAGACTCCTAAAACATGGGACTAGCTGGCTGCCTTTTAAACCAAGTTTAGTCAATTTCAAACAGGCGTTATAAGATTGCAGCACTATTATTAAGGTTGGCTCTTTGTTCCAGATCACTAATTGGGTTTTCACCTCATTATTAAACCAAACACTTTCCTGAAATGGAGAAAATATTTGCAGTAGCTGGCCCAAAACTGCACCTCTCCAGAAGTGGATGTTGACATGCTTACTACAGCTCTTGATGGCTAGCAACAGCAAGTACTGGACTGCCACTTTCTGAAAAGGGCCAGATTCAGATGTATTCAACTTGCGTGAGGGTTATTTATTCCACAGACAATCTCACTGATTCAGTGGGATTATTTGTGAAGTAAGTATATCAGAAGCTGGACCATAGGTAGCAACACCTGTGGAAAGCTGCCCCAAAGGAAGAGAGTGCAGGGAGGCCTCATTATAGAGTAGTCCTCTGTAGAAGTGGGAGTCTTCAGATAAACTAGGGAGGTAGGAACACTAGGTAACCCAGTGGCAGGTGCTGTTAGGCAATCCTGTCTATGCCACAGAGGAACTGTACTGAAATTTAATTACACTTTGACATGCATACTACATTACCCTGGTCATGAGCCACAGTGAAATGCAGTGCACTGCCATGGTTATAATTAGGGCCCTACCAAATTTGCATCTGTGAAAAACCGTGTCAAGAACCATGAAATCTGGTCTCTTCTGTGAAAGCTGGTCTTTTGTTCACTTTTACCCTATACAATAGGCATAAAAGTATACAAAAGTACACAGTGTTTCTCAAACTGGGGGTCCCGACCCAAAAGGTGGTCGCAAGCCTATTGTAGGGGGATCGCGGTATTGCCACCCTTACTTCTGCACTGCCTTCAGAGCTGAGCAGCCAGACAGTGGCGGCTGCTGGCCAGGCACCCAGCTCTGAAGGCAGCACTGCTGCCAGCAACAGTGCAGAAGTAAGGGCGGCATAGTATGAACACATCTGCAAAATCTGCTAGTTATGATGTGACCAACCCATGAAAAATGTTTGATTTCTCCATGATTTAAGTAGACCCCTACTTATAATCATGTGTAAGCGAAGATGTGTGGCCACAAATTGTACCAGAATTAAACAGCATTATCACCTTCTTACCAGCTTGGTAAAAATATGTGGTATAGACAAGTCTTATGGGCACGATGTTTTAAACCATTCTACAGGGAGGACCCAACTTGAGGACTGGTTTTAGGCCTCTGAGTGGAGCAGTTTGTGTAACGGGGAGGACACAAAGATGGCGCTAATGGGTATTTTAATTATTATAAATTATTTCAGAGTCAGGAGTATAGGAACCAAACACTTGAATTTAAATTGTTCAACTGTCTATTATACGAGAGTGAACTGTCAATGTGTGTAAGTTCTCCAATGGGAAACAAACCTTATAATGACTCCAAGGCGTAGATCAAAGTTTTTCTGCACAATTTCAAGCAGCTCTTCTTCTGATCTATCTGAAGTGCCATAGTGGAACACAGAAATGGCTAGAGGATGGCTCAGACCAATACAATAAGACAGCTGTAGGATATACACATCAAACCAAGTTAGTAATTGCAGTTCATTTCAGCACCCTTCTGCTTTACAAAAATAGAGACCTACCTAGTTTTAAGATTTCCTGCAGTACAGATAAGGTATTTCCTTTAGGACCTGTTTTTAGTATTCCATTGCAGCATGCTCCTACTGTATTGTGGTCTAGTACCTTCCCCCAGCCAAAACAGCTAGTATTGGGCCAGTGTTGTTGGGGTCTGTAGGAACTACCATCTTACAATGAAAATATGCCATACTCAGGAACTAGGACTTGGAAGGGGCTCTACCATGGGAAAAAACCTTTCTGCTTCCTTATGATGTATAAGTGAAGCTGGGAAGATTTGTTGTTTCTGTTTGTTTACATTAGAAATTTAACTCAACTATCCTGTTTGATTGGAAGACTATGCTTGACTGGGCAAACATTTCACAGAAATGCTATGCAGGTGAAACAAGAAAAATTAAGAGGGGAAGTGCTTTCTACTCAGCCTATCAGAATCCTTCTGACTGGCTAACTGAACTCAAACACTTCCAAGGATAGCCCTTCTGCTGAAGAGTCAACACCTCCTTCCCCTGTTCAGCCAAGGGCTCAGAGGGCTCAAAACTCAAGTCTCTGGGTCCCAAGAGGAAAGCCACCAATAAAGCAAGAAAAACTGATTTGACAATTGTCATAAATATAAAGGGAAGGGTAACCACCTTTCTGTATACAGTGCTATAAAATCCCTCCTGGCCAGAGGCAACATCCTGTTACCTGTAAAGGGTTAAGAAGCTCAGCTAACCTGTCTGGCACCTGACCCAAAGGACCAAAAAGGGGACAAGATACTTTCAAATCTTGGAGGGGAAGGCTTTTCTTTGTGATCTTTGTTTACGTGGTTGTTCTCTCTTGGGACTGAGAGAGGCCAGACAGAAATCCAGCTTCTCCAACCCATCCTAATCCAAGTCTCCAATATTGCAACCAGTATAGGTAAGACAGGCAAGGCGGATTAGTTTATCTTTTGTTTTATGTGAATTTTCCCTGTGTTAAGAGGGAGGTTTATTCCTGTTTTCTGTAACTTTAAGGTTTTGCCCAGAGGGGGATCCTCTGTGTTTGAATCTGAATACCCTGTAAAGTATTTTCCATCCTGATTTTACAGAGATGATCTTTACCTTTTTTTTTTTTAAATAAAATCCTTCTTTTAAGAACCGGACTGATTTTTCCACAAAAAGAAAAGGAGTACTTGTGGCACCTTAGAGACTAACAAATTTATTTGAGCATAAGCTTTCGTGAGCTACAACTCACTTCATCGGATGCATGCAGTGGAAAATACAGTGGGGAGATTTTATATACACAGAGAACATGAAACAATGGGTGTTACCTTACACACTGTAACAAGAGTGATCAGGTAAGGTGAGCAGCAGGAGAGTGGGGGCGGTGGGGAAAAACCTTTTGTAGTGATAATCAAGGTGGGCCATTTCCAGCATTTGACAAGAATGTGTGAGGAACAGTGGCGGGGGGCGGGGGGCAGGGAGGGATTAAACGTGGGGAAATATTTTTATTTTGTGTAATGACACATCCACTCCCAGTCTTTATTCAAGCCTAAATTAATTGTGTCCAGTTTGCAAATTAATTCCAATTCAGCAGACTCTCGTTGGAGTCTGTTTTTGAAGTTTTTTTGTTGAAGAATTGCCACTTTTAGGTCTGTAATCGAGTGACCAAAGAGATTGAAGTGTTCTCCGACTGGTGTTTGAATGTTATAATTCTTGACATCTGATTTGTGTCCATTTATTCTTTTACATAGAGACTGTCCAGTTTGGCCAATGTACATTGGCAGAGGGGCATTGCTGGCACATGATGGCATATATCACATTGGTAGATGTGCAGGTGAACAAGATCTCTATCAAAAAGAAAAGGAGTACTTGTGGCACCTTAGAGACTAACCAATTTATTTGAGCATAAGCTTTCGTGAGCTACAGCTCACTTCATCGGTTGCATCCGATGAAGTGAGCTGTAGCTCACGAAAGCTTATGCTCAAATAAATTGGTTAGTCTCTAAGGTGCCACAAGTACTCCTTTTCTTTTTGCGAATACAGACTAACACGGCTGTTACTCTGAAAGATCTCTATCAAGCATTCTTACAACTAGAATACCAGATTGACAGAGCCAGAAGAGTACCCAGAAGTTACCTACTACTGGACAGGCCCAACAAAGAAAATAACAGAACGCCACTAGCCATCACCTTCAGCCCCCAACTAAAACCTCTCCAACGCATCATCAAGGATCTACAACCTATCCTGAAGGACAACCCATCACTCTCACAGATCTTGGGAGACAGGCCAGTCCTTGCTTACAGACAGGCCCCCAACCTGAAGCAAATACTCACCAGCAACCACACACCACATAACAAAAACACTAACCCAAGAACCTATCCTTGCAACAAAGTCCGTTGCCCACTGTGTCCACATATCTATTCAGGGGACACCGTCATAGGGCCTAATCACATCAGCCACACTATCAGAGGCTCGTTCACCTGCATATCTACCAATGTGATATATGCCATCATGTGCCAGCAATGCCCCTCTGCCATGTACATTGGCCAAACCGGAGAGTCTCTACGTAAAAGAATAAATGGACACAAATCAGATGTCAAGAATTATAACATTCAAAAACCAGTCGAAGAACACTTACAATCTCTCGGCAGCAGGCTGAGCGGGGCCGGTGGCTGGGATTCGGCCGGCAGCGGCGTGCCGTTAAAAATCGGCTCGCGTGCCGTCTTTGGCACACGTGCCATAGGTTGCAGACCCTAGCCTAGCACAATAGGGCCCTGTTCCTAATGGGGACCTCTAAGTACTGTGTCATTATTAGTCATTATCAGGTCATTGCAGGAACCAAGGGTGCTATGAAACCTTAACTCAAGTGTTTAACTGTGGAACAGCTCTGCCCTCTCATGTATATAAGGATGTCATGTGCTGAATGAAAGCTGATATACAGCAGCCACCCAGAACAATTATGCATACTTGCTGGTATTGCATGCTGCCTAGACAATCACCATGTTTTATTTGTTTTGCATTAGTTTTGGGCCCAGTCATGGTAATATCTCTCACCACAGAAGTTGGTCCAATAAAAGATATTACTTCACCCACCTCGTGTCACTAATATCCTGGGGCTAACACAGCTACAACAACACTACAAACATGGTCACACAATATCATAATAATGCATATGACCAAGGAAGCCAAATAAGTTTGCACAGGCAGCCTTCATTCTGGCATTTCCTAATTTTGGAATGCTTGACTTTCCAATCTTAACGTTCTTTTCATGTCATTTTTTGGGATGTATTTTCATAAAAAGCAATCTGAAAAAAACAAATTTTTATCATGTGGAACCATACTGACTCTCATCTGGGTCATGAGCAGGGCTGAGACATTCAGACTTTTGCCATTTGAGGTAATGAATAGAGAAGCACAGTCTAGTAGTCCTATGTGGACCAGCCACTGGAAGGTGGGAGATGAGGAAGAGACATTGCACCAGTGGAGTTCACAGTTATTTGCTAAAGAATCAGCAACCCTGGGTTCCATTACAGGTTCTGGGGGTAGGATGTCCTCTCTAGAGGTCTAGTTGGGGTCCCTGTGCCCCCAACATAGAATCATAGAATATCAGGGTTGGAAGGGACCTCAGGAGGTCATCTAGTCCAACCCCCTGCTCAAAGCAGGACCAATCCCCAACTAAATCTTCCCAGCCAGGGCTTTGTCAAGCCTGACCTTAAAAATATCTAAGGAAGGAGATTCCACCACTTCCCTAGGTAATGCATTCCAGTGTTTCACCACCCTCCTAGTGAAAAAGTTTTTTCTACTATCCAACCTAAACCTCCCCCACTGCAACTTGAGACCATTACTCCTTGTTCTGTCATCAGCTACCACTGAGAACAGTCTAGATCCATCCTCTTTGGAACCCCCTTTCAGGTAGTTGAAAGCAGCTATCAAATCCCCCCTCATTCTTCTCTTCCGCAGACTAAACAATCCCAGTTCCCTCAGCCTCTCCTCAGAAGTCACGTGTTCCAGGCCCCTAATCATTTTTGTTGTCCTCCGCTGGACTCTTCCCAAGTTTTCCACATCCTTCTTGTAGTGTGGGGCCCAAAACTGGACACAGTACTCCAGATGAGGCCTCACCAATGTCGAATAGAGGGGAACGATCACGTCCCTCAATCTGCTGGCAATGCCCCTACTTATACATCCCAAAATGCCATTGGCCTTCTTGGCAACAAGGGCACACTGCTGACTCATATCCAGCTTCTCGTCCACTGTAACCCCTAGGTCCTTTTCTGCAGAACGGCTGCCAAGCCATTCGGTCCCTAGTCTATAGTGGTGCATGGGATTCTTCCATCCTAAGTGCAGGACTCTGTACTTGTCCTTGTTGAACCTCATCAGATTTCTTTTGGCCTAATCCTCTAATTTGTCTAGGGCCCTCTGTATCCTATCCCTACCCTCCAGCGTATCTACCTCTCTTCCCAGTTTAGTGTCATCTGCAAACTTGCTGAGGGTGCAATCCACACCATCCTCCAGATCATTTATGAAGTTATTGAACAAAACCAGCCCCAGGACCGACCCTTGGGGCACTCCACTTGATACCGGCTGCCAACTAGACATGGAGCCATTGATCACTACCCATTGAGCCTGACAATCTAGCCAACTTTCTATCCACCTTATAGTCCATTCATCCAGCCCATACTTCTTTAACTTGCTGGCAAGAATACTGTGGGAGACTGTGTCAAAAGCTTTGCTAAAGTCAAGGAACAACACGTCCACCACTTTCCCCTCATCCACAGAGCCAGTTATCTCATCATAGAAGGCAATTAGATTAGTCAGGCATGACTTGCCCTTGGTGAATCCATGCTGACTGTTCCTGATCACTTTCCTCTCATCTAAGTGCTTCAGAATTGATTCCTTGAGGACCTGCTCCATGATTTTTCCAGGGACTGAGGTGAGGCTGACTGGCCTGTAGTTCCCAGGATCCTCCTTCTTCCTTTTTTTAAAGATGAGCACTACATTAGCCTTTTTCCAGTCGTCCGGGACCTCCCCCGATCACCATGAGTTTTCAAAGATAATGGCCAATGGCTCTGCAATCACATCCCCCAACTCCTTTAGCACTCTCGGATGCAGCGCATCCGGCCCCATGGACTTGTGCTCATCCAGCTTTTCTAAATAGTCCCGAACCACTTCTTTCTCCACAGAGGGTTGGTCACCTCCTCCCCATGCTGTGCTGCCCAGTGCTGTAGTCTGGGAGCTAACCTTGTTCGTGAAGAAAGAGGCAAAAAAGGCATTGAGTACTTCAGCTTTTTCCACATCCTCTGTCACTAGGTTGCCTCCCTCATTCAGTAAGGGGCCCACACTTTCCTTGACTTTCTTCTTGTTGCTAACATACCTGAAGAAACCCTTCTTGTTACTCTTAACATCTCTTGCTAGCTGCAACTCCAGGTGTGATTTGGCCTTCCTGATTTCACTCCTGCATGCCCGAGCAATATTTTTATACTCTTCCCTGGTCATTTGTCCAATCTTCCACTTCTTGTAAGCTTCTTTTTTGTGTTTAAGATCAGCAAGGATTTCACTGTTAAGCCAAGCTGGTCGCCTGCCATATTTACTATTCTTTCTACACATCGGGATGGTTTGTCCCTGTAACCTCAATAAGAATTCTTTAAAATACAGCCAGCTCTCCTGAACTCCTTTCCCCCTCATGTTATTCTCCCAGGGGATCCTGCCCATCAGTTCCCTGAGAGAGTCAAAGTCTGCTTTTCTGAAGTCCAGGGTCCGTATTCTGTTGCTCTCCTTTCTTCCCTGTGTCAGGATCCTGAACTCGACCATCTCATGGTCACTGCCTCCCAGGTTCCCATCCACTTTATCTTTCCCTACTAATTCTTCCCGATTTGTGAGCAGCAGGTCAAGAAGAGCTCTGCCCCTTGTTGACTGTTCCCCTTTTCTTCAGCTCCCATTCCAGACCTGGTTTTCTACTATTTCAACCCCCCTCCCACAGCTTTTGTTGCTTTCAGGCTTCCTCTCCTCCCTCTGCTCCTCATCCTTTTGCACTGTAATCAGGCTGCCTCCCCCAAGCTTTCTGGGTGGCAGTAGGGGGCATTAAGAACATAGAAAGAGGGTCTCCTTGCTCAGTTCCAATACCTGTCTGCCACTACAGGGTCTCCAGCAGCTAAGAAAAGCCATTGCAAGCTAAATCCTGCTCAGCCACTATGGCCCTGGAGTGGAGCATGCTCAGGCACTGGGGAGGGCACATATACAGTCCAGTCAGCATGCAGGAGGAATCCTCATAAAATGTAGCTGCCAGCCTCTAACATCTCTACTGAGGATGTGAAAACTGATTTTTCAGAGGCTTATAACTTGTCCAAATTTGGGTTTTCACAGGGACCACAGGAGGCACACAGGGTGACCACCACTGAATTTCAAGCCCTTTCTCCAAATCACTGAGGTGCCAGATTTTCTCGTTAAAGATAAGCATTTAAAATGGGTAAAAAACAGTATTATTCTTCATCCTCATTCTTGGCAATAACTGAACATTTTTTGCTGAAACTTGCCCCCCCCCCCCAAAAAAAAATAAAAAAATCAGTCTGAAACTTACACCCAGCATGAAAAATTTCAACCCAAATGGTTTAACTCTGGCAAAAGTATAAACAACTGAAAAGTATAAGCAACTGAAAACATGGTCTCATAATTCAAAGTGTTAGGCAGCCTTAAGTATTGAGATTGCTAAGAGAACTACCTATAATGTGTTTAGTAGGGTATGCCTGCTCTTGACTTTTCCCTTCTTACCTGGATCAATACTCTTCTACAGAGACCAGCTTTCACTAGGGATTTTGCAACCCAGCGAGCTGCATATGCTGCTGAGTGATCAGCTTTGGAAGGATCTTTCCCAGAGAAAGCACCTCCTCCATGGGCTCCCCAGCCTCCTTAAGTATCAACAATGATCTTTCGGCCAGTCAATCCAGCATCACTCTGTAGGGCAAACAATTACACGTTGACTTGACAAACCAAGGCTCTGTGTATAAATTAATTCCAACACCACTATGGATTAATTGCTTGTATTTATGTCAGAAACAAAACAAGCCCAATGAATGGGTTGCTATGCGTCTCTTTGTAGGTCGTTATTTGATGTAGCCTACCTGGGTAAGGTGGAATTTTATGTAGGATGTGCCACAGTTTGTACTGTAATAATTTTAAAAGATTGATATGAACACAGCCCGTTTTTGAAAGACACAGTAAAACCTATTACTTTGTCATTTGCCCCATCCAGCACAAATCATAATGTTGGAGCTGCTGGCCAGTGAACATGTTTAGTGCCACTTGGTGGGATTATTCACCCTTTTAAGGGGAAAGAGGAGTGGTTTATAGTAAAACTCAGCTTCACTAAATAAGGCAAAATGCTAGTCAGAATTTGCCTTTAGTTATCTAGTGAAATCTGTACACAATTGACTAGATTGTACCTTGTAAACACTTCCCCAGTGGGGAGCTGCACCACTCCAGCACAGGTCATCTGACTCCCAGACACAGTGCCATCCAGTGCACAGGGGGGGTGCATGAACTTCAACCCCCCACTCCGCCCCCATTTAAGAGGTACACACAGTCCCCACCTATGTAGCAAGATGCCTGGAGAAAAGGGGGAAGGAACAATGGCATTATTTACTCCCCAGCCCCTCTGGTGAATTGTTATCACTGGGGACTATGGCATCTCTATGGCAGTCCTGTACTCTCCTGAATTTGGCCATTTGTTACACCACTTGTATAATGTAGGGAAGAGGTTTTTTATTTTCTTCTCCCTACTGCACGCCCAGGTAAGGGCCAACCACAATCTTGCTCAGTGTGTGTAACTGAAACACTGAACAAATTCCAGGTTCTGATGTACGGTGAGAATTAATACATTGTGTCTCAATCTTAAATTGCATAGCCATCCGGATAGCATTAACCATACAAATTACAAAGTGCTAAGCATTATAGGTATTGTGACATCAACTCAAGTGCTTCAAGTCAAGAATTATAGCAAGTAATTTAAGAACCAGTTTGTTTAACATAATGTTCAACTTTCTGTAATGATTGAAGTATATTTTGTCACTGATAAAGATTCAAGAATCTCTACATATCCATTCTTGATTGGCCAAACAATTATGGGATCAGTTTGGATGCTAGCTTCCTCACATCCTCCTGATGACTGAGTATAAGCAGCAGTTACCAAGTTTCCTTAAAAATGTAGTTGAGACTTGTATTGTTTCACTAAAACAGCACACTTAATTGTTTTGAGGGAGAACATTTAGAAAGGACATTGCAGAATATAATCTCAGTCTATTTGTGTTAAAAATCTTTCAAAGTACCATACCTTAGGACCACACTTCACTTGGAAGGAGATGATAGATTGTGTTCTCATCTAGATATTTTGCTGGAATAACTTCTTTGACAACTTTTTCCATTAGTTCTTTCCACATTTGTTGAACAGGCATATCGGGTGCATGTTGTACAGAGATCACCAGTGTGTGTACACGGATGGGCTGCACTACTCCATTGTTTTCCTTGTATTCCATTGTGATCTGAAAATCAGCCATGGAAATTCAAATCCAATATTCCCTGACCAGGAGGGGCATCAAACCCAAATGTACAATTAAAACAACTTCATATTTCCCTCTAATAGCAGAAGGAATAGAATTTGGTGAAATCTGATTAGAAAAAGGACTGGATGCTAGATTATTACTGGTGACGCTGAGAAACGATTGATGGAGATACAGACCTCAAAGAGGCCAAAAATAACTATTGTCTAATTAAAATAAAGAAGGATCACTACAGAAGCATATGCTCATCTCTAGTTGGCTACAGAGAAACAAAGTAATTATAATGAAAAACAAGAGCTTGAGATCCCAGCTAACAAGCATTAAGGTCATTTATAGATGGGGCAGGTTGAAGTGTGAAGGGAAAGGAATTTAACATACTGAAGCTCCAGCTATGGTTAAGTTACTTTTTTTCAAAGAAGTTAATTCTAAACATCAAACTGCAGGAGGTGCTGGTTCATTTCACACTGAAGTTGCAGGTGCTTAGCACCTCTTGGAATTTGGCCTACATCTCTGCTCTGCCTTACCTCCACTGCGTCTTCCTAGTTACAGTTTGTAGACTCTAATCATTGGTGATATATGGCAGTGATCAGTGTGACCCGATTCAAATTTAGGGGTAGGTGTTGGAGTTCGTAGCTACTGATTCATGCCTTGTGACAGTGGAATAAGACTAGGGCTGTTGATTAATTGCAGTTAACTCACGTGATTAATTCAAAATAATTAATTGCGATTAAAAAAATTAATCACGATTAAACGCAGTTTTAATCCCACTGTTAAATAATAGAATACAAAATGAAATGTATTAACTGTTTTTGGATATTTTTCTACATTTTCAAATATGTTGATTTACATTACAACACAGAATACAAAGTGTACAGTGGTCACTTTATATTATTATTTTTATTACAAATATTTTCACTGGAGAAATGATAAACAGAAGAAATAATATTTTTCAATTCACCTCATACAAGTACCACAATGGAATCTCTTTATTGTGAAAGTGCAATTTACAAATGTAGATTTTTTTTTTGTTACATAACTGCACTCAAAAACAAAACAATGTAAAACTTCACAGCCTAGAAGTCCACTCAGTCCTACTTCTTATTCAGTCAATCACTAAGACAAACAAGTTTGTCTACATTTACAGGAGATAACGCTGCCAGCTTCTTATTTACAATGTCACCTGAAAGTGAGAACAGGCTGTCGCATGGCACTTTTGTAGCGGGCAGTGCAAGGTATTTATGTGCCAGATATGCTAAACATTCATATGCCCCTTCATGCTTCCGCCACCATTCCGGAGGACATGCTTCCATGCTGATGATGCTCATTAAAAAAATTATGCGTTAATTAAATTTTGACTGAACTCCTTGGGGGAGAATAGTATGCCTCCTGCTCTGTTTTACCCACATTCTGCCATATATTTCATGTTATAGCAGTCTTGGATGACCCAGCACATGTTGTTTATTTTAAGAACACTTTCACCACAGATTTGACAAAACACAAAGAAGGTACCAATGTGAGATTTCTAAATATAGCAAAGGCACGCAATCCAAGGTTTAATAATCTGAAGTGTCTTCCAAGATCTGAGAGGGACAAGGTGTGGAGAATGCTTTCAGAAGTCTTAAAAGAGCAACACTCCGATGCAGAAACTACAGAACCCAAACCGCCAAAAAAGAAAATCAACCTTCTGCTGGTGGCATCTGACTCAGATGATGAAAGTGAACATGCGTCGGTCTACACTGCTTTGGATCATAATCGAGCAGAACCCATCATCAACATTGACGCATGTCCTCTGGAATGGTGGTTGAAGATGAAGAGTCATATGAATCTTTAGTGCATCTGGCAAGTAAATATCTTGCAATACTGGCTACAACAGTGCCATGAGAATGCCTGTTCTCACTTTCAAGTGACATTGTAAACAAGAAGCAGGCAGCATTATCTCCAGCAAATGTAAACAAACTTGTTTGTCTGAGTGACTGGCTGAACAAGCAGTAGGACTGAGTGGACTTGTAGGCTCTAAAGTTTTACACTGTTTTATTTTTGAATGCAGGTTTTTTTGTACATAATTCTACATTTGTAAGTCAACTCTCATGATAAAGAAACTGCATTACACTGCTTATATAAGGTGAATTGAAAAAATACTATTACTTTTGTTTTTTACAGCACAAATATTTGTTATAAAAAAATATAAAATGAGCACTGTACACTTTGTATTCTGTGTTGTAGTTGAAATCAATATATTTGAAAATGTAGAAAAGATCCAAAAATATTTAAATAAATGGTATTCTATTATTGTTTAACAGTGCGATTATTTGCGCAATTAATCACAATTAATTTTTTTAATCGCTTGACAGCCCGAAATAAGACATTAGTGAAACCCTGACCTAAGTCATGTGATTGCTCAGAAAATAAAGACCAGTCTCTTACCAAAATTCCTTTGTCATTTATTACCTGTATCCTTCCTTTACCTGCTGTTTGTATGTATATGAGTGCCTACATGCCAACACTTTCTCATAACATGAAAGAAACCTCCCAAAACAGTTTTTGGATTGATTCAAGTGCCAAAAAGGTCATGGAACCATATGATTTTCTTAGCACTTGACAAAAATACATCCCCAGTAATATCCCAAAGTGCAGTAGTACAATGCAACTTAACTTACCACCACTGAACCAGTGAAGTTAAACATAAACCGCCCTCTCCTCCAACAATTCCCCACATTTCCAATTCCCACTCCTCATTCAATTCTCCTCTGCCTTCTGAGAACATATGTACATTAACTGTCTTACTAGGGAGAAAATGTAACTCTAACCATTCAGTCAGCAAACCCACTCATGACAGTACTGAAGGCTAAGGAGATGACTAACCAGATATGCAGCCTGTTACTTCTAGGTCATTGCTTCAAATGTAGCCTGTGGCAGCACTGACTAAAAGATCTGGGGGCCTGAGAGAAGTGAGTGGGTTGTTCCAGTCCAGTTGCCTCACAAAATGTGTCCACATCACAAAAAGCACCATCCTAGCTGGTACTAACTGATCATGTTAGTGTCCAGGGAGACAGATATGTTCCTCTCACTCCTTGTGTTGGTCCCAAGAGTCATGACTGAGGCACTGACAGGACAGCGTGGACCAGGCCATATGTGCAGTGGATATGAAAATGCCATCTCCTGGCCTGTCTAATCTACTCCATTCAAGCACACAGAATTCATGCCACTGCCACACCAGCTGTTCCTTCATTTCTTGAAGAACATGAATCGGGTCTAAATTCAATCGTGCAAGTTAAAGGGCCCAGCCCTTTTCAAATCTGATTTATAATCCATGTTATTTACTAACCTGCGTTTTCCCATCTGGTCTAACCCAGGGCCATGTTCCATTCCTCTCCAGGGCTTTTATCTTTGCATTAAGTTTGTGTGCAAGTAGGATTGTTAGAGGCATGCATTCCTCAGTTTCATCAGTGGCATAACCAAACATCAAACCCTGCATTGAGGCAATAGAAAATAAAACATAATTCCAAGGCACTTATTTCCATTTTCTGTTCATGGGAAGAGGCATCTGTGACATGAAGTCTGGGTGTAGTGTCACTTGCTTCTTTACACATACACCAGTCTTGAAATCAAACAGCCGACCAGTGTAATCCCTTCTTCGAAGAATCTCAGATCAGCAGCATTGCCTGGTTCCCAAGAAATAATTCCATCTCATCAATAACCCACTCTAATCAGAGACCAAGACAAAGAGCTAACTGCTGTTGCTTGCACAGCTCCACCCGCCCTCCTCAAAACTACCTGTACACACAACCATCCATAACCCAAAACACCATAGCATGTCTTTTTAAGAACTTGAAAGACTAACACAGTGCCACCTGATGACATCTGCCATAACAAAAAGTTTAGTTGTAGCTTTAGCCTTTAGAGCCGTTGGATATGTGCAGGCAGCACTTATTGAAACCAATGCATGTCAGGTTTTCTTGGCCTTGTTATTAATCATGTACACAATATTTAGTTCAAACCCACATGCTTTAATTGTCTACCATGTATTCTGCATAGTCTTTTTTTTTTTAAACAAAGGGTATGATCCAATGCAAATTAACTGAGTTTGCAATGTATATTCGACTGGGCTTTAAATGCTTGAAATAAAGACACTTTACCTGGTCCCCAGCTCCAGTGTCATCTTCACTCTTGCCATGAGAGACAGCATGTTTGATTTCTTTACACTGTTGTTCTAGAGCTCCCAGCACTGTACAAGTCTTATAGTCTAATCCTGGTGAAGAGAAGTGGAAGTGAATGATACCACAATATTCTTCTTTTGTTTGTTTTCAGAAATAAGTCAGCTATAAAAGCTTTACTTCACGGACAGTTCAGAAAAGGTTGGCTGAAGATTTGAGGTATTTGGGTTACAAACACAAAGTGTAGGAATTAATCTTATGCCAGAAGCTTGGCTTTGTCTCCCTCCAGTAGGTAGGCCATGTATAAACATTTGCACATTACAGTCCCCAAGCTATTCTGGTCTTTTAGGCAAATTAGCAGAAGCTCATGCTTTTCATGAGGTGTCAGATTCTATCCCATAGGTCACGCAATCAGAGACATTGTCCATATTCTGTTATTGGTGGACAAATGCCAATGCCTAAAGTCATTTAATTAGGAAAGTCTGAAGAGTGTTGTGAAAGGAAGCAGGGCTTTTTTTCATTGTCTCCTGTAAAGGGCACTTGATGAAACTAGACAGAAGTATATTTGAGATGAATACAGGGAAATGCTGACGTAGAATAGTCATGTAGGGGAGTCACTGCTGCAGGAACCCATTGTAGCAACTACATTAGTAGGAATACTGAAGAATTCCCTTGTGCATGAACTTCAAGTCTCAAAGTTTACTCAAACCTAAATACAAGGAAGACCAGTCCTTCTGTTTTTATAATAGGTCATTTGGCTGCAGACAAGTCATATTCCATGCCTAACCATCCTGTCATTTATGCATGCTCCAATTCCACTACTTCAGTGGGAATGGTGGGGGTTCAGCACTTCTAACAATCAATTTCTGAGTGACATGTTGACTCAAGGCCACATGCAATACACATCCATATTTATATTATCTTTTTTCCTCCTGCAGGATCAGAGTCATCCATGATGTTATTTCACTGAGGACTATTACAGAGTAATTTGACAGCACGTAATCAGAACTGACTATGAACCAGGAAGCAAGTACATAACTCACCTTTTGAAGAGTCATCATAGCCTATCCTCTTGAGGGTCTCTCGCACAATTTGCTGGTAATCCACTACAGCTTTGGAAGTGATCTCTCCACAAAGCAAGATTATCTCTGTTTTGGACACACATTCTGTAAAGAGTTGAAATAATATTACAGTAAAATGAAAGTTCTCGCTATGTGTATAGGCTTTTGAAAGAGTATTTGGTCCTAGAAGCAACTGTGTAGTACAGTTTGAGGCTGATTGGACAGAACATGTTGTGGAATTGCTTCAGTAAATAAGTCTTAAACTTGGCCTAATTTTTAAACATGTCTTGATACCAATCACAGACTCTTGTCCTTTGCAACAGTGTGGGATGGATCCTCCTGTCTGCTCCAGTTGCTTTATACTGTTCTGGACACCTGAGATTCCCTTAGTGAAACTGAATCCCCTGGTGGTGCAAAGCAACTCCTCCTGGCCCTGGACATGGGGAGAGTTCTCAGTAAAGAGCGAGCACCATCAGAATGGCTCTGTACTCCACCAAGTGCCAGTTGCCATGACGTCTGGCTGTCCAGCTGACCAAGGAGGCAATTTATAGCACTTTGAAGTGTGACCCTGTGATCCTGTAACTATTCCCTTCCAATTGCCTGTTGCTCCCGCTTGATACCTCTTATCTTGGTTTAGACAGTAAACTTAGGGGGCAGGAATAGTCTTAGGCCCAGATTTCTAATAGTATTTAGCTACTGCTTTGCAGAATGTTGCAATGCCTAGACACTTAGGAGCCAAAATGCCATTGACAGTCTATGGGAATTAGGCTCCCAAGTGTTTAAATCCCTTTTGAAAAGAGGATTTAGGGTCCTAAATCAGTTAGATATTGTAGCGCTGATTGCAGCAACACCTAAATACCTTTAAAAATCTGGACCTTAGTGTCTACAGTGCCAAGCCCAGCAAGCTCAGATTTTAAGTAAGACCCCCTCCCCACCCCCCCACCCCCCCGGTGCTACTACAATACAGTCTCTCAATTTACAGTACATACAACAAAGTGGCTGTCCTGAGCTGCACGTACCTTTGTCTAAAGTTAAAATACAATCAAATGAAAGCCAGCAGCTGCTCCTCACCCTCAAAACAAAAAACCAACCAACCAAAATCATTGAGCCCAAACAATACCTCTGCCCACAGATCATTAGTGATTATTGGGTGTGGGGCTGGACACCACCTATGCTAAATCCAAGGGGGGGTCACAACCTGCTATCATAAATGTCTGAAGCACCATTGTACTCACACCCTTTGCACTACTGCAATAATATGTGTACAAAATAAGCCTTGTGAGGTATCATATGAAAGCTAGTACGCTGCTGATTATTAATATCATTGCAAAATGCATCTGTTAATGTTATATGTGAAATTATGAATTCCCTCAGTAGGATATAACTAGAACATGTTTACAGCCAGCAGCCTAGCCCAGGTGATAAACAAGTCTGTCCTCGACAAAGGAATGTGGGTTTACCTTAATTTCCATATTAGCAATACACAGAGCCATCAAGCCAAACCAATGGGGTTTTGATGATCCTGAACTGGAGAGACAGAGAATTAACATGGCTCCTGGACCCCAGAGAGACACAGGAGACTGAATCCCCAGGAGGCCTTTCTGAGACATCACTTCAGAGATAAGGAACAGAGAGAGATTCCATCTTTATCCTTTACCTTAGGAGACAAAGAAACCACATGATTTGATCTCTGTGATGAGTCCTGGCCAGCAAAAGCTGGAAAGGCAACTGTGGATGAGAGAAACTGCCTTGAACAAAGACTGTATCTTGCTAGATTAAGTTTTAGACTTTTAGATTCATATTTTCACTTTTATTTGCTTGTAACCAGCTCTACCTTTATCTTGTTTATTTGGTATCACTTAATCAATGTTCTTTTGTTAATAAATTTGCTTTGCTTTCATTATAAATCATCAGTGCTGTGTAAGTTCAGTAAAGTGTGTGCTTCTAGGAAGCTAGCAAGTTGGAGTGTTTTACTGTCCCTGTAAAGGCAGCAAACACTACTTTCTCTATGAGTGCCTCTGCAGTAGGACAATTTTGGGGTGAGTTGAGGTCTGGAAAGATACTATGGTCAGTCTGCAAGGAGTAATCAGGTTGGGCAAAACCAGGGTGAAGCTGTGATGGGATCCCTGGGGTACAACCTGGAACTGTGGGACTGCTGTGCCCCTTAACTCTCCAGCCTGGGCTGTCTCTTTCAATGCTTTGTTAGTGACAAGCAGCAAACCTCTCCAGGTGCTGTCGTCACTTAGCTAAAAGCATGCAGGGAAATGCCCAGCTAAATTACATGAATGCTATCTCTAAGCCACACATGAACCATACACAGAGAAACACCAGCAAATCCCCCAAGCCTTGCACCCCAGAAATGTACAGTTTTACACTGCTCAAGACCTTCTCTTGAACAATGAAGGTTCATTAATTAGTTTGCCACTTTTTCAAAGAATAGTGGACAAGCACCAGCCTCTTAATCTGAGCAGATTCCCCATGAACTTTAGACAAACTCACTGGTAAAGATAAAACATTAAAATAAGCTTATTAACTACAGAAAGACAGATTTTAAGTGAGTATAAGTGGTAGGCGTAAACGTCAAAGACAGTTACCTAAGAAATAAAAAGTAAAAGCACAGTCTAAATCTGAAGCTCTATTAGACTAAGGAAGATTTGAATCAAAGAGCTTTTCCCAACCCACTGAATGTCACAAGTAGGTTACATATCTTAATACACCAGCTGAATTTCCTTCTCAGCCTGGGACCAATCTCCTCAGTTTGAAGTCTTTGTCTTCCCATCATTATTGTTGCCTTCAGTGTAGGTGGGGGAGAAGAGAAGTAGTCTCATGATGCCACTGTTCCTTATTTTATACTCTCAATTCCTGTCCAGGAAATATATTGGCCCAGATATGTCCTAATGGGCTTTGCTGAGTCCGAGTTGAGCAATCCCGTGGTGCCTGTGCAACTATCTCTTACAGAATTGTAAATCTCTTCTTTACAATTCCCCTGCTGGTCAATGGCTCGTGATGGTCACATAATGCCTGTTTGGGTGTGGGTCACCTCCTTTGTTGCCACTGGAGAACTAGCAGTGGGCGACTCCCAGACAAAAGGCAGATAGTGACCAAACCCCTTAGCGGCCTGGGTGAATCCCAAAACATCAGAGGTTTTGCACATTGTATCAGAGGTGTTGTCTACACAGATGTTTCACACTCCCAACGAGAGTCTTGTGAACTTCAGTGTCAGACAGTATCTCTTGGATTCTCTGGGAAGCCTTAGCTGTCTAGAGGTTTATAGATTAGCAGCACACTCCAGTGATTCTCATCTCTGATTTCTGATTAAATGGATGCCCTAAAATGATTTTGATTCAAGTGAGCTTTTGCTGCACTTGAACCCAGAAAAAATTAGTAGAATAGTTACTCCATCTCCTGATTTATCCTCCTTGGATCTGTGGCAGCATCTTCCGTCTGGATTTACTGCTACCACCGTGTCATCAGTACTTTGATGAAGCAGATGTATGTCTCAGATTAAGGTGGTGCTGGAAGACAATTTCAGAGCCCATTTTCAAAAAGAATTGGTCTATGAAATTTCAAGGAAAGTGAAATTGAGGCCTTCAAAACTACATTTTCACACAGTAACTTTTCACCTATACAGCTAGCTTTAACAGATTTGTAAAATGAAGTTAATAGCTGTGTAACAGGGATGTTAAGATTAACGTGTATATATATTGCTTTGAGATCCTCCACAGAATTTAAAGCCAGAAGAGACCATTAGATCATCTAGTCTGACTTCCTATACATCACAGGCCATTAAATTTCACCCATTTACCCAGTAACTTGTGCCTGACTAAAGTATATCTTCCAGAAAGGCACCCAGTCTTGATTTGAAGACATCAAGAGATGGAGAATCCACCACTTCCCTTGGTAGTGTGTTCTCATGGTTAATTACCCTCTCTGTTAAAACACTGTGCCTTATTTTTAATTTGCATTTGTCTGGCTTCAGCTTCTGGTTCTTATTATGCCTCTCTTTTCTAGATTAAAGAGCCCTATAGTACCTGGGATTTTCTCCCCATGAAGGTATTTATCTATTGTAATCAAGTCACATCTCAATCTTATTTCTGATGAGCAAAATAGATAGAGTTCCTTAAGTTTGTTAGGCATGTTCTCCAGCCCTCAGTTCACTTTGTGGCTTCTCTGCACCCTCTCCAGTTTTGCAATATCCTTTTAAATTTGTTGACACCAGAACTGGATGCAGTATTCTCACATTGGTCTCACAAATGCTGTATACAGAGGTAAAATCAACTCCCAACTGAGTACTCTGCTGTTTGTACCACTGCATTAGCCCCTCTTGTCACAGCATCACACTCAGAGCTCCTGTTGAGTTGCTTGTCCACTATGACCCCTGCATTCTTTTCAAAGTCACTGGGGTCCGGGATACAGTCCCCCTTCTATAGGTATGGCCTGCATTCCTTCTTCCTCAATATATATCCTGGCATTTGTCTGTATTAAAACAAATTATGTTTGAGTGGGCCCAGTTTACCAAGTGATCCAGATCACGCTATATGACTACCATGGCCTCCTCGTTATTTACCACTTGGTCAATCTTTGTGTTACCTACAAATTTTATCAGCAGTGATTTTATACTTACTTCTAGATCACTGATTTGAAGTTTGAATAGCCTCAGGTCTAGAACAGATGCAGAACCCCACAAGAAACACCCCCATTTACAGACTCCTCTTTGACAACTACTTTGAGATCTGTCAGTTAGCCAGTTTTTAATCCATATAATGTATGCTCTATTGATACTGTATAATGCTAACGTTGAATCAGAATATTATGGAGCACTAAGTCAAATGTCTGATCAAAAAAAACCCCACTACATTTATTACATCCACAAAGTTACTTTATCAACCAAACTTTTAATCTCAAAGAATAAAACCGGGTTTGTTTGACAAGACTTATTTTCCATAAAATCACATTGACTAGCAACTAATTATACTGCTATCCTTTAATTCTTCACTGATTCCTGTATTAGGTTTTCCATTATCTTCCCAGGATTGATGTCAGGGTAATAGGCCTGGGACACCTTGGAACATCCTGCTTGCCCTTTTTGAATACTGGCACATTAGTACTCTTCCAGTCTTCTGGAATTTCCTTGGTATTCCAATATTTATTAAAAATTAACACCATCAAGCCAGGGAGCTCCTAATCCAAATCTTTTAGGACTTGTAGGTGCCAGTTATCTCGGCCTGATGATTTAAAAATATTTATCCCTAGCAGATGTTGTCTAATGTCATCCTCAGTTACTAATAGATTGGAAAATACTTCATCATCCTCGTGTGATACAAGTATATCATCACGGTTCTTTCCAAAAACAGAACAGAAATATTTATTGAACATATCTACCTTTCCCCCAAACCTGATATACTTCAACTCTTTATTGTCCTTAGTCCCGCCAGCATTGGATTTTTCTCTGGTGTCTTTAGCTTCCTTTATCAAATTTCTACACTTCTGAACTTCTATTTTATATCCAGTGCTATTTCCCCTTTCTCCATTTGGTATATATTCCTTTCCCCACCCCACCCCCAAACTACTGCTTTCACTTTACACTGAACCAGTTTGGGCTTTTAGCCAAAGTTGTCTTCTTTCTTGATTGTGGACTCGTGGCTTTTTGGCCATCTAATAAACAAATCATTGAATGCAAAGCTATACAAATGCAGAGAATTATTTATTTTACTTTTTTAAATTTATTTTTTCTTAATCAGAAAAGAGTACTTACCACAAGCAACCTTAGCATCTGGATCAACTCTGATATGAGCATCAAGGACAGCATCGCTGATCTGATCACACTTTTTATCTAGACAAAAAGTAATATATTATTTAGTTGTTACCTGTAATAAATATTTTTAAAACATAATACAAACATGATCTCCAGAAGTATGGCATGTACTAAGAGCATCAGGTAGGCACCATAAAGAAGGAGATGCATAAACAGAATTTCCTTCTCAATGGAAATGAGAGTTCTAGTTTTTAAGTACCTGCCTAGATGCAAGTTTGGCACTAAATATACAGAAATGGATCTATGCCTTTACTTTCTCCTCCCCCTCCAGTCCACAACAGCAGAAACATCCCTGCCATCTCCCAGTACCCCAGGCCCCACAAGTTATAATGAGTCACCAGGAGGTGAAATATTCTTCTGTTAAAATGGTCTGAAAACTTAGTTTCAGGGAAAAACTCCACAACCACTGAAAAAGGTATTGAATCAAATGGTAGCTAAGCTTTGGGACAAGGACTATATTTTACTTTGTACAGTGTCTAGTACTCTAGGATACCCAATGCTGACTGGAGATTAACTTCTAGGCATTATCACTGTACAAATAACCTGGACAAAAAGGTGAGCTGTAACTAGATCAGAACTAGAAGAAAACATTAAAGAAAAATACTACACTAGATTGTTTATAAATATGTAATTTCTTAGAGCAGTGCATTGAGCATATGGAAGGACAGATTAGATCCAAAAATCTGTAGTTTGTGTCAGTAGAGACCTGATCCAATTAAGTTTGTTGAAAATTTTATTTTCAAACTTCCATTTAATGTGAAAAACAATTCCTCTCTTTTCAGAGCTCCTCTAAGGCAAGCAAATGTGGAATTTGTAGAGAAGATAAACAGACCGTGATGTGATTATAACCAGGTGTTGAGGTATGCAGCACTTACTATTCATAAGATAAAATTCTTTCCTTCCCTTCTTCATCTGCAAACAGGGCAGGGATTTAAGGAAATTAATTTCAACCAGAGGGTTTATGTGCTCCTAATATTTGGAGCAAAGCTAACAATTATGCACAGCAACGGTATTTTTTTCTGTGATAACAAAGCAGTGACTTAAGATTCAGAGGGTGAGTGCAACCTGCACCAAGGACTTAAAGTCAGGAGGCATTTGGACAGAGTACTATGCAAACAAAGAAGTATGTATTTATGCTGAAAAATCTCAACTTGACGTTTTAATGTTAACTTCTGGCTTTACTTTAATTACTAGAAACATAGGACCAGATTTTTAAAGGTTTTTAGGTGCCTAAACATGAAGATAGATGAGCAGTGGGGTTTCTCTAAAGCACCTAGGCACCCAAAGTCTATTGATGCTTCTGAAAAATACCATTAGGAACCTACTTGCATCTTTAAGCATCTAAATATCTTTAAAAATCTGGGCCTTTACTCACCACTACTCCCACACTCAAGTTCAAATTAAGAACAGACCAAAACGAAAAGGAAGAGCACGAAGAATTTGTGAGCCACATAAATATAGTGAAGCTTTGGTGTATAATTTTTATGTCCGCACTCACAGGCTTGTTATGTTGGTGCATATGAAGTACAAGTACATTTCAATTCAGTGAACAATCGTTCTGTGGTTGAGTGTTCGCATTCTGTAGCTGCAACAGGAAAGTGAATTTCAGTGCTAGTGTATTTTGATCTTTTCGTATTTGCTTTCCATGAATGATCTTGTCCTAACGCCTTAACAATGCAAATACTCATGAAAATCAAGTAAGTGTGACTGACTATTGATCAAAGGCTAATTATTTTCCTTTGCTAGTCAGTTGTAAAACTTACAATTTGCTATTTCCTACAAGGAAGTGCACTGGCATGGACTTCTGCACCTGTTCAGAGTCTTATTCAGACTCCATGCTAGTTTACTTACTTGTAGGATCAGAACCTTTGTCAGTTACATAAGTCAATCAGCCAGGGTGAGCTGGCGGACAAGAGATAATTGCTAAGAAGTTAATGAAGATATGACCAAATTTGAAAATGTTGTTATCTGACATCAATATGTGAAGGTGAAATTCACTCAATGAATTATTTGCCTCTTATCTGAAGAGATGAAAGAATGTTTTCTAGCTAGCAGCAGACTTTGTTCTTTCAGTATATTAGGTATCCTAAAATGCATTCTACATTGCTATGGAATGAAACAAGACAGATAGCAACACCAAAAACTCTGGGGGCCTCATGTTCCCCTCTCTTTATGCAGGAGGAGAGGAGCCAAGAGAGAAAGTAGACTGTAGGGAGCAGTGATCCACCCAGACCAGACCTACACCATCCCGGACCGCAGTATCTTTGATAACCTATTTCTGGTTGGGGATTTTTTGGAACTCGGGCCTAGAGACGGTCTGTCGTTCGCCCTCCTGTTCCTAGATCAGGAGAAGGCGTTTGACAGGGTGGACCACGGGTACCTCCTGAACACTTTGCAAGCGTTTGGCTTCGGACCCCAGTTTGTGGGTTTTCTCCGGGTGCCGTACACCTCCACAGAGTGTCTGGTTAAGCTCAACTGGACCCTGACCGAACCGGTCAGCTTCGGGTGAGGAGTATGGCGGGGTGCCCCCTCTCGGGCCAGCTGTACGCTCTCGCGATCAAGCCCTTCCTCTACCTCCTCCGCAGGAGATTGACAGGGTTGATGCTGTGGGAGCCGGAGCTGCGGCTGGTCCTGTCGGCGTATGCCGATGACGTGCTCCTCGTGGTCCAGGACTCGGGCAACTTGGAGTGGGTGGAGGCTTGCCAGGCCATCTATTCGGCAGCCTCCTCCACCCGGGTCAACTGGGTCAAGAGCTCTGGCTTGGCAATAGGAGATGGGCGGCGGGCAAGCTCCCTCCCACCCGCGCTTCAGACCATCCGGTGGAGCGCAGGTCCGCTGCTCTACCTCGGTGTTTACCTTTCTGCCACACATCCCTCTCCACCGGAGAACTGGGAAAATTTAGAGGGTGGGGTGATAGAGCGGCTCTGGAAATGGACGGGACTACTCCGATGTCTCTCCCTCCGTGGGAGAGCGCTGGTGCTTAATCAACTAGTCCTGTCCAAGCTCTGGTGCCGGCTCAACACCCTGGTCCCGGCCCCGGGTTTCCTGACCAACCTCCGGACATCGATTCTGGGGTTCTTTTGGTCAGGAATGCACTGGGCCCCTATAGGGGTTCTTCATCTACCCCTGAAGGAAGGAGGACAGGGCCTGAAGTGTCTACACACTCAGGTCTGCGTCTTCTGCCTCCAGGCCCTACAGAGGCTCCTCTATAGTGCAGGCAGTTCGGCATGGAGCATACTGGCGCACACCATCCTGCGCCGCATCCGAGGGCTCCAATATGACCGGCAGCTCTTTTATCTCCATCCGGGAGGTCTTCTGCAAGAACTCTCCGGGCTGCCGGTCTTCTACCAGGACCTCCTCCGGACTTGGAAACTGTTTTTAATGACCAGGTCCGTGGCAGCCACCGAGGGGGTAGATCTCCTCACGGAGCCCCTGCTACATAACACCCAACTCCGTGTGCAGGTGGCGGAGTCCCGCTCGGTGCGCCAGAGCTTGATCCTGGCAGAAGTCACGAGAGTCGGCGACCTCCTGGACTACGACCGGGGAGACTGGCTGGATCCCCTGACGTTTGCCCGGTGCATGGGGCTCTCCAGACCTCATACCCCCTGGCGCGTACTTCAGGAGGTGAAGGCCACTTTGCCGCCCGCTGCTCGAGCTTACCTCGATCGGGTCCTGCTCGAGGGCACGCCCCACCCACCCTCTACCCCAGGCCTGCCGGACCTTTTAATTGGACCCCTGCCCCGTAGACCCAATCGACCCCCTCGCCCCTTTACGGCGAGCCGGCTGCATGAACTGCAGCCGGTACACTTCCAAACCATGCCAAGGAAACATCTATACACACTCATGCTTCATGCCCTCACCCTAGTGTCCCACCCCAACACAAAGTGGCGAGACCTTCTGCCACCTTTGGAGGGTGAGCAGCCCCGGTGGGCCAGCCTATATTCCACCTTGGTTCCGAGGCCCGTCGGGGACATCAGTTGGCGGCTCCTTCACGGAGCTGTGAGCACGGGCACATACTTGGCGCGGTTCAACCCCATCCCAGATACCTGTCCCTTTTGCGGTGTGAGGGAAACCCTGGCGCATGTATATTTGGAGTGCGCCAGGCTGCAGCCCCTGTTCCAGCTCCTCACAAATCTTTTATTACGTTTTAGGTTGCATTTTTCCCTCTCACCTTTTTATTTATGCACTCCCCATCCGTGGCCTCACAAAGTCGCGGGATCTCCTAGTTAACCTCCTCCTGGCCCTGGCCATCTATAAAGCCAGAGAGAGGAGGTTGGCCGATGGAGTTTCCTGTGACTGTAGGGCCGTTTTCCGATCCTCGGTCCGTTCATGTATCCGGGCGGAGTTCCTCTGGGCGGCGTCCACCAACTCCCTTGATGCTTTTGAGGAGCGGTGGGCGCTGTCCAAGGCTCTCTGCTCGGTGTCCCCGTCCAGCTCCCTTTGTTTTGACCCTTTGATTGGGGGAGAGAGTAAGGGACCCCAGCCCCAGCCATTGCTGCTGCGGACACCACCACCTTAGAGGGGTCCTTTCACACGTGGGTGCACGTGGCCCCCCCCCCCCGGGTTGTCCACCCCACAGCCTGCCCCTTTTGTTGGGTGCTTTCAGAGGAGGGAATTGTTAGTGACACTCGGGCGTGGCGCCTGGTAACTCGAGGGGGTGGCAGACCTTGAGAGTCGATGAAGCCCCTCACTCTGGACCACCAGGTAACTCGGAAGGGTGGAAGACCACGAGAGTCGAGGAAGCCCCCCACTCTGGGCCCAGGCAAGCTTGAACACTTCCCTCCCCTGAAGCTAATGAGGAAACAATTGTGATCGGTTGCTGTGTTACACATTGCATATGCTGTTGTTTTGTTTTGTAAGTGTGTTATGCAAATAAAAAAACCCACCTTTTTTGCTTCCAAAAAAAAAAATTACTCTCCTGTAGCCATCTGGCCTGACCTGTCACATATTCCCCTCTCTGCTCAACACTACGGGGTTGGGCAACTTGGGACGTCAGGCAGTGTACTCGTGACAAGCCATCTGCATTGCCATGGTGGCTTTCACCCCGGTGTTGTATGGTGAATTGGAAAGGTTGTAGGAACAGGAACCATCTGGTCACCCTTGCGTTCTTCTCTTTATTTCGCTGCATCCACTGGAGGGGTGCATGGTCGGTCACAAGAGTAAACCGTCATCCCAGAAGGTAATAATGTAGTGTTTCCATGGCCCATTTCACAGCTAGGCACTCTCTTTTGCTTAAAAAAAAAATTACTCTCCTGTAGCCATCTAGCCCGACCGTGTCACAGTATATAAAATCTCCCCACTGTATTTTCTACTGCATGCATCCGATGAAGTGAGCTGTAGCTCACAAAAGCTTATGCTCAAATAAATTTGTTAGTCTTTCAAAAGCCTTTTGTGTTTGATGCACTCTTCTCCCACTGACTTCAATGGGAGTTTTAGCAATAACTTCAATAGGAACAGAGTTAGGCCAGTGCTGGGTGCTTTGCACATCCCTACCCCAACTTTAGGTCCTATTCTTTCCTCTAAAATGGGCACAAATGATATAAAGTGAAACATTTGGAGAGTGTAAAGAGGCAGCATGCAGATTTTTTTGTCATGTAAGCATGAGAGGAAAATAGACTTTTCTCTTTGATTAGTATAGTGTCCAAACGCTGTGTTTTGCTTTAATGATGAATTTTATAGAACAATATTCTGTATTTGGGAGAGAAAAAAAAAACCTTTTAAAATTATAAACACTTTTATTCTTTTTCTAATAATCTACAGATGGTAAGTGATGCCCCTTACCAATATTGTATTTGAGTCACTGGCAGAGTGAGAAATGAGATAATTAAAAGGTCACAATATACTAGGTTATTCTGGGGTCACTGGGAAAGACAACTGGCTGAGTATCAGCAATCCCTCAACAATGGGACTGTGACAAAGTGGGGATTTTCCCTTGTTATGTTGTATGTGAGCCTTACTGTTGAGCCTATGTGAGTTTTACTGTTTTGTATGAATACTGTGTGTGCCTCAGTTTCCCTGTGTGCTGCACCAATGCCTAGGCGATGGGATAAGGGTGTGTGGCTGAGACCCTGTAACCTGAGACCCAGGAGGAGGATGCGACCAGGTGACACTTTGCCTGGGAAGCGAAACAAAGACCAGGAGGAGGAGCAGCGGGGGGTATCTAAGGTCGGGTCACTGGAAGCTGAGCAGTCTGCTTGAGGGGGACTGGAACGGGGAGTCCTGGGTGTCTGGCCCAGGATTCCTCCAAGATGGACTTGGCTGAAAGTTACTGATTTCTGGGCTAACAAGTTCTGTTCTACGCTGTGTTCCTGTCAACTAATAAACCTTCCGTTTTATGCTGGTTGAGAGTCACTGCTGACTGTGGAGTTGGGGTGCAGGGCCCTCTGGCTTTCCCAGGAGCCCCGCCCGGGTGGACTCGCTGCGGGAAGCGCACAGTGTGGAAGGGGATGATGAATGCTCTGAGGTCAGACCCAGGAAGTTTGAAGCTGTGTAAGCTTCTTGCCCTGGCGACAGTATGCTCAGAGAGAGGAGGCTCCCCGAGAGTCCTGACTGGCTTCATTCAGAACAGTTCCAGAACATCGGACCTATGACTCTGTGACAGGGACTAAAAGCAGTGCCCTGCCTCAGAGGTTCTTAAACTTGTTGATGCTTAGGCCAGATCTGAAAAGGTGTCTGGTAGACCATCTCCCCTCCCATTCTGACCATGCAGACCAAGACCACCATCTTCCTTCCTACTTGCAATCCTACAATACCCCTATAGCAATTTCAGCAATTGTTTATACAGACAAATACTATTTGGAAAGCATAGCATTAAAGATAATTAAGGTGACTGAAGAAGCTCAGTCCTCTTTGAAATGGTGACTGTACTTTGGCTAATTTCATTACGTGTATTGCAGTAATACATGCAGGCCCCAACCAGGGATGAAGGCCCCATTATGCTAGGTGCTTTGCACATGGAATAAGAGTGAGTCCCTGCCCCAAAGAGCTTAGAGATAAGATTTTCAGGAATTACTAGTGACTTTTGATGCCCCAATTTTTGGGTGCGCTGCCTGAGACACTTTAAAGGGACCTGTTTTAGACAGCAGGTGCTCACTCTCTGAAACACAAGCCTGTAAGGTGTCTCAAGTAGAGCACCTACAAATGGAGGCACCAAAAATTACTCTGAAAATCTTGGTCTATTGTTGGAGCTATCAGGGGGTGGTACACACAAACGAGGAAGGACAAACAGTGAACTGACTGCTCCTTAAAATACTAAACCATTGCAGCACACCAGTTGCCTAGCCATTGTCAAGTGTTTCATATACATCCATCACTGCAGAGCTGACCTGAGGAATTTTCACCTTTTCACTCCCATCAGTTCTGTCTCAGGCTAGGTCGTCATTACAGAATTAACTCTGGTTATCTACACTTCAGTTAACTCGTTAAATTAACCTAGCTCAGGAAGGGCAGAACAACACTTGAGCTGCACAGAGTGATAGGATTAGCAGCTCACTAGTTGTGCTAACTCAAGCTGTTGCTTGTACCTGGGGTCAAGCCAATTCTGGGCAGCAGTGACCATGAGATGGTCGAGTTCAGGATCCTGACACAAGGAAGAAAGGAGAGCAGCAGAATACGGACCCTGCACTTCAGAAAAGCAGACTTTGACTCCCTCAGGAAACTGATGGGCAGGATCCCCTGGGAGGTTAATATGAGAAGGAAAGCAGTCTAGGAGAGCTGGCTGTATTTTAAAGAAGCCTATTGAGGGTGCAGGAACAAACCATCCCGATGTGCAGAAAGAATAGCAAGTATGGCATGTGACCAGCTTGGCTTAACACAGACATCTTCGGTGAGCTTAAACACAAAAAGAAAGCTTACGGGAAGCGGAAACTTGGACAGATGACTAGGGAGGCGTATAAAATTATTGCTCAAGCATGCAGGGGTGTAATCAGGAAGGCCAAAGCACAATTGGAGTTGCAGCTAGCAAGAGATGTGAAGGGTAACAAGAAGGGTTTCTACAGGTATGTTAGCAACAATAAGGTCAGGGAAAGTGTGGGACCCTTATTGAATGGGGGAGGCAATCTAGTGACAGATGATGTGGAAAAAGCTGAAGTACTCAATGCTTTTTTTGCCTCAATCTTCACAGACAAGGTCAGTTCCCAGACTGCTGCACTGGGAAGCACAGTATGGGGAGCAGGTATGCAGCCCTCAGGGGTGAAAGAACAGGTTAAGGACTACATAGAAAAACTGGACATGCACAAGTCCATAGGGCTGGATGGAATGCATCCGAGGGTGCTGAGGGAGTTGGCTGATGTGATTGCAGAGCCATTGGCCATTATCTTTGAAAACTCATGGTGACTGGGGGAGGTCCCTAGACGATTGGAAAAAGGCAAATATAGTGCCCATCTTTAAAAAAGGGAAGAACCGGGGAACTACACACCAGTCAGCCTCACCTCAGTCCCTGGAAAAATCATGGAGCAGGTCCTCAAGGAAACCATTTTGAAGCACTTGGAGGAGAGGAAGGTGATCAGGAACAGTAACATGGATTCACCAAGGGCAAGTCATGCCTGACCAACCTGATTGCCTTCTATGATGAGATAACTGGCTCTGTGGATACGGGGAAAGCGGTGGACTTGATTTTTGCAAACCTTGATTTTAGCAAAGCTTTAGATATGGTCTCCACAGTATTCTTGCCAGCAAGTTAAAGAAGTATGAATTGGATGAATGGACTATAAGGTGGATAGAAAGCTGGCTAGATTGTCGGGCTCAACGGCTAGTGATCAGCAGCTCGATGTCTAGTTTGCAGCCAGTATCAAGCGGAGTGCCCCAGGGGTGGGTCCTGGGCCCGGTTTTGTTCAACATCTTCATTAATGATCTTGATGATGGAATGGATTGCACCCTCAGCAAGTTTGCAGATGAAACTAAGCTGGAGGGAGAGGCAGATACGCAACAGGGTAGGGATAGGGTCCAGAGGGACCTAGACAAATTGGAGGATTGGGCCAAAAGAAATCTGATGAGGTTCAACAAGGACAAGTGCAGAGACCTGCACTTAGGATGGAAGAATCCCATGCACTGCTACAGGCTGGGGACCAACTGTCTAAGCAGCAGTTCTGCAGAAAAGGACCTGGGGATTACAGTGGACGAGAAGCTAGATATGAATCATAGAATATCAGGATTGGAAGGGACCTCAAGAGGACATCTAGTCCAGCCCCCTGCTCAAAGCAGGACCAATCCCCAACTAAATCATCCTGGCCAGGGCTTTGTCAAGCCTGATCTTAAAAACGTCAAAGGAAGCAGATTCCACCACCTCCCTAGATAACGCATTCCAGTGCTTCACCACCCTCCTAGTGAAAAAGTTTTTCCTAATATCCAACCTAAACCTCCCCCACTGCAACTTGACACCATTACTCCTCGTTCTGTCATCTGCTACCATTGAGAACAGTGTGCCCTTGTTGCCAAGAAGGCTAATGGCATATTGGGCTTCATTAGTAGAAGCATTTCCAGCAGATCGAGGGAAGTGATTATTCCCCTCTCTTTGGCACTGGTGAGGCCACATAGAATCATAGAATATCAGAGTTGGAAGGGACCTCAGGAGGTCATCTAGTCCAACCCCCTGCTCAAAGCAGGACCAACCCCCAATTAAATCATCTCAGCCAGGGCTTTGTCAAGCCTGACCTTAAAAACTTCTAAGGAAGGAGATTCCACCACCTCCCTAGGTAACGCATTCCAGTGTTTCACCACCCTCCTAGTGAAAAAGTTTTTCCTAATATCCAACCTAAATCTCCCCCACTGCAACTTGAGACCATTACTCCTTGTCCTGTCATCCGCTACCACTGAGAATAGTCTAGATCCATCCTCTTTGGAACCCCCTTTCAGGTAGTTGAAAGCAGCTATCAAATCCCCCCTCATTCTTCTCTTCTGTAGACTAAACAATCCCAGTTCCCTCAGCCTCTCCTCAGAAGTCATGTGTTCCAGTCCCCTAATCATTTTTGTTGCCCTCCGCTGGACTCTCTCCTATTTTTCCACATCCTTCTTGTAGTGTGGGGCCCAAAACTGAACACAGTACTCCAGATGAGGCCTCACCAATGTCGAATAGAGGGGAACGATCACGTCCCTCGATCTGCTGGCAATGCCCCTACTTATACATCCCAAAATGCCACTGGCCTTCTTGGCAACAAGGGCACACTGTTGACTCATATCCAGCTTCTTGTCCACTGTAACGCCTAGGTCCTTTTCTGCAGAATTGCTGCCGAGCCATTCGGTCCATAGTCTGTAGCGGTGCATTGGATTCTTCCGTCCTAAGTGCAGGACTCTGCACTTGTCCTTGTTGAACTTCATCAGATTTCTTTTGGCCCAATCCTCCAAATTGTCTAGGTCCCTGTATCCTATCCCTACCCTCCAGCGTATCTACCACTCCTCCCAGTTTCGTGTCATCTGCAAACTTGCTGAGGGTGCAATCCATACCATCCTCCAGATCATTTATGAAGATATTGAACAAAACCGGCCCCAGGACCTACCCTTGGGGCACTCCGCTTGATACTGGCTGCCAACTAGACATGGAGCCATTGATCACTACCCGTTGAGCCCGACAATCTAGCCAACTTTCTACCCACCTTATAGTGCATTCATCCAGTCCATACTTCTTTAACTTGCTGACAAGAATACTGTGGGAGACAGTGTCAAAAGCTTTGCTAAAGTCAAGGAACAACACGTCCACTGCTTTCCCTTCATCCACAGAACCAGTTATCTCATCATAGAAGGCAATTAGATTAGTCAGGCATGACTTGCCCTTGGTGAATCCATGCTGACTGTTCCTGATCACTTTCCTCTCATCTAAGTGCTTCAGAATTGATTCCTTGAGGACCTGCTCCATGATTTTTCCGGGGACTGAGGTGAGGCTGACTGGCCTGTAGTTCCCAGGATCCTCCTTTTTCCCTTTTTTAAAGATGGGCACTACATTAGCCTTTTTCCAGTCATCCGGGACTTCCCCGGATCGCCATGAGTTTTCAAAGATAATGAACAATGACTCCGCAATCACATCCGCCAACTCCTTTAGCACTCTCGGATGCAGCGCATCTGGCCCCATGGACTTGTGCACGTCCAGCTTTTCTAAATAGTCCCGAACCACTTCTTTCTCCACAGAGGGCTGGTCACCTCCTCCCCATGCTGTGCTGCCCAGTGCTGTAGTCTGGGAGCTGACCTTGTTCGTGAAGACAGAGGCAAAAAAAGTATTGCGTACATTCGCTTTTTCCACATCCTCTGTCACTAGGTTGCCTCCCTGTCATAAATATAAAGGGAAGGGTAAACCCCTTTAAAATCCCTCCTGGCCAGAGGAAATCTCCTCTCACCTGTAAAGGGTTAAGAAGCTAAAGGTAACCTCACTGGCACCTGACCAAAATGACCAATGAGGAGACAAGATACTTTCAAAAGCTGGGAGGAGGGAGAGAAACAAAGGGTATGTGTGTCTGTCTATATTTTGTCTTTGCCGGGGATAGACCAGGAATGAAGCCTTAGAACTTTTAGTAAGTAATCTAGCTAGGTACGTGTTAGATTATGATTTCTTTAAATGGCTGAGAAAAGAATTGTGCTGAATAGAATAACTATTTCTGTCTGTGTATCTTTTTTGTAACTTAAGGTTTTTGCCTAGAGGGGTTCTCTATGTTTTGAATCTAATTACCCTGTAAGGTATCTACCATCCTGACTTTACAGGGGGGATTTTATTTTAAATTTCTATTTACTTCTATTTCTATTAAAAGTCTTTTTGTAAGAAAACTGAATGCTTTTTCATTGTTCTCAGATCCAAGGGTTTGGGTCTGTGGTCACCTATGCAAATTGGTGAGGCTTTTTATCCAACATTTCCCAGGAAAGGGGGGGGTGCAAGTGTTGGGAGGATTGTTCATTGTTCTTAAGATCCAAGGGTCTGGGTCTGTAGTCACCTAGGCAAATTGGTGAGGCTTTTTACCAAACCTTGTCCAGGAAGTGGGGTGCAAGGTTTTGGGAAGTATTTTGGGGGGAAAGACGTGTCCAAACAGCTCTTCCCCAGTAACCAGTATTTGTTTGGTGGTGGTAGCGGCCAATCCAAGGACAAAAGGGTGGAATATTTTGTACCTTGGGGAAGTTTTGACCTAAGCTGGTAAAGATAAGCTTAGGAGGTTTTTCATGCAGGTCCCCACATCTGTACCCTAGAGTTCAGAGTGGGGGAGGAACCTTGACACTCCCTCATTCAGTAAGGGGCCCACACTTTCCTTGACTTTCTTCTTGTTGCCAACATACGTGAAGAAACCCTTTTTGTTACTCTTAACATCTCTTGCTAGCTGCAACTCCAGGTGTGATTTGGCCTTCCTGATTTCACTCCTGCATGCCCGAGCAATATTTTTATACTCATCCCTGGTCATTTGTCCAATCTTCCACTTCTCGTAAGCTTCTTTTTTGTGTTTAAGATCAGCAAGGATTTCACTGTTAAGCCAAGCTGGTCGCCTGCCATATTTACTATTCTTTCTACACATCGGGATGGTTTGTCCCTGTAACCTTAATAAGGATTCTTTAAAATAAAGCCAGCTCTCCTGAACTCCTTTCCCCCTCATGTTATTCTCCCAGGGAATCTTGCCCATCAGTTCCCTGAGGGAGTCAAAGTCTGCTTTTCTGAAGTCCAGGGTCTGTATTCTGCTGCTTTCCTTTCCTCCTTGTGTCAGGATCCTGAACTCAACCATCTCATGGTCACTGCCTCCCAGGTTCCCATCCACTTTTGCTTCCCCTACTAATTCTTCACGTCTGGAGTACTGCATCCAGTTTTGGGCCTACCACTACAGAAAGAATGTGAACAAATTGGAGAGAGTCAAGTGGAGGGCAACGAAAATTATTAGGGGGCTGGGGCACATGACTTATGAGGAGAGGCTGAGGGAACTGAGCTTATTTAGTCTGTAGAAGAGAAGAGTGAGGGGGGATTTGATAGCAGCCTTCAAATACCTGAAGCGGGGTTCCAAAGAGGATGGAGCTAGGGTGTTCTAAGTGGTGGCAAATGACAGAACAAGGAGCAATGGTCTCAGGTTGCAGTGGGGGAGGTCTACATTGGTTATTAGGAAAAACTAATTCTGTAGGAGGGCAGCGAAGCACTGGAATAGGTTCCCTAGGGAGGTGGTGGAATCTCCATCCTTAGAGGTTTTTAAGGCCCAGCTTGACAAGGCCCTGGCTGGGATGATTTAGTTGGGGTTGGTCCTGCTTTGAGCAGGGGATTGGACTAGATGACCTCCTGAGGTCTCTTCCAACCCTAATCTTCTATGAGTCCATGTTAAAGTACCACCATACTCAACAATTCAGTGCAGTGAAAACAAGCCTTCTGTTAGAAGCCACAGCCATATGAGCAATCAGCTCTTCAGAGACCGCCAGCAATTGCAAGTAGTGCACAGGCCACTGGTATCAGTTTGGCAATGTCTGCTTGCCCTATCTAATTTGCTGAAGAGAAAAAGCTTTCAGTGCCCTGTGCTGAAGGAATCCAGTGCTCAGACATTTGGGCAATATTTGTAGAGCAGTGATTGCTCAAAAGGGTATGTGATCTAGAGCAATAAAAGGACTTTAAACCAACATCAATGAATTTTATTGAGCCTTTCTGAAAATTATTAACTCATTTAATTTATTGCTTTACTGTATTTTTAAAAGGTTCGTTATTGCAAAGTACCACGTAAGAGAGCGAAGGCAATGATGCAAACTAAAAATACGCAGGCACTGTTTTGTGAAAAGTTAGTTCCTTTGAGGTTTACTTTTATCTCTTACTAAGTATGAACTGATACATTGATGTTCCTCCACACAGAATTCAGAGACACCACTGGAAGTTTTGTGTGTGAAAGGAATAGAGGATTGCTAGTCTGAGAAGTTGAAATATTTGAGAGGGTACAGAAAACCCACAAAAACTATTTGAGGACTGGAGAGACAATCTCAGCTGGCCCACTCCTGCTGACTTGGGCTCACGCTAAAGGGTTGTTTAATTGTGGTGTAGACATTCGGGCTTGAGGGGCAGCCCAAGCTCTAGGACACTCCCCCCTTGCGGGGTCCTATTGGTGGGAGTCCAGCCCAAGCCCAAATGTCTACACCGCAATGAAATAGCCCCTTAGCCCGAGCCCCAGGAGCCTGAGTCAGCTGGTGAGGGCCAGCCATAGGTTTTTAATTGCACTGTAGACCTACCCTTAAAGAGACCAATCTGTTTAGCTTACCATAAAAACTAAATTGACTTAATTACAGGGTATAAGTATCTTCACAGGGAGAAAATTTCAGGTATTAAAAGGCTCTAATCTAGTGGAAAAAGGTATAATGAAAACCAGTAGCTGGAAGCTGAAGCCAGACAAATTCAGATCAGAATTTAGACACAAATTTTTAACAGTCAGGGTATTTAACCATTGGAACAACCAACCAACGGAAATGGTGGTTTCTTCATTTCTCAAGGTCTTCAAATCAAGACAGGAAGCCTTTCTGGAAGATATGATCTAGTCAAACACAAGTTATTGCAGTCAGTACAGGGGTAACTGGGTGAAAATTAATGGCCTGTGATATATAGGAGATAAGACTAGATGAGCTAATAGTCCCATTTGGCCTTAAACTCTGAATCTGAAGTATTTCTTCGTCCCCAAGAAAGTAAGATCTTAGTCCCAATTCAGCAAACACAGGCCTGGTCTACACTACGGGGTTAGGTCGAATTTACCTGCGTTAGGTCGATTTTAAAATGAATGTGTCCACACAACCAACCCCGTTCCATCGACTTAAAGGGCTCTTAAAATTGACTTCTGTACTCCTCCCCGGCAAGGGGGGTAGCACTAAAATCGACCTTGCTGGGTCGAATTTGGAGTAGTGTGGACGCAAATCGATGGTACTGGCTCTGGGAGCTATCCCAGAGTGCTCCATTGTGACGGCTCTGGACAGCACTTTGAACTCCGATGCACTAGCCAGGTACACAGGAAAAGCCCCGGGAGCTTTTGAATTTCATTTCCTGTTTGGTCAGCGTGGTGAACTTAGCAGCACAGGTGACCATGCAGTCACCCCAGAATCGCAAACGAGCTCCAGTATGGACCGAATGGGAGACACTGGATCTGACTGCTGTATGGGGAGAAGCATCTGTGCAGGCAGAACTCCGATCAAAAAGAAGAAATGCAAATATACTTGCCAAAATTTCACAGGGCATGTTGGAGAGAAGCTACAACAGGGACACACAGCAGTGCCGCATGAAAGTTAAGGAGCTGAGGCAAGCCTACCAAAAGACAAAGGAGGCAAACAGTCGCTCCGGGTCAGAGCCCCATACATGCTGCTTTTATGATCAGCTGCATGGCATTCTAGGAGGGGACCCTACCACTACCCCACCACTGTCCGTGGACACCTGCAAGGTCTCATGCAACAGGGAGGAGGATTTTGTGGATGAGGAGGAGGAGGAGAATGCGCAGCAGGCAAGCGGTGAATCTGTTCTCCCCGGCAGCCCCCACAGGACCTTTTCATCACCCTGGAGCCAATACTCTCCGAAGGCGGGATCCCCGACCCTGAAGCTGGAGAAGGCACCTCTACTGAGTGCACATTTGTAACTACAGTACAGGGTTTAAAAGCAATAGCATTTAATGTTTGATTTGCCCTGAAGAATTGGGATTCATTTGTGGCCAGTACAGCTACTGGAAAAGTCTGTTCACATGTCTGGGGATGGAGCGGGAATCCTCCAGGGACATCTCCATGAAGTTCTCCTGGAGGTACTCTGAAAGTAGTCTGAAATCTTTGCAGCACAAAGCATGGCAGTGAATGGTCCTGCGTTTTGGTCGCATTTAAGCAACATTTGGTCTATATCAGGGATCTCAAACTCAAATCATCATGAGGGCCACATGAGGACTAGTACATTGGCCCGAGAGCCACATCACTGACACCCCCCACCCCACTGCCCCTGGCCCCGCCCCACTCCACCCCTTCCATGAGGCCCTGCCCCTGCCTTGCCTCATCCCACCCTTCCCCACCCCCATTCCAACCCCTTCCCCAAAGTCCTCACCCCAACTCTGCCCCCTCCCTACCCTATTCCAACCCCTTCCCCAAATCCCTGTCCCTGCCCTGCCTCTTCTCCACCTCCTCCCCTGAGCACGCGGCTCCCCGCTCCTCCCCCTCCCTCCTGGAAAGCCCTAAGCGCTGCCAAACAGATGTTTGGCAGCAGGAAGCACCTGGAGGTATGCAGAGGAGCGCGGACGCGGTGCACTGGGGGTGGGGGCAGCAGGTGAGGGGAGCTTAGTGGCCACAGGAAATAACTTCGGGGGGCACCGGGGAGGGACCACGGGGATCTTGGCAGGCCACAGCAAATAACTCCACAGGCCTCATGTGGCCTGCGTGTTTGAGACCCCGGTCTATATCTTTCTGTGTTAGCTTCAGGAGAGCGATATCATTCATGGTCACCTAGTTGAAATAGGGGAATTTTTGTAAGGGAACAGTAAAAGGACCCCGTTCATGCTGGGCTGTTTGCGCTTGGCTAAAAGGAATCATCCCGGAGAATAGCCATGTGGTGGGAGGTGTGTGCTGCACATCCCCCCAAAAACCGCAGCCCCTCCTTTTAAATGTGAAACCCAAACCATTGCTTGCTATGGGAACGGATGGTGCTGCAGTTTGAAAGCATTTCCACATGTTATGCATAAGAAGCCAACCCCACATACCCTTTGCCTTACCATGGCTGCATGGAAACCGAATTCTGTTGCCCAGCCGTGCGTGATGTGTCACCATACCGGCAGGCGCTCAATATAAAAGGCAAAATGCAACCTTGTACCTAAAGCACATGTGCTGTCTGCTCTGAATTGCTTGATTCACTGTGAAAGAGTCTCCCTTCTGTTCTCAGAAATGTATCATCTTAAATTTTACTCTCCTTTTTTGTCTCCCCCCAGGTGCAAATGTTTCTAGGCTCCCCCTATCATCTCTGTCCCTGAGGTTATCACAGATTAGAAGGTGAAAAAAACCTCACTCACGATTACATGTTTTCAGAGCTCATACAGTCCTCCCGCACTGATAGGGCACAGCTGAATGTATGGAGGCATTCAGTGTTAGAGGCTAGGAAAGCATTAAGTGAGTGCAAAGAGCAGAGGCAGGAGGCAATGCTAAGGCTAATGGGGGAGCAAACGGACATGATGAAGCATCTGGTGCAGCTGCAGGAAAGCCAACAAGAGCACAGACCCCCGCTGCATCCATTGTACAACGACCTGCCCTCCTCCCCAAGTTCCATATCCTCCTCACCCAGATGCCCAAGAACATGGTGAGGAGGCTCCAGGCACCCAACCACTCCACTCCAGAGAATGGCCCAAGCAACAGAAGGCTGTCATTCAAACAGTTTTGATTTGTAGTGTGGCTACAATAAGCAATGTGGCCTTGTCCTTCCCTCCTCCCCCACCCCACCCCACCCCACTTGGGCTACCTTGTGAGTTATCTCCCTTTTTTTTAAAATTAATAAAGAAAGACTGCATAGTTTCAAAACAATAGTTACTTCTATTTTGAACGGGGGAGGGTGGTTGGCTTACAGGGAATTAAAATCAACAAAGGGGGCAGGTTTGCAGCAAGGAGAAACACACAACTGTCACACTGTAGCCTGGCCAGTCATGAAACTGGTTTTCAAAGCCTCTCTGATGCACACCGCGCCTTGCTGTGCTCTTCTAATCACCCTGGTGTCTGGCTGCTCAAAATCAGACACCCGGCAATTTGCCTCAACCTCCCACCCCACCATAAACGTCTCCCCCTTACTCTCACAGATATTATGGAGCACACAGCAAGCAGCGATAATAATGAGAATGTTGGTTGCGCTGAGGTCTGACCTAGTCAGCAAACAGCGCCAGCGAGCTTTTAAACATCCAAAGGCACATTCTACCTCCATTCTGAACTTGCTCCTTACTACTGTCCAGGCTGCCTGTGTATGGCTTCATGAACCATGGGAGCAAGGGGTAGGCAGGGTCCCCAAGGATAACTATTGGCATTTCAACATCCCGAACGGTAATTTTCTGGTCTGGGAAGTAAGTCCCTTCTTGCAGCTGCTCAAACAGCCCGGAGTTCCTAAAGATGCGAGCATCACCTTTCCCGGACATCCCACGTTGATGTCAGTGAAACGTCCCTTGTGATCCACCAGTGTTTGCAGCACCATTGAGAAGTACCCCTTGCAGTTTACTTACTGGTTGACAAGGTGGTCCAGTGCCATGATAGGGATATGCGTTCCATCTATCGCCCCACCACAGTTAGGGAAACCCATTGCAGCAAAGCCATCCACTATGACCTACACATTTCCCAGAGTCACTGTCCTTGATAACAGAACATGAATGATTGCATTGGCTACTAGGATTACAGCAGTCTCCACAGTAGATTTTCCCACTCCAAATTGATTCCCGACTGACCGGTAGCAGTCAGGCGTAGCAAGCTTCCACAGGGCTATCGCCACTCGCTTCTCAACTGTCAGGGCAGCTCTCATCTTGGTATTCCTGGGCTTCAGGGTGGGGGAAAGCAACTCAGAGAGTTCCAGGAAAGTGGCCTTATGCATGCAAAAGTTTCGCAGCCACTGTGAATCATCCCATACCTGCAACACTATGCAGTCCCACCAGTCTGTGCTTGTTTGCTGGCTCAGAATCAGCATTCCACTGTATCAACCAGCCCCACTGCCGCTATGATGTCCCAATTGCCACAGCCCATGCTTTCAGGAATGTCTGTGTCCATGTCCTCATCAAAATTGTCCTTGTGCTGGCATCTCTTAGCCCCGTTCTGCATATACTCCAGGATAATGCGCGAGGTGTTTACAATGCTCACAACAGCAGCAGTGAGCTGAGCGGGCTCCATGCTTGCCGTGGTATGGCATCTGCAGGAGAGCAGAGTTGCAGCGGAAGTGGTGGATGACGAAGGATGCCACGAGAATAGATATTTATACACGACAAGAGGACCTGCGAGGTGGATTCATGGCACCAGGAGAGCAGAGTTGCAGCGGAAGCAGTGGATGATGACAACATGGAGAAATTTGCTATTGAGACTGAGCTCATTTACAAGAGCAGGAGAGTAGAGCTGCATCGGAAGCGGTGGATGATGACAGTTAGCAGTCGTACTGCACCATCTGCTGACAGCAGCACCCAGGACACAACAGCAGTGGTGATGGTGAGCTGAGCTGAGCGGGCTCCATGCTTGCCATGGTATGGCATCTGCATGGAAAAAAGGCGCGAAACAATTGTCTGCCATTGCTTTCACGGAGGAAGGGGCGACTGATGAAATGTACCCAAAACCACCCGCGACAATATTTTTGCCCCATCAGGCATTGGGAGCTTAACCCAGAATTCCAATGGGCGGTGGAGACTGCGGGAACTGTGGGATAGCTACCCACACTGCACTGCTCCGTAAGTGGATGCTAGCCACGGTAGTGAGGACGCACTCTGCTGACTTAATGCGCTTAGTATGGACATACGCAATTGACTGTATAAAATCAATTTCTAAAAATCGACTTCTATAAAATCGACCTAATTTTGTAGTGTAGACATACCCACACACATAAGTTAACAGGTAAGAGTGTTCCTATTGACCTCAATTAGGCTACTCACATAAGTTACTTACATGTAGGCCCATAGACAGCCAACCCAAAGGTGGAGAAGTACAGGAAACTTTGAAGAGGTCAAAAAAAGGTCTGAAAGATTTAAAATTAAGACATTTTAGCTTACCACTTAGCATTTTAACACAACAAGATTTGGCAAACACCAGACACGTGTTGAATGGTCCATGCCAATATCCTCTCCCCAATTTGGGTCTCTTTGCCCCCATTCCTTTTCACTCCCTTTGATTGATTGATCACCTACCTCATTGGCTTACTTGCGTCTCTCCCCACCATGTTTTCATCTTTACAATTCTCCCAGACTCTGTCCCTATTCTTCTACCCTACTTTGAGGTGAGGTGATGTCTCTACACTCTTTATAATGAGGCCTCTCCATTCTCATGGGAGGTCTCTTTCCTCCAATGCAATCTCCCCTGCAAGCATACCATAAACCTCTTTGCTAGGCTGGAAGTACCGCTGGGATATGTACAGCCAAAAAGGGAGCGGCAGAGGAAGCTGCTATCAGTGGCTAAAAGCAGAAGAGGCATCACAGCTCCCTGTGCTACGAAGGAACTGCAGAGTTTTTCTGAACCCCCTTTTCCCCCATCTCATTATTGGGATTTTTGTCTGGGGAGGCAGAGAGAGACAACTGGGGAGGCAGTGCCACTTAGCACCTCCTCACTGCAACAGACCTGTTCTGTGTGTTAGCATTTGCACCATCAGGGCCTTAGCTTGGATCCAGGTTAAGAATTTAAACCAGTCACAGTTTAAATACTTCTAGATATGTGAGAAATGAAGGAGAGGGGATAGCTCCCTTTTATGGACACCCAGCCAGCCAGTTATCTACAAAATCCCTGTTAGTAGCTATTCTCTACTTGCTTTACCTGTAAAGGGTTAAAAAAGCCCATAGGTAAAAGGAAGGGAGCGGGCACCTGACCAAAAGAGCCAATGGGAGTGCTAGAACTTTTTAAAATTGGGAAAAAAATTTCCCTTTGTCTGTCTGTCTGTTGTTCTCTGGAGAGAGGGGACAGACCAAAAACAGGGCTGAAGCTATGCTGTAAAAAGCTGTGAACCAGGTATGAAAATCACCAGATCATACCTAAAAACTACTCAGTTTGAAATCCCAGATATGTAAGTAGAGCAAGAAATGTCTAGAAAGATGCAATTAGGTTTATCTCTTTTATTTCTGTAAGGCTTGTGGACTCCTCTGTGCTAACCCCCAAATGCTTTTTTTTGCTTGTAACCTTTAAGCTGGACCTCAAGAAAAGCATTCTTGATGCTTAATTATTACATTTGCTCTTTCTAAATCTAGCAATAGCCTAAGTTCCAGATGTATTTTCTTTCTTTTTGTTTTTTTAATAAAATTTACCCTTTTTAAGAACAGGATTGGGATATTTGTGTCCTAAGAGGTTTGTGCATATGTTGTTTAATTAGCTGGTGGCAACAGCTGATTTCCTTTATTTTCTTTCTCAGCTCTTTCCCGAATGGAGGGTGAAAGGGCTTGAGGGTACCCCACAGGGAGGAATTCCCAAATGCGCCTTCCTGGGTCCGAAGGGGATTTTTTGCATTTGGGTGGTGGCAGCATCTACCCACCCAAGGTCAGAGAAAAGCTGTAACCTTGGGAGTTTAATACCAGCCTGGAGTGGCCAGTATTCGTTTTTAAAATCCTTGCGGGCCCCCACCTTCTGCACTCAAAGTGCCAAAGTGGGGAAATCAGCCTTGTCAAGATAGCATTGCATACAAATAGGTAAAGAAATGTTTACATGGTGAAGCACTCAAAACTTTGTAAATACACATTATGATGCACTCCATTTCATGAAGCTTTACCTCATTCCATACACACCTTCAGTTCATGCTCCACTGCTTCCGCTATGGACACATATACTGCATTAATACAGCACTGGGAAATTATTACTAGTATATCCCTGCTACCTTATGATTAAAAACCAGTGTATGTGTTAAGTATGTTGAAAGTATTATAAATTACAAAAATCCAAGTGGATTGTCACCATACCACAAGACACATCTGCAACCAGGTGATTTTTAAAAAAAATATTTTGCTTAATAGCAAGATCTTTTCCCCATCCCTTTTTCCTGCTGAAGAACAGTTGAACTTTTTCTTGCTCAAGTTTAAAAAAAAACATACAACTTTCTATTTGGGGACCAGTCACAAAAAGCAGTATTTTGATAGGTGAAAGTCTGAGTGTTATATAAGCAACTGGCAGACTTTTTAGACTGGAAACAATTCAGCTATGTTAACTTTAGATGTAGCTACACAATGCAGCTATACCTACACCAAACCAAAGTCCCTTTTTTTGTCTTCAACAATTACATTTTCAGCTCCAGTCCAGAGGCCTGCACCTGTTCCAGCTCAAGTCATGCATATTCTGCCAATATTTATCACATCATTTAAGAGCTGAGCTCAGTCCAAGAGCACTTTATAAAAAAAAAACAAATGTAATTGAATCTTTGCCACAGGTCCTCTCTCCTCTGTTTTCCAAGTGTGATGGGGTAGTCTGTCCCCTTGATGATAGGAGGGCCGAGGGTTCATTCAATCCCCCCCTGTCTGGGGCGTGGCTCTTCAATGGTTTGGGATGCCTGATGTACCTAAGGCATATTGGGATGAGCATTTGGAAGGGGATCAGCATCTCTCTCAGCCAACTGGGATGAGCATTTGGAAGGGGATCAGCATATATACCACCTCCTCCCTCATAGTAGTGGAGACAATAGCAGGAGAAAGTTTGCTTGCTGAATCCTTCTAGTCTAAAAGCAAAAGGATTGACTGGGAGAAAAGAGTCAATGGGAGGAGAAGCTGTCTGAGGCCCTACAGCTGACCTGAATTACACCCAACTCTCAGGAGGAGAGATGAGGATTCCTGGTTTCAAGAGAGAAAGGGACAGGCTGAAGTATAGCCCAGCTGTGGGAGGAGGGCTAGGGTCTCATGAACATGGGGAAAGGAAGCCTACTTGGTCTCTTGTATGGACCCAGAGTGGGAGTGAACTAAAAACTGGTTTGTGCTCTGTAAAAAGACCTAGTAAACCAGACCCCACAAAGGAGGTATTAAAAAACCAAGCAGGCACTGTCCCCCCCTGGCCACAAGAGGGAGTACTGGACAGCAGCAGACTTTTACACGTGTTTGAAGGAAGGTTCTATTCTGAGAAATTACTGTAGAAATGGTTCTGTTACGGTTGGCAACTTTCTCATCACACAAAACCGAACTTCCTAACCCCACCCCTTCCCAGGCCCTGCCCCTTTCCTGCCCCTTCCCCAAGGCCCCACCCACTACACTCCCCCTCCCGCAATGGCTCACTCTCCCCCATGCTCACTCACTTTCACTGGGCTGGGGCAGGGGGTTAGAGTGCAGGGCGGGGTGAGGGCTCTAACTGGGGGTGCAGGTTCCGGGGTGGGGCCAGAAATGAGGGGTTCAGGGTGCAGAAAGGGGCTCTGGGCTGGGGCAGGGAGTTGAGGTGTGGGAGGGGGTGGGCAAACATTTTGGGGGTGCTTACCGGAGCCACCAGGGTCCCTTTTCGACCAGGCGTTCCGGTTGAAAACCGGACACCTGGCAACCCTATTCTATGTTTGTCTCAGTAATTTCTGTCTCACCTTAGCTCAGTTGACACCTGTTCTCCAGTTCAGCTCTGCAAGCTCAGTCTAATGAAATAAAAGATTATTTTCTTCATCCATCACTACCAGCAACAGATTCTGCAGAGAAAATGTTGCCTTCAGTAATACCTGTGTAACCATATAGCTTTAAGTGGGGTGGCAAAGAAATAATGAAGATAGTGTGATTGCACAGGTAATGGTGCTTACAGAATTTAATTCTGCTGATAAACCAACCAGATAAGAATCCACTTCATTTTGCTAGAACTGTGTTTTGCAGGAGTAAAAAGTTGTCTGATCTTATGTGCATTAAATAGAATAGTTATGACTGAATCCACAGATGCAGCACTGAAAATGCACCTTTTTATACTCTCATTTCTCAGATTAGAACTATTCCATACTTATGGTTGAAGCTATTTCCCCAAACATAAACCCAGTTTTCAACTTCCCCCCAAAATAAGTGCCTTTAGATAGTATTTGTGTTTTATTCTACTCAGCTTACACTACCCCAGCCGCAATTCTGAGACATAAAATTTGCAGAAATATATATAGTTTTAAAACAGCTTATAATTGTATTCAAGTGACCACTTTCCAGTCTTGTAGAACACTAACATATAATTTTTCACTACAAAGAGCCACATATTACATGCTACACAAGAGTTAAACACAGGCTTACAAGAGCTACGGCCATTTACATAAACCTGCAACACCATATGAACAAGTCTCAGGGTACCCACCAACTCATCCAATTATAAAAATTCTACTCCAGCACACCATAACAAAAAGTTTAAATATATTACCAGTATTATGGCCATCCCAAAGACCCCCAGTCAGGACTGGACCCTACTGCACACCATACAAAGCAGAGTTGACATTCTAATTCAAAAGAAAGATGCAACCAGGGGAACAATGGGAGGGAGAATAAAGACAATATATAAGAACGAACTATTCACTAGGCTAGTTATGTGCATAACTTCTTATTTCTGACACAATGTTAAGAAACTACTGCTTTACTGCTAAAGGAGACACTCCTTCAAAGTGAGAGTCCCAGCTGCATCCCTAGTCTTTGGCCTTTTCTAGGCCTCTGGACATCCCTGGCTTCTTTCCCAGCTCTCTTCCCTAGGGCCTAGAGGACTGAAGAAATTCCCAGGCACACTGCTCCCCCTGGCTGTCTCTCTGTTCTATGCAATAGGCTTCACTTATAACAGAGTTGGGCAAACTACGGCCCACGGGCCACATCCGGCCCAGCCCCTGAGCTTCTGCCCCGGGACGCTCGCCCCCAGTCTCTCCCCTGCTGTCCCCCCTCCCCCGCAGCCTCACCTTGCAGCGGGCACAATGCTCTGGGCCGGGGGGCTGTGAGCTCCTGGGGCAGCGCAGCTCCAGAGCCCAGCCTGACCCGGTGCTCTGTGCTGTGTGGTGGCGGCAGAGGCGTGGCCCGGCTCCAGCCAGGTGGCGCGGCTGTAGCGCCGCGAGCCACCGGTGCTCCAGGCAGTGCGGTAAGGGGGCACGGAGCAGGGGGGGTTGGATGGGGCGGCGGTTCCCAGTAGGGCAGTCAGGAAGGAGAACGGTGGGTTGGATGGGGCGGCGGGGGGCAGTTAAGGGAGGAGGTACAGGGGCAGTCAGGGGACAGGGAGCGGGGGTGTGTGGATGGGGCAGGGGTCCCGTAGGGGCCGTCAGGGAACAGGGCAGGTTGGATAGGGCTGGAGTTCCGGGGCGGGGGGGCTGATAGGAGGTGGGGGCCGGGACACGACCCCCTCCCCTAACCGGCCCTCCATACAATTTCCAAAACCCGATGCGGCCCTCAGGCCAAAAAGTTTTCCCACCCCGACTTATAACCTGTCCCCCTTCCCAACAGGCCTTGCTTGCTCTGTCTCCTGACCTCTAGGAACTAGAACTCTCAGTACCGGTCAGAACTTGGAGCAGGGTTGTGCTGGCCTTTAGGATTACCCTGAAAGGGTCTGTATACCATGGGACTATTAACCTGACCATGGTGCATCTATTCACTATTTTGTATTATTGAATTTTAGAAACTTCTAACATACTTCATGTACGCAGAGGCTATGCTTTGCAAAATCTTCCCCTACAGGCTCAGGAATATCTACAGGGCATATCTAGAGGGGGGTGGGATAGCTCAGTGGTTTGAGCATTGGCCTGCTAAACCCACCATTGTGAGCTCAATCTGTGAGGGGGCCATTTAGGGATCTGGGGCAAAAATTGGGGATTGGTCCTGCTTTGAGCAGGGGGGTTGGACTAGATGACCTCCTGAGGTCCCTTCCACCCCTGATAGTCTATGATACAGTACACATCCAACTGCAGAATTCCTTTTGACTTCTTTACTTCAGGTAACAGGTTGGTTTGGAAAACTGATGAGGACAGTTGCTCACTCATCAGAATTGATGGTTAATTTACCTGAAGTGTCTTCCAGTACTGCAAGAAAAGGCATCTAGTCCAGCCTTTGCAGGTGCATGAGTCTTTACTATTTCCATGGAGCAAACAGAGCAAGTTGTCCTGGAAACAACTTAATAAAATCTTTAATACTATACCAATGAACATCTCCAACTGATCAGTCTTAACCCAGTGCGGTTTCACTCCTGTGTGATCAGTCAAGGGGCAGACAGTAAGCTTCAATTCCTATGTATCTTCACTCCCCCTTTGAGAAGCCTTTTGTTAATCCAATATTCAGAGACTGGATTTTCTAGAAAAGGATTAAAGGACACTGTCAGTGTCAAATTGGTCCCAAATGTAGGATTTTAAAAGTATTACATTTTTTTTAAAGTTCCCACTTTTTTTGTTAACATTCATACATTATCCTATAGTGTTTAAAGCACAAGCTTTGCAGCACTGTTCTAGTGCACAAGTGCTCAAGTGAAATTGACTGGAAACTAACTGAATGCCCAAGTGAAACCGACATGTTCATGGTCCAATGCAAAAAAAAAGCAAACAATGATATGAAATATGGCATGCATGTGAGGTGCTTTTTTGCAGCATACATATTAGTTTTAAAATACTGAAGTATTAACCAGAGTTGTTTTAGAGCTGCTCACTCTGGCCAGTGCTAATTGAAACTTCAGTGTAAACTCCAGCTGAAGTATTAACCAACTCATTCCCCACTTGCCTAGCTTAGCCTCCAGCCTTTCCAATTTAGAATAGAGAAGGAACTCTGTGAAGCTACTTAAATGTTTACTCAGGCTCATTTGCTTACACAGGAAACTGATAAGACTTTACAATTTAAGTATTAGCTGCAGGAAGCTTTGATGGTGGTGAGTGCCCCTAAAAGAAATGACTTAAGTAAGCTATTGATTATGATCTACAATACTCCTCACCCCAGCTTACTGGTTATCACACCTATTGCAAAGCAGCTACTTTTGGGAGTTGAAGCATTTCAAAACACCAAAAACAATGCCAGAGGCATTTTAGGGTGCACAAAGTAATTCCAAAGTTTGACATTTGTTTTCATTTTAAGCCATGTTTAATTATGTCAAATTATAACAGAAGAATCATCTAAGTGGCTACCTGAAGTGTGCATTGCCCCACTTCTTGCTGCTCCTCCTCCTCACCTTGAGATGAGTGATGTGCTTCTCTTCTTTGAGAAATTTCCGTACCCTATGTCCTCCAGCTAATGGTGCCACCTTCTCTCCTTGTAGATATGTGATTGTCCTTCCTCCATCTCTCTACACAGGAGTATTGTCGTCTATTATACATATAACAAGCTGATATTGTGACCGAGCAAAAATGTATAATGGTGATGAGAGAGATTGTGCTTTGTGCACATCAGTGAGATTTTTTTTACAATCTTTCCCCTCATGAAGACTAATTCAATCCCTGGTATCCCATACTTAAATTACAACTGAGACCAACTAACATACATTGGAGTAACATGCATGCATACACCTGCCATCTGAAGTGCAATTATACATTAATTCTTATACTTAACACACCTAGAAATGCTGCTACAGCAGTACAATTTATCCATCCTCTAGTCCTGAGGTGCTTTGCATGGTTATTATTTCTTTAGACTAGTGGTTTCCAAACTGTGCTCAGTGGATCACAGATCCCTTGCTAGCAGTCCCCAGAGCTGACCTGTCACATGCTCGCTCCCCAAGTTTCCAGCTGTCAAACTGAACTAGCAACACCTAAATATACAACACTATTAATGTCAACCTTTCCATGCAAACATTTGTAGTTGCTAGGATGGTTGTGAAGGGAGGAGGTCTGTGATGCAGTATTAGAATGCATCTCACCCTGTGAGAAAATCTTTCTGATCTGAACAGATGTTTTGCAAGGTGTGGCCTGCATCTTCTATGTCCCATGCAAGGCCAAGCACACTCAGCACTCAAGCAGTATTTGCCAATTCTTGCCATTGTGTTGCATGTCTCATGAAATTTGCCGAAATTGTGTTGCATGTCTCATGAAAAATGCTCCAGCTCCTGGAGTCAATACCTGAGAATGTCTTCTTTCATTTAAATAAAGTGTTTTCCTCTTTGGGTGTGGGGATTTTTTTTCCCCAAAAAGGTACTTGTCTGTACCCTAAACATTGAAAAATCAGAAGACTCCAAAATGTATTATTATTCTTTAAACTTCTTCTGATTTGGGTGGCTCATGGTTTTGGAATGCTTGGAGGTTGGCCACAGGGCAAACTCCATTCACACAGGAACATTCCAGTGAGCGATGCTGGGTGGACCCAGATGCTGACAGAGACAGCAACCTCAGGACTACTGACACAGATGTTCATAGACATGTGAAAGATGAAGCATCCCCTAAGGGAAGACAACCCCCATGCAGAACCTCTCAGAAACCCCCATAGATCCCGCTATTCTTGTACAGACCCCCACCCCTCAGACCCTTGAGGCCCACCTCTGCCTGTTCCACCCCCCACAGACCCAGCTCTGCCTGTTCTGACCCCTCAGACTCCCCTCTGCCTCTTCCATCTCCCACTCCACCCCTCAGGACCCCCCCCCCCGAGACCCAGCTCTGCCTGTTTCATCCCCCACCCTCCCGAGATTCAGCTCTCCCTGTACCGGCCCAGCTCTGACCGAACCCACCTCTCGCCCCTTCCCTTGCCCACGCTCTGCGCGTGGCCCGCGGGAGGAGAAGGCGGTCCTTCAGCCGTGAGGGGCCGGGCTTATATCACTCCCCTCCCCCACCCCCAGTCCTCCCCTCTCCCGCTGGCGACAGGACGCGACTGCACCGAGTGCCCACATGTCCGCGCTGCGGCCCCAGGCAGAGGGGGAGGCGGCGCCGGGGCCCCCGCGGCACAGCGGGGAGCTGGGCAGCACCCAGGCCTCCACCCGGCTCCTGGCCTATAGCGACGCGCTGCTCTCCATCATCGCCACCGTCATGGTGCGTGAGTGCGGCCTGGGCCCGCGCGGCGCCGAGCTCTGCCCTGGGGAAGCCCCCGCCCCCGCGCCGTTGCCTAGAGTGACCCCCGGCCCCACCCCCTTCCAACCGCCCCCCGTGCGCCCAGAGTGACCCACCACCACCCGCCCTCCCAGAGTGACCCCCGGCCCCACCCCCTTCCAACCGCCCCCCGTCCGCCCAGAGTGACCACCTCCAACCGCCCTCCCAGAGTGACCCCCGGCCCCACCCCCTTCCAACCGCCCCCCGTCCGCCCAGAGTGACCACCTCCAACCGCCCTCCCAGAGTGACCCCCGGCCCCACCCCCTTCCAACCGCCCATGCGCCAATAGTGACCACCTCCAACCACCCTCCCAGAGTGACCCCCGGACCCACCCCCTTCCAACTGCCCGTCCGCCCAGAGTGACCCCCGGACCCACCCCCTTCCAACCGCCCCCCGTCCGCCCAGAGTGACCCACCACCGCCACCACCCGCCCTCCCAGAGTGACCCCCGGCCCCACCCCCTTCCAACCGCCCCCCGTCCGCCCAGAGTGACCACCTCCAACCGCCCTCCCAGAGTGACCCCCGGCCTCACCCCCTTCCAACCGCCCCCCGTCCGCCCAGAGTGACCTACCACCACCACCACCCACCCTCCCAGAGTGACCCCCGGCCCCACCCCCTTCCAACTGCCCGTGCGCCCATAGTGACCACCTCCAACCGCCCTCCCAGAGTGACCCCCAGACCCACCCCCTTCCAACTGCCCGTCCGCCCATAGTGACCCATCACCCGCCCTCCCAGAGTGACCCCCGGACCTACCCCCTTCCAACCGCCCGTCCGCCCAGAGTGACCCACCACCACCCGCCCTCCCAGAGTGACCCCCGGCCCCACCCCCTTCCAACCGCCCCCCGTGCGCCCAGAGTGACCCATCACCACCACCACCCGCCCTCCCAGAGTGACCCCCGGCCCCACCCCCTTCCAACCGCCCGTGCGCCCATAGTGACCCACCACCACCACCCGCCCTCCCAGAGTGACCCCCGGCCCCACCCCCTTCCAACCGCTCGTGCGCCCATAGTGACCACCTCCAACCGCCCTCCCAGAGTGACCCCCGGCCCCACCCCCTTCCAACCGCCCCCCGTCCGCCCAGAGTGACCCACCACCACCACCACCCGCCCTCCCAGAGTGACCCCCGGCCCCACCCCCTTCCAACTGCCCGTGCGCCCATAGTGACCACCTCCAACCGCCCTCCCAGAGTGACCCCCAGACCCACCCCCTTCCAACTGCCCGTCCGCCCATAGTGACCCATCACCCGCCCTCCCAGAGTGACCCCCGGACCCACCCCCTTCCAACCGCCCGTCCGCCCAGAGTGACCCACCACCACCCGCCCTCCCAGAGTGACCCCCGGCCCCACCCCCTTCCAACCGCCCCCCGTGCGCCCAGAGTGACCCATCACCACCACCACCCGCCCTCCCAGAGTGACCCCCGGCCCCACCCCCTTCCAACCGCCCGTGCGCCCATAGTGACCCACCACCACCACCCGCCCTCCCAGAGTGACCCCCGGCCCCACCCCCTTCCAACCGCTCGTGCGCCCATAGTGACCACCTCCAACCGCCCTCCCAGAGTGACCCCCGGCCCCACCCCCTTCCAACCGCCCCCCGTGCGCCCAGAGTGACCCATCACCACCACCACCCGCCCTCCCAGAGTGACCCCCGGCCCCACCCCCTTCCAACCGCCCGTGCGCCCATAGTGACCCACCACCACCACCCGCCCTCCCAGAGTGACCCCCAGACCCACCCCCTTCCAACTGCCCGTCCGCCCATAGTGACCCATCACCCGCCCTCCCAGAGTGACCCCCGGACCCACCCCCTTCCAACCGCCCGTCCGCCCAGAGTGACCCACCACCACCCGCCCTCCCAGAGTGACCCCCGGCCCCACCCCCTTCCAACCGCCCCCCGTGCGCCCAGAGTGACCCATCACCACCACCACCCGCCCTCCCAGAGTGACCCCCGGCCCCACCCCCTTCCAACCGCCCGTGCGCCCATAGTGACCCACCACCACCACCCGCCCTCCCAGAGTGACCCCCGGCCCCACCCCCTTCCAACCGCTCGTGCGCCCATAGTGACCACCTCCAACCGCCCTCCCAGAGTGACCCCCGGCCCCACCCCCTTCCAACCGCCCCCCGTGCGCCCAGAGTGACCCACCACCACCACCACCCGCCCTCCCAGAGTGACCCCCGGCCCCACCCCCTTCCAACTGCCCATGCGCCCATAGTGACCACCTCCAACCGCCCTCCCAGAGTGACCCCCAGACCCACCCCCTTCCAACTGCCCGTCCGCCCATAGTGACCCATCACCCGCCCTCCCAGAGTGACCCCCGGACCCACCCCCTTCCAACCGCCCGTCCGCCCAGAGTGACCCACCACCACCCGCCCTCCCAGAGTGACCCCCGGCCCCACCCCCTTCCAACCGCCCCCCGTGCGCCCAGAGTGACCCATCACCACCACCACCCGCCCTCCCAGAGTGACCCCCGGCCCCACCCCCTTCCAACCGCTCGTGCGCCCATAGTGACCACCTCCAACCGCCCTCCCAGAGTGACCCCCGGCCCCACCCCCTTCCAACCGCCCCCCGTCCGCCCAGAGTGACCCACCACCACCACCACCCGCCCTCCCAGAGTGACCCCCGGCCCCACCCCCTTCCAACCGCCCGTGCGCCCATAGTGACCACCTCCAACCACCCTCCCAGAGTGACCCCCGGACCCACCCCCTTCCAACTGCCCGTCCGCCCAGAGTGACCCACCACCCACCCACCCAGAGTGACCCCCGGACCCACCCCCTTCCAACCGCCCCCCGTCCGCCCAGAGTGACCACCTCCAACCGCCCTCCCAGAGTGACCCCCGGCCCCACCCCCTTCCAACCGCCCCCCGTCCACCCAGAGTGACCACCTCCAACCGCCCTCCCAGAGTGACCCCCGGCCCCACCCCCTTCCAACCGCCCGTGCGCCCATAGTGACCACCTCCAACCGCCCTCCCAGAGTGACCCCCGGACCCACCCCCTTCCAACTGCCCGTCCGCCCATAGTGACCCACCACCCGCCCTCCCAGAGTGACCCCCGGACCCACCCCCTTCCAACCGCCCGTCCGCCCAGAGTGACCCACCACCACCCGCCCTCCCAGAGTGACCCCCGGCCCCACCCCCTTCCAACCGCCCCCCGTACGCCCAGAGTGACCCACCACCACCACCACCCGCCCTCCCAGAGTGACCCCCGGCCCAACCCCCTTCCAACCGCCCCCCGTGCGCCCAGAGTGACCCACCACCACCCGCCCTCCCAGCGTGACCCCCGGCCCCATCCCCTTCCAACCGCCCGTCCGCCCAGAGTGACCCACCACCACCACCCGCCCTCCCAGAGTGACCCCTGGCCCCACCCCCTTCCAACCGCCCATCCGCCCAGAGTGACCCACCACCCGCCCTCCCAGAGTGACCCCCGGCCCCACCCCCTCCAGCCGCGCCTCTGCCCAGAGTGACCCACCACCACCACCACCACCATCACCCGCCCTCCCAGAGTGACCCCTGGCTCCACCCCCCTCCAACCGCCCACTCGCCCGCCCAGGGTGACCGACCACCACCACCTGCCCTCCCAGAGTGACCCCCGGTCCCACCCCCCTCCGCCTGCCCAGAGTGACCTCTGGTCCCACCCCCTCCAACTGCCTGTCCGCCCAGAGTGACCCACCTCCCTCCACCCGCCCGCCCAGAGTGACACCCGGCCCGACCCCCCCCCATCGCCCCTCCTCCTGGAATGCCCCTTCCCCTCTGCCTCAACCCCCCGCCCAGAGTGCCCCTGCCCCCCTCTGCCTCTACCCACCAGAGTGCCCCCCTGCCTGCCCTGACCCCCTTCTGCCTCCACCCCCCAGAGTGCCCCTACCCCCCCACCTCCACCCCCCGGAGTGCCCACCACCACCTCCTTCCCTGACTTCCCTCTTGGAGTGCCCCACCGCCCGCCACAGCCCTGGTCTCAGAGTGCCCCACACTGCTACACAGACCCCCCCACTTGGAATGCCTCTGTCCTCCACCCCCTGGAGTACCCTCCATTCCCCTGGAGTGCCCTGCCCCTTCTGTCCTCTCTAGGAGTGCACCCACCCTCCTTCCACCCCCCTGAGTGCCCCCGTCTCCACCTCCCTCTGCCCCCTCTCCCAGAGACTGTCCCAAGTTCTCCCTCCACCTAACCCCCGAAGTGTCCTAGCTCCGACCCCTACTCCGCACCCCTGGAGTGTCCCCACTACCTGACTCCTCTGCCCCTTCTCCTAGAGTGTCCCTGCCACACCCCCCAGAGTGCCCCAAATGCCCCCAGCGTCTGCTCCCCTTTGCTCCCACCCCTGCAGACTACCCTCGCCCCCTCTTTGTTCCCACCCCTTTGCTCCCCTTTGAGCCCCTATCTCCTGGAATCCTTTCTCTTATTTGGCCTCACCCCCTTGGACCCTCCCCTGTTTCACTGCCCTGTCATGCTCTTATCTATCCCCACTCCACCTTGAGTCCCCCATCCCTTATCCCCCCCCCCAACCACCCACTTTTCACCCTCTCCATTGTTCTCTAGGAAGGAGCGTCTTGAATAGTATCCCTATTTAAGCCACTGTCCAGGTGTGGGTTTAGAGCAAAAAGAGGCCCGAAGCTCTTCACAGTGTATTATTTTTATTGCATTAGCACCCAGAGGCTGCTGTCAGGATTGGAGCCCCATTGTGCTGAGTGCTGTTCAGATATACAGGCAGCCGCACTCTGCCCCAAAGTGATTATATTTTAAGGCAACGGGAGTGAGGGAGAGACACCAACCTGTAAGCAAGTTACATATACATGTGTAATACAATTAGGAAAATACGTAATTTCCAGTAGCCCAAGCTTACCCATCCTTTGTTGGTTGATTGTCACTTGGTTGTTTCAGCTTCTTTTCAAAATCTCTGCAGGACACTGCTTAGGAAAGGTGCCCAGGTATCACAGTGCTCGGGGAGACTGGACATAATGGTTGATTGTCTATACGGAACTTTGAAGATAAAAGTCACCCATATATGTGCAGAATGTTACCTAGCATGGTCTAGTGCATAGACATCCAGTGTTCCTGTGGCAAAGCAGTCCAGGGGATAGGCAAGAGTTTTCACCAGCACCACATTTCAAAAGTTTCAATTTTCTTCTTGTCAGCAGCATTAATTTCCCATCATTCCCATCCATAAATCTATATGGAAACATATTAGGCTTTTCATCAGTCGTACCTTGGCACATCCCAAGATGCCACAGTTTTTCCATGCTTTCTTAAGGGAGGCTGTAAATGAGTGAGCCATCCCTAGTCTTCTGATTTTTCTGGAGCAGTCTCCTTGGTTGTGATTCCAGGTTAATATATTCATCTACCTACTCTAGAGTTTGTCCATTATTGTGGTGTTCGGTTGCATCCCATTTTTGGTAATCATGTCAACGTACATGCTTTGTGTTTTCATCGCATTCAGGAATAGTCCATATTCCTCACCAACTGTTTTCATAGAATCCAACAGTTGTTGCATTGCATCAGTGGTTGTAGTAGAGAGTGTTGTGTCTCTTTCATATCTGAGGTTGGTTAAGAGGAGTCTGCCAATGCAAATCCCAGCTCCTTCCAATTTGTCAAAACCATCCAAGGCTTCCCTTGTAATAAATTCTGCATATATGTTAAAGAGGCTTGGAGACAAAAATACATACTTGTCTCAGTGGAAAACCACTCATTCTTGCCTACTCCACTGTGGTCTGTTGGTGGTAGTAGAAACTTTCAATAAGTTCAGTAAGATGCTTTACGCTCCCATGCGTGCCAGTGTCTTCCAAAGACTGTCATATTGGACAGTATCAAAGGCTTTTCTGTTGTCCTGCATTATAGTGGCTCTGGTGAGGCATTCAGTTTGGTACAGTAGTCTTTCCACCTGTATTTAATGCCATCACCCTGAGTGAGGACTCTGTTATCATGATCTTTTGCTATGTGTGCAGGGAAGATATTTTGGTAAGAAGTCTGACCACTGTGAACATACCTTTTGCATTATTACTTTTTTTAACAGTTCTCATGTTCCATACATTTTGCCCTTATATATTTCCTCTTGTCTTGTCTAGTCTGCCTTTGAATCTTTCTGCTCAGTTCCTTGTATTTTCTCCTATGTTCTTTCATTTTCAACCTATTTTCTTTTACTATGCGTTGTTTTTCCACCAGCTCAAACACCTTCTTTGTTAACAATGGTGCGCTCCAATGTTGACTTTTTGGAATGTGTACTTTGGTAGTTTTGAGCATAATAGTTTTCATTTTATTCTAGAGTTTGTTGGGGTTGTTCTCCTCTTCCACTTGTGCCAATGCCTCAAAACCATTCTGGACAGAAGTTGGATCATTTTTGTTCATTCTGGTCAAGTCCAAATGCAGGGGACCTAATGAAAATCCTATCTTTTTAAGTTTTAATTTTATGTTTGAAGCTAACAGTTGATGGTCTGACTTGCAGTCAGGAAAATCTTTGTCCATTGGAGACTCGATCTCCAGCATCACTTTATCATTACATAGTCAATTTGGTTCTTTGTCACACCATCAGGTGACCTCCATGTATATAACCATCTAGGACATAGAGTGAAGATGGGGTCTGTAATGACCAGGCGATTAGAACAACAGAATTAAGTAAACACCTTCTTTTCTCATTTTGTGAACCAAGACTACTGTTTTCCATTACTTCTTTATGAGAATGCTGAGCAGGTGCCACTATAATACAAATTTCAGAGTAACAGCCGTGTTAGTCTGTATTCGCAAAAAGAAAAGGAGTACTTGTGGCACCTGGGAGACTAACCAATTTATTTGAGCATAAGCTTTCGTGAGCTACAGCTCACTTCATCGGATGCATACTGTGGAAAGTGTAGAAGATCTTTTTATACACACAAAGCATGAAAAAATACCTCCCCTCACCCCACTCTCCTGCTGGTAATAGCTTATCTAAAGTGATCACTCTCCTTACAATGTGTATGATAATCAAGTTGGGCCATTTCCAGCACAAATCCAGGTTTTCTCCCCCCCCACACAACCTACTCTCCTGGTAATAGCTTATCTAAACAGGGTGAAAGCTGGAGGCATGTAGGTAAGAATAGCGGTCAGTAGGTTTCAAATCAGCGGCACTGCTATGGGTACCCGCATGGCCCCACAGTATGCCAACATTTTTATGGCTGACTTACAACAACGCTTCCTCAGCTCTCGTCCCCTAATGCCCCTACTCTACTTGCGCTATATTGATGACATCTTCATCATCTGGACCCATGGAAAAGAAGCCCTTGAGGAATTCCACCATGATTTCAACAATTTCCATCCCATCAACCTCAGCCTGGTCCAATCCACACAAGAGATCCACTTCCTGGACACTACAGTGCTAATAAACGATGGTCACATAAACACCACCCTATACTGGAAACCTACTGACCGCTATTCTTACCTACATGCCTCCAACTTTCACCCTGACCACACCACACGATCCATTGTCTACAGCCAAGCTCTGCGATACAACCGCATTGGCTCCAACCCCTCAGACAGAGACAAACACCTACAAGATCTCTATCAAGCATTCTTACAACTACAATACCCACCTGCGGAAGTGAAGAAACAGATTGATAGAGCCAGAAGAATTCCCAGAAGTCACCTACTACAGGACAGGCCTAACAAAGAAAATAACAGAACGCCACTAGCCATCACCTTCAGCCCCCAACTAAAACCCCTCCAACGCATTATTAAGGATCTACAACCTATCCTGAAGGATGACCCAACATTCTCACAAATCTTGGGAGACAGGCCAGTCCTTGCCTACAGACAGCCCCCCAACCTGAAGCAAATACTCATCAGCAACCACATACCGCACAACAGAACCACTAACCCAGGAACCTATCCTTGCAACAAAGCCCGTTGCCAACTGTGCCCACATATCTATTCAGGGGACACCATCACAGGGCCTAATAACATCAGCCACACTATCAGAGGCTCGTTCACCTGCACATCCACCAATGTGATATATGCCATCATGTGCCAGCAATGCCCCTCTGCCATGTACATTGGTCAAACTGGACAGTCTCTACGTAAAAGAATAAATGGACACAAATCAGATGTCAAGAATTATAACATTCATAAACCAGTCAGAGAATGCTTCAATCTCTCTGGTCACGCGATTACAGACATGAAAGTTGCGATATTACAACAAAAAAACTTCAAATCCAGACTCCAGCGAGAGACTGTTGAATTGGAATTCATTTGCAAATTGGATACAATTAACTTAGGCTTGAATAGAGATTGGGAGTGGCTAAGTCATTATGCAAGGTAACCTATTTCCCCTTGTTTTTTCCTACTCCCCCCTCCCCCAGACGTTCTTGTTAAACCCTGGATTTGTGCTGGAAATGGCCCACCTTTGATTATCATACACATTGTAAGGAGAGTGGTCACTTTAGATAAGCTATTACCAGCAGGAGAGTGGGTTGGGGGGGTGGGGGGAGAAAATCAAGGTGGGCCATTTCCAGCACAAATCCAGGTTTTTTCCCCCCACCCCCCCCAAACCCACTCTCCTGCTGGTAATAGCTTATCTAAAGTGACCACTCTCCTTACAATGTGTATGATAATCAAGGTGGGCCATTTCCAGCACAAATCCAGGTTATCATACACATTGTAAGGAGAGTGGTCACTTTAGATAACCTATTACCAGCAGGAGTGTAGGTTTGGCGGGGGGGGGGAACCTGGATTTGTGCTGGAAATGGCCCAACTTGATTATCATACACATTGTAAGGATAGTGATCACTTTAGATAAGCTATTACCAGCAGGAGAGTGGGGTGGGGGGAGGTATTTTTTCATGCTTTGTGTGTATAAAAAGATCTTCTACACTTTCCACAGTATGCATCCGATGAAGTGAGCTGTAGCTCACGAAAGCTTATGCTCAAATAAATTGGTTAGTCTCTAAGGTGCCACAAGTGCTCCTTTTCACAAATAACTTCCAACTTTTTGTATTATTGTCTTTCTGTTAGAGATAGAAAGCAACACATCAGGTCAGTTCATGGTGTTGCAAAATTAATACCAGTATTGGAATTTTTAAATACCAATAGTGCTTATAGGCATTTGGATTTAAAGTGCTGTGGTATTCAGTTTTAATTTTTTTAAAAAACGTTTGTATTAATACAAAATGTTTTACATTTCACTGGAAGTAGAATTGGTTAAAATAATGACACCACCCTGAATTTTAATAGCCACTTAAATGTCTTAGACATCACATCCATTTCAAACCTTATCACTTTTAGTGAGACATATGAGACTTCATTGAAACCTGAAGTATTGGAATTAAAGCAAGCAACTTAAAAGTTATGCAAATTTTTTTCACATCAACAAATCTAAGTAATAGTTGCTTTATGAAGACAAGTGAGCTTTATCCCTACTTTGCAGGAAATAAATATATGTATTCCATCAGCAGTCAGTAAAACACTCATCTTGCGAGTCATTATATCATTTCATATGATGTAGAATGAGAGGCTTATGTATTCCATCCAATAATGGGATTTTCTTATTTCAGATTTTGCCTGTGGCCCACACAAAGATACATCCAGATCAGGTATCGTATATTTAGTATATTGTTACATGTTTATTCTGTCTCTGTGAGTGTTAGGATGACATTGCAATTTTACTTCCAGGTTCTGTTGTTTTTTTTCCCAGTTAAGACGTTACAAAACCTTAAATAAAACTAAAACCAATAGTTCATTCTCTAATGGGTGAATTATTGAACTGGAGCTGAAGGGACTGAAGTACTAAAGACTTGGTTTGTTAGAAAAAAACATGATTGCTTTATAGATTAGTATATTTCAAGGCCAGAAAGAACCATTAGATTATCTAGTGTGGCCTCCTGTATAACACAGGCCATAGAATTTCACTTTGTCACCTCTGTATTGAGCCCAGTAACTTGTCTGACTAAAACATCTTCCAGAAAGACATCCAGTCTTGATTTGAAGACGTTAAGAGATGGAGAATCTGCCTGAATAATGCAAGGTGGAAAATATTTTAGAAGCTATTTATTTTCCCCAACATTATCAATCAGTTTAATGGTTAATGTAATCTGTTACCCACACAAAATTCTATGTTACTCTCACTGTCTAGGGTCACCCACCTTTACCCAGTTCCTAGGGCTCAAGGCGTAACCCTGTTAATTAGGCACCCACCCTTACCCTTCCGTGGGCTCAGGGCATAACCTTGCACTCTGCAGGTTTGCGGGGTCTTTTACCAGTGAAAGAGCCTTACGCAGTAATATCCTACTAAACCTCTATTTATTAACATTCCCAAAACAGAATGCACATGCTAAACATACAATGATCACCACTCCCAATAAGGCAGATGAACTTTTCTTGATGGCCAATCAGGATCAGGTCATCTGGGGGACTCCAGTTTCTGCATGGTATGGTTGGCACGGTGTTGAGGTCTGGCAGCTGATCTTGGGGCTGTGTCCTGAAATTGGTTCCCAAGAACTTCCTTTTGGACCCCAGTTTATATAGTGAAACTTGAGTCCTACTTAGCCATACCTTAATCAATTGTTTTACTAAAATTTTACTAACCAATCTTAACATATTGTAACAATTCTCTAACCAATTCTACCCCACTACCTTAATTGATTTACACCTAGCAAAATTAATTATGTAACAGAAACAATCAAAGAATCAGACAGAGATCATGCAGACAAAGAATAGAGAAGTGGGGACCATAAAGACAAAACAATAAGGAAATGAGGTTTTTACAACCACAACTATTGGTAAGCGATTGCTTTGCCAGACAGAATGCTATCAAACTACGTTTTCTTTAACCACCTTAAGATCCGTTTCTTTATCTGATGATGGTGGGTACTGTTAGGACAGGATCGCCTTCTTAATAGTCCAATATTACATTGTTTTAATGTAGTTTAGATGGAATGTGAGGATGTGGCTTTTTGCTGCTTAGCTCATGGCTGCTGCCCTCCTAATATGGCTGCAGACAAATGCTTTAGGCCTTACAATATGGCGACAGGAAAAGGCCTTATCCTTACAAATCAAAATAATTTCAAAAGAAATAGGTGAGACTAAAGAAAATACAATACTAAAGTGGTAAATTTAGTTAAATATATACCAAAGACACATGGTTTAAAAAAAAGTAGGAAATCAAAGACATTCAGTATTGGACTATTTAGAGAGCACATATGAAGGTTCATAGAAATGTCTTTATTTTTATGCTCTTTAGCTGAGCATATAAACTTCCACCTAAGCCACTCTGGATAGCATATTCTCTTATTCTATAGGTGGAGTTGTATCTCTTTCATACAAACATTTATTTCCAGACACAGTACTTAATACCAGGAGTAGTCCCGCTGAAATCAGAGCATTAAGCCTTAAAATCGAGTAGTAAGTGCTTGGGGGATTGAACCTTAGTATAGTTCAAAATAGGATACCAAATTAGTGTTGTCCCTCGTTTTCCCTGTAGAGAGAATGTAGGGCAGGGGTCTCAAACATGCGGCCCGCGGGGTTCTTTCGTGCGGCCTGCCAAGCTTCCCGTGCCCACCCCTGTGCGCCCCTCTGCCTACCCCATGGTGCTGCGTGCCCGCACCACTCCCTGAAGCAGCCAGAACCATGCCTCTGCGGCCCCCCCCGGGGGGGGGGGGAACGGGGACAGAGGGCTCCGTGCATTACTCTCGATTCCAGGCACCGCCCCCCGCAGCTCTCATTGGCTGGGAACGGGGAACTGCGGCCAGTGGGAGCTTCGGGGGAGGTACCTGGAGGAGCAGCAAGAGCAGCACACAGAGCCGTGTGCCCCCCATCCCCAGGGACATGGTTCCGGCTGCTTCCTGGAGCGGAGTAGGGCGGCGTGGGGTCAGGGACCAGGGCAGGCAGGCAGCGAGCCTGCCCTGGTCCTGGTGCACGCCACTGCCACCCCGGAGCCGCTCTAGGTAAGCAGCGCCAGGCCAGAGCCTGCACCCCGCCCCCCGCTGCACCCCACAACCTTCCTGCACCCCAACCCCCTGCCCAGAGCCCCCTGCCACACCCTGCACCTCAACCCCCTGCTGCACCCCTCCTGCACCCCAACCCCCTGCCCTGAGCCCCCTGCTGCACCCTGCACACCTCCTACACTCCCTGCCCTGAGCCCCCTGCTGCACCCTGCACCCCGACCCCCTGCCGCACCCTTCACCCCTCCTGCACCCCACACCCCAACTCCCTGCCCTGAGCCCCCTGCACCACCCTGCACACCTCCTGCACCTCAACTCCCTGCCCTGAGCCCCCGCCACATCCCGCACCCCTCCTGCACCCCCTGGGGGCAGGGTTGGGGTGGGGACTTCGGGGAAGGGGTTGGAATGGGGGCGGGGAAAGGGTGGGAAGAGGCGGGGCAGGGCCTCATTGAAGGGGTGGAGTGGGGGCGAGGCCAGGGGCAGCAAGGGTGGGGTGTCAGTGATGCAGCCCTCTGGCCAATGCACTAGTCCTCATGTGGCCCTCATGGTCATTTGAGTTTGAGACCCCTGAGGTAGGGAGTATTGCCCGTGATTATAGTGTAAAAAGCTTTCCCTAGTGGAATTAATTCTCAGGTACCCTCCATTGGGCTAGAATAGGAGGATTTGTATTTCAAAAGGTGTGCTCTTCCATGTTTTGCTAATGGAGACATCTATAAAAAATAACCACTTATCCTTTAAATACGTGTATAACTTCACTTGTGATTAGTCCCATTAATATCAGTGTGACCAGTCACATGAGCAGAGTTATGTATCTGTATGAGTGTTGGTGGGATAAGGTGCTTAGTATGAAAAGCATATTAATTGCAGAATATCTAAGGACTGCAGTTGGCAAATAGTCTTGGCACACATCCTTTTGTAATACTTTTGAGATGGAATAATTTCGATCCAGTAGGCTTATACTTTTCACCATACTATACCTTTTTATGTAAATATCTTCAATGTTGGTTGTACAGAATTTGCAGTTAACATCCCCCTTTTGTACAAATCTGTTTTTGGGATGAAACAAATTATGACAGCAAAACAAAGTTGAGCTTAACATTTATTAAGTGATATCTTGAGTTAGATCTTTCTTTAGCCTGCAATTAGATCAGTGCAAGCAGACCCTTGTGTCTGCACGGAGCTTTAATCCAAGAAACAGGTTCTCTGAAGTAAGATAATGCAAGTAGATTGATACCTAACCATTGGATGCCTAGTCAGAAAAAAACTTAAGGCTAAATGTAAATAATTATTGATATTATTTGATTCTGTACCTGTTCAGCTCAGTGGGAGGGTTGCCATTGAATTCAGCATGCTGAGTCAGGATTAGACCCATAATTACAAATGGGACAGGGCCATTGATGAGAAAGCACATGACAGGGCAACTAATATGCTCAAAGGATATTTTGTTCGCTGGAGGGGTTGGTAAAGTTAGCTATAGAACTCGCCACTTAAAAGAAAGGGAGAGAATACAGGTCTATGTTTATCAAAAGGATGGGTTAAAGACATTAAATTATGTAAGATAATGGGAATGCAAAGTACTAGAATAGGATAGCTACTAATGCAGAAAAAATGGACTTAATCAATAGACACAGTTGTCAAAGTAGCTGGAAAAGGAAATACTGCAATTGTAAAGCCTTAAAATTTCCAAGGGAAAAATCTCCTCCCCCCTCCCCCAGGAGGGTACTATCCTTCAAGACAGGAAGAATTTTAAGGCTCCCGGACTGCAGAAGAATCAGCTGTAGATCAACAGGCCCAAATTCCTCCCCTTCACTGATGTGAATATCAATAAACTATTAAGTCAGCGGAGTTCTGCCAGATTTACAGAATTGTAGCGAAGAGCAATATTTGGCCTTACGTATAAGTAGAAGGGAAGGAAACCAAGTTTTAGTTTTTTGGGGAAGTAGAGATATAGCTGCTAAATCAGTTCTTGGACTTTGAATACTAGGGTTTAGGTTGTTAATTAACATTTTCTTGGTTTAGAAAATGATTTGCCCTTACATCAGATGGTTTGGTCTTCTGTTCTCCTGTACAGAGCAGTGAGCAAATGAGGCCTAGCAATTCAGATTGCAAAGAGATATTTAGCATTTTATTGTATTTAGATTAGAGAGCTCAAAATTGAACCATAATGAAAACAGACCTTCTGTGCAGTGTCCTCATCCTCAAACTTTTACAGCAAGAACCATATTTTAATAAAGATTGTCTTATGACACTTCCCCCACCACTCAGCCACACTATATTCCTTAGGCAACTGCAGCAAATTACTTCTATTGAAGATGCATTAAATAATTTAACTGGCAAAATATACGTTAACAGTAGGAAATAAGGTAGAGGAACCAGCAATACATGACCAGCAGGTTCTGGGGTCCACATTTGACAGTTTGGGGGACTCTGGCCTCTTGCATCCCAATCTCATCTTCCTTCACATACTGGAATCAAGTCACTGAAAGCAAACATGTCTGAGGCTTCTGAAGAATTCCTGCTCCAAATTCCAGCTCTGGGAAGTTTTGAATGGGGATGTTTGCTGGTCAAGACCTCTCAGAAATGCAGTGTCATGTCATGTCACATCACAGTGACCAGAGGCATCATGGTCTAGTGAATCAGATATTAGGCTGGAAGTCAGGAGACCTAGAACCTATTCTCAGTTCTGTTACTGCCTTTGGGCAAGTTACTCCACCTCCATGCCTGTCTCCTTTCCTACCCTTTATCTTGTCTATTTAGACCAGGGGTGGGCAAACTTTTTGGCCTGAGGGCCACATCGGGTTTCTGAAATTGTATGGAGGGCCAGTTAGGGGAGGCTGTGCCTCCCCAAACAGCCAGGCATGGCCTGGCCCCCACCCCCTATCCGACCCTTCCCCCCCCCCCCGCTTCTTGCCCCCTGACGCCCCCCCGGGACTCCTGCCCCATCCAACCCCCCCCCGTTCCCTGACTGCCCCCTGGGAACCCCTGCCCCATTCTCCCCCAGACCCCCCACCCCTAACTGCCCTTCACCGCCCCATACAACCCCTCTTCTCCTTCCTGACAGCCCCCCGGGACCCCTGCCCCTTCAACCCCCCTGTTCCCCGCCCTCTGACCACCCCACAAACTCCCCTGCCCTCTTTCCAACCCCCTCTCCGCCCCCTTACCACGCTGCCTGGAGCACCGGTGGCTGGCAGCGCGGCTGCACCGGGACAGGCAGCTGCGCCGCGCAGCACAGAGCACCAGGTCAGGCCAGGCTCTGCAGCCCCACCGCCCAGAGCATTGCGCCGCACAACAGCATGGCTGCGGGGGAGGGGCCGGGGGTGAGCCTCGCAGGGCAGGACGGTCCCACGGGCCAGAGTTTGCCCACCTCTGATTTAGACTCTAACTCTGCCAGGGACTCTCTCATTATGTCTCCATATAGTGTACTGGCACCATAAGGATTACTGAAATAATGATGGCGGTATGTGAAGTTGAAGGGCCTGCAGTAGTTAAGAAATTGGTGGATGTAAGGCTCAACCCATATCTTTTCACATAATGTCACAGAGGTAATGATGATATAGCAACGAGTAAAGTGACAAGGCGTTGCCATGCAGAGCTTGTGTTCCAAGTTAGACACAAAGTTTATAACAGCAGAGAGATGCTTATCACTATGTATCCATTCTATTAGTTATCTTTCATCATCTTCATCATCATGTTCCTATTATGCCTCTGGCGTTTAGGGTAGCGATGAAGCTCCTCGACTCCTGTCTGTTTCTGGCAAGCCTTTCAATGGTTCCCCAGCTGTGCCCCAGGTTTTTCAGCTCGGCTTCCACAGCTCTTCGCCATGTTGTTTTTGGGCAGCCTTATTTTTGCTTGCCTTCAGATATCCATCTTATTGCTACTATGGTGATGGAATCAGTTTCCATCCGAAGCACATGACCGATCCATCTCCAACGCCTCCTGGCAATGAGGGTGCGCAGATCCTCTTGGCTGCACTGTATCAGTAGATCTTGGTTTGAGATTATTCTGGGCCAAAAGATACAGAGGTATTTTTCTGAGGCAGGTTGTATGGAATGAAGACAGTCTGGACATGTCATACTTTCTCATTCCCCAGCATTCTGCACTATAAGGTAGTGTTGAAAGAACGCAGCTCTGATAAATCTTGAGTTTGGTTTTGGTGTTGTATTTTGATGATTTCCAGACAGTTATCTTTCAGGATTTTTTAAAAAGCTAATCCTATAAATTAAGATATGGTAGCAATGTCCCGAATGACAGTTTAGATGTCAGTAAAACAAGCCATTTCTGTAGCTCTTAACAGTTTTACTGCACTCAGAAACTGTAATCTAAGTAATTCCCAAAACCCTAATGATATCTTCAATTCAGCTAACAAATACCTGTTTCATTAAATCAGTGTAGGGTCATCCTAGCACATGTAATAATACCAGGCTCTTGTATAACACTTTTCACCAGTAGAACTCAAAGTGCTTTATGAAAATAATTATCATTGTCCTTTCATAGATGTGGAAATGGAGGCACAGAGAGGTGTAGTAATTTACAAAGGATACACAATAGGCCAGCTTGATTAATAGTTACGCTTCTTTAACTGTGAACACAAGTGATTGTCTTACCCCTTAAAAGTGAGCAGTACCAAAACCCTCCACGTTTGTTTAGCAATGGTTCCTATTTTTATTTGGCAAACCACAACCTGGCACATCTTATGCAGTCATCTAGGTAATTGGAGCAGATATTCCAGAAGGCTTACAAGTGTCTGATAAGCACACTACTCTGTTTTGTGGTACTGTATGGATGATAAATCAGAAAATGGAAATGGTTGGAAGAAATCTATATTTTAGCAGGCAAGACATTCTCAAAATTTATTCTGCACTGTGAAGTTATGACTTGTTTACAGATATTGCTGGCAATTTTAGAATGTAACATTCCTCATGTCTATATTTTGCAATGATGTGCTTTCTCTATTAATAACACTGTATTTTATTTCAGAAATTAGGTGAAAGTATTCAACAGCTTCTACTAATGAAAATTGCAGTCTACCTGATGACTTTTTTAATAGTAACAGTGGCTTGGGCAGCACATATAAGGTATGAAAAGGGGGAACATTTTTTTTGTCTAACTCCTTCTAGGCAGTTAAAGCAAGATTAGTTTAGTGGAAGTGAGTGACCAGAGATGCTATGTCACATTTTTCTGGAAATTTGCACTGAGTCCTGATAGAAAGAATGTTTTGATTATAGCCAAAGAGGATTAAAGTATTTGATATTAAGCCATCTTTTTGTAATGTTTTTTAAAGCTACAGAAAACATAAGATAAGAGATGTTTGGGAAATTTCTTTTAGATAATATTGGCAGAAGGTACAAACATTCATTGTACAATATCACCAACAGGTCTGACCCACCACAGTAGCAGCAAAGTAAAGGAAAATAAATACTGTATCTTTAAAGTCAAGCTATTTTAGATTTGTAGACTGTAAAATATACATTGTTCCATTAAGAATATAATTTCTAACATATATAGTTAGAGGAATTCAAACAGCAGAATTGGTCTAGAGCTTACGTTTGTCCTTTCCAGTGCATACAACATCACTTCTCTCCCCAACAGCATTTTCTTTAAAACTGAGTGAGAAACTGGAGAATCTGCATTTTATAGGGGGTACAGACTGTGCCCCTTCCCAGCATGCTTTGTTAAAAGGAAATTGACAAGAAAGACTTTCCCCTGTCGTCTCTTTCTTTTTCCTTCCACCCCAACCATCTGAGCTTCTTTTCTAATTGAGATCAGGTTAGCTGGAATTTATTTCCTAATTTGTCTAAACAAAACCAGTTTGCTTTGATTTGGCACTGCTCAAGATAAAGAAGAACCATAACCCACTCTTTTTTTTTTTTCTTCTTCAAGTCTCGGACAGGTTGGGAGGGGAATATAACTACATTTTGTCCTATTTTTCCCTGAGGCTTTTTCCTAATTTCTCACTGATGTACTGTAAATATGTACAGTAACTAAATAGCAGTGAGAATAACTTGATTCAACTGCTTGTTTTTCTAATGATATTAGCTTAGTGAAATAACTGCAGTTTATCTTACTTGAGGCTTTGATACCATCATAAATGGCACTTTTTGAATGCATATGAAAAGTAAAATTTATTACTAAACCTCTTTAAATTATCTTTTAGGAAGGCTACAAAATGAATAATATGTGGGTGAAGAAAACATGGGTTGAATAAATATCTAATTTCTCAAATTGTGAGATGCTAAAATCTTCCCTCTCAAATAGAGAAACTTAACAAGATTTGATTTCCTATGGCTCATCTGTAATACTTTGCCTATAAAATGACTACTACAGAATGCTTTGTTGGGCATTTTTTCCAATGCCATATCTTTATTTAAACCAGCCATTTCAATCTAGTCATGACGAATATATGTAAATTCTTGGAAAAAAATTTAAAAGAGAAAATAGTTAAGGAGATAGAGGTAGATGGTAATTGGGATAAAATACAAAATAGTTTTACAAAAGGTAGATCGTGCCAGACCAACCTGATCTCTTTTTTTGAGAAGATAACTGATTTTTTAGACAAAGGAAATGCAGTAGATCTAATCTTCCTGATTTCAATAAATCATTTGATACTGTTCCACAGGAGAAATTATTAGTTAAATTGGAGAATATGGGATTAAAACGAGAATTGAAAGGTGGGTGAGGTGCTGCTTAAAGGGGAGACTGCAGTGGGTAGTACTGAAAGGTAAGCTGTCACACTGGAGGGAGGTTACTAGTGGAGTTCCTCAGGGATCAGTCTTGGAACCAGTCTTATTTAACATTTTTATTACTGACCTTGGCACATAAAGTGGGATTGTGCTAATAAAATTTGTGAATTACATAAAGTTGGGAGGTATTGCCCACACGGAGGAGGACCTGAATATCATACAAGATGATTTGGATGACCTTGAAAACTGAAGTAATAGAAATGGGATGAAATTGTATAGTTTAAAGGGCAAGGTCATGCTCTTAGGGACTAACAACAAGAATTTTTGCTATAAGCTGGAAACTTACCAGTTGGAAACAACAGAGGAGGAGAAAGACCTGGGTGTATTGGTTGACAGGATGACTCTGAGCTGCCACTGTGATGCAGCTGTGAAAAAGGATTATGCAGTCCTAGGACACATCAGACGAGGTATTTCCAGTAGAGACAGAGAAGTGTTAGTACCATTATACCAGGCACTGGTGAGACCTCACCTGGAATGCTTTGGGCAATTCTGGTCTCTCATGTTTAAGAAACATGAATTCAAACTGGAACAGGTGCAGAGAAGGGCTACTAGGATGAACAGAGAACCTACCTTACGGGAGGAGACTTAAGGGGCTTAGCTTGTTTAGCCTAACCAAACAAAGGCTGACAGAAGATATGATTGCTCTCTATAAATACATCAGAGAGGGAGAGGAGTTATTTAAGTTAAGGGCCAATGCTGGCACAAGAACAAATGGCTATAAACTGGCCATCAACAAATTTAGACTTGAAATTAGACAAAGGTTTCTAACCATCAGACGAGTGAAGTTCTGCAACAGCCTCCCAAGGGGAACAGTGGGGGCAAAAAACCTAACTGGTTTCAACACTGAGTTTTATGGAGGGGATGGTATAGTATGATGAGATTGCCTACTGCAGCATGTGGCCCATCTGCTAGTAGCAAAATTCCCCAACAGACTGAGATGGGACACAAGATGGGGAGGGCTCTGAGTTACTGCAGTGAATTCTTTCCCAGGTGTCTGGCTGATGGGTCTCGCCCACACGCTCAGGGTCTAACTGATCGCTGTATTTGGGGTCCAGAAGGAATTTTCCCCCAGGTCAGACTTGTAGAGATCTTGAATTTTTTTTTGCCGTTCTCTGCAGCATGGGGTATGGGTCACCTGCTGACGTGACCTAGAGTAAAAGGTGGATTCTCTGACACTGGAAGTCTTTAAATCATCATTTGAGGACTTCAGTAGCTCAGCTAGAGGTTAGGGGTCTGTTACAGGAGTGGGGCTGTAGGCTGCAATGAGCAGGAGGTCAGATTAGATGACCATGATGGTCCATTCTGGCCTTTAAGTCTGAGTAATGTTTTCTTTAACTCTTTTCTCTGGGTATTGAATTAATGGCTGCCTTGACTGAATGTTTTAAACAGATGAACATAGTCTTAAGCTTGAGCTTGGGCAGTAGTTTGTTCTACATGCAGAGAGGAAGGGAAGGAAAGACAAAGGGGGAGAGAGGAAAGGAGATTGAAGGAGAAACGCTCCCCTAGTTTGGAGGAGCACTGGCAGTGGCTGCTCGAGAGAAGGAAATGAACTTGGGAGTCCTGTCTGCTAGCCCAGAAGAGATTGTAGGTGGGGGAGAAATAGCACATCCCTTTGAGCTGTATGCTTAGCTTTCCTTGTGCTCATGCACTTTTGAGGGAGCGGTACTCATGTCAGTGACCTAGTATCTAGCTATCTTTTTAAGACCCTTATAATCAAAACATACCTTCCACCTTTGTGTAAACTGTGCTGGCTAAAATGTTTTTTTCAGCATCCACCTTTCATAGCGACCTCAGATTGCGACATGTCTCTGGAGGACCAGTTGCGATATAGCCTTTCTTGCCTCTGGTGTGATAAATTAACTCCTTAAAGTTGTCAAAGGACGTATCTATATTAATGGAGGCCCTGATCCTTGAAAGATTTAAGCAAGTGCATAACTTCACACACATGGGTAGCTACATTGATTGCATTGTGACTATTCCTGTGAATAAAATTAAGCATGTGCATAAATCTTTGCAGTTGTGGAGTCCAAAAAAAGTCTCATTTGAAGTTAAGAAATTTACAGATGCCTTCTTCCTTCCCCTGAGGGGGAGGGATCATTAAATTGCTTTCTGTGGCACTAATGGTTATAGGTAACACCTCTTGGAGCAGACTGCATTAAGACACATAGATGAACGTGATTTGTTGGGGAAGAATCAACATGGCTTTTGTAAAGGGAAATCATGCCTCACCAGTCTACTAGAATTCTTTGAGGGGGTTAACAAGCATGTGGACAAGGGTGATCCAGTGGATATAGTGTACTTAGACTTTCAGAAAGTCTTTGACAAGGTCCCTCACCAAAGGCTTACCAAAGTAAGCAGTCATGGTATAAGAGGGAAGGTCCTCTCATGGATCAGTATGGTTAAAAGACAGAAAACAAAGGGAAGGGATAGATGGTCAGGTTTGAGCGTAGCGAGGTAAATAATGGTGTCCCCCAAGTCTCTGTACTGGGACCAGTGCTATTCAGTATATTAATAAATGATCTGGAAAAAGGGGTAAACAGTGAGGTGGCAAAATTTGTAGATGATGCAAAACTACTCAAGATAATTAAGTCCAAAGCAGACTGCGAAGAGTTACAAAGGGATCTCACAAAACTGGGTGACTTCGCAACAAAATGGCAGATGAAAGTCAGTGTTGATAAATGCAAAGTCACGCACACTGGAAAACACAATCCTGACTGTACATACCAAATGATGGGGTCTAAATTAGCTGTTGCCACTCAAGAAAGATCTTGAAGTCATTGTGGAGAGTTCTCTGAAAACACCCACTCGATGTCTAGTGGCAGTCAAAAAAACTAACAATGTTAGGAACCATTGGGAAAGTAATAAATAATAAGACAGAAAATGTCATAATGCCTCTATATAAATCCATGCTATACCCACAGCTTGAATACTGCCTGCTGTTCTGTCACGCCATCTCAAAAAGGAGATATTGGAAAAGGTGCAGAGAAGAACAACGAAAATGATTAAGTGTATGGAATAGCTTCCATATGAGGAGAGATTAAAAAGATTGGGACCTTACAGTTTGGAAAAGAGATGACTAAGGGGGGATATGGTAGAGATCTATAAAATCTTGAGGTGACTGACTTCTCCGGGGTGCAACCTGGAACTGAGGTACCGTTGAGCCCTGTCTCACCAGCCTGGGTCCCCTCCCACACTGTGATCCTATGATAAGCTGCAGATTCCTCCCGGTCCTGCACTCGCACAAACATTTAAACAGGCAGGGACATACCCAGCTGCAGTTGCATGAATGCCTTTGCCAGGCACTCATGAACCAACAATAGAGAGGCTTCAGCCCCCAGCCTAGGACCCCGGAGCTGTACCGTCTTGCCCTGATTAGAAGCCTGACCAGTGTAAGTTATTACGCAGTCCGCCCTTCCCTCAATGTGTAGAGACAATGCACCAGCCCCTGTTCCTGAGCAGATTTCCCTTTGCACTTCAAAGAACACACTGTTTTAGGTAAAAAATATAAAACAGATTTATTAACTACAGAAAGATAGATTTTAAGCGACTATAAATAATAGCATACCCAACCTGAAGCAAATACCAGCAACTACACGCCACACCACAGAAACACTAACCCAGGAACCAATCCCTGTAGCAAACCTCATTGCCTACTCTGTCCCCATATCTACTCTAGTGATACCATCAGAGGACCCAACCACATCAGCCACACCATCAGAGGCTCATTCACCTGCACGTCTACTAATGTTATATATGCCATCATGTGCCAGCAATGTCCCTCTGCCATGTACATTGGCCAAACCGGACAGTCCCTGTGTAAAAGAATAAATGGACACAAATCGGACATCAGGAATGGTAACACACAAAAGCCAGTGGGAGAACACTTCAATCTTCTTGGACATTCTGTAGCAGATTTGAAAGTAGCTATACTTGAACAAAAAAACTTCAGAAACAGACTTCAAAGAGAAACAGCAGAACTAAAATTCATTTGCAAATTTAACACCATTAATTTGGGCTTGAATAGGGCCTGAGGGTGGCTGGCTCATTACAGAAGCAGCTTTGCCTCTCCTGGAATTGACACCTCCTCATATATTGGGAGTGGACTACATCCACCCTGATCGAATTGGCCCTGTCAACACTGGTTCTCCACTTGTGAGGTAACTCCCTTCTCTTCATGTGTCAGTATATTTATGTCTGCATATGTAAGTTTCACTCCATGCATCTGAAGAAGTGAGGTTTTTACCCACGAAAGCTTATGCTCAAATAAATCTGTTAGTCTTTAAGGTGCCACTGGACTCCTTGTTGTTTTTGTAGATCAAAGTTGGTTACCTAAGAAATAAACAAAATCACAATCTAAGTTCTATACACTAGACAGGATTTGAATCGAGCAGTGTGTCACCCTGATCATACAAGCAGTTTGTAGATCTTTCATACACAGGCTGGGATCCCGTCTTTCCTGTCTGGGACCATCCCCTGTTCAGTCTTTGTTCCTCAGGTGCTTCCAGGTGTTGAGTTGTGGGGGGTGTGAGGCCAAGTGATGATGTCGCTTCCCCACTTTATAGCTTCTGCCGTGTGGAGGGAACTTCTTTTTCCCAAGCAAAGTCCCCAGCACAGTTTGTGGAAAAGTACAAGCACAAGATGGAGTCCAGTATGAGGGGGACCAGATTGGTATGCCAGAGGGTTCAGCGGTACCCGAGTTCCAGATTGCACCCCGGAGAAGTCTGTCACACTTGACTGGCATGGAGAAAATGAATAAAGAAGTGTTATTACTCCTTCACATACCACAAGAACCAGGGCTCGCCCTATGAAATTAATAGACAGCAGGTTTAAAACAAAAAGGAAATACTTTCCTCACACAGTGCAGTCAACCTGTGGAACGCATTGTTGGGTGATGTTGTGAAGGCCAAAATTGTAACAGGGTCCAAAAAAGAACTAGATAATTTAATGGTGGATAGGTCCATCAATGGCTGTTCACCAGGATGGTCAGGGATGCAACCCGATGCTCTGAGTGTCTCTAGCCTGTCTTTGCCAGAAGCTGGGAGTGGATGACAGGGGTTGGATCACTTGATGATTACCTGTTCTGTTAATTCCCTCTGAAGCACCTGGCACTGGCCACTGTCAGAAGACGGGATATTGGGCTAGATGGACCCTTGGTCTGACCCAATATAGCCATTCTTATGTTCTTAATAAGTTAAGGAACAGTTTGTGGGAGGACCTAGGTTCAGAGGTTCAGTGATCAGTGTACTTTATAGATTAATAGAGGAATACAATAAAATTAACCCTACAGACATAAAAAAAATTAAAAATATTTAACCAATTTACCTTGCTTTTTTTAATCTAAGTAAAATTCAACGAGAACCAGACTAATTCCGCCCTCCCCAAAGCTGAATGTAGAGGGGGAATAATCTAAACTGTTTTTCATGCACATTCTGAGATTGATGAATTTAACAAAACCTCATAATCTGGGTCTACTTTGAAAAATGATTCAGATGCTATTCAGAAATCTCAAAGATTTCCAGATGAACCATGCTATCTTTGCAAATTAAACCATTTATTCTAACTGCCACACCTGCAAATTTATTTTGGAATGTGTACATCAGTCTGGCTTCGTTCTGGTTCGTGCATAACCAGTAAACAAAGTTTCTACTGGGGAAAATTTGCCTGTTTTCACATTTGAGCAACACTGTCATCTGCAGTGGAATTTCACAAGTTTAAATGAGTACAGACTATGACCCTGCACTCAGAGTTTTAGGGCCACTGAAGCACATGAGTAGATCCATTGACTTCATCGGGGTTACTCACATGTTTGCACGATCATGGCCTCGGTTAATAATTCTGTTGATGTGAGAGTCAATAAAGTTCAGCTCACTTTTTCACATCTGTATTGGCTCTGTAGCCATAGTGAAAATGTATTTCAGTAAACAAATTTGATTCAGAATGACATAAGAAACATCTGTAAAGTAAGAAAATGCCCATTTTACATAGTCTCTTTTCTGACCCCAACTGCCCTTGAAAAATTAGAAAGAGATGATTCACAGTAACCACCCCTTCAGCAATTAATTTGGATTTCCTTATCTAGCATTTTTATTTTCTTCACAAACAAATGTTTTTATGTTTCAGATAATCAGATGCTTGTTTTTTCAATCAGACAGATATTTATTGCTAGCTGCCAGGGCTGCTTATTATATAAATTGCTGAACACTGGAAATGTGTTTATGATATAATGTTATCAATGCTTGTTTTTACTAAGTAGGTTGGTTCATGGCTTTTTGTCTTGTTTTTGCAGACTGTTTCAGGTGATAGAACTTATAGACGATGTTCTTGCCCTTCTAAATTTGGTGAGTCTCTGTCAATCATAGTTGAACCAGCAAATGTAAGGTTGAAATGTATAAAATCCGGTAGAGCTACACTTTTTGTTATATTTGTATCCAGATACTGTCAGCAAAGTATATTATATTATATTATATATAATATATATTAAATATATATTATATTTTAATCTGAGTAATTTAAATTGGCCAAATAGGAAAACAGGCAGAATCATACAGCTTAATTTCCCTGCCTACCTGCCTGCCTTAGCCCCACGCCGTTCCCGGAAACGGCTGGCTGCTGGCACGTCTCTGCAGCCCCTGGCAGGGGGGTGAGGTGGCTCCGCGCATTGCCACCACCCCCAGCATCATCCCTGCAGTTCCTGGCCAATGGGAGCTGTGGAGGCGGCGCTAGTGGGCACAGGCAGCACACAGAGACCCGCTGTCCCCCTCCCCCCAGGGGCTGCAGAGACGTGCCAGCAGCCAGCTGCTTCCGGGAGCAACGTGGGGCCAGGGCAGGCAGACAGCCTGCCTGAGCCCTGCTGCACTGCCGACCAGGAGCTGCCTGTGGTAAGCACCTCCCAGCCGGAGCCTGCCCCCCTAACCCCCACCTGCACCCCAACCCCCTGCACCAGCCCGGAGCCCACTCCTGCACCAAACTGCCTCCCAAAGCCTGCACCCCTCACTTCTGCACCCCAGCCCCTGCACCAGGCTCAGCCAGTGCACAACCCACAGTTGAGAATGTTACACTGATTTGTGACAATCCTTGAAGGATTTTGGATCTATAAACCACAAATGATACTAATAAAAAATAAAACTCATGAAATGTCCAGGGGATTCTATGAGATTAAGTGCAGTGTGACCGTACGACCCCTGCACCCAAACTTCCTCCCAGAGCTTGCACCCCTCACTCCTGCACCCCAACCCTCTGCCCCGGGACCCCCTCCCACACTCCGAACCACTTGGCCCCAGCCCAGAGCCTGCACCCCCGCCCCAGCCCAGTGAAAGTGAGTGAGGGTAGGGGAGAGCGAGCGATGGAGGGAAGGGGGAATGGAGTGGGCGGAGCCTCAGGGAAGGGGTGGAGTAGATCCTGGGTTGATCTTAAATTCAAAAAGTGATCTTGTGCATAAAAAGATTGGAGACCACTGCTTTATTCTGTTGTTTTAAACCCCTTCGGTTGACAGTCTGCATGTCACAAAATTTGACATTTTAAAATGATTCTGCTTATAACTAAGCCCTGGTCTACACTAGGACTTTAGGTCGAATTTAGCAGCATTAAATTGATGTAAACCTGCACCCATCCACATGATGAAGCCCTTTATTTCGACTTAAAGGGCTCTTAAAATAGATTTCCTTACTCCAACCCTGACAAGTGGATTAGTGCTTAAATCGGCCTTGCCGGCTCAAATTTGGGGTACTGTGGACACAATTCGACAGTATTGGCCTCCGGGAGCTATCCCAGAGTGCTCCATTTTGACCGCTCTGGACAGCACTCTCTACTCAGATGCACGATTGTTTGCCGTTGCTCTGACGCAGGGAGGGGCGACTGAGGACACGGCTTACAGGGTTGGCTTCAGGGAGCTAAAATCAACAAAGGGGGTGGCTTTACATCAAGGAGTATTTCAGGCAGGACTTCACGGAGGGTTCCAATAAGAAATGGTGCACCTAAGTTATTGTTCTTATTGGAACAAGGAGGTTAGCCTGGCCTCTGATTGATACATGGCTAGATTTACCTTGCTGCACCTTCTCTGTGAGTGACTGCAGTGTGACCTAGAGGAATGAGTCCCCTAGACGGGGGGGCGGGAAGCAAATGAGTACAAAACAAATCTGGTCTATTTCTTGTTTTGATCCACTCCATCTAGCTTTTACATCTTTGGCTGGCAGCAGACGGTGCAGAAGGACTGCAAGCCATCCACATCTCATGGCTGCTCGGCAGAAGACGGTACAGTACTACTGCTAGCCATCCTCATCTCTTGCCTGCCCGGCAGAAGATGGTACAGTACGACTGCTAGCAGTCCGTATTGCCTGCCTGCTCACCATAAGACGGTTCAATAGGACTGACTGCAGGACTAAAGAGAATGACCTGGTCAAGTCACTCCAAATTTAGTCCCTGCGCCCATGTCTGCCCAGGCACTCCCAGCCGACATGGCCAGGAGCACCTCGGACACGACGAGGACGGCTACCAGTCGTATTGTACCGTCTGCTGCCAGAAGGCAATGGGTTGCTGCTACTGTGTAGCAATGCCATACCGCGTCTGCCAGCACCCAGGAGACATACGGTGACGGTTACCTGAGCGGGCTCCATGCTTGCCATGGTATGGCGTCTGCACAGGTAACTCAGGAAAAAAGGCGCAAAACGATTGTCTGCCCTTGCTTTCACGGAGGGAGGGAGGGAAGGGGGGCCTGACGATATGTACCCAGAACCACCCGTGACAATGTTTTAGCCCCATCAGGCATTGGGATCTCAACCCAGAATTCCAATGGGCAGCGGAGACTGCGGGAACTGTGGGATAGCTATCCACAGTGCAACGCTCCGGAAGTCGACTCTAGCCTCGGTACTGTGGAAGCACTCCGCCGAGTTAATGCACTTAATGCACTTAGAGCATTTTCTGTGGGGACACACACACTCGAATATATAAAACCGATTTCTAAAAAACCGACTTCTATAAATTCGACCTTATTCCGTAGTGTAGACATACCCAAACTGACTTTAAATACCATTATGGCATTATGGTATGTTTACACTGGCAGAGTTACAGTGTTGGCAGTTACAGTGCCACTCAGAGAGCGCTGAAGGGAAACTGCTGTTGTATGTTCACACTGTTAGCTGCCTGTGCAGTAGTGTGTTCACACTTGCAGCACTTGCAGCGGTATTCGGAGCGGTGCACTCTGGGCAGCTATCCCACAGAGCATCTCTTTCTCTTCTGCCGCTAAGACTTGTGGGAAGGCGGAGGGGGTCGCGGGGCATCCTGGGTCCTGTCCCAGTGCCCCATGATGCATTGCTTCACATCCCACCAATCCCTGTGCTTCCATCCACATTTGGCGCCATCTTTCAACAATTTGTGCTCTGCCTCTTCGGTCTGCAGGAATGGATCCCGCACTGTTGACCAATATGCTGCTCACTCTCACTAACACGTCACGAGTGGCAGTGAAGTTATTCCTTAAACTACAAAGTCAAGAGCAGTTTGACATTGATCTTGCCACATGTAGTAGCTATGACACGAAATTGCATCTGAAGAAGTGAGGTTTTTACCCACGAAAGCTTAGGCTCAAATGTATCTGTTAGTCTTTAAGGTGCCACCGGACTCCTTGTTGAAATTGCTTGTGGCATTCACAGAGGTGCTGACCACAGTGGAACGCCACTTTTGGGCTCAGGAAACAAGCACTGAGTGGTGGGATCACATCGTCATGCACATCTGGGATGATGAGCAGTGGCTGCAGAACTTTCGGATGAGGAAAGCCACATTCATGGGACTGTGTGATGAGCTCACCCGCGCCCTGCAGTGCAAGGACACAAGAATGAGAGCTGCCCTGCCATTGGAGAAGCATGTGGCGATTGCACTGTGGAAGCTGGCTACTCCACACTGCTACCAATCAGTCGCTAACCAGTTCGGAGTGGGAAAGTCGACCATTGGACTCGTGTTGACGGAAGTGTGCAGGGCCATTAATCGCATCCTGCTCCGAAAGACCATAACTCTGGGCAACGTGCATGACATTGTGGATGGCTTTGCACAATGAGCTTCCCAAACTGCGTAGGGGCGATAGATGGCATGCATATTCCAATTCTGGCACCAGACCACCTAGCCACCGAGTACATTAATTGCAAGGGGTATTTCTCAGTGGTTCTCCAGGCACTTGTGGATCACCGTGGGCATTTCACGGACATTAACGCAGGCTGGTCTGGAAAGGTGCATGACACACACATCTTTTGGAACACTGGCCTGTTCAGGAAGCTAGCTGCAAGCAGGGACTTCCTTCCCAGACCTGAAGATCACCATAGGGGAAGTAGAAATGCCCGTTGTGATCCTAGGAGACCCTGCCTACCCCTTAATGTCATGGCTTATGAAGCCATACACAGGGCACCTTGACAGCAGCAAGGAGTGGTTCAACAATACGCTGAACAAGTGCAGAATGACTGTTGAGTGTGCTTTTGGCCGTTTAAAGGCCTGCTGGCGCTGCCTATATGGGAGGCTGGACCTGGCCGATGACAATATTCCTATGCTTTTAGCCATGTGCTGTACACTCCATAATATTTGTGAAGGGAAGGGTGAAAGCTTCATGCAGGGCTGGACTGCTGACGCTCAGCACCTGGAGGCTGAATTTGAACAGCCAGAGACCAGGGCTATTAGAGGGGCGCAGCGTGGGGCCATAAGGGTCAGGGATGCCTTGAGGCAGCAATTTGAAACTGAAAGCCACTAATATTTTTTGCTATGCTCGGGAGTGCAGTGCTTGTAATGCTAGGAGGCGATTGTGATGGTGCAGATGATGCACTATGAAGGTTTAAGAAAATTGTCTGTTGCTTTGCAGGGCTCTGTTTGCTTTCAATTAATATAATAAAGATCACTTTCAAACCAAAACAATTCTTTTATTAAAAAACAACAGCCGAAGGTGAGAGCAAACAAAAAAAAACACATCAGCACTGAGGAGGATGGGGGAAGGGAGGGTCCCCGGAGGAGATGGAGTCCTGGGACGGTTAAAGATTTGTGTGTGTCCAGGTATCATATCTATCCTTCTCCTTTGGAGTACAGTGCAGCAGGTACTGTACTTCAACAGGACTAAACTGCAGAGGGCTGGGTGTTCAATGCAGTGGGCACTGAGAGTCCGCAGTGCTGGACTGTAACAGGGGAAGAGTGGAATGCAGCGGGTACAGCCTGGAGCCAGGAGGTTGATAAGAGTGTGTTGGCGGTGTCTGGGGGACGCATGGCAAAGAGTTTTGCGACAGCGGCTGCAGGGGAGGGCGGATGCGGAGCTGCTAGGTTTGCAGTGCTAGTAGCGTCTGGAGCATGTCCGCTTGGCGTTCCATAATGTTTTAAGAGCCGCTCCGTGGCTTCATTCTGGTGCGGCGCGTTCTCCTTTCGGTCCCTCTTCTCACTGTCCCGCCACTCCTTCAATTCTTGGTTTTCGGCCGCAGAGTGCATTATGACATGATGCAGAAAGTCCTCTTTGGTTCTTTGTGGCTGCTTTCTAATTTTGCGCAGCTGTTCAGCCGGCGATAACAAAGAGGGAGGCTGGGATCCCAAGGTCATATCTGTGAAGCCAAAATGCAACATTTTACAGAAGCAGTATTGTTTGCAACACACAGACCACTGATTCAGTGATTTAAAACACAGCCACTATTCACATACCTATCATTAACTGGCTGACTTTAGGCAAGCACACATGAGCCACAAGACCCCTAAAATGGTGAGTAACCACAGGGGCAGGGGAAATGAGTGTTCCAGGACCGTACTGTACACTGAGCATGTGGCTCTTTGTGGGAGCCAGCACTGTAGGGGGTGGGCCTATCATTACTGTCCCCACATTTTCCACAGGCTGTGTTCATTATGGAAGATATCTCGCAGCTGAGGGTGAGCAGGGAATCAAGGGAGGGTCTTCTCCAAGACTGCGGCTTCCGCCCTGGCCCTTTTGCAGCTCGCCTGTGTACAGCATTGGTCCCCCCTGCCCCTCCATGATGGCAGAGTGGCATGGGAAACTTATCCTTAATGGGGCAAGAAACAAAGCAGATCTGCCAAAGAACCTGCAGCAGCAGATTGCCCAGTATCTCCATGAGAGTTTCGTGGAGATCTCTGAGGCAGATTCCTGTGAAGTGAGGGAGTCAAACACCACCCTATCTGCCACTCAGACTACACATGTGGTGGTACGTGCATCATACAGACACAACCCTATTTTCTGCAACCCTCCTGCCCCCAGCAACTCACTTCAGTGATTCCCAAAATCAAAGGCACTTACCAGGGGCCTCCTCTCCTGTTTGTGCTTCGCCAAGCTCCAACAGCTGTGACTGGCTAGCCTCCTCCGGGGTAGAGAAGAGCTCCTGACTGCATGCATCTCTGACCTCTGAGTCGTCCTCTGCCTCAAGGTCCCCCTCCCCCTCCACATCCTCATCCAAGATTTCCTCCTCCTGGCTTGGTCCACTCTCGATTGGCATGCGAGCCACCAAAATATCCGCAGTGGCCTTCGCAGTGGAGGTGGGGTTGCCACTGAGTATCGCGTCCAGCTCTTTGTAGAGCTGGCAGCTCGCAGGCGCAGCACCAGAGCGGCGGTTTGCCTCCTGCGCTTTGTGGTAGGCGTTCTGCAGCTCCTTCACTTTGACACTGCACTGCAGTGTGTCCTGGTCATGGCACCTTTCTGTCATGCATCGTGAAATCTGTCCATAGGTATTATAATTCCTACGGCTGGAGTGCAGCTATGACTGCACTGCCTCCTCTCCCCAAATGCTGATCAGGTACACCAGCTCAGCATTGCTCCAAGCGGGGGATCGCCTGGTGCGTGGAGCAGGCATGGTCACCTGGAAAGATATGCGGAGACCACTGCACGCATCACCGAGCAAACAGGAAGGGGACTTTCAAAATTCCCAAGGAATTTAAGGAGTGGAGCTCACGGTTCATCACCTGAGGGCAGGGCAGTAGAGTTCAAACTGATGACCAGAGAAGCAAGAACAGGCATTGTGGGACACCTCCCGGAGGCCAGTCGGGGTGCTGTAATCAACCAGGGTGTCTACATTGGCACCATAGCACTGTAGCTCCAGTGCAGAAAGCTCTAAGCCTCTTGTTAGGGTGGGTTTTTTACAGCGTTGCAACTGCGCAGTTTCTGCGCACTAAGTGGCTTGGCAGTGTGTACACCTCAGGAGTTACAACGCAGAAAGCTGCTTTACTGCTTAGAAACTTGCCAGTGTAGACAAGGCCTAAGATAACATTACAATCAATGAATTATTGAGGAATTGGTAAAGACATTTAATCCTCTTCTAACATAGCTTTTAAGACAATACATCTTTATGTGGTTAATGTTCTCTTTTTTTAGCTTGTTTTTTTTTTTAATATGTAAAACATTGGGGATCAGATAGATGTGTACTTTCAACCAGCTCAAATTAGAGATGTTTGAAACACGGGGGGAAAATATCAGATTTCTGCATTACTACTTTAGAAGGCCTAGGAAGTGAAATAAGATCATAAACTAAATATAGATCTGCTATAAAGACAAAATATATATCTGTATAAAACTAGAGTAGTGATGAAAGACATTCTAATACTGCTAAAATAAGTCTGGAGTTGAAGTGTCAAGGCCAAACGGTCAGCTCTGTTGAATACTCTGATTTAGGGCAGATCTACACTTAATGCACTTCAGTGAAAACACTACTATGCTGATGGGAGAGCTTCTCCCGTTGGTGTAGTTAATCCACCTCTGCAAGAGGTGGTAGCTCTGTTAATGGGAGAAGCCCTTCTGTCAACACAGCGCTGTCTACATCGTGGGTGAGGTCAGTATAACTACGTTGCTCAGGGTTGTGGATTTTTCACACCCCTGAGCAACGTAGTTATACCAGTGTAAGTTTATAATGTAGACTTGGCCTAAGAAAACACTTAAGTCTGCTCCATAGTAATCCATTCCCTGCAGGATTCAGGTAGCAACTTCAGGAACAAATGCTTTTTCTTGAGGCAATGCCTGCATTAGCAATTAAAATTATTTATTTGTTGGTGTAATCCCTAACAGCGATGGACTCCCAGGACTTAGTCAACCTTATCTAACACAGCTACTGCTCTGTTAGTCGAGCTTGTATTTCAAACATGCTTTTTTTCCCTTCTAGGCATGTATGATGCTCATAACTTTCTTGCCATACACGGTAAGTAAGCTTTACATTTTCATTCATGTTTAATATGGCTGCTTTAACTCTAAAAAATACCTAATCAAAGCATTCAGAAACTCTAGAGAGCATTATTATGACTCCTGAATCCCACTGCAGTGCATATGTATTATTTTTCTGATAATCCTAAAAACTTAACACATTAAAACATGATTAGGCCTTCTTGTTGTGCATTTATTAATTTCATTTTGGGGGGTTCTTTTTAAGAATTTTTTCATTTAATGTAGATGTCCAAAATTGGGCTTTTGGGGGGCTCTTTGTGTATACTGTAATGAGTTGTGTATGTGTGTGTGTATATATATATAATATGTTTGTGTGTGTGTGTATGTGTATATATACATACACACGCAAACATATTATTTTTTTATATATATATATATATAGTGACAAAGCTCTGTCCTTGCCTCCGTGGGTCCCGTGTTTCCTGGCGGATTTCGCTAGCCTCAGAGGCTCACTGTGACCCTCCATGTAACCCTTCTCTCTCTAGAGATAAGGGTCACAGTCTACTGAGCCATTTTCATCATAAGCCAGTGAGGGAGGTGAGGAGAAGTTATCCTTGCTTGCACAGTCTCTGTTGTCTCCCAGTCTCAGTGATTAATCAGGGGGCAAACATGGGGGGGAGCCCAGGCTCTCTACTCCAGGCTCCAGCCCAGGGACCCTAATAGTATCAGCTCTTGTAGCTGACCTTTTAGAAACATGACATGTACAATTCCCTGGGCTACTTCCCCCACAGCAGCCCTCACTTCCTCAAGCTCCACTTCACCCTTACCTCAGGGCTTCTTTCCTTGTGCCTGATATGGTGTGTACTACTCAGCCTCTCCAACAGCGCAACTTCCTCCCACAACTCCTGACATGCACACCCACCTGACTAGCTGGGAGGCTTTTAACTAGTTTCAGCCAGCCCCTGATTGGCTTCAGGTGTCCCAATCAACCTAGCATTCTCCCTGCCTTCTGGAAAGTTCTTGATTGGCCCCAGGTATCTTAATTGACCTGGAACAGTTGCCATTTCACTTATCCTTTGTACCAGGGATTTGTTTAACCTGGAGCTAATATATCTATCTCCCACTACTTTTCTATAGCCATCTGGCCTTGCCCCGTCACATATCCCCCCCCTCTGCTCAACACCATAGAGTTGGGCAACTTGGGACGCCAGGCAGTATGCTCGTGACAGACCATCAGCATTGCCATGGTGGCATCCAGCCCTGTGCCGTATGCGGAACTGAAATATTTAATAACTCCCCATTCACTGAGCACCATTCATCTCGTGCGCTGAACAAGGCCAAGATTCTGTGGCAAAAAGTATTGGATCATGTAACTAAAGACTGTGTTATAATGGATACGTGCAAGAGGACTGAATTCAGGTTGCACAGGCAGACTTATTTCTGGCATTTCCTAACTTTGGGGAGCTGGACTTAGCAATCTCCCCACCCTTCTAATGTACTACTGGTAACATTGTATGTACAACAGGCTCAGCCTAAAGCAGCTGACATAGCAGTCATGGTGAGGACCATAGCCACTGAGTCCCCAGTCCTGCAGTGAGTACGGTGCGGGTGCAGGGATCTGGTCATACAGAGTCAATTGCAGGATTGGGGACCAAAGCTGGTACGAAGGAGTTCAGGGTTAGTCAGTTGCTTTGGGCCTCTCTCTACCGTTTAACAACTCCTGCAACACCAAATCTATGAACACCCCAATGACCGTGGAAGCCATGTATTGCATGAGTTGGGCATACTTGTAGCTTACAGTCAGTGGAGTTATGCCAAGGAGGAATTTGTCTTGTTTGGATTGTTCAAGTTTTAAGGTTAAATGAAAGTAGAACTAGTAAATTCCTCATCTCTGCTGCTTTCCTTTATTACATCATGAGGAATTATTTAACCTGTTTACATTTTTCTTGTAGTTTTCCTTAATGGCCTCCTTTCCAGGTGTACCTTTCGGTATTTTCATGTTTAGCACTTGTGCTATTGTCATCGGCCTTATCCAGGTACGGGTGTCACTCGTTTACTTTTTCCATTCATTATTGGAGACTAGATTTTATTAGATTGAAGTACAATTAGATTTATTAATATAGATCTAGAACATTAGGAAAACTTCATATAAAATTTTGTGATATTGCTATTATTAGTGTATGGTTTTTGTGATAGTGAAAGATTGGTAACTCAGACAAGTGCCAAATCATGTGGTGACTGTTTTCACTATCCCAAGTCAAGCTAGTTATCTTGCAGTATGAAAAAATTAAAGCATTTGAAATGCCAATAAAGACACAGATGCAACCAAATCAGGAAGTTCAAAACCCATTGAATCATGATAAATTTGTTCTAAAAAGGAACTCAAAAAGTAGTAGTTGATGGACTGTATGATGATGATGATTTTTTCCCCCCTTACTGGAGTTCTGAATGGCTGCTCAATATTTTGTTCTGCGAGCTTTTTAATACAGGTACAAGGGCTCCACCTTATTTTTAACCATTAAGTATAAGGAAACAGCAAATCTTAATGAAACAGTTACCTTTATCGACGGGATTGAAAATTACACTGGTCACAGGACCATGACTTCATGTATTAAGTCCAGGATTATATTGGACTGTATTGAGGCAATGCTTGTGAGAGACAAGTGACAGATTTAAATCACAATATTTTATGAATCACCAGAGCTAGAAATAAGCTCTCTACATACTTGGAAGTATGGGAACTCCAATACTCTAATAAAATACATACATTCTAGCCCAGGTAGGTTTCAAGAGTGGACTTCACAATCGTCACTATTACTGTACTATATCTTTCCATTTGAACCCCAGTATGATTTTACTTGCCGCTCTATTGAACTGCTACACCTTGAACTAAGTGCTTTATATTGGCTGAAAGTTTTGAACTTCAGATTTTAAATGATGTACAAAACATTAGCAGCCTTGAGGTTTTTGAGGAGAGGACTTGCTTTCTGAAGGGAAAATGAAACCCCAATTCAGCGGTGCTGAGAGCCATTGAACCAAAACGCAAACCACTATGATGGAAACCACTTCAGGCCAGGGGGTGCAGCAGAACCCCCAGCACCTGTGCCCCAGTTACTAAAATCTTTGCAAACTTTTTGTAATGTTTACTCTGTGAAGCCTCTCCGTAGTCACACAAATCTTAGTGTGCTAAATTCAACCCAAAGTTTACATCTGCTTCTGCTACTCAGGACCCTGGTAAGTCAAAGCCCAGTGAGGTGAGACTGCAGTGATGCAAGGCAACTGTTACCTCCTTGTCACTGGTGGTGTCAGAGCCAGCACTGTCTGAAAAGTAAGCAGCCCTTGCCACTGAGTGGGTGTGGCTAGAAGATGCATTGATTAGTGAATTCCTCCTAGCGACTTACTAGTGGAAATCAAATCAGTCCTCGCCAGGCAAAAACACCAAGTGGGAGAAGCTGGCAGTTCCATCCTCCCTCGGAATGAGTTTCCCCCGGAGAGTTAGGTGACTTGTAGGCACAGGGAGATGTAATTTACACATCCTATCATCTAGCTGGCTGAATGTAGTCCAGTATCTCTTACCTCTGTAATGGCTCCCTTTCAGCCGGACCTGAGACTGAGTTCTGTGCTGCTAGATTGTCAGGCATTTTTAACATCTATACCAGCCTCTGAACTTATTTTGCTCAAGGAGCCTCACTCATGGAGCAGGACCCTATTGTGCTAGGCGCAGTGCAAACACAGAACAAAAATATCATATGGGGTGTGGCGGTGGGGAGAGAATACAAAATCTCTGCATAACTACGTGTTATAACTCGGTACAACAACGAGTCTGGCAGAGGCTGAAAAAAACCCAGCCTTCTGACTCACAGTCCCTCTCAAACCACTAGCCCTCTCCCTGATTTAGTAAGTGCAATAGCTCATGGCCTGCCATGGCTAGGAACCAGTTAAAATGGTTTCTGGTCCTGAAAGCATTTCTAAGCACCTGGTCCTGCGGTAGTTATCAGAAGAAGAAAAATGGATTCCTGACTTCACACAACATTTCCAGCCTCCGTTGGCATGAAGAGCATGGAAAGCAGTTGGCACAGCTTGGCCAGTCTATTCATTTTCACTGTTGGTTTGTTTGCCAAACCAGATGCTTTCTTCAGTACTTGCAGAAGGGGTAGCTCAGTGGTTTGAGCATTAGCAATTTAGTGATCTGGGGCAAAATAAGGGACAGTACTTGGTCCTGCTGTGAAGGCAGGGGAGTGGACTCAATGACCTTTCAAGTGACCAACTCAATGGTCCCTTCCTGTTAAGAAATTTTATTTTATTTTTATTTTTTTGCAGGGGTGGGGGGAGGGATAGTTCAGTGGTTTGAGCATTGGCCTGCTAAACCCAGGGTTGTGAGTTCAATCCTTGAGGGGGCCATTTAGGGATCTGGGGCAAAAATTGGGGATTGGTCCTGCTTTGAGCACGGGGTTGGACTAGATGATCTCCTGAGGTCCCTTCCAACCCTGATTTCTATGAAATCCATTGTTGCGTGAAATCTTGCCGTTTGCACAAGCAAACAAATTTCAATTAGTAGAAATGATTAAAATTATTCTCTCCTGATAAAATTGTAAATTTTTATTTATCCCCCCAGAAATATTGTCTGAAAGATCTCGTCACTTTCTTACCAAAATTGGGTGACCTTGGGCCAGCGGGAGTGGGCAGTGAAACGTTCATGTGTGTGTGTTTAAATGATTTGGTGAACAGGTTAAAGATGGAAAGAGATTCATTAGATTGAAAGTTGGGGGGCAGGGACCATGCTTTTGTTTTGAGTTTGTACAGCGCCTAGCACAGTGGAGTCCTAGGCACAATCAGTCCTACGCACTGTCAGTGGAAAAGTTCAGAGACTGGTTTAGATACATATCTGAAGTTCAAGTATTTACCCTTTGGCCGACCTCTTCAGACCTTCACAAATCCCTTTCCTCTCTATAGGTCCCACTTTCCCCTGACCTGCAGCATGTGTTTTCTTCTGGGAGAATGCCTAGCTGCCTGCTAGTTGCTGTGGTGGGTCTCCTTGCACTTCAGAATAATAAGGCCCAGGGTCTTGCTTATCTGTGCAGAGGTGGTGATGTACACATCCTCCATTAGTGCACCCTAACGTGCATGGTGGAGATGTCTTCACTGCAGCTGGCAGTGAGCCTCTCAGCCCAGGTAGACAGACTCCCACTAGCTCCGTTCAAGGTAGCACACCAGAAATAGCAGTGTGGACATTGGGGCACAGGCAGCAGCTCAGGCTAACCATCCAAGTCCTCCTGACTCCCTGGGTCTCAGCTCAGGTGGCTATCCTGAGCCGCAGCCCGTGCCACAGCGTCCCTGCTGCTAGTGCACTGGCTTCAGCAGAGCTAGAGCAAGTCTGTCTAGCTGGGCTGAGAAGCTTGGTCCCAGCAGCAGTGCAGATGTACCCTTCGTGTTACGCAGTGCCGGAGCCTGTGAGATTCCCCCCTCCATTCCTGTCAGATCAGCCCTTCTCAGGAGAGCAGAGAGCAGCGGTTAGCATGCTCTGGGGCTTGTTGTATTAGAGGTTTTCTATTGTTTGGGTCCCAATTTAGAATTACAGCTTTGACTTGTCTAAATATCCACTGTAAATCAATAATTTTCTCCTCTCTGCAGGCAGTGATAGTAGCCTATGGCTTCTATCATCCCTACTTGCTGAATCACCAGATACAGATGTCTGAAAACCAGGCCTTCTACAAACATCATATCTTACAGATCATTCTAAGAGGACCAGTCCTCTGCTTTTTAGCCGCCGTCTTCTCCTTTTTCTTTATCCCAATGGTAAGCTCTATAAACAACAATCATTCTAAAAAACACGTTGTACTGGTTGAAAGTGTGACCTGACAAACTTCATCAGTCACATTCAGTATTCTGCCTAATAAAGTGTCACACTGATTATCAGACACAACCTGTAACCTTGTATAATTCAGCAGTTTAAGCCCCATCACTGAGCAGATCTAAAGCGCGTCTGCACAAAATGCTAGATATTGTAACACAGGGGACGCTCTGACGCCAGCTGACGAGTGGATTAGGTAGTGGTTCTCGTCCCCTCCCGTATCATTACAGCTGAAAAGATAGTTGCGTCATGACTCCCATCTAGGTCACAACTCCCTAGGTCTGCCTGAAACTCCTCAGGTTGGGAACCCATAGACTCAGTGATCTAAAGTCTTTCCCATGTCAGATTTCTGTGCCACAGAATTTCTAGAACACTGATTTGTTTCTCGATTACCTGCCGTCACGTGGCTTAATCTGAAACACTGTCATGCCGTAAAGGCTTTTAGATCACAGGAAGCAGTATGATGATGTGTCATGGACATCAGAAAAATGCTCTGCTGCTATCCTTGTCTATTTGTTTTAGCTTCTCAGGTCTGGACACACTCTTGTAATACCTCTTCAGAGGAAGATCTTTCAGGCTAACAGTAACTTTAAGGCAGCAGGTTGCTGATCATAAACAGATGAAACAAAATTAACGTGTGAGGGTAGGTAAAATAAACATCAAATTACATAAGAAACAGGCTAAAAAGCCTGACAAATGTAGTTCCTGTCATTGACACAGCACAAGAACAGCTAGAATCAGTAGATCAGTCAGCAGCTAATGATCAGACTTGCCATCCCAAAACAAACTCCTCTGGCTGAGTCCCAGGCACTCACAGCCAACTCCTATTCCATCTTCATTAAATGGAAACCAGTGACCAGCTCAGCTCCCTCCAGCTCTCAGTATCCACAGACAGAGTCCTCTAAACAAAGTCTCTTTATGGAGCTGCTCCTGAGATACCCTGCTTCTGCTTGATGCCCCTTCAGGCATTTTGTACTGCTTTCGTTTGACTTTTACTTGAGACTACTCCACAGACTGCATCAACCTTTTGATATATTCACAGGGTTGAGATGACTCGTCTTGAATGACAAAGCCAAAGTATGCAAAAACTTGACAACTTAATTTAAAATAAGCACAACCTGTTTTCCCTTTCTCTAACACCCCTCCCCCACCTTCCCCCCCACAATTTCCACTATACACAATCCAGAATGAGTCATTCACCAATTTACTCCTCTGCAAGAGGCTAACCCACATCCTGTGCTCTTTTAGGCACTATTTGGAGAACTGAAGTAGTGCTTGTGCTAGTTGTCATGCTGTCTGGAATGACTCACATCTGTGAGTGCCTACCTCAGGGCAAAAAAACAGGAGACAGCCCAAAGTGGTGGTGTGTTCTATAATTAGATTTCACCAAGACAGTGACAAATGTGAACTGGATAACTATAGGTTTCAGAGTAGTAGCCGTGTTAGTCAGTATCTGCAAAAAGAAAAGGAGTGCTTGTGGCACCTTAGAGACTAACAAATTTATTTGAGCATAAGCTTTTGTGAGCTACAGCGAATTGGATAACTATACTAATCTTACCATGGAGTCACAGACAGTGCCCTTAGACCAGGGAGTAGTCAATAGGCGGACTGGGGGCCAAATCCAGACGCCAGATGCTTTTGAATGGACCGCAAAATATTTTTATGTACTTATTGTTATCATTATTGTTATTATTTTTGAATGATTTTCTCTGGAGTCTGGACCTTGACTATACCTTGACCAAGAAATTTGGACCTTGACCAAAAATAATTGATTACCGTGCTAGACTCTCCAGTCTATCTTACCACCCAGACAAACTGAACTTTGTGATAAAAGGTCGCTCAAATCAAAAATCACACCACATCAGGTTGCTCCCAGTCCCAAGGGATCGGTCACTTACCGCAGATCAGTTGGTACTTTGGATCTTACACCAAAGATAACACTGGTAGCCAATTCTCTAGTAAACTAAGTAAAGGTTTATTAGCTAAGAAAAGAAAATGAGAGTTGTTGAAAGATTAAAGCAGGTAAAATATATGCACAGGTAGGTCATAGTTTGTAAATCTTAATAGTGGAGGAGGCAAATATTAGAGTGTGCTCATAATATTCAAGATGAAGATTAGTCTTGAGAAACTCCATGTGAGTTACTGACATTGTAGTGTTCATGTATTTGTTGGATAAATGTGTTAATGTAGTGATTGTTCAGTTCAATCACTGTAATAAAATGTGTATTTTCTACTACAGCCAGGGTATTTCAATGTTGCAAATTAATGAGTTGCATGTTAAATCAACATGTTCATGAAGGATAAAAAGAATAATTAATTTTTAACTTAAAACAAAATATTCGTATTTATCTTGTAATAACTGAAAACTAAAACTGTTTTCATTTTTTTCTATAGTCTTATGTTCTGCTTGGGCTTGTTATCTTTCTTCCACACATCACTTGGTTTATTATTTGGTGTAAAAATAAGACTGGTGGTAAGTAACAGTATCCATAAGGAGTGCATTTAATTTTAGATACTCTACTATATTGTTAAGTTGATATATTAAAATATGATGTATTTCACAGTCCCCTTTCTTGTCAAAATTTGAACGAAGCTGTTTTAAAAGATCTAAGGTGCAGTAGAATCCACAACAAGCTTGTTAGTAATTCTAGTTCCACTGTTTCTGTTAGGGACACACCAATAAACTTTTAGTTCTGTCCTTCCATTCTACCTCTTTCTGGGAACCTTTTTCCTGGCTATACCTAATTTGAGCTATACCTGAAGAAAACACACACATCAAGCTTCTCCTCCGACCCCTTTGGAAAGGAGCATAGTAACTGAATAATATCAGAAGTGAGATCTCTGTCTGATCACTGGCTCTGGCCCCAGTAGTAGTATCTTCCCCCTCCCCAAATTCATATTTAAAAAATATCACAGAATCTGTTGTATAGAGAACAGCTACAAGCAAAGTATTCCAGAGGGCAGTGTCAACTACTTGGAGAGAAGAAACATTGGCGACAGACAAGTACTGTATTCTTCTTAGTGAGCTGTAGCTCATGAAAGCTTATGCTCAAATAAATTTGTTAGTCTCTAAGGTGCCACAAGTACTCCTTTTCGTTTTGCGAATACAGACTAACACGGCTGCTACTCTGAAACATGTTTATTATGGTTGTGCATAAGGAGCATCCAAGAATCGGGCCCTATTGTGGTAGGCCTTCATAGGGTAGTACATGGTCACTTCCCCAAAGAGTCTGTAATAGATATAGACCAGACAGACACAGGTGAGGGAAGGGGTATAACACACAGCAGAGTGAGCAATGTGATAGCAGCTAATGGCATGCTATTCCACTACTTTGTATGTGTGTGAGAGAGAGAGAATTTCGTTAGGAAGGGATCAGCTAAGAGGGAAGGGAAGAATGGTGGAGGGGGACAGGGCAGGGGCAAAGAGGGTAAGAGGGCTGGGTGTGGAGTTAAGCCAAGGTGAAAAGACTGGGGGACAGCATATTGGAACACAGAATTGTCGTACAGAGCGAGATCGTTGTTTCACAAAGGCTGGGGTTTTGCCTCTGCCGGTTGCCAACACCTAATGCTTCAGAGGAAGTGAAAGGTTTTCCATAATGCACTGTGAGTGGGGCGAGGGCAGATATTTTTCTCTCAGTGGCAGCAATCCTTTAATGCCTTGAAGCATGAAATTTGCTTACCCTTACTCTTAATATACCCCTCAGTTGTCCTTTCAGTTCCCCCACCCCGTCCTTGGTTGGGGTGCGCTCGTCTAAAGCTCTAAGGTCCCTGTTCCCCTCCCAGAGCTGGCTGCTGAGCACAGAGTCCAGCCTTGTGGGAAGAGCTGGGAGCTTACTTCTTGCAAAGCCCAAGCACCCCTTCTCCTGACCAAAGACTGGATTTGCGGGGAAGAAGGCAGCTTCCCCAGCTGCTGCAGACAAACTGTGTAGGACAGGATTGAAGGCCTCCACTGAGCACATGGGACTCCATCCTCCCCATATGGGTGGCTGCTGGCTTGGGAGAGCCAGGGGGCTGGGTGGATGAAGAGCTTGGCCCCAGCTCAGTAAGCACTTAGCCTTTCTGAGCAGCAGAGTGATATTCTCCCACGCGGGCAAAGGAAGAGCACAGGCAGGGCTGCTGGTGCATGCTCCTCACCCCAAGGCACCAAAAAGCCTTTGCAGTGAGGCCTGGCCTGCAGACAGATTTTGTACTGGGCTCACAATCTCAGTTAGGGTGTGAGATTTGTTATTTTGTCCATTCATTTATTTTTTATTCCAAGAGCTAAACCTTTAGTGTGGACGTAGTTATACCTGTATGAAAGTGCCTTATGCTGGGGATAGCTTATTCCTTCTGCTGTGCAGAAATAGCTATACTGGCATAAGCCCCTTTATACTAATATAACTGCAGCCACACTGTAGTGCTTTCCCTATACCAGTATTAGACACTGCAGTATGCCTGCTGTGTGTCGACATGCCCCAGGCCTTTCCAGAAGAGGCTGTTTGCTGAGCTGGGGCTAGGAGAAAGAGAGGTCCATTGTGCAATGGAAAGGAATGAACCACAGGAAGTGGGTGAAGTCCTTTGCAGGGGAGTGAGTGTATGTTATGGGTGTCCCATGGGACTGTGAATGAAGAGCTCATTGGAGTGGCTCCTGAGAAGCAGCTATGTCATGGGGATTGATACAGGAACAGGCCTCAGGTGAGGGGTATCATGGTTGAGGATAGACTCAGGCAAGGATGTGCACATATGGGAGGTGTTGCTTAAGTGGGTGCCTGTAGGTTGGGAGCACATGGGGTGATTGTTTGTGGAGCTGTAGACACAGGCTCTTGCTTTTTTGGTTTGAAGCCATTAGCAGCCGTACCCTTCCCCAATCCCCCCTCCACAGTCATGCCAAAAGATCTTGCTGCTCCAGGGAGGTGGAGACTAGGGTAGCTTTCCTGCAAGATTTAGGCTGGGATTTTAAAGACATTTAACTCCCATTGAATCTCAGTGAGATTTGGGCACCTAATTAGTTTAGGCCACTTTGAAAATCCAGCTTTATTGCAAATTTTTCACTAGCTATATCCCTCAATTTATGTGGTTACCCTCTTTCTCATATCAAAATGACATAATAAAACACTTATAAAGTGTAATAAAATAATAAATGACATAATAAAACAATTATAAAGACTAAGGAAAAAGAAGACATTGTATGCACTTTTTCTTTATGGCATTATGGTAACTTTTGTTGTATGCAGTATGATGCTTTGACATATCACTGCAGTAGAAGCAGATGCTTGGTCTTGAGAGGGACTATAAAGAGATGAGATGCTGGTGTTTGACTCATTTAGCTTTCAAATATGAGTTTTCCTTTGATTCCTGGAAATGCCTGATTACTTCTCTGAATCTGGAAGTGTTTTTTTGATATAGGTAGCTGTCATAAATATAAAGTGAAGGCTAACCACCTTTAAATCCCTCCTGGCAAGAGGAAAAACCCTTTCACCTGTGAAGGGTTAAGAAGCTAAAGATAACCTCGCTGGCACCTGACCAAAATGACCAATGAGGAGACAAGATACTTTCAAAGCTGGAGGGGGGGAGGAAACAAAGGTTTCTCTCTGTCTGTGTGTTGCTTTTGCCAGGACCAGAGCAGGAATGCAGGTCAGAACTCTACCTGTAAAGGGTTAATAAGCAATCTAGTTAGATATGCGTTAGATTCTGTTTTGTTTAAATGGCTGATAAAATAAGTTGTGCTGAATAGAATGTATATTCCTGTTTTTGTGTCTTTTTGTAACTTAAGGTTTTGCCTAGAGGGATTCTCTATGTTTTGAATCTGATTACCCTGTAAGGTATTTACCATCCTGATTTTACAGAGGTGATTCTTTACTTTTTCTTCAATTAAAATTCTTCTTTTAAGAACCTGATTGCTTTTTCATTGTTCTTAAGATCCAAGGGTTTGGGTCTGTGTTCACCTATGCAAATTGGTGAGGATTTTTATCAAGCCTTCCCCAGGAAAGGGGGTGTAGGGCTTGGGGGGATTTTTGGGGGGGAAAGACGTTTCCAAGTGGGCTCTTTCCCGGTTATATTTGTTAGACGCTTGGTGGTGGCAGCAATAAAGTCCAGGGACAAAAGGTAAAATAGTTTGTACCTTGGGGAAGTTTTAACCTAAGCTGGTAAGAATAAGCTTAGGGGGCTTTTCATGCAGGTCCCCTCATCTGTACCCTAGAGTTCAGAGTAGGGAAGGAACCTTGACATAACAGGCATACCACTCCATTGACACAGGTAATGCTCACCCAATTAAAGTCCAACCTTACTGGGTGTCTCCTTAAGCTAAAACTGCTATAGAACGGGAGATCCAGGATATGTTACAGATGGGTGTAATCCGCCCCTCTGGCAGTGCATGGGCATCTCCAGTGGTTCTAGTTCCCAAACCAGATGGGCAGATATGTTTTTGCGTGGACTACCGTAAGCTAAATGCTGTAACTCGCCCAGACAACTATCCAATGCCACGCACAGATGAACTATTAGAGAAACTGGGACGGGCCCAGTTCATCTCTACCTTGGACTTAACCATGGGGTACTGGCAGGTACCGCTAGCTGAATCCGCAAAGGAAAGGTCAGCCTTCACCACACATGTCGGGCTGTATGAATTTAATGTACTCCCTTTCGGGCTGCAGAATGCACCCGCTACCTTCCAAAGACTTGTAGATGGTCTCCTAGCGGGATTAGGAGAATATGCAGTTGCCTACCTTGATGATGTGGCCATATTTTTGGATTCCTAGGCAGAACACCTGGAACATCTACAAAAAGTCTTCGAGCACATAAGGGAGGCAGGACTAATTGTTAAGGGTAAGAAGTGTCAAAGAGGCCTAAACAGAGTGACTTACCTTGGACACCAGGTGGGTCAAGGAACTGTCAGCCCCCTACAGGCCAAAGTGGATGCTATCCAAAAGTGGCCTGTCCCAAAGTCAAAGAAACAGGTCCAATCCTTCTTAGGCTTGGCCAGATATTACAGGCGATTTGTACCGCAGTACAGCCAAATTGCCGCCCCACTAACAGACCTAACCAAAAAGAAACAGCCAAATGCCGTTCAGTGGACCGAAGAGTGTCAGAAGGCCTTTAACCAGCTTAAAGCGACACTCATGTCTGACCCTGTGCTAAGGGCCCCAGACTTTGACAAACCGTTCCTAGTAACCACAGATGTGTCCGAGCGTGGTGTGGGAGAAGTTTTAATGCAGGAAGGACCGGATCAAGAATTCCACCCTGTAGTGTTTCTCAGCAAGAAGCTGTCTGAGAGGGAAAGCAACTGGTCAGTCAGTGAAAAAGAATGTTACGCCATTGTCTACGCTCTGGAAAAGCTACGTCCATACATTTGGGGACGGCGTTTCCACCTGCAAACCGACCATGCTGCGCTACAGTGGCTTCATACCGCCACGGGAAATAACAAAAAACTTATTCGGTGGAGTTTAGCTCTCCAAGATTTTGATTTCGACATCCAACACATCTCAGGAGCTTCTAACAAAGTGGCTGATGCACTCTCCCATGAAAGTTTCCCAGAAACAACTGGTTAAAATTGTCCTAGAGATGTGGAAAATATTGTTAGTCTTTATATACTTGGTAGTATATTTAGAGGTGCATGTGTCTTATTAACTCTGTTTTTTCCTAGAGCTCCACGAAGAAATCACAGCCAGCGTTTCACCCTATCTGTGATTTGGGGGGCGTGTCATAAATATAAAGGGAAGGCGAACCACCTTTAAATCCCTCCTGGCCAGAGGAAAAACCCTTTCACCTGTAAAGGGTTAAGAAGCTAAAGATAACCTCGCTGGCACCTGACCAAAATGACCAATGAGGAGATGAGATACTTTCAAAGCTGGAGGGCGGGGGGATACAAAGGGTTCTCTCTGTCTGTGTGTTGCTTTTGCCGGGACCAGAGCAGGAATGCAGGTCAGAATTCCTGTAAAGGGTTAATAAGCAATCTAGTTAGATATGTGTTAGATTCTGTTTTGTTTAAATGGCTGATAAAATAAGTTGTGCTGAATAGAATGTATATTCCTGTTTTTGTGTCTTTTTGTAACTTAAGGTTTTGCCTAGAGGGATTCTCTATGTTTTGAGTCTGATTACCCTGTAAGGTATTTACCATCTTGATTTTACAGAGGTGATTCTTTTACTTTTTCTTCAATTAAAATTCTTCTTTTAAGAACCTGATTGCTTTTTCATTGTTCTTAAGATCCAAGGGTTTGGGTCTGTGTTCACCTATGCAAATTGGTGAGGATTTTTATCAAGCCTTCCCCAGGAAAGGGGGTGTAGGGCTTGGGGGGATTTTTGGGGGGGAAAGACGTTTCCAAGTGGGCTCTTTCCCGGTTATATTTGTTAGACGCTTGGTGGTGGCAGCAATAAAGTCCAGGGACAAAAGGTAAAATAGTTTGTACCTTGGGGAAGTTTTAACCTAAGCTGGTAAAAATAAGCTTAGGGGGTTTTTCATGCAGGTCCCCTCATCTGAACACTAGAGTTCAGAGTGGGGAAGGAACCTTGACAGTAGCTCTTCTGTATTTAGTGCACCTGGGACCATCTAATTTGGAGTAGCACTAGAGCTCTATCTTCTAAAGACAGAGAAAGGGCTAATAGAAAATGACTAATGGAAGTCCTCCACTCAGACTGGAGCCCCAAGATCCATTAGAGATTCCTGAGCTGTAACAGGGTTTCTGTCTTGTGACTTATCAAAATATTAAACTAAAACACTAACATTGAGTCATTGTTCACCTCGTACCTACAGTGTGTGAGATGCTTCTAAGATGAGTCCCGTGCCCTGAAGGCCTTCTTATTGAAACAGGCAACATAAGCCACAGGAAAGGGATGGCTGCAGTGGAAAGCAGCGTGATTGAATTGTCAGATTGAGCAGTGCCTTGTTACTTCCACAAGTTTGAGATTTTAGAGAGCAGGGGCATCAGACTAGAGTGTTGAAGTTCTAGTGTAAAGCTTGTTGTTGAATGTTTTGATTTATACAGAACACAAACTAAACTCCTGAATTATGGTTGGCAGGTCCAGAAGAGGAGGAGGAGCGTCATCGCTTAGAGGCCTTCACTTTTTACCTCAATGAACCTTTGAGTAAGGAACGAGTGGAGGCGTTCAGTGATGGCGTGTATGCTATTGTTGCAACCCTGCTCATTTTGGATATATGGTAAGGCTTTGTGCTGACTGACACACCCTGAGTTGTCTGATATAAATGTAATGGTAATAATAATACCTACCTCTTACATAGCGTTTTTCATCAGTACATCTCAAAGGCTTTACAGTCTTGAATATATTTATCCTCTCGGCCCCCCCGTGAAGTAGCACAGGGCTGTTATCCCCATTGTACGGATAGGAACTGAGGCTAATGATTTGCCCACAGTCATGCAGGTTGTCTGTGGCGAAGCAGGGAATTGAACCGGGCTCTTCCAAGTCCTCATGGGGCTGTATGTGGGTACATACGTTGTCAGGTGTTGAAAGAGAATGGACTTATTTTATTTTGATGTATACAAACAATTGCACCAATCCTCTTATCCTAGTTACCCTAATGTAAACAAATCATACAACCAAACTATTAACAAAGAACTCTTCTCGCCTCTCCATGTGTGAATCAGTAAACCCTACCCCTCTTTAATGCAATTATACCAGGCTTCACATACTCCATTCTCAGAAGTTTGGAAAAGACGATCTAGCTACATATTTAGAAAGTCAGATGCTGGCTCTGTCAGGCAAAGGGTTAGGAAGCTGAATTCTGTTCTGGTTCTTATATCATCAACAGAAATGATAATGAAGCTCAGCTGGAGAACTTTGTCATTGATATTACGTGATCCAGGAAGCTTTCAGATCCTAGGATGAATTGGCAGAGCAGTCAATTATAAGAATTGCTTTTTAACTTGTAAACTGGGGGATCACTGAAGCACAATAAACCTGGAAGCCTATGATGTTATTCATAGTTACTCTCCACAGTGGAACTACATGCTTACTGCTCTCAGATTGTACCATTATACCACTAATATGCCAACTAAAATAACTTTTTTCTCAACAGTGAAGACAATGTCCCTGATTCCAAAGAAGTTAAAGACAGATTCCATGACCACCTCATTGAAGCTTTAAGTGAATATGGACCAAACTTCCTTGCCTACTTTGCCTCTTTTGTAACAACTGGTCTTCTCTGGTTTGTCCACCACTCGCTCTTTCTTTACATAACAAAAACAACTCGATTTATGGGACTGCTCAACACATTTTCATTGGCTTTCATTGGAGGGCTTCCTCTCGGTTACCAGCTGACCAGTGAATTTGCAGAGAAGTCTCACAATGAAATCGAAGCTATTCAGGTCAGCTGTGTAATCACTTTCTTTGCCAGCATCTTTCAGTTTGCTATATGGATTACAGCTCTGTTCCATGAAAGGGAAACCTTGCATCCTTTGGCTAGGTATGGCGGCAAGGAACATGCTTTTATGTTTGCTAAGCTTGCTCTCTACCCTTGTGTCAGCCTTGGAGCCTTCTTTCTAACCTGCTTGTTAAGTAAGTTCAGCACAGCGATTTTTCACATCATGCAGATTGTAGTCCCATTTGCTTTCCTTGCCTTGCGTATCCTTGTCAGGATTTCTTTGGCAATTATGAAGTCAGTGTTGTCTCTCTCCAGACGGAAGAATGTAGTGTTAGATGAAGAGGAAACATGTTTGTCTCCTGCTGAAACACTCTCATAGATTTCCATGCAGCGCATGTGAAATTGTAACATTATTTCTAATTCTAACTTGTGTTGTTCTAACATAGTAGATGACTGGTCTATACTAAAGTCTACGTTGGCCATAACTGGGGCATCTTTAATGTTTAGCTAAAGGATTTCATGTCCCTTTTTTTAGAAATGTAAGTAATTCTATTACTTGGGTGAGTGGAGGAGCCAAAGAACAGCATGATCTCCCTCCTTAACAGACTACCCATGAGGAAAAAGTACTGCTTGAAGCATTACTGCAGTGATAATGTACTAGAAGCACATCAGAAGATAAGCAGCATTAACCTGTTGCTGTGACATACATTTGAAAGTCAGTAACATGGCAACCACCAGCAGAATGGTTGGAAGCTGATTGTGCTGCTATTGAAGGCGGAGGGAGGGGGCTGGAAATTGTGAAGGAGACTCCCTCTCAGCATCCAGGTGGGGGAATCCTCAAAAAACCTTTGTTCTACCCACGTAGAATGCTAACCTCCCTTGGCCCTTCCGCAAAGTCACCAATCCTGTGGCTGCACTTCAAAAGTTGCTCATCTTTTGGGTTGCTCTGCTGAGCATGTGCAGGCTGGAGGGGAATGTGTGGCCCATACACAATATTTCCAGACTACCCTAACACAAACACAAATTCATTAAGTCAATCATATGTTATTGTTTCTAAAAAAAAATTTCTTAACATGACAGGATTCATGTGAATAGTTATTTCAGGGTGTGAACCAGCCATATTCACCTCCTCCTGGGAAGAATGTTAAGAGCTGTGGGACCTGAAAGTAGCTTTGTCTTCAGCTCTGAAACAAAGCTGCCAGCCAGAGATAAAAGAAGTTTCTGCACTTCTCTCCATTATCCTATTAGCCCCCAGGGGAAACTCCCTGACAACAGTCTGCAGCTGGAAACATGATTTAGGGGATACTGGGAGCACATGGCTGCTGTTCTTAACCTAATTCCTCAGTATGTGAGGGAGTTGACCCTTTCCCTATCTAGAGGCTGCCCAGGGAGTTAATATGATAACTCCCATAGGCTGCACAGCTCAAGGAAAGAACAAAGGGAACTGACCCAGCAGGAGGAGTTACAGTGCCTAGGTGGAACGGAACTCCTTTCTGTTAGTTCCCCCACCCTCTTCTATGTGTGGAACTAAGTTGTTACTTTGGGCCATGTGCCGCAGGTACACCTTTCCCCTGAAGAAATCTGCAGGCTACATATTTCTCTTGGATAGAGTCATTAGCTTGCCTTGTGTAATGTCTGTACCTGATACTTCTGCTCTATTTAAAACTATGTGAGGAATCATGTTTACTCTTAAACACTATAGCAAATAAGTAGAATAAATCTTATTGAAACCGCTTTAAAAAGTTAGTCCAGTTCAAATTGCCTTGAAAGCACTTCTCCTTTTAGTATAGAACATTTTAGTACCAAAATGTAGCAGTTGGTATCATGCACCCTATTCTGAAGGGTTGTGTCTTCAGGAATATCAGTTTGTTATGGATTTTTATTTGGGGTTTTTTGTACCTGGTGTAAGGTGAATGGCTTACAGTGGGGTTATGTATTATGTGGCATATTGCTGTTCGGTGTGAGATCTGATAAAAGCAGGTTTGGTTCTGTTTGGTTTTAATGCTGCTATGCAATTGATGTTTTCGTATTTGTAATAATTACAGATCAGTTAAAAATCAAAGCATCTAATGTATTTCTGTTCAGATTAAATCAAAACCTGATGATTACAATTAAAACAATGTATTGGGAATATGTTTTTTATTGTCTTGAAAAATATTATTTTTCCATCTTTAACTTGAGCATCTTTGGACTGGAGTCTTAATTCATGTAATGGGATAAATCTACTTGGAACACTGATGTGTTTTGGCCAGAGGGTAATCTGTAGGCTGCTTTTTATATTCCTTTAACCATTCTTTTCCCCCTTCAGCCAACTATCTCTAGTCACCAGTGATGTTAAATGAATTTGAGCCATGTACTCCTACATGTTTGTGAACTCATGGACTTAAGTGAGAAGTCTACTTATGCATTAGAGGGAGAGTTTGGTCTAAGAAGATGAGGAAGCAGGGCATACAAACCTGGTCTAATGCAGAAAATATTTGTGTTCAGTAAAGCTTTGATGCTAACATCATCACTAAATTTGAAAAAAGAAAAGGAGTACTTGCGGCACCTTAGAGACTAACAAATTTATTTGAGCATAAGCTTTCGTGAGCTACAGCTCAATTCCACTGAATGCATCCGATGAAGTGAGCTGTAGCTCACGAAAGCTTATGCTCAAATAAATTTGTTAGTCTCTAAGGTGCCACAAGTACTCCTTTTCTTTTTGCGAATACAGACTAACACGGCTGCTACTCTGAAACCTGTCACTAAATTTGAAGAAATCCTGACTCTCCTGTGAGGCTAGATTTAGTAGTTTAAAGATAAAATGGTTTAGACTCATAGGTTCATAGACTTTAAGGCCCGAAAGGACCATCATGATCATCTAGTCGGACCTCCTGCAGATTGCAGGCAACAGAATCGCACCTGCCCACTCCTGTAATAGACCCCTAACCTCTGGCTGTTACTGAAGATTAGTATGAAAAATATGCAGTTGCACTCCAATGCAGCATGTCATACAAACAGTTTTTGTTCCTGCTCTGAAAGAGCAGTGAATTAAACTAGATAAACTCACTGCCGCACATAATCATGTTGATTAAATAACACTTTTGTTCTGAACCCCAATTATATTGGAAGACTGGTGGCTAGCAACGATTTAAGAGTCCCTTCCACAGAGAGCATTTTTCTGCTTATAACCCAGTTTACAATACTCAATTAAAATTAGCCATTCAGGTATGATTCAACTTAATTTTCCAAACCCCTACATTTGGGGACAAACTTGACGTGAAAGTTCCTTTAAGAGGGAAGAGAGTTGGCTTTAGATTGGTCTGACGTGTCTTTTTGTAAATTCTGATGAAACAAGCTGCATTTTCAAATGAACAGGAACTATGGACTCCATGACTGTCAAGCAGATGGGATAGTTTAAACTCCACCTTTTTACAGCAGGTTTCTACTCAAAATCAGTGAGGATTACAGCTCTTAACTGTTTTTATAAATGTTGCTTTTGCTCTAATGAAAATTGACAACTCAGAATGAAAGATTGTACCAAACAATGTTATCCATTTTTAATCCATGTAAAAATAAGTCGTTATTTCTTGGAAGTAAAAATCTTTACAAGTAGGGTTGTGTGTTTATTTTTGGGGAAGATGAAAGTTGTGGCTCTGGCAATACTGACTGCTCCAGAGAACATCATTTGCCCCTAAAATAGAGTAGTCAGCCTGGAACAAGCAAATGTGTGACTGACCTCTGCAAATGTTCTCTCTCTTCAGCATAATGCAACTGTGATTCCACAATGATGGCCACTTTTATAATTACCTATCACAGTGTACAAAGAGGCAGGTGCCATTAATAGCTACCTATTGATAGGTTCTTAGAAAATGCAAACAATCGGCTAGCATGTCTTTCTCTGTTTTATTTTGCCTGGCATAAATTTGAAATGAAATGTCTCTGCAATGGGCTAAGGAGAATGGAGTTAGCTCAAAAACAAAACTGTTGCTATGAAAAAGCATGGTAAAAGGTGCAGTTTTCACCTTGGGCCCTCCAAAGTAATGGAGACTAGGACATAGCTATTTTTAAATTGCATGAGCAATGGGTAACTGAGCTACAGCTGCATAAAAAAAACACTACAGCTGCGTAAAAAAAAAGTTTGATTTTTATTTATTAACCCAATGTGAGAATTTAATGCAACTAACAAGTGTGCGCTCTTTATTCTTCCTTTTCCTCTCCATGTGTGATAGTGTAGCAGAACGATTTATAATCCAAGTTTCCTGCTGCATCAATAGGGGAACTCTTGAACATCTGGTCTATCTGTATACCATTAAAAGAAAAGAACATTGTTATGTTTTTCCAAAGCAGTGTTTTAGCAACTTCCAACTTAAAACTCCAGCATGGAAGCAAGTATCTGCAGCCACTTACTCATTCTTATTTCTGAATTATTTTGAAAAATTAATAGCATTTAACAGCTTGAAACAGATGATGCTCTGTTAGCTAGTAATTCAGTAGGCCTCTGCAATGTGAATGTTGTAACAATGGGTTAGTGGTAACTCCTAAAGCCACTGAGTAAAAGGATTTCAAAACACTCATTTCCCTCATCCAAGAGACGTTATTTTAAACAGAATAGTCTTGCTGCCTTTCTAGGAAGCAACTGTCATTATATACCAACGTGCACTTGAGTGACAGATACTGTAGTATACAAACCTCTTCAGCAGTGAATTTGTCAGCCTGTGTCATCATCATGTGTTTTAAGCTAGTTAAAACAGACACAGAGAGAAGATTAGTTAGATGACGCTAAGTCAGAGTAAGGATAGCACAGTCACAGTTCCTCACAATGAAATAATTATAGAATACTTTATTTTTCAACCTTGTCTTTGGAATATTTTAAGTTATAGAAAAAACCCCTCTGTTACCATTCTATTTACTGTGTAGTTAAATTGTTTACCTTTAGACAGCTGGCTAATTCCCAACTAGATAACACCTGCACACTGTTCAGTTGTGGTTTTAGCTCAGTAAGTACCAGTTTGGAAGGGCAGTGAGTGTCCTTTGAGCAGAAAGTAGGGTAGGACTCTTGCCTAGAGTGAATCCAAGCAGCTGTTCTCTACTCATTCCTTAGGTTTGGACTTAGGTCCAATCTATGTACAAAGCTGGAGTGCTTTAACTAATGGTGCAATTTAATACCAATTTAATTAAAACAGTACAACTTTGTACTGGTTTAAACCTGGATAATATTAGTTTAAATTTACAGGCACAAGCTATCCTGATATAAACACTTAAGCATGCAGCTATAGCAATTTGTAGTGGGGTTGCATCAGTTTAACTAGGTATACAGATCTAGTTAAACTCATGCAAAACAGTGTGCAGTCAAGCCCTAGCAGAGATAAGGCAGGATCACCTATATGTCGCAGCAAGAAGAGAACTGTTGCATCTGGCTGGAAAGCATCCCTAGAAGAGTCATGCTACTGCCCTTTGCAGGATTAAGAAGGATGTAAAGGAAGATATGGATCTGATGGGGAGTGAGGGTGATACGGTGCGGAGGGGGAGAGAGACTGAGGAGTTCACTTGTCTCAGGTTTATACACCACAAAGCCCAAGATTAATTAAAAAAAAAGTTACAGGGACGAATAATTTAAAACTTAGACAATGAAAAAGTAAAAGGATATATACAAATCCAGTTCAGAGTTTAAGCACCCACTGGGTTTTACTACTTACAGGTTTTCATGCTGTGCTAATAAAGGAAATTTATTTAGCCTCTCATAGGAACTTGAGCATTAGTGAAAAACACTAAACACCCATCTGCAAATGTTCAAGATGCTTCTTATGCAAACAGCTTAAATATGCAAGCTAATATTTAAAAAACAAAAAATGTCTCTGGCATGCTCCCTAGAGAGGAGAATGGAAAGTAAACTTGCCACGCTTTATCCCTGCAGGAAAACTATTTTAATAGTTTTATTGTCACTGAATATACAACAGTTTAATTCAATGTTGTCCACTTGTACAAATGTATGGAACACAGATAAATTTCTTACAAATATAAGGTTTTTAAACAGTATCTGGTTTGCTTAGTGGGGAAAAGCACTAGTAATTATCTTCCTGGGCATTATTACAAAGTCACTCATTTGCTCTGGTCTTGCATTCTGTTCCTGCACTTTATTAATTTAACAATATGTAGTCATTTGAAAATTATAAAGCTAGTGACCTGAAAAAGAAAGAATAAACCTGTTAATTTACCAGTTAATTCTCAACATAATCCAAAATACTTAGATCTCAACTGCCTACTATAATGTGACTATCATGATTCTTGATAGGCTTGATAATAAACACAGAAGTAAACTTACTAGTCTTTGTGAATGTGTCCTTTACCATCTGGATCAAACATTTTGAATGCATTTAGTATGGTCTCTTCCCCATCCATACCTGCAGAAAATAACAGATGCCAGTGTGGCTCAGCTGATAAAACACTTCCCACTGGTTGGAATCTTTCACAAGAACAGTACTCAGGCCCAGTAGTACAATGGGTCTATGGTACTGGAAGTGCTGTCTCTACACGTAACAGCATTTGAAAGCTACAGAGGTGTGTTTGAGGAGGAAAAAATGAGAGAATGTATTTGGATTCCATTAGAATAAATGAAGCTGACTGAGCAATTTTAAGGGGGAGTGAAAATTTTAAGACTTTTTTAAAAGAGAGGGGGAGACTGCCTCTTCTGAATAGCAGGTGTGTATACATCCTCTTTGAGACATCAAATGAAGGTCACCTTTTTATTTCTGGTGTCTGCTCAGGTGTAAATTAGTCTATGGTCCTTCAAGAAATGACATGTTTACTGGTCAATATGACTTCACTGAATTATAGCAGGCTCTGTAATATCAGGCAGTGGTGTAATTTGCATTTAGTCAGGGAACAATATACGTACATTATTTTGAAAATCAGTCTGATATCCTAAGAAATATGAGCAAATTCTATTGTGTAAATTAATAATAAAAAGAATAAAAATTAGAGTTGTAAGGCCAATTTAAAAAAAAAATAGGTAGCTAAAAATAGCCTCAAGTCCATCCTTAGTTGTCTAAATAATTGGTTAGATATTTCAAAAGTGCTGAGAACCCAGCTGCTGTTATATATTAATGTTTAGCTGTTGTATTTGTGTAAAGTGTAGTGCGGGGTTGGGGCTGACAGGCTTTATGAAGTCCCCAGGGAGCAGAGGTGGATGGCTATAGTAGCAGCGTGGCAGCCAAGAAACAACAATGGGGATAGATGAGTCTGCTCTGGAGAGAGTGTTGCATGGCAAGACAGTTTAGGAAGAAGTTAGAGCCATCCCAAGTGGTGGGCAAACTCTGCCAGGGTCTCGAAATGGCATTACAAGTTTCACAAAGATTTGCCTGCAAGCAGTTAAAAAACTTAAAACCTTAAAGAATTACTTGGCAAAAACTGGAGCTCATGTTAGAACACTATCTCTAGCAGATATCAGCTGGATCATGTCAATGTTAATCACTAATTTCCTTTTCAAATACATGTCATTATTGCCATGGAGTAAGGACTGACTCTTGCTACGTGCCCAGACATTTTAATTGAAAAATACCTATTGACATCTCTGATGCAGGTGAGCTTTGAGTATCATTTAGAATTACCAACATTAAGAATGTTCTATGAGCAGTAAAGTTGAAGTAAATGATTAAAGCCTTTTCAAAAAGGTACTGGACATACGGGGAGGTTCGGATTAAGGCTTGGTCTACTACACTACACAGTAAAGTAGCTTACGTCAACCTAATTATGTCAGTGTACACATTACAGCCTCGTCCCGCCAATATAAGTGCCCTACTACACTGACATAACTCCACCTCCCCTAAAGGCATAGGGCTCATGTTGGTGTGGTTATACTGCCTTACTTACATGAGCTGTTGGCTGTCTTGTCAATTTCATGGCTCCAGGGCCATGAAATTGACAAGAAAGCTGGGTAGCTATAGCCCAGCTGCCCCCAGCTCCTTGCTCCCAGCAGGCTGTGCCTGCCCAGCTCCCTGCTCAGAGAGCTGAGAAGCCCGAGCAGCTGCCCCTGTTCCCAGCTGGAAGTGGGGAGCTGAGAGCCGGAGGGACAACAGGACTCCTGTCGGAGAGCTGTGCAGAGCTGAGCCCTGGCTCTCAGCTCCCCACACTGCCCCTCTTCTGTTGGTGGAAGTGCTCCTGGTGAGGTTGCAGTGGCTGTAAGTCTACCTGAGATTGACATAAGTCTGTATTATACACATGCCCTAAGGAACTTCTGAATAACGGTCTATACAGACCAGGGATGGGCAAACTACAGCCCATTAGCTCCCACTGGGGAGCAGGGTCTGGGGCTTTTCCCGCTCCAGCCGAGGCACTGGGTCGGGGGCCGCACCACGCAGCTCAGCCCCACTCCGGCGCTCCAGCCAGGGGCCACAGCACGTGGCTTGGTCCCACTCCGGCGCTCCAGCCAGGGCGCAGGGTTGGGGGCTGCACCACACGGCTCCCAGAAGCTGCAGCATGGCCCCACTCCGGCTCCTACGTGCTCCAATGGCCCCCTTTGGCACACTAATGGGAGCTGCAGGGAACGTGCCTGCAGATGGGGCAGCGTTCAGAGCCGCCTGGTCACACCTCCGCGTAGGAGCCAGAGAGGGGACATACCACTGCTTCCGGGAGCTGCTTCAGGTATGCGCCGCTCAGAGCCTGCACCTCTCCCCACGCCCCAATCCCCTGTCCCAGCCCTGATCCCCCTCCCGCTCTCCAAACCCCTCACTCCCAGCCCAGAGCACCCTCCTGCACCCCAAACCTCTCCCCAGCCCCACCCCAGAACCTGCACCCCTTCCTGCACCCAGGCCCCAGCCCTGATCTCCCTCTCGCTCTCTGAATCCCTGGGTCCCAACCTGAAGCACTCTCCTACATCCCAAACTCCTCATCCCCATCCCCACCCCAGAGCCCGCACCCCAACCCCAATTTTGTGAGCATTCATGGCCTGCCATACAATTTCTATTCCCAGATGTGGCCCTCAGACCAAAAAGTTTGCCCACCCCGATATAGATAGTATTAAACTCACCAAGTAACTTTGCTCCAAAGAGATTCAAAAACATTGTGAAATTAATGGGTCCAGTGGCTTCCTTGAGCATGGATTCTAGCTCCTCATCTTTTACATTTGTTTTACCTAAATTAAAGGAAAAGGTCTTTCAGTGTACAAATACCCATACTATTTAGAGTTATAATAGGCAAAGCACCCATCTTTGGTTCTAGGCACCTTTACCAACATGTACTCACTGTATGATTGCCCCCCAAAATACTTTAACCATTTCAAGACAGCTTTCCACTTATTTTCTTTATTTTGCTTTGTAACTTCCTACAATTCTTTAAATAGAATCCCCTCTGGGGGAGGGATAGCTTAGTGGTTTGAGCATTGGTCTGCTAAACCCAGGGTTGTGAGTTCAATCCCTGAGGGGGCCATTTAGGAATCTGGAGGAAAAAAAAAATAAAAATTGGGGATTGTTCCTGCTTTGAGCAGGGGGTTGGACTAGATGACCTCCTGAGGTCCCTTCCAACCCTGATATTCTATGATTGGATAAATGACTTTAGTACCATAGCACTGCTAATGCTCTACAAGTCAGGGAATCACTTTGTCGTGGGTGGGGAATGGAGTTCAATAGCTGTAGTTGGCTTCTGAAAAGAAGAGCTGCAAAAATCTGTCAAAAGGAGTTGATAAAGCTGTATGGCTGTACAAATCATGCCTTCCAGTTACAGGATGATTATGGGGAAAATGTATACATGAGGCACCACTAATGACCACCAACAAGATCTGCAGGTGTCAACTAGAAAAAACAGAAGAGGCTTAAAGGGAGAGTATGCAAAATGGATTGGTTTTAGGTAATACATGCATGCAAGTTTCATAGGACTTTCCTCCTTACAGTAGATGGCTCTTTAATCTAGCAGAAAAATTGTTGGAAACTGAGGCTAGACAAATTTAGAAGATGCAATTTTTTTGGCCAGTGAGGGTAATTACCCATGGGAACAACTTAGGTAGTGATAGAATGGATTCTCCATCACTTGCAGTCTTCCAATCATTTCTAGAAGAGATGCTATAGCTCAACCAGAAATTATGGGCTTTATGCAGGAATCACTGGGTGAGGTTCTGTAGCCTGTGTCATGCAAGAAATCAGACCAGATGATCATAGCTGTCCCTTCTGGCCGTAAAATATATTAATTCACTCTTTTTTAAAGGGGGGGAGGGGTTTCTAAGGATAGGTTAGTGGAGCTCAAATATGGAAAATGTGGGAGTTATAGTCCTAAAATACTTCAACATTTTAAAAAGAAACCTTCAATTTTCTGCACTAATAGTGTGACACTATCACAATCCTGATAGTGTTTGGAGAAATTACTGTAGAATTTGGCCTAACAGAGACAGGAGTAAACTGAGAAATTGGAATTCAGTTTACAATCCCATCTGCTTCCAAAGTTAAAAGGTGTTGGGTCTCTGGAGCTCTGGGTATGTTCTGTCTCTATCAGGTCTACAAATTCAAATATTTACAGTGTTAAATAGTCCACCACTTAGCACTTACAACTATGAGTTTAAAGTGAGTAAGTGTACATTAGTAAAGTATATCTCTACTCTAGTGTACTTACCCAAAGAAGCATAGATATCTTTCAAGTCTTCTTTATCTATGAATCCATCTCTGTTCTGATCAATTAATGTGAAAGCCTACATGACAGAATAAATATACACATAATATATTCATGTTTTTATCTGTTATAGCTTTAGAAAAGCTTTATGTGTACCTGTGTTCAATACAAGTTTGAACTAAGAGAGAACTGTATTTCCCTATATTTTTTTACAGTAAATACACATTCTTTAGTAAAAAGTTACATGAAAAAATGTGTATGCCCAGTGTGCTAAGCTTTTACTTGTCATATTTCATATTTTCATTTCATTACTTACTAAAAAGTGATGGTTTTGTTTTGTCTCTTAATTATACTTTAAACTGCAAATCCCTCTCTTTTAATAATAAGTGTAAAGTGAGTATGAATTCTTTTTAAAACAACTGTTATACTAGGGTGCTGAATATTTTCCAGAACAATATTACTCAACTTGGAATTGCTGGAGAGCCACTTGATCATTGAACAGACTCTGAGAACCAGAAGACAGTCATACTGATGTTTAGACATTGTGTTTTGTTGTTGCGTCTCAGTATCATTGCATGGTAATACAACAATGTGACACAAATATTATATTCTGAGTGTGTTCATGATTATATTGTGGCTATGACTCTATTTCACACTCTTTCCTGTTCCTTAACTTTTTCTTGTTGCTGGCAGTGAGGAGGTACATGCGGCACCTGTTTCTTGGCTCATCTGCCTTTCCCCACTCCATATCTGCTTGCTGAGCACTGAGTGTAACATGTCAGGTACCATGGAAAATCCTTTGTGATTGATCTGTGTTGATCATGGTTGTTCTGATGGAGATAAGACAGTAAAAGGCTACTCCCAACCAAGAGCTAAGTGCATTGCTGAAGCCATTAAGTACCACTGCACACGATATGAATTGTTGCTTTGGCAGAGACAAAGACACAGGATATCCTCATATTATGTGGAGAGGGATCTGAACCAAAGGCACAGACCAGAATCCATCCTGTTTAACTCTTAAGTCAGTTAATGAATGTGCTTTATATAACAAGCTGGCTAGAACCCATTTCCGAACATGTACAACCTTTGAGAAATTCAGGTCCCAATGCTGTATCTGTGACCTGTCTCATTCAAATATATACGCCTCCTATATTGTCTTACTTCCTTAAATTCTTGGATCTGTGTCTGCTCAAAGTTGGAGAAGACATTAGAAGACGCTCTCTGAGCACGTTTGGCACCACCTTCCTTCTTTTTGGTTTTTCTGCTAGCCTGAAAAGAGATGAAAGAATAATTTTGATCTACACTGGGAAAGAATAAATATATCATTTACTCCATTGTTCTTCTGAAATACACACTCCAATTAATACTTGAAGAACAGCAAAACATAAGTTAAAACTTTCTTTCTTTGCTAAGATACGACTCTTAAACATTCATACTTTAGATTTCAAAATTACTGCAAACACAATGCTCTCTCTCAAATCATAGTCCTTTTCCTAGGAGTATCATGCAGATAAATGCCCTGGTCTCCCACCAGAACCATGGTTTCCCACATGGGTTGAACTTACCATCGTTACTGGAGAGAGCTGCTGTGCCTTGCTGTCTTTGGGAATCTTACTTTATAAAGTGCCTCTCCTAGGGAGGGGTGGGGCTAATCTTTGCAGCTAGCATGTCCCAAAGGAGATGTCAAACTTCTGGCTCACAAGACTTGCTCCATACATGGACAGACTTCCAACATATTCCCTGGTCTCTAGTGGATAAACAACTGTTGCTTATACTTGAAATCTCCTTAAGTGATCTGCTGTCTAGATTACCGGTGATGAGCTAAAATAGTGATGGTAGCACACTGTGATGTTACTATACATAACACTGCATAGCAGCTGTACTCAGTAATGGTAAATTTCTCTGGATTCTCCTAAATATATGTCTCTTTTAACTGCAGAGGTATGGGATTTAAAAGACTTTAAAAATAATTATTTTGGAAAAATGTTACCTTTTTCCTCCTTCAGATCTATTGCATTCCTTATCTTTTGAATGGTTTATTTACAGGTACAGCAAGTTGCTGCGGGTGCTATCAGGAACAAATAATCATGTCATGCCATACACCTTCAATGAGGACTTTTATTTTTGAAGAACTTAATTGTTGTTTTCGTTCTGACTTTTCGATGGAGGAGTTTCCTGCAAATTAAGCCTTCCCTCCTACCAACCTACATGCAGACCTCTCGACACACAGCACACAATGCTCACATGTCCCTCCAAGAGCCCATTCCACCTGCTCCAATCATATTTTTGAAGGGGCCGCTCCCATTATATAACTAACATATTGATACACAAAATACATACCAATTGTACAAATACAACACGCAAATATAAAAATGATCTTAAGACATTCAAAGCTATAACTAAATGTAAACTATACAACTTCATTTTCAGCACTACCCTCGGTGCTCAAAAATGTAGTAGTCATCATTAAAAAACATGCTGTGACATTATCAGTCATAGCTCCATGAAACGTTAGTGTGTTTTGTGAAACAGCTTTAAAGTGAGAAATAAAAGAATCATGACTGTAACTGAACTGATCCTTTCATAAAAGATAAATACAATTCATGTATCCAAGGTTTTTGAGTGAACTAAGCCTAGTGTGAAATTACCTGTGAAATGTCAATTAAATGAATTTCATTTTATATTATCATTAGTTAGCTCTGGAAATCAAAATAGTGCGTCAACTCTATGCATGCAAATATCTAAAAGTGAGAGAAATAATTAAATTACTGGTTAGAGAGTTATCCATGTCCTCTCAAGACAGTGGGTGCTTTGGGGGATATTTTTATACATAACTTGACCTTTGCCTAATTTTGCCAGTAACTTTATTTTTACTGGAAACTTAGTATTGATATTTATCGGGGAAAAAAGAATAGTGCTCTGTTCTCAAGATATCAGTAAAGCTATATAGCTCTATTAAATATTTTGTCAGTAGGTTTTAAAAGCAGTACTGGGAATATTAGTATTTCTCATGTTCTGCGAGGAGTGAATCAGGCCCCTGCCTCTGTGGCAGTGCAGTTCCATTGTTCCATAGAGGGGGTGGATTCTAAAGGCCATGGATCTCTCTTGTGGAATTGAGTCAGCTAAAGGCTTCACGTGCATGATCACTCAGGGTGGGATGTCTTGAGGGTGGTGGGGTGACAGGACTGGTTTCTGTGTGTATGCTCCACTGCTCTTGTCTCGAGGAGGGCTGAAGTAGCCTTCCCTAGCAGCTCTGCAGACTTGTGACAGGGACAAGCTTCCCTTTTCCCACCATGACTCCCCTACAGCCTTAGCCCAGCTATTCAGGCTGGTTCATGGACTGAAGATTGCCTCCCAAGAGCATAGGAGAAAAACACAAGTTGAATTTTACCAAAGTTGCAGTACATCCAGGGTACAGTTTATAACAGGATATTCTAAGCTGTGTACATTGTGAAGAACATAGGTATTGTCATACAGTAACAGATCAACAGTCCATCTAGCCCATTATTTTTCAGTGATTTATGGCAGCGCTTCAGAGAAAGATGTGGTGGTGTGCTTTCATCTAACTACATAATCTATTCCACAGGGGGGAATATTTCTTCTTTAACCTAACTAGTGACCAGCTTATGCCTTGATTCAGTGAGAGCTCTTTGATTTGATAATCTAGTTTATATATCTGCAGATGCCATTCCTATTTATAAAAATATCTAATCTTTTAAACATTTTGTTGCAACAATATTGACAGAGGGTTTCACGGCTTAATTCTACATTATGTGTAGCAGTCACTCCTTTTATCCGTTCTAATCTTGTTGCGCTTTAATTTCATCAAGTATAATTTTGTTCTTGTTTTATGGGACAGAAGTAGGAAATGCTGAGCCTGATTCTCCATTGCCCTGAACCTGTTTGTCATCTACACCAGCGCTTCATAAGAATGACTACACAAGGGTGCAGTACAATAGAAAATCAGGTCTGCTGCCACCACCATGGGAAAATGCAGCTGCTCCCTTGAGGTTTTGCTCCCCTTTGAAGTATCTTCAAAAGTGAGACGGGAACTATGTAAATAATTTACTTTGCCCCTACACACACAAATAGGTTGCACATTTCCATTATGCAAAAATGTGATTTGACACCTCCATTTCAAACTCATGTTAGTTTAAATAAATGTAAGTAAAAAAAGTTTAGAAAAAATATCTTGAACTTCCAGCCAGGTTGAAGACATAAACTTACAAAGGGAAATAAATGTTATGTGTGGTATAGTTAACTTGTGCTGTATTGAAGAACTCTATGGGAACTCTAATTGGCAGGACTCCAATAGTGCCTCACAGCAAAGGGCTAATTCATTCTTATTCTGTTTACTTGACTTTCACAACCCATTGCACAGAAAATATTTAAATGATTCTAGCGGTGGTCTGAAAAAGGTAAACAAAAAGGCATAAAGAGGATTTTAAAATATAATTCCAGCATGCATTAGAGCCTCTTGAAACAATCTGAAATTAAGTTGTAGATATAAATATATAATTGTAGGGTTTTTGTATATTTTAATATAGCTATCTGAACATTTCCCTAGAAATCACAGGATAAAGCTTTCTAAAATGAAAATATAAACTATCCAAAGTAACTGTTAATGAGACACCTTTTGCTTTTATCTGTTCTTAATTAACATAATTAGTATGAAATTGTACAAGGAACTATGTAATCCGTCTAGCTTTCCCTCAAGCTATTCTAAGAATGTATAGTGAGATGATTTTTAGGAGGACTTTATTTAAAAATAGTTTCTTACGTGGGATCAGCAGGAAGCATGGAATGGCAAAATCTAAAGATAACACACCAGTCCTTAAACCAGGGCCCTCAGAGAATATCAGAATACAGCATAATTAGCAAATGTTGTGTTTGCAGCTGCCTCTTCTACTGAGAGATGAGATGAGAGAGACTGCTTCTTTCACAGATAATGTGGCACGCTAGACTAAGACACAAAAAAGTTTCTAATATACTACACTTTCTTATAATACACATGTGCCTTCCACAATATGTAAGTTAGACTTCAATTCTGCAATGGACATCCTGTACAGCCATGCTGGTCTGTGTTAGTAGTTCACAATGCAGGAGTAGGCACCAAAGGGTTGAATCTGATGAAGTGGGTTTTAGCCCACGAAAGCTTATGCCCAAATTAATTTGTTAGTCTCTAAAGTGCCACAAGGCCTCCTCGTTTTTGCTGATACAGACTAACACAGCTACCCCTCTGAAACCTGGCACCAAAGGGAAACACTTGTAAACATGTTTTGTTTGTCATTTAAATAAAAATGTCTGTAGATGGAGTTCATACAGTACTTCTTCAAGTTGGGGACAATACATTCAGTTTGATTCTTTTCTGATTTTCTCGCTCATCTGCACCTCTAGAGTCAATGGCATTTGGAATAGAGCTTAACTGTTTTAGCATGTCATCACACCGTTGGTAATTCAAGCTAAGAGAGCTGCTGCAGGAACAGGTTTTATATATTTAATATTTTTTTTAAAAAGTCACCTAGAATTTCTTTCATATAGAATAAAAGGCGTGTAGAGATAAAGAAAAATAAATGAATGAAAAATACCGGCTGATTGTTACTACATGAGGTCACCGGGCGCAGCGGGCGCGAAGGAACGTTACTGGGGCCACAAGCGGCGCCTGCGGCGGAAGTCCCCGCACCCCCGAAACCTCCTGCGTCACCCGCCCCCGACAGGCTTACCCAGGCAACTGACTCACACGCACCAGAGTCCCACCTCCCCGGGGCTTGCACGTCACACACACACCTGACACACTTGCACGCCTGCCACACGCACACCAGAGTCCCACCTCAGTAATGAAATTTCTCAGCCATTTAGCAGGCGCAGTTCTGGAAATCTGGTGATTTTATGTGACACGATATCCTTCTGTGTATAGGTGATGAATATACCTTTCCTTATTTGCACACATCACAAACTAAGTGGGTTGTAACCCACACAGGGCTCAGGACCCTGCACTCCGTGTCCTTGGCACACACACACCATGTCAGACGCAAGCCCTTTGTTGTTTTCCCTGCCCAGAAGAGGTGCCCAGGGGAGTGACTGATCGGCAGGGCAGAGGTGGCCACTGCCTCTGTGGGATTCAGGTAGGGTGACCAGATTAAACGGAGAAAATATCGGGACACATTGGAGAAGCAAAATAAAAAAAAAAAGCGGCCGGAGTTGCAGAAGCAACACTCACCCACACACACACCCCACGATGCGGGACAAAGACCTAAAAATTGGGACGCCTGGTCACCCTAGATTCAGGGCCTGGGGAAAATGTGTTAAACGGCAGAAGTGGCCAGGGCCTAGTGTTCAAAACTGGTGTGACACGTAGAAGCATGAGAGGTCTTGTGTGTATGTGTGTGACGTGCAAGTGTCGGGGGGGCTCTGGTGTGCATGTGGCAGGCGTGCAAGTGTGTCAGGTGTGTGTGTGACATGCAAGCGCCGGGGAGGTGGGACTCTGGTGCGTGTGAGTCAGTTGCCTGGGTAAGCCTGTAGGGGGCGGGTAATGCAGGAGGTTTCGGGGGTGCGGGGACCTCCGCCGCAGGCGCCGCTTGGGGCCCCACTAACGTTCCTTCGCGCCCGCTGCGCCCGACTAACGGCTCTGCACGCGGGCCGGGGCGGGGCGCTCCCCCTCTCAGGCTGCCCCGCCACCGCCACCGCCCTGGGCTGCTCTACCGGGCAAGCGCAGGGCAAGGGGCGGGTTCTTACCTCGTTGTGAGGCGCTGGGGGCGGAGCTAGGCAGACCCGCCCGCTCCAAGAAGGGAGAATCACCCTCGCTCCCAGCAGCCCCGCAGGCGCCCTTCGCCTCCACGTTCCCATAATTCTCCGTGGGGGTGGGCTCTCTTTTCACGTCACTTCCGGCTCCTTCCGGTTTCACCGAGATGGTTCCCCCGGTGCAGGTGTCGCCGCTCATCAAGGTAATGGGGCTGGACGCGTTGTCCGGGGTTGCTGGGGCTCGAGCCGGCTCCCTCGGCCCCGCCAGCCTTCTGGGGCGGAGCCGACCCGGGCCCGGGCGGGGGAAGGTGACCCTGGGGAAGGTCAGAGCTGTGCCTCGTGGGGGATCGGCTCAGATCGGGCTGCGCCGGCCGCTCCCCCGCTGCCTTAGTTCGTGTCTCTGAACCGCCTCCTGGCTGCGGGCCCGGCTGGCGCTGGGCGCCTCTTCAGTCCGGGGAAACGGGCCGGCCTTGGCGCCGCCTTCGCGCCCCCGTCGTCCGTTAGCGGGCGGGGGCCGCTCTCTGCCGTGTAGTAAACTGCTCCGTGTACGAATGTGCTACTGGTAGCAGTTACTGATACGCTAGACGGTAAGAAGCTGCTATGGTAGTAAACGGCTACCTGATGTAGCAAATCCCTACAGGTAGCAGCTTCTTGCACTGTACTGTGTGTGAAATTGTGACGTGTGGAAATTATTTATACATATAGATTGTAAGAAACAGCTTTTGTAAAAAGATGATACTTGATTTTTACATACTTGAAAACTGTTATCATGCTTCAATTTTTCCTTATAGGTCATGTTTTCTAGATCTTAAATATTTTTTTCTTTTCTGGACTTTCTCCAATTTGACCACATCTTTCCTGAAATGTGGTGCCCACAACTGGACACAATACTCCAGTTGAGGCCTAATAAGCGCAGAGCAGAGTGGACATCCCAGAGTGATGTTCTGGTTTTTGCAGCAGCGTTACACTGGTCACTCATATTCAGTTTGTGGTCCACTAGGACCCCCCTAGATCCCTTTCCACAATACTCCTTCCTAGGAAATCATGTCCCATTTTGTATGTGTGCAGCTTGTTATCATTCACAAACTTTATAAGTGTACTCTCTATGCCATTATCTCAATCATTGATTAAGATTTTGAATAGAAACTTTATCCAGAACTATTCCCTGGAGAACCCCAGTCATTATGCTCTTTCAGCCTGTGAATCACTGATAAGTACTGTCAGAACTGTTTGTTTTCCAACTAGTTTTGCACCCATCATATTTTAGCTAGGTTGCATTTCCATAGTTTGTTTATGAGAAAATCATGGGAGACTGTATCAAAAAGCCTTACTAAAGGCAAGATGACCACTTCCTCTCCCCCCCCCCCCCCCACAAGACTTGTTACACTGTTAAAGAAAGCTATCGTTTTGGTTTTACATGTGAGACTGCTTGAATTACCTACATCAGATGTCCTTTTTTAGCAAAGTAGGACCTGTCACTGCTGCAGGTAGCACAGTCCTACAAATAGCATTTTCACACACATGTGTAAGAAACAGCAAACTGTAGGGATGTGCTTCTACCTGTAACACTGCAATCTTATGTAGCTAATTCCTACAGATAACAGTCTCACATAGCAGTTTCTCACACCATAGGTATCTGTAGGAATTAGCTTCATCAGATTGCAGTGTTACAGGTAGCAGCACATCCCTACAGTTTGCAGTTTCTTACAAGCATTTGTGTGTGTGAAAATGCTATCTGTAGGACCATGCTACCTGCTACCCTTGGCCCGTGCCGCTTCCCGCAGCCCCCATTAGCCTGGAGCGGCGAACCGCAGCCAGTGGGAGCCATGATCGGTCAAACCTGCGGACCTGGCAGGTAAACAAACTGGTCCGGCCCACCAGGGGCTTTCCCTGAACAAGCGGTGGACCGGCTTTGAGAACCACTGGTGCAAACATAGCCTCAGTAGGTTAGATCAGACAAAGAGGAGCTGCAAAGACTAGACATTGGGATGCCTGTGCCTTTAAGAACCCAGCCCTGGGAAGCTGATGCTGAGAGGTGCTGTCTGTGAGAGGGGAAATAAAAAAGCCCCTTTGCCCCCCACCATTTTTGCAAACACTGATGTCTCAGTCCCGCTGGGGTAACTGTTACCCCCTGTGCCCCTGCCTGTGCCAGGTTTTACCCTCTGCCAGCACCTCACCACGAGCCTAACTCCTGCTCCTCCCCCCCATCCCTGATTTTTGCCCTTTAGCCCCTCTCCTAATGCTGCCTCCAGCTGCTTAACCCCTGACAAGTCAATTTCTGCCCCCTGTTCAGACCCTGGCCACCCCTCTGCTCCGATTTGCCCCCTTTGCCCCTTTTTAACTCCTGTAAATAGCAGTCAGCAGAATTTTTACGGCTAATAAGGGCAGGGTGAAGGGCAGTGGCTTCAGCAGATGTTACTGAGCATGCTCAGTTTGTGTGACCATACTGAAAAGCCACTTGGATCAAATAAAAAAGCCTCTTCCTCCTCCCCCTGACAAACTTTTCAAGCACTAGTGTCTCAGTCTCACTGGGGTAACTGCTACCCCCTGTACCCCTGCCTGTGCCAGGTTTTGCCCCCTGTCACTCTCTGCCAGCGCCTCACCCCTGGCTTAACTCCGCCTCTTCCTCCCCTCATTCCTGATTTTGCCATTTAGCCTCTCTCCTAATGCTGCCTCCAGCTGCTTGACCCCCCGACCAGTACATTTCCACCCCCTGCTCAGACCCTGGCCACCCCCAGCTCCGATTCACCCCCTTTGCCACTTTTTAACCCCTGTCAAAAGCAGTCCCCAGAATCTTAGGGCTAATAAAGGCAGGGTGAAGGGCAGTGGCTTCAGCAGATGTACTGAGCATGCTCAGTACACTGTAAGTAGCACATTCCTATGCAGAGCAATTTACTACACTACACCTGGCGCTGCGAGCTCAGGGTTGGTATCTGGGCTGGGCTGGGCTGAGCCGGGCTGGCCTGGAGGAAACCCTCCTGAGCCACGCTTTAAGGTGGGGGCCAGCCCTGGGCTGGTGCCTGTTCCTCCTCCCAATGGTGGGTGGTGCCTAGGATCTCAGCTACCCAAGCCCCAGGTACCATCTAGCTTGTTCCACTGTCCTGCAGCCAGAAAACCAGCATCCCTCTCTGTATGCAAAATAAAGTATTTCCTTCCTTCGGCAGTTCACCAGGTACTCAGCCCTACTGGTTGGGATGCTCTACGGGAAGAAGCGATATGGTAAGTGCCAAAAACTGCATTTATTGCTGCAGGAGAAACTATTAAATTTAACTCACTGGCCACTAATATCTAAGACCCTGCTATATTCTGGTGGTCTCTGACGTATAGGAGGTCAGGCTAGATGATTTGGTAGTCCCTTCCGGCCTTAAACTCTGTGACTGTCTATTTTGACCAATCAGTTCCTAGTGTGATTAGCGGAATAAGACATAAGTCTGTGTTTTCATTTCTTTGCAGTGTTGTAATTGTGTTGGTCCCAGATGAGACAGACAAGATGGGTGAGATAATATATTTTATTGGACCAACTTCTGTTGGTGAAATAGACAAGCTTTTGAGCTACACAGAGCTCTTTTTTAGTGACCTGAAGTTGGTCCAATAAAAGAGATTACTTCATCCACCTTTTCTTTTCAGCTTGAATATAAAAACAATTTATTATCATTTTTATTAGAATATAAACTTTGAAATTACAGTCAGAAGTTTATTAGTCTTTATTGATGCTGGTGTATTTGGGATTATGTTTGCTAAATCCAGTCAATAGAAAAAGGATTAGGTATAATTAAACATTTGTTGGTAATTTGTCTACTTAGTTTGATGTCTTGAATAGTAAAGTGAGCATACATGAGGATATACAAAATATTAAGCTTTTAATTATATATATATATATATATATATATATATATATATATATTGTATGGCACCTTGAAATTGGTGAGCATGTTGTCTGGCATGTGCATAAAGTTCTTGTTAGTATTAAATTTAGGCATGGCAAAGAAAAGCCTGAAGGAGGAATGTGAGGTAGCTTTGAAGATGTTTTTCAGGAAGCTTCTCCCAAGGGCAGCATAGAAGAGGAGAATAGCACAAAGGTGCTTGTTTGAAAACCTAACTGGTGGGGGAGGCTGTTATCACTGGCCAATCAGAGATTGGCATTTGAGTAACCAATGCAAAACTATCTGAAATAGAGGATTGAACCACTTTGACTAAATCAGTTTTTTATCTTAGTTAAGTCACTGTTTCACAAAAAGAACACTGTAGAGATGAGCCATAAGTCGGTATATATGGCATTGTGCACTCTAAGTCAACGGTTCTCAAACTGTGGGTCATGATCCCTTTTTAATGGGGTTGCCAGGGCTGGCATTAGACTTGCCCAAGCCCCACAGCCTGGGGCCGAAGGCCGAGCCTGAGGGCTTCAGCCTGAGCAGCAGGGCTCAGGTTACAGGCCCCCCGCCCGGGACTGAAGTCCTTGGGCTTCCCCCCCACCTGGTATGGTGTGACTTGGGTGGGCTCAGGGTTCAGTTGCCCTCCTGTAGTTGTATAGTAATTTTTGTTGTCAGAAGTGGGTCGCGGTGCAATGAAGTTTGAAAACCGTCGCCCTAAGTGTTGAGGTTTGTTGCATCACTATAGCTGCCCCAGTATAAACACTGCACTGGTGTAAAGAGTTAATGCAGTTTTACACCAGTGTAGTATGTTGACACAAGATTTTTGCACTGCTTCATTTACACTGGTACAAAAAAGTATATGAGGTCAAAGTCCTTCCGTTTTAGGATGATGAGTCTGCATTAAATGCCTTGGGTAGAACAGAAATACTTGCTTCTTAAGCTCTTGTTAATTAGCTTGCAAAAAGTTTGCACTGTGGAAGATGAAATGTATTTCTTCACTGACTTGAAGATGCAAAATTCTAAAGTATTTAGTGATAATTAACTTAAAACTGGAGCCAGTTGTATGCAAATTTTCAAAGTCCCACTGGCTAAATGAGTTTGTTTTTTTTCCCATTGAGGAGGTAGTTTCTAAAAGTCTTACGTGTAGAGAGCCGTAGATAAAAGATTATGGGTAAATAACATTTTTGTTCAATGACAGACTACCTAAAGCCTGTTGCTGAAGAGGAAAGGAGAATAGAAGGTGAAGAGAAAAAGAAGCGTGAAGAATTGGAACGAATTGCAAAAGAACTGGCAGAAGGTATCTTTTTTAAATGTTAGCATACCCATTCTGTATCCTAAAAGTACATAGAAAAACACTGTTTGAAGGTTTTTAAAAAAAAAAAAAATAGACACTGTCAAGTGGCTTAGATGAACATGGATGAAAATGTTTTCACATATGGCTTTTCATTTAAATGTCTTTATTAAAACTAATACCAGCATGGTGGAAAATACAGATATCAGTGTGTTAGTGCATGATTATCAGAAAATAAAACTCAAAAAAACCCTATTTTAATGTAGTTGTCCAAGCTGAAACACAGTACAAACACTGTACATTACAGTCCTAAACAGCAGAAATGGTGACAAACTAGTTATTTTCAAGTACTCAATAGTAAGTCTTTATATTACAGGCAAATAGTTTTATAAATCCTATTTATTTAAAGTAAGGACAATAAAATAATCAAACTTTGAGTTTTTTCATTGGAAGAAGAATCTCTTTGGGAAGATTTTTATTAGACAACAGGCTGAACTAGATGATGATGCCAAGATCCTTCTCATTCTGTGTCTCAGTTTTCACTTCATATTAAGTCTGTACTAATAAGCACCAGATATTAAGAATAAGCTGAAATTTTGCCCACAAGACTTTACTGTCTTCTCACATCTATATTATGCCAGGTGAGAATGGGCGCTAAAAGGAAGGTGCTAAGTCAGTTCTGACTTACTGGTGTAATAACACCAGTTACTTCTCAGATTCTGGCAGTAGAGGCAGTAATGGAATGGGTACACAAAATTATTTTTAACACTTGCAGACTCTGTTGGTTGGCCTTGGCTGTGGAACAGCCTACTTAAAAAACTAATGGGACTTGTACGGAATTTTAGGTACGCGAAACTTAAATTTGGTTAAAGTGTGTTCCTGGGAGTAGCAACACCTTCAGAGAGTCTGAACATGAATCTTGAAAGCTCACACATTTTATTAGTACAGAGGTTGCCAGACTCTTTTCTTAGGGTAGGGTCCTTCATTTTCATAAAGCGTATAATGGAGAGTGGGAATATAGGTAAACTGCTTGCTTCCCATTAACAATTGCCTAACATCCCTGTGGTAAGTAGAGCAGTTACTTGCATTAAATATTTAAATGTTACTTTTCCATATATTATTGGCTCACTGAATGCAGGTTAGCTACTAGAAGTGAAGAGAGTCAGCAGCATGTGGCCCAATTTGCTATGCACAGACTACACTTTGGGAATGTCTGTATTTGAAACGCTGAATCTTTGAAACATTGAAACTTTAAACCAAACAGCTTCAGAGTGAACACAGGGAAAATGTAAAATCATTTGCTAAAAGCTGGTTAGAGAGAACTGGCAATCTTCCAAGATTTTTTTTTTTTTTTTAAGAGGTCATCTTTTTCTTCACAGAGGCTTTGATATATCTGTGATGTGTTTGCATTGTAGAGCAGTGAGCTAACCTGACTCTCTCTCTCTTCCCTTTCAGCCAGTGAAGAGTCTATACTGAAATGAACAAATTGCATTGGACCTCATTTTCATCTTCAGCAAAATCTGAAGCCCTGAATTAGCTATGTTAAGTTCATTTAAGCACTATATTTACTGTTTCCATCAATAAATACTTGTGAACAGTATTAATTCATTGATTTTTGCATATACTATAGAAAGTACAAGTAAGAGTTATTGATGTAATGTAGGAATAAGCAAATATTCCTTTATGTATCTGGTAACAAAGCAATAACATCCCTTCTGCTAAAGTGACCCCAACATGTCTAAAAATGCAAAGTCACTAATTGAGGCTCTGTCTTGATGGGTGAAAGCCAGTTTAACCATGGTTAAAATCATTGCTACAGCATAAGCCTACAACTCCTGTATTTTTAACCATGTATTCAAATTCAGAACTGCCTTTCCAGTGTCAAACATCAGATTGGACTGCCTGTACTCAGTTCTCATTATGTTACTGAGTGATGGGTGTTTCTAAAACTGTCTTGAAAATGAATTTTTTCTAATGAGTAAATCAAAAGGTACAACGTTGTAATGGGCATACCTTACAGTCTAACTCAGGAAACTTTGCATCTGTAACTGTTACGGACTGAACAGTGTCAACTTGAGGTCTTGTATTCAGTTTTTTTACTTTTAATTTTTTCCTAACTTCACACCTGTAAACGCCCAATGGATTAAAGGGTTTAATATTTTCAAGATCACTACCTTCTTTTCGTACAACCGTATCAGGATTTGAACTAACTTATGGCCATCAGTGTAATTACATGTCTCTTAAAGTGAACATCTGATGTTAAACACGTCTCATGTCAAAAGTTCACTCATATAAAGATGGAGGGGGCTGGGGAGACAGGTGAAAATACTTGCCATTTACACCTCAAATCAATTGACATTTAATGCTAATTTACTTTCTGAAAGAGGTACTTCCAGTGCTGCTATGAACTCTGGAGTGGGTCAGTTTAAAGTATCCATTTTGGATAGCCAGCACTCTAATATGTCTATAAGAACAGCCCCATAAGGACATTTGAACGTAACTGGGAAATGTCAGACTAAATATGGTCTTCAGCACTTTAGCATATGCATTAATGAGTCTGCTGATCACCTTCTTATTCTTGCAGATTCCTGCCTTCTTCACTGCAAGGTGTGGCTAATGTACTGAGAATAAGGCAACTGAGCAAAAGTTAACTCCCTGCCTTTTCTGCAGAGAGGCATTATATTGTTTAAATAACCACTGTAAATGTAGATGAATTCCCTTGCTTTCCATAAACATCCATTGAACATATTTAGGCCACAGTGCTGCCTGAATAATCCTATGCTTGGTGAACACAATTTAATAGCAAACTAAAGCAGAAATAATAGTATGAGCTCTTGTAAACCCAACACTTGTATGTTAGAGCTGTGCTCAGACCTCACCTTGTCTTAAGACAGCTCTGTGCCTTTCCCTTGGTGGGGCAGGATGTGTTTCCTCTCTTACATGAGGCTAGGGCAGTGGTACCCCAGACTGTGGGGTGTGCCCCCCTGGGGTGCAGAGGAATATTCAGGGGGGCTGGCAGGGCCTGGGCCAGCCCCCATGGAGCACCACCCAGCCCTGCTCTGGCCATGGCCCCACCCTCAGCAGCTTTGGCCCCAGCCTCTGCCCTCTTACCCCTGTCCACACACACACACACACACACACACACACACACACACACACACACACACACACACACACACACACACACACACACACCCGGAGCTACAGCCCTCTTCTGGCCCTGGTTCCTGGGGGTGTGTGATGTGAAAAGTTGGGGGACCACTGAGCTAGGGGAAGAGGGATTTCTGTATCCCATTCTTTGCAGTAGCAGAGGGCAATACCTCTGAGTATGCATTGGGATGGAGCAGAAAGGTAGTGATAGTGGAGGAAGGTCAGAAAAGAGGGGGAGGATTTATGGGGGAAATGAGGGTGATGAGAAAAATTGGAAACATGAATTCCAGGGGGGAAAAGGTTTACCACAACATAAAAATGGGAAGGTGAAAATAAAGGAGTAAATATACAGAGCATGTAAGTTTTTAAAAAAAAAAAAAAAAAAAAAAAAATTGAGACCAACCAGTCTATTCCTTCATTGGTGTAAATCAGGCATTACTGACATTCAGTGACAATTGGATGTCATTGTCAACCCCATTCTCCTTTCTCTTCAGTTAGAAGTATCTATAGATGTGAGTCACAAGTGTAAAAGCACAGGATGGGATGAGTATCAAGGTGCTGTATTTATTTTTTTTAGAAAAGCAAACAGAATATGACTTAACTATAGTAAATCTCTCATAAGCCAGTGACTTTGGGGCGGGGAGGGGAATGACCTTGAATAAGAGGAGAGCAAGATATCTCCTTACATCCTTTCCCCATCGTTTCCTTTGCCATGTTCTTATTATTTTGATCAAAATCGCCCTACTTTTTGGCCAGGCAAGTTGCATTATGAACAAACTATATTAAAATAATGTTGCAAAGTCAAACACTCAAGGAATGCCAGATATAAGGTTGCTTTGGCAACTTTAATTTAGCACCCTTGTGCCTATGCATTGATACACACTCTAATTACATGATCACATGCTATGTTTTTCCCATTCAGTGCACAAAACTGATCATGCTCAGGGAATGAGCAGCTTTTCAATATTTTGTTTTATCCTCATCCTGCAATGTGTGGCCCCATGTAGCACTGACTGCACACTATTCAAACCCCCCTACAGAATTATTCTTGTCCTCATGGGTGTTTCTTTGGCTTCAGTGGAGTTGCAATTATTTAGACCAGATCTGAATTTGGCTCAGTTCCTTCAAAAGATCAAGTTTACTGATGTGTGAGAAGGACAGATGATTTAACTGTTCTATTGTTAACACTCTCTTGTGCTCTGATTCACCAACACTGGTCTAGATGAAAGCCCACTTCCTGAACTCCGCTCTAGGGGCATCAGTCTGACTTCTGTGGAATAACTACATAGCTGTACCGCCGTAACTGAGGTCAGAATCTCAGCACAAATATTTGAGTAAAGGGTATCTTTCTCCCTATGAGATGAATGGATCTGACTGTCTTTATGCTTCCCTTTTACATATTGCTGGCTCGTCCATGTGGTCCTGTGAGATACATTGAAGGAGTTAATTCTGCCTCAATTTACCCACCCCAACCTCTAGCTGCACACTAGATAAATAACAGTTGAATTGGGCACAAAGTTCACCATCTGGCCCTGTAAATACATGCATGGGGGTCTGGAGTAGGGAAGGGGGAATTCAGACTTCAGGACAACTGCTACAGCCATTACTCATGCAAGTAAATTCATGGAACCAAATTTTGCCCTGTCTTAAATGGTACATCCCAGTGACTTCAGTGGCATTGTATGGAGTGAGAAAGAGGGCAGAATTTGGCTCACTGACCGCAGTAAGGGTGCTCACACAGGTCAGGTAAACAAAACTAGGCCCTGTCCATGGCTAGGTGATGAGCCCAGTTTAGGTAATTAAAGGGTTACATTAAGAGTTTATATTCGTACACTGTAACTTTTTTTTCTTACAAGACCTTTCCCAGGGTGCGTAGTTCATACACCAGCAGAAATAGGTTTAAATGATACAACAGGTTCTAGATGGGGGAGTACTTCCATTGCGACTTGTCATAGCTGCTGTAAGGGAGGAAACAAGAAATTAGAGATACATTTGCAGCTGCTATAACCCTACTGTAATTTGAAATCCTTTAGTCTTTAACTGAGTCATTTTACTTCTTAACCCTTGGAAGGCTCTCAGTGATGAAGCTGGTATAAATTCCTAGCTATTGTGAAGTGCTACCAATGTGCTCAGAGCCATTTTCTACACAAAACTGTGTGTGCTTCAAAATGCTTCAGGATAATGAACTCCCTGACTGGTGGAGTCAATCTCAGCCTTGAATGGTCTTATCAACCACAAAAACGAATTAAGAATGAAGGGCTCAGTCCAGTTCCCAGAGACTTACATGGGAATTGTGCTGGGCCCAGGGGAAAAGCATTAAACCTAAATAATTTGCATGCATAGAATCCTAGCAATGGAGGGCTGGAAAGGACCTCGCAAAGCCGTATCAAGTCCAGCCACCCCATGCTGTGACAAGACCAAGTAAACCTAGACCATCTCTGGCAGGTGTACTTTGTTCAACTTGTTTGTGAAAGCTTCCAATGATGGGGACTCCACAACCTTCATTGGAAGCTGTAATAACTAGTCTTATTATCAGCAAAAGTTTGGCTGGAAAGGTACACTTGGGAGTAACTGCAGTGCTTCATCTTATTGCTAGTGAGTTCCTTGTTTTTCCCTTGGCCTGTTACGCAGCATGGTAGCCACAGCCTCTGTAGTCTCAAGCATGTGTCCTTTCTCCCCCGTAGACTACACTACAAAGCTGACTCAGTGCGGCCAACAGTTGTAGCTGAACATAGCTGAGCTGCAAGTGCAGGCAAGGATCAGCAGTGTTCAGCACTATTTGCCACACTTACAGGTGTTAACTAGCCAATTACAACGTGAGATCTCCTCCACAGAGGAGTTTATGCAGATGGCCTTTCTGGAGTCGTCTAACCATCTGAGATGTCAAGTGTATGTTTTGAAGCCATTCTCTATTATGACCTTGGCCCTTGACAGAGTGAGTCATGGGCCCAATTCAGATTGGGAATTTCCCCTGTATCCAACCCTTTGCTTTAGCTATTGGATGAAATGCACAAGTGTGGGGAAAGCTGGGAGTTTGGAGACATTAATTTACACAAGGGAGTGGTGGGGTAGGGGAGTTAGCCATAGGAGTAGATTCTGAAGTATTAACATTTTAAGTATTTCTGACCTTGCTGTGCAGCCATTTTTTCCTCCTCTTTTTTCTTCTCTTCTTCCAGCACTTTCATTTTTGCATCATACTCATCACCAAGAGCCTTCCATTCCTTTCTGTTGTTCAGCAATCTCTCATACATCGGCTGAATTTCCTCGTGGAAACGTGAAAATTCCTGAACCAAGCACACCAAATAGTACAACAGTGACTTAGCCAGTGCTGCTCATTCAAAACACCTGTGCCACCAGGTGCATGCCCCTATTGCTAGTTCAGGCTGGGAAGGGGTTAATTTCCTGATGAAGGGTGTCAGCTACAGGTCTGGCCCTGGATTGGCATACCAGATAATTAGAGGTTTCAGAGTAGCAGCCGTGTTAGTCTGTATCCGGAAAAAGAAAAGAAGGACTTGTGGCACTTTAGAGACGAACAAATTTATTTGAGCATAAGCTTTTGTGAGCTACAGCTCACTTCATCAGATGCATTCAGTGAGCTGTAGTTCAAGAAAGCTTAAAGCTAATTAGAGGGAGTGTTTACATCTGAGTTCAGAACCCATCATCAGGGAGAGGGAAGCCGCTTGAGGCTCTTAATGGAAACAGTTTGTTTCAAGAGATCCTCCTAGATCTAGTTACTCCCACATCAAACCTAGCTGAGGAATCACTGGGGGCAGATTAGTACTGACAGGCCTGCTAGGAGGTACAGGCAGTCGGGGCTGAGGGGTAGCCTCCTCCCTCACCACTGCAGTAGTTACCTCTTCCTCTGTCCCATTGCCCCGGGGCTGGAGCTCAGAGCCTGCTGAGGAGCTGAGGAGCTGCGAGCTCTGCAGTGCCTGCTGCTGAGGCCTCTCCTATGCCTGCCAGGGAGCGAAGTAGGTCCTGATGCTGCCCCCACCCCTCTGGGAAGGGCTGCCAATACTGTATTTCAGAAATATGGGACAGCCCTCTAAAGTCTCTGGGCTTGACTTCTCTGCTTCATCCCTTCTCAGGGGGTCTGCTCATGCTGCTTCCAGTTCTGGTGCTGCAGAGAACCCAGACGGTCACTGTGCCTCCTGGAGTGAAGTGGGAGGCTGCAGTTACTCATCTCCACCTACGATAGAGCTGTGCTCTACCAGGGGTGGGATGGTTGGCAGATGGGGTGTGGACTGGAGAAATGCAGTAGATGGAGGAGACTTTGCTGCAGCCAGCAGGCATGTCGCTTCCAATTTCAATGGCGGGGAGGGGCAACTTCCAGGGGCGGCCCAGTGGTGGCTGAGCTAAAGTTGAGTGGCATGTCTCTGGTGAAGTTGCCAAAGCCTGGCATGTTGCAAAGTAAAGTACCAGAGCACCACTCCAGCCTAGATTTCAAGTGTCAGTGGTATGCTGGACCGCCCTGGTTGAAACATGGGATAAAATTCTCTAGTGACAGTACTGGGCAAGAAATTTTTATTTAAATAAGGGATGTGACATCCCTTCTAATACAGGACTGTATGCACTGGCAGCCTTACCCCTGGACCTCTGAGAGAAGAAGCGCTCTTGGGCTGGCCTCTAAGGAAAGCTCTGTCTTCTGCCCAGACAACCTTTACCCTGAGGATGGAAAGTTCCATTGTGCCAGAGAAGCAGAGTTGTCCACCCTGGTTTTCATCCCAGAGCTTTAGAAGATTTTTGTATAAGAACGGCCATACTAGGTCAGACCAATGGTCCATTTAGCCCAGTATCCTGTCTGCCGACAGTGGCCAGTCCCAGAACTACAGGAGGAGTGTACAGAACAGGGCGATTTTACACTCTTGACTTCTGGCAATCAGAGGCTAGGGACACCCGGAGCATGGGGTTACAGCCCCAACCATCTTGGCAAATAGCCATTAATGGACGTATCCTCCATTAATTTATCCAGTTATTTTTTTGAACCCAGTTATACTTTTAGCAGTCACATGATAATGAATTCCACAGGTTGACTGTACATTAGGTGAAAAAGTACTTCATCTTCTTTGTATTAAATCTACTGCCTATCAATTTCACGGGGTGACTCCTGGTTTTTGTATTGTGGGAAAGAGTAAATAATGCTTCACTTTTTCCAGTCATAATTATACAGACTTCTGTCATAGCCCCCTTCGTTGTCTTTTCTAAGCTGAACAGCCTTATTCTTTTTAGTCTTTCTTCATATCGAACCCTTCCTATACCCTTGAGCATATTTTTGCCCGTCTCTGAAGGTTTTCTAGTTCCATTATATCTTTTTAGAGATGGGGTGACCAGAACGGGACACGGTATTCAAGGTGTGGGGGCACCATAGAGTTATATAGTGGCATTATAATATTTTCTGTCCCTTTCCTAATAGTTCCTTGCATACTGTTAGCCTTTTTTTACCACAGCTGTGCATTGAGTCGAAGTTTTCAAAGAACTAGTCACGATGATGCCAAGGTCTCTTTCTTGAGTGGTAACAGCTAATTTGGTATGTGTAAGTGAGATTATTTTTTCCAATGTGCATTGCTTTCACTTACCAGTCTTGATTTTATCTGTCATTTTGTTGCCCAGTCACCCAACATCCCCTTCTAACTCCTTGCAGTCATCTTTGGACTTAACTACCTTGCATAATTTTGCATTGTCAGGAAACTTTGCCACTTCACTGTTTACCCTCTATGCCAGATAATTCATGAATATGCTGAACACCGCAGATCCTTGGGGGACCCTGCTATTTACCCCCTCTCCTTTTTGAAAACGGACCATTTTTTCCCACCCTTTGTTTCCTATCTTTTTCCTTTGTCCACTGCTTATTGACACCCTCAGAGAATTCTGATAGATTGGTGAGACTTCCCTTTTACAAAAACTGTGTTGATTCTTCACCCAACTTCCCCTACAGTTTATATGAGATTAGGCTCACTGGCCTGTAATTGCCAGGATCACATCTGGAGCCCTTTCTAAAAATCAGCATTATGTTAGCTGGTCTCCAGTCATCTGGTACAGAGCTTTGATCAGTAGTAGATTACATACTACAGTTAGTAGGTCTGCAATTTCATATTTGAGTTCCTTCAGAATGTTTGGGTGAATTGCATCTGGTCCTAGTGTCTTATTACTGTTTAATTTGTTCTAAAACCTCTTCTGTGGACATATCAATGTGGGACACTACTTCAATTTTGTTCTCCTGTGTGTATCTCCCTCACATCCTTTTGCAGTGAGGACCAATGCAGAGAATTCATTTAGCTTCTCTGCAATGGCCTTGTCTTCCGTGAGTGCTCCCTTTTTATCTAGGGTCTCCATTCGCTATTGGGCAAGCTTCTTGCTGCTGATGTATTTGAAAGAATTCTTACTCTTAGTTCTTGCATCTTTAGCAAGTTCTTTCTTGGCCTGCCTTATTAACCTTTATCTGCAAGAGTTTGTGCATCTTCCTGTAACCATCACTAGGAATCCACTCACAAATATTAAAGGATGCCTTTTTGCTTCTAATGGCCTCTGTTACTCTACTGTTTAGCCATGGTGGCATTCCTCTTATTGTCTTTGATGATTTGGGGTATAAGTTTAGTCTGAGCCTCTATTATGGTGTTTCCCAATAGTTCCCATGCTGCATTTAACCGTTTGGGCAACTCTTTTTAATTTCCATCTAACAAGCACACTCAATTTTTCATAGTTCCCATTTTTATAGTTCAGTGTTACTGCGGTGGGTTTTTTTGCTATTATTGGCCCTATGAGGATGCTACATTTAATTATATTAGGGTCACCATTACCAAGCGGTTCAGCTTTTGTTACCTCTTGGACCAGATCCTGTGGGCCGCTCAAGAAATAGCCTGAGCCTACGCCGTGACATATTTCAACAGGAGTGGAATTGTTGTACCAGCCCATCCGTTACTCCACTGCCCTATATGCAGTTTGATGTAGAATATTGGCTTTTGTTTCCTAGGCCCAGTGCAGTTCATGACCAGAGGTTCAAAGACAGCTCTATACAATTAACCAGGCCTGGGGTTGTCAGGCACTGTGAGGCTGAGCTGCCCAAGGATCACAGATTAAAGCACACCTATAGCACTGGATGCCCTCTGAGCTGGGATCAAGGCTGCCTGCACTGCTGTGTGGTGTAAAGCTGCTTTGCTAGGCACAGGATGTGATCCCATATAGCAAAACATAACGTGTATTAAATAATGTAAGTAATAATCCTGGACAGTATCTTTGGTCAGGGGAAGACAAGCATGTCTCTCGTTGCTTAACATTTTAGCTGTTGGTCAAGTCTCCCTGCTGAGAGAGACACTTGCTTATATAATTTTCGCTAGAGTAAGTAGTTTTAAAAAAAATTCATTGCTGCTGCACGAGCAAGCATTCATTCCTTGCTGCGCAAGTCACTTACCTTATAGACAAACGTGCACACAAAGTCAATGAAACCGACTTGAAGCTTTGGAAGCTCAGCAGCTTTTCTCCTGTCCATCATAGGCTGAAAGAGAACAGGATTTCTTTGGATTTCCTTCTGTTTTTCTTTTAGAACTATTTTGCCTTGAAGGGTGTCGCAAATCAGCCTAACACTTTTGCATCAGTCTCAAAAGCTTTCTTTTTCGGACCTCTTCCTTCTCCCACACAAACAATGAACTGATGGGGCTAGCTTTTGTCATAATTTTTCTTTAACAAGCTACAGTCTCTCTTCTCCACTTCTGTCCCTGGATATTGTTTTCTATTGTGTCCGTCACCATAGTACCAGATTGAATGATCTTTGTATTCTTAATAAATGCTAAGGGGCTCCTAAAGTTCCTTAAATTAACGAAACAAACATTTTATTTTTTTTCGCTTTTTTTTTTTTTAAGCGCATTCATTAGCACAGCTAGATTTTGGAAACTGTGACCTATATGTTACTGATCTCAGCTTTCATGTCTATTACAGGGGTCTTTTTCCCCGCCCCCAGGAGCTCCCATGTTGTCAAAGCGTCCAGCCCTGTTCATGATTTGCTGTCACTGAACAAGTTTGTTAGAAGGAAATGAACTGATTTGAGCTTTCAGCAGCTCATGTACTACTTACAATTGGCTGCTGCTGAAGTACACTTATTTCCAAGTCTCCCTGTTCCCAGAATTCAGCAGCTACTAGGAGCGCTACCTACGTTGGAATAAGAGCGACAGTCAGTTTGGGGATTTTAATCTGAAACAGTTTGTCTCCATTAACAGGAGCGTTCCAGTCCCTGCTCCTTTGCAATCATATCTTTCAAACACCAGATTACAGCCAAGTGATTCTCCTAGCACGCTGCATCTGATTCTCTACTCAATTTGTCTTCACTACGAGTAACTGCATGGCAAATCAGAGTGTCAGTCGACAGTATGCCAATTTGTCACACAGTGACGTCCCATGTGAACTCTGCTATTGCTCTGTAGCAGTTTCCTATTTACGATGTTGTTGCACGGCATGCTGGTAGTGCCTCAGATTTGCAGGCTTGCTTGCTGTGCAGACAAGCCCTCGGGCTATGATATGCATAATAAAACTCTGTGACTCTGGCAGCAGAATCTTCTGTCTACTGCTCCTTCACATCAGTCTATGAGCATCCCCGATGCCCCTTAGCAGGACTTTAAAATGAGGCTTAGGGTGGGGACAGTCACAGCATTAGTGGATTCTTTGTCGCATTCCCAAAGACACAGTTGCCCTTTCCCAGTATTACCAGTCTGAAGCTTTAACGATCCTTCCCTGCAACACCGAAAAAGTGAGGTTTTTAAAATGGTTTTTAATGGAGTTTTTCTTATGGTTTTGTGCAGTTGGGATTTAAACTTTCTGTAACAGTGAGGACTAAATGCTTTTTAAAGTGAAAGATACTTGAGATTCTGAGCCACATGATTCCAGGAGTGCGGGCTTTAAGAAAAACCCTGAATGTTATGAGACTAAAAATAAAGTCAGAGTTGCCAGTACTGTTTTCTCTAATGTCCCTCTGTGATACTTGTCCTACCACTGACTGCAGTCTCTAGATTTGTTTATTTTTACTTTTACTTTACATTATTCAATGTTATACAACACCATTAAAAAGGTTCTATGGAAATACTGGGAGGAAAGATGTGGTGTTTGTAAGCCCTGACGCCTCATCTCTTTCATCAGTGCTAATACAATAAGATCAAGCTAAAAGCTCTTGGCTCGTCAAGCTAAAAATATCATTTCTACCAGCATTGCTTGAAACTTGGCCAGGAAAATTAAAGAGAAGCCTCCTTCATGCATGCTTCAGACAACAGACTGTTTCAATATATTGGAGTACATTGTGTATCAGGCGTCTGACCTTACTCTGCACTTCCCAGGGTTTAGCGATCGCAGATAAGTCACAGGCAGTCATCATCATGGCCCTGGAGAACAGAACGAGAACCGGAGTTAGTTTGTACGCTAAGCACTCAATCCTGTTTCCATTGGATCCAGGGTCTATTCTGCAATTTAAGAGTACTACACTTGCCATTTCTCTCCGCTGCCCGCCAAGCATTAAAGATTGAGGAGAACCAGCATAAGACGTTTTGTAAACTAGGGCCAGACAGTATGCAGTATTATCTTGAGTTAAACCTACTGTAACTGTGTTTCTTGCCTGCCACCAAAACAGTTTTGTGATTACTAATTTGCTAATTCTCACAAATCTCATGTAAACTTCTTAACAAAGATATTGTAGCAGACTGCCGTGAGGTTTTATGTCTGTGTTTAATTATTCCAAGTACTACAGAACATATGCTAGAGCACTATAAATTATTACTAGACACATCAAAATTTAATGAACATAAGAACGGCCATACTGGGTCAGACCAGTTGTCCAACTAGGCCATTATCCTGTCTGCTAACAGTGGTCTATGCTTCGGAGGGAATCAACAGAACAGGGCATTACTGAGTGGTCCACTCCCAACTTCTTACTGTCAGAGGCTCAGGGACACCCAGGAGATGGGGTTGCGTCCCTGACCATCTTGGTTAATCGCCATTAATGGAACTATCCTCCATGAACTTATCTAATTCTTTTTTGAATCCACGCTATATAATTTTGGCCTCCAGAGCATTTCCTTGGCAATGAGTTCCACAAGTTGACTGTGTGTGGTGTGAAGTAGTACTTCCTTTTTTTGTTTTTAAACCTGCTGCCTGTTAATTTCATTGGTGACCCCTAGTTCTTGTGTTATGTGAAAGGGTAAATAACACTTCCTTTTTCCTCATCAGTCACGATTTCCTAGACCTCTGTCAGGTCTCCCCTTACTCATCTGTTTTCCAGGCTGAATAGTCTCAGTCTTTTTAAAAAGAAAAGGAGGACTTGTGGCACCTTACAGACTACAAAAATTTGTTTGAGCATAAGCTTTCGTGAGCTACAGCTCACTTCATCGAATTCATCCCTTTAGTGTCTGATATGTAGGGCCCTACCAAATTTACGGCTATGAAAAATGCGTCACGGACAGTGAAATCTGGTCTCTGTGTGCTTTTACCCAATACTTGAGAAATTTCATGGGGAAACCAACATGTCTCCAATTGGGAGTCCTGACCCAAAAGGGCTTCGCAGGGGCGTCACAAGGTTATTTTAGGTGGTCACCCTTACTTCTGCGCTGACTTCAGAGCTGGGCGGCTGGAGCAGCAGCTATGGGTTGGGTGTCCAGCTCTGAAGACAGAGCCACTGGCAGCGAAGAAATACGGGTAGCAGTACCGCAAACCCCTTCCACACAGAATAACCTACAATTATAACACAGCAGAAATCATGAAATTTATTATTTTAAAAATCCTGTGACACGGAGGTTGACGAAAATGGACCGTGAATTTGAAAAGGCCCTTCTCATATGGAATCGGTCCAAAAGCTTAATCATTTTTGTTGCCCTTCTATAGTTTTCCCAATTCTAACCAGAACTGCATGCAGTATTTGATATATGGGTGTACCTAATCAACTGCCTTAGGAACTGGGGCCCAGATTTTTAAAGGTGTTGCTGTACTCAGTATTAAAACACCTAAGTGATTTAGGAATCTATAGCTCCCTTTTCAAAAGGAACTTAGACACTTTAAAGCTAAGAGCCCATTGATCGTTTTTCTGGGCCTGGGGCTTCAAGAAAAACATCAGACTTTGAAAGACTTGTGCTTATTTGAAAGTTGGCAACCCTGCGTTTAGGATGAACGTGGGTGTATTTTGGGGGATGGGTGGGTTTTTGTTGTTTTTTTGAAACCATAATAAAAAAGACATTAAACAAAGGCTTAAAATTTGTTAGAAATTGCTAGGGCCAGTCAGAAGAGGTGATACCCAGTGAGCTGACTCAGTCAGACCGAAAATGTCTATGCTTATAAATATTAGTCAAACTACTTCTTAGTCCATTCATAGTCCTGTTCAGATGCTCTAACTGTCGTTTGTTTTCAGCTATATTTAAATGGTAGCTCCTAAATCTTAACTCCACATTCTGAACAAGCTCTCTGCACAATCCTCAGAAGAAGTCTTCGCACATAAATCGTCTATACAAAGGACGTGTGAAGGAAAGAGGAAGCCAGAGCGCTATCTCTTGAAAGCCATGTTCTGAACACTTCCTGTTACAGAAAACTACTCAACTCACCGTCCATTTTGGTCAATTTCACACTCATGCGACTTAAAAAAAATCTTAAATTTGATGATTTCAGCTTTTTAAATGTGAAATTTCATACTGGTGTAATTGTAGGGGTCCTGACCCCAAAGAGGAATTTGTGTGTGTGTGTGTGTGTGTGTGTGAGAAGGTTATTGTGGCGTGGGATTGGCGTATTAGTACCCTTCTGCACCGCCTCTGGCGGCGGCGCTACCTCCAGACATGGGTAGCTGAAGAGCCGAGGCTGCTGGCTGGCAGCCCAGCTCTGAAGGCACAGCCTCCACCAGCAGCAGCGCAGACGTAAGGAAAGTATGGCATGGTATTGCCAACCTTACTTCTTTGCTGCTACCATGGCGCTGCCTTCAGAATTGAGCACCCGTCCAACAGCTGCTGCTCTCCAGTCACCCAGCTCTGAAGGCAGCACAGAAGTAAGGGTGGCAATACCGTGACCCCCCCCACATAATAACCTTGTGCCCCCCGCAACTCTCTTTTCCTTCAGGATCAGTCAGCTTGAGAAATGCTTGTCTTCCAGTGAAACCTGTGTAGTATAGGGTAAAAGCACATAAAAGACCAGATTTCACAGTCTGTGACACGTTTTTCATGAATCTCTGAATTTGGTAGGGCACTGCTTATGCTGTAGCACTAATGATGCAGAGGAAAGCTTCCTTCGCCCAAACATCCACGCAATCCCGATGAGTGGGATTGTTCCAGGTAGCAAGCAGTCTCAATCTGCGCTCTGAAACATAGTAGAAACTTGCTCATTGAGAGGAGTACTAGTTAGCTACTTTGAAAGACTACGTTGCTCTATGTTTCTGTGGTGTAGACACTAGCTACAGCAATGAAAGAGCAGAGCAGCTCTTATTAGTAAGTTTAGGTGTAAACCAGGCTTCAGATTCATATTGGATGGCACGCTTAGCCTTGATTTCATGAATAGGGAGGCTTTGGCCTTTTTTACAGTTTAAGCCAAAGCAGACTTCTTGCAACGGTTCATCAGTAGGCTCTCTGATTCTGCGTGGAGCTTGCAATAAGTTTAGCTTTAGCTGTACCCTAAAACCCATCGGATTCTCTTAATCTTGAAAGTTGCCATAAAAACATGCAAACATAATAAGCAATTTAAAAGAGAAAAGTGGATACTTGCAATGAGAATTTGAATATAAAGTTTACTTGACACATATCTAGATGTGACTTCATCCTAGTCATACACTTAAACAAAATTCTGCTATGTGTCCATATAATTGTTTAGTACAGAGGAAGATAAAAAGAGATTTGGGTTTTAAGATCCTTTTCTGGCTTCTCTTCAAGATTAACCCAGAATACAAAGCCACTTTGGCTCCGAGAGTCCTTTAATACGAAAATGTTAGCGTAATATTCCTTATAGGAAATAGCGCATGCTATGAAATCTATTCTTAATAGACACTTATTGAATAGGGGCATAGTTGTCACTTTACCATTTGCTTATGAAGAGATTTTTTTATTTACTCACATGACAATCTCTTTTCTTGTTGTTTCCAGAGACAAATATTCAGTCCAGGCATTTTCATTGTCATACGTCTTGAACTCATCAACAATCTTCTGAAACATAGTTCTCTTTCTTCAAAACACACAAAGAGGTAGGAATATGAGTGCATTAAATATGGAGTTATCAGCCTCATTTTGTTTTCCCATTGGACCATTTCAAGAATTGATTATCTACGAGGAATGATCTCCTACATGCTGCTACCCTCCAATGCTCAGAGGCCAGTGAGTCTTTCCATTAATTCCACTGAGCACTGGAGAAACCCTATTTTCTACATTGCTTATTGTGCAGAAGCAGGAGTAAGGGGGAGGATCTTAGTCGCAAGAGCATGAAGAGTAGGGGTTGACAAACAACTGACCGACTGTGGGGAAGCGGAGGAGGAGTGGAATAGGAGCTAGGGGACTAGGTTTCTCACCCACAGTCTGAGCATTGCAATGGGATTCTGCATTCTGGATTTCATCTCCCACTTTTCCATCACTAACTGCCAGCTAGGCCCAGGCCATGTCCCTTGCAATGCCCATTAAGGAATATCACCCACTGTTACAATGTCAGCGAGACAACATCAAACATGTCTCAAGATTGTGCATGTAAACTGATTGGCACAAGTCTCTCTAGTTAATACTGTCAAACTTCAATGTCTTTTTTTTTACATTACCCCAGGCAAGTGCCCATCACAAAGATCTATTCTTATTTGAATCTTTTAACTAGGATAGAGTATTTATTGTAAATAATTGTAAAGCACTTAAATCTTGCAAAAATAGGTTTTCGTGAGGTTGAGGCTTTGTAAATACAATTTGAAAAGTTGTGCTGTTGCAATTTTAGGTAAAATTTACACCGAACTAAATTATGAATGCTTTTATCAATACAGTGTCATACTGCCATAGACAAAAGCCAAAGTACTGACTCTGATCCTCAAGCAGGTACTTAAATTCGCTTAAATCCACTGGGACTCTTCGTGTGCCTAATGTTCATAATTTACACGTGTATTTGTAACATGAACAGCTAAAATTGTATTTATTTGTGAAGTTTTAACAAGTTTACAAAGCCTTGTCATGTAAATATCAGAAATTACACCATCACTTAATCATTATTTCTTTGTGACATAAAATCTTAAGTTCTAAATAAAATTGCTTCCATGCTAAGTCTGAAGTTACACTTTCAATATATTAAAGTGATTGTGAAGATTCTTATACACTGGCCGACATTTTCAAACAGGAGCCTAAAGATGAGCCAGTAGTTAGGCAATGAAGGACTGTGTTTGCCAAATCAACTTCATTACAGGAGCAGGGTCGGATTTACACCTTCCGCGTCCCTAGGCAGGGGATTTTCAGCGTCGACTCCCCGTTTCCCCCGCCTACAGCTGATCATCGTGGTGCACACAGTTTTAGAGAGGTAATGCGCCCTTAAAACACTAGCACCTCATAGCACGTGCCTACTGTGCCTAATTGGAAATCCAGGCCTGCTTAGGAGCACAGGTCTCTGACTACATACTGCCAATACTGATGGATGAGTATAGCTCGGTCATCGCTTGCGGAAAGTGTAATGGTATTAATAAGGAAACTCACTAAAGATACCAGGAAAACAAAATCACGACTCTAGCAATTTAAAACTCACAAAAATCAAGTATTAAAGAGAATGTATTTAAATTAAAATCAGGTTTTTTTAAATTATTTTAAATTAAGTAATAGTTGACAGCATACATACGGGCTCCTGAAGATACAGCCTATGTTTCTGGGAGTTCTGACCACAGAAACCCTGGAGAATCAGTTGTGATGTTTTACACTAATGTGACCAGCTATTTTCAATATTCTTGCTGAACAACATGACTCACTTACTTGAAGTAAAGTGCTAAGTCCGTAGCTATGATCGCAATTTCCATCAAATGATTCACGTGCTCAAACTGTCTCCTGTTGAGATTCTGGTAGATATTCAGAGACTAAAGGAAAACAATGTTTAGTACGTGATTTTGGACTTGCCGTGCATTTCTTATCTCAGAATATGGGCGTTAATTCGTTGTTCAACATGTCCAGCTACAGTAAAAATGCAGATATGACGGCTCAATGCAATACTCGTGGTCCATGGAAAGACAATGATTTAAATGGGCATGGAATGGGGCCCAGTACTCTGAAGTACTGACTCAGGATATAACTGGAGTCCCATTGTCTTCAAGGGGAGTTTGCCTGTGGTAAAAGTTAAACGGAGTTTGTTACGATTTGGCCCATAGAGAGGGAAGAAAAGCCAGTCAGTGGGTGTTATGGGTTCCGAGTCCTCTTACTTAAGAAACGTGAGTTTTGGGTCAAAGTCTCGCCCTGATTCTGTTACAGAGGCCCTGTTAAACTTGGGCAAGTCACTCAACTTCTGCACCTCCATTTCCCCCTTTCTGTAGAATTGGAACAACACTAGCCTACCTCATTAGGAAATGGTGATGCAAACCAGTAAAGTGCCGTGAGAGCCTGAGATAGAGTGTGTTGTGTAAATGCAAAGTATTTTTATGTACAGACTGAACATATTAAATTGCAGAAAGCAGAGGCACCCTGTAGGTATGTCTCTCACTGTTTCTAGCTAGAGGATTGAAAGTTCACTTTAGAGGAACTGTCTGCAGTACAGGGAAGTATTCACAGTCTTCAGCTATTTGTTAGTGTCTGATAAACCATGGGAGTTGAAGAGTCACCTTTACAGGATTAGAGCTGCATGAACCCCATGTCGTCTGGTTCAAGTTGCATCACATGCGTGGACAGTATTAAGGGAAAAGGCTCACAAGTCTCTAGAGCAATCTCGGGCTGATTTGTTTCGCTTTTATATTCCTGTAGCACCTGAAGCCCCATTACGGTAGAGACAGTAAAACAGCTTTGACAGGAAAGCAGGTGAATTTTTAGTTCTGCATGGTTTCACCACAAAGCCAAGAGAAACTGTGCCATTTTAACCGAATCTCAATTTGACTTTGAAGTTGGGTCATATGTAAAACTCTAACTGACCTGGTGGAATAAATTCAAGTCCTCAAAGGTCTGAACCCAAGTAAAATGTTGGGGCAATCCCCTGCAAAGTGAAACTGCACCGTGTTGAATAATTAAAATTCAACTGAAATAAATAAAACCCCTCTATAAAAAATGTGCATTACAAACCTCTTCTGAAAGCAAGACCTTTCCAAATTCCAAGTGATGTCTCTCTAAAATTGATGAACCATGAAGTTTTGCTAAAGGATGTTGAGATCTAATTGTGTAAATAAAATAGTCAAAAGTTAATGCAACACTAATAAACTACGGAGTTTTACAATGTGTCTTATTTTAATATTTCGGTTTTTACGGTTTTGGTCTAGGTTTAACTTGTGGATAAAGGGTTAATTGAGAACATTTTAACTAACTGGTTTATCAATTGATCAAAAGAGTCTTATGGCTTTTTAATGAACTGTAACACTCTTCACTGCAGTAGTTTTGAACCATCTAAACACGTACTCCTGTATAATTGACCCTCATTTATAAACGTGAACAAGTTTATTCTACTTTACAAACTCAATATATTTTATTGATTTAAAACAACAGCAAAAGCGGTAGTCCTTGCACAGTTTCCTAGATTTTAATCTCGGTGCAAAGCCTTGACGGGCAAATCTTTGCACAGAGCTAAATCCTGTACATGAAGTGGGTGTGAGGGAGGCCCACAACTTCATCAGAGCACTAGGGCAATAAACCCAGCAAGCACCATGTGAATGCATTACTCGTCTAGCCACTGAAATAGTGAGGTTGTGTGCTGCTCTTGGCTGTATGCTTTCCCCTAGACTATAACCGTGAGCAGAATGTCTGATGTAATAGCAAAGAGTAACTATCCATGGTACACTGAGCCAACTTGCTGCTTAGAAACCCAGCGGGTTCGTTCTGACTGGGTCACTCCTGGCTCCCCCTTTGAAGCCCAAGCTTTGGGGGTCATGCATAGCATTTGGCCTCCACCTCTAGTATCTCTCTAGCTTAATGTCCCATCTTAAAAAACGAACTGCTGTTTTGGCCAAACACCATTTGCCCGCGCTATAGAAATTCAGCTTCCGTAGCACTGAGATAGTGTGAGCCTACCGACCTAAAAGGAAAACCAAGAGCAGGAGTGGCCTGCGGAAGCGAGGGAGTTGTTCCAAGGTTTAGAGAGTAGGAAGAGGGTACATGTGGTGTGAATTCAGTTTGATCCCACTCCACGACTATATGCACACAATGAATGGAAACATTTAAAGCAATAGAAAAGTGCCTACTTCATCTGATAAAGGTTGTTGGTGCCCCTGTGATCAATATCATGACACAAAGCTGCAGTTACCATAGCAAGGGCTTCAAGGTCTGTGTAGTAACGCTTCAGTTTGCCAGTCTAGGGGGAGAGAATCACAAGCTTTCATTAGTCTTTTTGATAGACAGTAAATCAGAGTGAGTCTGCTAGGTGAGTAGGAGTCTATTACGCTAAACACAATTAAAGAACTAAGCGTAGACTTTGTGAAGCTAGATACAAGACACACTGCAGTGTAAGCCCTTGGGGTTGAGAGAACATGGCCCATTTAAATGTTTTTCGTCTTGGGGGGAGGCCCTGGACAAAAAGTGAGGGAAACAGAGCCTGCCTGAATCCTGGGAAGGAGAGGGCGGCCGATAATGGACACCCCAGGACAGGAACCACTGTGCCAGGGAGGAATCGCCCGAGAAGGACCGGCCGGAACTGGACCCAGTGTCACTTCTCCCCAGAGACGCATGGGTCTGTGAGTCCTGGGGCTTGTAACTCTGCTTGGGAATAAGGAGGGAGGCGGCTAGTTAGTTAAGTGGGGAACTTGTCGCTCTGTGTAGCTTTGCAGGGAGAGGCAGAAGAGGGCCCCGATGGGGTTGTTGGGGAAAGTACACTGGCGCTTAAGAGGCGCAGAAGCACCCAAGACTTTTCTTTGCTCAGGAGGCCTGATCGCTGCTTGGAGACACATTGCTCAGTGTCTGCCCTTTCAGACTGTGCTACCACTAGTTTGGATGTACCCCCTTCTACTGCTCCCCCTTGTTGTTTTTCTCCTCTCGTCGCTCTGTAAACTATCTCCCTTAATTATCTCCATTGTACTTTTCCTGTGTGGTGTGTGTGTTCACTTTGCGGGTTTGGCCCAGGTGCTCCTGGTGTGGAGGAAATTTTTCCCGCTGCATTCCTGCTCGCGCCGTCTCTTGGGCAGAGTTGCCTGCAGGGCAGACTCCATCTTGGCCACGAGGGGGTTAAAGTTACACTAGAATTAGCACGAGAATTGCAGAAAGATAAGGGGGAAAACATTTCAAGATCAGCGCATGTCTGTATCTTAGTTAAATATATGAGCTATCCTTATGTGTCGGTGTTACTTATCACCGTAGGATCTAAATGCCATGTTGACCTAAGCTAATATATCCACACCGATCTCCTCTCGAGATGGACTAAGAGCAGAAGCAGCTCCCATGGGGGGGGCTGAAACTGTCTAAGCACAGCTCTTTGTTGAACCTGGCATGGAGCCCCTTTGCCCCAGGGGAATTCAGGGAGGCACCACGTCTAATTCCTTTTGCAACTGCCTAGCACTTCAGAAAGTGAGCCGATTTTGCTACATCATAAAAGCATTCAGCGTGGCTAGTCTTGTTTTCTCCTCCATTTAAGACCACTCAGGTTGGGCTGTTCTTGTTTATAAAATTCCTTGAAGGGAAAGGTTCTGCGAGAAGAGCTGTTCTTGGTTCTTGGGTGTCTGCAGTATGAGGCTCTGCTGTTAGAGCTAAAGGGACTATGTTCATCACCTACAAGGAATATCAGGGTCATAAATTCATGTGGACCAGCCACAAGACTAGGTTAGAGATCCACTTGCCTTGTGTGAATATTCCCCGGATTAATTTTTGTATATTTTATTAACAACACTTTTTCCCGAAAGGACATTGGCAGGTACTTGTAAGAAAATTCATAAGATTCCTACTCACAAAATATGACTCGCTGTAAATAGAACTATGCTGTGGAGTTAAAAGGGAAAACATAAGCTATACCATTAAAAGCGTGAACATAGTCTGTGCCACATTGAAGCCATGCCGCCAGTTGTGGTACGTAATCTTTCTGTAACCCTTGCTGACAGAATACATGAATCTTACAAGCACCTGTACAAATAGAAGAACAGTGAACAGAATTCAGAGTAGTAGCCGTCTTAGTCTGTATCAGCAAAAACAGAGAGGAATCCCTTTGGCACCTTAGGGACTAATATTTATTTGAGTATAAGCTTTCGTGGGCTAAAACGCACTTTATCAGTTGCATGGAGTGGAAGATACAGGAGCAGGTATAATGAGAGTGTCCTATTTCAAACAGTTGACAAGAAGCTTTGAGTAAACTAGGGGGAAATCGTCCTTCATGATACGCCCCCGTGTTTGTAGATCCTTGATGATGCCCTGGAAAGGTTCTAGTTTGGGGCTGTAGGTGATGGCTACTAGCATTCTGCTACTTTTTCTGTTGGGCATATCTTATGGGTACCTTCTGACTCTGTCACTATATTTCTTCACTGTTTCTTAATGCCACCCCTGAGATCCCTTTTCTGTTATATTTTCTCCTACCATTTCAGTGTTGTGATTAATAACTTAGAACCTTCTTTTGAAAGATGTGTATGGTTACATAGCAAGCTAGGAGTTACGGCTGACAAAAGCAATTGCGTGACATAGTGATTATACTCTGATACACTTAGCAATAAACTTTTAAAATTTTATTTTCTTTCTATAGACCCAATATTTTGTAGCACCTTAGTTTAAAAATGAAAGAATCCCTTTATAATTGTTAGTAACGCTCTTTCCTGTTGAATCCCACCTTCCAGTAATGTGAAGAATTGGCTTTTTCAGACAAAGGACTAGATGCTTCAGAAGGCTCTGGTAGTAGAGTAGCAAAGTAATATGTTACGTACAGACATGAGCCTTGTTCAGAACCAGTCTTTTCCTCTCTCTCTCTTCCCGGCTCTGTCACAAAGCTATGGGAGGTGAAATGTGCATGTGATTTTTTTTCTAGCTCAGAGCAAGTTAGCGCTGAAAACTTAGCAAATAGAGCTGTCGTTCTTGGCCCAAGTAGGAAGCCTACTTTTTACTATCAAGTTGTAATGTTAATAATAAAGATCAGATGAGTGATCCCTTCTTGTCTGATATCCTGTCTGACAGTGACTGGTAGCAGATGCTTCCAAGAAGAAGTTTCTTCCCAACCTTATTTAGAGCTTACCGAATACCCAGAATAAACATTTACATCGCTTCTAAACTCCAGCGGTGCTAATGGATGTTCTTGTTAGCAAAGCAACCCTGCAAGTTTGTCTGAGCCTCATTAAGCACTAATCTCGGCTAGGTTATCAGCACCACCTCTGTTCTATCAAGCCTCCACAGGTTGTGACTGAAGGGAATGAGTGAATGAGTGGGGCGAGTGGAAGTGTTCTCAGACTTGTGTTCAGAGATTCTGTAAACCGTAGTGTCTACCATACAGTCACTGCCCTATTCTGGTTTTCGGAAAATCTCTGGGATTTAGATGTTTGTTTAATTAAGGTAGAACGAAAACTATTAGTGATGACAACAACTCTCATAGTTTCACTTGGCACTCAGCCGGGTTAATGGCCTGATTCTCCCTTGCCTGGCACATTCTGTAATCACTCCTTTCTGGGGCACCTGGCACTGACAACTGTCAGAAGACCGGATCCTGGGCTAGATGGACCTTAGATCTGATCCAGTATGTTTCGTCTTATATTCACTTAACCTGAGTAAAATTGTACGAAATCAGAATCCTCCATTCTCTTAAAATCGTGGTTGCTGTTTGTCCAGGTGTAAATGACTACCCAAGTTAAAGGGCAGTGCAGAATCTCCGGCCTTATTCTGCGTTTGCAGAACTACCAAAGCCAATTACCACTCGAGAGCAATAAACTTCACTTGCCAGGCTGCAATAGCATTTTGTTAACACTACTGCTTCCAGTATTGAAGCAAAGGAAGGTAATTCAAAAGATGCTCTTGTGAAGCAGTGACTTTCAACTTCTTCCTTATAGCCACTGTACCCTTCCAACAGGCACTGTACCCTCCCAATGGGACTTAACTAGTTTGGGAGTCCCCAGGCATCATTTGTAACATCTCACCAGATTTCAACACCTACCTCTTGTGGAATCTGGAACTTTTTCACCACCCCAAGCTCGTAGTACATCTGAATTCCACACTTCACAAGCTCTAGTTCGGTACACTTGAAATCGGAGAAGTGGAACTCATAGATCTCAGACTGAATGGGGTCTGGCAGTTCTTCTTTCTGAAAAAGAAACAGGTTGGTTTGTTTCCGTGCTGGGTGTGCCATTCCACAAAAAAACCCACATAGGTCTTCTCCAAAACGCCACCAAATTATTGCTTCTGCATTCTCTCAGATTACTCAACTATGACTATTGCAGTGTGCTTTTTAGGTAACAATAAAGGCAAAAATGTGTCTTGCAATGACAGTCCATTTTGTTTTCTCTGCTGGGATTTATCAGAAGAGATCTTCCTCTCCAAGTGGATTTCATATGTCAGAGTCAAAAGTAAAAAGAAAAGGAATACTTGTGGCACCTTAGCGACTAACAAATTTATTTAAGGTACAGCTCAAATTTGAGCTACAGCTCATTTCATTCGATAAATTGGTTAGTCTCTAAAGTGCCACAAGTACACCTTTTCTTTTTGCGAAGACAGACTAACACGGCAGTTATTCTGAAAAGAGTCAAAAGTGGTCATGGACTGGCGAAAGAGGCCAGTGGTATCCCTAGGTCTGTATTGGCTCTGGGTCGCGAAATGCGTGGACGATCCTAGACGTTGAGCTGGTCCTCAGAAGGCTTTGTTCTGTAGCAGCTCAATTGTGCCGGAGTAGCGCAAAGCAGGCTGTTCCGAAGATCTTTGTAAGACATGCCCTTCTCAATATACTATCCTAGGCTAAGCCACATGACTGTGTGTACGTCTGGGATGGAGGGAGTTGTTTGCTTTCTCTTGGGAGATAAGCAGATACTATGCTGAGGGATGTCAGTATAAGAATTTGGATAGCTTTCTCCTACGTCTGCCAAACGGATTCTTATCTGCCTTTACTGTCAAATCAACGGTGCATGGGAACTCACCAGTAATACTGTTAATTCATCTTCTTCACATTCCATTGGTTCTTTCCCCAGCCTCTCTCTTGTTGGCTACAGAGATCACGCACATGTTAATTTTACGAGGCACTCCACAGTCATCTCTAAAGGTGCATGCGTTTTGGGTGGTATCTAGTCCAACTTCCAAACACACATTATCGTCTTAACATTACTTACATTTCTTATCTTAAGGGACAGTTTTACTTATAAAGTGACTCTGACTGCCGGGGTGGGTTCCCAAGTGCAGTGCATCACTCTCATCTCAATAGAGAACTGGCTCCATTGTCATGTGGAAAACCTTTGTCCTCCAAACTCATTCTGGGGACGGACGCTCAAGATGGGTTCTCTGTCTCAAGCCTGATCACAAGGAGTCCTGTAGGCTCAGCTAAACTCTGAGACTTTGCTTTCGGTCAAATCTGTGGAAACGGAGCCATGGCTAGTGGAGTTGTGTAGTGAAGAATTGATTTGTCCCTCAAAACTGTTTATCCCTGATAAGGCCCAAGAAGGAAAGAACCCATTTTAACTCTCTGACCCTATCGTGAGTTTGCAAGGCTAGAAATGAAATATGTTCTTAATACTAAGCATTGACCATTTGCTTTTCCTTAGCTAAGGGCTTATAACGTATCCCAACAATAGTGTAGCATGCTGAGGGAGTGATTGTCCACATGGCTGCTGCCCTCCCACCCCAGAGGTGACGGCATCGCAATGGTAAAGTGTATCTGTATGTCTGAAGCTTCTTTAAAATTGATTGCACAAGTTCTTCAGCAATGCCATTCTTTCCGATCAGCTTCAAGACACATATCAAGAACCATCTCTCTGTGCAGGCCTTAGGTAATGAAGCTCTGGAGCCTCCCTGGAAATATCTACATGGATCTGTACCTATTAAGGTGGTATCACAACTCTGCCAATGTTAGGGCTGGAGAAAATTGAGGGGGGGGCCATTATGTATGGAAGCTCAGTCTGTGGTGACGTGTGCCTTAGAAGTACATGTAGTAAAACACGCGTTGGAACAAAACATGCTAAATAAATTCAAGTTCTTTAAGGCGGAGTTGCTATTTAAGCATGAAATATTTATTCTCTGATTATAAACTGAAAAGCAGTACCAAAATTTCCTGAATTTCATCCTTATCACACTTCACGTGATACAACACCATGTCCTGAGCAATGTCCTTGCGATTGTCCAGCTTGTTCATCTTATCGTAAGTATCCGTGTTGAGGACAGACCAGCCCAAGAACTGGGTCAAAGACTTAAAAAAAGATAAGAAACAATGGAACCATCCTTAAGCACTTTAAAGTATGTCATTGATTGCTATTTCTAGAGAAAATATCATCGTACTTTAACACATCTTATTACCAAAAGATTTATTAGCAAAAGCTTCCTCCCAGAGTTTACTGCAAAAGACAGCACACTCGCTTAGTATATATGGCCCAAAATCTATAAATAGCTAGTAAGGTGGTTTAAATTTGCGACCGGAAACTGCCATGCTACCATTAAATTCATTGGCATTCCAAATAGCTCTTTGAGGAAGGAGAACCTTTCCACTTGCTGAGTAGTAACAAAGGTCCTTGCAAATTTTGAGTGAGAATGCTTTGCTTGAGTGAGTAATGCCTTGGTAACCTTTGTGACTAATCATGCGAGTAATGATTATTTGTGAGTAAAGGTTTCAGGATCAAACTTAAATCTTTAACGGTAACAATCATGTTTTCTCTAGGGAGACATTAGCACTGCAAGACGAGTCATTCAGCAGAGATACTGGGACACAGGCTGACGACATAACAGGTTGTTAAACAAATTTAGGTCTCGACTTTAGTGGAAGTAACTTTACTGGACTTTACTGGAAGTATCTGTCTTGAGTTCCCTTTTGTTATGATTATCTAAAGAGCCAAAAGCCTCATCCTTTAAGGGAACAAGTGTCCCTCTTGTTGGCTGGAAATAAATCAACAGCCCTCAAAAGAAAGCGGTTTCTTTTGGCTTAAAACTCTTTGAAACTATCCTGTGTTCCAAAAAAACTGAGGCAGCTGCCCAAAGAGCCATTTACTGTCAGCATACACTTAACCCGTTTGCTGAGATGTCTGTCCAGGCTGCACAATGTGTCTCACTGTAGATGGTCAAGGAGTCAGGATTTGGCAATTTTATGCCAATAAATTTATGGTGATATTGCAAATAATTTTGCTAGTTCTGGATGCGTGCACAGGATCTAGATATTCAAAATGCTTGTCAGGTGTTGTACAATTCCCTTTAGAAGTTGGGCATGTTACCACGAAATATTCAGTCGCCTAAAATCTATATATGAAGCAATTTCTGAGACCTAGAGCTACTGGGTTACACCTCCTCAAACAAAGAAAATATATGGGGGGGGCTGCAAAATATTGGAGACCACATGTACTATTAAGAATTCCTCAGTCTCAAGCAGGGTTCCCATTTAAAATCTAAGCTACTTTCGGAGCTGGTAACCACTTGTACCTCCATGAGAGTCTCATCCTGTTCATCAAATGGCTTCCCGTCTTTTCTGTTGTAAAATGTGGCAACACCAACAATTTCTTCTTTTTTGTTTACTATTGGCATAGATAATACATTTTTGATGACCCATCCTGAGTCATCTACAGGACCTTCCTTGAAGCAAGCGCAAGAAGAAAGACGTTAACTATATAAAATGTATTTTCTAAATGCTCCAGTGCTTTTCTTAAGTGAAATCAGTAATGACAAAAGTTATAGGAATTTATACGTACAAAAAAGATAACGTAAATTACATTTATTTTAACAATTCTGTTTTTAACAGCTATGACAACTTTCACAGTACCTGAAATTTAAACATCTCATCTGCAGCGGCATTCATAATGTTGCAGATCTAGAAGATCATAAAAATATTTCGTTTCACAAAAAGGATGAATAAAGTTCAATTACCGCCTTTCCAAAATAGACAATTTTAAAGGTAGTTAAAGAGGCTCAATTAGTTTGACTTTCTGAAATCCACAATTAAGCCCTAGTGAAATACTTACAAAGCCACTTTCAGCGACATACGTTGGGAGTCCAGTAGCAAGTGCCCAGTGGTCTGCTGTTGGGTTTCTGAATAAAACAAAAGATGGAGAATATATATATTTCCTGGAGATTTTTGTGGAGCAGGAACATATCTGATTAATCATGCAATCACTTAGACATATAATCCTTAGTCAGACAGGTAGTCCTGTTGATTTCAAACGATCTACTTGTGTGAGTTAAAATTCATACAATCAGACTCTTATGAACAGATGAAGCAAGTGATGAGTTTGAAGATTCAAAGGTTTCAATTTGCATGGTGTATTCCAGTCAGTTCCCCGTTTTTCATCTTGACTGTAACAAAGTGTTACTAGGTAATGAAGTGGGACTGGTTGCGTATTTACTGGTCTAAAACTTCAATATTCAACAAGAAAGAAAGAAAGAAAGAAAGAAAGAAAGAAAGAAAGAAAGAAAGAAAGAAAGATGGGGCAGTGGAAAGAAGGGAAATGTAACAGGCCTTTAGTCTTGCAGACCTGGTGGACGAGCTCACAATCAAAAGTAAACAGATACAAAGCAATAGATGACCAAGATGTAGTCAAGATTTACAGCCCTAGCTTTTTTAAAAAAAATTAGCCTAGGTAACGTACTCTCTGTTGCACACTGGTGCTCTAGTATTGGTGTGCTCTGACTAAGGTGAAATTTTTCACAAGGAGAGGCAGCTATATTGACGAACTGAGAGCGCGTGGCCATGTCATGTATAGCGGACTGCATGGAGGAAAGCAGAGACCGAAGTGGAAGGAGGACTCCCTTGCAGTGGAGTGCAGATATAAAGGAAATTATGAGAGGGGAAACAAATGCTGAATTTGAAGTGGGTGGCTAGAGGATGCTACTAATCCGTTAAGGGAAGGGACTGACCAGGTGCAAACTAGGATAAATAGAAGCAACCAACCTTTTTACCCTGATACGTGTTTAACCCTACAACTCCATGTTCCATTGTTACTTCAGCTGTGACCCTATGTTGTTCACATCTTAACAGGCTGTGCTACCGATAGTCAACGGAAATAGCTCTAGACATGGTAGTAGAGTTGCTTACTCACGGGATAACTTTAATATCTTCTTTTCCATGTAGGATATAATCAACGACTTTGTAAAAGACTATTTCCTACAAAGAAAAATATCCTGGTTCAAGCTCGTGCTGAGAGTAAACTGGGGAAGGAGATTAGTAGGTCATTCACTTACTCTGCCATCTGGAGTCCGAGGTCCGGAATAAGGTGGAACTTCACCCATTAGAACTGGCCACAAGTCAAAAAAATCCTGTTTTAAAAAAGGTCCCAAAACTTTTAGTTTTAATACATATAAATAAGAGTATCTGTGTTAGGATATAGAAAAAAGTGGGGTTGTATTACAGCTATTATAATTTGCCTCTGTGATGCTCTCTAAATTAAACCATAATTTAGGTTAAAAACATTTATGTTGCCAATTCAAGCACTCAAATTTTAGGAAAATGCCAGAGATAAGGTAATTTGGGAGTCTTTAAATTTGACCCCTTTATACATGTGCATAAAACAACATGTGATTAAACTGGCTCCTTTCCACAGGACCTCGTTTCAATCAGTGCAGAGGATGGATGGTGCTTACTTAATGAACAATTACTCAAACATATTGTTTTCTTCTTGTTGTTCAGTGTATGGTGCCAGGCCTCATGTGCTGAACACTACTCAAACCCTGTTCTGAAGGCAGAATTATTAATTTTCTGCCAAGGTTTTCTATGCTTTTCCTCAAGATAGTAGCTGAAGCATTACATACAGCAATGCCTTATTTTCACACTATATTATCCACACCGTAGAGATGAGGAACTGAGGCACAGAGATTAAAGTAATTTGGGTGCCCAACTGAAAATACCTAGAGTCTGATTTTTTTCAAAGTACTTAGCACCATGGAGCACTTCATGAGTTCACGGCTGAGCTCCCGTTGGCTCCAGTTGCAGCTGTGAGTGTTCAGCACTTCATCAAATCTGAGAGAAGGGCCTCAAGTCAAACACCCATAAAATGCGAAACACGGAATTAGTGACCGTCTGTGAAAAGGCTAATTCAAGTGAGTTGCTCAACATCGCACAGGAATTCTGTAGCTGGGGCAGGAAAAGAATCCTATTTTCTAGATACGTGTTCAGCTGAATAAGCATCTTTTGTCTTCCTGCAATCCCCTGCCTTTTTCACTGCGCACCTTCTAAACTCTGCAACCAGACAGGCTGAGAGCAGCTTCCTTCCCCACACAATCCTGTACATTGAATGAGGCAATGGTATCCTCATGCATACGCACCCGGGAACTGAATTGAAGGTGCACGGGCAACCTACATTCTGGCACTTTCTTTGGAGTCCTTGATTTGGTAACCTTGCTGGCATTTCAATCTACTTCGTATAATTGCCTGGGTTTTTAAAAGGCAAAATGAAAAAAACAAACTTCATAAAGTGGCATTACGTTAATTTGGAATCACTTCGGATCCAAGCTTGGACTTATACATCCACCGCACAAATCCCTGTCGCATTTGCATTATACTTTCCATTTAGACACTCATGATCCAGAACTGATTTGTATTTTCACTGTGTGACCAAATGCACCCCTATATTCACACCGCGCCCACTCATAATAATCTTTGTCCAAAATATGCCTAGTAAGGTCTTTGAAAATTAATAATGTGCTGGTCAATAATATCATGGTAACAACATTATATGTAAAGTTATGAATTTCCACCCAAATTACATTGGTGGCGCATGTTCAAACCCAAGTAGTGCCAATTAAGCCAAACTGGTCTAGCAGATCTTAGACAAAGGCTGATGCCTCTAGCTCTCAGCACCTATGATGGGCCATCACCTATAAAGTGGCCACTTGGCAAGGAAAAAAACCACATCTGCAGACAGGATTTATAGCTGGACACTGCTAAACAGAGGTTTTTGGGGAAAATCCAGGCCTGGGAGTGTGTTGGGTCACCCTGCAAGTGAGAACCAAGGCTGGTGGAAGCCAAAGCTGGTTGCTGTGTGCTGAAAGTCTCCTGGGGTCAGAGCTTCAGTACCAGGGCTCTGGCTACACACAGACACTCAGGAGGTTACCATCATTCTGAGAGGTAACCAAAGTTGGAAACTACAACAGTAAACCATTGTGAGGCGCCCCAAGTTGCAGGGCAGGAGTAATACTGCCCCGCTTTGGTTTGCACTGCACTCTGAAATTTCATACACTGCGAGCCAAAAATTAATGCCAGAAATTGCCAAATTCACCTTTAGAAAATCCTAAAGCCCCTTGCTGTGTTATCTGGCCATACACATGAATCCTCACCTTCTGTTTGGTCCTATCCAGAAGGCCCACTGAATATCTATCACAGTTCAGATATGCTCTCACTGTATAAAAAGCTTTGTGGAACTGCCTCTCGATATCCGTCAGCTCCTCAAATACCTTATTCGCTGACCATAACAGCACCTGAAGAATAGAATCAATTCTGTAGACCGTTCCTCCCGGAAAGCTAACTATAACTATAAAGCTAACAATAAGTGAATAATACTTAGCGTTCAAGAAATGCAACAGTACAGTATTTTAAAGTCTTCTAACTACGTGTTTCAGCTCGAATGGCGGGGTGCGACTTTATCATTGACCTTAGTGGGAGCAGAGTTCAAAGAACATTCAGCATTTTGTAAAATCCACTTTCGAGCTGTGTAATGCAAAACTGAATAGTCCGAAATGAAGGAAATTACCTACTGTTTTAAAATTCATTAGCAGTGGCAATTGTCTGTTCTGTTAGTAACTTGAACTAAAATATTACATCCCAAAAACTATATAATAAACTAATATTAACGTTGCAAAGGTCTCAATTAAATTAGGAATGCTAGAATTAATGTTGCCTGAACATCCTTAATTTGGCATGTGCACTAGAAGACCAAATTAGGTTTGTACAGGCAATGTTAATTCTAGCATTTTCAAACGTTTGAGTTGAACCCTTTGCAATCTCAAAGTTCTTTTAAGCTAGGAAAATGAATCCCCAAAATAAGTCTTCATCAAAAACCAAAAACCAGGTTCCATCAGGTGGAATCATACTATCCCAAACTTGGGTCATCAGCAGAGTATGCACCTTGAGTCACAGCACAGCCTTGTACGACATTACTAAGATAACTAGTAACAGTAGTAACCTGTCTTTTTTTCCTCTGTTAACCGGCAAAAAGGGTGGAGGTGAAGGGGAATGAGTCACCCACTCCTGAGAAGGGGATGTCCTTGTAAAAAGTAGCACAGCTATTTGCTGACAGTAGAGACTAATGACTCCTGAGTTCAGTTGCAGGTTTTGAAATATACTATACCAGGATATATTCCCTCCGCCCCTCTGTACTCTTGCTCCTCTGCTCCTATCAACCCCAACTGTTATAGCTAAAACGCCAATATTAATACGTATTAGTTAATCGTTCACTGGCTAACAGCAAAAAAAATCAGTTTCTTAGTAATTATGTGTAATTAACATTTTTGTTTAACGGAACTAAAGAGCAAGTAATGTGAATGCTAAATAATCTCATAAATAAAAATTACTAATAGAATATACAAATGGTTCTACCAGTCAGAAAAACGAATCCCTAATCCTGCCCTCAACTAAGCACTCACTGACCCATGTGAGTGCCCATGTGGAGCCTAGTGAAACTGGTTGATGGCAGAAGAGAACCTAGACAAGAGTTACTGGGATTGGCCTTTTTAATCTTACCTGGCCTCGTCGAGTCTCACAATTGTGAAGATAACTCAAATGGTAAATTTTCAGGTTTAAGGAGGCAAAATTCAAATACTTCAGGAAAAGCTGAAATGGAAAACAAACAGTGTTGAATTTAACCAGTAACCCTGTTAAACCACTGGTTGAGTTTAACCAGTGACCCTCACCAGTACCGCTACAACAACGTTAGTCTGTCACTCAAACGCACACTAACCAACCCGTATCTATGCTTTGCTTTGTCCTTTTGTAAGAAGAGCCTTGTTACAAGTGTGATTTCTCCTGGTAATTTATTGAGGTAAGCTGCACCAATGTAATCCTATTTTACAACACAGACACTGTGGTCTACAGCAGTGGTTCTCAAACTTGTTTCATTTGCAGACTCCAAACAACGTTTGAATAGATTTGTACCCGTTTGCACATTCAACTGGTTATCTGCGGATCCCTACTATATAAGTTTTAGACTTAAAAGTTTTATCGTAGCAGCCGTGTTAGTCTGTATCCGCAAAAAGAAAAGGAGTACTTGTGTCATCTTAGAGACTAACAAATTTATTAGAGCGTGAGCTATAGTTGACTTCATCGGATGAATTCACTGGAAAATATAGTGGGGAGATTTTATATAAACAGAGAACATGAAACAATTGGTTTTACCATACAGACTGAAACAAGAGTGATCAGGAAAGGTGAGCTATTACCAGCAGGAGAGGGGAGAAACCTTTTATAGTGATAATCAAGGCAGGCCAATTCTAGCACTTGACAAGAAAAGTCGAAGGGGAAATAGTTTACTTGCAACAAAGCCCGTTGCCAACTGTGTCCGCATATCTATTCAGACACCATCATAGGGCCTAATCACATCAGTCACACTATCAGAGGCTCCTTCACCTGCGCATCTACCAATACGATATATGCCATCATGTGCCAGCAATGCCCCTCTGCTTTGTACATTGGCCAAAGTGGACAATATCTACGTAAAAGAATAAATGGACACAAATCAGACATCAAGAATTAGAACATTCAAAAACCAGTTGGAGAACACTTCAATCTCTCTGGTGACTCGATTACAGCCCTAAAAGTGGCAATTCTTCAACAAAAAACTTGAAAAACAGACTCCAATGAGAGACTGCTGAATTGGAATTAATTTCCAAATTGGATAAAATAACTTAGGCTTGAATAAAGACTTGGAGTGGATGTGTCATTACACAAAGTAAAACTCTCGCCCCTTGTTTATTTCACCTCCTAGTGTACTTGTAAAGTGCTGGGCCACCTTGACTATCACTACAAAAGTTTCCCGCCCCCCCCAGCTCTCCTGCTGGTAATAGCTCACCTTTCCTGATCACGCTTGTTAAGGTCTGTATGGTAACACCCATTGTTTCATGTTCTCTGTTAGACGGAAAAGTGACTGAAGCGAATTTAATTGTAAATTTTGCACGTTCTTGGCACAGCACTTGCCACAGTGTGAGAAAGCGCGCTAACCTGGGTCTTCTGAGGTAACGATAAGACTTAATAACTTTAGACCTGTAGGGGGTATTCACATATTTTTGATTGATCAGAAAAACAGAATGCCTTTTCTGGGATCTGATATTTTATTTTCACTGTCATCTTTCACAGACCCCCCCCTAAACATAAACAGTTGAAAAGAACCACTGGTCTACAGTAAGGGAATTGGCTGCAGTGTAGATACAGTCTAGATGAGCCACTATATCATAGAAATAAACATACTCTGGCTCTTTTGGACACTTACACTTTCATCAGAGTTAGTGAAGAACGCGCCATTCATCTTATTAATGGCCATGATCACAGCAACGAGATCTTTGCCATTCATAATGGGAGTTGCAAGTATGTTCCTTGTAGTGTATTCGGTGAGTTCATCAACAAATTTGCTGAACTGAGTGCACTGTTTAAAAGAAGGAAAAATGAAAAACAAGGTACAATCGAAAACGTAAGTAGTCTTTTAGCCAGAGCGCCAGTCCCTGAGATCTGCCTGATCTAAGTTCAGGAGGGCATCAAGCCGATCTCTGGTATTAAAAAGCGTCTGAAATACTGATCTAAACAATCTTTTTGAGTCCTCACTTCCTTCTTTATGCTACCAAGTAGTTATGGTATATCTGCCTGTGCTTCTACTTCCTTTGGCTTACCGGTGGCTCTCTCCCAACCTGACAGATACAATGCACTGTAGTTGGACAGAAAGCAGGAGCCTTGAAGCCCAGATTGTTTCATTAAGCTGATGTCTGCATTGTAAGCAGCATTGAGCTATACAAACCATGCTCTTCACCCTCCATAAGCAGGATCTACCATGAGTGCACACACTGGTACAAGAAGTGACAATAGTTAAAGTGACAGGTTTCAGAGTGGTAGCCATGTTAGTCTGTAACGGCAAAAACAATGAGGAGTCCTTGTGGCATATTAGAAATTAAAATATAATTAAGTAGCTTTTAGCCCAAGAAAGGTTATGCCAAAATAAATTTGTTAGTCCGTAAGGTGCCACAAGAACTCCTCGTTGTTTTTATTATTTCAGTTGAAACTTACCAGATATGGAGCTTTCTCAGAGGGCTCCCTGCTCTGAAATGCAGAATAGAGAGTAAAGGCAAATGTAACTGTTAAAAATATTACTTTCCTCTCATTTGCTCTTAGCGCAATGAATGATTATAAAACCAAGCCAGCACTTAACATGCTACTCTGCAAGACAGGTCTTACTCTGTAAGTAAGTTTGCTAAGGCATTTGGATACCAAGTGATGAGCGTTGGCTGAATGAACAGACAGATGGCTGAATAGTTATGAGAGAAGTATATATGAAGTAATCCTAGCTATCATATTTGGGTCACATGGATTTTAGATTATACCACAGATTAGCTTGTTTCAGTTTAGATTCAGTTTCTTTAACTAGGGTATATAATGGTAATTTATAAATATATAAGGCTATAAAAATAAGAATAGTAAGATGTGTGGGCAAAGTTTAAATCTCACGGATTCTAATGAGAATTCACTTATCAGTGCTAAGGATGGCGCTAATAGTTGGATCACAAAACTATCTCTGAAAAGCAGTTGGATGCTAGAAACCTGAGATAGAAAAAAATTCCTTGGTGGAAAAATATTTCTGGACTCTTTCTAAGGGCTTGCACTTTCTGTTCAGTGCCTCAGGCTGTTCTCAGTGCAGGGTTAGATTGTAGCAAGTGTTTCAGTCTCTGCGCTAAAATGACTTTTTTTTAAACTAGATGAATTTTCCATTTTGAGGCAGTATAAACGTAATACAAGGCATTGTTCTCAGACCGCGCTGTCTGAGCCTTCAATTATTAATTCATAACCGAGAACTATTTCATAGAATAAACTGGAAAGTTGTGGGTTTTTTTAACGTAATCATTACAACCATATCTTCCGTTTTCAGCCATACGGTTGGTATAGTAAATGAGATTTCTACACCTTTGATTTCTCTTACCCCTGTTCATCATTTCCTTAACTCTACAAACCCTGGTAGTTTTTATGAATCTTTCATTAAAGAAGCAAACCAATGGAAAACCAACCTCATTGACATCCTTTATGTTTATAGTTCTCTTCGTTTGAGCCACATGCCCCACGATGCCCATGTCCAAAGGATAGACAATTTCACAATCTGGAGACACCAAGCATTCCTCCAGCATGCTGTCTTTCTCAATATTGAAAAGCCTGGTAGCCAGCTCTGGTGTGCCGTTCCTTTGCCTGAACATAAAAAGGCTGCAGCGGTCTGCGTGGATGAGAGAGCTGATTCTTCTTAGAGTCTTGAAAACAACCTTCTCCATGTTAATGCTTTCCTGCATGTCTTGGATCAACTCAAAAAGTATCTCGCTCTCCTCTGCTGTCTGAATGCTACTCAGTGGCTCTGGTCTCAGTTTGTTATCGAAGTATTGCTTGGCAAAACTGGGGTTATCATCGAGAAACTTCTCCACATCTTCTTCCTTCAGACTCATGGTGAACCTCTTAGATTCCCAAATCTTGGGATATGTTATCCCAGGAATACGATCCTTCTGAGAAGTGTTCCTCCTTCCGGTGAGCTTCCCAAACAAGAAACTCTAATGCTCTAGGACGCTGCCCCTCGAATGGTCAGGGGTTGACAATACTTTTTAAGAGTGAATGTCATTAGAATAGTGTTGAAGGTGAATCCGTGGGAGGACAGGTCTTAAGCAAACAGATTAAATGACCCATACTAAAGCCGCAAGAAAATATTTCCCCTTTACCTTACATGCAAAGTGTTTTTTTTAAGAGTATTTAAGAACACCCTCACTTTTTCTTAGATGATACGGATGTATTAATTTTACTGAAATGGTTATATTGGTTTTTCTCTTTCCGGTAGACCTCGCTAAAAATGAAATAAGCGCTTTAGAGTCTAATTAAATATACACTGCTCAGGTCTAATCCCTAGCTAACAAGCTACACATCTTATTATTCTTATGCTTGTAGAAGATCTCAGAGAAACAGACTTCAGTGAACGTTAAATCTGTCAGTGAATCTGTTTAGCTTGAATAGAAAAGGCTTGGCATAAGATGTTGACAAGATCCCCACATGTTTACTGCCACTCTACTAAGGCTCTAGATAAGTGATCCTAAAAACAAATAGCGGTTTGAGTCTAATCAGATAGGAGCCCTGATGTCCTGGCAAATTGGATCTCAACTACACCAGCCATTTCTCACTGAAAGAGATTGGCAAATTGGGCCAACTCTCTATGTAGGAAACAGATTGTCCTGCTGCTGGCTGAAACAGAAATGATTCCATGAACAGCCTTTCTTGCTGTGCTCAGGCACTTGCATGTCTAGTCCTGGCCACAAACAACTTACATTCTCAAACGTTCACAAACAGTCCAGTCCACATTTGGCTTGTGGTCTGTAGCAAAACAGTTAATTTGTCCAACATTCCCAATACATTACAAATCAGTACTCGGTCCAGGCAAAATGAGAATCTTTGCAGATGTTCCATGAGAGCTGTGACCCAACTTTCTGGCCACCACAATTGTGTATTTATGGCTGCTTGGAGGGGGGGAAATCACAAGCACCTTTAGATAATGATACTTAGCGCAGTGGGACTCCAGTAAAGGATTCTGGCTTCTGAGCATCAGTGAAAAAGATGACTTTAAGAGACACCAAACCTTTCCACCTCTTCATTGAAATTTACGAAAGTTGCTACCCACATCTCAGATACGGAAAGAGGGACAACTACATGGCTGAGGTTAAGGCCCCCCCAAAAAAAACTCAGCGCAGAAAAAAGGTCTTTATAGGGTATCAAAGACGCACATCTAATCTTCCTTTACAGCTACGCTTCAAAAGCTGTTATTTAGTTAGTCCCTGAAATGCATTCAGAGAACTGGAATTTCAACATGCTCTCTGCTTGTGTGACTCAGTAAACAGTCAACGCTCTTGTTCAAAACTGTTCTCTGCTTGATAGGCACTGAGACTGAGCCAGCCCCGGACTTATCCGCTTCCGCCTTCTGCGGCAGCTTGACATAGAGTTCATTAACACGTATCAAGATAAGATGTCTGGACCAGGACATTTAGCTGATGCAGGTGCGTGTGGAATTCCTTTGCCTCTGGCACTGTGTCTCCGACATAGTTTTAGTTCTTTAAATCCAACCTCAGCACATTCGTGTGTACCGTTGCTTAGCCATAACTGCACGCGCTGTTAAAAATACCATTTTCTAAAGCACCTTGAGGACAAGCAGCTATATACATCATGCTGGAATAGGTCAGAGGAAGCAGTTAAAATAAAACATGTACTGATACCATCAAATATTCCAGACATTCCTAACTTTGAGAACATGCTTCACAGTAATTTAAATGCCTCTGGCTTTATTCTTGTACGGAAGTTGACTAATTCCTGCAGTTCCATGAACAGAAAAGCAACTAACCACAAAAATACATAAATAAGGCCTCAGGAACGTTGAACATATATGGTCTGTCGTCAGATGTTGGCTGTGTGAGTTCTCTGTCTGCTGGTCCCACCTCTGCACATATAATTGGCACAACAGACCTCCATTGAACGACCCAATGAGACCACAACACCCGTCAGTAGCAAGGGTGCCCAGCCAGGTTTATTGCTGAGGCAGCACGGTCCTAGCGCCCTGGATCAATGTCACAATTAAACTAGCACATCAACGCCCGTGACAATGGATGCGGCTCAGTGAGTCCACTCCCTCCTCCTCAGGCCAGAGGTAGCCGGGGCTCCATTTTATATATCGATACATGTTGGTTCGATCAAAACATCTCTATCTATCACACGGTCCTCCTGACCTTATCTTGAAGAGAAGCCACTGTGTCCCTGTTATCTCTGAGGAATGTGTTTGTACCAGGTTGATATCAATGTGTTCTGGTATCACCTTTCTAGAATGAGTTACGCGAGTGTCCTATGCCCAGCACTTCTCAGAAATGTGTGGTTTTTGCAATACCAGCCTTGTTTTTGCTACGTTCTGTGAGCCTGCTCAAAAGCTGTGTCTTGCAAATTTTGTTTTATATTAACACGGCTAAACTAACACTACTTTAGTTCACACCTCAGCCCTCACAGCGGGTCTCTAATACAAGAGGTTGTGTCTCAGGCTGTCTTTGCTACATGGCCCATGCATAACACATTTTGAAGGCTCCATTTGGTAAATGTAGGTAATTTAATACTCTGATCTGTTACGCCCGAGTACGCAGCACTATTCATCCCAAGGCTTAAAATGAGGTTTTTCTCACGTAATCATTGTCTCCATTTCTGGAGGCCATTTTACCTGAACAAAAGAACTTTCTGCATGCAGTTTGACCACCCCGTTCCAAGAGCGGTGTTTGTGTGAATAAAACACATTATATATAGCATACCCCGAATTTAATGGCAGTTGCCATGGCAATGTGCTTTTTTTTTTTAAGAAATATCTCCATCAAGGCAGTGTCTGATAATTCTTTTAATCTGTTCTCAGTAAACTGGAAGTCCTAAGGTCTCCATTTTCTGCATATTAAATATTTAATACTTTAACACTATGGTCAGAAGCCTTGCAGAGATTTTGTCCAGCTAAATCTACGTGAATTATGGTGCAATGCTTACCTGTACTTCAACCTCCTGAGTTTGGTTGCTTTTGTTGGAATGTGTATGTGTAAATGACAATATTGTTTAATTCCTGTACTCTAGAAGGGGCATAAGAATTGTGCAGGACATACTCTGGAGTGGGTGAGATACGCTGAGATCTCATGTAGTGGACGTTAGCTTGGTGGTGAAACTCAAGCTCAACAGGAGGTGAGGAGAAGGGCTCTGTTCTAGAGACCAAGAGTTCTTTCCCAAGGAAGAGGAACTCAATCGTATTTTGCTGTGTGTTTTTCCCTGGATTTTCTGTACCCTCTGCAGAGCAAGTGTGCAGGAGAGGACCTAAACAACAGCAGCAGCGGTGACTCTGCAGTAAGCCCTGATCAGACTATTAGCACTGGAGACATCGCTCTGGATTAGAGCAGACCAGCAGAGGACCGACATCCCTTGACTCTCATAGACCCTGAAGATATATTTGCACTGGTGTAAGAGACGCTTGGCTGGCCCACAGCAGCTGACTCAGGCTCGCAGAGCTCAGGCTAAAGGACGGTTTAATTTTTGTGCAGATATTTGGCCTTGGGCGGCAGCCCAAGCGCTGAGACCCTCCAACCTCACAGGGTCCTGAGACTAAATAGCTACACATTATGAAACAGATCCTAAGGTCACCATGACTTTTTAGTTGCATTGTAGACAGACCTTAAATGAACCTGAGGGTGGAATCTGTGGTGGAGGCTCGAAGATCTGGATCTTCTGAAGACTGACAATTCCTATTTCGAATTGTAGAGTTGATTAAATGATACACTGATTCGTGTTGGACGTTTTCTTATGTAAATATGTATATTATTCCTATATATAGTATCATAGATATGAAGGAATTTTATGTTTATTTTGATTATTTTTCTTTTCCCCAAATAATGGGAATGGAGGGATCGGGATGGAAACCATCTGCAAAAATCACGGGAGACTTCATTTTATGTCCCAGAACAGGGTCAAGTTGATTTTATTACTTTAAATTAAATATATTTTTCTTTTTAATAAACCTGTTTAAAATTGATTACTTGTTAAGGCGTAAACTAACTATAATTTATTTTTTTTGGTTCCTTTTCGTTTAAATGATTTTAAGCAGTACATGTTTGCTTCTGCATTGTTAAAGAAAATCAAACCAATGAACTGCTGCATATCATTGGTAAAACAGCATATACTAGAAATAGTTGAAGCACTAAACTAGGTATTTGACAACAGTAGCCTCTTCTGCAGGTGCAGAGGGAATATTTTCTTAATTTTAGTTCATTCAACTCTATCAGTTCAATGAGCAGCTCACTCAAAGTTAAGAAACTGCTTGAGAGCTAAAAAAAAAATCAGGAAATGTTGTTGTACTGTTCCGATCTATGAATGAAAATAGGTATGAGGTATGAGAGGATGAGCTCCAACAGTCCCACAATCATGACCAGAAACTTTCAGTCACTAAATACAGATACTGTTTTTAAAGAACAAAATGCAAAGTATGTTTTGATAAACTTTTCTTATGTACCCAGAACTTTTAAATTAGTTTTAGTTAAGAAACAGAACCCCTCTTTTACAGTATTTGTGTTCATTTCCAAGTTTCTAAACAGAGATTGACACAAATAAATATTTAATCCTCTGGCAAATATAAAATGTATTATTCACCAGTTCTAACATGATAATGTAAAAATTAAAACTATGACTACATGTAAATTAAGGTATATAATTGGTTTAATGTCTGTAGATATGCTATATCTGCCAGGATAACAAAATTTAGTGTGAAGGCTATATTTAGTTGCAAATCAATATATTAAATTTAGCTCATTGAAACGTAATTTAATTAAAATGTAACTGTGAGGGGACGCAGTAGTACAGAGGAAATGTTATGTGCTGTGGAACCATTTATGTCACTGCTGCAAGTCCAGGGCAGGGCAGACATGCTTGGAAGGCTTTCCTTACTGTTATATAGCAGAGAGGAAAGTGAAGTGGTGGTTGAGGTCCCGAGCCTGGTCACCAGACATCCACTGCACCATGCTAATTAGTAGTCATGGCAGAAAAGCCATAGCTGAATCAGAGAATATCAGGGTTGGAAAGGACCTCAGGAGATCATCTAGTCCAACGCCCTGCTCAAAGCAGGACTGATTTCCCCAATTAAATCATCACACTCAGGGCTTTGTCAAGACTGACCTTAAAAAAAACCTCAAAGGAAGGAGATTCCACCACCTCCCTAGTTAACGCATTCCAGTGCTTCACCACCCTCCAAGTGAAATAGTGTTTCCTAATATCCAACCTAAATCTCCCCAACTGAAACGTGAGACCATTACTCCTCGTTCTGTCATCTGCTACCACTGAGAACAGTCTAGCTCCATCCTCTTTGGAACCCCCTTTCAGGATAGTTGGAAGCAGCTATCAAATCCCCCCCTCATGTGCCATGTGTTCCAGTCCCCTAATCATTTTTGTTACCCTCCGCTGGATTTTCGATTCTTAGTACTTTGTCCCGCCCGATGCAGTCTCAGGGAGCCATTTGTCCCATTTGTCAGGTGGGAGTTTGTTTTCTACAGCTAAGAAACTAAGAAAATACTTCTTCTATTCAAGCCATATCTGGTCTTCGGGCAACCACCAGGATTTAGCCTTCAGCACTGTCACTCAGGTCACTGCCAAGAACTGCCTTCATTTATTGGGGACGGAGAAGCATTTCAGGTCACATAATTAAAATTTTAATGTTTTAAATGTCTCCTTCCGAGTGCCAGGGCAGTGAACTAGATGCACCTCATCTGAAGGCCTAAGAAACCAAATGTGAAAAACTTTCTAATGACTATGTTAATTACATCACTGCTTTCACTTTGAAAACTAAATGAGCTATAAACAAAATATTTAGCACTCCTCATTCCATGCTCACCAAGCACTTCACACTGGGTGAGCACCGTAAATTTTGTGAGGGGAGTGGAACATAGTTCCAATGCTTTAGGGTCCTTGTCATAGATTCCCCCACCCAGGTTTTATGATGCCAAGGCCTTGTGTTTTAACTGCAGCTTTTATTCCACTCTCTTTAAGAATATGAATTAGATGTAGCTAAGCTAAAGCTGAGGCAGGAAATCCTCTCATCCCAATGTACAATAACTGCCATCATATTTGTCAAGGGCAAGTCACAATGCTTCTATATTTAGAATAAATATATATTCACAATGCTTCTCACATACCCGTGCGAACAAACCTGATGGCTCGCCAGGGGGTGGCGTGGAGGTTGGAGGTGGGGGTTCAGTTCCTGGCAGAGGAGACAATTTAGGGACCCCGTGCTGTGCCCTCCACTGCTGACCAACACATGTTGCTAAATCTGAGCAGGCAGAACAATCCCAGTAAATCCTAAAGCAGTTTATCTATCACTTGTTCCGATAAAGACATATGTGGGGTGGGGGGGGGTCTACATTTGCCCCGTCTCCCCCGGCCCCACATGCTCTGGGTTCTGCAGTCACGTCCTTCATTCAGCTCCTTTTGCAGATAATGCTTTTGCCAGGACTCTTTTGTACTGATCCTGTTCAAGATTAAACTGGACAGCACTGGTCGGTGCATCGGTGAATTAGAAACGTTTATCGATCGACACTTTTCTGGATTCCTTTCTTTTTCTGAACCACCTTGATGCGGTTGGAAGACAATATACCAACAGAACACATGTCCTGGCTGCAACCTGTACACAGTGCGATGACAGATGTTACTGCAACAGACGAAAAGCTTGTGTTGTGATTAGCTATTAGTAGCATATCTATAAACCCAATGGGATTACATGGCACATAAGTATAGCGGCACGTGTCACCAGTGTCTGGCAGGGCCCTACGCTAATCGGTTCGATTGGAAAAGAGAGCCTAAGTGGTACGTTTTTTACAAATGCTTATAATTTACAGAAAATACGTCACAGTCACTTGTCCTTAAATAGCCACTTTATTTCTATTAGAAGAAAACATAATTATTGGGTTTTGCATTTGTTTCAGGTACCCATCCTTTTACGGCTAAGTAACATTCTGGTTACATAATACCTTTGTGTTGCAAAGAACAGTTAACTGCTGTGTGTGTATATATATATATATATGGGTACTTATTGACTAAACATTTCCTTTCCACAACATATAAATGTTTCACATCCCCAGGAAGTTGACCAAATTCCTGGGAGCAGGGACTTGTTCATGGTGTCTTAGATAATGCCTTGTGCCTGAATTAAAGGAGCTTAACTATCTGTCTGGCGTGGAAGAAGTAGCTGTGTGTGGCTTCTCCAGGGTCACTGCTGAGCTCCAAGACTGGTACTCACAGTGAGCCTAAATGTAATGGCTGAAGAATTAGCTCCGAGAACAACCGTTTGGTCTCTTTCTGGAAAACAGGCAAATATTTAGAACAGTGCTCGAATTAAAGTGGAGCTTTTAAGGTCCCGAATAAGGTGGGAGCGGGGGTGCTCGCTGTGGGACGCACTGAACAAACAGTAAGGTAGGCAGGGCCGCCCAGCAGCGATTACAAAGGGCAAGAAGGGAAATGTAGACATGGAACTGAAGGAGCTTGCCCAAGGTTACCTAGAACATCTGTGTCAGAGCCAGGACTCCTGACTCCTAGTCTAATGCATTTTCCTTTAGAGCACCTTGCCCCGTGAAAAACATGCCCCAGTGAAGGGGCAGCATATGCCTGGTCTCTGGTTCAGTGCCAATGGAAATGGTGATACAGGAACAGGAATTTTACACAGCAGCTGGGCACAATTAGTGTCTATGCATCCCGGCTCCAGGGGCTACTCCTTTGTGGTCTCCCATGGGCAAAAGACCCGCTAAAGGCTACAGAGGGGAGGCAGGACTGTAGCACTAAGGGAGTCTAAGAGGTTGAAGAAAGCATTCCTCCTGCTGGCCTTTGTGGAGCTCTGGGAGCCGTTGTATTGCCCCAAACTGTCTAACAGTGTTTAAGTGCCAGCATCTCTCGCAAGCTACTTGTTACCAGTGCATGCAGAGCTCTGTGGAAACAGAGGGTAAAGACTGCAGAGGCCTTTTCTCCAAGGAGAGCTCCGGGATGGGTTAGCCTGCAGTAAGGCACGGCAGAATGCCTCCACATGCAGCTGACTGAATCATGGCTCAGGATGTATTCTGTGCCCTCGTCTCTGTAGTCCGTCGCTCCGCTGGCTGGGAAGGCTGCACCCGTGTCTTCCCTGGCGCCTTTGCGGTGGCTGCAGCAGCGAGGGTGCGAGAAGAGAGCAACCTTTGTGCTCAAAGAAGCAAGGGCTGCAGTTGTATCCCCCGCGTAATTGTGCAGTACTGGGGACAGACCTTGAGGCCAGATATCCGTAGTTGCAATGTACAGCTAGGGAGGAGCCGCAGTCTTGTTCTCTTTACTTCAGTACATAAAGGGGCGCCTGTCCATTGCTCTAGGCTCCGCTAACAAATTATTAAAGCCAAAGCTCCCTCCCCCACAGTTCCGAAACCCTGAAAAGCTAATCTCTGCAGCAGCCACACATCAGCACTGACTCATAGAAGGGTGTAAAATCCTCCATCTGAAATCAGCAGCCACGTAGGGGAAACAGCAGGTCCCCCCATGATGCTCAGGTGGGAATTGCAAGAGGCTAAAAGAGAGACTAAGGCTGAGGCGGACACAACCTTTTTTTCAAGCATCTTCTGACTTCATCTTACTTTGAGTTGCTGTGAAGCACCAACAGGTGAAAGGTTTTAATAGATACCCCGAGTGAGGCGAAGAGACTTGAAATTGGCTGTATTGCAAATGTACTGGGTTCTTGGTGTGACAACCTAGGAATAGTGTGTTTGGGGTGACCCTCCTGAGATAAAGTCCTCATTTTTATACTCATTGTTTTGGGTCTTAGCCGATGACACATCACATCTATTGGAAAAATGAATGATATTATATTCACCCCAGGTGAGTGAGTGACTTGAAGAGGGTCCATGTGCATGTCTGCTGATTCATGAGTTTCTGATTAACTGTCCCTGTTTTCCCCCAACACATGTTAAAGAGGCAAGCAGAGTGGAATGTGACAGAGGTGTCCTTACTCTTGCTTCACCAGACCTATTAGCCCTCTGGCCTTCTTTTTCCATTATGCAAAAGCTGTGTTTGTATTAGTGAAGCAGGCAGACACACCACTATGAGGATTACACTTGGTTTTTACATAATGGCTTATCCAAGATTAAGGGTCTTATTCAGGCACACCAGCGAAAATAACCAATTAGTGACTTTGCAAATTCATTATTTAAAGGCAGCCAGAGGGCAGTTCACACAAGACTCTTCAGCTGACCACTGAGAAACGGACTGACTTGGAGGGCTGCAGCTACAATACCCCAGCAGGTAGGTGTCGCTCAATAAAGAAGCAAAAAGAAAAGGCGTACTAGTGGCACCTTAGAGACTAACCAATTTATTTTGAGCATAAGCTTTCGTGAGCTACAGCTCACTTCATCGGATGCATAAAGAAGCAAGTTATCTTCTCAGGAAACAGCTTCTCCTGCCACGCCTTTCAGGCTACTGTACTTGGCATCTTACGTGAAATATGCCTCAGAAAACTGCAAGTAGCATTTGCTGATATGTTACTCCAGGTGTAACTTGAGTTGGAAAATAGTTAACTGAGCATGTCTTTGGGACAATCTAGATGTTAGCTCAGGCTCTGCAGGGATAAGATTATGAAGTAAAGATCTAAATGACTCACTGTTGGATATCCTGCAAAAAGTTGTAGTAATAATAATAATTAATCATAATAAAAGGATAATCAGGAAAGACTTTTATCCCCCTGTAAGCATTTAAGTTTAATGTGGATGAATTCGGATACGCTAAGCAGTTAATACAGCTGGGGATTACTCGGCAAAATTGTGGTAATATTCTAAAGGCAGGTCAGTCATCCAACATCTGAATATTGTCTCTCAGATGTGAGGTGGAGAGACTATAAGAGGGATTAGTATAAAAGTTAAATTCATTTCATGTTTTAATAAGCCATTAGAGAACATTTGGTTAGGTTGTGAGAACTCTCATGTGAAAGGTAATAACCCTGCTGGACACAGAGATGTCCCAGGGATCGATGGTCGTAAATATGTAAAAACAATTTAATTCTGAAAAATGAGGTTTCACTAGAGCTCACTGGAACACTTTAATCAAAACAAAATATTAATGGAAAAACAGAAAATGTGAGTAACTCTATCCATTTTCCAGCTAGATTCATAGCAATAAAATAGAGCTGGCACAAATGCCAGTATTTGTGACAAGCAAAATACTAATTTAGCAAACCAAAAATTATTGTAGGTGCAGTGATGTGCTAATCAGACTTGTATTAGGCATTTTAATTTGGCCAGGTTTCTTAAAGAAGGATTTATTCAATACTGTACTTAGAGTAACAATACAGGAAACAAGTTTAAAAATGTGAAGCCTGTAATCAGTATTTATAACACTAGCTATCCCAATTGTTGCATGTAGAAACAGGCATTTTACTTTAAACTTGACCTTACATTTAAGGTCTTGACCTTACCATTGTTTCCATCTTAGTGAATATCTTAATGCAGGTAGAAAACTCACGATTTGGTGATAAAAATGAGATTGATTGTTGTCCTCATCCCCAGCCCAAATACCATTGACAAGAATGTGGTGGGTAGTACCATTAAATACACAAAGGTACAAACCACACAATCGTTTACATTAAAACAGGACCATTGACTATGCTCCCGCAGAAGTTGGTATATTTCAGATGCTATCTGGATTATTTTTTGGCCTTCAATCAAAAACCTTCTTCAGGTTTGTGAATCTGCATCTGTATGAAACTCTTCATGTTTGCTTTTGTCTTCCAGAATGAAATATGCACAGTATGTCTTCCTGGCAACACTCCTCTCTGGTATTGAACACTGCCTGGCTCAAAGCTGTACAGTGGATTCTTTCTCTGTGAAAGACAACTTCGATCCAAAGAGGGTAATTATCACAGCTTCATCTACTGTGCACAGTTTGGCAGTAGAAGCTGCCCAATTTACATTTACACGTCTTTTATTTGCATAATGTACTAATTCAATGCAACATGAGCTGGGAAATTAATCTCTTTGCTTTAAAGGTAAAATATATTCTGTTTCCATACTTTGCTGTTAACGCACCAGATTAATCCCCCATTGCCTTCTGCTCAGTAAGAACTTCAGCCCAAAAAATCCAAAATGAAGGTTAATTTTCTCACATAAGGAACTTGTTTGACCTAGTAACATCTGCTCAATTGCTGGAGGTCCAAAAGCTCCCATTACTAATGTGCTGCCATTAATGGCGCATCCTGACGCTAAATACACAGGACAGTCATTTCCCCCACGTTAGTGGTATGGCAGGCTTGCCTCCTTTGAATCTAGACTATGCTAGTGAGCTGCAAATCCTCACTGAGGAGTGGCCCTTGGGAGCTGGAGCTGCCTCCCAGCGAATCAAAGGGAGATAAATTGGGTCTTAGAGTAGCCCCATTGACATCAATCTGATGCTCAAGAGAGGTTCTGAGACTGGTTGAATTATGGTAGCAAATAGGACCACCTCTAGATAATATCCATTGGGACAGAAACAAACAGAATCTGTCTTTGGATGTGGCCAGGGGACCAGCCTGGGACTTTGGAGGTGCAGGATGCAATTTCCCTGCTCTGCCACAGACTTCCTATGTGACCTTGGGCCTCTGTGCCTCATTTTCCCATCTGTAAAATGGGGATAATAGCTGGGGTCACAGAACTGGCGGGAGGGCAGAGGTGAGCGCAGGACTTTGAGGGGCTGCCATTGGGGGCTGGAACTGCTGGGACCTTCCTTCCCAGCCTGGTTCTGGCTCTCCCGATCCCCCACCAAATCTACCTCCTAGGAGTGGTGAGAGAATTAATACAATTGCAGATGCTGAGATACTACAATCACCGGGGTCACAGAAGTACCCCAGACTGTAGACTATTACGTTTGATCATAACGTTCCTGCTCTGCTCCAGTTTGTATGGGGCTCCGTTTCAGTCACTAATCTGAACTGATGACGTTTTGGCTCCCTAGGACAGCGAAGGATTAAGGCAGGATCAAACAACCCGGCTAATCCACCCTCCCCCCATGCTGAAACCACTTTGCAGCCCTCCTAAGGAAGAACCTCTTCCAGAAGGGGCCTTTGGTGGCCCACAGAAGGGTCAAGTAAGGCTAACCAGGAATTGTTCCCTCCTCCCTTCACTGCTAGACCCCCACCTTGGGTTGGGCTGTGAGAGGCAATGGAAATACTCATATGTGCCCATATGCATCAGCTCTGGAGGGCTTGGGGAGAACCCGCACTCTGACTAAAGGCTGAGAATCCCCCTGATGTAGCTGTTCCTGAGTTACAGGCTCCATTTCAGTCTCTAACAGGCATGTGACGTCCTAGATCACCTGGCCTCTTAACTCCATACGTTCCTTTTACAGACACAAATCCCCCCTAAATGTCCCAATTTTCATGAATGCCAGAGCAGGGGTGCAAGACTTAACAGTGTAGGCAGATGTTTGCCTTCTGTTTGTGTTCAGCTTTGTGCATTACTCCTGTTAGTCCTCTGTGGCTAACTCTTCGTGGGTCTGACCCTGCTGGAGTAGCTTCTGTCGATCCCCTTTCGTTTTCAACACATACCATGCTAGGTCTTCAGGGATGCTTTCCTGGACATTTTCTTCTTGCTCAATCAAATGTATGCACACCACCACCACCAAACTGGCCTCCTTGCCTCAGTTTCTAACTAGTAAGCTTAATGTTTTTTGCCTCTCTGCATAGGAACTTTAACAAGGGTGAGGGCTTCCAGCAAAGTATCAAATTCAGTCTCTTTCAGTAGTGACAAGTGTCACAATCTAATGGGTATTTAGTGAAACTGTGAAAAGAGATGGAATTTCCCATCAATTTATGAATGGCAAAGTGGCCCCTAAAACCCTCATGCAATTTGCTCTAACTGGGTCACTTGTTGCAAAGAGGCCAAGGACTGAAAGGGAACAGAAGATGTGCTACTGTTTGATTTACAGCCATGCTTTGTTTGGGACATGGCTGAGACATGTAAGCCGGGCAATGTAGGGAAGCTTACGCTGCTGCTACCTGCACTGTAGATGACTGGGCCTTCAGTATCCAGGGTTACCAGCTCCTGTCACAAGGTCAAAGGTGAAAATGAACAGCAGAACCATTCTTCCAAGCATCTAACAAATGCACACACAGGCCTTTCCCTGGTTTTTATAGCACCTACCTACAAGCTTTCTGGCCACCAGCCTGCTGCAGTACGGATGGTTACAGATGCCTGATCTTCATTAATTGGGATATTTTCCTTTCATTTCAGTATGCAGGGAAATGGTATGCCCTAGCAAAGAAGGACCCAGAAGGCCTCTTCCTTCAGGATAACATCTCTGCTGAATACACCATTGAGGAGGATGGCACAATGATTGCATCTTCCAAAGGCAGAGTGAAGCTCTTTGGGTAAGTGCTTGGCGAACACTCCACTCGCGTGCCTGATCGAATGCACTAGTCTGCCTTGTAACTGGGAACGTCACTGAGCCACATGACATGACTTGGTTACCTTGTTCAAGGAGGAAAACCTAATAAAGCTCAGTATGTTAAAACGTCAAACCTTCTGCTTCTAGGGTCCTGGCTTTATTTTCTATTTAGGCCGCCAGTGATGATGAGTTCAAAGCCAGCCTGGTCTCTTTTGTGCCATCACACAATCATCATGTATCTGACAGTCTGTGTTCAGAGGCCCAGGACTTGTAAAGCTATGTCTTCAATAATGGTAACAAGTCAGTAGGCTCAGATGGAGTTTCTGAGTTTTAAGGAAACTAAAGAAAAAAAGAGCTGTGCTATTAACAAAAAAAACCCCTAAAAACAAGTACTATATTCAAAGTTTGACAGCGTTCAACCTGTTTATTCAAATGGAGGTCCTAGGAATTATACCTCAGGCATAGCTTCTTTACAAAGAAGCATGGCTAAGAAAATCATTAAATGTAGAGTGGCAAAGCATTCCAGTGAGGGTAAAGTCAAATAAACCAATGTAGCTTTTGGAAGGGCAAACTGCTTCTAATTGGTTAGATTTACCTGAAAGATTTGGTGGTTGAAGGAACCATGTTAGTGGATTTTTCCACCTGACATTGGTTCGTCTTCTGTGGAAGACTCAAAAAGCCCTCAGATAATATGGGTGGGTACGGGATAGACAGATGGAAACAAATCTAAGATTTTTGCCCATCACCCATGGCTGCTGTAAGGGATTACGGCTTGGTTGAGAGACTAAACTGAGGAGAAATAAACAGCTTTCTCAGTGTAGAAAGAAACCCCCCAAGACCTTCCATAGATAAATACTAGCTCCAGTGCTGTTCAACATTAGCTAACAATATGGAAGATGGGTGCACTGAGGTGGTAAAACTCACTGATACAAACCTTAGGTTTGTCAAGAGAGACAAATGGGTAGCGCTCCAGGCAGTTTGAGAAAAAGGCCAGGTGAAGTTCAGTAGACAAGTACTACGTAATGCATGTGGGAAGGAAGACGTTTGGCTATTCAGAGTTGTCGATTTTGGGTAGCCTCCCAAGAAAACCAGGAAATCATCTGTTGCCATGAATGTATCTGCTTCACGGCTGAAGTTATACTCCTTGTATTCAGTAGGCTTTGAGCATGCAACTTCATCCCAGTGTAAATCCAGCTTTGGGACGAGGGATTAGGATCAGAGACCTCCTATCCCAGAGGGAGGGTGCAGCAAATTCTCCCCGCCTGTGCTCAGACACTGGACAGTTTAGTCAGGGGGTTCATGGTCGCAAACCAGGGGAAAAGCTAGTGTAAGTCAGCCATTTGCATGGTGGCCATTAATTCCTGCGCAAATGAACAGTAAAACCTACTCCCTTCTGAGGTGGCACCTCCACTAACAAAAGGATGGATGCACAGCAGAAAGGAAAACCGGGGAGAGCATTTAGTAAGGAGGATGCAACCTGTTGTAGCTGGCAGAGGACAGTTACCCTCCCCAACACCTTGTCTGTTCAGAATGTGTATGGGGCTGGGGGAGGGGAGTGTAAAGCGAAGGTATCTGCCCTGGGTCTGAACTGCAGGGAATGTGACTTGGAACCCGCTCTGTGGCCCTGGCTGTCCAGTCTCTTGGCTCTTGCAAGTTCCTTACCCTGCTTTCCCCATCTGACCACTACTGTCCCCATTCTTGGCCCTGGTCAGCCTCCACTGCCCACTTGGACACCCTGTGGTAGCTGCATAGACCATGTGAAGGGCAACCGAGAGGAGTGATATCGTGAGATGAAAGCTTTGGCATCTGCCCAGGGGGTCTGTCCTGGCAGGGACATATCTGTTCCGTCTCACCTTGTTGATTGTCAGGGCTGAGGTGACACCTGGGGGAAGGGCCTCTGCAAAGGTTGCAGGGGGTGGGTACAAGTGACACATCTCCACTCATTGTGAACCCTGTCGTATGGCCCTGCCTGGCATCAAAGGACTACCCTTTCCCCACGCTAGACTACCCTTTCCCCAGGAAGGCCAGACCTCCCTAGATGCTGCTGTGACTTGCAGCCGGTCTCTGCATGCTGAGCTAGCCCCAGATGAATGTGTTACCCGTGACTTGCTCCTCCTGTGCTGCTTAGGCCTCCGAGCTCCTCCTCCCGTACCCCACATCCTGCTGCTGTTCCCTCTCACTTGCAGAATCTGAGTGTCCGGTCGCCTCCCCTGACTTTGAGCAGGGGGTTGGACTAGATGACCTCCTGAGGTCCCATCCAACCCTGAGATTCTATGATTCTATGACTATCGCAACAGCCTGCTCACGCCAGGCTCTGCGAGGTGTAGCGGACAAGAGCACTCCCGCTGGCCAAATCTCCCCCCAGTGTGGAAAATGGGGAGCCAGAGAAGAAATGGCTAGGCAGCAGTTCTGTGGAAAAGGACCTAGGGGTGACAGTGAACGAGAAGCTGGATATGAGTCAACAGTGTGCCCTTGTTGCCAAGAAGGCCAATGGCATTTTGGGATGTATAAGTAGGGGCATAGCGAGCAGATCGAGGGACGTGATCGTTCCCCTCTATTCGACACTGGTGAGGCCTCATCTGGAGTACTGTGTCCAGTTTTGGGCCCCACACTACAAGAAGGATGTGGATAAATTGGAGAGAGTCCAGCGAAGGGCAACAAAAATGATTAGGGGTCTAGAGCACATGACTTATGAAGAGAGGCTGAGGGAGCTGGGATTGTTTAGTCTGCAGAAGAGAAGAATGAGGGGGGATTTGATAGCTGCTTTCAACTACCTGAAAGGGGGTTCCAAAGAGGATGGCTCTAGACTGTTCTCAATGGTAGCAGATGACAGAACGAGGAGTAATGGTCTCAAGTTGCAATGGGGGAGGTTTAGATTGGATATTAGGAAAAACTTTTTCACTAAGAGGGTGGTGAAACACTGGAATGCGTTACCTAGGGAGGTGGTAGAATCTCCTTCCTTAGAGGTTTTTAAGGTCAGGCTTGACAAAGCCCTGGCTGGGATGATTTAACTGGGAATTGGTCCTGCTTTGAGCAGGGGGTTGGACTAGATGACCTTCTGGGGTCCCTTCCAACCCTGATATTCTATGATTCTATGATAAATGCAGCTTCTGGTCATTTTCAATACTCCTCTCTCTGAGATCACATCTCTGGTGCCCACTCTGCCAGCCACATCAGCCTTCACTCTCCAGTAATCCATTCCTCCTATAGCCCACTGGAATTGTTTTCATGGCTCTCTTTATATAGGGAATTCCTGTCTTAAACTAGTCCACAAGGCTGCTACCCTCCCCACCCTCAAATTCCTCCTTGAGAGACACTACTTATGACGCTCAGCGGAAACCAACCATCTAGTGATATACCTTTGAATGATCGAGGGCCTGTAAGAGCTGCCTGCAGCCCTGTATTTATATTGCCATTCACCCTTGTCCTCTGCCTGCTTGAATCCTGTGTGAACAGGAGTGGAGCATCTTGTCTATAGGAAGAAGTTATGCTCTTTGAGCAGCGACTCTTACTGCTATTTTCTCAGCGGCATGTAGCGCAGTAGGAGTCTAATTTTGTCTGAGCCATACACCAATACACAGAATGCATTTCCTGCCATTTCTGGATGCATACGACTTACTATGTGGTGTGGAGGTGGGTAGCAGATGCATCATCTCTCTGCACTTGCATCTGTGCAGCCCACGACTCGTTCCTGCGTCGCGAGTGGGAAAGGATCACTGTGCTAGGACGTGGAGTGGCTTTTACTTAATGATGAACTATTTTGAAATGGGAACAGTGCCCATGGCCCTGCTAAGTCTGTCAGAATTAAGTCAGGTACCTGTACGAGTCCTGAACAGGGCTGTTATTTTGTGCATTGAAACATACACACTGTAGATTCCCATCCTCAGTATCTCTGCTCCTGTTTCAGATTCTGGGTGATCTGTGCTGATATGGCTGCTCAGTACACAGTCCCAGACCCCACCACTCCAGCAAAGATGTACATGAGTTACCAAGGTCTGGCAAGCTACTTGTCCAGTGGAGGTGAGTGAATTTCATCACCTTTGGTTAGCTGTATTGGTTTGTAGCTCTTTGGTGTCGAGGCCTACGTGTTTCAGTGGATGAGCTGCCAAGACCGTTGCACTCATGTGGGACATTGCAGGTCACACAGGTTAGAGTGAAGTGCGTGAGAGCTGGGGACCAAGCATTGTTGACCGGGGGAGAATCTGGCTGTGGAATCTACTTTGGGAGACAACTCCAGAGGCTGATCTTTGGAGAATACTGCAAATCCTTGCTTCACAGTGCTTCTCTACCATAACCAACTCGTCCTCCCCTAAACATGATGGGAAAGCCTACTCCAAGAAAAAGAGAGCTCTCTACCTCCCAAAAAGAGACGTGCCAGAGACTCCCTTAAGGACCAAACTATTACTAATCTATTTCACAAAGGTAGGTTACAGCACAAAGCTGTATCAATACAGTTCTGGGCTGTCTGGACTTGGGAAATGATGTTTTTCAGGAGTTGGAGGTGTGCTTGCTCCTGTTAGCCTCTGCAGGCCTTCCCCACGCACAGCCTGATAACTTGGGCTGTGCACTGGGGGAGGGATTTGACACTTACCCCCATATTCTCACACTAGCAGCAGGCCAAAGTGGCTGGGTGGATAGTGACAGGAGGAAAATCGTATGGTTGTCCCTTAGCTGCCCTCGGGATTGAGCCCCACTCCCCAGGAACTTTTTGTGCCAGCCAGGTGTATACACCTGCCTAATTCCTGCATGCACCTCCCATGTCCCTTCCGCTGCCAGAGGACTCTCTGCAGCTGTGGTGGCTGGACAGGATTCCCCATTAGTGAGTGCTGAAGGAATATCTTTCTAGTGCACTGGTAAATAAATTACTTCAAAACATCCTGGATGGAAGAACAAAGCTGTAAAAACAGGGGCAACATCTTAGAAAAATTCAAAACCTAGACAGTGTTAGGCAACATTAATATAGTCATTACAGCTGGTCTACCTGTGATATATTCCCAGACACACACCCCAGGATGAAATGGAGTTAAGGTGAGAGGACATATCACTAACTTAGGTTAAACTAAATTGCAGGGATACTGTAATTATCCCAAGACCAAGTGTTATTGACTTAGGAAATTCAGATAAGGTTGAGTTGTTAGGAAATCCAGACGTGTATTTCCATAATTATACTGCACGGGCAGCCAGAAGCCCTGCACTCTACCAACAGACCCTTCAAACTTCCCATAGAGTTAAAGCTCCCTTAATTTCCTACTGAAGTTACGTTTCTTTTCTTTTCTTTTCTGCTAGGATTAATTGTCCCTTTTTCCCTGTTACGCTCCATAACTGAAAGTTTTTCCTTCAGCAGAAATGCTCGTGTGCTGTAGTGACACCATACCAAACTTATTTTGCCTTAACTGTTGTTGTGGGCCCAGATTAAACTGATTATTTTTTCTAGATAATTTACACCTCTTCATTATTTCCCCCTCACAGTGTCATGACCCGGCAGGGATAAGGTTGTTTGGGCACCCTAACTGTGCACTTCCATACCCAAAAATGTTCAGATTTCTTTCTTGAGTGTTAACTTTGTGGGCTGATAACACTTGGTTTGGAGATAATAACAGCCCAGCAATGCAGTTTCCCTAGACTGGTGATAAGTACTAAACCTTAACTACATTTTTATGTTGCTTATCTGGGAATCTCCTTGCTTTTTAAATTGAAAATGTTACCTCTTGCACGCCACTCTCTGTTATCCTATACACACACTCTAATTTCCCTTCCCTGACCCCGATGCACCCGTGGAGTTGCTCTGGTGCAACAGGTACCTTTTGTAGAATTTTTTTTTTTTTTTAGGATTAATCACAATATTTGCCACTTGTCATCACTGCAAAATTTGTCAAATTGCCCATTTCAGAATGGCCACCCTTTCCCATTGTTCTCCACATGAGTGAAGCAATAGCTGCCTGATGGTGCCCCCTGTTCTGTAAGAGATGTTGTCTCATTAACATGCAGAGCGGAGCACAATTTAGAATTTCGACCTCATAGGAAATTGATATTTTGCATTTGGTTTTTGTGCCTAGTAGAGTGAAAAGCCGAAGTGTTACAATGTCTTGCAGAACGTGAAGTTCTGAAATTTCAATATGGAAATATTAAAATGTTACATTTGGTTCTGAACAAGTTCAACATTAAGCTAAGTTGTCACATTGCCTCGTGGAAGTTGTCGTTTGGATGACTCGTACTCTCATTGCTCCCTGGCTGAACTACATCTTCCTTGATGCCTTGACCCCAATGGAGCATCACGTGACACGGTCATAGGAAAGATCTTGGTACATTATGGGAGATACAATTAGTCAGTGAGCCCCAGCCCACAGGGAATGGGGGGCATGAATCACTCTAAGGACAACTCCCATGAGGCACCACTGCACTTTACGCAGATATGCCATAGCGTCAAGATGATTCGACACCAATATTACTGTTTGGTTCAACAAACGGAAAAATTTGTACTCAGCTCAAATCAACCAAGAACTAAATGTTTTGATTTTCCACTAGAAAACTGCAAAACTCTGGCAAAATCTAACTTTTTCCATAGGAAACTTCAATTTGGCAGGAACCAAATTTTTCCAGCAAATTCCTTTCAATGGAAAACTGCGAACCATATCTGAGGAGATGGCAGCCATTTTGACAGAGGGCAAGTTCTTCACTGAATTCTCTGTGCCTACCATTGTTCCCTTCAGTCTCTGCTTTAGGAGAAACTTTCACTGAGAACAGAAAAAAATTACTATGGAACCTAAAAACAATAAATATAACTCTATATACTCAAGATTCCAGTATGTTTTAACTGAAAAGTTTTTAAAAATGGGCTAGTCTACGATTATTAGGGGCAAAAAAGGCTGACACTGGATTCTAAATTTCTTAAAGGGCCCATTTTAACGGGGAAATTTCCAGAAAATTCTGTGCTCAGCCAAGTGCTATAATTTAGGGGAAGATATAACTTCTTCTTCTATGCTGAAACTCCACTTCAAGTGCAAAACTCAACTCATCCTAATTACAGAATCACTGCTGCCACTTCAGTAGTTAGTGGACCTGCAGTGGAATTGCACAGAAAATTCCAGGAGCTGGCCTAATCCATAGAAGGAGAAACCAAATCCTTTCTCGGACTAATTTGTTTTAATGGAGCAGTCTTATAAATTTTTATTACTTTTAGGCACATTCTTGGACTAGAATTCTTGCTGTTCAGGCTCTGTGTACATGATAAAGGCAGACTTGTGTCACAGGCTGTATCTGCATCTTGCTACTTTTCCTAACTTAAACAAAACACTTTGACTTTTCTATACTGTCAAATGGTAGAACTGAGGGTATTACAATAGCACCCTTCTCAAAATGGCCACAAACTGAGGGCAGCTGTGCCTTCAATCCCCTGGAGAACAATGGGTGATGGCAGTCATTTGGAGAGAGGGCAGTTCTTCATGGAATTCTGGAATTGATCATTGTATCATTACGACTAATGGGAAAACTTGACCAACCTCTCCATTTCATCCAAACCCATTGAAATCTTGTGCCTGGTCTCCATTTAAACTCCTCTTGTAGGATTAATGAAAGAGGCTGGTTTGGTCTGTTAATCAGATTAGAGGCAAAGTCTGACAATGGGTGCTAAATTTCATAAAGGAGCTGTTTTTAATTTGAATTGCTAAACTAACAGATGTTCTAGTAAATACATAATTTTTCTGGGTCATTAGCGAATGCTGTAATGTGAGAAGATACTAGATCAATTCCACTATACTTTCCATACATAAGTGAGTTTTGCAATTATAGCAGGGATTCAACCTCTTAACTATAGAGTATCAACCAATGACTCCATAACATATGGAAGAACCTCACTAATTTCAGTTGCATAGCCCACAGTGAATTACTGGATTCAGGAATTTTCAATTAAGGGCTCAATTCTGCATTCCTTATTCGCACAAAATTCCTACTGAAATCAGTTCTGTGCATGCTAAACGTGGAGAATCAGGACCGAAATAATTTTTAAAAAAATACTAATTGCAAAAAAGCCCATTACTTAGACAATTAGTTTTGTTTTTAATACTTGATCTCTAGCCAAGTTAATGAAAACCTAGGGAAAAAACTTCATTACAACATATACTATTGTAATAAACTCTTGTTTGGCATGATTTGGTGTGCAGATTAGAAAGGCTCAACTGTGTTTCATCAAACAAAGCTATCTTTCAATTACCCCATGATCCAAGAATAGGCCTGTGCAAAAAGATAGTTTAATGAGGCTTCAGTGAATCTTCTATATCCTAAGCCCCAGTTTTATTCCCAATGGTGTTTTGGACAGACTTCAGTGGAGCAGGTCCATAAAGGGGCCAAGAAAAAAAGTTTGGTGGTGAAAACCATTGAAATTCTTCCCATTCCAGGTAGAAGTTGAAAAGGGATTTTATAGTTGAAAGTCAGAAAGGATCATTATCATCTAGTCTGACCTCCTGTGTACCACAGCTAATCAGGGGTGGACTGCATCCAGCTCGATTCCTGGCTGAACGGGAGCGTTTCTCACAGAAAGACATTCCATCCAGATGTCAGGACTCTGAGTGATAGAACCCTTCATCCCTTGGGAACCTGTTCCAGTCGTTTCACTCACACTCATATATGCGCACACACACTGTGAAATTTGCTGACTTGCCTTCCCACCACTGATTGTTGTAAAGCTTGAGTTCACTGGATTGGAGTGCTCAGACATCTTCACCTAGGTAGCTACCTACAGCCCATGACTAACGAGGTGTTCTAACATTTCAGGGGACAACTACTGGGTGATTGACACCGATTATGACAACTATGCCATTACTTATGCCTGCCGCAGCCTGAAAGAGGATGGCACTTGTGATGATGGATACTCCCTTATCTTCTCACGCAACCCTCGTGGGCTCCCACCAGCCATTCAGCGCATTGTGCGTCAGAAGCAGGAAGAGATTTGCATGTCTGGCCAGTTCCAGCCAGTGCTGCAGACAGGTACGTTAAGATACTAAAAGACTCTTACTGTAAGAGTCAGACGCATATTTCCTAATACAACGAAGTCATTGCAACCTAATTAACAGTTCTTTTGACAGCACTTTTGTGTGCAATATTAAGTAAGAGTGTGGCTGCAAAGTGAAAGACTTAGAAGTTAAAAATGCCAGATTTATGGTTGTGCAAACTTAAATCTGCCCCTCATCCCCATCCTATGCAGTAATGAAGCCGATATCCTGTGGAAAAACAGGATGTCATGTCATTAAAGCATCCTAGTGGACACATACAAAAGGACAGATTTAAGGTTGCCTGGGCAACGGGAAGTCTGGCATTTCCTAACGTTCAAGTGTTTGACTTGGCCACCTAAATAAAGTCCTTCTAAGTTAGCTGTGACTCTCTGCCTGTACAAAGCAAAAAGGTAGAAACAGATTCCAGTACTTAACAGCCTCTCCCCATTGTGAGGCGCCAGCAGGGTTTGAAGCCTGAACCTTCAGCACAGACTGCTATAATTAGAGCTGTGCTTCTAACTGCATTAGCTGGCAGGAAGAGATGGCCGTTTCTCTGGGTGTGTTAATGAGTCATGTGCTGGATCTTGAGGGTGCTTGGGGAGCAGCCTCACCTAGTTCTCTGTCCTTTGAGCTGGGGAAGTTCTAGCCCCACACAGTGCCCATGGGGTGGGGGAACTGGCCCTTCAATGCCATGTGCTGGAGGCAGGGGGACTTCTTGGTCGGGAAGCCTGGCTTGGTTACCCGCCCTCCACCAGAGGTGTGGGACTTGCTAACCCATGTGTGGTGCATGGGCTACTGAGGCAATGTGCTGAGTGGGGAGGAAGCCCAGCTCTGTGCACTTCCTTCCTCCCAGCCCCACAAAGTCCTGCTCTGGCAGGTCTTGGCCCTTCCCAGCGCAGTGTGTGCTGCAGCCCTGGGGCTCTCCAGAATATTGGGTTGGGTTATTCTGGCTTGCTGTCTGAAACTCTTCTTGAAAATGGAAAGGAGAGGGAAAGGTGGCAAGCAGTTCATCTCCCCAGAAAGCTGAATAGGTTGAAGACAAGGTACTTCAGTAGCCAGAGTGTTATTCCTGTCCTGCTTTTCAAAGGTCTGCTGCACACAATGAAGTGGGTGAGAGCTTTCCAGTCAGAAGGATGCAAGAATCTCTTAAAATGGAAAGTGTTAGATAATCTAAATATAGGGGGACCAACCAGCTCCCTCTTAAAAATAGGTGCTTCATTGAGAGTACAGGTCCCAACATGAATTGCTTCATTAACTGACAGTCACAGGACTGATTCAGTCACAAAGTAAGGAGCTATCTTTGGGCCTGATCTTGACTTACAGTCCTTACTCAGGCAAAACTCTTATTGAAGTCAACGGGAATTTTGCCTGGGTAAAGTCTGCAGGTTCAAACTTTGTAACAGTGTTAAGCTGCCCAGGTGTGAGTTGAGTAACAAACAGAAACAAGCTGTGGGTACACAGTAAGAAAGCAGGGAAGTGTTAGTCGGGTTCACCCAAAGAGCTGACCCAGAGGCTTCTGGCTACGTACGCTCATTGCTGGCTGTGGCTGAGAAAGGGGAACTGGTTACCGGGCAGGATGTCTGGTGCTAAATTGATATACTAGGCCCTTTGTGGCTAAGGACTGCTCTAACACATTATGTGGTAAAGACATGCACAGAGCAGGATCCAGACAGTGCAAGTGAGAGTTTTGGACACTAACCCTGAACTCTATTTTATGAGTACCCCCAAATTTCTGAACTGAGGATTAGAAATGTAGCAGAACACGGTGATGATCCCACACATTTATTTGCATGGAATGGAAAAAAATGAACTAAAGTTTTCTTTCTTTCTTTCCTTCCTTTTGCAGGTGCCTGCTAAGGAATTACACCTGTGATCCTATTTTTAAGACCTGAAACTAGATCTCTGGGTCTTGAAGTTGTCATTCTCTTAAAAATCAAATAGTTTGGACCAATGTTTTTTTCCTGAAAAACATGTTAAAATGTTATTTTTTTTGTAACCCGACTGCAATTTTCAAAGGAATAACGTTAATGTGATATGTTTTTAAAGAAACCTCTAAACATGAATTTTGCCCTCTACTGCCTGTCTCATTTAACCTAGCCTCCTATTTTAACTTTTAAGTAACAGAGCCTGATGGGCTAAGAAGTCTGATGTGAGATTGATACAGTGTGATCCTCTCATTCCAAGTTAATATGGTAGAACATTTACTGCTAGTAAATATTAGTGCTGAATGCCCCAACCGGGGTTGGGGTCCCATTGTGCTGGGTATTTCTAGTCAGACAACTGGCATCAAACAAATTCAAACTAAGAACACAATATAGGATCACACGAGAGGCTGGCTTCCTAAAAGCTCAGAATTCTGAATCCCTGGTTCCTCTTAAGGGTTGAACAAGCTCAGCCTCATCAAAGCCCTGTGCAGCTGCTTGATCCAAGCTCCTGGCTACTAGTCCTAACAGTAGGTATCAAAATTCTTCCCACCACCTTCCTCCACCCTCCTGTCTCATCATCTGGGGAACAATAGGTTTTGTGCCAAGGAGTTGCTTTTGTCTGTGCAGAGAGTCAGAGAAGTAATGGGTAGTAGACCGTTCCTCTTAGGAAGATGGGGGGGGGGGGCCTGAAAAGGCATTTCTCAGTCACACAATTCCCTTTCCATGGGACATGACTGATCCTCAGATGTTAGTGGTTTTCTGTGAAGAAAGCTAAACCCACTGACTTGATATACCACCACGTTATGCTGACTCGTGCAATCCTGTAGCAAGGGCATCTAGTAATTACTTGGGATAAGACTGCAGCTAAATCAAAGTGCATGGTAAAATACTGGCACTGCCTAGCGCTTGGCAAATGACTGACTTTTCAGTTTGCTGGCAGTTGGGAACAATTGGGGAAAAGTTTGGTTGCAAATAGCATATAAATTCCTGTTAAAGGCTCTTCTAGCTTGAGTGTGGATAGTGCACCAGGAATGTGGTGAGCTCTCCTTAAAGGGTAAGCGGTTTGTTCTCCCCAAGCCCCTAGTCTGCATTGCCTCTGATATTTAGCTGTAATAGACGTATGCTAGTTGAGGATAGCAGTCTGCTCACTGCCCTCCAAAGGGAGCCTTCAATTGTCAGGAAGGGGAGAAAGATTGCTAAAGGTCATGTTTATAGCTATGGGCAGTATGAAAACCGGAGTATGAAATGCAGAGATACCACTGACAGGAAAACAATTTAGATACACACTAGTAACCTGTATGTAAACTACTGTCACGTGTTCTGAATAAATGTACGCAGTCCATCTGGTCATGCTGGACTAATGCAATAGTCAGTGGAATGATTTAACACCTTACTAATCGCCTCTCTGTCCTTTAAGGTAATATCAGGGATGAGTTGTGTCAACTTAGGACTCCATCTCAATTGATTAGACAAGCTAAAGTCTTAACTAAAGGAAGTTTAGCCTTTGGCGAAGACCTTTGGACCAATATGCCACCTTCTGGAAAACTGGGATCTTTAATGCTTATACAGGATTAGGACCTGGGTATGGCCCAATTGCTGTATTGAGTATGGATTAATTTCTTAGACTCCAGTGGATGGTAAGAGTTCAGTCTCCTACATAGCTACAGCACATGGAAAATTATCACCAGTGATATTAGAATAAGAGACCCAAGGGGCACTGGAGAAACAACTGCAATTTATCACAAGTCCCTTTATTAACAAATCTGCTAAGCAGATAAATAATCCCACCAACACTGAACTACCTCAGCAGACAGGGAGCGAGAACAAAGTGTTTAGTCCCGTGATTGGCATTACTTACATCTCCCAGGCCGCAACTGAGCCCCAACACTCGACTGCACCGGTGAGCACTGAGTGCCCGCTGTGCCCTGCAGACCCCCTATGCCAGGGGCCAGGACTTGAAGCACCAGGGGGCCATTGCAGCCAGAAGCAAGGGCTGTCAGTATCCCAGCAAGGGACACCCACCCTTCACATCCAGCTCCACCAGCCATCTAAGCCTGTGGAAAGGGGAGACTGGGAGCCTATGCATTATTTTTAGTGGGCATGTTTCAGAGTGCAGTGGGATGGGTCAGTTATTTGACATCCTGGAGCCAATTCCCTTTCTAGTCTTTTAATTTATCCCCATCCTTTACAAGAATCAAACATTGCTTATCCTTCTCTACTGTCTTTGATACCCCCCTCACAATAAACCGGGATGTCCTAGAAATCACAGCAGTTGTCTGTCACAGGTGAAGGCATGGTGCACAAAGAACCTCACACCCACTGCTCTTACGGTGAGTCACTGAGGCCCTGGGGAGGGAGGAATATGGGTGCCACCATCCTGGGGGCTCAGGGATTCCCCAGCAGGAGCCTACATAATAAAAAGCATTATAGGAAGAGTGGGTAGCAATGCCTATGGTGAAAGTTGCTGGACACTTCCCATTTTAGTAGCTGTTTTCAGTGCTTTTACATTTTACCCACCTGGGCTGAAATTTTCCATGCAGCAAAAGCTACAGTAGTATGTTTGAAGTATGGTAACCCCAAGCCTGAGCTTTCAGAGCTGCTAAGCACCTGCAACTCCCATTCAGGGCTCACCATTCCTGGAATCCCCCAGGTCTATAAGCCAGGAAGCACTGTGGGAGGGGAAATTCACTACAGCTCTTAGCAGTGTATAGGATGGAGGAAATACTAGAGTAACAGTTCAGGATAGAATTTCAAAGAGCGGGAGCCTGTGATGGATCCTCACGGGAACGTCATAATAGTTTCATTATTACAGAACTTATAAAGAAAAAATACCCTATGGAATTCACTGGCTAAGCCAGCCTTCCTATAAACATGAACCAGCCTATGGCATTATACACCTGCTGTGGCATTTAGCTAAGGATTTGAAAGACACTTGCCCGTTGAAGTAGAATAGTCTGAGAAGTGTTAGCTGCTCCATCTGTGGATTACAGTCAAGCTCCTAGAATTCTATTCCTTGGTCAGCACAGGCTGAGAGATATGAGAGTGAGCTGCCCTCTTTCCAAGTGGCTACCATTTCATCGTCACGGACTTGCCAACTTGCCACAGCACAGGAGGCCCCCCACCTCCCTCCAGGCAGATGTTGCTTTGCTCATGCTGAGAACAATGAATGGCCATTCGGAATATAGGCCATTCTTCATGACAAACTTTCAGTTATGGAAAACAATGGCAACTTATCATTAAGTACCTTTTCAAAAGCTTCCAGAGCTACTCAAGTGGTCATACAGGCAGGAGGGAGGTATTTGGGGGTAAGTATGTATAGTTAGAGGTGCAGGAGGGGGAGGGATTTGGGTTGTATGCACACAGAGGTGTATGGCAAGAAGGAAGAGGCAGGAGTATTTTAAGGTATGGAAGTGCATAGTTAGGGCAACCACTCAACTTTAATTTTGCCCTGTCAGACTCCTTTAGCTTCCCATGGAATTAACTCACTGAACTCTTGTGCATGAGCAACACTTTAGTTTTTTTCAGTGTCAGCTCCCCCCTATTCTGAACTTAAATTCTCCTTCAGCTGAAACCATGGCAAATGCCTACCTTGATTAAGGTATTGTAGTGCTTGCGGCCCCTGATAATTTATTTTGAAGGCTAAGAGTTGCCCCCTTGGCATGGTCTCACTTCAGGATGCAGAATTAAGGTGCCTTAACTCTGTATTTCTATGCATTAACATTGTTGGATTTCTTTTAAGTTTAATGGTAACTGTCTTTTCTGGTTTTGATGATCTGTATGGGAACACGTATAACATCCCTATAGCGTATTTTCCTCTGAATTACTGAGATCTATGGCGATGGAATGCTTACACGGTATTATAATGTTCAGCTACTAGGTGGTCTCATGTATAACATACCTTTCCTGAGCTGGGAACAGCCAGACCTGGCAGTGCATTGTATACTTAAGAGAACACATCTCTGGTATCTCTCTCCATGGTGGAAGTGCTGTAGGCAGTCCATATCTTGTACAAGAGTCTGACCTGCTAGTAGAGGTCCTGCAACCTACCGTGTACAAGGAGTACATGACCTCTGCTCTCAACCATCTTAACTCCATCTTAGTGGTTGTTACCTAGGCCTATAATCAATGAAGTAGAGATACAAAACACATATCCGGGGGTGCTGGTGGGGGGATTGCTGATGGCAGTGACACAATCCTGACACTCAAATGTGGAGGTGGACCAATCACCCTTGAATCCACAATGCCAAATGCTTCCTCCAACTTACTGTACAGCTGATTTCATATTGCAATTCAAGTATGCATGCTTTGTTATGCTGGCGAGGTATTTTATATCATCACAGAGAATATGTTCATAACAGAGGCTTGTTCCTCCATTGTAAAATAGTCTAGCTCTTTTCACTGCAGTGATCTTTCCCTCTCTAAGTACTTCGAAAACACAATACAAAGTGCTCCAATTATGAGGGGCCAGATTAAACCCACAAAGCACTCTGAGTTATAAAATAGTCATTAGCATGTGCACTGAGGTCTCACCTAGAACTGTGCAAAGTAGCAGATTTTTCAGTTTGGGGGCCACACCAAGCTAATCTTTCAGATCAAGGTCAAACTACACTTTGTTTTGTTGGAGTTTTTACCTTTTTAAATAAAACTGAAGCAAAATTCAGAACAAAGTTGTTTTGCATCCAAGTCAAAATGTTTTGTTTTGAAATATGTTCGGTTTTTTGTTTGTTTTCTTTTCTGACCAAAACAATCTGGCAAATTTGACACAAATTCATGCGATGTTTTGTTTGACCCAAATACCCATTTTTGGTATTTTGGTGAAAAAATTTAATCTGACAACTATTGCCCAGCTCTACTGAACTCAATATTCATAACTCCTTTGTTTTGTGTGAGGCTATAATCTGCTGTAAAATACACCATTCCAAGTGTACATTTTCTAGTTAAAACATGTCCATTACCAGCCATCTGTCACATACAAAAGCATGTAATGCCCAAATCTGATAAATTTACAAAACCCTCTAACTGGATCCTCTCTAACAAACATTGTGCTGGCCATGAGGATAGCCATAGACCATGATTTCTGTCACAAGGCCTTGGTTTGTTTAAGGCAAGGAACACTGGGGGTTGTAGTCAGCAGCATGAGCATGTGACTGGAAGGAAGCAAGGCCTGCTGGGAAGAGGGAAGTAGGATTTAAAAGTGCAGTGTAAAGGAAGGTGAGGTGAGAACAGCAGCTGTCTGGGGATACTCTCCAGGGACTGTAGTCTGAGCTGGCGCTATGGGGTTCCCTGCTGTGAGAGACCGAGACAGGGCCTGAGAACACCAGTGGGGGTGAACATCCAGTGAGGGAAGGTGGCTTGAAGGTGGCTTCTGAGCAAAAGGGAAAATGAAAGAGGCCAGGGTCTGTGCTGGTGATGCCCTGCTGGGCGGGAGGAAGGCATCCGCGGCTCCCTGAGGCAGAAGGACTTTGCTCATGCAGGCAAGGGCCCAAGAGTGAGCAAATGGCTGCCTGGAAGCTGCTGCTCAAAGGGGTGAGCAACGTTGTACTCCCTGCTACAGAGGGACAACAGACTGCACTGAAGTCCCAGAATCCTCCAGGGAAAGGGATTGTACTAATCCCTGGCAGCCAGGGAGAAGAACTCCAGCCCCAGGAGGGCAGAAGAGGCTGTTGTGTTCACTCATTGGGCAGCGTTCAGCCCAGCAGGAGCCCAGCCGGCCAGTATCCCACATCCAACCAGGACTGCACAGCCGGTGAGGAAATTCAGACCCAGCCGCACCTCCCCTCGCAGGAGAACACTGTCCTCCAGGCCCAGGGGCATGAACTATTGGCTCTGACTCCATACATTGACACCAGGCTCCTGTTACCCCCAGCATTTGGGCGGACTAGCTCTATTGCAACCACTTGAGTTCCACCAGCATATAAGAGGCCAGGCCAAGGCCCAGTTATTTCTTCTTCACTTTTAAACACTGTTTGGGACGATACTTGTCTTCAGGCTCCAAAGGGTTAGTAGCAAGAACAGGAGTGCAATGTTGTAGGCTAACCCACTAATTCCCTTACTGGTGAGGCTGGGGTTTCATCATAGGGTTGTTGTTTGCAGCACCATAACCCCACTCTGCTATGTGCTGAAGACAGATGCAGATTTCTCTCCTGACTGTTGGGCAGTTTTGCACTCATGCAAGAGCTTCAATGTACTGCACAGGAATGGAGAAGAGGCCTGGCTTGCTCCAGTAGTCGACGGCACGCACTCTGTAAAAGCCCGAGACCTTGGTTCCTGCCAAAAAAAAGTTAAAGTACAGTCACTGCAGAAGACCAACATCTGCTGTGTGCTCAGAGGGGCTGGGATCATCACTATTCCTGTGAGAGACACATTGGTGGGATGGAGTGGGGGATGTGACAGGGGGCTGGCTTCTAACAGGAGTTCTACGTACTTGGTAAGTGTGGCTCCTTTGTTCCCAGCCCATGTACTTGGCCAGGTCTACTGCCAGCTGTAACTGATCATCCTGAGGAAGTTAAGTGTAGTACTCTCCCCAGCGACTCCAAATATCTCCCCTATCCTAAGGCAGATCTGTGGGAGGATCCGATTTTACACAGGATGAAGTGAATAGCTGTGGATTGTCTTTAAAAAACGCGAGAAAAGTTAAATGCAAAAAGATGGCAGTGATAAGCCAGGTAAGGCATAAGCCAACCTTCCAGCAACATAAAGGTAGCTAGGCTGTTCAGAGGGGAATTATTTCTGTCGAAATGCAGAGTTTACTGGATTAAGCTACAAATCCTGTGGGTAACATTATTTGCAACAGTTCATATTGTCCTTGGGGTCTTCACTAAGACACTACCTTTCTTTGTGCTTATCTGTGCAACTTTAACACTGCACTAACACAGCCTTTTGTATTTGAAAAAGCACCTGATTTTAGTGTGTCGTACTCAGTGGCGAGCTGTGACTTTTTCAGCCAGGAATGCAATTCTACACGGGCATGAAAGGTGCGACCACTTGCATGCGTGTTCCGGGGGCTAGAGAGAATCATCCCACAAGCACAGCTAGTCCTGTGGCATGCAATGCATGCATAGAATACATAGGTGGCATGCCACTGGTTGTACTAGATGACGTTGTGCTGTTTCCAGTTGATGGCTCTGTATCTCATTGGAGCACATCACTCAGAAGCCAAGTTCTCCTCTATTCCATACAAACCTGATCAGTTTTTATTAACGTAACTAAGAATGTGCAGTTGAGTCAAGAAACTTGGTCTGGAGCTCTCTGTATTATAGACACTCATCCTGCACTGTTTTCAGCTTCTTCCTCTGAGTCAGTTGCTGTAGCACAGGGGTTCTCAGACTTTTGTACTTATGACCCCTTTCACATAGCAAGCCTCTGTGTGCGACCCCCCTTTTAAATTAAAAACACTTCTTTACATATTTAACACCATTATAAATGCTGGAGGCAAAGTGGGGTTTGGGGTGGAGGCTGACAGCTCGCGACCCCCCCATGTAATAACCTTGTGACCCCCTGAGGGGTCCTGACCCCCAGTTTGAGAACCCCTGCTGTATCATTTATCCCTTACTTTGGCCAAAAGCTTGTTGACTTCAACAGCCGTGTTCCCTGATTCGCAGGGAGCAGCCCTGATGTCATTAGGGCTGTATGTGGTCTCACGTTTAGCCATGGGAAGGCTGAGGCTATGTTGTGTTCAGCCCTCTGCCAGTCACCGGCAGCACACGTAGACCTGAGCCCACACCCAGTTTTCCAGCTGGTTGTTCAGACTCCATGGGGAGGGAAAAGCTTTGGCTTGCTGTTTGGTGGAAGGGCAGAATCACGGCTGTAAGACACTTGTGAAAAAAAATCACGGTGGGATTGCACCACTTGACTGTCCAGGGTCAGAATCCATCACCTGCACTGCTCTGGTCATGGCCCCTGTGTAGCATAAAAATAGGACGTTTGGCTGGGAGAACACCCCCAGCGTAAGTGGGTCTATAGCAGGTATAGAGCTGGCATGGCTGGCTCCCACGCCCTGGGCGGGGCAGTGTGCTCTGGCTATCCCTCCGGGAGCCTTTGCCAAGTAAACAGCAGCTCCCAAGATGTTCTAACTTCAACCACAGCAGAAAATCAGGGACCCATATCCTGCTCCTGCAAGACAGCTGCTCCTGGGCTCTTTGGGCTGTGTTTAAGTTCTCCCTCGCGAGCTCACCCGCCTGGGCCAGCCGCCCCTGCAGTTGTAAGACGTATTGCAAGAGATCCTGTGTTGCGGACAGTTGTGTTCCCAAGTCTCCCTCAAGAGGTCCAACACACCGCGGGGTCGCCGCCCACAGAGGAGCTCGAACGGGGAGAACTTCATGGACGCCTGTGAGACTTCTCGAATTGCCAGTAGTAAAGGAGGGAGCAGCTGGTCCCACTGGCGGAGGTCCTGGGTGGGGAAACGCCGCAACATTCCCTTCAGGGTCCGGTTAAACCGTTCGACCAATCCGTCAGTCTGGGGATGGTAGACCGAGGTCTGCAATTTCTTAATCCCCAATAGGGCACATACCTGACAGAACAGCTTAGACGTGAAGTTGGTCCCTTGATCAGTGAGTATCTCCCGTGGGAGGCCCACCCTTGCGAAGATCTTCACGAGCTCCGCAGCGATAGTCCAGGCGGTGATACTTCTTAAGGGGACGGCCTCGGGGAAGCGGGTGGCGTAGTCCATCAGGACGAGGATGTATTGATGGCCCGCCTTACTTTTTGGAAAAGGCCCGACCAGGCCCATTGCTACCCGCTCAAATGGTACACTTATGACTGGTAACGGGACCAGGGGGGCCTTCCGTACCCCTGCCGGGGCTGCATGTTGGCAGTCCGGGCATGACGCACAGTAATCCTTCACCTCACGGTGGACGCCGGGCCAGAAGAACCTGGCCAGGACCCTGGCCACAGTTTTTTCCTGCCCTAAATGGCCGGCAGCTGGGATGTCATGTGCAAGCTTCAGGACTGCCCGACGATGCATCCGGGGGACCACGAGTTGGGTCTGGACCTCTTGGGTCTGGGGGTCTCGGTCAAGGCGGTAGAGCCGCTTGTGGTTGAGTTCAAACCTGGGCCATTGGGTGGTGCGCCGCACCTCCACGACCTCACCATCCACCCGGGCCAGCTGCTCATAGGCAAACCGGAGCATAGGGTCCTCCCTTTGATCCCGGCTAAAGTCCACCAGGTCAGGAGGGGGACCAGCCATTTCCAGGCCATGCTGCCCGGGGGTGGGACCTGGGTCAGCTCCAGGGTTAGAGCTCGAGTCAGGTCCTGTCTTCGTCTCAGGGCGGGCTCCCTCGAACGCCTCTTTGGTGGGTAGGGATTGGAGCACCTCAACGAAGTCTGGCCAGTCGCGGCCCAGGATCACTGGATAGGTGAGGGATGACACCACCGCCACATTCATTAACTGAATTGCTCCATTCACCGTGATGGGGACCTGAACCGTGGGGTACGATTTTACGTCTCCGTGGATGCACTGAATCCGTACTTCCCCAATGGTCCGCTTGGTGTCCGAGAAGAGCGCCTGGCGGACAAGGGTCTACCCACAGCCCGAATCAACTAGACCCACCACGGGGACCGTGGCGACTTCCATGGGAGCTGTCAGTTTGGCCATGGAGAGCGGACGGGCCCGTCGCTCCCCGGTGCACACCAGGCCAAAGTTGCAGTCCATCGCAGGACAGCCCAGTTGCAGATGACCGAACTCGCCACATCGGAAACAAAGTCCTACCTCTGGGCGTGCCGGCCGCGTGGGGGCACCAGTGGGGCTGCAGAGTTGGCTGGGGCCCGGTGGTCGGGTTAAGCGTCCAGGGCCAGAGAGTGGTGTGGGCTTGGGGCGTCGGGAAAACTTGGTCCTGCCGCCATCTGGTCGTCGGGTACGGTGGGGTGCGTTGGTTTGGGAAGTGGGCCCCCTCCTTTCAAGTTTCTGTGCATTGGGTCCAGGGTTTGGGGGGAGGGCGGCCGGTCCTATCAGGGCCTCTGCCTCGAGAAAGTCCTCCATAAGTGCGACGGCCGTGCTCAGACTTTGTGGCCGGTGCCGCAACACCCAAGCCCTCCCCTGGGGCTGGAGGATGTGCATGAATTGTTCGAGGATGACCTGTTCAGTCACCTCAGCTGCGGTTCGACGCTCGGGTTGGAGCCATCGGGTACCTGTGTCCTTCAGTTCCTGGACCACGGCCCGGGGTCTGGCGCCCGGTGGGTAGACCTTTTCCCGAAACCGTTGCCGAAAAGTCTCCGGGGTAATGTCGAAGGCATCCAAGATAGTCGTTTTCACTCGAGCATAAATGCGGGCCTAATCATCTGGGAGCCCACGGTAAGCCTTCTGGGCCAGCCCCATCAGATATGGGGCGAGGAGGGTCGCCCATTGGTCAGGTGCCCAACCAGCCACTGAGGCAACCCGCTCGAAGGTCACCAGATAGGCCTCCGGGTCATCCTCAGGCCCCATCTTGGCCAGACAGATCGGTGGGGCGGGAGGGGTCGGGGAGGCTGCCCTCTCCGGTTGAGCCCCACCATGGCCCGGCCACTGAGTTGCCAGCTGCTGGAAGCATTGGGTTTGTTGTTCATGGTGCTGGACCCCCAGGGTTTGAAGCAACTGCTGCTGGTGGGCCCCCAGCTGCTGTACGAGTTGGTGCTGCTGCTGTTGCTGGCTCTCAGCCAGGAACTTGATAAGCCTTTCCATCTCCATCTTTCCAGTAAGGGAGCTTCAGAGGCCCCCTCGCGCTAACCCCTTTCTGCAGGGATAGGGATCGCCTGCCCGCATTCTCCACCACTTGTGACAGGTTTCAATTGGTCCTCCAAGCCCCTAGGGGGCGACGGAGAGCTATGGTCCCACTGGCGGGCCTTAGTCACACCTTTCGGGCACTGGGGAATTAGCGGGAAAGATGCGCCGGCTGGAGTCTGCGGCGCGCCCCTCGGGCAAGGGAGCGCTGGCACAGGTTAGTAGCACACAGTTTTGCTACCCAAGGCAGGTTGGCCGGGGTAGGGAACGCAGGCCCACCCAACTCCACTGCATTCCAACCCAGGGCCCTGACAGTGGCGGGGGCCGAAGGTCTCACCGCTCGGTCAGCGGGGGGCCATCCGCGCCCACTGCCCAAACACACCCACCCCATGGTGCAGTTCTACCCCGGGCTACTTCCTCCCCGGTCTCTCAAGCGGGTCTCTCCGGTCCCTCCATCTCGTCTGGGTATTCCGCTGCTGGCAGCTCCAGCTCCCCCTCTGTGTCGGACTCACGCTGGCCCGGGCTGCAGCCGGGCCCCTCCAGGTCCTCCGGGTACTCAGCGGCTGGCAGTCCTGGTCACCCCGGGCCTTCCTCCCGGTCAGGTTCCTCCTGACCCAGGGCCTCCCCTGGGTCGGCAGCAGGATTGCGAGGGAGCAGCCAGCAGCCTCTATCTGTCTCCCTTCCTGGTGTTCTCTTCACTGGGCAGAGGGCCCCGCCCTTTGTACTTCCTGTCCCACCCCTCCCCTTCCGGGGATTGGCGTAAGCTTGGTCTGGCCCCGCCCACTCAAGCTGAGAGGGTGGCTCTTTACCCTCTGGTTCAGAGGGAAGCCACCCTGGCTCCCTACAGGGTGATAGTTCTGTGTTATTTGTAACCTGTTGTTGTGGTTACCCGTGGTCACGATCTGATTTCCCTTGGTTAAGAAACACAGATTTGTTTTCTCTATTACTAGATTACAGTGCTGTGTTGTTATGCTGCAGCTGATACTCAGCTGAATCAAACAAGTGTGTATTATGCTCTCGGTCATGACTGTGTGTGTCCAGCAACACGGGCTGCATGTTACAGGGGATGCTTTTGGAGTGGCTTGGGGGCCTACTAAGGTGCAGAGCAAAGGAGGGGCTGGCAGAGCCCTGAGGAGAGAGCTTAAGTGGCTGGAGGGGTCCGGGAGCTGACATCCAGCTTCCACAAGCAAAACTCCCTCACATGGGAGGTGGGGGACAAGGTGACTCACAGGCCTGGGCATCCTGAGAGAGTATCACACACCTACACCTTGAACTGAAGTACAGCAGCTGATCTGGCCCCTGGTGTCATCTGTGGGGCCTGTCCAAAATGGGATTCTGCCCTGCTTCTGATGAAGTCACTGGCAAAACTCTCATTGCCAATAGCAGAGTCAGGATCAGGCCTGTTCTGGGTAAGCACCCGGGGCAGGGACCATATCCCTCCGGTGCTGTAAAGAACCACGTCCACACACGGCACGTAGTGACAGGAATATTACTATGAATAACTGTGTGAATAACTCAGTACAGCAACGTCTGGCGTGAGCTTTCCTTCCCTGTTGGTCCTGCCTGTGTGCTGTGGCAATGGAACACAGGGGCCAAGGATGGAGGTGCTTCTAGTGTTCAAACCACTGTTGACTTCAGTGGGAGTTTGCTTCAGTGAAAACTGAGCAAGGACCTCAGGATTGTATGCTTAGGGACAGATGGTGCAAGCACTGTCCATGGTGACCATGACTTACTCACAATAAGGGCTGCATCCTCTAGACCTAAGGGTATGATCCCCAGGAGAGGAACCTGGTCTTATTTTTGGCAATGAAGTGCTTTGAACACACCTGGCTCTGTATTCCTTAAACTTAATGACAAATATAACTTAGTACACTTTCAACCGAGTTGGAATGCTGAGGGGACAGATTAAACTGAGTGTGAGTGCTGACTTTACCTGGACTGTAGACCCAGAGAGTGAAGATCGTGTCTCTGGCATTAATCCGTCGGTATGCTTTTCCGTCCGGTGAAAACTCAACTTCATATGTTTTCAGACATCTAGGAAAGAAACCAAACACCTCAAAAAGAAAAGGAGTACTTGTGGCACCTTAGAGACTAACCAATTTATTTGAGCATAAGCTTTCGTGAGCTACAGCTCACTTCATCGGATGCATACTGTGGAAAGTGTAGAAGATCTTTTTATACACACACAGCATGAAAAAATACCTCCCCCCACCCCACTCTCCTGCTGGTAATAGCTTATCTAAAGTGATCACTCTCCTTACAATGTGTATGATAATCAAGTTGGGCCATTTCCAGCACAAATCCAGGTTTCCTCCCCCACAAACCCACTCTCCTGTTGGTAATAGCTTATCTAAAGTGATCACTCTCCTTACAATGTGTATGATAATCAAGGTGGGCCATTTCCAGCACAAATCCAGGGTTTAACAAGAACGTCTGGGCGGGGGAGGAAAAAACAAGGGGAAATAGGTTACCTTGAATAATGACTTAGCCACTCCCAGTCTCTATTCAAGCCTAAGTTAATTGTATCCAATTTGCAAATGAATTCCAATTCAACAGTCTCTCGCTGGAGTCTGGTTTTGAAGTTTTTTTGTTGTAATATCGCAACTTTCATGTCTGTAATCGCGTGACCAGAGAGATTGAAGTGTTCTCCGACTGGTTTATGAATGTTATAATTCTTGACATCTGATTTGTGTCCATTTATTCTTTTACGTAGAGACTGTCCAGTTTGACCAATGTACATGGCAGAGGGGCATTGCTGGCACATGATGGCATATATCACATTGGTGGATGTGCAGGTGAACGAGCCTCTGATAGTGTGGCTGATGTTGTTAGGCCCTGTGATGGTGTCCCCTGAATAGATATGTGGGCACAGAGGGCAACGGGCTTTGTTGCAAGGATAGGTTCCTGGGTTAGTGGTTCTGTTGTGCGGTATGTGGTTGCTGGTGAGTATTTGCTTCAGGTTGGGGGGCTGTCTGTAGGCAAGGACTGGCCTGTCTCCCAAGATTTGTGAGAGTGTTGGGTCATCCTTCAGGATAGGTTGTAGATCCTTAATAATGCGTTGGAGGGGTTTTAGTTGGGGGCTGAAGGTGACGGCTAGTGGCGTTCTGTTATTTTCTTTGTTAGGCCTGTCCTGTAGTAGGTGACTTCTGGGAACTCTTCTGGCTCTATCAATCTGTTTCTTCACTTCCGCAGGTGGGTATTGTAGTTGTAAGAATGCTTGATAGAGATCTTGTAGGTGTTTGTCTCTGTCTGAGGGGTTGGAGCAAATGCGGTTGTATCGCAGAGCTTGGCTGTAGACAATGGATCGTGTGGTGTGGTCAGGGTGAAAGCTGGAGGCATGTAGGTAGGAATAGCGGCCAGTAGGTTTCCAGTATAGGGTGGTGTTTATGTGGGTTTGTGTGTGTGGGGGGGAGAAAACCTGGATTTGTGCTGGAAATGGCCTAACTTGATTATCATACACATTGTAAGGAGAGTGATCACTTTAGATAAGCTATTACCAGCAGGAGAGTGGGGTGGGGGGAGGTATTTTTTCATGCTTTGTGTGTATAAAAAGATCTTCTACACTTTCCACAGTATGCATCCGATGAAGTGAGCTGTAGCTCACGAAAGCTTATGCTCAAATAAATTGGTTAGTCTCTAAGGTGCCACAAGTACTCCTTTTCTTTTTGCGAATACAGACTAACACGGCTGTTACTCTGAAACCAAACACCTCAACTGGCTGCTGGTGACCACGGGATGGCCATACCTCCCTGTCCCTGCCATGTCTGTGCAGGAGGGTGAGGAAGAGAAATGCTTGGGGTTGCACACAACTGGCCAGGGAAGTCCTGTGCTGCAGCAGACCCTCCAAACACAAGGAGCAGGGGTCATGGCTCGAAAAGGCCACAACAGAGCACCAGGACTGCCCGATCTGCAAGGTGTTGAGAGCCTTTGACAAACTGGTGAGCTCCTTCAGCTTCCCCAGATGCCAGGGGGAGAGACAAGGCTAAGCACCCCAGGTGAGATATTCAGCATCTCACAGGCGTAGGCCCAATATGCAGGAAAGCCAGCATTTAGTGAGGTGCACTAATTCCAACCCCAAAGGATGCACTGAGTTGGCTGTCCTGTGTTCCCAATCTGCACATTAGTCTAGATAGGTTTCTTTCTGGGGTAGCATATCTGCAGACAGATGGCTACGTCTTCTGACCTGGACACAATCCTTGCCCTTTATCTCCGCATTCCTCGTTGCTCACATCTGGCAGAGGCAACTTGCACAGGACTGGATAAAGCAGCATCTTTTAGTACAGGGGCCTTTGTGGAGCCTCCTATCTCCTCCGGGGTGCAGGACACCCTGAATTGCCATTGTGTGTTAGTGAGGCTCCAAGCTCGGCTCACGCTGAACAGGCAGAGTAACCAAGAACCTGCTCAAGAGTTCCTTCCATGATATCGCACATGGGTTCTAACGGTCGTTTTGGTGATTAAAGCTACTGTGCTTTGGAAAAAAATCGACAAAGTGCCAGGGACACTGCCTAGCACTTCGCGGAGAGAGTAAACAGGGCTTAGCCATTTCATGCCTAGGCCTGATAAGATTACATCTGTGTCCTGGTCTTACTTCTACCTCGGTCTTCAAAATGCACCTACCTTGAAGCCACGCAGTCATCGTCCCAAAGTACTGCAACCTGCCCCTTTGTCAAAGGGATCAAGTGAACGCCTGCCACCTGAGAGCAGAGAGAGGCCCACATTAATATAGAGGGAAGAAGTGTGTTGCTACGATAACACACTGATGATGCAGCAGCATCGGATCATATTTAACCCCTTTAATACGTAGTCTTGGCTTAACTATTTTGAAGTAAATGGGTAGCTAAAACTTCGGTGCCTCAATATGGACTTCAAATGAAGTAGCCTGGTTTTCCCAAGTAGTGAGCACCAAGGAGCTCCCTTTGATTTCAGTGGGAACCTTGGGGAAAAATCATTCCACTTATTTTGATGCCTCAATCTGGATTTAGACTCAGTTTTAGATCCTTTTTCTCCAACTTCTTGGCCCTACAGTTCTGTAGCCCAATGCTCTCAACTCCCCATATGTATCCCTGGCAGTTAAGGGTACTCAGCACCTCACAGGACATGCCTAACAGGTGTCATCACAGCTACGACTGCGTCTTATGTGTGATTATAAAACATTTAAACAGCTTAGCTAAAATGTTATTTTTAATGCTTGCCTTTTAAGCTTTAAAGCCTTGGCCCCATTTTCAAGACTAGGAAATGCTGTACTTCCCATCATTTCATTAATGATTTTTTCCAGCAATGGGTAGGTTTGATTTTTAGCTCAGCTGGTTGCCCACACCACCTGCTGTGGGGATGTTTATCCTGGAATGTGAGGCATGGAATCGCTTTGTCACAGGAAAATTTGGCTCCTTGCTTAAATAATTCTCTTATGCTACCTTATAACAATGAGCCGACTGAGGCATTGCTGCCTTCATTAACTGAAGTCTGATAGCCCAATAGGGTATGTCTATACTGCGATTACACACCTGTGGCTGGCCCGTGCCAGCTGACTTGGGCTATGGGGCTGTTTAATTGCAGTGCAGCTCTTTGGGCTTAGGCCGCAGCCCAAGATCTGGGACTTCCCCCCACGCAGGGTCCTAGAGCCCAGGCTCCAGCCTGAGCCCGAACGTCTACACTGCAGTTAAACAACCCCTTTGCCTGAGCCCCATAAGCCCAAATCAGCTGGCACAGGCCAGACCCTTGCAGTGTAGACATGCCCATAGGATTCAACCAGGCTGTACAGGAACAGTGACAAACTCAGTCCCCTGACACTGAATCATGGTACATACTTGATTGGGAACAGAGTGAGGTCTTGCACAGACATGGATGAGGAAGACCGATGGAAGTGGGAGTTCCTGTTTCAAGATCAGGTGGCCATCCCCAGGAAATGGGAATGGTCCGGTCACCACCGGGTCCTGCAAAACCGAAGCCGAATGGAGGCGGTGTGTAAAGAAATCAATATTCACCATTCTTTCTACAGTCATTTTATAGCTGCACTGATTCTGCAGTGTAACGTTGCTGTACCTCTAAATTAGCACGGCCACTTTTAATGGCATTTTAAAAGTTTGCAACCTGCTAGATCATAACTTGCAGCATTTCTCAGTGAAACAGGAGACGAATATCTATTCCTCTACTTTATCTAACTGTTCAGTGATTGTAGGGCCTGTTTGCCTGACTAATTAGTTAGGACCCAGATACCCAAAATGTGGGTTGTGACCTCGGGGAGGGGGCCAAAGAAGGTCATACAATATGCCAAGGTTTCCAAATCTGGTAATGTTGAAAACAGGAAAAAAAGGACAGGCAAGAGCCTTGTAATGTGTTCCACATGGCCAGCACATTGCTGGGACCTCCGTTCTGTGTAGATTAGTGCAGCATGTGAATGGGTGCAGCAGACGGCTAAGAGTATTAGACTTCTTCCCGTGTGTGTGTGTGCCTGATATAGGACAAGTCCCCTAAAGAGCCCTTAGGCTGACATGAAGTGCAAGAAGCCATGCACGAACCCCACTGCAGGACTGGAGTAGCGGACCAGTTGGCCAAGCCTGAGAGTACGGCTGAGCCTCGCATGGACTGGCCGTTGTTTGGTCTTCGCTGGAGCTCAGTTCTGGTTGAGGGATGACTGGTGGAAAGGGCAGCGTCAGGCTGTTCCTATGCAAATGTGGAACTAGGATGGACACATATGATGTATGGTTTATTAGTTTTGTGAGTGCCTTGTGCAGTTTGTTCCAAAGGGCTGCATCAGAGTATGAAGCCTGCAGAGTCATTGTGATCTTTAGAAGCCAAACATCCATCACTGAAAGTAGTCTGCAGTTTTAAGGAGGGAGCCCAAAAACCAAGGCCACTTGCATGCCAGTTTGAGTAATGACCCAGTAACGCCTTTCTGATTAGCTATCTTTGCAAAGCTCACCACAGTGCAAGGTGCACACAGTGGGCAAAAGAGGCACCTTCCCTGCGCAGTGGAAATGACTGAGTTATAGGAACAGCTACTCGCTTGAAATCAGCGTCAGACCCTTTTGTGCCAGTGAGGGCGTTTACAAGCTGTCGACTGGACAGGGGAGGAATGAGTTAAGTGTCCGGCCTGCAGACAGAGCCTGTAGTTGGCTCTGCCCCTCAACATCTGCCAGGTAATTCAAGCCTGGATGGTGTCCTCTGCAGCTGGAGGAAATAAGTGGGAGAAAGCAGGTTTCAGAGAGATGGCAGAGCAAGGATCTCATGGATGCCTGAGTGATGGGGAGGAGGCAGGAGAGTGCTGGATACCCAAACCACGGGAAGTTCCTATCTACTTTGGACTAAGAAGGGGGAGATGCATTGCCCCACATCACCCTTAACTTAGCCCCTACACCTGAGAGTGCAGAAGGAAGCTAGCAGGCTTTCCCTGAGGGGAAGGAAAGTGCGGGCTACAGAATGTTCATTCACACAGTCAGTGGGCAGATGGGGCCAGCTGTCCTCAGTCCCCCACTCCTCTGAATTTAAGTCACCAGCTCTTTAAATGCCCAGTGAACGAGGGCAGCTCCAGACCCCCTGAGGGAGAAAAATATGTTGATTTTTGTCCCTCTGGATCTGACCCCAGCTGGTATCCAGCACAAGATGTTGGTTTTGTTATGGAAGGGTTCTCTCTACCTCTCCGCGTGGGGCTTTTCTGTCTAGTTCCTACTGTGGCTAGTCAGCTCTCTTCCACTAGCTCCTTGGTAAAGCTGGCCCAGGACACATACAGTGCTTATTTGAGACCTTCCGGGAAGCAGCCGCAGATCTCTGCTTTCAGTGGGAGTGGCGTATTGCAATCTGTGGGGACAGAGCCCAGCTGATGACAGTTAAAAGCAACCTGATCATATGGATCCCAAACATCATACCGACTGCCTCACACTTTCATACGCTGCGGGCCTGCAAACCTCACCGGTCCTTCATCAAGCTCTGAACTACTGACCTTCCTGGAAAGCTGTCCAGTAAATGTAGAGCTTTTGCATTGCCCTGCTAAGCCCTAGTTTCCCACCACCAGTAGCTCCTCTCACACTGCGAGGTGGCTTTCATGAGGCAAAGTTCCCATTCTCCTCTTGATTTTAAGGACAGAGGTGTAGGTTTTCCTGTGTGATCAGCATTCTCCCTTTGCTGATGCCTTCACCAATTCATCTTTGGTGCGGCACTTAGTTTAAGTTACTGATGTACATGGGCACTTCATTGAGCTTCACTCGTCTCTCCAGCTGGGAATATCGATGTTCTGTCCATGCATAGCAAGGCAGAAGCACTCATTGTAGAAAACACCTGGAAGCTGATAACCAAGTGGAGTTGTTTCCTCTTGTTTCAGACTCTATTGAAGAAACTGAGCAGCTGATAAGTCAGCATTTGGAGGGAATTTCAGACCTAGCTGTGCTTCCCTGATCTCCCACACAGAAAGAGGGGCAGCAACTTGGCAGCAAGATTCATGCCAGGGCCTCAGCCAGCTTTGGATAGCTCTGAAGGAGGAGGATGACTAAGGTGTAAGATCTCATCCCACTTTTCTCCTTGTAGTTCAGCTAGTCAAGTTTCTCAGATGGTGGCGATAAGTGTAGAATTGCCATAGATTGTTAATCAAGGTTCCTTAAATCTTTTTAGCCAATCCAGTCTGCACTGTCTTCCAGCAGCCAGACAGGTTTCTCCATTGTACTGAGTACAATGCTTCTCTTTCATGAATTTTGTATAATTAGTTGCTAGTTAGAGCATGGTAGTTACATGCCTTTGGCCTGGTCATGGTTAGGGATCAGAAGTCTTGAGGGAGGGTTTGCAGATATTCTTTAATCTGTAAATTATTACCAGCTCCAGAAACTTGAGAAACTCTGTAATAGGGCATTAAAAAACCACAAAGGTGAAACCCAGCCCGTATTAAAGTCAATGAGAGTTGCCACTGGCTCCAATGGTGCCAGGATTTCACCCAAAATGTCATTCACTTTCTGGTTTGGATTTATTTTCAGAGGAATAAGAGAGGAGATTACTTGCTTTAAACATCTGTTACTGCTTGACCAAGGCAGGGCAGTCACTTCTTAAACTGCGGGACAATCGGTAAGGCAGGTTGGTGATCTGCATTCTGTCCTTTTGGCATATGTAGGCTGAATGTTTAGTAAAAGCTGCTACAATGCCAAATGTGTCTGAATTGCCCATCTCTGGTGGTTGGAGGGCTGCACATGCTAACTGCCACCTGTCTGAGACTTGTCCTACATTTTATTTTTCCCCTGGTCAGTACTACTATGGACTTAGATTTAAAATCTAATGTAAACAGCAAAGAGCAGACACAAACAAGAGGGTTCCCACTCATCTCTGCAGTCCCTTAGCAGTCTTAAAAGCTTTCGAGCAAGCTGTAATGCAGCTACCTGTCTAGGCTTATCATGGTAATCAAGGAGGAAAGAGGTGATAACCACATGACTCAGTCCATGCTAAACTTAGTATCTAAATAATCCTCCAGAACTGCGGTTCTCAAACTTTAGCAACCTGAGGACCCCCATTTTGATTTAAAATTTTTTTGGGACCCCCAAACCCCCTGTTCAGCCCCAGGCTCCGCCCCCCACTCCACCCCTTTCCCCAAGACCCCACCCCTGCCCCACCTCTTTCCGCCTCCCACTCACTCCATCCTCCCATCCCCCCATCACTCGCTCTCCCCCACCCTCACTCATTTTCACCAGGCTGGGGCACGGGGTTGGGGTGCAGGAGGGGGTGCGGGTTCTGGGATGGAGTTTGGGTGCGGGTTGTGGGTTCTGGGATAGGGCAGGGGGTTGGAGTGTGGGTTCCTGCCGGGTGGCACTTACCTTGGATGGCTTCCGAAAGCAACGGCTCCTAGGTGTGTGTGTGGGGGAGCAGGGGATCTCCGTGCGCTGCCCCTGCCCGCAGGCCAATGGGAGCTGTGGAGTCAGCGCTCTGGGCGAGGGAAGCATGTGGAGACCCACTGCCACCCCCCGCCCCCACCAGGGGCGCAGGGACATACTGGCTGCTTCCAGGAGCAGCGTGGAGCCGGGGCAGGCACGTAACCTGCCTGAGCCCCGCTGTGCTGCTGGACTTTTAGCGCCTATAATCTTCCAGCGTGCAGGAGGTGCTGGGAAAGAAGGGGAGGAGTTGAGGGAGGGAGGGGAAGGGAGGAGTTGATCAGTGCGGCCCGCAGACCCCCTGGAGTACCCTTGGGGACCCCCAGTTCCGCGGACCCCAGTTTGAGAAATACTACTCCAGAACATAAACCAGTCATCAGGCTCCTTAGCCATAATGTCACCAGTTCATGAACAGTGTGTTGACACTGACAGTTTTTACCACATACGCATCATACCTCGGCATCCCTTATTTGTTGGAATTGCTTTACAGAAGGAAAATCAGGGCTTTCTACTTTCTTCCACTCCAAATAGGGATTGGTTAGGTTGTTGTCCAGGTAGTACGTCACATACACAAGATCTTTGGAAACACAAAGGAAACATGTAAAGCTCCTGATCTGGGTTTAAAAACGAAGGGTAAGACTTTCAAAAGTGCTTAAATGACTTTTCTTTTTCAAAAGTGACTTCAGAGCCTGAATCTCACTGAAAGTCAATGAGACTCGGAGTAAAATGTTCACAAGTGCTTAAGACTAAATATTTTCAAGCCTTGGTCCTTAATGTTATGCTTTTAAATTCCTATCTAGGCTCCTAAATAGAAGTGTCCTGACTTTCACAGGTGCTGAACCCTAGTAGCAACTGTTGAAGACAACACCAGCAAATCCTATACATTGTGCAATGTTCAATATCTAGATTACATTGTGATCAATCCCAGAGGGAACTCTTTGCTCAGCGAGACCTGGCTCAGGGGCAGCTGGGCTGAATAGTTTCTGAAAGGGTAGAATTCACAGTATCCCTTAAAGACCGGAGGCAGGTCCAACTCTGGGATCAGGATCCACAATCTTTCCTAATACAGTGCTCCCAGACCCCAGAAAATCTGGGGCTGCCAGGTAAGGAGAGATTTCTAGTCACAAATGGAATACAAATTCTAGCTGTGACCTCAGTTATGAAATGAACACTTTGGAAATGTTTAACGTGAACCTTTTCCTGGGGCTCCAGTACGCAAATCCCCCCACACAGCCCGTTTACCTGCATGCCTGGGGAAATGGGTAATGTTCACTGTTACAGCACTGATGTTAGAGGATGTCTGGTTATCATCACTAGCGTAGATCAGTATGTTGGCCTGCCAGCTGTCTGACGGCTGTAGCTCAGCAGGAGTGTGCGCGGTGGCTAGTACGCCAACAGTGTCGGTGTCGGCACTTTCGTCTTTGCTGATAATATCTGCAAAAACTTGGTTTTCCCCTGAAAGTAAAAATATATTTTTGTCACAAAAGGTAACTAGCCCAGCTGTAGACCTGTGATGAGGTGAAACTCGTAACTGTCTATATGCAGGCTGAGCTATAAATTACTTGGTTATACCAGCATGAATTTGAAGTAGCACTGGTGAAGTCACTGGATTTACCTTGGCATAACTGAAACTGCCCATGGTGTTCAGCTCTGGAAATATAGCCCTGGTTCTGCAAAGCACTTCAACATGTGCACAAATCTCATTTACTATGTCTGTACAGCACCTAGGTGGTCTGCCAACCTGTTTGGCCTTTAGGTACTACATGCCTAATAATAGTTTTAAGTCAATAAGACTTAAGCATGTATCTAAGAGAATCAGGGCCTAGATTAACACCTTGGCAGGAGCTCAGAAGAACTGAGAGGCCGGAGAGCTTATTAAAGAGAAATATAGCTTGAATGGACCTGGCCCGGGGGGATACCAGTCCACAAATGTAAAAGGAAAGGTACTGACCGAGGTGGCATATGGGGTATAAACAGAAGCAATAGGATCAATTTAGAGGGATAATAGACTGTCAGGAAAACAGCCTGACACCAAGACTGTTAATCTCCCAGGGAGAGGGGTGGAAGCACCATTCCTTGTGACACACACAACTGGACTGGACAAATTGCTAGTAAATGTGGAGGAGGGAATAACCCTGCTTTAGCAGGAAGATGGAGTAGATGACTTGTTGATAGATTTTAAGCATGTAACTTGCACGTGACTGGGGATTGGCATTTAGCGACTTAAAACAAATATTTACCATACCTAGCAGTGCCAGCAATCCCATTACAGTCAGCACAGGCTTCCTCACCATCTGGACATGAGGTGGCTTTGTGTTGTTCATCTGAAATCGGGCAGTCAGTGTTCTCTGGGTGAAGTAATGGGGATGGTAGTTCATGAAAGCATTGTCATTACTCAGTAAAGTGTAGTTGATAGTGTTGTTGGCTTTGGAAATGAGCAGGTTTTGATGTTGGATGATTACCTGTAAAGTAAAGCGAAAAACTGGCCATCATGCTGGGGAAAAAACACTTCTTGCCAACACTCTAACGAATAGATTCCTATTTTAAAACCAACAGTCTTGTTTCTGTTGAACTGCATATTCAGCATACATGATCCTGCGGCAGTTCTACATGATGGGCTGCTTCTGTCGGGGGCCACTTTAACTCATTTCCGTGCATTTGTTTACCCGCTGAAAACAGCGGAGTAGAGCACCCTAGCTTCATTTGGATATTGTAGTGAAGCTACAGAACTACATCTCTACCCCGATATAACGCGACCCGATATAACACAAATTCGGATATAACGCGGTAAAGCAGCGCTCCGGGGGGGGCAGGGCTGCATGCTCCGGGGGATCAAAGCAAGTTCGATATAACGCGGTTTCACCTATAACATGGTAAGATTTTTTGGCTCCCGAGGACAGCGTTATATCAGGGTAGAGGTGTAGTTTCACCTCTATGCTGCCACATGTGTGTGCAGGATGAAGAGCTGAACATGCAATGAAAGCAAAAGCACACAACATTTTGGTTTCAAAATTCATGAAGATCATCTCAGAGTGGCTTTAGTTCAGATAAGCTCTCAGGTTGGCTAAAAAAATTAGCGCATCAGTAGGATTGCGGCAGTGCATTGACTCAGATGTGAAGGATTAACCCTACCTGTGCAAATGCACAGGGAGCAGCGGGCTCTCTGTGAGAATGCCAAGCGTTGCACAAAGGAAGAGTGTTCTAGACACTCTGTGTAAGCAGGAGGTGAAGGGGCTCAAGCCATGTTAGCTGGACACTGGAATTACAGACAATGGAGATAGCTCTACTAGATTTCTGAAGAGAATTCCGTAGCAGTCCTTTCGAAAAATCTGGAGACTTCACACCATCCCTGAGAAACTCTTTTATTAATAGTGAAGGTTGACACACACTTCCTCAGGAAGTTGTCTTAAGTGTCCAGAGGATGGAATTATTAGCGTGGTTTAGTACTTATGTAAAGAGCTGTCACTAGAGATGTGATTTCCGCATTTTCTGTCAAAATAATGTTTCAATAGTGACCTCATTGTACTGTATGTATAAGAACTTAGCAGCGTTTTGCCCTTACCGTTTCACCAATTATAATAACTGGGACAGTGATTAGGATCATTCATTAATGGACCACATATACTATTAATTGCAATACAAGAGGTAGCCTTATGGTCTAAGTATTGGACTAGCACTCTGGGCTTACACCCAAACAGTACGAAATAACTCCACTGATCTTGGTGGAATTGCTTTGGATTTACACGGGCATAACAAAGTGCAGACTTTGGCCCCGGTTCCAATTCCTTGCTGAGTGACCTTGGGCACGCCCCTTTTATTCCTCTGTAAAATGGCGACCAATGCAACAAGGAGACAGATCAAAAGTGTAGGCCAGAGCAGAAATGTGAAGTGTTCTGCAGGCAAATCCCCCAAATGTTTACACTTTTTGCAAGGCAATAATAAGGAGCCTGTGAAAAGGCTGAGAGGAGACTCACTTTCTTTAAAGAGTCAGCAAAAATTGGTATGACATAAGCAGTGATAAAGCTATCACAAGTATACAGTGTAGCCATAGCTGTGTTGGTCCCAGGATATTAGAGAGACATGATAATATCTTTTAGTGGCCCAACTTCTGTTGGTGAGAGAGATGAACTTTCGAGCTTACACAGAGCTCTTCTTCAGGTCTGGGCAAGGTACTCAGTGACACTGCTAAATACAAGGTGGAACAGATTGAAAGGTGTTAACTACTTACGCTAAATAACCTTTCCCAGACCAGAAGAAGGGCTCTGTGTTAGCCTGAAAGCTTGTCTCTGTCCATCACAAGTATACCACAGGTGGGAAGTATTTGAGAAATGAGATGTGCCAGCTCACACTTAGAGGTTTGTGCACATCCAAGTGTGCAAACCCAGTCAATCTTTCGGGTCAATACTCCCATGGGCTTTGCGGGACTTAGAAAGATCCATCAAGTTGCTCACATCTCCTCTCCAAATGTGAGGGTATGGTTCAGCAGATACCACAGGGAACATTCACAGGTTGGTACAACTGGCATGCTCCCAGGAGGAGGTGGTCTCTTCCCCAGCATTGCAGTTGCCTCCATGGTTACCTAGTTCTGCACTGCCCCCCTAACTCAGGGCCATATGCCCATTGCATGGTCTGACCCTTGGTGCGGGCAGTAATAATGAGGTCATGTCAGCCCTCTGTGCAGAGACCTCACCCAAAGCCCAAGAACTACTGCATTAAGCAGTCAAGGAGGATGTTAATGGTGCTTAGGGCTTTCTGGGAAAGGATGATTTTGTACAGTTGCGGGTGTATAATGCACCGCAAGAAGATAGTGGCGAGCCTATTACAGGGAATGAGGGAAAGTGAGTTTAGCCAATCATGCAGTAGGATTCACAGTAACAGTGTCCCCCGCACATTCTCCAGTTCTCAAAGGAGGAGGAGTTTTCATAGGGCTGTTTTCTACAGAGACACTTGGGAATGGAAGATGAATTAACTAAAGCTGTGAAGTTAAATCACCTGACACCCTGGTGTGAGAGCATTCAAACTTCAGGATTTGGCTTGTAATTTTTTCCTGAAGTCCATCCAGAAACCTAATAAAACGTTCAATTTAGTTTAATAAAATACTTGCTCTGCAGATTAGCTTATTAGGTGAAGACACTAAGTGAGCATTGAGTTACCTTCACCACCATGGCTGCATAGGTCACATCAGCTCTCCACGTTTGGGGAACTGACCATCCAACCAGGAGGTCTGCTTCATCATTGTATATAGGAACCGAGGTGAAATTTGGGAACAACTTCTGAATTTGTTCCATTGCTTCTGTTTCTTGCTCTAATATGTGAAGAGAACTTCCAGCTCCCTGTAACAATAGGAATCCCGTTTCATGCAAAATGAGGAAGCAAAGTGTCATGTATGGTATTCTGAACAGTGGTTCTCAAACTTATTTGATTAGGCCCCCCTTCTTTGTGTCTGTAGTTGTTTATTGCCCCCACAAGTACATATATTGATAAAAAAAATCAACATGCAGCTCTCACTAAATATTAAAAACAGTGAAGCACTGATTCAAACAGAGCCAACGATTCATTGTAATAAGAACAAAATCAAACTTGCGATTATGGTCGATTTGTTTACAAATAAATATGTACACCGCATCATAGCAAACGGATTAATGTACAGATGGCAACGATTTTGTATAATGCTATGCAAGCTTAACAGAAATCCATCAAAATGCACAGCACCATCTAAGGCCCTGGTATGGCTGGAGGAGTCAGCTTTGCTAATTATTCATTGCTGTGGGTTAAATGTGTGCAGTAAGGTTTTTTCCCCCTAAAGCTTCTCACGTTCCCCCTCCCCTCGAATACATTCTTTGCCCCCCCAGGAGGGCCTGCCCCCCAGTTTGAGAACCTCTGCTCTGTAAGACAGAGCACAAGCACGTATGTCCCTGTCAGATTTGTGTGCAGTGTTGTTGTAGCTGTGTCGGTCCCAGGCTATTAGAGAAACAAAGTGAGTGAGGTAATATCTTTTATTGGATCTGAAGAAGAGCTCTGCGTGGCTCGAAAGCTGGTCTCTCTCACCATCAGAAGCTGGTCCAATAAAAGAGATCATCACAACTTGCCTGTCAACTTTAACATTTCTAGTCTATCTGCTCAGGCACTAGAACTGTTGACAGGTGGTCAAGACTATTGTTTTAAAGGGGAAAACTGTTTATTTTCCCCCACTCTCCACCTGTGAAAGTAGCGGAAAAGCTGTTTTCAAGTGGACACTAGACATGGAAGCATTCAGCTTGGAAGGAGGTTTGTCTATTAGAACACTCTGGAATTGTTATGGTTACGTACTCCAGTACGGGCAGAGCCGAATTCTGAAAGTGAAGTTTATAAACCAGAGGGGCTGCACAGTCAACCATAGCAATACATTGGATTAAGAAGAAAAGGAGTACTTGTGGCACCTTGGAGACTAACAAATTTATTCGAGCATAAGCTTTCGTGAGCTACAGAAAGCTTATGCTCAAATAAATTTGTTAGTCTCCAAGGTGCCACAAGTACTCCTTTTCTTTTTGCGGATACAGACTAACACGGCTGCTACTCTGAAACCTGTCATTGGATTAAGAAATACTCTCATGTACACTTTTCTTTATTAAACAGTTAGAAGCCTTGGACTGACCTTCTTATGTAGGGCTATGTAGTCCAACCTCACACCAGTTGCTCCAGTGAAGAAGTTGGTTCCATTGTAGCAGTGATGTAGAAGACTCCAGCAGATGGGCGACTTTGGGAATGGATGGAAAGAATCTCCCGGGCCTCCAAATTTCAGTAAAGAACTAGCTTCTCTTAACCCTTCTGAGCATGCATCGTAATAATTGAGAAACCCTAGAGTCAGAACAATTATGTATACAGTAGATGGTTACAGCTTAAAATTATAATGGTGTCTTGATTCAAATTACCGAAGAGTATGGTCAGTCCTCATATTGCTGCAGCGGGCTGTGAGCAATTAGAAAGTACGCACAACTAACAGCATACAATGTGTTTGAAGCCACCTTTTTCCACTTCCTCTCTCCATTACTGATCACAACAGGGGTCTCGAAGTCCCCTCCCTTGGTTTCATACAGTCTCGGCAACAGGAAGCTCCTTTAAAGGATTTTGCCTGGGCAAGCTATCAAGGCACACATCTATTAAAACACATGGCTTTAAAGCAGAAAAGAAAACTTCATAGCACAACTTTAGTTTATAACCAAACAATGAAAAACATGGTTGTATTGGTGTCACCCTTACTCCCCATTCCCCACCCTCATTTCTGTTTTCTCTCATGTTAAAGTCTAACCTGAGACTTTATGAAATTCAGGGCAGGAATGCTATTAATGGACGTTATGTGGATCACACCCAGGGCCAATCCCTTATAAAACAGAATATACCTGTATATACCCTATTATTTTTCACCCCACCTGCCCCTACCCTACTCCACTCCCACACAAATTAAATCAAGGTCAAAAGAAACAAACTTACCTTTGACACTCATTGACACATTATCGAAGTCATGATGATCTGGCTCATTCCAAGTTTCAAAATTCCATTTGGCAACATGTTCCAATCCATATTTATCTGCCGATGAAACTACCTTTCATTACTGCACAGTACACTTCCATGTGGCAATGAATAATTCAGGGATAGAGCTCAGGACCAACCCGTAGTCTTCCAAACATAGTGGATTAAATTCTGCTCTTTGAAGTGCCTGTGCAGCTACCATGGATTTCAGCGGCTGTGGTATTCCATGGCTGGCTCAACGGCCTGGCTCAAATGGCTGAATTTGAGCCTCTGTAGTGAGCTGTAGCTCGTGAAAGCTTATGCTCAAATAAATTGGTTAGTCTCTAAGGGTATGTCTACACTACGAAATTAGGTCGAATTTATAGAAGTCGGTTTTTTAGAAATCGGTTTTATATATTCGAGTGTGTGTGTCCCCACAGAAAATGCTTTAAGTGCATTAAGTGCATTAACTCGGCGGAGTGCTTCCACAGTACCGAGGCTAGAGTCGACTTCCGGAGTGTTGCACTGTGGGTAGCTATCCCACAGTTCCTGCAGTCTCCGCTGCCCATTGGAATTCTGGGTTGAGATCCCAATGCCTGATGGGGCTAAAACATTGTTGCGGGTGGTTCTGGGTACATATCGTCAGGCCCCCGTTGCCTCCCTCCCTCCGTGAAAGCAAGGGCAGACAATCGTTTCGCGCCTTTTTTCCTGAGTTACCTGTGCAGACGCCATACCAGGGCAAGCATGGAGCCCGCTCAGGTAACCGTCACCGTATGTCTCCTGGGTGCTGGCAGACGCGGTACTGCATTGCTACACAGCAGCATCAACCCATTGCCTTGTGGCAGCAGACGGTACAGTACAACTGGTAGCCGTCATCGTCATGTCCGAGGTGCTCCTGACCACATCGGCCAGGAGCGCCTGGGCAGACATGTGCGCAGGGACTAAATTTGGAGTGACTTGACCAGGTCATTCTCTTTAGTCCTGCAGTCAGTCCTATTGAACCATCTTATGGTGAGCAGGCAGGCGATACGGATTGCTAGCAGTCCTACTGTATCATCTTCTGGCAGGCAGGCAAGAGATGAAGATGGCTAGCAGTCCTACTGCACTGTCTTCTGCCGAGCAGCCATGAGGTGTGAATGGTTTGCAGTCCTTCTGCACCGTCTGCTGCCAGCCAAAGATGTAAAAGATAGATGGAGTGGATCAAAACAAGAAATAGACCAGATTTGTTTTGCACTCATTTGCTTCCCCCTCTCCCCTGTCTAGGGGACTCATTCCTCTAGGTCACACTGCAGTCACTCACAGAGAAGGTGCAGCGAGGTAAATCTAGCCATGTATCAATCAGAGGCCAGACCAACCTGCTTGTTCCAATAAGAACAATTACTTAGGTGCACCATTTCTTATTGGAACCCTCCGTGAAGTACTGCCTGAAATACTCATTGATGTAAAGCCACCCCCTTTGTTGATTTTAATTCCCTGTAAGCCAATCCTGTAAGCCACGTCGTCAGTCGCCCGTCCCTCCATCAGAGCAACGGCAGACAATCGTTCCGCGCCTTTTTTCTGTGCGGATGCCATACCAAGGCAAGCATGGAGCCCGCTCAGCTCACTTTGGCAATTAGGAGCACATTAAACACCACACGCATTATCCAGCAGTATATGCAGCACCAGAACCTGGCAGAGCGATACCGGGCGAGGAGGCGACGTCAGCGCGGTCATGTGAGTGATCAGGACATGGACACAGATTTCTCTGAAAGCATGGGCCCTGCCAATGCATGCATCATGGTGCTAATGGAGCAGGTTCATGCTGTGGAACACCAATTCTGGGCTCGGGAAACAAGCACAGACTGGTGGGACCACATAGTGTTGCAGGTCTGGGACGATTCCCAGTGGCTGCGAAACTTTCGCATGCGTAAGGGCACTTTCATGGAACTTTGTGACTTGCTTTCCCCTGCCCTGAAGCGCATGAATACCAAGATGAGAGCAGCCCTCACAGTTGAGAAGCGAGTGGCGATAGCCCTGTGGAAGCGTGCAACGCCAGACAGCTACCGGTCAGCTGGGAATCAATTTGGAGTGGGCAAATCTACTGTGGGGGCTGCTGTGATGCAAGTAGCCCACGCAATCAAAGATCTGCTGATATCAAGGGTAGTGACCCTGGGAAATGTGCAGGTCATAGTGGATGGCTTTGCTGCAATGGGATTCCCTAACTGTGGTGGGGCCATAGACGGAACCCATATCCCTATCTTGGCACCGGAGCACCAAGCCGGCGAGTACATAAACCGCAAGGGGTACTTTTCAATAGTGCTGCAAGCTCTGATGGATCACAAGGGACGTTTCACCAGCATCAACGTGGGATGGCCGGGAAAGGTACATGACGCTCGCATCTTCAGGAACTCTGGTCTGTTTCAAAAGCTGCAGGAAGGGACTTTATTCCCAGACCAGAAAATAACTGTTGGGGATGTTGAAATGCCTATATGTATCCTTGGGGACCCAGCCTACCCCTTAATGCCATGGCTCATGAAGCCGTACACAGGCAGCCTGGACAGTAGTCAGGAGCTGTTCAACTACAGGCTGAGCAAGTGCAGAATGGTGGTAGAATGTGCATTTGGACGTTTAAAGGCGCGCTGGCGCAGTTTACTGACTCGCTTAGACCTCAGCAAAACCAATATTCCCACTGTTATTACTGCTTGCTGTGTGCTCCACAATATCTGTGAGAGTAAGGGGGAGATGTTTATGACGGGGTGGCAGGTTGAGGCAAATCGCCTGGCTGCTGGTTACGCGCAGCCAGACACCAGGGCGGTTAGAAGAGCACAGGAGGGCACGGTACGCATCAGAGAAGCTTTGAAAACCAGTTTCATGACTGGCCAGGCTACGGTGTTAAAGTTCTGTTTGTTTCTCCTTGATGAAACCCCCCGCCCCTTGGTTCACTCTACTTCCCTGTAAGCTAACCATCCGCCCCTCCTCCCTTCGATCACCGCTTGCAGAGGCAATAAAGTCATTGTTGCTTCACATTTATGCATTCTTTATTCATTCATCACACAAATAGGGGGATGACTACCAAGGTAGCCCAGGAGGGGTGGTGGAGGAGGGAAGGAAAATGCCACACAGCACTTTAAAAGTTTACAACTTTAAAATTTATTGAATGCCAGCCTTCTGTTTTTTGGGCAATCCTCTGTGGTGGAGTGGCTGGTTGGCCGGAAGCCCCCCCACCGCGTTCTTGGGCGTCTGGGTGTGGAGGCTATGGAACTTGGGGAGGAGGGCGGTTGGTTACACAGGGGCTGTAGTGGCAGTCTGTGCTCCAGCTGCCTTTGCTGTAGCTCAACCATACACAGGAGCATACTGGTTTGATCCTCCAGCAGCCTCAGCATTGAATCCTGCCTCCTCTCATCACGCTGACGCCACATTTGAGCTTCAGCCCTCTCTTCAGCCCGCCACTTACTCTCTTCAGCCCGCCACCTCTCCTCCCGGTCATTTTGTGCTTTCCTGCACTCTGACATTATTTGCCTCCACGCATTCGTCTGTGCTCTGTCAGTGTGGGAGGACAGCATGAGCTCAGAGAACATTTCATCACGAGTGCGTTTTTTTTTTCTTTCTAATCTTCACTAGCCTCTGGGAAGGAGAAGATCCTGTGATCATTGAAACACATGCAGCTGGTGGAGAAAAAAAAAGGGACAGCGGTATTTAAAAAGACACATTTTATAAAACAGTGGCTACACTCTTTCAGGGTAAATCTTGCTGTTAACATTACATACATAGTACATGTGCTTTCGTTACAAGGTCGCATTTTGCCTCCCCCCACTGCGTGGCTACCCCCTCAACCCTCCCCCATCCCCATGGCTAACAGCGGGGAACATTTCTGTTCAGCCACAGGCAAACAGCCCAGCAGGAACGGGCACCTCTGAGTGTCCCCTGAAGAAAAGCACCCTATTGCAACCAGGTGGCCATGAATGATATCTCACTCTCCTGAGGATAACACAGAGAGATAAAGAACGGATGTTGTTTGAACGCCAGCAAACATACACTGCAATGCTTTGTTGTACAATGATTCCCGAGTACGTGTTACTGGCCTGGAGTGGTAAAGTGTCCTACCATGGAGGACGCAATAAGGCTGCCCTCCCCAGAAACCTTTTGCAAAGGCTTTGGGAGTACATCCAGGAGAGCTGCGAATGCCAGGGCAAATTAATCCTTTCACATGCTTGCTTTTAAACCATGTATAGTATTTTAAAAGGTACACTCACCGGAGGTCCCTTCTCCGCCTGCCGGGTCCAGGAAGCAGCCTTGGGTGGGTTCGGGGGGTACTGGCTCCAGGTCCAGGGTGAGAAACAGTTCCTGGCTGTCGGGAAAACCGGTTTCTCCGCTTGCTTGCTGTGAGCTATCTAAAACCTCATCATCATCATCATCTTCTTCGTCCCCAAAACCTGCTTCCGTGTTGCCTCCATCTCCATTGAAGGAGTCAAACAACATGGCTGGGGTAGTGGTGGCTGAACCCCCTAAAATGGCATGCAGCTCATCATAGAAGCGGCGTGTTTGGGGCTCTGACCCGGAGCGGCTGTTCGCCTCTCTGGTTTTCTGGTAGGCTTGCCTCAGCTCCTTAAGTTTCACGCGGCACTGCTTCGGATCCCTGTTATGGCCTCTGTCCTTCATGCCCTGGGAGATTTTGACAAAGGTTTTGGCATTTCGAAAACTGGAACGGAGTTCTGATAGCATGGATTCCTCTCCCCATACAGCGATCAGATCCCGTACCTCCCGTTCAGTCCATGCTGGAGCTCTTTTGCGATTCTGGGACTCCATCATGGTCACCTCTGCTGATGAGCTCTGCATGGTCACCTGCAGCTTGCCACGCTGGCCAAACAGGAAATGAGATTCAAAAGTTCGCGGTTCTTTTCCTGTCTACCTGGCCAGTGCATCTGAGTTGAGAGTGCTGTCCAGAGCGGTCACAATGGAGCACTCTGGGATAGCTCCCGGAGGCCAATACCGTCGAATTGTGTCCACAGTACCCCAAATTCGACCCGGCAAGGCCGATTTAAGCGCTAATCCACTTGTCGGGGCGGAGTAAGGAAATCGATTTTAAGAGCCCTTTAAGTCGAAATAAAGGGCTTCATCGTGTGGACGGGTGCAGGTTTACATTGATTTAACGCTGCTAAATTTGACCTAAAGTCCTAGTGTAGACCAGGGCTAAGGTGCCACTAGTACTCCTTTTCTTTTTGTGACTAAAAAGTAGCTTACCTTTTGCTCATTCTCTGTGGCTATCAACACAAGCTTTCTTCCTGTCAACCACTGTTGTCTATCTTGCCCTTTACACAACCAACGTACGGCCATAGTGGATCCAAACGATCATGTTCACTACATATATACAACATGCAATGCCTACCTACATATAAACACACGGCTGCCCTGGCACAGTTCTGATGGCTCCCGAAGCAAAGACTGAGAGGGCTACTAAAGGCCTTGAACTATTCAAAGGCTTGCTATCTGCTATAAACTACAACTACCCTTGCAGCCTTGTTCTCTTAGATGCCCCTCTTCTTCTCTCCTGACCAGGACTTTGCTAAATCATGTCACTTTTTGGTCAGTCTTGAAAATCCATCCCTTCTTCTATTCTCATTCCTGACATTGTCATTGACTTCCGGTGTGACCCTGGGCATGTCACTTAACTTGCTGGTACCTCAGTTCATCCATCTGCAAAATGGGGGTAATGGTATTTATTTTATCTACTTCCCAGGGATGTGAGAGACTTAAGAGGTTCATTATTTGTACAGCGCGTTGAGCTGTGGGTGAACAGCACTGGAGAAGTGCTAATCCTCATGATTTCAGCCTACACAGTTTGGCTTAGCCTAATTTTTTATTGGGCTAAACACTGTATTAGTTGTTTTTAATGTTGTATTGTCTAATGTTGAGTGGTGAAAATGAAACTAAAAGAAGATAAGAAGTGGAATTGGGCAAATAATTCTCAGCCTCAATTAGAAATCCTCACTCAATGGGCAGAAACTTAAATGTAGTGAGCTCCATGACTTGTTTCAAGTTGTTTCAGTCACTCACCCTTCTATGAAGCTTTTTCCAAAACTGAGTTCAAGAATTGGTATTGCTTAAATAAACCCACTCAAACCTCTCCCATTCACCCAATTGCTGCTATGCATCCTGAAATCAAGTATAAACCACAGAACTTTGGAAGTATAAAGGACTGATTATTAAACAATGATTATTTAATAACTCACCTATGTATCTCTTGGCCAGAAGTGCAATTAGGCTCTTCCATCTTATAACCTGTTTTTTGTCTTCAAAATCTGTAAAGTATCCTGAAAGGCTTCCCATCAATTCAAATCCTTAAATAAACACAAGAAGTCTAACTCCCCATTTTCATGAACTGGTTTACTTTTGATTAGCTAAGGAAGTCATTGAGTCTTATTGACACTTAAGAATCTGAAACTACAAAAGACACAGGAAATTAGTTACATTAAATGGGCTACCTTTCCTGATGCCACATGCTAATTCCACACAAATAGTTACTTTGGACTTGAGGTCGTTCAAACTCATTGCTTGCCAATGAAATCAACAGTCTTAGGTGTTACCACCTCAGGTTATGAATTGGAGTGTGACTTAGAGGTATTGGAGGTGTGTATAGTTGTGGGTAGTGAAAGCAAGATGAGTTTAGGAACGTGTCCTCTTTGGTCCTTTCTTGAGCGTATTTCAGTGAGGAGAGAGTTGATCACAGCTTCCAGTTCAGAAGTCTCAGATTAATGCCAAAGCACTTACAAGCAAAGCACTTATGTGCTGCTTTACATTATTCCCAGTGTTCTGTGTGCAGAATTTCCATTTACATAAATGGGAATCAAATGTAAGTAGAAGAGAACTAATTTTGGACCAAAATCTGCTCTAGCAAAAGCTGTTTAGTCTGACGATTGTACATTTGATCCAACATGTTTAACTGACCAGGAAAAAGCTGTCCTTACCTGGAATGAGTTTGTTTTTCCAGAGAAGATCCATCAAGTTATCCAGACTGGTAAAGTTGTAGTGAAGTTTTCCATTTGTCACTCTAAAGAATATAGGAAATTTAAAGATACGAAACAAAGAAAATAGCTAAAGTAAGCAAGAGAGACTAAAATATTCACATGACAAAGCAGGTCCCTAACTAAATTTTGATTGTAAATTCTTCTGGCCAGCAACTGTATTACTGTTCATATAGCATGTGACACAATGGTGCAGGGCCCTGTTTTTGGTTGATCCCTAGGTGCTACAGGAAAACAACTAACAGCATTTGTATAATAATGAAACTGTATCACTTTTATACTTAATATAAACAAAACCTTTGTCTCAAATAGATCAACTGCTTTAGTTATATAATTCACAGCAACATTTCAGTTGTTTAGAAATACATATGTTATTTTTTATTCTGATTTTAAAAGTTTTGCCATAATGTGATTATTCTAACAAAGACAGCATGTGGCTCCAGTATAAAGAAGGCTGTATTACGTATGGGTAAGATGCCCATTCTCTTCTGGCACACAGGACCAGTATGGTACTTCTAAAGGATTTACATATGAGATTTTTTTCTTGTAAAGTGATAGATGTCTATAGCATCTAAGCATAGGCTTTTCCTTGCCCAGCCCATGGCATTTTCATCTCCCAGAAGAAGGAACATAAGCAACACAGCAGATCTGGTGAGAGATCATGGGCTTTTTACCCATGCTTTCATTTGGACCCTGTGTTATTTGAATCACCAATTTCTTACCCACGTACAAAGCAGCTTTACCAAGATTTTCTCCACTCCATTTGCTTTCTTGCGGCCACCAACCAGTTGCCTAGTACATCCCTGGTCCAAAATGAATATATGCCTAACTTTAATTCTCATGATTTTAGTTCTTGCTCTGGTTGTTTAGCTGGATTCTTCATTGCTTTTGGCACAGCTGAGGATTAATAAATATATTTGCTGGGTAAATGAGAAGGTCTTTCCTACACCTGTGGAAGCACACACCTACAGTAACTGTGTTCCAATTTTAACAGCCTTTAATATTTTCCACATACAGCATGGGTGTAAGACTGCCATAAAAGCCATTCCCAACTTACATCTAGGGCCAAATTTTTGGATGAGTGTCCTTCTAACCTCCTGTAGCGAGGGGGCGTGGCCTCCCTTGGAGACAGACGGAGGGACAGCACGAGCCCCCCCTGGTGGGCAGAGCTGGGACACCCATGCCCGCATGGCCAGAAGCAGAGGGGTGGGACAGGCACCAGAAATATAAAAGGCCAGCCCTCCAGCTCAGTTAGAGAGGAGCCGTCAGAGAAGAACATTTCTCACCCACGGCTGGGGCTGCCATTAGCCGTTTACCCCAGCGAGACGGATGACAACCCCGGGACCCAGGTACCCTCCCTCAAACAGGAGTGTAGGAAGTAGCCATGGGGAGCTGAATATAGTTCGGTTGTGTTACTGACAGCCGGACAGTGAATTGCAGCTGGATTTCCCTGCTCACCTGGGCTGGGACGCAGTGGAGTCGGGTGGGCCCAAGTCCCCCAACCCCTGCCACCCCACCACAGGCCAAGAAGTCTGCGTTTGTCAGTGGTCCACCAAAGCCAGGACCCCTGACTATTTGCTACCCCGCCCTGTTTGAGGGCCTGGGCAAATAGACTGGTTACTACACAGTCCTGAGTACAGGCCAGAACTTCCTGACTTTGCTGCCCGCCCTGTTCGAGGGCCTGGGTTAATAGATTCCTTAGCTGCTCTGTCCTGAACACTGGTCAGAGCCACTTCACTGCTCGCTGCCTTGCTCTGCTGGAGGCCCGGGGCTTGTGGACACTCCTGTTCTACCCTGACTGTAGGCTAGAGCCCCCTGTTTGGTGCCCTGTCCAGTCGGAGGACCGGGGCTCCTAGACTCAGTACTGGATTACCCCACTGAGTGGCAGAGAACCCGATGCTAATTCCCCCGTGAATTGTGCTTGTCCAGAGGACTTGTAGCGAGGGGGAGTGGCCTCCCTCCCAGACGGAAGGAGGGACAGCCGTGACCACTTTACACCTCCTTATATGTGCACAACACTCGGCAAGCATTGGCAGTTCCTTACCTGTGCCAGCACCCCAATCTGAACATTTGCACATAAGGATTATAATTTGCCCCACAAAATCAATTTGTCCCAATTAATTTTGCAGGTGTAAATTAACACTCACTAACAACATTTTTCATGTTCATGTGCAAAATATGCTCAGGCGTATGTGTGCATTGGTTATATTTTGTTTTGTTTTGCCTGGAGGCTGAATATTTAGTCCTGACATCTGTCTTTGGTAAATTTGAAACTTGATTTTTAAATTCGTGGAGGTTTTTAATAACAATATCTCCACTTGGTTGTTCTGGCACATACCAATTGTCCAAAAAAAGAATAACTATAATCCTATGTAACAATATTCGGAAAATGTAATTTATTGTTTCCTTGGCATAAGACCTGCATGTGGACAAACTGATTCATACCATATTCAGAATAACTAGTTAATTAAACATTTAGGGATTGATCACAGTGCAAGAGATGAGTGTAGTGGATGGAAATGCAAGGCATGTGCATGTGTACAAATTGATTCATACCACATTCAGAGTAACTGGTTAATTAACCATTTAGGGATTGATCACAGTGCAAGAGATGAGTGTAGTGGGTGGAAATGCAAGGCAAAAAGTGGTAAACATGACAGGGAATCCAGTGTTGGATACTTTAAATCATGTAGCAGGGGAAATTGTGAGATGGAACTTCTGCCTTTTTTCTTTAACTGCTCTCCTTTATGGGGCAGATTTGAATGGAGAGCCTGTAAGTTTAGTGATCCTGGAGCAGTGCATGAACTAAGAGGATTTATAAAACTACCTAGAGAAGAAAGACCAGAATGTTGGTGATCTGAAGAGGAACCAGGACTGTCAGTATAGAATCACAGACATGTAGCATTAGATGGGACCTCGTCCAGTCCCCCATGTTGAGGCAGGACCAAGTATAGCTAGACCATCCCTGACGGGTGTTTGTCTAAGCTGTTCTTAAACTCCCCCAGTGACAGGAATTCCCCAACCTCCTTTGGAAGCCTATTCCTGTACTTAACGATCCTTACCGTTAGAAAGTTTTTCCTAATATCTAACCTAAATCTTGCTGCAGATTAAGCCCTTTACTACTTATCCTACCTTCAGTGGACATGGAAAACAATTGATTATTGTCCTCTTTATTACAGCTGTTAACATATTTGAAGACAGTTGCCAGGTCCCACCTCAGATTGGTGGAAACTATAGTAAAGACCAGAATTATCAGACACACATAAACATGACTGGTTGGGAAAGAGTCATTGCACATCTTGTAAAGGGAAGTCCTGCCTCACCAATCTATTTGAGTTTTTTGAGGGACACAACAAGCATGTAGCCAAGGGGGATCCAGTGGATATAGAATCATAGAATCATAGAATATCAGGGTTGGAAGGGACCTCAGGAGGTCATCTAGTCCAATCCCCTGCTCAAAGCAGGACCGATCCCCAGTTAAATCATCCCAGCCAGGGCTTTGTCAAGCCTGACCTTAAAAACTTCTAAGGAAGGAGATTCCACCACCTTCCTAGGTAACGCATTCCAGTGTTTCACCACCCTCCTAGTGAAAAAGTTTTTCCTAATATCCAACCTAAATCTCCCTCACTGCAACTTGAGACCATTACTCCTTGTCCTGTCATCCGCTACCACTGAGAATAGTCTAGATCCATCCTCTTTGGAACCACCTTTCAGGTAGTTGAAAGCAGCTATCAAATCCCCCCTCATTCTTCTCTTCTGTAGACTAAACAATCCCAGTTCCCTCAGCCTCTCCTCATAAGTCATGTGTTCCAGTCCCCTAATCATTTTTGTTGCCCTCCGCTGGACTCTCTCCAATTTTTCCACATCCTTCTTGTAGTGTGGGGCCCAAAACTGGACACAGTACTCCAGATGAGGCCTCACCAATGTCGAATAGAGGGGAACGATCACGTCCCTCGATCTGCTGGCAATGCCCCTACTTATACATCCCAAAATGCCATTGGCCTTCTTGGCAACAAGGGCACACTGTTGACTCATATCCAGCTTCTCGTCCACTGTAACCCCTAGGTCCTTTTCTGCAGAACTGCTGCCGAGCCATTTGGTCCCTAGTCTGTAGCGGTGCATTGGATTCTTCCGTCCTAAGTGCAGGACTCTGCACTTGTCCTTGTTGAACCTCATCAGATTTCTTTTGGCCCAATCCTCCAATTTGTCTAGGTCCCTCTGTATCCTATCCCTACCCTCCAGCGTATCTACCACTCCTCCCAGTTTAGTGTCGTCTGCAAACTTGCTGAGGGTGCAATCCACACCATCCTCCAGATCATTTATGAAGATATTGAACAAAACTGGCCCCAGGACCGACCCTTAGGGCACTCCGCTTGATACTGGCTGCCAACTAGACATGGAGTCATTGATCACTACCCGTTGAGCCCGACAATCTAGCCAACTTTCTACCCACCTTATAGTACATTCATCCAGCCCATACTTCTTTAACTTGCTGACAAGAATACTGTGGGAGACAGTGTCAAAAGCTTTGCTAAAGTCAAGGAACAACACGTCCACTGCTTTCCCTTCATCCACAGAACCAGTTATCTCGTCATAGAAGGCAATTAGATTAGTCAGGCATGACTTGCCCTTGGTGAATCCATGCTGACTGTTCCTGATCACTTTCCTCTCAGTGTACTTGGATTTTCAGAAAGCCTTTGACAAGGTCCCTCACCAAAGGCTCTTATGCAAAGTAAGCAGTCATGGGTGTGACGGCCTCCCCCCATAAGGCTTTATGGAAATATGCTTATGAATATATATATATGACATAACTAGAATATGTTTTATGCTACATATGCCATGTAACATATCTCTGTAAAGGTTATGATCTACTGAATCTACTAATCCTATTTGTATGCATGTATTATTTTTGTGTTCCAAGTTATGAATATTGGGTGTGTACTGGCTTGATTTTTAAGTAGCCTTTGTAAGCATTTGGTCAGCTTCTTGAGAAAGGAATGTGCAAGTTAAATGCCCAATCAAGAAGCACTTAACGGACAATGGATCTTGAAGACGCCAGTCCACATCTGAGCTTTCCCAGGAATGTGGCTTGGCTGGTAAGAAACTCATACATGAACATGTGACTTGCCCATGTGACTCCAAAAACTCCATTTTGACACTGGATTCTAGTCAGCGGGAGGTGGGGTGTCCACCCACAGGAGAAAGTGTATTTAAACCCCTGGGAGACTCCTCCATTTTGTCTTCAGCTGGCTAAAGAGAGAGCCTCTCCACCCCCAAGGACACCTGAAAGAAACTGGAACAAAGGACAGTAACTACAGGGGGTGTGAGTGATTTCTGGACCCAGACTAGCAGGAGACTATTCTGTAAAAAGAAGCTTACTGGAACTGGTGAGGTTTTTATCTGTATTCAGTTTAATTACTGTACTAGACTTAGTCTTTCGTGTTTTATTTTATTTTGCTTGGTAATTCACTTTGTTCGGTCTGTTACTACTTGGAACCACTTAAATCCTACTTTCTGTATTTAATAAAATCACTTTTTACTTATTAATTAACCCAGAGTATGTATTAGTACGGGGGGGGGGGGCAAACAGCTGTGCATATCTCTCTATCAGTGTTATAGAGGGCAAACAATTTATGAGTTTACCCTGTATAAGCTATATACAGGGTAAAGCGGATTTATTTGGGGTTTGGACCCCATTGGGAATTGGGCATCTGAGTGTCAAAGACAGGAACACTTCTTAAGTTGCTTTCAGTAAAGTCTGCAACTTTGGGGCACGTGGTTCAGACCCTGGGTCTGTGTTGGAGCAGACTGGCGTGTCTGGCTCAGCAAGACAGGGTGCTGGAGTCTCAAGCTGGCAGGGAAAGCAGGGGCAGAAGTAGTCTTGGCACATCAGTTGGCAGCCCCAAGGGGGTTTCTGTGATCCAACCCGTCACAATGGGATCATAGAATCATAGAAGATTAGGGTTGGAGAAGACCTCAGGAGGTCATCTAGTCCAGCCCCCTGCTCAAAGCAGGACCAACCCCAACTAAATCATCCCAGCCAGGGCTTTGTCAAGCCGGACCTTAAAAACCTCTAAGGATGGAGACTCCACCACCTCCCTAGGTAACCCATTCCAGTACTTCACCACCCTCCTAGTGAAATAGTATTTCCTAATATCCAACCTAAACCTCCCGCACTGCAACTTGAGACCATTGCTCCTTGTTCTGTCATCTGCTACCACTGAGAACAGCCCAGCTCCATCCTCTTTGGAACCCCTCTTCAGGTAGTTGAAGGCTGCTATCAAATCCCACCTCACTCTTCTCTTCTGCAGACTAAATAACCCTAGTTCCCTCAGCTTCTCCTTGTAAGTCATGTGTCCCAGCCCCCTAATCATTTTCATTGCCCTCCGCTGGACTCTCTCCAATTTGTCCACATTTGGGGTAAGAGGGATGGTCCTCTCACAGATCAGTAACTAGCTGAAAGATAGGAATAAATGGTCAGCTTTCCTAATGGAGAGAAATGAATAGTGCCCCCGCACCCAAGGATCTGTACTGGAACCTGTGCTGTTCAACATATTCATTAATAATCTGGAAAAGGGGGTGAACAGTGAAGTGGCAAAGTTTGCAGACGATACAAAATTATTCAGGATAGTTAAATCCAAAGTTGACTGTGAGTAGTTACTGGGATCTTTCAAAACTGGGTGATTCAGCAGCAAAATGGCAGGTGGAATTCAATTGTGATAAGTGTAAAGTAATGCACATTGGAAAAAATAATCCCAACTATATATATACAGCAGTGGGTTCTAAATTAGCTATTACCACGCAAGAAAGAGATCCTGGAGTCACCATGGATAGTTCTTTGAAAACTTCATCTTGGATGCACAGCAGTGGTCAAAAAGACTAACAAAATGTTAGGAACCATTAGGAAAGGGATAGAAAATAAGACAGAAAATATCATAATGCCACTATAAAATATCATAATGCCACTATAAACCCATGATATGCCCACAGCTTGAATATTGTATCCAATTCTGGTAACCCCATCTCAAAAAGGACAGAGTGGAACTGGAAAAGTTTCAGAGAAGGGCAACATAGATCATCAAGGGTCTGGAACAGCTTCCGTATGAGGAGAGACTAAAAAGATTAGGGCTGTTCAGCTTAGAAAAGAGATGAATAAGAGGGGACGTGACAGAGGTCTATAAAATCATGAATGGTGTGGAAAAAAGTGAATAAAGAAATTTTATTTTCTCTTTCACACAGTACAAAAACTGGGGGTCACCTGATGAAATTAATAGCAGGTTTAATACAAACAGGAGGAAGTACTTTTTCACACAACCCCAAGTTAACCTGTGGAACTCATTGCCATGGAATCTTGTGACAGCCAGGATCATAACTGGGTTCAAAAATGAACTGGACAAATTCCTGGAGGATCAGTCTATCAATGGCTATTGGCCAAGATGGGCAGGGACAAAACCCCATGCCAGGGTGACCCCAAACCTCTGACTGCTGGGGTGAATCACTACATGATTGCCCTGTTCTGTACACTCCCCCTGCAGCTTTGGCATGGGCCACTGCTGGAGATAGGATACTGGGCAAGATGGACCATTATGACCCAGTATGGCAGCTCTTACATTCTCAGTCTTCTTTGTCAAGACTAACCATGCCCAGTTTTTTAAACCTTTCCTCCTAGGTCAGGTTTTCTAAACCTTTTATTATTTTTGTTGCTCCCCTCTGGATTCTCTCCAGTTTGTCCACATCTTTCCTAAAGTGTGGTGCCCAAAACCAGACACAGTACTCCAGCTGAGACCTCACCAGTGCAGGACCACCTTTGACTTGCATTCAGGTACAAAAATTAAGTCTGACAGTCAAGGTCCAAAGCTGAACTCGACTGTTGCAAAGATCAGTTCTGCTCATTCAGATCCATTGACGATGTTTCCAGTTATGCCTTGCGTCCTACTGAAATATTTGCTTACATGCAGTCAGCAAGTATAACAATGATTAACTTTACTTTCATGCAAAAACCTGACAACACAGTTCAAACAATAAAACAGAAGTGTGTCCTTCTGACTTCAGGGGTCTAATTCAAACAGTATACATTGTAAAAAAAACAAGTCCCTGTTTCCTTTGCAGGCACATTAGAGATTCCAGGAATATGAATGTGTTGCCAAAACATCCCCTTGTCTTCCCTCTTAAGCAGGTTGTCTGCTGCCATCCACTAGAGAAGTGGCTGCATTTCAGTGATGCTGCATGCGTACAGATGGAAACCTTTCTGTATTTATTTCTGCTTGTCAACTGCATTAACAGAACCTTGACTCATCTGGAGGCAGATTAGGCAACCTACTCCCATTAATAAGCAGTTACTTGTCAGTGAGAGTACTTCATCCTCACAATCTGGCCCTTTAAGTGTCTACACTTGTGTGGTTGTGCAGAAACGACACCTGCTTCTCACTGACATTTATAATGTTACTATGGCCTGAGCTGTATCTTCCTCACCCTCAATGAAATAACATTACTGTCCTCAAACACTGGGACACTTTGCAATGGCTGTAGTTTTGATAAAACATTAATATGTAGGTTAATAAATGCTGTCACAGAAGTGAACACCTGCCGCTGTAAATGGTCTTGAAGGACATCATTGTAGCTGGCACCCCAAGGAATTGATCAGTTTTTTGTCAAGTCATGATGCATTTGTGGAAACTGCAGGAATCCCAAACAGTGTCTATTCCACTGGGGGGTGAGACACCTAATAATATATCTCCAAACAACCTGGAGACTAGCAGAAGGTAACAGGTTATGAGTCCATGTCTTTGCAGATTTGTTGGAGAGGGTGCTTCTTGGAGTGTTCACTGAAAGGATATGAGAGTATAATATCCCATTCCCACTCAACCTCTTCTACTGCTCAGTTTGCCAGTCTCAGTCACCTTAGTAGAGAAAGTACATTATCCAAGTCTGGAGGGAGTTACAGGAGGCACGTGGGCTAGGAAAACCCTGGGTGCTCTGTCTTGATGAATTTCAGGAGGAAGGTCAAGAGCTCTGCAGAGACTGAGTTAATATGTTTATTTTTTTCCATTAGGCCTGCTGATTGCGTTCCAAGACCCTAACTCTATTTTTGGTTGCTATTAGGAGTGAACTTGGGCAGGTTTAAAATTCAGGCTATTACTAATCACTTGTTGGCTCCAAGAGGGCCCTGTTCTGCTGAGCACTCAAAGCTCCCGTTGACAGTAAATCCCAAGGAACTCTGTGCTTTGGGGAACTGGTCCCCAGAGCCTGGAATGGGCGCAGCATCTTATCAATGTCCACTCTTTGGAGGGCTGTTTCTTCAGCCCTTGCTGGGAGGGTTTTGTTCCACATGCCTTGTAAGTCGATAACTCCTTCAGCTGTGAGTGGGCATGAAAATCTGCTGCAAAGTAGATTTAAGGAAGAGATGGTATTAATGAGTAACAGTATGCATTGAAAGGGGCAAAGGGTTTATTTAATGGGTAAAGGATTCCATTCTGAACTGCTGACCACAAGTGCAGCTCATCTTAACTCAAAGGAGTTGCACGCACTGGCACCAGGCTGGCTGCACACGTTGCTTGTCATCTCTGCTGCTACATGCAGTATAGCCAGTTATTCTGGGCAACAGCTGACACTGTTTGAGCAGTAGCAGATCCACAGGCCTTGCTCCTCCCCCAAAATCCCCATGAATCGTGGCACCTGCGATTGCCTGTGGAGCAGCGCAGAGCCCCTGTGTGGGCTCCTGAGTCCTGCCCCTTCCTCAGTGCACAGAGGAACTTTTGTAAAGGGATCACTCAGTGCAACAAAAATAACACACTACTCAGATTCCCAAGCCACAAGGGACCGCTGTGACCATCTAGTCTGGCCTCCTGTACTTCCTCAAAGTAATTCCTAGAACAGATTTTTTAGAAAAACACCCAATCTTGATTTAAAAATGGTCAGTGATGAAGAATTTACCCCAACCCTTGGTAAACTGTTCCAGTGGTTAACTACTCGCATCGTTAAAAATGCACATCTTATTTCCAGACTGAACTTGTCTAACTTCAACTTCCAGCCATATGGGTCATGTTAGACCTGTCTCTGCTAGACTGAAGAGCCTATTGTTACATATTTGTTCCCTGGGTAGATTCTTATGTACTGTGACCAAGTCACCCCTTAATCTTCTCTTTGTTAAGCTAAATAGATTGAGCTATTTGAGTCTATCACTATAAGGCATGTTTTCTCATCCTTTAATCATTCCTGTGGCTCTTCTCTGAACCCCGTCCACTTTATCAACTCACAGGACTGCAGGCTGGGAACTTCCTGCTTTATCCAGATGCATCACAAACTGTCTGTGTGTGTGGAAATTCCCCCTGACAAAATCTGAAAGAGGGAGGGGTACGAGCATAGGTCCATCTCCTGGTACTCTGGGTAACTCAGTTAATCCGATGACTACCACTTTGCTACAGGAATTGCACAGGTTGTGCTGTTTCTCGGTTCTTCTGCAGATAGGATTCCCCCTTTAACCTGTAGTCTTAAATATAATTGCAAGCCTCAGTCGTACTGTACTTGTACTGAAAACAACCCAACCCCAGTAAATCATCTTCTGATTTTTTTCCATTAACACTAAATATGGATCAGGCTCCGAGGAAGTAATTTCAGTTGTCAACTGAAGACTTAATATCTTCACTCACTTGAATTTGGAAGAAAAAGTTAGATGTTTAACACCCAGCAGAACCTTTGGTGCTCAGATATACAGACACCCTGCCACACACTTCAATGGGAGCTGTGCCTGTAACAGAGGGCAGAATGGGGCCTTGGTTGCATATAATTAGGCCCCCATTGCTGACAGAATGAGCTAATCCTGCAAAGAACAAGGGGCATCATGCAGCTGGTAGGTGCAAGACATGCTATACGGTAATCCTATGTCCAGCCTCCCTGTTGTGATGGCCTATCACATTTCATCTATCCATGCAAATGATCAGCATGATACGTGTGAAACAAAGGAGCAGAACACATCTTTTGCATTTTAGAAACAAGTGAGGGTGCCCCTTAAAAAGGCATAACTACTACTCCTTCTTCAAAACTCCTGCCTTTTCCATAAACCATCTGAAAATTGGGCATTGAGCCAAGGTCTTTCTTAATGAGCTAAAACAGAAGCCAATGTTTATTAACATATCACACAGTTTATTCCCCTTTGAAATCAGCATTACTGACCTTTACTATACCCCTCAAGTCATAAATCACCATGATATGGGTACATTTAGCAGGATACAGGAGAGATACAGAAATGTGAGCAAACAATGCAAGCTTTCAAGCAGATAAGATACGGCCTATGATTCACCACTTTTCACTCAGCTTGCTTCCATCTCCTCCGTCCTTAGCTCAGCAATGGTGAGCTGTAGTGGGAGGGAGGCAGAGACAAAGCATCAGTAGCTCCCTGTGCTGAGGTGAGTTTCTTTGCCAGGAAAATGTTGTTAAGTCATTTTTTACAGAGAGTGTACAAAGCAAATTCAAGATTTGGAAGGGGAAACAGGCTAAGAAAAGAAGCAGTTTAGTCTACAGTATAAGGTCTTTTAATAACCGGATACATTCACATTTCAAATCAGGCCATTTAAGCACAGATCATTTGAATACAAGCATGTCACAAAGAGAGTCATGATTTCGCCCCTCTTTTACAAAGACATATTATCATATGATAGGAGGAGCAATCTCACGGCAACAAATGCTTCTGACAGTTTTTCACTACAAATCTAGGGCAGCATTTCAAGCTATGCACATTCACTGTCCTCTCGCTGCATGTACTACACGGACACTTTTCTCGTATCCGATTTGATTTAGGGAATACGATGCCTAACTCCATCTCTACAATGCATGATTACAAGTAAATGCTAAATGTGATTTTTATGCTAATCTTGCCAATAACATTCTGATGTAACATATGCTTTCTGCATGAATACACGCCCTGGAAAATAATACATCCTTGACAAAAGATTAAGAGGGAGATTTTTTTTCAAAGGCACAGATGGTAGCGAGGGTGCCCAGCTACGGCTGCCAAACTGAGTTGGATGTCTAACTGCCTTTGTGCTATTGAACTTCTCCGTTTAGCTTGGTATTTTTAAACATGCCCATGAAAATGGTTATTGAAATTCCCTTTTAAAGTGGCTACTGAACTGAGTATGCAGCATTAAATGAGACCTCCTAGAATCTCGTTTTCTGAGTAATGACTCTGAATGATACTGTATAAACTTAATTTTTTTTCGTTTTATTAACATATGAGAATATGTAGTATTGCATTTAATAACTTCTATATGTTTCATATAATTTTTTCCTTTTGTAATTGATAGTTTTATATTTATTTGACCTGTCAATTTTAGCTGAAATCAATGTATAATTCCAAAATGTATGTTTTGTTGAAAAGCTTATTAACTGTTGTACCTCAAGTAGTTAGAAACCTAGAGATCTTTAAAAGGTGCTTTTGCCATATGCAGTGTAACGCCCTAATCCTGAAAACATCTACTTAGGCAGATCCTCACGTACAACAGGACTTCAGATGGTTTTTCTCCTGTAGAACCCTTTGAAAGATTGGATCTTAAGTTTTTCATTAATTCACTGATTATTTCATTTTTAATTTGAGATCATTAACTACTTTGCCTCTTATTTTTTTGACGTGTACAGAGAAACATACAAACTTCTCAGTAAAAACAACGAGGAGTCCTTGTGGCACTTTAGAGACTAACAAATTTATTTGGGCATAAGTTTTCATGGGCTAAAACCCATTTCATCAGATGCATGGCATGGAACATACAGTAGGGAGGTATAAATACACAGCATAGGAAAAGATGGAAGTTGCCTTACCAGGTGGGGGGTCAGTGCTAACGAGCCAATTCAATTTAAGTTGGAAGTAGGCAATTCTCAACTGTTGATGAGAAGGGGTGGAAATCACTTTTGTAGTGTTAATGAGGCCAATGTAAACAAGGTGGCTCATTTCAAACAGTTGACTAGAAGATGTTAGTATTTAGCAAGGGGAAATTAGTTTATGTAAAAACAACGAGGAGTACTTGTGGCACCTTAGAGACTAACTAATGTAGAGACTGTCTGGTTTGGCCAGTGTACATGCAGAGGGGCATTGCTATCTACCAATGTGATATATGCCATCATGTGCCAGCAATGCCAAACTGGATAGTCTCTATGCAAAAGAATAAATGGACACAAATCTGACATCAGGAATGATAACATTCAAAAACCAGTAGGAGAACACTTTAATCACCCTGGTCACTCAATAACAGATTGAAAAGTGGCAGTTCTTCAAAAAATAAACTTCAAAAACAGACTCCAACAAGAAACTGCAGAACTGAAATTAATTTGCAAACTGGACACCATCAAATTAGGCCTGAATAGAGACTGGGAGTGGATGGGTCACTACAGAAACTAAATCTATTTGTTCGTCTCTACAGTGCCACAAGGACTCCTCGTTGTTTTTGCTGATGCAGACTAACACGGCTACCACTCTGATACTTCTCAGTGAGAAACATACTTAGGAATCTCTCAAGGGACAACTGACAATCTAACAATACTATGAAATCATAACAGCCTAGCTCACAAGTGAATGAGTTAAGATTTATGGTAATGTGGCTAAGTTTCCCAGCTCTACTGTTTCCATGATGCCTACTTCGCATATACCTATCTACTTGACATTTCTGCACCTGTCTGGAGTCTGTTTTATACCTCCAACTTTTCCCTTTTACCATGAGCTCTACAGGTAACCTTTACCTACAGGTAACCTCTCACATTTGAGTTGCCAATTTGTACCCTGTTTGAAAAACAAAAAATATACAACAGAACCTCACTGATTCACATTAATGCCTGAGGTCCACTGCAACTTACTGAAGTTTAGCAGTAGCAAAAAGGTCAAGAATAAATGTTCTAGGTTAATTTGTAAAGTGTATGCCTTAGTGATATGGCAGCTCAGTACAGCCTCTTAGTTGGGATGTGATGGGACTTTTTGTGCAGATTATGAAGTGTTTAGTGAGGTTCTACTATAAATGTAAAAACAGCTGAAGTCTCTTAAAAATCAGAGCTATAATACAAATCTGCTACATTATGTTCCACATTCTATGAAACGCAGATTTGAAGTGAGAGGACTTCACTTCAAACCAAACCTTCAACAATTGTCAGAGAGTCATTATTTTCATTCTGAATCCATTCTTGGCATTTCTGTCCTGCAGATTCAGCTAGTGACTCTGTCATTACAGTAGAGATAGTACTTTCACTCCAACCTTTGGTTCCCATGTAGTATTTCACAGCAACTACCCTTGGTGCTGAAAAGGGTCCCAATTCTTCATTTTATATATCTATATCTATCTATATAATTTGCCTTTTTCAATTACTAAGATCCTGAGAAAACTAATTGATTAGCTGATTGTGACAGGGTCGGGCCAGATGGCTACAGGAGAGTAATAGAAGGCAGATATATTAGCCCCAGGTTAAGCAGGTCCCTTTTCCCTGGGTAAGGTAACAGGGAAGGTTCCAGAACAATCAGGAACCTTCTGGAGACAATTAAGACAGGCTGATTAGAACACCTGCAGCCAATCAAGAAGCTGCTAGAATCAATTAAGGCAGGCTAATCAGGGCGCCTGGGTTTTAAAACGGAGCTCACTTCAGTTTGTGGTGTGTGTGTGAGGAGCTGGGAGCCAGAGGCACTAGGAGCTGAGAGTGAGAACGCGGACTGTTGGAGGATTGAGGTGTACAAGCATTATCAGACACCAGGAGGAAGGTCCTATGGTGAGGATAAAGAAGGTGTTGGGAGGAGGCCATGGGGAAGTAGCCCAGGGAGTTGTAGCTGCTGCACAGCTGTTCCAGGAGGCACTCTAGATAGCTGCATTCCACAGGGCCCTGGGCTAGAACCTGGAGTAGAGGGCGGGCCCGGGTTCCCCCCAAACCTCCCAACTCCTGGTCAGACACAGGAGAAGTCGACCTGGACTGTGGGTTCAGAAAAAGGGCCAAGCTGAGGGCTGCCATGAAGCTCCAAGGTGAGCAAATCTGCCAATAAGCGCAAGACCCACCAAGGTAGAGGAGGAACTTTGTCACACTGATGAACAAAATATTTAGACAACTTGCATGCAGCTCAAAAATGGGTTTCAGTTGTTCCAACTTATGTACGTGGATCACAGAGAGGAATGGGTGCTTCGCTACATTTTTAAAAGGCTGAACTTTTTAGAAATAAATAAGTAAAAAGTTCAGATTCCCGTGCATTCACCAATATCTTAGTAATTGAAGAATACAGCAGTATTGCTAATGCTACGCATGCACATTGACCAGTTCTTGCGGAAGGCTCACACCAAACTACGTCTGTTAGGGAGGCTGTCAGGCCAACTAGCATATACTCTCTCAGTCCTTATGATCCCCGTCAAAAACTCATCTTAAAACAACCTAATTCAAGTAAGTGTTTAGATACTTTAATCTCTGTGCCAGTTCATTTACCTCACAAGTACCCCATACAGTTTTCAATCCAACATGGCTTGCAAACTAGATGAAAAACTGCAAAATATTATTATTGGGTCCCTGAACATAAGTCAATCATATGACAAAAAGCAATCATTAAATAAGCATATTTGATTAGTACTTAATGGTCAAGATTAGCATCTCTTTACTGACTAATCCATGTCTAACTTTGATTCTTAAAGCTGAGTGTTGGATTGTACCACATAATTTTCTATTACTTATTCCAATTACTATTGCTTCTCTGACATCCTCAAATACTGACACAGGAAAGCAGTTCACTCAGACCTCAATCCTGCAATCTGAGCCATGTGAGTCAGCCCTTGCCTGTGTGTCAAGCCTCAATGATGTTAGTGGTGCAATGAAAGTACAGGGACCTACCTATTCAAAACCCATTACAGGACTGGGACCCTAGCTGACTACTTCATGTTGTGGAGGTAGGCTAGTGACACCATAGTTAAGGTCCCAGCTGGCTTTCCATTATGAGTTGATCTAAAGTTAAATACTCTCCATTTTTAATTTACTAGGATGACATGCTAGCAGTGGGGCAAACCTTAAAACAAGCTGCCCATCAGAAGGAAGTCTCCATACTTGTCTATTTTTTTTAGCAGTTTAGAAATAACATGGGGGTTCTCACTAGGAGGTCTTGAAAAAAATATTTCACAGTGAGCCTTGCGTCGCTTTGCCCTCTCACATTGTCTAGCAACGGACAAAGATTCTTCCACTGAAATGTTTGAGATATCACATGCTCTTTGAAGTCTTCCATGGGATCCCCATCTGTTGAATGGGTAGGGCCCTACCAAATTCATGGTTGATTTTGATCAATTTCATGGCCAGAGGGTTTTTTAATTGGTCAATTTCATGTTTTCAGATCTTTACATCTGAAATTTCACAGTGTTCTAACTGTGGGGGTCCTTTTTCCAGTAGCAGGGACTCACACCTAGGAGCCCCCCAGCTGGGTTGCTCCCAGCAGCAGGGGGAGATCTGATGCATATCCACAAGCCTCCTCCAGCTGCAGGAACCTACGGAGAACAGTTGCCAACTTTCACACAGTAAATAAGTTGCCTGACTTTCACAATAAGCCAAAAATCAAGCTAATCCCATTTCAAAACAAGGCCAAAACAAACCAATCCCTAAGAACCCCAACACTCTATGTGACTAGATCCCTCCGGCGTGCAGTCTGGGACTGTGGTGGGTCCGCTGTGCACCCCTGACTCTCTCCTCCCCTTGCCCCTGCTTGCTGATAAAAAAAAATAAGCAACAAGCTACAACAAGCGACAAACGACAAGCCAAAAACTAGCCAACAAACAACTCACAAGCCAATTAAGCCAAAACCAAGCCCAATTTCTGCATTTTTTTGGTGGGTTTGGCAGTCTGCTTTGGAGCTTCCTGCACTCAGAGGTGGGTCTGATCGCCCCCCCCCACCCCCAACCTGCCATGCAAGGGAAGGACAAGTCCTCTCCCTGCCAGGAATTGCAGCTAGGAGCCCCACCGCTTCTGCTGCAGGAACCTTCGGGGCTGCTGCCGAGCACCAGAGCTTCCTGTAGCAGGGGGAGGCACTCGGAGGTGGGTCTGATCTTTCCTTCCTCCTATCCCTCTCCAGCCCAGTGGGACTTGGAGCTAACAGCAGCAAGGGGGAGATTGGCTTTCACTGGGAAGGGCTTATTTCACGGTCTGTGACACGCTTTTCACAGCTGTGAAATTGGTAGAGCCCTATGCATGGGATTTAAATTTCTTGTCATCACCCTGAAACTCTATCTTCTAGCTATCTTTCCTTGTTGACCATTGCTTCGTGGCCAGGCCTCAACAATATTGTCTGCCTGTCAGGGTCTCACTCAATCACCTCTGTGCCTTCTATTTAGCCCTCCTGTGCTCTGTACAACCTAAGGTTCCATCCCTGTCCACTTTAAATCCTTCTTTAAAGGATCACTGCTGCTGTGCTTAGTTTTTCTAGCTGGTTTGTATATCGGTGTTGTAGTTTGTTTCCCTTCATCGAACGGCTTTCTATCGGGCTGCCCCTCAATTTTCAGCTCCTTGGATTGTCCCTTCATGGATAGCTGGAAAACACCTAGCATAGCTTGGGTGCCACCCTAAACAGATACTGAAGTTCTACCAGGAGCTCAAGACTTCAGATTCTGTGAATCTGTTTGGCTCAGTTGTTGTCTAGAGCCTTTACCCGTGAGATGCTCAGGAAAGACCACTCTTGCCACAGTGACTCTGGCAGTGCTGAGAAGTAGGTGGTTTAATCACTTTTCACAATGCACTTTAGCTTTAGCTTCTCTTGATTTGATGGACCCTGTTGACACTGAAGCAGGAAAGTAGTGCATTTTTGGAGTCTGTGCTCGGTAAGGGAAAAATACTTTCAGAAGAGCTGCCTCTGACCGTTAACAAGGAGCCAGGCCTTTCCATCTAAGACCCCAGATTGGATAATATTTTATATATGAACTTTAATTGGGGAGTCAATGTTTCAGGTTGCTGGGATACACTTACATAAGTACTTGTAAGCTACTTAAAGCCGGCACAGCTGAATCCTTGAGACATTTAACTGAAGGAAGCTGATACTAAACCATATGTTTCCTTGTGCATGAGAGGCAGAGATGGAGTGAACAAGGAAAGCCATTAAAGTTATGTACAATTGAGTATCATCAACACAAATATTATAGTTAATAACTAGTGCGCGTACTATGTTTGCTTGAATGTGAAATGTGATTTAAATAGAGGTTAATGTGTTTATATGAATGCCTGACTGCTCCACTGCACATTTAAATAATTCAGTGCACTCCAGGGATTTACTTGAATGTTCCAGGTATGGAGTGTACAGGTGCATATATCGGAGCACTGTATCTTGGTATACTGTAAACACTATATTGACAAGTAGTGTTTTGCCCACGAACTGTAAGCTTGTAACTCCCCTTTTTGCAGAGGCTAATGAACTTCTGAAGTCCTGCTTGCTCTGTCACAGATGTGCCTGCAGTAGTGCCTGCCCTAGACCTGTTCTAACCTTCTGCACAAGGGGAAATCTTGCCTCAAGTGACTACTGAGCACCTTGGTTGTTGTTCAATTTAAACACTGAACATTTCAGCCAGGTCTCTGAAGGCTGCATGCTCACCAAGTTAGAACTGTTAAAAATTAAGCAGGTTTTGAAATACCTGATCGTACAGAAAAAGTTGGAGCAATTGTCTGTGCATAAGAAACCCTTTATTCATGCTCTGATAGCTCAGATATGGATGAACTGACTTCTTCCCCCCACCCCCCAGTAGAAAGAAATACCGTTTTGGGCTTGGAAGAATGAGAAGTTTCAGAACAGTATAAGCTTCTGAGAATGGGGTCTTGGAATGAAACCCTGATGTTTCAACTTAATAGTACTCACGTGAAAGACAACCCATCCCTCCCTCCCAACTCAACTCATCTTGGAACTGGAATTTCCCAGTTTGAGTTTGTTTTTCTTTGGCCCCCTTCAGCTCCCCCCTTCCATACTTTCATGTTGTAGTGACCTGGAGCTGCTTGGCACCCCTTCCCGTTCCCCAGATATGATTCCTCCGCAGCACTTCCAAACCCTGCTACCCTAGTGAATGAGGTCTTGAGTTAGTCTCAGACAGCACATGGATGACTATATAAGAATTTTGATTATGTTCATTTAAGTTTCAAAATCCAAAGCCATCCTCGCCCAAAGCAGCTGACAGCTCAAATTCAAATTGGGAAAGTGATTCTAAATTCAGCAATATTCTGACTTAGCTCAATATAATTTTGGGGTTGCCAACAGTTACTGTTTAGCCATTACTTATACCAAGATCATACTGAAGTATAGCAGGCAGGAATGTCTATAATCAAGATTATCTAATACTTTCCATCATTACACTGTTTTCAATGGCTAACTTTTCCAAACTTTAACCATTTGGGACGAACTTTTCCCTGCTTGCCCTTTGCCTCAGGCTGAATTTTGGCATATTTCAGCAAAAACAGTCAAGCTGTTTCCAAGAATGAAGCTCCATCATGCACATGTCCTCTGTGGGGTAGCTTCCCCTTAAAGGATCAAACTAAAAGGAAAATTAACCCAAGTTTGTTTTAGAATCATGATTATGAAATCATAATGTTTTCGGAACAAACTCCTGCATTTAAGGTTGTCCAGCAATCTTAATTTTCTCTCCTTGTGCATATGCTTAATACAATCCTCAGCTACGTGATGACATACTATTTATTGTACAGGACCCCTGCTCCATTCAGTACACAAGATGGACAGTGAATGAGGTGCAGTATTGTAGGAAGAAATGGGATGTTCTTTTGTGTTTGAGACCCTGGACTGGGCGCCAGGAGTGCAGAGCTCCATTTTTGGTTCTGCTACAGACTGACAGTGGAGGTAAAGGGACCTACACTGCCAGTTCCTCTGCTCCCTTTTTAAGCTCCTCCTCCAGCCCTTGCCTGCTGTGCAGGTGTGGGGGACCCAGAGCAGCTCTTTAACCCCTTCCTGGTCCAGGCTATCAATATATATGTTTAGGAGGGCAAATGAAGAATTTATGGGTAACCTTAATTCTGGCATTTCCTATTTGTGAGTGCTTGGCTTTGCAACCTTATTTTTTAATGGTGTTTTTAATGTAACATGCATATATTTTCTGAAGCTAAACAATTATTTGTAGCCAAAAAAGCAGAACTTTGAATATTCAGTTACAATTAACTGTAAGTTTTCTAGTTATAAAATATTACTATAAAACCAGGGTAAAACTTCACTGACATTTATTGCAATACACACTAACCACAGTCAATACAGTGAACACTCTATTCAGCTTGAAACAACCCTCAGGTGAGAGTTAGTGTTCTGAGTTAAACTTTTTTTCCAATCAATGTACTCGTTTAATTTTTAAATGTTCATTGTATTCTTCCATTCTGGAAACTGGATGAAGGCCTTTGGAAAATACTGTTAGTGGTTTGATCTCTGTAAGCATATGATTTATACCAGTGGTTCTCAACCAGAGGTCCGCGGCTCCCAGAGGGCCATTAGCCAGTTTCAGGGCTCTGCAGGGCCCTGCGGCTGAAGCCTGGAGCCCTGAGCACCCCGAAGCTGGGAGCGGAGCCACGGAACTAAAAGCCCGGAGCTCTGAGCCCCAGCGTCCCTGTAGGGCTGAACCCTGGTGCCCTGCAGGGCTGAAAGCCTGGAGTGCCGAGCTCTGGTGCCCCCCACGGGACTGAAGGCCGGAGCCTGGAGCTGCAGTGTTCTCACAAGGCTGAAGCCTGGAGCCACTGGGCTGAAACCCAGAGCCACAAGCCCCAGTTCCCCAGTGGGGCAGAAGCCACAAGTCAGCTGCCATGTGGGACTAAAGCCAGGAGCCCTGAGTCCTGGCACTCTGGGAGGCAGAAGTCCTGAGCCCGGTGGCTGAAGCCCCGAAGCTGCCCCTCCAGTTGGCCTGGTGGCTGAAGTCCAGAGCCCCCAGCCCCCACTCCGTGGCTGAAGCCCCAAGCCCCAGCCTCACCGGGCCCTGGAGCTTTTATAGCACATTGGGGGTACCTCAAAGAAAAGGGTTGAGAACCCGTGACTTATAACACAATAAAACAGTCCTCAGATAAGTACATTTGGTTAGCAGTTATTGGTCAAATAGGCCTGTCTTGATGGACTTGAAAAAGTACTGCTGAGTTAAATGTGTATCGTTAGTAAAAGTTGGGAAGAACTTAGGCTGCCATGATGGTGAGAAGTTTATTCCTGTCAAGGTTCCTTCCCCACTCTGAACTCTAGGGTACAGATGTGGGGACTTGCATGAAAACCCCCCTAAGCTTATTTTTACCAGCTTAGGTTAAAACTTCCCCAAGGTACAAACTATTTTACCTTTTGTCCCTGGACCTTATTGCTGCCACCACCAAGCGTCTAACAAATATAACCGGGAAAGAGCCCACTTGGAAACGTCTTTCCCCACAAAATCCTCCCAAGCCCTTCACCCCCTTTCCTGGGGAAGGCTTGATAAAAATCCTCACCAATTTGCATAGGTGAACACAGACCCAAACCCTTGGATCTTAAGAACAATGAAAAAGCAATCAGGTTCTTAAAAGAAGAATTTTAATTAAAGAAAAAGTAAAAGAATCACCTCTGTAAAATCAGGATGGTAAATACCTTACAGGGTAATCAGATTCAAAACATAGAGAATCCCTCTAGGCAAAACTTTAAGTTACAAAAAGACACAAAAACAGGAATATACATTCCATTCAGCACAACTTATTTTATCAGCCATTTAAACAAAACAGAATCTAATGCATATCTAACTAGATTGCTTACTAACTTTTTACAGGAGTTCTGACCTGCATTCCTGCTCTGGTCCCGGCAAAAGCATCACACAGACAGAGAGAACCCTTTGTTTCCCACCCCTCCAGCTTTGAAAGTATCTTGTCTCCTCATTGGTCATTTTGGTCAGGTGCCAGCGAGGTTATCTTAGCTTCTTAACCCTTTACAGGTGAAAGGGATTTTCCCTCTGGCGAGGAGGGATTTAAAGGTGTTTACCCTTCCCTTTATATTTATGACAATTACCTACTATAAATAGAAATTTGAATACAGTGAAGAACGTAAATCCATCAAAGTACTCCCACTCCCGAGCTGCACAAGTGCCCTTATTAGAGTAAAACTAAGTAATAATTCAGAACATACGGGCAATAAATCAGTACGGTACAGCAATAAATCAGTACTATAAGTCAAGCGATGATGTAAGCATACGGTTATATGCAGTTTAAGACTGAAATCAATATTCACAATTAACGTTTGAGAGAGCCATGCAGTTTTACTAGAAACAGTTCAGAGAAGTTCCACTTGCAAATTAAAATGTTCTGTTTCAGGTTAGTACACACTAACTGGATTTGAGATAGCTGACCCGGTACTGAGGATGGCTTCTACATGGCAGAAGTGCTCTAAGGACTGTGCCCAAAGGCATATCATCAACTGAAGCAAAGATATTTATATGATCATGCCTTGTGCACACTTGAGACCCAGCACAGGCTCAGTTCTGTAGCACTCATCCAGTGTACCTTTCCACCTCTCCACTACTCACCTGGTGGCAGAGGATCTTACTATATAAGCCAAACCAGACCACTGCTGGAGAGTGGTGGCTGTTGGCTACAGAGGCTCCCTGTGCGCACGTTTGAATCCATTTAGCTAGAATAATTTTTCTGAGTTCTAAACCCCTCCTTGCCACTTATGCAAACCAGATGAAGAGCTTTTCCCCCACCGCCAAGTCTGCGTTAAACTAAAATTTTAGTAGTCAATATTCTGAACTTCGGTAGTACATCCACGGATCTCAAAGGACTTTACAGACGAGCCTCCAAACACTCCAGTGATACAGGTGGCATTCCCATTTTATATATGGGGAAACTGATAGAGAAGGGCCAATTGACTTGCTCAGTGTTGTACCAAGTCAGCAGGACAGCCATTAACTCTTTTGAACTTGTCCAGGTTTCAAGTAGTGGTGCCCAGTCTCTGAGCCGTACAGACTTTCCTCTACAAACAATGTGCCCAGCAAGGAGAACAGATCAGATGGCATAAAATATGATGTATGCAGGACATAGCTTCCTAAGATAGCCAGAACTTCAAGGATGGCCTAGCTGAGCTCTCAGCCATAGATAATTTGATTTCTAACAGCAGAGCATGAGGCTGATGAGCCTATATCAGCCAAGGCCTCAGATGGCTGCTAGAGCTTGCTGCATTGCACACATTCCAGGCTGAACACTTATGTGGATCCTTTACTGGCTTTTTCTAATTTGTGTCACCTTGCTGAAAAACTAGATCCGACTGACTACAGTACTATTGGCCAGACATTCAAGAGACATCTGCTTCCACTTAGACGTTTACATGGCCAGATTTTCAAAACGGGGCTCAGCACATTGTGTCCAAAGCACTTTTGAGAGTCCGGCCTTAGTGTCACAACAGGAGTTTCTGGGTGCTGGACACTTGAAAAATCTGGCTTCTCCAGCTGGTAGTCCATGGAGTGGCTGGGGGTGGTTTGCAGAGAGCTGTCTGTCTGCAGTGCTGGCTCTCCTCTGTGTTCGTCACATGATGGGTGGCCTTTTTTAAGGGGACGTGAGCCTAACCCCAACTGTGTCTAATCAGCTGCCTCCACTGAGGCTGTGAGGCTAGGGACCAAGTGATAACATGAAGATCACCTGGTCCTCATAACAGCCAGCAAGAGCTCAGTTGTGTGGAGAGCTGCAGGAAGCAGACAGGCCCCTTGAGAAAGCCTTAGGGCAAAGGAAAGAACTTAGTTCATAAGAGACTGCCGGGAATAATAGGTGGGTTCTCTCATTAGCCCTTGCACCAAAGAAGCGTGATCTCCAGCCACAGGATTTCAGGTTAGTCCACACTGATTGAGTGTCATCCCGCGGAAGCAGATAAAACCCTAGAGAGGAGGTCTTGTGTTGAACAGTTTTATTTTGAAGAAATAAAACCAAAAGGCCTAAAGAAAAGGACTGAAATCCTGTGGCTGGAGAGCACGCTTCTTTGGTGCATGGGCTAGTGAGAGAACCCACCTGCTTACAGTTTCCAACTGGCAAAAAAGCATTAAAGAGCAGCTAATGTATCAATACTTTCCTATTATTCAGATAATCAATGGCTGTCGTTACCTCAGGAATACGGTGATGGCAAGTGGGTGAGAAGATGACCTAGTAAATGTTTTTAACATGTGGTCTACACTGTGAGCTAGTCCAAGGGGTTGGAGAAATCTAGCTTGACCTTAATAAGCCTAATCTAGAGGAAAAGAGCAGGAGAAAGGGTATTATTCCAACTTCGAAAAGCCCATTAACTTTTGGACTGAAAATAAGCATGAGAAATGTCACAAGGAGTAATTATCATGTGCCTGGTAATAGCTGAATGGTTGTACAGACAGAATCCATGTATCTCCACTCCGCATCCTCATTCATGTAAAAAAACCCAAACCCTTCTTGACCTGGGCTGTATGAGGAGAGCTGGACTTGGCCCCATTTAGTGCTCACTAATGTTATTTCCATCCCACAGTGATTCTGCAGGCCTAGGGAGGGAGGCACCACCTTTGACTAGGCAATGCGATGGCTTTTTAGTCTTACTGCTTTGTACCTACCAGCTGAGATCCTTCTTGCAAGGCATAAACATTAAAAACCAAATATCACCTCGCTGTGATGGGGTGTACAAATCCCACACTGGTAAGGAAGGGGTTAAAGAGCTGCTCTGGGTCCCCCACACCTGCACAGCAGGCAAGGGCTGGAGGAGGAGCTTAAAAAGGGAGCGGAGGAACTGGCAGTGTAGGTCCCTTTACCTCCACTGTCAGTCTGTAGCAGAACCAAAGTGGAGGTAAAGGGACCTACACTCTGAACTCCTGAGCCCTTGCGATAGCAGCTTGGTCAAGCCAACGAAGGGGAGACTTGCGACAAACCTTTATCTCTGGGTGCAGTTATTTAATGACTTTATCAGCTGGGAAACGAGGGGACAGGCAGGAAGTGATCCAGGGAGGCAGCATTATAGCGCTTAGGGGTGCAGGACATAGCTGCTTACCCCCAGGCCCTGGATTGGAATCCTGTGTAGAGGGTGGGTCCAGGTTCCCCTGCCCACCCTTGGGGAATGACAGCACACGACACTGGTGTGGGGAATCCGGTTGAGGGAAGGCCTAGAAGACAGAAAGGTCTAGACCATGAGACCTCAACCGAAGGGGAAACCCACAGCCCCTCGCCTAACCCAGAGGGCTACCCCTTTGCTGGATTCTTCATGTACCCCGAAAGGGGCAGACAAATCGAGTGACCATGACAGACATAGAATGCTGCAGGGCTGGAGCAGTGGCCATCAGAGGGTGCCCAGGAAGGAGAGGGCCTTTCATGCCACCATCTGACCAGCAGGTGGCACCAGCGGTAGGCAAACTTGTTCACACACTCCCATTAGTAAATTAGTCTTACTTATTATTTGAACTGTGGTAGCACCTAGGAGCCCAGTCACAGACCAGAACTCCACTATGCTAGGCTCTGTACACACAGAAGAAAAAGGCAGCCCCTGCCCCAAAGAGCTTGCAGTCTAAGTCTTACTATCCTCATTTTATACATGAGGCGACTGAGGCAATGTACGTCACACACAGGCAGTCTATGGCAAAGCCACTAATGGAACCCAGACCTCCTTGAATCCCATCCTGCACCTTAATCAGCAAGTCATCCCTACTCCCCTTCTAAATGCTAACAAGATGTGTCCACTTTTGGACTAGCCTAGCGTTTCGTTCCCAGTCATCCAATATACAAAATCAAAAGCTATCTTTCAGCCAAGGACGCGCAAAGTAGAAAAAAATCTGAACTAGGAAGAGGGAGCAAAGTTCAGCGATATTCTGACTGATGCTCAGCATAATTCTCAGATCACCAGCAGTTAATCAATAATCTTAGCCATTATTTAAACTCCGCTGCTTTGAGTGCACAGCACTTACTCCTAAACTTTCACTAAGGTATACAGGACTCTTTATAGCCTGAATGATGAGAGATTTATGATTCACGAACGCATAGTTACGACATTTAATCACTAGGCACATAGACTAAAGCTTTACTGAAGACTTTTCGTTCAGATAGGTACAAGTTTTAAGCAGCGCACTGAAAATGCTCCTCATGGTACGATTCAGGTAAGAGTTAATTTTTTCTGAATGAAATGTTTCAAGGCAGCAGTTCTGCTCCCATCAACTTCTATGGAAGCAGGGGGTTTTGTTACTTTTGAAAAAGAGGCCATTCATGTGGGTAACTTTATATGCTACATAAATGTTCCTTATACTTGTCAATAAAGCATGGCTGGAAACTGGGCAACAGTCATGGTAAAATATTGTCAATGCGCTGGGATCTATAGATAAGCCATCTGCACCGCAAAACCCAGTCCTTGAATTGTGGCATTGGCTGGTAGATATTGTTTAAAAGTAGCCTGTAGCAATAGACCAGTGATATTCACACGGTGGCTCATGAGCCACAAGTGCCGCTTCCATGCGTCTCCTGAGGCTCTTTGCAGCACATGATTTAAAACACTGTGTGATTTAATTATTAATCAGTCAGGATGCTTTTACTGTGTTATTAACGAATTAAGTAAGTTATTAATTTATTTGCTGTAAGAATATATATATATATATATAACTAAATATTTCCCATCATACTGTTTAAACATGAATAGTACTGTAGTAAATGAAACAATGAATTCATACTACCGTGGCTCTTTTGGGGAATGGTGATCTCTGATTTGGCTCCTGGACCACTGAGGTCTGACTATCACTGCAATAGACTCAGTTGACTCTCAAATGTGTCACATTAAAGCTGGGTGTTTGATTCAGTGATGTGCTGACACTATTTATGCATCCGATGAAGTGAGCTGTAGCTCATGAAAGCTTATGCTCAAATAAATTTGTTAGTTTCTAAGGTGCCACAAGTACTCCTTCACTATTTATTAAGATCTCCTTTAAAATATTCCTCATGGTCATTTTTGGAGTACCTGTTTTCAATGAGAAGAGGGGTAATAATGGAAAATCTACTTTGTTTTCTCCACAACTCTTTAAGGAGGCAGCACAACTATGCAAACAAATACCTAATACGAGTGCTTACTAGGAAACTATCCACAGCACATTGTTTAGTTTCTGAGACTGGGTATGAAGACCCTATAAGGGTGTCAACCTCTGGGATTTTTTTTAAAATACTTAATATTTGGGACAATGTGGTCTTTTGCTCTTAGGAATGTTTTTATGAGCACAATAGAGACCTCTTTGGCCGGGTTGGTTTAAGCAGTATCCTGAGAGGACTGGCTATCCAAAGCAGAGAAGGCATCCCAACCTTGCCTTCAGTTGCATGGCAAACTTTTGACAGGTGATTCCTGGGAGCTTTCTGTAATAACTGTCTGCCTCTTTTTAGTATTGCAGAACCATCCTGGTTAGTCACAGCACTTCCACAGGGAGCTCAGATAGAAATAGACATTCAGATTGGAAATAAGGTGCAACTTCTCCAGTGAGAATTCTCCCTCACTGGAAATGTTTAAATCAAGATTGGATGTTTCTCTAAAATATATGCTCTAATCAAACAGGAATTAATTCAGGCAAGTCCTGTCTCTGGTCTGTGTTATACAGAAGATCAGACTAGGTGATCACAAAGGTTCCTTCTGGCCTTAAAAATCTATGAATACCATGGTGATGGGCATGAGAAAATAACCAGAACAACTAACGGGAGAGATAACCGGATTCTTTTCTGGCTCTCCCATCATCCCTGTAGTTGTTAAGGAACTACCAATGCAGAATCTGCACCCTGAAATGTACGCTTCAACTAGACTAACTACACTTTTAGTAAAACATCAGCTGAGTCATGGCTACTGGTGATGATGTGTGTGCCAGAAAGATCCAACTTGACTTCCACATCCTAGGCTACTGTCAAGGTTCCTTCCCCACTCTGAACTCTAGGGTACAGATGTGGGGACCTGCATGAAAACCTCCTAAGCTTACTTTTACCAGCTTAGGTTAAAACTTCCCCAAGGTACAAAATTATTTTACCCTTTGATTTCCACTGCCACCACCAAACTTTATCTGGGTTTACTGGGAAACGTAGTTTGGACACATCTTTCCCCCCAAAATCCTCCCCAACCCTTGCACCCCACGTCCTGGGGAAGGTTTGATAAAAATCCTCACCAATTTGCATAGGTGACCACAGACCCAAACCCTTGGATCTTAGAACAATGAAAAAGCATACAGTTTTCTTACAAGAAGACTTTTAATAGAAGTAAAGGAATCACCTCTGTAAAATCAGGATGGTAGATACCTTACAGGGTAATTAGATTCAAAACATAGAGAATCCCTCTAGGCAAAACCTTAAGTTACAAAAAAGACACACAGACAGGAATATTCATTCTATTCAGCACAGCTATTTTCTCAGCCATTTAAAGAAATCATAATCTAACACATACCTAGCTAGATTACTTACTAAGTTCTAAGACTCCATTCCTGTTCTGTCCCCGGCCAAAGCATCATACAGACAGACACAGACCCTTTGTTTTTCTCCCTCCTCCCAGCTTTTGAAAGTATCTTGTCTCCTCATTGGTCATTTTGGTCAGGTGCCAGCGAGGTTACCTTTAGCTTCTTAACCCTTTACAGGTAAGAGGATTTTTCCTCTGGCCAGGAGGGATTTTAAAGGGGTTTACCCTTCCCTTTATATTTATGACAGCTACGTTTTTAGAGTCTGCACTAGTAAAAAGCAAAACTGTTTTACTTGTAAACATTTTAATTAGAATGAAACATAGATCACGGCAATCTCGCTTTACTCTTCTCGCTTTACTCTGAAAATGACTCTGGATTAATAATGTGTTGTTTTAGTATGTAGGGGATTTATACCAACCTTGGTCCATGTAGGCTTATGACCTATGAGTTTCACTTTGACTTAAAATTCAAATTATCCTGAAGCTCAAAGTGAAATTCACTGAAGCTACCAGGTTTTTGCTTGAATAGGAAGAAAAAACAAGAGAACGTATGGTTTCCAACAAAAAAACCAAGTCAGCACAGGTTCATTCAAATCTCTGTCTTTGCTCATTCAAAACTTTGCTCTGTCAATGTTCTGACAAATGGGTTTGGTCACAGAAGTTTTACTCAGTTCTAGTACCAAGTGCATTTAGATCCTGAGGGCCTGCAGCTGACCACATAATACTGTTTGCAAGGTACATAAGGTCATTAATTTAAGAGATGTTATTTCTGACAGATGCTTTCAAAACCTTGTCAAGAACAGAGGAGCGGTGTAACAGCGAGATAGCAAAGCTGACAGATAGTTCATGTGATAGAACAACTAATAGCCACGATTCAGCAAAGCACTTAAACGTGCTTAAAATTAAGGACCTGCTTACGTGCTTTGCCGAACTGGAGCGAGGATCGCTGTTATGTCTCTTGCTCTTTACAGAACAAAAATATGAAGAAACCACATGCTGATAGTTTGGTTCCCAAATCACAGCATTTACTAACTATACTCAAATATGCCAGGTCTAGCTACACACTGCTGCTCTGGCTGGTTTCTGGCAGCTCCTAAAACAGAACACAGTGGCCACCACTAGAGGGCTCAAAGTATTTACAGTTAATGGATTCTACCCTATTCCTGTCCACTACAATCACCAAATCACAATAAGGATGCTGTAGACCGAATGCAGAGGCTGATGCAGAGAAGTGTAAATTGTCTGCCTATCAGCACAACCATAACACAGAGAGGAGATTGTGGTTGCTTTGCACAGCCACAGTCCCCCCAGCCTCTTCCCAGTAGACTTTCCATCACAAGGATTGTCTGTCAGGATTTCAGTCAGTGGAAACCCAGCTGAACGTGGCCTAGTGAATGTCTCCCCTTTTCCAAAGTGTTTTTGTCAATTCAGTGGCTTGGTAAAGAGACAGGAAGGAAGGTCAGATTGAGGCCACTTAGAAGGTGTGCCGGCTTGTTGGCCTGAATGGTCTTGTCTTGCTACCTAAGTTCCTAGCCATTTCCTTATCCCACAACATAAACTAGCCTAGTCACTGCAATTAAAAGAAGAAATGAACAATGTAAGGGTAAAACAGCAGCAGTATCTCCAATTCTCATGGTATTTGGAGCCTTCCTTAAAGTCACTGCTCCTGGAATCATGAGAATCTTAATTTTTATTTTAAAAACTAAGTTTCTTGCCCTCCTGACTACGGAGAAAAGTTTTAAAAATTAGAACCCAAGTTATTTATCATTGTTAATTATATTTATAATAGATTACACATCTATTAATAACCATTAATGCTAATGTATATTTGTATAAATATTGTTTATATTCAAATCTAATGTTTTTTTAGGTAATTGTAATTTTGGACTTGACATTTTTAAATGCTTGGGATTAATGCTGCAGCAGGGTCCAAATAGCTTGGTTAGAATATTCAACCAGGAAATACAGTATACCATAGTCTGATCTTTTCTGTATTGGTTTAAGTCTGGAGCAACTCTAGTGCAGTCAACTGCTTCACTGTGCATTTACACCAGCATTTGGATGCTAAGCATGTAAGCAGAAACTTATAAGGGCATCAGAGTTACACGTTGCCTTTAACAATGGTTGCTTCAGCTGTGTGCCCTCTCTACAAAATGGCTCTTTAAGTAAGAGACCTGGAGCTTCCCTTGGATAAAAAGGCAGATCTTACTTCCAGGGAAATCTGTGAAAAAATATCCAGTGACTTAAATGGGAGCAGGATTGAGCCATAATACACAATATCAACAGAGTAGTACTTTATGTTTCAGATGCAACTTATAGAGCAGATAGCAAAGATGGGAGTCCATTTATTATAGGTTACATGATCAGAGTAATATTTTGCTGGGGATTTAGCACCTCTGTTATTTGGATTGGGTTTGTTACATCCTAAAAACAATAATTCAATCCTTAAAGTGATTACTGATATTTTGATTATGCAACATGTAAGTGATGCCTAGTACAAACTGAAACCACTAGCTCCAAATATCACAGCAAGTGAATTACAACCAGCATATTTACGTTACACAACTATTCAAAATGTATCCAGTCTAGCAAAAATTATGGGAGATTTTATTTTTTTATAAACAGTAACTAATAGTCAATAATAAAGTAAATTGAACAAAGTGATCTAATCAACACACGCCTCAGTTTTATACTGAACAGTGTATTTCCAATACAATGGCCTCATTCCTCCAATTTAAATACAAAGCCACTGATTGTTAGTGATATTATGTTAAACCGGCACTGTTTATTGTTTATTCAGTTATTGCTGCTTTTTGCAAATTGCGACACCTCCAATTTTCCAACAACAATACCAAGTCACTATCTATACTCAAGATAATTAATCTGAGAATCTATTAAGCTAACTTCCAACTGCCATACCAATTACCAAAAGTATAATTATCCTTCAGTCTGATAACTGTACATACTGCACTTAGGTGATCATTGCCCATTTTGTTTTTTTGGAAATGTAACTTTTTAAAGTAAACAGCTGGATTGTTAGCTTAGATGAAGACTAGCAAGAACAGTGCACTGACATTTCAGTCTACTTTACGGATCCCAGTTCAGTCCCTCAAAGTAAGCTTATCAAAAGTGTCAGTTTGATAACTGCTCATTTGCGATTAAAGCCACGGTGCTTCTTGTTGCCTGGCTGCCTGCGCTCACTGATCTGTGAGAAGTCAGTGGAATTCTAATGGGACTTGCTTTCTTTGGGTACAATCCTTGCATTTTCAGAACTCGTTCGGGTCAGAAAGCATACGAAACCCCTTTTCCTCCTTGTTTTAAAAACTTTGCTGAACTTTGCTATTAGTATGAAAGAAAAGTAGTCAACTACTTTGTTTGTTTCATTCTTTCCTTATTGGTAAACTTTGATCATATGATCTTAAATATGAAATTGTCTGGTATTATTTTGTTCTCATTCTTCCATTCAAATGTATCTTTGTACTGGTTTACTCCAAGGAATTTCTGACCAGGGACATTTTGCTTAGTGTAAACAGCTCAGAATGTTGAAGCCCAGATTTAGGACTGCTAGTACTATAAGCAAAAATAAATACTGGCTTTGCTAAATTACATCATCTTGCACAGCTGAAATAAAGATTACTCCGAAGCATCTACAGCAGAGGTGGGGAAACTACGGGCCGCGGACCACATCCGGCCCCACAGGACCGTCCTGCCCGGTCCTTGAGCTCCCGGCCGGGGAGGCTAGCCCCCGGCCCCTCCCCGGCAATCCCTCCTGCCCTGCAGCCTCAGCTCGCCCTGCCGACAACGCTCTGGGCAGCTGGGCTGCAAGCTCCTCCCGGGCAGCGCGGCAGCAGGGTTGGCTCTGGCAGGCAGCACGGCTGCCAGTCGTGGTGCTCTGAGCGGCATGGTAAGGGGGCAGGGAGTGGGGGGTTTGGATAAGGGGCAGGGGATCCGGGGGGCAGTCAGGGGACGGTTGGATGGGGCGGAGCAATCAGGGGACACGGAGCGGGGGGGGTTGGATAGGTGTGGGAGTTCCAGGGGGCCTGTCAGGGGTCGGGGGTGTGGATAGGGGTCAAGGCAGTCAGGTGACAGGGAGCAGGGGGGGTTGGATAGGGGGTGGGGTCCCGGGGGGGCAGCTGGGGTGGGGGGTTCCAGGAGGGGGCAGTCAGGGGACAAGGAGCAGGAGGGGTTGGATGGGTCAGGGATTCTGAGGGGGGCAGTCAGGGGGCGGGAAGTGGGAGGGGGCAGATAGGGGGTGGGGGGCAGGCTGTATGGGGAGGGACAGCCTTCCCTACCCGGCCCTCCATACAGTTTTGCAGCCCTGATGTGGACCTCGGGCCAAAAAGTTTGCCCACCCCTGATCTAAAGAGTTATATTAGTAGAAGTTAACGATTATTCAATACAACCAATATACGCTCTCCCTAGGTTGCAACAGTGCCAGACATCATGCCTTCAAACATGTTAGTTTCCATCTTTAACAAGTGTTATGAGGATTTTTTTTCCAATTGTGCTTTGCTGACTGAACTGAGTTGACAATTGCGTAACATAACCTGTTTGGCCCATCAAGAAATGGCCTGAAGAGGTAATGCACATGTTAGAACTAGGGCTATCAATTAATCGCAGTTAACGCAAGCGATTAATGCAAAACAAATTAACTAGATTTAAAAAATAGTTGTGATTAATTGCAGTTTTAATCACACTGTTAAAATATAAGAGTACCAATTTAAATTTATTATAAATATTTTTGGATGTTTTTCTACATTTTCAAATATATTGATTTCAATTACAACACAGAATACAAAATATTTGCACTGTAAAAAAGATAAACAAAATAGTCCTACTTCTTGTTCAGCCAATTGCTAAGAAAAACAAGTTTGTTTACATTTGCAGGAGATAATGCTGCCCACTTCTTATTTACAATGTCACCTGAAAGTGAGAACAGGTGTTCGCATGGCACTGTTGTACCCAATGTTACAAGGTATTTATATGCCACAGGCTAAACATTTGTATGCCCCTTCATGCTTTGACTTGTAGGCTCTGAAGTTTTATTGCAGTTATGTTAAAAAAAAATTCTACATTTTTACGTTGCACTTACAGGATAAAGATTTGCACTACAGTACTTGTATGAGGTTGTGATGGGGGCATCTGCCCCACACTGGTCCATAAGGGATTTATAGAGCCCTAGGAAGGCTGCACAGGAAGCAGGCAATTAGAGAGGGGCTACAAGGAATAGCAATCAGTGCCGGGCTGGCCCATATAAGATGGGCTGCAGAATAGAGCAGTTTCAGTCACTCCGTGGAGCTTGAGGAGAGAGGACTGGCTGCCTTGCAGGCTGAAGGCAGCAAGCACCCCGAACAGAGCAGGGCTGCAAGCAGAGACCCAGGGAGTAAAGGCAGCTCCTGGCTGGCTGCAGGGATTTGTAGGCTGAGGCTCTGAGGCATGAGCAAAGAGGGTGCTGGGGCTGCAGAGAAGTGGCCCAGGGAGATCTACAGAGGAGTGGGAGGGGGCTCTGCAAGCACGGGCCATTTACAGGATCCCTGGGCCGGGACCCGGAGTAGTGGGCGGGCCCGGGTCCCCCCCACTCGCCACTGAGGAAGCGGCTGGACTGTCGGACTGCAACATTCCCCTGGAAGGGGAGAGCACAGAGTTGGCACAGCTGGAGGTCTGTCACCGAAGAGGATGCCGCGGTCCTAGGAGTGACATGGGTCCTAGAGCAGACGTGATGGTGGCAAGGCACCACCAGAAGAAGGCGCACTGGTGAGTAGAGCTAATTCCCATGACACTCAGCAGGAGGCACCAGCGTGGTGAGTCGCATCCCATCACAGAGGTGAATTGAAAGATGCTATTTCTTTTGTTTATCTTTATTACAGTGCAAATATTTGTAATAAAAATAATATAAAGAGAGAAGTGTACTCTTTGTATTCTGTGTTGTAACTGAAATCAATATATTTGAAAATGTAGAAAAACATCCAAAAATATTTATAATAAATGTCAATTGGTTTTCTATTATTGTTTAACAGTGAAATTAAAACTGTGATTAAGAATAACTATTTTTTAAAATCTTGTGATTAATTGAGATTTTTTTTTAACCATTTGACAGCCCTAGTTAGAACATCAGCAAGCCCTGAAGTCCTGCAGAGATCTTAGCCTGCGTCTTGTGATGCTGGTGAAGAGCTAGAAATCATTTGCACTGCGCAGCAACACTACTGAACCTGCAGACTTATGAACAACCTATTCTTGAGGCCAATAGATAGTACACGTAAAGAGCACCATCTGCATACACAGATATATATTGCTTTTCCTATGATTCTCTCGGTATTCCTTACTACCCCTTGCAAATGTATGCAGAAGAGGACAGGATTTGCCATTATTCTGCACACATAGCTTGGCTCAGACTGGGATGGAACTTGGCATAAACTGCTTGGTATTTTCCGCCCTCCTTATCAATTTTTTGACTGTCCATCTGTCTTGATATCTGCACTTCCCAGCATAGCCGAGGCTGGGGAGACTACAGATTCTAAACTTAAAAAGTTTAGACTTCAGAACTCACACCCTGACACTGCAGGCTCGTGAGCACACTATCGCTCTATTGCTAAGTTTAATGCTTTGTTAACTGAACCCTCTTGCTGTAGACAGAGAACATCTGGAAGTTATGGATCACCACAAGGTGTGTTGTTTCCAAAACAAGGGTCAAATGCTTTCTTAAGAACTGAATGTCCCTCCCACTGCATTGGGAGCATCAGCATATCAAGTTGTAAGTTTATACTGAATTATAGCATTCAACTAAGTGGCTTTTCTGGGGTGAGGCATGTACTGTGCTGCATTATTCAGAGGAGCATACTGAATTGTTTGTTATCAAAAAGGGTTATTAATTCAGCTCTGTTTTTGCTTAATGGACCAAAGCTAATTCATGTGAATTTATTGTTAAATATTTGCCAGATAACTTTAAGCTGTTCGTTCGTTACAAGCTTTGTTTTTCAGTTTTCTTAACTAGTCTCGTGTGGTTGATCATTCAATAACTCGTATGGTAATGTTTATAGTTGCTGATTGAATTAGACTTTATTAAAAGCATAATGAATTGTAAGCAATGAACTTCCATAGTCAATATTTAGAGTTAGAAATATTTGTGCTGAAATACTCAACTTTTGGCCTCTTGGACTGTAATGCACAAATCCTGTCATCAACAACATGCTGAAATGGAACCTAACTAGCACTTTCTTTACATCTTAGGAACTGATGTATTAAGTCAATGCACAGAAAATGGAAAGCCAAACAGAGGCTATCAAGATGGATATTGGCCCCTCTCTGTCATTTCCAATGGAAAGAAAAGTTCACATCCAGTTAAGCAGGAGACAGATCATCAAGGCCAAACTGAGGAAGAGCTGTTCCTGCACCACTAAGAGACTGAAGAACATAGTCATGGACTTCTTTCCTGTGTTACGATGGCTTCCCAAGTACCACTGCAGAGAATACATATGGGGGGACGTTATGTCCGGGGTGGTGATTGGGATCATTTTGGTACCCCAAGCCATAGCGTATTCTCTGCTCGCCGGTTTGAAGCCTATTTATAGCCTTTACACATCATTTTTTGCCAACATCATTTATTTCCTGATGGGCACCTCTCGACATGTGTCTGTTGGCATTTTCAGCCTATTAAGTTTAATGGTAGGGCAAGTTGTGGACAGAGAGCTACTCTTGGCAGGGTTTGACCTGAACGATGATGATGATGCCATCAGCAACAGTTACGAATGGAACAGCAACAATTCTAATGTAACCACCTTCAATCTTACTCTTGGGGGGTTGAACGCTGAGTGTGGGAGAGAGTGCTATGCTATTGGAATTGCTACAGCCTTGACTTTTCTGGCTGGAGTTTATCAGGTAAGTTGCTGGCCTCACCTAGGGTGAGGATATGAAGTTCTTAGAGTGCATTTGCATGCTTTTGACTTCCACTGTAAGGAATTTTAACACATCAGCTCAGTCAGATGGTAACTGAAATTTATCTTCCACCGAGAATCCTGGCAGCACATTATAAAGTTTATTTATCAAACACTTTTAAAATAGATTTTATTAGCTGCTTACTTGGAACACAATCAGGACCCAACACAGGTAAAATTCCTCTTGGCTGCAGTGGAAGTACTACTTACACTGGGTGCAATTCTCCATTGCATTGTGGCCCCTTTATGCTGCCCTGTGGGCACAAAGAGGCCTGACACTCAGATTTGGTCATGGGGGAATTTCCAGGTAACACAGACACAGTGTAGCAGCTCTAACAACTTCACTTCATGATCCTTCATGTGGCTGGGGCCACACAATCCCAGTCTTCCCCTGCATCAAGGTGAGGAGAGCTGCTCCCCACTCCCATTCCCAGCCCCCTGCTTGGCACCCCACAACCCCCTTGCTCTTGCTGTCCCAACCTTTCCCCCTCCCAGCAGCCCCAGATGGCTAGGAGTTAGAGAGTGAGCCTCATCCTGCAGCAGTGGCTTGTCCCATGGCGCTGGACTTAGCTGGTTACCTGCTCCAGACATTGCGTCCTGGTGCATGGGGTCACAGCGCCACTCAGGTTTGGCCCAGTTGCCCCTTCATCATGACAGAGGGGCAGCCAGGCCAAACCTGAGTGGGACTGTAGCCCCATGCACCAGGTCACAATGCCACTTGGTTTGGGGACCCTCTCAAATGGGGGGCCCAAGGCAAACTTCTCCCCACCCATGGGCATGCACGGGGGAGCAATAACAGGCAACCCATCTAGACCCATCCCGCAACTCACTGGTTTGGGAAACACTGGGTTAGGGCACTAGCCTAGAACTTGAGAGACCTGGATTCAAATCCCTCCTCTGCCACAGACTCTGTGTGTGTGACCTTGGTCAAGTCGCTTCGTCTCTCTGTATCCCAGTCCTCCATCTGCAAAATGAGGTCAACACCATTACCTCAGTGGCCTGCTGAAGATAAATGCACTGAAGAGTGTGGGGTGCTCAGCTGCTATGCTGATGGGGTATGGATAGAAAGTTATCTCAGATGCCCCATGCAGGTCACCTTAAAGGGCTTTGATTTGCCAAGGGAAGATGCTTAGCCCTTTTTGCAAGTCAGGCTTCTTTACTGCATCTCAAAATGGCCACCCAAGCCCTGAGGCACCCAAAGTCATTACTGTCTGCTGAATATGTAAGGCACGGTACCCAGGTTGTAAAGCAATCCCACTTCAGTCTGAAACAGGCCTGAACTCAAGAAATGAGCTTGTTAGTTAAAAAACAAAAAAGGAGCCATATTTTCCCTTAATACTGAAGCAGAAATCTCCATTGTCCTCACTGGGAGTTCTGCTGACAAAGGGATGCCAAGGAGGGCCCCGAGTTTTTCTACTCCCTTTAGCAGAGGTGAAATGAAAATTCAGCTCTGAGTACAATAAAAGCGCTCTGGACTAAATTCTCCACTGACTTACACGATCATCAATGCAGTCAGGTGGCAGCTCACTTCAATGTGGAGTTAATTGGAATTGATGCAGGGGGACCTGTTCCAGTTAGTCCACTTGAAAAACCTTCTCATTTATCTCTAGAGCTCATGGTGTAGCAAAACAAATCCATCAATTGTAAAAGCAGGCCTGAAATAACAAGTTACCAGCCCTTTTAAGAATTATAACTTTCAAGGATTTGTCTGCAACTGATGCTTGCTCCGTTTTTTGTAGCACCCTTTAGTTCTCACCCTCTTGCTTTTCTTTCAGGTTCTGATGGGAGTCTTTCGTCTAGGCTTTGTCTCTATATATCTTTCAGAGTCTGTGCTGGATGGATTTGCAACTGGTGCTTCTTTAACCATTTTAACAGCCCAAGTTAAGTACCTTATTGGAATAAAAATCCCACGCAGCCAAGGGCATGGAATCTTCTTAACGACCTGGATTAATATTTTTCAAAACATTTCTCAGGCTAACGTGTGCGATGTAATCACGAGCGTGGTTTGCATTGCTGTGCTAGTCGCTGCGAAAGAACTGGGAGATCGGTACAAGCATAAGCTGAAAATCCCACTGCCCACAGAGCTGGTGGTTATTGTTGTGGCAACGCTGGTTTCCCACTATGGGAAACTGAATGAAGTTTATGCATCCAGTGTTTCGGGGGCAATTCCAACTGGATTTATTCCCCCTCAGATGCCAAATTTTAACCTGATGCATCGTGTGGCGCTAGATGCTGTTCCTCTTGCCATAGTTGGCTTTGCATTTACAATCTCCCTCTCAGAAATGTTTGCAAAGAAATATGCCTACACGGTTAGAGCCAATCAGGAAATGTTTGCCATAGGATTCTGTAACATTATCCCATCCTTTTTCCATTGTTTCGCAACCAGTGCAGCTCTTGCAAAAACGCTTGTGAAATCTTCTACGGGCTGCCAGACGCAGGTCTCTAGTGTTATCAGCGCAGTGGTAGTGTTGCTGGTGCTGCTCTTCCTCGCCCCACTGTTTTATTCTTTGCAAAAATGCGTTTTGGCTTGCATCATCATCGTCAGTCTTCGAGGAGCCCTTCGGAAGTTTAGAGACGTGCCCCAGCGATATCACATGAACAAGGTGGACACTCTGGTTTGGTGTGTTACTGTGTTCTCATCTGCCCTGATCAGCACAGAAATGGGGCTTTTGATTGGGGTCCTCTTTTCCATCCTGTGCATCGTTGTTCGTATGCAGCGACCCCGAACTGCCCTGCTTGGTCAGATCCAGAGCACTGCCTTCTATGAAGACGACTGGGAATATGAAAGTCTCTGTCCTGTTCCAAATGCCAAAATATTCCGTTTTGAGGCACCACTTTACTATGCAAATAAAGACTTTTTTCTGAAGTCTCTCTACAGAATGACTGGGTTAGATCCTACTCTGGAAGCTGCTAAAAGGAAAAAGAATGAGAAGAAGCAAAAAGAGCATTTGAAAGAGGGAAATAGAAGCACAACTGTTAAGGGATTGGATCAGGCAGATACAGCCTTACACCTGGTTCCTAAACAAGTAGATTTCCAGACCATCATCATAGACTGTTCCTCAGTCACTTTTCTGGACACAGCTGGTATAATCACATTAAAGGAAATACTGAAAGATTACAACGAGCTAAAAATCACTGTTCTTCTGGCTTGCTGCAACCCCTCAGTGATTGACTCTCTGAAAAGAGGGGACTACTTTGGGAAGGATTGCAAAAAGATGCACGAATTGCTGTTCTATAGCATTCATGGTGCTGTGCAGTTTGCCAGAGATAGAAAGCTTGCGACAGATGACTCTACTGTTTAGTTTCAAAGGCCCATGTATTTCCCTCTGCACAAAGGAAAGCAGGGTGCAGTCACTTAAAAGTAGGCACACACCTCACTTGCTGCGCAGGAGCCATCTGCCTACAGGACATGCTCCCATGAGAAGGTGTGCAGTGCTGGACCGCCGCATCACGTCTGCAAACAGCGCAAACAGGGGTATGGCCAAGGACCAGATGAGAAGGATAAGGAGTGCACCCAGTTACCACCTGAACTGCCATTCAAAATTCAGATGTTGGACTGTAAAATAGGTTGTGAGTTACTTCTCCACTGTACTGTAGTAACTTACACGCATCAAACTTACGTACCACTGGTCTGGTGTATTTGCAAGTCTGAGCAGAAAAGGCTAGCTGCCTCTCTGGAATGTGCTGGTTTATGGGTACAGGATAGCAGTCTCCAAGAAACCACTTGTGGTCTGGTTCCTTGGCCACATCACAGTGCTATCTTTTAAACTCTAGCTTGTTAGGCCTTTTTCCTTATCATATCACTACTAAAGGCATGCTCTTGTTTCAATGGGCTTTTAGGCAACCCCGCTGTTTGCTACACACTTGTTATGAGCATCAGCTGGGATGATGTAGCACCTCCTTCCCACATGCCCATGAGCCATAACAAACGTGTTGCCCTCAGTTTCATTATTCCTTAGCAAAACCTCCCTCAAAGCTACCACGGAATCATCCATATTAAAAAAAGTCTAGTATTTCTGCCCTTAAAGATGCAGGAAGAAGTGTGACCATTAAACTCAGATTTGCTGTAGCTAGTGAAAACACTTGAAGTGATTTAAGAAAAGGGAAGTGCTTTCATTAGAAATCTTATAGCTACACTAGTTTAACTGTGAGGCAAATCTGACTTTCTGGAACTTAGCTATCTCAGGCTTAAACCCTAAAGTTCAGGCCAAGCACATCATGTTTGTAATGTAACTGTCAGACTGGGTGCAGGGCAGGGGGGAGAAATGGGAGGGAAAGAGATGCAAGAAGGGAAGCCTGAGATATGGATGGGAGTGGGAGAAATGGGACGGTTCTGAACTGGGTCTGAATCTGCAAGTTTTATGCTGGTGTATCTGGGATCAGAATGTGGTCTAATGGCTGAAGGAGAACGTCTTAAAACCATGCATTTCATTATGTTGTCAGAGTACCCCCGCTATTTGTATACATTTCAGGCCATAACTTTAATTTGTAACTCTGTGGTTTCTAATGACAGCAAATAGATGTCTAGGCTATTATGCAGAGTTGGGCTATGTTATTTTTATATTAATTTCTATGAATTTTTATTCCCCATAATATCAAATGGCGATTTAAAATACAGCACACTGCCAATCAGACACATTAGTATATGTCACACCTATTTGTGCAGTATCTGTAAAAAAATATACTTAAGATAGGGCTAGACCAGAAGTCCGTTTAACATGTGGCGCTGAATTGCAGCCAGAAGTTCTGACACTTGGCTTTGGCAGCGTGGCTTCTCCAACGCTCAAGCTGAAGAGCTAGGCCACGGCAGTTTCGGCTCATTCAACAGCTGCTTCTCCCTCCTTTCTCATGCCCCATCCCACAGGCCAGGTGATGGGCAGGATAAGGAAGCTCAGCTTCTGGTCCTGGATGCTTTTTTCCTTTCTTGTTTTGGCCATTTTGTGTGACCCTCCAACCCCATTTCAATGGCAGAACCTTCCCCTTTCTCAGTAGCTCTCAGTGTCATTCCTCTCCCATCCTTTTCCCTGGAGTTAGATGCTCCTTCCATCATGAGTGAAATGTGAGGAAAATGCAGGTGTGAGGAGTGCGTTCAAGGGCTATATTTAGTCTAACTCTAGGGAAGCCAACAGATACGCACTTAAACATACTCAATGCTATAACTGTGCTCTGTAGTCTCTAAAGAGACTGCTGGTCTCATTCTAGTTTTAAAAGCGAGCCCTTTGCCATGATACATAACATTTTGTTTAAGAGCACTACACAGCAGTACCATGCCACTTATTTCCACTCTCTAGATCAACATGGGAAAGGATATTCTAAGTAAAGGTCTCCAGATTTCCCAGTGTCCCCTTCCCTATTTAGTAACACCACAACAAATAATCCTTTCAGAAAGGAAGGGCAACTCATTTCCAACTAGAGATATTCTGGTGACTGACTCTATCAGAAGTGAGAGCAACACTGGGATGGGGTGTATAGATCCCACGCTGAGGAGGGAGGTGTCAGAGAGGCTCTGGGGACAGGACTTGCCCTGCCCTGCCCTTCTGACCTTTTCAATCATGTATAAAAGGGAGAAAACAGCAGTCAGCTGAGGGGGGAGGAGCAAGACTGCCCTAAGCAGAAGACTACTGGAGCCTCTTGGGGAACGCCCATCCAGGAGATCTTTACCCCAACCTTGTGGGGAGTGCAGTGAACTCCCAGGGAGAGACTTAAGAAGGCCTGCCAGGGGTAGGACCCCGGTAAGAAGTAAGGAATCAGGGCCTGTGCAGGAGCCATCCAGTGCAAGTAACTGGGTGTGGTCAGGTTCTCTCCCCCTCTGGCAGAAAACCCTGTGGGGGCTCCTTTACAAACACATTTTTAATGAGGATTAGTGGTTAGGTACTGAAATTCCCCTGCTCGCCTCATTTATTCAAAAAGATATCTGATGTCTTGGTGCCATTATCACAACACATTATGTCAACAGCACAGTAACAAAATAATTCTGGAAAAGCCAGGCCCGACTGACGTTAAGAGATCAGAACTGACCAACCGTTTTTAGAACTAGTGTTTTTCTGCAGTAAAGTCAATTTAACATGCAACAACATCATCCATTAAAGAGCTGGTGTACCATGACCACAGCTTGTCATCTTCTCATTGTTACCTTGTGTTCTCCTGAAATGTTTGTTGTAGCCACTTACTATGTATGCTTTGCTGGTCAGGGACCATCTTTGTCATATGTTTATACAAGGCCTAGCACAAAGCGACTGGGGCCAATACACTTCGCTGTATGATACAGCGGGCTGCAATTGGGAGTTAACAGCAATCCCTGGGGAAGAACAGAGCAAGCTGTTTAACAAGCTAGTCTTATTCACTCTGTTGGTTTGAGCCCCAGAGATAGAACCTTGAGAAGAAATATAGCTAAGCTTTCCCCTAATATTATGAGACTAATCTGGTTTCCGAAAGAAGACAGGAGAGGGGGGGAACAAAATTAAGACTTATCCTTACCTGAAAAAAAAAGTTAGAGTTCTAGCCCATGCCCCCACACCTTCCAAAAAAGGGAGAAGGGAAGAGAAGCTGGTCAGTCGATCTTTTTTTAACAAAGCATGCTGGGAAGGGGTGCAGTCTGGTGGCTCTTTACAAAGTAGGCTCTTCAGGTTGTTTAGTATTTATCAGAGCAGCATCCCAGTAGAAGAAGGAGAGCTACATGAAGATACTTGTGGGGGGGACAGGTTTGTTTTTTTCTCTCTGATAAAAGTTGTTTTAATAACCAGAAAAGACTTCAGGAACCATTTGCATTTTGAATGCTTGTTCTGGGAACCGTCTTATATGTAAGTTACTGTGTTTGGGGCTATAAATCACTTTCTATGATTAAAAACTGCTTTATTTCTGTTTGCTTACTGTCAGGGGTCAGGGCAGGGTATACTGATTCAGTGTGCAGCTGGTGATGGGCTTTTTATTCCTCTATGGTTTTATACTATTCTCAATGACTTGGGGTTTAGTAATACTAGAATAAGATACCTAATGAGGCTCTCTCTTTTCTTGTGTAGCTGGCATAAAATTTTTGTCAAGCATGGTGTCTTTGGCATGGACTATATACTTAACAAACTTCAGGTACTGATAAGTAGCATGGGAGGGGTTCCCAACCTCAAGGGGGAAAGAAAACTACCTTAGTTCAGTCTGGAAGCAAAAAAGCTGCCCTTACATACAGTGTGGGGGAAGAAAGGGAATGGTTACAGCCGCAGGCTGGAAGCTGGGGATGTTTTCAAACAGCCCCTGATTAGTGGTGTCTCACAACGGACAGTTTTTCCCACCAAGAGAAACTATTTGGCTCTACATCACCACTTAGTCATGACTGGGATTTAAAGGCACAGTCTAGCCAGAAGGGTTCACAGCTGAATACAGTAATTCCCCTGCATCTTCTTCTCATGCACTCCCAGGGCTCTCACATCACAGAGGCATTTCCATTACTTCTAGGGAAGAGCAACCCTACCAAGTGCACACAGGAACATACAACTTACCTAAAATACATAGGCTGAGGTATTTAACGAGGTGAAGCACTGTCAGAGATATTAACATGTCTTTTTGGACAATGTGAATGAGTCAAAGCAAATCTGAGCTCCTAGAGAAGGAAACATGATTTTGTTTCTCTAACACATTCCATTGTTAATTGTTGAGTGTCAGAAATGTTCACTCACCCCACGGTAATTAGTTCCAGTAACCAGTGAATTCGAACTTGTTCAATGCCGCCATGTGGTACCGAAGACACATATGCAAGGTTCAGCTCTTGGTCTTTACTTAGGTCAAATAAATCCGCTCTGCTGTGAGGTAGAGGAGGACTGGAGGTGGGAAAAACAATAGGTCACAGAACAGATCAGTGCAAGAGCCAGGAATAAAATCCAGGCCTCTTCAGTCCCAATTCAGGGTCCTGTCCATGGGGATACACTGCTTTTGCTGGAGTAGTAAGTGCAGCTCAGCAAAGTGGAGTGAGGAAATTGAAACATGACTTGGGGTTTATATCTTCTTGTTAGCTTACAAGTTAGCATCAGAGTACAGGACCGTGAATCATTCCATGGGTAGCAGGGCAGGAAGATTTTGCCTCAGATTACTTACACTCAAACACGCATAAGGAAAATAGGCAACAAGAGAATTCCCTGGGAGTAATTAACACTGTTCTAAGCATAGTGTCAGCCTGCCTGGCTCCCACCTCTACTGAAGTCAACCAAAATCTTCCATAAGTCATGTAGGGGTTTGGTCTGTCCATTGACTTCAGCCGAGTTGGCTGAGGCCTCAAGAAAGCACATGCTGCTGTGGACGTTCTGCCATGCAAGTCTCTCAGTGTATGCACTCCACTGCCATACTGTGCCTCGCCCTGGGCACATGTCACACGGGTGTTTGCCATGGGACGAAGCAGGCTGAGAAACCCTGAGCCATATTTAATTCTTCATTGATGTACAGTAACACACTCATGTTAACACTGACTCTCTGGGGCCCACTTATTTCATTGAAATTAACAACAGGGGGAAGATTCCGTGTGCCCTTTGCCCCACTTTTGAACCCGCAAAGAATAGCTACTATTTGGAGGGAAAATGTTTTCTCTAACAGTTAGAATATGCTCTGAGTTTGTTGGGTTAAGTGCTAAATGTTGGGGTTGCAGCAACAGTGGGGGACTGGACGCAGTGACCCAGGAGGGCCTTTCAGTCCTATGTTCCTAAATACAGGTCTCCTGTGAATGCCCTAGTTCTCATAATTCAGCTTCGTTTTTACAGAAAAGAGAGAACATGCTAAATCATTGCAAGACTTGGGTAAAATATATCCTGATACACTTCATACTTTTCATATACTTATGAAACTTAATAGAACTGAATATTGTGCTGGTTTACTTTGTTACGGGAGCATAGCTTGATTATACTCATAAAGAACAGATTGTAATGCATGCTAACTCATTGTGAGTAGCTGTCGCCTTCTAGTGGCTGGACCAGATAGAGGTTTGAATCTGCTGCTACTTCCAAGCCAATGGACCTAGAGCTTCAGCTCAGTGGTTCTCAACCGGGAGTCTGTGGCCCCGTGGGGATCTGCAAACCCTTTCAGGGGGACCACGGAGCCCCACCACCAAAACTCCGAGCTCCAGTGCCGGCCCCCCACCCACTGCGGGGCTGAAGCCGGGAGCGGCGCAGAGCTGAAACCCCGAGCTCCCCTCCCCCCACCCACCCCGAAGTCAGAGCGCCAGGGAGCTGAAATCCCGAGCTCCCCCCACCTCCACGATGAAGCCGGGAACAGCAGGGCTGAAGCCCAGACACAGGCAGAAGCCCTGAACCCATGGGCAGAGTTGAGGGGGCATGAGGGTCTTGCCCCTGCAAACTGCAGTGCCTTACCCAGAGTGGGGCAGTCCTAGGGGCAGCTCTACCCCCACACACACCTCCTCCTCTCTCAGCCCCCCTCAGGTCCCACCCTCTGGCCAGATCCTAGGCAGGAAGCCAGAGCCAGGCAGTGTGGGCAGCTGCTCCTCTGGCTGGTGATACCATGGAGTGGGCAGTCCTGGCATTCCCCAGTCTGCTGCTGGTGCCCGGGGTTGTGGCTTCTCCTCAGCTCCCAGCCCCGTTTGACTGCTCACACAGCCGGTCAGAGCTGCCCAGACGGGGACCTGGCTCCTGGGCTGGCAGAGCCCTCGAGGAGCAGCCACTGGCACACAGCGACAGGTGAGTGGCCCGCTGAGATGAGTCAGGAGGTGGAGGTGGTGCTCCCTCCCTAAACCCTGCTGTGCGGAGCTGGCCCGAGCCCCCCTGGCCCTTGCCCTCCCCCTCAAAATAGAAGTTAAACTATGTCTATGCTCAAGGGTCTCACCCCTGGCCTGGAGCCCTGAGTCCTGCCTCCCCCTCTGGGCCCTGGAGTTTTTGTAGCATGTTAAGGGGGGCCTCAGAAAGAAAAAGGTTGAGAACCCCTGCTTTAGCTCAAGCACCGCTTCACATTACTAAACCCCTTTATTTTGCAAAGGCCTACAATGGATTTAGCATGGGTTATCCTATCTCAGCAGCAGCTTTTGTCCTCTATGGCTTGTTGTCCTGGTATCTGTCCTTTCCCTTTACTTTTCCTTTCTAGTTTACATATATCAAGTCTATAGAATCTCAGAACTTGGTGTTTCTAAGGTTTCATCAATGTTCTCTAGCAAGTCCCAAATCTGGTCTCTGTCAGATCATCTGATATTCCCATGACATGGAAAGAGGAAACTACATTCAACAACTAGAGCCTACTTCTGATTCAGATTTCCAGTTGAGTCCTTTTGGGGTTCCTGTCTGACTAGATGTGAACTGTGGCCTGATGTAACAGAACCGTTGTTTGTACCTTTTCTGCTTTCCTTTTAATCTGTTTTCCTTTCCTTTTGGAGAAACTGTAAATGGAGGTTTGTAAATTGTAACCAAGATGTTTTCAGCTAATAATAATAACCTCAATCATTTAAGAAAAAGTTTAAGAAAGCTGGCTTTAACTTTCCTTTCCTGTACACTTAGAAATATGAAATAAAAGTTTTTTATAGCATGGTGTGGTTCAGAAGTTAAACCTTAAACTGTTCTAAAAATATGTTGGGGTTTAGCACTAACTATTCAGTGTCTTTGACGATGTCTAAACAATCTAGAACATGGACTGTCCACTCCAGAAACATGACAGTCACAATCAACGCTACCATCTAATGTTCTGGCATTTCTAAAAGCACAAGTGTTGACTCCAGCTTTCCCTCATCTTGTTGTCTTAGAGATCTTAAATGTGAGATCTTAGCCATTAATTTAAAGGGAGGGAGGAAAGTGTGTAAAATCTTTAAGACACTTTCTTACAAGTGTTGCCTCGGTGTGAGTTGAATACTGTATGTAAATTAAAAGGAGTTATTTGAACAGTCTAAGTAAAAACCAATTTCCATTTCTATTAGGTTTCACTTCCAAGATTTTTCCAATCTCCTAACACTGGCAGTGCCTAGAGATTCAGGTAATTCTACCATGTTTTTCCTAATGCAAAAGAGAAGGTGGGAACCTCACACTCAAAAGAGAGACTGTAGATGTCCCTTAGAAAAGGGTACACTCACTTTTTCCAGCACACACTCTGCTGATTCCAATCATTTGGGGGATGCAGAACTACCCCCACCTCACATTTGGCTGAGTGGGATCACATCCTGTCTCATTGTGCTGATGACTGTCTGCCTTAACCTATGCAGTGGAGTAGTAGTCCTGTCGGTCCCACAATATTAGGAGACAAGGTGTGAGGCAATATCTTTTATTGGACCAACTTCTGTTGGTGAGAGAGATGACATTTCGAGCTTACACAGAGCTCTTCTTCGGGGCTGGGAAAAGGCACTCAGAGTGTCACAGCTAAATACCTTGTAAATAGTCTGCCAGGATGAGGCATCAGAACCCTGCTCCACCTCCCCGTGGGTCCTGGAGCCCAGCATAGTGTAATAAGGTTACATGGTCACAACTACCTTGTATTTATCTGCGACACTCTTGAGTATCTTTCCCACACAGGAGGAAGAGCTCGGTGTAGCTCGTCTGTTGGTCCAATAAAAGATATTACCTCCCCCACCTTGTCTCCAGCTTAAACTATCACAGACTTCCAGCTGCAGAGTAACCAAGGCACTGCTCTGATACCAGTAACGTGGCAATAGTGTGGATTGGGAACTCTGGCTCCCTAGGCTGCTCGACTGGAAAAGAAATCACACATTTCTCAGGCAATGCGCACATGTGATAGATACTCATGTAAGATGCCACATATTTAGTTTAGCGGTCTATTTCGGGGTCTGCCTACGAGGCAGAGCAGTACAATCCTATCCATGGAGGGGGGAGTAAATATGTGAGCCTGTTACGTTAAAATATGCTGGGTTCCTGGACCCACACCGAGATGGAGCAGGTTCTGATGCCTCAGACTGGCAGACTATTTATCCAATGCAGGAAGACAGATGTAGAGTCCCTAAGGCAAAAAGAAGGTGAGGGGATGAGAGGTGCACTTGCTGGGAAAAGCCCCTAGAGAAAGTCAACTCAGGAGTGAGCTCCACCTATGGTTTGTTGGGGCTTTAGGCACAATTAAAACACCAAAGTGATGGATGAGTTCTGACTATTAACCCAGGGTGTACTGTATAGGGAGAAGGCCCTGCATGTTCACAGGCCCCTGAAAGGGCTGGGGAAAGAGCCTTCAGCTGCATCTACTATCCTGTCCTAAGACCCATTTTGCTGCTCGAGACTACAGTAATATAATACTGGTCCGTATTCTGCTCTCTGCTACAGCTGTGCAACCCCGCTGCACTAGAAGAAACTAGCAATCAGTAGCTAAGTGTGGGGAGGAACAGGATATGATGCTTTGATGTCTGGAAAACAGAACCTGAAAATCTGACTACCTGAATTGGGTACCTGCCTTCTCAAACTTACAAGACCTGTTTAGCTTACCTGTGGGGACTGTTTAGGCCATAAAGAAAAAAACCCTCCTCCCTCCTTGACTATCCCATTGGCGGTACCAATGCAATATGTAAAGGAGAGCATCCTTGCTTTCCTACAGATGGCATGAACTTCAGTAGGAATCAAGTATCAGAGGGATAGCCCTGTTAGTCTGTATCCACAAAAACAATGAGGAGTCTGGTGGCACCTGAAGAAGTAGGTTATAGCCCACGAAAGCTTATACCCAAATAAATCTGTTAATCTTTAAGATGCCACCGGACTCCTCACTGTTTCAGTAGGAATCTTTCTTTCGAGTTGGATTTGTGAGTGTTCAGAAAGCAAAGGACGCTTACCAGAAGCCAGTGCTTTTCCAGAAGTGCTTCAGGGGTCTTTCAAACTGCGAAACATCCACGTGTAGCACGTACGATCCAGAGACCGCACGGAGCAGCATGTGCAGGATTATTACCACGGTCTCCCAACTCCGAACTGAACCCATGGGGCCCAGGGACATGGGCCGGGATTAGACTAACGCCGCCCCAGGGTCGGAGCTCTCACTGAGGAGCAGGCACCCCAACAGGCTTCATCCCAGGGGTCCCCCCAGGCATCTCAGCTCCCCAAGGGGCAAAAAACAAGAACGAAACCTGGCCGCCGAACGCGGAGGCGGAGCGGTGGGGCGGCCGCCGAAGACGAGTCGCGTTCCCGCCGAATTCCCGCCGCCGCCCAGGGCGAATTGCCGCCTCAGAGCCCGACGCCCTGCCGCCCCGCGCACCTGCTCGGTTCGCTGGTGCCTGGAGCCGGCCCTGTCAACCCCCGCTCCGCGGGGGCCTGGACACGGGGACTCTGTTGTTACACTAAGCTCCGACTGCTCGTGGGTCCGCTGCTCTCTTGGGCCAGGCGTGGGAGAGGTTCTCCCTTTAGCGGCTCCATCGAAAGCCAAAGCGTAGCTCTTGAAATACAGTACACCCCTCTTCGTGTTACACAAATGGTTTCCCCTGCTTACTTCCTGCTTTCCAAATCTGCCAAGTGTTAAGCCAGACCTGCAAAAATAGGAAAGAAACAGAGACTGGAAAAATCTGCAGAGAACCGGGGAAGCCAGCAGCGCTGGAAACGTGCTTGGAACCAGATCCTGGGGGGATTATTCTAGCAATTCTGTGCCACGTAAGTACTTTACTTGTGGATCAGATTTTGCAGAGAGGTGTTTTCCTATGGGTGGCTCAACCAGAAGCAGAGAATCCAGATGGAGGCACACTGCACAATAGTCCTTGGGCTCTCGAGTTCAGCAGGGAACTCGAAAAAAACAGCTTGCAAAGGAGCACTGCCATTAGGGGCCCGTGGGAAAACCTTTGCAACAGTTTCCTCGAACCAGAAGGAGGATGGAGAAGTGCCACAGGGTCGAGAATTGGGCGGAGGGGTGAGGAAACTGAGCATTTCAAAATGGTATGGAAACGAATTGTAATTTTTGGCAGTGAGTGGAAGTGAAATTTTATGTAAGCTATGGCCAGTGTTACCTCTGTACCCTCCTGGATTTCAGGGTGCAGAAGCAAAGGTATTTTACAAATACACCAAGATAATAAATTTGTGTGATAGGAAAACATTCTTAAATAGAAACTTTAGTTATGAAACAACACGTAATATTATCCCCAAAGTAAAAATGGGGCAATACTGTAAAATTATATGTTAGAGGAATTCGGGTTTCATAGCAAAGCAGAAATAAAGATGTTTTCTACTCCCACATAATCTGCAGTGGCTGTATGGTGTAACCACACCTTTTTCCTTTAATACTTCGAAGCAATTTTATATACTGGCTTTCTTTTCAGTGTATCTGTCTTTCCATATCTTCCTGCCTCCCATTTTTAAATGAGGGTCTTTTCTTCCTTTTGTTGCATTTTGGAGGGGGGGGTGCATTTTTGTTTTCCAGTTTTTGCTTTCTCTTTGAATCTGTCTGTTACAGCTTGGTTTACTTTTCATTTTAACTTTGCTTCTTTTCATTTACTTTCTCAGTGTCGTCTATTTCCTTGACTCTGTTTTAGTACTTATCTAGTACTAGAAGCTGGTTTTGTCTTTGTCATCCCCCTGCCTTCCCCCTTTCTACTTCCTTCCTGTCCTATTACAGTAGGGGTGTCTAGAAAATAAACTCACCTAAGATGAGGGACTAACACTTACAAAATAGGTTTCAGAGGGGTAGCCATGTTAGTCTGTATCAGCAAAAACAACGAGGGGTACTAAATAAATTTGTTAGTCTCTAGGTGCCATAAGGACTCCTCATACTTACAAAATAGTTACCCTCCTGAGTCTTTCTTGCCAGATGTCTCCATTCTGGTCACATCCCAGTTACCTATATTCTACACATACTTGGTGTATTTGTACTTCTATTGTTTGAAAACTGTTTTTAGTGGAAATAAAGAATAATGAAACTGAAAATGTAGGGTTTTTTACACTGAAAAGGAATCTCACAGCACTTCAATTTTGCCCCATCAGTATTTTTTTCTCTACTCATTTGGGGTGTTTGTTCTACATTTGGGCTGTAGCACATGGAGAGAGAAAGCTAGAACAGTTTAGGTTTATAACCACTCAAAGGGTAGCTTACCACTCCTTTTGGGTGAGTCCTGCTGTTGGCTTCTGACAGCTCTGTCCTTCGCAGATTCAGCTACTGCCAGGAGTACATTATGACTTAACTGTATGTACATTTAGGACTGGTCTACACTACAGAGTTAGATCAACTAAGACTGCTTCCATTGACCTAACTCTGTAAATGTCCACACTACACCATTGCTTCTGCTGATCTAAGTCACCCATTACACTGACATCATAACTCCACCTCCACGAGAGGTGTAGCATTAGGTTGATGTAGTTAAGTCAACACAGTGTCCGTGTAGACCAGTGGTTTTCAACCTATTTATCATTGTGGGCCGCAGGTTGAGAATCACAGCGCCCTATTCAAACACCCCCACAGTCCCCTATGCCCAGTGCCCCCCATGCAGAGATCCTACCACAGAGCGGGGCCAGGAGCAGATTCCTGGGTGTGGGCCAGGCAGCAGCTGGACCCCAGGATTCCACCGAGCGGGGCCATGCGGAAGCCAGCAGCCAGACCTAGGACCCTGCTGTGCCTCAGCCAGCAGCCGGACCCTGGGACCCATCCACCGTGCGGGGCTGGGCATCAGCCGGCTGTTTGACCCCGGGACCTCGCTGCCATGCGGGGCCAGGCAGCAGCCAGCCCCATCCCAGATCCGGCTGCACAGGGCCAGGCTGGGCAGCAGATGGACCTGGACCCTGCCATGCAGGGCTGGGTGGCAGGTGGACCCTGCAACTGGACCCGCCGGACAGCCAGGACCCGCACCCTGCTGCGTCAAGCTGGGCAGCCAGGACCCCCTGCACCCAGCCAGGAGTGGAGCGCGAGGCCAGGAGTGGAACCCCACCTCAAACCTGAGGGTGCTGCAGCACCCCTGCAAACCCCTAGTTCACAGAGCCCCCCCACCCCAAAGCCTGCCCAGAGACCCACTCTCCCACACCCTGCCATCCTATGGCACTCACCAGCCCCAAGCCTGCAGGAGCACTCCTGCAGGCTGCCAGACGCAGTCTCCTCCTCAGCCAGTCCCCCCCCCCCGCCAGGCCAGAGCAGCTGTGTGCTAACTGGGCTGCATGCGGCCACAGGTTGAGAACCATAGGTGTGGACACTGCGTTATTTACATGGCCTTTGAGAGCCTGAGCTATCAGCCCTGCGCAGGGCTCACTGCTGGAGCACAATGCCCTAATACTGTCAGTTAAATTGGTAGAAGCACTTCTGGTGAGGATGCGCACTGCCGACAGAGGGGGCATAGTGTGGACGTGAAAAACCATAGTAATTACTGTGGTGGCTGTACGTCAGCCTAACTTAGTTGACTTAATTCTGTAGTGTAGACAAGGCCTTACAGACTGCGTGAAAGAGCTTTCAGGGCAGATAGTCAATGGCCTAGTATTATACTACTCTCTGGCTTTTGTCAGAAAGGAAAGAACGGAGGCACTCAAGCAACACCGTAGTGCCTTGGTAGGACTGTAATGCCAGTGTGTTGTGCTTCGTGGTGTAACACCTTGTACATGAGAACCAGGCATTGGGCAAATAACAGGAGTTTCCAAGTTGCAAAGCCCAGGCACGCACATCACAGGTTTCCCCAGTTATTAAAGAGGAAACCTTTACCCACTATTCCTGAGGGGTTATCTTCACCTAAAACACTACAGCTGTAGCACTTCAGTATATGCTACCTATGCTGATGGGAGGGATTCTCCTGTTGGCGTAGATAATCCACTTTCATAAGAGACAGCAGCTAGTTAGACCAAAGAATTCTTCAAGAGAGCTAGCACTGTCTGGACGGGGACTTAGGTAGGCTAAACTACGCCACTCGGAGGTGTGGATTTCTCACACTCCAGAGCAATGTTAGCTATGCCAACCTAATTTTCTAGCATACACCAGGCCTCAAATTTGCTCCACCCTCAGCCCTTCTAGATGCAGTCCATGCCCCTCTCCTACCCCAACAAACAGGACAGCATTTTGGGATAGATCCTGTACATGAATACTTGCTAGAGGGGCAGATGGGCAGTTAAATGGCTTTGAGGGGAACTCCAGGTGTGTTGACATCATTGTACATATCTCCCTTCCCTACACACCCCAGTCTACCCTACACAGAAGTTCTCCCCTATATGGTCTCTGTGTGTCCCCAGTGAGACCATATACCCCTAAATACACCCACTGTGCCCCCCAGAAACCCTATAACCCCTACAAACCCACCAGAGACCCTATACACACTCATTATGCTCCCAGACAACCTATAACCTGCACTTGCCCCCCAGACCCTATACCCCTACGTATACCCACTATACTCCCCAGAGACCCCATATCCCCCTACATACACCGACTATACTCCCCAGAGACCTCATATCCCCCTACGTGCACCGACTATACTCCCCAGAGACCCCATATCTCCCTACGTGCACCGACTATACTCCCCAGAGACCCCATATCCCCCTACATACACCCACTATACTCCCCAGAGACTTCATATCCCCCTACGTACACTGACTATACTCCCGAGACCCCATATCCCCCTACATACACGGATTATACTCACCAGAGACCCCATATCCCCCTACATACACCCACTATACTCCCCAGAGACCTCATATCCCCCTACGTACACCGACTATACTTCCCAGAGACCCCATATCCCCCTACATACACCCACTATACTCCCCAGAGACCCCATATCCCCCTACGTACACCCACTATACTCCCCAGAGATCCCATATCCCTCTACATACACGGATTATACTCACCAGAGACCCCATATCCCCCTACATACACCCACTATACTCCCCAGAGACCCCATATCCCCCTACGTACACCGACTATACTCCCCAGAAACCCCATATCCCCCTACGTACACGGACTATACTCCCCAGAGACCCCATATCTCCCTACGTACACGGACTATACTCCCCAGAGACCGCATATGCCCCTATGTACACTGACTATACTCCCCAGAGACCGCATACACCCACTATACTCCCCAGAGACCGCATATCCCCCTACATACACCCGATTATACTCCCCAGAGACCTCATATTCCTCTACGTACAGAGACTATACACCCCAGAGACCTCATATCCCCCTATGTACACCTACTATACTCCCCAGAGACCGCATATCCCCCTACATACACCGACTATACGCCCCAGAGACCCTATATCTCCCTACGTACACCGACTATACGCCCCAGAGACCCTATATCTCCCTACGTACACCGACTATACTCCCCAGAGACCCTATATCTCCCTACGTGCACCGACTATACTCCCCAGAGACCCCATATCTCCCTACATACACCCACTGTACTCTCCAGAGACCTCATATCACCGTACGTACACCGACTATACTCCCCAGAGACCGCATACACCCACTATACTCCCCAGAGACCGCATATCCCCCTAAGTACACCGACTATACTCCCCAGAGACCGCATATACCCACTATACTCCCCAGAGACCTCATATCCCCCTATGTACACCTACTATACTCCCCAGAGACCGCATATCCCCCTAAGTACACCGACTATACTCCCCAGAGACCCCATATCCCCCTACATACACCAACTCTACTCCCCAGAGACCCCATATCCCCCTACATACACCGATTATATTCCCCAGAGACCCCAGTATCCCCCTATGTACACCGACTATACTCCCGAGAGACCCTACATAATCCCCCAGTGCCTCGGGGATTTCCCCGCTCACAGTCACATGACCTGCCCACGACCCCACCTCCGCGTGGTTCTTTTCGAGAAGGAAAACAAAGGATCTCGATTCCTATTGGTCCCTGCCCCGAGCGCCCCGCCTCCCTGGTCAACGTCATGACTGCTCCCCAGTATGAGGGGTGGTGGGCGTGGCCAAAATAGAACGCTGACTTTCATCCGGGCACCGCTCTGTATGTCACAGGCTGCGTCCCGGGGGGTGGGTGTGTGAGGATTTCTATAAGAGACGAGCTGTGAGTCGCTGGTTGTTTGGCCAATCGGGATGCGTTTCTGTGTTGTGCGGCTGGTTTGAATCCTGGTGGCTGCCGTTAGGTTCGTTAGCTGGGAGAGCTCCGCTTCAGCCGCGAGCTCGCGGTGTGAGCCCGAGAGGCTGAGCCTCCCCCGCCTCGCCGCGAGGATGCAGAGGACCCCGCGCAAGAGGTGAGTGAGCGGAGGGGGGTGGACGGGGCTGCCTGTCCTGGGCGACAGCCGCTCCTCGGGCCTCCTGCTCAGCCTCCCTCCCCCCCCCGCGCCCCGTCTCCCTCCGTACCCCGGCACCCCTTCTCCGCGTTGGCAGGCCGGGGGGGTCGGACGCTGAGCGGCCTGGGGCCTGACAAGGTGTTTCTCCTCAGTGAGGTCCTGGCCTCCTCCTTGGTGAGCAGCGTCAACCACGCCCTGGGGAAGCTGCTGGACATTTGGCACCAGATCGGCATCAAGGAGGAGATGCAGCTGGAGCGCATGCAGGCGGTCAAGCAGCACATCGAGGTGAAGGGGGTTGTGGTGGTTTGGGGCGGGGGGTCTCCTCACCCCGCACCTCTGTCCATTTCCCTGCCCAGCAACAATCCTGTCCCCTCCTCGTTTCCTCCTCAGTGGGCTCTGCTCAGCCTCACCTTTGTGCATTCCTCCTGCAGTTCCTGGGGTTCTTCATGGCTTGTGGGGGCTGCAGCTGGGTCCCTCTTCTCCTTCCCAGACGGGGGATTGCAGTGGGGAGGCGCAGAGGGACAGATGCTCACAATGGGGAGGGTAGCAGGGGCAGCTGAGCTGCTGGGCTCTTTCTGTTGCTTCCTGTGAGAATGGCAGTCCCATCCCGAGGGCAGGGGATGTGCCTCCTTCCTGCACCTGCCCTACCTGGCTTCTCTTCTCCAGGAAGTGGGGAAAGCAGCCATTCAGAGGGGGGTTTTCTCCTAGCTGGCGCTAAAATCATGTGCCTGTCAGTGACCTAGCTCTCGTCTCAAAAATATGATTTCCTGGGTTGCAACCTGGCCCACTTTAAGCACTGGTGCCCACCTGCTGCTAGATGTACTTTCCTGGGAACTCCCAGTCCATCCTGATATGTCCAGCACACAAGCTGTAGAATGCCAGAGCTGCAGCTATGTATGTGGCCTCAACTCTCAACCCGCTGTGGTGCTGTGAGAAGAAATACATCAAAGGTTATAAAAACTACAGTAATGAGGGCCATATAAATACCATTTTCACACCTTTGAGTGCTTCTCTTTGCAACTGGAATATTTCCAATGTAGTTTTTAGATGAACTTTTTTGAAAGTAAAGTTTTGCATTATAGATAATTTCGATTCTGTTAATAGAAGCAGAGCACTGTCTTACACACCTTGCAAGCCATTTCTTACCATATTAGACTCTTCTCTCCTCTCCCCTCTTCAAACCTCACTAGTACTGCAGCTCTTGCCTTAGAAAATAAACAATGAATGAGACAGGACTCTCCCATTAGGAATATTTTCTCTCAAATTCTCACAGCACAGGAAGATTTGACAGAACAAGAAGCAATGGTCTCAAGTTGCAGTGGGGGAGGTCTAGGTTGGATATTAGGAAAAACTATTTCACTAGGAGGTTGGTGAAGCACTGGAATGGGTTATATAGGGAGGTGGTGGAATCTCCATTCTTAGAGGTTTTTAAAGCCTGGCTTGACACAGCCCTGGCTGGGGTGATTTAGTTGGGGTTGGCCCTGCTTTGAGCAGGGGGTTGGCCTAGGTGACCTCCTGAGGTCTCTTCCAACCCTAATCTTCTATGATTTGTCACCTGCATGTCGTATTTAGCCACCTTAGCTGTGCATGCACAGAATAATTTTAAATGGGTTGCAACTTGGTCAAATAAAACAAATCTTCATCAGCACACTCAATCTCTCTACTCTATGCAAAATTTCAACTCTGCTTGGGCATTTCAACACTTAAGTTGGTAAGTTTTTTCTTGTGTATTGTGCCTGAAAAAGTTTGTTCAGACTATGCCTGAAAAACTTCAGATTGAAAGATAAAGGCTTTGGAAAGCTGAGCAACTGTGAACAGGGTTAGAACAGTAACTTCCAGGTATCTTTAAAACTGTACTTTTTTTTGTTGGAATAGTTATTGGTACAGGGTAGCACCATGACACCAATTCAATCATAAATTCCTTTATTAAATCCAAAGACCAAATTATATTTATGCAATTGCTCTAAACATGTCTAAAAAGCCTATATAACCAGGAATTACTACATCCAACCAGTAACAGATGTTTATAAGCATTTAATAAAGACACAAATGGACTAAATCCAGGGGTGCTTAGACCTATGTTAGTTTACTCCAACTTGGTCAGGCAGTTATTAGTAATGAATCCCTAAGAGTTCATCTTTTTATACCCTTTAACAAACAAGTGATTGCCAATTCCTGACTTTAGCTAAAAACTAGTTTTGGGTTGGGAACACTTATGCTTGGCATAGACGAGTTACAACTGAGCCCTTTTTTTCAAGATAACATTGGTGTGTCAGGGATCACTATAAGTTTATTGTATCACAACTTTTCTTTTTTTATTAGAATCAGTTCTGATAATTAGAAATTTCTTCTCATCACCTACATTGAGTTCAGCATTTTTACAACTTATCTTGCCAGCTACATTTTTTTCCTTACAGACTTCCCACAATGGCTAACTGACTTTTGTTTTACTTAAAACTACAAATCACAAATTTTCCTTCATTCCTACACTTTTGTACATGGTAGTTAGTGATGCGCTAAAGCTGAATTGTGCTAAGCACCTAAGTTTCTGCCTCCTCACATTAGTACAGAGATTTGAGCAGACACCAAGCTTACTACAAAACAGACTGATGTTTGTATGATTATCCTAGCTTTCTAAAATGAAACCTTAGGAGCTGTTGGAAAGGGAATGTAAGCTTGGCATACCCTATATGGATGGCCATTCTAAATGTACGAAGTAGTGCAACAGGTGCCAAATCAAAAATGGGCTAGTGGTCTTAGGAGCTAGGGGAGTTGGACTGTGGAGCCCTACAGCCCAAGGAAGTGGGCCAGACAGATCTGCATGCGGAAGTACCATAGAGGTTAGAGAGAGAAATGGCAGCTTCCACACACTTAGACCCAGCTTTAGAAACATTTGGGATCCAAAGGTTGGGTCCAGTTACAACAGATTGTCCCCTAGGAGGATTCAGCCAGATCTGTACCATGGAATTCACTAAATCTACATAAGTATACTAGCTCTGCAGTGACGGAAAGAGCAATAAAGTAATCAGTGGTCAATACATTGAATCTAAATACACATTGGGAGCTGCTTTGCTGAGTGAGTAGTGATTATTTTTACAGTTTTTCTGATCATGATGATACTTAAGTCAACAAAAGATTTGTCCAGGCTAGCTAGTGTGAACTAGTTGAACTACACAGATGTACAGTTTTCTTTACTCAGTTTCTTAATTTAGGTATAATCTTGGTGCAAGATTTGGTTCATACTAGTCATGTCCTGAGCTTAGAGACATTGACCTTTAAAATATATTAAAGTACAGCACAAGTGAAAGGTTTAGGCCTGTGCAAGGTCTAGAGAGGTGCTTAAGAAAAGTGATTAAATCTTACAGACCCAGGCCTGCAAACTAGTTTAAATAAGTAACAAGACAGGTGCAGGGTCAAATGTTACAGTATCTTCTATTTTGAGTCAACCATGGACCAAGTAGATCAGGATCATGCCATTTGAGAACTGGGGCTTGTAAATTGGATTTAGATATCTTGTTAGGGAATTGGTAGCATGTACAATTACTGAGGCTGTCTTGTGCCAAAGCTACCCTGAAGCACGACAGCAGGCAGTTTTGACTTGTAAGATTACATGCATACTAAAGTAACTTAATCAACACTGAAACAGCTTATTGTCATATGGGAGCTACTTGTAAAACAAATGAATGTTCACAATACTTGACAAAACATCCAGTTTTTATGTTAAAGCAAACAAACCAGATACTGCTGGCTTGATTTAGAGATTGGGAAGGATTAGAATTAAAGGGTAGGTCACTAATGATTAGATTAAGAGAGCCCTTCATAAAAAGCAATGGATGCCTGTATACCTCTGATTTAAACATGAGATTTAATATTGATTTTCTTAGCTAAGTGTGTCTGAACAGATTATCCACAGAACAGATGGTAAAGCTTGAGGACCAGAAAATGCTGAAGGTCAATGTGTGAATTCAACATCTGTAACTTAAGTGCCTCATTTTGTAACCAGTAATTAGTATCCCTTTTAAAATACTGTAGTGTTCCAGTGCATTGAGTGCAGAAGTTCTGCCAGGTTGTAGCTATATTGTGTCCCCATAGATTAGAATAATCAAGCAAATGCCTCATGACTTTCTCTGAGCTCATCTGACTACACTGAAATTTTATCCAATCTATTGGTAACCAGGATGGAGAGTTGTATCTCACTTAGAAGCTCACTGGATATCAGTTTAATTCACAGTCTGAAGTTAGTTACTGGACCAGGCTGAAGTAAATAGCTCTTGCAATCCTGCAAGCTGAGGAGATGAGCTTAAGCCTAAAGCTTTCCCTTTCTCTATTTGTAAGATCTAGAGATGTCTGGAGGCCACTGTCTCCCTGTCTGGGTTGCAATTAGTCTTCAGATATGGAGCAACTATGTAACTGGTATAGTGGAGGGAAGGGACAAACTAGTTTGGAACATATGGGCAGTGTAGAAGGAGAGGTGCACATATATCCATTCATTTCTTTCTTTCATTTAAAAGTGAATTAAAATGACTGCCTTCTAGTTAAGCAGGAGAACATTAAACTTGCTCCAAATCTTTTACATTCAAATGTTCCATTGGGTGTCTGCTTTCATGTTGCTCTTCTTTCAGGCAAGATGATCCTGCAGCATTGTCCCAACAATTTCTGAAAAGTAGTAGTGAAACTTACTAGGATCCTATATTGGAGGAGAAGGCTCATGCTATTGGTAGTTGATCTTAGTCTCTGCATTATTGATTTGACTTACAGTTCCATTGATGATGGAGACAGACCTGTTGGGTCACAATCTTACAGTTCATGGAAGACAAAAATACCATGCATCTGATAAACTTTGGGAGTGGGGTTTACTGATGTTAAGCATGAATAAACATATATATACACTGAAATAGATTGTGGAGTTTGTGAAGTGGTACTCAAAACTGGAAGGGTTGGGTTATACATGAGTCACATAACAAATGCTGGAACATCAGGCATGCAGGTTTTTGTTTTCCTTGCAACAATTAATATTGAATTTTGCAACTAGTGTCTAGGTGTATGGAGGCAGGAGTGAAAACGTGCTGCAAGGATCAGTAACTAAGAAGAGGCTCCAAAAACTAACGCTACGTGCCTAATTTTCATGTGAATTAAAGACCTCTACTGCTTCTCTCAAACTGCATAAAATGTTGCTCTGTATTCTATTTAGAAAATACCCAAGCAAAAACACCTTCTTTCATGCTCACCATGCTGTTTTATCTGATTTTCCTGGAGTTATTGTTTAGAGCAGAGTTATATCTCAAGTAGTTTCCTTTCACGAATACACAAACAGAAACTGAATCTGAGAAGCTTGGAATAGTATCGTGTGCTACCGTGAACAAGGAACTGCTAAGAGTGCTCAAGTATCCCCTTATATAAATGGATTCTGATTAGGGCTGCCAATTGCAGTTAATGTAAGCGATTAATGCAAAACAAATTAACTAGATTACAAAAAAGTCATGATTAATCAGTTTTAATTGCACTGTTAAACAATAGAATACCAATTAAATTATAAATATTTTGTACGTTTTTCTACATTTTCAAATATAAGATTTCAATTACAACACAGAATACACATTATAGTGTTCACTTTATACTATTTTTATTACAAATATTTGCACTGTAAAAGAAAAACAAAATAAATAGTATTTTTCAACTCCTCATACATGTACTGTAGTGCAATCGCTTAATCATGAAGAATTAGAATAATGTAGAATTATTTTTTTTACATAATAGCATTCAAAAACAAAACAATGTAAAACTTTAGAGCCTACAAGTCCACTTCGTCTTACTACTTGTTCAGCCAATTGCTAAGACAAACAAGTTTGTTTACAATTATGGGAGATAATGCTACCCACTTCTTATTTACAGTGTTACCTGAAAGTGAGAACAGGTGTTTGCATGGCACTATTGTAGCTGGCGTGGCAAGGTATTTGTGCCAGATACACTAAACATTCATGTGCCTCTTCATGATTTCACTTGTTCTATTGATAGGTACCTAGAGGCTAAATAGGATACTCCTGGGGGAATTCTGGGCCACTGCACATGGGAAGAATTTATGTCCCCCACAGCTTTCTTTGCTTCCCTGCAGAATAATAACTTTCTGATGGGGAAGCAAAAGGAAGCCACAAGAGCAGTCATGTGACCCTCCCCAACAGTATGTTGTGGGTGCCCAGGGCAGAGAGGTAACTCACTGTGGAGCAAGGGGAGGGACTGCAGAAGACCCGGCTGGTGGCTCCTAACCTGGGCTGGGCTCAGCTGCTAGTCCCGGCTGGGCTGGGGAGGACGGGACTTCCCCTGCACGGCTTCTGGGGCTGTCATACCCACCCCGGATTTCTCCCCGGCTGTAGGAAGCTCTGCAAACTGCCTCTCACCACCCCCACCCCTGTGCTTCCTGCACCCAGCGGTCCTCAGCTGCAGGGGAAGGGATCACTGTACAAGGAGCTGCTCCCCCATCCACCCAACCCCTGGTGCATCCAGATCCCCTCATACCCAGTGCCACTTCCCTTGCACCTGGACCACCCTGCGCCACCTGCACCTGGATCCCCACCTTACTGAGCCCCAACCAGCTGCACCTGGATCCCCACCCCACTGAGCCCCACTTCCCCAGCATCTGGACCCCACCACAGAATGCCCTCAGGAGTAGGGAGCAGGGGTTGTACAGTGTTTAAGCAGAGAAACTAAGAATAGCTGTGTCTTGCTAACTAACATATGGGCAATATGATGTTTTATAGATGCTCCCAGAAGAAAAATAATTCATATAGGTTTCCTGAATGGAGGGCGATCACCTGCTCTCTATCCACATAGGGGGAAGGTTTTGGTCTTTACTATGACAGAAGTTCACTGCTACAACTGCCTTTCTGAGACTGGAATAGGGGAGCAAAGTTGCACACTCTGTGCCAAATGATCAGAAAATGAGATGGGGAAGCTGGAGAGTATTGACACCTCATTTGTGTAGCTGAGTAGAGGCTGCCTGGAGTCAAGAAATACAAAAGCTGCATGTTAAGTAACTAACTACCACAGTGATGTTGCATGATCATGATGGGGAGGCATAGAGATTCATGCTGAGTTGGTGAACTCATCTCCCTTGTGACTCATGGTAACTTAAGTTCAGGCTACAAAACTAAATTCTGATGCCCACCTTTGTTCACCCAGATGAGACCCTACTTAAGAACCATAGTTACCAACAGGGTGCTTGTATGGAATTTATTATCTATACTGCAGGAGCCGCAGTCCTGGACCAGGAACCCATTGTGCTAGGCACTGTATGGCAAAGGCCATCCTTGATCCAAAGTGCTTAGTCTGTTTTTTATAACATACTTCAATAGCCAAAACCAAATGCACCCAGAAAAAAATACTGTAGTGCTGTTTGTATTTCAATAAGTATTTGAGGGTTATTGAATAATCTCTCCTCTCAAATGAGGTACTAACCTTAGAGTTGCTTTTAATAGGCTGTGACCATTTACATTTACATCTAAAATTCTGAAACTTCATTAACTCATTAATTATGGGCTCCTGCATACAAAATAAGTCCCAAATTTTAACTGACTTTCCTATCAAAGAGTTAGTTGTCTTGGATTTAAACCACTTAAATGCCTCTCAAGTGAAAATATGCCATATGTAGCCCCCTAAGAAGCTATTTATATCTTTACAAAGGAACTAGGAAAAGACAATTTGACTTTTTCAAGGGTCTCTTAGGCATGAATTGGCAAAATGTGCATTAGGTCAGATTTCATAAATGGATAACAAATCTCTCACGTAGGCAAAGCCAACTGCCCAAATTCTAGTGAAATAAAAATAGAGATGCTTGATAGGCATACCTTCTCGCCACTGCTAAGGTACTTTGTAGTTCTTAGGATCACACATGACATGGAAAAACATGCCCCCTACTTAGACTAGTTTCCTAACTAAATGTTAGACATGACAAAGAAGGATTTAAATACTGGGTTGGGCCAGTGGTCTACACGACCAGTGTCTTGCCTAACAACAGTTATTGCCAGATGCATCAGAGTAAGGTGTTCGAAATCCCAAAATGGACAATTATAGAATATGTGGCCTATGGCAACTTAACTGATTACACCCCTCAGAGGATGGCTAATTCCCTTAAACCTGAGGGTTTATTGCTTCCTAACACTTTCTTTTTAATCCTGTCTTGTAATTGTGGGTGTCTTCATCCATATAAATACCCAACATGTATTGATCCAGCCATCTGCAGTCTCCAGCTGTGCTTCAGCAGCAAGTTGTAGCTGTATTCCAGTAGCTAGCCCTATATTGCCCCTCAGATCATATGCAAAGTAGCTCCCAACTTTCTGGATCAGCTGGTGATGGATATAGGCAGCAAGTGCTGTACAAAAGAATCCTGAAGAATCTCCTAGAGCTGATTTATTCTTCTGTTTCCATGAACATGGTAAAACATAGCCTATTTGCAGCTTAGTGGTTTGGCTGTCTGAGGTAGCAATCTTTGAAAGATTCCTAGCGACCTATTCCACTTCCTTCCTGGTCTCCAAATTGTTGGAAGTCGTCAGAATGATCTGAATTTGAACAACTTAAAACAAGTCACTGAAAACGAAGTTAAAAATGGAAACATTGAGTTCTCCTTGACATGTCTTCAGCACTTTCCTAAACACTTAACCTAATCAGATCATTGCACTGACATTTTCTCAGGTTCTCTTGTGCATTTCCAGAACCTTCTCAATGTAACTCCTCTCCTGGAGCCTTAATTCATTCATTGGGATGTATCGGCAGGAGTGTCGTTGTAAGCAAGACATGCAAAATCTTTTACTCTACTCCACGCTGATTGGGCATCAGTTGGAGTATTGTCAGTTTTGGGTGCCACATTTTGGAAAGATCTGGACTTTCTCCAGTTTGTCCATAGGAGACCAACAAAAATGATTAAAGGTTTAGAAAACATGACCTATGAGGGAAGACTGAAAAAGTTGGGTTTGTTTAGTCTGGAGAAGAGAAGACTGAGGGAGGCTATAACAGTTTTCAAGTACATAAAAGGTAGTTACAAGGAGGAGAGGGAAAAATAGTTTTCCTTAATCTCTGAGGATAGGACAAGAAGCCGAGGTCTTAAATTGCAGCAATGGAGGTTTAGGTTGGATATTAGGAAAAACTTCCTAACTGTTAGGGTTGTTAAGCACTGGAATAAATTGCCTAGGGAGATTGTGAAATCTCTGATATTGAAGGTCTTTGAGAACAGGTTAGACAAACACGTGTCAGGAATGGTCTAGTTATTACTTTGTCCTGCCTTGAGTGCAGTGGACTGGACTAGGTGACCAAATGAGGTCCCTTCCAGTCCTAGTAATGAAGTCTATTACTAATGAAGTCAGCCTGTTAGATTGGGATCAGTGGGGGGACTTAGTGTGGAAGATAGTCTTTTAAAAGGAAACTAACTAAAATGGTGCATGTGCTGTGACAGTCTACATAAATGGCAGTTGGTTGATCACTGTAAATGTCATTAAGTTGCATGAATAAAATTCTTCCCACTTTGTATAAAAGAAATATCTAATTCCTTGCTTTTATAAAAGCTTTTTATCAGTTGATATTGAAGTGCTTTACAGAGGAGGTCAGAATTATCACCGTATTAAAAATAAGAAAACAGGTGAAGTGAATTTGATGAAAGTAATTTTAGCATCTGCAAAAGTGGACATGCATACTGAAACTTGATGTGCAAAATCTAGCGACATTAAGGGAACATAGCTCTAGGTTTAGTCCAAACCTTAATGTGCATAGAAATTGGGCCTGAGAGACAAGGTAACAATCCTCAGGGACTATTTTCTAAGGATTGCTACCTTCTTTTTTCTCTGAGAGTATTTTCTAAGCATATGAAGCTTCTGACTATATCTAGGCCTGCCTTTCTCAAACTTCATTGCACCATGACCCACTTCTGACAACAAAAATTACTACATGACCCCAGGAGTGGGGACTGAAGCCTGAGGTTGCTGCCCTGGGTTGGGGGGCCCAAAGCCCAAGCCCAAACACCTCAGGCAGGTGGGGCCAAAGCCCAACCCCAGGGGCTTCAGCCCTGGGCAGAGGGCATGTAACCTGAGCCCTGCTGCTGAGGGCTGAAGCCACTGGACTTCGGCTTCGTCCCCGGGAACTGGGACTTGGGTTTCAGCTTCATCCCCAGGCCCAAGCAAGTCTAAAGCCAGCCCTGGTGACCCCGTTAAAATGGATCCCCTGATCTAGACCTATGTTCCCTTAATGTCCCAAGATTTTGCACATTGAGTTTCAATATGCATGCCCATTTTTGCAGATGCAATGACTTTCACTAAATTATTTTCATGTGTCTTAAGAAACATGATTTAACAACTGACATAACGTTAGTCAAGTCACCTCTTGGCCATTCACCAGAATATTGTGCAGGAATCCAGCTGCTGAATCCTCAGCTGCCTTAAGCCTCCAAAATCTGACTGGACTTCAGGCACTGCAGTTTTCTTGGATCCTCTAGGCACACTTGGGGCACAGACACTGTGTCTGCTCTCTTCTGAGAGCTGCAATGCTGTGGCCTGCTGCCCAGTCCCTAGAACCAGTGCTGGCCACTCAGACTCTCCCCATAGCTTAAACACAACCTCTTTCAGAGCTCCTGCTATGGGATGTTCTGGGTTCATAGTTTACCTTCTCAAGGGGAATATGAATAGTGTAACACAAATGCACTTTGCACAGGATTCTAAAGCCAGTACTGTTACTCACATGAGGAAATACAGTTCCATACAAAAATAAAACCTACATACCTTTATCTGCTGCAGTTTCTTCACCATTCCAGAGCATTCTTTGGGCTGGGGTCAGTCGTCTGGGCCGATCCAGGGTCCTTCTGCTGCATGGTTTGTGTTCTGAAACATGGACACTTCTCTCTCCTGCCCAAAAGCTCCCATGTGGCTCTCCCAGTCTTCCCACTGAGAGTATATCTACACTGCAAACAGGAGGTGTGATTGCAGCACATGTAGGCATACCTGAGCTAGCTCTGAGTCAAGTCACTACAAGTAGTGTAACTGCAAGGTCACAGGCTAGCCTCCCAAGTAGTCTAGCCTGGAACCATGGGTACGTAGTAGGGCAGCAAGCATGTGCTGCCACACCTACACCGCTAATTTTAGCCAGCTGGCTCTATCATGGCTAGCTTAGGTGTGTCTACATGTGCTGCAATTGCACCTCCCTGACTGCAGTGTAGGTGTACCATAATCCTTTTTAACCCTTGCTTTATCTGTCCTCTTTGGAAATTTTCCGCTCCCGCCGCCTGCCCAACAAGTAGGCAGAAGTGTAGCTACTCCTAGGCTCCCGCTAACATCAATACAGCTATTGGCTAGTCACAGTACAAACATTAAAGTTAGGGATCCTCCACTGTCATGGTTTATACTTAAAATTTAGATTGATCTAGCTACGTTGCTTAGGGGTGTGAAAAAATTCACACCCTGCGTGATGTAGCTATGCCAACCTAACCCTGGTGTAGACATGGCTAGGCTGATAGACGAATGATTCAGTTGACCTAGCTACCACCACTTAGGGAGGTGTATAACCTACAGCAATAGGAAAAACTTCCATTGTTAGACACAGTTTTTATCTATGCTACAGGGTTAGTGTTGCATAGCTATGGTGCCAAAGCTATGCTGCTGTAGTCCCTGTAATGTAGATAAGCCCTTAGTCTGGTGTGTTCCTGATACAGGTCCTGTCAGCAATGGTGGATAAACAGAAATAGAGGCATTTCATGATACTGCAGTTTTCATAGTGGCAACCTCATAACATTAACCAGAAGTTGTACAGCAATTTACAAATTATATTGATAGTTTAGCGCTGGGCCCAGTGTTGGGCTTGGTTACTGTGAAGTATGTTAGATCTATCCAAGTTATTAATAATTATTTTGTACCCTTTCCTGGGCAGGATCTGTTGAACGAAATGATTACAGAGGAATGCCAGTTAAAGGAAAGAATCGAAAGCAGCATTGAACGCCGTAAAAAGGAATTGATGTCTCTGAGAAATGAACTGTCACTGGATCCCTACCTGGTAAGATGGGTCTAGGTTTATTATGCCTGACACACAATCTACTAGTTGACTCCAAGGTTAAATTTGCTGTTTGAAACTGTTCAAATATGGATTAAATGTTCCCATGTATGTGGTGTTTTGATGTAAAATTTCAATGTTAATATTTATGCTCTTTGAATTTTCTATACAAGTTTTGGGTTTTTTCTTTTTCTTTTTGGTCTTTGTCTCCCCCCCTCCCCCACCATACAGTTTTCATAAGAAATCTAAAGTTGTTCTCTAGCAGAACATCTACCTCTATTATAATTTGTTTTTAAAAGTATGGGTCTATAGGGATCAATTCTGAGCACATCTGCTAAAACAAGTAGTTTATAGAAAAATACTAGACTAAGGGTCACTTTGCTTTTTATATTAACAAACAGTTAATCTAGCTGCAGAGGCCATCAAATCTCTCCCTTCAGAGAAATTCATGAATTGCCTATTGAAAAATGACTGCTACTGTGATCTGAAGACTGAGGGCTCAGGCCGCATCAGTTAAAATGGTTGCCATTTTGCTACAGTAGGAAAATGCTGAAGCTTACGAAGCCTTTGGCAAATATGACCACTGCCTCCTATTGTTCCCGGTGGGAAGGATACTCCGTTGATATCAGGAATGATTGCAGCCCCTCCCTACTGTTTCAGGAGAAGGGAGGATCCCTGTGAGGAATAAAGGAATATGAGGGGCAGGGAAAGCCGGAGAGGAAACTGGGACATGTTTCATAACCTCAAACCCGTTTACTTGTCTTGCACAAAAAATATTAGACTACTTCCTTCTCTTGCCTTGGTATAACTTAAACATGATATCTATCTGCTATGTTCAGCAACCATTGTGAGCTGTCATGACTTTGTCCAAGGAAGACCAGTCTCCAGAATTCCATGTTGTCTGGTACACATGGAGCTTAATCCTTGTGTAACCTTGCAGTAAACCCCCTGCGACATGGGACATTGGTCCTGACAAACTTGATAAAGTTGCCTTTGAGTTGCCTTTGTCCACATAAGCTTGTTTCTTAGATGAGAAATCATTTTCCTGGTAGCAGTGGTGTGTGCTCTCAGTGACTAATCTGATTTAAATCAAGTCTTAAGTATAATGTGGTGGTGCAGACTCAGTTTGGAAAGGAGTTCTGCATTAGTGATGCTGTTCTGCCCAGAGTGTTCTATGCCTGTGTCACTGTGTGGCCCAGTGTAGCTCTGAATGGCCATCAGTCTTGTGAATGGACCCAACTGCTGGACCCAAATGATTGGTCCCTTTTCCTAGCTCTGAGGGTTTCAGGCAACTCCCAGGTGCAGACCCCATGTTTGACATTCTTCTGAGGCAGTGGGACACCAGAGTTTGGCCACCTTAGACCCCAAAATAGTACCTCAGCTCTCCTGGGCCACCAATTGCTTAGACACTTTTTCGCTGAAGTCTTGCAACTGTGGCTTCAGGGACAATGTGCCAAAAAACACAGGCTTAGGTATCTGGTTAAGAAATTCCTGTGTGACCTTTTTAAAGCATGCTAGTGTTAGATTTTTTGAAAAACGCAAATTTGAACATAGCCGCCACCACCTCCCTTCCTTCCTTGTCTGATCATGCTACTCCTGTGAATCCTAGGTTAGGGCTAGGAAGCACTGCCTGTCTACCTTAATCTGATTGTCTTGCACATGCTGGTTGTCTGGCCACTTTGTTTTAAGAGGAGTGCTTCTCTAATAGTCTTTGTCCCCCTTTTGCCCATATGCTTTGGTAGGGGAGTTCCAAGTCTCAGCCTACCTCCACGCCCCATTGGCTTCTGTGCAGTGTCAAAGTCAATGGCTCTACCAGTTGAAAACCCATTGTTGCAGTTGGAGAGAGTCTTTGAATGTTGACTGCCCTTTAAGGCTCTGTCACAGTGTCTGTCTTTTCACTAGGTGTCAGACCCCTGTTACAAAATGCTCTAATCCATAAAGGTGATTGCAGCATAAAATAGCCCCCCTGAAACAAAATGAGGTTCACCAAACAAAATGGGTTTCAAAATTTGACACAGACATATATCCTCAACTTGTCACAGCTTACATCTCCATCCTGGAAGACTTACCTCCATATGCTCTGTTAAAATCCTTGAACATCTACTTAGAGCACACTAAAGCCCCTAAAGTCCACCCAGTGCATAAGGTTTTCATACCAATTTGCTGGTTAATTCAGTTACCAAAAGACCATGGCAAAGTGTATGTCTGTTTCACACTCCTTTGACCTCCTTGGCCCAAAACTACAAATCCATGTCAATCAAGGCTTGCTAGATTGGAGATAAGAGTGCATAGCTTGCTTTAGGAATATTTCTATCACAGACTTGCCAAGCAGTTTACAGGCTCCCCTCCTTTCACATTCACATTGTGCTGTTGCTTGGATTGATTCTCTGTATAGGACTCCTTGCGCTCCAGAACTTGTTCCCAGGGTTAGATGGCCAAAATCTTCTAACCAGAACCTGTTTAATTGGATGGTCCTTATTCTCAGTTGACTGACTTTTGACAGAGTGTTTACTCTTAGAAGTGGGCTCATTGTGCTTGAATATAGAGAGATCTTGAAGGTTTGGATCTGGTATACATATACTCATTATATATTAACTCTAGTTTAAAAAAAACAAACAAACCTGCTTATACTATTGGCCCTGTTGCTCCTCACTGTAATTGTGCTGTTTTCTTCTGCAATATCCCTTGAGATTTATTGCACTAAAGAGTGCAAATTCTGCACACAGGGTGTTCTCTTAAAGAATTGAAAACTTGCCTGTAATTTCCCTCTGATCATATGTTGTGGGTTTCTCATGTACCTGCTACTTCTCCTCAGTTTGGATTTTTAACACTTTTCTAGATGTTTCCTCTTGCACCTTGTCCATTCTTCTCTGACACACGATATTGTAGTGATCATATTGAATTGGCTTATCCTTGGAGATTTGTCTCCTGCTCAGTCAAAGGAATTGACTGGAATTTTGGAAGGTGTCTTTTATACTTGTGGGGATGGGCCTAGCTATGTGATGGCCTGTAAGTAGGGGAGAAAATGGGGTAGGGGACTGTCTCACTGTCTATATAGCTGCCCTAAGGATTAAACTTCTGGGCTACAGGAATTTTATCAGTCTTAGGTGAAACAACTAAGATCCCAAGAATGAGAACATTAGAAGGTAAGTAACTTCAGCGAACAGAAGTACAGGTCTCTTTCCCTTCTAATTGCACACACTGAAGTTTTGGTCCATCACACATTGATTGTACCTGACTACTTTTCTTGATCCCAAGTCACAACCAAATGTTGCAAGGCATTATGTATCCTTACGATTACAAAACGTGCTTCAAAAACTCCACAGGCTGAAGAGGGTATATCCATCCTTCAGATGGAGAAAGATCTACGACTGGCATTAGACGCTACACTCAAAGAAAAAAATGAGAGGCTGGAGGAATTGAAGCAACTTCAGCAGCAAGATGAAAAGCTCTGTGCTGAGCTTTTTGCTACCCCTTACTATATACCTACTGGCAGCATTCCGAGTCGTTCACAGCTGGAAGAGTTAAAGGAACATGTTAGGATGCGTTCAGATGAGAAGGTATGTGATGTTTTAAAAAAAAAAACAAACATCCAATAAATGAATGTGATTTGGGGCTGTAGAGGAAAGTGTTTTCCACCTCTGCATTTTAACCAGAAAAGAATGCTAGTTGCAGTGTCCTCTGATCGCTGAGTGTAGTTAATACTACTTACTTTAATACTGATTTTTAATCCAGTTTAATTAAATCATATTATGGCCTAATTATCCATATATATTTAAAGGCATTATATAGCTGAGACATCTCACCCTGTTTAAGGAGTTCTTTAAAAGTTATGGAAAATAATAGTGATGAAATTTTAAAATGTTTGTATGAAGTACAACTTCACACTGTCTAAGAATAAAATTTTAAATGCTGTTCCCATGAACTGAGTTCCCTTTTCTCCCTTTGTGATTACCAGATAGTACTTGGATGATGGCGTACACTTCAGCTTCTGTGCAGTGCTTTTAAGTTTTAGATAGTTTTTGTACAGTATAGTTACAAAGCTATCAATCCATACTCAGAAATGGAGTGACCTGAACTAGCCAAATCATATTACCTTCGCTATTGCCTTGACATGGTATCTTAATCTACAGAGCCTCAGTATGAGACAATATTCTAACCAATTGTATATAAAATGCTTGTTTTTAATTTTTCAATAGAAACAATGTCTGGAAGTTTTTCTCAGACTAAGAAATGAAATCAGGCAGTATAATGAAGAGATTGGGCATACACCTGATTCTACTCTTGAAAAAGAGGCGCTTTCTGATGATGAGGAATCTTTTTGTCTTGCCAGTAAGAACATTGAAGCTCTTCAAACACTTGTTAATAAGGTTAGATTTTTAAGTGACTAAGAGAAGATATAGGAACTGTTCTTAACAATCACATGTAACACTGACACCTATAATTAGGATGCGTAAGCATTGCCATTATAATACTTCCTACATCCTTAAGAACATGGGAATTGCTATGCAAGAGCAGTAGTAATCCATTGTGTCTAGTATTTTGTCTGGCAGTGGCCAAATCTAGATGCCTCCCCTCCTCCTCTTTGTGGCTATATGGACAGGATTGCTATCCTGTGCTTGGTGCTCCCTTAGGGCTCAAGCAAAGCCAGGGGAGCAGACAGAGTGCCTATTTTTCCCCCTTCTTCTTAGTCATTAGGCTTCTGAGAAGCTGAAGCAGAGTAGATGGACTAGCTTTTTCTAGCACTCCTATTCCCACTCTTTTGAGTGCTCTGGGGATTCAGGGGAGAAAAAGGTAGCACCATGCTTTCCTTTTTTCAGTTTAGTTTGCCTCCTCTCAATTCTGAACAAAACTGCAAGAACTTATTATAATTTTTTCTAGACCAAGAACCAAATACACAGGAACTCAAAGCCTGTTCTTAAAGATAGCTATACTGAATAACTAATATCCAAATACCATATATGGTAGCATCTGTTTTATGATGAGCACACAAGCCACATGTTTCAAGACAATTAAATGCTAAAGTCTTTCAGTGTGTCTTGACTTCCTTGTTCTTTGTTCTCTTCTGTTAACCTCAGAATTGATAATAAATAAGCCATTGGCAGTATATGCGCAATGCCTTTAGATTGGAAATAGAAGGTCTTAATTTAAGTACTCTATCAAATAAACCTGTTCTGCAACAGTTCGCTAACCCATGCTGGTCCATAAAACACTTGAAGCTGCTGGAACCTTGTCTGTTAGCACTGGTGGGATTGATAATGTTAATGCAGCTGAGTTGGTGGGAATATTTTAAATCCCTGGTATACATGCAGTCCTAGAAATGGATTCTCCTATTGGTTGTTGCATGATAATAGGCCAGCTTGAGAGCTTCCACTATCTACTCTTTAACAATTTTGTTTGCGCTTCCAATGCTATGTCTAACGCTTCACCAGCAATAAATTCATTTAATATAATAAAATTCAGTCTTCAGGCATGTCCTGATAAGAATCAGCCAGAGGGGAAGGGTTATGACTGTTTCCACAATGTACCATAAACTCTGAGTGGCAGTTGCTATTAGTAATGTCAAGTGATGATAATTTGCAGGGTTACTGGCAACTCTTGATTTCTGCTTGTATTGATGATTTAAAGATGTCTTTCTATCGGCTTACATCAGGAATGAACTAGACCTTTGGACATTACAATAATATTTGTGTTAAAGAGTATAACCTTGCATCAAAATAGTGACTTATACTTAACTGTACAGATCCCACAAACTTAGTGTCCTCACTGCAATGCTGTAAGAACAAGCTTTCTTCCTTTTTCCACATCTTTACTAGAGCGTGTACATTATTTCTCTTCCAGTGTGGGTTGGTTCACCTTGCTATTATACTGTAGTTTCTCAGCGTTCTTCTACATTAAGGTGCTATCCTCTCTGAAGTAAGTTTACCTCATGCTATCATACTATGTGCCTTGTAGTTGCAGTTGAAGAAAGAATCTGTAATCTCAACTCGGGAGGCTCTCAAGGAGAAGGTACAACTTCTGTGGAATAGACTGCACTGGCCAGTAGAGAAGCAGGAACAATGTAAAATGAATATTAAAGGCTCCATTACTCAAGAAGTTACCATGGTAAGACAATACCTTGCATATTTTTCATCAAACTACTTCCCCTGCCTTTCTTCTTACAGAAACTATTTTAGGTTTTTCTTTAAATAGACAAGCTTTGTCACAAAATCCAACTACATAAGAAATGCAAGGCTTACACTAAGAACTCACTCTGAGTGAAGGCAAACCCTTATGTATATTCAGATTCCCCTTAAAGTGGTATTTTTGCTGGCAATTGAACCTGTACTACTGTTGCTTTCAATTTGAGGTTGAAACGCTGTCTTCTGAAGTCAGCAACACTTGGGCATGACTTAGTTGCCCTTCAGTTTTAGAGTTCCTTGCAGTTATTGCTTCAATTTCCAGACAGGGTGGATAAAAATCATTATTTAAAACAAGATTTTTTTTTTAAATTAGGTTAATTTACCTGTTAGTACTCCTTCACTATTTTACCACTTTTTGGGCTTAAATTGCTAAACTATTGGTTTCTTAGTTGGTGATAGAATTTCAGATTGTACATTGATTATTTCTGCCAAGACGTTTCATACTCAAAATGTTTATATGCTGAAAAAGACAAGCCCATAGTGTGAACGCAAACTTGAACACGAAATAGCGGAATAAAAGCCCATGCTACGTTTATAGTCTGCACCACTTTCTGATATATTGAACTTCTCCAAGTTAAAAAAAGATGACATATATTTCAACACGCTATACTCATCACTTTGAAGTGACTTAAAGCACAAATCTCACTCACGTAAGTGGTTTTAAAAATCCCACCCTTGGGTACCTAAATGCGGGTGATGCCTTGCCTTGTCACAGTGCTCACCAGGCATCGCAAGCTGTTTAGTTTAGTGCGATAGCTCATTCAGGATATGTTGGGCTGTATGACCATTAGTTGAATCTTGAAATCCTGTGTCAGTTTTTGTAACAGCTAATGCTATTAAGACCTTGAGTGGTGGGGGGGATCTCTTAATCAAAACCCTGGATGTTGCATAAATGTTAAACAAGTGTTTCTGGTGGTGGTAAGTGTTCTCTGAATAGAAATTAAGTAGCTACCCATAGGGCCAATGGGTATCTTGAATTCAAAGAAGGCATCACTTTCTTCTGGAGGCAGAAACCGAGGCAGGAGAAAAATGTCTCTGGAAAGTAATCGTACTCAATTTGGTTGCTTAAACTTCAGTTATAGCCCAGGGCCCCAACCAGGTCAAGACCCTGTTGTGCAAATTGACTCATTTGATTGGATAGAAGCTTCTTATTAAAATGGAAGCCCCCCCCCCGCCCCCGGCTCTCCTGCTGGTAATAGCTCACCTTAAGTGATCACTCTCGTTACAGTGTGTATGGTAATGTTGCCGGCACAGAGTACCCGAGGCAAGCAACAGTTGGGTTCGTTGCCTGGTATGCGTTGCGCCAATGACCACAACGGGGTGGAGAAGCAGAGAGATTTATTTGAAGCTTTAAATAGGGCACAGGGAGACTGAGCTGTCTTAAATCTTGCAGCCCCGAATGCAGATTACAGTATACAATTTATACCTTTGCTTATTTTATTACATAAGCTTATATAATTAATTACCTGTTGCCCCGTATAATACTGTAGCCAATCAGCTAAAGCAAAAATCAGTTGTGTTTTTTCTTAGTAGCATTGCCTGAGCTTTGCCTTATTTGGGTTTATTTGTTATTAGTTTTTGCTAAATATTTTTGCTTTATTTATATGTTTTTTAGGCCGAAGCTGGCCTTGGCTAGCGAGCCGTGTGCAAAGCTGTTTGTGTGCTAGCTTCCTTATAGTTGTGCAGGGTCACAGAGAGTTCAAGCAGCAGAGTGGCTTCAGTTTGCCTGGGCCTAGAGCAAGAGGGCTTTATTGACACTCATGGTTTTTTACCCTCTTGAGTTACCTAGAGTAGTGCCCAGTGTTACCAACAGTAACACCCATTGTTTCATGTTCTCTGTGTATACAAATCTCCCCACTGTATTTTCCACTGAATGCATCCGATGAAGTGAGCTGTAGCTCACGAAAGCTTATGCTCAAATAAATTTGTTAGTCTCTAAGGTGCCACAAGTACTCCTTTTCTTTGTACCTATTAAGAGATTGTTGTTTAGTATGTTTCAAGCACTCCAGTAATCAATGCCTCACGTCAGCAAAGCTTTATGGCCTCTGCCTGTTGATGTGACAAAACCATGCCTCCCACTTGACTGACTGGGTGTAGACACGTGCCTGAACTTGATTACTATTTCAAGTTTGTCCTATTTTAGCCATTTACGTTCTTTCTGCAATACTGACTTTATAAGGCTATTTTATTTTCCTTTTAACTTGATAAGTGTATTGCTAATCACTATACTCCCATATACTACAATAGTTTCCAGAACACTAAAGGCTCAAAGGCTGTGCTGATGATATGTTAAGATAAACAGCATGAAGCTATCCTATGAGTAAGAGAGCTAGGAATGTTAATGAAGATGCATTGTTGGCCTTAATGCATTGTTTTACATTATTTTAAATAACTTTCTAGTGGGAAGAAGAGCTGCTGCGTCTGGAAGAACTGAAGAAAGAAAGCTTGAAGGGAGTGATTGAAAAAGTCAGACAGGAGCTTGACCTTTACTGGGAAAAATGTTTGTATAGCACAGAACAGAGATCAGCCTTTCATCCATATTATGATGGTAAATCTTCACTCTGACCTGCCACTCTTCCATTTCATGTGCAAGGATTGATTGGTATAGACTTGAAGGCATGATCATCTAGTCTGACCTCTTGCATATTGCAGGGCACAGAACCTTACCCACCCACTTCTGTAATAGCCCCATAACTTCTGGCAAGTTACTTAAGTCCTCAAATCATGATTTAAAGACTTCAAGTTACAGAGAATCCACCATTTACTCTAGTTCAAACCAGCAAGTGACCCATGTTGCAGAGGAAGGCGAAAAATCCTGCAGGTTGCTGCCAATCTGACCTGAGGAAAAATTCCTTCTCAACCCCACATATGGTGATTAGTTAGATTCTGAGCATGTAGATGAGACCCACCAGCCAGACACCCAGGACTTAATTCAGAGACCCTCCCATCTTTGCCTGTTGGAGATATTTGCCAATAGCTGTCACAGATGGGCCGTATGCCATTGTAGGCAACTTCCTCCATACCGTCCTCTCCATAAAAGTATCAAACTCAATCTTGAAACAAGTTAGGGTTTATTTGCCCCACTACCTCCCTTGAAAGGCTTTTTCAGGACCTCCCTCCTCTGATGGTAAGGAATCTTCATCTAATTTCAAGCCTAAACTTGTTGATGGCCAGTTTATGTCCATTTGTTCTAGTGCCAACATTGGCTCTTAACTTAAATAACTCTTTTCCCTATCTGGTGTTTATCCCTCTGATGCATCTTTAGCAAGCAATCATATTTACCCTCAGACTTTGTTTTATTAGGCTAAACAAGCCAAGCTCCTTAAGTTTCCACTTGTAAGGTAGGTTTTTCCATTTCTCGGATCATCCTAGTCGCCCTTCTCTGTACCGGTTTCAGTTTGAATTAATCTTTCTCAAACGTGGGAGACCAGAATTGCACACAGTATTCCAGATGAGATCTCACCAGTGCCTTGTTCAATGGTAATACACTCCCCTATCTCTACTGGAAATACCTTACGTGATGCATCCTATGATTGCATTAGCCTTTTTCATGGTTGCATCACATTGGGAGCTTGTAGTCCTCTTGTGATAGACCAAGCAGTGCTGGATAAATTTTTATAGTGGGGGTGCTGAGAGCCCTTGAACCAAACTGTAAACCCTGGATATAATGGAAACCACTTCAAGCCAGGGGGTGTGGCAGCACCCCTAGTTCCAGCACCTATAGATAGATCAATACATCCAAGTCTTTCTCTGCATCCTCTGTCATTTCCAACTGATCTGTCCCCGACTTATGGCAAAAATTCTTGTTGTTAGTCCCTAAGTGTATGACCTTGCACTAGTAAATTTCATGTACTCCAGATTTGCCTAGAATAGTGGCTGTGTACCATTAGCCATTTTATCAGCTGGTTTCCCTCCGTCTTTTTTTCTATACATGAAAGAAATGTTCAGTGATGGCTATTTATTAAATAGTGTATTTCCCCAAACCAACCAGAATAAGTGTCTTCATACTCTAGTCTTATAAACGGCATTACTCCAGAGTTCACTATAACAAGCAAATGCGGTGCTAGGGATTGTATCCTCATTGACCAGCTGGAAAAGAGCAAAGCAGGATAGCCCTGAAACAGTGGACTTTTGGAATTAAAACATCCTATTTATTGGGGAGGGAGGAGCTACTTGGAACTGAGCCTAGAGTCACAGACCTTGGCAGGGTTTTGGATTAGCAATAAAACCAGGAGAGTTATGCTAGGTAAATCCTTAAAGGGTTCACTTAAATGCATTATTAAATTACTTATTTCTTAAATTACTAGAGCTTTGGTGTCCACTATGCAACTAGTACTGAAAAGCTCAAATCACAACTATTTTGTATGTGAGTAACTTTGCAGAAATATGTTATACCACAAATAATGAATAAACTAAATTTTTTCAACTCCAGATAACTTTACAGAAGATTTGTTGAACCAACATGATGAGGAAGTTATGAAAATGAAACTCCGTTATGAGAAAAACAAGGCTTTATATGATGGCATTGCTAAATGGGAAGCTACCTGGAAACAGTTCATGGAGTTGGAGGTACCAGTTACTGGAAATTAGTTTACTCTAAGGCTTTGCTTGAGCAAGGGTAGTGATGCCACTAAGTGGAAGAATTGTGTACTGCAACTTAAATTGATGGGGCACAATTTCTAAAGAGCAGTGGGCTAGTGATAAACAACATCAGCAGAAAAAGGCTGTTGGGTTGGGGAAAAGGCTATTGGGGTTGGGAAATCGGGTCAAGTAAATTTACAAAATCTGAACAGCTACAAAAGTGACTGTTCATAATAACTTTCAGAGGGAGTCTAAGTAGAATTCCCATTAAAGATGGGCAATCTTGAGGGTTAGCATTCTCCTTAGTGAGATTTATCTTTTGACTTCACAATATCAAAATAACCCCAGTGGTATGTCAGTTGTAGGTCCTATTTATCCATGCTAAACTTAAGGGAAGCTGGATGACATATCAGTATTTGACAAATGTCAACATATGTTCCAAGTGCAAGTTGGTATCTAAAGCATTTTGGGTTTTAGTTTTACAAGACCTGTTTAGGAGTGTTGTCAGCACATGTTCTTGTCAAATAACTAATCTGATAAATCTTAATTGTTTCATGGTGCACTTAAGAATCTTTCTTCATTACGCTGAATATATTTTAATTTTTTTTTTCCAAAGAGGGCAAGTGCTGTAAATTAATATTGCTATTAAAAGACCTTTTCTCCTTTAATTTTTATCTTATGACTTGGTGAGGCAGCCTGTTGCCACTTACAGCCATCTGGGCTCGAACAATTTCCAAGCATCCTTGTCTCATGTTCATGTAAATGCTGTGTTTTAGTGCTGAGGAAATACCTTTCATTCTTTTGTAGCAGATAAATGACTTACAAGTCATCATTGATGGTCTCTTCAGAGAAAGGAGTTATTTTGCTGATCATTCCTGAAATAATGGATTGAATAAGTGAAACTTCCCTAGCATTAAGTACAGAATAGTCTGTTCTGTGGGAACTGTAATGAATTCTATTCCTACTTGGTGTTGCTCCTGAAGGCCCTTTGCCATTCTGGAAGGGAAAAAAAAGGCTTGAAGTATATGTTCACATTTCAGTAAATTTATTTTGTTCAGAAAAAATCCACAAATCCAAATAGATTAGTTAACAGAGGTGGCACTCTACTGAAAGAAGAGAGAGAACGCTCAAAGATCCACAAGCTGTTAACAAAGGTAAGCCCTACCACAGCTGGCATGTATGCACTCTTGAAATTAAGAGTTAAAATTCAGTCGTTTCAATACTATCTAAGCAAACTTGTCTGAGTTGATGGAACATAATATGCTATTGTTACAGTTCTCTCTTAATAGGCTGGATGCTGAGTCAGTTCATTTGCCATGTGATAGATCTGATTTCCATAACACTCCAGAAATCCTAATGCTTAAGGGATAGAAACTGAACTAAATACAATTCCTTCTAATAATGTCGATCCACTTTTGTGGTGATGGTCACCCTTAAACATACTTAAGTGTGAACAAACTTTAAATCAATGCTTAGTCCCCCTTTTTAGATGCTAAAAAAACCCCCCACTCAGCAGCCTACAAGGGAGTGTCAGCCTTCAACCTGTTAAACTGCCTGCACAATACTAAATGCCTGTTCAAGGAGTCAAGATGGGTGTCAATTAAATGTCACTTTGCTGGGTAACACTTTGTAAAACATCTGTCCTGAACTACTGAAACTTCTGATGCTCATCCTCAGTTGGTCTGATATACAGCAGCTAAATTCATGCTCTGGCAATGTCCAGTCCTTCATTTATCGTGAATGCTTCCAGGTCTTTCTCCACCTCAAATTTCTTGGTGTTTTTTTTAGCTAGCGTAACGTAAGGCAAATGAAAAGGCCTGGAACTGTGCTTTTAGCCTCACAGTGAGGCAAGACATGAAATACTTTAAAAGGATATATTCAGCATGTTTTCGAGTATTACACCTACTAGTTCTACAAGAAAAAAGAAAAGGAGTACTTGTGGCACCTTAGAGACTAACAAATCGGATGAAGTGAGCTGTAGCTCACGAAAGCTTATGCTCTAATAAATTTGTTAGTCTCTAAGGTGCCACAAGTACTCCTTTTCTTTTTACAGATACAGACTAACACGGCTGCTACTCTGAAACCTGTCATTATGCAAGGCATCTAGTTCTGCAAGCGGTACCTAACAGTAATATAATTAAAATATTTGAGAAAAATCTGTTCAGTTTTGTTCAGTTGTTAAGCATTTGAACAAAACTAAACAATACTGTGCTTGCTTAAATTTCTGACAATTTGTAGTTTTACAATCACTACTATTTTAGAAGTATTTCTCTTTCCAACTGCTGTGTGGCAGTTGCACATAATTATATAGGTATATACCACACAGCAGGTGAAATAAAAATACTTCTAAAATAGTAGTGATTGTAAAACTACCAATTGACAGTTTTAAGCAAGTGCAGTACCTGAAGGAACCTGTTTCTACCTCTCTGAAATTAACCAGGCCTCAAGCTGACTGTCCTAAGCTGCTCAAATGGATAATGAAATACATGCAAACTACCTTTTTTTCATTTGCAAACTTAGTTGGGAGAAGAACTGAAAAGGAGCATTGAAAGCTGGGAAAAAGAACAAGGCTGCAACTTCCTGATCGAGGGTCAAAGGTTCCTGGACTACATGGCAAATCAGTGGGAACAGCACAAACTTAAAAAGGAACAAGAGAGAGTGAGTTTGTTTTTTCTTAAAAGTAGACAAGGGATTGGTACTACACTACAGTAGAACCTCAGCATTACGAACACCAGAGTTATGAACTGACAGGTCAACCACACACCTCATTTGGAACCAGATGTATGCAATCAGGCAGCAGCAGAGACTAAAAAAGTGCCAGTACACTACAGTACTGTGATAAATGTAAATTACTAAAAAGATGTAGGGAAAGATTTATTTTTATTTTTTTTTAAGATTTGACAAGGTAAGGAACCTGTTTCTGTGCTTGTTTCATTTAAAAAGAGTTAAAAGCAGCATTTTTCTTCTGCATAGTAAAATTTCAAAGCTGTATTAAGTAAATGTTCCGTTGTAAACTTTTGAAAGAATAACCATAACGTTTTGTTCCGAGTTACAATCTCCATTCCCGAGGTGTTCATAACTCTGAGGTTCTACTGTAGTTTCAGTTAATTTTAACATAATTCTTCATACTGGCTATCTCCAAAGGCCTTCATGAAGTAATAAATGATGGAGGGGCTTTGGTGGGGTAACATCTAGCCAAATATAGTGTGACAGGCAAATATCTGTGTGAATGGCATGTTGTCGGTGCTGTTAGAATACAAATTATGCATGCCCTTGTGCCCTTGAATGTTTAATTTAGATCTCTTGATGGGAAATGTGGACCCTAGGGTACTGGGAGTTTCTGCTGCCCCCTATTGGCTTCAGACCAACAGGTTATTTGAAAAGCCCCTTGTTTAACTGTGCAGCAGCTTTGTAATCAACTACTGTTAAGGGGTTCAAGTCATTTACGAATGTGATCCAATGGCTAAGCGAAGAATTAGGGTAGGATTTTCAAGAGCTCTTCTCTCATTGAAGTCAATCACATGCCTTATTTCCTCAAATGATTTGCCAACACGAAACTGGTTAGCAGTGCGCCTAGTAGCAGTCTGGGGTAGCCAGCTTCCAAACAGCTATAGCAACCTGCTTCTGGACCAGCGTGGCCTCCTTCATATGGGTGTCCTGACTATGGAGGGACAGGGAAAGCTGCTCCAAGCTCTAGAAACGTTACTTTCTTCACATGAAAGTTCTGCACCCACAGCTGGTCATTCCAGGTCTGTGATCCCAACAGTTGGTTTCTGTGGCTGTAATGCAGAAGTGCCAGTCTACATAGGGGGCATCAACAGCTATATTGAGAGTCACAAGCAGCACCAGCCAATTGGATTCTGCCATGTTCGTATTGTCGTCCTCTGCCAGGTGCATTTGGTGGGTCTGAAAATGCCACCAAAAGGTCCACCAGCATCTCATGGATGCTCTGCCTGCTTCCCTACAGGAGTGAAACTGCAAGCAAGACAAGTTTTTCAAATAGTGCCTCATTTTCACGTTGCTGGCTCCAGTTGCTGAGAGTGTGCACAGCCAAAAAATGCTCCCCTGGATGTGTTAGTGGGCTGCAACAACTTCTAGTAGTGCCATATGGGATGGACAGTCAAGTTTTTTCCATAGTGCACCATGAACCAAGGGCTAGAGCAGCTACAGGTGGGGAAGGTGCTCGGAAGCCTGAGTTAGGCTGGTTTGACTTGACTCTGAATAGTGCATTATGGGTGTGACTGCGTGTGTGTTCAGATTCTCAGAAGTTATAAACCAAGGGTGAGTAATCCATGTGGGTACTCCAGGTCAGGCTTAGAAACATCGAGCCTGTGGGGTCAAGTCCCCACAGACTTGTGCTGACATTACTGTGTAGACATAGTCATGTCATAATTGGAAAATTTTAGCGAGTTAGTGCACTCCTTCAATATGCATACCAGTGAAATAAAATTTAAGTCTTTTGTGTTGCAGTTAACGAAGAAGGAAGATTCTGCAGTTCTGAAAACACCCATGAAAAGACATGCTGGCTCAACCACTCAAACTCCCCTTAAGACAAGGAAGGCAAGTATATGGTCTTTCGAAACATACAATAGAACCTCAGAGTTACAAACACCAGAGTTAGGAACTTAGCAGTCAACCATGTACCTCATTTGGAACCAGAAGTGCGCAATCAGGTAGCAGCAGAGACCAGAAAAAGCAAATACAGTGCAGTACTGTGTTAAACATAAACTACTTTAAAAAGGGGGGGGTTAAAAATATTTGACAAGGCAAGGAAACTGTTTCTGTGCTGGTTTAATTTAAATTAAGATGGTTAAAAGCAGCATTTTTTTTTTCTGCATAGTAAAGTTTCAAAGCTGTATTAAGTCACTGTTCAGTTGTAAACTTTTAAAAGAACAAACATAAGATTTTGTTCAGAGTTACGAGCATCTCAGGAATGGAGGTTGTTTGTAACTCTGAATAAAATCTTATGTTTGTTCTTTTAAAAGTTTACAACTGAACAGTGACTTAATACAGCTTTGAAACTTTACTATGCAGAAAAAAAATGCTGCTTTTAACCATCTTAATTTAAATTAAACCAGCACAGAAACAGTTTCCTTGCCTTGTCAAATCTGAGGTTCTACATTATAGAGACAATGACAAATATCCATAGGGAAAAGGGTATTATGGATTTCCCTCTGCCTGGCTTCTGCCATTAATAATTCATGCAAGTAACTTCTAGGTCAGTTCTGAATCAAATCGCCTTATGTCACCTGGTGCTCTCCCAGACAATTGTTACTTGTCTCCTTGCTTATTCTGAAAGATGAAGGAAAAAGACACTGGCTCAAACTTTTTTCTAGTTATTAAAATTGGTATATTCTGTTGTAATTATAGATACCTTTGTAATCAATTCTTAATTTTAAAAAAGCTGCAAAAGTATTTGAAAATGTGAGTAGGACTGCATTGTTCGTGGAAGAAAATCATAAGAATTCATTCCTCCTCCTTCATTAGGAGATAAAAATGAGTTTGAAAAAGTCTCTGTAAAACTGAGACCCTATACCTAGGGGAGAACTGGAGTTCAGTCTTAGCAACTTTGAGCCAGTAGATATTACTGTTTTCTTCTGATAGCTATGCCAGCTTTGGAGTGCTATGGGAAAGTGAGGTTCATTGCTTTGTTGGGGATGAGTGAGCTAGAAAAGGGACAGATTTACTGGAGACCTTCAAGTTGTTGGCAGGATTGGTGGTTTAAAGAAGCAAAACGACACAAACTTAATATAGTCTAGGTTTGAAATGGCAGGAAGCCAGTAATGGATGAGGCATCAGGCATAGCTTCTCTGGAGAAAAACTGTACAGAAGTTCTGTATTTAAACAAAACTTGGCATACCTTCCAGAAACTAGTCTGAAATGTTTTGTCACCTCATAGATGCTGCTGGAATTAAAGGTCAGCATGCCCTTTACTATCCTAACTTTTGTGTATTTAATGTTAGAAATCTGAAGCTTCTCATTTTTAATCTTTAGTTACATGGAGTCACAAATTTAACTGTGCTGCGGGCAGCCAGCTGCATCAGTCTGACCAGCACGGGTACATGTCCTGCAGCTGTTGCCAGAACACCTATTCCAGTTTGTAAGGTGAGTAAAGCTCTTGGGTTGATTTTACTGTAGTTATTCTCAATAATAAAAGCCCTTCTTGTGGGCCCAGAAGAAGTGATACTATCCCTATTTTTATGCAGGGCTCAAGCCCTGAAAATTTGTATATGTGTACACATACATAAAACTTGAATATTAACTATAAAGGTTTGACTGAACTTATTTTTCCACTTTAACAGCCATGTAATTTTTCTGGCAAAAGTGTTCAGTGTTTAAAAAGCTATACTAGAAACAAACTGCTATTCAGTTAAACCTCAACTTTCACTCTGTCAAAGTGAAGACTACAAATGTTTGGTAAATGGTTATGAAAACCTCCAGTTCACCTTTAAGTTGACTTCTGTTGAAGTTCCAGCATTTACTGTCTTATTATACCCTTTCTTTCCTTAGTCTTGTAACTTGTACACAAGCTGTCAAAGAAAAGCAGTCTCTGTCTAGTGAGAGAAATAATTCCAGGGGAAAATGTCCCATGATATGAGTTGTGTCAGAAACAACCTGGTCAGTTGTCATTTGTCTAATTGCTGGATGGGTGACTTCACATCACATTTCAAGGACCTATTCAGGGTACATTCTTTTGCACGTAACCATCAATTTTCCACTTGTAAGTTCTTTGGAAAGTACAAATGAAAACCTTTTCCCTCAACCAAGCACACTAATTGTAGTATTGCATAGGAGTGTTGGACTTAATATCTTATATAGATGTTAATTTCTATGGGAGGAGCAATAAGTGACATCCATTTTTTTTCAACAAGTGAGGGAGCAATAGGTCGAACTTGACAATACTTCTTCAAATAGAATGGTTCAGTTTTTTAGTTTCAATACCTTAACTTATCAAACTGGCATCCAGTGCTCTAGCATGCTATCAATGTGACTGTCTGCACATGTAGAGGAAGCAGAGTTCTCCATTCCCCTCTCCAGTCTTCTGGGACTTGAGGTCATAAAAATATTGAAGTTGGGGATATAGAAGTAACCACATCCATTCTTGGACCAGGACAAGTGGATGTTTCTTCCAAACTTCTTGACTTTCCCAGCAGGACTTAAATCTTCTAATGGAAACTTTCAGGCCACAAAGCCAGAATACAAGTGCATTCCTTACAGGGTTATAAACTTTAAGAAAATTTTTCTGTATTATCAACTTTTAACAGGCAAAATATAGACTTTAAAAGACTAATATTTGTGATGAACAAGTTGAGATTAATTGGAAAGTAAAAACTTCTTTATTTTTTCCTTTTTGGAGTTAAAAGTTGACCCGTTTGTTCCTCATCCTTAGCCAGCACAGTCGGTCTCAAATGACGTAAATTCTAGTATGTGGAGCAGCTGCTGTGAAGGTCCCTGGGAAAATATATGAATTCATATTTTATGCTACAAGTTAACTGTCAAGATCAATGAATGCCTCCATTATGAGAAAAATTACAGATAAGGAAACTAGCTCTTAATTCTAACGTTAATACAGGCTTTGATCTTAAAGATTAATGGCTTTCAGGCAGCTGCTTTGGGTCAAATTGAAGTGGTTGGTTGTCAAGAGGATGACTGAATAATCTGACTGAAGTTTCTAGCACTTACTGCCTATAGTAGTATTAATGGGAGCAGCATGGTTAAAGCCCCTTCGTTAGGTAAGAATTGATAGAAGTCAAACCCTTACTGCAGTATAAGGGAAAGTAACACCAAAGATCTGAGTCACCCATGCCACTTCATAGATGCATGTTTTACAAGGTTCACGATGAATGGATATAAAAGGAGAGAGGAAGGATGGCCTTATGGTTAAAACACTGAAATGTCTCAACCTGGATTCAATTCCTAGATCTGTTTCAGACTTCTTCTGTGACCTAGGGCAAGTTACTTAATCACTTTGCCTTGATCGACATCTGTAAAATGGGGATGTTTTCTAAAATAGAGGTATTAGTGACATAAAGTCCAGTTACAAAAGTTTAAATTAGGCTAGTTTTTGCTCCTAATTATTACTTTTTATCATTAAATACACATTAACTGAGCTGATTCTCCACCTGATGATTCTACATCTTCTTGGTCAGAGATCTGGTACTTTTTAATCAAGGTTGTACATAATCTGTAGTATAAAAGCTCACTAGACATAATGACATTACATTTTGCAGACACCATCTAAAAGCACACCACCAGATTCCCTGCAGCAAGCACGATTACAAGAGGGCAAAGAAAACCAGCAAACCAGCAAATCAAATAATCAATTCAGCTATTTAGACTTCACGGTATGTGTCTTATTTTTGTCTGACTTTAAAATATAGTCTAACTTTAGAGAGGTGAGTAGAAAACTGACTAGATTTGGATGAGATTAGGTGGTGGGCATATAGAAAACTACATTCTTAGATATTTTAAATTTACCCAAGGGACAGGAAACTAAATCCTCAAGTTCTATGCCACTCTGAGGAATCTAACAAATTCTGTTTTAAAGATATTGTCCAGAGAGCTCTCAAAAAGCAGTTCAGGGTTACCCAATACATACTGAGAGCATGGGGATCAAGATTCCACAGCTAATTGAGGACTAACCAAGGAGTAACAGGATGCTGGACAGAAAGGGTAGCTATAGATAGGAACTCTGACAGCATGAAACTTTGGAGCAGGGGATTTATGGATTTATTTTATTACCTGTCTTCATATCTCAAAGAAGGGTTTTGTTAAGATGTCTTTCTGGTGAAAACTAAAATCTGAGCAGCGTGCGGGAAATGTAATGACTTCCAAGGTTTTTGCTTATTTAGGGGATAACAAATGCATTTCAGTTCAGAAAATGAACTGAAATTTAGTCCTGGGAGCAAGGCAGCAACAATCAGAAAAAGCTCACTAATCAGAAAAAGGGTTTGGTGGAGGGATAGCTCTAGTGAACAGACTGGGCTGTGTTAGTAGTGTGATGGAAACCACACAACAGCATTACTTGCTTAAGGCAGTTGTTAAATCTTCTTGGGAATATGTGGTATTGGTCACCATATAACAAATGGTATTACTGCATCCTCAACTGCAGAGTTGGACAAAAGTCCAGGTCAGAAAAAAACAAGGAAAGGATCAAAAGAGGGCACTCTAACTGGATTAAGCTAGCAACATATGATTTTTAACAGCTGTATTAAAACATAAATGAGTAAGTTCTTAAATAAAAACACAAATCAAGGGAAGTGGAGTGGGGGGAGAAATCAGGCAGGACCCACTTCATTTAAATAGCAAAAATACATTCAGTAAAATATTGGTGAAGGGAAGTGAGCCAGGCTAAGTTTGAAAGAAGCATAGACTTCCTTTTGCAAAAGACAACTGAGAATTATGGTAAAGCAGGAAGATGGGGTTGTCCTACCTAGATCACTTTAATTGGGTGGGTGTACCACTGACTGTGCTGTGATTATATAGTAATGTTGTCTTGTTACTACTTAATCTTCCTACAATTTCTTAAATATTTTCAGAAAGATCTTTCAAAGAAAACTAGCAATACCAGTGAGATTTTCAATTCTACAGTAAATGAGAACAGATATTAAGGATCCTGCTGCTGCACCCTCTGAAATGCCGGAATAACTCATTTCTTTGTGGCACTTGAGCGCTTTTAACTATTTTCATAGACTTGGGAGAGAAGACAACTTATGCTGTACCCTTGATGCTAGTGCCTTGACTAACTCTGGCAAATGCAGCAAGTCGAAAGGATTTGTGTGGTACCACAACTGTACCTTGAACTCTATTTCCTAGCTAGAAAATAAAAATAGAAAGTAGCACTTAAAAGTAACATGTTGAATTAGTGAGTTTTTAAAATGCTCCAACCAAACTTCTGCAAGTCTTAGTGTACAGTTCAAGTATTTACCTTGTCTTTCTTTATTGGTGTGGCTGCATGATATTGAACTGGCTCATTTTTTTTTTTACTGATCAGCATTTGTTTTTTCTAGAGTGCTAACATAATCCTTTTTTAAAAAAATATTTATATTCAAGCCTTTGAACTGTCTCAACTCTTTCATGAAGTTCAGACTTGCAGGTTTCATGTACTTAATTATTCTGTCTAATTGTTGTACCCTGTCAAGCAATTAACTTTCAAACCTTGGTGCTTTTTAAGCAAGTCTATGCAGGCAATTATGAAGCTAGAAAAAAAAAAGAACACACATAAAACCCTTAGTTGAAGTGAAGTGATCACAATCCCTAATCATCTGAACTGCTCAGTGCAACATTGTTTAATTTCTCTTTTACTTGATTGTATTAATATCATGCCTTGGACTGAAAATGTACCTTCACATTAGTGCTCAACTGCTTTGAGACGATCTGGATAATGCTGTGGCTAGAATAAAAACGTGTTCAATTATTTCTTAATGTATATAGTCTGATTCTGAAAAGCAATTGAAATAATAAAAATGTGTTGTGCTCTTAAATAAAAAGCTGTACTAGTCAAGATGTCTGTTTTCAATGGGATACCACTTCCTGGTTCTGAAGAAAATCTCATTTGCAAAACACATTGTTGTTTTGTATGCTGTTTTGTAACTAAAAGGGAACAGCTGGCATTCATAAATTAAAAATAGTAATTTGTCTGAGGAGACATTTCATTGTGCATTAGTAAACTTTAAAAGCAAATTTGGAAATTGATCAATATTGAATTTTACTCATGCTGTGTATTTTTTTTCTTGAAGTAGAATACTTCAAAAACAATGAGGAGTCCAGTGGCACCTTAAAGACTAACATTTATTTGGGCATAAGCTTTCGTGGGTAAAAAACCCCACTTCAGATGCATGGAGTGAAAATTACAGATACAGGCAGGGTGGATTTGATTTAAATCACTCATCAGTTACTTCCAAATTTCAACAGCATCAGCAATAAAACAGCTATTTCCCTGCATTTTGTTCAAGGCTACAGAAATAGGCTTCAGGGTACTCAGCATGTGTTCAACATTTCTCTTAAACCCAATGTTGAGATCTTTGGCTGTGACAGTGCCATCTATTTTATCATGATTCTTCACAAACTGTCATCAGATTAGGCCAGTTCTTGATATAGTGCTCAAAACAGTCCACTACTGGGTTCCATCGTACGTCTTGTGGGAGAGTTGGCTTGGTTCCTCCCACTTTTTTCAGAGCAGCTGCTGCAAAGTGGTTGTTATGGAGAAGTATTTTGCAATTTCAACAACATTAGCCTTTATTTCTAGAACACTGAAGTCTTTGGCTAGGAGGTGCATCAAATGAGCATTGCAACCATATGTTATTAGCTTGGGACTCTCTTCACTCTCTTCTAAATAATTTCTTCTCATCTTGGATACATTTGCAACATTGTCTGTGACCAAGCTGCGTACTGGACATTTGAATTTTTTCCCCCCACAGTTTGTTATAGCTTTTATTGCTACTTCTTCTAAGTATTCTGCTGTGTGTGCATTTCCTGATGTATCAGTTGTTTTTGTAAGGAAGACATTCCCTTCTACTGTTGTCACACAAGCACAAACAGGATCATGGTGGACATTGCTGCACCCATCAAGACTCAGGTTAACAATTTCACCCTCTAGACCTTTTGCACACTGCTCAATTTCTCTTTCATACACTTTATCCAGCAATTTGCCTGCAATATCTGCTCTGTTGGGTGGACTGTATCCTGGTCTTAATGACTGAACCTTGTTAATGAAATATGGGTTCTCAGTCATACAGACAGGAGAGTTTGTTGCATAAACAAACAGGGCAATTTTTTCCATCAATTACCTCTTTTTGTAATCTGCTGGTTATCTTATCTTATCTATGGTTGGTTTTGGATGATGGAGTTTGTTTGGTTTTTTTTTGGCTACAGGTGATATACTGACATTATGTGATTATGTGACATACGTAATGTAACTGAAACGCTATCATTGGCAGATAACTCTAAAACTATAGAAAATGATGGTAATCTTGAAGGTGGATAGTCCTCAGAATCCTGTATGTTGAGGATGGATTCTCCTAAACAAAATAAGTCAATGCAATTATTTAATTATTACTGCCATACTGCTAATTTAGTATTACTGATTGCATTCACTGACACTCAGTACTACTTTAAAGGTGAAATTGTAAAAGAAAGATCTGCCTATTTCAGCTATTTATTTTTTAATCACAACTTCATCATCTTTAACACAGCTTCCTCCTGAGAAGGGACACTTCTCATGATGTTGTTTCATTGGAGCAACCAGGCCTTGCATTTCTTTGTTGCACAGTTTGCATTTTGCACACTTGCCTGTCTTACCCACAGGCAACTTCATTAAAATATTGGAACTTCATTAAAATATTCCCAAACTGGGTCCCTTATACAGCCTGTTGCCATTGTAAGTTTTCCCTTCTAGTGAGAGAATGGTATGGTAGATCTCAGATCAATGAAGGCTACACTCAGAAAGACCTCAAGACTTCTGGAATATGCTGCTCAAACAGTTTCACTTTTGTTTCTACTGCCTGTCCCTCCCTTCTCACATTTATTTATCTCCAGACTTCTTGTCCAGATCTATTCCACCCGCAACAATCTTCTATTCATTGAACTTTTTGAAACTTTGCACTTTTAGAGAGAGATAAGGGATTGACTCTGTGTACACAAATTTGCAGAGACGCAATAGGGTTGAGGTCTGTTATTTCTCACCTCTTCTTTATTTGTTTAAAACCCTTTTTTGCTGTTAACAAGCATGTTATCTCTGCAGACACAAATCCACAGTTTGAGAACTGCAAAACTAAGCATCTCTGATGGTGTCTTTTAGACTGAGTACTGCGTCCCATTGGGTAGATGGAAAGATTAACCTCATAAGATTGGGTCCCTAATCCATGAACTATTGGAACTCATTTACAAAACTTTTCTTAAAAACATTACATGAATATATTGTCTCATACTATAGAATTAAAATGTATAATCTCTATTCCATGATGAGACATTACAGCTCAAAGATATATCTTTATCTTTAGATTGGAATTTTTTGATGAGGTTTTTGGAGGAAAAAACCTCATCAAAAAATTCCAATTTAAATAAAATAATTTGATTTAAAAAATCATTGATTTTTATCCACCCTGGGTACAGGCATAAATATACTGGTACATGAAGAGAAAGGAATTACCTTACAAGTGGAGAACCAGTGTTAACAAGGCCAATTCAGTCAGGGTGGATGTGGTCCACTCCCAATAATTGAGGAGGAGGTGTCAATACCAAGAGAGGGAAAATTGCTTTTGTAGTGAGCCAGCCACTCCCAGTCCCTATTCAAGCCCAAATTAATGGTGTTAAGTTTGCAAATAAATTGTAGCTCTGCAGGTTCTCTTTGAAGTCTATTTTTCAAGTTTTTTTGGAGAAGGATGGCTACTTTTAAATCTGTTATTGAATGCCCAGCAAGATTGAAGTGTTTTCCCACTGGCTTTTGTATGTTATCATTCCTGATGTCTGATTTGTGTCCATTTATTCTTTTACGTAGGGACTGTCCAGTTTGGCCAATGTACATGGCAGAGGGGCATTGCTGGCACATGATGGCATGTATCACATTAGTAGATGTACAGGTGAATGAGCCCCTGATGGTGTGGCTGGATCCTATGATGGTGTTGCTAGAGTAGATATGGGGACAGAGTAGGCGACAGGGTTTGTTACAGGGATTGGTTCCTGGGTTAGTGTTTCTGTGGTGTGTAGTTGCTGGTGAGTATTTGCTTCAGGTTGAGGGGCTGTCTGAAACCGAGGATTGGCCGGCCTCCCAAGGCCTGTGAGAGTGGGGGATCATTTTCCAGGATAGGTTGAAGATTGTTGATGATGTGCTGGAGAGGTTTTAGCTCAGGGCTGTACATGATGGCCAGTGGTGTTCTGTTATTTTCCTTGTTGGGCCTCTCCTGTAGTAGGGAACTTCTGGGTATCTGTCTCGCTCTGTCAATCTGTTTCCTCACTTCTCCAGGTGGGTATTGTAGTTTTAAGAATGCTTGATAAAGATCTTGTAGGTGTTTCTGTCTGAGGGATTGGAGCAAATGCAGTTGTATCTTAGGGCTTGGCTGTAGACAATGGATCGTGTGATGTGTCCTGAATGGAAGCTGGAGACATGTAAGTAAGTATAGCGGTCGGTAGGTTTCCAGTATAGGGTGGTGTTTGTGACCTTCACTTATTTGTCCAGGAAGTAGATCTCTTGTGTGGACTGGTCCAGGCTGAGGTTGATGGTGGGGTGGAAATTGTTGAAATCATGGTGGAGTTCCTCAAGGGCTTCTTTTCCATGGGTCCAGATGATGAAGATGTCATCAATGTAGCACAAGTAGAGGAGGGCTTCTAGGGGATGAGAGCTGAGGAAGCATTCTAAGTCAGCCATAAAAATGTTGGCATACTGTGGGGCCATGTGGGTACCCATAGCAGTGCCACTGACTTGAAGGTATAAGTTGTCCCCAAATCTGAAATGGTTGTGGGTGAGGACAAAGTCACAAAGCTCAGCCACCAGGTGTGCCGTGGCCTCATCAGGGATACTGTTCCTGACAGCTTGTAGTCCATCCTCCTGTGGAATATTAGTGTACAGAGCTTCTACATCCATGGTGGCCAGGATAGTGTTTTCAGGAAGATCACCAATGCATTGTAGTTTCCTCAGGAAGTCGGTGGTGTCTCGAAGATAGCTAGGAGTGCTGGTTACGCTGAGGAGAGAGTCCAAATGGCCAGATAATCCTGCTGTCAGTGTGCCAGTGCCTGAGACGGCAGGGCATCCAGGATTTCCAGGTTTATGAATCTTAGGTGGCAGATAGAATACCCCTGGTCTGGTCTCTGGGGGTGTGTCTGTGTAGATTTGTTCCTGTGCTATAGCAGGGAGTTTCTTGAGCAGATGGTGTAGTTTCTTTTGGTACACCTCAGTGGGACCGGAGGATAGTGGCCTGTAGAATGTGGTGTTGGAGAGTTGCCTGGCAATCTCCTGTTCATAATCTGCCGTTCATAATCTGCCCTGTTCACAATGACTACAGCACCTCCTTTGTCGGCCCCTTTGATTATAATGTCAAGAGTTGTTTCTGAAGCTGTGGATGGCGTTGCATTATGTACGGTTGAGGCTATGGGGGAAATTATGCTGTTTGTTCACAATTTCAGCCTGTGCACATCTGTGGAAGCACTCTATGTAGAAGTCCAGTCTGTCATTTCAACAGTCAGGTGTTTTGGGCCTGTAGGAAAGGCCTTGGGTTCACAATCCTGCCATCCGTTTTAAGAGCAATGTGGACTTCAGTTTGTCTCCATTTGCTTTCTGTCAAAGTGGCCTTTAGTTGTTGTCCCCTCTCCTAGGTGCACAAGGGAACCGAGTCCAATAGCCACAGAACTCAACTGCACAATTTTAAACTTGTTACTAGGCTTCATTTCTGAAGCTTTCAGAATGTAAAGCAAACTACTTTCCTCTCCTTGCAACCCACTAACTGCTGTGCACAGCAATATTTGCAGTCTAGTTAAGAGGACTATCTAATTTTATTTAAACCCCCGCCGACACACACACACCCGACAAAGCTTTTATTAAAGTCCAAATCTAGTGTTCTAAATGAGGAACAAGAGTATAAGAGCTTCTAAATCATGCGATGGATTTAAAACACTGTCACTATGTCCCACAGAGGAAAAGCAAGCTTTCTCCTACAACCATCTGCTCACAGATCCTGAGGCATAGCTATTTCTTAGGCAAAGAAGGCTGGGATGGGGGGTGGGGGATAGCTGATTTTATGTAAGATATCCTAATTAAATAGCTTCATCTATGTTAGGAAAGTACCCATTGCTGATGAGGGGTTGGCATTGGATGCAGCTGAAGTTCTTGAAATGATGCTGAACAATTGGTACTTTCTACAGTGCCTTCCATCATAGGATCTCAAAGTGCTTTGCACAAACGTCTCACCTGATACTTCATTTGCCTGTTGAAATAGGAAGTATTTTACAGATATGACTATTGAGGCACAGGATAGTAAAGTGACTTGGTCCAGGCCACCCAGGACATCTGTAATAGGAATAGGAAGAGACCTCAAATCATTTGACTTCCGGCCCTTGGTGGCAAGATATTGCAGTGATAAAGTTACTTTGGAAGGCAATACAAATCGTGCATTTACTGAGCAGGCATTACATACTTGTCCAGTTAATGCTAGTATACATGTCCTGAGGAAATGCAACAGTTTGTCAGATTCACTTCTACATCAAAGGTCATGAGTCTTCCCTCAGCTAGTAAATTGCCTCTGTGCTGCTTGCAGAAGTTCTCTTAGAGAAAGCAGCCAGCCCCTCCACCTCTGAGGGTCAAATCCTCACTTGTGTGTGCAGGCATCATTGTACACAGGTTGTGATGAGTGGAGATCTGCTGCAGAATGAGAATTCAAAGGCATCTTTACCAGGCCACAGAACAGCAGCAGAGCTCCCACGTTTGCTAAAGTAGCCTAGTGGGCTTTCACCCAGGCAGGAAAGGGAAGGACTATGTGTGGTGGCCATTGTGGTGGTGCAGCTCCACCCTTCACTCAGTGTGCACTGGGCATCACGGTATAGTCTCCAGTCAAGGCTCTCAATATCGTGCTAGGAAGATGGAACCACTCCAGCTTCTACTGCTTCTAGGGCCCTCTGTGCTTGTAAGTTGGGGAAGGGCAGGCTTTACCTGTTGGTATGGATGTTTTGAATGATTACTTTTGATGTTAGTTTGGTCCCCACAGAACATGTACCGCAGGGACAGTAGCAAAGCAAGCGAATGAGCCTTGATCTGTACCTGGAAGGCCCAACTCCAGGGATTAGAGGGTAACTCAGTCTCCATGTCAGTTTGCTCCTTGGCCTCCATGTGAGGGAAGCCAATAAAGGTACTAACTAGTTCAGTAGTGATGGTATTGTCTTGTGGTGCTGACTGACCTACTAAGAACTGAAAGGGAACAAATCTGTCTACATTGGGCTGCCAAAAGCCACTAGACTGTAGCAACTTCAGGTCATTACCAACCAGGGCCAAATTTAAACCAGTGACCTGGAGGTGAAAAACACTGGAAACATTATGGGTAATGGGATTCTTTCTCCAGCTGTGGTGGCTAACCTCTAGTAGTACTGTAGATAGTATAAAACAATGGGTCTGAATCTGCCCCTTTGGAAGTCAGTGGTGAGTGTGAACAGAATTAGAGGTGTTCCTGGATGTGAGAAGCTTTTATAATATGTGATCTTTAGAGTGTTCAGTAATTTCTACTTACTCTTGTTCAGTGTAGATCAGTGGTTTTCAAAGGGGTCGTGGAATGCAAGGCATTGGGTTGCCTTGCTCAGCACCCAGGGACCCTGGCAGCTGGCCAGTAAAAACTAGTAGTTCCTATCTGTTCTGACACCACGCTGCTGTGCAGGAGATGGTAATTCAGAAGGGAAAAAGAGGAAAACACCAAATATTTGCTATTGGATAAGCATGTTGACATTGGCATTTTCCTCTACTTGTCAAGTACCTTTGTCATAGATGTTTAAAAACCGATACCTTAATTGTTCCCCTTGGTTTTGCAGGGAGTTGTGGTGGGCTGTGGAGCTTGGACTGTGACAACTCTGTTTTTGTTAAGCTTTGTGAACTTCCTTGATTTCTGTGTGTTTATCTCTGCTTTGATTTCTTCTATTGTCTGGATGGCAGAAGTGCTTCCAGGGTTGCCATCATAGATGTAACGTCTTTGTGCAAACTGGTTGCCATTAGTTGCAGGGAAGTATCCTGAAAGAACAACAAGACAGTAGTTCCTACAGCTGACAGCTACAAGGAGCAATAAGAAATGGCTTGGGTGTGTTTGAAACTGTACTGAACTTTATATCTAGTATCAATTGAAATCTTGTTGCTTCATTTTAACTTTAAGGGATGTTGTCAAGCTAGCATTGGCTCAGAATTTCATACATTAAAATTGTGTCACGTTACTGCTTCTTGCCCCTTGAGCCATATATAGTACACATTAAAAGCTACATATTTTCATGCTTTATCCTTGTGCTGGTAACAAATGCCAGTGAAAAGGTAACATACTTATCACAGGTGTTACTGTGTGCATGTGTGCACACTGTTTTCCAGTTGCTTGCCTGGGTCAACTGTCATACCTGTACAGAGGGAGAGTGAAGGAGTACCCCTACAGTCAACTCTTCTTCTACGGGTGCAGAAGATAACACTGCTGAGTACCCTGCTGTTGAGGGAGCATACCAAGTTCCCACTAAACAAAATGGCACGTTGCGGGGGCGAGAGCCTCCTTTCCCAAATCACAGTTGGCCATATGTGGAAGTCTAAAATCTGCCACTAAATTGAGTACTCTTTTAAAATTATTTTGGGAAATGGATGGAACAAGAGCATTGCTATAAATCTGTATCTCTCCCTGAAACATAGGCCTTGTGCAGCATCTTTGCACAAGGGTGAATTTTTCTGTATTAGTGTGTGTGATCCAGAACCCCTGAAGTCAATGGCAAATTTCCTGTTGGTTTTAATGGGTGCAGGATTAGGATCCTTAATAAGGGAAGTCTTTGTCAAGGATCCTGGAGTCTTGAGGTGGAGATAGAAAGGGATTTTGAAACCTCAGCTACTAGCAGACTTTTGAGCCTGAAATATTATACCTGATCGTTGGTACCAATTCTGCTTATTTTGCACAGTGGTACATCCCTCCATGCCACTGTATCAGTTGATACGAACAATCCAGACCTTTTTAGATCCTGTTCAAGCCAAACTGCCTACTAAAGGAATATCTAGTCTGTTTTGTTCCTCTTGTATATGACCAAACTTTACCAAAATCAGTGAAAAAAGACAGGGGTGTCGGCAAGAAACTTATTTCCTTCAAAAAAATAATTGTTTTCTTTCACCAAACTCAATGAAATGGGGAGGCACTTCTTAAAAGCAAATTCCTTTGTCTAATTTGTAATACTTTGCTTTAACTGTTGGCAGCATTAACCAATATTGCCAGATGTGCCATGAAGTACTTTGGGCTGGATGAATAACTGGAAGACATTCAGTTATTCCATCCTATTGGACTGGAAGACATTTAAGCAAAAAAAGGTGGTCTCTAAAAATGTGAACTATTGCAGCTCTGTTCAGGAAGTCCTAGGTGCTTCTCATGTAGTGTTTTCTGATATGCTATATAGGTCAGCTATTTCAATGGCTGCTTTCACCTTGTGGGTTTTTTTGGGACAATTTTGAACATTCCAGTCCCCAAAGTCTCATTCTGTTTAAATCTTTCAGCAACATCAAATGAGAGCTGGGGACGGGGGGGGAATGCTTGCAGGCACGGTCAGCGCACTGAGACCTGCTGCCCCCCCTCTCTCCAAGGGGCACACAGAGACTCCCTCCCAGAGCCCACACCCCTCACCCTCTCCTGCACCCCAACACTCTGGGTGCAAGAGGGAGCTCCAGGCTAGTGCAAACTCCCTCCCAGACCCCACACCCCCTCCATTAATTTAGTAGACATGGGGGGCTCGTGACGACTTACCAAAATTCATGGAGTGGCCCCGCTGTGAAAATTATTGCCCACCCGTGATCTAGACCATCCCTATACTCAGCAGAACGTTGCCTTTTTCAAAAAGTCCAAAAAAATGCCAACAAAAAACTGCATTAAAAATGTTAGCAGTTACAGAATCAAACTCTGAAAAGGTAGGACATGCCAGATTTTTACAGATGTAAGTGCACTGGTTCTGTTCTCCTCTCAGCTCATAGAATCATAGAATATCAGGGTTGGAAGGGACCCCAGAAGGTCATCTAGTCCAACCCCCTGCTCGAAGCAGGACCAATTCCCAGTTAAATCATCCCAGCCAGGGCTTTGTCAAGCCTGACCTTAAAAACCTCTAAGGAAGGAGATTCTACCACCTCCCTAGGTAACGCATTCCAGTGTTTCACCACCCTCTTAGTGAAAAAGTTTTTCCTAATATCCAATCTAAACCTCCCCCATTGCAACTTGAGACCATTACTCCTCGTTCTGTCATCTGCTACCATTGAGAACAGTCTAGAGCCATCCTCTTTGGAACCCCCTTTCAGGTAGTTGAAAGCAGCTATCAAATCCCCCCTCATTCTTCTCTTCTGCAGACTAAACAATCCCAGCTCCCTCAGCCTCTCCTCATAAGTCATGTGCTCTAGACCCCTAATCATTTTTGTTGCCCTTCGCTGGACTCTCTCCAATTTATCCACATCCTTCTTGTAGTGTGGGGCCCAAAACTGGACACAGTACTCCAGATGAGGCCTCACCAGTGTCGAATAGAGGGGAACGATCACATCCCTCGATCTGCTGGCTATGCCCCTACTTATACATCCCAAAATGCCATTGGCCTTCTTGGCAACAAGGGCACACTGTTGACTCATATCCAGCTTCTCGTCCACTGTCACCCCTAGGTCCTTTTCCGCAGAACTGCTGCCTAGCCATTCGGTCCCTAGTCTGTAGCGGTGCATTGGATTCTTCCATCCTAAGTGCAGGACCCTGCACTTATCCTTATTGAACCTCATCAGATTTCTTTTGGCCCAATCCTCCAATTTGTCTAGGTCCTTCTGTATCCTATCCCTCCCCTCCAGCGTATCTACCACTCCTCCCAGTTTAGTATCATCTGCAAATTTGCTGAGAGTGCAATCCACACCATCCTCCAGATCATTTATGAAGATATTGAACAAAACCGGCCCCAGGACCGACCCCTGGGGCACTCCACTTGACACCGGCTGCCAACTAGACATGGAGCCATTTATCACTACCCGTTGAGCCCGACAATCTAGCCAGCTTTCTACCCACCTTATAGTGCATTCACCCAGCCCATACTTCTTTAACTTGCTGACAAGAATACTGTGGGAGACCGTGTCAAAAGCTTTGCTAAAGTCAAGAAACAATACATCCACTGCTTTCCCTTCATCCACAGAACCAGTAATCTCATCATAAAAGGCGATTAGATTAGTCAGGCATGACCTTCCCTTGGTGAATCCATGCTGACTGTTCCTGATCACTTTCCTCTCATGTAAGTGCTTCAGGATTGATTCTTTGAGGACCTGCTCCATGATTTTTCCAGGGACTGAGGTGAGGCTGACCGGCCTGTAGTTCCCAGGATCCTCCTTCTTCCCTTTTTTAAAGATTGGCACTACATTAGCCTTTTTCCAGTCATCCGGGACTTCCCCCGTTCGCCACGAGTTTTCAAAGATAATGGCCAAGGGCTCTGCAATCACAGCCGCCAATTCCTTCAGCACTCTCGGATGTAACTCGTCCGGCCCCATGGACTTGTGCACGTCCAGCTTTTCTAAATAGTCCCTAACCACCTCTATCTCCACAGAGGGCTGGCCATCTCTTCCCCATTCTGTGATGCCCAGCGCAGCAGTCTGGGAGCTGACCTTGTTAGTGAAAACAGAGGCAAAAAAAGCATTGAGTACATTAGCTTTTTCCACATCCTCTGTCACTAGGTTGCCTCCCTCATTCAGTAAGGGGCCCACACTTTCCTTGGCTTTCTTCTTGTTGCCAACATACCTGAAGAAACCCTTCTTGTTACTCTTGACATCTCTTGCTAGCTGCAGCTCCAGGTGCGATTTGGCCCTCCTTATATCTTTCCTACATGCCCGAGCAATATTTTTATACTCTTCCCTGGTCATATGTCCAACCTTCCACTTCTTGTAAGCTTCTTTTTTATGTTTAAGATCCGCTAGGATTTCACCATTAAGCCAAGCTGGTCGCTCATTTACATGCAGCTTGGTGCAACCTGGCCTAGCCACCATTCTACCACTATTTCATCGCTCCTTCCACTGGCATCCCTAAATGAGCCAGCAGAATTTGCCCTCCCCCCCCCCCCCCCGCATCCCACTTTTAGGATTTTTCATTATCTTACAAGGAAGCTTGTCCCCATCTGCCGATTTGCTTGTGCCACTCATGCTCCCTACACTCCGCAACACTTCAGTGGTAGTCCCGGCAATACTATTTTTGACTTCTTTCCTGTTCCTTGCTTTTCCATCAGTCTATTATCTCTGGCCAGCTGGTGATAGGGAGGCCATAGATGACTTGTTAATGGCCCACCCGTTCTAAGTAATGTCTGGGCATGCTGACTGGATCTTTACTCGCCTAGAGTTCCTGGACTGCTTCACCTATTTTCAGAGAGAGCTCCTTAGGCCAGATCCTGGGGGGCATGATCTTTGGGCATTCTGTCAGGTATTCTTGAGTCTACTCCAGTTGCCCAAGGAAAGATTTCACAATTAGTATTTCTTCTGGCAACTCAAGTATTTGTCCTCAAGGAACTCAAATTGCTTTGTGACCATAACCAGATGTGGAAACTTTTCCGTTATGGGACTGCATCTCCATATTCTACTTTGAGTGCTTGCTCAGGTTGATTCATTCTAGGTGTGTGCTCACCCACATGCACAGTTGGAGACTTTTGCCTTAGTGGTATCTATAGGGTCGGCTGCTGCTCCCCCTTGAGTGTCGGTATATCAGGCATCAATCCCTACACCCTCTCAGTTCCTTCTTGCTGGCAGCTCCGACTGAGGGGCAGGAAGGGGAGGGGGTGGACATGAGCAACACATCTCCAAGAACACAGTTACAAAAGTTAGGTAACCATTTTCTTCTTCGAGTGCTTGTTCATGTCAATTCCATTCTAGGTAACTCACAAGCAGTATCCTCGGAGGTGGGCTCCAAATCCATCATCATGTAAGAAGATCTTAACAGCAGAATGGCAAGCAGTTGCTATGTCAATGTTCAAACACCTCTAAATAACACAGAGACCATGCATATTAGTATGTTCAGTATCTATGGGCCTGATCCAAATCCTAGTGAAATCAAAGGGAGTCTTTCCACATTGCGTCAGGACCTTAAATACTTTTGAACAAGTTATCTGTTAGTTATCTGTTATCTGTAAGCAAGAGAACAAGTTATCTGTAAGCAGAGAACAAATATTAAAAGGGATCAAATTCAGCCCTTGGCTTCAATAAACACACAACTGCCCTGGAAGCAAAGGGAATTGTCCAATTGTCCAAAGGGAAAACTTGACCCAATATTGCACAAACATCATTTCACAATACTGGAGTTAATGATTTCTCCTACTCCTAGTAAAAACTTCATAGATCTTCAAAATTACCAAGAAAAACCAGCTGTGCCACTGAGAAACTATATTTGAATTCTCATCTTCTTCTAATGTAGTACTGAGAGCTTGTGCTTTGGAAAATATTATTATTTCCTATACAGACAAACTAGTAAGAGGATATCGAGTTAGATTTATTAATAACATAACAAGATTGTATTAATTAATGAAGCTGCACAGCACTAGCTATCAGTGTTAGAGGGATAAATATTAAACTCTTACCCTGGTATGTAGTTGGAATCATAAGAAAGAACAGTCTCAGTTAATTGGGGTAGCGTTACGGGCATCTTAGATTACAGCTCTATAACAATTGGTTTTTTCCCCTCTCCAGCTTCAAACTCAGCTGCAGTGTAAGAAATGTGTTGCCAAGATTGTCATAACTTTTCTGATGTAATAACCCAGAATGCAAGGTTTTGTTACCAATAACCACCCAAGTCAGGTGACCTTAATGTCAATAAAACAAACAATGTTGGCGGTGCACAAACAAATGAATAGTTTACAATGCATTACCCCAAACCATGTTCTTCTAAGGACTGAAAGCTGGCAATGCTCAAAATGAATGTTAATATGGTGTTGCCACTGCCCTCCCACTCTCAGCCTCCTTAGCTGTAGCCCAGGGGCTAGAATAGTCACCTGAGATTAAGGTTCAAATCTCTGTTAGAGCACAGACCCAAAACAGACTTCTTTGCTCCACCAAAAAAGTCAAGTCTGGTTCAACCCCCACCCAGTTTCTTTTTCAACTTTTCAGAACTGCCACAAACCGAAAAATCAATGATTTCCCCAGTTCTACTTGAGAGTCAATACCATGTTTATCAGCCACCACTGTGCTTCTCAGCTGGTGGCCAAAGAACCTAGTGCTAGCTGAATTGATTAGCTGAACTCAGCATAAATATGTTTGCCCCCTTACCACATCCAAGTCTTCAGCTGGGCTGTAGTGGGGCAGTGCAGAAGGTTTGCAGGTCCCTGAACCCACCCAACATTCCCTGGTGACTGCGAACCTCAGCCCTGCCCACTCCCTTCCTTTGCAGAGCTGAACACCTCTTCATCCAGCAGGCTGTCAATCCAATGCTCAGTGATGTCAAGAAAAAGGTTTCATTATATCGAGATGATGGCAAGGCTGAAGGTCTTGGGGGGTGGGGAGTAGATGTCTTGTAATGATTTGTATTACAAAGAGAGGTGGAGTTAAGCTCTCTGTAATCTGCAGCTACTAGTAGCAAATATCTCCAACAGCCAGTGATGGGACACTAGATGGGGAGGGCTCTGAGTTACTTCAGAGAATTCTTTCCCAGGTGTCTGGCTGGTGGGTCTTGCCCACAAGCTCAAGGTCTAACTGAACATATTTGGGGTCAGGAGTGAATTTCCCCCCAGGTCAGACTGGCAGACACTGGGGGTCTTTTGCCTTCCTCTGCAGCATGGGACATGGGTCACTTGCAGGTTTAAATGAGTGTAAATGGTGGCTTCTCTGTAACTTGAAGTCTTTAAATCATGATTTGAGGACTTCAGTAAGAGGTTAGGGGTCTATTATATGAGTGGGTGGGTGAGGTTCTGTGGTGTGCAGGAGGTCAAACTAAATGATCGTCCCTTCTGACCTTAAAGTCTGAGTCTATAATGTTGAAACATGTTACTTAATACAAATGGTGAGAAAACAAGCAAAAAAAAATCAGGAAATAGTTAAGACTTGTGTTAAATTTAACAACTGTACCAGGAGAGCACATCCCACCTCGGAGAGGTAGGAGTCAGTTGGTTAAGTTTGGAGGCTAGGATGAGCACTTAGCAACTGAGTTGAGGGAATATGAAAGATTGACAGCTGGAAGTGGGGCGTGACGAAGGGGGCAGGTGACAAAATTGAAAAGGAGATGGGAGGGGAATTTAGCCTGCCTCACTGGAGGTTAGAGGTTTGGCTTCTGAGGCAGGAGTGGGTGATGCTTCTAAATAGGGGTCTGAGAGGGTTTGTCAACTTGGGCTGTGGCATGTCCCTGAGGCAGGAGGCTGGAGAGATGGTGCAGAAAATCTGGGAAGATTTGGTTGCTGGGAGAGCAGGTGTCTGGCATTTAGAATGGCTTTGGATATTCAGAGATAAAGAGCCTGATTATGCATTGCCTTACACTTTGTGTAGTCACACCTGTGCCAGGTAGGTTAAAGATGTACTGGGAAGATTCTGAGTTGGCAGCCTTTTACACCTATCCTACACATGTGTGACGGCTGAAGGTGTAAAGCAGCAGAGAATCAGACCTAAACACTAGATGCTTATGGAAGAAGGTGATGTAACAATAGGTATGTGTCAGAGTATGATGTCTAAAATTTAACCTGGTTTTGTTACCAGGAGGAAGCACATTGTTTGTTTAAAATTCCCCGCCCCCCCCCCCCCCCCCGGAACCCAAAGAGTTCTCTTCAAACTTCACAAACAACCCCAACTTGCAAATTGGCATGGTAGATCCCAGCTAGAGAGAATTCCCTAAGATGACTAAAAATGAATGAAAAGCCAGCCTTTGCCAGGAGATCAGTACCAGGAAATGTATTACTGAACGACACTGTCATGGCACTTTAAAAGAGTTTTATTTTGCTTACATTTGATCCCCGCCCCACTTCAATGGTGGCTTAAGTAGAACCAAAAGGAAGGAGAAGTTCTGGGGTAGCTGTTTATAGCTGCTATAGCAACTGTACAATGCAGAGTAGTTTGAAAGGCCTCCTCGCTGTCTGTTGCACAGGACAAAACCTTCTCCTTTGCTAGTAAGTGGAGAACAAACACACAGGTGCTACACTGATTTATCTGCTGCCTGTTAGTTGTTAAACGTGTTTACAAGTCAGCCTTTCTATGAAAGAGTGACATGACTGGATTCCATGGTCATAGTAGTATGAGTACAAGGATGGCTTGAGGAAGTTGAAAGATCTGACTTCCGATCCTGATTCTGCTACACTCAGGTGGGCAAGTCACTTTACCCATCTGTAAAATGGCAATAATACATTGGAATCCTGATTTATCAGGCCCCAATTATTCAAATCCTTCCTAGTTGCTAGACTATCAATTCCATCTGGAAAAGTAAGTGTGTGTGTGTTGCGGGGGGCAGGGTTTGAATACCAGCTGCGTAGATCAAGAACTCAGCAAGATGGAAGCAAATACGAAGCACAAGAAGTCAAACCAGCATATTCCTGACTTATTAAATTCAAGTCTCCGAAGCCAAGACTGGAAAAGGGGAAGTACAGCAGCAACTGCAATCTCACCAGACTCTTGAAGGCTAATTGTTCATATTTGTAAATGTAACTCTCAAATGATCTAAGTATAAAATTGTCTGACCGGCTCTCTTATAGCTTTGCCCTGCTCCAGTGATCTTGCCAAGGCATAGAAAAACTGACTTTTTTAGACACATGCCTGTTCTTATCTCAGTATGACACTTTTTATTGTGAGTTTAAACAAAAAATATCTCCCTGTCCCTGACCAATCTATCACTGAGAGGTTTTGTAGTCCCTGACATTGCTTCCTTCAGATGTCAGTGATACTGACTTCATGGAAGCCTATTCAGTGTTAGTTCCTCGATCAACACAAAATTCCTTCTTTTCTGGGGGATTTGGGGTGGAAGAAAGGAGAAGACACCTATTAAATTGTCAGTCAAGGGAGCTGGTGGAAGCCCCATCACTTAAATTATAACTCAATATACAATTTGACTAGACTAGACACTGAAGAATACACCCTAGGAACAGACCACTGGCCTTTGCCATGTCTAGATTCCATGATTAAAACATGGGCAGGGGGAACCCCTGTACTTACTCCCCAGTAACTGCAGTCTATGCTGGAGTTTTCAGGAGTCAATTCAATGGCCTAGTCTCAGGGGTTCCAAAGAATCCTCCCTGTAGGGACCCAAAGCATTCTAGTAGGGAAAGACTATAGTGGCAGTCAAGCAAGGGGCAGGGTGCCTTTGTCTTTAGGGCATCTCTGAGCTGTATGTCAGGGCATGCACCAGTCGAAAGGGAGTGGGCAGCATACTCTTTCTGTCCAGTCAGTGAAAAACATGCAGTTAAGTGTATGGAGTTTCTTATGTTTGTCCAATGTAAGGAGAAAATTACTCCCAACTCCCATAGGGAAGCAGACACCATGGTTTTCAGATCTGAACTGAATTGTCATGGTGTGACATTCCCCAGGTCACCCAGAAATAAAAGGTAAAACACAAACTAATACCAAACAAAGAAAAGGTTTCTCTCTAGTAGTCGTACTTGCTGGAAGCCCTTCACCCAGGACCTCTCCCCCAGTTCAATGTTAATTTTCTTGTCCTTCAGGTGGTGTTGATGCTGTGAGTAGAAATGAAAGGAGAGGTATTTTGGGGCCTTTGTTCTCCTTTCTTATAGCTCTCTTTTTCTTTGAAAATCATCTCCAGCTGAGGTTCAGGAGACAACCAGCCTGTGGAGACAGGAACCTCCAGCTGTTTGTTAACAAAATGTAAATTTCTCAATCACACCCTTTTTCCTGTGAAAGAAGGGCTGCTTGACCAGGTGATGGTCCATATGATTTCATTGCCACCTGGCTGAGGCATCAGTTTGTCTTTTGTCTCTGAGGAACTGGATTGTGGCTGTTTCCTTAGATTTAGAATATGTCTAAGCAACATCATAAAGTAGACTCTTAACTTTACATTATGCTACACACTGTTGCCACACATTTTACCAGGAAAATGATGATCAGCACATTATGAATTTTCAAATGATACCTCACAAGGCATACTTTGTACAAAATCCATTATAGTTTTGTAAAAGGGTGAACGTAGGAATACAGACTGTCACACACACACCTGATGTTTTAGGATGATAATAATATGCTTTGACTATTGCTGCTACTCAGTCATCTGAAGTCAGTCCCAGAGCAGAGTTAAGTGGAAAAACTGGCCATTGAAGCAATTTTTCCCCCCAGAGACTGGAATTTCTGGAGCATGTCCTCCTCAAATGGTGTGACCCAACCCATCATCTTAAATTCAGTTTTGCTAGTTAATTGGCAGTCAGGAACTGTCTCAGTATGTTTCTAGAGCAAACCCAGCTCAGCAGCATGGTTGATCCCTATGTGAAACAGCAAGCAAAACCATTCACGCTACTAGAAGGTCAATTGGTGCATAACACTGCCTCTTACTGCCAAGGGTGCACAGTGGGAAGGACTTAGATAGCTTTCCTTTCTTGTTATGCTATTTCTTCTTAGCTGCAGGTATCCCCTGACCTATTGGCAACTCAAACATGGGCAGGGAGAGGCAAGATGAGCAAGCAGCATCCTGCTCAGTGAGTGGGACCTCTGTCCTGTGGAGCTCTAGAAAGTGATCTGAGTTCCCATAAGGAGGTTGTGGCTTCACACTGCCCTCAGTGCAGCATTGTATCTATAATAAGGTATGTCTGGTCCAAAGACAGCCACCTTACGTGTTGTGATTAGGTCATCATTCAAGACTAACAGTCTGTATCTGGCTACACTTCCATCTGTACTGATACTTGTTCGATCATTTCCTTGCATTTCTTCTTGCAGCTTTACAGCTGCCTGTTCTCTTACAGGCTTAGTCACAGTAGGCAAGTTAGAGATCATTCAGGCTTTGGCTCAAATGAAGAGTGAGAAGGACTCTTTGGGGGAAGGGGGAAGAAAAGGCTTAAATGCCATTATTTTAAAGCTAATAATGATATGTCCCTCTTGTAAAGGAAAACCTCCCTTTGTTAAAGAAGATAGGCATAGTTACCCACCCCCACTCTGTTCTAGAATACTCTTTGGGTATGAATCCAACCTGCACATGCAAACCTGGCCAGCTCTGAATTTGCAACTGGTGTCAGATCCTTCTAGTTTGCTATCAGATGTGTAACACTGACAGCTGGTGATAGTCCTTTAACAGAGATTTTCTCAAAGGTCTTAGATTTTGCCCTTGAAATACAGCTGAAATTAAGTCACACTTCAACTGCTGCTGTCTCTGATAGTTGCTGCCAGTGATGACTGACTATCCTGCAGAAGGTCACTAGCAAATTGCACAAGGAAACTGCCATCCTGTTGGGTTAAGTTGGTTTCCCAGAGACAAGAGGAGAAATGTTTGGGATTCTGGCGGACCTCTACAATATATGCAGCACCTGTGTCTGAACTGCTTATAAATCCGAGTGGAACATCAGACGTAAAAAACTAAGGCAATGGGTCTCAAACTTTTATACTGGTGACCCTGTTCACATAGCAATCCTCTGAGTGAATGCTCCCCCATATAAATTAAAACACTTTTAAAAATATATTTAACACAATTATAAATGCTGGAGGTAAAGCGGGGTTTGGGGTGGAGGCTGATAGCTCGTGACCCCCCATGTAATAACCTTGTGACCCCCTGAGGGGTCCCAACCCCCAGTTTGAGAACCCCTGAACTAAGGGAACTCTGTGCTTACGCTGCATTGATGTATAATGTGCTTTAACTGCAGCATGAAGGTTTAATTAAAATAAACTTGATAAACATACAGACTTAGAAAACAGGATGAATTTTTAGCTTCCTTCCCCCCTGCTAATAAGTGAGGCAAGGTCATCTCTTGATGACCCTGTAAAGCAGTAGGGTGTGACCTGCTTTTGAGTGCATGGAAGAGTTTTTCAAAGTGGCTTCAGCAGCAGTGTTTCTGTCCCATGGGGTATATGTGGCTTAACAGGAGAACTGAGGATTTGTGAGGTTCCATGCAGCTGGACAGATGCTGGAAGGGGAGGGAAGGAGAGGGGAAAGGTGCTTGCATCATACTCATGATGGGTAGCTGAGGCAGAAAACTCCCCCAGAAGGCTCTGGAGACCAAGCTGGGACAAGGCCCCAGAAGCTGCAGTATGAAGAAGGCCTTGGCCGTAGGGGAGAGGTTAATGGCCTCGTTTAATGTTGGGAATGGAGGGATTTAGACCTTGTGCCTGAGCATGAACATCCCAAGGAGAGACAAGTGTGAATTCACCACAAAGAGCAGGATGAACTCTAATTAAATGGATATTGATAGGTCCAATCTGATCTAAAACTGTTGCAAGCTATGGACCTGCCATCAAATGTCAGCTCTCAGACACTAACAAACTGCCTTGGGTTTGCAGTGGTGACTTCTGGGTAAAGGGCTGCTGGCAGATTCAGGGCAAGCAAACTGCATAGTAAAGCTGGGACTAATTGGTGGGTGTTTCATAAATAAAATAAAATCCAATAACACTGCTGAGAAGGAGTCTTTAATTTACGTCTTCTTTCCTAATTTAGAATATGCAAAGCCAGAGACCCTATATTGTGGGCCAGGTCCTCAGCTGGGGTAAAGTTAAAGTTGGTGCAGTTAATGGAGCTACGCTGCTCTAAATCAGTTGTGCATCTGGCCCATTGTTTTAAACGTTTTCTTGAATTAATCCCATTCAGATATGAATGGTTGGAAAACAACTTTCTGGGAGTTACTTTGGGATTGTTCATCGGGTTCCCTCTGGTCTGAGAACAAGCATTTTTTTAAGGGGGAAAAAATCAGACTGCATTGTTTTAGGTCCCATATCTTTCTATGTACCAGAAGCAGCTTTTCTAAACCATGTTGTAGGAGCTGCTCAAAATGGCTTTATGCTTCTGCCTTTTCTTTAGATGTTCTGGGGGGGGGGGGGTCAATTAAGTACTACCAAAAAGCAATTGTTCCTTTTCAACCCAAGCATTCTTAGGATCAAAGAGAACAGGCCCAATACTGGATATAGACTGTAAACTCTTTGTACCAGTTCAGTAGGAGCCCCAGAGTGCTGTACTGATGGTTAATATATTAATGATTTGGAAAAGGGGTGAGAAGTGAGGTGGCAACTTGCAGGTGGAACAAATGAGATTAGTAAAGACCCAAGAAGACTGAGTAACTTTAGTCACCTAAGTTAATGAGCCACATGGTGCCATATACAAGTACCTGTTAACAACTACCAAGTAATTAATGCTTATTGAAAGCAATCATCTGAACTGCTCAAATATCTTACTAGATCCTAAATTAACTATAAACTCAAAGAAAAGAGCTGGGTATCCTAATGGACAGCTCAGTGACTATCTCTAGTCAATGTGCAGTTGAGGTCCAGAAACAGAGAAAGTGAGGATGCCTAAGGACTGAGAAAATAATGTGGGAAAAAATATGCTATTGTATAAATCAAGGGTATAGCCCCATCTACAATGATACTGTGTTCAATTCTGATCATTCTTCTCAATAAGGATGGTTGAGACACAGGAAGTTTCAGTGGCAGATGATGAAAATGAAGAGGGACCTGGAAACACTTGCATTTGAAGAGAGATTTTAAAAATTGGGCCAGTTTAGCAGAAGGAGACAAATATGAGGGAATATGATCAAAGTGTACAAATTAAAAAATGGTATGGAGAAGAAGTGTCTATTCTCCATTTCTGATCACACCAGAATGAGGTGACTTTCAATGAAACTGAAAGATTGCCAATTCAAAACCGAAAAGAAAATACCTTTTCATACAATGCACAATTAGACTTGAACTCATTGGCGCAAGGTAGTGTTAAGGCTGTGGTTCACAAACTGTGGTTCACAAAATGTTACAGGGGGTTCTCAGGAAAAAATTCCCTAATGGCAGAGAGAGCTGTCCCTAGGGATCCTGGACAGCACGGGGCCAGCAGGAAGCCCCTGGACTTCCAAGAGCTAAGCAGATCAAAGCAAGCATATCTATCACACTGAGGAGATTTAAACTTCAAGACTCCTTATAAGAAATGGAAAGGGAGGTGGATATTTGTTGCTGTTTTTAAAATTCAATAGGCAGCTAGTATTGTTTTTAAAATTATTATGAAGAACAAGTTTAAGCTTTGTTGTAATGTGAGTTGTTTGCCCAGACTGCTCAAGACCTGAATGCTTGTGTAGGAGGAACTCTTTGAGTTGGCTTCTTAAATATCTTCATGCTCTTTCACATCTGATACTCCTTGATGAAACATAGGAGCCTTGTCTTATAACAGGCTTATTCAAAGTGATACAAGCTACGAAAGTGAGATCTTGGAAGAGTGTTGCTGTTTTCATAATGTAATAAAAATACTGTAATGATAAATAATAATAAATAGTGTGCAATAAGCATGTCATAAAAACAAATTTTATATTTCCAAGATCACTGCTTTTATAATTTATACTCAGGTAAAGGAGAAAATCCCTGGAAATATTAATTTTTCGGAGGGGGTTCGCGAGACTTGACATTTTATTGAAAGGGCTTCACAGGTTGTTAAAATTTGGGAATCACTGTGTTAAGGCCAAGAGCTTAGTAGGATTAAAAAATGGATTCAATGTTTATATGGATAATACAAATGTCCAAAGTTATAATTGATAACATTTTGGAAGGACATTAAATCTCATGCTGTAGGGCAAATCCCAAAGTAACTATTTGAAGTTAGGCACAAACTTTTCCTGGGACCAGGTTATTCTATAATTGTCTGCTTCAGGGTTTCTTCTTTCAAAGCAGCTGGTATTTGCCACTGTCAAATACAGGATGCTGGACCGGATGGACTGTTGATCTGATTCAGTTTCGTTCAAATGTCACCAAAGTGTAAACCCCTACCTCTCCCCAAGAGAGACATCACTTACAATTATTTTAAAATTAGGTCATAGGTCAGAGATTTTTTCTCACTATGTGTATAGTTTTTAACACTCTGCAGGCTTTTGATCCTGTTTGGGGGGTCTTTGTATATTACTTTCTACAAATAGCAGAAAAAATAATTATATGCCATATTCTCACTTTTGGCAATTACAAACAATGCACTTATATCCTCAAGTTAAGAAGGTTACAGTATAACATTAAAATTGGACAGAACATGCTGCTAGTGGCTTGTCTAAATTTATGCAAATATATGAAAATGTGCCAATTTACAAGTGACTCCTTTTACAGTTAAGGACGTTGGCTGATAGGGAATGATTACACTGCCATCAGATTCAGCAAACTATAAATCTTGCAACTCTTCCGACTTTATCAATCTTAATGCCACAGTTTCACCACTAGGTGGCTTTTTAACGAGCCAGGTTCTGGCGGTTCCTTTTCTTTCCTTGGTGCATCATGTATTTCGTAGTGGGTGGGATCTGTATTTGGTTGGCTCTGTGATTATTACATCTTCAGCCAGCTCCGGGTTGAAGAACCTCCTAACCTCTATGAAGGTAACAGAAATTGAACAAGGAAAGAGCTGGTGTAGCGGAGGATTTCTTCTGTGCCCCTAGCCAACAGAGGATTCTTACTCACAATTTCTAGTACATTGTCCATTTTATTTTTAGACTGCTCGGGTGCTGGGGCTTCCACCGTTTTCTCATGGGAAATCATTCCTTCACATAACTGATCTCACCATCAGACAGTTTATTTTCCCGATATTCATTTTAAAATCGCTCTTTATTTAGGTAATTTAAACCTGACAAGAATCTCTCCCTAAGGAAATAGGTGCTCTCTTTAGCAACCTCTGAAAATGTGTCTCTTGCCAAGAATTACAATGCAGAAGGCTTAACATTTAGCGAGCAACACTCGCGCAGGCTAGCCCTTACGCCTTTTAAACCAGCACAGCCTGTTTGCAGGACACTAGTTAGCCAGCTCCTTTTTTCCCCGAGGAGGAGGGGAAAAGAGATGAATGGAGCCAATGAGGAAATCAAAGGGGTGGTTGGTTATCAACCTAGGGCAGCAATCCCTGAGCGGGAGGTGGTTGCCTCCCCTCTAGCTGTTTCATGCAGTGTTGTAGCTGTGTGGGTCCAGGATAGAGAGACAAGTTGGGGGAGGGAATATCTTTTATTGGACCTACTTCTGTTGGAGATAGAGACAAGCCTTCGAGCCACACAGAGCTCTTCTTCCTAAAGCTGAAGTAAGCTCGAAAGCTTGTCTCTCTCACCACCCGAAGTTGGCCCATTACAGGACAGTACCTCGCCCACCTGGTCTCTCTCTACCTGTTCCAAACAGCGTGAGACTGCCCAGGAAGGAAGGTGTGGCCTTTCTAAGCTCCTTGGAATCACATCAGCATCTTTTCCCAGTTTGGTTGTCCGAGCTGCTCTAGCAGTTAGACCCACCCCCATGGAAACACTGTTGGTCTTTTCTCAGCCATCCTCTCCGGAGAGGAAAGGCTCCGTAAGCCCTGGCCTACACCTACCGGTGCCCTTTGCATCTTCATTTGAACCATGCCCCCTAGACAGCTTTGCTTGTGGTGACACCCGGCACACGCTCCTCCTTCCAGCCAAACACAAGAGCTTTTGAAGGGCATCAAAGGAACAACACCGCCCACCCCAACTGCCACTTCTCACTTTCTGATTGCAGCGCCCACCCAGCAGAACCCCTCGGGTTTCCTGCAGCTGCCCGGCTGCTGGGGTTAGTTCAGTGCAAGGCCCTGGCACGCGGCCAGCCCCTGTGCTGGGGCAGGCCTGGCTTGCTGCCCGGGGAACGGCTGGGGGGTGGGGGCAAAAGATGATTAAGAGACAAAATCCTGGGAGCAGGGGCGCTGGATTGGGGGGGCTGAGAGCCATTGAACCAAACTGTGAACCCCGAATATGAGGGAAACCTCTTCTCCCGGCTTCGCCAGCCGGGGACCCCCGCCAGCCAGCCTTGGGCCATGTGGGCAACGTGGGGTCAGGCCCGCGGGGAGTTTGGTGCGGCAGCCCCTTTGCTTTGCGCACCAAACTCCCCCCGGGCCTGACCCCACGTTGCCCACATGGCCCAAGGCTGGCTGGCGGGGGGTCCCCGGGTGGCGAAGCCCGGAGAGCCCCCGGGCTAGGAGGGGAGAGAGACAGACGGGCTCCCGCAGCAGCTCTCTCCCCGCAGGGCTGCTGCTCCGGCTGGTCCGCCCGGGCTTGTCCGCGCCCACTGGGGACGCAGAGCAGGGAGGCGAGCGAGGCAGCCCGGCCCAGGGCGGAGGCGAGCAGCGGGGCACCCCGGCCCCGGGGAGGCGAGCGGCTCTGCGGCGGGGCGCTGCGTGCGAAGCGCCGCCCCCTCGCTCCCCAGCCGGGCGGAAGCGCGGCGCGTAGCAGCCTCGGGGGCTGGGGCCCGGCGGCGCAGGGACCGCCCCGCTGCCCCGCGGGAGGAGGGAGCGGACCCGGCCGGCCCGGGCTGCGGGGCCATGGCGGTCGGAGCCCGCGCCCTGCTCGGCAGCCGCGGGGGCAGCCCGGCCTCCAGCCCCCAGCTGGGTGGCAGGAGCCGCTCGCAGCCGCCGCCGGCTCCGTTCGGCGCGCCCGGGCACGGCTTCCGCAGGGTGATCCTGACCAAGCCCACTTTCTGCCACTGCTGCACCGACTTCATCTGGGGTCTGGCAGGCTACCAGTGCGAGGGTAAGGGACCGCCCGGGGCTCCCCCTTCCCCTGGACTACCCCCCGTGCGCCCTGCCCCGGGACACCCCCAGCCCGCAGATTCCCCCTGTCCACCTTCCCTGGGGTACTCCCTGCCGGGGCTACGCCTACACACTCTGCCTGGGGCTAGCCCCCTGCGCCTTCCCTGGGACAGCCCCTGCCGGCAGGTACCCCTACACACCCTGCCCGGGGCTGGCGGGCTACCAGTGCGAGGGTAAGGGACCGCCCGGGGCTCCCCCCCTTTTCCGGCTACCCCCGTGTGCCCTGCCCCGGGACACCCCCAGCCTGCAGATTCCCCTATCTACCTTCCCTGGGACACCCCCTGCCGGGGGTAACCCCTACACACCCTGCCCCAGGCTAGCAGTGTGAGGGTAAGGGAGCGTGCCCGGGACACCCCCTACCCACCTTCCCCTGGGCCTACCCCCCGTGCGTCCTTCCCCTAGGCACCCCTGCCGGTGGGTTCCCCTATTCACGTTCCCCAGGATACCCCCTATCTGGGATACCCTAGCCACCCTGCCCAGGGCTGGCAGTGCTACCACCCAGAACACCCCTTGCCGGGGCTACCCCTGAACATCGTGCCCAGGGCTGGCAGACTACCAGTGTGAGGGTAAGAGACCCTTCCCCGGGACACCCCCTGCCAGGGGGTACCCCTACATACCTTGCCAGGGGCTGGCAGCCCCTGTGCCCAGAGCACTTCCTGTACCCCTTCCCTGCCTGGGATTACCCCTGCATATGCCACCTAGATCTAGTGAGCTGCCAGTGCCAGGGTAAGAGACCCCTTCCCGGGGCACCACCATACCCCTGCCTGAGGCTACTGACCTTCGCCAGGGCTGGAGGGCTACCAGCACCAGGGTAAGAGTTCTCCCCAGCCAGGTTGTATGTGTGTGTCTCACATTGTTGGTGGAGCCTGCCTTTTCGCCCGCTTGTCTGGAGTCCTCATCTGTGAGTGTCTTATGGGGGCAGAGGGCTGCTCCCTCACACCCTTCCCAGGACTTCAGCCTGTCCACTTCAAATTGGGGTCTGTTCCGTTTCTCATACTCTTTCTCTGTGTTGTGTTCATGTCTCACAGCATCTCTTGCAAGAGGGTGCCTCTTTATACACCTGATTTGGGGCTGGGCGTCTCTGCAAGTTATTTGAAATCCTTGCTTTTTGGGTGATTTCTTGTGTCAGTTATAACTTGGTAAGATTCTGGTGTCTAGCCTTTAAAATGTGTGAGCACCCCATCTGGATTGATTTTCCCAAAGTGCCTGCCTGGGCTCAACCAGAAGTTACAAGCTTGATGGGAAGGAAAGGTCACTGGGAAATTCTCTGGCCTGTGCCCTGCAGGTGGTCAGATGACATGATCATCCTGACCTTAAAAATTGTGAGTTCTACCCCGTTAAATGCTATAGCAACATTGTCATGATTCAGCCTTGCTCATATCCATGTTCAGTAACAATGAGTGTGTCCGATTGCTATGGGAAAAAGGTCACTTCCTGTCCACAATGAATGATGTACTCCGAAATCTGGTATAGTTGAGCAATCTTGTAATTTGGGGGGTATTGTTCAGCATTTGCCTTTTGCTAAGCATGGATGTGTGGCTCTACAGAAAAGGTTCCCAAATGTGGCACTGTGTGGGCAACTTTCTAGGAACCTTACAGCTGCACCTAATGTTCAGATAAATGTACCTAGAACTTGTGTGGCTTAAAAAAATCCTGAAACTAGAGAGGAACACTTATTGGGTTCCTTGGGAAGCTGTCCGTGACAACATCAATAAGATAGTTCTTCATAGACAGATGGCAGAAAAGGACATAAAACCCAGCTTGTTTTAGTGCAATATAGGACAAAGACTTGCATCATTTAAAAAAAAAAGTTTGGGATGCTCTTCTCTGTTCCATCCTCTTTCAAAAAATATCTTCTGTCTGTTAGTGGCAGCCTTGCTGTTTTATCTTCTATCTTTTTCTCCTCTCATTCCCCAAAGCTAGTAGCTATTGTAATATTGGTCTGTAAAATCAGCTAAGAGGGCTTTTAGACACCCCCTCCTTCCCACTGCATTAAGGTAAAGAAAACTTAGAATTGTGGCTTTGGGTTGTTATATTGTGTTTGTGTGGGAGAAGTAACTGACCTGTAGTCTCATAGCCTTGTGAGCTGAATCTCTGCATTTGAGAGATGGCAAATCAGGGAGGCTCTGGGCTTCATTTTTGAGATATCGAGGGCTGTGAAACCATAAACAAAAATGTAGTTTCTTACAAAATAAAGCAGGCCTTGGATAACAATTGTGCAGCCTTAGTATTTATGACAGCTAGCATGGTTTACTGGGCGCTCTGGGGTGAAAGAAGGATCAAGCAGAATTCAGCAGAAGCCTCTGTGTTCTTTTACCTGGTGAGGGACAGTCTTGTGAGAATGGAAATTGTTGTCTTAAAGTTGTGCACTTCCATATGATTCAAACTTTTATTTAAAAAACATACTTTGAGTTAGAAATAACACTGCAGTCCATAAAAGGTTGTATTTTGTCAGGAAAATAGAATTATCAGAAAGCAAGTTTATTACTTAATATTTACAACCAAGGAGAAAACTTTAACTTTTCTAGAACTTGATTTATTTATACTGTCTTGTACTGGAAGGTTTTGCTAGATAATCATTTTAAATCAGTCTTTCTCTTGAAATTATGAAAATGTTCAGCTGCCTGTTTTGCACTTCTGAGTTTCAGACCGCTTTGATGTGTCAATGTGTGAGAAGAACAGGAAGGCTTTAGTCCATATTGTTGATTTCATTCTGCACTGAAAAATATAGGAAAAAAAAAAAAAGAGAGAAAGAACCTGTTGTGGGGGCTTGAATGTGCACTACTGCTCAAAGATTTGATACACATGTGCGGCAGTATACTTAATGTACTATACCTTAATTTGAAAACTGCACTAATAATCTGGTATTTACGGTCATCTGTGAAGTCTGGCAGGTTAGAAATCCTGAATAGTATTTATCAATACCATTGTGTAATTCATAGATACTAAGGTCAGACGGGACCATTATGATCATCTAGTCCGACCTCCTGCACAACGCAGGCCACAGAATCTCACCCACCCACTCCTGCGATAAACCTCTGACCTATGTCTGAGCTATTAAAGTCCTCAAATCGTGGTTTAAAGACTTCAAGGAGCAGAGAATCCTCCAGCAAGTGACCCGTGCCCCATGCTACAGAGGAAGGCGAAAAACCTCCAGGGCCTCTTCCAATCTGCCCTGGAGGAAAATTCCTTCCCGACCCCAAATATGGCGATCAGCTAAACCCTGAGCATATGGGCAAGATTCACCAGCCAGATACCCAGGAAAGAATTTTCTGTAGTAACTCAGATCCCACCCCATCTAACATCCCATCACAGGCCATTGGGACTATTTACCATGAATATTTAAAGATCAATTAATTACCAAAATCATGTTATCCTATCATACCATTTCCTCCATAAACTTATCCAGTTTAATCTTAAAGCCAGATAGGTCTTTTGCCCCCACTGCTTCCTTTGGAAGGCTATTCCAAAACTTCACTCCTCTGATGGTTAGAAACCTTTGTCTAATTTCAAGTCTAAACTTCCCAATGACCAGTTTATATCCATTTGTTCTTGTGTCCACATTGGTACTGAGCTTAAATAATTCCTCTCCCTCTCCGGTATTTATCTCTCTGATATATTTATAGAGAGCAATCATATCTCCCCATAACCTTCTTTTAGTTAGGCTAAACAAGCCAAGCTCCTTGAGTATCCTCTCATAAGACAGGTTTTCCTTTCCTCGGATCATCCTAGTAGCCCTTCTCTGTACCTGTTCCAGTTTGAATGAATCTTCCTTAAACATGGGAGACTAGAACTGCACACAGTATTCCAGGTGAGGTCTCACCAGTGCCTTGTATAACGGTACTAACAACACCTTATCGCTACTGGAAATACCTCGCCTGATGCATCCCAAGACCGCATTAGCTTTTTTCACGGCCATATCACATTGGCGGCTCATAGTCATCCTATGATCAACCAGTACTCCAAGGTCCTTCTCCTCTTCCGTTACTTCTAATTGATGCGTCCCCAGCTTATAACTAAAATTCTTGTTATTAATCCCTAAATGCATAACCTTACACTTCTCACTATTAAATTTCACCCTATTACTATTAATCCAGTTTACAAGGTCATCCAAATCTTCCGGTATGATTTCCCGGTCCTAATTGACCAATGGCGTATTGGTTGTGCCCTTAAGAGATGTGTATTATTTAATCTTTTGCTTAAAAAAAAGTCCAGCAGAATTTCAACGTTGCACTTGACACACATCAGTCTGAAGACCTAGCCTCTGCTAGTCAAGGGGGGAAAAAGTATGCTGTCATATCCCACATGCCTTCAGTTTAAAAGAATAAAATAGTAGTTTGTTGTTCAAACACCACTGTATTTAACAATAACTTTATCAGTTTTCGATTAGATTTTTTCCAAATAATTTATTACTGAGCAAATCATAAGAAAAATATTTCAGATATATTATTAGATGCATTTTACTGGTATTTGATTAATATACTTGCAGCTTTCTAGCTAGTCACATAATGCAAAAAATTGTCAAAGTGTTCAGTGATTACTGGTGAAATTTCTTGAATGTTCTTAGCTGACTCGTGCTCAGTAATCCTCTACTTAATAAATTGTTTTTGTTAATGTACGGAGAAGGAACTTGATCAACTCCGCTTTTGATCAACTCAACCCAAACAAACCCAGTAAGGATAAAATTGCAAACTTCAGGACAATCGGCCTGATAGTGAGTGTATGTATAAAAAGCCATCGTTGGATGAATTTGTGGTTAGATGAATTTAGTGTATTCCTAAAAATCAGAAGCTGTTTCCTAACTTTAATGAGTTTACAGTGCGTAAGATTGTGTAGTGGTTTCTATTCTAACTCCCCATTTTCAGCTGCTCACAGTTTTCTGAAACTTTTACCCTCTGTGATGAAGTTCTATATACTTGGTTTCTGTTCAAAAGTACTTTTTTTTTTTTTTTTTAAGTTTGAGCAAAATTAGTGGTGGTGTGTTTGAGTATTTAAAAAGAATACACTTTTCCTTTTATAAATCCAAATGCAGTTCTTCTACCTTTTGTGTTTGGAGCATCTTTATAGTCTAAAGGGCTAGGGGTTGAAATTTAATTATCTGACAGAAGTATAACTCTTTGAAAATCACATGCTACACATACATTGTCCACTGGGTTTCTCACTGAATTTGTAACTTTTGCAGCTAAGGGAGGTTGTCTCTGTGGTTGTTTTTATCTTGGCCAAGCAGACAAATAATATTCAGACCCTTACGTACAGGACTTATTGGCCCACACTCTCCAAAGCCTGAACAGTCATTAATTTTTATGACAAACTCCTTTGACTGACTTATCAGAGGTGTGGAGGGAGACATAGTTTAAGACGTCTACTGTTTTTTCATTTTGTCCCTGTCATAAATATAAAGGGAAGGGTAAACACCTTTAAATCCCTCCTGGCCAGAGGAAAAACCCTTTCACCTGTGAAGGGTTAAGAAGCTAGGATAACCTTGCTGGCACCTGACCAAAATGACCAATGAGGAGACAAGATACTTTCAAAGCTGTCTGTGTGATGCTTTTGCCGGGAACAAAAAAGGAATGGAGTCTTAGAACTTAGTAAGTAATCTAGCTAGATATGCATTAGATTCTGTTTTGTTTAAATGGCTGATAAAATAAGCTGTGCTGAATGGAATGTATATTCCTGTTTTTGTGTCTTTTTGTAACTTAAGGTTTTGCCTAGAGGGATTCTCTGTGTTTTTGAATCTGATTACCCTGTAAGGTATTTACCATCCTGATTTTACAGAGGTGATTCTTTTACTTTTTCTTCAATTAAAATTTTTCTTTTAAGAACCTGATTGTTTTTTCATTGTTCTTAAGATCCAAGGGTTTGGGTCTGTGTTCACCGATGCAAATTGGTGAGGATGTTTATCAAGCGTTCCCAGGAAAGAGGGTGTAGGGCTTGGGAGGATTTTGTGGGGAAAGACGTTTCCAAGCGGGCTCTTTCCCTGTTATATATTTGTTAGACGCTTGGTGGTGGCAGCAATAAAGGCCAAGGGCAAAAGGTAAAATAGTTTGTACCTTGGGGAAGTTTTAACTTAAGCTGGTAAAAATAAGCTTAGGGGGTTTTTCATGCAGGTCCCCACATCTGTACCCTAGAGTTCAGAGTGGGGAAGGAACCTTGACAGTCCCTTCAAAAAAAAATCAAGAATCTTTCTTAACATGAAAAGGAGTACTTGTGGCATCTTAGAGACTAACAAATTTATTTGAGCATAAGCTTTCGTGAGCTACAGCTCACTTCATTGGATGCATTCAGTGGAAAATACAGTGGGGAGATTTATATACATAGAGAACATGAAACAATGGGTGTTACTATACACACTGTAACCAGAGTGATCACTTAAGGTGAGCTATTACCAGCAGGAGAGCGGCGGTGTGTGTGTGGGGGAACGACCTTTTGTCGTGATAATCAAGGTGGGCCATCTCCAGCAGTTCACAAGAACGTCTGAGGAACAGTGGGGGGTGGGGGATAAACATGGGGAAATAGTTTTACTTTGTGTAATGACCCATCCACTCCCAGTCTCTATTCAAGCCTAAGTTAATTGTATCCAGTTTGCAAATTAATTCCAATTCAGCAGTCTCTCATTGGAGTCTGTTTCTGAAGTTTTTTTGTTGAAGTATTGCCACTTTTAGGTCTGTAATCGAGTCACCAGAGAGATTGAAGTGTTCTCCAACTGGTTTTTGAATGTTCTAATTCTTGACGTCTGATTTGTGTCCATTTAGTCTTTTACGTAGAGACTGTCCAGTTTGACCAATATACATGGCAGAGGGGCATTGCTGGCACATGATGGCATATATCACATTGGTAGATGTGCAGGTGAACGAGCCTCTGATAGTGTGGCTGATGTGATTAGGCCCTATGATGGTGTCCCCTGAATAGATATATGGACACAGTTGGCAGCGGGCTTTGTTGCAAGGATAGGTTCCTGGGTTAGTGGTTCTGTTGTGTGGTGTGTGGTTGCTGGTGAGTATTTGCTTCACGTTGGGGGGCTGTCTGTAAGCAAGGACTGGCCTGTCTCCCAAGATCTGTGAGAGTGATGGGTCGTCCTTCAGGATAGGTTGTAGATCCTTGATGATGCGTTGGAGAGGTTTTAGTTGGGGGCTGAAGGTGATGGCTAGTGGTGTTCTGTTATTTTCTTTGTTGGGCCTGTCCTGTAGTAGGTGACTTCTGGGTACTCTTCTGGCTCTGTCAATCTGTTTCTTCACTTCAGCAGGTGGGTACTGTAGTTGTAAGAATGCTTGATAGAGATCTTGTAGGTGTTTGTCTCTGTCTGAGGGGTTGGAGCAAATGGGGTTGACAGAGCTAGAAGAGTACCATTACACAAAGTAAAACTATTTCCCCATGTTTATCCCCCACCCCCCACTGTTCCTCAGACGTTCTTGTGAACTGCTGGAAATGGCCCACCTTGATTATCACTACAAAAGGCCCCCCCCCCCCCCACTGGTAATAGCTTACCTTAAGTGATCACTCTGGTTACAGTGTGTATAGTAACACCCATTGTTTCATGTTCTCTGTGTATATAAATCTCCCCACTGTATTTTCCACTGAATGCATCCGATGAAGTGATCTGTAGCTCATGAAAGCTTATGCTGAAATAAATTTGTTAGTCTCTAAGGTGCCAAAAGTACTCCTTTTCTTTTTGCGAATACAGACTAACACGGCTGCTACTCTGAAACCTTTCTTAATATGTAAAGTCTTGCATATGTAATGAACGGGGTCAGAATTGCAGTATATGTATTTCTTATCAACAATGCAAAGTACAACCAATTAAATATTTACTGTTTATATTTTATAGTTAGGAGTTTTTGAAGATTTCTTCTGACCCCAAATATTTTCCTCTGCAGTGCCTTGTCTTCATAATAGCACCAAAACCTCTTTTATTGGCTTGAAAATAATCAACATTTAGAGGTAGAGGAGCTATAGGTTTGTGTGGATCTCAGATACTTCCATTGCTGCAAATCACTGTAATCCTAACTTGAGTTCAATTTGGTTTATTTTAACCAAATTTGAGAATAAACACTTTTTTTTTTTAGGTTAAAGAATATGATAAATTAGCTTTAGAGGAGGAAAAAGACATTGGCTTAAAAATCAAATGTAATTTCATGGTTGTATTTTTGGGTGCACAAGTATTTCACTAAATTTTTTAGTGGTAGCTTACAGTGTATGAACGTAGGTGTCATGGTTAAAATCTGTGTGCTTTTTTGGACAAATACTGCATTCATTTTATTTGGACAGCAGCTACTGCAAGTGCAATGACACTGTAGAAATTAATCTAGCTTTCATGTATTCAGGCTTGTATTCTAAGCAGATCACCCAAAATGACTCTAAGAAAACTTCATAGAAGCACAACTCCCGTAGTGCTTGTTTGTCTTTTGATCTGCCTTTACGATGTCTGAAAACATGGGATTCTTCCAAAATAGGATGTAGACTTTGGACTGAAAGTAGAAATTTATAACATAAACAAAGCTAGGTAACACAGCTGTAAAAAGGCTTTTCCTTGAGAACCTTTTGTGGTTCTGATCTGATATATCTGTCGTGTGTGTTCTGTTGCTACACTTGAATTTGGAGATGTCTACACAGCATCTCTATAGCAACCCAGAGACGCACATTCCATGCATCTTTTGGTTGAAGTCTGACTACTTCCCAACTTCTGTGTGTAACTGGAACCCATTCAGGAAGGGTGTGTGGTTTAGTTTAGAGCTGGGAGCTAGACTAACAGGGTGTTTGTTTCCTCAGACGTGCAGAGGTGGTGCTAGGAGAAAGGAAGTAAGCAAAGATGTCTTGTTGAACAGCCTAATCAGACTTCAGATCCCTAGCTAATTTCCTCCTGGGGACAAGCACTTGAAATTCCCCAAGTGGGGGCATAGCTTAGTTGTGAGAAAAGCAAATGTGCTGAGATAGCTCCAGAAAGGAAGGTTTAACATTCACAATTACAGAGCCCTAGAAATTCTCTCTGTGGCTGGCAAGCTTTGGCACATATCTGGTGCATATTTTAACTAAAAATAAAAGCTACAAATGGGCAAAACCAAAGTACAATCTGAGACATGACTTGTTTTTAAAGCCACCTGTTTCCATCCCACAGGCAGCTTGAATTTTCTAGACCCATTTAAGCAACTAAAACCATACACAGGGAATGCTTCCGTCTTAGAGGCTTACACCTCTAAGATGGAAGCCATTCAAACCTGCTGGACCCAAAGTTCCACGCACTGGATGCAAAGATAGGAACTGTAAATATGAAGCTATTGGGTATGTATAATAAAGTGGGACATAGGAGTTGCTGCTTTGCAGAGGGCAGTCCCCCATTCTGTAGGTATCACCTGCATTCCTTGTTCGTAGACGTTTGACCTGACATCTGGCTGTATTAAAACATGTTTTGTTTGAATGGGCTTAGGATACCAACTGATCCAAATTGTTCTGTTTGATTGCCTATCCTCCTCATTATTTACTACTTGGCCAATTTTTTTGTGATTTTTTTTTCTTCAAATTTTGTAAGCAGTGATTTATATTTACTTCCAGATCATAGATGAAGCTGTTGAATAGCATTGGGTATAATACAGATCCCTGTGGAACCCCACAAGAAATGCATCTGTTCAGTGACAATTCCCTATTGACAACTATTACAGAAAATAGGAATCTTTTTTGCATGTTGGTTGTATCAGTTACCCAGCAGCAGATGCCATCTGAGTAGAGTATCTTGTTATTTAGAGTTCTCAACAGTTGATTCAGGGCCTTTTTGTTGATGTTCTTCTCTAGTCCTGGTAGCATGTAGCAGATATGCCTATGGAGGTTTCTACTTTTGTGCTTAATTTCTTATCCTTAGACATAGACTGTTATCTTGTTTTCCCACTGGTCAGTTTTTGGACAACATTACCCCATGTTCATCCTTTTTTCTTCTCCTGCTCTTTTTGGTTATTCCATCTCAAAATGATCAGCCATCCATAATGTTTTCATTTATTGCTCCAGCCATCTGCACACGCAAAGTCAAATTTGTAGCCGCATCTGATCTGCAGAAAGGGCTCACGGATATCCGCATCCATGGATATAAAGCGGATATCCATGGATATGCAGGGCTCTATCCAGGCACTCAGAAATCCAGATCCTCTTCTGAAATTATCTCTGGAGTCATTCCATTTTAAGGCAGCTTCTTCCTTTCTCACCCCTTACCTTGAATTTTCCCTGTATGACTATGGTGAGCCTTACATAACTCTGTCCCTCACTGCTGTGACGTTGTGTCAGTCTCAGTTTTGCCTCCTTCATCACACTATGCTCTTTCATGCTGTCCTCTACTCATGACATGGCCTTCCTGAGCTGGTTCGCAAAGACACTGCTCTCCCTCCTGCAAACCCACTTCTTTCACAACTCGTACAGGAAACGATATCACTGAGTTATCTACTTATCAATTGACCTGTATTTCTTGAATAACCTCAGTTCTGTAGATGGAAGTATTCTATACAAAACTGTATATAGAAACCCCAAAACAGCAAGCTACTAAATAATGTATGTTACCATCTCCTTGATCACTTTGTTTTTATATTGTCTCCCTTTGCCCCATCTTTTGTCTCTTGTCTTTTTAGATTGTATGTTTGTTGAGGGTGGGGCTGTGTGTGGAAACACCTATGGATACTACTACACTTTTTTAGCTGAATTGTAATGTACTGCAAATGGCTTTCAATGAAGTGCTACCCCCTTCTCTCTTCTTTATAAATTATATCACTCTCTGTTAACACTGCAGTTATGAAAATAATCCCACCAAGTTACAGCGCCACTCACTAGATCATAATCTCCTTTTTGTTTTGCTCCTAGTTCTCCCCCTCTCCCCCTGACTAGAGTGAGAGAATTCCTTTCTGTTGGAACGTGGTCTGAGAGTGATCCATTTGTATTTATGTTCAGCATTATAAATGCCCTTTATGCTGATGTTAGTCATCTTGTTTGTTCCATTCTAAATAACACTTGTGTGGTATTAGTTAATGTTAAACACATCACTTGCTGTATAAAAATAACTTTGTTTAACGTTTAAAACCACAAAAATTGAGAACTTTGACTTAAGGCCACCACATCTTCATTTAACGCATGCCTGAAGTGCTTGCTTATTGTAGATTGTGTGAGGCATTCAGAATTTACCACAACAGTGGGTAGTTGCATGAACCCTACTGTGCGGTTAAATGCAGATGGACAGGGACAGGCTGAGAGAGGTACCAAAATAAAGAGCTAGGGATGCAGAGAAATGCAGGTAAGCCAAGAACAAGTGGATTGCTTAGTGTTTTTGTCATGGTGGTGGGGTAAGGTGCGGGACATTATATTAAGTTTTAGGTCCTAATATATTAGCTCTATTTAACTGAAGTGATAGTTTAAGAGATTCAGAAATAAAACTTCAGCTAAAATGTACCACTCATCCCCTTATGTTTGTAAGGATTTGTGAAGAGAGGTTTCCCATGGGCATAAAAACTAACGAAATAATTCCTGCTCTGGTTTCTGTGCCATTAACTTATATAACTGTAGTCTCTCTTGCGAATGGTGATGAAAAGGAGTTAGCGAGTGCCTCAAGTTCCCCAGGGTAGCTGATCCTATAAAACCTCCCCAGTGAAATCCTGCTGCTTTTGCAAAACTAGGCAGGAGCATATGGTTAAAAATACCCTTCAGTACATTTAAGAAAAATATATCTTGGTGTCCTTGCTGCCTTTGTCCTCTGTCATTCTGTTTCTCTCTCTCTCTCCTTTTTACTCCAAAATTGCTCCTGTATTAGCAAATGCCTTGAGCTTTGATGGAAACAAAATTGAAGCTTTCCTGTATTTTTCATTAAAAGCTGTTTTTTGTTTTTTTTGTTGATAGGAGCAAATATTTTCTTTACTTGAAAAATAGTGCATAAAGTTAAGGATGTATATAAAATCCTGTGAATAGTCTCATTGACTTGAATGGGATGTTCCATAATTACAGTTAAGTGTGTGCTTAAGTCTTATTAATCCAGTGTACTTAGATGTTCAGAAAGACTTTGACAAGGTCCTTCACCAAAGGCTCTTAAGCAAAGTAAGCAGCCATGGGATAAGAGGGAAGGGCCTCTCATGGATTGGTAACTGGTTAAAAGATAGGAAACAAAGGGTAGGAATAAATGGTCAATTCTCAGAATGGAGACAGGTAAATAGTGGTGTCCCCGATGGGTCTGTACTGGGACCGGTCCTATTCAACGTATTCATAAATGATCTGGAAAAAGGGGTGAACAGTGAGATGGCAAAATTTGCAGATGATACAAAACTACTCAAGATAGTTAAGTCCCAGGCAGACTGCAAAGAGCTACAAAAGGATCTCATAAAACTGGGTGACTGGGCAACAAAATAGCAGATGAAATTCAATGTTGATAAATGCAAAGTAATGCACATTGGAAAACATAATCCCAACTATACATATACAATGATGGGGTCTAAATTAGTTGTTACCACTCAAGAAAGAGATCGTGGAGTCCTTGTGGATAGTTCTCTGAAAACATCCACTCAATGTGCAGTGGCAGTCAAAAAAGTGAACAGAATGTTGGGAATCCTTAGGAAAGGGATAGATAAAACAGAAAATATATTGCCTCTATAATGACAGCTTTCAGAGTAGCAGCCGTGTTAGTCTGTATTCACAAAAAGAAAAGGAGTACTTGTGGCACCTCAGAGACTAACCAATTTATTTGAGCATAAGCTTTCGTGAGCTGCAGCTCACTTCATCTGATGCATCACGAAAGCTTATGCTCAAATAAATTGGTTAGTCTCTAAGGTGCCACAAGTACTCCTTTTCTTATTGCCTCTATATAAATCCATGGTACGCCCACATCTTGAATACTGTGTAAAGGCAGAAAAAAGGCAGAGCTGCTGCCAGCAGCAGTGCAGATGTAAGGATGGCGCAGATGTAAGGATGGCACGGTATGGTATTGCCACCCTTCCTTCTGTGCTGCTGCCTGCAGAGCTGGGCCCTCAGTCAGCAGCCGCCACTCTCTAGCCGCCCAGCTCTGAAAGCAGCAGCGCAGAAGTAAGGATGGAATAGTATGGCATTGCCACCCTTACTTCTGCACTGCAGCTGGTGGGGTGCTGCCTTCAGAGCTGGGTGCCCAGCCAATCACCGTCGCTCTCCAGCCACCCAGCTCTGAAGCTCCCCCTGCAACTCCCTTTGGGGTCAGAATCCCCAGTTTGAGAAATGCTGGTCTCCCCCATGAAATCTGTATAGCATAGGGTAAAAGCACACAAAAGACCAGATTTCACGGTGGAAGACCAGATTTCATGGTCCGTGATGCGTTTTTCATGGCCATGAATTTGGTAGAGTCCTAGACATCCGTGAATGTTTACACACCTTTTGATGTTCCATGGTTCCAGGTTAGGAACTGAACAACTCAAAAGGTAAAAGTAAAGGTTGCTATGGCAACCTTTCATCTATGCCTTTATGAAACAAAAGAACATACAGTCGTGTAGTTGGGTGGTGTGACATACTAGTTAATATCTTGCAAAAAAGTTCACTGAGTAAATATAGAAATGGCATATAGGTTGGGTGATTAAGAAATAATTCAGCATATGTTAAAATGTCAATAAACGTATTTCTTGTAAAGCCATAACATTACAGTGGTTGCATGGTAGCTACTGCTGTAGCTAAGGTTAAACAGTTTCCATTCAACCCCTTCTTTCCAGTCACATTGAATTTTTTTTACGCTTCGTGTTCACCTGTTTTTGAGTGAGAGCTGAGTGAAGGAAAATACTTCGCTCCAGTATTTTGAAAGTGTTACTCTTTTTGAAAAGACTGAGGTTAGAAAGTTGCAATTTTGCATTAAGTAAGTTGAAACAGCTTCATTCCTCAAGACATTGCTTTGCATTCGCTTATTTGTATCTTCAAATTACATCACTGCTCGTGTGCAGTAAACCTTTTGATAAATGTAAGAAGTATGTGCCTGAGTATTCACTGCATAGCTAGGTTAAGGATGCTTTACGTTTCAGAATGGCTCTCAACTGGACACACTTTCGGAATATTATGGGAGATTCTGGATCTCATCCAAAGGAGGTTGATTGCTGCTGTTGCAACATTCTCCTCCACCGTAGCCTGTGGGAAATAGGTCCTAAATTGTATTCTTACCTTCTGCTGCCAGTGGCTTTAATAATTCTGTGCACTTCACAGATCGTCTTTTGTGACCCCCTATGAGGCTTAAATATCATTTCCATTTTACGGATAGGGGAATGGTGGTACAGACGTGCTCAGAGTCACAGAGCTGTGAACAAAACCTTGATTTCTACTAGACCCATGGTGGTTGTCCGCCTGACCTCATAATGACATGGAGTGCAGGCGTATGCACTGTGCTACTTGAAAGCCCTGCTTCATTCTGCAGGATTTGTTAAAGGCCACAGGGACTCTTGCCTCACACTGTGATGCTTGTGCAGGACAAAGTGTCTTGCTTATAAGAGGTTTTCTTGTTGTGGGATTTTTGTTCATTTTTCTTTTTTTTAAAAAAAGTTCAGGCTAAAAAATGATATTCACTTGGCATTCTTGATATTCTTTGGAGCACACGAAAGTCAGATTGTCTGAACAGGCTTAGCTCTGTCCCCATGTGGATAGTTTTTCATGATCACATACTGTTTCTTTCCAACAACATGGCAGATTGGATTGTGTGTGGTGAATGAGGTAGGGGACCAGACACTGAACGTGGGGGATACAAATTTAAAAATGAAAGAGCTACGTTCACTGTGTAGCGTACAGTGTAGTGGAAATGCCTGCGGCCAATGTCAAATTATTTAAAAACCTGTGTTTTTTGTAACTGATCACAAGGATGGAGATTGTATAGTACTTATCACATTAATCTGTTTTGAATGCTGAGGCCTACAGTTCTTTGTTTTGGCAAGAATAATTGTGATTCAGCTGAGGAACAATAGTAGGCAATTGACACAATGCATTCCTTTTCATAGGGAATTCTGTTGTTTTCAGTAGAATGCAAAAGCTGTTGTGGGCAACAACAGAAGTCTGTCATAGGAATACCACAGGTTTTATTTTAAATAATTAGAATGTAAATATGTAAATTAGATGTGTAAACACGGTGCTGCAAAAGGCTGTTCTGTGGACTATCTCCCTTATGGACTGAATGGGCTGAGTCCTCAGCTGTCAGTCAGGCACTGATAACCAATTGGAATGCAGGATTTTTGTCTGCATTTTCCCTCCTCTTAGTCTGCAGAAGTTCCTCTGCTTTACCGGAAAGAGTTGAAGCCAGTTCTTCTCTATTAAAATGCAATCCATCCTTCTTTGAGTTATTCTTGGAGCTCTTGGCCACCACAGAGGCCAACAAAGGAAGTTTCCGCCTAGTAAAAGCTGGGGAAAAAGACCAAAGATTGTGTCTCATGTATGTCTGCTGTGCAATCTTTAGAAGCAGGTTTCTCCAGCCCGTCTTGTAGTCCCAATAGCCTCCCACTGAAGTGCCATAGCTGTTCTGAGCAGGGGTGGGAGGCCATGTTCCATTTCATCCCATTGGGAGCCAGTGGGATAGAATTGGACCTCCAGGAACATCAAGACACTGGTGTTCCTTGAATCTCCTGGACCAGGATTACTTCAGACTCGTTGGAGATTTCTGTTGTACATGGGTGGATATGTCAGAGTTCCTTCTCACCAGCTCTCTTTCACCCTGCTTCCCTACGAGCCTCAGATGGCTAGTGAACTTTTCCACTAGAAAAGGGCCATATGTCTAATTTCCAAAAATTGGAGGGCAACACAGTGTATCCCAGGTACTTTGTAGTCCTCAAAAGCTGAGGAGGTCAGAGGCTGATTCTAGATTTAAAATGACTGAATTGGTTTGACAGATAACAAAATTTAACAATGTTTTGTCATTCATTTCTTGTGGCCATAGATCTGTGAGACTGTTAGTATCCATTGATTTGTAGGACACTTGTCTTCCCATTCCCCTATGTTTTAAGCCTATCAGAGATTCATTAGATTTTCTTCTGGACAGCTGCATTTCTAGCTCATTGCACTTGCTCTTCAATTTGCCCTTGGCCCTGTGGTTGTGGGTTGCAGTAGTCACATTAGGTGTCTGCCTAATTCTCTACCTGGATGATGATGGGCTAGGCTGGACTCAGGTGCTCCAGGACCCTGATGGTGCTCAATGATTTTGGCATGGTGGTAAACTGTGAAAAGAGATGCATCTTCCTTCAGATATTGTTCTGCGAGTGGTTGTAAACATGCCAGGTAAGCCATTCTCTGCCCCTGCCCCCCAGCAATCCTCAAGCTAGGGGCTGTGATTAATCTCTGCTGGTCCAGGGGCTCAGCATCCATCCAGTTATGTAGAACCTTGCTGGAAGGCCTGGCATTGTGCCAGGACTCTGTCCCATGGGCTGGGTTCTCAACCATTCCGATCTCTGTTACCTTCCCCCTGTGGAAGAGGATGTCAAGCATTTAGCTGGCTCTCCTCAACCAGCTGCTGGACTGATTTCACATGACAGGGAGGATTTTTTTGGGGGGGGCTCTCCCACCTCTACATCACCACAGACTAATGCAAGCCTCTGTACACTGGAGGCTCAGAATTAATTTCAGCTGGGCCAAGGAATGGTCTCCTCAGGCATGGAAGCTCTACTTCGGCATCAGAGAGCTCAGGGCTATCAGGTTGGTTCTCAGGTTGCTAGAGATCTCTTCCCACAGCCACATCCTGATCAGATGCGTCTTGGCACTGCAGAACTTGGAGCATTTCCCTCCAGAGGGAATCCAACGTGCTGTTCTGCTACACAGAAGAAAATCTGGGGTCTGTCAAGGGTCTACATGTATGTAGTTCTCTAAATCATGATTTGAAAATCTCTCTTTTTGGAGAAAGGGTCCCGCCACTGAAAGATTTTAAATCAATTAGCTGCCTGCTCCTGGCTTTCCCTCTATTAGCCTCTGTGTTTGGCTGCAACTCCCTAGTCTTCAGGCATTTCAGCAGACACCTGGACCCCAAGGCCTGGGGGTAGGATGCTTTCTCCATATTGCAGGTGGGATCTGAAGAAAGTGGAAAGGGATCGTGCCTTCTGATGATCAAAACCCTAGGTTGGACTAGAGGGACCTGGTTTGTGGTCCCCTTTTAGCTATTCCTTTGGGAAGGAAAGGATCTCATCCTGCCCCTCAAACTCAGGGTCTAGCGTGATCTCAGAGGTGGCCAGATCCTTGTTCAGACTTGTTTTTGCTGATTGAAAGGCCTGAAAATGGGATGAGCATTTGCCTTTCCTGCTTGATTGGCGTCTGCATTTAACTTTCCTACTCACTTTCAGGCCTCCCATGTCAAGAAACTTCAAGGACGCTTCAAGTGGCTATGTAATGGGTGTAGAGTGGGGAAGCCTGACTCTGGCTGCCACCTGGCACTTTGTTCAGAGAATTAGGACATTACTGGATGGATTTGAATGCATCAGCTGATGTGGCTTCAAGTTGGATTTCATCAGCTTGTCTGTAGTTTCTCTTTCCCTCCCTGAGTATGGTCACTGCCAGTCAGGCCTATTTGTCCAAACTGGTGTCAGTTATACCATGGCAAAAGGAATGCTCATACCTGACTAATTGTTTCCTGTAATATGCAGGCTTAGTATGGACCTAGCTAGTAAACCTAGTGTAGATTAGCCATATATTCTCTCTAGCTCTGGAGGTTCTTAACTGGGAATCTTGCCTGCAAGTTGTGAGGAGGAGCGAGACATGAAAAACCTGATCTGGATTGGGTACAACTGGGCTGACTGACAGATGAAGACTCATCCATTTGTCTGTCCTTGTGGTGTTGCATCATGGAAAACATCAAAGCAAGAGAAATTTATTTTTCATATCTTGAAATGAGTAAATCCTAAATCATAATGGAAATGGTGATTCTCAGCATGCCCTGTGGCCTTTTTGAGGCTTTTACAAGTCAAGCCAGCTTACTATAACTGAATTCTGCTTTTATGAATCACTGTTCAAGTACGTTATTGCACTTGCTTGACTGTCAGTTCAATATCATTTGATTTCCTGCTGTATTTTTTCTAGCAACGTGTCTGAAAGGGAAACAACAATGCCTTCTCATTGACAACTTTGTGTAGATGTACGACCATCCCCTTAAATGTATTGCTTTCTGGTGCATACACTGTTGAGAAGTTTGCAATATTGTGAGTCTGACCTTCCAAGAGGCAGTAGGTGGATTTTGGAAAGACCGTGGTTGTGCTTGTATGGCCTTCCATTTTAAACGTGAGGCTCCACATTAGTGTGTTAGGTAGCAGGACAGGAGAATGCCAAGAGGGAAAGGGGTTTGTAGAACATGAGTATTTTACGAATGTGCTTTTTGTGTATCCGGGTAAACCCAAAACTATTTCCTCAACCTCCTTCTTGCTATTGGAGGGGAGAAGGAGCACTTTTTCTGCTTCCCAAACCTGCTCAAGAGCTCCCTGGCTGCTAGGAGTTGGGATGGTGGCATCTCCATTACTTTGACATCCCTCAGGTAACTGGCTGCAGTGAGAGAGCTGTGCATCTCCACTACTCAACTGTGACTCTGCTTTCTGGCAACTGGAAGGGGAATGTTTCCCCTGCACACACCCTTCCCCAGCCCCCCTCTCTTGGATTATTCTCACCAATGAATAGCATCAGTGACAGCCTTTTGTGCTGCTCTGAGCTTACCCCAGCAGCAGAAAAATGTAACTTACCCAACTGCGCTAAGTTTCCGTGCTGTCTTCAGGGTTCTGAACAGCAACTGTAAAAAAGTGATAAGATGGGTCATTTTTCTCTCCGCTGTAGCTTGGGAAAGCTCTGAGCAGAAGCAGAGGCACTGAAGCTATCTGTGGACTTAGGAAGACAACACTGCATGAGGTTCCGTTCTGTTCCTATTACGTATTCACAGTGACTTAGATTCTTTTTTGCTTTTATTTGATGAAGGCTAATTTCTGCAGAAGTTGCTGGCACTCACCTGAAAACCCTTCTAAAAAGATGGTGGCTGACCTTGTAGGAACATTTTTAAAGGGACAGTTGCAGACTTGTGGCAAAAGCCTGAAATCAAATGTGGTGGTACTTCCCTAAGATGGAAAATTGACAGCACCGAAGGCCTATCAGACTCCTAAGGATTATAAAATCCCAAGAGACCAAAGTCAAGGGGCAGTGGAGGGAATACTACGGGTGGGAAGAGAACACTCCTTGAGACAGCCCAAATAGTTGCTAAAATGCAGTTTAGGTAGAGACACCTTGAGGCTAGTCCCCATTGTCAGGCTGAAGGAAGCCCTGTGAGGTGCCTGAAATTAGAGTCTTTTGTTTTATCCAGAGCATTTGCTTTTTTCCTTCTTTGTGGAAAATAGCTGAATGTAACTGTGCGCTGGCAAGGCTAGTACAATATAAAGAGATCAGAGCTATATGACAAATGTAAAAGTTAATCCCCCATGCACCCAGTGGAAAGAAAACATTAGTTTGTGAAGTTATCCATAAATATCCCCATATCCATTAGCCTGAAAGCTCCAGCCCATATAAGGCCATCTGTTGGCCGTCTCATGTTTTAAGAAAATCCACCTGTTTTGCCGGTCCTAGCTGATCTGGTCCCCAGCTTCTCATCAAAGCAGTTAGGTTCCAATTATCATTATCCTTGGTGCTCCAGAGCCAATTCCCATGGGAAGAGAAAATCCTAGAGTAGAAAGAAACCAACAACTCAAGAAATAAAGTTGTAAAACCCACTGACTGTAAAATTAACGTATGACACATTCAATGTTTTGTACCAGATCATCTGCTCATAACAATGAAACCTCTGAACAGAGGGAGCATGCTAGGATGGGGTTGGGGAAGGAGACAATCTAAGCCAAATACTGTTAGTAAAAATGTAAGAATCATCCTTTTCATTGCTTTCTTTTGATTGAACTGTGCTGCTCTGTCTCACTGTTTCTGGTGCATGCATTTTGCTCTATCATACTTTCCACTGATTAAAGAACGAGATTATCTGTTGTCGATCGTATGTTGGTGTCACCTTGCACAACAGCATGGAAATTTGTTTGCTCAGGAACTTTGTTAGATTTCTCTGTTATTTTACTGAATCCATTTACAGATGTTTGTCCTTTTAGATCCCCCTTCCCTTCGGTAACTAAGTATTTTGCAGCAGCTACAAGTTGGATGATATTCCCCTCAATTGGCACCCAGGCCAATTGCTATAATTTCTCTTTTTGTTTTAGAATCATAGAACCATACAGTTAGAAGGGACCACAAGGGTCATCTAGTCCAGTGGTTCTCAGCCTTTCCAGACTACTGTACCCCTTTCTGGAGTTTGACTTGTCTTGTGTACCCCCAAGTTTCACCTCACTTGAAAACTACTTGCTTACACAATCAGACATAATACAAAAGTGTCAGAGCACACTAGTACTGAAAAATTGCTGATTTTCTCATTTTTACCATATAATTATAAAATAAATCCACTGGACTATAAACATCATACTCACATTTCAGTGTGATACTTGAGAGCCTGTTTTTTCACTTGTGAATGGTGAAGCAACAGCAACAATTAAGTTTTTCTCCACGCTGTGTGTTCCTAGTCTGTCTTGAGGGCAGTCGTAGCAGAAGACAAGACTTCACAAAGATACGTTGACTCAAAAGGTAACAGAACATCCAAAGCCTGGCTCCCAAGGCTGGTGTGCTCTTTCTGTACTAAACATCAGAACTGGGTTACTGTGAAGCAGTGGCCTCAACCTGCAGGCCGCCTGCGGCTCAATCAGCACAGAGCTGCGACCCATGTGACATCCTCAGGGCCACATACAGGTAGTATTGGATGTGGCCCACAGTGGTAAATAGGTTGAGAACCACTGGTGCAGAGGCATTAAACTTCATTTGCAGACTACGGTCTGAAGATAACTCAAGAAGATGTTCTTGCTGACTGGCAGAGAGGTTACTGCTGCTAACATCTGACAAAATGAATGCGTTTCTTACCCAGTCAAGTTGTGTTGAATGTTGGGGAAATATGACTTGATCTCAGATGTCAAGTAAATAATCTTCTATTATTCCTTTAATTTTGGTCTGCTCAATTTCTCCTGTGCAGACATCAGTGACATATGCACGAAGCAGTGAAAAACGAATCAAGTCTTTGTCTCCACATTTGGACTTCCCGAATTCAGTTTTCTCGATAAAAGCATTCATTTTGTCATAGAGATTGAGTGTCAGTATCATGGCCTTGCATCAGGACAAATTTAGATCATTCAGCTTGCTAAATATATCTGTGAGGTTGGCAAGTTGAGCTAACCACACAGTATGGTCAAAGACAGAGGCGAAGAGGGGATGAATGATCAGCAAGAAATGTGTGAACCCGTGTGCGTGATACAAACAGTCTGTCTAGTACTTTTGCTCTTGAAAGCCAGCTAACCTCTGTGTGAAGCAACAGTTGCTGATGTTCTGACCCCATCTCTTCACAAAGAATGCGAAACTGGTGAGCGTTGAGTGACCTGGACTTGAGAAAGTTGACTGTTTTGACAGACTCATTTAAAACTTCATGCAGCTCAGAACTCATCTTTTTTTGAAGCAAATGCCTCCCTGTGTATGTTACAGTGCACCCACTGCAAGGCAGGACTTTCTTTCCTGATCCTAGCCTTACTCTCCCGGTCATTGCAGCGGTCTCCGTCAGTGCAGAGGAATTTGCGTAAATTCAAACTCATATCATGATCAGAAAAAAAATGTCAATTAGTTTAAAAATGTCCTCTCCGGTTGAGTTTGCCTTTATACTTTTGCAAAATAGTCCATGCTCATTGATATGAGTGGTTTCAGGGTATTGAATGTAAGCAATCAGCTGAGCTTCTCCACTCATATTCATGGACTCATCAAGCTGAAGGGCAAATGTTTCTGCCATTTTAAGTTTCTCTGCAAGTTGAGAGACAATATCCTCAGCCATTTCTTTAATTCAACAACACACAATGTCATTTGATCAGTGTACTTTCTTAAGAGAATCGGAAGCTTTTTTTTTAATCAAGCATGGTTTTTCTGCAAGCGCTGCAAGGGCAGGCAGAATCAGACTGTGTGCAATTGTGTACGGCTTCTCTGATTTTCCTACAAGAAGGGAGACCGCATGCAAAGCTTCAAGTGCTTTTGTAGAAATAGTTAAAGCTGCTTTCATTTTAAGCTGGCAAATCTGAAACTCAAAGTTTCCTTTGAAAAAAATTCTACTGGCTCACCCGCATGCACAGGGCATTTTGTCTTCAAATGTTATTGCAAATGTGCCAGCTTGAGACTATTGTTTGATAGCACAGTGGTTCTCAGCTTGTGGCCCGTGGGCGCGCTGCTTGTGGCCCAATCGGCACACATTCTCCTATTATCAAAGTGGACATTAAACCCACCAAACTAGAGAAGATGCCAGTCTTCTTAGATCACTTTGTGCTTAGGTTCATTTCTGGTTGGTGTGAGTCACAAATGGGTTTGAACCCCATTTTTGAGTTTTCGTATTTAATATATTTAAAAGGCATCCCTTCTTTTCCACTGGCAAGGTCCCCATCATTTCCCTCCACATCAGCCATCTCCTCAGAGGTGCCCCATGTGGGACTCAATTTAGATCGTATCATTGATTTACATCGGGGGGTTTGTTATTGAATGATGTTTGCTGAGTTTGCAACATTCTGAAGCTTGGCTGTCTGGAGCAGGAGGGCATTGTATCATTTTAAAGAAATATTTAGTTTCTACTTTAAAAAATATCAGTTCTCATAAAGGCGGTAGGTTTAGGAACAGCTGCAGTAGTATGGTGCAAATTGAAATGGATTTCGCTTGCCCTATATTCTTAATGGTTTATTTGGGCTGGTGATACACAAAACACAAGAGTTGCCATAATTATGTCTCAGTAAAAGAAATATTTCTATCTTTGGATGTACTGTTAGAATTTCCTGTCATCTTTTATCAGGTCAGCTTGGCAGGAAGTACTGGAAATGTTTCCCGGTGCATACTGTATTTCAATATTTTTTTCATGTTGATAAATACAAATATAGAAGAGTTGCAGTGACATGGTGCTACTTACGATTTATTGTGTTGAGTCCAAATAGAAACACTGTGTCAGATTCTCAGCTGGTGTAGATTGTTATAGCTTTCCTGAACAGGGTTGTCAGGTGTCCGGTTTTCAACTGGAATGCCCGGTCAAAAAGGGACCATGGCAGCTCCGGTCAGCACCGTTCACTGGGCCGTTAAAAGTCCGGTCAGCGATGCAGTGGGACTAAGGCAGGCACTCTGTGGCTCCCGCAAGTGGCTAGCATGTCCAGCTCCTACACGTAGGGTGGCCACGGGGGCTCCACACGCTGCTCCTCCCCCAAGTGCCGTCTCCACTCCCATTGGGAACTGTGGCCAATGGGAGCTGCTGGGGCAACGCCTGGGGGCAGGGGCAATGCCTGGGGGCACGGGCAACGTGTGGAGCCCCTGTGGCTGCCCCTGCACCTACGAGCCAGACATGCCAGCCACTTCCGGGAGCTGCCTGAGGTAAGCGCTGCCTGGCAGGAGGCTGCACCCCAAACTCCTGCCCAAGGTCGGAACCCCCTTCTGCACCCTAACTTCTTCACAGAGCCCACACCACAACCACCTGCCCCGGCCCTGAGTCCCCTCCCACACCTTAACACCCTCACAGGGCCCGCATCACAACCCCCTGCCCCAGCCCTGAGTTCCCTCCTGCACCCTAACTCCCTCCCTACACCCCCCTTGCACCCCAAGCCACTCATCCCTGGCCCCACCCCAGAGCCTGCACCACCTCTGGCACCCCAAACCCTTGGCCCCAGCCCAGAGTTCCCTCCTGCACCCTGAACCCCTCATTTCTGGCCTCACCCTGGAGCCCACACCCCCTCCCACACCCCAACCCTCTGCCCCAGCCTGGTGAAAGTGAGTGAGGGTGGGGGAGAGGGAGTGACGGACAGAGAGGGGATGGAGTGAGCAGGGGCGGGGCCTTGGAGAAGGGGTGGGGCAGGGGCGGGGTCTTGGTGAAGGCAGGGGCTCGGGTGTTCAGTTTTGTGCGATTAGAAAGTTGGCCACCCAGTCGCTGAAGTTAATGGAGGTATGCTGGTTTATACAGTCTGAGCATCTGGCCCTTCATCTGTAGATTATTTTATGTTTGCTTTTAAAGTTTATAATATTTTAGTATACGCTAATGCTATATACTATACTATGTGATGTTGTAGGTGAATTTCTTAAATTTCATTATGCTGTAGCAGAATATGTTGAAACAGATTCATATAGTGATTGTGACTTCTTGTGAAGTTCTGTATTTTTTTGTTAACTTGCTCTCAGATTTGATGACCTACTGTAATGGATTTAAGGCCTTGTTGATGCACTTAAAAATGAATTCCTGCCGCTAAAACTGAAGCGCATGGACACTTGCATACATCTGCTTTTTAGAAGCAAACGCCCCAGTCCTGCATTGTCATCCAGGTGCTGCACCCGTACAAATGACAGGACAGGACTGGGGCCTTAGCACGTGTCCAGAATACGTCCAAAACAATCGCAGTGATGCAAATGTTAAGCATTTATGCATTATTCCTCTTAAAGTTGTATTCCATGCTTTATCTCTTTGCCCCTCTCCTGGACCCAGACTTCAGGGAACGCTGCCTCTTCTCCCTGCCTTCCCAACGTGTCCTATAGTCACTGTACGTCGGGAGCTTCCTTTTGTCCTACATCTGCTGGGCTCACCCTATAAAAGGCATATTTCCTTTGCTTCAGGAGCCTGCTCCTACCCTCTGGCCATTAGCACATTTTGTTTCAGTAAACTGTTCTCTGTAGTTGATGGGGTTTGTGCAGATGGAAAAGGAAGGGCTTGACCAGAGCAGATGGTGTTCAGAAGCAAACAGGACTGCATTTATTGCTGATTCCTGCCAGGAGGGTGGGCAGAAGATTGCCATACGATGAATAAATGAGGGCTGCCTTATATGGAAGCTTGTGGATTTATGAACATGTTGCAATAGGAAATGGGCTTTTAAAGGTTAAAATGATTTGAATAGGGTTAAAGTGAAAACAAAGCTAAAGCTTAAAATTTACATATACAGTAGGAATATGCAACGGTTAAATATAAACAGTAAAGGATTAGAATAGATTACATAGAAAAGGTGAAGGTTAGATTAAAACCTATTAAAATATATGTGAGCATAGTGTTACATTTCACAGCAAGCTAGATTTATGAAGGAGACCAAAAAACAAAACAAAACAGGCAGTGGTTAAGTGTGGAGGCAAGCATCAAAAAAGAGATTTAAATCTGGATTAAATTTCTTAAAATACAATAAATAACCCTGTCCCTTCATCTATAAATGTTCGCTATAAATTGGCTTACTGAGAATGCAAGTTCCTTGGGACAGTGGATGGGGTTGTTTTATGTTTAGATGGTACCTAGAACATTTTTAGGCAGTCATTGAATCAAAAATAACATTCAAGATTATCTTCTGTTTTGCGATCACAAGTTTGAGTGTAATGTATTTTATTGGTCTATTCCATTTGCAGTTGTCATTGGTTTGTTGGGTTATGTGACTTTGGGAGAGGATATGGCAGGAACATGCCCCCTGCTCACCAACACTAGGGTGCATTGTCATATGAACGTGAAAACAACAAGGAACCTTGAAGACTAACAGATTTATTTGGGCATAAGCTTTTGTGGGTAAAAAACCCACTTCTTCAGATGCATGGAGTGAAAATTACAGATGCAGGCGTTATATAATGACACATGAAGAGAAGGGAGTTACCTTACAAGTGGAGAACCAGTGTTGACAGGGCCAATTTGATCAGGGTGGATGTGGTCCACTCCCAATAATTGATGAGGAGGTGTCAATTCCAGGAGAGGCAAAGCTGCTTTTGTAGTGAGCCAGCCATTCCCAGTCCCTGTTCAAGCCCAAATTTAATGGTGTTAAATTTGCAAATGAATTGTAGCTCTGCAGTTTCTCTTTGAAGTCTGTTTTTGAAGGATTTTGTTGAAGGATGGCTACTTTTAAATCTGTTATAAAATGTCAAGGGAGATTGAAGTGTTCTCCCACTGGCTTTGTATGTTACCATTCCTGATGTCCGATTTGTGTCCATTTATATTTTTATGTAGGGACTGTCCGGTTTGGCCAATGTACATGGCAGAGGGGCATTGCTGGCACATGATGGCGTATATCACATTAGTAGACATGGAGGTGAATGAGCCTCTGATGGTGTGGCTGGGTCCTCTGATTGTGTCGCTAGAGTAGATATGGGGACAGAGTAGGCAACGAGGTTTGCTACAGGGATTGGTTCCTGAGTTAGTGTTTCTGTGGTGTGTAGTTGCTGGTGAGTATTTGCTTCAGGTTGGGGGGCTGTCCATAAGCGAGGACTGGCCTGCCTCCCAAGGTCTGTGAGAGTGAGGGATCATTTTCCAGGATAGGTTGTAGATTGTTGCTAATGTGCTGGAGAGGTTTTAGCTTGGGGCTGTAAATGATGGCCATATGAACATGGTAACCTGAAATTTAGCCTTTTCCTTATGTTGTTTTTGTTGACCCTGTAATTTAAGCAAAATGGATCCAAAGATACTATATAAGGGTTCATTTTTTGACAATTTCTCTGGTGATCATATGTGAAAAACCAGAGTAAAACCATAGGGCTTGATTCTGTGTTGCTCTGCACCTTCTGTAGTTATTGATGCCAGTGAAAGTGGGTGAAAATGCTGCCATTCTGATTTTGGTGGTATATTAAATCCACTTTCACTGCCATAAATGTCTGCGTATTGTGCGGGACAACTGAGAGTGAGGCCCTTGGTGCTTTCATATGCCATCAGACTTGAAAAAGACCTTTAATGTTTAACTTGTATGCTAGAAATACGCTGTGCTGCAGGACTTTGCTAATCCTTTGATGTTACGATCCAGATAAACATTGCAGGTCTTCCCACCTTTGCATGTTTGATATTAGAATGGTAGAGAGGTTTCATATTGTGGGCTAGGCACTAATAGACTTGTAAGAAGTCTTTGCCTCAGAAAGCAGTCCTTGACTTTTACAAGATATTTTACAGAACATGCGTTAGTATATTGGTATAAATAAAACAAATCTGCAATTGCCAGAATAAATGAACAAAGTACATTCTGTGATGCATTATACTTCAATTCTTTGCTCATTTACAGAAGAACCTTACTATTTGCATTAATGACTGGGGAGCTGTTAGTGACTGAATTTTGCAAATTAATAGTAAAAGCAAGGATAGGGTATCCCAGAATTCCCTTTGTTAATCTGTCATTCTATCATTTTTGAAAAGTGGTTGGGAGAGACCTGTGGGGTTTTTTTTCCCCCTAGTGAAATTTATGGGGTATGCAGATGAGCAAAGCAGAAGTCAATGAGGGGTATGCTGCTTGCTAAAACACAAAATCCAATCATTCACAACAGGTGGCCCAGTTATTCGTGAAAATTAGTGGGTTCTACTGTAATCACTTCATGCTGGAGATTGAGTTTCTTTGGTGCCGACTCTGTGACAAGCGCTGAAATGGCTATTTCTAATGAGTTCATGTAACCCACTGGTGAGTGTGTTACAGCTCCCCCTGTGTGCCAGTCCATAAAGTATATGCTGTACAGTCACCCATTTCAGAGGCTTTTCTCTTTAGTTCAAGCCGTAGCAGCTCATACTTTTCGTCTGGAGGGTCCCAGTTCAGTCCCTGCTGTGTCATCCAAGATGGTGAATCTAAGAATGGCCATACTGGGTCAGACCAATGGTCCATCTAGCCCAGAATCCTGTCTCCGGTGCTTCAGAGGAGTGTATAGAACTTGTGATGATCACATCAATGGTTGGCCAGGATTCAAGAAAGCACTTGAGCATGTGCTTAAACCCACTTGAGCTTCCCTGAATTGGGACCAGAGGATCTGATTCAAAACCCATTTTGAAGTGCATGAGAGTACTTCCATTTACTCCAGCGGGAGTTAGATCAAGCCCATAAAGCCCACTCCAGCTTCCACTGAAATCAGTGGCAAAATAAATGGTACAGGAGTTGGGCCATAGTGCATTGGCTCCATGTCATAAATTAATCATGTTTGAATTAGAAAATAAACCCATTGATGTCTTAGCTCTTCGGCTGCCTTTCACTGAGCCTGCTCCTGCCGAATACGTAGAGAGCAGTTGTTCTGGGTGATTGGCAAATGCAAGAAGAGCTCAGAAAAGATAAACAAAAAAAGAAATGGAATTGTGTGGAATAGCTCAGGTAGGGGACAAAGGAATTTCTGCATGTTTCTGTAGAAATCACAATTTATGATTAGTTGTTAATGTTGTAACAGCCAGAGGCAGTAGTCCTGGTTGAGGCCTCATTGTGCTAGCTGCTTTCAAATGGAGAGGTAGAAACAGTCTCTTTGCCAAAGAGCTTAATCTTAGTATTAAAGTCTTTGGTTGCCAAAGCGCGTTATGGGGCATAGGTGAGAGAAGGGGTTTGCTTTATTTCTTGGTATCATAAGTGGCTCTGACTCTGCCTTCTATTTGCATGTGAATCAGATACACTGCTTGCATCATGTAGGATGGGTCTCTGTGCTCTGCCTGGCTAGGTTTCCTTTTTGGAACCAGCCTTGAACTCTGCCTTCAGGGCTGGGAGGAAATGCGATAGGATGTGAGCAAGTGTGGCACAGTCGAACTTATAAATAGTTTGTTTCACTAGAATGCTTACCACAACTCTGCAATAACACACAACAGTTCCCACTGGCATCTCCCTCCTTCCTGACTCAAGGGCAAACACAGAGTACAGTTGGTTTCTTGGCAAACAGAGTAGTTCTGACAAGCCACTGATACTGTAGATACATGGCTACTCCCTCAGTTTCTCCTTCCCTCTCACGCCCCGTACCTTTACCACATGTCAGGCCCTGTCCCTGTGTTGGAATGGTGCCCAGTATGAGACAAAAGGGTGGACCGGGTGGTGGTGGTGGGGGGTCGGGTCAGTTACAAACCATAAGTGCCCCAGCTTCTGATATGCATCCAATGAAGTGAGCTGTAGCTCATGAAAGCTTATGCTCTAATAAATTTGTTAGTTTCTAAAGGTGCCACAAGTACTCCTTTTCTTTTTAGCTTCTGATAGCCACATGTTCCTTTGTCATCCTGTGAAATGCCTGAGTTATGTTGGTACTTACAGAAAATAGCCCAAATTTTCAAACATGGTTGCTATTACCCACTGTGGCAGAGCTCCGACCTTGTCCCCATGGGTCCCGCGCTTCCAGGGGGTTTATGCTAGCTTCAGAGGCTCACTACAACCCTCCACGCAGCCCCTCTCTCTCTCTCGGGTCAGGGATACAGTCTACTGAGCCCTTTTCATCATAAGCCAGCAATGGAGGTTGGTGAGAGAATTCCCACAGTCTCCGTTGCTCCTACGGCCTCATGCCAAAACAGTTTAGCCTCCTATCCTGACAGGGGCCTGTTTTCCCCTCCCAGGAGGTGTTTCTATAGTGGTGGGTTGGGGGGAACCCGGGCCTGCCCTCTACTCTGGGTTCCAGCCCAGGGACCCTAATGGTAGCAGCTGTTGGCAGCCAACCTTTCACTGCCAGAGTTGCTACATTTCCCTGGGCCACTTCCCCACAGCTCTCCTGCTTCTCCCTTCTTCACCCTAACCTTAGGGCTCCCTTACCAATGATTTGAGGATGTCTTCATTAACCAGCCCTTCAGCTGCACTTCTACTCCTCTCTGCCTGACTGGAGTGAGCCCTTTTTATATTATCAGAGGGGCCTTAATTAGAGTCAGGTGGTCACATTAGCTTAATGGCCTCACCTGACTCTTTGCAGGTTAATTGGAATCAGGTGTTCTCATTAGCCTGGAGCAGCCCCTGCTCTGGTCAGTCAGGGAACAGAAACTTGTTCATCCAGTGGCCAGTAGACTCACCTTAGGCTCCTCTGCTGAACCTGACTGGCCTGGAGGGAGGAGGGAGACTGCTGCTCCTGCTGCTGGGCCTTGAGCCCTTGCTGCTGTCGCCACTGCCCCTGCTCCAGCTGCTCCCCTGGCCAGGCCGGACACCACCCACCCCCTTTCTCCCCTACCTGGTTGCTGGCTAGCTGCTGGACTCCCCCCCCCCCCCCACCCTTGGGTGCTGTTGCTATTGTTCCAACTGCAGCCCCTTGGTGGGGAGGGGCTGCTGGCCCGCTCCCCAGAAGGGAGGAGTGAGGGACCCCTACCCCAGCCGTTGCCGCTACCGCTGCTGTGGATACCACCACCACCATCACCACCACCTGTGAGGGGTCCTCTCTGCCTGCCTGGCCACCGGCTGCTGCCTGGAGTTGCTGCTGCTGCCTTTGCTGCTGCCTGGGAGCTGCGGGACCCCGAAGGAGGAGGGGATGAGGCCATCTGCTGCTGGGGGAGCACACAAGGACTCTGTAGACCACTGTGGAGGGGGCTTGAAAGCTGAGTAACTTTCGGACTGTGCTCTTGTGGTGGGGGTTTTGACTGTGTTTGAGGGGACACAGGGGGTGTGGTGTGGAGCCTGCCCCCTAGTCCATCAGTGTCCCCCCCCCCACCGTCGGCGCTGCCCCCTCCACCACCCCCAGTGGACATTTACCAGCTGCCTCAAGCTCCTGCTTCTGGGACTCCGCTGCTTGCTCGGCCTGCTGCCCCCTTTCACCACCTTTTGGGCCTGCAGCAGCAGCCAGCCCGCGCTGACTCTTTCGCAAGCGCACGTGGGCGCACGTGCCCCCCGCCCCATCCTGGACTGCCCCCCTTCAGCACCCCCCAGCTTTGTCCCTGGCTCCCTGCCCATTTTTCCCCTTGCAGCCCTTTTGCCCTCCCCTTTACACCAGCACCTTGCTGGCTTCAGTTTGTTTGCCTACCCCGCCCTTCTCCCTCTACAGCCTTTGCTTGTTTGCCCCGCCCTTGCCTCTGAAGTCAGCCCCTAGGTTCCCTGTCCTGCCTCCAGCCTGGCTCCCCCCCTCCCCATGTGATACCCCTGCCCTGATTGACCCCTTATTCAGTGCGCCCATGCCCCCTCCCATGCGCTTGTGCCCTTCCCCTGTTTGAGTTTGCCCCGATCTCACTGCACTCCCCGAATGTTATTACAACCCCCCTCCCCTAGTGCAGCTAGAGGAGCTGGTTTTCTACCCTGAGTCGGTAACTGTCCCCCACAAGCCCTCGAAACCCCCCCGTCCAGCCCATCCCCTTTGGTGCCCTCCTCCCCTACCTGCAGCCTAGCGGGGAGGAGTGGTTGACCTGCCTCCCCTTTCCCTTCCTCTTTCTGGAGTCCTTCCCTCCCTCCCCACTCATTATGGCGGGGGATATGACGGGTGGGGCCCCTCCAGCAGCCCTAGTTACCCCTCCCCCGCCTGCCCCTCCGTCACCCCCCCAAGCCTCTACCTCAGCCGCCGCTTCCAAACCATCTGTCACCGCCCCCGCCGGGGCGCCAGAAGCGGCGGGCACCGGGGTGACCTCTGTTGCTGCCACATTCCTCCCCCCCTTAGATTCTGGGGGAGCCCCCCCAGCCGGCGGGAAGGGCCAGCGTAGGAAAAGGGGAAGGGCCCTGCCAAAAAGTCCAGGCCCTCCATGGCAGGGACTGCCCTCACTGCCGCGGCCCCGCCACTGGCTGCGGCCTCCCATCCTGCTGCTCCTTCCACCAGCTCTGCGGGTGTCCCTCCCCTGGCCCCCAGGGCATACGCCCAGGTGGCGGCAGCCCCCCCGCCTACTGTTACGTCATCTCTCCCGCCCGCTGCCTCCGCGACCAGCTATAGCGGCCGGGGCCCCTTTCCCACCATGACCAGGAAGCACGGCGTCCGTTGCCTCCTGGTGCCCACCTCGCCCCATGTGGAGACCTACATGCAGGCGTTGGCGAGGGCGGTGGGGCCCACGGCCATTGTGGCGGCCTCCAAAATGTACGGGAAGGTGGTCTTCTTCCTGGCATCGGAGGCCGCCGCCCAGGAGGCGGTGGAGAAGGGCCTGGCGGTGGGGGGCGTGTTCGTCCCCCTCGAGCCGCTGGACGACCTGGGCGTCTGCCTGGTCCTGACTTCCGTCCGTCCCTTCCTTCCCAGTGCCGCCCTGTTACCTGCCCTCTTTACCCTGGGGAAGCCCATCTCTGTTTTGAGCCCTCTCTCCTTGGGCTGCAAGGACCCCACCCTCCGTCACGTCCTCTCGTTCCACCAGCAAGTGCAGCTGCAACTGCCGCCGGCGGCGCGCGACGGAGAGGCGCTTGAGGGGTCCTTTTTGATCCCCTACCACGGGGCCCACTACCGGGTGCATTATTTCACGGGGGAGGCCCGGTGCTACCTCTGCCGGGCGATGGGGCACATCTGGACGGACTGCCCCTTGGCCCGGCAAGGAGAGGCATCCGGGACCCCCGAGCCCCGGCAGGGCGCTGGCCCCGTCATCACCGGCGCCCCTGGCTGCCTGGCGCCCGAAGTCGCCCCTCCTCCCACTCAGTCCATCCCTGCTCCCGCTCGGGCCCAAGGGGCGCTCCCCCCAGCACGCCTAGACGTGCGGGAGAGCCCCGCCTCTGCTGCCTGCAATTCGGCGGGGCCCCTAGAGGAGGGTGCGGCAGGGATACCGCCAAGCATGGGAGAGGGCCCGCCCCAGGGGGACTCTTCCCTCCCTTATTCCGCCCCGCCGCTGCCTCCCACGGTCCCTGAGCCACCGTTCTTGCCCCCTGACCCGACCCCTGTTAGCCAGCCCCCCGATGATGCCATGGAGGGCTGGGCCCTAGTCCAGGGGAAGCGGGGCAAACGGAAGGCTTGAGCTCCACCCCTTTCTACCGATGTGGAAGCCCCCCAGAAGACCAGAGGGGGGGGCCGATGCCGAGCCCTCTGTCTTGCCCGCGGGTGCACACCATCCCTGCTGCTGGCTGGGGAAAACGTGGCAGCACGGGAGGGCAGTGCCGTCCCTCCCTTAGAGTCCCTTTCCTTGAAGGACCCCGATGGAGCCCCACCTGCCCCATTACCATCCGCAACCACCGTGAGCCTCGGGGAGAGTGTCGCTTCGGGCACTGGCGGGGAGACCTCCGGGGTGGCGGAAGGAGAGCTCCCCTCCATATATGAGGAGATCGAGGCCCTGGGTCTGACCCCAGTCACCCAGCGGGAGGACGACCCACTGCTAGCGGGCCTCGATCTGAGCGACCTCACCCCAGCCCCACCTTCCCCATGTCCCCTTCCCCTAACAGCTACCTTTGCTCCCGCCTCCGAAGGTTCCCAGGGCTCCTCCATCTGCCCGGCCGTGGGTGGCACCCTGCGGTTAGCCGCCGAGCCCACCGAGGCGACCGCTGGTGCACTGCGGCTGGGACCCGAGCCACATGGGTTGCCCATCGAGCGCATGGGGCGACTGACCTCCTTCCCGGGCGGGGACCCCACTGACGGTGCTGTGGCTACTATGCCGGCCGTGGTGCCAGAGCCCAGCATCATGGAGGGCCCCCTGCCCCACCCCCACCTCCCAGAGCCTGATCGAGAGGAGCCATTTTCCAACGGCTTGGCTCCTGGGGCCCAGGATCCTACCTTTGCCCCTCTCCCTGGCTCTGCACCCAACCCCTGCCTTGCCCTTACTCTGGATCCCTGCCCTGCCCCTGATGTCAACCCCGCCCCTGTCCCCCCCCACCTTCCGTGCTGTCACTGCTGCCCCTGGGGCCGTCATCTCCTCGCTCCTAAAGGATAGCCCCCATGGAGCGGCTTCTGTATTCCCCAGTCCCGACTCACTAGGGGCTGCTACCTTCCCTCCGCCGCCCCCAATCGAGCCAGGGTTTGAGGGCGGCTGCGTGGTGCCAGCCCATTGGGCGCCATGTCGGGGGTCTGCCCCTTGCCTGCCCATTTCGGTGGGCCACGGGGCTGTGTCACTAGTCCCTCCGGAGGACAGCCGGGGGCTAGTGGCCCCGGCCCCCCATACGCTGCGGGAGGAGCTGCTGGAGTTCCTTGAGGACGTCCGGGGCTCCCGTAATAAGGTGCAGCTCGCCATTCAGCGATGGGGGGATTTCCATCTCATCCTCCGGGCTGCGAGGGCCCTTATGGGGGAGGGTAAAAGGACCGGGAAGCAGGACGCCACGACTTACAGCGGGTCCACCTCTTCCGTGACTCCCTAATTACCTACGGGGTAGGTCACGGATTGTTGCGCGGCCCGTTGGGAACCGCGAGCGTCCCTGCCGGCGAGGATCCCCCCCAGCCCTCCTCATGGCATCTCTTACCATCATCACGTTAAACACCCGGGGCTGTAGGATGGGTTTCCGCAGGTGCCAGGTTGCTCTCCTTCCTTCGGGAGGGGGGGTACTCCTGTGATTTTCCTGCAGGAGACCCATACGGATCCGGCCGCCGAAGCTAGCTGGCGGCTGGAATGGGGGGACAGGGTCTACTTTACCCATCTCACAGTTCGTACGGCTGGAGTGGCGACCCTGTTCTCCCCCGACCTACGGCCCGAGGTGCTGGGGGTCGCCGAGGCTGTGCCGGGCCGCCTGCTGCACCTCCGGGTCCGTTTGTAGGGGCTCGTGGTCAATCTTGTCAATGTCTATGCCCCGACATCGGGCCCGGAGCGGCTACGTTTCTTTCAGCAGGCGTCCGCCTTCCTCGGCACTTTGGATCCTCACGAGTGCCTGGTCCTGGGCGGGGACTTTAATACGACCCTCGAGGAGCGGGACCGCTCGGGGACCGAGCAGTGCCCGGCCGCCGCGGGCGTCCTCCGGGAAATAGTCGACCATCACTCCCTGGTGGACGTTTGGCGCGACCACCACCCGGACGACGTCTCGACGTTCACCTTTGTCCGGGTGGAGGCCCGTCGGTTGCACTACTCCCGGTGCTACTAGTACTAGCTACTAGCTACTACCGCATCTATTTACCACGTTTCCATGTTTCACAGGCCCACTCCTCCAGCATCCGGCCGGCCCCATTCTCCGATCATCATCTGGCCACCGTGATGGTCTCTCTCTGTGCAGAGAGGCCGGGGCCGGCCTATTGGCATTTTAATAACAGCTTGTTGGAGGACGTGGGCTTTGTGGCGTCCTTCCGGGAGTTCTGGTTGGCCTGGCGAGGACAGCGGTGTGCCTTTCCCTCGGCGCGGCGGTGGTGGGACCTAGGGAAGGTGCGTGGCCGGCTCTTCTGCCGTGACTACACACGGAGTGCCAGCCGACGGAGGGATGCGGCGATAGGGCAGTTGGAACGGGAGGTCTTAGAGCTGGAGAGGCGTCTGGCCGCCAGCCCCGAGGATCCATCCCTCTGTGGGGCGTGCCGGGAGAAGCGGGAGGAGCTCCGGGCCCTCGAGGACCATCGGGCCCGGGGTGCTTTTGTTCGATCCCGCATCCGCCTCCTTCGGGAGATGGATCACGGCTCCAGCTTCTTCTATGCCCTGGAGAAAAAGAGGGGGGCCAAGAAGCACGTCACCTGCCTCCTCGCAGAGGACGGCACGCCCCTCACGGATCTGGTGGAGATGTGCGGGAGGGCCAGGGCCTTCTACGCAGGCCTTTTCTCCCCGGATCCGACCGATCCTAACGCTTGCAGAGTGCTCCGGGATGAACTCCCGATGGTCAGCGTGGGCGACCGAGACCGGCTAGAGCTGCCTCTCACTCTGGCCAAGTTCTCGGAAGCCCTCCGCCGCATGCCCACCAATAAATCTCCGGGCATGGACGGGCTGACCGTGGAGTTCTACCGCATGTTCTGGGACGTCCTTGGCACAGACCTAGTCACCGTCTGGGCCGAGTCTTTGTAGAGTGGAGTACTCTCTCTTTTGTGCAGACAAGCCATGCTCGCCTTATTGGCGTAGAAGGGGGACCTCCGCGATTTACGAAATTGGCGTCTCGTCTCACTCCTCAGCACAGACTACAAAGTTGTAGCGAAAGCCATCTCACTGCGGCTAGGGTCCATGCTGGTGGACATGGTCCACCTAGACCAGACCTACACCGTCCCTGGCCGCACCATGTTCGACAACCTGTATCTGGTCTTGGACCTTGTGGAACTCAGGTGTAGGGACGGTCTGTCATTCGCCCTCCTGTCCCTGGATCAGGAGAAGGCGTTTGACAGTGTGGACCATGGGTATCTCCTGAGCACTCTGTGAGCGTTGGGCTTGGGACCCCAGTTTGTGGGTTTTCTCCAGGTGCTGTACGCCTCCGCAGTGTGTGGGGTCAGGCTCAACTGGACCCTGACCGAACCAGTCAGCTTCGGGCAAGGAGTACGACAGGGGTGGTCCCTCTCGGGCCAGCTGTACGCTCTGGCGATCGATCCCTTTTTCTGTCTCCTCCGTAGGAGGTTGACGGGGTTGGTGCTGCGGGAGCTGGAGCTGCAGCTGGTCCTGTCGGCATACGCCAACGACGTGCTCCTCGTGGTCCAGGACTTGGGTGACTTGGTGCAGGTGGAGGCTTGCCAGGCCATCTATTTGGCAGCCTCCTCCGCCCGGGTCAACTGGGTCAAGAGCTCTGGCCTGGTGGAAGGGGACCGGTGGTAGGCGAGCTCCCTTCCACCCGCGCTTCAGGCCATCCGGTGGAGTGCGGGTCCCCTGCTCTATCTCGGCGTTTACCTTTCTGCCACGCATCCGTCTCCGCCGGAGAACTGGCATGGTTTAGAGGGCAGGGTGATAGAGCGGCTCCGGAAATGGACAGGACTACTCCGGTGCCTCTCCCTGCGAGGGAGGGCACTGGTGCTTAATCAACTAGTCCTGTCCATGCTCTGGTACCTGCTCAACACCCTGGTCCCAGCCCCGGGTTTCCTGGCCAACCTCCGGACATCGATTCTGGAGTTCTTCTGGTCAGGACTGCACTGGGTCTCTGCAGGGGTTCTCCATCTACCCCTGGAGGAGGGAGGGCAGGGCCTGAAGTGTCTCCACACTCAGGTCCACGTCTTCCACCTCCAGGCTCTGTAGAGGCTCCTTTAGGTGCAGGTAGTCTGGCGTGGAGCGTACTGGCGCACGCCTTCCTGCACCGCTTCTGAGGGCTCCGATATGAAAGGCAGCTCCTTTATCTCCATCCAAGAGGTCTTCTGCAAGACCTCTCTGGGCTGCTGGTCTTCTACCAGGACTTCCTCCGGACCTGGAAACTGTTCACAGCGACCAGGTCCGTGGGGGCAGATCCCCTCGGGGAGCCCCTGCTACACAACCCCCAGCTCTGTGTGCAGATGGTGGAGTCCCCCTCGGTGCACTCGAGGTTGGTCCTGGCAGAAGTCACCAGAGTTGGAGACCTCCTGGACTACGACTGGGGAGACTGGCTGGATCCCCTGATGCTCGCTCAGCGCATGGGGCTCTCCAGACCTCGTACTCCCCGGTGCGTACTTCAGGAGGTGAGGGCCAGTTTGCCGCCCGCTGCTCGGGTTTACCTTGACCGGGTCCTGCGAGAGGGCGTGCCCCGCCCACCCTCCACCCCAGGCCGTCTGGACCTTTTCATCGGGCCCCTGCCCCGTGGACCTGACTGACCCCCCTGCCTCTTCACCGTAAGCTGGCTACACGAGCTGCAGCTGATCCGTTTCCAGCCCATGCCAAGGAAACATCTATACATGCTCGTGTGCCACACCCATCACGTCCTCACCCTTGCGTCCCACCCCAACGCAAACTGGCGGGACCTCCTGCTACCTCTAGAGGGTGAGGAGCCCCGGTGGGCCAGCCTATATTCCACCCTGGTCCCAAGGCCCACCGGGGATATCAGTTGGCGGCTCCTTCACAGGGCCGTGAGCACGGGCGTGTACTTGGCGCTGTTCACCCCATCCCAGACACCTGCCCCTTTTGCGGTGTGAGGGAAACCCTGGTGCACGTATACCTGGAGTGTGCCAGGCTGAAGTCCCTATTCCGGCTCGTCATAAACCTTTTTTTATGATTTTGGTTGCACTTTTCCCCTCACCTCCTTATCTATGGACTCCCTATCTGTGGCCCCACTAAGTCACGGGACCTCCTGGTCAACCTTCTCCTGGCCCTGGCTAAAGTGGCCATCTATAAAACCAGGGTGAGGAGGTTGGCCGATGGAGTCTCCTGTGACTGTGGGGCGTGTTTCTGATCCTCCGTCCATTCACACCTCCGGGCAGAGTTCCTCTGGGCGGCGTCCACTGACTCCTTTGACGCCTTCGAGGAGCAGTGGACACTGTCCGGGGTTCTCTGCTCGGTGTCCCCGTCTGGTTCCCTTTGTTTGACTCTTTGACCCCACTCCTGTCCCTGTTGTTTCATTAGTTGTCCCCTGTAATTATTTGGTTTTCCAAGTCCTGTGGATCCCCCTCTTAGGCTGGGTGGGGATCCTTTAGCAGTGGATCCCAATAAGGCTACTCTGCTGTACCCAACTGGCCTGGGTCTATCACACCACCTAAATATAGATTTAGGTGCTTAGAATCATAGAATCATAGAATATCAGGGTTGGAAGGGACCTCAGGAGGTCATCTAGTCCAACCCCCTGCTCAAAGCAGGACCAATCCCCAATCAAAATCCCCAATCAAATCATCCCAGCCAAGGCTTTGTCAAGCCTGACCTTAAAAACTTCCAAGGAAGGAGATTCTACCACCTCCCTAGGTAACGCATTCCAGTGTTTCACCACCCTCCTAGTGAAAAAGTTTTTCCTAATATCCAACCTAAACCTCCCCCACTGCAACTTGAGACCATTACTCCTTGTCCTGTCCTCTTCTACCACTGAGAATAGTCTAGAACCATCCTCTCTGGAACCACCTGTCAGGTAGTTGAAAGCAGCTATCAAATCCCCCCTCATTCTTCTCTTCCGCAGACTAAACAATCCCAGTTCCCTCAGCCTCTCCTCATAAGTCATGTGTTCCAGACCCCTAATCATTTTTGTTGCCCTTCGCTGGACTCTCTCCAATTTATCCACATCCTTCTTGTAGTGTAGGGCCCAAAACTGGACACAGTACTCCAGATGAGGCCTCACCAATGTCAAATAGAGGGGAACGATCACGTCCCTCGATCTGCTCGCTATGCCCCTACTTATACATCCCAAAATGCCATTGGCCTTCTTGGCAACAAGGGCACACTGCTGACTCATATCCAGCTTCTCGTCCACTGTAACCCTTAGGTCCTTTTCCGCAGAACTGCTGCCTAGCCATTCGGTCCCTAGTTTGTAGCTGTGCATTGGGTTCTTCTGTCCTAAGTGCAAGACCCTGCACTTATCCTTACTGAACCTCATCAGGTTTCTTTTGGCCCAATCCTCCAATTTGTCTAGGTCCCTCTGTATCCTATCTCTCCCCTCCAGCGTATCTACCACTCCTCCCAGTTTAGTATCATCCGCAAATTTGCTGAGAGTGCAATCCACACCATCCTCCAGATCATTTATGAAGATATTGAACAAAACCGGCCCCAGGACCGACTCCTGGGGCACTCCACTTGACACCGGCTGCCAACTAGACATGGAGCCATTGATCACTACCCGTTGAGCCCGACAATCTAGCCAACTTTCTACCCACCTTATAGTACATTCATCCAGCCCATATTTCTTTAACTTGCTGACAAGAATACTGTGGGAGACCGTGTCAAAAGCTTTGCTAAAGTCAAGAAACAATACATCCACTGCTTTCCCTTCATCCACAGAATCAGTAATCTCATCATAGAAGGCGATTAGATTAGTCAGGCATGACCTTCCCTTGGTGAATCCATGCTGACTGTTCCTGATCACTTTCCTCTCATGTAAGTGCTTCAGGATTTGATTAGAGAGGGTGTCTAATGTTTTTTTCACTGGCAGTAAGTGCCCACGGATTGTCAGTGATGTCAGTGGAAATTATGGGTGCTCAGCATCTCTGAATATTGGGTGACTTGGTGAAGCTTGAACAGGGATGTAGGTGTCTAGTTTCAGGCTTCTGAAAAATTTGGCAAAATCTGATAAATTAAGGTAAGAAAACACAAATACTTCATAGTCTTTTTTTCCCTTAGGAACTTGAAGTAATAGTTAAAATATTGTTTAAACAGATTACGCCACTGAAAATATTTACCTCCCAAACATAATCTATTAATATATTAAAAACTGTGTGTTCAAAATGGTTTAGAAAAATAAGACATTGCTGTTGCACTCCCTGCTGTATCCCTCGTAGTAGCTCCTGATCAATTTTAATGTTCAACAATAAGCATCTCTATAAATAGTCTCAAATTGTCAGGACAGCGTGTCCTTTTCCCAAACAGTTTCTCAATGAGCTTTCCCTAAAATTTTGTGCTTCTGAGACTTTGTATTCAAAATAATGACTCCTGATTTGGTCCCATAGATAACGATCACCCATCACAAAACTCCTTCCAGAGATTCCTACTCCAGGAGTTGAGATGCTTCACTTTACCGGACTGAATGGTTTGGTGCATTAGATATCCAGCTAGCACGTGCTGTTTTAATGGAAACACAAAACCTCTTCCGTCCTTGTCTTCTGTTTAACTCCTGCTTCTTAGGTCATGGAGCTGGCACTGCATGGCCGGATTTGTATTTCTCTCTCTGTGTAGGCTGCAAGCATACAGCAAGCCTGGGAGGGACGGGGGAGAAGCGGAGCGTCAGCGGCGCGCTCAGGGGAGCAGGTGGAGGCGGAGCGGAGGCAAGCTGGGGCAGTGGGGGCACATTTCTAGGGGCAGCATGGCTGGCGCTGGAATGCCACCCCTAGAAATGTGCCGCCCCAAGCACCTGCTTGTTTTGCTGGTGCCAAGAGCTGGCCCTGGTTCTAGAGCAGCCTGTGGTGCTGCTGCTCGGTTGTGAGCTTGGACCCAACATTTTAGGATATCCATAGTCAGTTGTTCCAGAGTAACAACCGTGTTAGTCTGTATTCGCAAAAAGAAAAGGAGTACTTGTGGCACCTTAGAGACTAACCAGTTTATTTGAGCATAAGCTTTCGTGAGCTACAGCTCACTTCATCGGATGCATACTGTGGAAAGTATAGAAGATCTTTTTATACACACAAAGCATGAAAAAATGGGTGTTTACCACTACAAAAGGTTTTCTCTCCCCCCACCCCACTCTCCTGCTGGTAATAGCTTATCTAAAGTGATCACTCTGGGAGTGGCTAAATCATTATGCAAGGTAACCTATTTCCCCTTGTTTTTTCCTACCCCTCCTCCCCCCGACGTTCTTGTTAAACCCTGGATTTGTGCTGGAAATGGCCCAACTTGATTATCATACACATTGTAAGGAGAGTGATCACTTTAGATAAGCTATTACCAGCAGGGGAGAGGGGTGGGGGGAGAGAAAACCTTTTGTAGTGGTAAACACCCATTTTTTCATGCTTTGTGTGTATAAAAACATCTTCTATACTTTCCGCAGTATGCATCCGATGAAGTGAGCTGTAGCTCACGAAAGCTTGTGCTCAAATAAATTGGTTAGTCTCTAAGGTGCCACAAGTACTCCTTTTCTTATAGTCAGTTGTTGTTTTGGTGGGCTGCCAAAATTTTCCTGAGGAACAGGACAGGAAAGGGAAGTGGTGACTTTTAGCAGTTCATGCCTTGGCTAAACCTGAGTGGAGTTTCGTGAGACAAAGAAGAGGCACTGTTGCTGTCAGAGCTTTTCTCCCTGCTGAATTCCAAGGCAGTGTGCAAACAATGGACATGGGAGAGCTTCACAAAAATGGTTAAACGAATCTTTTATTATGGAACTATTGAGTGACCTCAGCATAGTGATTGCTGCCAGCTCCCCGCAGATTCTCTGGTGACAGCTCTTGCAGTCTCTGGGCTTCCTTAATTTGCTTCCCAGTAAAAGCAGCAATCCTCTTTCTGAAATTTTACACTTGTTAACTTTTGTTCCTGAGACTGGCCATTTTTGCTTGTACTCCCCTGAGCCAGATCAGTAAACTGCAGGTGCTTATGTCTGACTCACCTTTTATCATTATGAAAAAATGCTAAGATGGAACTTTGTCCTTGCCTAAGATTTCTATTGTTGGAGTTATTCCTTAACAACATCTCTGTGTGTTCCCCTGTGCTCCATGATACTCCTTGCCCAATGCTTTTACCCAACTGGATACTCATTTTTTAGGTGAAAATGATTCCATTAAAAGTCTTTTTGTAAGCTGTTTTCCCACTTTGTGTTGCCGATGAGCTGAGAAGAAATCTATCTTTGTGTAGATTGTCTAGATGAATTGAGAGCGGCAAATATTAGAAGATCTCAAGGCTTATCCTATCAGAGCTAGGTTATCATAGAATCATAGAATATCAGGGTTGGAAGGGACCTCAGGAGGTCATCTAGTCCAACCCCCTGCTCAAAGCAGGACCAATCTCCAATTTTTGCCACAGATCCCTAAATGGCCCCCTCAAGGATTGAACTCACAACCCTGGGTTTAGCAGACCAATGCTCAAACCACTGAGCTATCCCTCCCCCTATCTTCTCTGCTTTCCCTCTGTAAATAATTCCTCTCTGAAATTTGTAGAGGAACTACGTGGGGCTCAGTAAATCATGTATTCAGCTTTGGTGTGTAGTTTGGAAATGGTGTATCTGATTTGGGATGTTGGTTTTGCAGTTTGTCTTCTGTGAATGGCTGCTACCTCTCTGTACAGGAGCGTCTTGCGGCTCACTAGTCTTTGGGTGGTGACTTTGATGCAATGTTCTGCCCTTGCTCAAGCAAGCTGAGGAATTGAATGAGAAGACAGACCAACGTCTTGCCAGTCAGATAGATAGATTTGGTGGCAATTGGCATAAGTGAATTGTATAGACTATTTTAATGGATTTCTATCAGTTGTGGGGTCTTATCCCACACTAGACACCATGTGGTGGGAGAGAGAACTCCAAAAGCAGGGGTCTGTGAAGGCATTTTGTCTAGATAGTTCCAGTTACGGATATTGTGAGTAACCTAGTTCTGCTGTTAACGTCTCTCAAAGTCATCAATGCTCTGAAATGTCTGCATCTGTGTGGTTTGTCAAGTTCTGGAAACTTACAGTAGTATGTTCATCCTCATGATCCAGCTGCCACTGTCTGATTCTGAATACAGTGAGCTCTGTGTATCATTAACTGGCTGACGCGTTAATTCCTATGTAATCCCAGCTAGTGACACTACCCGCATGGCCCCACAGTATGCCAACATTTTTATGGCTGACTTAAAACAACGCTTCCTCAGCTCTCGTCCCCTAATGCCCCTACTCTACTTGCGCTACATTAATGACATCATGATCATCTGGACCCATGGAAAAGAAGCCCTTGAGGAATTCCACCATGATTTCAACAATTTCCATCCTACCATCAACCTCAGCCTGGACCAGTCCACACAAGAGATCCACTTCCTGGACACTACGCTGCTAATAAGCGATGGTCACATAAACACCGCCCTACACCGGAAAGCTACTGACCACTGTTCCTACCTACATGCCTCCAGCTTTCATCCAGACCACACCACGCGATCCATTGTCTTACAGGCAAGCCGTACGATACAACCGCATTTGCTCCAACCCCTCAGACAGAGACAAATACCTACAAGATCTCTATCAAGCATTCTTACAACTACAATACCCACTTGGGGAAGTGAAGAAACAGATTGACAGAGCCAGAAGAGTACCCAGAAGTCACCTACTACAGGCCCAACAAAGAAAATAACAGAACACCGCTAGCCATCACCTTCAGCCCCCAACTAAAACCTCTCCAACACATCATCAAGGATCTACAACCTATCCTGAAGGACGACGCATCACTCTCACAGATCTTGGGAGACAGGCCAGTCCTTGCTTACAGACAGCCCCCCAACCTGAAGCAAATACTCACCAGCAACCACACAACAGAACCACGAACCCAGGAACCTATCTAAACTGGGAGGAGAGGTACTAAACTGACACTAAACTGGGAGGAGAGGTAGATACGCTGGAGGGTAGGGATAGGATACAGAGGGACCTAGACAAATTGGAGGATTGGGCCAAAAGAAATCTGATGAGGTTCAACAAGGACAAGTGCAGAGTCCTGCACTTAGGACGGAAGAATCCAATGCACCGCTACAGACTAGGGACCGAATGGCTCAGCAGCAGTTCTGCAGAAAAGGACCTAGAGGTTACAGTGGACGAGAAGCTGGATATGAGTCAACAGTGTGCCCTTGTTGCCAAGAAGGCCAATGGCATTTTGGGATGTATAAGTAGGGGCATTGCCAGCAGATCGAGGGACGTGATCGTTCCCCTCTATTCGACATTGGTGAGGCCTCATCTGGAGTACTGTGTCCAGTTTTGTGTCCCACACTACAAGAAGGATGTGGAAAAATTGGAGAGAGTCCAGCGGAGGGCAACAAAAATGATTAGGGGACTGGAACACATGACTTATGAGGAGAGGCTGAGGGAACTGGGGATGTTTAGTCTACAGAAGAGAAGAACGAGGGGGGATTTGATAGCTGCTTTCAACTACCTGAAAGGGGGTTCCAAAGAGGATGGCTCTAGACTGTTCTCAGTGGTAGCAGATGACAGGACAAGGAGTAATGGTCTCAAGTTGCAGTGGGGGAGGTTTAGGTTGGATATTAGGAAAAACTTTTTCACTAGGAGGGTGGTGAAGCACTGGAATGCGTTACCTAGGGAGGTGGTGGAATCTCCTTCATTAGAAGTTTTTAAGGTCAGGCTTGACAAAGCCCTGGCTGAGATGATTTAATTGGGGGTTGGTCCTGCTTTGAGCAGGGGGTTGGACTAGATGACCTCCTGAGGTCCCTTCCAACCCTGATATTCTATGATTCTATCCTTGCAACAAAGCCCATTGCCAACTGTGTCCACATAGCTATTAAGGGGACACCATCATAGAGCCTAATCACATCAGCCACACTATCAGAGGCTCGTTCACCTGCACATCTACCAATGTGATATGTGCCAGCAATGCCCCTCTGCTATGTAGATTGGTCAAACTGGACAGTCTCTACGTAAAAGTATAAATGGACACAAATCAAATGTCTAGAATTATAACATTCAAAAACCAGTTGGAGAACACTTCAATCTCTTTGGTCACTCGATTACAGACCTAAAAGTTGCAATTCTTCAACAAAAAAACTTCAAAAACAGACTCCAACGAGAGACTGCTGATTTGGAATTAATTTGCAAACTGGATACAATTAACTTAGGCTTGAATAGAGACTGGGAGTGGATGGGTCATTACACAAAGTAAAACTATTTCCCCTTGTTTATTCCGCCCCCCACCCCCCACTGTTCCTCAGACGTTCTTGTCAACTGCTGGAAATGGCCCACCTTGATTATCACTACAAAAGGTCCCCCCCCCGCTCTCCTGCTGGAATAGCTCACCATACCTGATCACTCTCATCACAGTGTGTATGGTAACACCCATTGTTTCATGTTCTCTATGTATATAAATCTCCCCACTGTATTTTCCACTGAATGCATCTGATGAAGTGAGCTGTAGCTCACGAAAGCTTATGCTCAAATAAATTTGTTAGTCTCTAAGGTGACACAAGTACTCCTTTTCTTTATACAGATAATGAACGGCAGGGAGTTTATTTCTTATTCAACAGTATCCCTCTTAGTAGATCATGATTAATTTTAATGTTCAGCAATAAGCGTTCTATAAAGAGTCTCACATCGTCAGGACAGTGTGTCCTTTTCCCCAAACAGTTCTCAATGAGCTTTCCTTAAAACTTTGTACTTCTGAAACTTTGTATTAAAATATTGACTCCTGATTTGGTCCCAGACCAACAGTCACCCATCACAAAACTCCTTCCAGAGATTCCTACTCCAGGAGTTGAGATGCATATTGTTGCTTGAACTAAACACTTCACCTATGCAGTTATGATGTTTTTTCCTGAGCATTAAAACCAAGATAGTGAAACAATTTTCCAGCCCTTTGTAGTTATTAATAATATGTTTATTAATTTTAGCAAAATTTACATGGAAGTGCTACTAATGACTTCTGCAATAAAAATTGCAATTCATTTTCAATTCTCTAAGCAGCCTGTGCTTTGTCTTCTCTTTCTCCACTGCTCCAGTGGGTTTGATGCCATGTTTATCCACCATATATTCCTCTTCCCTGTCATGAATTGTAGGGGGAAGAATCACTCCGTACACAGCCCGCCCACTTGGGCCATGTCCTAAGGCCGATTCTGGTTGTAGGTAGCTCCCTTTAGTTAAAGCTGCTTGGGGTAGCAGACCCCTAATGTGGCGTTGATGTGGGGGGGGGGGGGGGACATGGCTTGTGGGACAGCTGGGAAGAGGAAAATGGGTAATACAGGGATAGGGTGAACTCTGTTCCTCTTCCTCAGTCTCAAACCCAGAGGCGTTAGTACAGTTTAGAAAGTAGTTCTTGAATCTATTTGATCTGCTTTGGAAAAAAAAAAAAAGTCCCACATTTCTGAAACATGCATGTTTTATTTCCACAGTTTGCAACTTTATGTCTCATGAAAAGTGCCTCAAGCATGTGAAGATACCATGCTCGTGTATTGCGCCGAGTCTCGTAAGGGTGAGTTGGCAAGTGTTATGATATACTTTACCTAGCCAGTGGCTTGAGTTTATTTGCTATATCTTTCTCATTAGTAAATTAATTTAAAAAAATAGACTGGCTCATTAATGTAATGATTTTAATATAAGCTAAATATGTTATTCATTGGTTCAAACTCTTACATCTTTTCCATGACAAAAGTTTTAAATCTAAGCCCTTCTGAACCTGCCTGGAACAGGTGGTTATGCACAAACTGCCTTGAAAAATGCTGTTTTGCTTTCCTTAAAGATTACTAAAGTGGTTTAATGGTGTGTCATTACCTGGAAGAATTGTCATGCTTGAATGTGGTAACTGATTCAGATGAGGTGCATAAGTACAATACACTCTTATGCATGGTTTTCTGAGCAAGGTTTTTGGACATTACCACATTTTTTACAGCAATTACATTTCAGTAGAGGGTGATAAGCCTTTGGTGTTGAATGAAAGAGCTGTTTTTGACTTCTGTAGGTTGGTGCATCTTAACATTTTTGTTCATATGTGCCCTTTTTTGGGACTTAACTGTAGCGGTGAATTCAGACAGAGAATATCATACTCTCTCTATATAAATTCATGGTATGCCCACATCTTGAACACTGTGTGAATATCTGGTTGCCCCATCTCAAAAAAGATATATTGGAATTGGAAAAGGTTCAGAAAAGGGCAATAAAAATGATTAGGGGTATGGAAGGGCTTCCATATGAGGATTGATTAAGAAGACGAGGACTTTTCAGCTTGGAAAAGAGATGACTAAGGGGGCGGGATATGGTAGAGGTCTATAAAATCATGACTGGTGTGGAGAAAGTAAATAAGGAAGTGTTATTTACTCCTTCTCATAACACAAGAACTAGGGGTCACCAAATGAAATCAGTAGGTAGCAGGTATAAAACAAAGAGAAGGAAGTATTTCTTCACACAATGCACAGTCAACCTGTGGAACTCTTTGCCAGAGGATGGTGTGGAGACCAAGACTATAACAGGGTTAAAAAAAAGAACTAGATAAGTTCCTGGAGGCTATTAGACAGGATGAGCAGGGATGGTGTCCCTAGCCTCTGTTTGCCAGAAGCTGAGATTGGGTCATGGATCACTTGATGATTACCTGTTCTGTTCATTGCCTCTGGGGCACCTGGCATTGGCCCCTGTCAGAAGACTGGATACTGGGCTAGATGGACCTTTGGTCTCACCCAGTATGACTGATCTTATGTACACTTTCTGATTTTTTTGTTGTGGGTTTTTTTTTGTTTTTTTACGTTTTAACTTGGTAATATTTCTAAATCCTTATGTGGAGGCATACGCGGCTTTGGAACCGTAGCTGGGTGCTTTATAATTTTGGTACTGCAGCATGATTCTTTCACACATGATGTCTCTCTCAGGAACATGTTCCTGCAGAACATAAGTATGAATACACACACAAAAATTGGATTCAATTTAAATACTGAAGAAGAAAGGCACAAAAAGGTATTGTGGAGCCAGAGGAAGAGGGAAATGGGGGCAGTAAAATGCCTGGTGAAGTGTAAAGTGGTGCGAAAGCTTTAAATAAGGAAAACCTGGAACAGTTAGAGACATCTGTCATTAAAACAATCTCAGTGAATCAAAGGGATGTTGATACAGGTATAACAGAGAAAATAATCAGATACTTTTGGGAACATTTAGATGGAGAACCAGTGTCATCTTATACTGATATCTCGGATGTGTACTGCAAGTTCTTATATATAATGTCATTAAAACCCACCCATTCTGTCTGAATTAAACTTTTTCTTAGGTATGTTTTTACACTGCATGTGACCTAGAACATGCGAATATGAATGGACTAGGATGCTGAGGGTGGGGTCATGGCAAGAGGCTGTGGCTATTTTTGGTGGAGGATGTGTGGATCTGGGTGCTTGATAAGAGTGGCTGGGTAGGGTGGGCAGAGGCAACAGGAAAAGGATGGCAAGAAGAGCTCACCTGTCTTCTTCATTCACAACTTCTGGATCCTAGCGTCCATCAGATTTTGCTACTTTTTCATTCAGCTCCTGGGACATGACTTACCAGGCACTCCTGGTGAACCTACTTGTGGATCATGGCCCCTGGGCTGGAAAGTACTGCTCCAGATCCTGTTGTTTTAGATGTATGGGCTTGTGGCTGCAACAATAGACACTATTTCTAAGGCTACATGCTTTATTTATTTTGCTGTTCATGTCACCCTCTGCAAAGAGGCAGATATTACAGCTCGGTAAGTCAACAACTGCGTCAGCTACATCATGACATACGAATAAGTTTGTGAGTAAGTTTGGAGAGGGTCATAGATCAATGAAGTAACATTTAACTAGTTCAAGTTCTGAGAGAGAGAGAGAGAGAAATGATCATCTTTTTTTGGAAATGTGTGACTGACCAAGTATTCATTCGTTCATTTAAATTTGGCGTGTGATTAAAATATCAATTCTTCTTAATTTTGTGTTGAAAACCATCAGTCTGAATGTATTAATGTTAAAATCTGTTTGCTATTACAATATTGTAGTCTAGTTGTTTTTACTTTTGTCTGGGTGCAGGTTGTTTTCCTCACTTTTCTCAAATGTGTATTGTTATATATTTTATCTGATGTTTTATTTTTGCTTAAACAATCAAAATACAAACAATAGCATATTTTATTTAACTTTAGATCATCCTCTCCTACACCTACAGTTGTGCAGCATGCCTTGTAACAATTGGCAGCTTTCCACACTCCGAAATGTCCACCTGTCAGTGTTGCTGAACAGAATTGTAAAGGGTTGAAGAGCCTTCATGTCGAAAGGTGCTATATAAAATTTAAGATAGTCCAGAAGTAAACTGAACAGTTTCTTCACACAGTGGTACTCTGTGGAACTCTTTGCCAGAAGATGTTGTGAAGGCCAAGACTATAAGAGGGTTCAAAAAAGAACTAGATAAGTTCATGGAGGATAGGTCCATCAATGGCTATTAGCCAGGATGGGCAGAGATTGTGTCCCTAGCCTCTGTTTGCCAGATGCTGGGAATGAGGGAGAGGGGAAAGGATCACTTGATGATTATCTGTTCTGTTCATTCCCTCTGGGACACCTGGCATTGGCCGCTGTTGGAAGACAGGATACTGGGCTAGCTGGACCTTTGGTCTGACCCAGTCTGGCCTTTCTTATGTTCTTGTTTTCTTGATTTGGGTATCTGAGTTCTGTTCACTTGCTCAGCGGGCCAGGGTTAACGCTGCCATGTGGGAGATCTTATTTTGTGTGCAGTCTATATGAAGTAAATATTGAACTTCGCTCTTAATTTAAAAACATAACAAAGCAAAACAACTAATGATGGTTTATAATATGTGTGGAAATTTTATTTTTGCATCAGTCACCATCCCTTCAGATTATTTACATGTGGTTCTTTATGGAAAGCTCTGATGTATGAAGTCGTGTTAAGAGGGTATTTTTCTTGTCATTTTCTCCTCATGTATTAATATTAAGCTTATGACATAAATTACATTTTTAATCTCTTGGATTTTATCTGGAACAGACTTTAAAGTCCATCTGTGACAGTGTTTCATTTGTTGTTAAATCAAACTGTCAGAGAACCATTTTTCAATGATTGTCTCATGGAAATTTTCATACCTAAACAGAGCTTGCTTTCCAGGATCAAGTAAAAGCTCATACAGTCTCAACCATGTCATGATTGCAGCTAGTCTCAGATAAGTTCCTGACTAGGAGATTTGCAAGGATGCCTTACAAAGTTGGTTTTTGCTTGGACTCAGTGTTTCAGACTGGAATCAGGCCATGGTATTTCAAAACCTGTTTTTGTAGAGAGTCCAACTTGCCAAGCGTCCATTTTTACTGTTCATGGGGTGTTTCTGTTTTAGTTCTGTGTGTTGTGGGGCTGTTAAGTATCTCTGCTATTGTCATTTAAAAGAAAATTACTCTTTGTACGGTCTGAGATGTTTAAAAAACTAACTGTATTGTGCTTAGTGGTAAACACTACACATCCTCACTGTGTATTTCATCCTAGTTATGTAGGTGACGTTATGTGTTGTGTAAGCTTTGCCTGGACATAGAAATATTTGAATTTTTTTGTGTTGATTTAACGGATTGTGGCCATATAGAGAATTTTTTTAGTTTTTACGTGTTTTCTATGATAAATGCTTGCTTTTAGAGAAGTTAGGTTTTTGTAGTCTTTTCTGAATGTAGTTGTGTTTAATGCAATTGTTACCCAAGATTTATATTTCTGGAGTTGTATGTGGACTGGAATCTGTCATAGTCCAACAGTATTGTATTAATTTTGTGCAAACTAGGGTATCTATACAAAAGCGTGCAGAGATAGACCCCCTCTACAGTTCTTGATTGCACATATACTGAAGTAGAACTGCAAATCTATATTAAGGCTTTTACAAATTTTCTGTATAGTAATTTGTTTAGAACGTATTAGTTATTGGTTGCTTGCATGTGTGATATTGGTCTTAATTTTTTTCTTGCTGATTCAGATACTGGGAAATCAAGATTATAGTTCCCCTAAAATGTTGCCCAGAGACCAGAATTTGCTGTTGACTGTCTTGCGGAAGAGAAGTCACTACTATTACCTCAGACTAGTAGTGTCTTGGGTGGATGTTTAATAACTGATCCTTTTTCCACTGAAACTGGTGAATGTAGCATCTCCTTGTCCCCTGCCCATGAATTGTGATTTACTGAGCAGCATTTGCTCCCAGTAGGTAGAAATCTAACTTTCCTTCCAGAGACCATATCCCTTTGAACCCTGGGAAAGCTTACATTATTTAAGTTTCTTTTTCACAAATGACAGATTTATTGCCCCGGTCACAGATCAGGTGACAGTGTGGCGGGGAAGCATCAGTGCAGCTTTCCAGGGGTCTGTGACTTCATAAGCAGGTGGTTGACCTTGTCTGTTGACCTGATTCTTTTTTTTCCCCATTGGCTCCAGCTATGTACAAGAGATTGGTTGTATTTGTCCGTTGTTGTATTGCTCATAAGGTGCTGGAAGAAGTGAAAATGGCGGGGAGGGGGGGGTTAATCCCCATTTAAAATTATTGATAATCTGTTCTGCATTAAACATTCCATGGTTAGTGGTTACAGTTCCATGCTTCTTTATCTAGTCTTCACCACTGTAGCATTTTGCCTCGGCATTAGGAGCTTCACACGAGTGAGTTCCACCAAAGGGGTGAAAGTCCAAATAGCATCGTCATCACCGTCACTGTTTGCCTCAGATTTTAAGGAAGTGCCTAAGAATGCTCAATCACTTACTAAGGTTTATCAAAATCAGGCATTTGATAACTTCCAAGACTTCAGATACAAACATGTTACAGTCAGATAGAGGGAAGAACGTCGGGACAGGTATAGCTTGGGGAAATGAGGGATGGAAAGATGGAGAGGAGCGTGGAAGGCAGAGAAAGTGAGGCTAGTGGTGTAGGGACTGGGTGAGAGTGAGGGGTGGGAGGGAGGTTGGGGCAAACAGCCTATCAGAAGGTAGAAAACAGTGTCCAGAATCCCAGTGGAGAATGCCGTCTCCTGACATTACCTGTCTGAAGGTGCCTCAGCCTTCCCTCACTTCTGTTTTCAGGAGTTGCTGCTTGCTACTGGGATCTGCTTCTGCTGCCCAGAGTGCTGTGGTGGTGCTTGCGGTTCCTGTAGCTGGGGAGGGTCGGCGTCTGCTGGGCCTGGTGCCCCGGGGAAGTGGGGGTGTGTGAAGGGGTATTTAAATATAACTCAGGATGATCTGAAGTCGAACAGAGCAGCTAGTTACTAACTTTGATCTTGGCCAGGATCATGAGCTCTCTAATGAGGTGCAATAGAACCTTAAAATGACCCAGCTTTGTTTTATAGCTCACCTTCTGAGCGGTGACATTTCCAGTGTCACAGTGCCCTGTAATAGGGGCTCTGGTTCAGTTACAGCTCAGTGAGATGAGTAGTACCTGTTGAATCATCAAAATCATTCCTTGGAAGTGTCCCATCCAAGTATTGACCTAGCCCAGCCCTCCTGAGCTTTGAAGATTAGACTGGTTAGTATGATTGCAGGTCTTGTTTCTTTGTTCTAAAAATCAGCTGACATCAAACATTATTCCTGTGAGAGACAGTTTGATTTTAGAGGTGGAAATGAGAGAACTCCATTTTGGTTTTTTTTAAATGGTAAATTTTGTGTGTGTGTGTGTATTTGTGAGTTAAGAGGCCGGGAAGTAGGTGGACAGGGAGGGGAGGGATAGCTCAGTGGTTTGAGCATTGGCCTGCTAACCCCAGGGTTGTGAGTTCAATCCTTGAGGGGGCTGTTTAGGGATCTTGGGGCAAAAATTGGGGATGGGTCCTGCTTTGAGCAGGGGTTGGACTGGGTGACCTCCTGAAGTCCCTTCCAACCCTGATATTCTATGATTCTATGACAGGTATGAACACAAATAGTGACATTGTTATAAAACTCTTCTCTCACTCTCACGTAAACATATTTGGGTATGAGATGAGAGACTTCAGCACTCATGGATTTAAAAAAGGAAAGTTTATATATTCTCCCTGTGATAAATGAAGGGGTGGAGGTAGCTCCCTTTTATGGACAGCCAGCCAGCCAGTAGCTATAACAGCCTCTTGGTGGCTGTTCTCTGCTTGCTTTACCTGTCAAGAATTAACAAAGACCCCCAGGTAAAGAAAAGGGCACCTGACCAAAAGAGCCAGTAGGAGGGCTAGAACTTTTTAAAATTGGGAAAGACGCTTTTCCTTTGTGTCTGTGGTTGTTCTCTGGAGAGAAGGGACAGAGCAGGACAGGGTTGAAGTTATGCTGTAAGCAGCTTTAAAACCAGGTATGAAAAAACATCAATTCATACCTCAAACCCACTTATCTGAAACCCCAGATGTATAAGTGGATCAGAAATGTTTAGAAAGACGCGATTAGGTTATTTTCTTTTATTTCTGAAAGGCTTGTGGACTCCTCTGTGCTAAACCATGATGCTTTTGTTTCCTTGTAATCTTTAAGCTGAACCCCCAAGAAAGCAATTTTGAGTACTTAATTTTTGGAATTGCTCTTTTAAAAAACTAGCAAAAGCCTAAGTTCCAGATGTATTTTTTTTCTTTTTTGTTTTTAATAAAATTTACCTTTTTAAGAACAGGATTGGATTTTTGGTTTGTGCATAAATTGTTCGATTAGCAACAGCTAATTTCATAGAATCATAGAATATCAGGGTTGGAAGGGACCTCAGGAAGTCATCTAGTCCAACCCCCTGCTCAAAGCAGGACCAATCCCCAACTAAATCATCCCAGTCAGGGTTTTGTCAAGCCTGACCTTAAAAACTTCTAAGGAAGGAGATTCCACCACCTCCCTAGGTACGCATTCCAGTGCTTTACCACCCTCCTAGTGAAAAAGTTTTTCCTAATATTCAACCTAAACCTCCCCCACTGCAACTTGAGACCATTACTCCTTGTCCTGTCATCTGCTACCACTGAGAACAGTCTAGAGCCATCCTCTTTGGAACCCCCTTTCAGGTAGTTGAAAGCAGCTATCAAATCCCCCCTTATTCTTCTCTTCCGTAGACTAAACAATACCAGTTCCCTCAGCCTCTCCTCATAAGTCATGTGTTCCAGTCCCCTAATCATTTTTGTTGCCCTCCGCTGGACTCTCTCCAATTTTTCCACATCCTTCTTGTATGTGGGCCCAAAACTGGACACAGTACTCCAGATGAGGCCTCACCAATGTCGAAGAGAGGGGAACGATCACGTCCCTCAATCTGCTGGCAATGCCCCTACGTATACATCCCAAAATGCCATTGGCCTTCTTGGCAACAAGGGCACACTGTTGACTCATATCCAGCTTCTCGTCCACTGTAACCCCTTGGTTCTTTTCTGCAGAACTGCTGCCTAGCCATTCGGTCCCTAGTCTGTAGCGGTGCATGGGATTCTTCCGTCCTAAGTGCAGGACTCTGCACTTGTCCTTGTTGAACCTCATCAGATTTCTTTTGGCCCAATCCTCTAATTTGTCTAGGGCCCTCTGTATCCTATTCCTACCCTCCAGCGTATCTACCTCTCCTCCCAGTTTAGTGTCATCTGTAAACTTGCTGAGGGTGCAATCCACGCCATCCTCCAGATCATTAATGAAGATATTGAACAAAACCGGCCCCAGGACCGACCCTTGGGCACTCCGCTTGATACTGGCTGCCAACTAGACATGGAGCCATTGATCACTACCCGTTGAGCCCGACAATTTAGCCAGCTTTCTATCCACCTTAGAGTCCATTCATCCAGCCCATACTTCTTTAACTTGCTGACAAGAATACTGTGGGAGACCGTGTCAAAAGCTTTGCTAAAGTCAAGGAACAACACGTCCACTGCTTTCCCCTCATCCACAGAACCAGTTATCTCTTCATAGAAGGCAATTAGATTAGTCAGGCATGACTTTCCCTTGGTGAATCCATGCTGACTGTTCCTGTGCCATGTTTGTCTTTCTTCCACAGGACAGAAGCGGCTTTGTCTGTACAAAGTGCAAGCTGGTCTCCATATTGGAAGAGAAGATTGAAGGTCTGGAACAACAGATAACGACCCTGCGTTGCATACGAGAAACTGAGGATTTTCTGGACAAAACACAGGATAGGCTTCTAGGAGCACAAAGCTCTAAAGATATAGAGCAGGTTGCACAGAGGAGCCAAGAGGCCAGTGAGGAAGCTTGGCAACATGTGACCTCCAGAAGAGGTAAGCGGAATGTCCGGGTTCCAGTAACACAGACACAGGTAACCAACCGCTTTCATGTTCTCTCCACAGGTACCATTGCGGAGAGTGGACCAGATGATATGTCTGGGGGGAGAAAGCAGAAGGAGACTCGGCTGGTTGGAAGGCATGAGATGCGATGTCCTGAGGTTGGGGGTTCCACGACCACCACTCCCAAGAGGAGAAGGCGGGTGGTGGTGGTCGGGGACTCTCTCCTCCGGGGGACTGAGTCATCTATCTGCCGCCCTGACCGGGAAAACCGAGAAGTCTGCTGCTTGCCAGGGGCTAAGATTCGCGATGTGACGGAGAGACTGCCGAGACTCATCAAGCCCTCGGATCGCTACCCCTTCCTGCTTCTCCATGTGGGCACCAATGATACTGCCAAGAATGACCTTGAGCGGATCACTGCGGACTACGTGGCTCTGGGAAGAAGGATAAAGGAGTTGGAGGCGCAAGTGGTCTTCTCGTCCATCCTCCCCGTGGAAGGAAAAGGCCTGGGTAGGGACCGTCGAATCGTGGAAGTCAACGAATGGCTACGCAGGTGGTGTTGGAGAGAAGGCTTTGGATTCTTTGACCATGGGATGGTGTTCCATGAAGGAGGAGTGCTGGGCAGAGACGGGCTCCATCTTACGAAGAGAGGGAAGAGCATCTTTGCCAGCAGGCTGGCTAACCTAGTGAGGAGGGCTTTAAACTAGGTTCACCGGGGGAAGGAGACCAAAGCCCTGAGGTAAGTGGGAAAGCGGGATACCGGGAGGAAGCACAGGCAGGAATGTCTGTGAGGGGAGGGCTCCTGCCTCATACTGGGAATGAGGGGCGATCAACAGGTTATCTCAAGTGCTTATATACAAATGCACAAAGCCTTGGAAACAAGCAGGGAGAACTGGAGGTCCTGGTGATGTCAAGGAACTATGACGTGATTGGAATAACAGAGACTTGGTGGGATAGCTCACATGACTGGAGTACAGTCATGGATGGTTATAAACTGTTCAGGAAGGACAGACAGGGCAGAAAAGGTGGGGGAGTAGCACTGTATGTAAGGGAGCAGTATGACTGCTCAGAGCTCCGGTACGAAACTGTGGAAAAACCTGAGTGTCTCTGGATTAAGTTTAGAAGTGTGTGCAACAAGAGTGATGTAGTGGTGGGAGTCTGCTATAGACCACCGGACCAGGGGGATGAGGTGGATGAGGCTTTCTTCCGGCAACTCACGGAAGCTACTAGATCGCATGCCCTGATTCTCATGGGTGACTTTAATTTTCCTGATATCTGCTGGGAGAGCAATACAGCGGTGCATAGATAGAAAATCCAGGAAGTTTTTGGAAAGCGTAGGGGACAATTTTCTGGCGCAAGTGCTAGGGGAGCCAACTAGGGGGGGCGCTTTTCTTGACCTGCTGCTCACAAACCGGGTAGAATTAGTGGGGGAAGCAAAAGTGGATGGGAATCTGGGAGGCAGTGACCATGAGTTGGTTGAGTTCAGGATCCTGACGCAGGGAAGAAAGGTAAGCAGCAGGATACGGACCTGGACTTCAGGAAAGCAGACTTCGACTCCCTCAGGGAACGGATGGGTAGGATCCCCTGGGGGACTATCATGAAGGGGAAGGGAGTCCAGGAGAGCTGGCTGTATTTCAAGGAATCCCTGTTGAGGTTACAGGGACAAACCATCCCGATGAGTCGAAAGAATAGTAAACATGGCAAGCGACCAGCTTGGCTTAATGGTGAAATCCTAGCGGATCTTAAACATAAAAAAGAAGCTTACAAGAAGTGGAAGGTTGGACATATGACCAGGGAAGAGTATAAAAATATTGCTCGGGCATGTAGGAAAGATATCAGGAGGGCCAAATCGCACCTGGAGCTGCAGCTAGCAAGAGATGTCAAGAGTAACAAGAAGGGTTTCTTCAGGTATGTTGGCAACAAGAAGAAAGCCAAGGAAAGTGTGGGCCCCTTACTGAATGAGGGAGGCAACCTAGTGACAGAGGATGTGGAAAAAGCTAATGTACTCAATGCTTTTTTTGCCTCTGTTTTCACTAACAAGGTCAGCTCCCAGACTGCTGCGCTGGGCATCACAGAATGGGGAAGAGATGGCCAGCCCTCTGTGGAGATAGAGGTGGTTAGGGACTATTTAGAAAAGCTGGACGTGCACAAGTCCATGGGGCCGGACGAGTTACATCCGAGAGTGCTGAAAGAATTGGCGGCTGTGATTGCAGAGCCCTTGGCCATTATCTTTGAAAACTCGTGGCGAATGGGGGAAGTCCCGGATGACTGGAAAAAGGCTAATGTAGTGCCAATCTTTAAAAAAGGGAAGAAGGAGGATCCTGGGAACTACAGGCCAGTCAGCCTCACCTCAGTCCCTGGAAAAATCATGGAGCAGGTCCTCAAAGAATCAATCCTGAAGCACTTACATGGGAGGAAAGTGATCAGGAACAGTCAGCATGGATTCACCAAGGGAAGGTCATGCCTGACTAATCTAATCGCCTTTTATGATGAGATTACTGGTTCTGTGGATGAAGGGAAAGCAGTGGATGTATTGTTTCTTGACTTTAGCAAAGCTTTTGACACTGTCTCCCACAGTATTCTTGTCAGCAAGTTAAGGAAGTATGGGCTAGATGAATGCACTATAAGGTGGGTAGAAAGCTGGCTAGATTGTCGGGCTCAACGGGTAGTGATAAATGGCTCCATGTCTAGTTGGCAGCCGGTGTCAAGTGGAGTGCCCCAGGGGTCGGTCCTGGGGCCGGTTTTGTTCAATATCTTCATAAATGATCTGGAGGATGGTGTGGATTGCACTCTCAGCAAATTTGCAGATGATAGTAAACTGGGAGGAGTGGTAGATACGCTGGAGGGGAGGGATAGGATACAAAGGACCTAGACAAATTGGAGGATTGGGCCAAAAGAAATCTGATGAGGTTCAATAAGGATAAGTGCAGGGTCCTGCACTTAGGATGGAAGAATCCAATGCACCGCTACAGACTAGGGACCGAATGGCTAGGCAGCAGTTCTGCGGAAAAGGACCTAGGGGTGACAGTGGACGAGAAGCTGGATATGAGTCAACAGTGTGCCCTTGTTGCCAAGAAGGCCAATGGCATTTTGGGATGTATAAGTAGGGGCATAGCGAGCAGATCGAGGGACGTGATCGTTCCCCTCTATTCGACACTGGTGAGGCCTCATCTGGAGTACTGTGTCCAGTTTTGGGCCCCACACTACAAGAAGGATGTGGATAAATTGGAGAGAGTCCAGCGAAGGGCAACAAAAATGATTAGGGGTCTAGAGCACATGACTTATGAAGAGAGGCTGAGGGAGCTGGGATTGTTTAGTCTGCAGAAGAGAAGAATGAGGGGGGATTTGATAGCTGCTTTCAACTACCTGAAAGGGGGTTCCAAAGAGGATGGCTCTAGACTGTTCTCAATGGTAGCAGATGACAGAACGAGGAGTAATGGTCTCAAGTTGCAATGGGGGAGGTTTAGATTGGATATTAGGAAAAACTTTTTCACTAAGAGGGTGGTGAAACACTGGAATGCGTTACCTAGGGAGGTGGTAGAATCTCCTTCCTTAGAGGTTTTTAAGGTCAGGCTTGACAAAGCCCTGGCTGGGATGATTTAACTGGGAATTGGTCCTGCTTCGAGCAGGGGGTTGGACTAGATGACCTTCTGGGGTCCCTTCCAACCCTGATATTCTATGATTCTATGATTCTATGATCACTTTCCTCTCCTCTAAGTGCTTCAGAATTGATTCCTTTAGGACCTGCTCCATGATTTTTCCAGGGACTGAGGTGAGGCTGACTGGCCTGTAGTTCCCAGGATCCTCCTCCTTCCCTTTTTTAAAGATGGGCACTACATTAGCCTTTTTCCAGTTGTCTGGGACCTCCCCCGATTGCCATGAGTTTTCAAAGATAATGGCCAATGGCTCTACAATCACATCCGCCAACTCCTTTAGCACTCTTGGATGCAGCGCATCCGGCCCCGTGGACTTGTGCTGGTCCAGCTTTTCTAAATAGTCCCGAACCACTTCTTTCTCCACAGGGGGCTGGTCACCTCCTCCCCATGCTGTGCACCCCAGTACAGTAGTCTGGGAGCTGACCTTCTTCGTGAAGAAAGAGGCAAAAAAAGCATTGAGCACATTAGCTTTTTCCACCTCCTCTGTCACTAGGTTGTCTCCCTCATTCAGTAAGGGGCCCACACTTTCCTTGACTTTCTTCTTGTTGCTAACATACCTGAAGAAACCCTTCTTGTTACTCTTAACATCTCCTGCTAGTTGCAACTCCAGGTGTGATTGGGCCTTCCTGATTTCACTCCTGCATGCCCAAGCAATATTTTTATACTCTTCCCTGGTCATTTGTCCAATCTGCCACTTCTTGTAAGCTTCCTTTTTTGCGTTCAAGATCAGCAAGGATTTCACTGTTAAGCCAAGCTGGTCGCCTGCCATATTTACTATTGTTTCTCCACATCGGGATGGTTTGTCCTTGTAACCTCCATAAGGATTCTTTAAAATACAGCCAGCTCTCCTGTACTCCTTTCCCCCTCATGTTATTCTCCTAGGGGATCCTGCCCATCGGTTCCCTGAGGGAGTCAAAGTCTGCTTTTCTGAAGTCCAGCGTCCGTATTCTGCTGCTCTCCTTCCTTCCCTGTGTCAGGATCCTGAACTCGACTATCTCATGGTCACTGCCTCCCAGGTTCCCATCCACTTTTGCTTCCCCTACTAATTCTTCCCAGTTTGTGAGCAGCAGGTCAAGAAGAGCTCTGCCCCTAGTTGGTTCCTTCAGCACTAGCACCAGGAAATTGTCCCCTACACTTTCCAAAAACTTCCTGGATTGTCTGTGCACCGCTGTATTGCTCTCCCAGCAGATATCAGGGTGATTGAAGTCTCCCATGAGAACCAGGGCCTGCGATCTAGTAACTTCCTTGAGTTGCCGGAAGAAAGCCTCGTCCACCTCATCCCCCTGGTCCGGTGGTCTATAGCAGACTTTCACCACGACATCACCCTTGTTGCTCACACTTCTAAACTTAATCCAGAGACACTCAGGTTTTTCTGCAGTTTCATACTGGAGCTCTGAGCAGTCATACTGCTCTCTTACATACAATGCAACTCCCCCACTTTTTCTGCCCTGCCTGTCCTTCCTGAACAGTTTATATCCATCCATGACAGTACTCCAGTCATGTGAGTTATCCCACCAAGTCTCTGTTATTCCAATCACATCATAATTCCTTGACTGTGCCAGGACTTCCAGTTCTCCCTGCTTGTTTCCCAGGCTTCTTGCATTTGTGTATAGGCACTTGAGATAACTTGCTGTTTGTCCTGCTTTCTTAGTATGAGGCAGGAGCCCTCCCCTCTCGCGCTCTCCTGCTCGTGCTTCCTCCCTGTATCCCACGTCCCCACTTACCTCAGGGCTTTGATCTCCTTCCTCCGGTGAACTAGTTTAAAGCCCTCCTCACTAGGTTAGCCAGCCTGCTTGCGAAGATGCTCTTCCCTCTCTTCATTAGGTGGAGCCCATCTCTGCCTGGCACTCCTCCTTCTTGGAACACCATCCCATGGTCCAAGAATCCAAAGCCTTTACTCCGACACCACCTGGATTGCCATTCGTTGACTTCCACGATTCGATGTTCTCTACCCAGGCCTCTTCCTTCCACTGGGAGGATGGACGAGAACACCACTTGTGCCTCAAACTCCTTTATTCTTCTTTCCAGAACCACGTAGTCTGCAGTGATCCGCTCAAGGTCATTCTTGGCAGTATCATTGGTGCCCACTTGGAGAAGCAGGAAGGGGTAGCGATCCCCTTCCTGCTTCTCCAAGTGGGCACCAATGCTTGATGAGTCTCGGCAGTCTCTCCGTCACATCGTGAATCCTAGCTCCTGGCAAGCAACAGACTTCTCAGTTTTCCCAGTTGGAGCGGCAGATAGATGACTCAGTCCCCCTGAGGAGAGAGTCCCCGACCGCCACCACCTGCCTCCTCCTCTTGGGAACGGTGGTCGTGGAACCCCCAACTCATGCCTTCCAATCGGCGGAGTCTCCTTCTGTTCCCTTCCCTCAGATGTATCATCTAGTCCACTCTCCGCATTAGTGCCTGTGGAGAGAACATGAAAACGGTTGCTTACCTGTATCTGCTTTGCTGCTGCTTCTTCTGGAGGTCACATGCTGCCAAATTTCTTCACTGTCCTTCTGTCCCCGCTGCGCAGCCTGCTCTGAATCTTCAGAACATTGTGCCTGTAGAAACATATCCTGACATCTGTCCAGGAAATCTTCAGTTTCTCTTATGCAATGCAGGGTCAATACTTGTTTCCTTTTGTTTTCTTTCTCAGCTCTTCCCCAGAGGGGGGTGAAAGGGCTTGAGGGCACCCCACAGGGAGGAATTCCCAAGTGCTCCTTCCTGGTTCCAAGAGGGTTGTTGCATTTGGGTGGTGGCAGCATTTATCAAGCCAAGGTGGGAGAAAAGCTGTAACCTTGGAAGTTTAATACCAGCCCGGAGTGACCAGTATTAATTTTTTGAATCCTTGCGGGCCCCCACCTTCTGCACTCCCCCCCCCCCCTTTTTTTTTTTTTTAATTTTGACTTCCACAAAAGCTGGACAGGTTTTCAGTTAGGAGATTTTTCATTTGTGTCCATTTTAGCAATAAGTGTTGGTAGAAGGTCTTGTGTTGTAGGTTGTAACAACAGTCAAAACTTCTGTTGTGGGCTTATGATTGTGAATTTAATTATCCTGTAACAAATAAAGTTAATTCTTAGTTGAAAGTTAAATTATCAACTTATTAATATTACTACTGTGATACAGCATGGCCAGAGGGCAGCAGGAGAGTGTTAGAAGGGAGCCTTATTCCCTATAGAGGGAAGAAAGTTTGCTATAGATTAATTAAAGCACCTGAAGCCAATTAGAGCACCTGAACCCAGTCACCTGATAAAACCCCCCCCATTTCAATCAGAAGGGGAGGAGTTGAAACAGAGTGGATTGGTGTTGGAGCAGAGAGCAGTTTGGAGGAGTCGAAGCAGAGTGGATTGGTGTTGGAGCAGAGAGCAGTTTGGAGGGAAGCAGAGGAGAGTTTGGAGAAGTGCTGCGGTGGGCTAAGAAGACCAAGACCCTAGGTAAAGGGACACCTGGTTTGTGCAGAGGGAGGGCAGGAAGCCCCACAAGCTGAAGGGCAGGAGAGGGAAGTAGCCCAAGGGAAGGAACTGCTAGTTCAAGCGGTTTACCGCTATCCCTAGGGCCCCTGGGCTGGGACCTGGAGTAGAGGGCAGGCCCGGGTCTCTCCCTCTCCACTCCCCTCCTCTAGGACACTAGTGGGGCAGTTAATACCCCAGTTCAGGGGTGAGAAATGATGCCCTGAACCCTACCCAAGAAGAGAGAGCTCGAGACCCATCATAGTAGTTCCAGCAATTTGCCACATGTGGTGTTAGCAGTGGGATCTACGCGCTGGGGACTTAAACCAGGGTTAGCCAAAACCCTCCCATCCCTAAGATGGACGACGTGGTCAAGGGCCTAATACAAGCCACCGCAGCCCAGCAGGAGGCTACCTGGGTCCAAGCAACCGCCTAACAGGAGGCGACTCGGATGCAGCAGGAGACTAATCATCTGTTGATGAGTCAGGCTGCCCAGGACCGAGCCCTGCTGCAAGAGCTGGTGAACCAGAAGAAGGCCCTTATAGAGCTGAACTGCAACTACGACGGGACCTGGACCATATGGGCCAGCCACTGCCTACAGAAAATGACACGGGAGGATGATGTGGAGGCATACCTCCTGGCTTTTGAAAGAGCAGCCCTGTGGGAGGCCTGGTCCCGAGATCAGTGGTCTGGTATCCTCGCCCCGTTCCTGTGTGGGGAGGCCCAGAAGGTCTACTATGATATGGCTGCGGAGACTGCAGCAGATTACCCCCAGGTGAAGGCAGAGATCCTGGCCAGAGCTGGAGTAATGATGGCTTTGCGAGCCCAGAGGTTCCATGAGTGGCAGTATATGGAGGACAAGACACCCTGATCGCAGTTGTTTGACCTGATCCACCTGACCCGGAAATGGCTGCGCCCTGAGGCCCTCAGCTCTGAGAAGATGATGGAACTCCTGGTACTGGACCGGTATATGAGGGGGCTACCACCAGGCCTCCGGGCTTGGGTTGGCCAGAATGACCCCTCCACCTATGATGAGTTGGTCTCCCTTGTGGAAAGACAGCTGGCAGCCCGCGAACTGTTCCAGACCTCAGGGGGTGAGACACGGCAAACCAGGAAGCCAGTCCCAAATCCAAGGCCCCGGACTGTCGAGAACTCCAGGAGAACCATAACTGGGAGGAAATACACTGAGGAATGGCCCGAGGCTAAGAAGGGACCTGGGGGTTTGGGAACAGAGTGCTGGGGGGGCCGGCCAAATAGCCCCAGGCAGAGGGCGGCAACCGGAATAAGGGGGTAGTGTTATGAGTGTGGGGAATTGGGGCATATAGCAGCCCAATGCCCCAACAGGGAAGAGCCTATGCAATGTAATCTGGGGGATCACGGGGAGCAATGTGGCCTAATTGGCCTGGTAGGGGTTGCAATGACCTTGCGTGGGTATATAAGATCAGTAAAAATGAATGGAATTGAAACCATAGCATTAGTAGATTGCGGGAGTGCTGTCACGCTGGTCTCGGGGAAGTTGGTGGGGCAAGACCAACTAACCCGGGCCAAAAACACAGGGGTAATGTGTGTTCATGGCACCGTAAATTTCTACCCCACAATCCCGGTATGGATTGAGATCCAGGGGAATACTAGCAGGGTGACTGCAGGGGTGGTCCCCAGGCTCCCCTACCCTGTCTTAATTTGTAGGGACTTCCCTGGGTTTGAGAGCTTACTCCCCCCAGTAGAGCCAGGGGAGGGTAGCAACGCCCGGGCTGAGACGGACGCACCTACAGATAGCCTCACCCCAATGTTTGCCGAATTTGCCCTGGAGTTATTCTCATCCCCTGGAAAACCCCAAAAATCTAGGCGAGAAAGGAGGGCAGATAAAAGAGTAGGGACCAGGATTCTAGCAGAGAACCAGAGAACCTCCCTTGTTGGTAGGCGTTCAGGAGGCCAGGAGATAATTCAGGCCAGTGAGGATTCAGAGGCGGTTCCTAGCCCAAGTAGGGGCAACTCAGGGGGCGGAGTAGAAACAGGCCCCCTGGAATTAGGTCAGATTGGTACTGCATGTGAGAATTTCGGGCAGGACCAAGCCAATGACTGGCTATATGCGAATGTGAGGGAGGAGGTAGTGGAGGTAAATGGCGTACCCGTGGAAGGAAAGACCAAAGGCCCAAGGCCATATTATGTGCTCAAACGCAGTCTGTTGTACAGGATAGCGCAAATACGAGGGGAAGAAGTAGAGCAACTCTTAGTCCCACGGAAACACACAAGGGCAGTACTAGAGTTAGCTCACAGTCATCTATTTGGGGGACATCTAGGAGTAGACAAGACACTGGATAGAGTCCTAAGAAGGTTTTATTGACCAGGAATACGTGCAGAGGTCCAGCGCTGTTGTGCCTCCTGCCCTGAATGCCAGTTGCATAGCCTCCGACCTCACTTGCGGGCCCCCATTAGTACCTTTGCCTATTATTGAAGTCCCTTTCGAGAGGATAGCAATGGACATAGTGGGCCCACTGGAAAGATTGGCACGGGGCCACCGAAACTTGACTGGTATCCAGAAACCATTCCTTTAAGAAACCCCAAATCCAAGGCAATAGCAAAAGAACTACTCCAGGTTTTTGCCAGAGTGGGCATCCCTAAGGAGATCCTGACAGACCAAGGAACCCCGTTCATGTCAAAATTAATGAAAGACTTGTGTACCTGTTAGCCGATGGCCAGGGATGTTTGGTGAGGTGCCAGCTATGCCCGTTTATACCATCCGTGACTTTAACCGCTAGGACGCACTGTCCCTTCGCGGCGGGCAGTCAACACTGACTGACAGGTGCCCCAATGGCAGCACTAAGAGCCTCTCCACACCCGTGACTTTAACTGCTAGAGCTCAGAGCTCCTTCGCAGCGGGCAGTCAGGATTGACTGACAGGTGCCCCAAGAGTTTGCCCCGTGGAGGCGGCACAACTCAACGCTAGGCTCTTAGTACTCTCACCTAATGGCCAGGCTTTATAGCCAAAACGGCTGAGGTTCTTTAATTGTGTTGGCTGCTTCACAGTAAACCAGAGAAACAAGTCAGGCTTATGCATAAATGGTTACCAAAATTTATTAGACTAGATTCTAATCATGTGGTTACAAAATTGCTAGTGCCTACTTATTTAAGTGTAGAGATGTTACACACACAAACAAGTTACAAAACTGAAGCTACAATCCCAAAGAAAGAAAACAAAGTATAGAGCTCTATTTCAAAATATGTGTACACTAAAGATAGGAGATCAGGTGTGGGTGCTTCTTACCCTCCTTGCATCTCTCGATTCCAGCGGTGCCAAGCCAGGATCGGTCACTCAATTCCGCGGAAAGACGAATAAGGGACAAGGCTTAGGGACCCTCTTAGCTGCAGAAGCCTTGGGAGGCTGTCACTTATCTGACCAGCAGATAGATAGTGAAAAGCACTCAAAAATCATGGTGCTGTAGGTCCCCTACTTATACCTCTGTACTCCTTTATTCTCTTTCTCCTTTCTATGCTAAATTGGGGCTGGTCTGTCGGGGTGACGCCAGCTCTCGCAAGAGTAGTTCACACTTGCAAGGGAGAAACAATAAGTTTCGACTACTGGACACTTCTTTTATCAGGGTAAATATTTTCCCACCTAGGATGTTGGTGTGTGTGCATCATGCTGTTTTAGTAGGGGCTAAGAGCCATGTCTGTCACAGCGCCTCTGCCTGCTGTGAGCCCAATCGTTGTATATGTTCCCAGAGGCACATTGTAGCAGCACACCTGTGCTTCTCTCAGCTTCAAAGGCTGTGCTGGAGTGCCCTGGTGTTTTGGCTCCCGTGTGTTTCCAGCAATGCTGGTCTGAGGGGGGGGGCTGGCTGTCTGGCTACAGTACCCTACTCCGCATCCAGGCCATACAGACCTCAGTCTACCACCCACAAACAGATGGACTGGTCGAGTGGTTTAACCGTACCCTTAAAAGTATGATCCGGAAGGTGGTAGCACAGGATGGAAAAGACTGGGGTACCCTTCTACCGTATCTAATGTTTGCTATACGGGAAGTCCCCCAGGCGTCCACTGGTTTCTCTCCCTTTGAACTACTATACGGACGGCACCCTCGCGGAATATTAGATATTGCCAAGGAAGATTGGGAAGAACAACCCAACCCAGGAAAGAATGTCACTGAGCACGTGACACAGATGAGAGAGCGAATAACTCGAGTAACTCCTATAGTATGAGAACATTTGGAAAAAGCAGAAGAGGCCCAGTGGACATATTACAACCGTCGGGCAAAAGTACGGAGATCTCAGCCGGGGGAATGGGTAATGGTGCTAGTACCAACAGCAGAAAGCGAACTCCTAGACAGCTGGCATGGACCATGTGAGATAGTGGAAGCCATTGGGGAGGTGGACTATAAGGTCAGACAACCAGACTGCCGAAGGCCAGAGCAAATCTACCACATCAACTTACTGAAGCCCTGGCGTGACCGAGAGACATGCCTGGTCATTCAGGGAGCTCCACCCCAGACAGATGACCCACAGGTGCAGGTGAAGATATCTTCTGAGTTAACTCCAGAACAACGAACAGAGGTCATTGATATGCTCCAACAGAACCAGGACGTGTTCTGTACACAGCTGGGCCGTACGACACTGGTCCAACATCATATTGTCACCAGTCCCGGAGTAAGGGTGACGATAAGACCGTACCGAATACCGGAAGCTAAAAGGGAAGAAATTAGGACAGAAGTGAAGAAGATGCTGGAACTCGGGGTTATTGAAGAATCCCACAGCCAGTGGTCCAGCCCTATCGTCCTAGTCCCCAAGCCTGACGGCACCTGAGGTTTTGCAGTGACTTCCGGAAGTTGAATGAAGTATCCCAATTCAATGCCTATCCGATACCATGCATTGACGAGCTAGTTGATCAGTTAGGCAAGGCCCGATACCTAACCACTCTAGACCTGACCAAAGGATATTGGCAAATTCCCCTGGCTGAGAATGCCCAGGAAAAGACTGCCTTCTCTACACCCGATGGTCTGTTCCAATACACTGTCCTCCCTTTCGGACTCCATGGGGCCCCTGCAACATTCCAATGACTTAGGGACAAATTGCTGTGACCCCACGCCAAGTATGCCGCCGCCTGTCTAGACGACATAGTCATCCATAGCCCTGACTGGGGGAAACACCTCGGAAAAGTAGAAGCGGTGCTAGACGCCCTGCGGAAGGCCGGCCTCACTGCCAACCCTCTCAAATGTGTGGTAGGACTAGCTGAGGCCAGATACCTCAGGTATGTAGTAGGGAGAGGTTAGGTGAAACCCCAATGGAACAAAGTGGAGGCAATACAAGGTTGGCCTCGACCAGTCCGCAAAAAGCAGGTCAGAGCATTTCTAGGGATAGTAGGATACTGTTGGAGATTCATCCCTCATTTCACCACAAGAGCAGGGCCATTGATGGATTTGATACAGGCTTGCGGCCCCGAGATGATAGAGTGGACTGATGTGGCAGAAGGAGCATTTGCAGATTTAAGGAGCAGTTTGGAGGGAAGCAGAGGAGAGTTTAGAGAAGTGCTGCAGTGGGCTAAGAAGACCAAGACCCTAGGTAATGGGACACCTGGTTTGTGCAGAAGGAGGGCAGGAAGCCCCACAAGCTGAAGGGCAGGAGAGGGAAGTAGCCCAGGGGAAGGAACCGCTAGTTCAAGAGGTTTACTGCTATGCCTAGGGCCCCTGGGCTGGGACCCAGAGTAGAGGGTGGGCCTGGGTCCCTCCCTCTCCACTCCCCTCCTCTAGGACACTAGTGGGGCAATTAATACCCCAGTTCAGGGGCGAGAAATGGTGCCCTGAACCCTCCCCAAGAAGAGAAAGCGCGAGACCCATCAAAGTAGTGCCTGCAGTTTGCCACGCTACTTAATTATTAATTTATTTAAAATTTTAATTAGAAGTTATTTAATTTTAGTCAATCATTTGAAGATTAGCAAATATGTAGGTTAAAATACCAACACTAAACTTTTTATTTTTTTTAAATACTATTTTCTTTCCGTAAACTTGTACATGTAACAATCATGTTCAAGATGCATCATTCTGAGGACTTCATCTAGTGCCCATTGTTGTACTGCCTAAGTGCTTCTCTGGAAAATTAGGACTGCAAGGTGAGGTCCCCCGTAGTGGACTTCATGAGATTTCTGCTCTTCTCCTTTTCCTGGGTATATTTGGGGTGTACAAGTTTTTGACTCTGTTGTTTCTGCTCCTCCCCTGTTTGTTTCTTTGGCTATAGTGTGAAAGTTTTGTTCAAGCCAAGGGAGTCTTGCAGCATATCCTCGAAGTGGTCAGGCTCCAGACTAATCCAGTCTTATCTGGAAGGTTGTTTTGTTTGACAGATGTGCCCCCTTGACTGAGAAGATCTGCCTATAGATCTCTTGCGGTTCATCCTGGGTTTTGTGAGCTGCATTGTTCCCCCAGGACAATTGCCTGGAGCCTCATAAAAGGGTGGGAGATATGGTGTGACTAATTGTTGAGCTACCAACAAAGCTGGGCACAGTGCACTTTTTTTCTTACATTATAAGCACAGGAAACTTAAACTGATACAATTTTTTTAATGTTCTAAATGTTTTCGCTGCTCCAAATTCTTCATCTCCTCTTTCAAGCCCCCATGTCCGTCCTCTCTAGACAGGAGAACACTCCATCTAAACTCTTGTAAACTTGATACAAGCTATAGCCTGTCATGAGAATTAACATACTAGCTTTGAATCCACAATCTTTCACATTCAGAAATAGTATAGATCAGAGGTCAACAACCTATGGAAAGCTGATTTTCAGTGGCACTCTGCTGCTGCCCTGGGGTTCTGTCTGCTGTACCCTTGCCAGCCGGAGTCCTGGCTGCCGGCCCCGCTCAGCCCGCTGCCAGTCTGGGGTTCCGCTTGCCCATCTCAGCCTGCTGCTGGCCTGGTATACCAGCTGCTGGCCCCACTCAACTCGCTTCCGTTCTGGGGTTCCGGCCGCTGGCCCCTTGCCAGCTGGGGTCCTGTCCGCCGGCCTCACTCAGCCCGCTGCCTGCCTGGGGACATTGGAAAACTCCAGTAAGGAAAAGCAAAGGCAAGGATCACACTAAACTGATAAGATCTGCATTTTAATTTAATTTTAAATGAAGCTTCTTAAACATTTTAAAAACCTTTTTTACTTTACATACAACAATAGTTTAGTTATATAATACAGACTTAGAGAGAGAGACCTTCTAAAAACGTTAAAATGTATTACTGGCACGCGAAACTTAAATTACAGTGAATAAATGAAGACTTGGCACATCACTTCTGAAAGGTTGCTGACCCCTGGTATAGGGGAAGGTTGTCATTTCATTTTCTATTCTTGTTTTTGCATTTTCTTCCCTTAATAGGATCCATAAAAGCATTGATTTCCGTAGTGGTAATAAAGGTGAGGTGTCCTTTTATTCTCAGGTTTCAGAGTAGCAGCCGTGTTAGTCTGTATTTGCAAAAAGAAAAGGAGTACTTGTGGCATCTTAGAGACTAACAAATTTATTTGAGCATATGCTAGTGTCTAAGGTGCCACAAGTACTCCTTTTCTTTTATTCTCAGTTATCAGGTTTGCTTTTGATGTTGCAAAAAGGAACAGTCTCCAGCAGGTCTTGATAGCAGAAAACTCTTCCAAGTAGAAGTATGACTCCTACAAAAAAATTTTCTTCTATAGAAGTACCCTAGGGTCTAAGGGGACCTGTGTATTCAGACTGCATGAAATTGACAATAAGCTTTCCAATTGCAAGGCTGCCCTTGAGAACTGCCACCAACAGTGGGTCTAATCTGTTGTGTATGACACATGTCAGACAAATTGGGTCAGCTGTAGGAATACATTTGCTTCTGATACAGTGAAGTAATGTACAGATTTATACTGCTTCCCTTGCATCAGCCACAATAGAAATTTTGGGTATTGGCTATATTAGCTAATTTGAACTGTATTCATCTGTTTCCGGTCCTCTGATATGTTCCCTTCCCTTTGTAATGTTAATTCTAACAGAGATACTTGCTTGATTACAAAAGTTGTATGTGAAAGACTTTGGACTTTTTACCAGAAATTGCTTTTAACTCTCATTCTTCTTGTCCCAAGTAAAGTGGTGAAATTAACATTGTTACTCAGCATGGAGACTACTTGTGTTCTTTAGACCAATTTATAAAAACAAATAAATAGCAGTCACAGAAGGTGCATGTACTCCTAACCAAAAAGAAAGCAGGAAGGCAAGCTAAAACCCAATCTAGTTAAAATACAAGATTAGAGGTTATTCAAACTAAACCTACTTTTCAAAAAATAAAAGTCCAGACCAAGTGAAGTCACTAGAAAACAACAGTGGTGGCTGGTAAAATGTAAGGAAAGCAAAGAAAATTTGGAGAGAGAACTGAAAAATACCAAAAAAAAAAAAAAAAAAATCAAAACCCAGGGAATTCTTGAGGTATATTAGAAGCAGGAAGGTGTCCCCTGGACAACCACTGTATCAAGGGAGCAATCAAGGCAGATGTGAATGTTGTAGAGAAGCTACGTTATTTCTCTGAAATAATCTCCCACACATAGGATGTGGACTTGACATCTACTCCAGACTTTTAGTCTTTCCAGATGAGGAACTAACAGAGACTGAAATGTCAAAATAAGAAATACTGGAATAAAATGATGAATTGAGATTTATTAATAAATTGAATAGCAAAGAGACAAGGTGGGTGAGGTAATATCTTTTATTGGACCACATTGGACCAATTTCTGTTGGTGAAAGAGACAAGCTTTCATGCTACACAGAGCTCTTCTTCAGGTAGTCGCAGGGACTGGACTGCATTCATCCAAGAGTTCTGAAGAAACTGGGAGTGAGTGTGTTATGATTTTCAAAGGAGTCCTGGGGATTTAGACATGTCTTCCATTCCTGTGGCTAATCTGTTTAAAAATGTAAGATATCATGTATTAAAATCAGCTTCTAGACTGGAGGATAGCAAACTTACCTATTTTTTTAAAAGGGCACTAGGGGATTATTCTGGGAATTAGACCAGTGAGTGTTACTTCATTATTAGGTATATTGTTTGAAGTATTAATTAAAGACCATTCTAAAACACCTAGTTGAGCATGATGTGATCGAGATCTTGTTCAGGTATTTTGTACCCTAACAGTAAACTAGAATTTTATTGAGCATCTCAACAAAATAGTGGATAAAGGAGAAGCAGCTGAAGTGACTTATTTGGCTGTTCAAAAGACTTTCAGATCTTTCACAAGGGACTATAAAGGTAACTAATCCTGGGGTGAAAAATAAAACTCTATAACTAGGGCCCTACCAAATTCACAGTCCATATTGGTCAATTTCACGGTCATAGGTTTTAAAAAATAATAAATTTCATGATTTCAGCTATTTAAATCTGAAAATTCACAGTGTCATAACTGTAGGAGTCCTACCCAGCTCGCAGCAGGGCAGAAGTAAGGATGGTATGGTCTGGTATTGCCACCTTTACTTCTGTGCTGCTGCTGGCAGGGCGCTGCCTTCAGAGCTGGGCGCTTGGCCAGCAGTTGCCACTGTCCGGCCACCCAGCTCTGAAGTCAGCACAGAAGTAAGGGTAGCAATACCGCAACCCCCCCAAAATAACTTTCCAAACCCCCCCATAACCCTCTTTTGCGTCAGAAACCCCAGTTTGAGAAATAAATCTATATAGTATAGGGTAAAAGTACTCAAAAGACCAGATTTCATGGGGGAGACGAGATTTCATGGCCCGTGACGCATTTTTCACAGATGTGAATTTGGTAGTGCCCTTGCTATAACAAATTAGAAATTGTCTGAAAGAAGAAATTGCACAGTGGAGAAGTTGGAAAAAGTAGACTTCTGCCGGTTGTTAGGTTTTTTTGTTTTTGTTATGAGATCAAGCCCTTTAAAAGTCAGGAAAATTCTGAAGATTAAGATTATTTCAAGTAACGTTAATTCATCCACTCTGCATATATGTAATATTTCAAAGTCCTTTCCCTCTGTTAAAGACATGTTGTGTTGATAATGATCTTAAAGGCCTAAAGAGTTAGTGTAAAGGTGTTCATGAACTCTTTCACTGTCCAACATTAAATAGCAATAGGTGGGTTCAGGGTTATTTTTAAACAGAGCCCTTGGTTTTACTCAGTTACTTAGCAAACACCCAAAAGTATTCATTCATATTGAAAGTTTATTGATTAAACACGAGAAAGAGCATGAAATTAAAACAAGCATTTATATTGAAACTGTGGTTGAGTGGTTATGCAAAACAGACTTAGTTAAACCTTATCAAAGTCTCTCTCCTTCTGGTGTCAAACTATCAGTCTCTTATTTTCAGAACAGCCTTTCTTTGAAGAAAAGGCAAAGGTTAATTTTACTCTGTCCTGATGTGAAGGGCATCTACTTATCCTGTTCTTAATAAGCAGGCAGACTAAAGGTGGAGGAGAGACGGGGTAGAAAAGATGGGTGAAATATGGCTTTGGCCGATATTTTTGGAACACTGGATCTCTGGTTAGTTACGAGTGGATGCTTTGGCTGGCTAGTCGACCAAGACACCTGCTGCTTTGACCCTGGTTAGTTATGATCCTGTCAGGGCTGTCATCTGGTTGGATCCTTTCTCCTTAGACAAGGCAGGCTTGGATGACTGCAGTATAGTTGACTTCAGGATTCAGTGAAAAGCCAGGAGTGAGATAGGCTAGGAAGAAAGAAAGAAACCGCATGGCAGAAGATAACACAAGAGAAGGGACTACAATACAGGATCTTGCATGTTTTTGTGGTGCTGGTAATTAGATCTCCCTGCTGGCGGTCTGAGGACTGGCTGTCATGATGATTCGATGACTTTCAGCACTCACAGGTGAAAACCAAGTTCCTTAAACAAGAGTGAGGCCAGATGGCCTTTCCTTCAGGAAGAAAGTCCCTCGATATCACTCAAGCAAATTCCATACCTGTGGAATAAATATACATAGGAAGGCAGAATTCACTTTCTTCATGTGGCAGCTAACGGAAGTCTGTTTTGAAAGCAGATAGTGGTTTGGATTACGGCAACCATGGTAAATCAGTTGTTCGAATGTTAGCTGAGAATTTCCAGACTTCTGAACATACTTTGTGTTTTCATTATTTAATAGTGTATCATAGCAGTTCCCCATGGCACCAAACTGGAATAGGGCCCCATTGTGTCAAGTGCTTTGCAAACAAGTGGAAAGATTTTTTTGATTTTTCCTGTCCCCAGTTTCACAGCACTGTACTGCCCTGCCCTGAAGAGCTTACAATCTAATGTAATGTTAATTTTTTAAAAGCTAACATTCCAATAACACATTGTTCTCCCAGGGAGAATGCTTTCAAAGCCTTAAGTCTTTTGACTGGGTATATACTTTTGTGAGTGTTTTGTGGGCCAGAAGCAATTATGCGTGGCATTGTTGGGAGCTTATCTGTAGAGCAAAGGTTAAGAGAATTGGAAAATCCCTAGCAGAATTAGAAAAGGCAAGTACAGCTGCTATAGATAGCTGAAAACAGAATAGTCATCCCCGTACCACAAATACCTGTTAATGTTTCTTTGTACACAATACTCTTGATTTCACTTTCTGAACAGTAGTCTGCATCTTTGCCACTTGATAGGAAGAATTTTTAACATAATTTAGGAGTGCCATGGTCAGTAAATCATATAAATATAGAAGAAAATAAGGTTAATCATTGTAAAGGATAGTGTTTATAGTGGTGGCAACAAAAGGCCTTTGAAGATTATTGAAAGCAGAGCCATTTGATGATGATAAAAGCAGTTTGTTTATACTGTACACTACATTTCTATATGATATAGTAAGTAATACAGCAAGACAATGTCCAGTTACACAGCAAGACCGTATCCAAAGGGCAGTGCTCAGATGTCTTCATGAGTTATGGCTGGAAACAAAATGCTGAAATGAAGAATTAGGGAATACTCTGTTCATAAGTAAACTGGGAATTCAAGGGCATTTCAGGGTATAAATTGAAATAAGCACTAACACTGTCCTTTGTGTCAATAGATGTTTGGTCAGTACTATATTGGCACTTAGACATTTTTAATGGCATTTCTTGGATAAAGTTTCTATATCGTTCTGTACAGATTGATTTTAGTGTCATCGGACTGCAAAAGGAGCTCAGTAATTGATGAGAACCAAGAAATTACAACTCTTTGTGACCATGTAAGCCATCTCACGTGCTTTTAATGCACAATATTAATACAGCTACTTAATCTCATTTCAAAATGAGTACTATTTCAGGACTTGAACTACAAACTCATCACCAGACCTTCCATGGTAAGGGATTGTCCTGAAGGCAGGACGAGAAGTGATGGGCCTAATCTGCAGCAAAGGGAGACTTAACACTAGCTATTACGCTTCCTAACTCTAAGGATAGTTAAGCTCTGGAACAAGCTTCCAAGGGAGGTTGTGGAATCACATCATTGGAGGTTTTTAAGAACAGGCTGGACAAACACTTGTCAGGGATGGTCTAGGTTTACTTGGTCCTTCCTCAGCACAGGGGGCTGGACTAGATGACCTCCTGAGGTCCCTTCCAGCCCAACATTTCTATGATTCTCTTTTGCTACAGAACATTTGGCTTCCGTCAAATCAACACTTTCTGACAGAAAAGTGTTCCGTCTGAAAATTTTTGACCAGCTCTAATGTGAATACAATCTTGTGGTTGAGATGTTACACATGCATATTAGGAAACTTTAAATTACAGTGTATACATGTATATTTATAGGAATCAATGTAACTTGACCAAAGTGCCATTTTATGTCTTAATAGAAAATTTAAAAACTAGTGCATATACGCAGGGCTGTGAGTTATGTTTGCCATGGGAATTATATTGACATTTATGCATCTGTGGTTGTAACTTTAGCGTTAATGTTTTCCTATTTTAATATACCTGGGAATATGTTTAAGTACAGTGTTTTAGTTGTATTTTTGCCTTTAGGGAGGGAATCCTTTCATCATCATCTTCTTTCCCCCTTTTGTCCATCAGAATTAATTCAGATTAGGAGATCAATAATTCATGTTAGGAATCTGCTCAGCCAATTTAAAAAAAAAAAAAAGTATTTTACTTTTAGTTTTTCATTTCACTATCCCTTGTTTCATTTATGTGTCAGTCTCTGTCCCATCATTCTGCACCCATCCAGTCACCTGGGATCTCTTTCCCCATCCTGTGACTGACAAACCTTTGTTTCACTTACTTTGTCATGAACATTTCCAGAATAGAATTGCTTAGCATAATCATGCCTGTGTTCTGGTATACTAGAGCTTCCCAGTGCGAACCCTTTAGAAGCTGACTGGAATGATGTGATTCTGATCAATTTCAGATTGCTGCTAGCAAATACAGGAAAATCCTAATACTCAAGGAACAGTCAGATCCTGCTAAATAATTCTGTGGGATTGTCTGCTGGAGTGAGTATGGAAATGTGGTATTTGTGTGATCTCAAGTATCATCTAAAAGCTGCTGTTAACACATTTTTACTGGAAATGATTTTTATTGTGCAATATTGTAGTGAAATGTTGTTCCAAATGTACTTCAGATAGTTCTTATCAGAAATGTGACAAGGCTAATTGTCATGGAGCCATAGATGATGATAAATGATGTGATATCGTAGCTTGTCATGAAGGGTACATGGATTACTCCGTTCAAGAGGCAGACTGTGTAATATAAAATTGTAAATTTGAAATTTTAAAATGCAATTAACCTAAATTATACCTGAACTTTGTGACACCAGTCATTTGAATTCTAAAGTCTAAAAGAGACATTTGTACTTTTGGCTTATTGTATGAGTGTACTAATGTGACAGGAATATGCTACTTCAAATACTAGTGTGTCTTGAGTGTGGATTAAATACATAAATAATCCTTTAAAATTTTCCATGTCATGTTTTTACTTTTCATTCATAAATAGTGGTGTCCCTCAGGGATCTGTACTGGGACAAGTACTGTTCAACATATTCAGAAATGATCTGGAAAAAGGGGTAAAGTTGGCAAAATTTACAGATGATACGAAACTACTCAAGATAGTTAACTCCTCACAGTCTGCTTGGGACTTACAAAAGGCTCTCACAAAACTGGGTGACTGGGCAACACAATGGCAGATGAAATTCAATGTTGATAAATGCAAAGTAAAGCACATTGGAAAACATAATCCCAACTATACATATAAAATGATGGGGTCTAAATTAGCTGGAGCACTCAAGAAAGAGATCTTGGAGTCAATGTGGATAGTTCTCTGAAAACATCCACTCAGTGTGCAGCGGGAGTCTAAAAAGCTAACAGAATGTTGGGAATCCTTAAATAGGAAAGGGATAGATAATAAAACAGAAAATATCATATTGCCTCTATATAAATCCATGGTACGCCCACATCTTGAATTCTGTGTGCAGATGTGGTCACCCCATCTCAGAAAAGATATTTTGGAATTGGAAAAGGCTCAGAAAAAGGCATAAAAATTATAAGGGGTATGGAATAGCTTCCATATGAGGAGAGATTAATAAGACTGGGACTTTTCAGCTTGGAAGGGATATGATTGAGGTCTATAACATCATGACTGGTATGGAGAAAGTAAATAAGGAAGTGTTATTTACTCCTTCTCATAACACAAGAATTAGGGGTCACCAAATGAAATTAATAGGCAGCAGGTTTAAAACAAATAAAAGGAAGTATTTCTTCCCACAATGCACAATCAAACTGTGGAACTCCTTGCCAGAGGATGTTGTGAAGACCAAGACTATAACAGTGTTCAAAAAAGAATTAGATAAATTCATGGAGGATAGGTCCATCAATGGCTATTAGCCAGGATGGGCAGGGATGGAGTCCCTACCCTCTGTTTGCCAGAAGCTGGAAATGGGAGACAGGGGATGGGTCACTTGATGATTACCTGTTCTGTTCATTCCCTCTGGGGCACCTGGGATTGGCTACTGTTGGAAGACAGGATACTGGGTTAGATGGACCTTTCGTCTGACCCAGTATCACCGTTCTTATGTTCTCTTGTTGTTTGTTTGGAAGCATCATTGCACCTGAAGAAAGATCCAGTCCAAAGATTCAGCTGTAGTTGTTGTTACTAGATCCAGGCTGTGTTATGAATAGGGAGATGTAGTGTTAAAAGACTCTAAGTTGGGGCATTTTTCCTAGTGTATTGGAAGATGGAATTCCACATGTGCTTTTTTCCATTGGCCCTGCACTTCCCGATCTAGCAGCAATCATCAATATGTGAGAGAAATCATTAGATTTTTGTTGCATTACTTTATGAGAAGAGTATAGCGGCACTAAAAATGTTTTGTTAAACCTGTTAGTGCTGTCCATAGCAACAGAATCTTGAGATACCACTGTCCAGTGGGAAGATGAGCAATTCCTCTTTGAGCCAAGCCACAGATTTGGCTCCCAGTGTCGCAATAATACTAATACATCCATCCTTGTGATTCAGCACAGTAATTTACACAATCTGGTCGTCTTCCACCTCGCTGTAATAAGGGATATTCAGGCTATTGTTGTAACTGCCGCAGTTTGGCATGGGTGTCTTTGCTGTCCAGGCTTTGCAAGGTTAAGTTGTTCTTTTGGGTAATTGTCAGTTTGTGCCTTGGGAGGGCCATGTGGAGAGGACACCCTTGGTCAGTTCGGCCTGATCTACGCTATGAGTTTATTTTGGCTTTAGCAGCGTTAAATCGAATTAACCCTGCACCCGTCCACACAACAAAGCCATTTTTTTCTACATAAAGGGCTCTTAAAACCGATTTCTGTACTCCTCCCCAACAAGGGGATTAGTGCTGAAATCGACATCGCTGTTTCGAATTAGAGTTAATGTGGATGCAATTCGAAGGTATTGGCCTCCGGGAGCTATCCCACAGTGCACCATTGTGATTGCTCTGGACGGCACTCTGAACTCGGATGCACTGGCCAGGTGTACAGGAAAAGCCTGTACTTTTGAATCTCATTTCCTGTTTGGCCAGGCGAGCTCATCAGCACAGGTGACCATGCAGTCCCAGAATCGAAAAAGAGCTCCAGCATGGACCGAACGGGAGGTACTGGATCTGATCGCTGTATGGGGAGAGGAATCCATGCTATCAGAACTACGTTCCAAAAGATGAAATGCCAAAACATTTCAAAAAAATCTCTGAGGCCATGAGGGACAGAGGCTACAGCAGGGACGCAACACAGTGCCACGTGAAACTTAAGGAACTCAGACAAGCGTACCAGAAAACCAAAGAATCAAACGGATGCTCCGGGACAGAGCCCCAGACATGCCGCTTCTACGCTGAGCTGCATGCAATTCTAGGGGGGGCCACCACCACTACCCCTGTCTGTGGACTCCAATGATGGGGTACTCTCCACCATGCCTGAGGATTTTGTGGATGGGGAAGATGAGGAGGAGGAGGAGAAGCTTGAGGAGAGCACACAGCACACTGTTCTCCCTGACAGCCAGGATCTTTTTATCACCCTGACTAAAATACCCTCCCAACCCAACGAAGCCAGAGAAGGGACCTCTGGTGAGTGTACCTTTTAAAATATAATACATGTTATAAAAGCAAGCATTTTTTAACGATTAAGTAGCCCTGAGGACTTGGGATGGATTCGTGGCCAGTACAGCTACTGGAAAAGTCTGCTAATGTGTCTGGGGATGGAGCGGAAATCTGCCAGGGACATCTCCATGAAGCTCTCCTGGAGGTATTCTAAAAGCCTTTGCAGAAGGTTTCTGGGGAGAGCAGCCTTATTCTGTCCTCCATGGTAGGACACTTTACCACGCCATGCTAGTAGCAAGTAATCTGGTATCATTGCATGACAAAGCCTGGCAGTGTTTGGTCCCGGTGTTTGCTGGCATTCAAGCAACATCCATTCTTTATCTCTCTGTGTTATCCTCAGAAGAGTGATATCATTCATGGAAACCTGGTTGAAATAGGGGAATTTAATTAAGGGGACATTCAGAGGTGCCCATTCCTACTGGGCTGTTTGCCTGTGGCTGAAAAGAAATCCTCCCCGCAGTTAACCATGGTGTGTGTGTGTGTGGGGGGGGGGGGGCATTGGTGCTGAGCTGTTCGCGTTTGGCTAGCAGGCATCTTCCCTGATACCAGCCATGCGGTGGGGGGAGGGGTAAAGCGATCATCCCAGAGAATTGCGGGGGGGGTTAGTTTGGTTTCTGCTGCTGCATGTTAATAGGAAAACTGCAGCACTAAATGGCCAACTCAATGTGCTTTGCTTGGTATGGGAGAGGAGGGCGCTGCTGTTATGAAGGTTGCAGAAGCCGAAAGACTATGGCTTACCATGGCTGCCTGCAAGCCGAATTCTGTTGCCTGGCACTGTGTGTGTGATCTCTAACACCAAAGCCGCAGGCACTCAATATAAGATGCAAAATGTGACCGTGTACCAAAATCACATGTGCTATGTAATGTGAATAGTGTTGTTCACCATGAAAGAGTATAGCCATTGTTCTGTAAAATGTATGTTTTAAAATACTTCACTCCCTTTTTTTCCTCCAACAGCTGCAAATGTTTCAAGCCTCCCTCCTCCATCCCAAAGGCTATCTCAGATAAGGCGGCGAAAAAAATGTACACGCGATGAAAAGTTCTCTGAGCTCATGCAGTCGTCCGGCACTGACAGAGCTCAGCAGAATGTGTGGAGGGACACAGTAGCAGAGTACAGGAAAGTGGCTGATGAACGTGAGGAGAGGTGGCGGCAGGAAGATCGGAGGAGGCATGAGGCAACGCTGGGGCTACTGCGGGATCAAACGGACATGCTCTGGCGTCTGGTGGAGGTTCATGAACGGCAGCAGGATCACAGACTGCTGCTGCAGCCCCTGTTTAACCGCACTCCCTCCTCCCCAGGTTCCATAGCCTCCTCACCCAGATGCCCAAGAACGCCGGGGGGAGGGGGGAGAAGGCTCCGGGCACACAACTACTCCACCCCAGTGGACAGCCCAAACAACAGAAGGCAAGAAGTTTTAAAGTGGCCTTTTCCTTCCCTCCTACCCTCCTCCCACACCCCACCCAGGCTACCTTGTGAGTTATCTCCCTATTTTTATAATCAATTAATAAAGAATACATGTTTTTTAAACGATAGTGACTTTATTTCCTTTGCAAGCAAGCTTTGATCGAAGTGGGGAGAGCGGGTGGCTTACAGAGAATTTAGAGACAACCAAGGGGGTGGGTTTTCATCAAGGAGAAACAAACAGAAGTGTCACACAGTACCCTGGCCAGTCATGAAACTGGTTTTCAAAGCTTCTCTGATGCGCAGCACTTCCTGCTGTGCTCTTCTAACCGCCCTGGTGTCTGGCTGCGCGTATTCAGCAGCCAGGTGATTTGCATCCACCTCTCACCCAGTCATAAATGTCTCCCCCTTACTTTCACAGAGATTGTGGAGCACACAGCAAGCAGCAATAACAATGGGAATATTGGTTTTGCTGAGGTCTGAGTGAGCCAGTAAACTGCGCCAGCGACCTTTTAAACGTCCAAATGCACACTCTACCACCATTCTGCACTTGCTCAGCCTATAGTTGAACAGTTCCTAACTACTGTCCAGGGTGCCTGTGTACGGCTTCATGAGCCAGGGCATTAAGGAGTAGGCTGGGTCCCCAAGGATAACTATAGGCATTTCAACATTGTTAGCCGATGGCCAGGGATGTTTGGTGAGGTGCCAGCTATGCCCGTTTTATACCATCCGTGACTTTAACCGCTAGGACGCACTGTCCCTTCACGGCGGGCAGCCCGGGCTAGGCTGACGGATGCCCCAAGGTCCTAAACACCCGTGACTTTAACTGCTAGAGCTCAGAGCTCCTTCGCAGCGGGAAGTCAACACTGACTGACAGGTGCCCCAATGGCAGCACTAAGAGCCTCTCCACACCCGTGACTTTAACTGCTAGAGCTCAGAGCTCCTTTGCAGTGGGCAGTCAGGATTGACCGACAGGCGCTCCAAGAGTTTGCCCCGTGGAGGCAGCACAACTCAACGCTAGGCTCTTAGTACTCTCACCTAATGGCCAGGCTTTATAGCCAAAACGGCTGAGGTTCTTTAATTGTGTTGGCTGCTTTACAGTAAACCAGAGAAACAAGTCAGGCTTATGCACAAATGGTTACCAAAATTTATTAAACTAGATTCTAATCATGTGGTTACAAAATTGCTAGTGCCTACTTATTTAAATGTAGAGATGTTACACACACAAACAAGTTACAAAACTGAAGCCACAATCCCAAAGAAAGAAAACAAAGTATAGAGCTCTATTTCAAAATATGTGTACACTAAAGATAGGAGATCAGGTGTGGGTGCTTCTTACCCTCCTTGCATCTCTAGATTCCAGCGATCCAGGATCGGTCACTCAATTCCGCGGAAAGACGAATAAGGGACAAGGCTTAGGGACCCTCTTAGCTGCAGAAGCCTTGGGAGGCTGTCACTTATCTGACCAGCAGATAGATAGTGAAAAGCACTCAAAAATCATGGTGCTGTAGGTCCCATACTTATATTTCTGTACTCCTTTATTCTCTTTCTCCTTTCTTATGCCAAATTGGGGCTGGTCTGTCTGGGTGACGCCAGCTCTCGCAAGAGTAGTTTACACTTGCAAGGGAGAGAAACAATAAGTTTTGACTACTGGACATTCCTTTTATTAGGGTAAATATTTTCCCACCTAGGATGTTGGGGTGTGTGCATCACGCTATTTAGTAGGGGCTAAGAGCCATGTCTGTTACAGCTTCTCTGTCTGCTGTGAGCCTAATCGTTGTATATGTTCCCAGAGGCACATTGTAGCAGCACACCTGTGCTTCTCACAGCTTCAAAGGCTGTGCTGGAATTTATGTTAAGTGCCCTGTTGTTTTGGCTCCTGTGTGTTCCCAGCAATGCTGGTCTGAGGGGGGGGGGCTGGCTGTCTGGCTACAAACATCCCCAGCAGTTATTTTCTGGTCTCGGAAGTAAATCCCTTCCTGCAGCCATTTAAACAGACCAGAGTTCCTGAAGACGCGAGCGTCATGAGCCTTTCCCGGCCATCCCACGTTGAAGTTGGTGAAATGTCCCTTGTGATCCACCAGTGCTTGCAGCACCACTGAAAAGTATCCCTTGCGGTTTATATACTGGCTGCGCTGGTGGTCCGGTCCCAAGATAGGGATATGGGTTCTGTCTATAGGCCCACCATAGTTAGGGAATCCCATTGCAGCAAAGCCATCTAGTATGACCTGCACATTTCCCAGAGTCACTACCTTTGATAGCAGCAGCTCAATGATTGCATTGGCTACTTACATCACAGCAACCCCCGCAGTAGATATGCCCACTCCAAATTGATTACTGACTGACCGGTAGCTGTCTGGCGTTGCAAGCTTCCACAGGGCTGTTGCCACTCGCTTGTGAACTGTGGGGGCTGGTCTCATCTTGGTATTCTTGCGCTTCAGGGCAGGGGAAAGCAAGTCACAAAGTTCTATGAAAGTGCCCTTACGCATGTGAAAGTTTCGGAGCCACTGGGAATCATCCCAAACCTGCAACACTATGCGGTCCCACCACTCTGTGCTTGTTTCCCGGGCCCAGAATCGGCGTTCCACAGCATGAGCCTGTCCCAGTAATACCATGATCTCCAAATTGCTGGGGACTGCGGTTTTAGAGAAATCTGTGTTCATGTCCTCATCACCACACTTCCGTCGCCTCCTCACCTGGTTTTTCAGGTGCTGGTTCTGCATAAACTGCACGATAATGCACGGGGTGTTTACAATGGTCATAACTGCTGCGGTGAGCTGAACGGGCTCCATGCTTACTGTGCTATGGCGTCTGCTCGGGCAGTCCAGGGAAAAGGGCGTGAAACGATTGTCTGCTGTGCTTTCACGGAGGGAGGGAGGGTTGACTGACGACATTTACCCAGAACCACCTGTGACAAACTTTTGGCCCCATCAGGCATTGGGAGCTCAGCCCAGAATTCCAATGAGCAGCGGGGACTCCGGGAACTGTGGGATAGCTACCCACAGTGCACTGCTCAGAATGTTGACACTTGCCACAGTACTGTGGACGCACACCGTCGAATTACTGTGCTTAGCGTGGGCGCATGCACTCGACTTTATACAATCTGTTCCCAAAAATCGACTTCTGTAAAATCGGAGTACTTTCGTAGTATAGACATGGCCTTCGTTGGCAATGGGACTGAGATGGGCCAAAAGACATGGAGCATAGTGGGGTGGAAGAAAATCTTTAATTTTAAAAATGATTATTCACTGGATATATATGCATCTTTTGGCATTTTTCTTGTATATTGTTTGTGTTCATCTTGTCTGTTCAAATACTCTTAAGGGCAAGGACCATGTCTCTGTGTGGGACCCTGATAATAATTGGAGCCTTCGGATGCTATTTCAACAATAATACCTCATGAGTGCCACCCTTTTCTTGTTTCACTTTGTAAATTTTGAGATGCCTGGGTGTGTATAATAAAACTAGTGTATTTGTTTTCAATTTGTGTTCCTCCCCATTTCTGTGTGCGCACATAGTATAAAGTCATGTATTGCAGCATATAGTATATAAAGGAACTTTCAGTGATTTAGAATTCTTCTTAATAGTCATTGACAGTGATTGTTAAAGATTTACCCTGTATATTTTCATTGACAGGTTCCAGTTGCACATTGTTTTGGACCTCTGGGACATTACAAAAAAAAGTTTTGCACCGTATGCAGAAAGCAGTTAGAGTCCCTTGCATTTCGATGTGAAGGTAATTTAAAATGTGTATATGCACAGTCATGTGTGTCACATAAAAATAGATATATGTGTATTTCTAAAGATATATAATGTATGCTAATGGTAACCCTGACATAAATTCCTTTCTTTTTGCATTCATGAGATAAACTCTACTTAATTTGTTCTCTGGACTGCTTCATTTGTGTTCTGTCCAATAATCTTTGTGTCTGAACCAACATTGCAAACTACCAAGCACCTTCAAACAGTTACCTTAAAAACAAGGAACAAAAATACATGCAGACATAAGTCTCTTCACCAAATGTGGATTCCATCCCCTGATTTTACTCTGGTCCTTGAATTATTGTGGATGCTGCTGCGGGTCAGTGACAGGCCCAAAAGCAAGCCTCCTCCCCTTGGAGAAATGTAATTCTGAGCTTTCTGTTAGTGTGTAGCACGAACACCTACCCCTGAAGTATTTTGAAATACTGGGACTTAAATAAATACCAACAATTTTGACAGAAAAGCTATTTTAGACTGCTTTTAACATATTCTCACTTCTCTGTCATGGTCTGTTGATGGTAGTTAGGGCACCTAAAGGGACATGAAAATAGTATCAGTAAAAATGTTCCAAAGTAGCTTTTCTGTAAAAAGTGCCGTAAACATAATACATGTTGGTCTGAAGGCTTCGTTGGCATTTGTTTGGGGCAACCTGCCTAACTCCCGCATGGCCGTGCCGTTCATGAATGACATGTCCGTTTCAAAAATGAAAGTCATTGGGAGTTGGTAAGGCACTGCTGAAAGTTTTATCCCTGCTCTAGTGTTCCCCTGTATGCATGGCCGGAGAGCTGAAACTGAAGAGACAATAGGTTTGAGCATGCATGGAGGCAATAGGGATGAACCTGGAGTTATGTTGGATAGTCTTGGGCCCATTCTGAAGACCGTTGTAAGCAGCATCAGGGATCAGAAAAAAGCTTTATAAAGTTAGTTTTAAATACTTTTTTTAATTGGGTGATAAAACTTGTGTTCTCTTTTGATGGTTTGCATATTGACTAGTTCAAAGAAATGGAAATGTTGACAGTTAGAGAGGCACTTAGAGCTTGAGATGAGTTTTGATTTGATGACTTTGTATTTGATAGACCAATTCCTCTACCTTTCTGCAGATACTGTCCTTCAGTTGTAAACTAAACATTCAAAGTATGCATTATGAAAGAGCCCATAAAGACTGCTCAGTTCTGACCCTAAGCTCCTGGGCTGAAGTTGACACATTTAGCAGTTCTCCCCAGTCATTTCTAAATCTTGCTTTTTAAAGACCGTTTCTCTTGGGAAAGTGGCTGTCTCTAAACTGTCCCCATCCTACTCAACATATTCATTCTTTTCGGTATTTGGAGGCATATCCAATATCCATATCCAAACTGCAATGCGCGTTCCAGCTTTTACTCCTATTAGTACTGCAGAGCCAACATAGCTTTGCTGCGTGAGCTGCAGAGTGTACTCTACCAAGTGTACCAACAGCAGAATTGTTGCTACGCTCCAATCAGCTACTCTTGTGTAACCTCGCTGAAATCATTATTTGGTTTGCAGAAACTTTATTACTGGATGTGTGGCTGGAAAGAACTCAGCTTCTCTCTAAGCCCAGGTTGAATTTACAAAACTGTCAACATTTTCCTTATCAAATGTGTATTTTTTTTAAAAAATAGTTGACAAATAACAACCCTGGAACTGCACAATATCTTTTTTTACCAAGTAATTTTTGGGGTAGATTTGTAGTCAAGTTAAGAAGTATTTAATCTATTTAGGGATCTCATACTTACTATCTTGTTGTAGCAGTTTTCAGAAGGATTCTTTTCAGAAAAGAAAAACAATATTGCTTCTCCTGTAGATTTAAACAAAGACCGTCTTTGCTTATGTGCAATGGAGAATTACATCCACAGCAGTGTGTAGGGCAATAATTAGCTAGAATGTGCTTATTGACTTTATTTCTTACAACTTATAGAGCACTTTTAAAATTAAGCTTACAGAATGGGTAACTTGATGATTCTTGTAAAAGCATGACTGTCATTGTTAATGGCTGTCAGCGGGGCTGACCTCCTGTGTCAGATCTGGAATACTCGTCAGAGTTGTGTGAGGTGGTTGGAACGATGGATTCCTTGAATGCTACAGAAAGAGGTGGCTTGCAGTCTTGGTGGAATCCTGAGATTCATGTTCTTGATTTATCTGAAGAGACAAATGTGACCGTTCTGGGCAGACAGCAACTTTTAAAGAACAGTTCTATTTACAAGTTAGATTGTAGCTAATTTTCTTTTCTTTTTCTTCTTCTTCCAAATAGGTTCATGGCTATTTGTCCCTGTGTAATTTTTGTTTGGGGTGTGTCTTGGCTGGCTATCACTCTTCTGTGTTTAGGACTTTGTTATTTTTCAGCAATAGAAAATAGGGAAAGTTTCCCTTCCTATTAATGGGGATCTCCTGAACTCTTTCTCATTTTGTTAAAGCAAAATTTCCAGTTTAAGGTGAGAGAGGTGATTATGGTAGGGAAGAGGACTGGTTTCTTTGAATCAGACTATAAACATACTTATAGTAAGCCAGCCAATTGTTCTTATCTTACTTTATTGGAAGAAATAATTAAATCACTTAAGCGCAAAATTAGTTTTGCCTTCCTACATACTTGCTTTTTCAGTTAAATAATAGTTGCATCAATTAAATGCAAAGCAAATTGAATAACACACACCATAATACAGATAAATGTCTTGAATTTTGCCTGTCTTTGCTGAACAGTAAAAGGCATGAGAAATGCTATGTGGGGAGATAGGAAAATAAAACAAACTTGGATGTTAAAGACATTTCCTGTTTAATTTTTTTACTTTCAGTGTGTGAACTACACGTGCACATGGATTGTGTCCCATTTGCTTGTAGCGATTGTCGTCAGTGCCATCAAGATGGGCATCAGGATCATGTGAGTGTTAACTTGTGTGGCTAGAACAGAGCATGAAGTACAATCGGTTACTTTCAATGTAAAACAAACCTGATTCCCCTCCCTCCCCCAATAACATCCTCCTCCAGTTTCTGTTGTGTGGTTTACTGCGTGAGTGACATGGGTTTGGTAGATATGTTCCTTATCTATAAGGAACAGAAAAATACATCCTGTATATTATTGGATTTTATTGTGAACTGATGTTACTTTTTGTTTTCTAACGTGTTACTGACATTTGTCCAATGGAGAGCAGGTTATTGCTGCTGAATTTTAGACATGCTCAGTGGAGCTCAAGTTGAACATATCCAGGAGCGTTCAGAAAATCTCAGTCTTTATTTAAAAAACAAAAGACCGCTCTGGTGATGGGGAAATGGAAATTCCCTCTTCTCTCCGAGAGTATTTTTTTTTTTTGCTTCTTATGATGTGAACCTTTTTTAGAGAAACTGTAATGCTAAACAGTACAAGCCTGTTGGCAGGACGAATAGAATTACCATCAAAGTACAATGTGCCCTTCATACTGATGCATCATTTCTAAATTGTAGTGTCCTCTTTGTGAAGGGGGAAAATGATTGTATAGCTATTGCACTTCTCCCTGTTTTACCTCAGATTTCATGGCCAAAACTTTAAAAGATGGCTGCTGAAAATTCTGGTAATTAAGTGGATATTGAGGCCTGATTTTTCAGAAGTGCTGAGCAACCAGCAGCTTCCATGGTAGTAGAGAGTTACTGCTGGATGCTGAGCACTTCTGAAATTCAGGCCTAAATGTGGTGTTAGTTGTACCGTAGCTTTTAGCACCACTCTTTAAAATTTTTGGCCTTCTATCTCTCGTACTAAAGACTGACCAAGCATTTTGAAAGGGCACGTTATTGTAGTAGCTATAGGTGCCAAAGATCAAATGCAAAGTAATTTGCTGTGTATAAGTTTAGTGTAAGAATAATACATTGTGGACTGTTTGTAGAACATGAAATAAAAATTAATATTTCTGTATGCAGTATTGTAGCAATGTCGGCCTCAAGATATTAGAGACAAGATGAGTGAGGTGATATCTTTATTGGACCAACATCTGTTGGTGAGAGAGACAAGCTTTCGAGCTTACACAGAGCTCTTCTTCTGGTCTGGGAAATGTACTCAGAGTGTCACAGCTAAATACAAGGTGGAACAGATTGTTTAGCATACGTAGTGATCACATATTTCAAAAAGAACAAGGAGTACTTGTTACACCTTAGAGACTAACAAATTTATTAACAAAAATATTTCAAGGGACCACTCCAGGGGAAACGGCCTGTTAACATCCCTGCAGTCAGGGGAGGAAAGGAAGATGGGGGCCTGGGGGGACTGTTAGTGGGTTACAGATTGTTGTAATAAGTCATAACTACACTGTCTCTGTTCAATCCATGATATTGAGTGTTCAGCAAAGTTATGAAGTTAAGCTCCCCGGCTCGTCTTTTGAAAGGATTGTGCAGGTTTCCTTTGAGGATGAGGACTGATAGGGCGGACATAGAGTGATAAAGTGAATTGTGAAAAGTGTTTACCCACAGGTGATGTGAGGTTTTTGTCTTTTATCGTTTTCCTGTGGTTTTTCTGCATTTTGAGCTTTTGAGCAACGTGACACACCCCAAGGACACAGAGAGTTGTTATAGAAGCCACACATTTCTGAGATCTCTAAACCCATTCCTCAGGCTGGCTGCTGCTTATGTCTCAGGCAAAATGTTTAATGTTTGCTGCTCAATATCTTAATCCGTAAAATGCTAATTCTAATCTCTCTGAATATTTTGAAAACTAAGATTTGTAATGGGCTGTGAAGATGGAAAGTGCTATGTAAGTGCCAAATATTGTTCCTTATGTTGATGCATTTATTATAGAGCTAAACATTACAATGCTCAGGAAAACGGGCCAGTGAGACTTCTTTATCCTTGATTTTCTGTGGGATTTTAATGGCCTGCTGCAAACTTGCTTACTCCATATTTCAATAGGAAAATACTTAAATATTGTATATATTAATTACATTAAATATGTGCAACGTTCTGTGATGTTTTTCCTAAAGCCTTTAGGGTTAATTTTAAATTAATAATGTAGGGACACGGTTGTGTTTACCATTCGGTAAAATACAGTTGATTGATCCATTTTCTCAGGATACATACCATCATCATTGGAGGCAGGGAAATCTCTCGTCCAGTGCTCGTTGTGAGGTCTGCAAGAAAACCTGTGGTTCTTCAGAGGTGCTGTCTGGCATGAGGTGTGAGTGGTGTGGCATTCTGGTATGTAAGCGTCATTGGGCATATCTGTGGAAATAAAAGCCTTGTTAATTTTAGGTATTTAAAACTGGCCATGAATAAGTCATAGAATCATAGAATATCAGGGTTGGAAGGGACCTCCAGGAGGTCATCTAGTTCAACCCCCTGCTCAAAGCAGGACCGATCCCCAATTAAATCATCCCAGCCAAGGCTTTGTCAAGCCTGACCTTAAAACCTAGCCTGACCTTAAAAACTTCTAAGGAAGGAGATTCCACCACCTCCCTAGGTAACGCATTCCAGTGTTTCACCACCCTCCTAGTGAAAAAGTTTTTCCTAATATCCAACCTAAACCTCCCCCACTGCAACTTGAGACCGTTACTCCTTGTCCTGTCATCCGCTACCACTGAGAATAGTCTAGATCCATCCTCTTTGGAACCACCTTTCAGGTAGTTAAAAGCAGTTATCAAATCTCCCCTCATTCTTCTCTTTTGTAGACTAAACAATCCCAGTTCCCTCAGCCTCTCCTCGTAACTCAGTCATTTGTTAGATGACACTCAATAAATCAGAGCGAAAGTAAGTTTGGGATTTGTTTCCTTTAGTCTCCAAAGTGGAGGAATTTTAAAATAAGTGGATAAAATTAAGGAATTCTTAATGCTGTGTCTTAACAGGATTCTTTGGGGGTACTAACACTGCATAGTTAACTGATGCTTCTTCATTCAGTACACGGCTGCTATTCCATTTCTTGTCTTGTGGTTCTCACACATTCGGTATATTACCAGTTAGTCCTTGTATTATTGATGTGAATTGTAAAAAGTGTGAGAGGGTCGGGCCAGATGGCTATAGGAGAGTAATAGAAGGCAGATATATTAGCCCCAGGCTAAGTAGGTCCCTTTTCCCTGGGTAAGGTAACAGGGAAGGTTTTTTTTTTGAAACAGAAAAGAAATTTATTTGTAACAGTTACAGAGATTACAAAAAGAGAAAGAAAAACTTAGCAACAAAACAACGCAATCAGAAGGTATAACACAACAGCTTTCAGGAGGGAGAGGTGTTCAGGCTAGCCCAGGCCCAGAGCGGGGGGGCTTCCTCGACACTCGTGGTCTTCCACCCTCCTGAGTTACCTGGTGGCCTAGAGCGGGGGGGCTTCCTCGACACTCGTGGTCTTCCACCCCCTCGAGTTACCTAGTGCCGCGCCCAGGGTCACCGACCCTCCCTCTCCTGAGAGTGCCCGACAAGATGGGCACGGCTGCGGGGTGGGTGGTTGGGAGGGAGGGGGGCACACCCATGTATTATAAAACCCCTCCTAAATAACAATAATGATGGTATTCACAGCAGCTAACGGCTGTGGCTGGCGTCTCTCGCTCTGTCCCTCAATCAGAGGGTCAGACGGAGGGAACCGGACGGGATCACCGAGCAGAGAACCCCGGACAGCGCCCACCGTTCTTCGAAGGTGTCAAGGGAATCGGTGGACGCCGCCCAGAGGAACTCCGCCCGAATGCGTGAATGTACTGAGGATCGGAAAACGGCCCTACAATCGCAGGACGCCTCATGAGCCAACCTCCGCTCTCTGGTCTTATAAATGGCTGTCTTAGCCAAGGCTAGGAGGAGGCTAACCAGGAGATCCCGCGACTTGGTGGGGCCACGGATGGGGAGTGTATAGATAAAGAGGTGAGGGGAGAAATGAAGCCAAAAGCGCAAGAGAATATTTGTGAGGAGCCGAAAAAGAGGCTGCAATCTGGCACACTCTAAATAGATGTGCGCCAGGGTTTCCCTCACATTACAAAAGGGGCAAGTCTCCGGAACGGAGGTGAAACGTGTCAAAAACACGCCCGTGCTCACGGCCCCGTGAAGGAGCCGCCAACTAATGTCCCCGACGGGCCTCGGGACCAAGGTGGAGTACAGGCTGGCCCACCGAGGTTGCTCCCCCTCCAAGGGTGGCAGGAGATCTCGCCACTTTGTGTCAGGGCGGGACACCAGGGTGCGGGCGTGAAGGGTATGGAGCGTGAGTGTATATAGATATTGCCGTGATGCAACTTGAAAACCGACCGGTTGCAATTCATGCAGCCGGCTTGCAGTGAAAGGATGAGGGGTGTGTTGGGATCGGCAGGGTAGGGGCCCGATGGAAAGGTCCGGCGGGCCTGGGGTAAAGGATGGGCGGGGTGCGCCCTCACGCAAGGCTCGGCTGACATAAGCCCGAGCAGCGGGGGTCAAAGCGGCCTCCACCTCCTGAAGCACGCGCCGGGGGGTGCGAAGGCTGGAGAGCCCCATGCGTCGAGCGAGCGTCAGGGGATCCAGCCAGTCCCCCCGGTCGTAGTCCAGGAGGTCCCCGACCCTCGTAACTCCCGCCAGGACCAACCTCTGGCGCACCGTGCGGGACTCCGCCGCCTGCACACGAAGTTGGGGGTTGTGTAGCAGGGGCTCCGTGAGGAGATCTGCCCCCACGATGGCCGCCACAGACCTGGTGGTTGAAAACAGTTTCCAGGTCCGGAGGAGGTCCTGGTAGAAATCCGGCAGCCCGGAGAGGTCTCGCGGAAAACCTCTCGGACAAAGATAAAAGAGCTGCCGGTCATATCGGAGCCCATGGAGGCGGCGTAGGAAGGCGTGCGCCAATATGCTCCACGTCGAACTACCTGCACTATAAAGGAGCCTCTGCAGGGCCTGGAGGCGGAAAACGCGGACCTGAGTGTACAGACACTTCAGGTCCTGCCCTCCTTCCTTCAGGGGCAAATGAAGAACTCCAACAGGGGCCCAGTGCAATCCTGACCAAAAGAACTCCAGAATCAAGCTCCGGAGGTGGGACAGGAAACCCGGGGCCGGGGCTAGGGTGTTGAGCCGGTACCAGAGCGTGGACAGGACTAGTTGGTTAAGCACCAGTGCTCTCCCCCGAAGGGAGAGACATCGGAGTAGCCTCGTCCATTTCCTGATCCGCTCAATCACGCCGCCTTCCAAATTTTGCCAGTTCTCCGGCGGAGAAGGGTGCGTGGCAGAAAGGTAAACGCCGAGATAGAGCAGAGGGCCGGCACTCCACCGGATGGTCTGAAGCGCGGGTGGGAGGGAGCTTACCTGCCGCCAGCCCCCCACCGCCAAGCCAGAGCTTTTGACCCAGTTGACTCGGGCGGAGGAGGCTGCTGAATAGATGGCTTGGCATGCCTCCACTCGCGCCAAGTCGCCCGGGTCCTGGACCACGAGGAGGACGTCATCGGCGTACGCCGACAGGACCAGCCGCAGCTCCGGCTCCCGCAGCACCAACCCCGTCAACCTCCTGCGGAGGAGACAGAGGAAAGGCTCGATCGCCAGAGCGTACAGCTGGCCTGAGAGGGGGCACCCCTGCCGCACCCCTCGCCCGAAGCTGACCGGTTCGGTCAGGGTCCAGTTGAGCCTAACCAAACACTCCGCGGAGGCGTACAGCACCCGGAGAAAACTCACAAACTGAGGTCCGAATCCAAACGCCCGCAGGGTGCTCAGGAGGTACCCATGATCCACTCTATCGAACGCCTTCTCCTGATCGAGAGACAGGAGGGCGAACGACAGACCGTCTCTCCGCCCGAGTTCCAAAAGGTCTCGGACTAGAAAGAGGTTGTCAAAAATGCTGCGACCCGGGACAGTATAGGTCTGGTCTGGGTGGATCACGTCCGCCATCACGGACCCTAGCCGCAGCGAAATTGCTTTCGCTACGATTTTGTAATCCGTGCTAAGGAGTGAGAGGGGACGCCAGTTTCGTAAGTCGCGGAGGTCCCCCTTCTTCGGCAGCAAGGCAAGCACCGCTCGCCTGCACGACAGAGGGAGGACCCCGCCCTGCAAAGACTCAGCCCAGACAGTGACTAGGTCTGGGCCGAGGATGTCCCAGAACGCGCGGTAAAACTCCACGGTCAGCCCGTCCATGCCCGGAGATTTATTGGTGGGCATGCGGCGGAGGGCTTCCGAGAACTCGGCCAGGGTGAGAGGCAGCTCTAGCCGGTCTCGGTCGCCCACGCTGACCGTGGGGAGTTCCTCCCAGAGCACCCCGCGAGCGCCAGGATCGGTCGGATCCGGGGAGAAAAGGCTTGCGTAGAAGTCACGGGCCCTCCCACACATCTCCTCCGGATCCGTGAGGGGGGTGCCGTCTTCCGCTAGAAGGCAGGTGACGTGTTTTTTGGCCCCCCTCGTTTTCTCCAGGGCATAGAAGAAGCGGGAGCCGCGATCCATCTCCCGAAGGAGGCGGATGCGGGACCGGACAAAGGCACCTCGGGCCCGGTGGTCCTCGAGGGCTCGAAGTTCCTCCCGCTTCTCCCGGCACGCTCCGCAGAGGGACGGGTCCCCGGGGCTGGCGGCCAGGCGCCTCTCCAGCTCTAAGACCTCCCGTTCCAACTGCTCTATCGCTGCATTTCTCCGTCGGCTGGCGCCCCGAGTGTAGTTGCGGCAGAAGAGCTTGGCGCGCACCTTCCCTAGATCCCACCAGCGCCGCACCGAGGGAAAGGCACGCCACTGCTCCCGCCAGGCCAGCCAAAACTCCCGGAAGGACATCACAAAGCTCTCGTCCTCCAGCAGGCTGTTATTAAAGTGCCAGTAGGCCGGCCCCGGTCCCTCCGCACGGAGGGAGACCGTGACGGTAACTAAATGATGGTCGGAAAAAGGGGCCGGTCGAACGGTGGAGGAGTGGGCCTGTGAAAGATGGAAACGGGATAGGTAAATACGGTCTAACCGAGAGCGGTGTGACCGATGGGCCTCCACCCGGACAAAGGTAAACGTGGAAGTGTCATCTGGGTGATGGTCACGCCAGACGTCCACTAGGGAGTGATAGTCAACTATGTCTCGGAGAATGGTCGCGGCGGCCGGGCTCGGCTCGGCCCCCGAGCGGTCCCGCTCCTCGAGGGTAGTGTTAAAGTCCCCTCCCAGGATCAGGCACTCGTGCGAGTCTAGGGTGCCGAGAAAATCGGACACCTGCTGGTAGAATTGTGGCCGCTGTGAACTCACTTGCGGGGCATAGATATTAACAAGATTGACCACGAGCCCCTCCAGATGAACTCGGAGGTGCAACAAGTGGCCCGGTACGACCTCAGTGACCCCTAGCACCTCGGGCCGCAGGGCGGGGGAGAACAGGGTCGCCACTCCAGCTTGCCAGGTCGTGCAATGGCTGAAGTATACCCCGTCCCCCCACTCCAGCCGCCACCTATCCTCGGCGGTTGGGTCCGTGTGGGTCTCCTGCAGGAAAACCACAGAGTACCCCCCCTCCCGAAGGTAGGAGAGCACCTGGGACCTGCGGAGAGCCATCCTACAGCCCCTGGTATTCAGGGTTACAATAATGAGAGGTGTCACGCGGAGGGCCGGGGGGGTGGGGAGTTCTCATTGGTGGGGGTGCTCATGGCCCCCGGCGGGTCGCGTAGCAACCCGTGTCCCATCCCATAAGTAAGTAGATCTTTCCGGAAGCCGCGGGCCCGCTCGTAGGCCGCGGCACCGCGCCTCCCTTGCCCTCTGCCCTCCTTCATAAGGGCCCTTGCGGCCTGAACGAGTTGATCGAAGTCCCCCCATCGCTGGAGAGCCAGCTGTGCCCTATTGCGGGCACCACGGGTGTGCTCTAAGAACTTCCGTAGTGCATGCCGCAGCTCATGGGGGGATGGGGTTACGGTTTCCGGGGTACTCCCCGATGGGGTTCTTAATACAGCCTCGAGGTCCGCTAGGGCGGGTAGGCAGGGTGCGGACCGCCGACGGGGCGTCTGACAGGCTGGGGTTATTAAATCCATCTCGTGCCTTGGGGTGGACGGGGATGGCAGGGGGAAAAGCGCAACTCCTGATGAGTCGCAACTAGAAAACGTAAAGACTGCTCCCTGGGGGGAATCTGCAAAAGGCGGAAAAGAAATAACCCCAGGGGCGGCAGTAGCCTTGCAGGAGGAGGGAAATTGAACCGGGACAGGGGTGGGGGCAGGGGCAGAGGTAAGGCCCTGGGCTTCAGGAGGCGAGCAGCAAAAAGAAGGTGCCTCCTGAGCAGGGTCGGGGGTTAAGGGGCAAGGGAGGGGGCTCCGAGTAATGCTAGATGCTGGCTCCGGGGTGGTCGTGGCATCAGGTGGTAAACCACTTTCCGTGGGGTGCTCACCCGGAAAGGCAGTCAGGGGGAGAGAACATGGGGAAAGGGGGCCTGGGGTGAGATTGCCTAAAACGAGGCTGGCCGGCAGTAAATCATCCCCTCCCTGGGTGACCGGGGTCAAATCTAGGGCCTCAATCTCTGCATACACAGAGGAGAGGCCGACTCCTACTACCCTGGGGGCCTCTCCGCTAGGGCCCGCCTCAATGGTCACGTCGGGGTTCGTAGGGAGTTCAGGTGGTATCCGGTTAGAAGGGGCTTCCTCCGGGGCTTCGGAGGGGAGGGTCCCCCGCGGAGGGGGGATTCCTCCCTCCAATGCCAGTCTATCTTCACCTCCCGACACCAGCGAATGGATCTCACTCGTGGCCGAAGCGGGAGGCTCAAGGTCAGTACCTCCCTTCCTGGTCTTCCGGGGGGCTTCCGCGTCAGATGGATGCAGCGGGGCTCGAGCCCTCCGCTTGCCTCGCTTCCCCTGGACTACAGTCCAGCCCTCCATAGCGTCATCTGGGGGTTGAATAGCAGGGGGCGGAGCGGGGCGCGGAGGCAAAGGTTCAGGGGTTCGGGGGGATAGCGGTGAGGCAGCAGGAGGGGCGGGGGGTTCTCCTTGGGGCGAGCCCTCTCCTGCACCTGGTAATAGCTGTGCCACACTCTCCTCCAGAGGCTCTGCCGAGGTGGTTACAGCAAGAGCGGGACTCCCGTGGTCGCCCGGGCGTTGTTGGAAAGGTACCTCTTGGGCCCGGACGGGGGCAGCGTTGGATCGGGTGGGAGGAGGGGTGGTTTCAGGTGCCGGGTGGCCAGGGGTGTCGGCAACGACAGGGCCGATATCCCGCCGGGTCTCGGGGGTCTCAGGTGCCCCTCTCCCCCGGGCCAAAGGGCAGTCCCTGCGGACATGCCCCGCCGAGCGGCAGAGGTAGCACCGGGCCTCTCCGGTGGAATAAAAGACCCTATAGCGGGCTCCCTGGTAGGGAACTAGGAAGGACCCCTCAAGCGCCTCTCCGTCACGCACCCCCGCCGGCAGTGAAATCTGCACTTGCCGGCGGAACGAAAGGACGTGACGGAGGGCGGGGTCCTTGCAGCCTAACGGGAGAGGGCTGATAGCAGAGACGAGTTTTCCCAGGGCAGAAAGAGCGGGTAACAGGGCAACATTAGGTAAAAAGGGAGGAACGGAGGTGAGGACGAGGCGAACGCCCAGATCTTCTAGCGGTTCTAGGGGGATAAACACCCCGCCTACCACTAGGCCCTTCTCCACCGCCTCCTGGGCGGCAGTCTCCGAAGCCAGAAAGAAAACGACCTTCCCATACATCTTGGAGGCCGCCACAATGGCCATGGGTCCTACCACCTTCGCCAACGCTTGCACGTATGCCTCCACGTGGGGCGAGGCGGGCACCAGGAGGCAACGGACACCGTGCTTCCTGGTCAGGGCGGGAAGAGGGCCCCGGGCGCTAGTGATGGTAGCGGAGGTAGTGGGTGGGCGAGATGAGGAGGCGGCAGGCGAGGGGGAGCCTGCCGCCGCCCGGGCATACGTCCTGGGGGCCGGGGGAGGGACGGTCACAGAGCTGGTGGAGGGAACAGCTGGGAGGGGTGCCACGATCGATGATGAGGCCACAGTGGTGGGGGCGGCCTCTGCCATGGGGGGCCCAGCGGCATTAGCGGGGCCCTTTCCTTTCGGCCCGCCCCGACCTTTCCGTCGAACTGGGGGGGGGTTCCTAAAGTCTAATGGGGCAAGAACCAAAGCAGCAGTAGTAATTGCCCCGGTGCCTCCCACTGCCGAGGCCCCAGCGGGGGCGGGGGCAGGGGTACTAACAATGGAGGCGGTGGGGAAATCCTGAGGGGTGGGCAGGGGGGTAGATGGGGAAGGGACAACCAATTCCGTTGGAGGGGCCTTGCGTCTCTCCATCTCTGCCATTGTAAGCAGGGAGAGACAGGGAGACACCGGAAGGAGGGGGGGGGCAAAAATCGGGGTCCGGTAGTAGGGGTAAACTATGGGATAAACAATCTGGGGGGTGGGGGTGGAGGGAGGACGACCCACCACAATTGTCCAAAGAGTCTCGTTTGGTTGGTTGTTATGCCCGGTCCGAAAGGCAAAGTCCAAAGCAAACAGCTGGATCCGAAGGCAGATGGCAGATTGCCAGCAGGGACGAGGCAGCGGGGGCCGTAATAGTCGTAGTAGTGGTGGGGGGGTTGGGGGCACCGGTGGATCTGGGGGTAGCTCCCTGCTACACCCCTGTGCCGCCACAGACGCAGCTGGAACGCAGTCAACTCCCCCCCCCCCGAGGGTATAATTCAAAGGAAATCCCTCAGTCTTACGGCCTCTCTCCACGATGATTCATAACTGCTCGGGCGAGTTCTCCGGCCTCTGGCATCTGTTGCAGCTGTTGGCTCTGTCCCAAGGCTCTCGGCAGCTAGGAATGTTGTAATGATAAGAAAAAAGTCCAGGCAAAAAACAAAACGGCTGGGTCTGGGGGCGTCCACTCCCCTCTCTGGACAGCGGGTCGGCAGTCCTCCCCCCCTCCTCCGGGGGTTTCAATTAAGCAAAGAGCAAAGTCCAAAAGCAGGCGTCTGGGGGGGGGTGCTGGCGACCGGCCAGCACACTGACGCAGCTCAGAAAAGCGGGAGAAAACGAAACCAAAAAAAACAAAGCGTCCGGCCCAAACGCGGGGGGGGGAACTAAGCGAAAGAAAAAGTGTGAAAAATCCGGGCCAGGGGGCTTCAGGAAAGAAAGGAAAGCAGATAGCTCAGGAGCGAGCGAAGAAACGATTCCGTCTCCTAACAGGGAAGGTTCCAGAACAATCAGGAACCTTCTGGAGACAATTAAGACAGGCTGATTAGAACACCTGCAGCCAATCAAGAAGCTGCTAGAATCAATTAAGGCAGGCTAATCAGGGCACCTGGGTTTTAAAAAGGAGCTAACTTCAGTTTGTGGTGTGAATGTGAGAAGCTGGGAGCAAGAGGCACTAGGAGCTGAGAGTGAGAACACGGACTGTTAGAGGACTGAGGTGTACAAGCATTATCAGACACCAGGAGGAAGGTCCTATGGTGAGGATAAAGCAGGTGTTGGGAGGAGGCCATGGGGAAGTAGCCCAGGGAGTTGTAGCTGTCGCACAGCTGTTCCAGGAGGCACTCTAGACAGCTGCATTCCACAGGGCCCTGGGCTGGAACTCGGAGTAGAGGGCGGGCCCGTGTTCCCCCCAAACCTCCCAACTCCTGGTCAGACACAGGAGGAGTTGACCTGAACTGTGGGTTCAGAAAAAGTGCCAAGCTGAGGGCTGCCGTGAAGCTCCAAGGCGAGCAAATCTGCCAATAAGCGCAAGACCCAAGGTAGAGTAGGAACTTTGTCACAAAAGAAACAAAAATTTATGTGATTACATAGAATCCCTCTTTCTAACCTGCTCGTGTTCCCTTTCAGCATGGAATGTTTTTGAACCCTGGAGATTGTTCCCAACATTTCTGAACATGTATTTGATTTTGTGGTCATCCCTTTGTACTGCTAATGTTTTATTCCCATACAACATAAAAGTATCCTACCTTTATATGCTCTCTCTCATCCAGAAGAGAGCCAAAACTCATTATAGACTTAAAACTGATATAGAGCCTACTGTGTAGATAGGGGTCACTGAATGCATCATTAGTCACCAAGAGGGTGAAATGCAGAAACAGTGCCTAGAAATAACACACAAAGCATTAGGGGATAGGAAATGAAAAATAAATTTAATAATTAAAAACAAAAGTATTTTTGAATTACCACACTCAGTCTTAAAACTTACAATAGCAAACTTACCTGTATCTTAAGGCTAAACAATTATTCAGTGTTTCAGGTATATTTTATTTGAATTATTTAGATATTCAAAAATACTTTTAAAAAACAAATAACTGAAATTACACATCACTATTTTTTCTTTAAATTTTTTTAAATTTTTTTTGTGAACTTCTTTTATTGGCTTTGTTCATCAGTTTGTAATATGTATTTACCATAACCTGATTCCAAGGATAATAGATGGTCTCTAGAATAAATGCAAGGCAGAAATTTACTCAAGGGTCTGGGCTGATGACATAAGCTTCAGAAAGGACAATTCCTGAATTTAACAAGTAAAACCCCAGGAAGAAATCGCAGCCCCGACTCCCTACTGGATAACTTATTTTTTATAACACAATTGTCCATGTTTTGATCATCTTCCCACTTGTGAATACCACTAGAATGCAAAATCTATGGTTCAGATGCAGAACAATCTTACTATTGTTCCTTTACGTCAATGTATGTAAAACTTTAGATTTCAGTAGAATATGTTTTTAATATTTTAAAAAGTGTTGTCACATGTTAAGAATTCTCACTGTTATGTCAATAAAAATATAGTGAGTTAAAATCAAACCTGATATAAGTTGATGCAACTCCATTCATCGCACAGGAGATAGACCAATTTACAGTAAGTATGAATTTGTTCCAGCATGGTTTGCAAGGCCACTGCCTATTTTGTTATAGTGAGTTAATTTTTTTTACAAGTTTAATGTCTGAGGTTTGACAAGTGTTTAATGATGTTTCTGTTTATAGGCTCATGCTTCTTGCTACATTACTGTACCACCAGAATGTACTTTTGGAAGATTAAGAAATATGATTCTTCCTCCGAATTGTGTGCGTTTAGTTTCTCGCAATTTCAGCAAAATGCACTGTTTTCGAATATCAGAGAGCCTGCAAACAGAACCAGGTAAAGACTCTGAAAATGGTATCCAATAAAGTGCTGAATATGTGGAGTTACTGTGTTTTACGTCAATATTTAACTGAATCTTTTAAGGTTGCTGATCATGTAGTATGTCTTTTTTGAGGATGTAATATTAATCTGTTACTAGCTAAGGCTGCTGCTTCTGCTACCTGATATGGATCCTAAATACAGAGCCTGTTGTATAGAATACCAAGCCTGAATTCGTGTTTCTGCTTGACTATTTGGCATCAATTCTACTGAGTTTGACCATAAATATGTAGGCACCTTGGTTTTCTTGCTATAACATGTTCTAAAGAAAGTTTAGTTCTAACTTGCACATAACATGATTGTATATTTACAAACATAGGACATTTTTTGTGAAGGAGAGGACCAGTTTTTTTTGTGAGCAAAATCATGTCTTAACCTGTAGCTTCTATTATTCCAGAGCTGAAGCAGCAGTATATCACTTCTGCATTTATAGGAAAAATAAATGTCCATATGCAAGGAGAGGGCGGGGGGGCAGAGGAGAAAGAAACTGCATTTTAAGCACCTTTTTTGGTCAAACATTTCTTACGCCCCACCTCACATACATTTAGTAACTTAACAGTTGTAGTGTATATTGTGGAAACTGTAGACCAGAGTCTTGTTTGACTAACGAGGATGCTGATGCGGATGATATAAGCAATCATTGATATAAATGCTACTTTTATTTAGCAACTCATGTTAGGTTTTTTTTATTAGTTGAAATATTTTGCTTTCCCTGTTTGTAATTAAACATTTGCCCTTTCCAAGTGGAAGGGATTTAATTTGTAGGATAACGTTTTGCTGCCACCTAGTGTATGTATTACTTATTTACTTTAGTTTTCAGGAGCAAGCCTTTTCTTATGCCTTTGCCTTGTTTCTTTTTGTGCTTTAAATTTCAAACATCCCAAATGTAAACTTATCTTTTTTTCTTAGAAATTATTTTTGTACGTTAAGAATGAAAGGGAAGATAAATACATCAAACTTTGCCAGTCTTGGGAGGTTAAAATGTTAGAAACTTGTTTCCTTGAGAGCTTCCTGAGAAGTTGGACGTTAGTTTACTGTGGTGGTGTTGAACATTTGAGCGTATCTTGGTACTCATGAAGATAGATATTTAATAGCTATCACTAGCGAGAGTCATCTGTAATACATGCATAAGCTGTAATATTACCCTAGCATCTCTGGTAATGGACCTCAATCCTGACCTACACTCTCTCAACTATTGGAGCCTCTCTTGAGCAGAAACAAGCTAGTTTTTAGTGGACATTTATCTATATTACAAAAACCATGTAGTGAAACACAACTGGTAAAGACCATCCAACCTAGTTTCACTTATGACTTAAAGTGACCTGCAAATGTGTGGTTTTTAATAACTGGTTTTGTACTCTTTGTTGCTTTTTTATGATGTACATAAAGTGCTGGAAAATTGAGTGGTTTTAATGGTTTTTTCCTACTTGTTTTTTATTTTAGAAATATCAGGAATGTTTACTCTGGACCTCCCTGGTTTTGCTGGAGGGCTTCTTCAGGGTCTCAGACGATGAATATTATTAGTCACTTAATCTTTAACAAAGTCTTCCGTTCTCAAAAATGTTAGTCATTAAATTGGGATGAACAAAAACCAGACTTTAAAACTGTCTGATTAAAAATCCTCTGGTTCAATATTCCGTAATTTTTCCTCTTGTGAGGTCATCCTTTCAGGATGCCTTCATACATCATTTAAAAAAACAAACCACAAGTTTAATATTCATTGTTCCTTATTTGCAGGTCATCTTTAAGTGAAATTTGAACCCAGATCTCTGTGGAGGAAAGACTAGTATGTTAACAATTGCCGCTTCCAGTCACTAGCTTTGTTACATTAAGTGACAGACAAAGGTTTTCTCCATTTTAATACTTAGGATTATATATGCTCATCATACGAAGTTGCATTACCCAAATTCAAGTTGCCTGAGTACATTTTAACAGGGTACATTTCATGTCATTAAATCTGCATGTTCAAAGCGCAGAAAGCAGAACATCCAACAACGAACAGTGAGGCCCCCACCACAGCACCAGACCTGAAAGCCGCTTTCCTTTGGCAGGGGGCAGGTGTTAGTAGTAACTGAACTTGGATGTGAACTTTATGGATGATCCCTTCAACTCTCATAAGTGAAACCAAAACACAAACTTTGGGGTGTTTGAAATTCAGATCCATGTTTTGCAGCTCCAGCCCATGTAGACAAAGGATATATAGTCAGGCTCTGAAAAGTCTCTTCTGTAGAGATACCACCCAGCTGCCAGGATTCTCTCTCCTGGGTCTCGGCTCCCTAGCATGAGATTGGTAGAGCTCCCCAGGCTTCGAAAGACTTTTGATCACTGGCAGCAGTTGTGCTGTTGAGAGCGAGCGAGCCAGCCAATCACCCTCCCCTCTCAGGTTGCGCGCCGCCTGCTAACCTGAACAGCTGCCTTGGACCTCACCAGACATTTCTTCTTGGCTGGTCAGCAAAGGAGCTATACTTCTGCCATTGCTGCTTCAGCTCTTCTCCCCAGACTTTCTGAAGCATGGCAGTAGAGTGCCTGTCATTCAGTCAGGCCTGGCTCTCCAGAACAATGGCCATGGGAGGGCTTTTGCTGGAAGCATTTTGGTCAGCGGCCCCTGTTTTTCTCTGAACACTTCAGTACCTTGATGGTACTTTCCTGTCAGTGTTTGGGGCTCAGGGCATTGTCTTGGTGCTCTTCACCCTGGAATGCAGCATTCTGCTGCCTGCCTTTGGGCTTTGGCACCTCTGTGGTCAGAGCTCTTCCCACAGCCCTGAGCACAACTCCCAGGTCCTACCCTCCACTAGAGATAACGTGTTTGGGGAGCAGGTGGAAGTGTCATCGTTGAGTGCCAAGGAGACAGTTGTCACTCTGCACTTTTGGACCTTTAACTCGTCTCTCAGATCCCTTCTTCCAGGAAGGCTAAGGAGTCTGCTTTGGAAGCTGGCTTTTGCGTCAACTCAGTACCCCACTGAGCAGAGCACTCTGCATCAACACCAGTCATGGAATGGTCCCACGCTCCCTGTCAGTGAGCACCAAGGACTAAAGGGTTTGTGAAAGCATCCTGGGTGTGTACAGCCATGGTAGCTGGTCAGGACCTTCCTGACTGAGGAGGCTGGGAGCTGCCTATTTGGTCAAGGAAAAATTCAAGATGGTCACTCTGGGAGCTGCCTTCCCTAGAGAAGGGGGACTGGCTATGTGCTGTGGGTCTTTCTAAGGCTCGTGTGCATATTATGGGCATTTCTCAAGCCCTATTGATGTCTGTTTTGTTACGGGAGAGCTGCACTGCTAATTCCTTGTTTAGCCTTCAGGGAAGGATGGTCATTAAATGCTTGGGAATAGTTGGGGCCACTCTGCCAGGCTGGCAGTGAAGTGTTCCTTCATTTGGTGGTTGATGGAGGACCTCATTCAGTTGGGTGTCAGATCAGCTTGTGTCACCACTGGAGTGTGGGAGTCACCCGAGTTTGTGGTAACTCAGCCAAAACCTCAACTCACCGCAGACTGACCATTGGAATGTGTACGAGCCCTGCTACCCAGCTCATGTCTAGCCTTCCTGCCAGGGGTCAGTTGTGATGCATCACCCGTCTGATGGGGTGCAATGGTCAGAATCAGGAGGCAGCAACTCACCCCATGTTGCAAATGCTGGCTCTCCTGGTCAACACCTGTAGCACGTCTCCACATTGAGTTTAACCTCTCTGGATCTGAGACACCAGAGGAAGCACAAGCAATACAGGGACTTTTTACATTGCCCCTGAATAACAGAGACCCTCTGGGCAAGTCTGACTTGGTGACTGTCCAGGAACAGTTTTTAATGAGGAATTCCAAACACCACCTCCGTAACTTGTAGTGGCCATGGCTATCTCCTGTATAGTCTAGGGAGCTCACACAGTGGAGCTCTACACCAAGGGAATTTGGCCTCTCCAACAGTAGCCATTCACCAGTTACTCTGTTAAGGTCAGTCATGTATCTGCTAAGGACGATCAGAGACCTAGTATTCCAAAAGGAGGTCCTGAGTCAAATGGGCAATCTGTGTATTGGGAAAGCCTTTGGGAGGCCGGAGTGGGCATTTTCTCACAAGTTATTCCTCCTCATCCTAGACCTAGCAAGTAAAGACCACATGATCACAGTCAGCTTGAGTTAATCTATGTTGCATCCTTCTGAATGTCTTCTGGATTGGGGAGTGGCTGCTCGGTTCACCCCTTCCTCCAGTGTGGGATGCTGGAGGTGAGTTGCATCACCTCCGACCTAAACAAGAATCTTCCAGTCTTTTATTACTACTACCTTCCCCATTTGCTGACGGAGGATGGTGCTATATGTTTTTCCACTGACACCTCTTGTATCAAGGTCTGTTCAAAGCTCAAGAGTGACGGAATTTCAGTTATCATAACAGCACCATATTGGCCCAGGCAAGAGTGGTTTTCAATGCAGTTTTACATGGTAAAAGCTGCTCCCCTCAGAATGAGTCTCTGGCCTCATATCATCATTTGAGACCATGGTGTCGCAGTGCATCCCAGCTCCGGAGCCTGCTGCCTGGCCCCCAGTAGGAACGTACCTGCCAACACAGTTTGATATACGAGGGTAGATATTAAATTGCTTAAACATTATATAAAATCCTGTGCAAACTCCTTGTTGACAGTGCAGAGCCTTCCTGCTCATTTCCCTTGGCGTGGGTGACAGGCCCAGGAGCACGGGGTATAGATGCCAGCTCCGTTCCCTCTGGACTTGAGGACAGACCGGTGTAGGGGCTGTGGCAAGTAGTGGGTGCAGGGAGCTATTCCCAACTCTTTTCCTCCGGGGAGAGTGGTATTTGCAGGCTGTTGTTGGTGACTGTGGGGATGTGTATCCTTCCATCCCTCTTGTTTCCTTTCAGTCTGGAAAGCTCCTTTTGAACCACCTGGTTCCTAGGAGTTTTAATTTCTTACGTGAATGGCCATTTCAGTGGTGGTAGCGACTGTATCTGAGTGAGCAAGCCTCAGGCCCTGAAAGCATTCCTTCCTGTCTGTACCAAATCGCCTAAGGATAAGCTGTTGCTATAAACTCATTTGAGGCTCCCCTCTAGAGGTGATCAAGTTCCACCTTAATGACCCTGTTCTCTCTAGTCTGTTTCCAATGCCTGAATGCCCATCTCCTCTAAATCCTTGAGGTTCAGAGGTCCATAGATCTTTAACTAGAGCTGACTAATGCCTTAGAAAGACCATCACACTTTTTCACTTTGCACCGACTTGATAAGCAGGCCTTTCTAACTGTTAGCTTTTTGCATGGCTGTGATATGGCTGGCCTGTCAAGGCTTGATCACAGCAAAGGATATTTCCATCCCAGACGTACATAAGGTAGGCTCGTTGCACTCTCTGTGCTTTCACAAAGCGTTTTTGCTTGGAGTCCAGAAGGAATTCTCTTTTAGGGTCTCCATGTTCCATAATTACTTTCCAAGAGAGAAAGTCTAAGCTCTGTTTTGTTTCTTTGGAGTTGTCCTGTATTGATGCTATACAGTTTTTCGAGTTTTGGTTCTAATTAATCGTGCAGGATGCTATTGTTGTTACTTATGGTGGTGACGGGCAAATGTCGGATCTCTCCTTTATTTAAAAACCATAATCTCCAGAACACCATTGCTGGTAACACTGTTGGCATTGGCCTTTTGGTATGGTGATTAATTTTGTATTGATTTTTATATAATAAAACCAAACAATGGAAAGGCCAAAAAGGCAAATGACTTATAGCTTGTATACGTTCCAAAATGCCACATGCTTCATGGGATCTCAAAGAGAATTATGTAATCTTACAATTTGTCAAAGCTGCAAGACCACACAATCCTATAAAGACATAACACATTTGGGTGGGGGTTACACTAATAAAATAGGAAAAGACCTACATAAACATAAAGAGGAGGAGGAGTAACAAGGGAGGGTTAAATAGACTGGAACTTGTTTTTTTTAATTGTTGCAACATTACTATAACTCTTCACTGAGAGATCTGTCAAGTTGTTTACTCTCCAGTAGTGAGAATTCTGGTAAATGGTAGTTTTAGGGAAGGGAAAATTACTAACCTGTAATTCTGCATCTTTGAAGATGTCATTATATCAGGATTTTCTCTCACTCACTCACCCACCTTTCCTCAAATCCTGGAGGTTTATCTTTGTTGAAGTGGTGTTTGGGGGCCTTGATTTTTTTTCGTCTCTTCTTGAGTCAGATTTTTAATCATTTTTTTATTGGCTGACTTTTTTTTTTTAATTTTTTTTTAATTTTTGGCCAATCACAGTCAGTAATTGATTGGAGGTTTCCAAGGGCAGCAGTTAAACTGTGTGGAGGCCACATGTCTATCAGTATGGTGGTCTGGCTTGTGTTCCACCTTGCTATTGCTGCTCTTGGAGAACGAAATCTGTCAAGAGGAAGTTCCATCTGTCTTGCACTAGAGAAGCGAGACACAGGAGTGAGATTTCAGTCAGGATGATACCTTCAGAGAAGCAAAATCACAGGTCAGTAATTTCCTCTTAATTATTTTGCCAACATTAAACATTTGAATATATAAACTACAAATATCATCTAATACATTGACTCCCAGTTTTAAGTAATAAATCAACTCAAGTTTTCTCTTCTAGAGCTGGACAAACAAAATCTTGTGTTATTTGCAACTATTCAGTTCTAGAATTATTTTTATTAAATCGATAGATCTGATCGGACACCATTTAATACTCTGATTCCTGTTACAATGTCATAGTTTAAAACTTATGATCAGAAAGTATATTTTTAATTTATGGGCAGACATGACAGGTTGATGAAATTTGCAAATAGTAATACTGAGACAATCAGTGAGAGAGAATTTGAGGCTATGACCCACACAGTAGTTACATGTTAATTCTTATTGTCAGTGTGTGTTACACTGCTACATTCATTGGGGTGTTGTGGTAGTGATTTTAGTTTTAAAAAGCTAAGTATTGGAAGAGGAAATGTGGTTGTTGCTGTAGTGTATGCACCCCCTGTGACTTTTGTTGTCTTTGTTACTTCCATTAAACTATTTTAAAATAAGATTCAACTATTATTTTGTGCAATTAAAAGGTAACCTTCTCCTTGAAACTTTTCTTTCCACAGATGAAGATGACGATGTTGATGGCTTAACACAAGGGTCAGTGATTTCAACAGATTCAAGTAAGTCGAATTTTAGTAAATTGGGAATATTGGCTCAACACAGCCTTTATTATATTAGCGTAAGCTGATTTTCCTTATGAAGAATAGTACTCCTAAATAAAGCTTCACTTTGGTCAGACAATTACATTCTAATGGTAATTACAGATCTTGTGTATTCAATATTGGGTCAGCACATCTTTATGTATATAAAGTGATAATGGATAGGCCCTTCTGTGAAATCCACTTCAGCATTTTAGTGAAAAGAGGTGATGGTATTCATTAGATCATTGCAGTCAACCTTCTCTCCAGGTGTTTTCCACAGGTCAGTATCACTGGAGTTAATTGCTTTCTATAAGTAGTATTCTCTGTAAGTCACAGCTAGGCATCTCTCACAATAGCAGTTGAGAAATCATGTGTTTGTATTTAATGATCCGGTAATGTTAAGTGATAGATTTGGAGGGCAGGCAGTACATTTCTTTAAAGCACTAGCCTTTCATCCGTGGCTACTTGGGTTCAAATCTTACCAAGGACATAAGTAAAATGAGGTCTACCCGCTGCTCAGGTGAGGCCCAGTAAGAATAAATATAGTGGTGTTTGTTTGTCAGGATTGAAGTCCATTGGCAAGTGCGTAGTACAGTTTTTGTACCCATTGACTGTTCTGTGTTTGATATTAGCTATTATTAATCTCATTTTCTTGACTAGTGTAGTCAATCACAGTTTATTAAAACAAAATAAAAGGTAGTGGAATAAATGACTAAAACCAGCAAATCTTCACATTTTTCATGATGTGGTTGCATAAATGGCTCTAGTACGAAAAAGTAGATTGAAGAAAAAGTAAAGAAAGAAAGAACCTTCCGTGTCCCCTTCATGTTCTTTCAAGATCTAAGACTGTTGAGGAAATTGCCATGTGACAAGGGCCATTCCAGATCAATACTTAGCATAGTTCTGACAATGTGCTCAAATGTGTTAGTATGTCCCCTTTATTTTAAAATAGGGTTTAAACTTCACTCTCTCTGGATGATTATGAGGAATTTATGACACCCCACATACTTCCATATTGTAGGATCAGATTGTGACCAGCTGTGGTTTGTCAAATAAACTTGCACATTTTCCAGTGGGCAGCTTTTCAAATAGCAAAGCGAAATAATCCTTTATGTGCCAGCACCTGTTTTTACTTCTATATCTTACTGACTGAGGCTGGTATTTCTCCATCAGTGGCTGTCAAAGGGAGTGAGATGTCTATCCTGGTATCTCAGATGGCTTGGTTGACACTGTTAATCCAGTACGCCTTATTTTATACGGACTTACCAAGAAGATGAAGACATTGTGCTCAAAAAGAGATTCTAAACTTTGTTTTTCCTTACACACATTTCTCTACAGTGTCAATCAGTAAAACTGGGGAGAACAGGAACACGCTGTACATTTTCAAAGACTAATGCAAAGAATCTTTAATCCTGTGGTTTAAATAAAGTGGTTGTACTAAAATGAATTGCTTCCCCTTACTATATATTAACACAACATAAATGGATACAGATGTTCCAGTATAACTGGCTCTCTTTTATGCCATGATTTTTGATGATCAGTGTGTTAGGAGGAGAGAAATTCTAATGCTTCTATTGAAGACAAAGGCATTGTGCTCCGTGGGAAGTATTGATTAATCATTGGTTTGACACTTTCAGATATTAGTGTAACTGATACCAGGTAGTAAGGCTTTACTCCTCCTACAGCTGATCCTGCCCACTGCTGTATGTAGCCCAAGGGGTCGAGAGAGATCCACTCATTGACTTTGCAGGAGGGATCTTTAAATTTGTTGCATCACTGTTTCAAGTCAAGCTCTTCTTTCAGAGTGCACAGACATTTACTGTGCAAGGGAACATGATACTAGAAATGGTGGTCACCTTTACAGTTATGGTAGCTAGCCTGCTATTTATCTTCCAGAAAAGATGTAGCTGTTGTGTTTTTCTCAGTTTACCTCATAGATACAGCTCTGTTTAAAAAAAAAAAAAAAAAAAAGGGCAGTGAAAAATAACACACAGGATATTTTTTAGGATGTGAAAGGATGTCTGGCCTACTTTGGTTTGTATGACACGCTATTTTCGTTAGAGAAGGAACAAACGAGAACCTTGGTAAAAAGTGTACAAAATAAAGAATGGTTTATAAACAAAGTTACATTAGGATCTTTGGTTCATCCTTTCTCAATGTGAGAACAAGGGGACATTAAATGAAATTGATAGGGAGAAAAATTAAAACTGATAGAGGCTTTTTAAGACAATGCATTATTAAACTGTGGAACTTATTGTAACAAGATATTATTGAGGCCAAGAACTTATCAGGGGTAATTAGGATATTTTAGATGGGTAGCACAGATATCTAGTTACAATAGTAAATATTTTTTAAAAGAGTTTGGGAAGAGATCTGAACCCTCACACTTCAGGACATAAAGCAGCATCTACAGGCTTGTCTACACAGGAAAGTTATATTGGTATAAGCTAAAGTGTGAATTTTAACCAATAGAACGTAATCCCTGTGTGGTTACTCTTATTCCGTTATGAAAGCCTTTTATTCTGGTTTGAGGCCCTTTTCTCTGTTTAGCTCATGTCTTTTGGGAAGGGGTTTAAGCTAACCTGAAAAGAGTTGTTCCCACAGAGGGTTGTACCTGTTAAACTATACAGTATAACTGGAGACGGGATACCCAGGATGTCAATTTCTGTGTTCCTAGAGACAACGCACATTGTTCTTAGCTGAGGCCGTGTTTGAAAATGATGCTGAACATAAAGAATCATAGTCCTAGTCTGGCAAACAAACAACAAAACAGGCTTTAATTTCCCATCATTGCTAATATTTCTTCATAACTGGCGATTTAGAGGATGGAAATACTAATGTTTGGATGATATCGTACGGATGTAACAGATCCCCAGAAGAGAGATCTCCATAATTCTCAAAATAAAAATTATTTATGTTGAGCTCTTAGTTCCTGGATCTGCAGGGATCCCAGAACATAAAGATGTTAGAGACTCTGCCTTTGCTTGTGTGCCAGAAATCAAGGCAGGTTGAGGGTACACGCAGCTTGCATGATCAGGCCCTGATGTTTTTGTTCATTTACGTCTTCTGTCGGTCACAGCTGGCGATGAGAACCCCCTGCTGCCCAAACAACAGGTAAAACTCTGTGGTGATTATTCTCAAAGGGTGTTCATTACAGAGTGGGATTTACAGTGTATCGTGTTAGGCACTGGGCCATTTTTCCCGAGGCTACTTCCCATTGACACTTAAGAGTAACAAACATCTTTTGAAAGATGCTGTTGTGCAGAGTAGAGCTTCAGCCAGGTTGATGGCTTTAGTGTGATGCAAAGCTCAAACCTCCTCCTCTGTCTGGATTGTCAGTGTGTGACTTTTGAAAAGGAATAAAGACATTCTGAGCATCACACACTGTCTTCTTTGATCGATTGATTTTATTTTAGCTTTACGGTTTTTATGATTTGGTTTAATGAATTAATAAATTAAGACTGCCATCACACTTTCACTCAGTCTGTCCTGTTTGCAGATTCTCTTTGATCCCCTATGCCAGTCCAGATGCTTAGGTATAATTTGTCCCTGGCAGTAGATGGGGATAGTATGCAAAATGTGTTTGGAGGTGTCATCCCCTGTACACAGGGGGCTTGCTTTCTGTGTAAGCTTATTGTTGGTATTTTCAACAGGTCGAAAGATTATTACTTTTGCTGGCAGATGCAGAGGACTGAAGGGAAAAGAAGAGCTTGTGACCCCAGAAATTCCCCTTGCACTGGGACACCCATACTTTGTGGCTGTCCCCAGGGAGCTGCTTACTGCCTGTTGTGGGACTCAGCGTATCTGACACCCACAGGTTTCCCAGGGAGTAGCCAAGAGGACAACACTGGGGCAGCTGCCAAGGAATACTCTCTCCCTTCCCTTCTCTCCCCCTCCCCTTCATTGTGGGAGGTGGGAGGGCCTAAAGGATCATATCCAAGAAACAAGGGACAAAGTGGGCCTTTGTCCCCATCTGTTGCCCATCAAGACTGCAGCCTGTTTGTCCGGTGGTCCCCAACCTCCAGGTCATGGGGTAGGACGTTGTGATGTGAGAGTGGACATGCCCGGATCAGTTGGCTCTGCACCCTGCTTGGGCAAGGGCTGAATCTGTTGACAGAGAAACGGAGGTGTTTACTGAGGATCTGCGAGTGGGTGCTGCACTTTCCAGAGTGGCAAAGGAGAGAATAGATCTCAAAGGTGGGGTTTCACTCTGCTCCACAGACCAGTCCAGTCTTTTTCGAAGAAGACATTTGAGCTCATTACAGTGCTTCACAGGTAGTCATGGGTGCAGCTTATTCCTCTGGGGCACTGCTCAGATGGATTCAAAGCCTATGATCCGTGTCCCCTGAAGCTAGAGGTGAACAGAGGAAAGTGGATCAGATGCTGCTGTGGTTGGAATCTGCAGTGGAGCTCATGGCAGATGTGTGAAAAAGTTCCATGAACAGCTGTTAAGGCTCAGGGTGAGCATGCAGCCACTGTGTGAAAGGCTGGCAGCTTTCACAGTCTTGTGGTCCCAAAATCCCTTAGAGCTGAAGTTTCAGCCTGTCTCATGGTAAGAAGGTGAGACCCCAGTACTGATGAAATGACCAGTGATATATTCAGAGAACCAGGATGACATGGGGAAAGAGGTTGGTTTTTCGAAGGAACAACAGCATGACATTTACATGATTCTTGTCAGTTTCATAGCTGCCCAACTGGGTTTTGAATGGCAGCAATGAAACTGACCAGAGTCTTGCTAATTTCTCCTTGCTGCTGCTTGGCGCAGCTGAGAGCAGTAGAAATCCAGGTAAGGGAGCAGCCAGGGTAAGGAAGACAGCACTGCAGTTGGTTTGCACTCCGTTCAGATTTGGAAGATTTTCTTATTTTTCAAAACCTTAAATTCTGCTGATACTGTTGGATTAGGCTCCTGTGCTTGCCAGGGAAAAGCTTCCCACTCATCATTGATAGATATATTTTTCAAGCTGTGCTTTTTGAAAAGTAAGAAAAAAATAAAAAGGCTCTCCCTATCCACAAAACTCTCAGAATATGAGGAAATCTGTTTTGGTTTCACCAAGTATTACATATCCTGTCCCCAAAGAAACTCAGTGTTTCTGAATCAGCTTTCATGGTTTGGTAAACAAGTACCTAACATTGACCTTGCAGTAGCCTCCTGCTTAAAAAACAACAAAACCAAACCAGTTTTGCTCTATAAATTGAACAGCTGTGAAAGAACCCATTGATGGGAAAGATAAAAGCCCCTTTCAGAAGGTGAAACTATGATTTAGTTGTAAGAAGAGATGACTTGAGGCCTAAAGACTCGAGGAGGTGAAAAAAAATCTGTTACAAGGAGTCATTTGTATGATACATCAGTTGATAACTCTTATCAGAAATCATCTTATAGTTAGTTACATAGTAGAAAGAAGAAGCTTTTAGGTTAAGCTATATGCCAACTTCATTTCACAGTTGATCTCCCTAGCCTTTTCCTTTAACAATGAGAATTGGAGAGGCTACTAACATAAATAGAGCCTTATCTAACATAAATTACAAATATTTACATATCTTTTCCAAAAGAAAAGAAGTCAGACAAGTTGTATGCAAATTATTTATATAATAAGAAAAGGAGTAATACTTGTGGCACCTTAGAGACTAACAAATTTATTTGAGCATAAGCTTTCGTGAGCTACAGCTCACTTCATCGGATGCATTCAGTGGAAAATACAGTGGGGAGATTTATATACACTGAGAACATGAAACAATGGGTGTTATCTTACACGCTGTAAGGAGAGTGATCACTTAAGATGAGCTAATACCAGCAGGAGAGCGGGGGGGGGGGGGGGGAAGAGAACCTTTTGTCGTGATAATCAAGGTGGGCCATTTCCAGCAGTTGACAAGAACGTCTGAGGAACAGTGGGGGGGGGGAATAAACATGGGGAAATAGTTTTACTTTGTGTAATGACCCATCCACTCCCAGTCTCTATTCAAGCCTAAATTAATTGTATCCAGTTTGCAAATTAATTCCAATTCAGTAGTCTCTCATTGGAGTCTGTTTTTGAAGTCTTTTTATTGTAATATTGCGACTTTTAGGTCTGTAATCGAGTGACCAGAGAGATTGAAGTGTTCTCTGACTAGTTTATGAATGTTATAATTCTTGATATATGTTATGTGTCCATTTATTCTTTTACGTAGAGACTGTCCAGTTTGACCAATGTACATGGCAGAAGGGCATTGCTGGCACATGATGGCATATATCACATTGGTAGATGTGCAAGTGAACGAGCCTCTGATAGTGTGGCTGATGTGATTAGGTCCTATGATGGTGTCCCCTGAATAGATATGTGGACACAGTTGGCAACAGGCTTTGTTGCAAGGATAGGTTCCTGGGTTAGTGGTTCTGTTGTGTGGTATGTGGTTGCTGTTAACTTAGGCTTGAATAGAGACTGGGAGTGGATGGGTCATTGCACAAAGTAAAACTATTTCCCCATGTTTATTCCCCCCTCCCCCCCACTGTTCCTTGGACATTCTTGTCAACTGCTGGAAATGGCCCACCTTGATTATCACTACAAAAGGTTTTCTCCCCCCACCCCACTCTCCTGCTGGTATTAGCTCATCTTAAGTGATCCCTCTCGTTACAGTGTGTATGGTAACACCCATTGTTTCAAGTTCTCTGCGTATATAAATCTCCCCACTGTATTTTCCACTGAATGCATCTGATGAAGTGAGCTGTAGCTCACGAAAGCTTATGCTCAAATAAATTTGTTAGTCTCTAAGGTGCCACAAGTACTCCTTTTCTTTTTGTGAATACTGACTAACACGGCTGCTACTCTGAAACCTGCCATTATTTATATAATGACCCCTTTGTGGTGGGTTTACACACAGATCAGAATAGAAATATTTGTACAAATGACGAGTTGTGGTAATAAGATGCTGACCAAAGAAGGGGTGTCATACCTAGATGACTAATTTTAATAACGACTGCTTTGAGCATTAGCATCAGAATGAAAAGTGTGGGGTTCATTTCAGAAAGTGGACCTGATGGTCAATCTAGGGGAAGAGTTGTGTAATCACATACATATCTTTCTCTTAGAATACAGTCATTACCACCAAAAAAAAAAAAAAAAAAAAAAAATTGTATGTCCTACTCTAAAAAGTGTAACATTTAAAAAAAAAAAAAAAGTGCTGTTGAAAGAACTTCACTGTGCTGATTTGAATCTGGACAGACATTCTAGTTCTTATTAGATCACAGGGCATTCTGCATACTCTTAGTTAAGTGGCCTTGCATGAGTTCATTCCCAGCAGCTGAAGTGAAGTAAAGCAGACACAGTCTTTCATCAGATTGTAATACCAGACTCAATCAACAGACCTTTTAAAATGGATTATGCCAAATAAATACATAAGGATTTCCATTTATCTGAGGACACTTCCAATCTTTACCACCTATCATTATATCCCCAAGCCAGCTTCTGGAAAAAGAATTTGGGCTCTCTTAATGTTGTCAGTCAATAGACTATATCTAGATCGTGTGTTTCTTAAAATGATCTTAGGCACTGTGAGGCTTCTATAAGATTGCTCTTTAGATACCCATTTTTAAAGCATTCCTATAGGAAAGAAGAAACTTGAGGTCTGCTTCCAAAGTTCATTCCACTGTGGCAATAGACAGGAATGAAATCTTCGGCAAAATCAGGGAAGCTGGAGACCGGTAAGGTGTAGCTCTCGCTGCCGCTTCTGTAAGCGTTGTTTGTAATGCAGATGGCTGAATTGGTAGGTTGGTTCAAGATGTCTTTGAGTTGAGCGTTATAGTTACTCTTTTTTCCTTCTGTAAGCACCCGCCTTTCCACCCCTTATTTGCTACGTTAACTTGTACCCATTTCCTCCCTAGCAGTGGCTTTAAATGTAGCTGAAGCCTTTTTGTTCTAGATCACGTTACATACTATTTGGATGCAGTGGAACGGGCTGAAGTGAAAAGCACTATAGAGGTGACAGCACTTGAACAGGGGACTACGGATACAGCCTTTGGCTGCAGAATTTTCAGTACTGTGATTCCTAAAAGGTTTTCTTCTCCTCTTTCTTCCCTTTTCCCCCCAGGGAGAGACTTCTTCAGGCTTATGGTGAATAATGGGAATCCTTTAGTTGAAGGAGGCATTTCCTAACCTTGACATCTTTACCCTTTCATCAGTCTTACTACAGCCTTAAGCAGTGCAGAGCCATCTATCTATGCCCTGCCCACCCTGCTTCAGAACAGGACCGATCTCCATGGTATCCAAAAACCCTAAAATAAATTCAATACATTTCTCCCTTGTCATGGAAAATCAGAACACAGTAGTGATGATGCGTGGTGTACAGTAGCTTAGGGTGGTTGTAAAACATTCATGTAACAGAGACAAAATTTGAGCACTTGTTGTATTGTCTCATATTGTAGTGATCCTTAATTACTCCTGACAGCTGCTTTGACTAAGCTCCTGCTGAGTAATTAAATGTTCCTCTTGTACGTGCTGCAGAGTGTACAGTAGAAGCCCTTGGGTGCTTGTGTTTGGGGGAGTTTGGAGCTCTACTTTAAAATGGGTCTTTCCCCCTGAGCTGCTGGCATGGTGATCTGGTTGTGGTGAATCACAGTTCAGAGCCTTAGGTCACAAGCTCCTGCCGGTGTCCTGTGCTCAGCTCCTGAAGGACCAATGCTCAGGGCAACATTGATGGGCCGCAAAAGGAGCAGCATCCATACTGCCATAGTATGGCAAGAGGGAAGATCCAAATGATGGAAGTAGCATGAGTGAGGGGGAAGTAGCAGGGTGACCCTGAAGAAGAAAGTGTTGAGTAAAAGGCCAATTGAAGTAAACACTTTTCAACAAACTAAAGCATCCCACTCCCCCCCCCCCCCACACCTCATGGGAGCCTTCTGTGCAAGGCTAGCATCCCTGCTGTTTAATACAGCCCAGCTCTCCTTGCTTGTCATCACACAGAGTTGGAGAATTTTTATGTCCACGTCTGGTTTCTTTCATAGCCGTTGTAGCCACTGTTGTAACGAGGAGAATAAACAGGACACTTGCAGCCACTTGTGCATAAAAGCTCGTGGTTATAACACATACCTTGTAAAAATGTAATATAGATAAGATCTTGGCTCTTACACCCATTTTGTACAATATTGCCATCATGAATACCAGAAGAGAGTGAGTTGCTGGGCCTGAGAACCAGACTTACGTCCGTATTGCTTATCACATCCACATTGAGTGGAACTTGTTCATAGTGCCGCCTGGACGCCTTCACCTGCAGATATGAAGTTATATAATTCTGGGAGTCATGCCCAAAAGACACTGGCAGTACCTTAACAGGCCATAACTTTTGTGTTATGATGGGGGTGGGAGAGGCAATGGAGAAGCAAAATCATAGAGGAGGGGGAAAACTAACAAATACCTTCCTGCCCTCTTCCCCACCCCAAATCTCTGTCAGTACCCTTACAATGTGTGGGCTTTACCTCTTAAGAAAAGTGGAAAGGAAATAGAAGTCTAGCACTTCCTATTGCTGGACAATAGGCCAAGGGCAAGGGCCATAGAAATATAGGCCTTTTGTTTGGAAAGATTCTGTTCGTTATGAGCGTAATTTGGTATGGACCATTTGTTCCAAGCCAGGCCTGTTAATTGTGGTGACAGAATATATAGTAGAACCAGAGATGATCCATCGGAGATGCTGTTTCCATGTCTCAGATGGCTCTGAAAGCTTGCAGCAAGATATTGAAGTTCCCTGGCTGCGTATTTATTGTCGGTGTTGATGGTTTGCCCATCATTGTAGTGTCTGGGTGCCTGATTAAAGAGATGATCATAGAATCATAGAATATCAGGGTTGGAAGGGACCCCAGAAGGTCATCTAGTCCAACCCCCTGCTCGAAGCAGGACCAATCCCCAATTAAATCATCCCAGCCAGGGCTTTGTCAAGCCTGACCTTAAAAACCTCTAAGGAAGGAGATTCTACCACCTCCCTAGGTAACGCATTCCAGTGTTTCACCATCCTCTTAGTGAAAAAGTTTTTCCTAATATCCAATCTAAACCTCCCCCATTGCAACTTGAGACCACTACTCCTCGTTCTGTCATCTGCTACCATTGAGAACAGTCTAGATCCATCCTCTTTGGAACCCCCTTTCAGGTAGTTGAAAGCAGCTATCAAATCCCCCCTCATTCTTCTCTTCTGCAGACTAAACAATCCCAGCTCCCTCAGCCTCTCCTCATAAGTCATGTGCTCTAGACCCCTAATCATTTTTGTTGCCCTTCGCTGGACTCTCTCCAATTTATCCACATCCTTCTTGTAGTGTGGGGCCCAAAACTGGACACAGTACTCCAGATGAGGCCTCACCAGTGTCGAATAGATATCTCTGTAGGTTTCTGTGCTTCTATACCTTGTTTTTGCAGTAGCTAGTTTTTCATTTTACTCATCCATGTCCACCCGTCTCATCTGCTGTCCTCTTTTTGTGGGAAATTCTGATGGGTTAACACAATAAATGGAACATAGATATCAAGATTATTTGCGGGCAAAACCCCTTGAGTCCTTGCTGTCATACTCTGAACTAATTCCAAGTGAGGGAAGAAGTTGCAAACCAGCATAATTAAGTGCACATACATTTATTTCTGTTGAGCTCAGGATTCATTCTTCACATGCCTCATATCAAGGTACAAAAAGGATTATCTTTCAGGCTTTTATTAGTTTAATGGTAAAAGGTATTTGCCCACATTCCTTAAAGGTTGTGCTGGGTTTGTGACCATATCAGTGTGTGCTGAATGCATGAGGAGGGGTTGGTTACGACATCGGATTTGTTTGAGAATGCTCCCAACGTTGCCAGTGAAGAGTGACCTAGAGTTCAAACTGTTAATCACACCTCTAGAGCAAAAACGGTTTGTCTTTTGTGCAGGAAACTGGGTAACAGCGTGATATATTGCTGGACTTCTCTGTTCATTGGAGACTGTGGAGGGGACTAAATATAACTACCCCCCTACTCCCCACACCTCTTCTGTAGTAATGGGATCAGAAGAGTGAAAGGTGTTCCTCAGATTGTAGCCACTTATTAATGAAACAAATTTGACCCCCATGTTGCAGGTGGCAAGATGACTCTGTTGGATTGGTGGTCTTACACCGGCTTAAAAAACCCCCAAACGTTCTGCAAGATTTGTGTGCAGAGTTAGAATTTGTTTTAAATTTGTGTAATTAACTAATATTTTAAAAAAATGTTCAGTGGAGTGTACCAGATTCCACTACTACCTCCATTTTGTGGAGGGCTGAAACCAAAAGCCTTGATTCGTCACCATTTGGGAGGTATTAGTTTGCTGTCTACTTATAGTTCATGATTTGTTGCAGTTTTATTGAAGATTTTAGATTTAAAATATAATGCAGATCAGGAAAACATTTAATTTTTAAAAATTTGTGGGGCAATTTTAAATTTTCCCTTTGACATGTAATTGGCTTGTAGATACTGGTTATTTTAAACAATGTTTCGTTCTCCAAATCATAGTCATCAGACTTGCCACAACTGTTCTGACGCATCAGTCTGTTGTTTTGGGTTCCATGTTGCTGAATTGGTAAAGATTAGAAATTAAGGGGGAAATAATTAGAAAATCGTGGACAAAACACTTGGATGAAAACTGATGGTGAAATTGCCATTTGAAAGAAATTTTTAGTTCATTTTCTTCTTGTTAAGTTACATTTTAGCCTAACAGCAGGAAAATAAAAGTAAACTTAAGAAAATGCAAATGAATGTTACTCTTTAAAACTGGTTAAAAACAGATTTTTGTAAGTTGCATTGTCCACAAGTTGCGTACACACTTCTTATTGTGACATGAATATATTAAATGTTGTTGTAACATAAATATTTGTTTTCTTTAGGTAAACAAACATTAAAGATATTTGATGGTAATGATGCAGTAAAACGCAATCAATTTCGACTGATTTCCGTTCCAAGGATTGCAAAAAGTGAAGAGGTTGTGGTAAGAGACTCTCAAATGGATAACGTTTTTGTCTGATAGATTATGTTGGCTTCCAGCTATCCCAACATACAATGATTTACAAATGTAATGCATCTCACAATGACGATGACAAAACCTGCTTGTACCCTAGCTAGAATATTAGAACATAATTTGGTTCTATCTAGCACTGTTGATATTCTGGTACTTCCGACCATTTTATGAGGTACTGAGGTTAGATGTGCAGACTGCAGAGACTTCATGGATGTATGCAGCAACCATTATGTGTTAAGCTGTAACTCACCTATCCTGTCGAACATTCAAATATGGTTTTAGTGATAGCTGGGATATTGGCTGGTATACCAGGGTTGCTAACAAGCCCCCTATTCTTCTCTCTAAATATATAGTATTTAATTATTTTAACTTCAGTCTGGAAAGTCATCAGAGGGTTACACGTACATGAAACAAACGATCTTTCAAGACTGCTGCTTATATCCATTTTTCTGTTTATCAAACGAGGCGTACTAAAATTGCTGTTGAATAAAAACCCAACACTCTGCTGAATGAGGGAAAAGACAGAAAGATAGGAGCTCTTCCTGTGTTCACTCTTAAAAGCACTCTGATAGATGCAGGGTAGGAACCTATATAGAATATTACCAATGTTTTTCAGCTTCAGTCAATAAATAACTGTTATTATATACCTCTTCTGCATTGATAATGTGCTCAAAATTAACTGAAATTTTGAAAATTACTGTTGATGATCCACATCTAAAGATAATATGCAGTGCAAAAAATGTTTGCTATTTAGGATTGCTTGGTATTTTTCAAGCATAATTATTTTGTCTGTTGTCTTCTCCCAAATTAAAAAAAATTCCTAGTCCACAAAAAGTGCCATCCTGGGACATATTCGCTCCAGGGTCTGTGGTGGCTGAAGGTGATGCAGGCTGTGATAGAGGGTCTCCAGTTTTGGAACTGGGCTGTAATGGCACAGGAAGGCTACAAAGTTCCCTCTGCTGCAGGTGGAGTGTCTTTACCTGGCCAGGAGAGCCCCAAAGAGGGTGATGTGGACCTGGGGAACGGAGTGGCTATGAAGCAGGGATGATTAGCGCATCCAGGGCTTAAAGTGGTCTCTTTGATTTAAACCTGGATGAAAGGCAGGCAGCTGTATGCCCCACAGCACAGAGAAGTACAACTTACCTCTTCGTACAAGAGTGAATCCTGAAGCTGTGTCTCTATTGCATCTCACTACATTTATATTAAAATGATAAATCAATAGCTAGACAAAAATACTCCAGGCACCATCAAAAGCTATATATTGGGATTCTGGTGAGAAATTTGCTCTTGTGTTTTATATCACTAAAACTTCATTGCGAAACTATATCCTTATTTTCTATAGTGGCCTATCAGCTGTTTTTATGTTCCTTTAAAAGACTCTTTTAGAGTAAGTGAACTGACTGAATTTCATAACTGTGTCCCAACCATACATCAGTGCACATTTTCAGAGGAGGGCAAATCACTCTATTTTCTGTGGTGTCGTAGGAGGCAGCGCTGAGGGCATACTACGTAAATGATGATCAACAGCACTATGAGCTCCAGACGTTTTCTCAGCAGACCTTGTTTTCTGATGACATCATCAACAGGAATGATGCCACTGAAGAAACCAACCCAGGTCCAGTGTTCAGAGAGGCGGTTCCCGAAGCTTGGATCATCAGAGCCAAATCTAAGGATCACGAAATAATAAGAATTTATCCTGGTTGGCTGAAGTGAGTGCTTTCCTTCTTTTTGCAAGGTTACTCTGCTCAGACAATTTTGCCTTCTGTTGTGGCCAGGAAAATGTGTTGCAGTCTTTAAAGTTGCATGAGGGTAAAGGAGGACAAAATCCACTACCTTTCAAGGATCTCTGTTGGTGTAACAGATATTTATTTTTTTAGCTTTCAGTTTTCTTCATTTCTAGACTCTGACATTAACTATTACATGATTTAGCCCCCAATCGTGCATGTTTAAGAGTCAACAGGTGCCTGTGCATGATCGGGCATCTTTGTTTAGTTGTAGCACGTATTAATCCAAGGAGACATAACTTTTTAAGCAAATTGTATCCATATACAAATGATGAGCAGAAGCTTTCTTGTGAGAACTTCATATTTTTAAAGGGAACATTAAGATAAAGGTATGTATGTTACATTCTTTTCCATGTTAGTAATAGGTTAGATGATTAAAACAGGTTTTTTTTAAACCTTACTTGTTTTTTACTACTGAAACTGTTTTGCATTTTATGCACCCTCCACAGTGAAATAAGACTGATCAGTTTATAGTCACTTTCATTTTATAGTTGCACCTTTCATCCCAAAGGTTCCCGAATTGTTTCATGAGTTGTGTATCTGTCCTTACTGCTGAGATTGCCAACTTGGTCCCAATTGTATTGACAAAAACTTTACTCCACGGTCCTGCAAGTGAGGCTGCACAGACAGAGGCCCATGGGTTTCAGTGGGCCTTCATACAGGCCTACATGTGTGAAGTCACCAGCAGTATTGAGGCTTCAATGACTGGTCTCCGGGATAGTGGGTTCCCACCTGTCCAATGTGAGTGGGACTGAGGCTTGTGGACAGCTGAATTTTATAAGCTGGTAACAAGTTTTTTACTGAATGGGGCTGAATTGTAACTGGGATCTTAGAGGGAAGCTCTTCGGATCCTGGTACAATTTCCTGAGCTATCCAACTGCATAAGTGATTTTAATTTTAAAGATTTTTTTTGTCTAGAGTGGGAATGGCATATATCTCTCTACGAATAGATAAGGAAAGCACCACCGAGACAGTAATTAAAGAAGTTCTCCTGCAATTAGGACGGCAGGTAAGCAATATAAAGCTCATAACCATTTCTTTGTGCCTTGTATGAACTATCCTAACAGTTCATTCAAAAGAAAAAGCATACTTTACAAAAAATTTATGTATGACTTTCCCTGTACTAGATAGTCTTAATGCTCAGCAAATGATAACTCCTGCCTTGCATAGTGCCAAAATTGGGGGTAAAACATTACCTGAACATAATAAAACAGACAAACAAGGTGGGTAGGGTAATATCTTTTATTGGACCAACTTCTTTTGGTGAGAGAGACAAGCTTTCTGACACGGCTACCGCACTGAATAATACAACAGACCGAATAGCTCTATACTGAAAGCCTCGTCCATTTCTTACGGGCCAAGCAAATTTACACATGCAAAGAGGAGAATTCTCAATCTAGAGCATACGTCTTTTCTGCTTGTGTATCTCTTGAATATTGAAATCAGGCTGATACACAAGACCGAGTCCTGCTGGAACTGGAGAAAACCTTGCATTCTTGTTTGAGGTGTCTTCTGCATTGTCCAGCTCATGGGATGTGCTGGCTAGTGCAGGTCACATGGTGGAACCTTCTCATAGCAGGGCCTGTTGGCGCAGTCATGCATCTCTCCTGTCCCTCCCATCTGCATTCCTGAACGTGCCAAGGGCAAGATGATAAAATGGGATGCAATACCCTCAGCTGCCTTAGCATCTTCCATCCACAGCAACAGATGGACATACACCTATTGGGTTCCTTTGGAGCCAGCTCCTTCACTTAGAAGACCGTGGTGCCTTAGTTTACTGTTTCATAGTTTGTGTTAGACTTAGGATAAGTTAACTGTTAAGTCAAGTTTTATTTTTAGTATCGTTTAGAGAGAGCTGTTGGATTCCCATTACTGGTTCCATGGCAGACCTGAAGTTGAAGAGACCAGGCTTTCAAAGGTGCAACTCTTGTCCAGCAGACTTCCCAGCATGGCTGCCCGTAATAGCTGTTTGTTGAGTGCTGCTGTACTTCGCGATGCTCTGTCTGCAGCACATTCAACCCAAGAGGACAGGCAGGGCAGAAAAGGTGGGGGAGTTGCATTGTATGTAAGGGAGCAGTATGACTGCTCAGAGCTCCAGTATGAAACTGCAGAAAAACCTGAGAGTCTCTGGATTAAGTTTAGAAGTGTGAGCAACAAGGGTGAAGTTGTGGTGGGAGTCTGCTATAGACAACCGGACAGGGGGATGAGGTGGACGAGGCTTTCTTCCGGCAATTCACGGAAGTTACTAGATCGCAAGCCCTGGTTCTCATGGGAGACTTCAATCACCCTGATGTCTGCTGGGAGAGCAATACAGCGGTGCACAGACAATCCAGGAAGTTTTTGGAAAGTGTAGGGGACAATTTCCTGGTGCAGGTGCTGAAGGAACCAACTAGGGGCAGAGCTGTTCTTGACCTGCTGCTCACAAACTGGGAAGAATTAGTAGGGGAAGCAAAAGTGGATGGGAACCTGGGAGGCAGTGACCACGAGATGGTTGAGTTCAGGATCCTGACACAGGGAAGAAAGGAGAGCAGCAGAATACGGACCCTGGACTTGAGAAAAGCAGACTTTGACTCCCTCAGGGAACTGATGGGCAGGATCCCCTAGGAGAATAACATGAGGGGGAAAGGAGTACAGGAGAGCTGGCTGTATTTTAAAGAATCCTTATGGAGGTTGCAAGGACAAACCATCCCGATGTGGAGAAAGAATAGTAAATATGGCAGGCGACCAGCTTGGCTTAACAGTGAAATCCTTGCTGCTCTTGAACACAAAAAAGAAGCTTACAAGAAGTGGAAGATTGGACAAATGACCAGGGAAGAGTATAAAAATATTGCTTGGGCATGCAGGAGTGAAATCAGGAAGGCCCAATCACACCTGGAGTTGCAGCTAGCAGGAGATGTTAAGAGTAACAAGAAGGGTTTCTTCAGGTATGTTAGCAACAAGAAGAAAGTCAAGGAAAGTGTGGGCCCCTTACTGAATGAGGGAGGCAACCTAGTGACAGAGGATGTGGAAAAAGCTGAAGTACTCAATGCCTTTTTTGCCTCTTTCTTCACGAAGAAGGTCAGCTCCCAGACTACTGTACTGGGGTGCACAGCATGGGGAGGAGGTGACCAGCCCCCTGTGGAGAAAGAAGTGGTTCGGGACTATTTAGAAAAGCTGGACGAGCACAAGTCCACGGGGCCGGATGCGCTGCATCCGAGAGTGCTAAAGAAGTTGGCGGATGTGATTGTAGAGCCATTGGCCATTATCTTTGAAAACTCATGGCGATCGGGGGAAGTCCCGGACAACTGGAAAAAGGCTAATGTAGTGCCCATCTTTAAAAAAGGGAAGGAGGAGGATCCTGGGAACTACAGGCCAGACAGCCTCACCTCAGTCCCCGGAAAAATCATGGAGCAGGTCCTCAAGGAATCAATTCTGAAGCACTTAGAGGAGAGGAAAGTGATCAGGAACAGTCAACATGGATTCACCAAGGGCAAATCATGCCTGACTAATCTAATTGCCTTCTATGAAGAGATAACTGGCTCTGTGGATGAGGGGAAAGCAGTGGACGTGTTGTTCCTTGACTTCAGCAAAGCTTTTGACATGGTCTCCCACAGTATTCTTGCCAGCAAGTTAAAGAAGTATGGGCTGGATGAATGGACTCTAAGGTGGATAGAAAGTTGGCTAGATTGTCGGGCTCAACGGGTAGTGATCAATGGCTCCATGTCTAGTTGGCAGCCGGTATCAAGTAGAGTGCCCCAAGGGTCAGTCCTCGGGCCGGTTTTGTTCAATATCTTCATAAATGATCTGGAGGATGGTGTGGATTGCACCCTCAGCAAGTTTGCAGATGACACTAAACTGGGAGGAGAGGTAGATATGCTGGAGGGTAGGGATAGGATACAGAGGGCCCTAGACAAATTAGAGGATTGGGCCAAAAGAAATCTGATGAGGTTCAACAAGGATAAGTGCAGAGTCCTGCACTTAGGACAGAAGAATCCCATGCACCGCTACAGACTAGGGACCAAATGGCTCGGCAGCTGTTCTGCAGAAAAGGACCTAGGGGTTACAGTGGACGAGAAGCTGGATATGAGTCAACAGTGTGCCCTTGTTGCCACGAAGGCCAATGGTACTTTGGGATGTATAAGTAGGGGCATTGCCAGCAGATCGAGGGACGTGATCGTTCCCCTCTATTCGACATTGGTGAGGCCTCATCTGGAGTACTGTGTCCAGTTTTGGGCCCCACACTACAAGAAGGATGTGGATAAATTGGAGAGAGTCCAGCGAAGGGCAACAAAAATGATTAGGGGAGTGGAACACATAACTTATGAGGAGAGGCTGAGGGAACTGGGATTGTTTAGTCTGCGGAAGAGAAGAATGAGGGGGGATTTGATAGCTGCTTTCAGTGACCTGAAAGGGGGTTCCAAAGAGGATGGATCTAGACTATTCTCAGTGGTAACTGATGACAGAACAAGTGGGGGAGTTTTAGGTTGGATATTAGGAAAAACTTTTTCACTAGGAGGGTGGTGAAGCACTGGAATGCATTACCTTGGAAGTTTTTAAGGTCAGGCTTGACAAAGCCCTGGCTGGGATGATTTAGTTGGGGATTGGTCCTGCTTTGAGCAGGGGGTTGGACTAGATGACCTCCTGAGGTCCCTTCCAATCCTGATATTCTATGATTCAAGAGTATGCAAGGAGTTCCAGAGCAGGCTGAAAGCCCTACTGTTTCAAGAAGGTTTGGCTGTGAAGCCCCTTGGAGATGGTACCTCTTCAGGGTTCTGATCAGAAGGTGAAAAGTCCAATATGCGTTTTGGACACCTCTGGGTCTCAGAAAAAGACCACAATGCAGAAAGCTCTGTCTCTGAAATTTTGTTAGGAACGCTGTTTACAAAGATTGATATAAGTCCGTTATAATTTTTTTGTTTCCTAATTGTCCAGTTGCTATCACATCTATTAAAGTTCGCTTTCTGTATAAACTAGACAGTTAAGAACCATAATGCCTGACTTGAAAGTACTGGTACCAGGGAGAGGGGGCCAGTTGAAGTTAGTTTTGATCTCTAAATAAGTTAAGAGTTGCTTTAACAAATAGCTGGCCAACCGGGTGTATTCCATAGCGTGCTCAATGTTTGAAGCTCTCTGTGTTCGCTATTAGGGTTAAGATCTGGATTATTTGCAATGGGTGGTGTTGGCGAGGGAAATGAAATTATTTTACCTCTAGTTCTGTTCCAAACCCATAGAATAGCCTTTGCTAAAGGATATATGTAAAATTCTGGTAGGCTAACAGTATTTACACTGTGCTGTTTTCTGATGTGGTCCTGCAAAATTTATTCCTGTGATCGATCCATTGTCCCTTATCCTCTGGGCAAAAGGCTTGATAGCCAGTGCAAAAAGTAAAGGAGACAATGGACATCCCTGCCTAGTCCCTCTGTGTAATTGAAAGCGGGGATTTAACCCCATTAACTCGCAAAGCTGCTTTTGGACTGGTGTGAAGAGCATTATCCATTAAAGGAACTGGAGGCCAAAGTCCATTTGGGACAGGATGTGAAACAAAATGTTCCATTCTATTCTATTAAAAGCTTTCTCTGTCTAATGATAACAAGGGAATTGTATCTTTTAACAGTGATATGGCAGTATAGGAGTGCAGAAGGTAAAGTCTTTTCCATTGTTAGGGAGAACCACCACAGAAGCTTCTTTCATAGTTTCTGGAAGTTCCTCCCCTAGGTGCTTCTCAAGGGACCCACGAATACTTCCTCAAATATCTTGTAAAATTCAGCTGGAGAGCCATGGGTCCTAGAGTTTTAGCACTTGTCTTACTTTCTGTTGCCTCTAGGATTTCTTCTTCTGTTTTTTTTAAAATCTAAAGTTTCTTTATCAATTTTGCTTATCTTTGGCAAGCCTGCTACTTCAGGATATTTCCAAATAACTTCAGAGCCTGGAGTATCTGAGGTATAGAGATTTTTATCGGCTGCAAAAGTAGCCCATATTTAATTAGAGAGTGTAACTATCTTTTGCTGATTGTCCATCCCAGCTATCAAATATTATTCCCACTGGTTCATGATCTGACCATATAATATTGCCAGTTTCTGCAAATCTTGTCTGCTTCATTAAGGATTTAGAGATTAACGTTACATCTCTTCTAGTATAGAACTGATGATGGTGTGACTAAAATGTGTAATCTCTTTCCCCTGAGAGATTGAATTGTTGGCCCAGCGACTTCAATGCTGCATCTGCTTCCCTGTCCCTCTTGTCTTTTTTATCAGATCTGTCCTAGTAAGGAATTGGTGTGCAATTGACGTCTTCTCGAAGTGTAATTCCCTCTTTCCCCACAGTGTTGCTGTGTTTTAAAGAAGTCACTGGAGGTTTTTAAGAACAGTTTCGACAAACACTTGTCAGGGATGGTCTAGGTTTACTTGGTCCTGCCTCTGTGCAGGGGGCTGGACTAGATGACTTTTCAAGGTCCATTCCAGCCCAACATTTCAATGATTATTTGGTGGAAATATGCAGTCCTGGAGCTAGAATGAAAATTCTGACAGCTTTACTAGTTTCTAAAAGCTCAGTTCCTTCACAGTAGTGCGTAGTTCTCTGGTTAGCAGCTGCTATCACATACCCTGGAGCTGATGAAACTGTGGGGAATTCACAGTAATGCATCCTCTGAGATAGCTCTCTACATAGCTCTTGGTTTTGGCTACTTTGAAACACTATGTACGTGTGGCATGTAGGTTTCCATGGGCAGGAATGTCTATCATCTTAGCAGGGGGAATTCTGACTTATGTGAAAGCTCCTCCTGTACAATGTTTCTCATATCCAGCAGAGCAGATACATTTGTACGTCAACTGGTGATCGATGATTATCCAAAGCTTGTGGATGTTGAAGTCTTTCTTTGAGAGATTCCAAATGCCCTCAGCCTCAATTAATAAAAAAAGTGAACCTAGGGATTTTAGTTAGGGATTTTGTCACTTCCTAGTCAAGACCTGTTAGAAAGGTATCATGTCCCCAAAGTCTCATGAGCTATTCCACTAGAGTAATGGTAACACTGAATGTATGCTTTCACCAGTCCCGTGTAGCAGACGTATCTAGGGCAGTGTTGGACAATCATATTATTAAATTCTTTAATAGTAAGGATACCAGCTATTTTAATCTGATATTCAGGTTTTTAGCTGCCCATTCTGTGTGTGTCTGAAGTGAGTAGTATGGGGTGTTTCTCTTCTATTCTGAATGAATGATTCTAGGCAAGGGCTAAGGGGTATGTAGATAAGATTCTTCCTCCTCCCCCGTCCTAATGTGTCAAGACTTTAAACAGTCCCATGTTCATGCAGTAGCGTTTTGCTCCCAAGAGTATGGATCTGTGGTGTCAATAGCTGTTAGATAATTAATATACCTTGTTAGTGAAGTCTATTTCTACTGGTTGGCCTGATAGGCCAGTGTTTTCATTGCCATTTGTGAGAGCTGTGTTCCATTCCCCATTCTGCTCCCTTTGGCAAGATCATCTGTGTGGATATGTGTTAATAGGCCCACCAGCTTCTGAGCGGGGAGAGTTAACTGTGCTGTTCAGCAGCTCTCTCTCCAGTTGATTTATGGGTTACGTTGGTTAGCTAAGAAATGGGGAAGTTTGAGGCTTTGTGTGGGAGAGACAATGGAAACGGAAAGGGAAGGTTTTTCTAGAGAAGGAAAAGTACAATTCAGTATCTTCCATTGTGGTTTTCTTCTGTTGGTGGAAAAAGACAAACTTTTGAGCTCCACAGAGCTCTTCTTGAGGCTTTGACCCGAAGAAGAGCTCTGTGGAGCTTGAAAGCTTCCCTCTTCCACCAAAAGAAGCGGTACAGTAAAAGATATTGCCTCACCCAGCTTGTGTCTCAATTTAATTTAAGGTATTTAATTTTCTTGTGCCTGTTAATATTATAATGTAACTACTAAAAGAATACAAAACTATGGCAAATGTATTACCTATTACAATGTACATCTAAATGTGTTGTCTCTTCGCAGACGGAATGCCTCCAGAATTTCAAACTTCTAGAAGTACTTATGGGCAGTAAGCAAGGTAAATCAAGAGTTATTTGCTTTTCCATAATTGAGTCCTGTAGTATGCATTTAAGTATTTTGATTTTAATACATCCATATTTAATTTTTACAGTTGATCCCTCAATAACTGATAGATACTTGGTGTATAATTATGCTGAAAAATGATGAAATATTGAATCAGAAATGCTTTTATTTTTTAAATTGTCACCATAGATTTTTTGTTTAATACTTTACTCTTCCTTCTTTGTACTAAAAGAAAGCATATGTCAAGGTTGTGTTTTCTGAAGAGATGTGCAAATATGAGATTTTTCAGGTTAGTGGCCAAACCAAAAAATCACAGGGCGGGGGGGGAGGGCAGAAATCAGTTCAAGTTGAACCAAAACGGAGTTTTGTTTTGTTTTTTTTCCCTTCCCCCCGACGAAAAGCAAAAGTCGAAAAAATAGTTTTGGGTTGAAAGTTTTGTTTTTGAAGGCTTTAATTTTTTTAAAGAAAATAGTGAAATTCCAAAACAAAAAGTTGAAACATATTTCAGAAATGCTGAAACAAACTGTTTAGAAGTTACTGAAAATTTTTATTTGACTGAAACCATTTGCCAAAACTGACCTGAATTTGTTAATTGTTTTGGTTGACACCAATCTGCATTTTTTCAGTGGAAAAAATTATTTGCATGAGAAATTTCACCTAGCTGTCTAGTTTTCTGATGCATACTTACCCACTGATGAAAAGGACTGTTTTTTTTGGGAGATACCCTTTGATGGCAGCTGTTATTTAATTGGGGTCAATAACTTTTTGTTATTAAAGCAGATCACACACAGGCCAGTGCAGAGAAGCTTTTTGGTGCTGCTGTATCTATTCCATGAATAAAACAAGAATCTGAGTTCAGGGATATCAAAGCACCTTTCAGGAACACGTAGGGCCGGATGCTCGGGTCCCTGTAGCGGCTGTGTTGCTCTGGTTGAAGGGACGGCCTGGTGGTGAAGAGGCTAGACTGGGACTCTCGATCTGGGTTCAGCCCAGTCCTGCAGGAACTCTGTGGTTGAGCAAGGAGCTAAGGATGTGTCTACACTGCAAAAAAAGGTGTTCTTAATGTGGATTAAAGTAGCAGGGAAGACACAGCATTCAGGTTAGCAGCTTGAGTTAAATCCCCTAGGGTTAGGTCTACAGAGCTGCGCATGGCCTAGCCTACCCAAGCTATCTTGAATCCAGCTTGTGTGGGTAGCTAGCAATAGTAGTGAAGACATCCCAATGCTGGCTTCAGTGCATGTAGTACCAGCCCGGCATGGACCCTGGCTATGCACTTGGCTCACTAGCCTGAGCTGAAGCCCACAATTCACTGTCTTCACTGCTCTCACTAGTTGCACTAGCTGGAGTCAAGCAAGCTCGGAGAAGCCAGCCCATGCGTCGCTTTGCTGCATAGAGAGATACAGCAAGGGGAGCCTGGGGTTGAACTCATGCTTTTAACCCGAGTTAGAAGTGGAGGTGCTGTCTTTACTGCTGTATTACCAGAGTTAGCGAACCAGAGTTTGAAAGACACCTTTTATTTTCAGTGGAGATGGACCCTAAGTGACTTGCCCAAGGTGTTTCTCACACTCTGTATTCCAGTTCCCAATCTGTACAGTGGCAGGATAAATTAAAGCGTGTGAAGCACTCGAATACTCTTGTGTTGTAGGCCACAGAAATACTTAAGTAGAGTTTTAACATGTGATTGTAACCTTCCCTTGTTTCCTTTATAACCATAATGAATTATTTAATCAAAAATCAAAGACTTCGTCAAATTATTTCATCACAGAGCCCTGTGAATGGGGTTTATGTTTTGTATGTTCCTTTTGCTGATGATTTGGTTTTGCAGCAGTAGAGCAAAAGGGCTATTGTTTAGGGTCATGCATAACCCGTGCATCTGTTTGCCACAATGGTAATGTATTAAAATGTCGTGGTTAGTGTTTTCTTCTTTATCTGTCAGGATGAATCATGTTTTTCCCAATCATCTGCTTGCTGCAAAATGTTACTATCCTTAAAATAAATATATATTTTAAGGGTGTGGGTCCAGAAGGGTACTTAAAAGCTTTGTGCAAATTAACAGTAGTGCAATTTAAAGCCTCTTCAGAGTTTTGCTGCTGAATATGGGTTGTAGCTTGTGTTTTCATATTTCTACTTGTATTTAATATTAAAGAAAGTGGTAAAACATAGGTCAAGGCATTAATTTCCCTAAAATAGTCATTTTTATTTGCTTTTGCTTTTTATTTGAGTTATGCAATAATTTAGACTTTTTAAAGAAAAACGCTATCATTGCTTTTATTTCTCTAGTGCAGCGAATGGTGCTGGATGACCAGGAGATGATCCTTAGCAGACTTAAAGACATAAGAAAGGTAAACAAATAAATTAATAATCAATCTGATTTGTGCTTTCTGATCAGTTGGGGGAATTTTTTTTCTCAATTTCTGGGTAATTTTAATTTTCATTAAACTGAGGAGCTGCAGCTTCTATATAGGCTCATAAACAGAACAGTCAGGTTTTGGAGCATAAGGTTTTGTAATTTGTCATTCTTTCCGAGCACAAAGTTCTGGTTGTGACTGGCATTGCTTCAGAGCTACATCGATTTTTTTTTTATGACATTGTGTGTTTTCTCCTGCTATATAACGTGTTGTAGCATGATTAGTTCTGATTTCTTTATTCTAGACTTCAATACGTCAGATGACTCAAACAAGATTTTACATTGTAGAAAATAGTAAATCTGTCGTGCGGGTAAATTTGTTTGTGGGTGGCTTGCCACCTCAACTCTCTGCTGAAGAATACACTAACATCCTCAAGGATGACTTAGCTATCAAAAGTAAGTCAAATAGTGTTATCTTTGGACTACAAATCCTTGATTTCACTGTCTATTCCTATGTATAGAATAACATGCTATAATAAAATTGTGTTCCTTCTCTTCCAGTTTTGCTTATGTATGTTTGTGACCTCTTTGTTGGCAAATGTTGTCTTGCAAAGATGACCATTTTTTTTTCTTGTCACATTTTATCTGAAATAGTGACATTTTCCCTCTGGTTTTATCTTTAGAGCTCTGCAAATCCACAGATATCCACTTTATATCTGCGGGTCATTTTTGCGGCTATGATGCGGATACAAATTTTGTATCTGCGCAGGGCTCTATGTATCTTAACATGCTGACGGTTCTGTGTAAGAAATAAAAATGTATGTGACAGCTTGCTTTTTGTTTAATAGGATAGTTAGTAAGGCATTTCGGTCGTCTTTATATATACTTGGTTACACTGACCTTTTTAGCCATTTTTCTAAAAGTACTATTACTTTCTGTTTAAACAACACAGGTGAATTCTAAATGAGTGCATTCTCTCTGAAAGTAACCAGCTGAAAGTCAGGTTGTTTTTTTTTTATGAAAGAATATGTAAGATTATATTATTCGTTCCCCAAGAATACTACTTGGGATTTAACTTCCTTTAAGAAGGTAAATTTAGTGATGTTAACAGATACATTAACGGTACCTGTCATATGGCAGACAAGACACATGAATTCAAATTGTGGCAACACTATTTAATTCAGAAGTGAAAAGGGGTGAGTACATTTAACAGTTTTGTCTTTATTACAACTAATATACTCTATGCTACTGAAAATTCACTTTGTACCTTTCTACAGTAAACAAATGTATCTTTTCATAGTCTCATGTAGCTTTTACTTTTCAAAGTTAAACACCATGGGGAATGTGTCTTCTACTTGTACAAAGTTTAAAAAACAACCACCAATGTTTAACGTGACTTTGGAAGAGAGAAAGTGTGTGTTGGGGATGCTGTTTGTTTTTTGCGATTTTAAAAAGTTTTTGATTTGAAATCAGTGCTTTTAATATTTACTGTTCATCTACCCAAGTCTAAAGTACATTCTCTTTTAATCTTTGCAGCAAATCTGCTTTCTTTGAGTCATGTTTACTCAATGCAAGGTAAGCCTCTAACGTTTAAACTGAGTTCAGTATTGTAAAAACATACCAACCTCCGAAATTCAGTCACATGCTAAAAGCTCGAAGATGAATGAATGTATTAGAGATCTTATCTCAACAAAAAGTTTTTAAAAATCAGATGTAAAACATGGTAGCATATTTATATAAGCCCCAATATATTTTATTAGAACCTTCTTTTTCATAAGGTGGCTTCATGCCTCATATGAATGTGATGAAGTTCTGTCTGTTAAAAGTGAGTTTTGAATGTTAATTCTGAGCAGCTAGAAGAGTCAATTGTTGCAGGCAATACCGTATGTCCTATTCTCATTTTGTTCTTTTAAAAAATAAGATATTAGAATTTGTTTCTGTTGTTAAACTTAACTAAATGAAATTTCAAGGTCAGTGTTTCATAGATCCAGCATTTTGTTTTTAATAAGTACACTGGAGGTGATGAGGCTAATCTGTTACCTTTGGAAAATTCTTACTTTCGTTTTTTAGATACTCTTCCATTGAACACACATGTTTTTTTTGAGATGTTGCTTTGCTACTGGTGTTAAAGAATGAGGTTTATTTCATCCTGGTGTGAAGGAAATTGGGGAAGTAAGAAACATCTCCAAAACCACTAGAATATTTAGCACCAGGAGTGCTGCAACCTGTCTGCTACACATCTGTATTCTTAGTATCATCAGCAATGAAATAGAAAAGACTTTGTTTAGCTTTTATCCATCTTCCAACAAATGATGATTCATAAAAGCTTATTTTCAAATGCATTGTCCAGTCTCAATTTCAAATGACTGCATTAGTGAGGCGTCAGTGACTTAATTTGGGAATAATCTTCAGAAAATGTTCCTGATATCCTGTTTAGATACTCCTTTGCCCAGTTGCATTCCATTAATCCATACCAAAAAGCCTGCTGATGTACCAGCTATCTCCCTGTGTGGCTGGTAAACACTGATGTTTTTCCTCATAAAGGCCATTGGAACCCCCTGGGATGTTTTTGAACAACTCCTTTTCCTTTTTTGTATTTGCAGCATGGAAAAGAATTGTAGATTATGATCCTCCTCTTACCCAGAGTTTATTTTAAATCCAGTTTACATGTATGTGTTTTACAGAGATCTCTGCCCATGATTTAATCAATGTAATCATTTTTATTGCCGTTTGAAGTCTTTTTGGTTCCTTTAATATTTTTCTATTTCTGCGACTCTCACCAACAGCGTGTGAAGCCCTAGCTGGGAATCATACCTTCCTGGACCATGGTATGATGGCTCTTAGGAAACATTCAAAATTCCATTGATATTTTTGTTTCCTTCTTTTTTTCCCCTTACCCTAACTTCATATTAAGATAGTTTATTTGCAACTAAAGAATCACTTAAATACATTTGTTACAGGTGCTGTTGTACTTGAAATGTCTTGTTTTTCTGAAGCTGAAAGAATATATATGCTAGCTAAAGATACAATGGTCAATGACAAACAGCTTACTGCCGCTGTGATTCCCGAAGTTCTGGTAAGATCTTTAGGTTACATCCTGTGTAAGAAAAAGCCAGGCTCTCTTCTGAGAGAGAGGAGGGAAAATTGTTCGGTCTTTGAAGGGACGGGTGGACAAAAATAGACTGAAATTGAGCTTTTGTAAACATTATGATAAAGAATAGAGAAAGAGCCTGCATTTTCTGTCCCTGATGTGCATCTGTGTATGAATGGCTGCTTGTTTCGTTGATACTGATCGTGAAGTGCTGAACGGTGATGTGAGTGTAGTTACAAAGCTATCAAGGAGCGAAAAGCTATTTTAATTCTTTTCCCTATATTCTTTCCACTATCACTAAAATTCGATGGAACCCCTTTACTTTGAATAGCAATTTGCTGTAGCATCTATACCGAAGTTACTTCAGTGTTTAACCTTGGTAGTTCTGGGATAGACCCGCCTACTCTTGGTTGATCTTGCCTTTGCTAAGTGGCTGAATTCCCTTGTTTGGGGGAGGGGAGGGAGTGCACATGCATGTTTACCAACTTATACCCTGTATACTGTATTGTTGGGCTGCCTCCCAGGAGGAGTCTGGGCACCCTCTCCCTCCTGAGGGAAGAACAAGAGGGCCAAGGAATCTTAGGGTAAGCCTGGGCTCTAGGACACTGCGCGGTGGGGGGTCCCAGAGCTTGGGCTGCAGCCCAAGCCTAAACATCTACACCGCAATTAAACAACCCATTAGCCTAAGCCCCATGAGCCTGGGTCTGCTGGCAGGGGCCAGCTGCGGGTGTCTAATTGCATTGTAGACATACACTTTGTTCCTCCTTCGAGTGACCTCTACATGTTCTTACTCATGGGATGGCTGACTGTGCAGCCTGCCAATGGCTGTAAACGTGCAGAGGTCATTCTGAGCTCTGATTGCAGGTGAAATCACCATCTTTTTTATATCTAGAACTAATGACATCAACAAATATTTAAACTATAATTGCATACTAAGTTAATCTGTACTCGTTAGCTGACCTCTCTAGCATTCCAGTAAACAGTACAAAAAGTAGGTTAAGATGAAGCTGCAATCTTTCTTTAAAGCCATTGAAATATGTCACCTTGCAAAGAGTCTGTTTCTTTGCTCTTCCCTTGCCAGGCAATAGAGGCTGGCAATGCAGAAGGCTAGATGCTTTTCCTGAGAGGAAGATGCATCATGTGCTGTTTTGTGGCACCTCTGACTGGTACTTAGGATCAGCTCTGGAGAGGTTTTTTTAAAGGGCCCTGCCTGAAAGAGAAATGGAAGAGAGTTAACTCAATGCTGTGCTTTTTAACCCAGGCAAAGTGAGAGTTCTGTGGTAAAGTTATGAGATAAGTCATTTACTTTGTTACAGTTTAATATCCTTAATTGAATAAACTTCAGTGAGGTATGCTTAGTGTAGTGATCTGGTGAATTCTTCATCACTTGAAGCCTTTAAAAGAGGATTGGTTGTCTTTCTAAAAGATGTGCTCAGGCAGAAGTTGTGGGCTAGGTGCAGGAATCATTTGGTTAAATTCCCTGGCCTGTGTTGTGCAGGAGGTTAAAATAGATGATCCTGTTCTGGTCTTAAAATCTGTGACTCTATGGAAGTGTTTTATTCCTAAACTGTACTGATTGACCAATAACTTTTCTGCTCCAATCTGCAAGTAATCTCAGAAAATATCAATTGATTTGAAAAGGACAGCATGTTATCCTCTTTGTGCCACCAAATAAATATTCCTAAAAATGTTTTTAATTTGTAATAGCTTTCAGATTTGAATGAGCTATTGGGGTGAGGTGGGGGAAAGCAGTTCAGTGAGGTTATTTTAAAACAGCATAATTGATGTAGGACCTAGATTAAAAAAATGTGGCATGATCATTTTCTGCAGAGCCATCAGAGGGCATACAAATGATATAACATAGCCTCTTTCCAGAGATGTGCTGACATCCTCAGCACTGCAGCTATTTCTATGTCTGTAGTCAGTGTCTGTTGTTAGTCTCTCCAATAAATTCTGAGCAAATGAGAAGACATCAGCAGTACATCTCAAGGCCAGGTTTTTACAGGGCACTATAGTGGCAGTAGCATCTTATGTTTGCACAGCGCTTAGGCCCCGCTCCTGATGGGGCTTTGTAGGTACGACTGAAGTATACATGTTAATAATAAGGATAATCAACAAATATCAAATTCAGTTTCTGTCACTTTAAATGGGATTATTTTCCCTTGTGCCATGAATACCTGAACCCCGAATTGCTGGACCTGCGTGCAAACTAAAATCTTAAACTAGTTGAATATAATTTTATTGTGTTGACAAATAATTCTTTAAAAAACAAATTTAGAGAGGGGATAAGGAATCGTGGCTGAAGTGTGATCCCTAGGCAAGGAAATAAAATGCATAGTAGCCAGTTTGACCTAAAAATATTGTGTTGAGTCATAAATTGCGGTAAATGTTTAGACAAATGTGTTCACCAGCAGAATTTGGCCATCCTGGAGAGCAGAGGCAGTAATAACGCCCCTCATCACCAAATTATTGCAGCGGGTCCATTCTAGCCCCCCCATCCCATTACAAAAATATATACAAACCTCTACACAGCCTCTTGTCAGGCCCTGGTGTTACTGACCTGTAAGTATAAAGAATTATGTGAAAGTTACAATATGCTACGACTACCCCTCTTACCTGGACTCAGGGAGATGGGGATCCAAACTCTGGGAATCCTAAGTACCTTTCACACAGAGCTGCTGCAGAGCATACATGCATAAATGCCTTCTTTGATTGCAAAGCTGTGTTTTCTGGTCTGCATCTCCTGGGTAAAAACTGCTCCCACTGGAAAAAATGGATACAGTTTGCAGCACAGAACACTTTATATTCATTTACTGTTTAAGCATTCCATTCTGCTGCCACCAGACATGGCTGTGCGCGCTATTCAGCAGAAATGGGATTAGGATGAATAACAACTCTGTCACAGCACAAAACTACAGCCTACTAATCCTGACAAATAAAACAACATGTGGTGACGGCCATAGCATGTAAATCATGCCCCTCCAGCTATCTTTGGGGGATAAGGAATAAATTTCTGACTAAAAACCAGCCAATGCAAAACCCCTCTGCAGATTTCACTTTTCAATCATCATACCAAAGTCAGGATAAAGAAAAAACTATCCTACACAAGACTGTGTGAGTCACATATTCCATTCTACAAAGTAACGAACCGTAATTCATATTTTCCCATTTGGCCTTCACTAGGGGATTAAAAAAAATTCTGCAATGCCAGCGTGACCAGTGCACAGTCATCTGCACCAATAACAAAAGGAGACACATACCTCTTAAAAGCTGGTGAAGCTGTTCTTCCCTGTACTGACCAGGGTAACCAGTTTGCACAGAACTATTTAATCCCCACGCAAAGGAGAACAGTCTTCTAAATGAAGCTGCTTTGTCTCTTACAAATAGGAGTTTGGCACTGTCCTGCTTAACTTTACTGCAAATCGTAGGATTAAGAACAAATTAAGCATTATGCTGAACACACTTAAAGTTTCTTCCCTTACAGGATTCTGCTATTTAAGCATTTCTGTAGAATTGAGCTCCAAATTAGTATCTGATAAAGAATTACCTGTGGTAATGAGGAATCCTCTTGAGCAAGGTAAGCATGCATCCAAAGGTGGTAGGACAACCGAAAAAATAATTCACTCTCTAGCTGTCATATTACCACTTATAATTCCTTTTTGTAGTACAACCGCTATCCCTGCGACTTCCTGTAATGCAGAATTTTTCACCCCATGATGTGCAAATATATGTACTTTTATCGTTATTGTCTTCTTATTTAATGTATTGTACCAATGTTTTTTCTGTTTATAAAAAAGCATTTTGTGTATAAGTAGAAACATTAAAGAAAAGTTTGATAGAGGGTACATGATTGTATCATCTCTGTTTAAGCAAGATTGCAAGGTCCTTTCCAAACTGTAAACGTGTTTTTGATTAAGCATGTAGGATTTGATCTGTAGCTCATAGCAATCAGTGGTAAGACACCTGTTTTGGTGGACTTTCAAGCAGGCTTTCAGGAAATGTTTGAATGAGCACATTTAAAACCAAATTCTATATTGATCTCTAAAATTAAGGGAAATAATAGAAAATACATGCTTCTGACGCTGTTTTTAAATGCCCACAATATATTTTAAAACCAGATTTCTTGAGAAGAAAAATTAAAAGCAAAAGTTCTCATTTGACATGAGGTACTTGACTAGTTCGTAGCGTTTTAAAGTTTTCAGTTATAAAGCAGAGAAAGTGTCTGAAATATCCTTTTAACACTTGTCAAAGCTTTCCCCTCACATTTGGATAAGTCAAGCAGCAAAATACATTTTTAAGATTATTTTTTAATTTTTTCTGGGCTTGAGACCAAACGTCAGAACTATCAGAGCCCTTCCCACCCCCTCCAAAAAAACAAAAACCAACCCATCTTGTGGAGAAAGTTTTAAAAGACTGAAAATGAAGCTTTGACAATGCATCCTTCCTGAACCCTTAGCTGGAGTATTGATAAAATATGACAGATTCCTGTGTATTCACATATAATCCTTTGACATCTCTTTTCTTTTCTCCCTCACAGCATTTCTTAGTTAGCTTCATTGTTGTTCTATAAAGTGGGAACCTTTCCCTGTCTGCTCCGCTTACATTCAAAGCTAACCAATTTTCATGATGTACCCAATAGTATTGTCATACATGACTTCTGGGATGAAGAGAAGTAATTCTGCCATTTGCTGCCCCAGATAAGGAGCTGGATAATGCTCCCAGACTTTTAAGTCTTGCATCTGTTTTTAAACTTTGACAGCCTAAATTGTCCTTATTTGCATATTTATAGCATAAACTCTCAAATTGTTACAGCTCAAGTTGGCTGTTTTCTCTTATTACCCACTAGAACCTTAGAAGCTATAGGTAGAAAAGCTCTCTCCCTGCCAGTGCAAGATTTTTACTGTAGCAGTGTTTCCAGCGTTTTGTCCATTCTACTTTTCCAGGTCCCAAGTGAAAGGGGCTATGGCCCGCAGGATCTCTTTGGAGACTAATATGCTAAAGACAAACATTTTCATAGTGATAAGTGATTTGAGACATCTTAAAAGGCCTGATTTTCAGGGTGCAGGTGCTCTGTGCTTTCTGAAAACCAGCACCTGTAAGATATCTCAGGTTAGGAACTCAAAAATTGGGACACCCAAAGTCATTATTCGCTTGTGAAAATCTTGGCAAACATATCTCTGTGTCAGGAAGTATTTCCTCATATTCAGCTTACATCTTCCATATCTTGGTTTTATCTCGTTACCCTTAGTTACACTCCATTGTCACGACAAGTAGGGAACAATCCCCATATTATGTGGGCACTAGTTTCTCCCCTTCCTAGGTGTAGATACCCTTCAAATGTTTGTAGTCTGTCATCATGATCCCCTTAATCACTGCTTAGCCAAACTGCTGATATTTTAGTTCTTTTCATCTTTCCTCATAAATCGTTCCTTCCAGCCTCATGCCAAACTGCTGTTCTCCGAATGCTCTCCCGCGGGTGAATGCCCCTGGCCATGGATAAAGGGCCATCACCAACACTTGGGTTTGGAGACTCTCACTTGAAAATGCCTGATAGAGAAATAAAGAAGCACCTTTTCTTTGTATCTCTATGGAGGCCGTTCTTCTGTAGTGCCTGGCTGCAGGAAATGAAAAGAGGGGAGCCTGGCGTTTCCTGATGTTCGTCCAATCGTTTGAGAACAGCTTTAAAAGAGTTCCAATACCATACTTCTGGCATCTGTTCCTTACCGACTTCCAGTGAAGCCCTGTGTGCTGCTTCTGCGCAGTATGTTTACCTTATCCCAGAAGCGGCCTACTGGGTCCAGCGCCCACAATGCAGGGAAGTGTTCTTCTTTCGGGGTGGCTTCTGGAAGGATACCCACCCCCGCCCCTCTGACCTTTGGGAGCTCTGGTGAAAGTAGTGCCAGATGAGGTCACGTGACCACACGCTCACAGCACTGAATACTTGAGGCTGAGGTTATAAGAGAGATATGGCCCCAGCTACTCCAGTCCCTTCCTTTCAGTGGTTAGCTGTAGGGGTACTGACAGAGTCAGAGAGAGGCAGATTAGGGCTCATTTAAAACTTCCCCAGTGTTTATTATTAAATTCTGTTCATAGTAGTGATTTGATAGCTTGTGCGATGGCACTTGGCTTTTGCGGGGATCAGGATCACTGGACCTTTTTGGTCATGACTGTTCAGGCTTTCAAGGGTCAGAATCAGAAGGGTAGATTTTAGTGGCATGCGTCATGCCCCCTCTGTTTTCCTGGATTGCTATTTGGTGCTATTACCTGGGGTTGTCAGAACCCCCAACCGGGGCAACTTAACTATTTCACTCCAGGCGGTGTTAGGAATAAATCAACAGGAACACAGCAATTCTGTCTGATAAGATTCATGCAAGTAAATGTGCTCTATCTAACACTGCAGTTTATTAGATTTAAACACACACAGACATAAGCGGTAGGTTTAGAACATCCCAGATATTTACCTAACATCTGGAACGGTATTGCCAGTTGCTCACCAACCAGGGAGAAAGGGTGTTAGGAAAAAACATCTCTTAAGATGGCTTCAGAGGACTGCTCCAAAGTACACTCTATTAGCTAATCCTTTAGAACTAACTTCTACAAAACACAGAGGCCTTAATGACCCCTACTGTGTCATCACTTTTCTAACTTTCAATAAACTTTTAATATCAGAGGCGTCTAGACTCAAGGTTTTCCAACCACCAAGTTTTCAGTCTCAGTTATTTACTTGTCTGTTTCCTCCTCCCATTCTGATTAGCAGAAACTGCCAGCTAGATATGACCTTGCTTCTAAATGCTTGTCTCCAAATTAACCCTTAACTATGTGGTGTTCTATTTCATTAACTCAGGGTGGCTGAATGCACATAATATGGTCGCAATTAGCTTGATCACGTTCTGGGGTATACACACCCCTCAAATCCAGGGCAACAGTGTGACAGACCTTTACATTTCAAGACTACACTGACAGGCAGCGGAGGCTCCATGGGCTTCGTGGCAAGAGAGGCCTGGAGCCTAATGTAATAGTTACATTATCAAGGGGAAAAAACCCAAAAAAATCCCCTGAATTTGTATGGGATAATAAACCTCATGCTTCATGGCACGAGCCAATCTGTCACTGATGGGGTTGAGGAAAAATATTTCCTGTTTTGGTAGGTCATTCCCTAGCTCCACCTAGTTCAGGTTTCTTGCACCTTCCTCTAAAGCATCTGGCACGGACCACTCTTGGAGACAGGCTGCTGTATTAGTTGGATCATGACTGTGATCCAGTCTGGCAATTGCTGTTTTCCTAGACAGGCCTTCAGGCTCCATACAGGGCCATTTATGACTTTTTTTTTTTTTTGGGGGGGGGTAAAAGTATTTATAGCCCCAGTGGATAGGTTTTGCTGTTTGAATCCAATGGAATCAGATTATTGAAATGGTTCTTTCTAAAGTCAGTAGAAACTGATCCTGATATGCATACCTTGGAAATATTGTGTCATGTAATGTCTTCATTTTTACCACATGGCCAAACTAACTATACTTCACTGTTCCAAAAGGCAAAATCAAATATGCACTCAAGCTACACTATTACCTGTTGATTGTGGGGTTTTTACTAAAGGACTGAGTGGATATTCTTGGAATACTGTAATAATCTAACATGTACACATTTGTTCTAACACCTCTTTGCATCTTCCAGCATACCAAGCTACCACAGAACTGCTGTCCACTACTTGTGTTTGTGAATCCCAAAAGTGGAGGTCTGAAAGGCCGAGATCTACTCTACAGTTTTAGAAAACTGTTAAATCCTCATCAGGTTTTTGAACTCACTAATGGAGGTCCACTGCCTGGGTAAATCTTTTATCACAGTAGTTCTTTAGTTAATGGAATAGTATCACCAAAATTGTAATTTACTGATACTTGTTATATATATATATATATATATATCTCTCTCTCTCTCTCTCTCTCTCTCTCTCTCTCTCTCTCTCTAAAATTTCCTCCAACTCATTTTATTTACTCCTGTATTGCATGTGTGAGAATTATACTGCAGGGCCGCTCTTAGAAATATTGGTCCTTATTTTAAAAACAAATTGAAAACGTTCATGTTTCACAAAGAGGAGAGGACAGAATTGTTTCTGATGTGTTTATCAGTGGTTAGCACAGTAGGGTCCAGATCCTGTTGGGAGCATGTTCACATCACCATAATGCAAATAACTACTGGTGGTTCACACAATTGATGGAGAAGGAAGGGAGGAAAGAGAGGGCTTTGAGCAACACTGCTGTCAAGTCGTAATTTTTGCCACTATTTCCAACCATTCTTAACGTCAGGTAATAGAAAGGTGTAATAAATGTCTCTCTTTCTACTCTTGGAATTTGTCTACAGTTGCAGAAATTTAAGAGGAGCTGATCATTCAGAAATGGTAACCCCATTTCTAAGATGCAAGAAACAATGTGATGGGAAAAACAAAAGCAATGTGTTACCGTTTTTTTAAAAACACAGTTTAGTCACCAATGAGTAATACTATTGCCTGCTTATTATAATGGAAAAACATGTTTTTTTAAATCCTACTACATTGTTTATTTTTGTACTATCTAAATTGACTCCAGTGCCTTGAAATAAAACTCTCAAAAGGTTAACTTTATTATTTTACCTTCATCCAGTGCAAGTGGGTTCAACAGTCCATAATGAAAAGGCAGTAAAAAATAAGCAATACTGGTCTTCTAACTTTGTCAGGGCCATGGTTCATTTAGGCTAGTTCCTACAGCATGACTGTCAGTGTTATGACCATTGAACCTATTGTTGGCTGCAGTATTTCTCTGTTACTATGGGCAAGACACTTCACCTCTCTGGGCCTCAGTTTTCCATCTGTGAAATGGGAAGAAAGATAAACTCCATTGTAAAGTGCCTTGATTGGTAGGGCTGAAAAGTGTTGTGCAAATGGTATCCTATTTAGAGTCTCATTTTTTACAAATCCATAGTTGTACAGAAATACCCCCTTCTGGTTTTGGCAGTCCCAGCAGTATATGCCAGCGGACAAGGAAATGCACACTGCATAACCAAATACTGCATTCAACATGAATGACAATGGTGTTGTAAACTTCCATTTAAAACCAGATAGAAATCTCAAGCAATTAACAGAATTACAGATGTGTAAATGAAAACACAGACATATTTTAAAAATGTAGACTGTTTTGTGTCTGTGTCTTGTTAATTCCCTGTGGGAGAGAACTCAACTACCATCTTTGGCTATGGGGAAAAATAGTGAGAAATATAATTTCAAGTTTGTTAGGCAGAAAACTCCTCTGATAGTTCTAAGTTTTCTTGTCCATTTTATCAGCTTTTCTTAATCAAAACTCTAAAGCGAGGGAAGGAAAAAGCAATAATTACTAAGAACTCTACTGTGTTATTTTAAAGAGAATATTATGGAAGGCCTAATTAATTTTCTGCATTACAGTGTAATATTATTTCTTATGCTTTTGTTTTAAATGAAGATTTCATACATTCTCTCAAGTTCCCTATTTCCGAGTGCTGGTGTGCGGTGGCGATGGCACGGTTGGTTGGGTCCTGGGTGCGCTGGAGGAAATCAGACACACCCTTGTCTGTTCAGAGCCCTCTGTAGCCATCTTACCTTTAGGAACAGGTGAGAAATAACAGTATGGAATAGGGTTGATTTGAGGAATGTTAATAGGAAGCTATTAAGCATGCTCAAAACTTAGTAGTTTTTCTTTTTGTGTTGATTTTTCTCATAACATGGCACCTGTGACTGGCTTTGTAGCATGAATGACATTTTGTTTTAGTTTCTTATGTTACATTCAAGCAATCGGTATGCATCCAGGAGGGAAACAGCTAAGACCATTTCATCAGTATTATTCTTTGACTCTTCCATCCTGCCTCAACGGGCTTTAAAGTTGCAGCAATCCTCTGTTCAGAACCCATCAGTGGTGCTTACAGCATTGGCCAAAGCAGTGGTTCTCAGCCCGCAGGCCACTTGCAGCCCAATCAGCACACAGCTACGGCCCATGTGACATCCTCAGGGCCATACAGGCAGTGTATATATTGTGTGGATGCAGCCCACATAACACACAGAGAGCTGCATATGTGGCCCACAATGGTAAATAGGTTGAGAACCACTTGCCCAAAGAGTCACCAGAAGTGGTATGAATGTAGCACTGTGGAAGTCCAGATAAACCAGATGATCTCATTATCTGTATTCAGGTTTCCAGAAACACCCGGACTGCTGCCTAAGGGCCTAACCAGAGGCAGCAGCTCTCTAGTTGCTTTGCAATCCCAGTGCAATAGTGGGATCAATTCTCTCTCTAATCGGCTCCTCTTTACTCTGTCTAGCTGCTAGTGATGCGTGTCAGCCGCTCGCTCCTTCTCTTGCTGCCACTATCCTCTTGCTTGTTCACCTAGGTTAGCGCCCTGTTTTCCTCCCTTCCCATATGCTACGGCCCTCCCTCCAGTAAGTGACCAGTCCCACTCCCTCTTACCCTAGTGACTGCCTGGTTCTCCAGGCCTCCCACCCTTATGATTATTATAGAATTACATCTAAGAAAAGGCCAGAGTGTTTCTCCCCACCTGTAGAATACACCTGAGAGTTATTCCACATTGATTTAGGGGCTGTCTCACTGACTGAATATGGTTATAGGCAGGATTCTTCTATAGTAAAATTAGACATGAAAACTTTTGTACATCCTTAACACATTGAAATGTGATTAATTTGATCGAGAACCTGTGAGGCTGGAAATGTATTGAGACTAATTAGTTTATAATGAATTCTCTTGATCACTGTCAGAAGCATTGATGGGGGGGGGAATTCATTAGCGTTAATGTAAACTTAAAGTGAGAAATTAGAAATCTGAATTGAGAAAAGTAGAATAAACTAATCTTCCCATAGCACTCAGACAACTTATCAGATGCAAGTGATTAACTCTTATTTTTCCCACACTCATTCTATGGCTTATCAGCTCAGCATGAGTTCACAGGCTTATCAAGAAAAAAGGAACAAAACTTAGGATCTTCAACCTATTGCGTGCAGAAAATAATTAACCACTGAAACGTGGATTAACAGACAGCATGAGTAACTAAAAGAGATCTGGTCTGTCTTCACCCATCTGGGGGGAATATTTATCATATAAAGGGACATGTCATCTTCAGTACCTAACAGTTTACTTTTTCCCTCTGTGTCCATTATGAATTCACTTTATTTTGTCAAGTTGTTTTATGCCAATGCCTTGCCAACATGGTCGCTCATTCCAGGTTTGTGTCCACATGCAGTCATAAGGAACAGTTGTTTCATGTCATGTAATCATAGAATATCAGGGTTGGAAGGGACCTCAGGAGGTCATCTAGTCCAACCCCCTGCTCAAAGCAGGACTAATCCCCAATTTTTGCCTCAGATCCCTAAATGGCCCCCTCAAGGATTGAACTCACAACCCTGGGTTTAGCAGGCCAATGCTCAAACCACTGAGCTATCCCTCCCCCCCATAGTATACAGCCAGTATCTCATGGTAATGAATTTATCTAGATGCAGAAAATCTTTCATGAAATGCGTGTGCTTAGCTGTGCTAACAAAATACAGTTGGGAACTAAATTCACAAATAGGTGAACGCGCGTGACTGTATGCTAAATGCCTTGTCCCACATTCTGCCTGTAACCAGGACGTAGAACATTCTAATGAATTTACCTCACCGCTGTGGGGTGGCAACATATTGCTGACAGATAAGGCATGGCTGTCAACAGCATTAGCTCCTCTGTTTCAGGCAGAGCATGGCTACCTAGCATAGCCAACACTTTCTCCACTGTGCTACGGCCAACAGACTTGGTACTTCAGCCTGCTTGCTGCTTGGGGACAGAAACAGACATGACAGTTGCTGGCAGCTGGGGAGTCCCCCATCTCCATCATTTTCGTTTGTCTGCCTAATGCCAGCTGTGGGGCTCAACCCCACCCCTTTCCTGCTACAGAGATTTTCTAAGAAGAATCCCACCCTTTTTGTTTCAAAGTTCTGACTAACAGTTGGACATCTAAATGCGAGTCATGTTCCAGGGCTGCATTTGCCTTTTGGGGAATTTTTCTCCTCAGCTCTGTCTCCTTTGAAGTGCTGCAGCATTTGGTGACCCTGCAGTGGGTTGGGGAGACGGGTAAGCTGAGAAAGCCAAAGGGGAGGCTTGTGCATCCTCCCTCACTTGCCTTATAGCGTGTCCTATTGGGGAACATGGCTCTGTCTGTAGACAAACTGGAGTTGTCCCTCTGAGCCCCATCTGTGTGAGGTCACCTTGACCCCTTCCTCTAGGGATACCCTTCGGTTTTTACCTAGACTAATGGGTTACAATAATTTTCATGCAAGCATATAGTATGTCATGCCATAGGCCTTTGTGATTTCCCCTGCAGGGCTGATGTCAAGCCACAGGACTCTGAGAGGCCCTCACTTTAACCAGCTATGCCATGCTGGGCTGTCAAGCCACAGGTATTTGATGTCCCAGCATTATCCTGTTCTCTTCTCTGGACATCAAATCTTTGGTCATTGAGTTAGATGCTTAGGCATATCAGTTCCAGGCTCTTAGTACTTCAGTGTGAGAATATTTTCAGAAATACAAGGGATAAGGTAGTAATGGAGTCATCAAAACTATTTAGATTCTGGCCCCAGCCAGATACGATAGGAATGTGGGTCATTCTGCAAATTGAAGCCGTCTCTGAAATTCAGCAGGAGAGAGTACTGCTTTGCCAGGGGCTGTACTAAAAGAAATGCCCATATGCTGTTGTCGAGGCAAGGTTCTCAACCTCCTCAGAGCCAGCCTTTGTTTGAAGTTAGACCCCCAAATTGGTGCCAGGCTCTTTCAGTTTGGAAGCAAATGGCTGCTCTCGGCTTTGTTGCTCTTTGAAACTTCGCAAGAATCCACAGGCATGCTATTGTCCCATTCCCAATCTCTAGCAACCTGGAAATGGCTGGACCCACTCAGAACAATGCAACCCATGTAGCAAGAACCTGAGTGGTGTTCCCGTTCCTTTTTCTGTCCTCAAAGAAGGGGAGAAAAACAGAGCCAGGCTCTGTCTGAATCATAGAATATCAGGGTTGGAATGGACCTCAGGAGGTCATCTAGTCCAACCCCCTGCTCAAAGCAGGACCAATCCCCAATTAAATCATCCCAGCCAGGGCTTTGTCAAGCCTGACCTTAAAAACTTCTAAGGAAGGAGATTCTACCACCTCCCTAGGTAACGCATTCCAGTGTTTCACCACCCTCCTAGTGAAAAAGTTTTTCCTAATATCCAACCTAAACCTCCCCCACTGCAACTTGAGACCATTACTCCTTGTCCTGTCATCTTCTACCACTGAGAATAGTCTAGAACCATCCTCTTTGGAACCACCTCTCAGGTAGTTGAAAGCAGCTATCAAATCCCCCCTCATTCTTCTCTTCTGCAGACTAAACAATCCCAGTTCCCTCAGCCTCTCCTCATAAGTCATATGTTCCAGACCCCTAATCATTTTTGTTGCCCTTCGCTGGACTCTCTCCAATTTTTGCACATCCTTCTTGTAGTGTGGGGCCCAAAACTGGACACAGTACTCCAGATGAGGCCTCACCAATGTTGAATAGAGGGGAACGATCACGTCCCTCGATCTGCTGGCAATGCCCCTACTTATACATCCCAAAATGCCATTGGCCTTCTTGGCAACAAGGGCACACTGTTGACTCATATCCAGCTTCTCGTCCACTGTCACCCCTAGGTCCTTTTCCGCAGAACTGCTGCCTAGCCATTCGGTCCCTAGTCTGTAACGGTGCATTGGATTCTTCTGTCCTAAGTGCAGGACCCTGCACTTATCCTTGTTGAACCTCATCAGATTTCTTTTGGCCCAATCCTCCAATTTGTCTAGGTCCCTCTGTATCCTATCCCTACCTGCCACCGTATCTACCACTCCTCCTAGTTTAGTATCATCCGCAAATTTGCTGAGAGTGCAATCCACACCATCCTCCAGATCATTTATGAAGATATTGAACAAAACTGGCCCCAGGACCGACCCTTGGGGCACTCCACTTGATACCGGCTGCCATCTAGACATGGAGCCATTGAGCACTACCCGTTGAGCCCGACAATCTAGCCAACTTTCTACCCACCTTATAGTGCATTCACCCAGCCCATACTTCTTTAACTTGCTGACAAGAATACTGTGGGAGACCGTGTCAAAAGCTTTGCTAAAGTCAAGAAACAATACATCCACTGCTTTCCCTTCATCCACAGAACCAGTAATCTCATCATAGAAGGCGATTAGATTAGTCAGGCATGACCTTCCCTTGGTGAATCCATGCTGACTGTTCTTGATCACTTTCCTCTCGTGTAAGTGCTTCAGGATTGATTCCTTGAGGACCTGCTCCATGATTTTTCCGGGGACTGAGGTGAAGCTGACTGGCCTGTAGTTCCCAGGATCCTCCTTCTTCCCTTTTTTAAAGATGGGCACTACATTAGCCTTTTTCCAGTCGTCCGGGACTTCCCCCGATCGCCATGAGTTTTCAAAGATAATGGCCAGTGGCTCTGCAATCACAGCCGCCAACTTCTTTAGCACTCTCGGATGCAACGCATCCGGCCCCATGGACTTGTGCACGTCCAGCTTTTCTAAATAGTCCCGAACCACTTCTTTCTCCACAGAGGGCTGGCCATCTACTCCCCATGCTGTGTTGCCCAGCGCAGCAGTCTGGGAGCTGACCTTGTTCGTGAAGACAGAGGCAAAAAAAGCATTGAGTACATTTAGCTTTTTCCACATCCTCTGTCACTAGGTTGCCTCCCTCATTCAGTAAGGGGCCCACACTTTCCTTGGCTTTCTTCTTGTTGCCAACATACCTGAAGAAACCCTTCTTGTTACTCTTGACATCTCTTGCTAGCTGCAGCTCCAGGTGCGATTTGGCCCTCCTGATTTCATTCCTACATGCCTGAGCAACATTTTTATACTCTTCCCTGGTCATTTGTCCAATCTTCCACATCTTGTAAGCTTCTTTTTTATGTTTAAGATCCGCAAGGATTTCACTGTTAAGCCAAGCTGGTCCCCTGCCATATTTACTATTCTTTCGACACATTGGGATGGTTTGTCCCTGTAACCTCAATAGGGATTCTTTGAAATACAGCCAGCTCTCCTGGACTCCTTTCCCCCTCATGTTATTCCCCCAGGGGATCCTACCCATCAGTTCCCTGAGGGAGTTGAAGTCTGCTTTCCTGAAGTCCAGGGTCCGTATTCTGCTGCTTCCCTTTCTTCCCTGTGTCAGGATCCTGAAGTCGACCAACTCATGGTCACTACCTCCCAGATTCCCATCCACTTTTGCTTCCCCTACTAATTCTTCCCGGTTTGTGAGCAGCAGGTCAAGAAAAGCTCTCCCCCAGTTGGCTCCTCCAGCACTTGCACCAGGAAATTGTCCACTACATTTTTCAAAAACTTCCTGGATTGTCTGTGCACCGCTGTAGTGCTCTCCCAGCAGATATCAGGATGATTAAGGTCGCCAATGAGAACTAGGGCGTGCAATCTAGTAGCTTCTGGGAGTGGTGGTCGTGGAACCCCCAACCTTAGGACAGCACATCTCATGCCTTCCAACCAGTGGAGTCTCCTTCTGCTTTCTCCCCCCAGACGTACATCTGACCAGGTTCCTAAAGGAGCCAAAGTTCAAAATGGAGGTTCTCAAGTTAACTCAGACAACCGTATGCAGATTGTCTTCCATCGATCCATTTACCACCCCACAAACTATTCCCTTGTTATGCACGAGGGTACCACCTGTTCCAGCTCCAGTCAATGCCATTCAGTCAGACCCATGATCTGAGTCTTTTCCATGATACTATTAATAACAACTTCAGGGAAGGATGGCATTCATGCCTATCCTTTCCTAGACAGTTTGCTGATTAGGGCTCTGCATAGAGAGAGAGCATAAACCACACACAGCGTTTCCATTTCTAGAGCATCTTGGATTCATGACAGGCATGACATCAGGGAAATCAATCATAGGTTTTGAGGCAAGGATGGATACCATTAGGTACAAGTCTCATCTTGGGAGAATGTTGGCAGAAGATGAAGATGGCCATAAAGGAAAAGAACAAGTGGTGCTTCCAAAAAAAAAAAAGAAAGAAAGAAAAAAGGTCCAATCTCTGCAGAAGGCGATTGAGAATGCTGGGGTCATGCAGAGATGTGTTTCAGTGGACCTAAGTTCATGTAATTGTTATCCAGCTACTCTCTTAAGCCCCTCTGCATCTCTCCTTATCACAGTGATTGGCAGATGTCAAGGTCCTATGGCCTGTTCTTCCATTCCTTCAACAAGTGAATGCAGAGAATCATATTGTTTGAAGGAATCCCTCATGAGTGAACCAGGCAGAGCCACCCTTATGGTAGACCCTAACCGAAGATAATGGAAGCTACATGCAGTTCTGTGCTGTAAAAAGCCCATCGTAGGGGATCTGGAGATACCAGCATGCTAGAAAATAATAGGATAATTTATCCGAGTTTACTTTAAAATTCCCTTTCTTCAGTTTATAAGGACCATGGCCCCGGCCCATTGTGGAAACAAAGTGGACATCCAGAGTACAGATGGAAATTGATATCCAAAGCTTTGGGATTATTTTATCTGGGGAAATTATTCCCATACACTTCAGTAGGAGAAACTTTTCCTTTTCAAAATATTATCATCCCAACTTCTAGTGTAGGAAAATAAGATGGCATTATCGTTGGTGCAGAAGTTGTCTCAAGCAATAGAAACTTCAGTGGAGGACTGGTCTGCGTCTGCTTCTGCTCGCAAGCAGGCTGAAATTTAACAGCTCGGTGCACCCTTTATAACAGGTCTCCCGACCTTATTACTGTGAGAGGAAATTTTCAGGTGATATTGTATAAATATTCCTATTTTGTATGTCTCTTACATAAAGCAGTACATGATATATTTAATAATTTACTTACAGAACAGCAAAGACAACATTTACTTACAGGCTTTTCATGTATGTTAAATATACATTTTCAGTTCAGTTTTACTGCTGGGAAGTTGTGATCGCTGTCTGACTAGTACCCTTGCGGTTGGAGAAATTACAAGGCATTTATCTTTCACACTGTCAGTTGGTTGATTAAACTAGTTAACAGTTTGCTTTTTCCTTGTCCAGGTAATGATTTAGGGAGGGTGCTTCGCTGGGGAGCTGGTTATAGAGGGGAAGATCCCTACTCGGTTCTGATATCTGTAGATGAAGCTGATGATGTACTTATGGATCGCTGGACCATCCTTTTAGATGCTCAGGAGGCTGTTGAAAGTGCAGAGAATGGTATTTTGGAACCTGAGCCTCCAAAGGTATTTCACGGTTTTGTTTTCTAGAAACTATTGGTTTATTACAGGATGAATGAAATTATAGTGTACCATAGCTGCTTGTAATTTGTCTTTTATTTCAACACACCTTTGGTGTTACTATAATAATTCTATATGGCTTAGCTCATTCACTAAACCTGCGGGTGAAGAAAGGTAAACCTGATGTGCTGTTTTAAGTACAGTTCTAAAACACTTGAAGTCAGAGATTAGTTACACAATATATTCTTTATGGACATTTTAGATATTAATTATTTCTCTGGCACAAAGCATGTCTGCCTGGGACGGTAACTGATTACAAGTGCTCAGTTAACAGTAGTTGTGTCTGCTTTCAGAAGTTGGGAAGGAATGGGTTCCCAGCTCAGGCGAGAATAGGTGCGGTTGAGAGAAAGCTCTTTGAAGGAAGATCAAAGCTACATTTCAGACCTCTATAGTGGAACTGGAATCCTTACACTTTGTTAAACAATCCAGAAAGTTACTTGTTAAAGTTCTGCTAGACGTCACTAGCGTGAGGTTCAGTAAAACTTTAATTTAACCATCTACCTTATCTTTTTCCCTGTTTGCATATAGTGTCTTTTAAGTGAAAATCTTGCTTGACAGACCCTCGTGACATCAGATCTCCTTGTTTGGGAAAGGGAGAATGTCGTTTGCAGATGTAATCCTGGGACTCGTTGTTTAAAGTCTGGTTCTGTTTTAAGACAAAACAAGACATAAGAGAAAAAGAGAAGAATAGCAGATGATTACCAAAAAATGGAGATTCTGTCTTTGCAGTTCAGTTGCTGGAACACCCCAGGCTCAGTACATGGCTTGTGACTTTATTAGCCACTCAGGGATTTTTAAGCAGAATCAGGCTGTGAAGTCATTGTGGTTAGCTTACCACTCTGGTAACAATAGTGCGTTGCTGTCTAAATTGTCTAAAGATGGAAGGCAGAGAGAGAGAGAGTGTGTGGGTATGTGCCAGGAGGAAAAATGCTGTGGTTGAAACTGACACACTGGGGAGGATTTAATAATAGAAACATGAGGTTCACACCAAAGGAGTTGCTCAGGACACAGATGTGAAAATGTTGGTGTTCTCTGGTTCCATCTTCTGGTCTGGTGTGTTTAGAACATCTTTCAGGATAAAGAAACAAAGGCTGCATGATGTGACAGCCGTGATGGTGATACTGTTTAATGCTTCCTTCCACACATACACAAGTTGCCAAGTTCTCCCCTATAGTGACACCATGAAGGGAAATATGAAAAAAACGAATGTCTTTAGAAATTGGTTTAATCTGGGACAACGAACAGTACAATTTCTCAGTCATAGTCATATGGTTATTAAATGGTAGCACTAGGTCGAGCGAAGGTTGTTTAAGTGCATTTCCATGCTTTACCATGTTTGGGTTTCTTTTAAATGTAACCTTATTAATTGCAGATTTCCTGGGTTTGGAATGCTTGGTTTAGGAATAATTACTATATCCCTGCAGTGTTTTTCACCCAGAAGTTACTGATAAATACTCTCAACCTTATCTTCATTTTAATGTTGTGTTTTGTACTGGGGTTATCTGTGAGAGAAAATGTACCCTAAATTGCAGTGACTTGAAAAATCGGCAAATGTCAATTTCACTGAAAATTTTCAGTACCAATATGGGACCCTCTGATGTGGTACATCTGAGTCTCAGTGATATACCACAGTATAATGCTATTTTTGTTTTGTTTTTCAGATTGTACAAATGAACAACTATTGTGGCCTTGGAATTGATGCAGAATTGACCTTGGGCTTTCACCATGCTCGAGAAGAAGAACCGGGCAAATTTAATAGCAGGTAATCTCAGGAAAAATCTTTGTGAACTGAATGTTCATAGTACCACATATGCAGAGTCTATGTATGATATAACTACTCTACAGGCATTCACAAATAGTGGTGCGTGACGTAGTGTACAAACCACACACGTCAGGAAAGAGTTAATGGCCTGCTTTTTTGGGCAGGTGAAACAGCCCTGCCCTGAAGCAAGTATGAGGCTTTGAGGGAAGTGCTAAAAAGGGAGAGCCCAGCTCTGGTAGACGGCAGAGCAGATCTGCAGCTTTCACTGCAGGAGAGCAGGCTGCCTGAGGCCAGGAACCAAGAAAGCCAGCAGACTGTCAGTCTCCCCATGGAAAGGTTGGCCTGGCAGGAGCCAATTGCCTTCTTTGGCTGCCAGCAACTGACTTAGGCTTGCATGAGCCCTGGCGGGGTGGGAAGTGTGCACTTTCCTGGGACTCTGCAGAGTGCGGCAGGGCTGACGAGTGTGGTGAGGATTGAGCCCAGCAGGGACAGAAGAGTTTACATTTCTTTGTTTGTTTTGGACTTGGCGAGCCCCAGCAGGGGTGGAACTTTTACAGGACCTAGTCAGAGGGCTAAGTCACCTCAACCGGGAATGCGCCAGAGGCTGCGGGGATCAGTTGGAGACCTTGAGGACAGAGGCAGAACCACTGCCCCACCCCCATAAGGGGGCATGCAGGGAGGGCACTCGGTCATATGGTGCTTCCAAAAATGGAAAACAAAACATCAGGTTACAGTCAGATCCATGTGATAAGAGTGTTAGTCTGCCAGATTTTTACAGACAATAGCATGCTAGAGGCAATCAAAAGTACAATGTTTGGGAAGCACTTGGTCATGGTTTCGAAATTTGCTTCTTTTCCAATAACTTTTATATTAAAATCAGTGATCCAGGATATATGACAGCTGGCGGCATTAGTAGAAGTATGTACAGTAATATAAAGCAGGGAAAAATCCACATTACAAATTCTCAGTGTCCAGAATTTTCTTTGTACAACTTTGTACTGGAGTGTGTGTGTGTATTTATGACCTCTCATGGAACATATTGTTTTATTTATACATATATATAAAAACACAATCTGTTTTATTTATTTATTACAATCTGTTTCATGGGAGGTCATAAACACAAAAAACAAACAAAAACCCCACAAAACCCTCTTCTAAGAACACCAAGAAAAAGAAATAACCTCTGTATGTAATTAGTCAATTCAGCAATTCTTCAACATCACTTTCAGTAAGCGCAATCCACCATTGTTTTATATCCATCTTTGATTGTGCTTGAAAGATCCTTTGATTTGTCTTTATGATACCAGCACAAACAGTCATACTCATGGATTAAATAAACCCTAATTATTTATATTCAGAAATACTGCAACCAGTTATCAATACTGTAAAACATTATTCAGTCCTCTCCCCATTACAGTTTGATATGAGTATTCTCAAGCAGTATATTTTTCTCAAGAATTAGGATAATGAAAATCTACTGTTCGTGCTCTCATACATTACAAAGTACATGGGGAAAATAGCACTTAACACGGTATGTACTGCGTACGAGTAATACATTCAAGAACTATATTACTTACAAAAAAAAAATTAAATCTTCTCCAACCCTCTGGATTGAGAACAGAAAATAACAAGCATTGACTATAAAGTATAACTAGAACAGTGCACAGAGAAAATAATTTTAGCCTTGTTTGTGTAATTAATACAGTGTAAAGTTACACAGACACATGTATTTAGATAGTTCATACAAAACCAACTACACTAAAAGAACAGCAAGGTTGCAAAGTGAAGTACTCAAAAGTCAGGAAATGATGCAACCTTAACTTTTTTCTTTGTACATAAGCAGCACAATACTAGATGACAGTGTTTTTTCCACAGGATCCCTGTCTCAATGAGTGCAGAAGATGAACAGTACTCTGTGAAGGGAGGCAGTGGTTCAATTTGTCTTACATGAGTTATTGTGTATGTGTGTGAATATGTTGTTCACTATATCGGTGAGGGGTGAGGGGGCCTCAAGGGTAGAGAAGAAAGGGAAATTCCTCCTAATGGTTGATACAAGACAAACTTGAATTATCATCTTAAATAAACTTCACATGTTGTATGTACCATGCTGTACTTACTGCTTGGTTAAGTTTGTTGCTGAATGTTTCTTCTCATTAAAGTTAATTGATAAATTTAGGTATACCAATCCAACTTCTTAAAATGAAACCTTAAATCAGTCAAAAAAACCACTGCATGCATATACTTTGCACAGATATATTCTGGTGAGGATTTTGCACTATTTTGTATTCAGAAACGAAATATCTATGATACTCGTATCTGGAGTTTAAAATATGTGCACAGCTTCCCAGGGCATTTTAATTTTAGCATTATGCGTTCAATACAGAGCCATATGATAAAGTAAATCTGGGCCAAAGTATCAGATGAGAAAGCTCTAGTTTGAAAATCCAAGATGCTTTTAGCTACTATTGAATAAGTGTGTGATCCCACAACAGACCGCAATTCAGGAAAGCATCTCTATTCAGGACAACATTAAGTGCATGCCTAAAATGAAACATGGACTTACACTCTGGCCTGAATCAAGGCATTAGACTTGAAAATACTCTGAAGCGTTTGTATGTCTATGGAGTGTCCATGCAGAGCACTCTATTTTGCACGCTTTCTCCTCTATTGTCCTTCCTAATACAGTGTTGCATTCTGTTTGGAATTTGGGTCTTGGTCTTACTTCCCAGTCCAGGTAAAATATAGTGCTTGGTTTTGGGGGGTAGGGTTTAAGTATCTTCTCACAGAATTTTAAAGCTTTTTTTGTGCCTCACAAGCATTATGCATATATTAACTTACACTTGAGGTTGTTTTGAAAGGTCAAACTCATAAGTAAAGGAGCAAGCCTGATGTCTTACATGTCATACATTTCTCTTTGATGTTTAATGGTAGATATTTTTAGTCATATTTGGTGTGGCTACTTGTACAGATGGTCTTTAAGAACTTGACTGTTGCACTTAAGTTTGCTTGCTTATATGCAGTAATACATTTTGAACATTTTTCTTTTTTTTTGGAAAATCATGTTTGTTTTTTGCGTGGCATGGAGTATTGCAGTAGCTTTCTAGTGACTTATAATTGGTCAGCAGAGTTTATAATGTAGGGAGTATAATCATAATGACATTCTAAATAGCTTTTGTGTACCTTGAGACTGTTTTTCCTCCTCATATAGCTAACAGCACATAGCAGTTCATGTGCAATGTTCTAAGGAAAGACAGGAATAGGGTCCAAGTGTTTTTGCTGTAGGCATACTGACTTAACATTTGGAGCAGCTGCTAATGTCTCATTTATTTATTTGCTTTAGGTGAAATGTAGCCACATGTACATTTACAATTCCGTCTCTTCTGGTGATTTTTATCATGCTGCACCAAATTACAAATGTCTAGTAATGGGTGACACTATAGGGGCTTCTAGTGTCGTGTTTAAGAGTTGTACATGAGAGGAAAAAGGACAGATTCCCAAACACAATGAGATTCGTGTGTAAACAGAATGAGATTGGCTGGTTCTTTGGAGATCTGTTTGGAAAACTGATTTTCCATCCCACAAAAATCTATTTTTGTCCCCAGAAATGTCAGATGTGTTTGCAAAACAAAATTTTGAAGAAAAAAAAAATCATCTCATGTCAACTGAAATGTCCTTTAGATTTTGTTTTTCTATTTTAATTGGTTTTTATGTTAAAATACATTTCAAAATGAAAAGTCCTTTTGAAATGAAAAATTGAAACTTTCATTCCAAAAATGTCCTGTTTTAACATCTTCAAAAATGTGGTTGAAATAGATACGTTTCAATGAAAAATTTGGATTTTGTTGAAATGGCATTTTCTGACGGAAAACTGAGTTGTGATCTTCTCCACTCAGCAGAAGTACTTGATTATTGCTGCCTTTCAGACATAAATAGATTTGTCACAAATCACTTTAAGATTGTTGTTAATGGGTATATAATGACTAATCAAGGATTTGATAAAGCCAAAATTAATTTGTTTTATACGCCTGCCTGTAAGCGCAGCTGCCAATGCTAATTGTAATTATTTGTTTCTAGTATGTGTAATACACTCCCCAGGGAGCCGTGAACTGTAAGCCATTGTGTTGCCTTTCCAAAGGAGAACTTTGCCCTGGATTAAACTATGACACACTAGTTTTGGTAGCCTCACCAGTCAACTCCCTGAGACTCTGCCAGTCTTAACCTTGCCTTGCAGGTTACATCTGGTGCTCCCGAGGTCCCCAGAGACGTCTCTGCAATGTCCAGTCCCTCTCATTGGCAATCACAGAATTTATTAAGTCTGCTGTCTCCAAAGAGACAGAGTGTACAACAGCCTGTTGGCTCCCTGAGGATATGCTCTTTACCTTTATGCACAGCATGGGGATGGTTTTATAGTAAAACAAGTTTATTAATAAAGAGCATAGATTTAAGTGGCACTAAGAAAAAGAAAAAGAGACAGGTATGGGTACAAATAAAACAAAAGTAAAAACATGCTTTCTAGTGTCTACAACTTAACAGTTCACAGTCCTGGTCTCAGGCAATTTCTCACCTACAGTCAGTTCCCAGAGTCTTCGACCCAGGTTGCTGAAGGATCCACCTTTCACAGATTCCAAGAGCTCTGGCCTCTTTTGTTCCTTAAGTGATGGATACATAAGGGCTTCTCTCCCCTTCTTTTTATAGTCTAGTAAACCTTCGAAATATGTATCCCCAGATAAGTTCTTCTCACCTGCTGTGTGTTTCTTCCTGGTCACTTCCCAGCCCCCCTGTTGATTTGTATGTCAGTGTAACTTTCATTGCTCAGTTTACTTTGCAGACACAGGCAAACCAACGTTCCTTTGTCAAGAGCAAACTTGTTTATCAAGTCTTCCCCCAAAGCATATTTTAGGAAAATATTCCCAGCATGCGCACACAACTCTTTACATGCCATCCATAGATATATCACACAGTGATAGTAGTGACCCACATGATACCAGTTTTTACATGATACTTAACAAGACACGGTGTTTGGCTAAATATTCTGACCGAGGTGTGCAGAGTGTGTCCTTTAACAGTTGGCATGAAGGGGCTTTGGGGTCACAGACTTATTACGGCAGTCACCATGGTAACAAGCTAAGGACTTAAATGAGAGGGAGGTTATCAACGACTCAATTACTGATCGAGCTTCCCTGTTCATGAACTGTAAGTCCCTGCACCTGGTCTGTCACCTTGGACTATTTTTAAAAAAGTGGTGGTTGTGGTCACCGCCACGTCAAGGTGCAGTTGTTCTGTTTACTGATCCTGAGGTACATGCTGCTCGGATGTGGCTGCTCTGCTCCTGCCTGTATCTGGGAGGCAAAACTGACATTCTGGTCCTCTCTCTAGAGAACCGAAATGTGTGAGAAGGAGTATTAAGGCGGTGGCATAACAGCCCTGGTGCTCCGTGGTGAAGGGACTTTTGACACGGCCCCATGGAATTGTGCTGCAGAATCCAGCTTTTGTTTTAAAATACAATGTTTCTAGCCCTCCTTCTTGTGACGAGAACCTGGAAAATGTGAACTGGTGCACAAGGTCTTCCTGAGTCCGCAGGAAGCACGACGTAACTCTCAGGTGTTACCTGCGTAGCTCACCAGGGCCCCGCTGGACACAGCTATTCCATGGCATTTTTTCCTAGAAAGCTTCAGGGGGAGGGATTTACCCGCTAAGACAGCCAGATGTCTCAGGCTTTATTTTCTGTGTATGAGTCCTATGGAGTGTGCCTATGGGGGTGCTTACAGTTCACCTCTCCCAGCTACAGTATTAAAACATAACTTCGCCCTTACTGCATTTACCAAGCCACCTTTAAGCCTTCTCTAGACTAGGGGAAAGTATTTCCTCTGTGATATTTGCATGGCATGGTAAATCTGTTAAAAATTCCTAAACAAATAAATAGTTAGCTAATATGGAGGGTGGGGAGGTGGGCTACATGTTTTAATTAAGTGCTATTTAAAATATGTTAGCACACCCTACCCAGCTAATGTTTTTAAAGGTGCTGTCTGCCCGAGGAGCTGATGTAATCCCTGCTAACATAGTGTGGTTCTTTCCACCTATTTAGTGACTAGAGTACCACAGGGGTTTGTCCCCTACTACTGTCTGCAAGCTAGTGGATCTGATCCTTTAGCTCAAACAGTGGAGGCTCATGCTTTTAGATCTAGAGATGCCTGCAGACGACTTATCCATAGCTGTCATTTTACTAACCTGATTTTAAACAGCACTTAATTAAAATGTATTTGCTAAAATAACATTTAAAAATATTGTAAACAAGGCATTAACCTTGTCCTCAGTTTTTTTCTATGTAAAATTGGAACACTTGCAAGTGGCTACATCACAGAATTGTTGAGGGTTATCAGTATAATAAGTATTTAGAAATTTTTCTCACTTCAGCTTGGGCAGTTTATATTTTCAAATGACTTATTTAGCGCTCTGTTTATCCAGACTCTTGATGGTTTATGGCACAGTGCCAATTTTAATTATTCCGTGTTTTCACACTCAGTTTTCAAAGTAGTAGATTTTGATTAAAATAAAATTATTTTCAAGCAGAAAGCCTTCTGAAAGGCAGTTCTGAATATTTACTTGTATATGTTTCCATGTGTTCTATGCCTAATTCCTAAATTATCTTTCTGTCTATTCATTAAAATCTATATGAAGTAACAGTTTATCACCTGAAATAGCTTGATTTGTTGATTAAAACAAGAAGACTTAAGTGTGATTTTAGTTAAAGGAAACTTTAAATGAACGTGTTCCAAAATTAGAAGAAAAGTGTTAGCTTAAATGAGCATGATTAAAACAGTGCCACAATATAGTGTCAAACCTTGCAGTGACAGAGTGCTATTCTGTTCATAGGTTTCACAACAAAGGAGTATATGTAAAAGTTGGACTGCAGAGGATAAGTCACACCAGAAATCTTCACAGAGATATAAAACTTAAAGTGGACCAGCATGAAGTTGAGTTACCAAGTATCGAGGGACTCATTTTCATTAATATCCCCAGGTAAAACTGTGAGAAATGAGTCTGTGTCGGTACACATCAAACACCCTGTTGTACTCACCAAAATCTCTGTGGTCAATAGAACTAGATGAAAGGGGTTTTCTTTACTTTTTTTGGCTGGGATTTTCAAAGGTGCGTAAGGCAGCTAGCTGCTCAACTGGTATGAGATTCGGACAGATAACTCGCTTCAGTTCTTCTGAAAGTCCTGGCCTGAGTTCATAGAAACTAACCCTTGTTTTTACAGTGCAATGAGAACCGCTTTGCTATCTCTGCTCTTATTTCATAACATTTGTTTCTAGTAACTTTTACCAACTCCCGTACATTGCATACAGGCTTTCTTTTTGTTTGCACAAATGTGTACTAGTTACTGAAACGTCTGCCACAGTATTTAACTGTAGCAACTATCTTAAAAGGCTCTATTAATTAGGGTTCTCTGTTAAGAGAAGTTAATTGGCTGTACTTTTTGTTCTAATTTAGGTCATGGCTTCAAGAGTTAGAGATTTTCTCTCTTTTTAAATCTATTTTTTTTTATTCCTGAGAGAACTAGAAAGGGAAAAAAATCGTATCCGCTGTTGAGCAGTAGCTGTGTATTGGAGATGCAAACATACTATTCTTATTGGAAATTCAAGCCTTTTCTAGGAAGTAAAATTATATTAATTTCCCACTGGCATCAGGATTTCAGGGGAATGATTTTGATTTGCTTAATTCTACAAAGCTATTTGAAGCCTAAATGTAATAATTTGATAGAGCAGTTTCTCAGTATTTAGCTTCCCTTCAACATATCATGTCTTCTGAAAGAAAAAACATATTGATATTACCAAAAACTCTGGTAACCTTCTGAGTAGTAATCATAAAAGTTAAGACTTCACAGGTTTAACCTGTGGTTTCCAGCAACCCAAAATGACATGAGGCTGTTTCCCTCTTATCCACTTTTCTCAGCTGAAAACCTACTTAGCCCTCCCCCACTGCTTTCACCTCTTCCCCCTTCCCTCCCCCACAGCAGTGTTATCAAGAGGTTACCAAATTTTAGGAAAGCAAATGCCGTGTTTTGTAAAGTGGAAAAGGAGAAATACGTAACCCCACTCAAGGAGAATCTATGGAAGAGCAGAATGGCTTCCTAAATTGTTAACCGATCAGATATTTGGATACTGCTTGAGTCTTGACAGATTACGACTCTCAGCGGCCACGCTTGTGTGCTCTGTTCCAGTTGGGGGTCTGGAGCTGATCTCTGGGGATCTGACCATGATAATCGATTTGAGAAACCAAGAATCGATGATGGCTTACTGGAAGTCGTGGGGGTGACTGGAGTTGTGCACATGGTAAGTTAGTGCTGAGCCTGCTTTTTGTTTGTTTGGGGGTACTGAGCAAGCGAAAACAGTGACTCGTCACTTAACCCATGTTAAGCATCTCTGTGAATTTGTCCTGTGGTAAATATTTTGCTCAAAACACCTTCAAAAAATAATTTTAGGTTGTAAAATGAAGCACTCAAAAGTCAGAACACACATTCCAAGAATCGTAAGAATACAAAATATATTAGTCAAGTTAGACTACAAAAGTAGTCGGCTGTTATGCTGTGGGGCAGTGGCTGTGATAGCCATTGGAGAGTGGGCTTAGACAGCTTTTGAAGCCTGCTCTGGAAATCCTTGTTCAGGTGCCCAAATTCAGCAGTATATAGAAGGAAGCTGGAGCTGGATGGTAAAAAGTTTTAGAGGCATTGAGGGGTCTGCTGTACCACTTGTTCAAGTAAATGGAAATACTCCCAGTGATTTCAGAGGGCTTTGAATCAAGCCCTGAAAGACGTCTGTATAAAGAATGGGACTGTTTAATTTAGAGAGATGTTAGCTGCACAAAACAATGAGAGGTATAGATTAGGGCAGTCGGGTGCTTTTGTTTTCCCTCTTTCAAAATAGAAGTGGATGGTGAATGAAATTTCAAAGGCTGATAACTTAAAAAATGAAGTTAGAATGGGTAGAGATGGCTTCATTTTTGTTTCCTTGGTTGCTTTATTAGGCTGTGGATCATTGATACTACATATATTGTTTCAGCTTACCAATTTGAAACTCATTTATTGGAGGTTTGCTTTTACATCTCCTTTCAACTTGTAAACTTATTCCACATTGTTCATAAGCTTCTCAATAAAATTATAAGGAGAAAAATGATAAAAGGAATTACTAACATAATACATTAAATAACCTGCGGCATTTAAGGTTATAAGGTGGATAGAAAGCTGGCTAGATTATCGGGCTCAAGAGGTAGTGATCAGTGGCTCCATGTCTAGGTATCAAGTGGAGTGCCCCAAGGGTCGGTCCTGGGGATGGTTTTGTTCAGTATCTTCATTAATGATCTGGAGGCTGGCGTGGCTTGCACCCTCAGCAAGTTTGCAGATGACACTAAACTGGGAGGAGAGGTAGATACGCTGGAGGGTAGGGATAGGATACAGAGGGCCCTAGACAAATTGGAGGATTGGGCCAAAAGAAATCTGATGAGGTTCAACAAGGACAAGTGCAGAGTCCTGCACTTAGGATGGAAGAATCCCATGCACTGCTACAGACTGGGGACCGAACGGCTAGGCAGCAGTTCTGCAGAAAAGGTTACAGTGGACGAGAAGCTGGATATGAGTCAACAGTGTGCCCTTGTTGCCAAGAAGGCCAATGGCATTTTGGGATGTATAAGTAGGGGCATTGCCAGCAGATTGAGGGAAGTGATCGTTCCCCTCTATTCGACATTGGTGAGGCCTCATCTGGAGTACTGTGTCCAGTTTTGGGCCCCACACTACAAGAAGGATGTGAAAAACCTGGAAACATCCAGCGGAGGGCAACAAAAATGATTAGGGGACTGGAACACATGACTTATGAGGAGAGGCTGAGGGAACTGGGATTGTTTAGTCTGCGGAAGAGAAGAATGAGGGGGGATTTGATAGCTGCCTTCAACTATCTGAAAGGGGGTTCCAAAGAGGATGGATTTAGACTGTTCTTAGTGGTAGTAGGTGACAGAACGAGGAGTAATGGTCTCAAGTTGCAGTGGAGGAGGTTTAGGTTGGATATTAGGAAAACCTTTTTCACTAGGGGGGTGGTGAAGCACTGGAATGCGTTATCTAGGGAGGTGGTGGAATCTCCTTCCTTAGAGGTTTTTAAGGTCAGGCTTGACAAAGCCCTGGCTGGGATGATTTAGTTGGGGATTGGTCCTGCTTTGAGCAGGGGGTTGGACTAGATGACCTCCTGAGGTCCCTTCCAACCCTGATATTCTATGATTCATTACCTTAAGATAGCAAAATCCTATGATGGCAGAGCACTTAGCACTAGACTTTATTTGAATTTATTATAATATAGTTGATTTGTATATGATTTTTAAAATTCTTTATTTTTAACTAATTTAAAATCTCATTATTTTCTATGGGTCTTTTAGGTGTCTTTTGAGACAAAAATATTTTTGAACAAATCCTGATAAATGTGGTAGGCTGAGGATAACAATTACTTGGACTCCTTTATAAATTTAGACCCCAATCCTACAAATAAGTTGGCAGCAGCAGGGAGCCCCTTTGACTTCAGTGGCGCTCAGACGAAGTTGAGGTCCATTGGCTTGGAGCCACCTTCTGGATCAGGGCCTTACTGCAGCATGGGGTTAATGCAGGTGTTACTTTTGAAAATTTCAGGTCATAATTTTGGAATCTTCTAGGGGGTAGAAACCTCAGACAGGAAGAGGCCAGGATGTACTCCAGCGCTGCAAAAGTCTTAAGCATGATATGCACCTGTCCTTGCTTTTATAAGGCTTATTTGTACCAATAAATACCAGAGAGTTTTAGAAAATAATGGCAGTTCTGATATTCTGATAGGGTCAAGTACAGGGCGGTCTGCGATCAGGGATCCGCATAGCCCAAGGATCTTACTTTCGTGTTACGCTTCTGAAAGCAATACCTGTTCAAGTAGATGGAGAGCCCTGGATCCAGCCACCAGGCCAGATTATCATTTCTGTTGCAGGACCAAAGGTAAGCTTGCCTCGGCAGTTTGCCTTTTTGCATTAGAAAAATGTAAATGGTTGCCGTTAAAGTTTTCTCCTGTTTGTTTTTGTTCCTTAGTCTAAGTCATGCCATTTGTTTGACTCATCTCCTACTATTTGTCTGGCTCCTCATCCTCTTAGTGCATTTCATTATTAAGGTACTAATCAACATAATGTGATCACTGTTGGATGAATATACGCTACGGAATCTACGCCATGAAATTCAAAGAAGTTCACATATGTTAGTTAAAGGGCCTGTCTGCACCAGCAAAACTACAGTATTGAGAGATCAAGTTTAAGAAAACAGTCCCCTGGGTGTTTGGTAATGTGGCTTACCCTCGCATGAGACAGCAGGGAGCCATGTTCTAATTACATTGTTTGCGTTGCAGCAGATCAGGGTTATTCAGACAATCCAGGAGCATGGTGTATGAGGGACAGTGCATTCCCTGTTCAGTGGTCAAGGAATCCATGGACAGAATTTAGCTAGCAAGAAAGTGGAGAAATGAGACGTATGAGCAATGGGAGGGGAAGGAGAGGAGCGGCTGGGGGATTGAGAGTAAAGTGTCCCCCATCCAAGGAATTAAAGTTTCTGCTGACAGTGAAGCAGCCAAATGATCCTTTTGCACGGTCAGTGCATTTGATAACTCTCACACACACAAGTTCCTGCCACAGAAGTTCGTTAAATGACCCCTTTAAGAACGACTGCAGAAATCTGTTGCTACAGAAAGAGTTACAGAAATCTCATCGAATGCCACGCTTTTGTCGTGGGAAAAAAAAAGAGGCGTTTGCAGAATGTGCCTTTATTATTTGAAAAGTACTTGCAGCTACACAGAGCTCTTCTTCAGATTAAAAAAGAGCCCTGTGTAGCTCAAAAGCTTGTCTCTTTCACCAACAGAAGTTGCTTCAATAAAAGATATTCCCTCACCCGCCTTGCCTCTTTCAAAGTATTAACCTTTTTTGTAAAGAGGACCAGTGTTTAAAAACTCTTCCCTTCTTGCACGAGAGAGAGAGATACACATTTTGTAATTTGGAGTCGCTCTACAGAAACTGCTCTGAAATGCACAAAGTAAGCAAATCAAAAATTAGGCTTTTCTTGACTCTGTTAGTCATCTTGGGTGATATAATTATAAGAGGTTAAAAAAGACAAGTGAGAGTTAAGTTAGTAGTACCTTTATTAAATTGCTTTTCTGTTGCAGCATTAATGTGTATATTATTCATTCCTAAGCATACCTTTCTTAAATTTGCTTGAATAAAGAGATGTTTTGTTGCTTTCGTTTATCGTCTCTACAAATGTTTTATTGAAGGTCCACATGTTGAAAAAATCCAAACAGAAGCCAAAAAAAACTGGAAGCTTGAAAGAGACAAGAACGGATAGTGTCTCAGTCACTGAAGTGGGACATTAAATGGAGCGGACCTTTCCAGAACAGAAGCGGCAGAACGATGAAAGGAGCCTGCACTGTACAGCTGGGTGCTGGGGTTTGGTAAAGAAGGGGTCCTAATGAGCCTTCCCTTTATTCCATTGTAATAGTACTGTGTTCTGCTTGTTTTGTTAAATGATTGTGCCTCATTAGGTGGCTGATGCACACCTACTTGTATACCACTAATTTCATTCGAAATGTTTGCCTTTGGTAGCCTTCCCTAAAGCACTGCCCAGTACCAATAGATAACACAGATCTATCCTATGGAGCTCTTCACGCTTGGTTTTGCAGAATTTTCATTTTGTTAAGAAATTTCTTGCCTTTTTCTTACATAATCTTCCATCAAGAAATCATCACAAGGTTCTGTTAAAGTAGCCCTGAACAACAGTCTTCCAACAAACAGAAGAGTAGTGGTTGCATCTCTTTGCTGTTGTACTGTGACCTTCCTGGGTAAGGCCAAAGAACACAATTTGAGGCGTTGCAGTTTGAGATCATGTTACTCGAGATGAATGACTGTCGTGATAATGATCCCAACATGAAGAGTGCCGTGTACAGAGGAGAAAACCTGTGCTGAAACGCTCAAGTCAAAATGGCTAAGACAGGATAGTTTCAACATGGTTTACTTGGATAAAGTAAATGGGGACAAAAATCTGTTTTAAACAGTTACGAAATGGTCTAGCCTCTTCCAGACATCAAACGCTGTGGAAGGGTTGGTAAAGTTCAGCAGCTATCTCTTGACTAAATGGGGGCAAAGTTTACCTCAGTAATATATGTAGACGACAGACTTCTTGGGCTCTTATTTTTCTCCCCCGCTGCGTGTTCTACCTTTGGTGACTCCATACTCCTCCACAGTCCTCATTGGTCTTGTTTCAAATTCAATTTCTAAAAAAAAAATGCCCTATGTGTAAATGTATTGTGACTATGACTTTCCGTACAAGCTCCAGAGACTTGAAGAATGGGTACTAATTCTGGTAAAAAGCTGCTGAAAACGACTGTTTCATTGATTATCAGTTCATTAAGGCTGTTTCTCTACAAGGGGCGTGATTCCCCTCCTATGCTAGCTCGATAAAAGCTAGCGTGAGTGTATGTAGTAGTGGAGGCATGGCTGAACTTCACCACGTACAAACCAGCCTGAAATCGGCAGGCATGTGCTTGGCACAGCTAAGCCGTGCCTCTGCTGCCCGTGCTACCATGGCTACACTACTATTTATATCTGCACTGGCTCTCATTGGGTTACCGTGAGATGTGTTCGCAAGCAGCGGATTCACACCCCTGGCTTGTAGTATAGACATAGCCTATGATACGTGAACATAGAGGCAGGCTAACATTAAATGGAAATACACAATAATTTAATTCCTTGAGTTTTCTTATGAGGCATAGTGCGTGTTCAATAAGACTGTACGTCTGGCAATATGTATGTCGTTGCTGTAGAAAATGCTGTGACTTCAGATGACTGAGTATTTAGCAATAAAGTAACGAAAGGCCTATTTTCCAGTATACTTCTGAAAACAGCCTTCCCGCAACTGTTTAGCCATGGTTCTTTCTTGCAGGCTGCCAGTATAGCTTAGCATTTGGGGCATGGAAAAGGGGTGTAGGCCCAGATTCTCAAAGCTATTTAGGCACCTAACTCACATTGATTTCAGTGGAAGTGGAGCCTGAATACATTTGAGGATCTGGGCCATAGAGACTGTACTGTAATCTAGCTGGACCAGTGTGTGTTGTAAGCCCAGGTTAGGGCATGCCAGTCCTCCCAGAAAGGTGATCTGACTGCTTGCCCACCTGCTGAAGACTGATGGGTCAGGGTGTTTGAGAATACTGCCCAGCCCCAGGGCTAATGTGCTGAAGGTCTTGTAGAACACTACATCTGTTGTCAACAGCCATTCCCGCATGGACCTTGCTAAACACCCCTTCTCTTTGCTTCACTCTCAGCTCACCAGGGTTCTCTGGTGAGCTAAGTCAGGTGGAAATGAATGGGCTTGAACAGCAGTGTGGAAAGATGCAGAACAATTGTGGTGGAAGGAATTTGTACAGTTCTACCCCACACAGGGAAAGGCGACTAATATCTTTCAGCATTGTGTACAGTAAGTCCTTGACCAATGGAACTGCTCCCAGCTATATCCTCATGAACCTGAGTCCTGTTAGCAGGTGACAAGGCACACTTACCCTCGGCTGTAGAAAGAACTGATGAAATACATTACAGCCACCTCTGCTCTGGGGGCAACAAATCAGAAAAAAATGGTGACCGTACTGGTAGCATGGCTCAATCATTCAAGCAGAGGCTCTGAAAAGACTCTTACTGTTGCTGCTTGTGGAATGGACCTTTGAAACCATGTCCCATGTGAGGGCTACCTCCAGAATGGCATTCTGTAGACTGTGAAATGTGCAAAAGCCCAGCCTTTGTTTAGCAAGCAATTGATGCCAGTGTTCTTGCCAGCCATCCCCTTTTCACGGTCTCCTCAGCGAGTGGTTGCAAGTCAACGCCCGCAGCAGTTGTTTTCTACCAGTGTTATAGACGCCTTCTAGTCATGCTTCGGACGTGGCTAAGGCATGGCAGCAGCTTTGATAATCAGCTTATTGCCACGGACAGAGCTGAAACTTCAGTGCAAATGCGGTTTGATCGAACAACAGTTTCTATCATCCGTCATCAAGAGATGCTTTTTACTCACTTATGGGACAGCTGCTCCTTTTCCCCACGTGTCCTGACCTTAAGAGTGCTACAGGACTCCATCCCCTTTTATTCAGCATCAGAACAAGATTTCTGTTGAGAGTGAGATATCTGCATGCTGATGGTGCAGATATTTCATGTGCATCTTTCCTCTTCTAACACAGCATCAGCTCCACTTCGGCACTTGGAAATTGGTACGTGCATGAAAAGCAAGCGGCTTGAGCTCAGCTTCAGTGTGGGTACTTCTGCTGATAGTGGGAGGAGGAAAGCATTGTATTTCAAGCTCTCTGCTCTCTCAGGGTGAAGTCAACAGACTAAGGAAATACATCACTGCTCTTGGGTACCCAAGGCACAACAGTGGCCAGGAATGCTGCTTTTAGGTAGCTGCTTTTAGCTTCTTTTACGTAGTTGAGAGATCAATTCTGTTCTCTTTGATGCAGCCTAGCTATGGAGATGAATGTTTTTGTCATTTGCAGACTCTACCTGAGTTGACTGCAAAGACCATGCAGAAACAGAAGCCTCTCTCCTCCACGGGCCACACCAGAGAGCCTGTCTCACCAGTGCGCCATTCCTACACTGGCTCCAATTGATACTCTGGATCTGTTTCATGCTGCTAGTCCTGACCTTCACAGATCGTAATGTGCTAAGTCCTGTCTCTCTCCCCCGCTGCCCCATTGCAGTGGCTGTTATCTGAAATAGTGTGGTTTACAATCCCAAAGGTGAAACTCTTTGCACAGCATATTTTAAGTGGAAGACGTTTTGGCTGTGGAATTTCCTGCCATCTGATTGTTATAAATGCCAGACTCTTTCCACACTTAGAGCACAGTGCAAGATCCATCTCTTTGTGCATACCTCCCATAGTCTGGTGCAATAGTGCTTTCCTGGCAGGCAGACACCAGAGAGGACACTGATAGGGATTGTGTGTTAATAGAAGAAGTGATGGAAGCTTCTGGTCCTTGCTCATGCAGAAATGAAGTCTGATGTATGTGGTATCTAGACAGTTTGGTGATTGGCACGTTGGAAATGAAAATAGATACTTTTTTTAAAGCTTAATGTCTCTTTGTCTGATTCTGAAATATCTTCTGTATGTTTTCAAGACACAACAGATTTTTGGGCAAGTGGAATGGAAAACTGAATATACACAGAATAAGCAAACCAATTTAAAAACAGAGAAGAATTCTCTGGAGTAACCATTTTTAAGCTGTTTCAATTTCAGGTATTAAAAAGGCTAAGATGCTTAGGGAATTGTAGAGCTGTAGATTTGTTTTCATCAAACTTACACCTGCTGTGTGTGGGGATAGGGTTAATCATGTACAGTCTTTGCATTCATATTAATTACTTGGAGGCTTCCCTGCAGAAAGGTGGCATTGCTTATAAGTTACGTTAAACATGTGTAACAGCTGATAATTAGGTTTTATGTAAATCCAGTGAGATAATGCAATATAATTACATTTTGATGTTCTAATGCATGGTTCATACCATTATCAGCTCTTAGTGGAGAATGTTGTAAAATGTGATAATTATATAAACTTACGGTGGTTCCCCGGCCAATGCTTAAAATAGCATTAACAAATTTGAAGCTAGAGTGGTTTAGAAAACGTGGTGCAGAGAGCTCAGAAACGATATTGGGAGTGAGGTGAAATCCTGGTGTGGCTGGGTCGTGCTTGTGGGCTGTCCTTGTGGGCTCATAAGGAGACATACACTGTGCTGTCCCAAGCACAGGCTTGATCCTTTGTCGAGGCCCCTCTCTGATGACCTCCTCTGCAAGCCTCGGGGCATACTTGTATTGCCTGTCCTGCTTCCCACTTGGAAAGTTGCATTTGGCCTCTACCTCCTGGCTTTCCAGCTCTTGTCAGTAGGAGAGGAGAAGGGGGTCACTAAAAGTGCTATTCAATATCTCAAATTTCCAACCCAGGTAAAATGCATGTTTAAGGTATACAGTCATAGATAAGTATGTTATCGAATAGTACAGGGGAAGGACAAAATGTCTGCTCTGAGTTTTAGCCATAACTTCACAATTTCTGGCTTTTATGGTTGTAATTTATTCCCTCAACATTATTCCAACACTTATGGTCTGGTTTAGAGTAGTATAAGCTTCTACTTAGTGATGCTTAATCTAAATTGATCTTAGTGAACGGTCAGTGACTTATTTTGCCAAAAAACGACCAAGTTGTCTGGGCGAATTGAACATCTGGTCACAGTATATCCTCTTGTGGATTTAGCTGGGTGACTACGTTCTGACATCATTTGCTTCCGATCCTTATTGATAACACATGAGTGGTCTGATTGTCATTGGACAATGTGTTGAGCCCCTTCTTGCTGGTCCGTGAGATACACTGTGTCATTAAGATTCCCAACACAGACCTCAGGGATCTAAGGAACCTGCATTTTTCAACAAGATTCACTGGTTATAAAATCCAGCAATGAGATTAGAATTCAGCGTCGGCATATATTTTAGCTTTACCTCTGTATATCTTCCTGTAGATTTAAATCAGGCCCTGGATATTAAACTAAACCACAACTCTTCATGTGTAACACATTTAATAAAAAACTAGGAAAATCTTTTAGTAGTATAGTAGTCATAAGACTGTAAATTATTAATGAAACTCTTACGGATATTTACTCATTAATCCTTCATATCCTATACAAGCTTATTGTGTAAGTGGCATTTTTATCTACTCAGTCCAGACCCTAACTATTGGATGAATGTTTGAATGGTGGATGTGTTTATGCATATATGTGTTTTACCCAGTCGCCCACCTATTGTTGTGTGAGTAGAGTCATTGCTAAACATTGCCTAATGTAAAACAAAATTAAACCATTGTAGCAAATGTGTACACCTGGGGTAAACTGTTGAAAATGGTAAGGTTTAACAACGATAAAGCTATAGCAGTGCAAATGCTTTAAAACGTACCATAGCGTTGCCTGATGCTTTGTGTATTTTGTGCAGCCTGTTTATTGTTCAGCTGTATATTTTTTTGAAAAGTGTAGTATTGCGACCTGGAAATAGAAGTTTTTTCAGTCTACAACACAGTCTGCTTTCACACCGCCACCACAATGACTGTGTGCCTCTGCCATACTCTGTGGGTGCCTCCTTCATGTCCTTTGTTCTCAGCCCTTCTGCTGAAACTGATGACTAATTCGTGCCAATTCTGATGGTGCTGTTTGATCTGAATGACTGTTCACTAGCAGTGGGTATGAGACCACCCACTCATTTCCACTTACATCCTTCAACAGCCACGAAATGCAAAGATCTTCAGTTACTGCTGAACTGGCTCAGATTCCTATTGGGAACTTTGGCTCATTTTCAAACATAGATCCCATATTGTGTGTGTTTCCATTATTTTACACACATTTTGCATTTAACAAGTAAATGTGGAACAGACATTGTTTAGTGTATGGCAGAACTTTTTGTGTTTATAGTGTAAATAAGGAAAACCTTTTTGCAGACTTAAAATGCACTTTCAGGTTAAAATACAAAGAAGTCTGTAGAATGCCATTTAAAATGCTAGTTATTCTTGTAATTGTACCATTCCCTAGCATCCATGTCACTGAAATTACTGTACTGTCTTTTAATGCCCCATTAGGGAAGGAGAGGAGAGTGTAACATTTTTGCAATACATATTTATATCTAACTGACTGAAAGTTAATTTAAACTTTAAACCATTATAAATTGGCTATGGCCATTATAAATAAACTATGAATTAGTTTAATAGACTCATTTTTATAATGCATGAGATTCATTTTAAATTTATTTATTATGTTAACAGCTAGTTAATTTGACACACAGGATGTGTGATAAGAAGTCCAACTGAAAGGCCTTCACTTCTTTGACCTCTCTGTGCTTTGGCACTGACCAATGTAAAGGCATTACATGGAATGCAATGGTTTGAACACAACTTATTAAAAATTGTTTCTAAATGTCTGATTAGACCAGCAGTTTCGATGTTTACAGATTGGTGACTATTGATTGTATGCACCCTGGTTCGCTTTTGACACAGTGCACTGGTTTATATTTTGGAAGCGTTGTTTCTACTTCCCATGCCCATGAGTGGAATCGTTGCCTTTTGAGTTTGGGCTCTTAAGTAACTCTTCGGAAATATATAAGTGTGGATTTTCACTTTTCTGCTATGAACTGATAGAACCGACTTTGTGCTGATAAAAGTATTAGATTGAACATTTCTTCCTAAAGGACAAGTTTATTTTTGATAATGTATAAGATGGTTTTATAAACAATTAAGTAGTATTGAAAAAGTTGGTATGAGCTCTTGAAACAAGTGTATTATCATGATTTAAAAATCTATTTCAAAGCAGATAAGCATTTTTTCTTTAAAGAGCAGTGAAATGATATTTTCACTACCCTTAGTTCTGTTCTATGTTTAGCTTATCTATTAAGAGGAAACTTATTCTCAGAAGATGTGGCTTAATTTATCTTCAATTTATGCTGTATTGTGCTAATCGCCTTGACCTTTTACGCTTCTCTTGTAGCAATTCACAATATAAACACCTGTTTAAGAGGCTTGACTTTCCATCTATGAATTCCTACAGATGAAAGGACAAAATTGTGACAATTCTGATTATTACCCTGTCTGCCTAAAGTGAATGTGCCATACAGCCATCCTTTGCTTCCAAAGACAGCTGTCGCTTGGGCCAAGTGTACACCAGTAAGGGACACAGAATCCTATATCGGGCAAATGCTGCTCTCGCGATTGCTCTCCTCCCTTTCTGCTTTTAAATTTGCCAAATAGGGAGTAGCAAGAGGTGCCAAAGAAATTAGTGAGTAAGTATTAAAAGTGAGCAAATATAGGTGCTTGGAAAATCTAAACCTAACTCCTTTAAAGCAAAATCCTGCGAGGTCTGTGTCATAGAAGTAGTTGGCTCATTTCAGCTTTTCAGAAGTGCTAAGAGAAAATTTTTAATTGGAAATGGCTGAGAGACAAACAGTAAGAATCATAGAATCATAGAATATCAGGGTTGGAAGGGACCTCAGGAGGTCATCTAGTCCAACCCCCTGCTCAAAGCAGGACCAATCCCCAATTAAATCATCCCAGCCAGGGCTTTGTCAAGCCTGACCTTAAAAACTTCTAAGGAAGGAGATTCTACCACCTCCCTAGGTAACGCATTCCAGTGTTTCAACACCCTCCTAGTGAAAAAGTTTTTCCTAATATCCAACCTAAACCTCCCCCACTGCAACTTGAGACCATTACTCCTTGTCCTGTCATCTTCTACCACTGAGAATAGTCTAGAACCATCCTCTTTGGAACCACCTCTCAGGTAGTTGAAAGCAGCTATCAAATCCCCCCTCATTCTTCTCTTCTGCAGACTAAACAATCCCAGTTCCCTCAGCCTCTCCTCATAAGTCATGTGTTCCAGACCCCTAATCATTTTTGTTGCCCTTCGCTGGACTCTCTCCAATTTATCCACATCCTTCTTGTAGTGTGGGGCCCAAAACTGGACACAGTACTCCAGATGAGGCCTCACCAATGTCGAATAGAGGGGAACGATCACGTCCCTCGATCTGCTCGCTATGCCCCTACTTATACATCCCAAAATGCCATTGGCCTTCTTGGCAACAAGGGCACACTGTTGACTCATATCCAGCTTCTCGTCCACTGTCACCCCTAGGTCCTTTTCCGCAGAACTGCTGCCTAGCCATTCGGTCCCTAGTCTGTAGCTGTGCATTGGGTTCTTCCGTCCTAAGTGCAGGACCCTGCATTTATCCTTATTGAACCTCATCAGGTTTCTTTTGGCCCAATCCTCCAATTTGTCCAGGTCCCTCTGTATCCTATCTCTGCCCTCCAACGTATCTACCACTCCTCCCAGTTTAGTATCATCCGCAAATTTGCTGAGAGTGCAATCCACACCATCCTCCAGATCATTTATGAAGATATTGAACAAAACCGGCCCCAGGACCGACCCCTGGGGCACTCCACTTGACACCGGCTGCCAACTAGACATGGAGCCATTGATCACTACCCGTTGAGCCCAACAATCTAGCCAACTTTCTACCCACCTTATAGTACATTCATCCAGCCTATACTTCTTTAACTTGCTGACAAGAATACTGTGGGAGACAGTGTCAAAAGCTTTGCTAAAGTCAAGAAACAATACATCCACTGCTTTCCCTTCATCCACAGAATCAGTAATCTCATCATAGAAGGCGATTAGATTAGTCAGGCATGACCTTCCCTTGGTGAATCCATGCTGACTGTTCCTGATCACTTTACTGTGATCTAAGTGCTTCAGGATTGATTCCTTGAGGACCTGCTCCATGATTTTTCCGGGGACTGAGGTGAGGCTGACCGGCCTGTAGTTCCCAGGATCCTCCTTCTTCCCTTTTTTAAAGATTGGCACTACATTAGCCTTTTTCCAGTCATCTGGGACTTCCCCCGTTCGCCACGAGTTTTCAAAGATAATGGCCAATGGCTCTGCAATCACATCCGCCAATTCCTTTAGCACTCTCGGATGCAACTCGTCCGGCCCCATGGACTTGTGCACGTCCAGCTTTTCTAAATAGTCCCTAACCACCTCTTTCACCACAGAGGGCTGGCCATCTACTCCCCATGTTGCGATGCCCAGCGCAGCAGTCTGGGAGCTGTCCTTGTTCGTGAAGACAGAGGCAAAAAAAGCATTGAGCACATTAGCTTTTTCCACATCCTCTGTCACTAGGTTGCCTCCCTCATTCAGTAAGGGTCCCACACTTTCCTTGGCTTTCTTCTTGTTGCCAACATACCTGAAGAAACCCTTCTTGTTACTCTTGACATCTCTTGCTAGCTGCAGCTCCAGGTGCGATTTGGCCCTCCTGATTTCATTCCTACATGCCCGAGCAATATTTTTATACTCTTCCCTGGTCATATGTCCAACCTTCCACTTCTTGTAAGCTTCTTTTTTATGTTTAAGATCCGCTAGGATTTCACCATTAAGCCAAGCTGGTCGCCTGCCATATTTACTATTCTTTCGACTCATCGGGATGGTTTGTCCCTGTAACCTCAACAGGGATTCCTTGAAATACAGCCAGCTCTCCTGGACTCCTTTCCCCTTCATGTTAGTCCCCCAGGGGATCTTACCCATCCGCTCCCTGAGGGAGTCAAAGTCTGCTTTCCTGAAGTCCAGGGTCCGTATCCTGCTGCATACCTTTCTTCCCTGTGTCAGGATCCTGAACTCGACCATCTCATGGTCACTGCCTCCCAGATTCCCATCCCATTTTGCTTCCCCCACTAATTCTTCCCTGTTTGTGAGCAGGAGGTCAAGAAAAGCTCCCCCCCTAGTTGGCTCCTCTAGCACTTGCACCAGGAAATTGTCCCCTACGCTTTCCAAAAACTTCCTGGATTGTCTATGCACCGCTGTATTGCTCTCCTAGCAAATATCAGGAAAATTAAAGTCACCCATGAGAACCAGGGCGTGTGATCTAGTAGCTTCTGCGAGTTGCCGGAAGAAAGCCTCATCCACCTCATCCCCCTGATCCGGTGGTCTATAGCAGACTCCCACCACTACATCACTCTTGTTGCTCACACTTCTAAACCTAATCCATAGACACTCAGGTTTTTCTGCAGTTTCGTACCGGAGCTCTGAGCAGTCATACTGCTCCCTTACATACAGTGCTACTCCCCCACCTTTTCTGCCCTGCCTGTCCTTCCTGAACAGTTTATAACCATCCATGACAGTACTCCAGTCATGTGAGTTATCCCACCAAGTCTCTGTTATTCCAATCACGTCATAATTCCCTGACATCACCAGGACCTCCAGTTCTCCCTGCTTGTTTCCAAGGCTTTGTGCATTCGTATATAAGCACTTGAGAGAACCTGCTGATCGCCCCTCATTCTCAGTATGAGGCAGGAGCCCTCCCCTCACAGACGTTCCTGCCTGTCCTTCCTCCCGGTATCCCGTTTTCCCACTTACCTCAGGGCTTTGGTCTCCTTCCCCCGGTGAACCTAGTTTAAAGCCCTCCTTACTAGGTTAGCCAGCCTGCTCGCAAAGATGCTCTTCCCTCTCTTCGTAAGATGGAGCCCGTCTCTGCCCAGCACTCCTCCTTCATGGAACACCATCCCATGGTCAAAGAATCCAAAGCCTTCTCTCCGACACCACCTGCGTAGCCATTCGTTGACTTCCACGATTCGACGGTCCCTGCCCTGGCCTTTTCCTTCCACGGGGAGGATGGACGAGAACACCACTTGCGCCTCAAACTCCTTTATCCTTCTTCCCAGAGCCACGTAGTCAGCAGTGATCCGCTCAAGGTCATTCTTGGCAGTATCATTGGTGCCCACGTGGAGAAGCAGGAAGGGGTAGCGATCCGAGGGCTTGATGAGTCTCAGCAGTCTCTTCATCACATCGCGAATCTTAGCCCCTGGCAAGCAGCAGACTTCTCGGTTTTCCCGGTCAGGGCGGCAGATAGATGACTCAGTCCCCCGGAGGAGAGAGTCCCCGACCACCACCACCCGCCTCCTTCTCTTGGGAGTGGTGGTCGTGGAACCCCCAACCTCAGGACATCGCATCTCATGCCTTCCAACCAGCGGAGTCTCCTTCTGCTTCCTCCCCCCAGACGTATCGTCTGGTCCACTCTCCGCAATGGTACCTGTGGAGAGAACATGAAAGCGGTTAGTTACCTGTGTCTGCGTTGCTGGAACCCGGACATTCCCCCTTCTTCTTCTGGAGGTCACATGTTGCCAAGCTTCTTCACTGGCCTCTTGGCTCCGCTGTGCAACCTGCTCTAAATCTTTAGAGCTTTGCGCCCGTAGAAGCATATCCTGACGTTTGTCCAGAAAATCCTCAGATTCTCGTATGCAACGCAGGGTCGTTATCTGTTGCTCCAGACCTTCAATCTTCTCTTCCAATATGGAGACCAGCTTGCACTTTGTACAGACAAAGTCGCTTCTGTCCTGTGGAAGAAAGACAAACATGGCACATCCAGTGCAGGTCACAACAGCTGAAGCCCCCCCTTCCATATCACTTTCCTACTATGAGCTTCCTCAGAGAAGTTGACAAGATGTAAGCCTCCCTGGGCTCACTCCAGGCGAACTCCCAGGCAAACTCCTGCTGTGTGCTGCTCTGCTGTCCCCCGCTGCTCAGCTGGTTCGCCGCCGCTCAGCTGGTTCGCGAAGCTCTGGCTATTTTTAAACAGCCCCCCCAATCCTCGGTGAAGCTGTAGATTGAGATTGGGGGAGGCGGGGGAGGGATCTGATATCTTGATATCAAAATCGGAGAAGCACAAATTCTTTGGTTAGCCATAGAAAAGTTTGATTATCCTCCTGTACGCAAAAGTTCCATTATGTGGTAAATTATCATTAGCTGAAAAATTGTGGTGTTTTCCATTTCCAAGTGGTCCAAGCAGCTGATTTCATTGGACTAGCTCTTTAACAAGTTTTTAAAAACAAGGTACTTCATGATGTCTTATGGCATTTCTTGTGAATGTTGTAACGTGTTGGGCCACGTGGATTACACCGTCAACCTAAGCTAAACTGACCATTCGGCTAGTGTGAAGTGCTTATTCTCTGTGCTTCTGCCTGATAATTCTTAGAAACAATTTGTAGAAAGTGTAGCCATTAATGAGGTTGAATTCTATTTCTGTGTTGTGTGCCTCAAACTAATAAAGCATATCACACGTGTTTACTTGTGGTTTGATCTTAAAAAAGATGGTTTTCATGGTATAACTAGTTTCTAGTTTTCTGCCTTGCAGACCACTGTGCTGGTAATCTGTCTCTATGAATTAATGTCCCTAAAATGTAGTAACTAAAAAATAAAAAGAGGTGGACTTTTCTTTTATATTTAAACATCAGTTTGTCCTCAGATTATGTTCTTAGAATAATTCTGTATATATTTTGCGATATGGTTTTGTGTGTAATTTTGACTGTACATTTTGCACTGATTGAAATTCTGTATTCTAAGTATAATTTGTGAGTACCAGAGATCTATAACTAGAATTTGTCTGTGACAAATATAATTGGTAATTTCTGTTACAGCCTGGATGTGTCTCTGTGTGGTGGTTAAAAATTTCTTGTTACAAATGGTGAAATGTGTTTCTGCAAAGAGCAAACAAACTTGCTTTGTTTCACTCATTCTCCAGACACTGCTTGAATGAGCATTTTACAGTTCAAGTGTCCAAGAATACCTAGTGCTCAGCATAACACAAGAATGGCCATAGAGGGTCAGGCCAATGGTCCATCTAGCCTAGTGTCCTGTCTGCCAACAGGGGCCAGTGCCAGGTGCTTCAGAGGGAATGAACAGAACAGGCAATCATTGAGCGATCCATCCCTGTCATTCACTCTCAGCTTCTGGCAGTCAGAGGCTAGGGACACCCAGAGGATGGGGTTGCATCCCTGAGCATCTTGGCTAATAGCCATTGATGGACCTGTCCTCCATTAACTTACCTAATGTGCCATCGTTATGGCTACTGTTTTCTGATGCTGCACTATTGGCTTCTTTCCTGAATTTCTGTGGTGACACCTACATACTGCTGTGGTGGGTGCCATAAAAATAATTGCTCTCTTTCTGTATTGCAGATCATGGTGTTTGATAGTTGATCACCTGAGTATTTAGCTAGTTCCCGATTTTTCTCTGCAACTTAGACATTGCTATTTTGTTGTCCTACACCATATCGTTTGTGCCAACTTCTTAAAAATGTTAAGCTGCTTTTGTCTTTATTTGTTAGCACACTTGATGGTATTTGTGGGTTTTTTTCACCTTGCATTTTTCCCTTGTGGATAATTCTAACAAGGGTCCAGATTTTCAAAGTTCGGTTCACACAATTGTTTTAGGTATTTACACTCAGCTTGAAAAATCTTATACAGTATTTTCAAACTCATCCCTTTTGTTGACTCAAGATTAAGTGATGCTTCTTTTTGGAAGGAGTTTTTATATCCATATTATGGTGCATCCCCAGCTTTGATCAGATTTTTTACACGTAAGATAATGTGTGTCCAGAACCACACTGAATCTGAACGTCGATGAGATCGTTGGTGGTTGTAGTAGTTTGTTAATTTTAAAATCTTAAACCTTTGTCAAATGACTCACGGTGGGAGAACTAAGGTTGGGGGTGGCGGGAGGGAATATCATGACAGCATTAGTGTAGCTGAATATGGCTTTCTTTTTGGCTGTTGATTTATTTGCACAATAAAATATTTCAGAGTAGCAGCTGTGTTAGTCTGTATTCGCAAAAAGAAAAGGAGTACTTGTGGCACCTTAGAGACTAACCAATTTATTTGAGCATGAGCTTTCGTGAGCTACAGCTCACTTCATCGGATTCATAGAATCATAGAATATCAGGGTTGGAAGGGACCTCAGGAGGTCATCTAGTCCAACCCCCTGCTCAAAGCAGGACCAATCCCCAATCAAATCATCCCAGCCAAGGCTTTGTCAAGCCTGACCTTAAAAACTTCCAAGGAAGGAGATTCTACCACCTCCCTAGGTAACGCATTCCAGTGTTTCAACACCCTCCTAGTGAAAAAGTTTTTCCTAATATCCAACCTAAACCTCCCCCACTGCAACTTGAGACCATTACTCCTTGTCCTGTCATCTTCTACCACTGAGAATAGTCTAGAACCATCCTCTTTGGAACCACCTCTCAGGTAGTTGAAAGCAGCTATCAAATCCCCCCTCATTCTTCTCTTCTGCAGACTAAACAATCCCAGTTCCCTCAGCCTCTCCTCATAAGTCATGTGTTCCAGACCCCTAATCATTTTTGTTGCCCTTCGTTGGACTCTCTCCAATTTATCCACATCCTTCTTGTAGTGTGGGGCCCAAAACTGGACACAGTACTCCAGATGAGGCCTCACCAATGTCGAATAGAGGGGAACGATCACGTCCTTCGATCTGCTCGCTATGCCCCTACTTATACATCCCAAAATGCCATTGGCCTTCTTGGCAACAAGGGCACACTGCTGACTCATATCCAGCTTCTCGTCCACTGTAACCCCTAGGTCCTTTTCCGCAGAACTGCTGCCTAGCCATTCGGTCCCTAGTCTGTAGCTGTGCATTGGGTTCTTCCGTCCTAAGTGCAGGACCCTGCACTTATCCTTATTGAACCTCATCAGGTTTCTTTTGGCCCAATCCTCCAATTTGTCCAGGTCCCTCTGTATACTATCTCTGCCCTCCAGCGTATCTACCACTCCTCCCAGGTTAGTATCATCCGCAAATTTGCTGAGAGTGCAATCCACACCATCCTCCAGATCATTTATGAAGATATTGAACAATACCGACCCCTGGGGCACTCCACTTGACACCGGCTGCCAACTAGACATGGAGCCATTGATCACTACCCGTTGAGCCCGACAATCTAGCCAACTTTCTACCCACCTTATAGTGCATTCATCCAGCCTATACTTCTTTAACTTGCTGACAAGAATACTGTGGGAGACCGTGTCAAAAGCTTTGCTAAAGTCAAGAAACAATAAATCCACTGCTTTCCCTTCATCCACAGAATCAGTAATCTCATCATAGAAGGCGATTAGATTAGTCAAGCATGACCTTTCCTTGGTGAATCCATGCTGACTGTTCCTGATCACTTTACTCTCGTGTAAGTGCTTCAGGATTGATTCCTTGAGGACCTGCTCCATGATTTTTCCGGGGACTGAGGTGAGGCTGACCGGCCTGTAGTTCCCAGGATCCTCCTTCTTCCCTTTTTTAAAGATTGGCACTACATTAGCCTTTTTCCAGTCATCTGGGACTTCCCCTGTTCGCCACGAGTTTTCAAAGATAATGGCCAATGGCTCTGCAATCACATCCGCCAATTCCTTTAGCACTCTCGGATGCAACTCGTCCGGCCCCATGGACTTGTGCACGTCCAGCTTTTCTAAATAGTCCCGAACCACCTCTTTCTCCACAGAGGGCTGGCCATCTACTCCCCATGTTGCGATGCCGAGCGCAGCAGTCTGGGAGCTGTCCTTGTTCGTGAAGACAGAGGCAAAAAAAGCATTGAGCACATTAGCTTTTTCCACATCCTCTGTCACTAGGTTGCCTCCCTCATTCAGTAAGGGGCCCACACTTTCCTTGGCTTTCTTCTTGTTGCCAACATACCTGAAGAAACCCTTCTTGTTACTCTTGACATCTCTTGCTAGCTGCAGCTCCAGGTGCGATTTGGCCCTCCTGATTTCATTCCTACATGCCCGAGCAATATTTTTATACTCTTCCCTGGTCATATGTCCAACCTTCCACTTCTTGTAAGCTTCTTTTTTATGTTTAAGATCCGCTAGGATTTCACCATTAAGCCAAACTGGTCGCCTGCCATATTTACTATTCTTTCGACTCATCGGGATGGTTTGTCCCTGTAACCTCAACAGGGATTCCTTGAAATACAGCCAGCTCTCCTGGACTCCTTTCCCCTTCATGTTAGTCCCCCAGGGGATCTTACCCATCCGCTCCCTGAGGGAGTCAAAGTCTGCTTTCCTGAAGTCCAGGGTCCGTATCCTGCTGCATACCTTTCTTCCCTGTCTCAGGATCCTGAACTTGACCATCTCATGGTCACTGCCTCCCAGATTCCCATCCACTTTTGCTTCCCCCGCTAATTCTTCCCTGTTTGTGAGCAGGAGGTCAAGAAAAGCTCCCCCCCTAGTTGGCTCCTCTAGCACTTGCACCAGGAAATTGTCCCCTACGCTTTCCAAAAACTTCCTGGATTGTCTATGCACCGCTGTATTGCTCTCCCAGCAAATATCAGGAAAATTAAAGTCACCCATGAGAACCAGGGCATGCGATCTAGTAGCTTCTGCGAGTTGCCGGAAGAAAGCCTCATCCACCTCATCCCCCTGGTCCGGTGGTCTATAGCAGACTCCCACCACTACATCACTCTTGTTACTCACACTTCTAAACTTAATCCAGAGACACTCAGGTTTTTCTGCAGTTTCGTACCGGAGCTCTGAGCAGTCATACTGCTCCCTTACATACAGTGCTACTCCCCCACCTTTTCTGCCCTGCCTGTCCTTCCTGAACAGTTTATAACCATCCATGACAGTACTCCAGTCATGTGAGTTATCCCACCAAGTCTCTGTTATTCCAATCCGATGAAAGCTTATGCTCAAATAGATTGGTTAGTCTCTAAGGTGCCACAAGTACTCCTTTTCTTTTAATAAAATATTTATCACCTAGAACATATTGATGGACTTTGCTGTCTAGTTTATTTGGCCGTTTAGGATTGCTGCCCTCTTGCCTTCAGACTTAATTAGGGCAATACCCCAATATATAGATCCTTCACGCAATTATAGGTTTCAGAGTAGCAGCCGTGTTAGTCTGTATTCACCAAAAGAAAAGGAGGACTTGTGGCACCTTAGAGACTAACCAATTTATTTGAGCATAAGCTTTCGTGAGCTACAGCATCCGATGAAGTGAGCTGTAGCTCACGAAAGCTTATGCTCAAATAAATTGGTTAGTCTCTAAGGTGCCACAAGTCCTCCTTTTCTCTTCACACAATTATAGCTTGCAGCTCTTGTGATGCTGCTGCTGTGGATTTTTCAATTTCAAACGTTTCCATGGTTCTACCACCTTTGATTTGGTGACATGTAAATCCTTCATTGCTTTAAAGGTCTTGCACTTCAAAATGACAAAACCTTAAAACCTTGGGTGGACAATATTTTCTATAGATACTTCCTCAAGAGAAGGGCCCTACCAAATTCATGTTCCATTTTGGTCAATTTCATGGTCATGGGATTTTAAAAATCGTAAATTTCATTATTTCAGCTATTTAAATCTGAAATTTCATGGTGTTGCAATTGTAAGGGTCCTGATCCATAAAGGAGTTGGGGGGCGGGGTGTTGCAAGGTTGTTGTAGGGGAGATTGCGGTACTGCTACCCTGACTTCTACGCAGCTGGTGGTGGCGCTGCCTTCAGAGCTGGGCAGCTGGAGAGCAGCGGCCGCTGGCTGGGAGCCCAGCTCTGAAGGCAGAGCCGCCGTCATCAGCACCGCAGAAGTAAGGATGGCCTGATATGGTATTACCACCTTACTTCTGCCCTGCTTCCTGTAGAGCTGGGCACCCAGCCAATCACCGTCGCGCTCTGGCCACCCAGCTCTGAAGGCAGCGCAGAAGTAAGGATGGCAATACCGCAACCCCCCTAAAATAACCTTGTGACCCCCTTTTGGGTCAGGACCCCCAATTTGAGAAACACTGGTCTCCCCCATGAAATCTGTATAATATAAAGTAAAAGCACAAAAGACCAGATTTCACAGGGGAAGACAAGATTTCATGGTCTGTGATGCGTTTTTCATGGCTGTGAATTTGGTAGTGCCCTACTCATGACCAAAACCTTTCTTATACCCATTTAGACATACCCAGAGTGTACAGTAGGGGCACCAAAGATCCTTCGGCTGGGTGGATGGAGGTCAAGTCCACTCAGATCTCTGAAAGTGGAAGCTATTGTGAATTGGCCTGTGGGAGGTTTCAGCGACACTGTCGCTCCTATCACAAGCCTGTGTTAGAAAGCAAAAACAGAAAAGGAGTCTGGTCAGATGCCACTCAAAAAGGTTTTGATGCAGTGAAACAGATTTTATCAAAGATTTCAAGAAAACTTTTAAATTGTGTGTTGATGCATCCAGCAAAGGTCTCAGAGCCATACTAATGCAAACAAGGGAAGATGACCAAAATCCACCCTATTGTGTATCTGCGCCCAAAACTGTCTCCCTCTGAACAGAACTACTCTGTAATTTAAAAAGAGCGCTATGCCATAGTATGGGCTGTGAAACAACTCAGACCGTGCCTGTTCAATAGGCAGCTCAGGGTATTAATAGACCACTCTCCATTAGTGTAAATCCATAGAACAAAAGGAACCAATTCCAGATGTCTCTGCTGGAGCCTAGCTTTACAGTAGTATGATATGGAGATTAAACCTATTGAGGGGTCGGAGAACAAGGTAGCCAAGGCCGTGCCCAGAGAAGAGAGGACAGAGGTGAATCTTCTATCATGACTAGTGGCCATGACTCCAGCATCAACTCACTTGCTAGGTGTGATAGTCAAGGTCCACACACCTTGAGGGGTTACTGCGGGGTGTGAATCCCCCAAAATAAGCAACTGAATCAACAGGTTGTAGACAATGTTATTGTGTATCAAAATATGTCAAATAAGGTCTGTTATGAAAGCTTGTAATGTCCTGAACTTGCTGGTCATTAGGAGATGTGCGTACAGGTTCTGGGTATGCAGGGTTATGTGTGTAGAGCATTGTAATTGTAACTACAGTGCAACTGCAGCATCCCCTCAGAGCAGGGTGGTGAGACAATCAGGCAGGGGTGTTTTCCCTAGCATCTAACGTTGTCCAGCCAGGACATGACAATGTTGGACCATCACAGTTAATGGGCAAACATCGAAACAACTTGAACTGGAAAACAAACCCCTTGTGTGGGAAACACCCTGCTCTGTGCAACCACGAATTGCCAGAGTCTGAGAAAAAAGAGAAAAAACCCTGTTAATGGGGAAGGGATTTGAAGGGTATCCAGAAACTGAGGGTCAGCATCTTAGTGGCGTGCTCTCTGTGAAACACTGGATCCTCTTTAGGGAAATGGCACGCTGGGAACAACCTGTCCAGAGGCAATAGGTCACTTGTATTAGATGAGGGAATTTAGCTAATGGGGAAAGCCTGAGCTTGTGTCTTTGTTTATTTTCTGTGCACCTCGCCTGTGTTTGCTTTTCCTTGTTGTTTCATCTTTGAATCGATTTCATTTTGTTCATTTGCACCTCAAGCAGCTCCTCTGTTGTGCAAACTGTGGAGTCCATGCACCAAAGTGAACTGCTAACCTGGGACGGGTTTCACGCCTTTGGCAGTGACGAACCAGAGGGAAAAGTCATGAGTGTCTGGTAGTGAGGAACATGGGGAGCCGGATTTGGGGGCGCTCGGGACTGGAAGGGATTGTTGAGCTCACTCTGCAAGAAGTAACAAGGCTGGTGGAATCCAGGGTGGGACCTCCTGCTTGCAGGGTGGGTACTGGTGTCGGAGCACTGAACCACAGCAGCATGGCTTTAAGACATCCAAGGTTACAAGGCAGATGGTGACAGAATCCCTCACTGGCCAGGGTGATCCCCAAAATGTTAAGTTCAGAGCAATAGGTAAGTAGATAACAGTAGTAGTAGTAGTTCTCATTCACTAGGAACTAAAAAGAAAAAAGAAAAGGAGTACTTGTGGCACCTTAGAGACTAACCAGTTTATTTGAGCATGAGCTTTCGTGAGCTACAGCTCACTTCATCGGATGCATAGCATATTGTGGAAACTGCAGAAGACATTATATACACACAGAGACCATGAAACAAAACTTCCTCCCACCCCACTGTCCTGCTCGTAACAGCTTATCTAAGGGAATTGTGCCAGGCTTTGTGTCACAGACTGGGGTGTGGGCACTCTGGCCTAGTGGTTAGAGCAATAGCAATCCATCCTAGTGGTCGGAGTCAGAATCGAGATCGAAGAGTCAGAGCCGGTGTCAGGAACCCAGAGTCAGAAACGAAGCAGGGCTCAAGAGGACTGAAGCAAGGCTGGGAAGAAGGCAGGGAAAGGATTAATCACAGCATTGGGCAACCACTGGCCAAGTGCTACTGCTGGGCTTAAGAACAGTCGGGGCAATGCTGCTGAACCAATCCAGCGATCTGCTCAATTAGGTCTTTCAGCTGGTTACCTAATCCCAGGCCCAGCTGCAGGTCCTCATGCTTGACACTTTGTTTTACAGATAAATGACCACCCTTCAGTAGTTCTTTTGGCAGGGTGTGCTCCTTAGCAATCTATGAGGGGCTGATGGTTTAGGTTTGCACTAATGTCCTGCTAACAGACTGTTGTGATAAACGATCACACAACCAACACCATGGCCCTGTCCCACATTTAGAACATTCACACTTACCGTTTAAACAGGCCAAATGCATCCTTGATTGGCTTGGGTCACACTTTCACATTGGCTAGTTAGCAAGTGCAAAAGCCTCTTGTCTGCTCTTGCTATTCTTCTATAAAATGCTCTATGGAAATCAAGCTGATGCTTTCTGGCTCAGTCTTATGCAGGCCCACAGGCCGCAGTGTGACAGCTGATTCTGGATACACCTGCTTGCACTGCATTTCTCCCCACTGCCACAACCAGTTGAAGTCAGGTGTCTACCTGGGATTAATTTGCCACCAACTGTTCAAGGCATTTGAGAGAGAGAGGGAGAGCCTGAAATGCATGTTTTTCACACTATACTAATTATACGTCTCTAGTGTAACAGAATTGTTCTGATTAGTTAATTTTGTGCACCCTCACATGTACAAAATACTTATAAGTGGTGCCACAGTTGTCATTTTTAAAAAGCACCATTTATTAAATTGGACAGTTTGCAGAGATACAAACCAATCATGTACCGAGAGCATTTTGATCAGGATTGAGGAATGGCTGACACGATTCAGTCATACTTTATTAGGCATTTAGTGCCACAGTTGCGGAGTTGACAAACTAAAGTCTGCTTGTCAGATAACTTCACAGTCTGTTCTTCTGAAGTACTTTGAAGTTATCTCCTTGAATCTTAATCTGTTATCCGCTTAAGCCTCTACTTTAGACAATTCCTCCCCTTCATTCTGTGAATTTTAGTCTAATGGGAATGTAAGGCTTTGTCTATATTAGCACTTTTGTCAGCAGCATTTTTGTCACTTGGGGGTGTGAAAAAACACCTCCCTGATGGACATAAGTTTCACCAGCAAAAGCACTGATGTGTACAGTGGTATTTCGCTGGGAGAGCATCTCCTGCCGACATAGCTACCACCGCTCATTGGGGGTGGTTTAGTTATGCCAGGTATGCCAGGGGTCCTGCTGGCATAGAGTGGCTACACAGGAGACTTTACAGCAGCGAGTTGCAGCCGTACAGTTGTGCTGCTGTGAGATCTGTAGTGTAGACAGCCTAATGGGTAACAGTACAAACTAACAAATGGTGATCAACTAGTAAAAGAGATTGTGAAGGTGACCAGTGCACCTGGTCCTCAACAAGTCTCAGTGTAGCCTAAATCCTTGGCTGAATCTCAGGCTTGATCAGTTCACACACTGAACTATACTAGACTGCCTGAAGTTTGACCCTCACTCACACAGACTATAGCCAACCAGGAAGAAATTCCACTGCAGACGCAGTCAGATTTCTCGTGACAGTACATGCCTGGAAGGCAGGAAGAATGAATTCCAAATGTGTTTAATCTAGTTTGCAGTGTACCGAGAGCGAAATAATACATGCTTTTGAACAATTAGCTCCCTCCAATAGGAGAAAGGGCCGTATACAATCTGCATTGCTAAAACTCACTTAATACTAAGTCCTGAAGGACATCAAGTCCCTTTTTCCTGTAAGTGGACTGGAGAGCGGGACAAACTGATCCTAGTATTTGCAAGTGTCATTTACAGCACTTTATCCAGTAGCTTTTTACAAGCACCACCCCAGGTTGCATGTTAGCACTGAAAGGCCATGCATGGGAACAAGTATTCAGACCTGGAAAGTTTAACTTCATTTGTAACTCCTTGCCAAAGAACTGCAGTGCAGTGTTGCTGTGGAGGTATCTTGGATACAAACCATTTTGCTTACAGTTCACTGCAGAGAAGTCGGAATCCGTTTTCTGTCCACTGCAGTCATTACAGTCATTAAGTTTATAAACCACAGATGACTCCTGGCCCCTCTGGACCCCTCCACCTATGTCCTGGCAGCACGGATCCAGCAGTCTCCTGGTTGCTTTTGGCTGCTCTCTTATAGTTAATGAGGACCGTGCGGAGAGATAATGCTGCTTGAAGCTAATCCTCTGCTCCTGCCCATCATATCTACACTGAGGATCACCTCTCCTGGTTGTAGGGAGAGCGAAGCGGGGTCTTAAAGGCAGCAGGCCTCCTTTCTATGCAGGTTGCAGGTATGAGAACATCTGTGCATGGCTCTTGGGAGACAACCCAAATGTCACTTTTAGACACCTCTGCTGCCTCCTAGAAGGAATCTGAAATGGTCCTGCCTCCGTTCTAATGTGTGTTTGTGTTACAGCCAACACACCACATGGCTCGTTCCCAAGAGACTGCAGTGTTACAGCAAGGGAAAGTTTCCCCAACCACGTCTTAGCTGTTTCCAAAGTGCAAATAGTGCCTGGGTCACAGAGAGCTACAATGGAGAGATGGCAGGGGGCAGGGACGGAGTCATTAGCGTCCCTTGGACAGCAACTTGTGGCCTCTGTAGAACTGGTCAGGAATTGTCTGCCAGCACAGGGTTGCATAGGAAAATGCTGATCTGTCTAACCCAAAATGTTTCACAGGCATGTGGCAGGTTCAGTTAACGTTCATCAAACCACAGGTGGCAGTTTGGAACAAAACCTCCCTGGTTCCCTGCCAGCTCACCTGGCAGGCTGCTGGACACCCCGGGCTTCCAGGGTCTGCAGCTCCAAGGCTGCACCGGAGTTGGGGACTGTAGGGCCTCCAAACTCCCCACTGTGGGGCTGGGAGCTTGGTGGCCCTGAGAGCCACACCTGAGCTTGGGCTTCCAAGGCTTCCAAGCTTCCTCCCTGGAGCTGGGAGCCTGGAATTCCTGGGGTTGGGCTTGCAGAGTCCACACCCTGTGGCCCCAGCTCAGGATGCCTCCGAAATGCAGCCCCTGCAAAGCCAGGCAGCTGCTGAGTAAAAGGGACATGATTTTGCAGCTGCTGGTTGGTGGTGGGCAACAGCGAAACTGACATGAATTGTGTTAATTTCACTCAGCAGCTGACTGGGCCTGGGGAGCATATTTCCTCTTGGAAACACCACCTGTCCATAGTCCCAAAATGAAGATTCCTAGGAATTTCCTCTTCCCTGGAAAGGCTGAAAAAATTGTTTTGTTTCGAATTGGACCGAGTCCCGCGCTGGAAATGTCAATTTCCCATGGGTCGAGTTTTAGTCCTTGGGCCTCAATCATTCCTGGCAGCACCTGCAGGTCTGTTACAGCCCCCTGCACTCACCCGGGACACTGTGCATTAGTCTAGGCCCCCGAGGGGTGAATCGCCCCTGTGCTACCATTACTGGCCTCCAGCAGGTTCCCATTGACGGTTGGCCTTTGCCCCTCCTTGGAGTTCTTAGGGGTGTCATGGGCAGCACCTGCTGTGGGAAGGAGCTAAATCATCATTTTCCTGCCATGTCCAACAGTGCTAGTGCATCACGTTTAACCTCACCATCTCCTGGGCAGTGAGCACAGGCCTGCTCCAGGGTCAGGGAGTTCAGAGGGCAGCAGGTGCCTTTGCTTGTTAAATTGTAACTATTAGAAATGGGTCAAGGGTTTGTGTTAAGGTTAAGGTTCAGCAACAGGCTAGAAATGAATTCTGCACCACTGACCGTTTGGCAGGTGAGTGGGTGGAGGGAGGGTGGTATAAAACCCAGTCTCGTAACATGCGCTGGCTCTTAATCTCTCCTTCTCCAGGGGCGGGGGGGAGGGTCAATTCTCCTTTACATTTGGTGCTTAAATATCAGGGCTGTCCTTCGCATGTCTACTGGTAAAGATGCTGCAGGTGATTTTAGAAGCATGTGCTGTGCCCAGCATGGGAGCTTACAGAACATTGAACAAACCAGCAGCAGGCAAAGATAAAACCCACCTGCCCAGTTTTTACTACCCCCATCCCTTGATGAAAGGTCACCCCAAGCCATCAGAATTGTCATACTGATCAGAACCATGGTCCTTCGAGGCCAGTGTTGTCTCTAGCAGTGGCGCAGCTAGAGACAGAACACTGGCCTCGAAGGACCATGGTTCTGATACCTAGCAGCTAGCTCCCCAATTCTCTCACCCCAACCTCTAGTATTTAAACAATGGCCTTAACTCCTGAAACGTGAGGTTTATCTCCCTTGCAATACTTCAGCATTACTATTTCAACTGAATATTCTTATCTCTGTAGATGTCCAATCCATCTTTGGTTCTTTTAATCACTTTAGCAAGATCCAAATAGCACAAATCCCCCTCCCTTGCATCTTGTCCTAAAAGTCCAGCTTGGGCTCTGGTGGAGAACCACAGGGACGGACAACATTCCAGCTCCTCTGTCATCAAACTTGGAGTAGCATTTGTATTGTCATAGCACCTATAAGATCCATACCAGGCTCGGGGCCCCAGCATGCCAGCTGAATGCACAGGTGTGACTGGCCCTTTCCCACAGAGATTAGTCCATTTTTCCCAGCATGCTAGTGTACAGTTGTAAATAAGACATTTTAGGCTTCAGGAGCTGTTGCTTCTATTTCAATTTTGTTGACTGAGGTGGCATTCGATGCTTCGGCGTGGAGTCTCTTGTAGTCGGAGTGGAAGAAGATAACATAGAAGCAGGCTACAACACTGCATGCTCCAGCCATCACCAGCATGGAAACTGTATACAAAGAAATAACCAAGTTAGAAAGTGAACGTCACTTGTCAAGGTTCCTTCCCCACTCTGAACTCTAGGGTACAGATGTGGGGACCTGCATGAAAACCCCCCAAGCTTACTTTTACCAGCTTAGGTTAAAACTTCCCCAAGGTACAAACTATTTTACCCTTTGCCCTTGGACTTCCACTGCCACCACCAAACGTTTATCTGGGTTTATTGGGAAAATGTTGTTTGGAAATGTCTTTCCCCCCAAAATCCTCCCAACCCTTGCACCCCACTTCCTGGGGAAGGTTTGGTAAAAATCCTCACCAATTTGCATAGGTGACCACAGACCCAAACCCTTGGATCTTAGAACAATGAAAAAAGCATTCAGTTCTTGAAAAGAAACATTTTAATAGACGAAACAGTAAAAAGAATCACCTCTGTAAAATCAGGATGGTAGATACCTTACAGGGTAATTAGATTAAAAACATAGCGAATCCCTCTAGGCAAAACCTTAAGTTACAAAAAAGACACACAGACAGGAATATTCATTGTATTCAGCACAACTTAATTTCTCAGCCATTTAAAGAAATCATAATCTAACGCATATCTAGCTAGATTACTTACTAAGTTCTAAGACTCCATTCCTGTTCTGTCCCCGGCAAAAGCATCACCCAGACAGACCCTTTGTTTTTTCCTCCCCCCAGCTTTTGAAAGTATCTTGTCTCCTCATTGGTCATTTTGGTCAGGTGCCAGCGAGGTTATCCTAGCTTCTTAACCCTTTACAGGTGAGAGGATTTTTCCTCTGGCCAGGAGGGATTTTAAAGGGGTTTACCCTTCCCTTTCTATTTATGACACGTCCCCCAAATCACAGCTAGGGTGAAACGCTGGCTGGGATTTCTTCCTGGAGCTCTAGGAAAAAACAGAGTTAATAAGACACATGCACCTCTAAATATACTACCAAGTACATCCAGACTAACAATATTTTCCACATCTCAAGGAAGATTTTAACCAGTTGATTCTGGGAAACTTTCATGGGAGAGTGCATCAGCCACTTTGTTAGAAGCTCCTGAGATGTGTTGTATCTTGAAATCAAAATCTTGGAGAGCTAAACTCCACCGAATAAGTTTTTTGTTATTTCCCGTGGCGGTATGAAGCCACTGTAGCGCAGCATGGTCGGTTTGCAGGTGGAAACGTCATCCCCAAACATATGGGCATAGCTTTTCCAGAGCGTAGACAACGGCGTAACATTCTTTTTCACTGACTGACCAGTTGCTTTCCCTCTCAGACAGTTTTTTGCTGAGAAACACTACAGGGTGGAATTCTTGATCCGGTCCTTCCTGCATTAAAACTGCTCCCACACCACGCTCGGACGCATCTGTGGTTTCTAGGAACAGCTTGTCAAAGTCTGGGGCCCTTAGTACAGGGTCAGACATGAGTGTTGCTTTAAGCTGGTTAAAGGCCTTCTGACACTCTTCTGTCCACTGAATGGCATTTGGCTGTTTCTTTTTGGTTAGGTCTGTCAGAGGGGCGGCAATTTGGCTGTTTTGTGGTACAAATCGCCTGTAATAACCGGCTAAGCCTAAGAAGGATTGAACCTGTTTCTTTGACCTTGGGACAGGCCACTTTTGGATAGCATCCACTTTGGCCTGTAGGGGGTTGATAGTTCCTTGACCCACCTGGTGTCCAAGGTAAGTCACTCTGTTTAGGCCTATTTGACACTTCTTAGACTTAACAGTTAGTCCTGCCTCCCTTATGTGCTTGAAGACTTTTTGTAGATGTTCCAGGTGTTCTGCCCAGGAATCCGAAAATATGGCCACATCGTCAAGGTAGGCGACTGCATATTCTCCTAATCCCGCTAGGAGACCATCTACAAGTCTTTGGAAGGTGGCGGGTGCATTTCGCAGCCCGAAAGGGAGTACATTAAATTCATACAGCCCGAGATGTGTGGTGAAGGCTGACCTTTCCTTGGCGGATTCATCTAGCGGTACCTGCCAGTACCCCTTGGTTAAGTCCAAGGTAGAGATGAACTGGGCCCGTCCCAGTTTCTCTAATAGTTCATCTGTGCGTGGCATTGGATAGTTGTCTGGGCGAGTTACAGCATTTAGCTTACGGTAGTCCATGCAAAAACGTAGCTCCCCATCTGGTTTGGGAACTAGAACCACTGGAGATGCCCATGCACTTCCAGAGGGGCGGATTACACCCATCTGTAACATATCCTGGATCTGCAGTTCTATAGCAGTTTAGCTTGAGGAGACACCCGGTAAGGTTGAACTTTAATTGGGTGAGCATTACCTGCGTCAATGGAGTGGTATGCCCGTTCAGTCAGTCCTGGGGTGGCTGAGAACGTCGGCGCGTAGCTAGCGCACAGCTCCTGGATCTGCTGTCGCTGCGTACACCCAAGGATCATGGAGAGGTTCACCTCTTCCACGCCACCCGCACTTTTCCCTTCGTAGTAGACACCTTCAGGCCACTCAGCGTCATCTCCTCCCTGGGCTGTAAACTGACAAACCTTTAATTCTCTGGAATAAAAGGGCTTTAGAGAATTAATATGGTACACCTTAGACTTCCGGTTGGAGGTGGGGAATGCTATGAGATAATTAACATCTCCCAGGCGGTCCTGGACCGTGAATGGCCCTTCCGACGATGCTTCCATTTTATGGGCCTGGAGCGCCTTTAAGACTATGACCTGGTTTCCTACTTTGAAGGAATGCTCTCTGGCATGTTTATCATACCAGGCTTTTTGCTCTTTTTGAGCATCCTGTAAGTTTTCTTTAGCAAGGGCTAAAGAGGTGCGGAGAGTGTTTTGTAGGTTGGTTACAAAGTCCAGAATGTTAGTTCCTGGAGAAGGTGTAAATCCCTCCCATTGCTGCTTCACCAACTGTAATGGCCCCTTAACCTCGTGGCCTTATACAAGTTCAAATGGGGAAAACCCTAAACTGGGATGTGGTACAGCTCTGTAGGCAAAAAGCAACTGCTGCAACACTAGGTCCCAATCATTGGAATGCTCATTTACGAATTTATGTATCATGGCCCCCAAAGCTTCCGGCCATCGCGTGGCAAAATCCATGAAAGTCAGTATGTACTGCTTTCCTCTGGGTGTCTTTTTCAGAAAAGGACCTAGAATATCCACAGCTACTCGCTGAAATGGAACTTCAATGATGGAGAGTGGCTGGAGAGGGGCTTTGACCTGGTCTTGGGGTTTTCCCACTCTTTGGCATACTTCACAAGACTGGACATAGGTAGATACATCCTTGCCCATTCCCTCCCAGTGGAATGACCCCCCGCAGTGGTCTTTGGTCCTGTTCACCCCAGCATGGCCACTAGGATGATCGTGGGCTAAGTTCAAGAGCTTGACCCGGTACTTAGTTGGAACTACCAACTGTCTCTGAGGATGCCAGTCTTCCTGGTGTCCACCAGAAAGAGTTTCCTTGTATAAAAGTCCTCTTTCTACAACAAACCTGGATCGATTAGAAGAGCTGAGAGGCGGTGGGTTGCTCCGTGCCGCCGTCCAAGCTCTCTGGAGGCTTTCATCTGCTTCCTGTTCAGTCTGGAACTGTTCCCTTGATGCTGGAGACATCAGTTCCTCATTGGATTGTGGACCTATGCTTGGTCCCTCTGGAAGTGATGTACGGGATGGGGCTGTTTCCGTTGACTGTGAACCGCTCTCTGCTGGGGAACTATGTTGGGGTTCAGGCTCCGGTTGAGCCTCTTGTGTAGGGTTATGGGCTGCTGTTGGTTCAGGTTCGGTGGGACCCTCTGGTGTTGGGGTTGCAAGTACTGGATTCAGTGCTGGCAATGGGTCTGGTGCTGGTTGTTCCGCTGGTTTCAGTTCTGGGACTGGTTCCATCTGGGTCTCTGGGACTGGATCCACTACTGCTGTTGCAGACATTGGCCTGGGGTCCGGGTCCATCACCTCTGACTGGGTCCTAATAGAAGTTTCCGGAACATTTTTTTCACTAGGAGGGTGGTGAAACACTGGAATGCGTTACCTAGGGAGGTGGTGGAATCCCCTTCCTTAGAAGTTTTTAAGGTCAGGCTTGACAAAGCCCTGGCTGGGATGATTTAGTTGGGGATTGGTCCTGCTCTGGGCAGGGGGGTTGGACTAAATGACCTCCAGAGGTCCCTTCCAACTCTGATATTCTATGATTTTATGATTCTATTGTTGGGGACACTGGGGGATGGCCACTAGGCAACTCAAGGGGATGGAAGACCACGAGAGTTGATGAAGCCCCCTCGCACTAGGCCCAAGTGTCCTTGCCCCCCCCCCCCTTGCCTGGAGGCACTCACAGCAGCTCTGAGTACGAGGCCCAAGTGTCCTTGGCCCCCCCGCCTGGAGGCACTCACAGCAGTTATGCTGAGGATCTGCAACATTATGTTGCAGAGTCAGACTGCCTGAAACTAAGCAAGGCCGAACAGAGCAGATATGGAAGAACAGTGCTGAATAAAGCAGCTTTATGTATAGTTTAACAAATGATACAGAGAACAAGGGAACTAGCTGGGAACTGGATTGGCTGGCTACATGGATACTTGGGGCAGCTTGCTATTGGATAAGTATGCTGGAAAAAAGGATGTATAAAAGCCTGTGTAACTTCCTGCTCTGTGTGCAGGATTTGAGATTCTATTCTCCCTGTACCTTTTTGCAGCTGCAAATAAACTTTTCTGCTTCTCCACCCCGTTGTGATTATTGGGTGTAGCACACTGGGTAGCGAACCAACCCAAGCTGTTGTTTAGCCTCTCAGCACTGGGTACCGGCAACAGCTTTTGGCGTCCCTGGGTGGGTGATGAGGCTGCTATTTAGCCTTGCCTGGACCCCTCCTGGAGGTCGAGGATTGCGGCGAGAACCGACGCCCAGCGCGTACCGGTGAGTTCATCGGGGGCCTCGGAGGAGACGCGATTTGATCGACCCCGGAGGGCACAACGGTGCAACGCACTCATATAGTGGAGAAGCAGCTGTGGACGACGGTGAAGAACCGGTCCCTTAGACATAGGGGTGGAGCAGCTGCGGACGACGGTGAAGAACCGGTCCCTTGGATAAGGTAGGAACCTTTTGAAATCCGGATTGTATGCTCTGTTGGAACCTGGGGATGCCAAGAGTTACCCTGTAGGTATGGGACAGGGACAGAGCTCGGGGGTTAGGGCACGGTGTACGCCCCTAGAATGCATTCTAGCAAACTGGAAGGTATTTGGTGCGGATCCGATGACTAAGAGCCAATTAAAATGATTCTGTACAGTTGACTGGCCTCAATATCAACTAGAGGACCATAAGTGGTGGCCACCAGGAGGGTCAATTAATTACAACACGATCCTCCAATTAGTTTTGTTTTGTCAGTGAATGGGAAAATGGAATGAACATTTGTATGCACAAGTGTTTATGGCTTTAAGAAATAGAACAGAGCTGTAATTCTGCAGAGCTGTAATCTGACTCCGACTGGTTCGGTAGTAGCTAATGTTAGTCCTCAGACCCCCACCCCCACTGTAATGGCAGAGCCGGTGTCCCCTTCGGCCCCCACACCCCCACCTTATAAGGGTAGGATGCCTCGGGTTACAGAGATTGCCCCCTCGGTGGGACTCTATCCTTTGCTTACCGAGACTGTTGTGGCTTGCCCAGGGGCAGATGGACGTCAGGCTACCACTATGCAAGTTTACATCCATGTGCCATTCAATCCAATAGACTTAGCAGCTTTTAAAACACAGGCTGGGGAATTCTCAACGAACCCAAGCAGGTTTATTTCAGTCTTTGAGGGGTGCCTCAGTAGTCACAAGCCGGATTGGGACAACTGTAATATCCTCCTGAGAACTCTGTTGTCTGAGGTAAAGGAATCAGGTTACAGGCAAGGGGAGTGTCAGCATTCAAGAGAAAAAAAAAAAAAAAGGAAAGGAAGCTATCTGTCAAGTTCCTACCCCAAGTAATTGTAAGCGGCTCAGGGCATTTCTGGGTATGGCAGGCTTTTGCAGGATATGGATCCCAGAGTTTGGACTGTGGGCTAAACCCCTGTACAACCGTGTAAAAGGAGCAGATCATGACCCCTTCTATTGGACCCCAGAGGCTGACAGGGCATTTAAAATCCTGAAAAGAAAATTGATGGAAGCCCCGGCTCTGGGCCTGCCGGATCTCTCTAAGCCGTTTCAGTTGTATGTACATGAACGAAAGGGGGTGGCCCTAGGAGTGCTCACACAGCTGTTAGGAGCATGGAGACGTCCCGTGGCTTATTTTTCTAAGCAACTGGATCAGGTTACAAAGGGTTGGCTGGCATGTTTACGGGCGGTTGCAGCTACTGCCCTAGTGCTTGAGGAAGCCGAGAAGCTAACATTGGGAGGAGTTATGCAAATCTATACTCCCCATATGGTCCGAGCCTTATTGGATGCAAAGGGTGGGCTCTTGCTCACCCAGGCTTGGATTGCTCGGTACCAGGCTAAGCTGTTAGAGAACTCTGAAGTCACCTTACAGCCTTGCCCCTCCCTTAACCCAGCCACTCTCTTGCCAGAAACAGAGGAACAGAAACATGACTGTTTAGAGCTCATAGATGTCCAGTACTCCAGCCGTCCAGATTTAAAGGATGTACCCCTCCCAAATGCAGATTATGAGTGGTACATTGATGGTAGCAGTACTGTAATAGATGGGCAAAGGAGGGCGGGTTATGCTGTTGTGACCCTCCATGACACTGTGGAAGCTGAAGGTTTGCCTGCTGGGACCTCTGCCCAGCTTGCCGAACTCATAGCCCTGACCCGGGCACTTGAACTGTCAAAAGGAAAGCGGGTCAACATTTTTACTGATTCAAAGTATGCTTTTGGTGTGCTCCATGCTCATGCTGGCCTATGGAAGCAAAGGGGAATGCTGACAGCCCAAGGCTCCCTAGTCAAGTACGGGCCCCAAATCCTCCGGCTCCTAGAAGCTGTACAACTTCCCTTGGAAGTGGCGGTGGTACACTGTAAAGCCCATCAAAGGGAGGATCAAGATGTGGCCAGAGGTAATGCCCAGGCAGATAGACAGGCTAAGCATGCTGCCACCCTGCCATCCCCTCAGACTGAGAACGCCCATATGCATGCCCTTATCCCATCAGTAGGGGAGCTTCCAACCCCTCAGTACTCTGGGGAGGAGAGACAGCTAACTGACAAACTCAGTCTCCGGGAAAAGGAGGGATGGCTCCATTCCCCGGAAGGGAAGGTCCCCTTACCAAAGGGCCTGATCCGGCCAGTGCTGCAGAAACTACATCAAACCACTCATGCTGGCAGGGAAGCACTTATCCAGCTAATGGGAAAATACTTTATCACTTCCGGACTCCGACCCCTGGCTGCCCAGGTACAAGCAGACTGCTTAGTCTGCCAAAAGAATAACCCCCGACCGGGACATCCTGTGCCACCAGCTGACCTAGAACCCACTCCGGGCCCCAGACAAGTGTGGCAAATAGACTTTACTGAGTTTCCCCGGACCCAAGAGTTCAAATATCTCCTTGTCATAGTGGATCGGTTCAGCGGAATGGCCAGAAGCCTTCCCATGCTGTAATTGCACTGCCAGAACAGTGGCCCCCAAGTTTGTTAAGGAGATTATTACTCGCATTGGACTCCCCCTGTGGATGGAATCTGACAACGGGACACATTTCACGTCAAAAATCTTTCAAAGCATCTCACATGCCTTACAGATCCCCTGGAAACTCCATACGCCCTGGAGATCGCAAGCCAGTGGTGTAGTGGAGCGTACCAATCAGACCCTTAAACGGCATCTCTCAAAAGTGTACCAAGAAGCCTCACTGCGATGGCCTGATGCTTTGCCCCTCGTCCTACTTTGTATCCGCGTTCTCCCAAAGGGTAGATTAGGGCTTAGTCCCTTTGAAATTAGGCCATGCCCTTCCAAACACATGAATGGCATCCCAGTTCTGTCAGGGGAATGGGAGCTGGGTAATGTTTTTTTGTCACAGTATATGTGTTCCCTGTCTGCTGTTCTCTTGTCTCTTCACAGGTATACCAAGGATTCCCAGCCTCTCCCCTTGGACTATCCCGTCCACTCCTTACAGCCCGGTGACTCTGTGCTTGTTTGTACCTGGAAAGACGAGCCTCTCCAGGAAAAGTGGAAAGGACCCTATACCGTCCTGCTGATCTCCCATACAGCGGCAAAGATCGAGGGACACAAGAACTGGATCCATCACTCTCGTCTGAAGGCAGTACCCGCCCCCTCGTCAGCAGAACAGTGGACCGTCCAACCTGCTGACTCCTCATCTAGTGACGATCTCGGGCTAAAGCTACTGTTTAAAAGACACAAATAGTGGGCACCTTTATGCTAAAATGGGCCCACCCAGGTACTGGAGACCCTGGGTTGAAAAGACTCTGGTGATAATTGGGTAACATTGTTATTCTCTGTATTGTTATTTCCAAACTCTGCATATCGGGAGCATAACTCCTTTGTTTCGCTTGCGCACCATGTTGCTACTTTAACAAACCAGACTGATTGCTGGGTATGTGCTCCAACTCCACTGTCCCCCAAAACGGGAATGCCCCTTGACATGCTGCCCTTGACCCTAGCAGAATTAGCCGCCACCAAAGAGCAGGAAAGAATGGACTCGCCGTTCTGGAATAAGACCTCTTTACAGCAAGCCACCTATCAGGACCAGGAGTATTCAGTTGCAGTACTCACTGAGGGAGTGTTATGTTTTACCCGAAACCAATCTGATCACTATGGGCGTCCTGTGGTAAAAAGCTTCTGTGTTATTACACAGTGGGCTGATGGGTATTGGATAAAGACCAAAAGGGGAGGCCAACAGTGTGGGTGTAATGGTTCCTCCCCTTTTAGGGAAACTCTTACAAATAATCTTACCACAAAAGAAAGGTTTGGAAATATAACTTGCCATCCAGTTAATATCTCCAACGTAGCAAGCCAATGGTGGGTTTGTAGTGGTCCCTATGGCGAGTGTAATTTCAATGGCACAATTAGAAACGCCCCCGCTTGTACCCAATCAGGAGGATGGGATGCCCCCTTAGGGGCATATGAACTGTTTAAAAAAGCAGCCAAAGCAGCCTTAAATATCCCAGGAATCCCATTAAGAAACAGTCCTTACTGGGCCCTACAGGGTCACTATTTTGTATGTGGCCGAAAGGCTTACAAGGTGCTGCCAGCCAATTGGACAGGTAGCTGTTATATAGCTCATGGAGTTCCTCATCTGTCAATAACTGCCACACTGCCCAAAGGAAAGATTAGAAATGCCTGAGACACCTCTGTTGAGTCACGAGAAAAGACCCTGCGGTGACTGACTATGGCATTGGAGGGCAATATGAAGAATTCCCTCACAACTGAGAAGCTTGTAGGGTGCTCTGTACTGGGAATAGCGCCACTGTTTACCGGGCCAGCCATGGCATGCATAGGCCGCTATACTGTAAGGCTGCAAATGGTACTTGAGAAATTGGCCTTAGAGTTAGAGGACTAGTCGGTTAGTGATTTAGGGTCAGCAGTAAAAACACTAAAGAAAGAGGTACAGCAGCTCAGGACGTTTTCCCTCCAAAACAGGCTGGCTTTGGACTATCTCTTGGCATCCCAAGGAGGGGTTGGTGCCCTCATCAGGCCCCGATGTTGTGTACACGTAAATGATAGCAGTTATGAAATCTATGAAAAGGTGGTACAGGCTGAGGCCCATGCCCGAGCCGGAGCACAGGTTGCCTATACTGCCCCAGAGAGCGATTGGCTGCAAATCTTGTTTTCAGGCTGGGGTTTGTCGTTTTGGCTTGGTGGTTTATTTAGCCTGTTATTGAAACTTCTCTTTCCTGTATTGCTTGTATTACTGGTATTATGCTGTGCAGTATCACGTGTTAGGGCCCTTTTGCAAAAGTTAATAAGTCATTCTCTTCAGGGCTATCAAAAAGTGCTTATGCGAAGTCCTATTGTAAAGAAATAAGAAGCCCAAGTGAGACAACTCAGAGCCAAGGTTGTTGAGTGTTCTCAAAGGAGGGAGTTGTTGGGGAAACTGGGGCATGGCCATTAGGTAACTTGAGGGGATGGAAGACCACGAGAGTTGATGAAGCCCCCTCGCACTAGGCCCAAGTGTCCTTGGCCCCCCTCCTTGCCTGGAGGCACTCGCAGCAGCTCTGCGTACTAGGCCCAAGTGTCCTTGGCCCCCCCGCCTGGAAGCACTCACAGCAGTTATGCTGAGGATCTGCAACAATATGTTGCAGAGTCAGACTGCCTGAAACTAAGCAAGGCCGAACAGGGCAAATATGGAAGAACAATGCTGAATAAAGCAGCTTTATGTATAGTTTAACAAATGATACAGAGAACAAGGGAACTAGCTGGTAACTGGATTGGCTGGCTATATGGATACTTGGGGCAGCTTGCTATTGCATAAGTATGCTAAAGAAAGGATGCATAAAAGCCTGTGTAACTTCCTGCTCTGTGTGCAGGATTTGAGATTCTATTCTCCCTGTACCTTTTTGCAGCTGCAAATAAACTTTTCTGCTTCTCCACCCCTTTGTGATTATTGGGTGTAGCACACAGGGTAGCGAACCAACCCAAGCTGTTGTTTAGCCTCTCGGCACTGGGTGCCGGCAACACTATGAACAGAGCTAGGCGTCACGGCTTGTTTAGCCTGGCTGCGGGTGACCATTCCCACCCTCTTGGCCCGCTTCACATGATTGGCCAAGTCTTCCCCCAACAGCATGGGGATGGGATAATCATCATAGACTGCAAAAGTCCACGTTCCTGACGAGCCCTGGTACTGGACAGGCAACTTGGCTGTAGGCAAATTGAAAGAGTTGGACTTGAAGGGTTGAATCGTCACTTGGATCTCTGGGTTGATTAAATTGGCGTCCACTAAGGAAGCATGGATAGCTGACACTGTGCTCCAGTGTCCCTCCATGCGGTGACCTTCTTCCCGCCCACACTCACAGTTTCCCTCTGCTCCAAGGGTATCTGGGAGGTATCTGGGCCTGAGGACCTCTGGCGTGATTTCGGTGCAATGAACTGTAATCTGTTTGGGTTCTTGGGGCAGTTGGCCTTTACATGCCCTGGCTCGTTACATTTAAAACATCGTCCAGCTGACGGGTCACTGGGGCGAGGTGGGTTGCTGGAGAACAGTGTGGCGGGACGATAAGGTGGCTGGAGGGTTCCTTGGGAGGTAGGTGGGGCCTTGGGCGGCCCCTGGTAATAGGGTGTGGTCTGAGGTTGTCCCTTCTGGTATCCGCTCCAACTGCGACCAGTTTTTTTCTTCTTTGCCACCTCCACCCATTTGGCTCCAATCTCCCCCGCCTCGATTACAGTTTTGGGTTTCCCATCTAGGATGTACCTTTCTATTTCCTCAGGAACACCCTCCAAGAACGGTTGCATTTGCATGGAGGATATGTCCATCAATGGCTATTAATCATAGAATCACAGAATATCAGGGTTGGAAGGGACCTCAGGAGGTCCAATTGGGCCAATCCCCAATTTTTGCTCCAGATCCCTAAATGGCCCCCTCAAGGATTGAACTCACAACCCTGGGTTTAGCAGGCCAATGCTCAAACCAACTGAGCTACCCCTCCCCCCATTAGCCAGGATGGGCAGGGATGCAAAACTGCTGCACATCATAGAATATTTTTAAAAAGTAAACAAACTAGGAAATTACATTAGAAAAACTGTTATAAGAACAAGGAGTTGATTAGGGTGCAGTTAAAAAGCACTCAAAAATTAGGAAATGCTAGAATCAAGGTTGCCTGTGCAACCTTAATTCTGCCCCTTGTGTGTATGCATTACAATAGTCTAATTACATGATCACACTTTTTCCTACAGGACCCTTGCCTCATTCATGCACAGGATGGATACCCGATGGGGAGAATTAAGGTTACACGGGCAACTAAATCTCGCATTCCCCACCTTTGGCCTGCTTGACTTTGCAACCCAAGCAACACACTTTTAACGTAGTTTGTTCTGTAACACGAAAGGACAGTTTGCTGGCATATACAGGCCAACTATGCTTTCAACTAAATGCACTCTGCAGCTAACAGCCGTATGCCCAACTTGCACCTAAGGAAGGCGATGCTGCGATGGAAGAGCAAAATCTATTAGCCAGTCAGCTGCCGTGGGCTGTACATTTTGAGGAAGACTAGAGCTAGCTTGTGCCCTGGCACACTGGTGAAAAATTAGAGTAATTCCAAAGGGGTTCATCTGTTTGTACAGCAATGCATTAGAGAGCCGAGGGGCACAATGCAAGGAATGAAAAATATCCAGAGCACAGCCAGGGGGCACTCTGGAATGGTTCCTACCTCCATCAAAGCCAAACCAGTTTTCACTGAGACATAACTGCCCACTATGCTGAATATAGCATAAGTGTAAAGGAATGATATGTGTGTGTGTCTCTAATGTTGTAGAAAAACTGTATCTTGCCATAGAAAAACCAGGTTATATGCATTGTTTCTAATTACATGATCACAAGAGGCATAGCTAAGGGTGCACATGCAATCATCTCTTTGGGATCTCCTGACCAGCTCGGCCCCCACCCCCAAAAATTACCATTAAACGCTCCGTCTAAAATTGATTGGCCCTGGAAACAAAATGACCATAGGAAACCGCCACACTGAGAAAATACTTCCCTGCTTTTTCTGCAGCTCCTCCCACCTCTATAAAAGCTCTAGATTGGGCTCAAGCGTTATCAGCATGAAATCTACCTCTACACTAACATGTAGGGACTGATTCATTGCAGGGCAGAGATGGAACAGCAACAATTCTTTTACTGGGAGCCTTAGATTTTTCAGGAGAGCCCAGCAAACTTGAGGAGACGCCCTTCACTTGTGAACAAAAGACCTGGATGATTTTGTTGTCTGCTCTGGTGTTAATGCTTGTTTGTGTCATTGCTGTAGGACTGCTGGCAGGTCCAGTATCTGCTACAGGCTTTCCTTCCTGCTGCCTGTCTACTTCTAGCTGGTGAGGGACACTAGATCCACACGCGTTTCTTTAGGAAGTTCAGGCATGACAAGCCATGCAGCTGCAGCACTGGGGGACATGGCGTTTATCTATCCTAGTAGATTATGAAGACTGAGTACATTGGAAACAGCATCAGCTAAAGGGGTTGCAGGGCTAAGGTTTCATAGAGCTGGGCTCCCTAAGCGGCTCTGCAGCTCCTAAACGAGCTCATGCCCCATTGCAGCACAGCAGAATGCACCGCCATAGCTCTTCTTCCGAGGAAGCTCCCTCAGCTACTGTTGCTAATAGTGGGTCAGCTAGCCCCTGCCTCATGGCCAGCCCATCTCGTCCCCTTGCCACCTCCATCCTCACTCCACTGTTCCAGCTCCCCTGCTCCCCCACCCCCAGAATTGTCTCCATTGCTGTACCACGTTACGGCTGTGTCGTGCTGCCCGGTTTTGTAGTGCCTAGTCTTGCTGCTTTGTCAAGTTGTGCAATTGCAGAGTTCTGCTGGAGATCCCATGAGACATGCAGTGTTTGGAGACATGCACGCACTGCAAGTCGGTTACATGAAGCTCCAAAAAGGGATCAGGCTTCTCCAGGGTGGGAGGAAGGGAACCGTTTAAATTGGATTGTTTAGCAGCATTATTGGCATCCGATTTGGCTTTTCATTCCACCCTCCCACCCAGAAACTGCTGTCATAGCAATGACAGCAGGGAAAGCATCAGCAAGTGGGGTGTGAGGAATAGCTGCTGGCTCCCAGTTGGCCAGCCCGGCATCAGCCCAAAGGATGGTAATGAAGCATATTCCACCAGGAATCCATTCCATGGCACAGTAAAGAACTCTGGTCATAGACTGCCTGGGGATCGGGTAGGACACCCCTCAGTTATACACATCAATGCGTTTTAAGACAAGGGGGCACTTACCTGTCCAGTCTAATGCTCCACCTTCCTCAATGTCACAGGTAGAGAATGGAGCCACGGAAATCTGCACCGTGAGGGCTTGCACTAGAAGCATTAAGATCACTCCTTGGATCTGACTGCACAGAGAGAAACCATCATTGAGCTAATCTCCTAGTCCTGATTCATCAGTCCCATAGCCAAAGCAGGGCCACCCCTCAGGCAGATGGAGTCTCCCCTTGCACAGCTAGCTTCTCATCCGTAAGCGGGGACGGGGACAGATATGATTAATTCTCCAAGGGCCTTTCATCCCCTTGTCTTGTATGATGTAGATACGCTACCCAAAGGCAGTTACTAGGTTAAGCCTTTGTCTCGTGTGTAGACAAGAATACAATTAACAAACATCCAGTAATGTAGTACTTTTGAAAATTTTATACACAGATGTACAATAGGTAGAGACCACGAGCACTTAACCAAGCACACAAGCCTACCTGAAGGGCAGTGTTTCTAGTGTGTGGAGGATTGCATCCCAGAGATATGCATTAGAGTATGAATAACAGGATGCCATGGCTGCCACCACACCTCCTGTCAAACCACACCCTTTTGGACTGTTAAAAGTGGTGGCTTGGCAAGTGGTAGAGGCTTAAAATTCTCTTCCCCACTGCTCCACTGAGCAGAAGAAAAACTTGCTCCCACCCTGCTTATCTTGGAGTGGGGTCATAACAAGCCACACAACCAATCAAACAGAGAAGCCAATTGTGAAAAGGTCTGGTAATCCCTGCTTTAGACTTTGGAGGGTGCCCTGTGTTTGTTTTCCTGAATCTTTCTCCTGGCCTGTGGGCAAGTGCACCCCTGGCTAGAGCCCAGAGCAGTAATGTCAGAATCTCCATTGTAAATTCAGCACTACTGCATCCCATTAAAGGAGAACCTATCTCTAAAGTACGTTGCCCAAGACACAGCCAGGCGACTGTAGAAGGAAATGTTCCAATCCCATTAACTGATTAAATAGGTATCTAAGCCGGTGGAAGACCAAGTGTGATTGACCCGTGACGGATGCCACCATACTTCTGTCTGTCCCAGAGGAGCATTTTGACCAAATCTGGGCCAGTAGGAGAGCAATATGCAACATCCTCTATGCTTCACCTTGAAGATCTCCCCACTGCTCAGTGATCATCTGTTCTTTTTGCTGGGGACGTAGGTTTTCAAAGCTCCGTAGATTTCAAGACCAGAAGTGGTTGCCTAGTCTGACCTCCTGCATGACAGGCAAAGGAACTTCCCCAAAATAATTCCTAGAACAGATTTTTTAGAAGAATATACAATCCTGATTTTAAAAGGGTTGGTGAAGGAGAATCTACCACGACCTTTGGTAAATTCAGAGGTGAAAGTAAGCCGGTATGGTCCGGTAAGGCATACCGGCAAGAGCCGGTGTGCCGTGCCGGACTAGACCAGCTTCCCCAGGCTGGTGATTTAAAGGACCCGGGGCTCCCTGCAGCAGCCGGAGCCGCACGCCCTTTACATCGCTGCCCGAGCCCCGCTGCCAGAGCCCTGGGGTAGCAGTGGCAGGGCTCCTGCAGTGATTTAAAGGGCCCCGGGCTCCAGCTGCTGCTACCGCAGTGGACCCCCAGGCCCTTTAAATATCTGCCTGAGCCCTGGGGTAGCAGCGGCAGCTGGGAGCCCCTGGGGCTCTGTCGGCGATTTAAAGGGCCCGGGACTCTGCTGTGGTAGTGGTGGCCTGGGCCCTTTAAATCGCCCCTGAGCCCTGGGGGCTCCCAGCCGCCTCTGCAGCTGGTAGCTCTGGGGGTGATTTAAAGGGCCAGGGGATCACAGCCACCGCTACCACAGCTGGAGTCCTGAGGTCTTTAAATCTTGATTTAAAGGCCCTGGGTATTTAAAGGCCCCGCCTCTTCTGGTTGAGGCCACGCCCCCTGCTCAGGACTCCGGCATACCAGTAAGTCCTTTAAGTTACTTTCACCCCTGGGTAAATTGTTCCAAACTGTTACAAATGTATGACATATTTCCAGTCTGAATTTGTCTAGCTTCAACTTCCAGTCATTGGGGCATGTTAGGCCTTCCTCTGCTAGACTGAGATAGGTACATCATGATCCAGTGGCTAGAAACTGAAGCACAGGGCAGCATGGTCTCAACAGGTTTCAAAGCTAGCTGTTAAGAGAGGCTGTTTCCGAACTTCACACAGAGCGGGACTGATCCTGAGCTCCCATTGGACTTTCTCTTTGTCCCCTCCCATACACCAATCCCACAGCTCTCTTTACGTCTAGCTAGTTGTCTTTTGCAGCGACTCCTTTGAATAGCTCATTCCAGCAACATGAAACTATCACGGCCAGTTGCAGTGAATCAGCTGTACAGCATCAACCAGCGTTCTGAGAGCAGCTGGGATCCTTTTACCTTCCACCTCAGACCACATACTGACAGCTGGCTGCTACCAGCATTGACTTCACTCATTGTCGTAGGTAACGGAGGTGGAAGAAACTGGTAATGTGACTAGAACATAGCGCTCTGCTGTTCTTTATCTGCAAGATGCTGCTGTTGATGGCTGAACTACATTTCTGTTGAGTCTGACTAGGTGACTTACCTTGAAACAAAAATGAAGCCTGTGGATGTTCCCTCTCCCACGGGGTAGGAGCATTCTACCGCTAGCTCCATAGCAATGGGGTAGATAGAAAAGCCAAAGAACCCAAACAGCGAGCTGATCAGAGCCAGTGGAATGGCCTGATTCCTGAACTGAGACATCTGCAGTGAGAGAGAGTGGCAAGGCATTACATCAGCACAGCTGCATGGCAAGTCTGCGGGGTGCTTCGAGTCAACATCAGGCAGTCACCAATATGAAGTCCACGGTATTTACCATTTCTGTTGGCGGCCTCCCCACCTTCCCTAAAGCTCTCAAATGTGACCTATTTGCATGGAACTGTGTGTTAGGGGATGGAGACATTCGTTTTCTTGTGTGCTTGGCCCCCCGCAGCTCCTAGTGACGTCAATGGAGCTGGGGCAGTGTGTGTGTGTGTGTGGGGGGGGGGGGCGGGGGTCAGCACTTTGGAAAGTCAGGCTTTTGTTTCGTGCAGGGGCAATGGCCCAGTGGAGGCTCAGTTTGGCCTCCAGAGAGATGGGAGCTCAGAAAACCCCCAGGGTTTAAGTTCAGTTTCTTTCTGTCTGTGTCCCTGGGGCATTTGAAAAACCCCAAACCAATTCCACCAACTGCTCTGATGAATTCAGCGTGGAACAAGCTCACCCCAGCTCAGAGCGAGTGGTAAAAAGCAGACCCCAGTCCAGCCACTGAAAGAGCTAAATTGGTAAGTCAGGCGGTTCCAGGGGAGAGGGCCTTCTCTCTCCTCTGCACAGTTGGTCCTGACACGTCTCATTTCTCTCCAGATGCTACTTGAGACAGTGCTGTGCAGAGAGTTGTGAGGCAGAGAAAGACACTAGGTGGGCTCTTTGGCATGTCTGTAGCCAGAATGCTCCAAACACATGGCCAATCCTGCCCAGACATGCTGATTTACAAGCACTGGGCAGACAGGGACCTGCCAAGACTCTGTGCATCCGCAATATCCATGTTCAAAACTGTCAAAGTACCCAATGGATTTGGATGGCAATATTTTAACAGAGGTATTTGTGTTGTCACAGCATCTAGGAACCCCAGCCTTGGGCAAGAGCCCCATTGGGCAAGGTGCTGTACAAACACGTGGCAAAAAGATCTAACTCTGCTCTAAGTAGCTTAAGTAGTTCACCCTCCCCAATATTTTAGTACAATATTAGGAAGTGGTTTTTTGTTTCTTCTGGATCAGCATCACTTCCGTTCTGTATCTATGTAGTAGAACCTCTAGGAATGGAGGTTGTTTGTAAGACTGAAATGTTAATAATTCTGAACAAAACCTTATGGCTGTTCTTTCAAAAGTTTACAACTGAACCGTGACTCAACACAGCTCTGAAACTTTACTATGCAGAAAAAAATGCTACTTTCCCTTTATTTTTTTTAGTAGTTTACGTTTAACACAATACTGTATCTGCCATTTCTTTTTGGTCTCTGCTGCTGCCTGATTGCGTGCTTCTGGTTCCAAACGAGGTGTGGGGTTGACCGGTCAGTGTATAACTCTGGTGTTCGTAACTCTGAGGTTCTACTGCCTGAGTGCAGATGGATGCTATGTTCATCACCCCCTCAGGGAAGGAGGGATCCGCCTGTGGAGAAGGCATCAACTGAGAGATCTGGGGTCTAATGAAGCTTGGCCTCAGACATCTTGTACGATGTCAGGCGAGTCACTGTGCCTCTCTTTACAGTGGGGTTATAAAGGTACTCGACTCACAGGGCTATTGTGAGGCATATTTCAGTCATGTTTGTGGAGCATGTTGAGATTTTAGAGACAGAAGAAGCTATGGATCTAGTGCTCTAGTATCAGTCCATCGAAGAACTAAGAGCCTGCTACCAGCCATACCCACAAAAATGGCCTGACGCTTGCCATGTCTACGTTACAGTCCTGTGCTCGATTCCCCTTGGAGCAATCCCACATTTAGGAGGGCTTTGCTGTCTCTGGTAAACATTTCCATCATCTTTGAATGTATGGTCTTGTGCGCTACCTGGGATAAAAGCCATTAAGACTCATGCGTCAGGGCCTAAACTGATCTCTAGCTGAGTTCAGGAGATGACTTCCCCTAAGCCTGGTCTCTGTGGGATAGGCTGCCCAGTTAGATGCATTACACAGAGTTCCCTGCCTTCCTTGGTCATCTGGTATTGGCCACTGTCAGAGCCAGCAAGCAGGATTAGGTGTTTAATGATACTTAGCAATTCAAATGCTTTATGCTCACAAGGCACTGCCCCCGATGTTAATTAATGCTCACAACGTTCCTGGGAATTAAATAAATTAACCCCATTGCTCCAGATTGAAGAAGACAAGGCAACGGTTCCAAGGTTGCACACTGAGTTAGTGGCAGATTCTGGAAATGGTGTTCATTGAACTGCCCCAATCCGCGGGGAACAATCCCCCAAGTTATATTGTAACAAAGAACCCTATTCCTAATAAACAGAATTGTCGTCAGTGAAAGTGACCTAGTAGCAGATTGAAGTCACTGGGAGTTACTGAATGTTTTATCAGACAGCTGCAGAAATGGGCTTTAACTACATCTTCGCAGACAAGAGGAAGTGTGACGCAGAACTTACTATTGCAAATGCGATGCTGGCTAGTGCAGCCAGGCAGAAACAGACCTTGGTGGATTCTATAAATTTTCTGGTCTTGTCGACGTACAGTCCCAGAAGGAAGGCGCCAAGTAACCCAAACACAGTGAACAATGCACCACTCAGGCCTGCAAAGAACTACAGGGGAATAGAAATGAGTGTCTGAGCAACTAGTATTAGGAGGTGAGAGTTAGTTACATTACCAATATTTAACCACACGGACAGATTTATGAACAGTAGGCTGTGGGCCACCAGAGTCTATTTAACATGCTTTTCCATTGTATCCATACCAATATTCAAAACCTCCCCAGGACACGCATCTAGAATAGCAAGCAACTGGCCCAGGTGGTGACAATCCCAAAAGGTGTCCAGAGGAAGAGCTCAGATCCCGTAGAGACGGGAGTGGAGTAAGACCATACGCGGATAAAAGCAGACTGGGTAAGTGCATCTAGGCTGGTCATTTTAACGTGGTATACATAGAACGGTGGAGCTTGATTTCCCCCAGAGCAAACAACTGTTACTCTTAAGTATGTACTACTGCTTTCTAAGTGAATGTGATAGGAGCCTCTTTAAGTGGTGGTCGTGTACCTCAAAAGGTAAAAAACCCATTGTCGATATTACTCTGTTTTTACTAGATAGCGACTTGAAGGGCAACGTTTCATGAATACAGAGGAACAGAGAACCACGTACAGTGGTACCCATGTGTGTGTGTTGTGCTCCTCAACCTTATCTCCCTTCTGAGTTTCCTCATCTCATTCCTCCTGTGCTTTGTCGTGATTTGCCTAGCTATGCAGAACACCATTGTTTATTCTCCATCTGGCCGCCTTAGCCAGTAGGGCCAGTATGGGCTTCCATGCACAGCCTTCCGAACTTCCCTTTAAACATGCCTGGAATTGAGGGAGAAGAACTCATAGCTCACATCCTCTTTCCATTGCCCTGGGATCACCTACTGCAATGGAGGGAGCACTTATGAGTTTTGCTGTGACCATGCTGGGTTGGAAACTGCATGCCGCACAAACTGAGGTGCTGGAGACAAATACAAGGCTGAGCCACAAGAGAGGGCTTTGGGGGAGATGTTTATTGGAGGGTATAAATGTAGCCGAGAGGTGACCACCTCTGCTCATGTGCATTTGGCTAAGGACACATGCGGCAATGAAATAACCCAGTCCACCTTGCTTTGAGTTTCCAGTTCCCTCTCACCTCTGTCTGAGCCTTTGCCCCATATTTGCACATTGGGAGAGGATCATAAGGGACTGCATTTAGCTGCATGTAACCCCTCTACAATCAATTAAAAGCCTTTATTTTACAAAGTAAAATCCAGCAAGAGAAGAGTTTCATTCACAAGTGGTGACCCAGCCAAGGATACGAATTAAACATCAGATAACGTATCGTATTTAAAGACTGATGATGTACCTTGATGTATGCTAGTCTGGTACATCTCAGACACTGATAAGCTAGTTTAGACAAGTGCACCACATCAAGTGGCTTCATCTTGTTTTGATCACTAATTAGTGGAGGTTCATTTCAACTGTATAACAAATAATGCGTAAGATGCAAAAAGGCCTTACATTTGAATACCCCTTTACACACAGGATCTGTTCCAGAAGAGTCGAAAAGCAGGTGAACATCCCAATCCCTGCTCCAAAACAGACCATCAGGATGATGTATGGTTTATTTCTCAGAAGCTGCAAAGTTCAAAATGTAGGTTTAAAAAAATAGGTTCCAGTTACTTGGGCAACAAATCTCAGCACCCGCCCACCTGCTGGCCTGCCCACAACAACAGGATAGCTGAGGGTGACAATGACACCATGGAAGCCAGGCAGCATGTACACTTGCTCCTGCCTCAGCATAGAGGGCTGGACATGGTGACCTCTCAAGGTCATGTCCTGCCCTACAGTTCTAGGATGCTATGTTTGATTCCGGGGCTTACTTCTCTGCATGACACTTACCATTTTCAAGCCTGTGAAAAATGGCTGCGAGGTGGAATAAGTGGCGCTTGCTGATGGTGGAGTTGGAGGGACCTTGCCGTGAACACCAACCATGGCTAGGATGCAGGCTGTGACTGCAGGGATGACATACAGTCCAAGCTAGGAAACCCAAAGCAAAGACACGTAACCAGGTTGCCTGACTCCAATGCTACTGAATATATAAACCAAAATGACACTGCATACTAATTAATCAGCTTTTGCTTACCATCAGTGGTATATCTTTTTCTTCAGACACAAGTGCAGGGGACAGCAAGTTAGCGGTAAGAATTCCCAAGGGATTAGCTAGATTGAAATAAAAAAGACAATGTTTTTCTATATTAATTGAGAGAATGTTCCACATTTATCAAAATGTCATGAGACATCCATTTCACAGCATCCTCAGCTTAAATGAAGCCATGGCTGGGGGGGAGGGGCAGAGGAGATCAGGAACAAGACGTCTGTAAGGTTACATTTGGAGGGTAAAACTCGCAAAAATACTTAAGTGTCTTAGCCTTTTCTAGAAATTTTACCTGGAATTCAACTAGGGACATAAGACTAGGCAGGATCTCCTGGGTCATTAAGTCCAGTCCCCTGCTACTGCAGGCAATCCTGTCCTATCATCCTGTTCATAAACTTGTCAAGCTTTCCCTCTTCAAGCTAGTTGGGGTGTTTGGCCCTGCAGAACCTCGCTCCTCTGATGGTTAGAAGCCTCCTTCTAATTTCCAGCCTAAAGGTATTCCTGGCCACTTTACCTCCATTTGTTCTTGTGTCACCTTAACTTTTTGATTTAATTGTTCCCCCTAAGCATGGTAAAAAAACACATCCATCCTGGTCTTTAAATAATTCTTCATCCCTTCTCACCAAGTTGCCCAGGTAAATGGCTTACGGGAGAAACAAAAATGAAGCTGGAACAACTCTAGTTGTCAGTCCAAATGCTATCCGCCCCCAGTCATAGTACAGGCCCATACGCTATGCAGTGCAGACTCGCATTTCCTTTGTCAAGTAAAATACAACATACCTCTGTACTAGCTGACCCACTTTCAAACGTACCGGTATATTACAACATCATGTCTCCGCAGTCATTGCCACTAGCCGAACATCTAATAGTACTTTACACCGCTTGCACTTTCACCTCACAGGTGTAAATACAATTATCCAACTACACAGCTAGCAGATTTAAGAACCAGATCTGAGATGGGTTTTCACTGCAAATTTGAACAATTTATAGACTTCTATAAGCACCTTGCAGCTCAGCCAGACAATCCAGGCTACCTCCGATGCCGTTTCAATTTTTTCCATGACTATAGTAGAGTCTGTTTAGACTGGTTAATTAGGGCCAGTGGGGAGCCAACAGAAATAGCAGGTGTTGGGCAAGCTATCGTATTCTGGTGTGCTTGCATGGTACACTTACTGTTCTCATACTTACCGGTAATGAACAATACCTAGATCTGACAGCTCAATACACACGTGATTTTTTTTTAAACAGAAAAACAACCATTTATTTTTCAAACTATCACAAAGGAACTTTCCAACATCCCATTAAAAATAACAGGAACTCGTCACACACTACACAGAGTATATCCCACATTTTAAAAATGCTCAAAGATTTTAAGGAATGTTGACATTTATCAGCTAGATAGTCAATATTCATTGTAGTATGTACCTTTCCAGTGCACATTTATTCAACAGGAGAATAGCAGGGATGCTTTCGATTTTTAAGGATTTTAACTAGCTGTTGCATGCAACTGAGAGAGCTGTCAGTAGCAATACTGTGCCGGGAGAGAAGTAAGCTCTGCAAATGGCAAAAACCCACAGCTAAGGATGGTTTCTAGGTGTAATGTTTTATGATGAACTAGTTTCTGTTCACAGCCTTTTCTAGCACCTTGGAAACTAACTATTCAAATTTAGGGAGAAAATTAAGTTATCCGGTTTCCTTTCTTCTGGGTTCTTTATTTTTATTTTCCCTTTCCTGCAGTTAATCTTCCTCCTTCACAGGATCAAGGTGTATTAATTACAAGGTGGGAGGACCCTGTTCACACCAGCAGGATCTACATGAGGCAATTAGAGGTTAGCACTTCAGAGCGCTCTACAATTCATAGCCCTGTAGTCCAGATTGCGGTGCCGTGTAGACAAGCCCTTACACTGCCAAAGCACCTAGCTGTTCAAGTCAGTAGTGATTTGGACACCTGCTTACTTGAGGAGCTGGGTTCAAGTTATGAGTTAAGATTTGGTGACTATTCTGAGCTACTAGCAGCCTGCACAGGATTTGCAGGAGGAAAATGGTCTTGTGGCTAAGGCAGAGGGAAGAGACTGTGAGGTCTGGGGTTTTTACTCCAGACTTTCCAGGTGATGAGTAAGTCATATGACCTGTTCTCCATCTGCAATGTGGAGATACATGCCTACTTCATGGGGTTTTGTGACGCTTTAGTTCACTTACACATTGCGCAGTTCCTATAATACAGCTCCATAGGCAACGTATACCACAGGAAGGTTCTGCTATGGAGTGACCTCGCTCCAGCTCGGCATGTTTGTAGCTGTTACTTACACATTGAAGAGATCATATTTGCTGTAGCTCTCTGGTGGTCTGGGAACCACAGGGCCGCTAGTTTTGTTGGAGAAAATATGACAAGTGGCTGGGCCAGAGCACAGAGGCACTGTCCTATGAACAGGTACATGTAGGTCAGGGATCCCAGACTCAGGAAGCTGATGACGCTGAAAGTCCGGATGACGCTTCCAACCATGTTCAGCCAAGCGCTAAGCATCACCTACAACACGTAAAGAGGGACTGGAGTCACTTGCTGACTTAGCTGCAGACTGAGGGAGACGGAATTAAGTTCTAGGATGTGGCATGACTCTAGGTGACCAATCTGGCATGTCCCAGGCTCCTAATCCCTTCCCTCTCCTTCAGACACATGCAGAGGTGCTGGCAGCATCGTGGTTCCATCGGAAATACTCACTCGTTTTATTTTCCTCTTTCATTCCATACAGTCTCACCACAGCCATCAATTGACTGGGGCTTGCATGTGTTGAAAGATGCACTCATGTCTGCTGAGCCTCAGGTAGTGTGAAGCCACCTTTTCTCACATGACAAGCAAGTTTAGTCCTGGCTAATTTAGGAAGATTATGGCCTCAAAAGACACTGGTAAATGAGCAACAAAACCAACCCCAGTTGGATGTCTGAAATAAAGACAGACGTTCAGGTTCCATAATGCATTTGGTCTCAATACTCTGATCGAGTTCATGTGTGACAAAAGTTTGTTTGGTACGGGGCAGAGACCATCTCCGAGCGCTTCATGGTAACTTGATGAAGTTTCAAGTTATCAGGAAAGGCTTCCTGGTAAATACGAACAAGTGAAGTTCAGGGAGAAATGTAAATTACTGGCCCTAAAGAGAAAAAGGGGAAGGTATCAGACAGTAATTTCCACTCTACTTTGTTTTTTCTTTTCTTGTTGTTCCTCACTTCATTTCCTCTTGGACCAGATTCTATTCATTGCAAGGTAGGAAGGATAGTTTTAAGTACATTCATCTCACACAATATTTAGTCAGAATGTCATGACTTAGGCTGCTACGTACATTGAGTATTAGTTAGCAAAGATGATGCTTGCATATACAAAAGTACACAATAGCCCCAACTTTAGTTAGTTAATGCAGCTTCTCATTCAAACTTACAGCACACTTGAGTCCCACGGTGTCGAGAATCCAGGTTGCCACCAGTCCAAACGGGATAGATATGAGAAGGTACACCAGGGACAGCCAGTTAATTGTATCCATGGAGATGTGGAAGTAGGCTGCTGTTTTGTCAGCCACTGGAGCAAACGTCAGCCACAGCTGCCAAAAACAGAACAGAGAGGTTAAGAGTTAACACTCGGTCTGCCAGGGTGAGCTTTGCCCCGTACAATCCCTGCATGATTGTGCTTTGGAGGGACACCAGGTGGTGGTGCAGTTTCACCCCCATTGGAAATCAGCCCCCATCCACCTGCTAGTCCAGTGCAAAGGCCAGAATCTCTGTTGCTGCTGTTGTCACGGTGATGAGCATTTTCATGGCTCCTACCCCACTCCTCAGTGTCAGGGGTGGGAGCACAGCCACTGGATGGCACGTGAATGCAGATGCTCTGCTGCAGGGCCAGTCTGCCAGTGCCCCCACCATGTCCCACACTGAGTCTTCTTCAGTGCAGGTGCCCCCCCATGGTGACGATCACCATTTGGGTCAGATTCAGAGGTGATGGTAGGGAGTCTAAACTGGTGTAATTCCCATTTTCTGTGGTATTTACATCACCAGCTTAGGACTTCCTGAGCCAAGTTTTGTCATTTACCCTGGTGTAAACCTAGAGTAACCCCACTGAGTTACTGTAAGAAAGCTGAGCAGGCCCCATTAGATTGCCCTACAGTCTATTAGACTGACAGGTAAGTTACACCCCCGCTGAGTTATCACGACTGAATTTGGCCCTCAACCACTTATTACAGCTGCAAGTTGAGAGGCAATCCAGAGTTTGCTACAAAAAATGTTACTTGGATATTCTACTATACACACCCAGCCATTATGAGGGAAGAGGTATTTATAGTCTGCTCTTCGCTATCATCGTCTCCTTTAAAAATGCAAGTTTCAGAGTAGCAGCCATGTTAGTCTGTATCCACAAAAGGAAAAGGAGTACTTGTGGCACCTTAGAGACTAACAAATTTATTTGAGCATAAGCTTTCGTGAGCTACAGCTCACTTGCATCCGATGAAGTGAGCTGTCGCTCACGAAAGCTTATGCTCAAATAAATTGGTTAGTCTCTAAGGTGCCACAAGTACTCCTTTTTTAAAAATGCAAAATACAGTTATTATAATGCCAAATTTAAGGCCATAAGGGACACAACTATGATCTTCCTAATCTGACCTCCTCTGTAGCACACATTATATGATTTCACCAAGTAATTCCTGCATCCCCTTGTGATTGATTGAGAGACTTCTGGGCATCTCATCTTCACAATGAGCACCATTTACCTGTAACTGCAAGTCTAGCAGGCGGCACAGGCCAAGCACTGTAGCAAACTACAGGATCCTTCTTGTTATGTCAGTAGCAGATATCTGCAGAAACCAGAACTGATGGAATTATCTGTATACCCCACTGGGATAATACAAAGATCCTTCTTAAAAAACACCCCAATTTTGAGATTTAACATTTACGTCCAAATGACATCAAAATATGCCCTTTGAAGGGGTTTCTAAAGCTATGTGTATACCGCACGCTTCTGGTGGCATGTAGAGTATGCACTCGGGTGGGACCCCTGTGCCCCCCCCCCAGCAGGGGTTTAAGTAGTGATGTAGACAGTGAGGCACACCTTAGGTGAGTAAAGACACACTGGAAGGGTGTGGGTATGTATGTGAATACATACATATGGTTCTCTTCTTGCCCAAGCCTTGCCTGCCTGTCTACACAGCTATTTTTAACGGTGTAGTGTCCTGCTGCCTCCCCCCCTGCCAGAGCTTATTACTGACACTTGTAGCTACACATTGCCAGAAGCAGAGGTAGCATAATTCATGAAGATTCTTTGGGTAGCTACAACGTAGTTTGTTAGGCAATTTATATGAATAGTGTTTTATTAGGTAGGCTAATGGAGTGCTCACACTGTGCCTTTTGATCCCATCAGCTTGTTTGCATTCAGAGTACAATGTCTTGTGAATTGAAATACCGGTGTTGCTACAAAGCCCTAAAAAGAGAGCTTTTTTTCTCACATAATTTGCACGTATGAGATCGGTGTCAACAACTGGTTTAAACGGAAGTCTTACCCTGCCAGAGAAGAGTTTGTCTCGCACAGCGTTTCCCTGCTAGTGAGAGACAGTTCTGGTAGCTTACAGTTTAAAATTTTCACCCATTTGAGAAGAGTACCTACAGACTATCAGTATAATGGGGTTCATTACATCCAGCGTGTCAGTCCATCTCCGCCTCCATTCCCATGACGGGAATAAGGGCATGTTGATCTATTTCTCCAAACTTGGTGCCTGAAGTTCTTCACCAAAACCTGACTTTGAGGCACCTGGATCATCAGCCTGCTTTGCTGAGTGCCCAGAATTCCTGTTGCGATCAGGTGCTCAGCACCTTTCAATATCCGGCAACTTTTCCCTGAAAGCATCCAACCACACTGAAACATGTGGGGCATTGTCTGAATTTCAAAATGCCTGCGTAGATTTTGTTTCAATGTTTTTCAAGACCAGTTGCTCAACACTGAGAAGTCATCCCACATAACATTTCAATTCAAAGCCTATTTTAGCTAGAGATGGCACAGAATCATAGAAATGTCGGGCTGGAAGGGATCTTGAGACGTCATCAAGTCCAGCCCCCTGAGCTGAGACAGGACCAAGACCCTAACAGATTATAGAACTCTCTCAATCTCAGGCTTTTGTCCAGTTAATTTGGGGGTTGCCACATTTCATTTGATTGAAGCTACTGCAGCTCTTAAAGATAATCTTCAGCTTTCAGTGCAATATGCTCCGGATACATTTGACAAGCAGGTTTGAGCACAGATTAGTGTTTTCCTTGAAGAGCAGTCTCAGTCAGAGCTAACTTCAGCCGCTGTTTCCAGCCCCTGGGAGAGGTGTAACATCCTATTCCCGAGCACAGCCCTGCAGCCACTGGCTGGTGAGTGAAGTCATGGACGCATTTCCTCTGGAGCATTCAGCACTGCTGAAAGCAGGAGCTTGCCCCTCCCTTACACTGAGTGCTAAAAACCACATTACACCTGCCTCCTGCACCGGAGTAGCCTATTCCCCTAAGAACCTTCCCAAGCACCCCGTGAGATCAGGAGTGTTATTTCCATATTGAAATGGACAGAGGTGAAAGCCAACACAAGAAGGGTCCACGAGCTTTGGGTACCTCATCTGAGCGCTCAGCTTGATGCTTTAAAGGGGACAGATTGTTCAAACACGTTGAGAACCCTGCTGCTTTCATCTACCTCAACATCAGGTGCTCGCTGTGCACGATGGGACCCACGGACCACGGCACCCAGAACTAGTGGACAAGCCATAAAAATCTGTCTTTTAGAGTGTAGCTCCAGGGTACATGGTTAGTCAGTGTCTGAGCCAGAGCTTGAGTTCCTGTCTTAGTCCCATCCATGCATGGTCGCCCAGAGTGTGTTGCTTCTCATTCTTTGTTGACACGAGCAATAAACTAGTTCAAAGATGCTCTTGCTGACAGGTCAAAATGTGCCGTCTCTCCCCTGTGCCCGGGCACTTGAAGAACAAGAGGTTCCTATATTTAAAAGTGGGAAGCTAAAAGTATATTCTTAAATGCAAGGCAAGTATTTTTATAGGCTGAGACTTTTCTCCCCTGACATGCACTAACTCAAACAGCGGAACTGATGTTCACATCAGCTATGGGACTAGAGCAGAAGTGGGCAAACTTTTTGGGCCGAGGGCCACATCTGGGTGGGGAAATTGTATGCAGGGCCGGGACAAGGCGTTGGGGTGTGGGAGGGAGTGCGACATGTGGGAGTGGGTAAGGTGTGCAGGAACGGGCTCAGGGCAAGGCATTGGGGCAGAGGTGGGGTGTGGGGTGTATGAGGAGGCTCAGGGAAGGGAGTTAGGGTGCAGCACTGCGGAGTGCAGAAGGGGGCTCAGGGCAGGGGTGCAAGAGGGGTGCGGGTGTGACAGGGAGCTCAGGGGAGGGGGTTGGGGTGCACAGGGGTGCAGGGTGTGACGGGGCTCAGAGCAGGGAGTTGGGGTGCACAGGGGTGCAGGGTAGGGAGTTGGGATGCAGGAGGGGTGCGAGGTGCAGGCAGGGGGCTTGGGGCAGGGTGCAGGAGGGGTTTGGGCTTTGGAATTTATCTAAAGTGGCTCTGGGGTGGCAGCGGTGCGCACCGGGGCCAGGGCAGGCTGCCTGCCTGCCTGCCCTGGCCCCACACCGCGCCCGGGAAGTGGCCGGAACCATGTCCCTGCGCGGCCCCTGGGGGAGGGGGGGCACAGGGCTCCATGCGCTGCCCTTGCCATGCCTCCAGGTACCTCCCCCAAAGCTCCCATTGGCCGGGGTTCCCCATTCCCGGCCAATGGGAGCTGTGGGGGCCGGTGCCTGGAGGCAAAGGCAACGCACGGAGCCCTCTGCTCCGCCCCCCCCCGGGGTCCCAGGGACGTGGTGCCGGCTGCTTCTGAGAGCGGCGCAGGGCCTGTGACACCACGGGGGCAATCCCACGGGCCAGATACAAAGCCCCGAGTGGCCGGATCCAGCTTGTGGGCCGTAGTTTTCCCACCCCTGGACTAGAGAGACAGGCCCAAAACCAGTTATTTTTCAGCAAGGAAGACCCTGCAGATAGGATCTTATTCTAGCTTTCTTATAAGAGCTGCCAGTACAGCTGCAATAGAAACATTGACACAATTTAAAAATGACAGTATGTAAGAACTTTGAAAGGAAGATAATTTGCATGGACCCGTGGAACCAGAAAAATCAAATGGTTTTTAAATGTGCAGTACAGCAACGTTGCTTGGGTGTGCATCCATCTGTCCATCTTTTGTGGAGGAGGATGATCAGACAAACATTTAGGATGGCTACAGCTTTAAAGGAGATGATAAGATGTTCTGAAGTTGCCACAGTATGCGCATCCTTGCCTTAAAACTTGTTACTTAAAGAATCGCTTCTCTGTATGGCACTGCATTCAACTCTGTAGAAAGTGCTTCTGATGTGTGGGAAACAAAGTGCCAGCAGCAACTGCCTCAGAAGATGAGATGTACTGTGGTCTACAAACATGCATGGTGGAATTTTGTTTTGTACAACTGAGAGTTTGAGATGGCTCCATTTGTTCCCATAATCAAAGTAATTGTGCAAAGGACTCCCACCTCAGAGGAAGTGTGATTGCTAAAATTGCCAGCTAGATTAGAGGGACTCACTTCAGGAAAGAGCCAAGTGTCAAGAGGCCAGAACTGCTGCTCGCTAGCCAAGAGAAGTGTTTAATTAGAACTATACTGTGATGGTACAAACAGGGAAATATTTTGCAGTGTTTGGGAGAATTAACACTTTTAGGCTTGTGTGAGATGATTCACATCAGGAAAACAATGCTGTTAGGAATTTGGATCCGCCTACCTCTTCCTTGGAGCCTGGAATATCCTGCCCCAATTGTGCTATTCTGAGAGTGTTACTCCGTAGCCCTTGGGTTCTCGTAGGAAATCATATCTGCCTAACAAATTAGATGAAATCCAGAACCGCACTCTGCCCACAATTTGAGTTGTTGGGATCTTGTGTTTGAATCGATCGTATGGATGTGCCTGAGCCCAGAAGAGTTTGGACTGGGTTTGGAACGTCCCGGCATTAGAGGGATTCTAACCGCATGGTCCAGTTTGGGCCCCTCTTTTCTACAGAAAAGTACAATAAGATCTGAAACTGGGAGTCCAAGCTGAGTTTATATTTGCATGTGCAACGTTCACTCTTGAGCATGGAAAGCACTGGATTTCTACTCAACCCCAGTCATGCTAATTTTACACTCAAGATGTTTGTGACGTAAGCTTTCCTCATTGCCTTTTCTACATTCTGAACATAAGAACGGCCATACTGGGTTAGACTGAAGCATGGGTGGCGGGTGAACTGCCAGCTGGGGGAGGCTAGCCCCCAGCTGGCCCCGCCCACCACCCGAGGACCCTTCCCCCGCTGGAGCCCGGAGGGGGGCCCCCCCCCGCGACCGCAGGTTTCTGCTTCCTCCACCTCTGAGGTGCTTCACCTGCCTTGTTCCCCTGTAGGCTCCCTATCTTCTTGGCAATCCCCACTTCATACTCAGGACTCACCTTCTCTCCATCCATTCTGAGGTAGCCTGAAATCCCACCCGGGGCTATCTTTCCCCTTCCTCTCACGCTGCCTTTCCCCATCCAGGCAGCTCTCTGGCTGAGGGGCCATCTTTTCTCTTCTCTGCCTCCTTGAGTAGCCAGCTACCGTGAGGACTGCTCACATGCTGACAGTTCACACTTACATTTAGCTAGAGCCCTCTCAAAAACATTACAGGAATGTTTCTTTTGCAACAGGGACAGCATTTTCAGCCAACTCCAAGACACCCAAGCATCAGGCAGCTGGGAGGGTCAGTCAAAAATGTTAACTGATTGGTACACTAGTGAGCATGCCAAAATTAGGGGGTTAGACACGAAGCCATTTTACAGCATTCATTTAAAGGGGCACCTATTGTAGGCAATTCATAGAATATCAGGGTTGGAAGGGACCTCAGGAGGTCATCTAGTCCAACCCCCTGCTCAAAGCAGGGCCAATCCCCAACTAAATCATCCCAGCCAGGGCTTAAAGCCTCCAGGCAAATCAGCTTGCTGCTGTCTGGCTGAGGTATCATTGCATGACGTGGCAATGTGTTTGTGAAGCTTGTACAGCTAATGTGGTTTGTTTCTGCAGGCTTTCAAATGCTAACAGCATGCTGTGCACCAGAGTCAGGGCTTGGCTTTACAGAAAACTGTTCCGACTTCAAAGCCAGCTGGGCAGGGCTGGCTGCATTGTTTTACTCAGCCATACACGCATAGTCCTTCTGCACGAAGTCAACTAGCTCCTCCCTCCCTCACTAGTATGAGGAGGTCATTGGCAGAGAACTTCTCTCTCACCAGAGGCTGAGGGCCAGATTCTGCTCAGTTACACAGGTGCAATCCCAGTGGAGTCAGTGAGACTTGCACCATGCACTGGGAGTAGAATTGGGCCCCTAGCCTGCAGCGAACAAGTAGCTTAACCCTGGGGCACTTTTGAGTCTCTGCAGTGCAGATTCACCCCTTGCCTTCTGCCGTCGGCAGGACGTCCTCCCAGAATGGGCTCAGTGACCCCTAGCTGCACAGGGAGGCCAGAGCTGGCTGAAGCAGCCAGAAAGCAAGTGAGGTGCTCCGGACGCAAAGGTACAGAGAGCTGCCACCTGCTACCAGCAGGGGAGCTATGGAGTCTAGCTGGAATTTAGAACTGCCCCCCCTGGAACCAGCACTGTCATCTGTCCCGCTCTTGGGGTTAAGGGGGTGGATGCTCACCCCCACCCCCTCGGGGTGAATCAACCCTGATCTATCTTTCTGCAGAGGTCAGGGTCAGAACCACATAGCAAGTGTGTGGTTGTGCAGAATAATCCAGACAAGGAGTGTGTGGACCCTTTGGGGCGTTATGTCCAGCTATGGAGTGTTGTACAGCACTGTGGGAACTTCCTCCTGCTCCAGGCTCACGAGTCAGATCACATCAGGAGGTCTGGCCACACCCATGTGTGTGGAAATCAGGCCAGCCTCCGGAGAGACACTGCTAACCTCTGAGTTTCATGTTCCTCCTATATTCATCTGTCAGCAATATTGGCCTCAACTGAGCAACGACAGCTCTGGCACAAGGACCTGGAGGGCTCAGGGGATGGACTTTCTGCTCTGGATTTGGTCTCCCTTTTTCTGTTTGCTGCTTGAGTTCTAGGTGAAACTTCTTACGTGATCTTTTGACTTAAGACTCAGTTGGGTGTAGGGCAGAGGAGTTAGGCTGGTCCTTTTAAAGGAATTAGCTAACTAGACATAGCTAGCTTCACCCTAATTTTATTTCTATACAACCTTTCCTGAAGCCAGAATATTCCCCCCCACAACCTCCCTCCCCAATACATTTTTACTTGTTGCCTGGTTACAAGTGTGGCTGTTTCAGCCACAAGCTTTTGTGGGACAAGGAATTTAATTAAGGCCAATTTATTGCATAGTCTAAGGAAGGAAGGAGCTTCATAAGCCAATTGATTCCTACAGTATATTGGCCTTATAGAAATTATTGTAGTTTTACTTTAAAAATTCCCAAACTCACTGGGTCAATATCTACATTTTCAAGTTTGCAGAGTACCAAGTTTTATGGCTTAAGTTGATTGAGATACCACATACAGGCCTGGGTAATAAGACCTGTGACATTTTGCTAGAAGAGCTTTCCTTATGCCTCGGTCCTAAGTCAGTGTTGTGAGTCCGATTCCCCACCACTCTGCACACCTGTACAATGGGCACACAGCACAACGAGAGCAGAATGTCAGCGGCACACAGCCACTGTGCACGGCTGTACGTGACAAGGTGCAGAGCAACGGGGAATTGGGGCCAGTGTGTTTAGCTGCATGGGCACTTTATTACACCATGTACCTAAGTGCCTTTCTTTTTTTTTTTTCCTGTCACATTGGAGACCCCTGTGGACAGCTGGAGCAGAGAGAGCACCTCTGGGAGGGTCAATAATTCTATCTTGATTTTTCAAGGTTGTAATCATTGATACATAGGCACTACAGGACAATCTGAGACTGGCACCAAATGGGACTGAATTGGCAGTGTGTGTGTGTGGTTTCCTTTCTCCTCACTGGTTTTATTTCTGTTTTAAGATCGCAACGTTTCTACACTTACGGATTTATTAAAACACACATTTTACCAGGTTTCAGTCTTTGGCATGGGGACTTACTGTGTGAGAGAGTTTCATTCACGCCATGGCCAGTGTCGGGAGGGTGGCAAAGAGACTGACTGGGCAGCAGGAAGGTTAGAATCTCTGGGGCTGGGAAAGAGACCAAGAACAAAGCCAACCCAGACTTATATCTGCATACTTGTGGAGGGGACCCATTTTAAGTGTCCATTATTCATACAGTTTTGATCAGGGCCGGTCCTAGACCAAAAGGCGCCGCAGATGAGGAGTGTCTTTGGTGCCCCCCGCCCCGCCCCCATTTGTTAAACTTCTGAATACCTTATTTTTTATTGCATTTGTAGCCTATTTCATGACTTGGATGCATGCAAGATTTATCTCTGTCATGTAAGACTGACTGGCAATGCCCTGTCCCTTATAGCCATGAAGTAGGTTCACCAGATGTCCGGTTTTTGACTGGAACACCAGGTTGATAAGGGACCCTGGCAGCTCTGGTCAGCACTGGTGACTGGGCCATTAAAAGTCCGGTCGGCGGTGCAGCGGGGCTAAGGCAGGCTCCCTGCCTGCCCTGGCTCTGCGTGGCTCCTAGATGTGGCTGGCATGTCCCTGCGGCCCCTAAGTGCAGGGGTGGCCAGGGAAGCTCTGCATGCTGCCCCCTCCCCGAGCGCTGGCTCCGCAGCTCCCACTGGCCAGAAACCTTCCATTCCTACATCTACTCCATCCCCTTTCCTGCCATGTATTTGCTAGAGCTGTGATCTCAAAAAAACAGGGCTTCCATCATTTCCGTGGACAGACTGTTCCACAGTCTTAGAGCTAACAGTCAGGTTTTTCAAGATATTTAACCTAGCGTTTCCCTTTCTTAATTTCATCCTATTTCTCCCAATCACTCTCTTCTTATATCATATTTAAATCCTGCTAATATCTATGAATGATTTGCATGCCCATGCATGCAAGCTGTCAGTTAGCCAGTGTATGGTGTTTATAGCTTAGCTGTCAGTTAGCCAATGTATGGTGTTTATAGCTTGGTTCTGCTGCAAGCACTTAAGCATACAAGTAACTTTTCAGGCCCCTTGCTTTTAGAACCTGACCACCAAAGTCCAATGAAAATACTCCCATTGACTTTGGGCAATGAGTTTAGGCTCTAAGTCTTTCCAACTGCACCTCAATTGTTTGTTGCTGGCACTGGTTGAATAAAAGTTGTACCTGTTTATTGATTAAAGCTTAGTTCTCCTTCCTTAGAAGTTTTTAAGGTCAGGCTTGACAAAGCCCTGGCTGGGATGATTTGATTGGGGATTGGTCCTGCTTTCAGCAGGGGGTTGGACTAGATGACCTCCTGAGGTCCCTTCCAACCCTGATATTCTATGATTCTATGATTCTTTATTTGCCAGCTTAGTAGGATTGGGCAGCCATTTTCAAATATTACAAGTCTTGCAAAACTTTTATAATAAAACATTCACAAGGAATTTTCATCCTTTCTCCAGCTCTTGCTATTCTTTGAGCTCCCTGGACTGCCTGTCTGCCTGCTTGTGTTCGTGTTCATTATGCTGGTTTTGCTCTGTGAACAGGGCCCCAGGATCTGTGCAACGCAGTTCAGCTAATTCTCCCAGGCATTAGCACAGTGTTTCTATTGGTGTCATTCTGCGTGCATATCAAAAACCACTTGATCCGTGGCTGAGGCAGTATAGGAGAGCTATGCAGAGAATGCACTTATACAAACAGGGTCCCCAATCCTGTAAACACAGGCCCACGAGTAGCCCCTTTGGATTGTTGCTCATGTGCACAGCTGTTTGCAAGACTTGGGCAGGGTAGTGGGAGTGAGCACACATGAGCTGACAGTTGTGGAAAGGTGCTGCCAGGGCACAATTCAATCCCGTCTGAAGGCAGGATTAGATCAGAGCATTGAAGCACACACAATAACTCCATTGTACTTATAAGGCAGGCAAGCCCTTACAGAAAAGATGCCTGCTTTGTCCGATAAATCCAATTTTTCTAAACCTGGATCATAACAAACAGCTCATAAGAGGCTCTAAAGGAAGCACATTTGGTCCATTTTCTGAGAATTAGATGAGCCTGTTGCTTTACGCCAGTGAGGAAACCAAGCCTAATGCCCATTCACCGATGCCTAGCTATTTCCAACTCTATCTTTAAAACATTATGGGCTAGATTGTGCCACCCTTGCTCATGCTGAATAGCACCCTCCTCTGTTACTACTCCTGCTAAGTCTTTGCAGACTGAGGAGCTACTCAGTGTACCTAGGGCACATCCGCTCCTTTAAGCAGCAAGTGTCATTAATGCCATTTAATAGAATTTGCACCATTTCAGTCTGGTGTGATCTTGTAATTCCTGTTGCTAGCCACTTTGCTTTACGGCAAGCAGCCTTCCGGGGGGTCCCATGTTGTATCTTGCTGGTGAGAAAGGAAGTGTTGTGATGCAGATTGGAAAAGAAGCAAGAAAATAGCATGTTCAAGACAAAAAGATGCTCGTTACTTGCACTTGGTTGATGGCAAGTTTAGGTCTTCTAGTGTGCTCAGTTCTTACTTTTGAGTTCCTTGCTGAACAGCTTTGACTCTATAAAACAGAACTAGATAAGTTCATGGAGGATAGGTCCATCAATGGCTATTAGCCAAGATGGTCAGGGATGCAACCCCATACTCTGGGTGACACCATGGATGGCAGGGATAATAGGCCAGGGAAGGCTCTGCAGTGGGACACTGACCTGGTGCTGCTAACCGGCTGGCCGGGACTGGGGCAAGCCCGGGGCTGCTCTGGTGGCGGGGGGGTTGGAGGGGGAAGGTTCAAGCCAGCCAGCCCAGGACTTCTCTGGCCATGGGAGGAGGTTCAGGGCTCCTGCTGCAAAGGGTGGGGCCTTGTGTAGAAGGGGCAGGGCCATGGGGGTAGCCCATGGGTGACCCTAAACTTCTGACTGCCAGAAGTGAGGAGGGGAAGACAGAGGTCGATCACTCCAACAGCCCCGTTCTGTACACCGCCCTCAAAGTTTGGGTATGGGCCGCTGTCGGCAGACAGGATACTGGCCTTGATGGACCATTGGTCTGACCCAATATGGCAATTCTTATGTTCTTACTTGTATGAAGTAAGATGCCATCCATGTTCACATCACTGCAGACAAGACATTGGCAAGGATGTTTGACTTTAAAATGATTTAAGGTTTTTCATTTCCTCTTGCAATGTGACTGAAATTTCTCAGAGAAAGAAACATTGCTGTGAGCCAAGGATACAGAGTCCTGGCTTCCCCCTACTGGTCTGCCAAGGCCAGTCCTGGACCAAGGTACAAGGTTTTGGCCAGGTCTACACTAAAACTTTTGCTAGTGTAGTAATGTTGTTTAGGGATGTGATTTTTTTTTTTATAATTTTTTTATATCAGCAAAAGCCCCTAGTGTAGATGCAGTTATATCAGTGATACAGCTTATTTTATTTGGGGATTGGCATCAACTATGCTGGCAAATCACCCTTGTTCTGGAACAAGCTGCCTCTAGGCTATATCTATAGCTGTATTGACAAGCATTTCCTAGTGTGAACTATGCCTTTGTGGCAGGATTCCAATTCAAATACCCCATCCAAGCTCTCCAAACACTTTAAAATAATAAAAGCAGCATACAAAAATTAGGCATGATTAACCAAGCACCCCGTTAAATTTATACCAGCTGTGTTGGCGTATTTTCCAGCTCGGTTTTGTCTAACGCTTGCTGCTGTTAGGTTGCCATGGAAAATAGTTCTTTGTAACTTCCCAAACAAACTATGTAAATACATGAGACCAGGGGAAGTTCCCAAAGGAATCCTCGGCAGGCTGCTTAGATCAGATTTTTTCCTCCTCGTTAAATCCATTTGAAGATAGCGTCCTCCATATTTTAGTTTTGCTGTGAAATCTCTCGGCCTGGGCTAAGGTTACCACACCTTTTAGCTCATCACACTGAGTAAAGTTTCTGCTCTTTTCAAATCCTAAGTGGCTGCTGCCTAGACAGGTGCTTAGGACACAGTGTATTTATTATCACAGGTCATGCATTAAGACAAATCTTTGTTTGTTAGAAGCTCGTCTGCTGCAGATGCTAGTTGGGACACTCCCCACCAGTGTCACAGAAAGGCAGGCTTGTTCCGGACCAGAATGTCAGGATTCCACAAGAAAACAGGGGTAAGCGCTGAGGGCAGTATCACCGGTACTCACCATGGCATTGGAGCAGTTCAGCAGGCAGACCACCACCAGCAGGAACCATCGCCGCCTGTAAGTTCTGAAGAGCACCGGTTTCCTCAGCTCAGCCGGCTCTGGCTTTTCCAGCAAGGTCTCCAAGTCGCCTGTTGTTTCCTCATCCATTTTCCCCGCCTCGGAACAGTCAGAGCGCCTGTCTCTGGTGGTTCTCTTGGGGGAGGCCAGGCAGCAATAGGGTGTGAGGGGCAGACCCTGAGCACATTGTTCAGTGCACAGCACTCGCTTTCCTGTCAGGCGCTCTAAATGCTGGCTGCTTTCTTCTGGGTGCAACAGCTGCCCTTGGGCGAGCCTGTCCCTGCCTTTCCCTTCCTGCCTGGTTCAGCAGGAGGAGTGCCCGCTCAGTTTATAAAGGAGTTCCTTTTTCTGCTCCCACAACCACTCCCTCTCTGCTCCCTTCTCCACACCCCACGGGGTCCTAGTGCTGGCCTGGCTGAAACACTCCGCTCTGCAGCCTGGAGCCAGCACAGCAAGTTATGTCGGCCAAAGTCTGCAAAGCCGAGCAAACACAGAGCGCTGCACTCCTCTGCTGCAATGCCAGGGAGCCCCACGAGCGAGGCCTGCAGGTGGCAGGGGGGGTAACGCAGGCCTTCGCCACGTCCCACATCAGCACTGCAAGCTACGATCACTACTGACTGGCAAAGCATTGCTCCCTCTCATCCCCCACAGCAGACTGATTTGTTCTTCGGGTAGCCTCTGCACAGTCCCGCTCACAGGGTGTGCTGGTGGGGCCGCTGGCAGCGGTGGGTTTCATGGCAGTGCCCGTGGGCCTCCTCTCTCGCCCCCTCCTGGCCTTCCCTATGCTGTTCCTGAACAGGCTATAAAAGGGGGTGTGCTGCTCTGCCCACCTGGGCCCCTTCCCGCTGCTGCTGATGGACCAGAAACCTCGCTGGGTGGCTCTGACTCATTCCAGAGGGTTTCATGTTTATATCTTGATTGATTTGATCAGCTCCCCTGTACTAGCCCGGATCCATGGATCTGAAAGGGAATTGGCCAGGATTTAAGAGGCGGGCCTCTTGGCCTGCTGCATTGCCTGCTTCAGACACCCATGTTGGGTGCCTGATTTGCTTGGGAAGCGGGGAGAGATTCTCCAGCTTGCTGCGCTACACCCAGACACACAGTGCCTCCACCTCAAGAGCTCCTAAGGGGCATTAAAACCTGCTTTTCCAGGGAGCTTTAGCTGCCAAGCCCTCTGGTTCAAGTCTAAAGGATTTGAGCGTATGGATAAGCCTGCCTCAGCACCAGTGTTTAAAGTAGGGGTCACAAGAGGTTGTAGACCTAGTTTAAAAAAAAAAATCAAGCCAGGGCACCCACTATTCTATTAAAGCTGCTCCTGTGGATGTGAGAGCCTCTCTCACATTCTTCAGGATACTGTAAGCACTGCCCAGCTCCTTCAGGAGCTAAAAAACAGTACAAGAGATCACCCAAAGTACCGAGCTCCACTAGCAGGGAAAAGGCCAAGATCATGGTACTGCCGGATCCGCAGCCATCAGCGCTGATCTCTTAGCATGGCAGGAGCCTGCAGGGGGCAGCCTCTGTTAACAGAGCCCATCTGCACACCTGGACACCCTCAGACCCCATGGCCTCCATGGTGAAACCTCCTTCTGTCCCCAAAACCAAAGGGCCTTGTGATAGGAAAGCCCCCACGGAGGGTCGTACGCCAAATGGAACAAGCATCTTGGTTCCAAACATGGCGGCCAAAAAAGAGGCTGGAGACAACTTCAGACTCCCTGGCACTGTCTGCTTCCCCCTTTCCAGCACATCAGTCGGATCCACAGGTGGGTCTGTACATGGATTTGAAAACACCCCGGTCAGGGATCCTCAGGGGGAAAAAGGTAAAGGGACTAAGGAAAACTGAGGGCTCATGTTGTTGTCCCACTTCTCCACTGGGAAAGTAAAAGAGAATCCCCTCCCAGTTACAGAGTTCCCCAGCATCAGTGACTGGCACGTGGGTGGTTGTGCCTAGTGGTCAGAGCAGGAGTTGGAGCTGAGGAGTCGCAGATGATGTCAGAGGCCAGATGCCAGAGCCAAGGGTCAGTGCTGAAGCCAGCAGTCAGGAGTAGGAGCCGAGGATCAGGACCCTGTTACCCGCAGCGAGGCACAGCAGGAGCACGGCTGGGAACAAGCAAGCAGAGGAGCTGTTGCAGCTGTGGGTGAGTGCTTTGAGCAGATGCTGGGTTTGAGAGCTGGTCTAGTGACTCTTCCAACCAATTAGGCAATGGAGCTAACTATAGGCCCGCAGCGCTCATTAAGTAGCCTGGAGACAGTGGCACTGGAACTGGGGAGGCCGGGGGAGCCATAGCCCTCCCACGCTTTGAAAGTGGATGGACATGGCCCGTCCACTTTTTGCCAGGGCGGACCCCACCCCCTTCCCCTCCTCTTCCCCCTGAGGCCCCACCTCCCAGCGAGGCCAGCGTGGAGCCTGGCCGGGGTGCCTGGGCAGTTGTGGGAGCTGCACAGACCCTCCATCTGCACACGGTGTGGGGACTGAAAGCAGTGCCCAGCCCATGTCCCGCCCCGAGCAGGTATAGGGTCCGCGACTCCATGCCGGTTCACCACAGCTGCTTGTGTGGCTCTGAAATCGACCCAGCTCTGGCCAGGGGCCCTTGGAGCTCCAGTACGGCCATGGTAAGAGCCGCACAGGCAGCTGTGGGGAGCCATGGACCCTCCACTTGCCCTGGGCGGGGATACAGGCCAGGGGTTGCTCTTGGACCCGCCGCACCGCAGGCAGGTGGAGGGTCCACCCCGGTACCCCACAGCTGTCCGCATGGCTCTTATCATGGCTGGCCTGAGGCTCCAAGGCCCCGCCCCCTGGCCGGAGCCAGGTTGTGGAGAGTCACATGGGCAGCTGTGGGGAGCCTGGGTCTCTCCACCTGCCCTGGGCTCTCCAGGGGAAGAGGAGGGGTGGGGGCGGGGCCTTGGGAGGTAGGGCCCACCCCACTTTTGGGAAGGCTCAAGCACCCTTGCCTGGAGACCGCCTCTGCTGCAGGCCCAGATTCCCGACATCCAGTCGTTATGCGTGTCTAAGGGGCTTATTGGTTGTGCAAAGAAGAAAGCTACAAAGAAACCTAGAAATCCCCCCGGTCAGAGTAATAGATCACATTCCGCAAGGGCCACGGCTACTTCCTTGGCGTGGCATGTTGTGATTTTGGAAACACGAAGAGCTGCAAGCTGCAGCTCTAGCCACGCTTTCGCAGGGCACTACACACTAGAGCTAGCATCCCAGTTGGAGGCTTGGATTGGTAAGGCAGGACTACTATCTATTCAATGAGGGTTCAGCACTGCAGTCGCTGGAATGGTTCACAGGGCGATTTCAGAGGAGGATTTGAACCCACAGCCTGCCCTGCCCTTTGTGGATGTTCTTTAAAATGCAATTTTCTGCTCAAAATTTTAAAAACTTTTGCCTGTTAGCTTCTTAAATGTCTGGGAAATTGGGCCTCCAGATGTCACTAGCCTGGGCTAGCTACTACGTGAGGGCTAAAGATAAAATAAATGAATTTGGCAGGAATCCCTGAAGCACTTGAAGGTAAGCTTTAGACATGTGGGATGCATTGTCAGTGACAAATGCACTATCATCAAAATCCACGCCCAAAAGTATTCATAGATTCATAGATATTTAGGTCAGAAGGGACCATTACGATCATCTAGTCTGACCTCCTGCACAACGCAGGCCACAGAATTTCACCCACCACTCCTGCAAAAAACCTCTCACCTATATCTGTGCTATTGAAGTCCTCAAATCGTATTCAAGCTCTTTACAATAGCTTTTGCAATGGTGGTGTAATTAAAAGCCTATAGGTAGGGCCCTACCAAATTCACAGTCTATTTTGGTCAATTTCAGGGTCATAGGATTTTAAAAATTGTTGATTTCATGATTTCAGCTATTTAAGTCTGAAATTTCACAGTGGTGTAATTGTCGGGGTCCTGGCCCAAAAAGGAGTTGTGGGGGGTTGCAAGGTTATTGTGGGGGGGGGGTGCGGTACTGCTACTCTTACTTCTGCACTGCTGCTGGCGGTGGCGCTGCCTTCAGAGCTGGGCAGCTGGAGAGCGGCCATTGCTGGCCGGGAGCCCAGCTCTGAAGGCAGAGCCACCGCCAGCAGCACAGCAGAAGTAAGGGTGGATGGTATGGTACTGCCTGTAGCGGGGTCATATTGGAAAAACCCAGGAAGTGGGTGGGCGCAAGCCCACCCACTGCTAAAGGCCCCTCCCCCAGCCTAGCGGGAGGGACCACTGGACCCAGGGACCAACTGATTACGGGGGACAACTAATGAAAAACAGGGACAGGAGTGAGGGTCAAAGGTTCAAATTAAGGATGCCGGATGAGGACACCGAGCAGAGAACCCCGGACAGCGCCCACTGCTCCTCAAAGCTGTCGAGGGAGCCAGCGGATGCTGCCCAGTGGAACTCTGCCCAGATGCGTGAAACTAGGGAGGAACGGAAATAGGCCCCGCAGTCGCAGAGCACCCCCTTGTCCAACATCCTCCTCCAGGTACTGTAGATGGAGACTTTGGCCAGAGCCAGGAGGAGGTTGACGAGGAGGTCTCGCGACTTCGTGGGGCCACGGACAGGGTGTGCGAAAAGGAACAAGTGTGGGGAAAAGTGCAGCCAGAACCTCAACAAGAGGTTCTGGAGGAGTCGGAGTAGGAACCAGGAGCTGCAACCTGGTGCATTCGAGACAGTCGTGTGCCAGGTTCTCCCTCACACCGCAAAAGGGGCAGGCCTCAGGTGTAGGGGTGAACCGCGCCAGGTGCACGCCCGTGCTCACGGCTCCATGAAGGAGCTGCCAACTAATGTCCCCGGCGGGCCGTGGGACCAAGGTGGAATAAAGGCTGGCCCACCAGGGCTCCTCACCCTCTTTAGGTGGAAGATAGTCCCGCCATTTGGTGTCGGGACGGGACATGAGGGTGAGGAAATGTAAGGTATGGAGCACGAGTATGTACAGATGGTTTCTGGGCGCGGTTCGAAACCGGACCAGCTGCAGGGTGTGAGCCGGCTCGGAGTGTGGGAGCAGGGAGGCTGGGGGGGCTCGCGGAACAGGGGCCCGAGAAAAATGTCCGCAGGGCAAGGGGTGAGGGGTGGGTGGGGAGTGCCCTCTCGCAGGGCTCGCCGCATGAAAGCGAGAGAATCGGGTGACAAGGCGGCCTTCACCTCCCGGAGTACGCGCCTCGGGGTCGGAAGGGTGGAAAGCCCCATGCGGCATCCGAGCGCGCGGGGCTCCACCCAATCCCCCCTGTCATAGTCCAGGAGGTCTCCAACTCTGGTTTCTGCCAGGACCAACCTCCGACACACCGCGGGAGACTCCGCCACCTGCACTCGAAGATCGAGGTTGTATAGCAGGGGCTCCGCGAGGAGGTCCACTCCCTCGGTGGCCACAAATGACCTGGTCGCCGAAAAAAGTTTCCAGGTCCAGAGGAGGTCCTGGTAGAAGACCGGCAGCTCGGAGAGGTCTCGCGGAAGGCCTCTCAGATGGAGAAAAAAGAGCTGCTGGTCATATCGGCGCCCTCGGAGGCGGTGGAGGAAGGCGTGCGTCAACGTACTCCACGCCGGACTACCTGCACTATAAAGGAGCCTCTGCAGGGCCTGGAGCAAGCAAACCAGGCCCTGTCCTCCCTCCTCCAGGGGAAGACTCAAAGCCCCTGCAGAGACCCAGTGCAGCCCCGGCCAGAAGAACTCCAGAGCCATCCTCTGGAGCCTGGCCAGGATCCTCGGGGCTGGGCTCAGGGTGTTGAGACGGTGCCAGAGCATGGACAGGTCCAGTTGGTTCAGCACCAGTGCCCTCCCTCGCAGGGAGAGACACCGGAACAGTCCTGTCCATCTCCGCAGCTGCTCACCCACCCTGGCCTCCAAATCCTGCCAGTTCTCCGGCGGAGAAGGATGCGTGGCGGATAAATAAACGCCAAGATAGAGCAGCGGACCCGCGCTCCACCGAATGGCTTGAAGCGCGGGTGGGAGGGAGCTCGTCTGCCACCCATCCCCGACCATCAGGCCAGAGCTCTTGACCCAGTTGACCCGGGCGGAGGAGGCTGCCAAGTACATGGCCTGGCAGGCCTCCACCCGCACCAGGTCGTCCAGGTCCTGGACCATGAGGAGCACGTTGTCGGCGTATGCCGACAGGACCAGCCGCAGCTCCGGCTCCCGAAGCACCAACCCTGTCAAACTCCGGCGGAGAAGACGGAGGAAGGGCTCGATCGCCAGAACGTACAGCTGGTCCGAGAGGGGGCACCCTTGCCGTACTCCCCGCCCGAAGCTGACTGGCTCGGTCAGGGTCCAGTTGAGCCTGACCAGACACTCCGCGTCAGCGTACAGCACCTGGAGAAAGCCCACAAACTGGGGCCCGAAGCCAAACGCCTGCAGGGTGCCCAGGAGATACCCGTGGTCCACCCTGTCGAACGCCTTCTCCTGGTCCAGGGACAGGAGGGCGAACGACAGACCATCCCTATGCCCCAGCTCCAAGAGGTCCCGGACCAAATACAAGTTGTCAAAGATGGTCCGGCCCGGGACGGTGTAGGTCTGGTCGGGATGGACCACGTCTGCCAGCATGGACCCCAGCTGCAGCAAGATGGCCTTTGCTACGACCTTGTAGTCCGTGCTGAGGAGTGAGACGGGACGCCAATTCCGTAAATCACGGAGGTCCCCCTTCTTCGGCAATAAGGTGAGCACAGCTCGCCTGCACGAGAGAGGGAGGACCCTGCTTTGCAAGGACTCGGCCCAGACGATGACAAGGTCCGGGCCGAGGACGTCCCATAACACGCGGTAGAACTCCACGGTCAGCCCATCCATGCCCGGAGATTTGTTAGTGGGCATGCGACGGAGGGCTTCCGAGAGCTCGGCAAGAGAGAGGCAGCTCCAGCCGGTCCCGGTCGCCCGCACTGACCATCGGGAGTTCGGTCCAGAGCACCCTGCAGGCATCGGCGTCGGTCAGGCCCTGGCTCTTCCACGCATCTCCTCCGGATCCGTGAGGGGGGTCCCGTCCTCCGCCAGGAGGCAGGTGATGTGCTTTTTGGCCCCCCTCCTTTTCTCCAGGGCATAGAAGAAGCGGGAGCCGTGATCCATCTCCCGAAGGAGGCGGATGCGGGATCGAACAAAAGCGCTCTGGGCTCGATGGTCCTCCAGGGCCCGGAGCTCCTCCCACTTCTCCCAGTACGCTGCGCGGAGGGGTGGATCCTCGGGGCCGGAGGCGAGACGTCTCTCTAGCTCTAAAACCTCCCGCTCCAACTGTCCTATCACCGCATCCCTCCGCCGGGTGGCGCACCTGGTATAGTCGCGGCAGAAGAGCCGTGAGCACCTTCCCCACATCCCACCACTGCCTCGCCGAGGGAAAGGCACGCCGCTGACCCCGCCAGGCCAGCCAGAACTCCCGGAAGGATGCCACGAAGCCCACGTTCTCCAACAAGCTGTTATTAAAATGCCAATAGGCCGGCCCTGGCCTCTCCGGACTGAGAGAGGCTGTCACGGTGACCAAGTGGTGATCCGAGAACGGGGCTGTCCGGATGCCAGAGGCGTAGGCTCGTGCCAGATGGAAACGTGAGATATAAATGCGGTCCAACCGGGAGTGGCGAGACCGATCCCCCTCCACCCGGACATAAGTAAAGTTAACATCGTCGTCCGGGTGGTGGTCACGTCGGATGTCCACCAGGGAGTGATGATCCACAATCTCCCTGAGGACGCCCACGGCTGCCTGGGATGTCTCGACTCCTGAGCGGTCCCGCTCCTCGAGGGTGGTGTTGAAGTCCCCGCCCAGGACCAGGTACTCGTGAGGATCCAGGGTGCCGAGGAAGGCCGATGCCTGCCGATAGAACCGCACTCATTCCGGGCCTGTGTTCGGGGCATAAACGTTGACCAGGTTTATTCTCAGCCCCTCCATGCAAGCCCGGACGTGCAACAGGCGACCGAGCACGACCTCGGCTACTCCCAGCACCTCGGGCCGTAGCTCAGGGGAGAACAGGGTGGCCACCGCAGCCAAACGGGCCCCGAGGTGGCTAAAGTAAACCTCGTCCCCTGACTCCAGCCACCAGCTAGCCTCAACGGCTGGAGCCATGTGGGTTTCCTGCAGGAAGATCACAGAGTACCCTCCCTCCTGAAGGAAGGAGAGCACCTGGCTCCTGCGGAGACCCATGCTACAGCCCCTGGTGTTCAGCGTGGCAAAGATGGGATTCCTTCATAGGGAGGGCTGGGGTGAATCCTCATGGGCAGGGGAATCGACGGCCTCCAGCGGGCCCCGCAACAACCCATGTTCAACCCCAAAGGTCATCAGGGAGTTGCAGAACTTATGGGCCCGCCGGTAGGCCCTGCCTCCTGGTCCCTCTCCCCTCCCCCAAAAGGCCCTTCACAGCCCGGAGGACGTGATGGAAGTCCCCCCAGCGCTGGAGAGCAAGCTGCACCTTGCCCTTTGAGCCACAAGTGTCCTGCAGGAAACGGCGCAGCTCTTCCCTCAGTGCAGAGGGGGATGCAGCAGCCAACCTGGTGTCATCCTCCGGTGTGGCCCCTGAAACATTTTCGCGGCCTGTAGAGACAGGCAAGCATGGAGCAGAACCCCGGCGCAGTTGCGCCGGGCAGCCCGTCCCCATCCCTGGCACTGGAGCGGGCGGCGGAGGGAATAGTGCAGCCCCCATAATGTTGGGAAGAGGGGACATGAAAACCGCCCCCTGAGGATTGTCCGTAGACAGAGGAAACGAGACAACCTCGGGGGCGGCAATAGTATGGGTGGTGGCAGGGAAGGGGGAGAGCGACTCATTGGGGATGGAAACAGGATCAGGGGCAGGGGCGGGGTCAGGGACGAGGACAGAAGAAGGGACAGGATCAGGGACAAGGGCCAACTTTGGGACCGGGGCAGAAAGAGGGCCGGAAGCAGGGATAGGAACAGGAACGGGGACACTGATGGATTCATGGTCCCCGGTAGCCGGGTTATCGGGGTGCGGCTCCTATCAGCCGGGATTGGGGGACAACGTGACAGGGGTCAGAGAGGGGTCTTCGCTGACGCCGGGCACGGGAGCTGTGGACAGTACGTCACCCGCAGCCACGGCGTCAGGCACTACGGAAACTTCAGTGGGGCCCCCCTCCGGAGGGGAAGCCAACCGCTGAGTCTGGGCACTAGAGCGCGTGCTCACAGGCTCGGGGCCCGACTGCTCGGCATCGGCCGTCGCCTCTAGGGGCCCGGCGGCCTCAGGTGAGATGCCATCCGCGGCTGGACAAAGAGGGAGAGCCAGGGGCGACCCCAGGACCAGAGCGGGGGCTACAGTTGGGAGTGAGGGGCAGGGAGAAGGAGGAGGGGGTGGTGGAACTGAGCCACCACCCAGATCGAGGTCCGCTGACTGGGGGTCGTCCTCCCCCTGGGTGACCGGGGTCAGACCCAGGGCCTCGATCTCCTTGAATATGGACGTAAATCCAGTCCCCGCGGCCCCAGAGACCTCCCCATCAGGAGCCAGGGCAGTAATAGCTCTGCTATCGACAACGGCAGGGGGTGCAGATGGCAAAGGGGCTGGGGGAACTCCTGCAGAGGCCTCCTTGGGAGGGGACTCAACAAGGGGGGCGGTGACACCTCCGTCTGCTGCCATGGCTGCCGTAGCCAGCGTCCCCTGCTGAGCTCCATCCGGAGGCATGGCAGAAGATGTAACAGCATCAGCTCCCTGCAGCATTTTTCAGGGGGCCTCCTCTCTCTCCTCGTCGGATGGGAGGGATCGAGCCCATGACTTACGGGCGCCGCGCTTCCCCCGGACAAGCACCCAGCCCTCCGAAGTGGAGGTGGAGGGCCGGTCAGCAGGGACAGGGCCAGGGGGCAAGGGCGATAGTTTCGGGGCTCGGGGCAGCAAGGGTGGGACAACGGAAGGAAGGGAAACCTCCCCCTGGGGCGGGCCCTCTCCCTCAGCCGGCAGAGGTCTCGCCGCCCTCTCCTCCACGGGAGGAGGGGCAGCGGCAGTGGCAGCCAGGCTGCCCGGGTCGCCGGCGGTGACAGGGCTGGCGCCCTCCCAGGTCTCAGGGGTCCCGGACGCTCCTCTGGGCCGGGCCAGGGGGCAGTCCCTCCGGACGTGCCCTGTTGCCCGGCAGAGGAAGCACCAGGCCTCCCCTGTCGAATAGTGGACACGGTAATGGGCCCCCTGATAGGGCACCAAGAAGGACCCCTCGAGCGCCACCCCACCACTTGTCGCTGGCGGCACTTGAATCTGCACCTGCCGGCGGAAGGACAGAACATGGCGGAGGGAGGGGTCCTTGCAGCCCAGTGGGAGAGGGCTGATGATGGAGATGGGTTTCCCCAGGGTGGAGAGGGCAGGCAACAGGGCGACGTTGGGCAGGAAGGGCGGGGCGGAGGTCAATACCACCTGTACGCCCAAGTCTTCCAAAGGTTCTAAGGGAACAAACGCCCCCCACCGCCATGCCCTTCTCTACCGCCTCCTGAGCGGCAGCCTCCAACGCTAGGAAGAACACAACCTTGCTGTACATCTTGGAGGCTGCCACGATGGCCGTGGGCCCTAACACCCTTGCCAACGCCCGCACGTACGTTTCAACGTGGGGCGAGGCGGACACCAGGAGGCAGTGGACGCCCTGCCTCCTGGTCAGCGAAGGGAAGGGGCCCTGGCCACCAGGAACGGTACCGGAGGTGGCAGTCGGGGCAGATGTCTCAGCGGCATGCGGGGGGGCGACAGCCACCTGGGCGTACGCTCTTGGGGCTAGGGATGGAGCGCCCCCAGAGCCGGTGGAGGGAACGGCTGGGGAGGAAGGGGCCGCGGCAGATGTCGGGGCCAGGGCAGGGAGGGCAGCCCCGCCAACGGGAGGTTTTGTTTTCCGGGTGGGGCCTTTGCCCTTTTTATTCCCCTGGCCCTTTTTGCTGGTGGAAGGGGCAGCCATGGCAGCAGCGGAGTCTAGGCTAGTGGTGGCCAAGAGGGTAGCCGCTGGGGCAGGCAAGGGTGGTGGCAGGGGAGGAACAATGGGAGCAGCGGGGGCAGGGGCAGGGTCGGGACCAGGGGCAGAGGTAGGGTCCTCCGCCCTGGTAGAAAGAAGCAGGAGGAGGCCCTAAACTGGAGGTGGGACAATGGACAACTACTCCCCACTAGACGGCAGGAAGGGGAGGAGGGTCCAACAGACAGGGTAGTGGGAGTAGGAAAGGTAGGACAGGGCCAACCACTCCCCCCTGCTAGACTGTATGCAGGACGGAGGGTACCAGCGTGGGCGGGGGGGGGAACTGGAGGGGGGCACCGGGGGAAGGGAAGAAGCAACCACTCCTCCCCGCTAGGCTGCAGGCAGGGGAGGAGGGCGCTAACCACAGGAGGACACGGGGACAACAAAGGAGAGGGGGACAATCACGGGCGCAGGGCGGGGCGCCGGCTCCTCCGGCTGCACTCGGAAGGGGAAGGACTAAAATTGCATCAGGGGAGGTGCAGTAATCAGGATAGACAACTTAAAAGGGGGAATGGGGCACAAGCGCTCTGAAAAGGGACATGGGCACACCAAACTGTGGGTTGGGCGGGGCAGGGAGGGTCAGGGGGAACAGCAAACAACTGAGGGTGGGCAAGTAGAGCACAAAGGCAGGGGGGAACCAAACTCCAGGGAAGGGTGGGAAGGGAGTGACAAACTTGGAAGGGTTAGGGCGGGGTAGGCACACTAACAGACCCAGGATCCTAGGATGGGGCCAGGGTGGGACAGGCAAACAACCAAGGAAAATTCTTCCGGGGAGCTATGGGAGGAAGGGAGGAAAAAAAAAGACTGGGCTGGGGGGTAATGGGGAGGCCCCCCACCCAAATGCAACTGAGGGAGGGGGGCCAAGTCCAAACAAAGGAGGGGGGGAGTGCACACACAAGCACTTGTGGGGCTCACTCCAGTCCTTGCTCACTGCTGGAAACAGTCCTGGATGGTGGTGGGCGAGGAAGCAAGCAGCCCCGTCAAGGGGCGAGCAGCAGGTGTTGATGGTCAGCTGGGTTGGTGGAGGGGGCGGTGGCAAAAAGGGGTGGTGGTGGTGAAGGAAGATATGGCGGGGGGGGCAACAGGACTGGGGGAGGGCTCCATGCCTCTCCCCCGGCCCCCCACAGCAGCAAAAAGCTACCACCACCCCAAGAGCACAGCTGTTAAAGTCACTCAGTCCAAGAACCAACCCCCTCCACAATTCCTCGCAGCGGTCTTCCTCCTCGACGAGGCAGCCAGCTCAGGAGCAGCAGCAAGCGGGCGGTGGGCAGCCAGCCAGGTGAGGACCCAGGCAGAAGGCGTGACAACGGTAGTGGTGGTGGTGGGGTCCTCGCTCTTCCTCCCTCCAGAGGGGTGGGGATGGGGGGGCAGGCCGGCAAGGCCCCCCTTTCCCCACAGCAGTAGCAGCAACAGCAGTGGCTCCCAGACACGTGGTCTTCCAGGGCGGGAGGCAGAGAGCTCCAGCCAGCAGCAACAGCCCAGGGAGGGAGCTCCAAACAGCACCAGCAGCAGCCCAGGAAGGGAGAGAGCTCCAGCCAGCAGGGCAGCCCGAGCAGACTGACCTCTCCCTCCTGTAGCGGGGTGGTCACCCGCTCCCGGCCCAAAGGGGTTAAAAGCCAGCCCTGGGAGAGGGCTGCGGCTGGGACACTTAGGCTGCGCTGATCGGGAGGCAGCCTCAGCTGTGGCCATGCCCCAAACAGACTCGGCTGGCCCTATGAAGGGGCTGCTGGAATGAAGCTCAGGAGACTCTCTCTAGCTTCTGAGGGGGAGGGACCTGGCTGCAGGGACCTAAGCAGAGTACCAGGATTGGAGGAGGGCTGGGGAAGGGCCTGAGGAGCTGGGGAGCTCTGGCCAGGAAAGTCCCAGGCTGCAGCCTAGCATTAGGCCAACAGGTACTGGGGTTGCAGGGGACAGCCCAAGGTTAGACAGAGGCAGCAAGTCCAAACCCAACCTTGCTTGTGATGAGTGGCTTATACTGCAGTCTGCGGCAGGGCATGAGGCTAGCGGGTGACTGGCAGTAGCCTACGACTGAGGCGAGCTAGGGGTAGTGGGTGGGGGTTCCCCGGGGAGGGGAGACCCTACAAGTGAGGGGTTACTGCCAGGGGTAAATGGGACACTGGCCTGCAGAGGGCGCTTCAAGGCTGGAAGTAGAGCTAATTCACAGGATACCAGCAGGAGGCGCCCCAGGGGTGAGTCCCACATGCTTACATTGCCCCCTTACTTCTCGGCTGCTGCTGGCGGGACACTGCCTTCAGAGCTGGGTGCCCGGTCCCCAGCCGCTGCTCTCTGGCTGCCCAGCTCTGAAGGCAGCGCAGAAGTAAGGGTGGCAATACTGTGACCTCCCTAAAATAACCTTGCGACCCCTCTGCAACTCCCTTTTGGGTCAGGACCCCCAGTTTGAGAAACGCTGGTCTCCCCCGTGAAATCTGTATAGTATAGGGTAAAAGCACACAAAAGACCAGATTTCATGGGGGGAGACCAGATTTCATGGTCCATGACACGTTTTTCTTGGCCGTGAATTTGGTAGGGCCATACCAATAGGTAAACTGTATAAGTGAGGACAGCTTTCAGTTCCAAGTTAGGTGCATTTTCACCATTTAGGCCGTGAAAAACAAACAAAATATGTAATACCGACCGTGATGCTGTGTATAAGAAAGATGATCATTTGTATCATTGTTGCTACCACTGTTATACAATTGCAACAAATCTTGTACAAAATATGTCGTGTAAAGTGTCTATAGAAAACTTATGATTTGCTAAGTATGATTATCTTGTTTATGTGCATGTGTCATCTTTGTATCTGAAGTTATGAATATTGGCTACTGGTATCTTAAATGTGTGTCATATTCCTGAGAGACACCTCCCCAGATAAATTTACATTAGGGCTAGATAGTTACGTGTTGATGGCCCATCAAGAGCACTCCACTCTCACAATGGGCCATTGACAAAACTCATCCCACCCTGGTATCTCTTCCTGGGGATGCTTCAGACAGCAAGGAGCCAATGGTGGCCATTGGCTGTTATTCCGCAAAACATGTCAGGGCAGGTGATATGCTCATGTGACCCTCGACTCCATCTTGGGCCAGTGACTTTCCATGTACAGGGGCTGTGGGCTTTGTTTGGGACAGTTCATTTCCATGCACAGGACAGAGGATATAAGAGATCACAGAGACACTCCATTTTGTTGCCTTCCTGCTCTAATTCTCTGGACTGTGGATTTACAACAAAAAGAAGCATCTTGAACTATGGACTGAGGAGCCTTCCAATCTTGTGGAAGTCACCAGAGAAACTTTACAAGCCAGCTGTCTATTCCATCACTGCTACACGCCTGATATAAGGACTTTACAGTCATTTGTATGTATACGATCTATTAGCCATTTAGAACTCTCTTCTTTTCTGTTCTTAAGACACCTTTAGTGAGTTTACTAAGGATTGGCTGACGTAAGATCTGGGTAAGATCTGAGCTTCACGCAGACATGGGGATACGTGTCTGATCCTTTGGGATTAGTAGAACCTCGCATATGGTGAAATGGGTTTTCACTAGCCTCTTGCTATATTAGACCTGTTTGTTGGGATGGGAGCTGGAATGCCTAACAGGGACTGTGTTTGGCTTCTGGTTAACCAGTGTGGGACTGCTCTCTTGTTACTGGCTTGGTGAATCTAATTATTTGGGGATTGTCTGCCCTAATTCTTGCAGTCTGCCCTGAGTGTGGCATTCTCAATGTGAGAATGTGGCCCATTCAGGCACCTGGTTAACCTTCTGAGCATGGGCATCAGTTGATTAGTCAGTGACCAGACAAGCAACCTGACTGCTTCACTCATTCCATAATCTCCTGCTTGTGACACTGGGCAGCGTTAGGTAAAAAATGATCTCTGCTGGGTTGATGAAGGAATCGCTCTATTTGCTGCATCCCATCTGAAGAATTCCCTTAGCTTTTGGTTGTCCAGTTTTTGAGGAGGGATATTTGTGAAATTAAAGGCCTGTCAAGTCAAAATTTAGGGAGTGATGTGCTTCGTGGTTTTCAGTGGCATAGTGAAACAAGAAGTCACCGTTTTTGTTTCGTCACAAGTAAAGCAGTCGCTATACTGTTGTGTATTTCCATCTCTCTTGTTTGGTGAATACCCAATTATAGATGCCTGTCTATAGACCCTTTTCTGATCAACAGTAACACTGTAGGGGATACAGAGAGCTTCCGTCCACTGCTGTGTAAAACTCCTGCTGGATACTGCTTTTCGCAAGCTGCTGCAGACACGGTTTTAGCTTTTTTTTTTTTTTTTTTTTTTTTGACATCCATTTTCTGGATTGGTTTGGGTGGAAATAGTGCATGTTGAGCGTCTGCCTCTGGCTGAATTTTTGGGGAAAGATTCTGCAAAAATGGTTCAGTTGTTTCTCAGAAACTGACTGAAGAAAAAGAGGATGTTTGCTTGTGTTAAGGATGCTTAACTGTTTTGTTGGCGAGCTCTGGAGTCTCCGGACTGTGGAGCCCGGCACTTGATATTTGGCTGGGGGCCACTCTAGAGTTAGGGAAGTGCCTCTTGCCAGCCCTGGGAAAATTTGGCCAACGTGTGTCAGTGAAACATCCTGGTTTGCACATGCTCAGTAGAGACTAGTCAGAATTTGGCAGCTAAATTCTCTGAAGATACTGCCAAAAGTGGTTGTGCTCTGTCCCAGGGATGCAGAGGCTGAGTAAGACTTACCCTGCAATTGCTGTTCCCAGGGCAAGTGGCTTGCCATGTTCCTGAACACAGAAACTGCAAGTAGAGAGACTGTCTCTTCTGTTCTCTCAGTGCCCTCTGCTGGCCCCTGGAGGAGGCTGCAGCTTGACTGCAGTGACTGTGAGGGTAGGGGGTCTGATAGGCTGTAAGGGACAGGGACAGAAGGGTCTGTGACCTCTGTAGCACACTCCTCAGAACGTGAATGGGACCCAGGTGTCCATAGACTCAACACTCCTCTGTTCTCAGCAAACAGCTGTGGAACTCACTTCCTCTCTCTCTAGTGCCTGATCCGCGCACACAGCGTCTACTAGTGACTCTGTTAGCTCACGTGGAAGGCATCTATGCTTTAAAGGTGGAGTTCCAAACCCTGCTGATGACCCAAGTTGCGGGGGATCAATAAGGTGCCACAGGATTTAATTCTCATATAGAATATCAGGGTTGGAAGAGACCTCAGGAGGTCATCTAGTTCAATCCCCTGCTCAAAGTACATATATATTACACACACTCCAGCTTCTGCAACAACAGTGCCAGGAGACAGACAACAACAGGGCCTACAGACAATGGTCTACATTACTACACAACCCTGATTCATCCCCCAACATCATTCATCCTGTGCAATGAATGAGGCAGAAAAAAGTATGTGATTGTGTAATGAAAGACTATCATAACGCACAGGCACAAGTGGGGCAAAATAAGATTGAAAGGGGTAGCCTTCATTTTTGGCATTTCCTAACTTGTGTTTGATTTGGCATTCTTAGTGCAATTTTTGTACGTAATAGTGTACATAAGAGACCAAATACCTAGATTCCATGTCACTGATTCCCTCCTCCAATGAGAAACTGACCTGTAAGGCCCTGCAATCTGCTGCTGCTTGACAGACAGACAACAAGGAGTTTGCAGCTCCTACTACAGTGGCCCCCGGACCTGATAGCCGCCCTGCAAAATAAATGTTGAATGATACTAAGACCTTGACCCAAGATAGGCCCAGTTACCAGACTCCTCCCCCTTCTAGGCTGGCCAAGGCTCCCTGCTCCCCATGCTACTGCTGCATGGTGATACTGGGCTTGACCAGGCTGTTACTGCTGCCCCCTCTCTGACAGGGCAGGCAGGATTTAAAAAGGCTGTCCTCCTACAGTAGGTAACAACAGCTCTTCTAGGCCTAGGGTTGCCACCTTTCTAATTGCTGGCAACTGGACCCCCAAAGCCCTGCCCCACCCCCGCCACCAGCTCCTCTCCCCCTCACTGCCCATCACTCACTGGATTGTCTCCAGGAGCCTAGGGAGGTGGTGGAATCTCCATCCTTTAGAGGTTTTTAAGGCCCGGCTTGACAAAGCCCTGGCTGGGATGATTTAGTTGGGGTTGGTCCTGCTTTGAGCAGGGGTTGGACTAGATGACCTCCTGGGGTCTCTTCCAACCCTGATATTCTATGATTCTATGCATATGTTGTTGAGACAGCTACAACCAATGGAGGGGCTGCCCAAGCCACACAGCAGATCAGAGCTAAAACGTGTGGGCTGAGCAGAAACCCTGGAGAAGCAGTTGTGAATATGACCCTGAGAGGGAACAGAGAGAGAGACTCTTGGACACAGGACTCCCTGGAGTAGGAGACCTGGGGAATTTTGAAGGAACCTGCCTGCAGTTTGTTTCTACTGGGAAACAGGACCATCTCTCCAGGGGGAGAATCCAACCCTCAAAAGTCAGTTCCTATGCTTAATCTATGGCATATCATAAATCCTCAGGTCTCTCTAAGAGCATCAGAAGCTTCTGTATTAACACCTAGAGCAGTGGTTTACAACCTGTGGTTCGCGGACCTCTGGGGTCCACACACTATGTCTAAGGGGTCTGCGAAAGGTTGTCATTACCATAGAACAGTTGCCAGTTTTGGTTGGAGATATTCCTGGAGGTTTCATCACATGACATCATCTCTAGTTAAAGATTAATCTGTAATTCCTGGAGGCTCCAGGGCAATCCCAGAGGGTTGACAACCCTATCTGATTTCCAAAGGGAGCCACACTGCCATTTGAAATTTTTTAGGGGTCCACAAATGAAAAAGGGTTGAAAACCACTGCCTTAGAGTACTTTCTAGGTCCTGCATGCTAAAGGTTAATAACTTTATTTGACAGGTTTCAGAGTAGCAGCCGTGTTAGTCTGTATCCGTAAAAAGAAAAGGAGTACTTGTGGCACTTGTTAGTCTCTACGGTGCCACAAGTACTCCTTTTCTTTTAACTTTATTTGAGAGAGCACTGGATGTTCCTCTTGTTTGTAGTTTACCAGCAGAGAGAGCCCTTAGAATTGCCTGACTGTAACAAACATGTGCAGTTGTAAAACTTGAGTTTCGCAACTTCCAGCGTTTACTTAAAATTGTGTTCCATGTGTGGTAGCCCTAACTATACGCATGCCGGTTTTTAAATACAGTCAGGGTTATAAATGACAGACTTCAACTAAAGCATCAATAAAGGTCATAGAGACTGACCATGTAGTTCTCCCTAAATGATCACATTCTATATTTTTTGGTATATCACTGATTGAATAGGTCCTTAAATTCAATTTCTAGCCTGCTGAAGTTGTGACAGTACTTTTACAGCTGGCTACATTGGCAATGAGGCCTTGGAGTGTTAAACGTTTTTATGTTGTTCCACTCATGTTTACTTGCTAGGCTGGAGTGAAGCCATCACTAGGTACAGCCGTGAGTCAGCATATTTGATCCCTTGTGTCTGATGGCTGAGCCCATAACTTGGCTCTACCCAGAAAGTCAACAAAAGCCTCCCTCACCCACACACAGAGCAGAATGCCTGCCCCGACATATGACAAAGGATGCATGGAACAGGTTACTTTTTTAAGTGTTACAGCAATCATTGGCTATAAGACTAGTTCCTCTAGAGTGCTCAGAGATACTATTCACAAGCTGCCTACCATATTCTCCCCTGCTGAAAACTACATTACATGGGGAATTAAGGTTGAGCATTTATTTTTCAGGAATTTAGGGTGTAATAGAATATATTATAGGGATACTCTGTTCCAAAATACAAGCACTATAAAGCAAATTCAAGGTTAATGTTAAGCTTAAAAGAACTGCAAAGATGCTACGGAATGGAAGCGAACAGTGAAGGCAAGCAAACAACCTTAATTCTGCCGTGTTGGGATGCCATACAATGATCATAGAATTATGATTAATGCATTTTACTGTTTGTACTCCCAGACAATGAGGTTTATGATTTTTTTTTCTCCCTGATGTTTCTTTTTTGAAATTGTTTGGGAACTTAATTGGACATGGTTGACCATGTTTTGTTTTTTTAACCTTAACTCTTTGATTTTCCTGGGTTTACTGTCATGTAGTTTACCCTAAATTATTGATACATACTGTCAACCTCAATTCTGTATTAATTACTTTATATCTGGGAGCTTCTTTTTAAATTAAAAGTTACATTTCACAAACACTGTGACAGGGTTTGCTGCCTGCCTCTTGGGCTGGGGTGGCTCTTTGGCCTCAGTTTCCCCTCAGGGTTTCTCAGTAGCTCCCCAAAGGCATGAGTCCAATAATATCCCTTCTTGGGGTCTGGTTTATTAACATGAAACTCAACACACACACAAGAGTCTTCCAGCCCAGGCTCACACAGGGCTCAGCCCCTTCTCGCTGAGGTCTGTCTATCTTTGTGTTCCAAGCTGGGCACAGTTTTTAGGCTCTGCTCAGGCTCTCCACTCAGTCTACCCTGGGCTCTTTCAAGCACCCCTAGTTGACTTGGAGCAGCCACCCCTAGGCCTTCCTGCCTGGAGTGTTTCCCCATTCTTTATCTCTACAGGAATTCCCAGATTTTTCTACCTGGAATCTCACAGGCTCCGTGTCCGTGTTGTCCTCCAGGCACAAATGGTTCCCTCAAGGGCCTCTGCCCCAGCTTTCTCTTTCTTTATAGTGTCCCCCGATGGGCATGGCTACGCTGCAATTAGACACCTGCGGCTGGCCCATGCCAGCTGTCTTAGGCTAAGAGGCTTGGGCTAAGGGGCTGTTTTGCTGCAGTGTAGACGTTTTGGATCAGGCTGCAGCCTGAGCTCTGGGCGCTTCCCACCTCCAGGTCCTGGAGCCTGGGCCCAAAACTGAACGTCTGCACAGCGATTAAACAGCCCCTTAGCCCGAGTCCCGCAAGCCTGAGTCAGCTGGCACGGGCCAGCTGCGGGTTTTAGTGTAGACATACCCAATCGGACCCCATCCAGAAGCTGTTAATGAGACACAGGTGGGCTGGAACAGTTCTCTCTTAAAGGGCTCAGTCCAGCCTGTGACAAACATTAAGTAAGAAACCACAGAGAATTTTGCCATGTGGTGGTTCTGAAGATCTGAAGTATCATCCTTACATTTTTTCCCCATGGATAGCCAGATTCAGCTCTTGCTGCTTTACCCTGTGCTGGAGCAGCCGGCGTATATAGGCCAGTTAAACTGGGCTGACAGCTGCTTTGCAATATCAGATCAGCACAAAGAAGCTGGAGTACATACTCACTTCCCCCTTTCCCTTCTGTTCTCCACCTTTCCCTGCACCCACAAATTCCCCCTCCCTACTTCATTGCTCCACATTCCCCTGCACACAAACCATTTTTTTCCTTCTTGCCTTCTTAGACAAAGTGCAACAGGTGCTTTTTAAGAAAGAAATTGGTGACCAAGGGTAATTTTTCTCACATTTACAAGTTTGTTAATGCAAAGTTTTGGGAGAAACTCACAAAGAACTGTCCTCTTTTAAAACGGCCATGATCATAGATTGCTCTCAACTGGACTGAACCCATAGACTGCTCTTAGCAAAGAAGGCCCTTGCCACCCATTGTTATTAATAGAGGTGAAATTAAGTTGCCCTTAGTCCAAGTATTAGCTCCTGTGCTTTCAGGAGACAAAGAACACTTAAAAGGGGAGGTAAGATGGCTATCTTGGCTAAGGGCAGCGTCTGACTTCAATCCCGCTGAAAATAGGACACGGCAGATGTTTTGAGTGAAAGCAAATCTGTACAAGTTTCACCAAAAACATTCTCAACCTCTGCTGGAGGAGAAGATTTCAGCCATGAAAAGTAATAAGTGGCTATTCTTAATAGTATTCTTTTCCAGAACACACCACTCTACAAAGTCAGCTCCAGATGTATTTTGCTCCCTATTGTGTATTTAGACAAAATGTAAATAGGGAGCATTTGGGACAAAAATCTAAAACCCACACGGTACTAAGTTTCTGAAGTGACTCTTTTAAATGAAATTTAACTCTCACTAAATATTTACCTAGAGAGTCTGAAAGTTTTCTGTCCTCAAGGAGTGCTATGTATTTGGAATAGATATGCTGTATTTATACAGGATAGTAAAGTAATTTAGTTCTTGCTTTAAGTGTGAAACTCAACAGAGTCACAGCTAGTATCTCTTAAGCATTGCAAATGAAAGAAGCATTCTAGGGCCTTACCTGGGTTTTGGGGGGAGGGAGCATTGGACTTATTTCTTAGCATTTTCCTCCCTACGTCAACCAGCATTTCTATTCCTAGGAATGTTTTTTCACTACTAAGTGAAAGACAGAAGACGTTGTATTTTGTAGGACTGCAAGCTCTGCTCCTTTCCCAGCATGCTTTGCGTTAAAAAAGATTTGGGCTCATTTTTTTAGTTAGTTCTTTTGTGGAATGGGATTGTGCTTTGGAACTGCTGTGTCTTTTTTCACAGCTAAGGAAACTTTTATTATATGGGATTTATTTATTTTTCTGTTGGCGGAGCCCTGATACTTTTTTAATGGTTATTACTCTAGATCTCAAATATACAAGGGATTCAATCCAATTTGTTAAAATAATCTTTTAGGGGTTTTTTCCTGCCCTTTTGAGGTTCATATACTCCTTAATGACTGTTGGCTTTGTCACGGAGCCAGAAAATTGCCAAAAAATATGTAATAGCATCTAGTAATATTTGTTAAGAGCCTATTAGACTAGAATTTTATTTTATACAGCACCACAAACTTAGGTGGGCAAGTCTTCCTGACTTTAAAAAGGAATTGTGCTCCTAACTGACTTAGGCACATAAGAAAATCATAACTGTATAGCATTTGGATCAAGATTCATGTAGGCGACATTCTCCATTGGAGACAGTATGTGTACAAGATTGATATTTGTATGCAGTATTATTGTAGCTGTGTTGGTTCCAGGATATTGAAGAGACAAGGTAGGTGAGGCAATATTTTTACTGGACCAACTTCTCTCTCATCAACAGAAGTTGGTCCAATAAAAATATTGCCTCACCTACCTTGTCTCTCTAAGATGGATGTTTATCAGCCTTGGATAATTGTATATTCTGAGAACAGTGAATACAAATGCAATAAAGGAAGCTAGGATCAAGTCAACAGCTGCAAGCTTGTTGGAATGGTGATCTTTCTCTCCTTACACTGACACTATTTTTAATGTTAGCACTTTTGAAAATGAAAAGCTTTGAACAGGAGAGGATGTACACCTGGAAGCCAGCCACACAAAAATGTAAGTGGGAAAAATGATGGCCTTATGAAACTCTGCCTTACGTAGATTGGAAAAAGCCTGCCCCTCACAGACAAATAACAAAACATCTTTGTGCAAGAAACATGATGCAGAAGATCTCCTTCCAGGCGCTGTAACCATCTTAGTTACAGTAGAACATTTCAAAACTGGTGGGTTGGAAATAACCATCTTGCCAACCCCAAGCATTTAAAATAAACCCTTTCTTCCACCCACTCCCTCCCAAAAATCACAAGATTGGCTTAAAAATCATGATATTGTAAAGAACTATAAAATATGGTTGATTTCATAATTGCCTTGTGGTGTCTAAGATTTTAGGGTGCACTTGGTTCACATTTTCAAGTTTTTCTCTGTAACCAGGAGGGCTAGAAACTTCCCTTTTTTTTTTTTTAATTGAAAGCTTGAGATTCTCATGTAATCACTAGATTCTGTGATCTTCAGCTAAGACTATTGTGAGACTTGTGATAAAACTGTGAGAGTTGACCACACTGTGATCACTTCCCATTTGCTTGGCTTTCTGATGCCCTGGGCTGTGTCACTTTCCAGGCTTTACCTTCTGAGTTTTTTGACCCTGGAATGAAACTTTCCAAATTGGGTCTCGCCATCCCCACACACAACTCTGCAGGACGCTCTGTATTTAGGAATCATGGTGCTTGTTTTTCTTTTAGCTGGCTCAGTGTTAAGCTATCTGTGTTCAATTTATGTCCAGTAGGGGTGATTTGTTATACCAATATTTTAGTTTGTGTGGTCTTGAACAAACTGTGCAGAGAGCAGGAACCCACCCGGCCTGTCATTGTGCTCTTTCAGGTCAGTAGCCCAAATTAAAACATCAGTCATTAGAAGGTCAAGGCCATGTGATCTGTTCAATACCTCAGGAGTAGAACTAAACACACTAAGGATTTGCTTATCTTAATAATGTCCAAATGGGGGCAGTGAAAGTCACCAGTTGAGAGCTTGACTTGTGTGAACTTCCCTTGCCAAACTGTATGTCCTTTGTCTAAACAGACATAGTTTTGCTGCTGGTAGTTTTCCTGCTGCTGGTTCAACAGCCTGCATCAGATACAGCTGATGTTGGGGGCTTTGTTTGAATCACCCCTTTGGCATCTGTCTGTCCTTCCCCTTCTCCCACCTGCTGCAGAAGTGGCTTTTGGTATGGGGGGGTGAGAGAAAGGGGGACGGAGGTGGCATGTTTTACATGGGGAGTAATATAATGTGATATAATGGGGGCACGGGAATAGCAAAGGTCGAAGCAAGTGAAGCAGAAAACCCAACAAAAGAGGGATGCAAAGATAGGAGTAGAGCAGGGCCACAGCAAGTTTATGGACTGGCACCACATTGCATGGGGCAACCGAGGGGCGTGTAATTCCTGGATGTAGTTTACATGTGCCACCTTATCCATACTTCCCGCAAGTCTGCTCTTTATCTGTTGGGAGAAATGGCTGTGTTCTTTGTGCATGGATCACTAGAGTTGATCTAGACCTTGATTCAGCTAAGCACTTAAGCACATGAAATCATCTGCTCATACTCCTTCCAGACATCCTAGGCCTTCAAAGACATATGAGCATTGACAGGAGTATGTTGTCTCCTCTATTGGTAATTCTGTGGCTTTTATAGCAAACATCCTAACATCATGGCTAGACAGATTTTCTGTCCTAAGAGGTGATAGATCTGCATTTACTAGTCAGAAAGTTAAGCAATGCTGGTTTTTAAGACTAGTTGTAATAGTTACTCACGCTTGGCTTCTAAATAAGAAATGAACTTGGCTTCTAAATGTCAATCATTACCTTGTGTACAGTATTTATTTCCTTTTTCTTACTCTGTACTGCAATTTATTAGAATCATAGAATCATAAAATATTCGGGTTGGAAGAGACCTCAGGAGGTCATCTAGTCCAATCCCCTGCTCAAAGCAGGACCAACCCAAACTAAATCATCCCAGCCAGGGCTTTGTCAAGCCAGGCCTTAAAAACCTCTAAGGTTGGAGATTCCACCACCTCCCTAGGTAACAAATTTCAGTGCTTCACCACCTGCCTAGTGAAATAGTTTTTCCTGATATCCAACCTAGACCTCCCCCACTGCAACTTGAGACCATTACTCCTTGTTCTGTCATCTGCCACCACTGAGAACAGCCGAGCTCCATCCTCTTTGGAACCCCCTTTAGGTAGTTGAAGGCTGCTATCAAATCCCCCCTCACTCTTCTCTTCTGCAGACTAAATAACCCCAGTTCCCTCAGCCTCTCCTCGTAAGTCATGTGCCCCAGCCCCCTGATTATTTTTGTTGCCTTTTGCTGGACTCTCTCCAATTTGTCCACATCCCTTCTGTTTTGGGGAGGACCAAAACTGGACACAATACTCCAGGTGTGGCATGGGACCAAATTCCACTGGTTTAACTCAGGCTCAGCTTGGTGGAAGTGGGCCTGTTTACCCCAGGGCTGCTAGAAGGGTTGTTTTGAGTGTTTACATTTGAATCCTCCTTGCACCACTTAAATCACAGGTGTAAATGCTTGTTTTTTAAATGAAACTAGCAATAAATTTGTTGAGCCTGGTAGCGAAGTATAAGATTTTATTTTATTACATTTTAAATTAAATCTCAGCCTGCTTCTTGAGAGAAGCTTTAAAGATGGTTTTAGATGCATCTTTTGGAGTCCTGAAAATAGCTATTGTTGGAATGAAATGTGCCAGGTTCTTAAGCCAGGATGTGGAGTTCAGCCTAGGCTCTTTAAAAATAAGTCTTTTGGAAAAGTGAGTTGCGGTTATAAGTCCCTTTTTAAGAAGCTATTTAAAAAATTACACTTCCTGTAGAACCATATAAATTAGAGATATAAAAGAGCTATTATGGCAGGTGTCACCATGTGTTCCCAAGTACTTTTTTTTAGTGTGCGAGCAAATCTTCAGTCTTCAGAACACGTTATGCAGTGGGGGTAGTTAGGTTCTGCGTAGAGGCTGTGGTGAAGAAGTGGGAGCTGCATGACCACAGGAGAGTTTGCTCTGTCTTGGGCTCTCTCTGATTGGAGTCAGTTCTTACGGCAGAGTTGCTGCTTGGGAGCCATGGATTGGTGCTGGGCTGAGGTTCCTGAAAGGACAATTGCCCCACATGCTGTCAGTCCTCCTCTGTTTCAGAATGGGCAGATACGTGTCAGTAAAATAGGTCACACTTAGAATATACCCAGACTCCATGTTGCTGATTTCCCCTGCACCGGAAAAGCAGCATGCAAGGCTGCAGACATCTGCTACCACTTGGCCAACAGAGCGCTTTTCCACTGGAAAATGCTGAGTTGATGGAGTCAAAATGTTCTGTGGGAGCATGTTGATTCCCTTGAAACTTCCAGTAGAAACCAGGCAGACCAGAGTGCCAGTCTGGGCTCCTCTGGCTGCCCATCTCCCTGAGCAGCTACTTCCCTGGGCTGGAGGTCTGGGGAGTCAAGCAGCTGCCCACTGAGTTGGGCAATTGGGAGCAGCTGAAAAATTCCATTTCCTCCGGTGCAAAAATCAAACTTTTGACTCGTTGTCTTGATTCAGGATGAAAATGTTTATATATCTATAAAATACTTAACCTCTGAGGATAGGAGAAGACACAATGGCCTTAAATTGCAGCAAGGGTGGTTTCGGTTGGACTTTAGGAAAAAATTCCTAACTGTCAGGGTGGTTAAGCACTAGAATAAATGGCCCAGGAAGGTTGTGGAATCTCCATCATTGAATATTTTTAAGAGCAGGTTAGACAAACACCTGTCAGGGATGGTCTAGATAATACTTAGTCCTGCCTCGAGTGCAGGGGACTGGACTAGATGACCTCTCGGTGTCTCTTCCAGTCCTATGATTCTGTACATTAGGGAAGAAATGCCATTTTCCTCCCACTTCTAGTCAGCACCAGGTCAGCATCTGAGGAGAAACAACACATTGGAAAAGCAAGTATCACCTTTGGGCACAAGCTGGAGCCAGCCTGTAAAGACTGAGGGCTTCCCAGAAAGGGCAAAGACTTTGATTGCACTTAGGATGCTGTGCTTGGATCTTATGGGGGCAAATGGGACTAAAAGTAAGTTGGTGCAAATGCACTGGTACCTATTTTACTAACACCTTTTTCAAGAACTGCTCCATCTCTGGCTTCCTTTCCTCCCATCCTGTTTCTGTTGTGGCTGGGTCATCCTGGCCCACCGGGGAATACTTGGTGATTGTCACGCTTACCACTGCTTCAGCTGGGCAGCTTTCTGCCTCTCACACAAGCTGCAAACCCAATATCCTAGCTTGCAGGCTGCGATACCCCTAACCTAGCCCCTGCATTTGCAATCACCCACATGGCTGAGCTCTGATCTGCCATGCGTCCTGGGCAGTCCTTCTGTTGTCTGTAGCTGTTGTCTATAGGAAGAGACCTAATTGCTCCTTTTTTTTTGAGCCTGAAAGAGAGCTTTGGTGCACCCATTGACTTCAGTGAGGTCTGGGATTGTCTTTGGATCAAAGACTCACTTGATGGCAAGCCATTAGCCCCTTTCATTGTTCTAGTCTATATCCCGCACTGCATTTAATCACCACGGTTATGAACTTTCACACTAGCGATCCAGGTGCATTTTTCAGTGTACATAACATTTTTGGTTTTCAAATTTTGTATCTTAATTTAAACTGGCACTTAAATGAGGTCTCTGAGGTATGCTACATTAATCCCTGTCAGGCTACAGTATCCACTGTATAGGTTACACCCACGGATGAGACTGGGAACCCAATGATTCTGCACTCGTCAGCTTCCCACCAGATTGTTACACCTGGTGGGCAGAGTGCTTCCTCTCACTCCCTGCACTTAGCATGAGCTGGACTTTCAGCCCCAGAGATCTGCAAGCAGAGGTGAAAGTAAGCTGGTCCGGTCCGGTCCGGCGTACTGACAAGAGCTGATACACCGCCGACCGTACTGGCTTCCCCAGGCCGGCAATTTAAAGGGCCGGGGGCTTTAAAGGCCCTGCCTCTTCCAATTGAGGCCCCGCCCCCTGCTCAGAACTCCAGCATACCGGTAAATCCTTTAAGTTACTTTCACCCCTGTCTGCAAGAGCCCAAGACATCTGTGGAGGCCCCATGCCAGTAACATATTTATGTAGCCTGCAGCTCCTCCCCCATTTGCATGGCAAGATGGCAGGTGCTGTCAATGGGGATTCCACGCTGGAGAAAGAGAGTGGCTGAGTTACTCCTGACAGGGTTAAGGCAAACTGACTCACTGCAGTCTTGTGGGGTTGGAGGGAGGAGGATAAAGCAGGGGACAGATGTGCCTGTGCCCTTCCATGGACCTCAGCTGTTGTGGAGCTGACGCAGTGGGCTTTTCGTATGATCGAGTGATCCAGATAAACAGGTATCTTCCCCCTTCAAAAGGAAATAAAACAACACAAACAGACTTCTCAGAATGTCTGATGAATCCACAAGGGGGACAGAGGAGGAGACTTCCAGGGAAAAAGGTTGTCACAATGTTTTCTTTTTATGCTTCTGTAGGTGCCAGTGGCAGCTCAGAGTAATGTCATCCTGTTTACCCACAGAAGAGGGACCAGGGGCAGCAACCTTCTCCCCCTCCTCTGTCTGCTAAGCAGCCTCTCCCTAAGCACCTGTATAAGGAAAGGGAAAGATGAGCTGGACCTGGCAGAATTCCTTCACTCCTATTATCTGACTCCAACCAATGCTTTCATGTCTGAATGTGTCTGCAGTTTTAAGCTACTAAAATGGTTAGTAGCAGAATTCCCTGTCGTCAGAAAGAAACACCAAGTGGTGCTTTGTTCTTGTAATGGTTCCATTATTTTCAAAGTGTTCACTCGCTGTCACCAGAGCTGGTAATATTATTGACAATAAAAATATCTGATTAATAGCTTATTACTCCACTTAGTGATTTGGTATTTGCATAATTTAGCCTTTATAGAATTTGGTCACTGCCATAAATACATCCACTAAACTATTTTATAATATGTGAGGATTAAATGCAAACATTCCCAATTAACTGTCTGATTCTCCAGGTGGATTTCATAAATCATGGAATGAGCATGGCTTGTTTAACAACTTCTGATACTACTCAAGATAGTTAAGTCCCAGGCAGACTGCGAAGAGCTACAAAAGGATCTCTCAAAATTGCGTGACTGGGCAATAAAATGGCGGATGAAATTCAATGTTAATTCATGCAAAGTAATGCACATTGGAAAACATAAACCCGACTATACATATAAAATGATGGGGTCTAAATTAGCTGATACCACTCAAGAAAGAGATCTTGGAGTCATTGTGGATAGTTCTCTGAAAACATCCACTCAATGTGCAGCAGCAGTCAAAAAAGTGAACAGAATGTTGGGCATCATTACGCAAGGGACAGATAATAAGACAGAAGATATCATATTGCCTCTATATAAATCCATGGTACGCCCACATCTTGAATACTGCGTGCAGATGTGGTTGCCCCATCTCAAAAAATATATAATGGAATTGGAAAAGGTTCCGAAAAGGGCAACAAAAATTATTAGAGGTATGAAACGGCTTCTGTATGAGAAGAGTTTAATAAGACTGGGACTGTTCAGCTTGGAAAAGAGATGACTAAGGGGGGATATGATTGAGGTCCATAAAATCATGACTGGTGTGGAGAAAGTAAATAAGGAAGTGTTATTTACTCCTTCTCATGACACAAGAACTAGGGGTCACCAAATGAAATTAGTAGGTAGCAGGTATAAACAAAGAGAAGGAAGTATTTGTTTATACAACGCACAGTGAGTCTGTGGAACTCTTTGCCAGAGGATGGTGTGAAGGCCAAGACTACAACAGGGTTAAAAAAAGAACTAGATAAGTTCATGGAGGATAGGTCCATCACTAGCTATTAGCCAGGATGGTCAGGGATGGTGTCCCTAGCCTCTGTTTGCCAGAAGCTGGGAATAGGTGACAGGGGATGGATCACTTGATGATTCCCTGTTCTGTTCATTCCCTCTGGGGCACCTGGCATTGACCACTGTCGGAAGACAGGATACTGGGCTAGATGGACTTTTGGTCTGACCCGGTATGGCTGCTTTTATGTTCTTATGTGTAGTTAGCTAGTCTACAAATGTTCAGTGCCACTAGATCTCACTAAAGAGAAGCATATTTAGAATGGAAATTGTTCATTTTGGCATTCAAATATATGGGTGTGGATTAACCATTAGAGATTCCTCTTCAGGTATCGCTTTAATTCTACTTTGCAGTATTAAATGGCAAGGAATCTTCTTTGCAACAGATTTGGGCTGTATTGTATATTTTTTTTCAGGGTACCAGTTGTAAAAGATGCTCATTTCAGAATCTGCCATGGGTGAACAGCAGAGAGGCTAACAGAGGGAGTTTGCCTGGGAGTTCGTCTGGGGAGAGCTCACTGAGGCTTACATCTTGCAGGCTTCTCTGAGTAGTTACTACAACTCCTGAGGAAGCTCATAGAAGGAAGGTAATATGGATGGTGAGCTTTCAGCTGTTGTGACCTGCACAGGATGTGCCATGTTTGTCTTTCTTCCACAGGACAGAAGCGACTTTGTCTGTACAAAGTGCAAGCTGGTCTCCATATTGGAAGAGAAGGTTCAAGGTCTGGAGGAACAAGTATTGACCCTGTGTTGCATAAGAGAAACTGAAGATTTCCTGGACAGACGTCAGGATATGCTTCTACCGGCACAATGTTCTGAAGATTCAGAGCAGGCCGCGCAGCGGGGACAGAAGGATGGTGAAGAAATTTGTCAGCATGTGACCTCCAGAAGAAGAAAGGGGAGCGTGTACCAGGAATGCAGATCCAGGTAAGCAACTGTTTTCATGTTCTCTCCACAGGTACTAATGTGGAGAGTGGACAAGATGATACATCTGAGGGAATGGAACAGAAGGAGACTCCGCTGATTGGAAGGCATGAGATGCACTGTCCTAGGGATGCGGGTTCCACGACCACCGCGACCAAGGGTGATGTAGTGGTGGGAGTCTGCTATAGACCACTGGACCAGGGGGATGAGGTGGACGAGGCTTTCTTCCAGCAACTAACGGAAGTTACTAGATCGCAGGCCCTGGTTCTCATGGGAGACTTCATTCAGCCTGCTATCTGCTGGGAGAGCAATACAGCGGTGCATAGACAATCCAGGAAGTTTTTGGAAAGGGTAGGGGACAATTTCCTGGTGCAAGTGCTGGAGGAACCAACTAGGGGCAGAGCTCTTTTTGACCTGCTGCTCACAAACTGGGAAGAATTAGTAGGGGAAGTAAAAGTGGATGGGAACCTGGGAGGCAGTGACCATGAGATGGTCGAGTTCAGGATCTTGACACAAGGAAGAAAGGAGAGCAGCAGAATACGGACCCTGGACTTCAGAAAAGCAGACTTTGACTCCCTCAAGGAACTGATGGGCAGGATCCCCTGGGAGAATAACATGAGGGGGAAAGGAGTCCAGGAGAGCTGGCTGTATTTTAAAGAATCCTTGTTGAGGTTACAGGGACAAACCATCCCGATGAGTAGAAAGAATAGTAAGTATGGCAGGCGACCAGCTTGGCTTAACAGTGAAATCCTTGCTGATCTTGAACACAAAAAAGAAGCTTACAAGAAGTGGAAGATTAGACAAATGACCAGGGAAGAGTATAAAAATATTGCTCGGGGATGCAGGAGTGAAATCAGGAAGGCCCAATCACACCTGGAGTTGCAGCTAGCAGGAGATGTTAAGAGTAACAAGAAGTGTTTCTTCAGGTATGTTAGCAACAAGAAGAAAGTCAAGGAAAGTGTGGGCCCCTTACTGAATGAGGGAGGCAACCTAGTGACAGAGGAGGTGGAAAAAGCTAATGTACTCAATGCTTTTTTTGCCTCTTTCTTCACGAAGAAGGTCAGCTCCCAGACTACTGTACTGGGGTGCACAGCATGGGGAGGAGGTGACCAGCCCCCTGTGGAGAAAGAAGTGGTTTGGGACTATTTAGAAAAGCTGGACGAGCACAAGTCCACGGGGCCGGATGCACTGCATCCGAGAGTGCTAAAGAAGTTGGCGGATGTGATTGTAGAGCCATTGGCCATTATCTTTGAAAACTCATGGTGATCGGGGGAAGTCCCGGACGACTGGAAAAAGGCTAATGTAGTGCCCATCTTTAAAAAAGGGAAGAAGGAGGATCCTGGGAACTACAGGCCAGACAGCCTCACCTCAGTCCCTGGAAAAATCATGGAGCAGGTCCTCAAGGAATCAATTCTGAAGCACTTAGAGGAGAGGAAAGTGATCAGGAACAGTCAACATGGATTCATCAAGGGCAAATCATGCCTGACTAATCTAATTGCCTTCTATGAAGAGATAACTGGCTCTGTGGATGAGGGGAAAGCAGTGGACGTGTTGTTCCTTGACTTCAGCAAAGCTTTTGACACGGTCTCCCACAGTATTCTTGCCAGCAAGTTAAAGAAGTATGGGCTGGATGAATGGACTATGAGGTGGATAGAAAGCTGGCTAGATTGTCATGCTCAACGGGTAGTGATCAATGGCTCCATGTCTAGTTGGCAGCTGGTATCAAGCCGAGTGCCCCAAGGGTCGGTCCTGGGGCCAGTTTTGTTCCATATCTTCATTAATGATCTGGAGGATGGCGTGGATTGCATCCTCAGCAAGTTTGCAGATGACACTAAACTGGGAGGAGAGGTAGATATGCTGGAAGGTAGGGATAGGATACAGAGGGACCTAGACAAATTAGAGGATTGGGCCAAAAGAAATCTGATGAGGTTCAACAAGGACAAGTGCAGAGTCCTGCACTTAGGACGGAAGAATCCCATGCACCGCTACAGACTAGGGACCGAACGGCTAGGCAGCAGTTCTGCAGAAAAGGACCTAGGGGTTACAGTGGACAAGAAACTGGATATGAGTCAACAGTGTGCCCTTGTTGCCAAGAAGGCCAATGGCATTTTGGGATGTATAAGTAGGGGCATTGCCAGCAGATTGAGGGACGTGATTGTTCCCCTCAATTCGACATTGGTGAGGCCTCATCTGGAGTACTGTGTCCAGTTTTGGGCCCCACACTACAAGAAGGATGTGGAAAAATTGGAAAGCGTCCAGCGGAGGGCAACAAAAATGATTAGGGGACTGGAACACATGACTTATGAGGGGAGGCTGAGGGAACTGGGATTGTTTAGTCTGTGGTAGAGAAGAATGAGGGGGGATTTGATAGCTGTTTTCAACTACCTGAAAGGGGGTTCCAAAGAGGATGGATCTAGACTGTTCTCAGTGGTAGCAGATGACAGAACAAGGAGTAATGGTCTCAAGTTGCAGTGGGGGAGATCTAGGTTGGATATTAGGAAAAACGTCTTCACTAGGAGGGTGGTGAAACAGTGGAATGTGTTACTAGGGAGGTGGTGGAATCTCCCTCCTTTGAAGTTTTTAAGGTCAGGCTTGACAAAGTCCTGACTGGGATGATTTAGTTGGGGATTGGTCCTGCTTTGAGCAGGGGGTTGGAGTGGATGACCTCCTGAGGTCGCTTCCAACCCTGATATTCTGTGATTAGCTAGCTAAGAATTTAGAATTCTTGGGTGAGCCAATCATGTGAATCAAAGATTAAGATAAAACCCCCAGCCCACAGCTGCATGGGAGTAATTTGAGTAAACTGTTCGATCAGTAAGTTGTGTATTTTTAGAGGTAGAGTCTTGACAATCTATACCCCTAAATCCTTTAGCTTAGCTTAACTTCAACCTATTTTCTTCCAATATAGTCAGTACGTGAGTTCTTCAGGGGGGTGTAACTATGTGGGAAGTCTGAATTGGTGATAACAAGACTTTTTTTGAGTTACAGGGAGACATAGAAATAGCAGACAAAAATCAATGGTTCAAAGCAGGGTACTTTTCAATGACCTCTAACAAAAGTCTTTTCAATTTTCTTCAAGCCTCACAAACCTTTTCCTTGGCTTCCAGAGAAATGTGACAAAGTTCCACTCAAAGCAAGCTTGTAAGCAATGCTTTTGGGGGCTGCTAAACCAGGGTTTCGGCATGAAAGCAGATTGTTACTTTAATTATGGAGAGGACATTGCCTTTCCAAAATGTTTAAAAATAATTAAAGGCCAGCATGTTTCGAGTGACTAATTTTGAGTTCCCAGCTTGACACCTTTACAGGTGTCCTGACTTTCTGAAGGTGCGTGTTCAGGTGGTCTCTTCAGGGCTCTCAAGTGAGGCACCCAACTTGCTAGTCACTTTTGAAAATCTCAGGCTCCGTTGACAGGAAGGGTAAAGTATGCCTCTGTCACAATTGGATGCCTCAGTGGACTGAGATTCATTATGCAGAAGTGCCTTTTTTGCAAGGAAGTGATGTGCACATTTAATTTTCAGATGTGTGGCTGGCTCTCATACTGTGTGGGTGATTTGGCTGACTCACTGATCCTTAGGACAAACTGTTAATCATTGGGTGACTAGTTTGCATGCCAGAAAGCGATGCATCAGACTGGCTCCCTTTTGGGAGTGTCTGCTTAAAATAAGGTGTATATAGTTTAATAGAAACCCATGTGCTAATTGTTGTGTACTGTTCTAGTTAGAGATAGGTTGCTCATCTACCTTACATTTCATGCTAATGGCAGGTGGTGTGCACTGCCTAATCTCTGTTAGAGGAGGATTTCTGGAAAGGCAGTTCTGAGCTTCCAGACTGATAGTCCTCTACTGCCTCCATTATGGGGGAGCTGCACAACTCCAATGCAATTTGTTTTATTGTTTGTTTCCATTCAAATGCTACATTGCTCTGTGTTTCTGCAAATGTTTCTTCTAGGCCCAGGCTTGCAGCTAGCCCATGGGGGAGGCTGGAGGGAACTGATGGGAGGCAGTTAAAAAAAAATTGGGGGGAGTTTCTCGGAATTCTCACCCAAAAATAAAATGAAAAGTAATATAACATCTTTACAAGTCAATTCAACCTAATCTGGGGTCTGTGACAGGATCGGCTAGATGGCTATAGGAGAGTAATAGAAGGCAGATATATTAGCCCCAGGCTAAGTAGGTCCCTTTTCCCTGGGTAAGGTAACAGGGAAGGTTCCAGAACAATCAGGAACCTTCTGGAGACAATTAAGACAGACAGGCTGATTAGAACACCTGCAGCCAATCAAGAAGCTGTTAGAATCAATTAAGGCAGGCTAATCAGGGCACCAGGGTTTAAAAAGGAGCTCACTTCAGTTTATGGTGTGCATGTGAGGAGCTGGGAGCAAGAGGCACTAGGAGCTGAGAGTGAGAATGCATGCTGTTGGAGGACTGAGGAGTACAAGCATTATCATACACCAGGAGGAAGGTCCTATGGTGAGGATAAAGAAGGTGTTGGGAGGAGGCCATGGGGAAGTAGCCCAGGGAGTTGTAGCTGTCGCACAGCTGTTCCAGGAGGCACTCTAGACAGCTGCATTCCACAGGGCCCTGGGCTGGAACCCGGAGTAGAGGGTGGGCCCGTGTTCCCCCCAAATCCTCCCAACTCCTGGTCAGACACAGGAGGAGTCGACCTGGACTGTGAATTCAGAAAAACAGCCAAGCTGAGGGCTGCCGTGAAGCTCCAAGGCAAGCAAATCCGCCAATAAGCGCAAGACCCACCAAGGTAGAGCAGGAACTTTGTCACAGATCACAAACAGAAATGCCTTAATCAGATGGTTATTGTATGATGTGGCTACAGGGCAGGAGGAGGGTTGTTTGGATGTCTAAATGGGCATTTCCATACCTAAACATATCTGGATTTCTCTTAAATGTAACCTTAACTCAGAATTGCCTGGGTCTCTCGTGCTTGACTTTGGTATAATTACACCACCCCGGCAACATATGTAATCCCAAATTATTAATAGGTATTCTCAACTCCACCTTCATGTAGTTTTTACTGTGACTGTCAAGGGATAAACCAATGTAATATAAAGTAATATATAATATATATTTATATTTACAGCATAAAATATCAAGTGATAAGCCAACATTGCAAAATTGCAAAAATAACAAAAACCCAACAAGCTAGATGACGCTTTGTCTTTGCACAGAAACTTCACCATGAGATCTTCTACACTCCACAAATCCTACCAACTGGAAAGAGAAATTAGAAGGCCCACTGTAAACTCAGGGGTCTGGTCTGCAGTACAAATACAGCCGTGTAGGCAGATCTGCTCGCCACATGATCATCTCTGGCAAAGATAGAACCTTGTGGTGTAGATGGGAACCAACCATTAACCTTGTCCCTCAGCTATGTGAAAGCTCTCTAGTGGGGCTTTCAATATGAGTATGTTTGTAACGTGTATGGACCCAAATGATAGATGAAGAAACAATTTACATACACAGGCAGTGAATTTTCTATAAAGTAAACAAACAAAACCCAACTTCAATTGCTTTAGCTTTTCCTTCCCTTTCCATCTGTTACAGTTTTCCTTCCAGCACATGTTGTGATTAACCCATTTCCTTTGTCTTTCCCAGAATGTTTTCAGTTCAGTGTTTATTAGTTGTCCACTCTTTCTCTCTCTCAGTTCTCTTCCTTGCCCATTCTGGTCTCCTGTTTGGGCTTCCCCCACCCTCTCCTCTTCCTCCTGTCTCCTCCTTTCTCCCTTGTCTTCACCTTTCCTCTTTATGGCTTATCACCCACCCCTCCTTTCATTATGTTCACTCACTCGCTCCCACAATCCACTGTGACAGTGTTGGGCCAGATGGCTACAGGAGAGTAATAGAAGGCAGATATATTAGCCCCAGGTTAAGTAGGTCCCTTTTCCCTGGGTAAGGTGACAGGGAAGGTTCCAGAACAATCAGGAACCTTCTGGAGACAATTAAGACAGACAGGCTGATTAATCATAGAATCATAGAATCATAGAATATCAGGGTTGGAAGGGACCCCAGAAGGTCATCTAGTCCAACCCCCTGCTCGAAGCAGGACCAATTCCCAGTTAAATCATCCCAGCCAGGGCTTTGTCAAGCCTGACCTTAAAAACCTCTAAGGAAGGAGATTCTACCACCTCCCTAGGTAACGCATTCCAGTGTTTCAACACCCTCTTAGTGAAAAAGTTTTTCCTAATATCCAATCTAAACCTCCCCCATTGCAACTTGAGACCATTACTCCTCGTTCTGTCATCTGCTACCATTGAGAACAGTCTAGAGCCATCCTCTTTGGAACCCCCTTGCAGGTAGTTGAAAGCAGCTATCAAATCCCCCCTCATTCTTCTCTTCTGCAGACTAAACAATCCCAGCTCCCTCAGCCTCTCCTCATAAGTCATGTGCTCTAGACCCCTAATCATTTTTGTTGCCCTTCGCTGGACTCTCTCCAATTTATCCACATCCTTCTTGTAGTGTGGGGCCCAAAACTGGACACAGTACTCCAGATGAGGCCTCACCAGTGTCGAATAGAGGGGAGCGATCACGTCCCTCGATCTGCTCGCTATGCCCCTACTTATACATCCCAAAATGCCATTGGCCTTCTTGGCAACAAGGGCACACTGCTGACTCATATCCAGCTTCTCGTCCACTGTCACCCCTAGGTCCTTTTCCGCAGAACTGCTGCCTAGCCATTCGGTTCCTAGTCTGTAGCGGTGCATTGGATTCTTCCATCCTAAGTGTAGGACCCTGCACTTATCCTTATTGAACCTCAACAGATTTCTTTTGGCCCAATCCTCCAATTTGTCTAGGTCCTTCTGTATCCTATCCCTCCCCTCCAGCGTATCTACCACTCCTCCCAGTTTAGTATCATCCGCAAATTTGCTGAGAGTGCAATCCACACCATCCTCCAGATCATTTATGAAGATATTGAACAAAACCGGCCCCAGGACTGACCCCTGGGGCATTCCACTTGACACCGGCTGCCAACTGGACATGGAGCCATTGATCACTACCCGTTGAGCCCGACAATCTAGCCAGCTTTCTACCCACCTTATAGTGCATTCATCCAGCCCATACTTCCTTAACTTGCTGACAAGAATACTGTGGGAGACCGTGTCAAAAGCTTTGCTAAAGTCAAGAAACAATACATTCACTGCTTTCCCTTCATCCACAGAACCAGTAATCTCATCATAAAAGGCGATTAGATTAGTCAGGCATGACCTTCCCTTGGTGAATCCATGCTGACTGTTCCTGATCACTTTCCTCTCATGTAAGTGCTTCAGGATTGATTCTTTGAGGATCTGCTCCATGATTTTTCCAGGGACTGAGGTGAGGCTGACTGGCCTGTAGTTCCCAGGATCCTCCTTCTTCCCTTTTTTAAAGATTGGCACTACATTAGCCTTTTTCCAGTCATCTGGGACTTCCCCTGTTCGCCACGAGTTTTCAAAGATAATGGCCAAGGGCTCTGCAATCACAGCCGCCAATTCCTTCAGCACTCTCGGATGCAACTCGTCCGGCCCCATGGACTTGTGCACGTCCAGCTTTTCTAAATAGTCCCTAACCACCTCTATCTCCACAGAGGGCTGGCCATCTCTTCCCCATTTTGTGATGCCCAGCGCAGCAGTCTGGGAGCTGACCTTGTTAGTGAAAACAGAGGCAAAAAAAGCATTGAGTACATTAGCTTTTTCCACATCCTCTGTCACTAGGTTGCCTCCCTCATTCAGTAAGGGGCCCACACTTTCCTTGGCTTTCTTCTTGTTGCCAACATACCTGAAGAAACCCTTCTTGTTACTCTTGACATCTCTTGCTAGCTGCAGCTCCAGGTGCGATTTGGCCCTCCTGATATCTTTCCTACATGCCCGAGCAATATTTTTATACTCTTCCCTGGTCATATGTCCAACCTTCCACTTCTTGTGAGCTTCTTTTTTATGTTTAAGATCCGCTAGGATTTCACCATTAAGCCAAGCTGGTCGCCTGCCATGTTTACTATTCTTTCGACTCATCGGGATGGTTTGTCCCTGTAACCTCAACAGGGATTCCTTGAAATACAGCCAGCTCTCCTGGACTCCCTTCCCCTTCATGTTAGTCCCCCAGGGGATCCTGGCCATCTGTTCCCTGAGGGAGTCGAAGTCTGCTTTCCTGAAGTCCAGGGTCCGTATCCTGCTGCTTACCTTTCTTCCCTGCGTCAGGATCCTGAACTCAACCAACTCATGGTCACTGCCTCCCAGATTCCCATCCACTTTTGCTTCCCCCACTAATTCTACCCGGTTTGTGAGCAGCTGGTCAAGAAAAGCGCCCCCCCTAGTTGGCTCCCCTAGCACTTGCGCCAGGAAATTGTCCCCTACGCTTTCCAAAAACTTCCTGGATTGTCTATGCACCGCTGTATTGCTCTCCCAGCAGATATCAGGAAAATTAAAATCACCCATGAGAATCAGGGCATGCGATCTAGTAGCTTCCGTGAGTTGCCGGAAGAAAGCCTCATCCACCTCATCCCCCTGGTCCGGTGGTCTATAGCAGACTCCCACCACTACATCACTCTTGTTGCACACACTTCTAAACTTAATCCAGAGACACTCAGGTTTTTCCACAGTTTCGTACCGGAGCTCTGAGCAGTCATACTGCTCCCTTACATACAGTGCTACTCCCCCACCTTTTCTGCCCTGCCTGTCCTTCCTGAACAGTTTATAACCATCCATGACTGTACTCCAGTCATGTGAGTTATCCCACCAAGTCTCTGTTATTCCAATCACGTCATAGTTCCTTGACATCACCAGGACCTCCAGTTCTCCCTGCTTGTTTCCAAGGCTTTGTGCATTTGTATATAAGCACTTGAGATAACCTGTTGATCGCCCCTCATTCCCAGTATGAGGCAGGAGCCCTCCCCTCACAGACATTCTTGCCTGTGCTTCCTCCCGGTATCCCGCTTTCCCACTTACCTCAGGGCTTAGAACCTCAGGGATTAGAACACCTGCAGCCAATCAAGAAGCTGCTAGAATCAATTAAGGCAGGCTAATCAGGGCACCAGGGTTTAAAAAGGAGCTCACTTCAGTTTTTTATGGTGTGCGTGTGAGGAGCTGGGAGCAAGAGGCACTAGGAGCTGAGAGTGAGAATGCATACTGTTGGAGGACTGAGGAGTACAAGCATTATCATACACCAGGAGGAAGGTCCTATGGTGAGGATAAAGAAGGTGTTGGGAGGAGGCCATGGGGAAGTAGCCCAGGGAGTTGTAGCTGTCGCACAGCTGTTCCAGGAGGCACTCTAAACAGCTGCATTCCACAGGGCCCTGGGCTGGAACCCAGAGTAGACGGCAGGCCTGTGTTCCCCCCAAATCCTCCCAACTCCTGGTCAGACACAGGAGGAGTTGACCTGGACTGTGGGTTCATGAAAACGGCCAAACTGAGGGCTGTTGTGAAGCTCCAAGGTGAGCAAATCCGCCAATAAGCACAAGACCCACCAAGGTAGAGGAGGAACTTTGTCACACCACCCATTCATTCCTCATTGATCTCAAAGCCCCCCTCTCCTTCAGCCCACCCTCCACCAAATTCCAGCAGCAGCCCCTGCTCAGTCACTCTTTATTAGGTACCCGCTATCCAGCCTTCCCTTCCATTCCATTAGCCTCCCTTGTTTTCTCCTGCTCAGTTTCTCTCCTGTCTGCATTTGCCCATCTCTTCCCCTTCTTCGTACCCCAGTCTCCAACTTGCTCCTTGTGCCGGTAGCAGCCAGTCACTTCCTCATTCTGCTCCATGACCCCGAGCAATTCTGCTTCCAGCACTTCCTAACTTCCTGTCACACCCATCCAGCTGCCCCCAGGAACCCTCCTCTGCCCCTGCCTGCCCTGCTGCGGCACTCCCAGGGAGTAGCTGCCTCTCCCTCTCCTATACCCCGAAAAACCACCCCTCTGTCTCCTGCTCAGAATTAAGTCCTGGCCCCTGCTTTCCCTCCATAAACCCTCAGTACCCAGCCAGTGCCTCTGCGCCTCTCTGCACCAGCCCCTATCTGCTTCTCCTTTCTTCCCACTAGGAACCATGCTCTGCTCCCCCTTTGAACCCAGACCCATCTTAGGGGTGCTGGGTGGATGGCTGTCTCCTGAGGCACTGATAGTTGGGAGCAGCTAGCCAGCATGGGGAGAGGCACAGAAGCGGCTGCTGCCGGCTACAGGCAGGAAGAGCCAGATGATCACAGCCCTGTCTGGCAGGCAGGGGCGGGGACTGCAGGACTCTGCAGAAGAATCTTACTGCTGGGAGCTCTCTGGCCAGACAGTGTCATGGAGGTGGCGTTACCCTGTGGTGACGATCAGCTTATAGCTATGAAGGGGCACGTCTGCATTGGAAAAACCTCTACATCTGTGTGACCACTGCCTCCTCCCTAGGGAGCAGGCATCGCAGTCCTCTTTCCCTCCATTGAGCTGGTCGAAGTGGGGAGCCTAGGGCCACCTTAATCTGCTCAAGCTAAGAGGTGTTTCAACACACCAACACTGGGGAAAAGGTCACAGATGGTATTGGTAAACCCAGAAAAACCTTTGTCAAAGGTGAGTAAACAAGGGCATGTCTCTTTAAACGGCTCTTTAGGGAACTTCAAACAATGATTTTGGCCTGGCAAAACTTTGGAGCCAGGGCATTACATTGCATAAAGTGATCTTCATGGTCCAGAATGACTTAAGGGATAACAAAATGTTCCTTAGACTGTCTCCCAGCTGAGGATAGATACTCTAAATCACACAGTTCCTAATTCAAGCCACAAAGGACTTTAAATTGTAGTTAATGTTGAGAGGACCTCTCTAATTTAAGAGTAAAAACCAAGTTCATTTTGATTTGGGTCTCTGGTTTATTTGGATGATAGGTACTATGGAGAGGGGTGGTCTAGTTCTGCTGGAGAGAGAAACCAAGCAAGGAAATGGCTGTATTCCTATGGCAAAGAGGTGAGATCCTGCCACAAACCCCTAGTGTCTTTCAGCCAGTGGTCTCAAAGTACTTGATATGTACACTGATACAGTACTTGATATACACAGGCTGATTCTCTGAGAACATCATGCTGGCTGGATTCCTGCTCCCAGGTCTTAGGTTGCAGCGTGAGACCAGTAAGAACTGCCCCAACTCTCAGATTTTGTTGGCCCTTTGAGCCACTAGCTGCACAGCTTCTTTTTGCCAGGGCCTAAGCACCCACCTCTTGAACATTCTGGGAGTTACTTTCTGTCCACACTCAGCTAAGGGGCTCCCCACTGGAACTGAATCCTTTTAGCCTGGTCCCAGCCACTGCTGCCCCATGGACTTCAGCTTTGGTTTGGATGGTATTTGTGTGGCCTCTAACTGGTTTGTCCTGTTCCCCTTTAGTTCCCCATGGCATCTCCTCACTCTCTAGTTTCCGCTGACACTTAGCTGTAAAAATTGGGTTACTTGAGTTGCATCAGAAGCAGCATGTTTCTGGGCTGCAGCAGTTTATCTGGGTAGATTGTGGCCAGATTTTCCTGGCAGGGTGATACTTTGAACATCCTGCATATTGATGGCCTTGGCTCTTGACCATCAGCTTTGGATCTTCTGAGCACCTGGAGATTGTTTCTGTGTTTGTCTTCTCCTAGACTGGCCTGAAATCGTGTTCATGAATTCAGTCCTTTGGGATTGTTAGGGTCTTTCCCTGTCCTGAAGGTATTAACCCAAGCTGTCCAGAGAGAGCAGAGCACCTGAGATCTCCTAAGGCCTCTGAATGTGACTCTGTTTAGTCAAAAGCTTTCTCTGCTTGAAGTCCTTTAAAGTCCAATCACTCATCTTCGCCTGGCAGAGATGTTGACCCAGGAAAGCATAGAGGTTTGGGATACTGGCAAGAACTGTCATTTGAACCTGAAATCCATGCATCAAAGCAGATCTCATCTTAGATGCGCAGGACATGTGGAGACAATGGAGCTTAAAGAAAGTGGTATCTCTTGAAGCAATACAGTTTACTAAGGAATGTGGTATGGTGTCTTGTATTGGACCTGACCCTAATGAACCCTGTTATACTGCACTCTACCTTCAGCTTTCTCTGTAAGGTGGGACCTAATTAGTATCCTTGGTGTTCCCTATCTAGAGTGGGATAAGTCATCTTAAAGAGTGAGTTGCATGTTAGGGCTATGGTACCCTGACAAGGGTTGATAGGCATATCCCTCCAGAGAGGAAAAAGCATCACAGCCTATGGCATGGAGACGAGTTAGGAGCTTGTGTCTAAAGCTTCAGTTGGGATGTACAGTGTTGTTAGCACTCAGTGTACAAGAGAAGACTGCGGTCAGCACACGTTACGCCAGCACAGTGTCCGCAAGGGAATATTGTGCCTCTCTAGAATGCATTGAAAAAACTAAACAAGAACTTTTGGCAGAGTTCCTCAAAAAGTCATAAGGAAAATAAATAATGAATGCAATAAACAGGGTAACACGCAAGCTTGGTTGTGAAATAACTGGTTATTAATACAAGAGTCATATGACTAAATCTAGCCTTAGAATCAGCAAAGGCAACTCAGTTGAGGTCAGTAGAGCTTTACACCAGGCTGTTTCTGGTCAGTAGTAAATTGCTGTTTCTTAGGGCAGAGAGGTTGATGCCTGGACTCTCCAGGGGTTGGTCTTGGGACCAGAGCTGCAGATCCATAGAAACCATTGAGGGAAGAAGTGGACAGGGAGCTGATGAAGTCTGCAGAGTCCTAAATACATTATTCTGGGTAGTAAAATATGTGGAAGACTGAAGGAGGATAGCTGCAGGCTGATCATGTTGTGTAATAAACATGACTGATGAAATTTCTGTAGGTATAAGGTAGTACACAATGGCAAAATACACTGCTGGCATAAGTGGGTATAAATCCATTAGCTTCAGTGGAGTTCAACGCACGTAGTCAATTTGGCTCCTCAGACTCTCAGGCCGGGCTCCGAACTGTTAGGAAGAAGATTCAGGAGCAACAGTGGTGGGTAGCTGAACAGACGTCAGCCCAGTGGGAGAGATCAGTTTGTACAGTCACATCGGATACTTTGGTGCATTAAAAAGAACTTGAAAATGTTATGCTATATTTGACCAGGAGTTGCATGTCCAGCCTTGAGAGTCATCTTAGAAACATAACTTAGATGCAAAAGTTCTAGAAAAGGACAATGAAGATGGTTAGAAATAAGGTGGGACTTGGAGTGTTTTCCACACATTGAGGAGTGCTATGACCTTGCAGTTAAAAATCCTTCCCCCTGTTAAATATATGCAAAGTCTGATACATCAGTTGATGAATCATTCGTGATTGTGACAGTGCACATTCTCTAGTTGAATTATACCAAGCAGGAAGTTATCTCCCTTCTTAGGTCTAACACAATATCTAGAGCAAATAAGAAAGCAGGACTGGTGGGTAGAAGGGCCAATAGGTTCAGATGACTAATATTGGAAGCTAAGGATGGCTATTCTCTAAGTAGGGGGACTAAAGTCTCTGTGAAAGGAGTGTTCCACACCCAGGATATATTTACAGAAGTTAATTAAGTGTCATTTCCCAGTAGGGATTCTACCACTAGCATAGATTCTAGCAGGATTCAGGAGTTTTTACTACCCCAGTGAACCATAAACTCCTGGATGGCTCTTTGCTGAATAAACCGATCCACTATACCAGCTAACAGTGGCTAATAAGCCAACCTAGTAATTTTGATCTCTCACTAGTGGGGATATTTCCAGGAATATGATTATTTCACATGTTGTCATACTTGCTAAAATAATGTTCATATTGCATTTTTTCCAGTGATCTGTAACTAGGTTCATCTCATTAAATGCAGCTTAATGGATTTTGTTACAAAGTGTAAAGAAACCAATGGGTTATTTGAATTTGGCAATAGAGAGAAAACAGAAGGTTTTTTGATGGGGAATGTAGGTATATCTGAGGAAAATGAAAGTGGGGAATGAAGAGCTCAGCTGGGTTGTTAGGACTGAAGGTACAGCTAAATACCAGTCTTTTAGGTTTAAATTGCCTGGGGTATTGTGTTTGTTATCCTTCAAGAAAATAAAAAACACTGCAGATCAGAACAGTGGCTAAAGTTGTTCAGCTAGAGGCTGAGACACGAGACCTTGTCAGCTGTGTAGCAGGGGCAATGAGGGGAAAGATAGAAACATCTGGCTAGTCAAAGAGACTGCTTCTTGGAGCAGCTGGTCCTGGTACCCACAAGAGGAGAGGTAGTTCTTGATTTAGTCCTAAGTGGAGCACAGGATTTGGTACAACAAGTGACAATAGCTGAACTGCTCAGTAATAGCAGCCATAAATATCACATCCTTGGCGGGTGGGGGGAATGCCAAAGAAGCCCACCACAATAGCATTTAATCTAGGAAAGGGCAAGTACATAAAAATGAGGAAGCTAGTTCAATGAAAATTAAAAGGTACAGTCACAAAAGTGAATTGCCCAAAAGCTGCATGGAAACTTATTAAAACTACTATAATAGAGGCTCAAATTAAATGTATACCCAAATTAAAAAACATGGTGAGGACAAAAAAGTGCCACCATAGCTAAACAAGAAAGTAAAAGAAGCAATTAGAAGCAAAAAGGCATCCTTTAAAAAGTTGGACATTAAATCCTACTGAGGAAAATAAAAAGGAGCATAGACTCTGGCAAGTCAAGTGTAAACCTATAATTAGGGAGTCCAAAAAAGAATTTGAAGAACAACTGGCAAAAGGCTCAAATTAACAACAAAAGCTTATTAAAGTACATCAGAAGCAGGAAGCCTGCCAAACAATCTGCTGAGTCACTGGATCATCGAGGTGCTAAAAGAGCACTCAAGGACGATAAGGCCATTGCTGAGAAACTAAATGAATTCTTTGCATTGATCTTCACTGTAAGGGATGTAAGGGAGATCCCCACACCTAAGCCATTCTTTTTAAGGAACCAATCTGAGGAACTGTCCCAGATTGAGGTGTCAATAGTGGAGGTTTTGGAAAACACTGAAAAATTAAACAGTAATAAGTCATCAGGCCAGATGATATTCACCCAAGAATTCTGAAGGAACTAAGATATGAAACTACAGAACTACTAACTGTGGTATGTAATGTATCACTTAAATTAGGTTCTGTACCAGATGACTGGAAGATAGCTAATGTGACATCAATTTTTTAAAAAAAGGCTCCAGAGGTGATCCTGCCAATTACAGGTTGGTAAGCCTAACTTCAGCACCAGGCAAATTGGTTGAAACTATAATAAAAAACAGAATTATCAGACACATAGATGAACACAATTTGTTGGAGACAGGAGTCAAAACAGCTTTTGTAAAGGGAAATTATGCCTCACCAATCTATTAGAATTCTTTGAGAGGGTCAACAAACAGGTAGACAAGGGTGATCCAGTGGATATAGTGTACTTGGACTTTCAGAAAATCTTTGACAAGGTCCCTCGCCAAAGGCACTTAAGCAAAGTAAGCAGTCATGGGATAAGAAGGAAGATCCTCTCATGGATCAGTAACAGGTTAAAAGACAGGAAACAAAGGGTAGCAATAAATGGTCAGTTTTCAGACTGGAGAGAGGTAAATAGTGGTGTCCCACTGGGACGAGTGCTGTTTAACGTATTCATAAATTATCTGGGAAAAGGGGTAAAGAGTGAGGTGGCAAAATTTGCAGACAATACAAAATTACTCAAGATAGTTAAGTACAAAGCAGATTGTGAAGAGTTACAAAGGGATCTCACAAAACTGAGTGACTGGGCAACAAAATGGCACATGAAAATCAGTGTTGATAAATGCAAAGTAATGCACATTGGAAAACATAATCCCAACTATACATCAAAATGATGGGTCTAAATTAGCTGTTACCACTCAAGAAAGAGATCTTGGAGTTATTGTGGATATTCTCTGAGAACATTTGCTCAATGTGCAGAAGCAGTCAAAAAAGTGAACAATGTTAGGAACCATTAGGAAAGGGATAGATAATAAGGCAGTAAATATCATAATGCCACTACATAAATCTATTGTACAGCATCACCTTGAAAACTGCATGCAGTTCTAGTTGCCCCATCTCAAAAAAGATATATTAGAATTGGAAAAGGTACAGAGAAGGGTAACAAAAATGATTAAAGATATGTAAGAGCTTCCACATGAGGAGAGATTAGAAACACTGGGACTTTTCAGCTTGGAAAAGAGACGACCAAGAGGGGATATGATAGAGGTCTATAAAATCATGAATGGTGTGGAGAAAATGAATAAGGAAACGTTATTTACTCCTCCACATAATACAAGAACCAGGTATCACCCAATGAAATTAATATGCAGCAGGTTTAAAAGGAACAAAAGGAAGTACTTTCTTCACACAACACACAGTCAATTTTTGGAACATGTTGCCAGGGGATGTTCTGAAGGCCAGAAGTATAACTGGATTCAAAAAAGAATTTGCAAATGTCCATCAATGGTTAATCACCAGGGATGCGACCCCATGGTCTGGGTGTCCCTAACCGCTGACTGCCAGAAGCTGAGAGTGGATGATGGGGGATGGATCACTTGATAATTTCCATGTTCTGTTCATTCCCTCTGAAACACTTGGCATTGGCCACTGCCAGAAGACAGGATACTGGACTAAATGGACCATTGGTCTGATCTAGCATGGCCATTGTGATGTGCTGGTGATCCTGTGGATGCTATAGGAAGTTTAAGACTTAGTGGATGAAGCTGGTATTGTAGTAAAGCTTGTTCTAACTGTATGCTATGTGTCTAGGCATGGAGAAGACACACAGAGAATCCAGAATGAACAAACAGAAATTAATTGGGCTTTGGGTGAAAAGGACTGGGTCCTTCACTTCCACTCTCTCACTGCTTTGAGAAGCAGCACCACCTACCAGTTGAATGGCATAATTTTGGTGTGCTGGTCCAGCTGTGCTGGAGCCTCTTGTCAACATCCCACTCTTGCTCTGCCTTGCACGGTGGAGAGGAAAAGATTTCATCTTGTCCAGAACCACCTTTTGCTTTCTTAGCTCAGATTTTGCCAGTCTAGACAGGCCTTCAAATTCATGGGATGTTAAAATAGCCAAGAAGGTGGAGAAGACTGTGAATTCATGTTCATTGTTTGATTTATTTATTGGTGAGGCACTGCACTTTAGCCTCGCTGTTGCTGTCATACCAGACTGTCTGCCAGATCTTTAACTGACGAGGAACCAGAGTAGCAGAACAGGAGTCATGAAAAGGGCATCATGCTTCATTGTTGGGCACAAATTCTGCCCTCCTGAGAGCCAAGCTTGTACATTGGGGAACTTGTTGGGAGCTGGAACTGAATCCTCTCCTGCCCAAATAGCCAGCTTCTAGGATGCCATGTCACCTTAAAGATGTATTTGAGAGCATTATTCTCAAGAAGGATGTTGATAAATTGGACAGGGTTCAGTGAAGAGTCTTGAGAATGATTAAAGGGTTAGAAAAGCTGCCTTCTAGTCATAGACTCAAGGTGCTCAATCTATATAGTTTCACAAAGAGAAGGTTAAGGGGTGACTTGATTACAAACATATATAAGTACCAATATGGGGAACAAATATTTGATAATGGGCTCTTCAGTCTGGGAGAGAAAGGTATAACACCATCTAATGGCTGGAAGTTGAAGCTAGACAAATTCAGACTGGAAATAGAACATACGTTTTTAACAGTGAGGGTAATTAGCCCCTGGAACAATTTACCACGGGTGGTGGTGGATTCTCCATCACTGACAATTTATCAAGACTGGATATTTTTCTAAAAGACATGTTCTAGGAAGTATTTTGGGAAAGTTCTATGGTCTGTGCTATACAGGAGATTAGACTAGATGATCAGAGTGGTCCTTGCTGGCCTCAGAATCTATGACATTAAAGGTTCATGAGACCATCTGTTTCCTGTTTTACAGAATTTTGAGCAAGTTGTCATTCTGGTGTGACACATCCATTTAGATACAACAAATCCTGCATCTCAGCAGAGGGTTAGACTAGATGACCCTTGCAGTCCCTTTTAACCCTATGGTTCTATGATTAAGCTCAAGGACCCCATCAACAAGACCGTGGGTTTCTTTTATCAGAGTTTTGATGCAAGCTTGGCTATCAGGAAGTATTCAAGGGGGTCTCATACGTCAATGTCCTCTTTCAAATGTTCCTTTAGAGCTATAGTGAGAATTAAGGATTTCCATGGAGACAGATTCCTGTACTACATCTTCTCTGTATCAATACTTATGAACATTGCTTTGTTTCTCTGAAATATTTAACTCTTAAGTAGGTTCTTCTAAAAGCCCAGTGTATAAACTATTGTCTCTGGCTCATTAAACCTTCATTACTGGTGTTTCCAAAGATAAGGTTGCCCTGTGTGTTATCCCTTCCTCCATTCATATGTGCTTCTCCAGTTCCCATGAGGAAATTGTGCTCTGTTTCAATTTCCCTTAAACTTCAGTGAGGCTGAGATGCTAATATTACCAGCCCAAATGTTTAAAAATCCATGAGCCCAGCCCAAAAAATTATGAGATCAGCTTAAAACTGAGTAAATCTTACATAATTTGGAGTTATTTAATATCCATTTTTGAAACTTTGAGTGCACTCAAGTCATGTTTTCAAGCTTTTTCTCTAGCTCTCAAAGTTGCACCAACTTTTTAACTTCAAGCTGAGACTCTTGCCTAAGTGTTTATCTCCAGGAACTGGGGCTTTAAGGAAGTACAACACAAAATATCGTGAGACTCATGATGAAATTGCAGGAGTTGGCAATACTGAATGCTGTCATAGTCCAGATGTCAAAGGTCAGATGTTAAGGCTTACTCTTCTAGAATAGTATTTTTCACCTCATGAGCTGAACGGTAATGCTCCCTTAGAGCAGATCAGTAAAGGTGTGGTTTTGTCTTCCATGCATTCTTTTATTAGCCACTCTGGACACTTATGCTTGTACAAATGGAGCCTTTTGCTGAGCCATTCTGGCTTCTGTACTTGAGAAGTAATCCCTTCTTGTTACTTTTGTGGGACTGCAGTTTAGATCTCTGCAAGTTAGGGTGACTTTGTCTACTTCAAGCTTTGGTTGCTTGTAAATGATATCTCCAAAAACAATTCTTGGACCATCCTGTACTTTAGCTGGTATCTCTAAAATGTTGTATAGTTTGCTGTGTTTTGACACTGCCCAGAAATGTATTGCTTGGATATATTGTCATATTTCTCTGCAACCAAAAAGCGAAAACTATTTCCCCCCCTCAGTTTTAGCTAGGATTTTTGCTCTTTAATCTTATTCAGCCTGGAGTGTTTCCAGTACTGAGCACTAACACTGATTCCCCTTGTAATCTTCTGCAAGTTTCTTAACCTCAGCTTCATTTATAATTGTAACACTTTGATTTCACAGGGATGTTGAGGATTAAAGTTTGTCAAACATATCAAGGAGAAATTCTTTAACTGCTAATTCTTGTTGTTCCATCCAGATCTCTTTTCCTCTTCTTGTTGCTTTCCCCTTAGTGCAATACTGTTGATGATTGAGATGCTAACAGGAAGTTCCAGCTCAGCATTTGTTCCAAATGCTACAGTTCTTATGACTGCTTGTACCTGTTCAATCACAATGTAAGTAGAACTGTATTTAGTTACAGGCTGACCTTGCCTGTCAGAAATGTTATTTACAGGTTAAATCACTGTTCAATGGGTAGCAGCAGAACTAATGTTAGGGCAAAGAGGTTACAGTGAGAAAAAACTATGGCCTCAGCTCTCACTGAAGGGTCAGGACAGTCACTTCACACGTTTGCTCTCAAGGGTATTTTTAAAGTAAATTAATTCCTTGAGCAGACATGGTCTTGTCATCTCTCTCTGATGTAGACATCCCAAGGAAGCAGACTCTTTCAAAATATTTGTAACTAGAGATGGAGCTGCAGAGTTCAGACCTTATCTTTCCCCAGCTCTAGGGTGGGATGTAGGCCCTTCAGTAATACAAAACGTCATATAAACTTTTAAAAGAACTGATAGAAGGTAATGGAACCTTAATATCCTGGAGCCTTTGACATACTGGGGAGGTGCTGATGGATTTGTCTTGCAGCCTTTACTTGATTAGTTAAGTGTCTCTGTAACCCACACACCGCCTGGGTGTGGTGTTCTGTCCCATCTTGGGGCACCGATACCACTTAAAGAGAGAGATTAATGAGTCTGCTCTACAGCCTTAGCTAATAGCCATATGGCTTTTAGGTCATGCAGAGGCTCACACACTAAGCTCCAGAGCTGCCAGGTTTGATCCCGCCCACCGCCGACTGAGGTCAGTTGGTGTTGCATCTCCTCTTGTGACACTTGCACATTTGTTAGCTCTGCCATGCTTGCCCAGAGACCTTTCCCCACCAAAAAGATAATTTGGCCTAAGAGAAGACACACTGGGCTGGAAAAAGCCAGGAGACTATGGGTTTTAGTTTCACTTCTGTTAAGTGCTGTTAATATTTCTGTGCAGTTCACTACCTTTTTTACTCATCAGCGTCTCACATCCCAACCCCAGGAGGCAGGCAACCATCAGTTTTCATGTTTTAAATAAGGTAACAGAAGAACTGCATAAGGTCATTTGAGGCAAAACTGGGAATAGGACCCAGGTCTCTTCCAGACAAGTCTCCTCCACTTGGCCATACTGCCTTTGAAGCTAAATGTGCCAAATCATAGAATATCAGGGTTGGAAGGGACCTCAGGAGGTCATCCACTCCAACCCCCGCTCAAAGCAGGACCAATCCCCAACTAAATCATCCCAGCCAGGGCTTTATCAAGCCTGACCTTAAAAACGTCAAAGGAAGGAGATTCCACCACCTCCCTAAGTAACGCATTCCAGTGTTTCACCACCCTCCTAGTGAAAAAGTTTTTCCTAATATCCAACCTAAACCTCCCCCACTGCAACTTGAGACCATTACTCCTTGTTCTGTCATCTGCTACCACTGAGAACAGTCTAGATCCATCCTCTTTGGAACCCCCTTTCAGGTAGTTGAAAGCAGCTATCAAATCCCCCCTCATTCTTCTCTTCCGCAGACTAAACAATCCCAGTTCCCTTAGCCTCTCCTCATAAGTCATGTGTTCCAGTCCCCTAATCATTTTTGTTGCCCTCCACTGGACGCTTTCCAATTTTTTCACATCCTTCTTGTAGTGTGGGGCCCAAAACTGGACACCGTACTCCAGATGAGTGTTAGGGGGCTTATTCCTTCACCCACTTACTTCCCTGGTTCTTCTCGCATGAACAGAGAGCAACAATACCCGAAGTCCAAAGGTGCAAACAATTCGATGTTTATTGGGGTGAACTTCCAGCAAGCATGATTCCAGTTTCCTTCCTTAGTATCCTCCTTCCCAGCTCTGACACCACAGAGCCTTACACCTGTGTCCCTGTTCCCATTTCTCCCTTTAGCCAAACAGGATTCCAGTTTCCTTACTCCCATTCCCTGTTCCCATTTCCCCCTTTAGCAAAACATGGTTCCAATTTCTCCACCCCCATACCCTGTTCCCATCTCTCCCTCACACACACCCACCCCCTCCCACCAAGGCCCACTCACTTCCTCATTGACTACAGATTATATAGTAAAACTTCAGTTCTGCTTAGCTATACCTTAACCAATCATTTTCCTGAAATGTAACTAACCAATCCTAACATATTGTAACATGATTATGTAACCAATTATATCCCACCACCTTAATTAGTTTACACCCAGCAAAATTAATTATACAGCAGACAGGAACAATCACAGAACCAGACAGAGATTATACAGACAAACAATAGCAAAGTGGGAACTATAATGACAAAACAATACAGAAGTGAGGATTTCACATCCCAGTATTGATAAGTGAGTTCTTGCCAGACAGGATGCTGTTTCCTTTTACATTTTCTAGGCACTTCCCTTTCTCTGGAGGTGATAGGCATTATCAGGACAGGATTGTATTCAGGACAGGATTGTATTCCTAACAGCCCAATAGCACCTTATTTCAATGTGACTAGTTTGGAATGTGAGGATGTGACCGTTCGCTTCCTAGCTTATGGCTGCCTCTGCTGCTTAGCCAAAGGCCTTAGCCTAAGCACAGGGCCTCAGACTGTCACAGTAAGAGAAGGCCCTTACACCAGCAGACAGTGATTTTGATTCTTTCTTTTATACTTCTAGAACTAGCCAAGTGATAAGAATACCCCTAAATTCTTAAAGTACAGGCCTTTACAGACAGGCCTGAATATCTATATCCTAACAATGAGGCCTCACCAATGTCAAATAGAGGGGAATGATCACATCCCTCAATCTGCTAGCAATGCCCCTACTTATACATCCCAAAATGCCATTGGCCTTCTTGGCAACAATGGCACACTGTTGACTCATATCCAGCTTATATAGGTTTGGCTTACTGTATGTACCCACTGATCTAGCCACTAGATAACAGTTTGCTCTTAGAACCAGGAATAGACCTCAGGAGTAGATACATAAATGCTTAAGACAATAGTGGAATATTGGGTAACAAATGGGCAAAGTCCTATGTCCCCTCTAGGGACTGTACCACACAGGACAGCCTACCTGTGCTACCAGTTGGTCTTCTAGTTGAAGTGGAAGCCACCTATCCTTTGGCTCTGAAAGTCCTGGGTTAAAATACTGCTGAACAACTATGTGGGAAAATAGTGTGTGAGCATGTAACTAAAGAGTACCATGAACATATGGGAAGATGCAGGTTTGCACTGGTAATTTTAATTCCGGAAAGTCTTAATTTTGGAGTACTTGTCTTTGCAATCTTAATGTTCTTTTACATGGTTTTTGTGTATGTATGTGTCCCCCCCACCCCAAATGTGATCATGGAATAGTTCTAATGGGAAATGGTATTATATTGCAGAAACAATCTGTGGAAAAGAGAATTTGGCTGTTGTGTTAATATTGTATTAGAACTGCATTTAATAAATTTATATTTCAAGAAAACAAGCCTAATTTTTGACGGTGTGTTATTAGCATTTTTGTGAGGGATTGGATGCCTCAGGGCACTACTAATGAGCTACAGAGCCTTTCATCTATAGGTCACCAGTTTGACCCCAGTCCAGCTCAGTAGAGTTTATAATTTTCCGTCTAAGGGATGATGATTAGTATCCCCTATTTGGGATGAGTTTGGTCCTCAGTTACAGATCCCACATCACAAACTCACCATGATGCTTGCATGAATTGACAGACTTGATAGAGAGTCAAGGTGGATGAGGAAGAGACACGCTCTTGAGCTACACAGAGCTCTTCTTCAGATCTGAAAGACCTGATAGAATGTAATAACTGCATGGAGTTTGAACTACCCCTCCTTTTACTCCTAGAGGAAGCTCCTCCCCCAGATCAGTATTCACACAGAATATCAGGGTTGGAAGGGACCTCAGGAGGTCATCTAGTCCAACCCCCTTCTCAAAGCAGGACCAATCCCCAATTTTTGGCCCAGATCTCTAAATGGCCCCCTCAAGGATTGAATTCACAACCCTGGGTTTAGCAAAGTGCTCAAACCACTGAGCTATCCTTCTTCTTATTGCCTTTTGCTCTAATGGCAATGCAGGAAGCTTGTCCACTAAATGCAGAGGACTTCAGGTACACTTGTCAAGTCAATGCTTTTCACCAGCACTAAATCCACCTACTTTCATAAACTGCAGTGTATGGTCTATCTGCAAATTAGCTCATTAGGTAATTTGCATATAATTCAGTTTTGCCAGCTCTTGTGAGCCTCTCAGTAACTGGTGTATTTCTTAAACCTCAGCTCATGGAGGTATATGATTGAATGTCTCAGCTTTCTTCTTTTTCTTTTTTTATTTAAAAAGTTAGGTTTCTAGCCCTCAAAGTTGTAGGAAAAAAACCTTAAAAAGATGTGTAACCTGAGCCTCAAACTGGAAAGCAAGTAAATAGCACCCCAAAATTGTCTTTAAATGGTCAGGATTTTTAAGCGAATTGAGTGTTTTGGCAATGCTGTGTGGGGGTTTCAGTAGATGTTTTTCTGGTGCCTTTAGCAGTGTGTGGGGGATTGGTGCTGTGTGTTTTGGAGTGGGCACCAGCAGATATTTCTGGAGCCTTTTGCTTGTGGTGGTGTTCATGCATGCCTGGGTGTTATGGTGAGCTGGCAGTAGGGGGTGTTTAGCCATCTGTGATGAGATTGTTGGGGTGTGTTGGTGGGTTGTCAAGGAGTCTTTAGTGCTAGGGTGGAGGGTTGCGGGTGTCTGACTGTTTCATATGGGGGGGGTGTGTCTAAGTGGTTTGTCACAGAGCTTTTTGTATTGCATTGAGGGTGTTGGTGAGAGTTCGGAGGTATCTGGCTGTGTGTGTGTGGGGCTGGGGGGAGTCTGGCCTGGTGGGATGCGGGTGTGCAGCCCTGTGTGAGGGTGTGTGTGGAGGAGCAGTTATCCTAGAGGCTTTAGTGGAGGTTTGGGGGTTGTCTGGCAGTGGGGATTGGGGTGTCCAACCTTGTGTGAGGGGGTGTTTGTATGTGGGGGGAGGGGTTGTCCTAGAGCCTTTAGTGGAGGGTTGGGGGGGATTGGCAGTGGGGATGGGGGTGTCCAGCCCTGTGTGATGAGGGTGTGTATGTGGGGGAAAGGGGTTTAGTGGAGAATTGGGGGGTGTCTGGCAGTAGGGATCAGGGTGTCCAGCCCTGTGTGATGCGGGTGTGTGTGCGTGTGTGGGAAAGGGGTTTAGTGGAGAGTTGGGGGAGGGGTCTGGCAGTGAGGATGAGGCTGTGTGTGTGGGGGGAAAGGGGTTTAGTGGAGAGTTGGGGGAGGGGTCTGGCAGTGAGGATGGGGGTGTTCAGCCCTGTGTGATGAAGGTGGGTGTGGGGGAAGGGGTTTAGTGGAGATGGGGGGTGTCCAGCTCTGTGTGATGGGGTGTGTGTGTGTGTGGGGGGGGGTTAGTGGAGGGTTGGGGGTGTCTGGCGGGGGGGGCGCAGGCTGTTGCTAGGTGCTTCTGAAGCCCGCACCCCCTGTCGGTGGGCGGGGCGTTCCCAGCCCCCCCCCGCACTAGTGGAGGCACGGGGCAGGTTCCCATGGGGATTCCCTGCGGCGGGAGGGGGGAGGTAGGGCTCCCCGCACGGGAGGAGGGGGCACACGGCTGCTCTATTGCTCCCCGCGCGCGCACGTCACCTCCCCTCCCTCGCGCAGAGCTGAGAGCCGACCCCCCGCGGTCGGCGACACGAGCACAGCCCCCTTCCCTCCGCGCGTGTGGGAGGCGGGCGCGGGCAGTGCGCATGCTCCCGGTGCGCGGCGCCCCCGCTCGGCCGCGCTCGGCGCCGCTCGGCTATTTCCGCCTCTTTGTTTTAAACTCCGGCCGGAATTTTTTCCTTCTTTTGGGGGGAGAGTCGGAGGGAGTGGAGACCCCCCCCGCAGGCGGACACGGCGCCCCGCCGCCCGGCCCCCGCGCCGCCAGGTCAGTGCCGGGCCCCCTTCCCCCCGCGGCGGCCCCGCGGGGCTGCCCCCGCTCCGGCGGGCCGCGCCATGGCAAGCTGCCGAGGAGCAGCCCCGAGACCCCCGGCGCGGGGCGGGGGAGGGTCCGGCGCCCGCTCCCCCGGGAGTCGCCGCCGCCGCCTCCCCCGTCTCCCCCAGCCTTTCCCCGGGGAGTGGGCGCCGGGAGGGGAGCAGGGCCGGCCCCTCCGTCCCCCTAGCCTGGGGAGGGGGCGCTTTAACTTTCTGCGTCGGCGGCAGCAGCGGGGTTTGTCAAGGACGTCTGCACCCTTCCCCCCTGGCTGTGTCTGTCTGTTTGTCCGCTTCCCTGTCCCCCCCGTGTGTGTCCATTCGTCCGTCCCCGCTGTGCCTGTCTGTCCGTCCCCTCCTCTGTCTGTCTGTCCGCTTCTACCAGCCCGCCCCCGTCTGTCCGCCCCCCCGCCCCAGGGCTGCGGTGTGGGTGTCTGTTCGTGTTTCTGTCCCCCACCCCCCGTCCCCCCCCGCTGTCTGTCTGTCCGTCCCTCTCCCGGCTTTGTATGGCAAGGGCTCTCCTCTCTGCAGCCCCCTTCTCCCAGGGTGCAGAGCCGCCTGGCATATGGGGGAGCCCGCTCGGCCTGCCCTGGTAGTGCCTGGCCCCAGCTCCGTGTGTCCCACAAGCTTGGCACAGACGACCCTGCTGTGCAGTATCTCAGGTGTGTCTGGGTCTGGTGTGGGGTGGGGGCTGGCGGAGTCTCCTTCTGACCCCCCCCCCCATCAGGGGTTGGTTTACGTTGCTAAGAAACCCCCCATCTTTTGAAAAATGTCTGTTCCTGCGTCCATCGAGAGAAGTAGGGTTAAACTGCGTGAGAAGTGACCTGAGCTGTGGATAGCTATGGCTCTTAGTGGCATGAGGTGTGTGTAGGAATCTGGAATAGCTTATAGGTTTTTAGGCTTGTGAAAAGCATCACCCGAAGGTGGTACCAATTGGTAAAATAATGGATCGGTTTTTTTGCCAAAATTTTCTCGTGGCCCTGATGTTACACAGTGAAGTTTGGTTGTTTTCAGCTGTGATGTTGTGTCTTCTCAGCAAGGTGCAATTTAATAGTAGCACTGCAGTGTCTTTTAGTCCACAAGTGATTAGCGTCACCTCAAACTGGCCTGTGAAGAAATGTAGTGTATTGTGAACTTGATGCTATCGTGGTTAAAGGTCTTGGTACTTGCACCATATTACTATTTGAATGCCCTTTTACTAGTGCAAGTGGAACTCGCTCTGAAAAAATTAAATACTTCTAATTTAACATAACTTTAATCCAGAGTTAGTGTAACTGTTTTTCTACACTCAGAGCCCTGGTTATCAATGTATCAAATCCAGTCTTTATAGATTTTGCTTAATTATCACATTGTGCTCTGGACTTTTCCTTTTGAAAACTTTTAACTTTGTTGTTCTCCAGGTTTATTACTGTTAAACTGTCCTACTTGTTGTTAGAAAAACAAATATCCTTTTAGAAAAACGCTTCACATCTATAGGCATGTAAACCTCAAGATGTAATGTATACTACAACTTGTAAATCAGATGTGTAACTTACATTGTTTGTTTTACAGTGTAAAACAATCTAAAGTTCAGATTATTAATTGGAATTCCGTGTACTTCGAGGACTTAAATACAACTTTTCTTAGTGCTAAGTGTTGTGTATGTTCCATATTGACGAGTATTGGGTCTTTTAACAATGAGAACTTCTCATTCCCTCAGTGACTGATTTAAATAAAAAGCTGTTTTAGCTAGTGATGTGCCTTGTAAAGGTTTGTTTGTAATTCATAAGACTTATTTGATAGGTTAGAAGTTTCCTTTCTAGTAATGGATGACTTTTATGCTTCATAGAAAGGCCTTGTTTAAATTTCTTAGTTGCCCACTAAAACATATTAATTAAAAGCGTATGTAAGGGAATACATTCTGTGTGAAACTGGAAGAAGTCAGTGATCATTTACTTCAGTAGGATGGGGGACACCAATCTTTTTAAAGAGTGCCCTTCAGAAGCTACAGCAGAAAAGTAAATTGATTTAAATTTGGGTGCTGGTATAAAGATTGCATTTTTTTTTCAAAGCCCTTATCAGACCAAAAATCTGATATATTTTTTATTCATATGGACTGATCTAGCCAAATCTTATCATGTGAGTCTTGGTTGAATACTTGTTAAATTTTGTGTTGTCTTGAAGTTGATTGAGATTCGATAGCAATGCTAGCACAGTATAAATGCCTATCTAGATAAAGCTAAACACCATTGTATGAAGGTTTTTTACTACTAGATAAACTCTGAACCAGAACCTCAAGGTACAGTACTATAATCATTAGTTCTGATCAACTTAATCCTGCATTTTCGTAGACTCATCCGACTAAGGCTATGTCTTAGTAAGTTGACCTACGTTAAGTTGACCTACGTTGACCTACGGTAAGTTGACCTATGTTATGCAACTCCATCTATGTGAATAACATATCTGGAGTCGACGTACCTTAGGTTGAGTTACCGGGGGGTCTACGGGAGAAAATCTCCCATCGATGTACCTTACTCTGCTTTCCAGTCCACCACTGTACTCCATCCCCGATGAGAAATCTGCAGTTGATTTGGTGGGTCTTTACTAGACCCGCTAAATCGACCGCTGGTGGAGTGATCTCAAAGCATCGATCCCCGCTGTTGTGTAGATCTGCCCAAACTGTGTCCACTAGATGTGAAACAGACTTATATTGTAAACAGGTAACCTTACTAAATATTACTTCTCCACTAACATACTTGAGTATTACATTTCTGCTTTAATGGACTTCAATATTGTGTTCCCAAATGGCTCCTTAAACTAGGTGGTCTTTAGTTAACTGGAAAAAATGGACAAAATTGGTGGTTACTAAGAGCTGAAAAACTAGAATCTTTTTGAAAATTGGACTCTACAGTAAACCACCCATGGAATACATTAAAATAAATCTTTGCATGGAAACTCCAACTGGCTTATTGATGTTAGGAAGAAGTCACCTGTTGAATTGATGTGCAGCTGTGTTTTGAAAACCATTCGAGTCTGTAATCATTTGCTTCCCATCAACTGCGTTTTTGAAGCTGTAATATCTTAAAAACATGAAGTGGAGCAAGATGTCTTGCAGGAATTTGAGCACCAGCATTTTCTGGTGTTCTTTCATATTGGGCAGGGGGCCCAGTTGGTACATAGTTTGAAACAGAAATACTTAGAAGCATTTATTAATAATTTGGAGCACATTGTGCTTGGTGATATAAGACTAACTTTAGCTCTTCCACCTCCGGGTGCTCTTGAATGTTTACTACTTTTTGACATCACTATAAAAATGGTTGAATGTCATCTAGGGCTATGCAGTAGTGTTGGTATAAGTACACTGTCAATTTTGTCTTGTGCTAGTGTGCTCTAGCTTGGCTGTCCTTCAGTCTGATCAAAATAAGTTCAGATCTGGGCAGATGCTGTCAATGTCCAGAATCTGCTAGTTATGTGTTGCATTTTTATTAACAAAAGTTCTGTCTAAACTAAATTCATAGTAAAACTAAAGGCAAATGTTAGGCAATTAAATAAGGGTCAGGCTGATTGGCTTAAAGACTCTCTCTACTTGCTGCGTTCATGTAGACTAGAGAGGATAAAAGAAAGTTGCTTTGCACCAAAAGCAATCCCAGCTGTTGTGAAATGCCACTGGCTTTTTGTTAGAGATGATGCCACTAGTCTGGTAGAAGAGATCCATACGCTACACTCTTGTACTGCAGTGAAACAGTACAAATTTTCAGCAGTTTAGGAACATTGCCATACTTAGATTCTCTCAAGAAAATATAATTCATATATTTCCTAATTAATATTCTACCTGTGTGTGTCAAGTTCACAGCATATATAATAACAAGGGGGAAAACAAACTGGAGAAAAGTTTAACAAAACCCCTCATCTCAGAGGTTTAGAATTCTTCCAGGTATGTTACAGGGCTAAGTTTGTGGGGAGGAGGGAGTGGAACAGAAGCAAACAATGGCTTGATAATTCAGACACTTTTTTTACTCTTAGAAAGGCTGTTGTTTGGTTGAGAGTGAGAGTTCTCTAACCTTTCTGAAGCAACTACAGAGACAGAACTATGTACTGTGCAAAATAGTGAAAATTCTCTTCAGAGGAAAATCGGAAAATTGTCAGTTCCTGAAGTGACTTGTCAGCCCTTGCCAGACAAAATAGGTTACTGTATTTGCTTATTGAAAAAGGCCACCTCCTACTATAACCAAATCAGTTGTAGTGTTGCTGTGTATACCTGAACTAGTGCTAATGGTGCTTTTCCCCAGAGGTGCTTCTGATCAGGAGCTGTGCTTATGTATGCAAACTCTGGAAATGTATCTACCTATGTATGTACTGCAATTAACTTGATTCATGAAAAATGTTAAATCATATGGTAAGAGCCCATGTACTTTCAGTACAGTGCATTTGCATTGTTTTGATGAGGGTATGAAGCATTTGACAATGGAATGCAGCCTTCCCATTTGTTTTCTGAGAGTTTTATTAATGAAGATATTCTCAAATACATAATTTTTAAACATTTATAGAAGATTAATTTGAAAAGTGGATTTGCCGCAAGAGAATAGTTTACTTTAAGGAAACCCCAAGTAGCAGTTCCACATCTTTGTACTTTTCATCATTATAGTCTGTGTGTGTTTTAAAAGCCCTCTCAACTGAAAGTTCCTTCCATATTTCTTTCAGCTACCTCAAAATCATTATTTTTCATCTTGCTCTAGAGTGACAGGAAGTGAATTTATGATATCCCCATGGACATGCATTTGAGCTGCTTTTGACATAACTTTATGATCCTTTCATATTCTAACCTTGTGACTGACAGTTACTTAAAATGTCCCAAAGTTTTAAGGTTAAAACTTGTAATTCAGTGGCAATAACTTCCATTTGTATCAGATGAACTTGGGGATAATTGTCTACACTTCACTAATAACATAGCTTTGTCTTGGCTTCTGTTAAGATGGGAAACATTTATTCCTTAATACACACCTGATGCTGATATGCAGTAGCTGATTAATTATGAAAGCAAGTTTTTTTCAGCTAGCTAAAAGTGAATATCATTGGATTGCTGGCTTGCAAATGATTATCTTGTCGACAAACCTCTCAATTTAACCTACACATGAATAATTTTTCACCCTTATTCTTATATCCAGAATTCAATGTGTGACACTTCTTCTGTATCTTCAATAGAACATATATCCATTGCGGTGGTAGTGGATGTATTATAAATCTTAGGTGAATTATGACTGTAATTCAAAATGAAAAAAGACCTAGCCCAATAGACTCTGTCTGAGAGATTCTCTAACAGCGTGCACTCAAAAACATAATCTACCCATGTACAAATATAAACCTCAACCTATTTAGAACAATATGTAAACCCAGCCGGCGTCCCCAGATTGCACAGCTTTCGTATGAAATGTCATTCTTGTACAACGCTGTTTTCATTTTGTCAACTGAAGGAACAACTTGAAGTTAGTTAGTTCTCTTGTACTTTCACGTATTTTATCTGGAAAGCTATGGTTCACTTCTGCTGATAGTGTTTTCTAATATGTGGGAGTCATTTATTGGTTTAAGTACACAGATTGTCATAATTGAAGCTATTAGTAAATTGATTACTAAGTTGAAGTGCATTGTATTGCCAAAATAATTCTATATGTGTTAACGTATTAGACAAGGCATTTTTTGTGGTGTAATCTGTGTGGATTTGATTTAAATCACTAGTCAGGAAGACTCGATTTAGTCATAATTTCTACATAAAAGTGCATTTTTGTTGGTTGTTATAACCCTAAAACATATTCTTCACAACTCAGAGATAGATGTAGGTTTCATTTTTAGAAGGTACACACTATATATTTTTAAAGTGATTTATTTTGAAAACTTTTCAGATTAGTTTTACAGCTATATCAGAAAATGAATGATTGTTTGGTTATATCATTTACCAAGGGTAATTGAAGCAGATATTTATGAAGTAATTGGGAGGTGAACTGTCTCCAATTCATTAATATTTGGAGGATTTTCTTGCCGTGCTGTATTAGGACGAGAACATCACCAGACAGACATTTAAATTGTTTTAGTTAACTAAAACAACAATGTTATGTATTCTGGATTTTTTTCTTCCAACAGCAAACATATAATTTTTTTAACAAAACAAGCATATGAATTTTTGAATTTAGTTAAACATTCAAGTTTTTTAAAATCAGGTTTGTTTGTGTTTAAAGTTGATTTTAACTAAAATAGTTAAATGAAATATTAAAAAAAAATTAAATTGACTATATCAGCCAGGTCAACATGAGAAACTTAAAATATTGGCTCCTGCAGCTAACTCAGTTGTCTTCACCTTCATTTTCCTGTTTGTTCATAATCTGGAAAAGAAAAACAAGCTTTCCTGCTTTTTCAGGTCCCAAACAATTTCTCAATTTGGAATGAATTAGTTCAAAGGAAGAAAATGTTCTTTCTACACCGGTGGAAGAAGCTACTGTTGTTAAAAGTGAGTTTATCACTTCAGTAGTCTCTGAATCCAAGTGCTTAAGTGACTTCCACCAGTTCACTGGTGTGACTTTCTTTAAAACATCATCAGCAAACATATATTTCTTGAACGGTTCACCCTTAGCTCTGAAGTTTATTATAGTTGGCATTATGAAGGGATGATTGCTGGATGTCCATGTCCTAGCCAACTCCTCTTCAGCAGTTAAGGTTTGACCCTGGTACCAAGTATTGAGAATATTTGCAAGAAAATGAGCTGGAGATAGTGCTTGTCCCATTCGTTTTTTTTAATGCTTGTAATTTAACTCTGTCATTGTATATTTCTCTTTTTAAGATCTCACTCAGTTCCTTTCAAATTTCAACAGTGTCAGCAATAAAACAGCTATTTCCATGCTTTTTGTTCAAGGCTACAGAAATAGGCTTCAGGGTACTCAGCATGTGTTCTACATTTCTCTTAAGCCCAATGTTGAGATCTTTGGCTATGACAGTGCCATCTATTTTTTCACGATTTTGTTCACAAACTGTCATGAGATTAGGCCAGTTCTTGATATAGTGCTCAAAACTGTCCACTACTGAGTTCATCGCACGTCTTGTGGGAGAGTTGGCTTGGTTCCTCCCACTTTTTTCAGAGCAGCTGCTGCAAAGTGGTTGTTACGGGAAGTACTTTGCAGTTTCAACAACATTAGCCTTTATTTCTGGAACACTGAAGTCTTTGGCTAGGAGGTGCATCAAATGAGCACTGCGACCATATATTATTAGCTTGGGACTCTCTTCACTCTCTCCTAAATAATTTCTTCTCTGATACATTTGCAGCATTGTCTGTGACCAAGCGGCGTACTAGACATTTGAATTTTTTTTCAGTTTGTTATAGCTTTTACGGCTACTTCTTGTAAATATTCTGCTGCGTGTGCATTTCCTGATGTATCAGTTGTTTCTGTAAGGAAGACATTCCCTTCTTCTGTTGTCACACAAGCACATACAACAGGATCATTGTGGACATTGCTCCACCCAATCAAGACTCAGGTTAACAATTTCATCCTCTAGACCTTTTGCACACTGCTCAGTTTCTCTTTCATACACTTTATCCAGCAATTTGCCTGCAATATCTGCTCTGTTGGGTGGACTGTATCCTGGTCTTAATGACTGAACCATGTTAATGAAGTGTGGGTTCTCAATCATACAAAAAAGAGAGTTTATTGCATAAACAAACCGGGCAATTTTTTCATCAATTAACTCTTTTTGTAATCTGCTGGGTTCTTATCACAAACTTATTTATGGTTGTTTTTGGATGATGGAGGTTTTTTTTTCCCCTCTTTGCTACAGGTGATATATTGTGGCTGTGACATACATGATGTGACTGAAACACTATCATTGTCAGATAACTCTGAAACTATAGAAAATGATGGTGATCTTGAAGGTGGATAGTCCTCAGAATCCTGTATGTTGAGGATCGATTCTCCTAAACAAAATAAGTCAATGCAGTTATTTAATTATTATTACCATACTGCTCATTTAGTATTACTTCAAAGGTGAAATTGTGCAAGGAAGATCTGCCTATTTCAGCTGTTTGCTTTTTTTTATCACAACTGCATCTAAAATTGATAGTACCATAGAGTAACAACTATATTTTTTGCTCAAACATGAGAATTCAAGAATAGTCCAGAGGGAAGACAGGCAGTCCTTAAGAAAGAAGTATGAAATAAAAAAAAGTTTACAAACCTGAAGATTCTGCATGTTCAGACCTGTTCCTTTCATCATCTTCAACGCAGCTTCCTCTTGAGAAGGAACACTTCTCATGAATTGGAATTAATTTGCAAATTGGATACAATTAACTTTAGGCTTGAATAGAGACTGGGAATGGTTGAGTAGTTAAAAAAAGTAACCTATTTCCCCTTGTTTATCCCCCCCCCCCCCCAACTGTTCCTCAGACGTTCTTGTTAAACCCTGGATTTGTGCTGGAAGTGGCCCACCTTGATTATCATACACATTGTGAGGAGCTTTAGATAAGCTATTACCAGCAGGAGAGTGGGGTGGGGGGGGAGAGAAAACCTTTTGTAGTGATAGGTTTCAGAGTAACAGCCGTGTTAGTCTGTATTCGCAAAAAGAAAAGGAGTACTTGTGGCACCTTAGAGACTAACCAATTTATTTGAGCATAAGCTTTCGTGAGCTACAGCTCACTTCATCGGATGCATACTGTGGAAAATACAGAAGATGTTTTTATACACACAAACCATGAAAAAATGGGTGTTTATCACTACAAAAGGTTTTTTCTCCCCCTACCCCACTCTCGTGCTGGTAATAGCTTATCTAAAGTGATCACTCTCCTTACAATGTGTATGGTAATCAAGGTATGTGTATGATAATCCTCCTGAAGGTTGAGACAGCAGACTGGACTTCTACATAGAGTGCTTCCGCCGACGTGCACGGGCTGAAATTGTGGAAAAGCAGCATCACTTGCCCCACAATCTCAGCCGTGCAGAAAACAATGCCATCCACAGCCTCAGAAACAACTCTGACGACATAATCAAAAAGGCTGACAAAGGAGGTGCTGTTGTCATCCTGAATAGGTCGGAATATGAACAAGAGGCTGCTCGGCAGCTCTCCAACACCACTTTCTACAAGCCATTACCCTCTGATCCCACTGAGAGTTACCAAAAGAAACTACAGCATTTGCTCAAGAAACTCCCTGAAAAAGCACAAGATCAAATCTGCACAGACACACCCCTGGAACCCCGACCTGGGATATTCTATCTACTACTCAAGATCCATAAATCTGGAAATCCTGGGCGCCCTATCATCTCAGGCATTGGCACCCTGACAGCAGGATGTCTGACTATGTAGACTCCCTCCTCAGGCCCTATGCTACCAGCACTCCAAGCTAACTTCGAGACACCACTGACTTCCTGAGGAAACTACAATCCATCGGTGATCTTCCTGATAACACCATCCTGGCCACTATGGATGTAGAAGCCCTCTACACCAACATTCCACACAAAGATGGACTACAAGCCGTCAAGAACACTATTCCCCATAATGTCACGGCTAACCTAGTGGCTGAACTTTGTGACTTTGTCCTTACCCATAACTACTTCACATTTGGGGACAATGTATACCTTCAGATGAGCGGCACTGCTATGGGTACCCGCATGGCCCCACAGTATGCCAACATTTTTATGGCTGACTTAGAACAACGCTTCCTCAGCTCTCATCCCCTAACGTCCCTACTCGCCCTATATTGATGACATCTTCATCATCTGGACCCATGGAAAAGAAGCCCCTGAGGAATTCCACCATGATTTCAACAATTTCCATCCCACCATCAACCTCAGCCTGGTCCAGTCCACACAAGAGATCCACTTCCTGGACACTACAGTGCTAATAAACGATGGTCACATAAACACCACCGTATACCGGAAATCTACTGACCGCTATTCCTACCTACATGCCTCCAGCTTTCACCCTGACCACACCACACGGTCCATTGTCTACAGCCAAGCTCTGCGATACAACCGCATTTGCTCCAACCCCTCAGACAAACACCTACAAGATCTTTCAAGCATTCTTACAACTACAATACCCACCTGCGGAAGTGAAGAAACAGATTGATAGAGCCAGAAGAGTTCCCAGAAGTCACCTACTACAGGACAGGCCTAACAAAGAAAATAACAGAACGCCACTAGCCGTCACCTTCAGCCCCCAACTAAACCCCCTTCAACGCATTAGCAAGGATCTACAACCTATCCTGAAGGATGACCCGACACTCTCACAAATCTTGGGAGACAGGCCAGTCCTTGCCTACAGACAGCCCCCCAACGTGAAGCGAATACTCGCCAGCAACCACATACCACACAACAGAACCACTAACCCAGGAACCTATCCTTGCAACAAAGCCCGTTGCCAACTGTGCCCACATATCTATTCAGGGGACACCATCACAGGGCCTAATAATATCAGCCACACTATCAGAGGCTCGTTCACCTGCACATCTACCAATGTGATATATGCCATCATGTGCCAGCAATGCCCCTCTGCCATGTACATTGGTCAAACTGGACAGTCTCTACGTAAAAGAATAAATGGACACAAATCAGATGTCAAGAATTATAACATTCATAAACCAGTCGGAGAACACTTCAATCTCTCTGGTCACGCTATTACAGACATGAAAGTTGCGATATTACAACAGAAAAACTTCAAAACCAGACTCCAGCGAGAGACTGCTGAATTGGAATTCATTTGCAAATTGGATACAATTAACTTAGGTTACCTTGCATAATGACTTAGCCACTCCCAGTCTCTACTCAAGCCTATTTCCCCTTGTTTTTTCCTACCCCCCCCATTCCTTAGACGTTCTTGTTAAACCCTGGATTTGTGCTGGAAGTGGCCCACCTTGGTTATCGTGCAAATTGTAAGGAGAGTGATCACTTTAGATAAGCTATTACCAGCAGGAGAGTGGGGTGGGGGGAGAGAGAACCTTTTGTAGTGGTAAACACCCATTTTTTCATGGTTTGTGTGTATAAAAACATCTTCCGTATTTTCCACAGTATGCATCCGATGAAGTGAGCTGTAGCTCACGAAAGCTTCTGCTCAAATAAATTGGTTAGTCTCTAAGGTGCCACAAGTACTCCTTTTCTTTTTGTGAATAGAGACTAACACAGCTGTTACTCTGAAACTTCTCATGATGTTGTTTCATTAGGGCAACCAGGCCTTGCATTCCTTTGTTGCACTGTTTGCATTTTGCACGCATGCCTGTCTTACCCACAGGTAGAGGAACTTCATTAAAATGTTCCCAAACGGGGCCTCTTTTACAGCCTGCTGCCCTTATAGGTTTTTCCTTCCAGTGAGAGAATGGTATGGTAGATCTCCGATCAATGAAGGCTACACTCAGAAAGACCCCAAGACTTCTGGAATATGCTGCTCAAACAGTTTCACTTTTGTTTCTACTACCTGTACCTCGCTTCTCACATTTATTTATCTCCAGACTTCTTCTCCTTGTCCAGATCTATTTCACTCCCAACAATCTTCTATTCATTGAACTTTTTGAAACTTTGCACCTTTAGAGAGAGGTAAGGGGTTGACTCTGTGTACACACATTTGCAGAGGGACAATAGGATTGAGGTCTGTTATTTCTCACCTTTCTTTATTTATTTACTTTTGTGCTGTTAACAAGCATATTATCTCTGGAGACACAAATCCACTGTTTGAGAACTGCAAAACTAAGCATCTCTGATGGTATCTTTTAGACTGAGCACTGAGTCCCATTGGGTAGATAGAAAGATTAACCTAAATAATCTATACTGATGCCCTTGGAACCCCATAAGTTTGGGTCCCTAATCCATGAACTATTGGAATTCATATACAAAACTGTTCTTAAACATTACATGAATATATTGTCTCATACTATAGAATTAGAATTTGTAATCCCTATTCCATGATGAGATAGGTTTTTTCCTCAAAAAGCATTTTATCCAAAAAAATCCAATTTAAATAGAAAAAATCCAAGTTTTTTGATTTTTTTTTTTTTTAAATCATTGATTTTTATCCACCCTGGGTGTTATATACTAAGTTTGTGTTCTACCAGTTAACAGTGGCTATGAATAGGCTAGATTTGTGGGAGTGGGGTGGTGTAAATGATGGCATGCTTCATTCTTTCTGAATGACTTGTCCAAACCCCAGAATATCTCGGGCCATTGGAAGTGAGGCTTCCAATAATAGAGTTTAATGCCAGAAGGTGCCATTAGATCAGCTAGTCTGACCTCCTGTATAGCACAGGCCATTAAATTTCACACAGCTGCCCCTGTCTTGAGACGCATAACTTGTGTTCCAGAACTTTTGATTTGAAGACATCGCTTCCCTTGATAGTTTGTGCCAATGATTAATCATGTACTCCGTTGAAAATTTGTGCCTAATTTCTAATTTGACTTTGTTTGGCTTTCACTTCTGGCCATTTGTTGGTATGCCTTTCTCTGCTAGATTAAAGACCCGTTAGTAACTGGTATTTTCTTCCTGTGAAGGTACTTCTACACCATAATCTGTCTTTTTGATAAAATAAACAGATTGAGCTGTTTAAATCTCACTGTAAGGCACTTACGCTAGCTTGTGAATTTTTGTGGCTCTTTCCTGCAACCTCTCTAGCTTTTCAGCATCCTTTTAAAAATACGGACACCAGAACTGGATACAGTGTTTCATTATTGGTTTCACAAATGTTGTAAACGGAGGTAAAACCACCTTCCTAAGCCTGCTCATTACTCCTGCTCCTGTTTAGATATTCAAAGATTACATTAGCACTTTTTGCCAAAGCATTGCACTTGGATCTTGTGATGAGTTACTTGTCCGCTGTGAACCCTGAATTGTTTCCATATGCACAGTGTTTCACAAACCCTTGCTATATAATCCTCCTTCAGGAAAAATAAATAAAATGTGCACCCATGCCATTTGTTAAAAGCCTACCCATCTTACAAAATACTTCCACACGTCCCAGTTGGTGGTTTGCTTTCCCCAAGTGTTGTGTCCCACAGTTGGAGTAAGGCTGCCTCTGAAAGGACAACCTGGTGGTGATAAAGTTGGCAAAGTATATTTTAACTCTCAAAATCAAATCCAATAGGTGCTCTAACTTGCTGTATTGTAATGAATTGAGAATACAGGAACTCCTTGCTTAAAGTTGTCCCGGTTTAATGTTGTTTCGTTGCTGATCAATTAGGGAACACACTCGTTTAAAGTTGACCAATGCTCCACTCTCTTACGTTGTTTTGGCTGCCTGCTTTCTCCATAGCAGGCAGCCTTCCTATGCTCTCCCCCCCCCCCCCCAGCGGACGCCATGGATCAGCGCCTTTCCCCTCCTGCCCCCTCCCCCCTCCCTCCTGCCTGTGGCACTCAGGGGTAGGAGCGAGGAAGTAGTCTGCAAAGCAAAGGGGGATGATGCGGGGGGGAGGAGAAGAGGCGGGTCAAGGGTGGGGGCTTGGGGGAAGGGGTGGAGTGGGCGGGCTGAGGGTTGAGCCCCTGGTGCTTGCAGAGTAGGGGAAGCTGCCACTGCTGCTGCGCAACATGCTTCTCCTAGCCTACGGCACCGTCAGCCTCCTTGCCTGCCTCATTGTCTCCAGTGACTTAATAGGATTTAACGATGTTGTCCCCGCTGTGAAGATGTTGTCCCCGGCTTGGCCAAGAAAGCAGGTTTTGATGAGGTGAAAGAAGCTGACGTTACACAACTTCTGCAGTCACATGGAGTAGAGCTAACCAATGAAGATCTGATGCAACTAGAGGTGACGAGAGCAATGGAAGAAGAGGGCCAAGAAGTAGAAGAACCAACCCATTGAAATTTGACTGCCAAACGTCTTTCTGAAGCTTTCCAAATGATTGAAGCTGGCTTGCAAATCCTGAGTGGTGACGATCCTGACCGGGAACGCAGCTCCAAAGTGATTAGGGGAGTTGGTCATCTAATGACTTGCTATAAAGAAATTTACCAAGGAAAAAAAAAAGAAGTAAAACAACAATCTCTAGATGTGTTTTTTTGAGTTCAGAAAGTTCAGCAAGAGGAGCAGCTGGACAATCCACCCTCTTCCACTTTCTGACTCCACCACCTCAACCAAGCTTCATACTCGGCAGTGATTGTAGTATTAAATTGCTTGTTTAAAATTGTTTAAAGTGTGTATAATGCCTTTTGTCTGGCAACATTTTTTTTCCTGGAACCTAACCCCCCCATTTACATTAATTCTTATGGGGAAATTGGATTCGCTTAACATCTTTTCACTTAAAGTTGCATTTTTCAGGAACATAACTACAATGTTAAGTGAGGAGTTCCTGTAATTAATCTCAGTAGGCTAGCATCTGTTGAATGTGAGACACTTCTCCTAAACCGCTCTATAGTAGTTTTCACAGAAAGTGATGGCCAGTCCACAGTCTGGAATAGTCTTCAGTCTGATGACATCACAGCTAAAGTTGTCAATATCATGAAGGCCAGGTACAGAGATGCAAAGTACTCTGTAAGGGTGAACCACTAGACAACAGAGTGGTTCAATGTGGACACTGGTGTGAAACATGACTGCATTTTACTTCTGTTATTTGGCATTTCCATATTCTGGATAATGAAGTGAATTGAGTGGAACAGATGCAGAGAAGGGCTCCTATGATGATCAGAGGAATGGAGAATCTGCCTTATGAGTGGAGACTTAAGGAGCTTGGCTTGTTTAGCCTAACCAAATAAAGGCTGAGGGGAGGTATGATTGCTCTCTGTAAATACATCAGAGTGATAAACATGAGGGAGGGAGAGGGAAGATGTAAGCTAGGGACTAATGCTAACAAGACCAAATGGATATAACTGGCCCTCACAAGTTTAGGCTTGAAATTAGATGTTTCTAACCAACAGAGGAGGGAAGTTCTGGAACATCCTCCCAAGGGGAGCAGTGGGGGGCAAAAAACCTAACTTGTTTCAAGACTGAGCTTGATAAGATTATGGAGAAGATGGTATAATGAAGTTGCCAACAATGGCATATGGCCGATCTGCGACTGCTAGTAGCAAATATCTCCAATGGTCAGAGATGGGACACTAGATGAGGAGGGCTCTATCTACAGTGAATTGTTTCCAAGGTGTCTGGATGATAGGTCTTGCTCACGTGCACAGGCTCTAACTGATCACTATATTTGCGGTCGGGAAGGAATTTTTCTACAGGTCAGATTGGCAGAGATCCTCTGGGGTTTTCGCCTTCCTCTGCACTTGTTGGCTTAATTAGAATAAATGGTGAAGTCTCTGTAACTCAGTCTTTATATCATGATTTGAGGACTTGAGTAACTCAGCCAAAGTTATGGGTCTAGTATAGGAGCAGGTGAGTGAGGTTCTGTGGCCTTCGATGTGCAGAAGGTTGGACTAGGTGATCATGATGGTGCCTTCTGGCCTTAAAGTCTGAGTCTATGGGCTTGTCTACACTTGCAGCACTGCAACAGCATAGTTGCAGCACTTAGTGAAGATGCTGCTTACGCCGATGGGAGAGCTTCTCATGTTGGCATAGGTACTCCACCTCCCCAAGAGGCAGTAGCTATGTTGACATGCCACTGTCTACACTTGCGGTTAGGTTGGTATAATTATGTTGCAGAGGGGTATGGATTTACTGATATAAGTTGGTAGTGTAGCCCTAGCCTATGTGTATTAGCAGCACAAACACTGGTATGTCATGGGCAGATGGTAAATGCCCGGAAGACCTAGACTTTGCTGATGATATTGTGTTACTGAGTGACACCCCCGAAAAGTTACAGCCAAAGACAGACAAGCTGGCAAAAACTGCAGGTCAACCAGGTTCAATATTTGTTATGCTAAAACAAACATCCTTGAAACCCAGACATCAAGCAGTAACCTCACATTAGAAGGCAAAAATATCAAGAAAGTAGAACAGTTCATGTACCTAAGGAGCAACATACTGGTCAACAGATCTTAAGAAGAAAGTGACATCGAAGATAGGAAAGGCATCCACAGCATTTACTAAACTTAATATATGGGAAGGGGGGAGAGCATCAGAACAAAACTGAGAATATGCAATTCAAACGTAATCTCAATGCTGACATATGGCTGCAAAAGCTGGAGATCTGCCAAAGTGATAGAAAACTAGAAGCTTTGAAAATAAGTTCCTACATTGGTTGGAAAGACTTCATTACCTGTGGAGAGATCAGAGAAATCACCAACCAGTCCACTTGTTTCTACCAGAATCAGAAGGAAGTGCTAGATGTATCTGGGACATGTACTCTGGATGCCAGCATACAGACTCTCACCTGAAGCTGTCAGGTGGAAACGAACTGCTGTGAAACAACAAGGGCACCCACGGGAAACACTTAAGAAGAACTCCTAGCAGGGAGGACAGAACAATCTATCTTAATGGAATAGAGCAGATGGAAGCAGCAGCAAATGACAGAGAAGAATGGAAAGAAACTCATTTCTGTCCTGTGTGCCAACATTAGTTTGGGAAGGATGTAATGTAAAGTAAAACAATGGATATACCTTTCTCTGACTTAAAGGTGACTGGTGCCAGCTGGCTCTGCTGTTTGACCCAACCTATGACTCTGATATTTCTGATATTAGACTGCCAAGATAAGAACTATAAATTCACAAAAGCTCAGCTTTCTTTAAAAATGAGTTTAAAATTTAGAAGTCTTTGTCCAAAGCACATATCAAGCTATTTACATTTTTGTAGGGTTTTCAAACTTTGGGTTAGGGTGGCTACCAAAATTTGAGTGTTTCAGATAATCTGATTGTGAAGCATTTCCCTCTTTCTCCCTCCCTTTCTCTCCCTCCGAAAGATCTATAAATTTAGTGAACTGTCATTGTGTCTGGAATTTGTGTCACTCCTGGTTACTGATGCAACCCACCTGTATAATGTCTGGGAAGTCCTTTTCTTAACTGAAGTTGTGGATGATAGCATCGTTGTGTACCCTGTCAAAAAGTTTGGATTTAACCATCATTGTACAAGAGCAGCCTAACTGAAAAATGCTTTATAATCAAACTTAGTTTTGTATTTATATTGCTGTATGCTTATAGGGCCCACCTCACAAATCCTCATCCTTCAGGGTATAAATAGCCACTAACTGCCTGGAGTTGGGAAGAAATTTCTTCTCTGGGTGGGTTATTGCTTAATTGTCCCTTTATGAGATGATTTACAGCTTCATTGGAGCATCTTATGTTGGCCATCGTCAGACAAGGATACAGGACTGTGGCTCACTGGTCTAGACCAACATGGGAGTCTTCCTATGGCAGTACACACTATGCAGTGGTCAACTGGAAAGACTTTTAGCCAGCCAAAGTGAGTGAATTTTCATGTATCTACACTCCTGTGTGCTACTAAGGTTAGTTTACCACTTGATTTCAAGAAGACTCCTGAAGGCCAGGAAAGTTATGTTGGTGTATTTTTAAATGAAAGGCTTGCATTTTGAAGCTTTCATTGACTGAATATGTTTGGCTATCACTGTGATATACATAAAATTTAAAAAGTAGCCTACTGGTCGTAATCCGTTATTAATGTAGTAACTTTTTAGCCACTAAATCTTAGTTGTTGCTACCTTTTTAAGAACAATGATTTCTATAATCTGGAATGTATTTGCTATAGGGAGCTAAAAATGTTACTCAAATCTCTTAAAGGGAGCATTTGTAAATGCTATCTCATGAATTGTTTACTTGAGACTTTTCAGAAAATTAGACTATACTTGGAGTAAATGCTGTAAGCATGTAGAGGATAATACTGTGTTACCAATATTCAAACTGGGTATTCATTTATCCCAGTAGTAGTCCCAGTAAAATCAGCAACTCTTAATGAGACACCATATTCTGTTTGGAGTTACTCTATACTTATGACCCCCAAAATGTAATGTCTGAGAGCCTTGCAGTGTGTTTATCCTCGCAACACTCCGGTGAGGTTGGGTAGTACCATTCCCATTTCGCAGATGCAGAACTGAGGCACATAGGTTAAGTGACTTACCCAAGATTGTTGAGGGACTTGAAGTAGGTCTCCTAAATCCTAGGCTACTGCCTTAAACACTGCATAATTCTTCCTCTCATATCACGCAAACATAAAACCAGATTAAATTTAAAAGTGTAAATTTAAATACAGCCATAACTATGGAGCCACTATGATGCTTCCATAATATGAGCGAATTTGAACTGAATACATTACAGTGACCAAAAAGGCGGCATGCAAATATGTTTATACTCTTTAAAGTGTGGATATGCAATCTTTTTAAAGTGGTTAAGAGGAAAGTTTCAGAGTAACAGCCATGTTAGTCTGTATTCGCAAAAAGAAAAGGAGTACTTGTGGCACCTTAGAGACTAACCAGTTTATTTGAGCATAAGCTTTCAGATGCATCCGATGAAGTGAGCTGTAGCTCACGAAAGCTTATGCTCAAATAAATTGGTTAGTCTCTAAGGTGCCACAAGTACTCCTTTTCTTTTTAAGAGGAAAGTGTTTCTCCATTTTAGCCTTAATCAGTTGGCCTTGGCATTGTTCTGTGACCCTTTAATTGGTGCAAAATAAGTGATGGTGAGCTGCTCTGTGAGTTCTCTCACAACTGCCTTAGTCACTCAAAGCTCCCCATATTAACGAACCACTTCCCTAGCTAATCACCAGTATGGCCATTAACAAATATTAAAGATTTTTTTTTGAAAAGGAAATAATTTTCAAAAACATTCCCTGGATTTTCTCTAGACCTAAAAGCAAAAAGGGACCAAATGTTTCTGAAAAGAGTTTCTTAGATCAGTGGCTCTCAGCCTCTCCAGACTACTGTACCCCTTTCAGGAGTCTGATTTGTCTTGCATACCCCCAAGTTTCGGCTCAGTTTAAAAACTACTTGTTTACAAAATCAGACATAAAAATACAAAAGTGTCACAGCACGCTGTCACTTAATTGCTTACTGTCTCATTTTTACCATATACTTATAAATCAATTGGAATATAAATGTCGTACTTACATTTCAGTGTATAGTATATAGAGCAGTATAAACAAGTCATTGTCTGTATGAAATTTTAGCTTGTACTGACTTCGCTAATGCTTTCTATGTAGCCTGTTGTAAAATTAAGCAAATATCTAGCTAAGTTGATGTACCCTCGGAAGAACTCTGAGTACCCCCCAGGGGTACACATGCCCCTTGCTGAGAATCGCTCTTAGATTATCTGGGTGTATTGTGTGCAGAGCTGTTCATGTGGCTTCCCAAGTGGGATCCTCTCTCCTATCAGCCATCCGAACTTTTCGCTTTTAACACTTCACTTTATAACAAAATGGTCCAAAAGGTTATCAAACAAAGAGGAAGGAAAAAATCTGGCTGTAGTGGCAGTGTTGGATAACTATAAATTTCTGATTGTCACAATGTGCAAGTCCTATTTTAAGAGATACTTTCAACCTAAAACAAATAATAAAAAAATCCCTCATACAGATCTATCTTATAGATTCATAGAAGGTTAGGGTTGGAAGGGACCTTAGGAGGTCATCTAGTCCAACCCCCTGCTTGAAGCAGGACCAATCCCCAATTTTTGCCCCAAATCCCTAAATGGCCCCCTCAAGGATTGAACTCACAACCCTGGGTTTAGCAGGCCAATGCTCAAACCACTGAGCTATCCCTGCAAAAGTTGCTTATATTTTAATAGTTTTTTTCTGTCTGGTTTATATTTCTATTTGATCTCTCAGTTAAATCATAATCCTCCTCCTTCTGACATTTGTTACCGTAGAAATTTTGTTATTCAGCGTTATTATTTCACTGTAGATTCAAATAGAAAAAGGGAAAATGTTTGTATTAAAACAATTTAAACAGCAAAGATAGTAAAAATAAAATGAAGTGTGAATAGATGTAGGTTTAAATCTGATAACATTTATAATTTTTTCCCCTCAATATTAAAATATTTTTGAATTGATTTGAAAGGTTGGTTTGTTTTTATTTTTAAATAATTGATAGTGTCTGGGCAAAGCAGGAAAAAGTTACTAGGCTCCAGCTAGCCAGTGGGAATAACATCCTAGTCAGAGGCCAGTAGAGTTCTGAGAAGCCACAGCTTTTCCCAGAAAGGGTGGGTGGAAAAAGTAGGAGTTGGGCAGTGTGCACCAAATTGTAGGGGGTACTTCATTGGTGCAAGAACAACAACTTGTTGGACCAGAAACTCCTGACCTGTTGGGACTGGTGCATCTGTGCTACTCTAGCATTCTTTTTTTGGAAATCTTTCTTTGAACAACTCCCAGTGCCTACTTTAGGTGCTTGCAGCTTCTTCACATAGCAGCTAAGCAAGACTGGAATGAATATTGTTAGTTTCACAGTTTGCCCACAGCATTCTGAATAGCAGCTGAGAATATGACTGGTGTTTTTGTTAACTTTGCTCTGCTTCTGCTTAGGGCAGAGGTGGGCAAACTATGGCCCGCAGGACCCTCCTGCCTGGCCCCTGAGCTCCTGTCCCAGGAGGCTCGCCCCCAACCCCTCCCCCGCTGTTCCCCCTCAGCATGCTGTGCCACTGGCTCAATGCTCTGGGCGGCGTGGGGGGCGGGGGCGAACCCCTAGGGCAGCGCAGCTGCAGAGCCTGGCCTGACCCAGTGCTCTGTGCTGCGCGGTGCATGGCTGGCTCCAGCCGGGTGGCGTGGCTGTAGCGCCGCCAGCCACTGTTGCTCCAGGCAGCATGGTAAGGGGACAGGGAGCGGGAGGGTTGCATAGAAGGCAGGGGTGTTTGGAGTGGTGGTCAAGGGGTGGGGATGTGGATAAGGATCGGGGCGGTCAGAGAGTGGGGAACAGGAGGGTTGAATGGGGGCAGTCAGGAAGGAGCGGGGGTTGGATCGGGCGGCAGGGGGCAGTCGGGGCAGGGGTTCTGGGGGCGGTCAGGGAGAAGGGATGGTTGGACGGGGCGGGGGGTCCCGAGGGGCAGTCAGGAATGAGAGGAGGGGTTGGATGGAGCAGTGGGGGGCAGTCGGGGCAGGGGTTTCAGGGGGGCAGTCGGGACAGGGAGGGTGGGGTGGATGGGGCAGGGGTCCCAGGGAACAGGGGGGTTTGGATGGGGCAGGAGTCGGGGGTGGGAGCAGGCCATGCCCCCCTTCACTATCCGGCCCTCCATACAATTTCCAAAACCCGACGTGGCCCTCAGGCCAAAAAGTTTGCCCGCCCCTGGCTTAGGGAAAGCAGTAGATGCACTGGAGCTGTTTGTCTCCAGACTGAGGAAGGTGACATCAGTGCCTAGATATGGTGGTGAGCAGTGCTATATTGGTATGAAAGCAAATTAAAAACAGAGACAATTAACATATGGATAGGTTTCAGAGTAGCAGCCGTGTTAGTCTGTATTCGCAAAAAGAAAAGGAGTACTTGTGGCACCTTAGAGACTAACCAGTTTATTTGAGCATAAGCTTTCGTGAGCTACAGCTCACTTCATCGGATGCATTCAGTGGAAAATGCATCCGATGAAGGGAGCTGTAGCTCACGAAAGCTTATGCTCAAATAAATTGGTTAGTCTCTAAGGTGCCACAAGTACTCCTTTTCTTTTAACATATGGATAGTTACCTTTGCAGCTAGAAAATATTTAAATTCTGCAGGAGCAGTTTAGGCCCACCTCACTTACAAGGAAAACATGTGTTTTACCACTTGTGCCTGGTGAAGTGGATTTTCAACATAAAGCACACAATACGCTGCTTCTTTTTAATAATTTAAGGGGAACATGTTGATAAAAGATGTCTTCCTGCCTCTAAAACCAGCAATGCAACTTGCAGCTCTGGAGCATCTGTGATCTTTTCTGGCCACCTTGGAGGGTCATCAACTGTAACAGATTGTAGAACTCTAGGTTTATAGTAGTTGCACTTTCTGACTTTATGAGAGAAAACATTTGCTTCATTAAATAACGTCATATTTTTTATAAGCTCCAAGGATAGACATAAATTATACTTAGTCTAAATAAGTTATTAAATGGGCTGTTCTATATAACAATTGGTCTTCTGTATGTATAGCCATAGAATGAAAGGAAAACCTATCTCAGCTTGAAAAGGCTAGACTGATGCAGTAAAGTGAGGTCCCACTAGATGAATAATATAACTTGGCTATACGTAGGTAAGTAAACTGTTTCTGCGAGTTAGGATTATTCTGGATTATTCTGTCTGTTTAAGCTGAGCATAATGATTGATATTTCAAATTTTGCTTTATGGCACAAATTGATCAGCCAGAGTGGTACTTGATGACTTACAGGCAGGATCCAAATTCTACCATTGGAGTACCACTGAAGGGACTGCATTAGTTTTTTGGCATCTTTACATTTAAAAATCACCATCTCCCCTCTCATGTCTACCACCTTCATTTTTCATCCAGTGTTTGAGGTGAGGAAGGAATGAAGGCCAGTAGGGAGGCTTCAGGGTTAATTTCCCTAAGAATGCTTTTAGAAAGTACCTGTCATCAAATAATAGGATACTATTACTTGATGATACCTTACTGAATGAGGGAGGCAACCTAGTGACAGAGGATGTGGAAAAAGCTAATGTACTCAATGCTTTTTTTGCCTCTGTTTTCACTAACAAGGTCAGCTCCCAGACTGCTGCGCTGGGCATCACAGAATGGGGAGTAGATGGCCAGCCCTCTGTGGAGAAAGAGGTGGTTAGGGACTATTTAGAAAAGCTGGACGTGCACAAGTCCATGGGGCCGGACGAGTTGCATCCGAGAGTGCTGAAGGAATTGGCGGCTGTGATTGCAGAGCCCTTGGCCATTATCTTTGAAAACTTGTGGCGAACGGGGGAAGTCCCGGATGACTGGAAAAAGGCTAATGTAGTGCCAATCTTTAAAAAAGGGAAGAAGGAGGATCCTGGGAACTACAGGCCAGTCAGCCTCACCTCAGTCCCTGGAAAAATCATGGAGCAGGTCCTCAAGGAATCAATCCTGAAGCACTTACATGAGAGGAAAGTGATCAGGAACAGTCAGCATGGGTTCACCAAGGGAAGGTCATGCCTGACTAATCTAATCGCCTTTTATGATGAGATTACTGGTTCTGTGGATGAAGGGAAAGCAGTGGATGTATTGTTTCTTGACTTTAGCAAAGCTTTTGACACGGTCTCCCACAGTATTCTTGTCAGCAAGTTAAGGAAGTATGGGCTGGATGAATGCACTATAAGGTGGGTAGAAAGCTGGCTAGATTGTCGGGCTCAACGGGTAGTGATCAATGGCTCCATGTCTAGTTGGCAGCCGGTGTCAAGTGGTGTGCCCCAGGGATCGGTCCTGGGGCCGGTTTTGTTCAATATCTTCATAAATGATCTGGAGGATGGTGTGGATTGCACTCTCAGCAAATTTGCGGATGATACTAAACTGGGAGGAGTGGTAGATACGCTGGAGGGGAGGGATAGGATACAGAAGGACCTAGACAAATTGGAGGATTGGGCCAAAAGAAATCTGATGAGGTTCAATAAGGATAAGTGCAGGGTCCTGCACTTAGGATGGAAGAATCCAATGCACCGCTACAGACTAGGGACCGAATGGCTAGGCAGCAGTTCTGCAGAAAAGGACCTAGGGGTGACAGTGGACGAGAAGCTGGATATGAGTCAACAGTGTGCCCTTGTTGCCAAGAAGGCCAATGGCATTTTGGGATGTATAAGTAGGGGCATAGCGAGCAGATCGAGGGACGTGATCGTTCCCCTCTATTCGACACTGGTGAGGCCTCATCTGGAGTACTGTGTCCAGTTTTGGGCCCCACACTACAAGAAGGATGTGGATAAATTGGAGAGAGTCCAGCGAAGGGCAACAAAAATGATTAGGGGTCTAGAGCACATGACTTATGAAGAGAGGCTGAGGGAACTGGGATTGTTTAGTCTGCGGAAGAGAAGAATGAGGGGGGATTTGATAGCTGCTTTCAACTACCTGAAAGGGGGTTCCAAAGAGGATGGCTCTAGACTGTTCTCAATGGTAGCAGATGACAGAACGAGGAGTAATGGTCTCAAGTTGCAATGGGGGAGGTTTAGATTGGATATTAGGAAAAACTTTTTCACTAAGAGGGTGGTGAAACACTGGAATGCGTTACCTAGGAAGGTGGTAGAATCTCCTTCCTTAGAGGTTTTTAAGGTCAGGTTTGACAAAGCCCTGGCTGGGATGATTTAACTGGGAATTGGCCCTGCTTCGAGCAGGGGGTTGGACTAGATGACCTTCTGGGGTCCCTTCCAACCTTGATATTCTATGATTCTATGATACTATACTGCAAAGGCAAACAACTGGATTTTAGAGGGGTCTTGTTGCTAAGAATATGTCAACTATATGGTATGGCGTGTCAGTTTCTTTACAGAGGGATGAACTCCATCCGACATTTAGTTCAAATACAAGGTCTGTATATAGTATACGCAGAACCTGGCTAACTGGCACACTGAAAATGGTGGCTTTTATCTGCTTATCAACAAGGCTGTTATAGTAGTGTCAAAAGTTCTCAAATTGATTTCATATCTCCAAGTGTATTACATATATAAGAAAGGAACACAACCAAGCTGAACTATTTATCAACTATTTATACTTTTAGATAGATCACTTTGCTCTTTTCTTTACTTGCTAGTTTCAATAGGCTTCTCAATCACTCTTGTGAATTAGTGAGGTTCTATGCTGTCATGCAATTAGCTTATGTCTCCATGTAATGTTTATGTGACACTGGCAAATTAATACATTAAAATATTCCTATTTGTATATGAAGGGGCTGTACAAGCCTAATTGCACCATTGCTTATCTAACTTCATTCTTACTTTCCCATGTATTTTAAAGTTGTCTTTAGAGTCTGTGTTTTGTCCCTTCAAACAGTTACTCACATTATTCACTTTCGCTCTTCACTTCTTCATCATCTTCCCCATCTGTTCAATTTTTATCAGCTGGAACAAAGGGTCAGCAACATGTTAGCAGTCAGCTCTCTGCAGATCTCAAATTGGGAACCTCTACTCCATCTGTTTTCTTTCCTGTATCTACTCCATCCTCATTCTTCCCCAATGATGCTTCCTCAGGTTGGGTAAAAACTAGCGTCTTCTGTGCTTTTTTTCTAGGGATTTTCTTGGTGGTTTTGAATATCATTATGGAGTAATTACAGGAAAACAACATTTATTGAGGTTTGAGAATGGGCATATTAGACAAAACGTTTCCATTAGTTGACTGAAGCTAAACTATCCTAAAAGTTAAAAGGGAAGGGATGACAACATTCAGGTTCTTGTTAGGCCTATTAGAAAACAGTAAATATTGTCTGAAACCTGGAGTAGTTGAGTGTTGCTAATTAGAAGTGGGCTAGAGGGTGGAATCTACTGTCATTGGCTCTTTAAGAGGGCAGTGGGCTGATTTTGTGAATAGTAGGATAGGCTGGCTTGGTTGCTAGAATCTCGTAACTTTCTAGAATACTAGTGAGCATGGCATGTGGTTATATGGTTGTATGTAAAACTGGCACAGCTTTTAGTCTCGTGTTCACTTCATGAGGTGCTCATTTCTCATTCTAACTAGAAAAGGAGTACTTGTGGCACCTTAGAGACTAACCAATTTATTTGAGCATAAGCTTTCGTGAGCTGCAGCTCACTTCATCGGATGCATACTGTGGAAAATACAAAGATGTTTTTATACACACAAAGCATGAAAAAATGGGTGTTTACCACTACAAAAGGTTTTCTCTCCCCCCACCCCACTCTCCTGCTGGTAATAGCTTATCTAAAGTGATCACTCTCCTTACAATGTGCACGATAACCAAGGTGGGCCACTTCCAGCACAAATCCAGGGTTTAACAAGAACGTCGGGGGGGGGGGGGCGGGGGGGGACCTGGATTTGTGCTGGAAATGGCCCAACTTGATTATCATGCACATTGTAAGGAGAGTGATCACTTTAGATAAGCTATTACTAGCAGGAGAGTGGGGTGGGGGGAGAGAAAACCTTTTGTAGTGGTAAACACCCATTTTTTCATGCTTTGTGTGTATAAAAAGATCTTCTGTACTTTTCCACAGTATGCATCCGATGAAGTGAGCTGTAGCTCACGAAAGCTTATGCGCAAATAAATTGGTTTAGTCTCTAAGGTGCCACAAGTACTCCTTTTCTTTTTGCGAATACAGACTAACACGGCTGTTACTCTGAAACCTGTCATTCTAACTAGTAAATGTGAAAGCTGCTGATCAATAGTGAAATTAGTGTTGGATACATTCACACATAGATAACTGGCAATCAGTTTCCTTCCCTGAAGGTGAATGAAGTGATTGGCAACAAGCAATTAAAGATTATTTTTGGAACTTCAGTCCATTGGAAGTAAAATATAAACCTTGTCAGGAGTTAAGCAGCAAGATAAAAAAGATTTATGCTCATCACAAATATAGATTTTAAAAAGATTTTCAAAATCAGATATGCCATTGAATTACACGAGTGCCAGGGTTCCACACTGACCTTGATACCCAGCCACAATAATTTAGGCCTTTCATGCTGTTCTTCAAAATTAGCTTAATTGAAGAGCAGTTGCTCTTGTTGAATACCCAAGTGTCACATGAAAAATGAAGATTTCAGCATTGCAAGCATTGATCAGTCAGTTTAGCGGCATCTGCACTGGGGTTCAGCCAGCATAGCTATGTCACTTGGGGTGTGGATTTTTTCACATAGACTAGCCCAAAATGTGCACCTCATGTGTGTCGGGGAATGGAATGTGGTCGTGGTCGTGCGGGGAAAAAGGAGCACACGTTCTGAGTGTGCTTTGTGTTGGTAGCTCTTTCCTTTCTGTGGAAGGCTGACAGGTGTATTGTTATCTTTTCAAGTGCTCCTTAGCTCTGTAGAGGAGAGAGAATCAACCTGTGATGTTGTCCTGCCATGAAAAAGGCGTTCCTTGTAAATAGACACAATGGTTGTGGGGGTTTTACAATTATTCTACATCTGGGGCAGGGCAGTGAAAATGGTGTTTTGACTCACAGGAGTTGTACCCTACAGTCTATACAAGGAGAGTTTTAAAATTTTGCAATGCTTGGTATCTGCATGGTATCGTTGACCACAAGAAATCAGAGGCTACAAATGGCCTTGGGGCTCACAATAGGTGTTAGTGTCTGCAAGAATAAGAGATGGCATACTGTACTTGTCATTAAACAATCTGTAGGTCTAAAATGAATGATCGTTTCCTGGTTGTCCATGTAAAGCAGTTGTTGCTTAAATAATAGTGGAAGGCCTGCAGTGCACTTTGGCTTACAGAGTTGGGTGGCATAATTAAGGTTAAGAATTTTCATGGTAAAATTTGAAAAATTTCATGACATTGTTGTGATCAAAATAATATTTCACTTTTTGTGACAGTGCTTTGAATTTATAATGCATTCCCCTCTATTCGACATTGGTGAGGCCTCATCTGGAGTACTGTGTCCAGTTTTGGGCCCCACACTACAAGAAGGACGTGGAAAAATTGGAAAACGTCCAGCGGAGGGCAACAAAAGTGATTAGGGGACTGGAACACATGACTTATGAGGAGAGGCTGAGGGAACTGGGATTGTTTTTGTCTGCAGAAGAGAAGAATGAGGGGGGATTTGATAGCTGCTTTCAACTACCTGAAAGGGGGTTCCAAAGAGGATGGATCCAGACTGTTCTCAGTGGTAGCAGATGACAGAACAAGGAGTAATGGTTTCAAGTTGCAGTGGGGGAGGTTTAGGTTAGATATTAGGAAAAACTTTTTCACTAGGAGAGTGGTGAAACACTGGAATGCGTTACCTAGGGAGGTGGTGGAATCTCCTTCCTTAGAAGTTTTTAAGGTCAGGCTTGACAAAGCCCTGGCTGGGATGATTTAGTTCGGGACTGGTCCTGCTTTGAGCAGGGGGTTGGACTAGATGACCTCCTGAGGTCCGTTCCAACCCTGATATTCTAGGATTCTATTATTAGAATTGTAATTGAAATCTGACTGCAGTATTGCAGGTTATTCCCTCAAAGCAGATTATGTACATTGAACTGATACTTCAAATGTTGTCTTTTGGTGCCATTTACTTTTGTAGTTAATATTGCGCTAATAAAAATGATACCAACAGGATCTTGTAAGAGGGACGAGGCAAATTGCCACGTTTATTGTAAATACAACAAAATATTCCTATATGCAATTTCTATATAGATCCATTCACACACAGGTTCTACAAAAAGGTTGTTATAGTTACCAGTCTAGTCGTTGCTCGTGCCAAGTCACTGGCCAGGTGGCCTGGACACAAGAGTGGAGCAGAGTTGTTGTCAGATGCGCATCCGATACTCCTGGAGGGTGGTCGAAGAACCGGACTCAAAGAACACAGTCCCTGGACCCAAGTTTTATAGGTCTCTGGTTCAATACAAGTCTATGGAAGTTGCTTCATCATGCTGAATTTACAATTGAGATTACCATCAATCAGCAGGTGGTACATCCATGACGGCTCCATGATGGCTAGGTGTTATCTTCTTGTTCTTCCTTGATGGGTTTTGGGTGGATTCCGGTTTGTACTCCGCGGGTCATCTGGTTATCTCCACTTCGTATATTCTTCGGCCCATCGATACCAAGGTTGAAATTCTTAGGATTAGGCTGGCACCATTTACTAACCAATTATTTCCCTGCTTCAGGCTCTCAATTCCATGCACTCATCATTCATTCTTTTACTTAACAACACAATCTACGACTCTTGATTTGTTTAACAAGTTTTATCCCACTATCTATTTTTCCCTCTTTGGATACCAAGATTTACATAGGCATGACAAGGGGCCCCTGCGGGGGAAGAGCATCAGAGTGTTGTTTTAAAGAACAGCATTCTTTTCTCAAAATTCTTATCACTTTCCAGCACAGATGCTGTCCCTTACTGGCCTGAAATAATTAGCACTTTGGCCTTGCATTTGTTACAGAGTGAAATTCAACAGCATGGAACTGATGTTCATACCTTTTTACAATACCTATATACTTTTTTGTCTATCTTTATTTCTACTACTACATAATTAGAATTCTATCATACTCATATAACTGTGAGGGCGACCCAACAGTTAATGAATGGGTATATTAATGAGAAATCTTAAATAACTGCAGTAATGCACATCTAACGCCTACAAAAGTGAAGGTGAAGTAATATTTATTGTCTAGAAACTGATTATTAGATTCCCAGGTAAGATTACTATCCCAAGTAAACTCAAAGGGCTTTACTTAGGTCAGTTTTTTTTTTTTATTGGTCAGTGGGATCTGTGTGCATAGTACCTCTGAAAATAAGGCTTTTTTTTAATTTGAATGTTTAACTGTAGGTACTCGGTACTGAAAACTTCATCTTTAGTCTATGCTGGCTGTTTTTCTAGTGAGTGAAGATTTGGAGGTGGATTTTTTTAGTAGCTTTACAAAACTCAAGTTATTTCAAATTATCTCTTTTTAAGGGAGTAGAATGTTTTCCCCCCCTACCCTGATACAGAGGACAGACAAATGTGTGTAGACTACTAAACACATGAATTCTGTAAGGCTGTAACAGATCTGGGAAGCGGGGGATGGGAGGAGGGAAGAAACAAGTGTTTTTCAAACCTGTTCCACTGGTAAGGCATTGCCAGATTTAACAGGTGAAGTTCAACAGATATGGGCTGTTTTGACTTCAGTGAGAAGTAAAATCCATTGGTTTGATTTTACCCAGTTGCACTTACTGGGGCTTTTGGTGTATTTGGGAACTTTAGGGAAACATTGGTAGATTGAACCTATGACCTTCATAGCTAAAATGAGAATAGAGATCAATCCATTGGTGATGTGAACTGTTAATACATCCGTTCATAAAGGCAATGCACAGTCATGTTTTAACTGTGGTTAAGCTATTGCTGAAATAAACATATTGGGAATTTAATAACCTCGCCAATTACTATGGTCTCTAACCTCCCTGTAGATTTTACATAAAGCTATTGAGAAGGTGGTATTGGGCCAACTCGGCAATTCAAAGATTTGTCAGATTTTTCTTAATCTTTGTCAGTTTGTGTTCAGACTTTGATATAGAATACAGCCTAATATCGTTGTTGATTGAACTTCTAGTGAAGTAGAAGCTTCAAAGAGTCCTGTAGCACCTTATAGACTAACAGACGTATTGGAGCATAAGCTTTTACAGATCCAGACTAACACAGCTACCCCTCTGATAGTGAAGTAGAGGGGTTCATGCTGATTGTACTGTGCCTGCCAGCAATTCTCTATACCAGGGGTCGGCAGCCTTTCAGAAGTGGTGTGCCGAGTCTTCATTTGTTCACTTTAATTTAAGGTTTCGTCTGCCAGTAGTACATTTTAACGTTTTTTAGAAGGTCTCTCTCTATAAGTCTGTATATTATATAACTAAAATATTGTCATATGTGAAGTAAACAAGGTTTTCAAAATGTTTAAGAAGCTTCATTTAAAATTAAATTTAAAATGCTGATCTTATGCTGCCGGCCCACGCAGCCTGCTGCCAGCCTGGGGGTCCGTTCACCTAGGCCGGCAGGAGGCTGAGCGGGGCCTGTGGCCAGGACCCCAGCTGGCAAGGGGCCGGCAGCCAGAATCCCCGACTGGCAGTGGGCTGAGCGGGGCCGGCAGCCGGGACCCCAGACTGGCAGCGGGCTGAGCTGCTCAGCCCGCTGCCGGTCTGGGGTTCCATCCACCGGCTCCTGCCAGCCCGGGTCCTGGCTGTTGGCCCCGCTCAGCCCGCTCTGGGATCCCGGCCCTGCCCACATAGAGCGGATACCTAGCTTCTCCCTGGTTCTAGACCATTCTCTTCCTCTCTGCACTGAGCTGAGGGTGGGAGTGCACTGAGCACAGAGCTGGGGGTGAAGGATCAGGCTGGGGGTTGGGGTGTAGGGTCTGGCCAGGAGCTAGAATGAGGGAGGGGGCTCAGTTTTGGGGCAGGAGTTTTGGGTGTGGAGTGCTTACCAAGGCAGCTCCCATTTGGTGCGAGGGATGTGGGGGGGGGGGTGCAGGAGCTCCTGTTTGGTGCTCAGGGTGGGGGTGGGAATGTGGGGGGCTGCAAGAGCCAGGGCATGGGGTGTGGGGGGACTGAGTATGTGTGAGGGGTGCAGGAGTCAGGGCAGGGGGCTGGGGGCATGTGAGGGGTGCAGGAGTCAGGGTGTGGGAGGGGCTGGGTATGTGTGGGGGTGCTGGGGTTGTGGGAGGAGACTGGGGTGTGTGAGGGGTGCAGGGGTCAGGGCAGGGGGCTGGGTGTGTGAGGGGTGCTGGAGTCAGGGCTGGGGTCGTGGGGGTCAGGGCAGGAGGCTGGGGTGTGTGGGGGTGCAGGGGTCAGGGCAGAGGGCTGGGGGGTGTGTGTGTGTGGGGGGGGGGGATGTAGTGGTCAGGGCAGGGGGTTGGGGGCATGGGCTAGGGTCCTGGGAGTGCTCCCAGCCCCCTGTCCAGAGCGGCTCATGGCAGGGGGCTGGAGGGGATATGCCCTGTCCCCACCCCACGGCCCTGTCCCCACCCCTTCTCCGCCTCCTCCCCAGAGCAGCAAGTGTGCTGCAGCTCTGCTTCTCTCCCCCTCTCTCGCAAGGACCATCAGCTGATGCGCGGCAGGGAGGGAGAGGAGGAGTGGCCGGGACCCAGCACTCTTGGGGAAAAGGCGGGGGCGGGGGCACCTTTCCTGCCCTGCAACAGTAGCCGGCAGGACCAAGCTTCTTCGCCCTGCCCCCGCAGTAGGGGGTGGAGAAGAGCAGGCTGGGGGGGGCAGAGGGCTGAGCGGGGCGCGCGGCTGGGACCTGGTAGGCAGCAGTGTGCCATTAAAAATCGGCTCGTGTGCCGTTTTTGGCACGCGTGCCATAGGTTGCCGACCCCTGCTCTATACCATTAACCACAAGGTCCTCTTAATTTGCTTGTTAGGTGCTGCTCTGTTCTCTCCTACACGACCCAACTGGGTTTGCTGCTTATCTCCCAAAAGTTTTGAGGGTAGTGTTTGGATTCCACAGCATCCTCTTTTGCTCAATGTATGTGTGAGAGAAATATGATTTTCTGGGCTGCAGTGTCCTCAATATGCTGATACTTAGCTGTAGATACCCTTGATTTGTATTCTGGTAATGCCTAGAAGCCTGAATCTGGACCCCATTGTGCTAAGCTTTGTATAAAAACATAGAATCTTACCAAACCAAGATTCTGCAGGCTTTATTAGTCTTCTAGCATCTGAGCTCTGGATTGAAGTGAACTGAAGCAGGGCATGAAGGGATTTTCTAGTTTGTTGGCCCGTCTTCACCTTCTGCCAAAATGGTTTACAACCTTAGAGTTCAGATATCTGTCTCTGTTCCTAGGTTTTATGGATTGTAGTGCCTTATGATCCACGGCTGGTTGGAAAGCTGTGACATTTCTCTCGAAAGCAGACTTTGCAGTGGTTCTCCCTGACCTGGACATCTCAGAGATAAACTAGTAAAAGAAACTATGCTTAGGGTCATACTTGAAGTGAAGCTAGAATGTGTGAGCCATATTTTCAAGAGGGTCTGAAACTGTACTTACAACTTGTAAGTATGGTTTCAGACCCTCTTGAAAATTTACAACTTGTCCTTGTTCACACATTTCTGTGTGCATTGCCCACCTTTGTATGTGACAGTTAAATCATCAGGGAGCTACCAAAATGTGTCTGCCAATGAGGGTTTGTTGCCTATTAGTTTATGTGGAGTATGGAGTCTCAAATATTTGGGCTGTATAGCTAATGTACAGTATAGTTGCCCACCACCTATGTAGGGCAAGCAGCTCTGAGTGCAACATCTGTGCTCAAATCTTTGTATTAGCTACCCATTTAATTTTCTTTTGACACCCTTTGTAGGCCAGAATGTTTGATGGTGCAAGAGACTGTGACTGTAGATTCTTCATCCCCAGGAGGCAACTGTTGCAACCCATTGAAAGGCTGTGCTCTAGGTTTTCCCTCTTGATGTGGGAAATGATCGGTAATGAGAGGCAGAGGGAGACCTTGATTTTTTTTTTTTTTTTTTGGTGTTTTGAAGGTCAGGGAGAAGAAAAGATTTCAGAAAACAAGGCTATTAAGTTTTTTTTTTTTTAACCCACTTTACCAAAATTTTACACTACTTATTACTATTTTCTCCAGAAATTAACTTGAGAAATCCACTACACTAAATATATAGTGCTATAGAACATTTATACCAAATGTCATTAACTAGAAGTAGTTACGTTATTTCCCTGACATATCACTAGAAGTGTACTATGCTTGGGACTTGTCTACACTAGGTAGTTTACTTTCCTTGAGTTAGTTGATTGCCAAAATTATCTAGTGTAAGTATAACCTGTGACTTTTCATTAGGAAAAAGATGGATCAATCTCATGGTAATGAATATCTGGTAAAATCCTAGTGTGGACAAGGCAGCTTGTAATTTTTACATATATTAGCAGATCTAGATAAATACTAGCGGCATCCTACAGTTTTTGACCTGCTAATGTGTGAAAACTACAAGTTGCCCTGTTTATACTAGGATGCTAATATGAGGTAAACCACCAATTATGTGAATTAAAACAACTTACTTAATGCAGTGGGTGTAAATGTGGTTTATAGTTTAGGCCATGTCTGCACCATGGAACTACAGCAGCATAGCTATGGTGCCATAACTATGCCAGTATAAGCTCATAGTGTAGAAGCAGCTACCCTTTAAATTGTAAAGGGTTTTTCAGTCACTGTAGGAACACCACCTCCCTGAGCAATAGTAGCTAGGTCCAGCAAAATCTCCCAGGGGAGATGGAGTTTATATTGTCAAGAGGGTAGTTTATACTAGCTCTCTGAACAAAATCAGCTATTCCTGCAAAATAACTCTGTGCCTGCATCTACACTAGATCTTTTGCTTGCATGGCTAGGCTGGTTACAAATGTGGGTGTGCTCCTCCCCTGTTCCATGCTAACATACATGGGTTATGCTGGCAAAATTTGTGTAGACCGGGCCTAGCTGGTGGTTCTGCTTTAACTATATCTGTTTTGAAACAAGGCAAGCCCAACAGATTAGTGAAAGTTACATTTCATACTAGACTGCTCAGTGCTGTGTGTGCTCTTATGTGTTCTGATTTGACTAATAATGATCACTTTCTTGCTATCTGTGCAATAAATAGTAACTTCAGATGGTAACCTGTTGTACACTTATCTGAAGGTAAAATCCATATGTTTTCAACTGAAGGTGTTTAAATTGATTTGAAATGTCTTATGTTCACATCGACATTCATGATTTCTTGGAAACCGTTACTGTGAGACTTTTTCTTAGTTTACAAAGGGGAATTCTCTTAACACTAATGTTATGACAGTGATAAAGTAAATTAAGAATATAAACTTCTACTCTATCTAGATTAACCTGTAGCTGTGTCATAGTTTCTAAGCATACGGTATCTCTGCAGACTTGGTAATGTTTAATAAATAGCTTGACTTCTGAATTTATGGGCAGTGTTTAAATGCTTTCATGTAATAAAGTTTAGAAGTCAAAGTTAATTGGAAATTAGAGACTATGCATAGGCTGAAATATGTCTGTTACTCACTGAATTTTATAGTCTCCTTTGCTAGGAATGCAAAATCCTTCTGTATCAGCAAAGTAGAAAGTCCTCATATGAAGAATTGTTACTCTGGATGCATTTTCAGACTTCTTACTCGGTAGCCAAGTAAAGCAAGTGATTAGTTTTCTGCTGATGAATCTAAGCTGTTTGCAATGTTTGTTCAGCCTTTTAATGTGAAGAAGAGAGGTGGTAGATGGCAACTGGAGGCAGCTTTGGAGTGTGGGACATTCTTCTGCTTCCAGTGGCTGACAGGTCTGGTTCCGCCCCTGAGCTGTAAACAGGCTGAAGTACTCATTGTAACGCATCTCTGGATCCAATTACATGAAGAAAGGAAACTTACAGGTCAACAGATCAATTTGCCTATTGTCTCTGAAAAGCTGAATTTCTTTTGGACAAAGAGAAAGTTTTGTATCTTGGGTGCAATACCACATTTAAATGCACATTCTGTAATTCTGTTTTGGCTATATCTGCAGCAGTACCAGAAGCCCCAGTTGAGGAGAGAGTCCCATTGTTAAAAGCTGTGCATTCATATAGTAAGAGAATTCCTGCCTCAGTGCTTACAATCTAACAATTAATCTGTTTTGCCTCTTTAGCTACATAGTTCTTTAAAGTTTAGGAAAGTTAAAGGCTAATCTTTCAAAATTTGTTTCATGGCCCCAAGTTGAACGCATGTATGAAACTGTATAAGACTTAAATATGGAGAATGCTTAAAGAATAACTGAAAATCAATTATTGGGGGCCTATTAATACTTTCATGATTAAAGATAATCTTGGGTTTTAAAAAAAGCCATATTAAAAAAAAAAAGTTGTGCAAGTAAACAAAGCAGAACATCAGGTTCTAACCTTTCTTTTTTGTTGGAGTTTGACAATGTCGTTGGAGGACCAGGATAGTTAAATCACAGAAACCTGAACTGCAGCTTTCCAAGCCCCCAGATATAGATGTTAAATGAGGTCAACAAACTGTACAATCTATATTCTCATGGCTGCTTCAGTTTCTCTGAAAGACCAAAATACTGGGGAGAGTAGGTGGCAAGATGAGAGCATAGTACTTCTGTATGTTGTTGCAGGCACCATCCTGTGGGTTTCAAGAGCTGCTGACCAGAGGAGTTTATGGAAGGCTCATTTTGCATTGAGCTCTGTAAGGCTCTTGGATGACTTCACTTCATGCAAGTCTGAATGAAGGTATCCCTTTACTCAAATGTCTAAATATTAAGCCTAGGAAGGGATTGGCGGGGATTTTCTTGCAGTTACAAGGATTTTTGTGGAGCATTTCAGCAGAATGACCTTTTTGACCTTCTGATTTGCCAGTTAATAGGAGACAGTTGTCCCTGGGTCAGAAAGATCAAGGAACGTGAAGACGTTGATCATTGTTTGAGACTTTTGGTGACACAAATATACAGATATTCAGATTTTCTGTTGAAGCCTGAAGTTTAGTTAGAGCTGAATGACTGTAATGCTCTAATTCAGGCTTTAATAAAACTTTTAACATCCCAGTAAAAATGAGAAGTTACAAATAAAATAGGTGCAATCGATTAAATTCCAGCACCGTTCTGCTTTTAGCAGCTAGTGGTGGTTGGTGTCTCACGACAGCATTGCCTTCCGTTGACGTCTTGATGATTTTGAAGGGACTTTGTCCTTCATGACATAATAGTATAAGGGTTCTTTAAACAATTCTTTAATAACTGGAAGTTAAGAATCTTCATCTCCTTTTAATACATGTTTTTACACAAGAGTGTGATCTAAATTGAATCCAAGTGCCTTTTTAATGACTGGTAATTTGTGGCTTTTAATTCCCAACAAAAAAATCCATTGTAACATTTTCTCCTAGTATATTACAAATTCTTTCTGTAACTTTTGCTAGAACACCTAATTTGGGATAGCACATGAAAATGAATAGCTTTTCTCCCCAAAAGCCTGATGCCTCCAGCGGTGATTTTGATCACTTATTAATGAGCTAGACTGTATTTAGAGAATAATACAATGGGATTGGTTTAAAAAAAAAAGTTGCCCCTGTAACAGTTCTTTATTTGGATAGGATTACTACAGGTTTAGAAAGGTTTGAGGCATTAGCTTCAACAAACTAAATTACGGGTCTAAATTAGCTGTTAGCACTCAAGAAAAGATCTTGAAGTCATCATGAATAGTTATCTGAAAACACCTGCTCAATGTGAAGCAGCAGTCACAAAAGCTAGCAATGTTAAGAACCTTAGGAAAAGGGACAGATAATAAGACAGTAAATATCATAATGCCACTATATACATCTGCTCACACCTTGGATACCGCATGCAGTTCTGGTCTCCCATCTCAGAAAATACATTAGAAATGGAAAAGGTACAGAGAAAGGCAACAAAAATGATTAGGGGTATGGAACAGTTTCCATATGAAGAGAGATTAAAAAACGTGGCACTGTTGAGTTTAGAAAAGACACAACTAAGGGGCTGTGACAGGGTGTATCAGGCCCTTTGGGGTCCCCTGCAGGAAGCCTTGCCATCATACCATGCAGAGCTTATTGTATTAGTGTCTTGTATGATGGGACTATGATTCTATCCTCATGAGCCCTGTGAACAGTAAAACTGTTCTAATTCTGGTCTTTGTTCTCAAAATGTATCGTTATTTTCTTTAGAGCATAAATTTTTGAAGGTGTTACTGTTCTACAAAGCTTGTAAGAGGGGTGCTGATTGCACTTCCTGATTTAGTGAATAACTTGTCTGGGGATGCCTTTTTGTATGTAAAGGGTAATGGTGCGCTGCAAACTATTCTTAATAATTTGGAGGAGGCTGGGCCTATGAACACTGATAGAATTGCCAAAAATAAAACAGATGAAAAGAAGAATGGAGAAGTGAGAAATAAGTAGATCATGACTCTGTAGTGGTGTCATAAATATAAAGGGAAGGCTAACCACCTTTAAATCCCTCCTGGCCAGAGGAAAAACCTTTTTACCTGTAAACGGTTAAGAAGCTAAGATAACCTCGCTGGCACCTGACCATAATGACTAATGAGGAGACAAGATACTTTCAAAGCTGGAGGGGGAGAAACAAAGGTTCTCTCTGTCTGCGTGATGTTTCTTGCCGGGACCAGAGCAGGAATGCAGGTCAGAAGTCCTGTAAAGCGTTAGTAAGCAATCTAGTTAAATACGCGTTAGATTCTGTTTTGTTTAAATGGCTGATAAAATAAGTTGTGCTGAATGGAATGTATATTCCTGTTTTTGTGTCTTTTTGTAACTTAAGGGATTTTGCTTAGAGGGATTCTCTGTTTTGAATTTGATTACCCTGTAAGGTATTTACCATCCTGATTTTACAGAGGTGATTCTTTTACTTTAATTAATATTTTTCTTTTAAGAACCTGATTGCTTTTTTCATTGTACTTAAGATCCAAGGGTTTGGGTCTGTGTTCACCTATGCAAATTGGTGAGGATTTTTATCAAGCCTTCCCCAGGAAAGGGAGTGTAGTGCTTGGGGGGGTATTTTTTTTGGGGGGGGGAGACTTTTTTCCAAATGGGCACTTCCCCTGTTCTTTGTGTAACACTTTGGTGATGGCAGCTTTTAACCTAAGCTGGTAAGAATAAGCTTAGGGGGTCTTTCATGCAGGTCCCCACATCTGTACCCTAGAGTTCAGAGTGGGGAAGCAACCTTGACAAGTGGTAAGACTGAGTAACGTGTCTTTCAGTGAAGGAGTTATGTACTAATAAGCAACTTGTAAAAGCAAGTGTGTTTGACTCCACTTTATACTGACAGTATAAATTTATTTACAAAGAGCTAGCTATGCTCTGACCAGTTAAACTGTGAAAAGCTGACATCACTTGTGGAAAGTAACATAACTTCAGAAGTGGTTTCTAACTCTGCTTTGGAAAGTTGGGGGTATTTGAGTTAACTTGTCATAGCCAGTTTGCACGTGTGGTAGAATTGACATTGCACTTTGGACAGCAAATATTATAGTCGTGTGTGTCAAGTTATAACCCACAAACATAAATATATGGTTCTTGAAAATCACAAGCCACAAGTTTATAACACATTGGCAAGCTGAAATATATTTCTAAGATTTAAGTGTGCATTTTGTGAAAATGTATAAAAACTACATTGGCTCTGTATCCACAAAAGCCAATTGTTGTGATTCAGTCTGAAGGTGACAAAGGCATGAATAACTCTGGTGAGGTCCACATTAGAATGAGGAGGTGGTCACCTTGCTGAGCTCAGTGCGAAATCACGTAAGGCAGCTTTTCCTATTTGGATATCGGAGTAGCAGAGAACAAGATTTTAGGTTGCCAACCTCACTAATAAATGACAATCGTACTACCTTGGTGAAGGGAGCTGAAATAACTTCTGTTTGACTTTCTGCTTGTTCCACCTAATTTCAGAATCAAATGGGCAGAAATTAAGTATGGTCATTCCAAAAGATTATAAAACTTTTAAACCATCAGACTGTGAAGTCATGCTTCACTTAAGTTTTGTAGAGTTTTTTATTTTTATTTTTATTAAAAGATACTCTTTAACATCCTTCTTCCTGAGGAGCCAGATGACTCTAGTACTATGAACACAACTATACATGCAGAGGGAGGACGAACTTAGTAGTAGTATAGACTTTAAATAGCTTTAGAAGACACCTCCCCCCGCCCCTAAAATACTCCTTTCCCTGCCTCCCATCCAAGATTGAATGGTCCTAAGGTCTGATGTCTAGTGCTGTATTTAACTGGAAAGCTATGGAGCTCAGGTCTCCAGCGATGAATGTTTCTAGATGTTGAGGTAATAGATCTTAAATTGGTCAGTAATGCAGGATTGAATAATGTAAATCTTGGACATCAGACCTGTGATCTCTGAAGGCTGAGATTTCCAAAGGAGCCTAAGGGATTTAATACCAAGATCCCATTTACATTTGATAATGGGTGCCAAACTCCCTTAGGTTTCTTTGAAAAGCCTATCTGTGATTTTTAAGGCAGTTCCCCCCCCCCCCCATATTTGTGAAAGAAATCTCTTTTATTGCAGACTCTTCAAAGAAAAAGGACTATTGGCAAATTCCTCCTAAATTTGGAGTTAGAAGTAGTCCTGCTTTGAGTGGTTTAGTAGGCATTGTGCAGATGAGAAGGTCAAAGATACGCAATAGTATGCTTTCATATGTCAATCTACAGTTGATTGCATGAGAAGGAAAGATGGTCTTGAACTAAAGATATGGAACAGGGAGTCAGGAGACATGGCTCTTGCTCCTGGATTTGCCGCAGGTTTTGTGTGTAGCCTTGAGCAAATTGCTCTGCATCACCTTTAAAATAGGGGTAATACTAGCCTTTCTCATGGGTGATGTAACAGGTTTCTTTGTAAGGTGCTATGAGAGCCTCAGATGGAAGGTCTTATCACAAATTTCATGATTCTGCAGCTTGGTGGTTGTCACAAATTCAGATATAAGCAGCCTAATACTTCCTTTCTTGTAAATGTTCATTATTACCCTAGGCTGTAACTTCAATACTGCACTAGATCAAATGAAAAAATGTATTAGTTGTACCTAAGCACACGTGTAAATGGGTCGAGTTCTTAGTGTTTTATGATTCCCATTTACTCTTTCGGCCTTCCTCTGTCACTGATAAACCAAACACTTTTTTACTTCATCATTGGGAAAAGCTGTTACTTGACATAACTTTGATTCACTTGTTACCAAGGTCTTTTATTTCCAGAAAACCTAGGTTAAAGTTTTTAAGCTTGCAAAGTCAAGCTCCAAAAAGTTAAATGTTTGAAATAATTTTGATTATACATAATTTGGCTTCCTGCTTATGCATTATAGGCTTCAGCTACATGATTGCAGTATTGCCAATCCCAAGTGTTGGAAAAAATCATGAGATTGGGCTTTTATTTACGTTTGGGTTTTGAGTTTTTAAGGTACAATTGGTCATGTGTTCAAGCTTTTCTCTCAAACCTGAGAGCTAGAAACTTTAAATGAGAGCTGAAAACCTACATGTAGTTGCAGGACTCCAGGATCTGGGGCTTTAAGAAACACCAAATATCATGCAACTTGTCATAAAACGAATTGGTAGCGCTGTGGTTATACACTGTTTTTTTTCATGGGATTCCCTCAGCACACTTCTAGATATGGAGGGCTTTCATATACTGGGAACTGAGGCCCTCAGACCAAAACTTGCAAGTCTCTGCTAATCTTGTGTGTCTACTGATTGGTTGCCAAACTTGAGGCCTCAGAGATCAATTTTTCAAAGTTCTTAATGTGACCAATAGGGCAATTTCCTGCAATTTCCTTGAAAGACCATATAGTATTAAGTTTATGTATTATTGTGTGCCAGGATTGCCTGTAATGTCAATAGTGGGGAGATGTAACCGATGGAAGACCTGAGAGTTCAAAAGACTGTATTGAAAATGTCTCAGATGAATATGGAATTTTTGGACAATAAGTGGGTTCCCTGGGGAATCTCTAGGGAGAGAATAATGGAAATTATCCAACTCCAGTTATGAAAAACCCCCAGCTTTTACTATCTATGCCCTGAGACGAGGGTCTTTGTCTGCGGATTATCTGTTACAGAAGGCCAAGTTCGAAGGCCCAAGCTGTATAAAGAAACAGCTGATTTGCCCAGCCTTTGTTCTTGTTCTGGATCTAAATTGAATATGAACTCGTAACCTTGGGGAAGACTCATCTGTGGGTTTTGAAGGACTAAAACCTACCTGAGCCCTAGGCTGGGGTTGGGGGTCTCTTCTGGTAAGATTTTTAGTATGTGTGTAGGAACTCTTACTGGTGGTTTTTTTGTTTTTGTTTTTCTCATGCTTTTATCTTCAGAATAAGCTGCAGGAGAGGTCATGTGCCCCTCCCTGGCAGCACAGGCAGGTTGGCTCGGGTGCTGGAGCAGCTGGCAGAGGTGTAAATCACTGCCTGGGGGTGTGTGTGTGGGGGGGAGAGGGCTGGGCAGTCGTGCGAGAGAGAGAGAGACTCTGTCCCTCTCACTCGCTATTGCAGCACAGTCAACATGGAGGGGTAGGGCTTCAGGGTGTTTCTGAGGAGGTAGGCATGGGGCAGGCCCTGTCCCTTCTGCTCTGGCTGCTTTGTGAATTGTTCCCATTGTCTTTGTGAATTCCCACAGGAGTATAAAACAGGTGTAAAAATTTTAGGGCTCCTTCACATTGCCAGAGGGGGGTAAAGGACAGTATGGCCTTATAAATGCTTATGGTGGTTTCATGATTAGAACTGGTCTACATTTTTGGACTGAAAAAATTTCCTATCAAAATGTGCTCCGTGAACTGTTTGCTACTGACCTTTCTGGAGATGGTCAGTAGCCAGTATAAATTGTGAGTTTGATTCTCCAGCCCTCACTTGCTCTTCAGTTACCTATGATGTAGCACTGAGCATATGGCTGCATACATTTGTTGACTAATAACCTAGAAATAAAGGGTCAAACCTAGTACATTACTGTTTGGGAATTTCCTCCATTACTTCCCATTCTCCATCCATTGTATTGTAGTTTCAATAAGTTACCAAAATAATTGAAACCAGAGTGATTATATTGTGTTGTTTTGACAAAATATGCAGAATTTTGTAGAATTTTAAAATATTGTGCACAAAACTTGAATTTTTTTTGGTGCAGAATTCCCTGAGGTGTAGGTATTCAACTGCTTTAACCCTATGACCATCCTTTCTCTTTTTGCAGTCCTCTGTCTCATTCGCTATACACGTTTCAACTTCTACAACAGATGAGACAGAAGTTCAACAGACAACAGCCTGCTTCCCTACACAACACTGATTTATTCCCTGAGCAGCATCCATCCTGTCCACTGAATGAAGCAAGGGTCCTGTGGAAAAAATAGTATGTGCTCTGTAATTACAGACTCTCATAATTCATAGCAAGTGGTGGGGGGCTGGTGGTTAGTGAATTGAAGTTAAACAAGTAAGCTTTATTCTAGTTGTCCTAATGTATTTGATTTTTCAAACCTTAACTTTTTTGACACTTTCTATATGTAATTTACTTGGTTTTTTTTAAAGGTAAAATAAAGAGAATTATGTGCAAATAACCCTCCAGAATCAGCAGAGTTGGAACTCTGGGCTTCCAACATTGCAGCACAGATTACTAGCACCTGTGCTAAGATATTAATTACAAATGCTGACAGAAGGAATAACCTGTTACCATTTGTGCATCACCCACTAGGAGATGCTGTTGCATAATACGCCATAACAGTAGGTTTTATATGCCTGAATAGCCCCATTTTAAACAGCATAGCAGATAATTAAAGTTGGGCCAACTTTTTTCCACTGGGACATTAGGTATGTCTACACAGCATTCCGGAGCGAGCGGGAGTGAGCCTCCCAGCTCAGGTTGGCAGACTCGGACTAGAGGGCCTTGTGCTAGTTCTCTGAAAATAGCTCTATAGACGAGCTCTGAAGTTGTGCTCCAGATGTTGAAGCTCACCCTACTCTCGGGGTTGCAGAGCCTGAGCTGCAACTTCAAAGTGCTGACTCTACAGCTCTTTTTAGAGCACTAGAGTGAGCCGTGCTACACAGTCTGTCAATGTGGGCTGGGAGGCTTGCTCCTGCTTGCTCCAAAACGCTGAGTAGACATACCCATTGTATCTGAAGTGACTGGGACTTAGGTCTGTCATATTAGAGAATTGTTTTATTCCCAGTTGTATAACCCCTCAGTGGGATAGGAGGCTTTGTTCAATTAGTAGTGAGGTAGATAGGACAATCACAAGCCGGTAAACATTAAATTCGAACACATGATTTCTGGGTTCCCAGTCTACTGTACCTTAGCCTAGCACAAAGCCTATTTTGATAAATCAGTTGCACATTTTTTTCTTATTTGGAGCCGTGGTTTGGCTGGAATAAGACACAGTGCTGGCAGAATTATAGAGGTTTTTGGCAGCAAACTGGGAGCAAGCTGTACCGGTCAAATCATTGGTGGAAAATTACCATCTTAATTTAGCTCCAAAACTTGCCCAAAGCTGGATTGGTTTTATGCTGCCAGCAAGTTTCAAGCTATTGCTGCAGTGCATGGAGGAAATAGAAGTCTCTCCCCCGCCTGCAAATTGGTTGGAGGAATTATTAAAAGTGTTACGAGCTGTAGCTCACGAAAGCGTATGCTCAAATAAATTTGTTAGTCTCTAAGGTGGCACAAGTACTCCTTTTCTTTTTGTGAATACAGACTAACATGGCTGCTACTCTGAAATCACCATAGTTGCTGCTGCTTTAAAATACATATATGTATGTTAAAGACGCAGTTGCCTAATAGAGTGCCTTATTGTGAGGAGTTGTGCTCAGTTTAATACAGTGTCTGTAACTGTAGCATTAAGGCTATATCCTCAGTGGGGAAAAAAGGGTGTGTTTTATAAATGGTGATAGTTAACACACCATATTTTGCTGTGAAGACATTGGAAGTACTTAGGTCAAGTGTCTAGCCAAGAATTTGAATTTTGTCTTATTTCTCAATCTACAAATAAATTCTTTGTAGGTGATACGCTACAAAACTTGTCAAGTCCATTCATGTTCTGTCGTGACCGTTTTGTCTTTGTTCATCACCATGTCATTTTTATTTCTTTGTCATGTTGAATGTCACTAAATCTAATTATGACTTTCTTTAAACAGTGTTACCAGCCAGGATCATAGGAGTAAACTAAAATATCCCTTAACCTAAGAATCATAAAAGTCTATTCAAAGTAGATGTAAATGCAACCTGCACTAGATCTGGCCCCTTGAGCATGCTAAGCCACAGTATTGAGTAAAACCTGGTGTTGACTTAGTAGTAGATACATAGATTTTATTAAATTTGTATCTGATCACACAGTGAGTCTCACAGGAGATTTACAGAGAAGTGATATGCTCCTACCATCTGTTTGTTCTTTGTTTTGTCTTACCTGACTGCTGATGTTACTACTAAGGTCTGTCAGGTTTTTTTTTTTTTTTTTTTTTTAAACCTGTGTTTAAGGATTTAATACCTTAACCATTTCAAATAGCCTGTGGCTGAAGATCAGGCCTGTTTATACGTATTTTGTTTTACTTAACAAAAGTTACATTGGTTCAACTGTTTGAAGAATCCAATAAAAATATACCTCCCTGAGGGTTTCTGATGTTTGACTGTTTATGTTCTGTTGCCAATTCAGAGAGTAGTATGAAGTGCGCTAGATAAACTTACAGAGGATAGGTCCATCAGTGGCTATTAGCCAGGATGGGCAGGGATGGAAAACCACTCTGAAGTGTCCCTAGCCTCTGTTTGCCAGAAGCTGGGAATGGGCAACAAGGGATGGATCACTTGATGATTACCGTTCTGTTCATTCCCTCTGGGGCACCTGGCACTGGTCACTGTCAGAAGACAGGATACTGGGCTAGATGGACCTTTGGTCTGACCCAGTATGGCCATTCTTATGTAAGTTGGATGTTTTAACTTGCATAAAATAGTAAATATTGCCAATATTTCAAATTGGGCTAGTCTGAAACATGGCATGGAAGCAGTTACTCAGGAAGCCATATTAAGACCTAGTTACATGGCAATGACTACTTATCAACCATTTAATTACAAAATTATTGAAGTCAACAGGAGCTGTTGGGTTCTCAGCACCCATAACAAATCAGGCCACTTAAGAGCTGTCTAATGGGCCTTTGCTTGGGATGTTCAAAAGAGCTTAGGCACCCAACTGCCTGAGGCCCCTTAAAAATACTAGCCTAGGAGCCTAACTTTACCAGTTTTCTAAAATCTTGGCCATCGTGTAACAGTAGTACTGTTAAGATATTAGTGAAAAGTTTCTACCTACTATCTTAATGATTTTATTCTGCTGTCCATCAAACAAGAAATGTGTGTAAGTTGATGATGGTGTCTTCTCTTAAAAAAGAAAACCCTGTAGTATTGAGTGAAGAACTGAGAGAGTCCCAAGAGTGAAGAACATTCTAAGGTCTAAAGCTTTGAATACAAATTTATTTTCCAGATGCTTTCATATTCCCACCTTCTGCTTGCCTCTTAAGTGTACATTAAGAGTTGTGCTGCTGTGCAAGTTATTTCTGGTCTCATTAGGAAATAGACGAAGTACGTTTATGTCAATAGAGTGCACCTAAGGTGTGAACTTCATCTAATATACAATACTAGGAAGAAATCAGCAGTCTGCCTCAGGCACTTAAGTCCTCCCTAAAGTAATTGTGAAAAGCATCTTTGTTACAGTTCTAAACACGCTTCTTCAGGCAACAAGTGTGGTCTGCTTTTGCACCAGATTCAAAATTAATTGTGTTTTATGGGAGAATATTCTTCGTTTCCACCACACTTGAAAAATACTTGTCTCTCTTTGTGGATGTGAAGGCACGTTAATTAAACTTAGAGGGGTCCTGGGACTTCACGTTCTGGCCTTTCTATGACGTGGTAAGAGATGTATGTTGATGTTAAGGGTTATATGTGGAGATTTAAACATTTTGTATGTGATATCCTGTCCTTTTTTCCCTTTTAGTGAAGAGAACTTGAGACCGATTTTTTGGAATACTGTTTGTAAATTTTTTTCAGATGAGGAGACCCAGCGCTTAAATTGGATGGAAACTCAAATACTGGAGAAACTAGGGTAGGTTTATTCATCCTTTTAGGGTATAGCTTGTTGGACTTGATTCACATTACTGTACAGATGACGGGCAATCCCTGAAACATTTCAGGGGAATCAGTTTAGCTCAGTGTTAATGAACAGTTATTTCTGCTTAATTGGAATAGTATTAGCTAAGGGTGTGTTTAGACAGCAATAAAAGATCCGCGACAGCTGATCTGGGTCAGCTGAGTCACGCTGGGGCTGCAGGGCTATGAAATTGCAGTGCAGACGTTCCGGGTCAGGCTGGACCCCAGGCTCTGAGACCCTCCCCTCCTTGCAAGGTTTCGGAGCCTGGGGTCTAGCCTGATCTCAGACTTCTGCACTGTAGTTTTATAAGCCTGCAGCCCTAGCCCTGTGAGCCCGAGTCAGCTCTGAGACATGGTGGCATGGTTTTTTTTAAATTGCAATGTAGTCATACCCTAAAGTTCTAAATAGGGACTTGTTTAGTCAATATAAAGTGGTTAAATGATTACCCAGTCTAAACTCCAGGTTTCTGATCGCTTAAGGTTCAGTTGTGGCTGTAAGTGCAGACCATTAACTCCAGTCACCAGGTTTAAATCCGTGGCTGACTTCCCTTAAGCTTTCCAGAAAAATCCTGTATTAAAGGAACTCTTCATGCTTATTATCAGGTGTATTCATTAGGTTTTCCTGAAGGTTTTTGTTTTTTGCAGGGAGCAATTAGGTTTTTTGATGGAATGAATTAAAATGGATTTGTCTTGTGTTTTTATTAATTTAGTGTATATTAAGGATTTTCAGTTTTATAAAAATGGCATCTTCTCTTAATTGGGAAAAGATATGTAATAGGATGTCTTAATTAAGAGGATTTTATGGAATGAGCATTTATTTTAAATCTTGGTGGAGCACCTTGATCCTGTTCACAAACCCCAAACTATCTTAATCTTGTTCACTTAAGCCCTGGTCTACACTAGGACTTTAGGTCAAATTTAGCAGCGTTAAATTGATGTAAACCTGCACCCGTCAACACGATGAAGCCCTTTATTTCGACTTAAAGGGCTCTTAAAATCGATTTCCTTACTCCACCCCTGACAAGTGGATTAGCGCTTAAATCGGCCTTGCCGGGTTGAATTTGGGGTACTGTGGACACAATTCGACGGTATTGGCCTCCGGGAGCTATCCCAGAGTGCTCCATTGTGACCGCTCTGGACAGCACTCTCAACTCTGATGCACTGGCCAGGTAGACAGGAAAAGAACCATGAACTTTTGAATCTCATTTCCTGTTTGGCCAGCGTGGCAAGCTGCAGGTGACCATGCAGAGCTCATCAGCAGAGGTGACCATGATGGAGTCCCAGAATCGCAAAAGAGCTCTAGCATGGACTGAACGGGAGGTACGGGATCTGATCGCTGTATGGGGAGAGGAATCCGTGCTATCAGAACTCCGTTCCAGTTTTCGAAATGCCAAAACCTTTGTCAAAATCTCCCAGGGCATGAAGGACAGAGGCCATAACAGGGACCCGAAGCAGTGCCGCGTGAAACTTAAGGAGCTGAGGCAAGCCTACCAGAAAACCAGAGAGGCGAACGGCCACTCCGGGTCAGAGCCCCAAACATGCCGCTTCTATGATGAGCTGCATGCCATTTTAGGGGGTTCAGCCACCACTACCCCAGCCATGTTGTTTGACTCCTTCAATGGAGATGGAGGCAACACAGAAGCAGGTTTTGGGGACGAAGAAGAAGATGATAGCTCACAGCAAGCAAGCGGAGAAACCGGTTTTCCCGACAGCCAGGAACTGTTTCTCACCCTGGACCTGGAGCCAGTACCCCCGAACCCACCCAAGGCTGCTTCCTGGACCCGGCAGGCGGAGAAGGGACCTCCGGTGAGTGTACCTTTTTAAAATACTATACATGGTTTAAAAGCAAGCGTGTGAAAGGATTACTTTGCCCTGGCATTCGCGGCTCTCCTGGATGTACTCCCAAAGCCTTTGTAAAAGGTTTCTGGGGAGGGCAGCCTTATTGCGCCCTCCATGGTAGGACGCTTTACCACTCCAGGCCAGTAACACGTACTCGGGAATCATTGTACAACAAAGCATTGCAGTATATGTTTGCTGGCGTTCAAACAACATCCGTTCTTTATCTCTCTGTGTTATCCTCAGGAGAGTGAGATATCATTCATGGTCACCTGGTTGAAATAGGGTGCTTTTCTTCAGGGGACACTCAGAGGAGCCCGTTCCTGCTGGGCTGAACAGAAATGTTCCCCGCTGTTAGCCACGGGGAGGGGGGGAGGGTTGAGGGGGTAGCCACGCGGTAGGGGGAGGCAAAATGCGACCTTGTAACGAAAGCACATGTGCTATGTATGTAATGTTAACAGCAAGGTTTACCCTGAAAGAGTGTAGCCACTGTTTTATAAAATGTGTCTTTTTAAATACCTCTGTCCCTTTTTTTTTCTCCACCAGCTGCATGTGTTTCAATGATCACAGGATCTTCTCCTTCCCAGAGGCTAGTGAAGATTAGAAAGAAAAAAAAACGCACTCGTGATGAAATGTTCTCTGAGCTCATGCTATCCTCCCACACTGACAGAGCACAGACGAATGCGTGGAGGCAAATAATGTCAGAGTGCAGGAAAGCACAAAATGACCGGGAGGAGAGGTGGCAGGCTGAAGAGAGTAAGTGGCGGGCTGAAGACAGGGCTGAAGCTCAAATGTGGCGGCAGCGTGATGAGAGGAGGCAGGATTCAATGCTGAGGCTGCTGGAGGACCAAACCAGTATGCTCCAGTGTATGGCTGAGCTGCAGCAAAGGCAGCTGGAGCACAAACTGCCACTACAGCCCCTGTGTAACCAACCGCTCTCCTCCCCAAGTTCCATAGCCTCCACACCCAGACGCCCAAGAACGCGGTGGGGGGGCCACTGGCCAACCAGCCACTCTGCCACAGAGGATTGCCCAAAAAAACAAAAGGCTGTCATTCAATAAATTTTAAAGTTGTAAACTTTTAAAGTGCTGTGTGGCATTTTCCTTCCCTCCTGGGCTACCTTGGTAGTCATCCCCCTATTTGTGTGATGAATGAATAAAGAATGCATGAATGTGAAGCAACAATGACTTTATTGCCTCTGCAAGCAATGATTAAAGGGAGGAGGGGAGGGTGGTTAGCTTGCAGGGAAGTAGAGGGAACCAAGGGGCGGGGGGTTTCATCAAGGAGAAACAAAGAGAACTTTCACATCGTAGCCTGGTCAGTCATGAAACTGGTTTTCAAAGCTTCTCTGATGCGTACCGCGCCCTCCTGTGCTCTTCTAACCGCCCTGGTGTCTGGCTGCGCGTAACCAGCAGCCAGGCGATTTGCCTCAACCTGCCACCCTGTCATAAACGTCTCCCCCTTACTCTCACAGATATTGTGGAGCACACAGCAAGCAGTAATAACAGTGGGAATATTGGTTTTGCTGAGGTCTAAGCGAGTCAGTAAACTGCGCCAGCACGCCTTTAAACGTCCAAATGCACATTCTACCACCATTCTGCACTTGCTCAGCCTGTAGTTGAACAGCTCCTGACTACTGTCCAGGCTGCCTGTGTACGGCTTCATGATCCATGGTATTAAGGGGTAGGCTGGGTCCCCAAGGATAACTATAGACATTTCAACATCCCCAACGGTTATTTTCTAGTCTGGAAAGTAAGTCCCTTCCTGCAGCTTTTGAAACAGACCACTGGGAATCGTCCCAGACCTGCAACACTATGCGGTCCCACCAGTCTGTGCTTGTTTCCCGAGCCCAGAATCGGCATTCCACAGCATGAACCTGCCCCATTAGCACCATGATGCATGCATTGGCAGGGCCCATGCTTTCAGAGAAATCTGTGTCCATGTCCTGATCACTCACGTGACCGCGCTGACGTCGCCTCCTCGCCCGGTATCGCTTTGCCAGGTTCTGGTGCTCCATGTACTGCTGGATAATGCATGTGGTGTTTAATGTGCTCCTGATTGCCAAAGTGAGCTGAGCGGGCTCCATGCTTGCCTTGGTATGGCGTCCGCACAGAAAAAAGGCACGGAACAATTGTCTGCCGTTGCTCTGACGGAGGGAGGGGCGACTGACGACATGGCTTACAGGGTTGGCTTCAGGGAGCTAAAATCAACAAAGGGGGTGGCTTTCCATCAAGGAGTATTTCAGGCAAGACTTCACGGAGGGTTCCAATAAGAAATGGTGCACCTAAGTTATTGTTCTTATTGGAACAATGAGGTTAGTCTGGCCTCTGATTGATACATGGCTAGATTTACCTTGCTTCACCTTCTCTGTGAGTGACTGCAGTGTGACCTAGAGGAATGAGTTCCCTAGACGGGGGGGAAGCAAATGAGTACAAAACAAATCTGGTCTATTTCTTGTTTTGATCCACTCCATCTATCTTTTACATCTTTGGCTGGCAGCAGACGGTGCAGAAGGACAACAAGCCATCCTCATCTCTTGCCTGCCCAGCAGAAGATGGTACAGTATGACTGCTAGCAATCCGTATTGCCTGCCTGCTCACCATAAGACGGTTCAATAGGACTGACTGCAGGACTAAAGAGAATGACCTAGTCAAGTCACTCCAAACTTAGTCCTGCGCCCATGTCTGTCCAGGTGCTCCCGGCCGACGCGGCCAGAAGCACCTCGGATATGACGATGACAGCTACCAGTCATATTGCACCGTCTGCTGCCAGAAGGCAATGGGTTGCTGCTACTGTGTAGCAATGCAGTACCGTGTCTGCCAGCACCCAGGAGACATACTGTGACGGTTACCTGAGCGGACTCCATGCTTGCCGTGGTATGGCATCTGCACAGGTAACTCAGGAAAAAAGGCGCGAAACGATTGTCTGCCCTTGCTTTCACGGAGGGAGGGAGGGAAGGGGAGCCTGACGATATGTACCCAGAACCACCCGCGACAATGTTTTAGCCCCATCAGGCATTGGGATCTCAACCCAGAGTTCCAATGGGCAGCGGAGACTGCGGGAACTGTGGGATAGCCACCCACAGTGCAACACTCTGGAAGTCGACGCTAGCCTTGGTACTGTGGAAGCACTCCGCCGAGTTAATGCACTTAAAGCATTTTCTGTGGGGACACACGCACTCGAATATATAAAACAGATTTCTAAAAAACCGACTTCTATAAATTCGACTTGATTTCATAGTGTAGACATACCCTAAGTCTATTGTGTGAGAACCTCCAGGCCATTTACTTTGTGCTACAAATGTCATACTTATTAGAATAAAGCTCTTTAAAATAAGGCTAGTGTGTATTTCCTCATTTCTGCTATCCTCTGACTTGTAAGTGAATTATGTACCCACTTGCTTTTACTTGACACTAACACCATTCCTGTATCGTAGGGTATGAGGCTCAAGGTGGTAGAGAGTAAATACTTGTATTCTGATGGTGCCTGAAGTCCCAGGGACCTATTTTGCTGGGGAAACACAGTGAATAAGACAGTCCCTGCCCCGAAGACTGCCCTGAAACACTGAGGGAGAGGGAGAGGGGGGGAGGGGGAGGGGGAGAGAGGGGGAGACACACCCCTACTGAATGTTTTAGGGCTGCATTCAATGACCTATATCCTGGTGTCCTTTCAGTCTTGGCCAGAGAAGACAGGTGGATTTGCTTTGAAATGGTTTGTGTTAAAGTAAGGTATCTACTCTTTTAACCTCAGATCACTTAGTAGTCACCTGAGGAACATTCCTTATATGATCAGCTTTTCAGCTTAATTATTTAGCTAATAATTTATCAGTGCTCAGGAGAGAAGTAGGTTCTCTGACAGACAAAACAGATGGTGGACTGTTACTGTGGCATAGAAATGAGAGCAGCTCAGATATTTAAATCTTGAAAATCATTAAAATACTGATCTTCCCAAGAACCGGTGAGAACTGAACTGCTAATGATCTCGTTTCTATGTCCGGGATCACAACCAATTAATCAACTGGAATGCAATGGGCTTGGAATTGAAATGGATTCCTCACAACTTTGTTTTGTACAGAAAGTCTTTGTAGCTCTGATTACTGAGGATTTTGATTGGGTCATAATTGTTTCAAGTACGGTCAAAATACAGCACAGCGTACGTCTTTTAAAAAGTGTATGCTGCTATTGTGTTCGGCACCTCTCAGGTTCAGGTGCCTGGTATGAAGCTGGTTTTGACTGCATTAGAAGAGCATGCATGTGGGCTTGCATGACTGGGCTTTTAGTCTCTTCTTTCCCCAGATCTGCAGAAAATGAATCTATTAGCAGCTTATATGCTTGCTTTATAAAGTTGGTGGTTTGGTGCCCTCCACTGGAGCTGTTATTTTTCTGTTGAGTTGTTAAGAGTACTACTTAAATTTTTGAGAATTTAAAAAATAAGGCTAGCATAATATATATTTCTATACATATATATGAAGCTTGCACACCATACCCAACAACTTTATGCAGAATTACATGAGTTACATTTCAGAGGGGTAGCCGTCTTAGTCTGTATCAACAAAAACAACAAGGAGTCCTTGTGGCATCTTAGTGTAAGTCTACACTACGAAATTAGGTCGAATTTATAGAAGTTGGTTTTGTAGAAAGCGTTTTTATAGAAAGCGTTTTTATACAGTCGATTGTGTGTGTCCCAACACAAATGCTCTAAGTGCATTTAGTCGGCATTTAGTAGGCAGAGTGCATACACAGTACCGAGGTAACCGTTGACTATCCCACAGTTCCTGCAGTCGTCTCTGCCCATTTGAATTCTGGGTAGAAATCCCAATGCCTGATGGGGTAAAAACATTGTCGCGGGTGGTTCTGGGTATATATCGTCAGGCACGCCCTTCCCTCCCTCCTTCCGTGAAAGCAATGGCAGACAATCGTTCCATGCCTTTTTTTCCTGGGTTACCCGTGCAGATGCCATATGCTGCCATACGCCGTAAGCTGCTAGGCTCACCGTCACCGTATGTCTCCTGGGTGCTGGCAGACACGGTACTGCATTGCTACACAGCAGCAGCTCATTGCCTTTCGGCAGTGGACAGTGCAGTATGACTGGTAGCCATTGTCGCCATACTCCAGGGTGCTCTTTTAGCCGACCTCGGTGTGGTCGGTCAGCGATGCTTGGGAAAACATGGGAGTGACTCAGCCAGGTCTTTTCCCTTTTAAGTTTCCTCTCATGGTGATTCAGTCCTGCCAGCAGTCGTACTGCACCGTCTTCTACCGAGAACCCAGGAGACGACGGCCAGCAGTCGTACTGCACCGTCTGCTGCCAGCAAGATGTATAAAGATAGATGAAGTGGATCAAAACAAAAAATAGACCAGATTTGTTTTGTATTCATGTTCTCCTTCCTCCCTCCCTCCCTCCCTCCCTCTGTGAAATCAACGACCTGCTAAACCCAGGCTTTTGAGTTCTATCCTTGAGGGGGCCATTCTGTTTCTCCTTGATGCAAAGCCACCCCATTTGTTGATTTTTAGTTCCCTGTAAGCCATGTTGTCAGTTGCCCCTCCCTCCGTCAGAGCAACAGCAGACAATTGTTTCGCGCCTTTTTTCAGTGCAGATGCCATAGCACTGGGAACATGGAGCCTGCTCAGATCACCGCGGCAATTATGAGCACTATAAACACCGCACGCATTATCCAGCAGGATATGCAGAACCATAACCTGCAAGAAAAGCAAAACCAGGCGAGGAGGAGGCAACTGCAATGCAGTGACGAGAGTGATGGGAACATGGACATAGACTTCTCACAAAGTACGGGCCCCTGCAATGTTCACATCATGGTGTCAATTGGGCAGGTTCATGGCGTGGAATGCCGATTCTGGGCCCAGGAAACAAGCACAGAGTGGTGGGACCACTAGTGTTGCAGGTCTGGGACGATTCCCAGTGGCTGCGAAACTTTCGCATGCGTAAGGGCACTTTCATGGAACTTTGTGACTTGCCTTCCCCTGCCCTGAAGCGCAAGAATACAAAGATGAGAGCAGCCCTCACAGTTGAGAAGCGAGTGGCAATAGCCCTCTGGAAGCTTGCAACGCCAGACAGCTACCGGTCAGTCGGGAATCAATTTGGAGTAGGCAAATCTACTGTGGGGGCTGCTGTGATCCAAGTAGCCAACGCAATCACTGAGCTGCTGATATCAAGGGTAGTGACTCTGGGAAATGTGCAGGTCATAGTGGATGGCTTTGCTGCAATGGGATTCCCTAAGTGTGGTGGGGTGATAAACAGAACCCATATCCCTATCTTGGCACCTGAGTACCAAGGCAGCAAGTACATAAACTGAAAGGGGTACTTTTCAATAGTGCTGCAAGCACTGGTGGATCACAAGGGACGTTTCACCAACATCAATGTGGGATGACCAGGAAGGGTACATGACGCTCGCATCTTCAGGAACTCTGGTCTGTTTCAAAAGCTGCAGCAAGGGACTTACTTTCCAGACCAGAAAATAACCGTTGGGGATGTTGAAATGCTTATAGTTCTGCTTGGGGACCCAGCCTACCCCTTAATGCCATGGATCATGAAGCCATACACAAGCACCCTGGACACTAGTCAGGAGCTGTTCAACTATAGGCTGAGCAAGTGCAGAATGGTGGTAGAATGTGCATTTGGAAATTTAAAGGCGCGCTGGCGCAGTTTACTGACTCAGTTAGACCTCAACGAAACCAATATTCCCATTGTTATTACTGCTTGCTGTGTGCTCCACAATATCTGTGAGAGTAAGGAGGAGACGTTTATGGCTGGGTGGGAGGTTGAGGCAAATCGCCTGGCCGCTGATTACGCACAGCCAGACACCAGGGCGGTTAGAAGAGTACAGGAGGGTGTGGTGCACATCAGAGAAGCTTTGAAAACCAGTTTCAGGAATGGCCAGGCTATGGTGTGAAAGTTCTGTTTTTCTCCTTGATGGAACCCCCCTGGTTTCACTCTACTTTCTTGTAAGCTAAGTACCTTCCCCTCCCCACTTCGATCACCGCTTGCAGAGGCAATAAAGTCATTGTTGCTTCACATTCATGCATTCTTTATTTATTCATCACACAAATAGGGGGATAACTGCCAAGGTAGCCCGGGAGGGGTGTTGAGGAGCGAAGCACCGGGTGGGGTGGTGAAGGAGGAAAGGACAAGGCCACACAGCACTTTAAAACTTATTGAATGTTAGCCTTCTGTTGCTTGGCCAATCCTCTGGGGTGGAGTGGCTGGGTGACCGGAGGCCCCCTCACTGCGTTCTTGGGCATCTGGGTGAGAAGGCTATGGAACTTGGGGAGGAGGGCAGTTGGTTACACAGGGGCTGTAGAGGTGGTCTGTGCTCCTGCTGCCTTTCCTGCTGCTCAACTATATGCTGGAGCATATTAGTTTGATCCTCCAGCAGCCTGAGCATTGACTCCTGCTTTCTTTCAGCAAGCTGATGCCACCTACCATCTTCAGGCCGCCACCTCTCCTTGCGGTCATATTGTGTTTTCCTGCACTCTGAGATGTCTGCCTCCACGTATTTTGCTGTGCTGTGTCAGTGTGGGAGGACAGCATGAGGTCAGAGAACATTTCATCAAGAGTGCTTTTTTTCGCCTTCTAATCTTTGCTAGCCTCTGGGAAGGAGAAACATATGCAGCTGGTGGAGGGAAAAAAAGGGAGAGTGGTAGTTAAAGACACATTTTATAGAACAATGTGTACACTTTTTCATGGTAAACCTTGCTGTTAACATTCCATAGCACATGTGCTTTCATTACAAGGTCGCATTTTGCCTCTTACTGAGGGTATGCCAGTTTGGTGTGAGAGATTAGTCACGCAGAGCCGGGCAGCAGAACTTGGCTTGCCGGGAGTCATGGTAAGCCACAGTCTTTTGAATAATAGAATCATAGATTCATAGAATATCAGGGTTGGAAGGGACGTCAGGAGGTCATCTAGTCCAAACCCCTGCTCAAAGCAGGACCAATCCCCAATTAAATCATCCCAGCCAGGGCTTTGACAAGCCTGACCTGAAAAGCTTCTAAGGAAGGAGATTCTACCACCTCCCTAGGTAACGCATTCCAGTGTTTCACCACCCTCCTAGTGAAAAAGTTTTTCCTAATATCCAACCTAAACCTCCCCCACTGCAACTTGAGACCATTACTCCTTGTCCTGTCCTCTTCTACCACTGAGAATAGTCTAGAACCATCCTCTTTGGAACCACCTCTCAGGTATTTGAAAGCAGCTATCAAATCCCCCCTCATTCTTCTCTTCTGCAGACTAAACAATCCCAGTTCCCTCAGCCTCTCCTCATAAGTCATGTGTTCCAGACCCCTAATCATTTCTGTTGCCCTTTGCTGGGCTCTCTCCAATTTATCCACATCCTTCTTGTAGTGCAGGGCCCAAAACTGGACACAGTACTCCAGATGAGGCCTCACCAGTGTCGAATAGAGGGGAACGATCACATCCCTCGATCTGCTGGCTATGCCCCTACTTATACATCCCAAAGTGCCATTTGCCTTCTTGGCAACAAGGGCACACTGTTGACTCATATCCAGCTTCTCGTCCACTGTAACCCCTAGGTCCTTTTCCGCAGAACTGCTGCCTAGCCATTCGGTCCCTAGTCTGTAGCGGTACATTGGGTTCTTCCGTCCTAAGTGCAGGACCCTGCACTTACCTTTGTTGAACCTCATCAGATTTCTTTTGACCCAGTCCTCCAATTTGTCTAGGTCCCTCTGTATCCTATCCCTGCCCTCCAGCGTATCTACCACTCCTCCTAGTTTAGTATCATCCGCAAATTTGCTGAGAGTGCAATCCACACCATCCTCCAGATCATTTATGAAGATATTGAACAAAACCGGCCCCTGGACCGACCCTTGGAGCACTCCACTTGATACCGGCTGTCAACTAGACATGGAGCCATTGAGCACTACCCGTTGAGCCCGACAATCTATCCAACTTTCTACCCACCTTATAGTGCATTCATCCAGCCCATACTACTTTAACTTGCTGGCAAGAATACTGTGGGAGACCATGTCAAAAGCTTTGCTAAAGTCAAGAAACAATACATCCACTGCTTTCCCTTCATCCACAGAACCAGTAATCTCATCATAGAAGGCGATTAGATTAGTCAGGCATGACCTTCCCTTGGTGAATCCATGCTGACTGTACCTGATCACTTTCCTCTCGTGTAAGTGCTTCAGGATTGATTCCTTGAGGACCTGCTCCATGATTTTTCCGGGGACTGAGGAGAGGCTGACTGGCCTGTAGTTCCCAGGGTCCTCCTCCTTCCCTTTTTTTAAAGATTGGCACTACATTAGCCTTTTTCCAGTCATCCGGGACTTCCCCCGTTCGCCACGAGTTTTCAAAGATAATGGCCAATGGCTCTGCAATCACAGCCGCCAGTCCCTTTAGCACTCTCGGATGCAACGCATCCGGCCCTATGGACTTGTGCACGTCCAGCTTTTCTAAATAGTCCCTAACCACCTCTTTCTCCACAGAGGGCTGGCCACCTACTCCGCATGCTGTGATGCCCAGCGCAGCAGTCTGGGAGCTGACCTTGTTCGTGAAGACAGAGGCCAAAAAAGCATTGAGTACATTAGCTTTTTCCACATCCTCTGTCACTAGGTTGCCTCCCTCATTCAGTAAGGGGCCCACACTTTCCTTGGCTTTCTTCTTATTGCCAGCATACCTGAAGAAACCCTTCTTGTTACTCTTAACATCTCTTGCTAGCTGCAGCTCCAGGTGCGATTTGGCCCTCCTGATTTCATTCCTACATGCCCGAGCAATATTTTTACTCTTCCCTGGTCATTTGTCCAATCTTCCACTTCTTGTAAGCTTCTTTTTTAGGTTTAAGATCCGCAAGGATCTCACTGTTAAGCCAAGCTGGTCGCCTGCCATATTTACTATTCTTTCGACACATCGGGATGGTTTGTCCCTGTAACCTCCAATAGGGATTCCTTGAAATACAGCCAGCTCTCCTGGACTCCTTTCCCCTTTTGGCTTCTTTAACCTTCATAACACGTGGGAATGATTTCAAACAGCAGTGCCCTCATTTCCCATACGAAGTAGCCATTGGGTTGACCATTAAAAATGGGTTGGCAATTTAAAAGGAGGGGCTGTGGTTTCCGGGTTCACGTGCAGCAGAAACCCAACTAACCCTCCCCCCCAATTCTCTGGGATGATGGCTTCACCCCTCCCCCCACCGCGTGGCTAACAGCGGGGAAGATTTTTGTTCAGCCACAGGCAAACAGTCCAGCAGGAACGGGCACCTATGAATGTCCGCTTACTAAAACCACCCTATTTCAACCAGGTGACCATGAATGATATCACTCTCCTGAGGGAATCACAGAGAGATAAAGAACGGATGTTGTTTGAATGCCAGCAAACACCGGGACCATACGCTGCAATGCATTGTTCTGCAATGATTCCCAACTATGTGCTACTGGCCTGGCGTGGTAAAGTGTCCTACCATGGAGGACAGAATAAGGCTGCCCTCCCCAGAAACCTTTTGCAAAGGCTTTGGGAGTACATCCAGGAGAGCTTTATGGAGATGTCCCTGGACGATTTCCGCTCCATCCCCAGACACGTTAACAGACTTTTCCAGTAGCTGTACTGGCCATGAATGCCAGGGCAAATTAATCATTAAACACGCTTGCTTTTAAACCATGTACAATGTTTACAAAGGTACACTCACCAGATGTCCCTTCTCCGCCTTCAGGGTCCAGGAGCCCGCCTTGGGTGGGTTCGGGGGGTACTGGCTCCAGGTCCAGGGTGAGAAACCAATCCTGGCTGTTGGGGGAAACTGGTTTCTCCGCTTCCTTCCTGTGAGCTATCTACAACCTCCTCCTCCTCATCATCATCTTCCTAGCCCCCAAAATCCGCTTCCGTGTTGCCTCCCACTCCTTGGACGGAGACAAAGCACAGGGTTGGGGTAGTGGTGGCTGCACCCCGTAGAATGGCATGCAGCTCATCATAGAAGCGGCATGTCTGGGGCTCTGAACCGGAGCGGCCGTTTTCCTCTCTGGTTTTCTGGTAGGCTTGCCTGAGCGCCTTAATTTTCACGCGGCACTGGTGCGGGTCCCTGTTATAGCCTCTGTGCTTCATGCCGTTGGAGATTTTTTCAAATATTTTGGCATTTCGTCTTTTCGAACGGAGTTCTGCCAGCATGGATTCGTCTCCCCATACAGCGATCAGATCCAGTACCTCCCCTTTGGTCCATGCTGGAGCTCTTCGGCGATTCTGGGACTGCATGGTCTCCTGTGATGATGAGCTCTGCATGATGATCTGTGCAGGTGAGCTCGCCATGCTGGCCAAACAGGAAATGAGATTCAAAAGTCCGCGGGCCTTTTACTGTCTACCTGGCCAGTGCATCTGAGTTGAGAGCGCTGTCCAGAGTGGTCACAACTGAGCACTCTGGGATAGCTCCTGGAGGCCAATGCCGTCGAATTGTGTCCACAGTACCCCAAATTTGACCCGGCGATGCCGATTTCAGCGCTAATCCCCTCGTCGGGGGTGGAGTAAAGAAATCTATTTTAAGAGCCCTTTAAGTCCAAAAAAAAAAAAAAAAAAAAGGGCTTCATCGTGTGGACGGGTGCAGGGTCAAATCAAGATAACGCTGCTAAATTCAACCTAAACTTGTAGTGTAGACCAGGCCTTAGAGACTAACTAATTTATTTAGGCATAAGCTTTTGTGGGCTAAAACCCACTTCATCAGATGCATTGAGTGAAAAATACAGTAGGCAGGTATATATATTACAGCACATGAAAAGATAGGCGTTACCTTACCAAGTCGGGGGTCAGTGCTAACGAGGCCAATTCAAAGAGGGTGGGTGCAGCCTATTCCCAACAGTTGACAAGAAGGGGTGAATATCAACAGAGGAAAAATTACTTTTTGTAGTGACCCAGCCACTCCCAGTCTTTACTGAGGCCTAACTTGGTGTTGTCAAGTTTGCAAATTAGTTCCAGTTCTGCAGTTTCTCACTGAAGTCTGTTTTTGAAGTTTTTTTGTTGAAGAATGGCCACTTTTAAGTCTGTTACTGAGTGTCCAGGGAGATTGAAGAGCTGGTAGGAGAGCACTTCGATCTCCCTGGACACTCAATAACAGACTTAAGCATGTCCTCCTGGTTAGCAAAAAGAAGCACCACATTTAGTGTAAAGGGTATAATTAGTTACAAATCACATGTTTTAATGGTTACCAACCAATGAAATCAACCTTTAAGAAAATAACTAACTAAAAAGTATAAATACAAACATCATTAAAATTGATTATTTAAATTAAGGTTTCCTGCCTGGTGATTTAAATATTGATTTAAAATAAGTGATTTAAATCACTTTGATTAAAATTGGTTCACCCTGCTGTATAGAAAGTGATGATCAACAAAATAGGGGATATTATCCCCAGGTGTATTGGAGGTCAACTGGTGATATACTTGGATGGAAAGGTTTTGCATGGTGCCAAGTATTAGCATTTATCTGGTGGCAATGTAATTCATTAAACTTATCCTTGATTTTTGGCCTGTAGTAGCTGGGCGTGAGACTGCCCTTAGAAATTCCTTCAGTGGTTAGCAGAGTGAGGAAGTGGGGCAGGGCTTGACCTGATGATGCACAACCTGTTTCGTTCATCCTTTACAATCTAGGTTTAAATCTTCTTTTTTAACCATAGATGACAGTGTCCAAAGGAAGAAAATTATGCAAAATAGATATAAATACTATGAAAATGTCATCACAACATCAAGGAGTATGCATGTGTGCTATGTGGGGCTTTTTAAAGTGTGTTGGTAAAAAAGGACATCCATTTTGATTTAAACTTCGATATCAAGACTGTGAAAAATAGTGGTGGTATTGTGGTGGCTGAACTTGATCAATCATGATGTCGTTGTCTTGTTCACTTGTATACTGCAGTCCTGGTGCTTGAAATAAGGTTAAGGTTCTGGGTTTTCATACTTCATGTCTATGACCGCATGGCAATGCAATACTGCCATCCAATTACATCATGCTTTAAGTCTTGATTATGATCTCTTCAGTTAAACTGAAATGTAAGATCACTGCTGAAGTGTATGTTTATAGTGAGAAAGGATTCAGGATAGCCTCTTCTTACTGGAATCAGAATTTTGAAGGTATCTCCTGTCTAGCTAGCATGAGCTGGTAATTATTGAACCAGATGAAAAGAGCTGTGAAGTCTGAAGAGAGCTTGTTTTTGAACTGAAAACTGTTGGTAGTCAATAGGAGTAATAAAGCTGGTCACCAGGGCAGGCAGTGTCTGTTTCTAAACCTTGCCCTAGGTTTGGCCACTTCGGTTCATCTGATCGGTGCATCCAAGCAGAAACAGGACGTCAGATAGGGCTACAGGTCAAGTAAGTGTGTGTTAGGCAGGATTTATTCTCCTGATTCGAACCCTCCACACATTCCAAGATGTCTGGTTGACTCATGGGAATGTGTAATGTGATGATTGTTCTTGAAGCTGGCATTTTCACTTTCTTTTAATGCCAACCGTTATGAAATAGAGCATATGTATTCTATTCTATAAAAGTTTTGACACTGTAATCTCTCATCACTGTAACATCTGAGCACCTTCCAGTAGTTCACTGAGCACCGTGATGAACATCAGTCACGTGGGGTTCCCTCTTTTCCCTTACCCTCTCCCCAAGAGGAGAATTTGTGTGTACACTGTAGTTTTGTTGGCATTGGTTTATAAAAAAAACTGTATACTGCACTGTATTTATATTGGTAAAAGCAAGGTCAGAGTATGCTTTGCATGTGGAAAGTGAGGTGATGACTTTTGTGGTGGTTCATAGTTCCTGAGGGAATTCAGCCCAATCCTGTGCTAGCCCCTGAGAAGGCTGTGACTCTACTAATATGGATATTGTTTGACTTAAATTTTTAGGACCAAGTCGCTGTGTTCGTATTTTAAGTTATTGTACATGTTCAAAAACACACTTGCCTGTTCACCAGCAGCCAGTCTTAATAGTGATCAGTTTCACTCTTCTCTCTCCATGGCCCTGTCTACACGAGAAAAGTTTTGCTGGTATAGCACTACCAGCAAAACGGTACTGGCAAACCTTCCTAGTGTAGCTGCCGTTTATACTGGCATAATATTGCTTCTGCTGGCGTAGCTTACAACAGTTCAATGAGAAACATAAGACATACCAGCAAAAGTACCTTATACCAGCATAAAAGCACATCTGTACTAGGGCTTATACTAGCGTAGTTGTGTTGGTAAAAAAATATTGCACCCCTAACAGACATAGCTATGCCAGTATAAGTTTTAAGCGTAGACCAGGCACATCACTGATGAGTCATGCCCAGAGTATGAAGGTCCTATGCCACCAGGCCCTGTTAAATGCTTTGATCGTGAAGATTAGTCCCAGTCATAGGGTATTCTAGTCTCTTGTATGGCTTTGAGCATAGTGAGGACACGTGATCCTTCAGGATGTCTCTAGACACTACTATTGCCTAAATATTTAACAATAATAATAATGGAACTACCCATATGCTGCTACTAGTGAAAGAGCAGGCAGAAATAGTGAGAGCTGCTGAGAAATGCATTTACACTGATGAGCAGCTATCAGCTTTCCCCAGTGTGTGTATATGCAGTCTTGCACTTTCACATCACAGTCCAACCTGAGCCATGTCAGATACATGTGTATTGGAAAGTCCAAAGGCATGCTTATGATCAATCCTGACTTTGCCTCAATAGCAGAGAATTGGAATGTGCCACCCATCCAAACACACAACAAAAATAAAACCCAAAAACACAATAGAGGAAAGTCACACACGCTTCTCCCATGGGTCACGTGAGTGGGGAGTACCACAGGGGTGCTCTACATCCCCTCCAGGCAGCCAGGAAGCAGTAAGGGAGAGAAGGTTAGTGATCCTTTATAGACACCTGGATTGACTTTTGCTTATTAGGCTTGGGTTGTAAAGAGATAAGTGATGTATTCTTAAAACACACATAACACTTCGAAAATGCTCTATTTGTAAAATTGACTCAATTTTTATAGTCACAATATTGTAATGTTATTGCCAGCATTAATGTTCGTGGTTTTGTTTTTTTTGCTGGGGTGTCAAATGATACCTTTTAGAATCCTACTCTTATATACATGAGTGTCCAGGAACTTCCTCAGTTTAAAACCCCGAGTTATTGATTTCAGCACAGGGACACTTCATGTCATTTACTCCAAAGAATCTAAGCTGCTTTTAATACAGCAGTGGTGAATTCATTTCTGAATGCAGTCAGCAGAAATGTTCCCACACAGGTTGCTGGTAGACTTTTCTGTTGCATGTTATCCCAATTCTGGTCTAATGCAAGGGTGGTTGTGAATTGTACCTTACTGTGTTAAGATGTATAATTAATTTTGCTGGGTCTAAACTAATTAAGGTGTTGGGATATGATTGGTTAGCTAATCATGTTACAATATGTTAGGATTGGTTAGGTAAATTTCAGTAAAATGATTGGTTAAGGTATAGCTGAGAATATTACTATATAAATTAGGGGCAAACAGGAAGTAAATTGGGATTTGGGAAAAAAGAACTTGGATTTAAGCTTGCAGAAAGTTCACTCCAATAAACATCGAATTATTTGCACCTTCGGACTTCGGGTATTGTTGCTCTCTGTTCATGCGAGAAGGACCAGGGAAGTGGGAGGGTGAAGAAATAAGTCCTTTAACATACTGTTCGCTATTTCTTCAGTTTCTAAAGGCTGGTCTACACTAAAAAATTAGATTGACCCAGCTTGGTCACTCAGGGTGTGAAAAATCCACACCCCTGAGCAACATAGCTTAGCCAACCCAAGTCTCTGTGTAGACAGCACTAGCTCAACAGAAGAATTCTTCTGTTAATCTAGCTCTGTGCTTCTCAGGGAGGTGGATTTACTAGAGCGATGGGAGAACCCGTCCTATTGCTATAGTAAGTGACCACACTGAAGTGCTACAGCAGCATGCCGTAGCATTTTAAGTGTAGACATAGCCTAAGGAAAGAGACTGAAGAGGGAGTTCTCATTGTTTTCTTTATAATACCTGAGTATTTCCTGTGTAAAGTTACTGTAATAAAAAACTTGCTTCTTTTGTCAAACTAAAACCATTAACATGCGATGACTTTATCCCCAAAAATAATGGAGACGATTTCCTTTTATGACCCTTAAGTTGTAAAAGTGTGTGTGTGTGTGTGTGTGTGTGTATGTGTGTGTGTGTGTGTGTGTGTGTATGTATATATATATATATATAAAAAAAATAAAAATGGAATAGGGAGTTTTTCATTTTGGAAATATTTGTGCAAACTAATAGAAATAGATAGCAGATAAGGCTATATCTACACCAGCACTTTTGTCAGTCGGGTGTGAAAAAACACACCCCTGACCAACATAAGTTTCACTGACAGTGAACAGGTGTGGACAGCGTTATGTTGGCGGGAGATGCTCTCCCGCCGACATAGTTACCAGCCGTCGTTGGGGGTGGCTTACTTATGCCAACAGGAGAGCTCTGTCCCGTCGGCATACAGCAGCTATACGGGAGACCTTACAGTGGCACAGCTGCGGTGGTACAGCTGAGCTGCTGTAAGATCTGTAGTGTAGACAGAGCCTAAGCTTTTAAAAATAAACTTGAAAATTGAAATACTGAAATTCACTTTGGAGGTCGATAAACTGTCTCTCGTCCAAAATCTTTTGACCTCAGATGGGAAATGATTGGTCTATTAAATTAAGCATGCAATTTTTGGTCCCGCTGAGTTTTTTGTCATTGTCTTATTTGTGCAGATAAATGGATATTGGTCTTCCTTGCCACTGTATGGTGACAGAAACACTTGAGTTTTAAGTAATTTCCCATGATATGATGAGCCATGTTAAGGAACATCATATGAGAGCTTCCCGGAATTCCTTTTTCTACTACTATGTCAGGGTTTTCCCTTCCGTTTCTCTACAAAAAGTAACACATTTTGCTGCTGACTGTTAAACTAGCTAATTTAGATTAGTATTAGGTAAATTGGTCAGCTAAATCTTATTAGCGGTGGTTGGATTTCTGGCCACTTTAGTGTTTAACTTTCAGATTATTTTTCTGTCTTTTCAGGTCTCTGGATGGCAGACTCTGAAAAGAAATGCAGTTTTAAGAGGTATGCCTCATATAGCCAAAAATATTCCTGACTAGCATGTACGCCACTGGGGACAAGGCCATTCTTTCAAGGGATGTCCATTTGCTTGTCCTGTACTCAAGTCCCAGAAAATATGAAGAGGCTCCAAACTGAACTTCCACTAGACCAAAATGGGTTCTCAAAATCTATAGGCAGTACATCTATAGTCCACGCTAAAAAGTAAAATTCTATTTTCAGCGCCGGAGTCTCTTTGTATATCTGAACAGAAGGCTTTCAGTTTCACCAGAAAGAATGTCTCATCACTGTTGCCACTTAAAATCTTCAGTTTTCTATAAGAGGTTAAGAATAAACTGCTTAACTTTCTGTTTGATGATCTTGACCTCTTTATTGTTGATAGAACAATACTCTGGGAAACCACAAGATGACTAGGACTGTAACTTAACACCCAGCCGATCCCCCCTAGTCAAAGATTTTTCTTCCTTTAGGATGGGACTGTACTCCAAATACCCTTGTTAGTCACCCCAATTGGCATACTTGGGGTATCAGATGCAAAAAGCACTGTAAAACAGTCCCAGTGATCCATAAAATCATATCTTCACCAGTACTCTTTTCAACTGCCTTGGTTCCAGCCACAGCTTCTATCAAAGCAATAACTTAGGTATGTTGAGAGGGAGCTTGGTATTGCTCTTTGATTCCTGTTTGGCCTCCATGTTGCATCTCTTAGGGGCCTGCTTTCCTTTCCCTCCCAAGATTTGGTACATTTATCACTTCTAAATTTAGTTTTACAGATGCTAGAGATGGCAATCCTCTACAATTTAAATCTGTGCTGCTTCCTCACCCTACTGTTTTCCTATCCATTTCAAGGATGACTCTCAAACAGGAAAAGTGTTCTTTCTACAATTCGAAGCAATAGAACCAGGTTTTGGAGAACTTCACAAGAATAGGGTTTTTTTCCCCTTATGCACAAAAAGAAAACAGAGTCAACCAATTTTAGTGCAGTGAGAGCTCAGCAACCTTTTCAAAGTAACAGCTATAATCTTTTCCTTTTTTTGTCAGGATTAGTTCAGAACTCTCAAACTTTGGGAGGTTTCACATTTCTCCACCATGGCCACAAGTATTACCTTTAGTTCAGACTGAACAATGACCATTCCCAGTATAAACTGCTTCTGTTTGGGTTAGCAGTGACTCTCCATCTGTTAACTAAGAGTCTGGCATCGCTTGCTATTAAGTTCCATTGTCAAGGTCTTCAAGAACCTCCCAATTGAAAGGCTGGCTCACCAGAGCTCAGTTTTGCCAAGGGCTGACCTATGTTTCAGGAGTCCTGTTCCCTCTTTGAACAACTTGGACTCAGATTAATTTCAGGTCTGTCCTAGAGTTTACAAAGGTTTTATGATTATCAGAGTTAGAAAGAGTTACTGTAAAGTCCAGAGTGTCTTATTTTTATAGTCCATGAACCTAGATTACAATACTAACATATGTTAACTCTCATGACCTTGGGCACTTGCGCCTTTGCTAGGTTAAGAATACAAGTTTTCAAGTCCAACCCTCAGTAGTCACTAGATCATAAAAATCTTTGGCAAAATGTTACATATTGTTTGGTCTGTCTGGGAGTCTCTGCTGTTGTGGACTATTGCTAAAACAGCTTAAATGGGGGGTAGGGACGCAGGGTAAGTTTCTCCCATACAGATCCCTACAATGACAATTAAAATATCTCAGATGCAGTCTAGTTTGCTTGCAGTTCAGCTCCAGACCCTGAAAGCCTGAATTTACATCCTCATTCTACTTCAAGTTCTTGCCAGAACTAGTGTTTGACTTCCATTTGAATCATATGCTGCCAGTCTTCTAACACAACAGTGTACCTAGTGTGTCCACACTACATTAATTGATCGTAGAGAGTTGTTAATTTATACTTTTGATTTGGCGAAGGATCTTAGATTTTCCTAGGTATTCACTGCAGTTGGAGAGAAGTCCAAATGGTAAGAAAATTCAGTTCAAATATTGCCTAAATAGGCTAATATGATGCCTTAGTATTTGATTTGCTGCTGCTAGGTAGGTGTGAATTATTTTTATTGTGCTTTGTATTCATAATTTTAAATAATTGGCAGGGTGCTTAGTCTCTGTTTGGATACTTTTTATTTATTATAAACAGAAAATATATAACTGCATTTAAACTTCAGTCCAGGTAAGGCTCCAGGTGGTACTTGTGAGCACTATAATAACTTGTCTTAGAATGTTGCAATATTCAGAAATTGTGAGATGGCTGTATGATGATGAATGTATACGTATTATTCAGCACTCCTTTTTCAGTGTCAAAGCTAGATTGGATTGCTTGCATTGGCTGAGCAATCCTCTACCAGCTCCTTAGCCTCCCTCCTTTGAAAATTGTTGCTGCTTGCTGATCGCCCACAACTAAGATGCTGTGGAGGTAGGAAGATTGGGTTTGTGGAAGCCATATGTTATAAAAATCCCAGGTCTATCTGAGCAGACTGACTGGGTCATTAAAAAGACTGGCAGGCAGACCCATATCAGTGGAAAATCTGAGGAGACAATGGAAAACCCTAGAAACAATGACCTAGAGAGAGGAGAAGGAAGCTGAGCAGAGTCACCGGCTTGAGAGCAAAAGACTAAGGTTTCAGGTGGGGGTGAATTTCTGGAAGAAGCAGGCTGCTGTCTACTGGGACTGAATAAGAAAATCAGAGAGACAGAGCCTGAAAATGGAGTTCATTACTGCTTGGCTGGTGAATTGATCCGGCTTGACTATGCATTAACCTTTATTTTTCTGTGCTAACCTAAGGATTTCCAGTGCTGTGTTCCAGTTGACTAATAAATCCTACGCTGTTTTGAAAACACTGCTTGGATGCCACTATGGATACTTGCAGAGGTGAAGTGGTTCCTCCAAGAGACAGTTTATAAACTGGGGACTTATCATGGAGCCTGTTGAACTGTGAGCAGCACCATTGGGGACTTGCCCTTTGATGAAACCAATATCTTTAATGAGAAAACAGTCTTTGCCCTCATTAAATGACTCCAGGACAGCCCTCTGGTCTCTGGGCATTTATATCCTGTCCCTGAAGAGGAAGGTAACACAAACAGGCATACATAAGCCAAGGCCTCTTCCCCAGCCTTTCTATCACCAGCAACCATACGATTCACCACGCAAGCATCAAAGGGTGCAGGTCAAGGTATGCAATTACATCCACCTCAATGACAGTCACCCAACCTCATTCACTTCTAAAGATCCCTTTTGACAGGACACTTGAGAGATGCAACCTGACAGTGACGCCATCGCCACCTGTTTCCAAACTCCCCTTTTGGCATCCACCTACCTTACTTTGCCCACAACTGGAATGCTGTAACAAAGGACACGTGGGTACCAAATATCATCCACTTAGAAACTCAGAGCTGTAGCCATTCTCTACCTCCTCCAAAACCTGCTCCAGGCCCATCTTCAGGGACCACTCTCCCAAGGAGATCCTCCAGCAGGAGGTGGAGACTCTCCTTGAGTGAGGAGCTGTACAGTAAGTGCCACCTCAGTATCAAGGGAGAGGGTTCTACTCAACTATTTCATAGTTCTCAAGAAAAAATTCCACATGGTTATGTTGGTATCAATAATTCCATGCACCTGCCCTCAATACTATACCTAATACATAATCAACTTGAGTAACTGATTGCTACAAGATAATTCCTTTTGTTCTTTTAAAAATTTGTTGTCTTTATATTATTTGAACCTTTGTATATTAATTAATTAATCCTATATTTGTTGTTTTTATATTATTGAACCTTCTCTTGCATTCTGAAGCACTTAGAGGAGAGGAAAGTGATCAGGAACAGTCAGCATGGATTCACCAAGGGCAAGTCATGCCTGACTAGTCTAATTGCCTTCTATGATGAGATAACTGGCTCTGTGGATGAGGGGAAAGCGGTGGACGTGTTCCTTGACTTTAGCAAAGCTTTTGACACGGTCTCCCACAGTATTGTTGCCAGCAAGTTAAAGAAATATGGGCTGGATGAATGGACTATAAGGTGGATAGAAAGTTGGCTAGATTGTCGGGCTCAACGGGTAGTGATCAATGGCTCCATGTCTAGTTGGCAGCCGGTATCAAGTGGAGTGCCCCAAGGGTCGGTCCTTGGGCCGGTTTTGTTCAATATCTTCATAAATGATCTGGAGGATGGCGTGGATTGCACCCTCAGCAAGTTTGCAGGTGACACTAAACTGGGAGGAGAGGTAGATATGCTGGAGGGTAGGGATAGGATACAGAGGGCCCTAGACAAATTGGAGGATTGGGCCAAAAGAAATCTGATGAGGTTCAACAAGGACAAGTGCAGAGTCCTGCACTTAGGACGGAAGAATCCCATGCACCGCTACAGACTACGGACCAAATGGCTCAGCAGCGATTCTGCAGAAAAGGACCTAGGGGTTACAGTGGACGAGAAGCTGGATATGAGTCAACAGTGTGCCCTTGTTGCCAAGAAGGCCAATGGCATTTTGGGATGTATACGTAGGGGCATTGCCAGCAGATCGAGGGACGTGATCGTTCCCCTCAATTCGACACTGGTGAGGCCTCATCTGGAGTACTGTGTCCAGTTTTGGGCCCCACACTACAAGAAGGATGTGGAAAAATTGGAAAGAGTCCAGCGGAGGGCAACAAAAACGATTAGGGGACTGTAACACATGACTTATGAGGAGAGGCTGAGGGAACTGGGATTGTTTAGTCTGTGGAAGAGAAGAATGAGGGGGGATTTGATAGCTGCTTTCAACTACCTGAAAGGGGATTCCAAAGAGGATGGCTCTAGACTGTTCTCAGTGGTAGCTGACGACAGAAAGAGGAGTAATGGTCTCAAGTTGCAGTGGGGGAAGTTTAGGTTGGATATTAGGAAAAACTTTTTCACTAGGAGAGTGGTGAAACACTGGAATGTGTTGCCTAGGGAGGTGGTGGAATCTCCTTCCTTTGAAGTTTTTAAGGTCAGGCTTGACAAAGCCCTGGCTGGGATGATTTAGTTGGGGATTGGTCCTGCTTTGAGCAGGGGGTTGGACTAGATGACCTCCTGAGGTCCCTTCCAACCCTGATATTCTATGATTCTATGAGGGAGGATGAATAAGATTCAAATTACTTTTTGTATATCAGTAATTGCTGTACCTCTTCATTTCTTCCTGATTCATTTCCTCTCTAAATGAAAACGTGTCGGGTCTTTCTAGGTCAAATCTTGTAGAAGTCACTCTTTAACTGGCTCAGAACCCCTCTGTCTGCTGTATAGTTTTTGAGACAGTGTGACGATAATTGAAAAGAGCATCTGAGATGTTAAATCAATGATACGGTATTCTCTGTGTATACTAACACTTCATTCCTTTATTTGACTGCCAATGTGGAGCCATCCACAGTAAGGGCCAGGTCTTAAAGACCAGATTTTTAAAGTATTTAGGCATTGTTCAGCTCAACATTACAAGGCTTAAGTCTTCTCTTCAAAAGTGACTTAAGCATTTAGGAATTTAATTCTCACTGAAACTTAATGGGACATAAAGCTTGATCTACACTACAAAGTTAGGTCGATGTGTCTCTCTACATGTATGGTCTCTAACACTCAATTTGTCTCTGGCAATGTAAGTGCCTTTTCACAATGACATAGTAAAACCACCTCCCTGAACGGCACAGAGGCGCGGTCAGCATACTGAGGTCCACATAGTGTGAGTGTAGACACTGCATGACCTCTGGCAACCCCAACAGCCCTCCAGGCTATCCCACAATGCCCCATTCTCTGTAACAGTGTACAGGAACTCCTCACTTAAAGTTGTCCCTGTTAATGTTAGGTTGCTGATCAATTAGGGAACATGCTCATTTAAAGTTGTGCAGTGCTCCCTTCTAACATCATTTGGCAGCCACCTGCTTTGTCCACTGCTTGTAGGAAGAGCAGCCTGTTGCAGCTAGCTGGTGGATGGTTGGAACCAGGGTGGACCAGCAGCTCCCTGCTCCCCTAAATTCCCTGTGGAGCAGCTGCTCAGCAGCCTATCAATTGCCGGCAGTTCAGCTGTCCCTCCTCCCACTGCCATGTACTGCTCCTGCCCTCTGTCTTGGAGCTGCTCCCTGAGACTTACTGCTTACTGTGTGGGGGGAAGGGGAAGAAAAGGGGGGCTAATTTCAGGGTGTCCCCCTGCTCTTGCACCCCGCTTACGCCATCTTCCATAGAGCAGGGGACACACATGGAGGGAGGGAGGTGCGGTCTGTTCTCAGCTTGCTGATCTAATTAGCAAGGCAGTGTACTTCTGACCCCACTCTTCATACTTAAAGGGGAAATGCGCATCTCTATCTCTCAAACACACACAGGGTGTGTCTTTCTGTCTGTTTGCTCTCCCTCCTTTCTTGCTGCCTTGTAGAGTGGGAGAGTTAACCCTTGAGGGCTCAGCCAATTGCTAGTTCATCATTTAGCAGTAAGGTATTCCCTGGAAATATCCCACCCTCTGACTCCTCCACCTCAACCAAGCTTCACAATCATCATCGTGTACCAGTATTAAATTATTTGTTTAAAACTTAGAGTGTGTGTGTGTAAAATATAGTCTCTTGTCTGGTGAGAAAAATTTCCCTGTAACCTAACCCTCTCATTTACATTAAGACTTATGGGGAAATTGGATTCGCTTAACATCGTTTTGCTTAAAGTCGCATTTTTCAGGAATATAACTGCAATGTTAAGTGAGGAGTTCCTGTACACTGTTGCATGTTTGATTTTAATAATTTGATTGTTAAACAACAGGTTTAAATGGTATTTGTCAAGGCTAATTCCCCACTCTGGCACTTTGAGTGCAGAAGGTGGGGGCCCGCAAGGATTCTAAAAATTAATACTGGCCACTCCAGGCTTGTATTAAACTCCCAAGGTTACAGCTTGTCTCTGACCTTGGATTGGTAGATGTTGCCAGCACCCAAGTGCAGAACCCCTTTGAGAGCCCAGGAAGGCGCACTTGGGAATTCCTTCCTGTGGGGTACTCTCAAGCCCTTTCACCCCCCCCATCCAGGGAAGAGCTGAGAAAAGGGGGGAGGGGGGAAAGACTGTTGCCACCGGCTAATAAAACAACATGTGCATAAACCTCTTAAGACACACACATCCAATTCTGTTCTTAAAAAAGGTAAATCTTATTAATAAAAAAAAAAAGAAAGAAAGAAAATACATGTGGGAACTCAGGCTACGGCTAGATTTTAAAAGAGCAACTACAAGGATTAAGCACCAAGCATAGCTTTCTTGAGGTCCAGTTTAAAGGTTGCAAGCAAAACAAAAGCACTTGGGATTAGCACAGAGGAATCCACAAGCCATAATGAAATAAAAGGGATAAACCTAATCGCGTCTTCCTAGACATTTCCTGATCTAGTTACATATCTGGAGTTTTAAATGAGTAGTTTCTAGGTATGATACTGATGATTTTTTCATACCTGGCCCAAGCTTCTTACATCATAGCTGCTGCCCTGTCCGCCTCTCCCTGGGAGAACAAGACAGACAGACAAAAGGGGAGTCTTCTTTTCAATTTTAAAAAGTTCTAGCCTTCCCATTGGCTCTTTTGGCCAGGTGCCCATTCATTTCCTTTTACCTATGTGTAGCAGTGAGACTTTTTAACCCTTTACAGGTAGAGCAATTACAGAACAGCTACGAAGAGGGATTTTATAGCTGTTGGCTAGCTGGGTGTCCATAAAAGGGAGCTACTTTTCTCCCCCCTTCCCACCCCCCCCCCCGCATTGATCACAGTATTATTTAGTCAAAGATTATCGATCCGAGATTAGTACAACATTATACAGAAATAATAGATACATTATTGTGGGATGTGAGGGAAGGAGCTGGCCTCTGTGTCTCTCACCTCTGTAACTGGTGGGATGCTGACAGTTTTGCACTCGCCACCTAATTTCCAAACCCCTCTCTTTTTTAAAATAGGGTCTGAGACACAGAAACCCCTTTTTTGGAGGGGAAAAATGCTTTCTCATAATTAATTTCCACTGTGTCCTATTTTGATGTTTTCTTTTTACCTGATTACTTCTGGAATTGCCTTTATCTTTGGGTTACATGATTTGATAAAATAAAGGGAATTTATAATCCAGTCATAATTACTGACAGCTGTGACAACCAGTAATTCTAACTGAGTTAACCTAAACATCTTTCATTTGATCCTTATTTTATCCTTAACAGAAAATATCTGCAATAACAAGATCCTACTTAATCAAAGAGCATAACTAAATCTTAGGCACCCCTTATCAATCACTCAGTGTTGTTTTTACAGTAGCACCTCAGTTACGAACACTTTGGGAATGGAGGTTGTTTGTAACTCTGAACAAAACGTTATAGTTGTTCTTTCAAAAGTTTACAACTGAACATTGACTTAATTCAGCTTTGAAACTTTACTGTGCAGAAGAAAAATGCTTTTCACCATCGTAATTTAAATGAAATAAGCACAAAGAGTTTCCTTACCTTGTGAAATCTTTTTTTTTAACCTTGTCAAATCTTTCCCTTTATTTTTTTAGTAGTTTACATTAAACAAAGTACTGTACTGTATTTGCCTTTTTTTTTGTTTGTTGGTCTCCTGTTGCTTGATTGCATACTTCTGGTTCTAAATGAGGTGTGTGGTTGACTGGTCAGTTTGTAACTCTGGTGTTCGTAACTCTGAGGTTCTCTGGTATTATATTTCTGTAGTTTGAGGGGGGGGGGTCTTTCTCTACACATCTATTTTTCCCACAGACTTGGCAATGCCAGCCATCATAAAGTACAGCCCAATATTTGGTCACATGAAATTCCTGAATACAGGTTCCTCCCAGATTAAACAGCAAAACCTTGGCCTTAAAATTCAAACACGCTCTTTGGTAATATCATAAAGAATAGTTAATATGCAAATGAATATAATCTATAAAAAGGAAAAGAAGACTAAAAGGGTTAATATTTACTAACTGGTATGAACACTCTGGTCACAATTTTAAACTCCGTTGCACAGGGGCATAGAGACTGGAAGCCACCCCCCTCTAAAAGCCCCTGAAGAGGCATTTTAAAAATATTTCAGTTGGCCAACATGGTGAGCACACTTAGCAATTGTGTGCAGTTGCCCAGCTCATGTGGGCTGCATGCACCAGATGCACCCGTGCCTGGAGTAAACATGAAGTATTGGCTCTCCTGGGCTTGTGGGGAGAAGAGGCAGTGCAAATACAGCTGTAGAAATGTGGACACCTATGAGCAGAGATTGCAGAGATGATGCAGGCAAGTGGGTACAGCAGCACTACCGGGTGAAAATGAATGAACTTTTCCAGGGATACCCCAGACCTGAGAGTGCAAGTATAGGTCTGCTGTTGCGCTGCTGACCTGCTGCCTCTACAAGGAATTGGATACCATACTTGGTGGAGACCCCACCAGCACTGCATAGATGACTGTGGATACCTCAGAGGAGTCCAAGACACAGACCCCTGACTTGAACTTGAAGTGAGGAGGAGGGGGAGATGTGGGGAGGGGCTCCAGCCATGCCATGAGCCAGGATCTGTTTTGAGACTAAACAGGCAATTACAGGCCATGGCAGCTTCGGGATGCCAGTAGCAGCTGTGCCTTTGTGATGCTCAGGAGTGAGATATCAGCTGAAATAACCACCACCTGTGGAAAATAGTGCCAATACTCAATGCCATTGTCCTATATTCCTACCCATGGAATAAGGACTGAAATGTTATAGCTTCATGCAAGAGAAAATATTTTCCCACCCTTGCCCTTCGTGGGCCATGCTCACTGTGGCTGGGGCAGGAGATTGATGCTGTGCCGATGCATTCTGAAGCTGAAGTGTCCATAAGAATTTATGGGAATAAGGGAAGGGAGTTTGGAAAATTCTTTCCCTTTCCATTGTGACTGACACCACTGGATTTAGTCTGTCTGTTTTTATCAGCAGCTTCTGGCATGTTGGACTTGAGGGATGTCCCTTCCACACTCACAGAATGGCTGACCCTGATGAAAAGAAGAGGACTAAGGAGGACGTGTGCTGTGAGATCTTTCAAGCCAGTGCTGCATCAGACTGAACAAAGGGCTTGAAGGGCCAATATGACTGACAGCATGGAGAAAGACAGAGAGGATAGGAAAAGACCCAGGAGTCCTAGCAGGACAAAAAGAGGGAAATGCACCTGGACATAATGGGTTTTCTCAGGCTGCATACCCAAATGCTGCAGACCCTGGTTGACCTACAAGTCCAAAAATGCTGGACTCTACCCTTTGCAGTCCTTGGAGAACTCCTTGGTCGCTACTCCCTCCCTCCCCCCCTCCCCCCCCCCGCCGCAGATATCCTGTGTCATCAGACTGTATCCTTACTCCTACCACTCCACGTAAGGGGACAGCAAGGAAAACCACACTTTCACATACACTAATCTGTGGCTTACACAGCTCAATATATCTGTAGCCATAACAGACTACATTTATGCATTCAAATGGACAAAATTATTTGTTCTTCTAATTTTAAATTTTTATCTTTGTTTTATGTTAGAAATTTGTTTAACATATGTGTGTGGGGGGGTGGGGACAAGGTTGGTTTATGTTTTTGGCACATTGGTTTTCTGCACTACCCTACCTCCGCCTTCAGTAAAGTTCTATTTTGGGGTAATTTTATTATCTATATTAGTTCACAACAAAGATTGCAGAATGCCAAGTCAGTCAAAGCATACAGTACTTATAAATACACACCAAAGAATTCATAGCTTCAGGAAAAACCCTGTCATCTATATGAATGTACAACAAGCACTACACAATTCAAACAGCGTCCCAAGCTCCAGGCACAAAGAACACTCCACTGAATTTTCCAACTTCAAAATGATTTCCCACTGACCGGTAGCAGTCCCATGTTGCAAGTTTCCAGAGTGAGATTGCTACCTGCTTGTCCACTGTCAATGCAGCTCTCATTCTGGTGTCCATGTGCTCGAGGGCTGAGGCAAGCTCTGCACACAGATCCTGGAATGTGGCCTTTTGCATCCTAAAGTGCTGCAGCCGCTGATGCTTGTTGTCCCATACCTGTGGTACAGTCGGTGCTTGTTTCTCAGGCCCAGAAGCAGTGCTGCACAGTCTGCAACTGCTTTTTGAATGCCACCAGCAACCCTGAATTTTCTTTCTCTGTGTCTCTCAGCAAGCTGTCCTGGGAGAGATTCTCCTGTCCCTCATTGCTGCAGTACTACTTCCAGGTCTGCAAATACAGGAGAATCGTTTATCGGGTATTTGCAGTGTTCATGAGAAGAGTGCAGAGCTCTGCAAACTCCATGCATGTCACAGATGGCAAGCACCAAAGAGTGCCTCGTGGGTTTGTCGGGTTTTAAAAAAGTGGTGTCAGAATTATGGGATATGGATGGCATTGTGGGATGGAGAAAGTTGCACGCTGGGAATTCGACCCCTAGCTCCAGGAGATCCCTGGGCAAGCCATTTCTATCCCACAATATGTTGCAAAAATTTCCCAAAATGTATTGTGCTGGACAGTGACAGGTGGCACAGTGAGAGTGACAGATCATAGAATAACAGAGTTGGAAGGGACCTCTGGAGGCCATCTAGTCCAACCCCCTGCCCAGAGCAGGACCAATCCCAACTAAATCATCCCAGCCAGGGCTTTGTCAAGCCTGACCTTAAAAACTTCTAAGGAAGGGGATTCCACCACCTCCCTAGGTAACTCATTCCAGTGTTTCACCACCCTCCTAGTGAAAAAGTTTTTCCTAATATCCAACCTAAATCTCCCCCACTGCAACTTGAGACCATTACTCCTTCTCCTGTCATCTGCTATCGCTGAGAATAGTCTAGATCCATCCTCTTTGGATCCACCTTTCAGGTAGTTAAAAGCAGCTATCAAATCCCCCCTCATTCTTCTCTTCCATAGACAAAACAATCCCAGTTCCCTCAGCCTCTCCTCATAAGTCATGTGTTCCAGTCCCCTAATCATTTTTGTTGCCCTCCGCTGGACTCTCTCCAATTTCTCCACATCCTTCTTGTAGTGTGGGGCCCAAAACTGGACACAGTACTCCAGATGAGGCCTCACCAGTGTCGAATAGAGGGGAACGATCATGTCCCTCGATCTGCTGGCAATGCCCCTACTTATACACCCCAAAGTGCCATTGGCCTTCTTGGCAACAAGGGCACACTGTTGACTCATATCCAGCTTCTCGTCCACTGTCACCCCTAGGTCCTTCTCGGCAGAACTGCTGCCTAGCCATTTGGTCCCTAGTCTATAGCGGTGCATTGGATTCTTCCGTCCTAAGTGCAGGACTCTGCACTTGTCCTTGTTGAACCTCATCAGATTTCTTTTGGTCCAATCCTCCAATTTGTATAGGACCTTCTGTATCCTATCCCTACCCTCCAGCGTATCTACCACTCCTCCCAGTTTAGTGTCATCTGCAAACTTGCTGAGAGTGCAATCCACACCATCCTCCAAATCATTTATGAAGATATTGAACAAAACCATCCCCAGGACCGACCCTTGGGGCACTCCGCTAGATACCGGCTGCCAACTAGACATGGAGCCATTGATCACTACCCGTTGAGCCCGACAATCTAGCCAACTTTCTACCCACCTTGTAGTGCATCCATCCAGCCCATACTTCTTTAACTTGCTGACAAGAATACTGTGGGGGACCGTGTCAAAAGCTTTGCTAAAGTCGAGGAATAACACGTCCACTGCTTTCCCTTCATCCACAGAACCGGTTTTCTCATCATAGAAGGCAATTAGATTAGCCAGGCATGACTTTCCCTTGGTGAATCCATGCTGACTGTTCCTTATCACTTTCCTCTCCTCTAAGTGCTTCAGAATTGATTCCTTGAGGACATGCTCCATGATTTTTCCGGGGACTGAGGTGAGGCTGACCGGCCTGTAGTTCCCAGGATCCTCCTTCTTCCCTTTTTTAAAGATGGGCACTACATTAGCCTTTTTCCAGTCTTCCGGGACTTCCCCCGATCGCCATGAGTTTTCAAAGATAATGGCCAATGGCTCTGCAATCACATCCGCCAATTCCTTTAGCACTCTCAGATGCAACGCATCCGGCCCGATGGACTTGTGCACGTCCAGTTTTTCTAAATAGTCCCGAACCACTTCTTCCTTCACAGAAGGCTGGCCACCTCTTCCCCAGGCTGTGCTGCCCAGTGCAGTAGTCTGGGAGCTGACCTTGTTCGTGAAGACAGAGTCAAAAAAAGCATTGAGTACATTAGCTTTTTCCACATCCTCTGTCACTAGGTTGCCTCCCTCATTCAGTAAGGGTCCCACACTTTCCTTGGCTTTCTTCTTGTTGCTAACATACCTGAAGAAACCCTTCTTGTTACTCTTAACATCTCCTGCTAGCTGCAACTCCAGGTGTGATTTGGCCTTCCTGATTTCATTCCTACATGCCTGAGCAATATTTATATACTCCTCCCTGGTCATTTGTCCAATCTTCCACTTCTTGTAAGCCTCTTTTTTGTGTTTAAGATCAGCAAGGATTTCACTGTTAAGGCAAGCCGGTCTCCTGCCATATTTACTATTCTTTCTACACATTGGGATGGTTTGTCCCTGTAACATCAATAAGGATTCTTTAAAATACAGCCAGCTCTCCTGGACTCCTTTCCCCCTCATGTTATTCTCCCAGGGGATCTTGCCCATCAGTTCCCTGAGGGAGTCAAAGTCTGCTTTTCTGAAGTCCAGGGTCCGTATTCTGCTGCTTTCCTTTCTTCCTTGTGTCAGGATCCTGAACTCGACCATCTCATGGTCACTGCCTCCGAGGTTCCCATCCACTCTTGCTTCCACTGCTAATTCTTCCCGGTTTGTGAGCAGCAGGTCAAGAAGAGCTCCGCCCCAGTTGGTTCCTCCAGCACTTTCACCAGGAAGTTGTCCCCTACAGTTTCCAAAAACTTCCTGGATTGTCTGTGCACCACTGTATTGCTCTCTTAGCAGATATCAGGATGATTGAAGTCGCCCATGAGAACCAGGGCGTGCGATCTAGTAGCTTCTGTGAGTTGCCGGAAGAAAGCCTCATCCACCTCATCCTCCTGGTCCGGTGGTCTATAGCAGACTCCCACGACGACATCACCCTTGTTGCTCACGCTTCTAAACTTAATCCAGAGACTCTCAGGTTTTTCTGCAGTTTCATACTTGAGCTCTGAACAGTCATACTGCTCCCTTACATACAATGCAACTCCCCCACCTTTTCTGGCCTCCCTGTCCTTCCTGAGCAGTTTATATCCATCCATGACAGTACTCCAGTCATGCGAGTTATCCCACCAAGTCTCTGTTATTCCAATCACATCATAATTTCCTACCTGCATTTACATGCTTGCCAGGAATGCGTGTCTGTGTGCAGTGCTGCTACAAGCAGCCAAGTATCCACATGCCTAAGCAATATGCGAAGTTTGGCGGCTGTATGCTGATGTGGCTTGCGTCAACTGCAGTTTGTAGTATAGACATGTCCTTAGGCTCCTAAGTCAGGCACTGTGATGCTGAGCTGAGCAATGCCTAAATAGTTATAAAAAATAGGGCCTAAGTGCCTAAGAGTATGTAATCACAGGCTTTAACGTGGGCTGTAGAACCCTGCCCAGAACACTGGGTAAGGACTCACGTTGCTCATCTGTGCTGGGGTCTGTGTTGCTGCATTTTCACTGCTATTTTTAGTAGCAGTAGCTAGATTAAGGTTAGTGTGGATATGCCTGCCTAAACTGCAATCATGCCTCCTGATTGTGGTGCAGACACCTCCTAAGTGACTCAAGCCTTGTGACGCTGAGTGGAGTAAAATCTGGGCTTAAGTGCTTACAGGTGATACTGAACCCAGTAATATGAGTGGTTGAAATTATTCCTTCCAATGTGCATTAATATGCATTTATTAACATTTGAATTTACCATTATGTCCCCATTTATCTACCTTCCCTCTGTACTACCTCAGTCTTAGGTTTGACTAAGTAATTGGGAACTTCATAATTTGACAGCTTGCTGCTCACCCCTTTTCCAAATATTTACAAATATATCTGGCGCTGGTTGTAATACAGAACTTTGAGGCACACCACTGTTAACAGCTACAGTATGTTGAAAACTGAACAATCATGTCTACTCTTTTTTTATTCTTTAGCCAATTTTTAATTTCACAGTAGTTGATTGCTTTAAATCTCTTTTGTGAGTTATCCAGACTCCTTGAAAGTTCTAAGAAAGTTTGTCAACCAGTGTTGTTTTCTAGTTTGTTAATATGCTCAAGGAATTTTAATGGATTGGAGATGTGTAGTTTTCCTTTACAGAAACCATGCTGGTTTGTTCTGCTTTCCTGTTCATTCAGGGGTTTATTAATTAAGACTTCCCCTACCAGAACAGTTAGTTAAACTATTAATTCATTCCCAGGTTTGACCCTACTGCATTTTTCTAGATATTGGTGTACAACGTTTGGTACCTCTGGTTTTCTGGTATAATAGCTGATTTTAATGAGGTTGCGTATTTTTGTTAGTATCTCAGCTGTTTCATTCTTTAGCACTTTCAGACCTGGTAGATGTATAACACTTGGTCCTGGTAGCCTTTTGCTAGCTAACTGCTCAGATTGTTCTAGCACCACTTGTGTTGATCCTTCAGTGTTTGATGATAGCTCATCTTTACAATGTGAAGAATTCCCCCATCATTCTCTAGAGAAGTAAATGTTCACAAGTATTTTTATCCTTATTAATTACTCTGTTTACTCCTTGCTGTTTCTGTGGACTCATCAGTTCTTTGGCTGGATTCCTACTAAAATACTTAGTCATATTTGTTTTTATGGCTTTGGCTATTTGCCCTTCAAATATCTTCTTAGCCTTCCTAACTAACATGTTATCTATTCTAATTTATACTTTCTATGAGCTTCTAGTGTTGAATTTCCATTTTCTGAGTGACTCCTATTTGGCGTGATCAACTTCTTGAAACTTGCCATTTCACCAGACTTTTTTACCTTTTTACTTTGTTTAGTGATATGTGTGCCTTTGATTATTGTATGGCTACGTGTAAGTTTACTTACACTAGTTTTATTTGGCTAGCTTAATCATTTTTAAAATGCCCTTTTCTAAAGTTTGGCTGTCACCATGACAGTATGATTCTTTCCCTTCCCCCCACAAAGATGTGGAACCTAATTCTGTTTTGATCACCATTATCTAGTGGTTTAACAGTAGCTACTACTTATACCAACTACTGTACATCATTTTAAGAATAAGTCACAAATAGTCTCTCCTCTTTGGGTTCTGTAAACATAGCTGTCTTCTATGCAACAATCTTTTTAACGAGACTCCTACTATCTATGAACTGCTAAATCTTTCAGTTGCTTGGAAACTAAGCTAGAAAATGAATATTGAAAAAGGAGTAATTTATGCTACGGAATTAGGTTCTGACCTATCTGTTATACAGCACAAGTTAAATGCACTTTTGGTGTGTCCTTAGCAGCTACTCACTACTTCATTTAATTATGAAACCTTAGAATTCCATACAACACTTCTTTTTACATTTACTTTTACATTTACTCTCAGCCTTAAGAATTTGAAGTACTTCAAGTTTTTTCTCATGTCACATGCTATGTTTTTACAGTGCTAGAGGTGAAATGCATTTTAGTGGCTTAAAATAGAGGGTAATGTACTTTTTTCAGTCCCATTACTCCTCCCATTGGTTCAAAAGCTTGGTTTCCGCTGGCCCATCATGTTTAATTACATACTTGAATTAAACAGAGGGAAAGAATAAAAAAGCAAAGAGTGCAAGGTAAAGGTTAAACACTATCTTCTTGCTGTATCCAAATAGGAAAGCTTGCATGCTCTGAAGAACTTCATTCAGATTATGAAATGTATTCAAAAATAAACTAAAATTTGTAGTTCTGAACCAAACACTGTCAATCATTTTACTGAAAAGCAGTTTGGTGACACCTGCAGTGTGGGAGCTGAATGTAACACATTGTAAAACCAGTTTTTCTTCCTGCTTTAATGTTAGTTCTATCATTTTATTCTACCAATATATGTTCCTTTACAGCAAGAATGTGTAAGTGGTGGCTTCTTTACCGTGCTTAAAATTGCACAGATTTTAGCAGGTCATAGCTTGGCCCTTTCTGGGTCTGCTGTTTAAATAAAAGGAACTAAAATTATGCACAGAATTTGGCTTAATTTAGCAGAATTTAGCGTTTTCCTCAGACTTGGTTGCTTCCCATATTCTGCTTTGTGGGCTGCTCAGTTCACACCCTGGGTCCTTTCTACAGAGCCAATCCTTGCTCCTTAATATTTGGCTGGGGCTAACAAACTACCTGCATCAATCGGGTCAGCAACGAAGTCACATTTTTCCAGGAGGATCAGCTAACAGCAACAGAGGAGATAAATTATACACTAAGTGCTCATGTATTGACATTTTGGAAAAGATTAGTGTGTTAAAATATTCTAGGGGCCAGCATTTAAATCTAAATCCATATATGTTGCTTGTTTACTGTTTGCTTATGGAAGTAAAGGGATATGGAAGCTATATAGCGATGCGTGCTGTAGTCTAATTTCAGGTATGAGCTACTTGTTTGTGTGAGAGCCCTTAGTTTAACCAACTTTGTTAAGCTGTTTTTTGACAAAATGCGTTATCCTAACCATTTACTTTGTTTTCTTGTGAAGTTTTCCCACACAGTTCCAACAAAATATTTCAATTTTGCACCAAGATGTATGTAGTGTTAAAAAAAATATCATTATGTTCTCTGAATCAAAAAGCTATTTTTAAAAAAAAAAAAAATACAGCTTATCAAAAACATTATGTTGTGAAAGGTAATACTAGTGAATTACAAGTTTGGCTCTCGGGCTTCAAGTGCTCTTGATAAATATCTGTCATCCTAAAATGGTTTTAAGGGTGAAGTACAAAGTTCTTAAAATTTCAAGCAGACTTTCTTGTGATTCCAGAAGAGGAAAAAGTACATACCTATTTCTTAGTTAAAATACACCACTACCCAGTTTACAATCAGAGGCATGTACCATCCCCTAAAAAGGCTTTTGCAGATTTCTCTTTGCTCTGCCAGCGATATCAGAAATGCTATGAAAAATGGTTTGAAAAGAGCTATTCTGTTTTAGAATCCCTGTCTTCCTTTTCTTTCGTTATGGTATTTGTAATCTCCTTCACCTTGGAAGGAAAAACACATGCAGTTCAGATTTCTTAGTTTCATAGGAGGTAACTTTGTCAGTATAGAGCTAATTTTATGTTTGAAGTCATCTGTTTTTCTTTCTGAGAACCTAGTTTTAGCTTTTAGGAAAACCATTTCTGTTTACTTTACAGCCACTTTATTCAAATACAACTTTTCTTCAATTTCGAAGTGAAGTTTTAACTATAGGGAAAATAGGCTATAAATACAAAGTACAACTTGATAAATTTTACCCAGCCAGACCTACTCCTTTTGATATTGTGCTCTGATGAACTTTCTTCAGGGTCCACTCTTCTCACTTTCATATACTTTAATTATTGGTTTGAATGGGATTACTTACATGAGTAAAACGAGCAGGATTTGGCCCTAAAATTTAGTCTTTTTCATCAGTAAAGGAGCTTTGTTATGCCACATGCTGGCATAACTTAGAAGAAAAACTGTTAAGATCAGAATATCAAACTCCTTCTAGTTGCTTACGGAATCTGAGCTATATTAATGTAGTAATTACCAATCCTTCTCATCTACATTATTCAAACCTCAAAATACTGTAGGTCTTACATTTTGTTTCACTGCCCATTTTTATCAGGTAAATCCTTTGAAATTATATAATACCCTTATTCCATACATAAAATGCCTGGGAGCCTGAAGTTGCATATTGATATCCCTAATACAAATTATTGTAATTAGGTTACTCCAAGACTTGCTACATAATCAGTACACCTGACATGCTAACAATTGTGCGTTTCTTCTACAGACACCAAAGATGCTGACTAGAAAGATTAAACTCTGGGATATTAATGCCCATATAACCTGTCGTCTCTGCAACGGATACCTTATTGATGCCACCACTGTAACAGAATGCCTACATACCTGTGAGTATGACTGATTCTATAGCGTGTTAAAGAAAATTAATGTTTTGTTACTTAACATATAGATACTTCAGTTTTCAGTTGACGTTTAAAAATCTATTGTGGCTCTGCCAAAACAATGCAAATTTTGCTATATACTTCACGTTTTAAGCAAAAATTATATTCTCATGAAAAGAACAAGAGAAGCAAAACCATGAGCCCTAGATGTGTTGCACAGAGCTGACACCATATATAATAAATGGAAGTGGTTTTAAAAAATACCTTGCACTGATTTAAAAAAGTAGTAGTAATCCCAACAGCAATAATCAGACTGATTTTTCACATACGCAATATTGGTAGTTAAAAAAATTATCATACTAAATACTTGTTAGAAAATTTGTACGTCAAAATATGAAGACAAATGCTAAAAGGACTTTGAATTGTAACTAAGTTGATTTGGAAAAAAAACAAACCTTATTCTCTATTGTGTCTGTTCAGAACTCACCCTGGAGTGAGATGGGCAGAGCTCCGAAATTCTAGAGTACACTATAGGCAGTAGCAGCCATGAGTGCTAGTCCCTTCTCCCCAAATTGGTGGTCATGCCCTACCCTTACAGTAACCTTACTACTTGCCTTTAAACCACCTGGTCAACTTCTTCTTCAATTACCACTCTAGCTCTTCATCTCCTCCAGCTTTAGGGTGGTGCAGTGTCTCTTTCTAGTGGTTTTTCTCTGCTTTCTGTCTATTCTGATTATGTTGATACGGGCCATCAGAGAGAGGTACTAGGATTAAACACCATCCAGTCTTGCCACCCTATCCTGTAACCAGTTTTTACTTCTCCCACCCCAATGCAAGAACTTGGTTGTACAGGTGGCCTGGGCTGTACTGTGCCCCATAACCCTGAAATGTTATGATCCAAGGCTGGGATCTGCTCTGATGAAGAGGTTGCCAGTACGTGGCTGCTACTCTTTGCTTCATGAATTACCAGTCTAGTTTTGGAATGATTCCTCCCTGGTGGAATGAGTTGAAAGGTTTTTTTTTTTGCTCATCCATCTAGTACCAAACTTTAGCAATGCTGTCACTAAAAGGACTATGTTTAAATGGCTGATTGAAACGATCTGCCAGACCTAAGGCTAGAAAATCATGTCAAGGCTCATTCGATCTGAAGCAGGAAAGCCTTTGCTTGCCTGTAGCTCAGAAATGTGCATGGCAGGCAAGCATGTTCCGTTCATGTAGGCAAGGCATACATATGGTCGTTGCTACATATGCTTGCCAAGCACTATTTCTTGGATTGGGACTCGAGAAGAATACTGTTTTGGGGTGACAATCATGCAGAACCTGTATCTGAAATAAGAAAGCTCAAATCTGCAGCCCCTCGAGCTTTTATGTTTTCAGGTCTGTCGCTCATTTGTGTTGTCCGTGCTTTTGGAAAGTTTTGTTACTTCTGGATCCATCCTTTAGGCTTATGTTAAGCTGGACAGGTGACAGGAGGTATGTTACCTTACTATAATTGAAAAACTATAACAAATCTTGTTGGTATTGGCATTGTTCAAATTGCATGTGCTGTTGGATGGTACTATGTTTGTCTTTTGGGATATTCCTTGAGTATGCAGGACACTCTATGCAGGACACACTGCTGTAAAGTATCTTTAGAGGAAGGAAAATTAATTGTCTTTTTTATTTTCCCTTTTGGGAAATATTGTCTTGGAGGAGTCTGTTTTAGATGTTGGATTATTTGCAACATTTACATATATTACATGCTTTCAAGGCACTGACTTCTCTCAATCAATGCTATTTTTGTGTCTGGCTTTAATTTTGTTTTCTACTAACTGAGAACCAAACTGGAAGATTCCAAGGTACTGTATGGGCACTGGCGGGGTGGCTCACATGTCTGGTTGCTACTTATTGCTTTCGGGGATACTCAAACCTTTAGAATTTCAGGGATTCCATCTGTCATACTAGGTACTTAAAACTAGAGTGAGAATCCCTGCAAGATGCCCTCCAGAGGAGGAGAATTATGGGGAAAGTAAATTTCCTCCATCTCTTCCCATGCTCTCTTCCTTCACATGTATCTTGGTAATTATAACTTTCCAGTCTTATGACATGGCCAGGACAAACTCCAACAGATACTGTGCTTTGGTAGCTATTAACAGTCTTTTCCTATTCATGCCTTTTTATTAACAATGGCAATAACAAAATGCAGCTTCTGTTAAAATTGTTTTAATACTTCATCTTCTACCTTGATACTTGGACGGCAGGATGTATATGAAAGCTGTCTTAATGTGTCATGAAAAGTTATGCTCCAAATATAGATTTTTATCTTCATCATTCAAAGGGATAATAAAAGAATGAGGAAAGATAGATTTCTTGGTTATAAACAACCAAAAAAAAAAAAAAAAGCTAGCAGGAATGAAAATGTAAGAAAGGTAGTGTAGGAGATTGCAGTGGATAGTGACTGCTATTTTCTAGTGGATGCTTTTTAAAATAAACATTCTGAATTATAGTTTAAAATAAGAAAAAAAACTTACAATTGAGTTTAAAGCTATAAATGATGGGTTTGATTCTGTTTTCATTGACTCATTGAGAGCAGGATTTGGGCTTCCTGGTTGCCTTCCTGGGCTTCCTCTCTGCATGAGAATCTGCTAGTCTGGACCCCTTCACCTGTGTAAAGTCCCACTGAGGCAGATTCCTCTGCAGGATCTGGGCTTCAGTGAGCAGTGCTACTAGACTTGGTTTATGGTTCAGGATAAGAATGCTGTCCTACTAGTTAAGTCATTGACAACAGCTGCTAGTAATGTTATCTTAAATGTAATGACTGAAAATACTGTAATCCGTTCATACATTACACCTTCGCTGACTTTTGGCTTTTGACTTGTAATTATTCTTCAAACATACATCAACTTGTGTGAGAGGTAGATGGCACTGTTTAACTGCAGAAAGTATACCTCTGTAACTTAGTCTTTAGAACTCTTATAGCACTGTTGGGTAAAAATAATGAATCAGCCTGAGTTATTGGAAAGATGCTCATTTACCCAAATTTCCCACTTTATATTTGCACAGAAATTTCAGTAACTCAAAAATCATTAGAAAAAAGAAAAATCTTTAGCTGGAATTCATTTATCACCTAAGTAATTACTGTTTGCAGTGTTGTACTTGTGTTGGTCCTGGGATATTAGGGAGACAAGGTGGGTGAAGTAATATCTTTTATTGGACCAACTTCTGTTGGAGAAAGACAAGTTTTGAGCTATGCAGTCCAGAAGAAGAGCTCTTTGTAGATCAAAATCTTGTCTCTTTCGCCTATCTTGTCTCTATAAGCAATTACTGTCCAAGTAAATAATTTTGTATGATTTTCCTTTAAACAGTTAATAGTATTTGGTTAAAATGAGTAACTTGTTTGTAAATTTATGTAAAATGAAATGAATACAATTATGTATGTAGACTTTGAAACAGGTCCAAAAGCAAACTATTGTGTAGTGCTCTATTGTGATTGTTTTAATATTTGTAATTATAACGTACGTTGTATTTGGTCTGAGGTGAAATAGCACCTGAATGCACTTTCAGCTAGGAGCTGCATGTTCACTAAACAGCAGCTTCTCGGAAGGAAATATTTTCTTTGCCCAAAGTTTATTTCCTTGGCTAAGTTTCCTTTCGTTTACAACCACAGCTCTAACTTTCTTTCTAGCATATGGTATTTTGGGTTGTGTATTATGTATTCTAATAGTTTTGAAGTAAGCTTTACCTGTTCAGGAACAGGACAATAACATAATATGTCCTTCATACGTGATTGTAATCTACCATTGTTCTGTTTTAAGAACTCCCATGAAAGATAATAGAAATTGTGTGTTATTCAGTGGTATATTAGAACTTATTTATATAAAATATAAGGGACAAAATCTGAATTGTGTGTGAGTTCTGTTTCTATTTCTATGCAATTTGTGTTTTTGTGAACATTTGAAAAGAAATTAAATGTAAACTTGTTTTAGTAGTTTTTTTTTTCTTCCTAATTATAAATGTGTCTGCAGTCTGTAGAAGTTGCCTGGTGAAGTATTTGGAGGAAAATAACACCTGTCCAACATGTAGAATTGTTATACATCAGAGCCATCCACTACAGTATATCGGGTAAGTGTGCAGCATAAAATGAAAATCACAGATAATTAAAATCATTAAAGGTCATGTGTAGCTATCTCTGATTATGGTACGATTCTTTACCAGATTTTCTTACTTCCCTGCTATTCTTTCTTAAATACTTAAAAGCGAGCAGCTTGATTTGAAATTAAAATAATGGTTCTGTGTAAGCAAAGTGGGAGATTGAACTTTGAAGTGATCTTTGAAACTTAATGTGTTTGGTCAAATTTAAGAACAAGCAAAATATTTGTCTAGTTTTTACCAATTTCTACTGAAGTTTAGTTGGATTTAGTAATTTCTGGTTAGACTTTATCTGGCTCTCATAGGTTATATATAATCTATTTCTGATTGTGCGAATTACATGTTTATCTAATATTTCATTATATTTACATGACTGGTAGTTCAAATGTATTTTTTGTTATGGCAGATGCACTGTGGTTTTAATCTTTTATTTGAGGTACTATTCAAAGACTGAAATCTGAAGGTGGCAGCATTGTCATTGTTTAGTCTTCTGAGTGACAGTTAATTTGCAGGATAAACTAATTACACATAAGAGGTAGAGCAGCAGAAAGGTTAGACCAACCTCTTCTGGTTGGAGCCAATGCTGAAGGATTTGTACCTGCCCTCTTTCTAAGCCCACAGCCACTCAATGTCCATTCACAACATGCCCTAGCATGGTTGTGGTATCCTGCTTGTATTGTCCTTTCTTTCTGTGTCTCTACTGTATAATATATTTTTGCAGGTTGTGCTTTCCCTTACTTTTTCTCCTACAGTTTCCTCTCAACTTAAATATTTCTAAGGCATCGGTCACCATGATAATCAACTGCTGCTATTTCCTCACCTGGCTTGGTCCACACTAAAGAACTGTACCACTGCAGATTTCACTGCTGAAAATGCAGCGCTGTAAGTTGGATCGGGGCACTGCATCCACACCAGCTATTTCTTTTAAGGTGCACTTCTGCCCTGCCTCCAAGCAAAGTATTTGATGAAATTGTTAGTTGCACTACTTTGAATATGTATCCCACAGTCCCTGGCACAGATGCTGAAAGCAGTGGATTTTGAAAAGTGTAGTCAACCCCCTTCCTTCCTTCCCCCCATTTTCTAGTCGATGACACAAATTTGGGGAGTGGTAAATAACGAAGAAGACAGGTCACTGATTCAGAGCGATCTGGATCACTTGATGAGCTGGGTGCAAGCAAACAATGTGTTTTTTAATATGGCAAATATAACTGTGTACATCTAGGAACTAAGAATGTAGGCCATGCTTACAGGATGGGGGATTCTATTCTAGAATCAGTGACTCAGAAAAAGATGGGGGGATCCTGATGAATAATCAGTTGAACATGAACTGTTGTGTGACACTGTCCAAAAGGATTAGTGCAGTCGTGGGATGCATAAAAATGGAAAACTTGAGTTTCCCAGAGAGGTTATTTTACCTCTGTATTTGGCACTGGTGCCACCGCTGCTTGACTACTGTATCCAGAGCTCTGGTGTCTGTTGATAAATTGGAGACAGTTCAGAGAGGAGGCATGAGAATGAGTAAAGGATTAGAAAACTTGGCTTAGAGCTTCTTGAAACTATCACTCTATCTATTTAGCTTAACAAAGAGAAGGCTAAGTGGTGACTTGATTACAGTCTGTAGGTACCTACCTATATGGGAACAAATATTTGATAATGAGCTCTTCAGTCTAGCAGAGAAAGGCTTAACATAATTCAGTGGCTGGAAGTTGAATCTAGACAAATTCAGACTGGAAATAAGGTGTAAATTTTTAACAGTGAGAGAGAGAAAGTAACCATTGGAAAAATTTGCCAAGGGTCGCGGAGGATTTTTCATCCCTAGTAACTTTTAAATCAAAATTGGATGTCATTCTAAGAGATTCTCTAGGAATTATTTTGGGAAAGTTGTCTGGCCTGTGTTATACAGAAGTCAGACTAGATGGTCACAATGGTTCCTTTGTTCAAGCTGCTGTTGAAGATATAAGATTTTTGGACTAGAGAATGTGTACAGGAAGGAAATTGTTTTACATAAATCTTAATTCTGTTAACCACTTGTTATGCAGACCCATAGCTTGACTTCTTCCCCTCCACAGCCCCCAGTCCAGCTGGGAAATAGGTAACCTAAGCACCTCTCGTGATTCAGAAGCGAGAAGGCAGTTAAGTTTTCATACCTGCTTGCTGCTATGTATTGGTTACTGTAGATTGACTGACTGCTTGACTGTGGTTCATTTATATTGAAATGCTATTGGTGAAGCGTCTGCAATCTGGAAATAGACCCCTCACACTCATGTTAGAGACTTAGCTAAAATGGGGATGTTCCATTAGTTCATTTAAACCTAATTGTTCTCCTCATGCTCTTAAAATATTGTTTAAAAGGTTGAAGTAACTAATAAACTGCTACTAACTCTGTTACTGCTGTTTCTGTCTGAGTGGTCTCCACTGTTGTGGAGTACCGCTGAGAACTGACCTCTGTTACGAGCATACACTCCTGCCGTGGAGTCAGAGCCAGTGCTCAACATGGTACATTTTTCCAGGGTAATGCCCAGGGTAATACATTTTTCCAGCTGGGATGGGTGTATTTTTAAAATTATTGCACTGTTTTTGCTTAATATTAGAACTTGGTAGTATCGTTTCAGAGGTCTGGTAACATTCTGGCCCTTTCAAATGGTACTTTTCTAGATAGAATTGCCCTTTCTTGATTTTTCTTTGTTTGAATTTCTGTTGAAACCAAATCAGTAGATTAGCTTCTCCAAGGAGGTTGAGGGCTAGAGGTTTAGGGTCTTGACCAATTTTGCTTTTTTCCCCCTCCATGCCTAGTGTCAGGCCACCTTACCTTTCTGCTTAAGAGTCAATGGACAACACAGCTTTGTGAGCTGCTCATTGCTGCTCTTAAATTTGAATGGAAGTGGTTGGATTAAGAGCAATTTACTGCCTCTGCCTATAAACAGCCGAATGTATGGGCTTAACTCCTTTTTCTTGATTTATATGCTTTTCCTGTGCATGCTTTTCTCTAGCTGTTCGTTAGAAAAGGAACATAGTATGGATAATTTCCCCAAACATCCCCAAATGCGAGCTTGAAGGACCTGGGGATGTTAACATCTCCTAGTATCTCTGTGCATTCTCGTAACAAAATGGTCTATCTCTGTCTATTTATATAGGAATGTTGGTCTAATCCCATATGGGCAAATTCATTGCTGGTGGAAATAGGTAAATATCTGTTGAAGTTGTTGTAGTTGCACCAGTTTATCACCAGTAAAGAATGTGGTATGTAACTTCATGAAACAGCTGTGTATGGAGGAAAACAAAATCTTCTAGACTCTATTTAAAATAGCTGTAAGAGAAATAAGAATTTTGTAACAGAATAGGGACCCTGTAATTTAGATAGTCAAGCTGCATAGCAGCAGAAATAGCTGGGACCAGATTCTCTGGTGCAGTGCACTATAACTAATGAAAATTTGATTTAAGTATTGTTCCACATGTATGAGAAATGTACAGTTATTCATAAAGATGTTTGTACCATTGCAAACCTTCAGTAATATCCTTTGGCTGATACCGTGCTGAATAGGAAGGCCGTGTTAAAGTGTATTTTTCCTCATCTTGAGCCAAAAATTGCCTGCCTTAGGTCAAAATTCTATCGAGGTATAGTAAAATGTGCATTACCAACATGTGTACCTTGATGCAGTTGGGCGCAATTCCACATTCTGCTCTAGACGGATCATTCATGTTCTTCTGTGTTCTGTTAAGGGTGGACTTCAGAAAAGTGTCACAGCCTGTTAACATTCTAGTATGTCATTCTCCACATCACATGGGCCACTTTATTACCTTCTGCCTTGACTGTTGGGGCCTTATCAGGCTTCCTTTCTCATCTTTCTCCTTCCAGTCCACTAAAATCATTTTCTCATACTACATCTTTCTGATGTTCAATTACCATTTATAAATCTGAATATTCTCTACTGTGATGTTTAAAAGTCTATATTCCTGTTTGCATAATCTATTTAATATTGGAGTCTTTCTCTTTAAGTGAGATGACATTTAGAATAGAGATGATTGATTAAAAAACAGGAAGTTTTCAAATTCTAATTGTTTTGTTCTTTTTGCCAGTCATGACAGAACAATGCAAGATATTGTTTACAAACTTGTGCCAGGCCTTCAAGATGGTAAGTCTTGGTATGTCGTCTTTTAGCTGTAAATGTTAGATTTACAAAGAGCTACTGTGCATGTTTAAGGGATAGCATAGGTTTTTCACCTGTTTGCTGCTTTTAGACAAAGATAGTGGTGAAAAATATACAGTAGAAGCATTTCTGCACTTATTCAAATTCTAGCACTGATTTCACTTTATCCTTCAATATGTGCTTTCTGTTAATGTTAGACACCAAGTACTGGAAAACGTTCCAGTAATGAAAATTGTGGGGATGTTTCAGGAAAATTAAAACATTGTATAATGTTGTGTAACACCTTAAAGCAAACTTTTTTGTGTTGGCATTATATTCTGTATGCACATTTTGTTTTAAATTCTACGTTTATTCAGTCATTTCGTTGCTGCTTTCCCAAGTTGTCAAAAGTGAAACATGTAATGCAGAGAAAATGTTTGGTTTCAGCATAATTTTCTTCCTTTTGTACTTTAGGCCTTTGCTAACAGGTAACTTCTAATTTGTGTGCTTCTTCTCATAACAGTAATAGTTTGACGATATTGGGTGTCTTGAGCTGAAGGAATATTCTGTACCAACTACTGGACCATTCTCATTTTTTTTCAGTAGTGTTTTACTACCTGTTTAGGTGGAAAATTTTCATTGAAACTAAGTTGTCAAGTCAAGAGGACATTCTCTCACTTTTTTAAATATGCAAGTTTAAGTAAAGAGACTATATATAAATGAAATTCTTTCAGGCTAAAAATTAGAAGTAGGGAGAAAAAAGGAAATTCAGAATCTCTTACATGTGTAACTAAACAGGCATGTATCATGTACTTCAACTGAGAGATTTGTAGAAGGATACATGGAAAAATATGGAGTAGCTTTAAAATCCATATGATCTGAAATCACAGAAATGATGTAATAGCAGCCTGGGAAGATGAGGTGGTTATTCTACAGCTGAATGACAAGATATGTGGTGTAACTTGATAAAATGGCATTTAGGAAAAGCAGAGAGGCAGCCAAAAGTGAAGGGATAGTGTTGTTCACGCTCCGATAAGTGCCTCTTCTTGCTGGGAAGTTTCTTCTATGAGGAAGTAGGAGGGGTTTGAAACAATTTTATAAATGTTACATTGACACTTATTAATGAAACTGTTTAAATTTTTAAACAGCGGAAATGAGAAAGCAGAGAGAATTCTATCATAAACTAGGCATGGAAGTACCAGGGGACATCAAAGGGGAGACCTGCTCTGCTAAGCAACATTTAGATTCGCATCGGAATGGTAATTTATTTTTGTTTGCTCTCTTTGGAAAAATGCCATTATGCTAATAAGATTATTCTAAACACCAATCATAATTATAGAAATTGTTATGTAGTATTGTACATTCTGAATGTGACTGCATTAAACATCTAATGGTGTTAAGTTGTACTACTCCTGGAGAAATTCTGCGTCACTATGCGCACACAGAATTCATGTCCCCCACGGATTTCTTTGCTTCCCCTCAGAAAAATGACTTTCTGACAGGGGAAGCAAAGGGAAGTTGCAAGAGCGGTCACGCACCTCTCCCTAGCAGCTCAGGCACATAGTTTCATGCACCTGGAGCAGCTGGCGGAGAGGCAAATCACTATGGTGGCTCCTACCCTGCACTGGGATCAGCTGCTAGACCCACCCCCAGAAACCTCCCCTGGCTGCAGGAAGCTCAGCATCCTCCCTTGCTTCCTGCCCTCATCACGCCTCAGCTGCAGGGAAGGGGTCACTGTATGGGGAGCTGCTCCCCTGTCAGCCCAACCCCCTGCATCCGGACCCCCCCATACTCGGACCCCTCCTGCCAAGCCTCATCCCAGAATCTGCCCCCCACACCCCTCCATACCTGAATCCTACCCTGCTGAACCTCAGCCCCTACATCTGGAGACCCCCTTGCACCCAAACACCCTGTCTCCAGACCTCCACCTCTGCACCCAAACCACCCCCTGCACCTGGACCACCCCAATGAGCTCCCTCAAACCCAGATCCCCCACCCCACTGAGCCCTAGCTAGCTGCACCTGGACCCCCAAGCCCTACTCCCCCAGCACCTAGCCCCCCACCCTCCCGCTGAGCCCCTCATACTCAGACCCTCCCCTGCGGAGTCCCATTGCCCCTGCACCTGAAATCCCAGAACAAGCCTCTGTGCATCCAGATTACCTCTGCACCTGGATTCCCTCACTGAGCTGTCTGCGCCCAGATTGTCCCACACAGAACCCTCTCACTCCACACCTGGATCCCCACACACTGAGCCCCTCCACACTTGGTTCCTGCCTGGTTGAGCCTGCTTACCCCACACCTGGTGCATTTGGCATGGAGGGGCAGGGCCCCGCAGTGTTTCTGGGGCAGGCTCAGCCCTTGCGCTACGTAAAGTTGGGTGCAGCCTCAGCACCAAGTCAGTGTCCTGGGATGGGGGAGGGAGGCTGCAGGGTGATCTCCCACCTCTATGTAGCCAGTGGCCTGTGCTCCTTGCTGCCATGCTGGAACCTCCACATTTATTCCTTGATAAATAAAACTTGCAGAATTTTTAATTTTTTGGCACAGAATTCCCTCAGGAGTACTATATGCTCACCTCCTAGGGTGTGGTGAGTCCGCTTTGCATCACACTACCTCTACCCTTAAACCATCTTAACTGGCCATAGGAAGACCACCCCAGCATGGGAGATCTTTTGGAATAGTGCTGGTGTAGGGGCTCCTACACTACCATGATACTGGCTGCTAGCAAAGTTGGCCATGATGAGGGTTATGGTCTGCTGATACCCAGTTGCCACCATGGACCCGTGGGGCTGTTGACAGTTGCTTAAAGTAGCAAGCCCAAGATTTCGTGGAGAGCAAAGGTCACATTCCTGAGCTGTCATTTCCCCTCTTGCTATATCCAGGGATTTGGACCATAATTTTGTTTGTCGGTAGAGATTGATTGTGCATGCATAATTCAAACCCCCGCCCCCTCCCAAATTCCCCATTAAATATAGTTTTTAGTGACCCAAAAAAAAAAAAAGTATCACACAACAGTTTTCAGAGTTTACTTAAAATTTGAGTGAACAGCACATCAATGCATAAAGCTAGGGATATCACACTCTAATACTAGGAAATTTGAGCAGTTAGGGCTGGAATTATATTTTACTAATAAATGTAATACCGTAAGGCTTCCTTTTGAGAGGAAAAGGAATAGAAATTACTGCGTATATAATACTTAGCAGAGTTGACATTTCTTTGGCAACCTGAAGTTTTTGAACTTCCTGACTTTTGAATACAATCTTGGGACAGTAATGGTGCATTGATAATCTTTTTTTAAGGAGAAAATTATTTTTGGACATGGTGACTGTCGAGCTTGTAAGTCCTTCAAAGCAACAAATGCGTTCTTCCTTAGCTGTGCATTTATGTCTTGCTTTAAAGCTCAGTGTCAGTCTTTCCATTGTCCTCAGAGGGTTTTGGATTAGGGCCCTTGAAACATAGGTGCACTGCCTGTGAATCTACACCTAGCTAAGTATGCATCCAGAAAATCCCAAAGATGGTTAAGCTCCTTTTTAACTTTTATAAAATGAGCTCACCCCCAGTCTGACGCATTCAGAAACTTATAAAACCCCATTTGCTTTTTCTTGATTTTATTTTTGTTACTATCGATTGAGATTACCTACAGTTTAACGTCTTTTAATTTCATGATTATAATGCTTTCCTTTTTTATTTAAGGTGAAACTAAAGCTGATGAGAGTTCAAATAAAGAAACATCAGAAGAAAAACAGGAAGAAGATAATGACTATCACAGAAGTGATGAACAGGTAGAATATCTTTCAGGCAACTTTTACTTAGTTTTAGGTTGCCATTTAACTTTATTTTCATTATGTGCTATGAAGGACGAATAATCTTTTATATCCATACTTTCATCAGTTGCTGGAAGCAAGGTACTGTTTTTCCATGCTTTTTAGTAGAATGTATAAAGTTGAACCAAGTGCCTTTATGTGTAGGGAAGGGGTGGCGTTTGTTTTTCAAGAAAATCTCATTAAGGATCAGTGGCCGTTATAATTGTGATTGATTGTCCTCTAGCCTGAAGTGAATTAAAAAATGTGCCTCAAAACTGGTATGTGAGGTCTGTGGCTGAGAAAATTACTCTCTAAAAATGCAAAGTAATTTTAAATCTAGAACTTTATCTAACACCTTAAAATATATTTAATACAGATGATGATTTTTTTTTGCTACTTTGTAGCAAAAACAGCAAGGAAGGAAGAGAACTAATGGCATCTTTTTATACTCCAGATCAGGACCAAAATAGCTGTCATAGGACCAGCTCCATAGCCCCTTACCTAGGCAAAGCAATTGATTGCCTAGCCTGCTGTTTGGATGAGAGCCAGATGGCTGAGGCAAAATCCATAGAAGTTGGAGTTGTGATGTTGGTTGGGAAAAAACAGGAAAAAATGGCAGAGATACCACCTCTGCTGAGGGTGTTCAGTTGCCGTTTGTGGGGCAGGTGTGCATTTTATCAGTCTGTCTGGACTGTCATCTCCTAGTAAAGTAGGTCAGATTTTTCACCTTTTCGTATGGCCAGGAGATTGTATTTAACTGCACTACAGCTTAAACCACTCTTCGGATAAAAAAAAGTGTAGAATAAACTAACTCATCTGTTATGGAATCTATCCATTCCCCCTCCCTCCCCTCTCCCCCCAATATAGCATAGGAAACCGTGCTTTTAAATCTACACTGGCTTCCCATCCCCCAAGTACTGGCTACAATTGAAGGTGTTGGCCTTTTACCTATAAAGGCATAAATGGCCTGGGTCCTACTTTTCTGAAAGATGACCTCTCTCCCTGTGCCATCCTGCCACATTGCAATCAATGGGGATGCCACCCAGATACAGGGCTGCTGGCAAAGCATTTTCTGAAGGCTCCTTTAGGTTTGGGATACTCGCTCCCTGTCTGAAGCTGCTCTCATTAATCCACCTCGTGGCACACTGCAAGTCCCATTTGTGTTTTCCCAAGCTATGAAGGGTTGGAAGGATGCTAGTAGGAGATGATTATACACCTTTTCCATGTCTACCCCTGCTGGGTGGGGATTTAAGTGCTTTTTACTGGGTAAAGTGGGAGTCCATAAAGTCCAAAGTGGGAGCAGTCTGTAACTATACTTTTATCATGTGGCCAGGAGCGTTCCGAGCAAAGGATCTCCACACTTCCTGTGCTTACATGCGTGTGGGTGTGTAAACAAGAGATGCTAGTTGGTTAGTCTAATTTTAAGGTTATTAACACATTAAACAGGAGCTTCAGAATAGAATGTCAGGAGCTGCTGAGCTTGCTTTTACTTGCTGCAAGTTCCGGAGACAGGCCTGGGGTGGCAAAAGAAAGCAAAAAGGGAGGGGTTGTCTGTTCGTCAGTTCTCCTGTGCAAAGCCCAGTGAGGAGATGGAGAGTTACCCTCTCCTGCATACCTAAAGTTTGGAGGTTGCAAGAGGGCTTTGTGGGAGAATTTCAGGGGGATTTTCCCCTTCCTAATACACTGGCTCAGGATTGTGTGAGGGGACACTGTACCTCTTGTGACCCACAGCCAACTCCCCTGCAAGCCTTCGGAGGTTCATGTAGGGCTCAACGCCATGAACCTCGGTAAGCTTTGCCAGCCCTCGGTGAGCATTAATAACTTCATGCAGGAATATGTGGCGCCTAAGGGTCATTTGTAGGGCCCTACCAAATTCATGGTCCATTTTGGTCAATTTCATGGTCATAGGATTTTAAAAATAGTAAATTTCATGTTTTCAGCTATTTAAATCTGAAATTTCAAGGTGTTGTAATTTTAGGAGTCCTGTCCCAAAAAGGAGGAAGGGGTGTGTGTGTGTGTGGGGGGGGTGGGTTGTGTGGGAGTGTGTCTTTCTGGTACTGCTACTCTTGCCCAACAGCAACGCTGCCTTCAGAGCTGGGCAACTGGAGAGCGGCGGCTGCTGGCCGGGAGCCCAGCTCTGAAGGCAGAGCTGCCGTCAGCAGCAGCACAGAAGTAAGGGAGGCACGGTATGGTATTGCCACCCGTACTTCTGCACTGCTGCTGGCGGGGCGCTGCCTTCAGAGCTGGGAACCTGGCCAACAGCCGTCACTCTCCGGCCACCCAGCTCTGAAGGGGGTGCAGAAATAAGGGTGGCAATACTGTGATTTCTTCCCCCTCCATCCCCCCCAATAACCCTGTGATCCTTCCTGCAACTCCCTTTTGGGACCCCCAATTTGAGAAACGCTGGTCTCCCCTGTGAAATCTGCATAGTATAGGGTAAAAGCACACACAAGACCAGATTTCAGGGCGGGAGACCAGATTCCATGGTCTGTGATGCATTTTTCATGGCCATGAATTTGGTAAGGCCCTACTCATTTGGGATGGGGACCCTGATGAGTTGCCTAAGGTGGTGGGGTTTGGTGACAAACCACTAAGATTTTGGGGGGGCTGATGGCACTTTGCTAAGTGGGGCTCTGTTGCCATGCACCACCTATGGCAAAACCTTCTCTGCTCCTGGAAGTCATGAAGATTGCCCTCTGTTCTGCTTTTCATGCTTCCCACAGTGCAGTGTTCTTCACAGTCTTAGGTTAGGATTAGTTAAAAATTAAACGGTAATATAAAAGTACCTTGTTACGGTTGAGTACCTGTTAGTAAGGCTATGATTTTGGGACAGCTGTCAGTGTTCATGGTAATTGTAAATTTGAATAAAGTTAGTCAACCCTTCCTTCCCTTCCAAATATTGCAATCTGGCCCACGTGGTTGCAGGACCACTCAGGTTTGGTGTTTCCACCCCGTGTGGATGGTGACAGGGTGCCTGGACCAAAAAACTCGGCTTAGCCTTGTGGGAGAGGAGCTGCCACTGTGGGGGGAGTGTGGAGAGAGCTTGCTGTCCAAGCCACCTCACATCCCCATGGGTCATCTGCTTTCCCCCATTTCTGTGACATAAGCCTTTTTTCCCGCACCTCTGTCATGACCTTTATTAAAATTTCCATGAAAAAATCATAGCCTAGCCTATCAGTAATTTGAGTAAAAATCTTTTGGTGTTTTACTAGCTTCTTTTTGAAAAATTTTTACCTGTTTTCTTGTAACACATTTAAATCTCAGACAAAATAACTTTCAAGTTGATGATCCTTTTTAAAACATGCATATAATCTGAATGTACGTTAACATGGCCTTTAAAATTATGTAAAGATGACACTCTAAACAGTCATTGAAAAAGTGAAGGTGGTTTTCACACTGTACATACCACACAGACTATGCTGACAGCTTGTGCCACACGCTCTCAAAGAAACTGCGGAACCACCTGATCAACATCCTCTACAGCAAACAGGGAAAGATTAAGAATGAGCTCTCAAAACTGGATATTCTCATCAAAAACCAACCTTCCACACACACTTCCTCATGGCTGGACTTTACAAAAACTAGACAAGCCATTTAAACACACACTTTGCTTCTCTGCAAAAGAAAAAGGACACTAAACTATCTAAACTACTACATGCCACAAGGGGCCACAGCAATGGTTCCCTCAACCCACCCAGCAATATTGTTAATCTATCCAACTATACTCTTAGCCCAGCAGAAGCAGCTGTCCTGTCTCAGGGCCTCTCCTTCTGCCCCTCCACCCCCACAAACATGATACAGTTGTGTGGTGACCTAGAATCCTATTTTCGACCTCTGAACAACACACCTCTGAACAACATACTAACCCACAGAGACCTTCCTACCAAGACTACAAAAAGAAGGATTCTGGGTGGACTCCTCCTGAAGGTCGAAACAACAGACTGGACTTCTATATAGAGTGCTTCTGTCGACGTGCACGGGCTGAAATTGTGGAAAAGCAGCATCACTTGCCCCATAACCTCAGTCGTGCAGAACACAATGCCATCCACAGCCTCGGAAACAGCTCTGACATCATAATCAAAAAGGTTGACAAAGGAGGTGCTGTCGTCAACATGAATAGGTCGGAATATGAACAAGAGGCTGCTAGGCAGCTCTCCAACACCACTTTCTACAAGTCATTACCCTCTGATCCCACTGAGGGTTACCAAAAGAAACTACACCATTTGCTCAAGAAACTCCCTGAAAAAGCACAAGAACAAATCCGCACAGACACACCCCTGGAACCCCGACCTGGGGTATTCTGTCTGCTACCAAAGATCCATAAAACCTGGAAATCCTGGATGCCCCATCATCTCAGGCATTGGCACCCTGACAGCAGGATTGTCTGGCTATGTAGACTCCCTCCTCAGGCCTTATGCTACCAGCACTCCTAGCTATCTTTGCGATACCACTGACTTCCTGAGGAAACTACGATGCATTGGTGATCTTCCTGAAAACGCCATCCTGGCCACTATGGATGTAGAAGCCCTATACACCAACATTCCACACAAAGATGGACTACAAGCCGTCAGGAACAGTATCCCCGATAATGTCACGGCAAACCTGGTGGCTGAACTTTGTGACTTTGTCCTCACCCATAACTATTTTACATTTGGGGACAATGTATACCTTCAAATCAGTGGCACTGCTATGGGTACCCGCATGGCCCCACAGTATGCCAACATTTTTATGGCTGACTTAGAACAACGCTTCCTCAACTCTCGTCCCCTAATGCCCCTACTCTACTTGCGCTACATTGATGACATCTTCATCATCTGGACCCATGGAAAAGAAGCCCCTGAGGAATTCCACCATGATTTCAACAATTTCCATCCCACCATCAACCTCAGCCTGGACCAGTCCACACAAGAGATCACTTCCAGGACACTACGGTGCTAGTAAGCGATGGTCACATAAACCCCACCCTATACCGGAAACCTACTGACCACTATTCCTACCTACATGCCTCCAGCTTTCATCCAGACCACACCACGTGATCCATTGTCTACAGCCAAGCTGTGCGATACAACCGCATTTGCTCCAACCCCTCAGACAGAGACAAACACCTACAAGATCTCTATCAAGCATTCTTACAACTACAATACCCACCTGCTGAAGTGAAGAAACACATTGACAGAGCCAGAAGAGTACCCAGAAGTCACCTACTACAGGACAGGCCCAACAAAGAAAATAACAGAACGCCACTAGCCATCACCTTCAGCCCTCAACTAAAACCTCTCCAACGCATCATCAAGGATCTACAGCCTATCCTGAAGGACAACGACCCATCACTCTCACAGATCTTGGGAGACAGGCCAGTCCTTGCTTACAGACAGCCCCCCAACCTGAAGCAAATACTCACCAGCAACCACACAACAGAACCACTAACCCAGGAACCTATCCTTTCAACAAAGCCCGTTGCCAACTGTGTCCACATATCTGTTCAGGGGACACCGTCATAGGGCCTAATCACATCAGCCACACTATCAGAGGCTCGTTCACCTGCATATCTACCAATGTGATATATGCCATCATGTGCCAGCAATGCCCCTCTGCCATGTACATTGGTCAAACTGGACTGTCTCTACGTAAAAGAATAAATGGACACAAATCAGATGTCAAGAATTAGAACATTCAAAAACCAGTTGGAGAACACTTCAATCTCTTTGGTCACTCGATTACAGACTTAGAAGTCGCAATATTACAACAAAAAAAACTTCAAAACCAGACTCCAACAAGAGACTGCTGAATTGTAATTAATTTGCAAAGTGGACACAATTAACTTAGGCTGGGATGGGTCATTACCCAAAGTAAAACTATTTCCCAATGTTTATTCCCCCGCACACACACCCCCCCCCCCCCCGTTCCTCAGACATTCTTGTCAACTACTGGAAATGGCCCACCTTGATTATCGCTACAAAAGGTTCTCCCCGCCCCCCCCTCCCCCCTGCTGGTAATAGCTCATTTTAAGTGATCACTCTCGTTACAGTGTGTATGGTAACACCCATTGTTTCATGTTCTCTGTGTATATAAATCTCCCCACTGTATTTTCCACTGAATGCATCCGATGAAGTGAGCTGTAACTCACAAAAGCTTATGCTCAAATAAATTTGTTAGTCTCTAAGGTGCTACAAGTACTCCTTTTCTTTTTATTGTACACTTGTTAGTGTTTACACCTTTTGGTTTGTGGTTTGACCTTGACTACTCCTGAGTTAGTCAGAATGACCTCTAAAATGAACAGGTTAGCGGCTGCTAACTTCTGTCCAGACATTTAAGAGGTAAATGAAGTGTAACTGTAAGCTGACAAGTTATAGACAACTTGTTTGCTTTAAGTAAGGTGACGGTGAACATTTGACTTCAAAGGTGCTTAACTTTTAAGTTTTGACCTTATTTTGGTAAACCAATGAAGGCTGCCTATAGAATGCATAATCAGGATTGCAGGAAATCCTATTAACCAACTCTGGACTGTGTTTGCTTTTCCCTGAAGGTAAGCATCTGCTTGGAATGCAATAGCAGCAAATTGCGTGGATTGAAACGAAAATGGATCCGCTGCTCAGCACAAGCAACAGTCTTACATCTAAAGAAGTTCATTGCCAAAAAACTTAATCTTTCTTCTTTTAATGAGGTAATATTTTAACATAAGAGAAAATCGCACTGTAAATAAAAAGCTTGTAGCAAGTGTATGAAGCTCATTTTTTAAAAGCAAAGCTTTTCCTTGTAATCTTGTTCTTAGAGAGAACTGAACAAACCACTTTAAGGTAAAATGTGATTATTGTAGTAGGACTAAAATAGCTTTTTCATCTGAGCTGGATCAAGGCAAATCTGTAGCCTTTTTATAAAAATATAAAGGCAAAATATGAATGTTAAAGCACTTACCTCCTTCCTTCCCCAACTTAATCCCCTTGGGTTTCAGCCCTTGTTGGTACTTGGGCTAGTAATATAAGCCACATGGCTTGTCTAATACTTTAACACCTTTTTCCACATCCAGTTTTAAATCATTGTCATTAAGGTAAGCTTTGGCATAGGCTTCCACTAGTGTTATATGTTTATATGATCATGTGTGTAAGTGAAAATGGAGAATTTCACCCCAGTGCATAGGGCCAGTGCCAGGCCTATCCACCACTGAAGTCTTTTTTAAGCCATATAGCTTAAGTGGTCCATAGCCCTTGCGTTGCTCTTATGCACAAGGATGAATTTCACCCAAAGTATAGGGTCAGCATGTATCCAACATAAACTGGGGGGACTGCTGGTCATGCGCCTACGTTTCCTTGCAGGTTGATCATGCTTCCAAAGTGGAAAAACTAGGAGACTGTGGGTCACTGGGAAGCCATTTGGTGCGGGGGAAAGAGAGGTGAATGAAGAAGTAGGAAGAAAAAGGGGGTCATCATCTTCCCTCTGATCTCCCCCATTTCAGATTGTAAAACTAGGACACATTATTCTGAAGGGCAGCAGCCATATAAACAGTCCCATCCTCTCCTCGCACAATGTAGTATTTATTCTACCATGTCCTAGCCCAAAGGACATACCACCAGTTCATTCACAGCCTCATTCCCAATTGAGTGTTGCCTTGGTATTCAGCCCTGCCAACTCCTTGTCTGTTTCCCAGCTCAGAACCTCCTTCCTGCTCAGAAATACCCCTGTCCCCACTTATGCACACCTCTCTCCTCTTCCTACCTAACCTCTCCACAGCTCTGAAACATCCTCTCCCATGCTCAGAATACAACCTACAAAAACAGCCAGACTTTCAGACTCTGAACCCTTCCCCTTCCTACCTGACCACAGCCACTGTCACCTGGCTCAGAAGTCACCCACTCCTTGCACCCCCCAGTGTGTAATCTATCTACCTACCTCTATTTAAAATTATTGTGAAAGCTACTTTTACTTAAAATAGAAATTGTCAACTGAAACAGCTTCACTTGTTCATGTATATAACAAGAGAAGACCACCTGTACTCTTGTTACGATCACCAATTAAAAAACTTACTTGGGTAGTGTGAAGGAAGGAACATGCTTAATTTTATTGGCTCTTAATTGTATTTATAAGTGGTCTTTTCCCCTGTGAGAACTCCATGCGACCACACAAAGGGAAGTTGCATTCCTGTACCAAGTGAAGAATAGACTTAAGGACTGAAGTAATTGCACACTTAAATTATCACAGAGACTCTTACTAGTTCTTACACCTTTTTACTAAGATGTTAGTTTTCAAATCTGCAAAAAGGTACTGTAGCCAATGTTAATTTATATAAAACGTAGTCCCTGTGTGGAAGAGACCAACCATTAAAAATACAGCTTCCAACCCGGGTTGTCATCTGCCATATGATGCCTAGAGAGACAAGGCGGGTGAGGGAATATCTTTTATTGGACCAACGTCTGTTGGTCAGGGAGACAAGCTTTTGACCTCACACAGAGCTCTTCTTCAGGTCTGGGAAATGTATTTAGCTGTGCCACTCTGAGTACAATGTGGAACAGATTGTTTAGCGTGAGTAGTTAACACACATTTCAAGGGTCCATTCAAGGTGAAAGCCACTTCAAGGTAAAAGCTCGTCTCTCTCACCAACAGAAGTTGGTTCAATAAAAGATATTCCCTCACCCACCTTGTCTTTCTAATGTCCTAGGACCAGCAACACTGCATACGACAATATGATGCTAAACAGTTTTCATAGCATGTCAAACAGGATAAGCTGTCTTCACATGAGACTTGGAAGTAAAGTTTGTACAGGTTTTTTAAAAGTCCCGATGATGGTTTGGAGTTAGGGGAAGGTGTCAATATCACATAAAGAGTCAGTGGATCAAAAAGTTGGGTCTACATTAAGAAACATTCCCATGGTGGACTTTCATGGGTTGAGGATGTCTTTCAACATCCAGAAATCAGAGAACAGACCTAGGTGCTCTCTCCATCAGGACTGAAAGTTTTGTTTCACACAGTGTGGGAAGCGTTAGGATTTTTCTGTTGTCTTCAGTTGATTTTGGACATGTTTAACATGACTTTTATCCATCTGCATTGTCTTGTCACAGAAGTGTGTTCTATGTGTCTCTTAATGAATTTAAGTCTCTCTCCCTTTTCAATCAGCTGGATATATTATGCAATGAAGAAATTCTTGGCAAGGACCATACGCTCAAATTTGTAGTTGTCACTAGATGGAGATTTAAGGTACGACACAACTGCTTTTTCATAAATTCACTCATATTTAGAAAGAAAATTAAGTCATTAACCTGGTTATAGAACAGAGTTCATAAAGTATCTATCGTACACAGTTTTATACCTGCAGTAACTTTAAAACTGGCTAAAAAATTGGTTAAAAGTCCATCCTGGTTTAGGGGCAAAGTGAGGGCAGCAGCTCGAAATAAAGAACAATATATAACAACTGGGGAAAAAGGGGGAAGTAGATAGCTATCAATATAAATTAGAAATTATGAAGTATAGAAAATTGGAGAGGGAAGACTAAAGACACCAGGAAAAAATCCATGGCTGGCGAGGCTAAGGACAGTAGGTTTTTCAGATAAATCAGGAAAAAGAGAAATTCTGACAGTGGTATAGGCTCTTTACTATATGGAGATGGTGCAAATGTTAATAATGCAGAAAAGGTAAAAGCGATCAATGTATAGTTCTGTATTTGGAAAGAAGCAAGATGATATACTTGTGTTACGTGACGATGATGAACTACTTTTCAGTCCATTGGGAATTGAGGGCATTAAGGATGCTAGGGATGATGATGATAATAATTAGCCCTTATATAGTACTTTTTATCAGTAGATCTCAGTGTTTTACAAAGCAGATAAGAAACATTGTCCCCATTTTACAGATGGGAAAACTGAGGCACATGGAAATGAAGTGACTTACCAAAGGTCATCCAGCAGGCCCAGATAGTGTGCACCCAAGAGCCCTAAGAGGGTTGGTTCAGGACATCTCTGGGTTGCTGGTGCTGTTTATTATTTATATTACCATAGCACCTAGGAGCCCTTGGAATAATGGGGAAATTCCGGGAGATGAGAAGAGTTTCTCCACAACTGGAGATGGGACACTTGGTGGGGTTGGCCATTGCTCTGAGGTGGTTCCAACAATCCTCTTTCTCAATGCCCAGCTGGTGTCTTGCTCACATACTCAGGGTCACACTGATTGCTAGATTTGGGGATGGGAAGGAATATTCCCCTAAGTCAGATTGGCTGGGACTTTGGGGTTTTTTTGGCCTTCCTCTGCAGCATGGGATGTGGTTTGCCTGCTGGGATCATCTGGGCATGACTCACCAGATCCATTTCCTGCCATTGCAGGGGCTTTGGGCATTGGTGGCACCTTGGTCTCTCATGTTCTCTCCCTGTGGCACACAATAGTTTAGTTTCCTGAGGTCTGGAATGCTTTGGTCTAACTTAGTCTTCAGTCTTAATAGAAAAAGACGAAAACTAATGGCCTGTGGTATGCAGGAGGTCAGACTAAAAGATCTCATGTTCCCTTCTTGCCTGAAACTATGCATATTGGCAAAACATTAACAAAGGGCAAGCAGGATGACGTGGGTAAATAGCTGACCTCAATCCCAGGCAAAATAACGGAGAAGCTGATACAGGATTCAAACAATATAGAATTGAAGGATGGGAAAATAATTAATGCTAGCCAACATGGTTTTATGGAAAATGTCTTAAGCCTGATTTTGTTTTTTGACAATTACAAATTTGGTTAATAAAGGTAGTTGCATAGATGTAACATTCTTACACTTTTGTAAGAGGTTCAACTTAGTACTACACAGCATTCTGGTTTTAAAAATTCGAACTATACAATATCAACAAAACATACCTTAAATAGATTAGTTGACTGACAGATCTCAAAGTAATGGTCCAAAGGGAATAATCATTGAGTGGGATGTTTTTAGTGGGGTCCCCCAGTGATCAGTACTAGACCTATGCTATTTGGTATTTTTATCAAAGATCTGAAAGTGAATATAAAATTATTGCTGATAAAATTTGCAGATGACACAGATTGGCCAGGTAGTAAATAAAGATGAGGCCAGAGCAGTCATACAGAGCGATCTGGATCGCTTACTAAGCTGGGACCATTCAAACAAATTATATTTTCCAAAAGCAAAATGACACATCTAGGAAGAAGGAATGCAGGCCATACTTACAGAATGGGGGACTGTATCTTAGGCTGCAATGACTCTGAAAATGATTATGGGGTCGTAGTGGTGGACAAGCAGCTCAGTGTGTGCTCCAAGTACGATACTGTGGATGTGATCCTTGACCACATAAACAGGGGAGTAATGAACTGGAATAGGAAAGTGATTTTACTTCCATATGTGGCATCAGTGTTGAAAAGTTGGAGAGGGTGAAGAGAAAAGCTATTAAAATGGTCTGTAGGTTGGAAAAAATACCTGATGGTGAGACTTAGAGCTCAATCTGTTTAGCTTATCAGAAATAATATTGAGAGGTAACTTGCTTATAGTGTAAAAGTACCTTCATGGGTAGAAACTGCTGAGTACTAAAGGGCTTTCTAAGCTAGCAGAGAATGACATAACAAGAACTAGTGGCTGGAAGTTGGTCAGACACATTCAAATTAAGACACATTTTTAGCAGTGAAGGTGGTAGTTAACCTTTAGAACAAACTACAAAGGTAAGTGGTGGATTCTCCACCTCTTCTCTTCAAAGCACACTGGATGTTCTAGTTAGGCTCAGTATACAGCTAACTGGGTGAAATTCTGTGATCTGTTATACATAAAGTCAGACTAGATGATACATGGTCAGTCCCTTCTGGCCTTAAAATATTAATCGATAACATATTTTGATGAGTTGATTACCTATCACATGGGAGGATTCATTTTGCTTTTGCTTTGTAAATTAGCTCATTATTTTATCTTGCAGAAAGCACCTCTCCTGCTACATTACAGACCCAAAATGGACTTGCTGTAAGAGACCTTTATTGTCCTTCTGGACAGCGTTTTTTGCAGAGACTATCATCAGGCACCTTCTTAGTGCATCACTTAACTCACATGTGACACGAACCAGCAGAATTGTTTTGGAAGACTATAGTGCTCTCACAGCCAACCAACCTTCTGAATATTTCTTCTGGAGATGTGTTGCCCAGATTTCTGGACAGAAAATATTTATACTTTTTTTGTACGAAAGAAATAAATCACAAGAGGACACTACCAGCACTAAGTTTACAGATCCTGAAAACACTTCACAGTTCCATGTAGCTCAACTTCATTCATCTCTTTGCTGCAGTTCCACAAAAATAAGTTAAAATGTTGTAGGGGTTTAAAGGTTGTCTTTGACACCAAAATTACCTTTAGTTACTTTCCATCTTTTGAAACTTCTAAAGCTTATTTTGAGATATTCTGCAAGGTGTTCCGTCTTACATAGTATGGCTCAGTTACTTTGGCTTTCATTGAGCCCTTTGAAGAGCATTGAACGTACTTTATGATTATAGAGACTGGTGATATTTATGCTGCATTAAAAACTTCCTAAAAAACTAGGCATCTGAAAACTTCATGAGTTTCACACAGTGCTTGATCTCATTTTATATTTCATTAATGTTTTGGCATCCTCTGCATGTTTTGATGAGGCTAATGAAAATGAGTTTACTTTTTTAACATGGCCCAATATTTTGCTGTGACATAAATTGCATCCGATCATAACACAAGAGTACTCAAAGTGCTAAATTTGTGAATTTTAAGGTAGACTTGTCTTATACAGTAAGGGCTTGCAGAAATTTATTTTTTCTTCACGGAGAATGTTTTTTCGCTAAATTTGTAACTAGTGGTTAAAGCATTTTTATTTTGAGAAACACCCCATAGAAACATTACACAAGTTTCCATTTCACTGGTTTAAAAATTCAGCTGTTAATTACTGACCAGTTCTAGATTTCCTTTAATGGTTTCCTTAAAAAGCCATTGTTTTCTTTAGTGTCATCATTAGCTATCTTGGAGGTCAGACTAGATCGTAGCAGTACCTTCTGGCCTTAAATCTATTAATCTAGATTTTGTGTTCAGCCTCGAGAGATGCAGGACACTATGTATGTCATCAAGTCCGCGCTCAGATAATGCTTAGAGGGGTGTTAACTAAAAAAAAAAAAAAAAAAAAAAACCTTGAAAGGCTTTTAAAAATAGGTGACTTAAAAAAACTGTTAATATTGGTTGAAAGTGATTTCTGCAGGCGATATACTGTATAACATAATAAAAATATGAAATGTTAAAATGTTTGACTGGCATGGGGGATTGTAAGATACTGAAAAGAGGGTGTGCAGTATGACACACTGGCAGCTGGAGGTTACTACTTTCTTTTTAAATGCTCAGGAGGGAAAGTTCCCCTGTCAGCTGAAAACCAGTTTTGTATACATATTATTAAACCCTTTTATTCCTCCATAAGGCAAATCTCACTGGCTAACATAAGCATTATGCCTGTTGGCACCACCCTACTCCATCCAGTTGTGCTCCTCTGCCCTGCAAGAAATCATTATTTAAAATTAGATTTAACATCAGGAAGTAAATCCTGAGAAATACTGGCTTATCCAAACATGTACATTCGCTTTTCTCCTGGGTCTGAAAGAAATCCACCGCCTCCCCAAAACAGCATGTTCCTGTGTGCCTCCTTACACGTACTTGCCTGGAGCCTGCCGGTCCTCCATTTGACTCCTCTCTTAGTTTTCCTACTGCCACACTTGTGAGAGGGAACACAATCTCACCTGTATATATTTCAAAACAGCGTTATAAAGCTGCGTTCTTTTATTTTTATTCATAATCATAGAGGTGAATGAGGAGGAAATCAGAATGGGTGCAAATGGAGAAACAAGGGAAATCTACTGGACTAGTAGGAGTGCCATCTCTGCAAATCTAGGGCAGGAGAGATGTAAATGTACTGAGGGCTCATTGGGCTAGGCAGGACAACTTCACATCTAGGCCTTGGAGGGTGTGGGGAATAGAGTTTGGCTTTGGTTTGATCTTTCTGTTCCTGTATGCACCTACCTGCAGTTCAGCTTTTATCTATGTATAACATGAAGAAAAAATAGAAGTGTCAGAAGAGGAAAGGAGAGACTTCAGTAGTTTAGTTCTAGCAACTGGCCCTTTGTGAGCTTTTCACAAAATGAACCTAGGCGACGTGACCCTATAAGTCCGTTGATTTACCGGGACTCTGTGGAACTGTTAATCAGTTGTCCGCATTGTGGGGTGTGTCAGGGAACTTCAACCAAATGACCCTATCCTAATCAATCTGATTAATTTGCGTCTAAGGGTTTAATAAATATATATACATGATGTGTCTACCTCAGAACATGCACTGCAGCAGCATTTTGTAAAACCAGATGTTACTGTAGTGCCATTGAAGTACATCAGAATTTGAATATTTTCCTGTGTAATTAAACTGAGGAGCAATTAAACAGATGAACGTGCAAATTCAAAAAACCCTCTGCCATTCAGTTTTAACTCTCACTGTAGCAATCTACAGTACAGAACATATATTTGTAAGTTTGTAGCTATCTTTGGAATCACTTGAATTTGCTATGGTGCTATATCAATATATTTAAATATCTGTTGATATCTGTATAGATACGTAAATCTGAAGCCTGTATTAACACCAACAGCTGGTTATAGCTCATAATTGTGTGTAACTCTGCTTTTTTTAAATGTATTAACCTGATAAAACCTCAGTGGTAAAAATACCTATTTTTCTAAATTGCATCATGTCAGAATAGCTTCACTACAGAAACTATTTCCCAGAGGGGTTTGCTGCACCATTTGGTTTGATTTTAACTTTGTAGAAAGAGTAGCATACAATTAAATTCAACAGTCAGTGTGAGACCTTAAGGATTCTATTTCTGAAAGTTCTGTTTTACTTCTGTGAAGCTTAAGAGACAGTTGATTTAATGTCAAAACTATATTGGGGAAAAATAACTATTGATTTTTTTAAGTATTGTTTAAGGTCTGAAAGTCAGGCTCAGCTTAGATATCTCTTGGTCCTGCTTGGTCATGTTCAGTTTATTTTGGTTTTAGTGAAGATGGAGTTACTGTGAAGTAGTTTTCACAACTGCTTACGCTGGTAAATAATTGCAGTACAAGTATCTTGTTGCATTATCCTCAGCAGCAATGAGACTAATTACCCAGGCTCATAGTCTCACTAGATATAGTTTTCATTTAAAATAGAGAATTCAGATAGAATATATAATATTGAATTTAAATAAGATTTGGGGGTTTTAAAAAAAATTAACTTTATAAAATTATTTATTCTATTTTAAGCCTTCTATCTTATTTTACCATCCAAGTATTTTGGTTTCTATGGTCCAGCTTTATTTACGGGCATATAAAATGAAATTGTGAGATGTTTTTACAAGCTTCTTCCTTTTACTTTGAGTTTGAGTAGTTTTTATTTGATGTTTTTGTATGGATAAAGAGCATTACTTATGCTTTTGTGCAATAGGTTTGAAACATGCATTTATAAGGCATATGTTTAAATTGTAAATGTAGCATCTACTTACCGCTAAATTGAGAAGGAATGTAGGTGGGATTTTTAAAATGTACATTCAAATGGGTTTTTGTTTGGTTTTTTTAATTTTCATTTTTTATTTTTTTTTATTTTTATTTTGAAGTGAAGTTTGGGGTTTTAAAATTGTGTGTAAGTGCAAGAACTACCTGTCAGCAATATTTTAAAATAAATGATCTGGCAAGAAACCTTAATGTGAATTGTGGAAGCAATCTGCAAGACTTGCAGCCTATCCGAAATTGTTTTTGTGCCATTGTTATGTCTGGTATCTTTGTGTACCATCTAACCTGGGAATATTTATTTTTTATTGGTTGTGCAATACTATACACAACACTATAACCTCTGGGGATATGGGACCATATGAAATATCAGACTACAACTATGATGGTGCTATTTTTTCCAATAGGCTATGAGCCTTTGAAAGCTTATCTGGCTCTATTGTCTTCGTAACAGCATAATTAGTCTTAGGAGAATCTTACCATTGAGATAAATGTAATAGGAAAAAGCCAACCAGTTTTTACATCAACAGATGAATCTTTGATAAATTTATATTGTAATCAGTACTTAAGAAATGCATTTAATGCAGACAGCGTAAACTGTACTCTACAGAAAAATCCACTTTCTGTATTTCCTCAGGTAATCACTTCAGTTCAGATGCTTCACTGGAAGTTTTAAAGCAACCTACTCATTTGTTCCTCTGCTTCAAAGTTAAAGAAAAGAAAAAATCCCATATAGGCTAGAATTTTTGCATAACTTAACTATGCTTAACTATAACGGAGAGGTTCACTTAACATTTCCTTAGGTACCAGGTGCAGAGAGAACGCTTATTTTAAGGTGCATAATTTAACTTTGAACTGCGTTTTGATGAAAGTGGAGATTAGGTACAGATTTTCTGGAAACTTGCTCCTCATGGTAAGCCCACTTTTTTTTTTTATTTTATACTATTGAGTTTGAATTTGCTCATGTACAAACTTAATATCCAGTCCTGCAATCTGATCCACCTGGCAGATCCTTATGCCCTCGCAGAATCCAGTTGAAGTCAATGTGGCCTGCCCCAGATCAGATTGTAGGATTGGGGCGTAAATGTCCAATACTGCAAATGCTGACCTTGTAACTTTACTCACATGGATGGTTCTATTTCAGTCCAGTGGGATTATTCACAGGAGCAGAGTTACTTAGCAGCATGCCTGCAGAAGTCCTTATGATTTACAACATTGGTTTAATATAATCCTTAACATCCAAATGATTTAACTGGACAAAAGAAAACTTTTTTTTTCCTGGAACAAGATTAATTTAGGGTTAAGGGACAATAAGCCAGTGCAACCACTAAGCCTTTATCCTCAATATGTGGTAAAATAAAGATACTGAAACTATCACAGTATAAAATCATATTTTTGACTTAGTTTCATTTGAAAGTTTACATTTTTTTATGCTTTGTGTTGCTGTGTAATTTTTGTACTATTGGTGGCTAGTTTTTGTCTGAATAAGCCTTTTGGGATTATTGCTTAATGTTTTGATTTTATGATAGTGAAGCTTGTATTCAGTGTTTTGCCAATTAATATTATATGCTTGTGAATAAAAGCAAAAAAGCTAACTAAAATTCTGTCAGGCTGAAAGTTTATTGTCCATTTTTTCCCAAGAACCTCAAGGACTAGCTAGTACAATACAACAGTACTATACAATACTGCATAAACCAGAACATTCCCCTTATATAGTTCTATAATGTATCTTCCCCCTGAAATGTGTACCACTTTTTTTTTTGCTTGAATCCAACACTAGCACTGAACAAAACGTTACACTAACTACAAAACTCCTTAAATTGGTAAAATGTTTTTGTCAAATACATGGCAGTCTATTCATTAGCAAATAAAGTGACTTCTGTTGGATGGAGGAGGTTATTTTAGGTGCTTTGGACTCTTCCTGTATTTGTGTGTATGGATATATTTGCCACGCTGTACATGGTATCAGACTTGCTCCTCATCTGTTAATGTCGCTGTGAGGGGTCATACTGGAGTCCAACGTTCTGTTGGACACAATTGACAAATGTTAAATCAAAAAACCAAACCTGCCGAAATCCTTATTTTGTTTTAATTGTTAATGATTGACAGATACTGATTGTCTATTTCCTCTCTGGTTGAAAGTTAGAAAAAGGTCTTAGAGTAGCTATAAAATGCCACTCCAGAGAGCTTTGGCTCATTAACCAGAGGTAAATTTGCCTTCAAAGTGTTGATCTAATTTTTGGTTGATTTCTGGGTTATTTTAGTAGTTTCTTCCCTAACTGTTTAAGATCATCAAGGATTATGTAGGAACTCCTCAAAAGGATTTACTGTTTTTGGCTTAAATGAAGCTCAAGGTTAATCTAGATACTCTAGTAAACTGCAAAGCATATAAAACCCTAGGTGAATTTCTTTGCAGTATCTGCATAGAGTAATGTATATTTTCAGAATTGTGTGTGGTGTTTTCTTCTTATTGGGAGAGGCAAAAGGTTTAATGTTTCTGCCATTTTGCTTGGAATTGTAAGGAACTCTGGTTCTAAACCATGTAGCGGTCTGTTCCTGCACAGGGTTCTCACTTGCACTAATGGTAGTGATGTGTAATCTTCCTCAGGAGATGAGGCCCACTAGATAGTTCTGCCATTGATTGGCCATTTAAATACCGGTGGGAGAAATCTGTCTCAGAAAGGTCCCTTTGTTCATGTGTGTCACTAAAAAGTGAATAAATAATAAACTTCTAAGTTTAGCACTAATTCTGCTGTGTCAGCAAGCACTATATTTCATCTCCTTATTCTCGTTGTTAGTTGATCTATCATTTCTCCATGACTTTCCTTTGTTGGTTGCTTGAAATGCACCTACAGACTAGTGATTTATGCCTGGGTGTTTCTGTTCAGTTCAGCACACTGCACTATTGGCAAGTATTCCAGGCATCTAGAGAGAAATTAACTGCGCTCAAAACCAGCGGATGTATTTCCCAATAGTGTAATTGTATGTTCAACACGGCCCCTCCTGTAACTTGCTGGAATAGTTAAGTGATGACCAACTGTCTTTGCCAGCTGTGACCCTTGAGCCATGCCCTACACAAAAATACATAGGAACACAAATCTGCACTCTAGTCTGTTTTTAATAAGCATCTACATGGTGAGAAAGTTGCTCAGGTGTACAGTAAGAATGATGCGCACATATACCTCATTTCAGGAATGGATAAAGGCACCACCATTGGCATCTGTTGTGATTGGGACCTTTTGAAATATGCTCTTGCAACACTTGTTTTGTTTTATAAGCTAATGTTTTGTATTACTTTGTGTACAATATATTCGACTTGTAGTTATTCAGATTGTCTTTGGTGTTGATTTTGGACATAAAAATAAATTCTTTGATCATTAATTTTAATTTCCATGATTTTTGTGCTAGTCTGAACTGATGGATCTAAATTAGGTTTGATTGTGAGTCGTAGAAAACTAAACAGGAGAAATATAGGGGGAACAAAACAAAACAAAACAAATTAGCATCCCAAAACACAATTGGTATTCTACAGGACAATAGTAGAATCTACTTGAGCTTGGTTGTGGAATTCCCAGAGCCTCACAAACGTAGCCTAATAGTCATGTTAGTGTGAATATACCCATGTTCCTATCGAGCTCTGAAAGCTATCCACCTGCCAATGCAGCTCTTATTGAGCAACAAACTAAAATTCTCCCAAGAGGTAAGCAAGCCCTGGAAAAGTTCAGAAATCCTAATAGTCCTTTGCCTACTGTGACTCTCCCTGGTTGAATATTTCCAGTACTCTTCAGTGAGAGCAACACTTAAGCTAAAAATTGATTTAAAAAAAAATTAAATTCAGTAACTTTCATATATGGAAGTTCTGTTACCTGCATACATCTGAAGTAGTACCCTTTTTAGTGGTGGGTTAATGCTAAGTCAAAGAATTGGTTAATTGTTCTCATAGTCAGTGGTTCAGATAGATAGATAGAAATTTCTATAAAATATTTAAGGCTGGCATCAAAAGTGACAGTCTCATTATTCTGTCTTATAACTTACTCAGTGTCTTCAGGTTTCCAATATGTGGGCCATTTACCCTAAAAACTTTATTTTCCTTTATCTGAGAAATCCCTAGCTGCAGTATATTTGGGCTTAGAGGAAGAACAGTTCGCTTGATTTTGACTTTGAAGTGAGCTGTTTTGCATGCTTTGAAGTTAAACACATTCTTTGACATGCTGTCAACAGTGCTGATGAGGCATTTATGAATATATAATATGCTTCAGAGATGTCTGCCGATGAGGTTTGAGTGGCATTTCACATTTGGAGACTGTTCTAAACAGAAGTTTTTCACCTGGTGATTTTTCTTGGATATATTTTGTGGTCTATGCTTGTACGAAGGTTGTTTATATGCCATGCTTGAGGGGGAAAGAAAGACTTATTGGTGCATTTTGTGCAATTGAAGTTACTTTCAGTATCTATGGCAGAGAGAGAGAGAGAGAATTGAGAAGATAGGGTAGTCGACAAACAGCGAAAGTGGGGGAAGTACCAAGCTTTCTTCTTAGGTTCTGTTATTTCCAGTTGCGACAAATGTGGGGATGCTCAGCAATGAATCTGTACCTTGTAATGTGGCTTGCGTTAAGGATTTCCGAGCTGTTTTCAAATATCTGTGTGTTGCCGGCACCCAGTGCCGAGAGGCTAAACAACAGCTGGGGTTGGTTTGCTACCCGGTGTGCTACACCCAATAATCACAACGGGGTGGAGAAGCAGAAAGGTTTATTTGCAGCTGCAAAAAGGTACAGGGAGAATAAGATCTCAAATCCTGCACCCAGAGCAGGAAGTTACACAGGCTTTTATACATCCTTTTTTCCAGCATACTTATCCAATAGCAAGCTGCCCTAAGTATCCATATAGCCAGCCAATCCAGTTCCAGCTAGTTCCCTTGTTCTCTGTATCATTTGTTAAACCATACATAAAGCTGCTTTATTCAGCATTGTTCTTCCATATCTGCGCTGTTCGGCCTTGCTTAGTTTCAGGCAGTCTGACTCTACAACATATTGTTGCAAATCCTCAGCGTAACTGCTGCGAGTGCCTCCAGGTGGGGGGGCCAAGGACACTTGGGCCTAGTACGCAGAGCTGCTGCGAGTGCCTCCAGGGGGGTGGCCCAAGGAGACTTGGGCCTAGTGCAAGGGGGCTTCATCGACACTCGTGGTCTTCCATCCCCTTGAGTTACCAGTGGCCATGCCCCAGTGTCCCCAACATGGGGATTACACAGTTTCAATACACTTCCTTCCACACACAGGTGGGTACAGTCAAAAGACCTGTGATTGCAAGCCATGGAAGCTGAATGGGCTTAGCTGCCAAACAGTGGAGTCACCATGGTGGGGTTATTTTCCGAGATGCCCATGCTGGCCAATCATGAAAAAACAGTTTCAAGCAAAGGAAGACTTCTCACACCGTGGCCTGTAACAGACCCATAAGCAGTGTGGTAACTGGGGGCCACTGACTCTCACATGGAGTGTGGAGTTGGAGAAAATACCAGCTTCTCTTAAAGAGGGAAAACAGACTGGGACAGACATTTAGACACAAACTGTGACCAGCCTGGGTCCCAAGAGTTCCTGGAATTCCTAAGAGTAAATGTTTCCTGTAGCTTTCAAGGAAAGCCCATCTAATATAGCTTGTCATGAAGCATAAGATTAGATGAGACTAAAGATGCGTGTAGGCTTTTTGTTTCAAAATCATTTTCTCAAATGCTTTGATCCACTTGCTAATAAATGTAACTGTTTTAAGAAGGTGGTTGGTCGCTACCACTGATAGCTGGCTCCTGAATGGAGGATCAAACAGGCACCTAAATCCCCGTGTGGGGACTGACCAGTAATAAACAGTTGGCATCGATGGGGTGTTGTAAGCATATGCTGGTCTAAGAATGGGAGAACGGAGATTGCACCCCAAGACGGGTAAGCATTAGAGTTTTAATACCTGATGGGATGCTCTGAGGCCAGAAAGAGGCCAGAGCTGTGGCTAACCCCATAGCCATGACATCACTATTACCATTGTTTCTTCATGTGCAGAAGAGGAGCAAAGTTTTAAGTAAGATTTCAATGATACTTGCACTCTTGCGACATAAGGTTCACTCTCTCTTGCAAGAATTGCTGCGTATTTCATCAACAGGAAAACAGAAACAATTCCTCTGGTTTTGGTGACTCTAGCATACACCGTAGTCGGGTCCCCATTACTTTCATGAGTGATGGCCTAGTGCAGTGGCTTTCAACCTTTCCAGATTCCTGTACCACTCTCAGGAGTCTGATTTTGTCTTGTGTACCACCAAGTTTCACCTCACTTAAAAACAAAATGAGACATAAAAATAGAAAAAAGTGTCAGCACAGTATTACTTAAAAATGATGGACTTTCTCATTTTTACCATATAATCATAAATCAATTGGACTATAAACATTGTACTTACATTTCAGTGACTATGAAATTGTAGTTGGTACTGACTTTGCTAGTGCTTTTTATGTAGCGTGTTGTAAAACTAGGCACATCTCTAGATGAGTTGATGTACCCCTTGGAAGACCTCTGCATACCCCCAGGCATTGAGAACCCCTGTCCTAGTGCATCTAAGGTGGTACCAGTACCTCAGTGATATGCTGACAATCCTTCAGTAATGAGCTGCCACACAATATATCCACGGTAGTGTGTGTTGTGTGAGCTTGCAAAGAATGTAATTTAATGGGGCAGGTGTCATATTTAGTTTCCCATTTAAACAAATGTCTTCAAACAACAAAGGAAGGGAGACAGTACCATTTGGACTATCAGCTGAGTATCCGAGGGCTTGTGCTTTTTCCTGAAAAATCCAGCGTGTGCACTGATAGGCCAGGGTTGGAATGAAATAAGTTGAAATAGGAGCAGGAATAACACACTTGTCAATAAGGGGAAGATTAGGAGTATTTCCCCCCGCCCCACCAAAATATTTTGGAAGCACCAGCTATTTGGGGCAATATAGTCCTTTCCTAAGACTCTTTATTGATTTGCTCTTCAGAAGTATTTTGATGAGCTCAGGAATAAGTCAAGAACGCTCTAACAATATTCAGCGAGGAGGAGAATTCCATCAGCAACAGGGAAAACACCCCAGCTTCATACAGTCTCTGGTAGCCAAGCTTAACAAAGTACTCTCTGGAGACCTCAAAAGTTCCCTTCAGTGTATCACTGCAGCATCTGCCTGAAGCATCTATTAAGAGGTAGTAAGGCCTTCCTAGTTGAGAGTTGTTTCTTTAACATCTTAGAGGCCCAAACACTGGGGCTATGTTAAAATAAACTTAGAGAACCCATTGGCACCTCATGTTAATGAATCAGACAACTGCTGCTTTCTTTTGGGCCTCAGCAGTAGTGTACTGCCTAGTTGGGTAATACTGTATCAGGAAGAAATAACTCCTCGCTTATGCACTATGTGGTCATTTCACATGCTTGTTGAATGTTGCTTTTCTCCCATCCTATCCAGCAACAGCAGTGGCTCTGTGATTCCGTCTACTATCTCAGAGTCAGAGTCAGTTACAGGCAGTACTTGTACCAGTATTCTGGAGCTTAGGGGAGAGAACTCACCTCAGTTGTCTTGCTCCCCTATTCACTCCTGCTTTTGTCTGAGTTTGTTACCATGACTGTCTTTTGGCCTCTGCATTTAAGTCCCTTTGGAAAGGATTGGATGAGAGTGTCAAGCCTGTTGCAGTCCTCCCAGCCTGCTTATCTAGATCCAAACTAAGCAGCTGTGGGCATCCTAGTAGAACCTACTCTGACAGCCTCCTACCTACATGATGCATTTTGGATAATGCCTGGGCTATTGTCAGACCCACTGGACGCTGCTTTCGAGTGCTGTTGTAGCTGGAATCAAAGCTCTGGCGCAGATGTAGGTGCAAAGTCTAAACTAGCAGCTCTTCCTCCCAAGGGTGTTAAGCTGTTCAGAGAAGATGTGGATAGGACCAATGAGGAGCCCTCAATCTGGCAGTCACCTGTTCCCTTAAGTCTTGTCTTCCTCCTCTTAGTACTGGGACCCAGTAGAAGAGCTTCTGGTTATGTTCTACCTCCTTCCTCTGCTGCTACCCCCAGGAGCAATTTTTTTTACCTTCCAGACAAGACTCTTTCCTATGCTTGATTTTAGCTGTCCACTCAGTGTATGCCTGCAAAGAATTTAACTGAAAGCTTTCCCTTACTGCTCTAGTCTTGCACTCAAATTCAGTTTGGAGTGTGTCTCATGACCTTGGTGGTGTCTTAGGCAGTGCAATTCATTAGATGCTGTTGCAATGGTGGTTTGAAACAGACACACAGTTGAGTTCCTTCTGAGCCCTCATCCCTTGTGTTTTCAACTAACTTGATGTGCACTGGACCCTGAGAGCTGCTTTCTTGGAATCTGAAATCCCAGAGGACCTGCTGGAAAGCTAAAAGCAGTAATTTGTGCATGAGGCATTGAGTAAAAGAGACTTAATTAGGAGTTAGGGCTCCATTGTGTTAGATGCCATAGAAACACACAGTAAAGAGACATAGTAATCTAAACAGTAACCGGAGTACAAGATATCTTGACTGAAAGTTTGCTTTGGTTTCTGATGATGTAGGCAGATAAGATTCTATCAAGCTTTTGATATAAATAAAATCACTGAGTATTTCAAGAAGGGTAGTTTAACACCTAACTTATATGAATAACTAACTTAAAAAAGAGGCCTGCACTGTTTGTGAAAATCGTGCCAATTGGCAAACTGCTTTTGAATAGAATAATAAAATTAGGAGGAGAAGAGAACACAACAGCTGTAAAAACTTAATTTTAGCAAAAACATTATAGGTTCAGTCTAGAAAATGATGGGTGAGTTGTCAAGGTGAACTAGAGACAGATATTTAAAGTTCTCACTTAGCCAAAGCAAAGGCTAACTAGAAAGTTCTGGAAAAGGAACGTGTACACTTGGACATTTTAGCATGGAACACACATTGGTGAACAATCATCATTTGCCCTGTACCAAAGTAGGTAGATAGTGTAGGAGGAGAATGTTCTATAAGCACTTGCATTTCTCACTTTCAGCAACAGGCAGTGCTATTAATTTCTGCATTTGTTACAGCTTCCAGATCTCGGCATCCACAAATTACTGAGTCTATATTGGCGGGGGGAGACAACCAACTGGATCCATGATGAATTAGAGCATTACCTACATGTAGGCGAATGGCAGACACCATTGATTTGGTTGAGTTAATATGCCCTCTCTACACATATGCACATCATACATAATTTGAAAGCTTATTATGCCTATTTTTATGAGGAGGTATGATGTAGAGCTGTCAAGTGGTGCCATTACCATAGAAATGGGATAAATAATGACACCATCAACACATTAAAATGACCACTTTGAAATATTTGCTTTTTTTTAGCTTAATGAGACTGTATTATTTCAAGACACAAAAATTGATTTATTTGTGACCTCAAAGCATCACAACATGCTAACATGTAAAACAAAATATAATAAATGTGTACAGGTATCATTGAAATGTAATAGGGCTGATGACATTTCTAGTCAACATTTTTATCATCGTTCCTCATTATGACCTCTCTTGAGGTTGTGTGGGTTGACACAGTCTTCATTGCCTTGGCATGTACATGGTTCTGTGCAGGGAAGATTGCCTGGGGAGAGTGACTTTTCTTTCCCGTGCTTCAGTGATATTTCTTGTGATGTTGAACTGTCTGCAGACTGTTCTTCAATATCACTCTAGCCATTGAATGGAAAGTGTTCTTTCCATCAGTGGTCTCTGGGTTGATGTCTATATCATCCTCTCCTTCATGGATGAGATTTCCACCGGCATGAAGTGGCACCATTCCATTTGGAATAAACACACCTCCTAGGAGTCTTTCTACTTCAGTTTCTGCAGCACCAGTGATGAACTTCCTCAGCTCATTGTAAGTGGTGCAGAATCCATGAAAGTGGTAGTACGTTTGTGAGACCCAAACTCATGGGCTTGCTGTGCATTGAGGCTTATATATGAGGGTGCTAAATACTATGAACTCTGCACCTTCTTTGAACGTCTTCTGAAGGACGATAATCATTGCCTGCTGAATTATATGCTTCTTTATCAAACAAAGGACAAATTGCTGCACTGGTTAGGGTAATAAAGTAGCTCACCTGTGTCAGTGACCTGGCTTTGGATAATATTCTGAGGCTTTCATTTTGGCTATTCCAGATCAAAGGATTGAAGCAGCATTATACAAAACCACTCATTCATTTGAAATCAGGATCACTTGCTAGATCTTCCACAAAACATTTGGACGACTTAAGTTCCTGCTTCAGATTACTAGCAGCGTGGATAGCATCAGGTAATGTTGTTGAACTGCATAGAACAATGGTAGACTTGCCTTGTCCATGCTGTGCATGGAATGAAATTGTGGAACCATAATGTTTTTCTGATCTTGCCTGTAATTTGCTACTGGAATAGCTTGCAGTTGCTACATCTGAGGGAAGTAGGGCTTTATATCTTCGTAGCAGCTTGGATAAGAGAAGAGACATCTTGTACTGTTGTTTCTCTTCAATCAGCTGATAATACGCAATGTCATAAGATGACTATTGGTGCAGTGTAACTAGATGATTTGCTTTACTCAAGTAGGAAGAGCGGCATGTTGAGTGATAAACTGCATCCTTAGCAACCAAAGGTATGTCTACACTACAAAATTAGGTCGAATTTATGGAAGTTGATTTTTTTAGAAAGTCATTTAATACAGTCGACTGTATGTCCCCACTAAGCACATTAAGTTGGCGGAGTGCGTCCACAGTACCGAGGCTAGCGTCGACTTTCGGAGCGTTGCTCTGTGGGTAGCTATCCCACAGTTCCCACAGTCTCCGCCGCCCATTGGAATTCTGGGTTAAGCTCCCAATGCCTGATGGGGCAAAAACATTGTCGCGGGTGGTTTTGGGTACATGTCGTCAGTTGCCCCTCCCTCTGTGAAAGCAATGGCAGACAATCATTTTGTGCCTTTTTTCCATGCGGGCGCCATACTGCTTTCAGCAGATGGTGCAGTAGGGCTGCAAACCGTTGTCATCGAATGACCGCTTCCGCTGTCACTCTGCTCTCCTGCTGCTATGAATCCACCTCGCGGGTCCTGTATATGACCATCGTCATCCACCGCTTCCGCTGCCACTCTGCTCTCCTGCTCTTGTCTTGCCATACCACGGCAAGCGTGCAGCCCGCTCAGCTGTTGTGTCCTGGCAGCAGACTGTGCAGTAGGTCTGCAAAACTGGTCATCCAATCGCCGCTTCCCCTGCAACTCTGCTCTCCTGCAGACACCATACCATGGCATGCATGGAGCCCGCTCAGATCACCGCGGCAGTTATGAGCATTGTAAACACCTCACACATTATCAGGCAGTATATGCAGAACTAGAACCTGCAAAAGCAGGCGACGGCAGCGCGGTGACGAGAGTGATGAGGACATGGACACAGACTTCTCTCAAAGCACGGGCCCCGGCAGTTTGGCTGTTCTGGTGGCAATGGGGCAGGCTCATGCCATGGAACACCAATTCTGGGCCGGTGAAACAAGCACAGACTGCTGGGACCGCATAGTGTTGCAGGTCTGGGATGATTCCCAGTGGCTGTGAAACTTTCGCATGCGTAAGGGCACTTTCATGGAACTTTGTGACTTGCGTTCTCCTGCCCTGAAGCCCAAGAATACCAAGATGAGAGCAGCCCTCACAGTTCACAAGTGAGTGGCGATAGCCCTCTGGAAGCTTGCAATGCCAGACAGCTACCGGTCAGTCGGGAATCAATTTGGAGTAGGCAAATCTACTGTGGGGGCTGCTGTGATCCAAGTAGCCAATGCAATCACTGAGCTGCTGCTATCAGGGGTAGTGACTCTGGGAAATGTGCAGGTCATAGTGGATGGCTTTGCTGCAATGCGATTCCCTAACTGTGGTGGGGCGATAGATGGAACGCATATCCCTATCTTGGGACCGGAGCACCAAGGCAGTCAGCACATAAACCGAAAGGGGTACTTCTCAATGGTGCTGGAAGCACTGGTGGATCACAAGGGACGTTTCACCAACATCAACGTGGGATGGCCGGGAAAGGTACATGACGCTCGCATCTTCAGGAACTCTGGTCTGTTTCAAAAGCTGCAGCAAGGGACTTACTTTCCAGACCAGAAAATAACCGTTGGGGATGTTGAAATGAAATAGTTATCCTTGGGGACCCAGCCTACCCCTTAATGCCATGGATCATGAAGCCATACACAGGCACCCTGGACAGTAGTCAGGAGCTGTTCAACTATAGGCTGAGCAAGTGCAGAATGGTGGTAGAGTGTGTATTTGGGTGTTTAAAAGCACGCTGGCGCGGTTTACTGACTCGGTTAGACCTCAGCAAAACCAATATTCCCACTGTTATTACTGCTTGCTGTGGGCTCCACAATATCTGTGAGAGTAAGGGGGAGACGTTTATGGCGCGGTGGGAAGTTGAGGCAAATCGTCTGGCCACTGATTACGCACAGCTAGACACCAGGGCAGTTAGAAGAGCACAGCAGGTCGCTCTGCGCATCAGAGAAGCTTTGAAAACCAGTTTCATGGCTGACCAGGCTACGGTGTGACAGTTCTGTTTGTTTCTCCTTGATGAAAACCCGCCCCTTGGTTCACTCTACTTCCCTGTAAGCCAACCACCCTCCCCTCCCCCCTTCGATCACCTTTTGCAGAGGCAATAAAGTCGTCATTGTTTCAAATTCATGCATTCTGTCTTAATTTGTCACACAAATAGGGGGATAACTGCCAAGTAGCCCAGGAGGGGTGCAGGAGGAGGGAAGGACAAGGCCACACTGCGCTTCAAAACTTATTGAATGCCAGCCTTCTGTTGCTTGGGCAGCCCTCTGGGGTGGAGTGGTTGGGTGCCCGGAGTGCCGCCCCCTCGCCCCCGTGTTCTTGGGCATCTGGGTGAGGAGGCTATGGAACATGGGGAGGAGGGCAGTTGATCGCACAGGGGCTGCAGTGGTCGTCTGTGTGCCTTTTCTGCACCTCAGCCGTATGCTGGAGCATATCAGTTTGATCCTCCAGTACCCTCAGCATTGCGTCCTGCCTCCTTTCATCATGCTGCCGCCACCTCTCCTGTTGCTCCAGCCATCTATCCTCTTGTGCGTCCCTCCTGTCCTTGTGTTCATTTTGTGCTTTCCTGGACTCTGCCATTGTCTGCCTCCACGCATTCTGCTGGGCTCTTTCAGTTTGGGTGGACTGCATGAGCTCAGAGAACATTTCATCGCGAGTCGCTTTTTTTCGTTGTCTTATCTACGCTAGCCTCTGGCACGGAGATGCTAGTGGCAGTGTTGAAACATTTTCAGCTGTGGGAGGAAAAAGGGAGAGTAAAATTGAAAGACACACTGGCCATTTAAAAGGAGAAGCTGATGTTTTTGCTTTAATGTGCAGCACAAACCCAGCTAACCCCTCCCCCTGCCCAATTCTCTGGGATGATCACTTCACCCCTCTCCCCACTGCGTGGCTAACAGCGGGGATGATTTCTTTTCAGCCATAGGCAAAGAGCCCAGCAGGAACGGCCACCTCTGAATGTCCCCTTAATAAAATTCCCCTATTTCAACCAGATGACCATTAATGATATCACTCTCCTGAGGATAACACAGAAAGATAAAGAATGGATGTTGCTTGAATGCCAGCAAACACCGGGACCACATGCTGCCATGCTTTCTTATGCAATGATTCCAGACTACATTCTACAGACCTGCAGTGGTAAAGTGTCCTACCATGGAGGACGCGATAAGGCTGCCCTCCCCAGAAACCTTTTGCAAAGGCTTTGGGAATACCTCTAGGAGAGCTTCATGGACATGTCCCTGGAGGATTTCTGCTCTATCCCCAGACACGTTAACAGACTTTTCCAGTAGCTGCACTGGCCGTGAATGCATCCCAAGTCTTCAGGGCAAATTAATCATTAAACACACTTGCTTATAAACCATGTATTATATTTACAAAGGTACACTCACCAGATGTGCCTTCTCCACCTTCAAGGTCCGGGAGCCCGGGACGGGAGGGTATTGGCTCCAGGGTGATAAACAGTTCCTGGCTGTCTGGGAGAATGGTTTCTCTGCTTGCCTGGTGTGTGCTATCTTCAACCTCCCCCTCCTCATTGTCTTCCTTGTCCCCAAAATCTTCATCCCTGTTGCGTGAAACTCCCTTGCAGGAGTCCATGAACAGGTGTGGGGTAGTTGTAGGGGCATCCCCTAGAATTGCATGCAGCTCATCATAGAAGCGGCATGTCTGAGGCCCTGACCCTGAGCAGACATTTGCCTCTTGGGTTTTTTGGTACGCTTGCCTGAGCTCCTTAAGTTTCACATGGCACTGCTGCGGGTCCCTGTTATAGCCTCTGTCCTTCATGCCCTTGGAGATTTTTTTTCAAATACTTTGGCATTTCATCTTTTGGAATAGAGTTCTGATAGCACGGATTCATCTCCCCATACAGCGATCAGATCCAGTATCTCCCATTCTGTCCATGCTGGAGCTCTTTTGCGATTCTGGGACTCCATGGTCAGCTCTGCTGATGAGGTCTGCTGATGAGATCTGCACGGTCACCTGTGCTGATCAGCTTGCCATGCTGGCCAAACAGGAAATGAAATTCAAAAGTTCTCAGGGCATTTCCTGTCTACCTGGCCTGTGCATCCAAGTTGAGAGCGCTGTCCAGAGCGGTCATAATGGAGCACTCTGGGATAGCTCCCGGAGGCCAATACTGTTGAATTGCATACACACTACCCCAAATTCGCCCCGGCGATGTCGATTTCAGCGCTAATCCCCTCATCAGGGAGGAGTACAGAAATCGATTTTAAGAGTCCATTAAGTCGACAAAAATGGCTTCGTTGTGTGGACGGGTGTAGGGTTAAATCGATGTAATGCTGCTAAAATCAACCTAAACTCATCATGTAGACCAGGGCCAAGTCTTCCACAGATATTCTATACAACATGTTGTCATCTTTTCTTTTGAAGTGCTGCCTCCCTTAGGTTGGTTGCTCTCTCAAATGTTTCTATTTTATGAAATTTCTTGTCTCTTGGGTTTTCTCAAGCAAACAATGCAACAAGACCAATCGCTAGAGGATGTACTTGTTCTGATGGCTATAGAAGCAGGTGAATATCATGCTCTCTGATCGGATTCAGAGTCAGTTTTCATTCATGAGTTAAATACAGCTCTGATGTGTGCCAAATTTGACATGCTTATGTATTGCTGAAAGCAGTCCTTGTGGAAAGTATTGGTGGCACATCATCCAAAGAGGAAAATTTTTCCGGTAGCCACCAAAAAAATTAATCTCTCTTGGCCTCTGTTGCCATCATGACAGAATTCTGCCCAGCACTGTTGGCTTTTGACAGTTTTTTTTTTCATTCTTTCTTTTTGATTTTCTTGGCAAATTAACACATTTTTCAAAGTTTGTGGAGAGACTTTTTCTCTTTGACGTAAGCTTTAAGGAGCATGTATCCTCCATGTCTTCATATACTGTAACTTTCCTGTAGAGGTAAAATTCCCAAAGTACATTGTTAGCATTTTTTTTGTTTTGTTTTGTACAAGTATACAGATTTGTGAATTAAATATTTTAGAAACTAGCTTTTTAAAAGGCTACTACTGCATGAGAAAACAATTACAAATTAAAACAGTCTACCGGAAAGACTAGATGCTACATTGTACATACAAAAGCTTACAAATAGAATCATAGAATATCAGGGTTGGAAGGGACCTCAGGAGGTCATCTAGTCCAACCCCCTGCTCAAAGCAGCACCGATCCCCAATTAAATCATCCCAGCCCGGGCTTTGTCAAGCCTGACCTTAAAAACTTCTAACGAAGGAGATTCCACCACCTCCCTAGGTAACACATTCCAGTGTTTTACCACCCTCCTAGTGAAAAAGTTTTTCCTAATATCCAACCTAAACCTCCCCCACTGCAACTTGAGACCATTACTCCTTGGTCTGTCATCTGCTACCACTGAGAACAGTCTAGATCCATCCTCTTTGGAAGCCCCTTTCAAGTAGTTGAAAGCAGCTAACAAATCCCCCCTCGTTCTTCTCTGCCGTAGACTAAACATCCCCAGTTCCCTCAGCCTCTCCTCATAAGTCATGTGTTCCAGTCCCCTAATAATTTTTGTTGCCCTCCGCTGGACGTTGTCCAATTTTTCCACATCCTTCTTGTAGTGTGGGGCCCAAAACTGGACACAGTACTCCAGATGAGGCCTCACCAATGTCGAATAGAGGGGAACGATCACGTCCCTCGATCTGCTGGCAATGCCCCTACTTACACATCCCAAAATGCCATTGGCCTTCTTGGCAACAAGGGCACACTGTTGACTCATATCCAGCTTCTCATCCACTGTAACCCCTAGATCCTTTTCTGCAGAACTGCTGCCTAGCCATTCGGTCCCTAGTCTGTAGCGGTGCATGGGATTCTTCCGTCCTAAGTGCAGGACTCTGCGCTTGTCCTTGTTGAACCTCATCAGATTTCTTTTGGTCCAATCCTCCAATTTGTCTAGGTCCCTCTGTATCCTATCCCTACCCCCCAGCGTTTCTACCTCTCCTCCCAGTTTAGTGTCATCTGCAAACTTGCTGAGGGTGCAATCCACACCATCCTCCAGATCATTAATGAAGATATTGAACAAAACTCGCCCGAGGACTGACCCTTGGGGCACTCCACTTGATACTGGCTGCCAACTAGATATGGAGCCGTTGATCACTACCCGTTGAGCCTGACAATCTAGCCAACTTTCTATCCACCTTGTAGTCCATTCATTCAGCCCATACCTCTTTAACTTGCTTGCAAGAATACTGTGGAGTAGCACAGAGAAGGATAACATTAGGAATTCACGTATATTTACATCTACCTACTATGCAATACAACTATAAGCACGCAATCCATTGCTACTGGTGCACAACTTTCAGTGTGAGACGGATCTCATCAGTGAATTTCAATTGAAAATATAGACAAGTATTATCACATGTGAGATACTTTGACAGTTAAGAAAATGCAATATGAAATCATTTCATGTTTAGTATATTGCAAAATGTTGATATTTGCCGGTATTAGAGATGACAATATTCAGCTTCAGCATTGCTTAAAAAAAATTGCTCATGCAAAACCAATAACAAAGCTTTTAATACATTGTCAGTTGGTGGCTTTGAGCAGTAAACACCACCTTAAGGTGTTTAACTTAAACCGTAAAAACGGTAGTCATAGTCATGTTGCAGTGTTTCTGCAACTGTGCAAAAAGTGACACATTCTCATGTCGGTTCCATTGTTTCACCTCACCTACAGACTTATGGCACCACTTAACAGTTCCACATCAAACCTCATCTATACATACTGTGACAAAGCTCTGTCCTTGTCTCCGTGGGTCCCACATTTCCTGGTGGATTTCGCTAGCCTCAGAGGCTCACTGTGACCCTCCACGTAACCCTTCTCTCTCTAGAGACAAGGGTCACAGTCTACTGAGCCATTTTCCTCATAAGCCAGCGAGGGAGGTGAGGAGAAGCTATCCTCCCTTGCACAGTCTCTGTTGTCTCCCAGTCTCCGTGATTAATCAACCTAGTGTTCTCCCTGCCTTCTGGAAAGTTCTTAATTGGCCCCAGGTGTCTTAATTGACCTGGAGCAGCTGCCATTTAACTTATCCTGGTACCAGGGATTTGTTTAGCCTGGAGCTAATATATCTATCTCTCCCTACTTTTCTATAGCCATCTGGCCTTGCCCCGTCACAGTACATAAACTAAGCTTTCAAATGGTATCTGATGTGGCTGTGTGCAGGATGAGTATGGTAAACCAAAAATATGTCCCTCTTGGAGAATTGCTGCATGCGTAGGCCAATACACCTCAGATACTGTCCTATGTTCTCGGTACGTTACAGAGAATCAACTGGGCCATGGGCCAGCTTCTCAGGTACATTTGTCCCCTCTGGCATGTTCTGCAGTTAAGTGATGGTTAATCCATTGTTAATCCATTCTTGCTATGTTCATTCCCACAGAGAAACTCCTACCGTGTACCACGGCAGTGGAATGCAGGAGCCAAAGTGTTAAACATTTGTGCTCTGAACCTGGTTTGATTTTTTTGACTGTAACAGCTTGTTAGCCCAGCAAATCAACAACAGGGCATTGTTGTATAAAAATGGGGTCAAGACAGTGGCCAGCTTGAATGAGTGACCTTAGCCCACCCTCTGCCTCAAGGCAAGGGGCCCCAGAATCCCATTAAAACTGAAGCCAGAAGGTTTGGACAAGCAATCAATAAGCAAATTAAAATCCCTCAAGATCAAAAAGGGAGAAGTAACAGTGGAGAAATCAGCAAGCTCTATTCATCAAATTCAGATGAAAAGCTTCTTGGAGGATGCTAAATGATTTCACCCCACTCTGCTGGGATAGCAAACGATTGAACTGCAAGGCAGCCAAGTGTGTCTAGAGCGGAGAAACCGGCCAGCAATAAATATCAGAAAGCCCAGCAGAGGGCAGACGCAATCCACCCCAGCCCCTTTCTGGGAGCCCACTCTCTGAACAGCTGCAAGATCAGGCACTGGTGGCATCTGAGTGAAGAACTCTTAGACTGTCCCTGCTTCACTCTAACCATTACCATAGCATCGGATAGGTTTAAATTGTCTTCCGGTGTGGATATTGCATTTTTCATCTTACTCTAACTGGTGTCTCATGCTTCCCTCTCCATATCCACTCTTAGCCCTCCAAACTCCCCATGTGCTCTTATCTCCTCTCTTCCTAATCCTCACTAGCTGCCCTTTGTCCCTTCACTTCCTCCATTCCCACCTTGTTTGACACCCCCCCCCCCCGCCACTCATGTGTTTCCATCTCTCTTCAAATGTCACTGGAAAACCCTTCTGTGTCTTGAGAATTGCACACCTCAGCTGCTCTGTGCCCGGCGTGGCAGTGGTCCCTACCTATGACATCTTTCTGTAGCTGCTGCTCTCTAAAGAGTTCTGTGGTACATGTCTTTAGAAGATGTTGTATGAAACAGAGTAACAATGACGCTGTAAGAGTGACAGAGGCTTCAGGGGACAACCAAGTCTCCACTGACAGGCCAATGTTGAGTTGGTGGTGGAGGCCAATAGGCAGACTTCAATGTTCAGGGATCTTAAGATTTTTCAGCCCCCTCTCATCCTTCCTCAAGTGCCTGGAGCCCTCTGCTCCTCCCCGTGGGGCGTCTTACCCATGGGATCCAAATCCATTCAATAGGCCACTAGGTCTCCTGTCTTACCCTGAGCTGTTTGATGGTGCAGAAGGGGAAGTAGCTTAACAGCTGTCCATCACTTTCCCAAAGGCTCCAGGGCCATGTCCCTCCCTTGTCTTTTCACTAGCTAAGCTGAGTCTGCTCTCCCCCAACCCAGCAATGCCTTATAAGGACCATCTGAGAAGTTGACAACCTGCCTGCTGCTGCTTCCATACAAGGATAGGAACTATAGCTCCCAGTCTTGCTTTTTAACACTTAGGAATTTAAATGCCCCATGGAACGCTGAGTGAGACATCACTGTAACCCCAGTGGACCCTTGGGCATCTCAGCCTAAGATGGTTAAATGGCCGGTAGCGTCAGGAGCTGGGGGAGCGTTTCAGAGAGTAATGTGAGACCCTTTCCACCACAAGCCATGCTCAGAGTTCTAACGCTCCCCTTGTTCCCAAGCCCCCAAAAAAGCAAAACCCCCAAGGCCTGTAGAGTTTTTGGCCCCCTCTCCCTTTTCAGGGAGAAGTCTGTTACTGCTGTGGATTTTATGTGGAAGGAAGCCAAATACTATGGTGATGGGCAGCAGTATGAAATCCTTAGAGTTCTATAGCAAAAAGGCCTGGGAAGGTTTTTACCCTCAATTTCAGGGAGATAGAGTTGCAGGGGGCCTTTCTGTTGCCCCTCTCCCATGCAGAGCTGGGTGGAATAAAAGGCTTTGGGCCCCACGCCTAACCCAGATATTAGCTGGTAATTACCCAGGTAATGAGGGAGGGGAAGGCCACACAGTAGATTTAATCTTATAGTCTAAAGGAGTCAACATGCTTTACAAACACATGCAAGCCACAGGGTCAGGAGACTTAGGAGGAGGGAATTCTCTGCTCCCTCTGTAAGGTTAGGGGTCTAGTACACAGGAGTGGGTAGGTGAGGTTCTGTGGCCTACGGTGGGCAGGAGTCAGACTAGACCATCATGATGGTCCCCTCTGGCCTTAGAATCTGAGACTAAAGACTGATTTCTGCCGTCTGAGACTTGGGGACAAACTTCCTGCTAAAACACCACATAATACTGGGTAAGGAGCTCTTGGACAATAATAAATAAAATGTGCTTCATTGCCTGTGGTGTCAGATTCAGAGAGATGGCCTGGGTGGATTGGGAATACAAAATTGGAGTTACAACAGGCCAGCCCCTAAAAAAACACTAACCATCTGGTAATGAGTGCTGTAAAGAACAGTGCTAGCTGATGAACTGATCTAGTGCCGGCACATGGTTGAATGCTAATGATTCTCGTTCCCCCATTAATTTCTGAATTTGAAAATCCCTTTGGACTTGCTTCTCAATTATTGCATTAATACTAAGCCATGTGCTCGCTTGATCTGAGTAGGGCCCCTGGGGATGTGTGGCTGTTCTCTTGATTGGGAACTCCTGCTTTGAGGAGCAAGTCTGTCTTGCTGAACTGTTAGGACCTATGAAAGAGCAGAGAGACTGCAGCCGGGCACAGTGGGTTAAAGAACACCTGTGGGTTCAGCTAGCCCCGCTCCATTATACCTGCAGCCAATGCCAGGCCTGGAGGGGGGAGAAAAGAAGGGAGCCTGGCTCAGCCGCGGGCTGACTGGTGAAGAGGCAGGAGCTCTCTGTGTACCTGCCTGAAGGCACAGACCAGCAACCTGCCAACGCAGCCACTGGAGGCAAGTAAGTCTTCCCCTGCTAAGGGGAGCCTGAAGACTAGCCCCAGTTGTGGGAAAACTGGACTAGCGGGGCCACGCCCCAAACTAAAAGGACTTGCATAGAGAGAAGCCCAGGAAAACAGGCCCTGAAGCCCTCCTCACGGCTGGGAGAGGTCCATCTCCCCTGTTTAGGGGTGAGCGACACAGGATCCTGGACCAGGACCTGAGGGAGAAGGAGAGGTCAGGTTCCCCCCTTCAGCCCCCGCAACCAACGATCTAGCCACTAGGCTGCCCGGCCACTGAAGGCCCTATCACAGGGCCATTGATTTGTCCCAGGGCCTGCGTGTTTGGGTGACTTACTCTTTTCTTCCTATCACTTCTAAGAAAGCCCAGTTGCAGGACTGTTTCATAGCAATGAGTGAGCTGTTAGAATCTGAAAAGGTCTCCATATTACATAGCCAAATAATCCAGGCTTTGGGCCATGCTTTTAGGGTAAAGTGAGTCTGCTTTAAAATGTTGCTGTCAGATCTGGGCAACGCTTCAAAATGCTATAGCCAAGCTCTGCATTCATTGGACTCCTGCTGGCTGTAAATATTTTCGTATATACCCCTTTATGCTACACACTGTTACTTTCTCTTGCAATCTCGTTGCTGATTTTAAGTATAAGAAGTGTGTGTTTTTCTCTTGCCTTCATTATCTGCTCCCTAAATAGATCAGTGCCCTCCCAATCCAGTGTGACATTGTGATTCATTACCCTGGATGTGTATAGAACGAGCAGGAGCAACTGCCTGATTAGAAAGACAAAAGCATTAAGGTGACTTGAGCACAGTCTATAAGTATCTATGTGAGGAACAGGTTTCGGAGTAACAGCCGTGTTAGTCTGTATTCGCAAAAAGAAAAGGAGTGCTTGTGGCACCTTAGAGACTAACCAATTGAGCTGTAGCTCACGAAAGCTTATGCTCAAATAAATTGGTTAGTCTCTAAGGTGCCACAAGTACTCCTGTTCTTTATGTGAGGAACAGAAGTTTGCATATCAAGAACCAAAGGCTGGAAACTGTTGCTAGACAAATTCAGACTAGAAATAAGGCACAAACGTTTCACAGTGAAGGTACTTAACCATTGGAATTACGTAGCAAGGGCTCTGGCGGATTCTGTACCATTGTCAATTTTTAAATCAAGGTTGGATGTTTTTCTAAAAGATGTACTGTAGTTCAAACAGTAATTAATTCAGGGAAGTCCTATGGCCTGTGTTGTGCAGGGGCTCAGCCTAGATGATCACAATGATCCCTTTTGGCTTTATAACCTATGCCTCTATAATCAGATATCTTGGTAACTGGCAAGAATAGGAAATAAAAGTTAATAGAGATCAGGTTAACCAAAAATTGCCTGAAGAGGGCAGCAGCTCTTTAGAAAGGAGCTATCCAGCCTCTCATATGTGAGTGCTATGAATTCCTACTGGCTTCAGCTGGAGTTGAGGAGGCATACCACTTCCTGATACCAGGCTGCCGCAGAGAGAGAAGGTTATTGTGAGCTAGAGGTGAACCAACTCCTATAGCAAAAGGGCTACTTGGAGTTAAATGTTTAGATACACACATCAATTTTTATGGGTTTTTTTTTCAGATGTATTTTTTAACACTTCCCAGTTTTCTATAGGAATGTGGTACCTTTTTCAACTTCTGTTCTCCCACTAATCCCAGTCATTTGAACTAAGGATACCCTAGAATAGCACTAAAACAACAAGGAGTCCGGTGGCACCTTAAAGACTAACAGATTTATTTGGGCATAAGCTTTTGTGGGTAAAAAACCCACTTCTTCAGATGCATGGAGTGAAAATTACAGATGCAGGTATAAATATACTGACACATGAAGAGAAGGGAGTTACCTTACAAGTGGAGAACCAGTGTGAACAAGGCCAATTCAGTCAGGGTGGATGTGGCCCGCTCCCAATGGCTGATGAGGACGTGTCAATACAAAGAGAGGGAAAATTGCTTTTGTAGTGAGCCAGCTGCTCCTAGTCCCTATTCAAGCCCAAATGAATGGTGTTAAATTTGCAAATGAATTGTAGCTCTGCAGTTTCTCTTTGAAGTCTGTTTTTGAAGTTTTTTGTTGAAGGATGGCTACTTTTAAATCTGTTATTGAATGTCCAGGGAGATTGAAGTGTTCTCCTACTGGCTTTTGTATGTTACCATTCCTGATGTCCAATTTGTGTCCATTTATTCTTTTACGTAGAGACTGTCCTGTTTGGCCAATGTACATGGCAGAGGGGCATTGCTGGCACATGATGGCATATATCACATCAGTAGATGTGCAGGTGAATGAGCCCCTGATGTTGTGGCTGCTGTGGTTGGGTCCTCTGATGCTAGAGTAGATATGGGGACAGAGAAGGCAACGAGGTTTGTTACAAGGATAAGTTCCTGGGTTAGTGGTTCTGTTGTGTGGTGTGTGGTTGCTGGTATTTGCTTCAGGTTGGGGGGCTGTCTGTAAGCGAGGACTGGCCTGCGTCCCAAGGTCTGTGAGAGTGAGGGATCATTTTCCAGGATAGGTTGTAGATCACTGATGATGTGCTGGAGAGGTTTTAGCTGAGGGCAGTACGTGATGGCCGGTGGTGTTCTGTTGTTTTCCTTGTTGGGCCTGTCCTGTAGTACATGACTTCTGGGTACCTGTCTCGCTCTGTCAATCTGTTTCCTCACTTCCCCAGATGGGTATTGTAGTTTTAAGAACGCTTGATAAAGATCTTGTAGGTGTTTGTCTCTGTCTGAGGGATTGGAGCAAATGCGGTTGTATCTTAGGACTTGACTGAAGACAATGGATCATGCGATGTGTCCTGGATGGAAGCTGGAGGCATGTAGGTAAGTATAGTGGTCAGTAGGTTTCCGATATAGAGTGGTATTTATGTGACCATTACTTATTTGTCCAGGAAGTGGTTGATGGTGGGGTGGAAATTGTTGAAATCATGGTGGAATTCTTCAAGGGCCTCCTTCCCGTGAGTCCATATGACGAAGATGTCGTCAATGTAGTGCAAGTAGAGTAGGGGCACTAGGGGACGAGAGTTGAGGAAGCGTTGTTCTAAGTCAGCCATAAAAATGTTGGCATACTGTGGGGCCATGCGGGTGCCCCTAGCAGTGCCGCTGACTTGAAGTTGTCCCCAAATCTGAAATGGTTGTGGGTGAGGACAAAGTCACAAAGCTTGGCCACCAGGTGTGCCGTGGCCTCATCAGGGATTCTGTTCCTGACAGCTTGTAGTCCATCCTCGTGTGGAATATTGGTGTAAAGAGCTTCTACATTCATGCTGGCCAGGATGGTGTTTTCAGGAAGATCACCAATGCATTGTAGTTTCCTCAGGAAGTTTGTGGTATTGCAAAGATAGCTAGGAGTGCTGGTAGCATAGGGTCTGAGGAGAGAGTCCAAATAGCCAGATAATCCTGCTGTCAGGGTGCCAATGCCTGAGACGATGGGGCGTCCAGGATTTCCACGTTTATGGATATTGGGTAGCAGATAGAATACCCCTGGTTGGGGGTGTGTCTGTGTAGATTTGTTCCCATGCTATAGCAGGGAGTTTGTACAGATGGTGTAGTTTCTTTTGGTACCCCTCAGTGGGATCAGAGGATAGTGGCCTGTAGAATGTGGTGTTGGAGAGTTGCCTGGCAGCCTCCTGTTCATAATCCAACCTGTTCATGATGACTACAGCACCTTCTTTGTCAGCCCCTTTGATTATAATGTCAGAGTTGTTTCTGAGGCTGTGGGTGGCGTTGCGTTCTGTACTGCTGAGGTTATGGGGCAGGTGATGCTGTTTGTTCGCAATTTCAGCCTGTGCACGTCTGCAGAAGCACTCTATGTAGAAATCCAGTCTGTCATTTTGACCATCAGGAGGAGGCCACGCAGAATTATTCTTCTTGTAGTGTTGGTAGGAGGATTCCTGTGGGTCAGTGCACTGTTCAGTAGTGTGTTTGAAAATATTCCTTGAGTTGGAGGCGGCAAAAATAGGCTTCCAGATCACTGCATGTCATATCATATCATGTGCATGGGGGTGGTTGGGCAGAAAGAGAGTCCCCGAGATAGGACAGACTCTTCTGCTGGGTTAGGTGTGTGGTTGGATAGATTAACAATATTGTTGAGTGAGTTAAGGGTACTACTGTTGTAGCCCCCTGTGGCATGTAGGAGTTTAGATAGTGTACTGTCCTTTTTCCTCTGTAGAGAAGCAAAGTGTGCATTGTAAATGGCTTGTCTCACTTTTGTAAAGTCCAGCCACGTGGGAGTTTGTGTGGAAGGTTGGTTTTATGTGAGAGTCTCCAGTTTTGAGAGCTCATTCTTGATCTTCTCCTGTCTGCTGTACAGGATGCTGATCAGGTGGTTCCTCAGTTTCTTTGAGAGTGTGTGGCACAATCTCTCACCATAGCCAGTGTAGTATGTCGATGGCAATGGATTGTTTACCTTTGGTCCATTTGGTATGACCCGTCTGATACTTAGAATAGCACTGCAATTGTGCTATTCCCAGCCCAATATTTCTGATGCATGCTGGCTGCAGGAGCAGGGAAGATGATTTGTCAGAGGGCAGGGTTAATCTGTCTGTATTATCAGAACTTCAAGCTGAATCAAGACTCCAAATACTTTCTGGGAATTAGAAATGAGAAGGATGATTGAGAGAGCAAGAATGCAGCCAAGGAACTGCTACAGCAAAGCAACATTTCTGCTCTGGCACATGGAAACCAAGAACCATAGGATTATTATAACTGTGTGAGCAATTCCAGTAGGGCAGGGTTATCCAGAAGGAAACCTGCCAGGACACTGGGGCCTGATGCTTGTGAAAAATTCCATGGGAACCTCAATGATGACAAATAGAAAAAGGAAATTCTGACTATCTCTCTATTAGAAATGGGCCAGAGCCACATGCTTGGATCGGCATCCAAGATGCCCCAGCTGCTGGTGGCGTTTGGATCTAGGGTTTTGGTGCAGGCCCATCGCAGCTCTTAGGTTGTAAGCTCTTTGGGGCAGGCACTTTCTTCTTTGTTTTTGTTCTGGGTTAGTGCTGCAACCAGCACAATGGGGTTTTGGTCCTGGACTAGCGCTCGTAGGTACTACAGTCATACCAATAAAAAATAACTAAATGGGTAAGTCAGGAAATGACCAGAATTTGCCTGGGGCAGTAAGGCAGTGTGGTCTAATAGCTAGGGCACTGGGCTTGTACTCAGGAGACTCGGATTCTATTTTTGGCTTTGCCTCTGCCCTGCTGGGTGACCTTGAGCAACTGTTGTGTAATTTAGATGGAATACATTTAGATGGGCCAGAGGTGTTACCGTAAGCCAGTCACTGTCCAACACTGAAGAGTGTTGAACAAAGTTCAGGGTTTGGTATACAGAGACTTCAGCCAGGGCAACACACCGTTAAAAATCCTTTAACCTTTTATTGAAGGGACAGAAAAGAAGGAAAAACAGATGAAGCATTTCAACCGTAAACTCCGAAGTCAGGCTTTCATTTTAACAGCATCCCTTGTTTCCTTTCCCTTCGTCTGGAGAGAGTTTCAGAAGGAAAACCCCCCTGTTTGACACCCTATCAAAGGCGATGATAACTGTCCTTTGGGGGAAAAGAGAAGAAGTGAGTTGAGCTGCTGAGGCTGTTTAAGTCTGATTCAGCTGGAGCTGGTATGGGTGGATCCCTTTCTTTGGCCCGGTTTGGCCAGAACCTCTGTCAAGCTCTGGATGGCGAAGGCCTGGGCTCCCAGCAGATGGTGGGGGTGGCAGCCAGGATGGTGAAGCTCGCTCCAGTAGCCTTCGTCTTTTCTTCCGCCCTTTGCCCCACAAAGTCCCTTTCTGTAAGGACGTAGAAAGGGAGTGCTGGTTGGAGTAGCCCAGCCCCGCCTTATCTTGTCCACCAATCTCACCTAGTTTTCAACCCGTTGGTTTTAGTTCTCTGATTTCCAGACCCACGTTTTCATGTTTACCGGGCATGAGCTTAACATAGTCTTCATGTTGTATCAGGAGGCTTTTTTGTTTAGACTAATTCAGTCTGTCTTTTCCCTTTTGTGTCTTTTCCCATCAGCCTTTGTTATAGGTCATCGGGACGTCTTATGAATGCTTACATATTTTATACAGCTGAGCTCACAATTAGGGTCAATTTGTCAGCCCAACTCACTTTGGTCCCTCGGTTTCCCAATCTGTAAAATGGGGTGATGCATTACAAAGCGCCCTCATACTTGAGGTAAGATCTGGGGATGAAAAGCACTCAATAAGAGTGAAGTATTAGGCAGATCTCTTTTTGCTGTTGCTTTCCTGTCGCGAGAATTCGGGCTTTTTTGGATAGGCAGACAGGCTACCTATCTCCAGTCATTTCTTCAGTGACCCTACAGGTTGCCTCCGGGCTAGGTTTTTTATTGTGCCTTGGTGTGGCTTTTTAGTGGCGGTCTGCAGTTAGGCTCTTTCATGTGCTGCTTTTGCTCATGTGGGGATTCTGAGCCTTTGCAGGAACAGCGAGCTGGCTGAAGGGGTTTCCTTGGAAGGATCCCTCCCCGTGCTGGGCGCAGGGTTTCCTGCCTCAGGTTAGCCAACAGAGCTGTCTCCAGGAAACAGGACACTTGTTTAGTTCAAGTAAAGAACCAACCCCAGTGCAGCCTTATCCGGAGGTTTGGAGATGTTCCCCTGCAATCCCCGCAGCAGTGGGGTTTGCCTGGGACACTCCTGGGTTTGCACACCCTGTCCCGGCTCCTCTACTGCTCCCTGCCAGCTGCTTCTCTCAGCAGCCAGCCGTGCCCCACTGAACACCATTCTTGGCAGCGGGGTACAGAGCAGGGAGCTGGGGACTGAGAGGGGCAATCTGCATGTGGAGGGCAGAAGCTATAGGTAGAAAAAGGGGAATGGGGGAAGAGGATTGAGGTTGTAGTGACAGCTAAGTGGTGTGGGGAGAAACTGTCAGGTTAGAGGAGGAGGGAATGTGTGCCTGGCAGGCCAGCCACCCCAAGATGCTCTTTTGATCTTTGCTGTGGTTTCCTTGAGGAGCAGTCTTTCATCTGTTCTCTGGGCTTTGGCTGAGACGAGTAGACAGGGGAGGGGGGTGACCTCTCGGTTGGTTTATTTTTAAGTCCTTCATCCTGCAAGTGCTTAACTTTATGGATGGGACTGGCCTTGATGCAACATATTGAACCGACTAAGCTATGAACCATGCTGCATATTCCTGTATGCAAGTAGACTGTGCACTCTCTATTAATTGCCCACAGGTAGACCTATCTGTATTTCTCTCAGTAGAACTCCAATATCTGCTACCTTGGGGGCATGTGTTTGCAGGGGCCCATAGTGTGCGTTTGCTCTCTCACTCGGTCTTCCCATGACTAGGAAATGCAGTAATGTGCAAATATCCATCCCGAAGGAAGGAAGAGAGTGGATGCTGGTGGTTGTCTGACGATTGAGGCCTGGTAGAGCCTCATGAGCCCAGCCTTGATGCCATCTCAGGTGCAGCCCAGGAACAATCTCTGCGAACCTGAGGCACCGGCAGCTGCAGGAAATAAGCAGGAACCCCTGGAGATGGTGAGTATGGCTGGGAAAGCCCTGAAAAGAGGGTTGGGAGCCAGCTGCAGAGCTTTGTATGTGAGCTTTATTCCATGTGGCTTGGAAACGTGGTAGCTCAGTTTCTGTTCTGGACCCTTTTCCTCTGGTGGGAGAGGTTCTCATGCTGACTCCATGTGTTTCTTTACCTGGCCTGGAGCACCGCCCCAGCCACTTGGCCTCTGTGACAGGGAGCAACGGGGCTTTTGGAGGGTCTCGTGTGATTGAATCTGGAACGTGTGCCCAGGGAGAGGGGTGTGTGCGAGTCTGCAGCCATTCTCAATGGTGCTCCTGCTTGCCCCGCTCCAGCCTCTCTTCATGAGAAGAAAATAGCCTAAAGTTCCTCAGGAGAAGCACAGGTGACCCCAGCCCTCAGGCCCTGGCCTTATCTGGAGAACTCCCCCAGGCAACATTCTTGGTGTGCTGATGGCTATGGTGTAGGACACTGAACACAGGCCCTACCATTCTCCTCCTGAATACTCTGGGGATGTGGTGGTGGTGGGGCTTTGGTAGCAGGCCACTGACCCCTGCATCCCCTGAAAGACAGTTACAGTGGCAGGGGTGGGGGGTCTCCATGGATTCACTTGGGCATCAAGAAATAGGGCATGAGGGAGTTTTGGGCCTCTCCATCACTTAAGGTTCCTTTCTGGTAGAGGAGGGTTAAGGTGGAGACATCAGTTGTAAGTCCTTGATCAGTGAGTGGCAATAAAAATAGCCTGTAATACACCAGACACCCAGTTCTGGGAGCTTTCTGGCAGCTAGGTCCCCAGCCAACTTCCTCCCCAGCTTATGTGTAGAAACCTTACTGCCAAGTACTAAATATGAGCAGCCACACATGTGCCTGGTGCACCTTTAAACTCTGGCCCAAGCCCTCCATTGCTATGCAGAGCCTCCGTTAAATGGGCACTGCATTGAGGGCAGGGGGTGGGTTCCTGTGTGCATAGGGTAGGAGACGGCGGGTGGATCTTCAGTGGCACATGCCTTCTCCTCTCCCATTCTTCCCCATCCTGCCTACTAAAAGCCCCTTTGAGGCTGCCAGATGGATCAAACACAGAGCCTGGCTCTCCCCAGCATGCTCTTCCAGTGCAGTGGACCCGCACAGAACAGGTTACCTAGTGAGTCTGGAATCCTGGTCATTGGAGGGTTTTAAGAACAGGTTGGACAAACACCTGCCAGGGATGGTCCAAGTTTACTTGGTCCTGCCTCAGTGGGGGGGCTGGACTAGATACAGGTCTAGGATTCTATGATTCCCTGATCATCTTTAATTGAAGTCACTATCTGATGATCTTGTTTTTTATATCAAAGTTAGCTAGTAGTTTCCCACCTTCATCTCCCTGTTCATATGCTCTTTGTCTAGCCTGGCACCGTCTGTGTGTGACTGAAATCCTTAAATAATGGCTGGTAAATTAAATTCCAAATGATAGAATTTAATTGCTGCACAGAATGCTGAACAAACTCTATTTTGCATTCCCGCTGCCTTTTTTCTTTTCTTTTCTTCTTTTCATTTGACCTGAAATGGACTTTTTCAGCGCACCGAAACTAATTATTTGACCTCTACTGTGTGTTGCCCCTGCCTTCTGAGGTTCCCAAAAGCACCTATGAGTAAAAGTGGGTAGTAAATTAACAGTCACAAAGGGCTGGATTTGTTCCCCCACAAATTAAATTGGAAAAAAAATTGTTCTCTAGTACAAATAAATTATTCACTTGCAACTGTGGACATGTTCATGTGAAGTCTAGAAGAGCGAGAAGCCAGGCTAAAGGAGATAGGATAGCAAACATGGTATATGGACTGGGCTGTATTCTGACAGCAATGCCATACCAAGTCACTCTTCTCAGTGGCTTAACCTTTTAAAATCTTAGTACTTGTATTCTTGTCGACTGCAAGTTCAAGCCCCACAATGTACATGGCAAATTGGTTTTACGTTTGCGGCTATTAAATGTATTCCTTTTAGTGATGCACAATACTCCACTCTTACTCAAAGCGCTTTACAATGGAAAGTCATCCCTATTTTGTTTTGGGGGAAACTGAGGCACAGAGGGGGAAATGACTTGCCCAAAGTCAACCAGCTGGCCAATGACAGTGCTGGGAATAGAACCCAACTCCCCGTCCATTGTTCGGTTCCCCTGACCCACACTGTCACCATTTTGTGGTCTCCTGTGCATGCTGCTGTTAAAAGGACACTGCCATTCTGAATTAGCGACTTGCTCAAACCTTTATCTGTTTTCCCAAGCAGGACTCATGAAGTATTAAATGAAGCCAGGAGCGTTGGTGCGGGTGCGTGCACTGTATTGCTAATGTGCTGCTGACTCTGCATTACGGATGTGTACATTGTCCCTATGGTTTGAACGCTGCAAGGATTATCCTCTGCGTGTGAGTTTGTGCCTCTGTCTGATGCTTACTTGGGTGTTTTTCAGCTTTAAAACTAGGTTATCAGATTTCCAAGGCACTTGGAACAAATCCTGTTTCAGCCCCTTACCTGTGCTGGGGAATGGGAGAGAAATTAGTTTTCAAGCTCCTAGGTTTGTCTATTTTAGTAACTCGAGCTAGCGTCTTTATATAGCACCTTTCAGCCGTGAGGATCCCAAAGCACTCTGAAGGAATCAGGTGGCCAATACTGAAAATCAGGGCTTAGCAACATGAGAGAACAGTGTAGGACAGGAAGTGAAGAACACCTGATTACCCTGATGCTGTGTAGGGGTATGTACAAGGGGGGTCGGGCAGGGTGATGCTCCCCCAATAATTGTCAGGGGCACAGAACTCCTCCATCCACAGAACTCCAGGGGGCAGCGGTGATGGGGAGAGAAAGCTCCTCCCACTCCTGGGGCTGTGGGGAGGAGAGCAAGCTCCTGCTGGAGTGGAGGGAGAGGGCAGGAGGGAATGAAGACTGAGCTCCTGCCAGAGTGGCCAGAGCTCCTGCCACAGAACGTGCCCCCCCAAAAGGGCTAAAAGTTAAATTTCTGCACATGCCCCTGTGCGGTAGGGGGAATTTTGGTAGCCAGCATGTAACTACTCACTGGAAGGGGTTACCTAGGGAGGCGGTGGAATCTCCATCCTTAGAGGTTTTTAAGGTCCGGCTTGACAAAGCTCTGGCTGGGATGATTTAGTTGGGGTTGGTCCTGCTTTGAGCAGGGGGTTGGACTAGATGACCTTCTGAGGTCCCTTCCAACCCTGAGATTCTATGATTCTAGTAGGAATGTAGGCTTCAGGATTCCCGAATTGACACGTCTACTCTAGGGACCTCAGTTTTACGGCTCACCTGGAAGGTGGGAACTCCTTCAGTAAAGAGCTTGCTGAGATGTTGGCTCGATGCTGATTCACAGGGGAGTGTTCCAGCTTCTGAGCCTGAGCTCTGCCTTCTGCAGTATTTGGAGATCACCTGTGAGATTATGAAGTTTGCATTAAGCAGTGTAGTTGTAGCTGTGTTGGTCCCAGGATATTAGTGAGACAGGTGGGGGAGGTGATAACTTTTATTGGACCAGCTTCTGTTGGTGAGAGAGACGAGCTTTTGAGCCACACCGAGCTCTTCTTCCGGTCTGGGAAAGGAACTCCCAGCGTCAAAGCAAAACACAAGGTGGAACCTATTGTTAAGCATAAGTAGTTAGCACATATTATGAGGGGCCATTCAAGGTGGAGTGGCCAGTTACCATCTCTGCAGTCATAGGGGGCTTAGTAGGTTATAGGTTGTTGTAAAAGTGTGTGTGTTCAGTCCATGATTTTTGGTGTCTAGCAAAGCTATGAATTTAAGCTTCCCAGGCTTGTCTTTTGAAAATGTGATGCAGGTTTCCTTTGAGGATGAGCACTGATAGGTCAGATATAGAGTGATATTTTATTATTTTCCTGTGTGCGTTCATTCGAGAGCATAGTGATTTGTCTGGTTTCACCCAAATAGTTGTTTTTGGGACATTTAGTGCACTGGATGAAGTACACCACTTGTTGTGATAGGCATGTGTAGGACCCTTTGATCCTGAAAGGTGTGTTGTGGGGGACGTTGATCATTGTATCAGTGGAGGTTTTGCATCTGTTGTTATGGCAGGGTCTGGTGCTGCTTTGAGTTGGTGTGTCCTGGTCTGTGGGGAGCTTACTTCTGATGAGTTTGGAGAGGTGATGATGGTTGAGGGGTTTGTTTGAAGACCAGAAGTGGGGGTTCAGAAAGATTTCTTTCAGGTTGGGGGTCTCCATTGAGTATGGATTGTAGTTTGGACTGTGTGTTGAAAAACCATAGACTCCATGTGCTTAGCAGGAGTTCTCTGGATCTCTGCTCAAAGTCCCTCATTTTAAGTTCCTCTTACATCGCCTTCTGAACCTCTCTGGAGAGCGCCCTAACGTCTGGGCTACGGAATACCCTGGAGAATGTCTAGCTCAGTCTCCCCCTTTGAAGCTTTTCTACTTTGTATGAAACACTTGAATAGTCAGGAATTGACAGAGGGAGAAAATGACTATAGCGTGGTGGGTAGGGCACCCTCCTGGGAGAGGGGAGACCTAAGTACAACATCAGGCTGAGTGGGGAACTGAACCTATCTCCCCCACATCCCAGGTGAGCTCCCTAACCAGTGGGCTAAAAGGTATAAGAAGGCTGTGTCATCTGCCACTACCCTTGCTGCCTCCTCTGGCTGTTTTGAGATTCTACTCATTTAAAAATGCCTGTAAACAAAGCGTTTCAGATTGAATGACATTTTTCATTTGACCTGAAATGGACTTTTTCAGCACACTGAAACTTTTTGGAATTTTTTAATTCAGTTCAACATGAGGCATTTTCCCCCCGGTTGTTGGGGACTGCCAGCCAAACAAAAAGTCAGTTATTCGCCTACTTCTACTGAGGAGTCCCTGATCTGACCCTGCTCCAAATAAAACATAGTGCTGTGGAAACTGGGCACGACACTTTCAAAAGACAAGCCTGGGAGTTTAAATTTATAACTCTGTGAGACACTCAATATCATGGACTGAACAGAGACACTGGATTTATGGCTTATTACAACAAGCACACTAATCCCTTCTGTTTGTCATATGACTGCAGAGATGTTAACGGGCCACTCTACCGTGAATGGTCCCTTACAATATGTGCTAACTACCTACAATCTGTTCCACCTTGTGTTTTGCTGTGATCATAGAATCATAGAATATCAGGGTTGGAAGGGACCTCAGGAGGTCATCTAGTCCAACCCCCTGCTCAAAGCAGCACCGATCCCCAACTAAATCATCCCAGCCAGGGCTTTGTCAAGCCTGACCTTAAAAACTTCTAACGAAGGAGATTCCACCACCTCCCTAGGTAACGCATTCCAGTGTTTTACCACCCTCCTAGTGAAAAAGTTTTTCCTAATATCCAACCTAAACCTCCCCCACTGCAACTTGAGACCATTACTCCTTGGTCTGTCATCTGCTACCACTGAGAACAGTCTAGAGCCATCCTCTTTGGAACCCCCTTTCAGGTAGTTGAAAGCAGCTAACAAATCCCCCCTCGTTCTTCTCTGCCTTAGACTAAACATCCCCAGTTCCCTCAGCCTCTCCTCATAACTCATGTGTTCCAGTCCCCTAATCATTTTTGTTGCCCTCTGCTGGACTCTTTCCAATTTTTCCACATCCTTCTTGTCGTGTAGAGCCCAAAACTGGACACAGTACTCCAGATGAGGCCTCACCAATGTCGAATAGAGGGGAACGATCACGTCCCTCGATCTGCTGGCAATGCCCCTACTTATACGTCCCAAAATGCGATTGGCCTTCTTGGCAACAAGGGCACACTGTTGACTCATATCCAGCTTCTCGTCCACTGTAACCCCTAGGTGCTTTTCTGCAGAACTGTTGCCGAGCCATTCGGTCCCTAGTCTGTAGCGGTACATGGGATTCTTCCGTCCTAAGTTCAGGACTCTGCACTTGTCCTTGTTGAACTTCATGAGATTTCTTTTGGTCCAGTCCTCCAATTTGTCTAGGTCCCTCTGTATCCTATCCCTACCCTTCAGCGTATTTACCTCTCCTCCCAGTTTAATGTCATCTGCAAACTTGCTGAGGGTGCAATCCACACCATCCTCCAGATCATTTATGAAGATATTGAACAAAACCGGCCCTAGGACCGACCCTTGGGGCACTCCACTTGATACCAGCTGCCAACTAGACATCCCTGTGATGCTGGGAGTGCCTTTCCCAGCTCTGAAGAAGAGCTCCGTGTGGCTCAAAGCTCGTCTCTCTCACCAGCAGAAGTTGGTCCAATAAAAGATATGGCTTCATCCACCATGTCTGTGCAAATTAATGTTGCTTTTCTTACTACACAGCTGCTTTCCAGGGGAAAAAGACTATAAACTAGAACAGTCAGCTGTTTCATAATAAAAAGAGCCTCTGATACAAACTAGTCTGAAATTGAGTAGAATGAACGAATAATGAAACTTGGAGAGCTAAAGAACCAACAGCAGGGTGTTGCATGTTTGCCTAGATGGACTGAAAGCGACAGATTTGCCATGAAGATGGCTAGTGTTTCTCTGGGCCATCCAGCACAACAATAAGGGAATCTTCCACCTTTCTTCTGCAAGGCCCACTTCTGCTGTGATGCCTTAAAAAGAAATGAATCAAACATTTAAAAAACACCAATTGCAAAACCTTGCAGCATGCTGTGCACTGGCCTTGGTGAACAATTCTATTCTAATCTCAATGAGGGCAAAGCCTGTATGTCCTCTAAAAGGCTGTAAACTCTTTTGGGGCCCGGGCCCTCCTGTCTGTACTGAGGTGCCCAGCTCCCCCCAGAATAATAATCTTTCCACAGAGCAGCAGCAGGGCAGAGAGAGAGAGAGAGAGAGAGAGGACCAAAGTAACTGCTCTGAGCAGAGGCCTTTGGGGACAGTAGGTGGCAGAAAATGATGGAGATGCCACTTTGCAACCCATTCTGAACTTTTATGCTACTTATTATGACAGTGAATTGTGAGCAAGAGTTACCAAGCTACTGCTGAGCTATAATCGAGTGATTACGTTCTAGCAATTACATGTGCCATGATCTGACAAATGCAGCCCATGAAATCATTTCAGAAGTGTCTTGTATTGGTTTGTTCCAACACAGTTTTACCTTCTTATTGCTGTAAGATATAATTGTGGCACAATCATGCTGCTCAAGTAGTTGGCCTTTGATGATGTACCTCACAACATCACACCTTGCAATTAGAGAACAATTTTGTGTATAACAGCTCAAGCAAAACATGGTCGTTTGTTTCCATTTGTCATGTGCTGCTGGTTTGTCAAATCACTTTGGATCTTTGCTGCACAAAGAGATGTAGACGGTAGATTTCCTGGGTAAAGAAATTAATTAATGAACAGAAATGATAAACCTTCCTCTGGTCATCCAAGCCAATTTTCTTTCCAGCTCCTACAGAAAAGATTCAGGAAATAAATTTTGGGAGAATGTTATTGTCTTGGGAAGTTAGTTAAAAACATTACCCAGTGTCGCCCATTCTTGTGGTTTCATCATGAGTCTCACTGATATTTGGTTTCTTTCGTAAAGCCCCAGTACCTGGAGTCATGTGATCACACGAGACTCTCAGTTTTCATTAGGAGAGGTGAGTTTCTAACAACCATGGTTGCAGACGTAAGCTTGAAAATATGACCTCTAAAGGCTTAAACCATGAGGTAAATAAGGAACCCAAAATTCATTATCTAAAACCAAACAAAAAACGCCTTTCATGATTTTTGGGGCCTGCCTCATGACTTTTGAGTGCTTACTGTTGGCAAGTACTACTATTCATCTTGTTTAACTCCACTTTCTGAAGGGTTGTGGCATAAGAAGCATGTTTCAATATAGATATAGATGACAGAAATTTAAAACGTGCATGAAAAGAAGTTGACTGACTTTGAACTGGCATCAGCCATCTTGATGAGAAGTGACCTTGTGGGACACAAGCCATGTAGGGTCTTGGTGTCAAATGCTAAAAAGTGTGCTGCCATAGTAGTGGTTTGAGCCACAGCCAAGGGGTGGTGGTGCCAGGGGAAAATTCTGCCAGGCTGCAGCCAAAGCCAAACCTCAGCAGAATGTGGCACATGCGCGTGTCTATGTCTATACAGATAGGTATATAAAAATATTTGCATTTGTTAAATGCTCTGCAAAGACTCCTCTCCTGAACCACTAGACTTGGCCATGAGAGGATTGGTCTCTCCAGATGAGAGCAATGGATTTTAGACAAAGCAAGCCAAAGACACAGTCGGGGGCAGGTCATTTGCCTTAGCTGTGAAGAAGGGGATATTTGTTTTTAGTGTGTCCCACCAGATGTCTGGCTGTTTATGCTGTCCTTTCTGCTGGCTTGCATTTGCCTGCTGCCCTGTACGTATGGTAGCTGGTGAGGGTAGCTTTATGGAGTTAACACTGAATCCTGCTGAATATATAATGCGGGTAAGAGAACACCACCTTAGTCTCGTGTGCTGATTAGATCATCCATTTCACTTGTCCCTTCAGTCTTGGTAGACTCAGGGCTTTCCCACCACTTTGTGTAAGGCCTCCCTTAATCAGCTGCCTTTCCTTGGTTTTTGCCTCTTGCCGTTGTAGTCTGGGTTCCAGCTTCTTGGACTGGTTTGAACACTGGCTGTGGCAGCTGAGTGTAAGGAATGCTGGCCAGGCAGGATTTGACTAGACTGAGTTTCCTATCATGGCTTGGATGGTAAGTTGCTTCAGGCTTTTCCTAACTCTTCTTAGCTCTGTTCACTGCCTTAAAGGTTACCACCAAGGAGCTAATATGTATGTTCAAGTGCAGCGAGGAACCATTATGAGCAGCATCAAGCTGTAAAGAATTAATGAAACCTTATCCTGATACTGCTGTTCCAAAGCTGGACTAAGTTCTCTGTCTTATATTTCAGATTCAGTGGTAACAGTGAACCTGAACCTAATGCTGTCTGTAACCATCTCTGCCTGCACATGTATGTTTGGTTGCTGTAAATTCATGTCGTTCTATTCTTGTTATATTTATAACAAAAAGGACAGATTCTTTGGAGGAAATGAACATAACCCTCAAATCCACAAGTTAAAATATAGCTTGTGGGTCTCAATATCTTCAGTGTTGCTCACCCATTTTGAATAGTTTTTGTGTGTGTAAAATACAGGTGAATATTGTTTTGCACCTTTCGCAGGGACATTTCACAACTGCTTTTCGATCAAGGTAGTCTGCAGTTGTTGCAAATGTGCCATGTGCCTGACGTAACCAAACATTTACAAGGCTCCTTCATGTGCTGCTGCCTGGATATGGTAAGAAAAGATGCAATGCAGCAGTTTTGTAAACCACATGCAAATATCTCTGCAGGGAGGTATTTTTAATACCAAGACTCTTCAGTTCAGTTGCATAGTCCATGTGGCACTTGAAGCAAGGCAGAGCCAATGTTCTCCAAATATTTGTAATACAGCCAGGCTAAAAAACCAATCATCACAGGAGGATTAAATAACCACATGTTTTTCCGCAACCTTATTTTTTTAGCCACGTAGGACTGTTGCCTGTCTTAAAGAAAAGTTATAGGACAATAGGATTCTGTGGGACTACACAGCTACTAACTGGAGTAGTTTAAACCTCTGCCATAGGAGAGATTCCATGTGGCCATCTGCTCACTTGGAAGCTGCTGTCAGCTTTGGGATGACAGCAGCTATTCCCAACTTTGTGGCTGTGAATTTGATTTAATTCTCTGGGTGCAGCTGCGAGGAGAAATTAGAGAGATTGGGGAAAAGCCAGAAGGTGAATCTGGTAAGACACCGACTGTGTAATGAATATGTACCACCTACGCTGGTACTGGTATGTTGGAGAGCCTGATGGATTCTTTCCCGTGCCCCCATTTGGGCCAGCCTTGTGACTGCTCCGCTGACCATGAGATGCTTCAGGCAGGAGAGAAACAAACCAAAAACTTGAAGCCTAACAAATGGAGAATTGTTGATTTCACTCTGTTGCCCACATCATGTGTTGTCTTGTGGGGAGGGAGCCTCTTGTGTCCCACCCCTTCTTGCTCTTTGAATTGTCATTCCCAGAAAATCTTTGACTCAGAACTTCTGTCATGTGATGGCCCTGAAAGGCCTTTTCTGTTTCAGGAACGAACTAAGCAGAGGCAGCCCCTGAGCAATTCAGTTGCTCCTCAGGCCCTGTGCATAGGGGAGCAGGACAGCTGGGGAGTACGTGCCTGGGCAATATGTCATAACAGCTGCTCATTCTTTATGTTAATAGTGGAGATGAGCCAAAAGCCACAGCATTCAGAACTTGCCCAAAGTGTAGTGTCTGGATCTGGATCCTTAATACTGACACTTAGCACAAGGATTCAAGGCCCCCAGGAACCTGAAACACAATAGCAGCTGAACCTTTGGGGAGGAGATGGGTGAGAGTTTCCTTTTGGATTCCTTCAGGGCCTTCACTCGAGCATGGACAACTACTGGAAAGGGCTGCAGGATGCTCCATATCCAGCCTGAGCCTCAGCCGGCTTCCTGTCTAGCCCCTACCTGGGTGGGGAGTAAGAGATGAACTCTGAGCCTGCACAGTGCCAGGCATGACAGTGTTATTCCGGTCCATTTTTAAAAGCATTTTAAACATTTTAACGCTTATTGTTCTGACAATTGTATTGAAAGAACATAGCATTGGAAGAGACCTCCTGGGTCACTGGGTCCAGTCCCCCCGTCAAAGGCAATTCTCCTCATATAATCCTGTTCATAATCCTATCAAGCTGCATTATCAGACCAGATAGGTCGCTTCCACTTCCTGTTGGAAGGCTGTTCCAGAACCTCGTCGTACTCTTTGATTCATCACTTTCAGGTATTATGGGGTGTGCTGGGCACTCAGCGAGATGCAGAAATGAAGAGCGTCCCTGCCGGGAGGAGCTTCCAGTCTAGGAGGAGGATACCAAGAAAATGGTGACCCCTAAAGGAGGTGTCTGACTTGGGGTCTTTTTCCTTCTGCAAGTGTTTCACTATTTATGGGCATCTCAGGAGGAGTGTCTTTGCAGGAAGTATAGTGCTCTGGCCTGCCCCGCGTATGGAAGAGCTTTATAAGGGGTGTGCATCACCTGCCAGCCCTTTGCTGTCGACTCGTTACCTGCCCTGCTCCTACTCAGACAGTGACGTGAGCGCACATGCTTGTTTGGGCAAATGTGTCGTGAGACTAATTTCAAAGACAGACAGCAGGATCCAAAGCTCTTCCTGTGTAGCTGGTGATACCAATTAAATAGCTTTCAAATTATCTAGATTGTGGCTAGTGTTGGTTCCCTCCTGAGGGCTTTTGAACACAGTCAATTTGATCTTTTTCTTGAGTTTCCCAGGTTTGCCATTTCAGAGTATACCAGCCCAGTTGAAGGCTCTTCTGCCTTGACTTTTAAACTGAGATTTCCCAGGGGATCCTCTATTTGGGAAGCTGATTTATTTTAAATATTTACATGTCCTGGCCCAAAACAGAGATTTTTCTTCTGGACGCTGAGTTTGTGTGTTCATTCATCAGCTTAGCACTCTTACTAGTCACTTTCCCTATAGGGGGAGCGCCAAAGACTGCAGCAAATGCTGCTCCTAAAATTCTAGTTTTTACATGATTTTGATGCCAGAAATTTCTCCCACATTTTTCAGACTGCCCGTGCCAAAACTCAGTCACAGTGTATGGCTAGAGAGCCTGGATGCAATACAGAGACGTTCATGTAAAACTCTTCATTGTCACTAGCATTGCTTAACTTTTTAGCAATAGGGTGAATTTCTGCAGATTACAGTTAATCTTAGAACATCTAGAACTACATAGATAACATCAGGGCTCATGAATCTGATCATCACTAGCCACTTTCCTGACTTGGGTACTCGAGCTGTTTCTTGGCATGAGATACCATATGGAACTGCTATATTACTTGAAAGCTGTATTATTTAATTGATACATTCGACTTATCCTGGCTAGGCAGCTGAACTGACAGAATCAATTCAATTTCAGTTTTACTATGATTGCCATATCTGACATTCCCAGGGTACCCAGGGAGTGAGGCACCTCACCACAACCTGCCCTTAGCCTGAGGGAGTCTTGCCCGGGCCTGCGGTGGATCAGCTCCCTGAATCCACCAGCCTCTGGCCACACAAGCTCTGCCTTCCAGGCCTCCTTGTGCTCTCTGTACAGGTTAGTGACTTGCATTCACCAACCCGCAAGTGCTCGCTGTAGTATTCAGCCCCTGTTCCACTGAACACTCTCCCGGAATTACCAGGCCAGCTGTCCCCAAGGGAACCGTCCACACCAGTGTATTGATTACACCTTAGACCACAGCTCTGCTGACCACACAGCACTTTGGTTATAGTGAAAACGTGACTCCGTTTATTATCAAAGCACAGCAATTCAAGTGGTTGTGAGTAAGAAAATCAGAAACAAAAGGTTACATGTAACACCAAAGCATGACAGGCTTTCTAGAGATGGAACATAACTAACAAGGCATTGTGCTATCTCCTTCAAGAAACCTTACCCCAAATTCTTTCCCCAGCATTTTCAGCCAGTTTGGTTGAGACCCCTTCTCATAAGATCAAGCCAGCTGACAGGTTATCCTCAGACTGAAGGAATACCTAGGGATTCATCTGTACCTCAGGTACAGCTTTAAAAGTTTATTGTCTTAGCCCATACACAGGATAACTCCTGCTGTTTACCTTTTCCTGTTAGTTTTCTCACTGAAGATTTCCCAGTCTTTCATTAGCATTTGGCTAATGAGTGAGTGAAGGCCCAGTGTGAACCACTCAAAACTTAATTTACATGTAGACAGATAATGATTTCTTGCCTGAAAGAGAACCTGCCTTTTGCCTTTTCTGAGGACCAGGCCCGAGTCACAGACCTGAAGAACGTTAATTTTTTGTATATACATAACACCTCACACAACATCCATACATGTGTTTCACAAGGATGTTGATGACCAGCGTGACACAGGCTTTCATTAGAGACTTCACAGGGATACTCTTTGAACTAGAATGTAAACACCAGACCCAGAGGAGTGCTGCAACCTCTCTGCTGGTTGGCATCAAGAGGCCCCGGGGTCATGCCATATTCTCAGACAAAAACAACAGACTGTAGGCAGCACCATACTTAAACTGCCACCTTAATAATAATCTAATTAAACTATATTAGTGAGAAGGTCCAACTCCTGTTTAATTTGCGACTCATATTTCAGTGGTCTTTGACTTATTTAAAACACAGTGTGCTGTAGTAAGGCCACAGTTAACCAGGGCGGTGTCGGTTTTACAGGGTCTGTACCTCAGTATCTTTTTTTTTTGTATGTAACCCTTTTTTGTAAAAATACTATGGGGAATTTGAACCAAATTTTATTCCACACAGGTATTAATTAGTGGCTGATCTCCAATGTGTATTTTTGTATGTTGTTTCTTCAGGAAATTTGGCAAAACCTGACACCTCCCCCCCCTACCCCCCGCAGTCTGTTTCCCGCCCTTTTGTGGCTGCCTGAGCAGTAACATTGTGACATCAGAGATAATCAGCCATTCACCACTCCCTCCCTCCAGTTCATTGCATACTTGGGGAGAATCAGTAGTTCCCTGGTTGTCATGGCAACAGCTGACTTTGATAACTGGTCTCCTTCAGCTGACCATCATGCAGGGTCCCAGGAGGAGCTGGGACGGAGCAGACTGGATTTGGAGGAGCTCCAGCTGTGCTCCTTTGGGCTTGTACTGGGATAAATTTCTACGGTTTCTTTTCAAATGGTAATTGTTCATTACTTTCTTCAAAGGGGGGACATGAAAAGAAAACCCAAAATTCCAGCTCCTTTTCATGTAGATCGTTTCCCTGCTTCTTCCCAACTGAGGACTCTGTCTTCATGAATATTTACCTTTTCAAAAAGTGCAAAATTCTAGCTGAGTCCTGACTTAGTTTTCTGTTGCACAATTAAAAAAAAAGTCCTTTAGAAGTTGCATTAAAAACGGTGTTGATTTTAGCAATAAAATACACATTTAAGACCACAAATGTGCTAGTGCTCTGTTACTTAAATAGTACATATATAAAAGATTTTATTTCTATTGAAAGATGAAGGGAACAAAAAACTTCATTCAATGTTAGTAAAGGTGGTGTCATATTGCAACCGCACAAAAGGGGGCTGAATTAAGATTGCCTGGGAAATGTTCATTCTCACATTTCCTAGCTGGAGAGTGCTCAGCTTTGCAACCTTCTAAACCTTTTTAATCCTTAAATTTGTATTTCCTATTTTTATGGTTTACTTTGATGAGAGCAACCTTAAAGAATGTTGAAACAAAGTTTTTTGTTTGTGAATAATATAGAATTTGAGTGAATAATAAAAATTGACTTGTAACCTTCCTGAAAAATATAATAATTGGCCATCAACAAAGAAATATTTACTGAACATAAGAGATTTTTTGTTAATTTAATATTGAATATAATAAAATTTGTGCTAATTTGAGATCCTGGTGAAACTACTTGTATTTTCATTCCCACCCAACCCAGTTTGCCATAGACTTTTGTTACTTGTTTTCAGTGCTTCCATTCTTGTCTTGGTGCTTGTCAAAATCTACACTGCATTTATTTATGCAGAGATCACACTTTGCACTGCAAGCTCTGTTAATGTGGCTCTTTAGGATTCTATATCTTTCCTTTCCCTGATCTGCTTCCAGAGGTAAGGTAAAAAAAAGTGAATTAATGTTATCCAGGGGGAGCCAAACCCTACCTTGAAATTCATGCTAAAATGAGTTTTCTGGAAGCACTCTGATAACTGTGTTCTTTATTAATTAAACTTTTTAGTCCATAGGGATCAAGGAAGGCATGTAGCTGAAATTTATAGGGAATAGTACTAAAGTGAATTTCACATAATTAACCTCTATTATTTTTCACTGATATATAACTGTTCTACATTCAGGGAAAAAAACCCTGAAATATGACAATGCATAATTTTAAACTTACTATTAATTTTTTAAAAATAAGTTGGGTTTGCTAACATTTATACTATGATTTTGGTATTAAAAATGTTCTCTTATCCTGACAGTTTAAAAAACAAACAAACCTCAGTCTGGGAGTATTGTCTGTCTTCTGTTTATCGTAGTGTCTTCTATGGTCCCCATTAATATACTATCTGAGAGCCTTATACTTGTTAATGTGTTTACTCTCACAGCAGCCCTGTAAGACAGGGCATGTCTATTATCCTCTTTTTATGTTTGGGGACCTGAGGCGCAGAGAGTTTGTGATTTGCCCAGGGTCACACAGGAATTCTGTGGCAGAGCAGGGAACTGCATCCAGGTCTCCCAGGTCCTAGGCTAGTGCCCTGACCACCCGCCCAACCATCCTCATTTTTCATCCTTTTTCCTGTTACTCATTGTTTGAGCATAAGCTACAGCTCATTTCATGGGATGCATGCAGTGGAAAATACAGTGGGGAGATTTATATACACCGAGAACATGAAACAATGGGTGTTACCATACACACTGTAACGAGAGTGATCAGGTAAGGTGAGCTATTACCAGCAGGAGAGCCGGGGGGGAGCGGGGGACCTTTTGTAGTGATAATCAAGGTGGGCCATTTCCGGCAGTTGACAAGAACGTGTGCGGAACAGTTGGGGGTGGGGAAATAAACATGGGGAAATAGTTTTACTTTGTACACAAACATTTCCCCATGTTTATCCCCCCGCACTGTTCCTCACACATTCTTGTCAACTGCTGGAAATGGCCCACCTTGATTATCACGACAAAAGGTTCCACCCCACCTCCTGCTGGTAATAGCTCACCTTACCTGATCACTCTTGTTACAGTGTGTATGGTAACACCCATTGTTTCATGTTCTCGGTGTATATAAATCTCCCCACTGTATATTCCACTGTATGCATCCATTGACGTGAGCTGTAGCTCATGAAAGCTTATGCTCAAATAAATTTATTAGTCTCTAAGGTGCCACAAGTCCTCCTCTCTTTTTTTTTTTTTTTGCGGATACAGACTAACATGGCTGCGACTCTGAAACTCCTCATTGTTTGTTACTGACACTTGTGTCTGGTCTTAGGTTTGCACTGTAAGGGAGTGCTAGCTGTTTTTGTGAAGCACTCACCGCATATATGACAACCCAGTAAATAACGATGAAGGATGTTTGGAGCTGCATTTCCTCCCTAAGGGCGCCACTAATAAAGACAAATGTACAAAGCATTATCAGCCGTAATGGGGATAAAAAGGTCTTGGGTATTGGCAGATTTACATGGCAAATACTGGGAAATGCATTTAAAGACACTCCAAGGCTATGTCTACTACACACCACTGGTGGCAATGTGTAGCTGCACCCCGCAGTGAAAAGCAGAGGTGGATAAAGGTTTCGTGGGGCCCTGGGCCAGAACAAGTGGGTGGGGGGGGGCCCTTCCGCCTGCAGTCCCGCCCCCATTCTGCCCCTTTCCCCCACGGCCCCACCCACAGCCCCACCCTGTTCTGCCCAGAGTAGGGGAAGCAGATTTACTTGTATTAGATTCAGGTGAATGAGGTTTCAAGATCAGATATGACACTTAAGGGAACAAGATCAACCGGGAGACATGAGTCGAGTCTAGGAGGGGCATAGAGGAAATGGAATTGGACATGCTCCTTTCGCCCCACCATTTTCCAGGGAGCTGCTATTGTGCCTTTGTATCACTTAAGTGATAGGCATGGAGATGCAGCCATCAGCTGACTTGTTCAAAATGGTAGATGTGAAGGGGAATCTCTCCTCCATTGAAAAGGGGCTGTAAAGTTTGGTAGCGATAAAGTAACCAGGACAGGAGAAGTAAATAAAGAGCAGACGGCTATGTTATAAAACTTGTGGACTCAGTAGAGAAAGCTCTGGGCTTGTCCAAAACTTTCCAATGGGCATTTTCAGTTGGAAGAGTTTTGTAACGCAGCCAGTGCAAATCCCAAATTGAAATCAGTATAACTTTTGGTGGGTGGAAAGCCATTTGAAGAATAACTATTGACATATCCATAGGGTAAAGCTTTTATTTGAAATAAATCAAACAATTTTTCTTCTCTTGAAAGGAAATGAAGACTCCCTATTGGAGAAGTATGAAGACACACAGCTTTACCATGGCAGCATATACTTAGCCTGTGTCTGTGCTTACAAGCCAAATATTGGCTTCCTGAACATCATCCATCAATTATCCAGTGAGCGACATTGGAGAGTCAGGAGGGTTGAACTAGCTGCAACTGTGTAGTTAAGGAATCCAGTAGGATTCCATCCCATCTCAGGGGAAAGCATGAGTGGAGAGGACAAGTTGTGTCATACTGGCTCAGCTTAGATAAGTAATCAAAGGTATGTGTCCATTTTGTTTCATACTCAAATTACCAGCAATAGACTTATGATTCGGAATGATCTTCATTGTATATTAAGAGAACAGAACAAGTCAAAATAGATACAAGCTAGATGCACCACGAGGTGAGAGAGCCAAGAACTGACCTGCATTTCTCCTAATTTCTTGGAATTTCAGTGAGATCAGATCTTTGAGAGAGAATATAGGAGATTTTTGAGATTTCCAGGATAGTGTGTCCTGTTTTCAACTGAGACAGAATTAATTGCAGAACAGCCTGTCTCTTGGTTGAGTTATTGTCCACACATGAGATCACAAAGGCATCTGAAAATCAACCCCTGCAAAAGTTGAGACAAGCCCCAGTTTTCAGAATCTTAAAAAATATTCCATTCAGGTTTTAGATGAAGATTTAGTTTTTATTAGCTGTGATCCCAAGCAGCAAAATTCAGAACTGAATCAGGATTTCAAAACTTCCAATGTTTAGGGATGTTTGGATTTGAGATTTTGATTTAGCTCGTATTAACAACAGAAATCAGCGATTAAAATATGGGTCTGTGCTTGGATTCCACACACATCAAACTTCAGGGTAGTGGAACACTTTTTTTTTTTTAAAGAAAGCAAATTGCATTACCTTACTGCAGTAATTTCAAACATTCGCGCATAAACGACAGTGGTTTAGATAGGAATCTGAGCCCACTGGAATAGCTCTGTTCCAAGCTACAGCTAACAGTGTGCCAAAGCTGATTCTTGGGAGAATTGCAATTATAGTGTTTTAATTATGTCCATCTTTTGACATTATTGATTTTGGCAGATGTTACTATTCCATAGTGCTAAGCTTATAATGATGATCTAAAATAGATGGGTTTGCCCAGGACTTGGAAGATTTGCTGCAAAGAGCTATGCAAATGTGTCGTTATTAAGCATTTGTGTTGTGACGGTGTCTAGATACCAAACAAGTCTGGGTCCCATGACACTAGGTACTGTGCGCAAATATATCATAAATGACTGTCCCTGTCCCAAAGGGTTCACAATGTAAGAAAAGACGTAACAGCTGAGGTTGAGGGAGACGAGGTACCTAAAGTACTAGGATGTGCACATTTTGTAGGAACTGTCACTGTATATTGCCTGCATTGACATATTAGAATTAAAGTAATTTCAACTTCAAAGAGACCTTCAGCTAGGATGAGGGAAACATGGAGTTCTGAAAAACATTTGGCACTTGACAAAGGATTCTAGTTACCTGCATGTATATCACTGTATCACTTCTCTTTAGAATGGTTTCAGAGTAGCAGCCATGTTAGTCTATATCTGTAAAAAGAAAAGGAGTACTTGTGGCACCTTAGAGACTAACAAATCTATTAGAGCATAAGCTTTCATGAGCTACAGCTCACTTCATCAGATACATACAGTGGAAAATATAGTGGGGAGATTTTATAAACACAGAGAACATGAAATTGTTACAGTCTGTATGGTAACACCCATTCTTTCGGCGTCTGTCAAGGTTCCTTCCCCACTCTGAACTCTAGGGTACAGATGTGGGGACCTGCATGAAAACCCCCTAAGCTTATTTTTACCAGCTTAGGTTAAAACTTCCCCAAGGTACAAACTATTTTTCCTTTTGCCCCTGGACTTTATTGCTGCTACCACCAAGCGTCTAACAAATATATAACAGGGAAAGAGCCCGCTTGGAAATGTCTTTCCCCCCAAAATCCTCCCCAAACCCTACACCCCCTTTTCTGGGGAAGGCTTGATAAAAATCCTCACCAATTTGCATAGGTGAACACAGACCCAAACCCTTGGATCTTAAGAATAATGAACAAGCAATCAGGTTCTTAAAAGAAGAATTTTAATTGAAGAAAAAAAGTAAAAGAATCACCTCTGTAAAATCAGGATGGTAAATACCTTACAGGGTAATCAGATTCAAAACATAGAGAATCCCTCTAGGCAAAATCTTAAGTTACAAAAAGACACAAAAACAGGAATATACATTCCATTCAGCACAGCTTATTTTATTAGTCATTTAAACAAAACAGAATCTAACGCATATCTAGCTAGATTACTTACTAAGTTCTAAGACTCCATTCCTTTTCTGTTCCCGGCAAAAGCATCACACAGACAGAGAGAGCCTTTGTTTCTCCCCCCCACCCCCTCCAGCTTTGAAAGTATCTTGTCTCCTCATTGGTCATTTTGGTCAGGTGCCAGCGAGGTTATCCTAGCTTCTTAACTCTTTACAGGTGAAAGGGTTGTTCCTCTGGCCAGGAGGGATTTTAAAAGTGTGTACCCTTCCCTTTATATTTATGACACTGTCCCTCCCAGCTCTACCATGGACAAGGCGTGTGAAGTAAGGGTTGGAGAGAGACTTCACTGGAGGCTTGCAGAGAAGAGAACTTGTGTGTGGAAGGAAGCAGTGTTCATGGGGGACTTCCCATCTTCACTGGCCACCTCCCATCTCTTTCAGATCTTAAGGCAGATGGTGGGACCAGGGTAGAAGCTGCAAGGTGTTAAGAGTCCAAGATACAGGAGTGAGGCTAGCAGATCTGCCTCTTCCCATGGATCATCAAAGAGAGGGGACTTGAAGAAGAGGGGACAGTTAGTGGTATATTGTAGCGAGAGACATGGGCTGGAAGGGGAATGTTGGGTGGCCTTAGAGAGAGGGTGGGCTCTGTTCAGGGGAGGTACGGAGGTTGGTTGTTGCTTGCTGGTCTCCTGGGGAGTGCACAATTGGATTTAACAGTCAGAGCTTTGGTTAAGATTCAGATTTGTTGCAGCCTGTGTCAGGTTTCCACGTTGCTGTTAAGGAAAATAAGGTTTTCAAGCTCCTAACTCAGAGCAGCCTGCGTGAGTCATAAACAAGAGAAGCTTCAATTTTCATCTCATCTAGCAGCAATAGAAAAACAATTGAATTAAGTAGATTTAAATCTCAAAGCCAGGTTTGTCCCCTCAGCAGCGAAGAATCAATAATAAAATGAATCTGTGCTGGCAAGGATGATTGTCTTGTTTTTCGATGGGCACGGATTTGTTATGACAAAATGTGGAAGAGAAAACAAAGTTACCAGTATTCATGCAGTTTTGTGTTTATGGATCGAATGCTCTCTCTGTGCATGAGCGCATATGTGCTATGGAGGCGAGAGCTGTGTGTTGAATTGCAGAGCCATGGCCAAAATGGCACTTCACATGCCGCTCTGGGCACCTGTGGTGCCCTTTTCCCCTTTCCCCCATTGGCAGCAGGACTTTCTCAAACATTGCTAACAAAACACCTTGCATGAAATCTTTCCTTCTTTTTCCACAAATGTGGAATTGTAATGTTCGCCCACCACACAACCAGCACTGGCCTGAGGCCCAGGATAGGTGGTATTAGCCCTGGATGAGAGATTATTCATTTCCATTACACTAGTGCATGAAGTCCCAGATGAGTTTGGGCCTCCTTGGGCAATATGTGGTCTGGACACATGATGAGAAGTGGTCCCTGCCCTGAAGAGAGAACTGTCCAGAGGCAGGTTTAAGGTCTGATGCCTTGTGGTCCTTTTTGAATGGATACATGGGAGCCTCATTCCATTGGAAAGGTGAGATTCCTATCTTTCAAATGTTTCTAGGCTCATAAGCTCCCAAAATGTTGGACTTTAAAGCCATGGCATTCTTATGCAGAGAAGTTGTTTTGGTTCTTTTTTTTTAGGGATGTTTTATATTTATCAGTAACTTTCAAATGTTCTTCTCACCCCTGAGTAGAGTTGGTCTCATGGTAACTAAAGCATTTTCTTCTGGTTTTTCAGCTGAGTGGGGAATGCTGGGAAGAGTTGCAAGAGCGTTATAAAAACATGTTGGAAACATTCATAAAATGTTTTTTTCCCTATAAAATTTATGCCACATACTGATGACCTGCTGCAGTGGTATCACCTTTTCAGTAGCATGTGTTAGGGATGGGCCTGTTATTCAGTAGTTGCTGTTTCTCTTGAGAGTAATGCAGCAAGTTCAAACTTAAGCTGATGTGACCTTTATCTCATCCTCCAACATCATGAGTTCTGTGTATACAGACAATTACGTTAAAATAAGGACTATTTCAAAATCTCCTCTCTGCGGTAAATGTATTGGCTTGCAAACCCTGGATCTTTTAGCCCAAGCCATGGCAGTGTATGCTCCCCCACAGCACCCCCTGAAGGATCCACTTCTAGAGGTGAGAGAGAGTTTAATTTCCAGATCCATTCATCTCCTGGCCTCACAGCAGAGATTACCCATGTGGTTCCCTGGGTTAGAGCCCAGGAGTTACTGTAGCTTCATGGGGTCTCCAAGCTGTTTTTTTCCCAGGAGAAGATGCCTCTTGGGGGAACTGAGTGTGGGTTGTGGAAGAGTATTGCTTCTGGTTGTCATGGGGGACTTTTGTTGTGATGGACCCCAGGGACTAGAGTGGGGTGGCTCATGGTTTTCCTGTCCCAAAAGAATTTTTGAGATTTCAAAAAATTTTCCTGTCCTGCATCAGGACAAAAAGTTCATCTTGAAATTTTTTGTGAATTGAAAATCTGGGGGAGGAGGAAAAAAAATCAAACTGAGTCAATCAGCTCTTCTATGGACAGCTTCTTGGTGGCTAACCTTGATTGTCCTTGTTGACTGAGTCAGTGGGAAAGAGCCGGCACCCTGATGTGTGGGGCCCCTGTGCTAGGCACTCAGGGCAGGCTGTGCAGGATGCAGAAGGGCCAGAATTGCGCTTTAATGACTAGGTCTTCTATGAATCTTGGGCCAAATCCTGCAGGGACTTAGGCACACAAAGAGCTGTTCTCATGGGAGTGGTCCATCTGAGTCCGTGTTTGTGTCTATGTGGTAATAGCATCCTCTGGGCTTATTTTTCAGCCTCTAAGGCTACTATTCACACCAGCTTCCCTTCTGGACAAGAAAATATTCTTGCAGACCCCGTTCTTAAGTTCTCACAACACATCCTCAAGTGCAGAGAACGACGGATGTAGCCAGCTTTTAATCTATCTGTAATCTTCCTCAGACTTTGCAGCTTCCCAAGATCACGTTCCTGCTCTCCCCGGGCTGAAGTACCCACTTTCCAATCTCTCTGTGTCAGACCTAGTGATGATAATTTTCCTGCTGTTTGATAACATAAAATGAAATCCCCAGGTGCTGAACGCGGGAGGGTGGGGATTTACCAACCCAATCCCAGAGCTGCCTCTTATGTATTTACCTGTTCTCAGTTCAGCTCAGTCCAGCTTCATTTGCTTTTGCCACTTCTTTCACAACGCTCCCAATTTAACCCTTTTCTAGCCACCAGTCTGCATTGCCTTTGTTTCTCATTCCTGACACTGGTGCCCGCTGTTCTTTATTTACACGAGACTGGCAGTAACTTTCAAAGGAAACCAGCTTTGCACCCAGATGTATCCATTACCACATCCCTAACCCGTAAAAGACCCATCGCTCTGTCCAAGGGGCTCAGCTTGCAGTGCCCTGTCTCAGCGTGAGAAGCTTAGGCGGCTTCTGTCTTAAACCAGGAGCGGGATTCATACAACTGGTGATGACATTGCAGTGCTGTGGTTGGAGATGCTTATCGAATCATAGAATATCAGGGTTGGAAGGGACCTCAGGAGATCATCTAGTCCAACCCCCTGCTCAAAGCAGGACCAACCCCAACTAAATCATCCCAGCCAGGGCTTTGTCAAGCCTGACCTTTAAAAAGGTCTAAGGAAGGAGATTCCACCACCTCCCTAGGTAACCCATTCCAATGCTTCACTACCCTCCTAGTGAAAAAGCTTTTCCTAATATCCAACCTAAACCTCCCCCACTGCAACTTGAGACCATTACTCCTTGTTCTGTCATCAGCTACCACTGAGAACAGTCTAGATCCATCCTCTTTGGAGCCCCCTTTCAGGTAGTTGAAAGCAGCTATCAAATCCCCCCTCACTCTTCTCTTCTGCAGACTAAATAATCCCAGTTCCCTCAGACGCTCCTCATAAATGATGTGCTCCAGCCCCCTAGTCATTTCTGTTGCCCGCCGCTGGACTCTTTCCAATTTTTCCACATCCTTTTGGTGTGGGGCCCAAAACTGGACACAGTACTCCAGATGAGGCCTCACCAATGTCAAATAGAGGAGAACAATCATGTCCCTCAATCTCCTGGCAATGCTCCTACTTATACAGCCCCAAATGCCGTTGGCCTTCTTGGCAACAAGGGCACACTGTTGACTCATATCCATGCAGCACGAGCCCTGCAGAGACTCCCAGGGACGGGAGGGAATTCATGCGTAATGTTGGTGTGTTTTCTTTCAAATCTTTGGCTAAAGGTCGAGTGAAAGCACAGAGTATGTGTCACTGTCCCGGCCCACAGGGTCTCTGAAGTGCTGGGGGCCACCTGACATCTCTGGCTATGTGGCAGCATGCCAGGTGTGTCACAGCTCAGGAGCAGCCACTGCAGGTGCTTCAGGCCCATGGCCTTCACGGCGCTAGCTCCTGCTGGTTCCCGGGAAGCAACCAGCTGCAAAGCGCTAATGAAAGGAAAACTTGCTAGGACTGGCAAAAAAGGGAAGACTACAATCCCCCCGAGCAACCCAGCCATGCACCGTTGAAGGCCGACCCAAGCGAGTGCACTTTGGGTTGGTACGGCGATCCTTCATCTCCTTCCTCGCAGGCTTTGAGCCGTGAAATCGTTAGCAGGGTTGATGTTGTAAGTCTTATCGCCTCAGCTGAGTGGAGGTTGATTTTATGTTAATTTCCAGTGTCTGAGAAAGTGATGGTCAGCCAGCTTGGATGTCATTTGTTGACGGGACTCACGTGCATGGATCTTACTGGGAGAGAGACTCAGGCAACCTGTGCAGTCACCAGGATCAGTTACCTTCCCTGTAGGTCCCCAGTTGTTCTCAAGTGCCATGGACCCTTCTCTTCCTGGTGGTTCGGAAAGATTGGGAGACATTGGCACGTAGCAAATGAGAGGTCCTTAACTCTTTTTGAGCTCTACACGTCTGGGCTGATGTCCCAGGACTTAGAGTATTCACCTGCCCAGCCCCTTCATCAGGCTGTCTAAGGTGCAAACCTCTGTGAGCTCTCTGGTGCAGCCACCCCCAGCCTGAAAGGCAGGGACAGGGCTTGGTGAGGTGCAAGTGCCATTTGATCTGTTGGGTGTCAGAGACGACAAAACCTCAGGACGGGCAGTGGGGCCAAGTAACCCTTCCAGTTTGGAATTACTTGAATTCCAGCGGGGTCCCAGGTCACAACAGCTCCTGTCCTCGTTGGAATCTGTTACTTGGCTGCTCCGTCCTGGGATCCTCGGTGTTGCCAGGGTGCTGCTGGGCCTGCATCTTTTGGTTCAGCTGCTGTGACTGGCCCCAGAAGGAGCAGCAGAGGGGAATCTCTCTCTGACCTGATCTCCCACCTTGAGGCATGGATCATTTCAGAAGGTCCTTCCTAAAGAGCAGGGAGGGGAATTTGGGAGGATTTGGGGATGCCCAGAGACCCCATGGAAGGGGTGTTTCTGCCTTTGGGAAGGACACTGCCACCAAATCTAGACGGATTCAGGCTGGGAAGCCTCCTAACTCCAGCCCCATGCCCTGTGACACTGTTCCCCAATTGCCAGGGAACTTCCCCAGCTGGTGACCCATCACCCTCCTGAGCAGAAAGGCAAGAGTAGCAGCACTCGATTCTCACCCTGGCACTGCTCCATTATTCCTCACACGCAGCCTCTAATCCAACCTCAAAGCTGACCTGGCTTCTGGGGAATGGATCATCATCCAGGAGTTAAGGGCTGGGCACCTGCTTACCCAGCCAGGGACCAAATCACCTGTATATGAGGGGAGAGTCTCCACTGGTCACATACTGCTTGCCCCTCATTCCCCGACTGTTCCTCACGGGTCTGTGGGGATGGTTAAAGAGCTGACTCCCACTTCACTTGAATTCTTGCAGGGGTTTGAGGGGCGGCTGGTGCAGCATCTCTAACATGCCGGGCTGATGGGACAGCACAGGTCTCTATCCCTCCTCAGCCAGCTCAACACTAATGGTGAAAGTCGATCAAAACAGATGTCTGAGCTCCCCAGTCCAGCAGCTCTATCCGTCTTTACAAGGTTGCTCACCATTGTGGTATATGCATGGAGCAAGATGATTTTGTATCATTTGTGGTGGGACATGACGCAGGTGGAGAAATGGGCATGTGCACACACGTTTGACTAACTAGGGCCACCTGGATTGGGTCATAACAGATAAACTTACTTCATTGTCCCCTAAAAGTTTACCACGGAGGTTACCTGACCACATTTCAGTTTTGTTGTATCTTTAAATCCTTTGGTCATTTCATCAGTGAAGGACGTGTCTGTTTCCTTTGCCTGTACCTACGGCTGTGTGTGTCATTGAGGCATATTTGAAGAGCTTTTCCAGGCTTCAGCTACTTCAGTTTTCCCATATTAGCCTCTTATGCTGCCTAAAAATGACATGGGGATGCTGTTCCTCTTGCTTACCCCAAATACTCTGAAGTTGAATTGTCAGTGGGTCCCTTTTAGATAAGATTAGCTGTAACCTAAAGCCAAGGTTGCAGCATATTCCTGATACCTGGGGAGATTTCAGCAATTGATCCCAACTTGGCAAACCTAATTACACTACATATTGCTTATTGCTCTGTTTACCATTGCAGCTAATGTGCTTTAAAGCTAGCAAGAGTTGCTCAATATTATCTGTCTTTTTTTAACTTCTGCAGACTCTTGTCTACGTTACATTGCACCAGAATCTTGTGTCATCAGCTGTATCCATAATTTGTCCACCCACACAGTAGAGCACTGAGAAGAAGTTTTATAATCTTAATGAACAAAATGCACGAAAATACCACTGTGGAGTTACCCTTACAGCTAAGAGTTTGGCTTGAATAGAACAAACAGGATATGAGCCATTAGCCCAGGGACAGAACCTAGTATATTCAAGGGACATAAGAAATAATTGATCTTAATGGCTCAGCATACTTTACTGCAAGACTTTCTCATGCTTAAGTCGTACTTTGTCCCAAATATAAAGCAACTCAGATTTTTCCTGTCATGGTCGTGAGTGATCCTAAGATTAAGGTTGAAAAATATTTCCATTCATGAAACTAGAGATTCAGGCAAGCCAATTTGCGAAGATTAGAGGGAAGCCTGTTTATTTCAGAAGTGCTGTTCTCCTTCTGAACTAGCTTAGCACCCAGGGGTGGCTCGTGTGACACAGATTGTATTTATGCTCTGTACGGGAGGGATGGGACAAAGGTGGGATCATACACAGATGCAACAGTTTCTAAATGAATTTGTATTTGGCTGACACTGAGCTCAGAACAGGCCTGGTTTATGAATATCCTGGCTGCTTGCGGTGGAAGGATTGGGAGAGGGAGGTATGGCTAAATACCATAGAAAACACTCTACAGAGCATTCAAGTACATACAAAAGAACTGTCCTGGCGTTTTGATGTATGAGCCAACCCTCGCCATGTTCTATGTGTAGATACACACAACGTTCCCCATGCACTGTCTAATTGTGCTGGTGACTCCGGGCTGTGTACTGCTGACCCTGTCAGATGGCTGAGGCAAGGACAAAGCTGGTGGGCCACCGAACGTAGCACTGTACTAGCCAAGCTGTGTGCTCGAGAGTTGCCTAAGCTCGTCGGTGCATGGTGAGGCTCCTATGGCTGCCTGCTTCCCCCACCCACCCCGCTCGCTCTAGTGGGCTATTGGGAAGGGCTTGGAAAGCTGCATTCTAAGTCTACCCAAGGCTGGGTATCGGGATCCCCTTCAGCTCCCTCTTCCCCCAACAACTTGTCAACAGCCTAGTGGAACAGTGGGGTTAGCAAATGCTGTGACACTGCTGGAGACTGAGCTCAGAAGCCCTCCCTGGGGATGGAAGGTGCACTTTCAGGTAGGCAGGGCTGTGACCATCAGAAACATAACTGGAGACTGTCCCGGTACTCAGCCTCATGAGGTAGGGGGTATCTTACAGCTTCAGATGGAGCCCAGCCCATGTTATCACCCGTTTCTCAGACTGGCCCATTTAGAAGTTGGCAGATCATGAATTGGTTACACATGCTGGCAGCTCTGTGCATTGATGGACGCTCCCATCTCACCATCTTCAAAACGATGCCGCCCTAGCGGTGGCATGTGATCTGTGAGGACATACAATCCCATTTGTGTTTGCTGAGTGCTTACAGCTACTCAGCAGTGTTTGATCAAGGAGCAAAATGTATATATTTTTCCCCTTCCTAATCTAGATGTGCATTATGTGCATGACAAATGGTCTGGCTAGATGCAGGACTGTGACTCTTGCAATGTGCAGACATAGTGCATGGATTTGCAGCAATGGGGCTTTCGAACTGGGGGGGGGGAAGTAATAGATGGCTCACGCATTCCTATTTTGGCACCAGTCCACCTTGCGACAGAGTACACCAACAGGAAGGGCTACTTTTCTATGATTATGCAAGTGCCAGCAGATCACCAGGAATGCTTGACTGGCATCAGTGTGGGCTGGTCAGGGAAGATGCATGACAGGCATCTTTAAGAACATAGGACTTTTCAAGCAGGGACTTTCTTTCTTGATGGGTGTATTCCCCTTGGCAATGTTGAAATACCAGTAGTGATCCTGTGGTCCAAGTGTACCCCTTGATCCCCTGGCTAATGAAGCCATACACCAGCCACCGAATGATTCAGCTATCAGCTCAGCCGGTGCAGAATGACAGTTGGATGTGATTTCGGTCAATTGAAGGGATGCTAGCACACTATTTACTCACAAGATTGGACCTCAGTGTGAAAAAATATCCCAATGGTTATAGCTGGCTGCTATGTCTTGGACAATGTCCGTGAAGCAAAGAGGGAAATGTTTCCACCAGGTGGATGGCAGAGGTGGAGTGAATTTGAACAGCCAGATACAATGCATCTTCCATTAACAAAACGCTGTCTTGGTTACGAAAGCTTCCTGAGGGATGCTTGGAAAGGAAATGAGTTTCCCTCCCCTCCCCCCACAAAAAGAGAGAGAGAGAAATTAGAGCCAAGAAAGTATCTGATTGTCTGCAAGAAAAAGAGTTCAAGAATGGAATGATCAATTATGTACTGCATAATGAACCTGTCTGAGGAAATTATTGTTCATCCTGCATCTCTAACTTAACTGAGATCAAAACCGCCCCTCCTAGCCAGAACACTCTCTACTGTCAACTGTTCTTGCCTCAGGGCTTGGATTGATCCCACCCTCCCACCCCCCCAGCGAAGGAACGCCTCCTCCTCAGACTGTATGGGAGTTGTGCTCTGACCTTAAATAATGCTGATCTTTCTGAGGTAAGTCTTAAAGTGTGTATTGATTTGTCTTTATCCAAAAGTAAACTGAAGAGAGAAGGAGAAGCTCTGTTAGCTTTGTCCTTTCTGCTTCAGAACCATTAAAGTTTTTCTTTTCGTTTAAACCAGCAGTGTCAGCACATCTGGCCTCCCTCTCTTTCCTGGAGGATGTTGTTAAGCTCTTTGGAGGCCCTGAATGAAGACGGGACCATGTTTTCAAGGCATGAAGTTAAGCTTTCAACCTTAACATTTCATTTCTTGACTTTTAAATGCTTGATTTCTCCACCTTAATGTTGAATTAAAATGAGAATTTTGGATAGTTAGCTGTTGACTTTTGACCTGAAACATGAGTTTCTATCCCTTCCCAAACTCCCTGGGCACTTTAAAAAAAAATCTTTGCTATTGTCACTCTGGATATTCATCCGATGAAGTGAGCTGTAGCTCACGAAAGCTTATGCTCAAATAAATTGGTTAGTCTCTAAGGTGCCACTAGTACTCCTTTTCTTTTTAAAAAAAGAAAAGGAGTACTTGTGGCACCTTAGAGACTAACCAATTTATTTGAGCATAAGCTTTCATGAGCTACAGCTCACTTCATCGGATGCATACTGTGGAAACTGCAGAAGACATTATATACACAGAGACCATGAAACAATACCTCCTCCCACCCCACTCTCCTGCTGGTAATAGCTTATCTAAAGTGATCACTCTCCTTACAATGTGTATGATAATCAAGTTGGGCCATTTCCAGCACAAATCCAGGTTTTCTCACCCCCCGCCCCCCCCACAAACACAAAAACTCACTCTCCTGCTGGTAATAGCTCATCCAAACTGACCACTCTCCTTACAATGTGTATGATGATCAAGGTGGGCCATTTCCAGCATAAATCCAAGTTTAACCAGAATGTCTGGGGGGGGGGGTTAGGAAAAAACAAGGGGAAATAGGCTACCTTGCATAATGACTTAGCCACTCCCAGTCTCTATTTAAGCCTAAATTAATAGTATCCAATTTGCAAATGAATTCCAATTCAGCAGTTTCTCACTGGAGTCTGGATTTGAAGTTTTTTTGTTGTAAGATAGCGACCTTCATGTCTGTAATTGCGTGACCAGAGAGATTGAAGTGTTCTCCGACTGGTTTATGAATGTTATAATTCTTGACATCTGATTTGTGTCCATTTATTCTTTTATGTAGAGACTGTCCTTTTCTTTTTGCGAATACAGACTAACACGGCTGTTACTCTGAAACCTTTTCTTTTTGCGAATACAGACTAACACGGCTGCTACTCTGAAACCTGGATATTCTTGTTTCCTATGTAAATGTCCAATCCTTTTCTTGAATTTTGCTAAGTTTTTGCCCTCAGCAATATCTAGTGGCAATGAGTCCTCTGGGCTGACTAGATCACGGATTCATAAATTTTAAGCCCAGAAGGATCCACTGTAATCTCATCTAGTCTGCCCTCCTGTGTCACATAGGAAGTCCCGGAAATAATTGCTGTTTGAACTAGAGCACATCTTATAGAAAAAACATCCAATTTTAATTTAAAAAGTACCTTGAGAGAATTATCTGCCATGTCATAATTTTTAAACCTACATCTGACCCTGGATGATGGCAAATCACATAGGGATACCCCTATATCATTGAACCTAAGGAGAGTTGTGCATTCACATCAAAGGGCGCAGAATGGTGCTGTAGCTGATAACTTGGCTATGAATGTTATAAATTGTTGCCTCTGGATTAGTATTGTCTGTGCAAAATCTGGAAGAAATATATCTGTCTGGGACGTATGCTTTTATGTGCATGTTTCAACATTAATTAGTTGATGTTTGTAAAGCCCTGGGATGATGGAAAGTGCTAAGTATTGTTGGCATTAGTTTATTTTTGTGGCCTACAAAACTGCCCGTATAGCTACCATGATTCCTGTCAGAGCTGTCACACTGCTGATAATAGCTCACCTTAGATAATAATGTCTCCTGCTGATAATAGCTCACCTTAGCTGATCACTCTCGTTACAGTGGATATGGCAACACCCATTTTTTCGTGTTCTCTGTGTGTATATATCTATCTTCCTACTGTATTCTCCCCTGCATTCATCCGATGAAGTGAATTTTAGCCCACAAAAGCTTATGCCCAGATACATGTGTTAGTCTCTAAGGTGCCACAAGTCCTCCTCATTCTCTTTACTGTGCAAAGAGTGTGGCTTCTGTCATCATGTATGAGTAGCAGTGTTGGAGCCTGTTAGTCCCAGGATATTAGAGAGACAAGGCGGGGGAGGTGATATCTTTTATTGGACCAACTTCTGTTAGTGAGAGAGATGAGCTTTTGAGCTTATACAGAGCTCTTCTTCAAGACAAGATCGAAAGCCTGCCTCTATCACAAGCAGAAGTTGGTCCAGTAAAACATGATCTCACCCACCTTGTCTCTCTAATATATTAGGTCTATTAATCTTTCTATTTTAAGCCCTATTTTCAGGGGTTATATCTTGGCTCTTTCTTGCCTCCAGGGATATGGAGGGACACCATAGAAGACCAGGGTCAAAGATGTGGATTAGAAGGCTCTGTATTGGCATTTTGATCTGGCTGGAAACAGCACTGACTGGAGAGCATTCGGGTGGCTCATCTCCAGTAGCCCAGCAGATGGCAATGCTGGGAATGCTATGGGAATTTGGGCTGTCAGGGAGCTCGCAGAGAATCAGTCCCCAGCCACTTCCAGGAGAGGATTTCTGTGGGAACTGATGTGTATGTGCTGCATTGGTTATGAAGGAGTCACCCAGCTACTCCAGCCCCCTGCCGCTCCCAGTAGGGTTTGCTGGAAGGGAAAGGGGGAGGGGTAGCTGGGTTTGGCTGATGTTCAGCACCTGGGATCGTTTTTGTGTCCGATTTTTCTTATCCAGCAGCAATAGCACAACCTGCACAAGACTCTTCGGCTTGCATCACATGGCCCACGTCATCGACCCCTGTCGGAGTTGGTCCTCACCACCGGGGCTTACTGATGTAACTGGTGAAGCATTGCAAGCGGGAGCTGCCAGACCTGATTTTTAAGTTCACTGAAGTTTTTTTTTCCCTTGCTATATGAAGAGGTGCTAGCCTTAGCTAATGGCTGCCATTCTCATGTCACCGGGGCGGGGCAGGAACAGCAACCATGTCAGGTACTGTGTGTGTTAGCACCGTGCGTCCCATGGCTCAAGGGCAAGCACTGAAGGCACTTCAGCAGCTAGGGCCTTGTGTGAGTCATCCACTGCTGGGCCCCCAAAACACTCTGCTAACTTCTCCCAGTGCCTCCCAGTCTCTGCAACCCTCCCCGCACAGAGCCTTCTTTGCCTCCTCACCCACAGAGCAGGAGGGAGAAGAGTTGCCGATTGACGCACTCTGCCTGGTTTGGGTGTCAGACAGCAATTGTTCCCAACATGCCCTCAAACACTTCCCAGGAGTCCCTGGCAAAACAGTCCTTGCTCCACCTCCGACCTGTGCCAGCCTGGCCAGTAGCCACCGGTTGTGGTATTGCTTTGTGACCCAGGCACCTCAGGCACCACCCCTTTGGGGACCACAGTGTGACAGAGCACACACCCCTTGTCTTCAGGCTCCTGTTCACCAGCCCTTGTTCAAGGCTGGATCAGGCCGGGTGTCATTGGGCTGCTGCACTTCACGGGACTCTTTATGCTGGGAAGTCGGTGTCTCCATCCTTCTCCCAGCTTGTGGAACAGCAGATCCATCGTCTGGGCTTTGCTTATGATTCCCACATTCCAATCCCTTGTTCTCCTCATCACTCCTGACTGACTGCCCTCCAGAGCGTGGGGGGAGTGCAAACCTGTTCCTCCCCAGATTCAACACCTGCTTTTTAAGAGCAGAGCTTCCAATGGCCCTTATTGTGTAAAAAATAGCAGTAAGGGCTCCATTTACATGCACAACAGCAAAGGAATTCAGCGTTGGGGACTTCACTCTTTTCTTAATGCTCTATAATAGCTATGTGCGGTTGTAACATCACTCCACCCTCTGAGGCCCTTACAGGAGACCATATGAGCAGAGTGACATTGAGACAACTCGGGATCCTACAGACACCTTGACAAGGGTCCTCTGCCACGTCGCCTCCCAGAGAGGCAGGGGTATGAGACCTTTTTTGCCCCCCACCCCCTCAGTCCTCTCAGAAGCAGCAGCAAGCTCTCCTTTGGGAATGATGGTGGTGTTGGTGGTGGCCTCGAGAGCAGTGGGTCTTGGCGTTAAAGCTCCATAGAGATGCATCATAGGGCTGTCCATGTCCCTCCAAAGGATTGACTCAGGACGTCTGCAGATTCAGGCCCGGGTCACTGCTCTTCGCTCATACTTTTCCAAGCTTTTCTTTGCAACAGGGAGAGCTAGGAAGTTACTTTTCCCCCACAAATGCTGAGATTCTGATGTAATCACATGAGTCCAGGAGAAGGGGCATTTGCTATAGTTTCTACGCCTGATCTGGCCCTTGGTATGAGCAGCAATACCAGAACACACCAGGTGTGGGTGCGTGTCCATGTGTGGGAAGGGGGAAGTAGGAAAATTAGGGGCTGATGGGCGTCTTAACTCCAAATGTCTTAGCCTAAGAGTTCCAGTCATGTTGTAGAACCCGGTGTAACTTCAGTGTATCTTTGCTGAGAGGTCTTTGTGTCTTTCGTGGCTTTCTTTGGCTACAGCTGAAGTTCTGGTTTCTATGGGAGGCGGGTTGCTCTTTTGAGCAATGCAGTGCTGCTCCTTTCAGGGTTCTTGCACCATTCTTGTCGAGGGGAAAAGTGCTCAAGGAAGAGCCTGGGTAGTATTACTATGCAATACATGGCAGCAGCTTCAACCATTTTTCCTTTTTTGCTGGTGAGGCCATCACGAGCCTAGTGAACTGCTAGCAGAGCAGTAGACAATGTAAGGGGGCGTGAGAGAGCAAAGTGGGATGATCTTTCACTGTCTGTTTCCAACCTGGGATGCTTTTGCAGCTCATTTATTCTAAAGGAGAAGTAGTTGATTCTTTTGGTCAATTTTAGAAAGGCAGATGCGCTGCTTTATGAAGAGAGACTCGAGGAACCTGTACGTAGGAGAGTTGGGCAGGAACTGGAATTTCCATCCAGGAGAAAATTGCACATTTGGGTGGGGGGGGTCAGGCCCTGATTTTTGAGCGATGTTCTCCGTTCCTGATCTGAGGTTTTCTTCTTAAAGGACAACCCCCTTTGCAGGCACAAATCCTCAAGATCTTTTCTCCCAAGACCCTCGTATGACTGTGATTCACCCATTGCGACTACTCTCTAATCCTTAAAACCCTCATGATCAAATTTAACCTTTTAACAGCTGTGCCGCTGGCAAACCAGGTGCCAGCTCAGGTCAGAATCCCAGGCCAAGTCACTTGTGTGTTAGTACAGACTCAAGTGTTAAATGTATAAGTGTGTATGCAGATGTTTAAACTTCATGAAAACTAGTGGAATGTTACTTGTATTGTTTTCACTTATCTGTTCCTGTTATTATGTAACAGCCAACATTTCCATGGCATATGCCCATGTAACTAAGTAACCCATCAAAGAAATCTTGTGGAATGCTAATGAAGGACCTAACATAAGGACCATTTCAAAGCAAATGGCCATTATGTATCATGGTCGGAGGTCAAAAGACTAAGTGCATTCCTCCCACACCATCAGCAAAGGAAAAGCCCATGTGGGTAGAGAGACTGTCAGCTTGTTCTCCATCAGAAAAAGCTATGAATATGGATTCAAAGAAAGAGGCTTTATCTCTGAACTGTTTGGACTCCTGCAGGGAAGTGTGCCGGATGCAAAGCAGAGATCCCCAGAGACAATCTGGGTACCTTGAAAAGACTTTTGGGAAACAGGCAGTTCAGTACAGTACATCATTGCCACCATTTGGACTTACAAACTGTGACTCACCGGTTAATATATTTTACCTGTTTTAATCTCAATAACATTTTTTTTAGTTAATAAATCTTTAGTTAGTTTACGATAGAATTGACTGTCAGGGTGTAAGGTCTGAAGTTCCAATTGATCTGGGGAAAGTGACTGGTCTTTTGGGACTGACCTGGTGAGGTGTGATTTTTGGTTTGTGGCTGTTTATCACGAAGTCCAGTTTGTCTGGGTGGCAAGATAGACTGCAGAGTCTAAGGGGACTGCCTGTGGCTCCATGGTGGGACTGTTACAGTGATCCAGGAGTTCATATTTGTCACTGGCTTGATGAAATCTAATTATAGAACAAACCGCCATCTTGAGGTGTCTGCCCTGTTTCTACAGTCTGCTCTCAAGTAGGCACTCATGGTCGTGAGCCACTCCAGACAGCGTGACACTGCTCATTGCACTATGGGCAACAGTGAGGGCCAGAGAGCATTGAGGACTCTCTAAGCCATAGAGCTGGGCTGGAACTGGAATTTCTGTCCACCAGGAATGGCAGGTTTCTGAAAAAGAAATGTGTTCCTATTCTGAATGAAGAATCAGAAATGTGACATTTCCTACAGAATGGGAAATTAACATTTGGGGGGTGGGTTGGGAGGGAATCGAAACAGATTTTTTTTTTCTTTGGATAATTCCAGTCCTGGATTTTCAGTGGCCTTCTTGGCAGGCTGCAGAGGAGCCAGAAGCTCAGGGTCCCCAGCACCAGGGGGGTGCGAGGTGAGCAAGCTGGCAGAGAACCAGGCAGGCTTCCCTTTGAAGCCTCCCTGGGGTGCCGAAATTTCATCAGAATTGACATGTTCCTGATGAACATTTCAGTTTTGACCAATTGGCATTTTCAGATGGAAGAACGTTCTGTTTGAAAACTTCCAACCATCTCTCAGAAGCCAGCCTGTTAGCAGAGGGACTGTATTGCCCATGTACATTGTCCACCACAGCACGTCACAACCTGGAATTATAATTTGCAGTCTAACTGATTGCAACATGTCACGTGATGTAAAATTTTGCTGGTGCCCATAGACAGAACAGTTGTAATGCAACCGAACAATATCGCACCGTCCCCTCCCTCACTTTCTCACTATAGACAATAGCTTATCTATTGGTGTGACAAGAAGTTCATCACACAATAGGTTTTGGCATGAGTCCTGGTATTCAGTCAAGTGTTTGCTTTGCATTTACTACTATTTGTGTTTTTCTTGGCCTTTTTTCGGGCCTAATCATGCTGTCACTGAAGTCGATGGCAAAAATCCCATTGGCTTTAATGGTGCAGGATCAAGCCACAAGTCTTCATTGTGCCCTTAAGGCATAGACCCATGTTAGCTGGACTGTCCCAGGGGAGCTCTAGGAGGAATTCAGCATGCCAAAACGCAACCTGTTCTTGAATAAATATCCATAAAATGTCATTCCACTTGTGACTTAATGGGAGCGAAGAGTCATAAAATGTTCCTTTGGGTGCTAGAGTCAGCAGGTATGACACAAAAGGCTGAATTGCCCTTTGTCTTCAGTGGGGGGAGGCTTGCTCTCAAGGAGCCTGCTGCCTCATCCTGTTGTATGGCATACAGAGACTCCGCTGATTGAAAGGCATGAGATGCACTGTCCTAGGGTTGGGGGTTCCACGACCACCGTTCCCAAGAGAAGGAGGCGGGTGGTGGTGGTTGGGGACTCTCTCCTCAGGGGGACTGAGTCATCTATCTGCTGCCCCGATCGGGAAAACCGAGAAGTCTGCAGCTTGCCAGGAGCTACGATTCACGATGTGACAGAGAGACTGCCAAGACTCATCAAGCCCTCGGATCGCTACCCCTTCCTGCTTCTCCACGTGGGCACCCGTGATACTGCCAAGAATGACCTTGAGCGGATCACTGTGGACTACATGGCTCTGGGAAGAAGGATAAAGGAGTTTGAGGCGCAAGTGGTCTTCTCGTCCATCCTCCCTGTGGAATGAAAAGGCTTGGGTAGAGACCGTCGAATCGTGGAAGTCAACAAATGGCTACGCAGGTGGTGTCGGAGAGAAGGCTTTGGATTCTTTGACCATGGGATGGTGCTCCAAGAAGGAGGAGTGCTAGGCAGAGATGGGCTCCACCTAATGAAGAGAGGGAAGAGCATCTTCGTAAGCAGGCTGGCTAACCTAGTGAGGAGGGCTTTAAACTAGGTTCACCGGGGGAAGGAGACCAAAGCCCTGAGGTAAGTGGGGAAGTGGGATACTGGGAGGAAGCACGAGCAGGAGCGTGCGAGAGGGCAGGGGTCCTGCCTCATACTGAGAAAGAGGGACAATCAGCAAGTTATCTCAAGTGCCTAGACACAAATCCAAGAAACCTGGGAAACAAGCAGGGAGAACTGGAAGTCCTGGCACAGTCAAGGAATTATGATGTGATTGGAATAACAGAGACTTGGTGGGATAACTCACATGACTGGAGTACTGTCATGGATGGATATAAACTGTTCAAGAAGACAGGCAGGGCAGAAAAGGTGGGGGAGTTGTACAGTATGTAAGGGAGCGGTATGACTGCTCAGAGCTCAAGTATGAAACTGCAGAAAAACCTGAGTGTCTCTGGATTAAGTTTAGAAGTGTGAGCAACAAGGATGATGTCGTGGTGGGAGTCTGCTATAGACCACCGGACCAGGGGGATGAGGTGGACGAGGCTTTCTTCCGGCAACTCACGGAAGTTACTAGATCGCATGCCCTGGTTCTCATGGGAGACTTCAGTCACCCTGATATCTGCTGGGAGAGCAATACAGCGGTGCACAGACAATCCAGGAAGTTTTTGGAAAAGGTAGGGGACAATTTCCTGGTGCAAGTGCTGGAGGAACCAACTAGGGGCAGAGCTCTTCTTGACCTGCTGCTCACAAACCGAGAAGAATTAGTAGGGGAAGCAAAAGTGGATGGGAATCTGGGAGGCAGTGACCATGAGATGGTCGAGTTCAGGATCCTGACACAGGGAAGAAAGGAGAGCAGCAGAATACGGACCCTGGACTTCAGAAAAGCAGACTTTGACTCCCTCAGGGAACTGATGGGCAGGATCCCCTAGGAGAATAACATGAGGGAGAAACGAGTCCAGGAGAGCTAGCTGTATTTTAAAGAATCCTTATTGAAGTTACAGGGACAAACCACCCTGATGTGTCGAAAGAATAGTAAGTATGGCAGGTGACCAGCTTGGCTTAACAGTGAAATCCTTGCTGATCTTGAACACAAAAAAGAAGCTTACAAGAAGTGGAAGATTGGACAAATGACCAGGGAAGAGTGTAAAAATATTGCTCGGGGATGCAGGAGTGAAATCAGGAAGGCCAAATCACACCTGGAGTTGCAGCTAGCAAGAGATGTTAAGAGTAACAAGAAGGGTTTCTTCGGGTATGTTAGCAACAAGAAGAAAGTCAAGGAAAGTGTGGGCCCCTTACTGAATGAGGGAGGCAACCTAGTGACAGAGGATGTGGAAAAAGCTAATGTACTCAATGCTTTTTTTGCCTCTGTCTTCACGAGCAAGGTAAGCTCCCAGACTACTGCACTGGGCAGCACAGCATGGGGAGGAGGTGACCAGCTCTCTGTGGAGAAAGAAGTGGTTTGGGACTATTTAGAAAAGCTGGACCAGCACAAGTCCATGGGGCCGGATGCGCTGCATCCGAGAGTGCTAAAGGAGTTGGCAGATGTGATTGCAGAGCCATTGGCCATTATCTTTGAAAACTCATGGCGATCCGGGCAAGTCCCGGACAACTGGAAAAAGGCTAATGTAGTGCCCATCTTTAAAAAAGGGAAGAAGGAGGATCCTAAGAACTACAGGCCAGTCAGCCTCACCTCAGTCCCCGGAAAAATCATGGAGCAGGTCCTCAAGGAATCAATTCTGAAGCACTTAGAGGAGAGGAAAGTGATCAGGAACAGTCAACATGGATTCACCAAGGGCAAGTCAAGCCTGACTAATCTATTTGCCTTCTATGATGAGATAACTGGCTCTGTGGATGAGGGGAAAGCGGTGGATGTATTGTTTCTTGACTTTAGCAAAGCTTTTGACACGGTCTCCCACAGTATTCTTGTCAGCAAGTTAAAGAAGTATGGGCTGGGTGAATGCACTATAAGGTGGGTAGAAAGTTGGCTAGATTGTCGGGCTCAACGGGTAGTGCTCAATGGCTCCATGTCTAGATGGCAGCCGGTATCAAGTGGAGTGCCCCAAGGGTCGGTCCTGGGGCCAGTTTTGTTCAATATCTTCATAGATGATCTGGAGGATGGTGTGGATTGCACCCTCAGCAAGTTTGCTGATGACACTAAACTGGGAGGAGAGGTAGATACACTGGAGGGTAGGGATAGGATACAGAGGGCCCTAGACAAATTAGAGGATTGGGCCAAAAGAAATCTGATGAGGTTCAACAAGGACAAGTGCAGAGTCCTGTACTTAGGATGGAAGAATCCCATGCACCGCTACAGACTAGGGACCGAATGGCTCGGCAACAGTTCTGCAGAAAGGGACCTAGGGGTTACAGTGGACGAGAAGCTGGATATGAGTCAACAGTGTGCCCTTGTTGCCAAGAAGGCCAATGGCATTTTGGGATGTATATGTAGGGACATTGCCAGCAGATCGAGGGACGTGATCGTTCCCCTCTATTTGACATTGGTGAGGCCTCATCTGGAGTACTGTGTCCAGTTTTGGGCCCCACACTACAAGAAGGATGTGGAAAAATTGGAAAGAGTCCAGCAGAGGGCAACATAAATGATTAGGGGACTGGAACACATGAGTTATGAGGAGAGGCTGAGGGAACTGGGATTGTTTAGTCCGCGGAAAAGAAGAATGAGGGGGGATTTGATAGCTGCTTTCAACTACCTGAAAGGGGGTTCCAAAGAGGATGGATCTAGACTGTTCTCAGTGGTAGCTGACGACAGAAAGAGGAGTAATGGTCTCAAGTTGCAGTGGGGGAGGTTTAGGTTGGATATTAGGAAAAACTTTTTCACTAGGAGGGTGGTGAAACACTGGAATGGGTTACTTAGGGAGGTGGTGGAATCTCCTTCCTTAGATATTTTTAAGGTCAGGCTTGACAAAGTCCTGGCTTTGATGATTTAGTTGGGGATTGGTCCTGCTTTGAGCAGGGGGTTGGACTAGATTACCTCCTGACGTCCCTTCCAACCCTGATATACTATGATTCTCCTCGGTAGGGTGGGAGGAGACATGGGTGAATGGGCAGAGAGTAGGTGAAGCAGTCAAGAGTGTATAATAAATAGTAGAACCAAGACTTGGAGAACTTGCTTGATCTGGGTTATGATTGTGGCCCCCAATCCAACAAAGCGCTTAAGTGCATGCTTAACTTTAAGTGCCCAAACAGACCTGCTGAAGTCCAAGTAGGCTACTCAAGTGCTTAAGTTGATGGAGAAAGGTCTTGTTGGGAAACTCTTACACCAGAATTCTGATCTGGCCTGTTTGTTTTCAAGTCCACCTCTATTCTGGTCTCTGTTGTTTCTCCGGCACTAATTCCATATGGAATGGAACAGATTCTGGAATGCTGCAGCCCAAAGTTATTGCAGTGAGCTTGCTAATACTGTAGCATATTGTACAGTCTTATATTTGAGCTGTTCTTGATATCTAAGTTTTTTCTATAGTGAACATTTCTGTACCGTCCCCCATTTTAGTCTGTTTAAGTAAACTGTGGTACTTTACTACATAATTAGTATGGGCTTCATAGAACTGGATTAGGGGCTGTACTAATTGTTGGCTTGTCCCTTTCCTATTTTTAGATGTATTTTGAAATTCTACAATTGTATCTGGTTTTTTTTGTAACTTTGTATTATGAAATTAAGAACTAAATTAAAAGGAGCAGAAGAAGTCTGGCTTCATGTCAACGTGTGAGAGCGTCTAGCTCTTATTAGTTCTTAGAAGCTTTCTAGTGGTTTGGATCCTATGGACAGCAGTTCAGCCATGGATGATGATCACCATTAGAAAATCACATATCAACAGTTTATTCCACTCTCAGTCAAGGCAGAATTCCACTGCTCACCCTGTTGCTGCTTTTTCCATGCTGTCGTTTGTCTACTGACATCATGAACTCTTCGGGGTGCCTAGCATGATTGGGGCAATTTAAATTAAATATTTGTAGATTATTATTAACAACGGCCTATATGCCAAGGGCAGCAAGGAGTTGTTTTGGATAGCATGTAGGAATAGAGTGGAAAAGTAATGGGGTGAACTTTGGAAAAGAAATATTTAGGTTGAAAATCTCCTGACAATGAGATCTATTGGCTCTCGCAGGGCGGTGCTGGAGCCTGGATTGCTTGGAGCAGTCTGATGAAAGTTGAAGCAAGTGCTAGGGAATGCGCTGTAAGGAAGAAACCTGCATGACTAGGTCTGGCCCTCCTCTAATTTCTCTGATTCTGGGCTGGACCAGACACTAATGCAAAATGGTTCAGAAATGAACACAGTGTTTCTCCCAGCCAGCCTCATGACACATTCTGCATGTAGGATCCTTACTGGCCTGCTCCGCTTTATTGGTCTGATTGGATCGTGACAGTATGCCATGCTCGGCAGCCCTGTCAGTGACTCGGTGTCGTGCTCTTCTCCTTCTCTGCCCCTTGGCAGGATAGAACCTAATTCGCATACTTAAATCCACCAATGTGTGTTGTAACTGTTTTGCAACAGGGCAGTCCATTTTGGTTTCATCTTTTAAAATATTTTGTCATTTTTAACTCTGCTGCATGCTCCTTTTTTCTTTTAGCTGGTTGAATCTCTTAAGACAGAGCCATTGGAAATGATTATTTTATTTTTTTGAATGGATTTTAATACTCGGAAAAATGTGAAACTCTGAATCATTAAATTGCATGAGACTTAATTTTAGATGGCTGAGCAGCGGACTTCAGGAAGATTAACTTTAATACTCTTCCTCCTTTGATCTTTATTCAGCTCTTCAATTTTTTATTTCTAATTTAATTTTGCTATTTAAAAAGAGAACCTCTTAAGATAGGCTGTCCAAAAGTTAGCACAAACCCTCTGCAGGCTCTGGGCAACATTTGAAAGTTGGTAACTTCAGGAATAAATCCAGATTTACAAAGGGACTTGTAACAATATATTCGATAAATATTGATTTGCAGTAATAAAAGATAGGGAGAAAAAGCCTATTCTAATAAATTGATGGAGAAGTCTAGAGAACTATGGTGGAAAGCAAATGCTATCCTAAAACCATTCTAGTGTAAACAACAGAGCAATCCTGAATGCTTCCCAATAAAAAATAGAAAAGGCTTGCAGCTTTACTAGAAAAAAGATGATTGCTTTACCTTTGGTAAAAGGCAGATGAAGTTTAAATGAAAAAATTAATTCCATTGGAATATAGGCCTATCCACCTTGAATTCATCCTAAAAATTGCAAGACTCCACCTTCTTTCAAGGGCTGTTTTTTAAATTCCCTGAAACATGGAAAAGTTGTTATAACTTGGATCCAAGTACAACTAGCTTTAATATAAATGTGACAGATGACTGATTAGACAGGGTAACATCTTTGTAAATTTAATTATCGTCGAACAAACATATTCTTTACCGTTTCAATCTTGCTTGGCATGCTCTTGATCTATTCCTTGGCCCAGGCACACTGTGTATTCCCAACATCGCATCACTTCAAACTGCTCTGTGCAGGTGGACAGACTTCCTTTAGGCTGTGTGCCCACATAGGGGTGAATTGCAATTTGTCAGATTGGGGTCTTTCCCTGCAAATCATTTGCCCCAGGACTGCTATTCTGGGAGGATTCAAGTATCTTAATTCAGGCAGTAGCATTTTCCATCTGCTTCCATCATCATGGTGTTTTAAGAAGTTTTACTGGTGGTTCTTTCATGTGCACTGGTGTCAAGTCACTTGTCAGGGCTGATATGGCAAATGTCAGCAGTTGCTGGATCTTCCTGAGGATGTGGTTCCCTGTACAGAATTGCAGCCATTTGAGGGCAAAGCTGTAATCATCACATCAATTGCTGAGATGCACAGATCGGGAAGAGAGAGATTAATTCCGCATGGCCACATGGGGGACCACCTCAGGAATTTCATCCAGAAAATTGCCACTAGACTGTCCAGAGTGCGGTTAAACACAACTGCAGATTGGCTCATCTGTGGTCATAAACAGCAAGGGTAGGCTGCAGAATGAGAATATCTACATCTTTGAGAACCTTGTGTCCAATTTGTGTGTGGGAGAGTCTCCCTTGAGCTTTGGCTCTTCTGGGTTTGAGCAGGATGTTTTCCCCCATCTTCAGAGAAAGAAAAGGATGACAGTTGAAGAATATTTGCTTCTTGGCTTCTGTGCATTGCTCTTTGGTTTCTTTCTCTGACGAGATGGATCTGATTCCTCTGCTGGAGGTGATGAAGGCAGCCTCCTTTTTGGGTTTTGGTTTATGACTCATCAGAGTTTTGGGATCCATCCTTTTTTGGACTCTGTCTTGGGTTCTGGAGGGCCGAACAGCAGGTGTGTCTGACTTTGAAACGTCTGTGGACTTGGTGAGTTGGGCGAAGGTGAGGCATCTTTGGATCTCTTGTTCATTTTGGGCTAGAACAAGCTGTGCCTGAGTCTTTGGAGACTTTACCTCCTTCTAAAGACTCAGTCCCCTGCAGACATCCTACATTAGGTGGATACAGGATTGGCTTTTCTTTCTCTTTAGAAATTGGTGCTCTGGATATGGTTTGGCACCTTGGCACAGGGGCACTGGCTCTGGTGCTCCTGAGCCTAGCTCAGCAGGTCCTGTGGATTTAGGGACTTTGGTCTGCTCGCCCCCAGAATGGCTCTGCTCACCCTGTTCTTGGTTGAAGTGCACAGAGGGTTTGCAGATGGGCTGCCACAAAACTGGTCATTTTGGTCAAAATCCTGTTTTTCATTATACAAAAGAAAAAAGTTTTCATGAGAAAATGTTCATCAGCTCTACTTATGAGTGTAGTTGGAAGTTTGAATTCAGCTTTTTTACCCGTCCTTTTCATATACCACAGTGTTTTCAACATCACGCCTGTTAAGATATTTCAGTCAGACCTCCCGTCCAGATGCTATGACCACCTTCAGGGTGTGATGTTAGAGCCACCTGTTGTGGTTAGCTGTACCTTTGACACCTCACACCGTCAATCCATGGACACCCTGTTACCAGAAGAAAATTAGAGAGATGTTTAGGGACCCCTGCTCTCAAAATCAAGCTAGAGTCCCCCGAATTCGGGTCTATCACCTATAGCCGCAATAAAAAAAAAAACCTGAAGCACTTTTAAAGGATAAACTAAGATAGGGTTTATTAACAGGGAGGGTAAAACAGATATAAGGCAGGTATGGAACAGATCTAAAACAGATATGAAACAGGTGGAAAACAGCTTGGTGGTTTACCAAACACAACGGGCATTAAGACCAGGCCCAACAAGGATAAATGGGCTAACAAGCAAATAGTCTCAACGTTACAATTAGATGACCATAGGTTGGATGGGATCAGCTCATTTCTATATCTCCTGCAGGTAAAGGGAACCAGGATCAGGAAACTCCAAGGACCACGCCACCAGGGATCAGGAACCACAGATGTCTGGAGCAGGTAACCATCACCAGATGGTAGGTGGTTGATGTTCTCTTGAAGAACCGCACGACCTGAACGCAGGAACACGGGCTGCTTCCTGGGCGGACAGCAACCTGTCACGCTGTTTCAGTCACTTATATCATGTCCTGTTACTAGGCGGATTACTTAGGATCATGTGACCCTTCCTGTCTTTTGTCTGAGCTGCCCACCTTTGCTCTTTTTTTTTTTTTAATGGAGCAATGAACAGAGAATTTCGGACAGTGCCCACTGCTCCTCTAAAGTGTCAAGGGAGCCAGCAGACGCTGCCCAGAGGAACTCTGCCGGGATGCGTGAATGGAGGGAGGATCGGAAATAGGCCTCACAGTTGCAGGAAACCCCCTCTCCCTGGTCTTATAGATGGCCAAGGAGGTCCCGCGACTTTGTGGAGCCATGGATAGGGTGTGCGTATATAAGAAGGTGAATGGAAAAATTCAGCCAAAAACATTAAAGGATGTCTATGGGCTGCAACCTAGCGCACTCCAGATATACATGTGCCAGGGTCTCCCTTATGCCGCAAAAGGGACATGCGTTGAGGACGGAGGTGAACCTGCCAAATACATGCCATGCTCACAGCTCCGTGGAGGAGCCGCCAGCTGATATGCCCAGTGGGCCATGGGACCAAGGTGGAGTATAGCTGGCCGACTGGGGCTCCTTACCCTCAACAGGGGGCAATAGGTCTCACCACTTCATGTCGGGGTGGGACAGGAGGGTGAGGAAATGCAGGATGTGGAGCATGAGCATGTACAGATGTTTCCTTGGTGCAGTCCAGAAGTGAACCAGCTGCAAGTCATGTAGCTGGCTTGTGGTGTATGGGTGGGACTGTCGGGGGGGTTCACGAGGCAGGGACTCGATGCAAAGGTCCAGAGGACCTGGGGTGCATCGTGGGCAGGGAGTACCTTCCCACAGGACCCAGTCGAGGTAAACCCAAGCAGTGGGCATTGAGGCTGCCTTCACCTCCTGAAGTAGGCCCCGGGGAGTACAAAGGGTGGAGAGCCCCATGTGCTGAGTGAGCATCATGAGATCCAGCCAATCTCCCCGGTCGTAGTCCAGGAGGTCTCTGATTCTGGTGACTTCTGCCAGGACCAACCTCTGGTGCACCTGAGCAGGACTCCGCGACCTGCACACAAAATTGGGTGCTTTGCTCAGTTGCTGCTGGGCAGGATTACATAAACATTAACCAGTCAAAAACTGGACTCCACAAAAAGGGCTCCAAACCAAGCATGAAGACAGTGTACCAAAACGGAGGGTAAAAGACAGTGACAAAAACAAAATGGCTAAAACTCCCAACAACCCTTTGCCATAACATATTTGGCACCTACACTTCTCTCAGAGTGGAATCCCATGTTTCACCCTCATTTTAGATAGGGTTTCCAGATCACAGCATTGCTATTCATCAATCGTTTCTCCTCAGCCAGTCCACCTGGGTTTGGCCCCTGCTCTAGACTTCCCTACAGGAGATATGAGCCATATGAACATGCAGTGACTCCAGTATCAGATAGAGATACACACAATGTTCATAAAAATAATACAGATACCTTCCATGCTCTTCACACCTCCTCTTTGAGAAAGTTTTCCCACCAGGATCAGAAGGATACTAAAAATGACTTCTCTATGCACAGCTACCAAGCAAGGCTTCTGATGACCAGGGAAAGGACTAGAACAGAAGACTCCAGGAAGTAAGGGCACTAGAGGTATCTGTTTGATGATATGTTTCACTTGGGAAACATAGAGCTCATACGGTGGCCGTGTCAAGGTTCCTCCCCCACTCTGAACTCTAGGGTACAGATGTGGGGACCTGCATGAAAAACCTCCTAAGCTTATCTTTACCAGCTTAGGTCAAAACTTCCCCAAGGTACAAAATATTCCACCCTTTTGTCCTTGGATTGGCCGCTACCACCACCAAACAAATACTGGTTACTGGGGAAGAGCTGTTTGGACACGTCTTTCCCCCCAAAATACTTCCCAAAAACCTTGCACCCTACTTCCTGGACAAGGTTTGGTAAAAAGCCTCACCAATTTGCCTAGGTGACTACAGACCCAGACCCTTGGATCTTAAGAACAATGAACAATCCTCCCAACACTTGCACCCTCCCTTTCCTGGGAAATGTTGGATAAAAAGCCTCACCAATTTGCATAGGTGACCACAGACCCAAACCCCTGGATCTGAGAACAATGAAAAAGCATTCAGTTTTCTTACAAGAAGACTTTTAATAAAAATAGAATTAGAAATAAGCAATCCCCCCTGTAAAATCAGGATGGTAAATACCTTACAGGGTAATTAGATTCAAAACATAGAGAACCCCTCTAGGCAAAAACCTTAAGTTACAAAAAAGATACACAGACAGAAATAGTTATTCTATTCAGCACAATTCTTTTCTCAGCCATTTAAAGAAATCATAATCTAACACATACCTAGCTAGATTACTTACTAAAAGTTCTAAGGCTTCATTCCTGGTCTATCCCCGGCAAAGACAAAATGTAGACAGACACACAAACCCTTTGTTTCTCTCCCTCCTACCAGCTTTTGAAAGTATCTTGTCTCCTCATTGGTCATTTTGGTCAGGTGCCAGCGAGGTTACCTTTAGCTTCTTAACCCTTTACAGGTGAGAGGAGATTTCCTCTGGCCAGGAGGGATTTTAAAGGGGTTTACCCTTCCCTTTCTATTTATGACACGCCCCCCAAATCTCAGCTAGGGTGAAACACTGGCTGGGATTTCTTCCTGGAGCTCTAGGAAAACAGAGTTAATAAGACACATGCATCTCTAAATATGCTACCAAGTACATAAAGACTAACAATATTTTCCACATCTCAAGGACGATTTTAACCAGTTGAGTCTGGGAAACTTTCACGTGAGAGTGCATCAGCCACTTTGTTAGAAGCTCCTGAGATGTGTTGGATGTTGAAATCAAAATCTTGGAGAGCTAAACTCCACCGAAGAAGTTTTTTGTTATTTTCTTTGACGGTGTGAAGCCACTTCAGTGCAGCATGGTCGGTTTGCAGGTGGAAACGCCGTCCCCAAACATATGGGCGTAGCTTTTCCAGAGCGTAGACAATGGCGTAACATTCTTTTTCAGTGATTGACCAGTTGCTTTCCCTCTCAGACAGTTTTTTGCTGAGGAACACTACAGGGTGGAATTCTTGATCAGGTCCTTTCTGCATTAAAACTGCTCCCACACCACGCTCGGACGCATCTGTGGTTACTAGGAACGGTTTGTCAAAGTCTGGGGCCCTTAGTACAGGGTCAGACATGAGGGTCGCTTTTAGCTTGTTAAAGGCCTTCTGACACTTTTCGGTCCACCGAACAGCATTTGGCTGTTTCTTTTTGGTTAGGTCTGTCAGTGGGGCGGCGATTTGGCTGTAGTGCGGTACAAATCGTCTGTAATAACCGGCCAAGCCTAAGAAGGATTGAACCTGTTTCTTTGACTTTGGGACAGGCCACTTTTGGATAGCATCCACTTTGGCCTGTAGGGGGCTGATAGTTCCTTGACCCACCTGGTGTCCAAGGTAAGTCACTCTGTTTAGGCCTATTTGACACTTCTTAGCCTTAACAGTTAGTCCTGCCTCCCTTATGCGCTCAAGGACTTTTTGTAGATGTTCCAGGTGGTCTGCCCAGGAATCCGAAAATATGGCCACATCGTCAAGGTAGGCAACTGCATATTCTCCTAATCCCGCTAGGAGACCATCTACAAGTCTTTGGAAGGTGGCGGGTGCATTTCGCAGCCCGAAAGGGAGTACATTAAATTCATACAGCCCGAGATGTGTGGTGAAGGCTGACCTTTCCTTGGCAGATTCATCTAGCGGTACCTGCCAGTACCCCTTGGTTAAGTCCAAGGTAGAGATGAACTGGGCCCGTCCCAGTTTCTCTAATAGTTCATCTGTGCGTGGCATTGGATAGTTGTCTGGGCGAGTTACAGCATTTAGCTTACGGTAGTCCACGCAAAAACGTATTTCCCCATCTGGTTTGGGAACTAGAACCACTGGAGATGCCCATGCACTTTCAGAGGGGCGGATTACACCCATCTGTAACATATCCCGGATCTCCCGTTCTATAGCAGTTCTAGCTTGAGGAGACACCCGGTAAGGTTGGACTCTAATTGGGCGAGCATTACCTGTGTGAATGGAGTGATATGCCCGTTCAGTCAGTCCTGGGGTGGCTGAGAACGTTGGCGCGTAGCTAGTGCACAGCTCCTGGATCTGCTGTCGCTGCATACGCCCAAGGGTCATGGAGAGGTTCACCTCTTCCACACCACCAGCACATTTCCCTTCGTAGTAGACACCTTCAGGCCACTCAGCGTCGTCTCCTCCCTGGGCTGTAAACTGACAAACCTTTAATTCTCTGGAATAAAAGGGCTTTAGAGAATTAATATGGTACACCTTAGGCTTTCGGTTGGAGGTGGGGAATGCTATGAGATAATTAACAGCTCCCAGGCGCTCCTGGACCGTGAATGGCCCTTCCCACGATGCTTCCATTTTATGGGCCTGGAGCGCCTTTAAGACTATGACCTGGTTTCCTACTTTGAAGGAATGCTCTCTGGCATGTTTATCATACCAGGCTTTTTGCTCTTTTTGAGCATCCTGTAAGTTTTCTTTAGCAAGGGCTAAAGAGGTTCGGAGGGTGTTTTGTAGGTTGGTTACAAAGTCCAGAATGTTAGTTCCTGGTGAAGGTGTAAATCCCTCCCATTGCTGCTTCACCAACTGCAATGGCCCCTTAACCTCACAGCCATATACAAGTTCAAATGGGGAAAACCCTAAACTGGGGTGTGGTACAGCTCTGTAGGCAAAGAGCAACTGCTGCAACACTAGGTCCCAATCATTGGAGTGCTCATTTACGAATTTACGTATCATGGCCCCCAAAGTTCCATTAAACTTCTCCACCATGCCATTTGTTTGATGGTGGTAAGGAGTGGCAACCAAGTGATTTACCCCATGAGCTTTCCAAAGGTTTTTCATAGTTCCTGCCAGGAAATTAGTCCCTGCATCTGTGAGGATGTCGGAGGGCCAACCTACCCTGGCAAAAATGTCTGCTAGTGCCTGGCACACACTTTTAGCCCTGGTGTTGCTTAGAGCTACTGCTTCCGGCCATCGGGTGGCAAAATCCATGAAAGTCAGTATGTACTGCTTTCCTCTGGGTGTCTTTTTCGGAAAAGGACCCAGAATATCCACAGCTACTCGCTGAAATGGAACTTCAATGATGGGGAGTGGCTGGAGAGGGGCTTTGACCTGGTCTTGGGGCTTTCCCACTCTTTGGCACACCTCACAAGACTGGACATAAGTAGAAACATCCTTGCCCATTCCCTCCCAGTGGAATGACCCCCCCAAACGGTCTTTGGTCCTGTTCACCCCAGCATGGCCACTAGGGTGATCATGGGCTAAGCTCAAGAGCTTGGCCCGGTATTTAGTTGGAACTACCAACTGTCTCTGAGGATGCCAGTCTTCCTGGTGTCCACCAGAAAGAGTTTCCTTGTATAAAAGTCCTCTTTCTACAACAAACCTGGATCGATTAGAAGAGCTGAGAGGCGGTGGGTTGCTCCGTGCCGCCGTCCAAGCTCTCTGGAGGCTTTCATCTGCTTCCTGTTCGGTCTGGAACTGTTCCCTTGATGCTGGAGACATCAGTTCCTCATTGGATTGTGGACCTAGGCTTGGTCCCTCTGGAAGTGATATAGGGGATGGAGCTGTTTCTGTTGACTGTGAACCGCTCTCCGCTGGTGCACTATGTTGGGATTCAGGCTCCGGCTGAGCCTCTTGTGTAGGGTTATCGGCTGCTACCAGTTCAGGGTCGGTGGGGCCCTCTGGTGTTGAGGTTGCAAGTACTGGATTCAGTGCTGGCAATGGGTCTGGTGTTGGTTGTTCGGCTGGTTCCGGTTCTGGGACTGGTTCCGTCTGGGTCTCTGGGACTGGATCCACTACTGCTGTTGCAGACATTGGTCTGGGGTCCGGGTCCATCACCTCTGACTGGGTCCTGATAGAAGTTTCCGGAACAGAGCTAGGCCTCACGGCTTGTTTAGCCTGGCTGCGGGTGACCGTTCCCACCCTCTTGGCCTGCTTCACATGATTGGCCAAGTCTTCCCCCAACAGCATGGGGATGGGATAATCATCATAGACTGCAAAAGTCCACGTTCCTGACCAGCCCTTGTACTGGACAGGCAACTTGGCTGTAGGCAAATCGAAAGAGTTGGACTTGAAGGGTTGAATCGTCACTTGGATCTCTGGGTTGATTAAATTGGGGTCCACTAAGGAAGCATGGATAGCTGACACTTGTGCTCCGGTGTCCCTCCACGCGGTGACCTTCTTCCCGCCCACACTCACAGTTTCCCTCCGCTCCAAGGGTATCTGGGAGGTATCTGGGCCTGTGGACCTCTGGTGTGATTCCGGTGCAATGAACTGTAATCTGTTGGGGTTCTTGGGGCAGTTGGCCTTTACATGCCCCAGCTCGTTACATTTAAAACATCGTCCAGCTGACGGGTCACTGGGGCGAGGAGGGTTGCTGGAGAACGGGGTGGTGGGACGATAAGGGGTCTGGAGGGTTCTTTGGGAGGTAGGTGGGGCTTTGGGCGGCCCCCGGTAATAGGGTGTGGCCTGGGGTTGTCCCTTCTGGTCTCCGCTCCAACTGCGACCAGTTTTTTTCTTCTCTGCCACCTCCACCCATCTGGCTCCAATCTCTCCTGCCTCGATTACAGTTTTGGGCTTCCCATCTAGGATGTACCTTTCTATTTCTTCAGGAACACCCTCTAAGAATTGTTCCATTTGCATTAGGAAGGGCAAATTTACTGGAGACTCACCACTTGCTCCTGATATCCAGGCATCCCAATGTTTCACAATGTGGTAGGCATGTCGGGTAAATGACACGTCTGGTTTCCACCTTAGGGCTCTGAACCTCCGACGAGACTGCTCGGGTGTTATCCCCATTCTGACTCTTGCCTTGGATTTAAACAGTTCATACTTGTTCATGTGTTCTTTAGGCATTTCAGCTGCTACCTCAGCTAAGGGTCCACTGAGCTGTGGCCTCAGCTCTACCATGTATTGGTCAGTAGAGATGTTGTACCCAAGGCAGGCCCTTTCGAAGTTTTCTAGGAAGGCCTCAGTATCATCGCCTGCCTTGTAGGTGGGGAACTTTCTGGGATGGGAAGTGGTACTTGGAGAAGAATTGCTAGGGTTTGTTGGGATATTCTGCTGAGCCTTTATCTTCCCTATCTCCTCCACATACTTCCTCTCTTTTTCCTTCTCCTCCAGTTCTTTGTCCCTTGCTTCCATAGCTCTCCTGTGAGCAGCCGCTTGGTGTTGTTCTGCCTCTTTTGCTGCATCTTTCGCTGCCTCCCTTTCTTGTTCCTTCTCCTCCTTCTTCAGCCGCATGAGTTCTATCTGTCTTTCATGTTCCCTTTGTCTTTCCTCAGCCTGAAATCTGGCTAATTCCAGCTGTAGTCGAGCCGCGGATTTGGTCATTCTAACCTCTCTGTTTTTAACTAACTTTACACCCAAAGTTTAGAAATAAACAAACAAAACTTGGCTGTAAAATTTTGCTGTGCTGGAATAGAATACCTATTCTCTGATAGTGATTGTCAGCCTACAGAAAAAGACAATTCCCTTGTCTCTGCTCTGGGCCCAAATCAAAGCAAAAAACTTCCAACTACTTGGAAACCTGTTTACCCAGCCCAAAGAAAAAACAAGTTTCCTTTTTAAACTTGTGCTCCTTGTAAAAACTCAAAATCCAAAAAAAAAAACCCTGCCACTTTTGTCTCCAGGCAAATGGGTAGAACACCCCCCCTTCTATTTACTTTTAGGGAAAAAAAAACTCTGGGTTGGAAGACTGTGAATTTCCCTGCAGGAGTTAAGTACCCTGCCTCCAGGCAAAGAAAACCTGCAATTCACAAAGATAATCCCCTTTTGTCTCTGCTTGGCCACAAAGCAGAGAAAAAAACAAGCTGCTTTCAGTTTCAGCTGCTTCTGGACTTCCTTTCCAAAGGAAAGAGAAAAAAATCTCCTTTTTAAAAATCTGTATTTCTAGTTCAAAAAAATCTCAACTGGATCTCAAAATGATTTCAGGTTAATCCCACCACTCTGCCACCATGTCAAGGTTCCTCCCCCACTCTGAACTCTAGGGTACAGATGTGGGGACCTGCATGAAAAACCTCCTAAGCTTATCTTTACCAGCTTAGGTCAAAACTTCCCCAAGGTACAAAATATTCCACCCTTTTGTCCGTGGATTGGCCGCTACCACCACCAAACAAATACTGGTTACTGGGGAAGAGCTGTTTGGACACGTCTTTCCCCCCAAAATACTTCCCAAAAACCTTGCACCCTACTTCCTGGACAAGGTTTGGTAAAAAGCCTCACCAATTTGCCTAGGTGACTACAGACCCAGACCCTTGGATCTTAAGAACAATGAACAATCCTCCCAACACTTGCACCCTCCCTTTCCTGGGAAATGTTGGATAAAAAGCCTCACCAATTTGCATAGGTGACCACAGACCCAAACCCCTGGATCTGAGAACAATGAAAAAGCATTCAGTTTTCTTACAAGAAGACTTTTAATAAAAATAGAATTAGAAATAAGCAATCCCCCCTGTAAAATCAGGATGGTAAATACCTTACAGGGTAATTAGATTCAAAACATAGAGAACCCCTCTAGGCAAAAACCTTAAGTTACAAAAAAGATACACAGACAGAAATAGTTATTCTATTCAGCACAATTCTTTTCTCAGCCATTTAAAGAAATCATAATCTAACACATACCTAGCTAGATTACTTACTAAAAGTTCTAAGGCTTCATTCCTGGTCTATCCCCGGCAAAGACAAAATGTAGACAGACACACAAACCCTTTGTTTCTCTCCCTCCTACCAGCTTTTGAAAGTATCTTGTCTCCTCATTGGTCATTTTGGTCAGGTGCCAGCGAGGTTACCTTTAGCTTCTTAACCCTTTACAGGTGAGAGGAGATTTCCTCTGGCCAGGAGGGATTTTAAAGGGGTTTACCCTTCCCTTTCTATTTATGACAGGCCGGCATTAGGAAATCCTCAAGATCAACATCACCGGAACTGCTGATTTGTTGGCATGGTGTCCAACTCAATTCCCAAGCATGTCGTATTTCAAGGGTGACAAAGATGTTCGACTACCTCTGGGAGAAGAGTGGTTTTCCTTGCCCCTGGGCTAGCAGCAACGCAAGAAACTGACAGAGAATGTTTCGTTCTCTTTAGAGACAAAAGAACGTCAGCATGTTTGCAAACAACTGGAAAGAAAATTATTTTTAAGTGCAAGGAAATAGCGAGCAAACCCAGTGGGCCTTATCAGAGCTACTCTTTGAGAAAGAGAAATCTCCTCTGAAAGCTAACCAAGCTCTAATTAGAGAGAAAAAGGAATTCCTCCATTAGAGGCTTTTCAGCTTCAGGCAGATGGGAGAATCACTTGGCAGAAGTTGGCTGAATCTCCAGTAGAAATTAAGCTCCCTGCAGAAGCTACAGAAGGTCCTTTAAAAGGCTGCAGTCTGGATAATTACAGACCTGTGTTGCTTTGTTGACTATTCATTTTATCCCCATTTGTTTCTGTTTTGAGCTGCGTGCGTAGGATCTTGGATTTTGCATAGTAAGTGGAAACGAGAAATGTTGCCTTGAATCCCCAGTTCCCAATGACTGAGTTTTGTTTTTGCTTTTCTTTTTGACCTTTCCTAATCACTTATTGCCATCTTAATCTACTCATTATTCCCCTTTTTGCTATGATTTAGCTATTTGTCAAATATTATCTCTTTCCCCTTTTGTTTTTAATCCATATCTCCTTGGCCACCTTCATTCCTTTCTTGATCTGTCTGCCAATTGCTCTCAGCTCCCTCAGTGCTGTTCTTGGCTCTTAAATTCTCTTCTAATGTCACACATTTGTAGTATTTCATTTGTGACCCATGGTTTTGTCTTCTTACCATGTTTCCCAAGGATGTCTATTGCTGTCTCATTCATTACTGTGCTGAAATTTTTGGTCATTGTTTCTACGTTTTCTTCCAGCACAAGCAGCAGGGCAAATTTTCTGCCGATCACTGCTTGAAAGCTTCTTGTTTTAGCTCTGTTAATCCTAGAATGAAATCGGTTTTGCACCATGTTGTAGTCGATCTGGTTGTGATGTAGACCATTAGGTGCATGCCATCATCTAGATGCTTTATGTGCTCCTAATGTATTTGCAAGAACCAGATTGTTATAGCTAGCAAACTCCAAAAGTCTCAATCCTCTGTCATTGGTTACTGCATTACAGAAAAGGCCACAATAATCTTGCCAATCTGCCTGTGCATCAGAACCCACTTTAGCATTCCAATCTCCCTGTACAATCAGGATATCTTTCTTGTGCACCTTATCAATGATGTCGTGGAGCTGATTGTAAAAATCTTCAATTTGCACATCATCATAGTCTGTTGTAGACTTGTACCACTGTGATATTAAACGGTACTGCCTTTAGACAGATGGAAATAAGCCTGCTGGACATTGGGCGGCATCCTAATACTGAATTCTTGATATCTTTATGCACAAGAAATCCTACGCCATTGACATGTTTGTCCTCTCCACTGTAATAGAGTACATGGCCTTCTTCCATTAATGCCTCTCCAAAGTTCTTCCATTAGAACTCAGAGATTCCTAGGAGGTACCAGGTGTATTGTTCCATTTTGTACATGAGTTCTTTCAACGTCCCTATTTGTCTTAATGCCCTTACAGTCCATGTGGCTATGGTGATGTTCAACGTCTACTTGGAGCGCAAAATGACTGCTGCCCTAGAAGATTACATATGCACAGTCAGCACTGGGAGGCAAACAATCTCAAATCTTTGGTTCGCTGATGACATTGATGGCCTGGCAGGCAGCGAAGATGAACTTGCCAACCTTGTGAAATGATTGGATGAAACCTCCACAAAAAATGGCATGGAAATCAGTGCAGAGAAAACCAAGCTGATGACAAACAACCGCGATGGGATCCACTCAGATATCATCGTCAGTGGACGAGAGCTGGAGACAATGAAACCGTTCAAGGATTTGGGGGCAATCATTACTGATGAAGGATCCGAGGCAGAAATTCTGGCAAAAACTGCACAAGCAGCAGTGGCAAAGCTAAAGCCAATTTGGAGGAATAAGAACATCTCCCTGTAATCCAAACTGAAACTGCTGCATGCATTGATCATCTCCATTTTTCTGTATGCATGTGAGACATGGACCCTTATGGCAGAACTTGAACGGAAAATACAGGTAGTATCATAGAATATCAGGGTTGGAAGGGACCTCAGGAGGTCATCTAGTCCAACCCCCTGCTCAAAGCAGGACCAATCCCCAATTTTTGCCCCAGATCCCTAAATGGCCCCCTCAAGGATTGAACTCACAACCCTGGGTTTAGCAGGCCAATGCTCAAACCACTGAGCTATCCCTCCCCTCAATTAGATACTTCCATAAAATCCTGGGCATCTCCTACTTCGACCATGTCACTAATGAAGAGGTCTGAAACATCATCACCCAATGTGCTGGGTCTCATGAAGACCGTGAAGAAGCACAAGCTGAAGTAGTATGGCCATGTAACAAGATCATGTGGCCTATCCAAGATCATCCTCCAAGGGACAGTACAGGGGAAGAGAAGAAGAGGTAGATAGAAGAAGAGATGGATTGACAACATAAAAGAATGGCCAGGAATGGACTTCACGGAGACTCAAGATCTGATGCACAATTGTCAGGCGTGGAGACAATTGGTTGATTGCTCATCAATGATGGTGCCCCAATGACCAATGCGGTTATGGGAGTGATGATGATGATGATCTCTTTCCCCTGTGCTGTATCTGTGGTTAGACTGAGCTTGGATGACTATTATTGCCAGAAGGCTGGGGTTATACAAAGTGGCCTAGGCAGATGGTTTTGTTTTTTTGAAACTTATCAAATCAATCAAAAATATAGTCTTTGAAAAGTTTAAAGAGAAAGGAGACAACTTCTCCTGTCTGTTTCTCCCAGGCATAGTTTGCAGTGGGAGTGAGCCCTGCCCTCCTTATGCCACTTTATCAGTATCTTGCTAAAATTAATGTGGTTGCTATTATGAATGGATGCCTCGTACAGCTATGGAATTGTTTTTATTCCAAGCACTCACCAGCTTCCTCATAAAGGGGCACAGCAACTCTACATGCTTACTGTAGTAATGGGGGCCTGACCCTAAAGTCTTGGCTCATAGGAGTAGTTTTACTGATGGCAAAGGGACCCACAGCTCACGTGGGTGTGTGTGAACGCTTCAAGAATCGGGTCTAGGGAATGCAAATTGCTCACCCAACAGATGGTAGCTATTATCCATAGTCCTTTTACATTAGTAAGCAAGGAGGGATGGTCAATAGCACTTTCTCTACTGAGACTGTAAAGCAGATTTATAGATATTTGATAATCTCCTCTACATACTTTTTTATTTTTCTGCAACCTTTACTTATGTCAGGATCAAATCTCAGAGGCACCAATGTTGATCTTAGTGCACTTCAGTGGGGGTGGGAGTGGCAGAGGTGTCAATTTTTGGCCCCAGTATAACTTAGAGCAGCCCCCTGACTGCTCTACTATATCAGCTTGTAAGAGCTCCCAAGGAGCCATTATGACAGTGAGGGATTGCCAGGGCACAGTGCACTCAACCACCCTCCTCTTCCCCACCACAACCCCTATTTGGAAGGAGGGGGTTGAGCCAACTATGCTGGCCAAGGATTCCCTCATGCACCCTGTCTCCCCTCAGGTACAATTTCTCTCAGTGCAGCCTGTGTACAGCACATGTGACAAAGCCTTCTGACTGGGTCATCAGTGGGGATGGAACATAGGACCAATTGATCTAAAAGCATGAGTCTCTGTTGCCTGAGCTAAAGGACCATACCCATGAGCAAAGAGGCAGTAGTAGACTAATAGATCTTGATACAGGACACAGAGCTCCATGGTGCATATGCATGGATTACACTCACACACCAGACCTTTATTAATTACCTGTGCTTGTCTTTGGTTTATGCTTTTATGTGATGGACTGCAGGGGCACTTAACAGTTTCTCTATTTTCATTTCATTCTGATTTTGCTGTCAGTGCAAGTGCAAAAGGCCAAGTGATTCCAAGTGAATTACAAGGTAAGTGCTTTAGATAATTCAGGCCTGTCCTTCATGGATGGTCTTTGTGACCCCGATGAGCAAAGTCGGTTGCAGCTCTGCGGTACTATTTGTACATTCATTGAGTCAAAGTTTGGTGAACAAACCCCTTAAACCTCCTGAACATATAGATGTCTAACTAGCTACCTCGCTCTTTCTTATAAAACCTAAAGATTTTAGAAGTGACCTAAACTTGAGCAGGGATTTTTCATGGGTAAATGTTTGCTAAACTGCAGAGATTCTGTGGGGAGAAGGTAAAGAATTTTAGTGTAGCTCTTCTCTGCTAATGAGATGGATTTCTTTTAATGAGATGTTGCATGCATGTATCGAGGCTACTTTGTGCCTTTCTCAGGTGTCCAAGTCAATATGTGGAAATAACTCTTCTAAAGTGCGCCTAAAACACAAGAACCATACAGATCAGAGAGAAAATGAGTAGATCAGATAGTCCATCATTTTATCAGGATTGTTCACTAGACTATATTTTCTGGTTTTGTCCATTTGTGTGTTAAATGTCTCAAGCACAACAGGGCTTCCACCGCTTCCCTTAAGCCCAAGAGACCTTACTGGTAAGATTGTTTTTTCCTGATATCCACCCTGAATTTTGCATAGATTTCCAGGCCAGAAGGGACCATTGTGATCATCTCTAGTCTGACCGCCTGCGTAACACATGCCAGAGAACACCCCTGAATTAATTCCTGGTTGAACGAGAGCATGTCTTTTAGAAAAAATCCAATCTTGATGTTTACAAATTTCCAGTGATGGAGTATCTGCCGTGATCCTTGGTAAATTGTGATTTCTTAATTTTTCTCTCCCCCCCGCCACGCCGTTAAATTCTTTGTACTATTCTAAATGCTTCCTCTCCCTTCCTGGTAGTCACCCCTTCAACTCTACATACACCTCTAAGTTCTCTGTTGTCTCAGTGTCAAGGTGTGCATATGTAGCTTTCTTCCTCTCTCCACAGAAGTTGCTCTCTCCAACCCTCAATCATGTTTGTAGCCTTTCTTTGCTTTCAGCCTGTCAATATATCTGTCACCAAGGTGTCTAAAATGGAATGTACTGCTCCAGACTGGGACATTATGCCTGTCCATAGGCTGCCTCAAGCAGTTTGTGGAAGAAGCTCTGTTTTCTTTCTTCCACTATATCTGACCGAATAGATGTGGAAATGTAGTTTTTCTCTGATCATATTTATCTTATTTTAGGAAGTAAACAGAAGGGACTAATGCTGTAGTCATTAATGTTACCGTGCAGTTTCTGTGTTCCTAAAAGGCAATTTGACTCTTGATTGTGATGTTGAGGGCATGGGGGATTGTGCCAGGCCGAAAAGACTTGGAGATCTTATAAAATGATTGTTTACTATTACAACAAACCGTTCATTGTGGGTTGTGTGTTTGCATCATAGAATCATAAATATCAGGGTTGGAAGGGACCTCAGAAGGTCATCTAGTTCAACCCCCTGCTCAAAGCAGGATCAATCCCCAACTAAATCATCCCAGCCAGGGCTTTGTCAGGCCTTACCTTAAAAACCTCTAAGAAAGAAGATTCCACCACCTCCCTAGGTAACCCATTCCAGTGCTTCACCACCCTCCTAATGAAAAAGTTTTTCCTAATATCCAACCTAAACCTCCCCCACTGTACCTTGAGACCACTACTCCTTGTTTTGTCATCTGCTACCACTGAGAACAGTCTAGATCCATCCTCTTTGGAACCCCTTTCAGGTAGTTGAAGGCAGCTATCAAATCCCCCCTCATTCTTCTCTTCTGCAGACTAAACAATCCCAGTTCCCTCAGCCTCTCCTCATAAGTCATGTGCTCGAGCCCCCTAATAATTTTTGTTGTCCTGCGCTGGACGTTGTCCAATTTTTCCACATCCTTCTTGTAGTGTGGGGTCCAAAACTGGACACAGTACTCCAGATGAGGCCTCACCAATGTCGAATAGAGGGGAACAATCACATCCCTTGATCTGCTGGCAATGCCCCTACTTATACAGCCCAAAATGCCCTTAACAGTGTGCCCTTGTTGCCAAGAAGGCTGACTCATATCCAGTTTCTTGTCCACTGTAACCCCTAGGTCCTTTTCTGCAGAACTGGTGCCTAGCCATTCGATCCCTAGTCTGCAGCGGTGCATGGGATTCTTCCGTCCTAAGCGCAGGACTCTGCACTTGTCCTTGTTGAACCTCATCAGATTTCTTTTGGTCCAATCCTCCATTTGTCTAGGTCCCTCTGTATCCTATCCCTACCCTCCAGCATATCTACCTCTCCTCCCAGTTTAGTGTCATCTGCAAACTTGCTGAGGATGCAATCCACGCCATCCTCCAGATCGTTAATAAAGATATTGAACAAAACCGGCCCCAGGACTGACCCTTGGGGCACTCGGCTTGATACCGGCTGCCAACTAGACATGGAGCCATTGATCACTACCCATTGAGCCCGACAATCTAGCCAGCTTTCTATCCACCTTATAGTCCATTTATCCAGCCCATACTTCTTTAACTTGGTGGCAAAAATACTGTGGGAGACCATATCAAAAGCTTTGCTAAAGTCAAGGAATAAGACATCCACTGCTTTCCCCTCATCCACAGAGCCAGTTATCTCATCATAGAAGGCAATTAGATTAGTCAGGCATGACTTGCCCTTGGTGAATCCATGCTGACTGTTCCTGATCACTTTCCTTCCCCTCTAAGTGCTTCAGAATTGATTCCTTGAGTTCCTGCTCCATGATTTTTCCAGGGACTGAAGTGAGGCTGACTGGCCTGTAGTTCCCTGGATCATCCTCCTTCCCTTTTTTAAAGATGGGCACTACATTAGCCTTTTTCCAGTCGTCTGGGACCTCCCCTAATCACCATGAGTTTTCAAAGATAATGGCCAATGGCTCTGCAATCACATCTGCCAACTGCTTTAGCACTCTCGGATGCAGCGCATCCGGCCCCATGGACTTGTGCTGGTCCAGCTTTTCTAAATAGTCCCGAACCACTTCTTTCTCCACAGAGGGCTGGTCACCTCCTCCCCATGCTGTGCTGCCCAGTGCAGTAGTCTGGGAGCTGACTAGTTCAATCTTTTCCCTTTAAAGACAAAACCAAAACACATGCAATGGGACAAAGACAATCATGAAAGAGAGCAAAGGTGTCTTCTGTATCCGTGGTTTTTGTGCTTGAAGCTGAGAAATGACAGGGCCAGCGCACAGTCCATTCGGTCACCCTGAGTCTTGGCAAAGTTGTGCCGGTATGCGGCTCGTCACCTGTCCTGTGACAAGTTCACAGCAGTGCTGCCATAGGTGGAGTTTTCTCAGTGGCAAAGCCTGACTCTCTTAATAGAGAGACACAAAATGAGAGGAAAAATAAGGCGAGGAAGGAGAAAAATGACACACAAGAGAGGAGAGGATGACAGCAGGAACTTCAAGTTCTCATTTGGATGGTGGTTGGGATTTAGCTTGACCCAGTGGAGATTGTGACATCAGTGCCTTCTCGCACTTGGTCTGGCCAGGACATCTTTGTGTGTGGGGGGGGGGGGTGTCAGGAAATGAAGGCCTCCAATGTATGATGACCTCCAGCATCCCAGGGAATGGGGACAGCCCTTGTGAAAAAGCATCCTAAGCTTCTTAATAAGTTGCCAGGGAAGCTCCACAATGGTAATACCCAGAAAGCGGTGGCCCATCAAAATTACCCAATCAAAACACTTAGCAATGCCAGTTGTAGCCTTTGCACACTGCTACCTAGCTTTCATTTTTTAATACCAAATACTTGTATTGTCTGTTTTTACAGCCATGGATTCCCCTGAACGATTACATTGTTTGATATGTATGTAAACAAATTGGAAGGAGTTCAGAAAAGATCTACAAGAATGATGTGAGTTCTGGAAAACCTGTCCTACAACAAAAGACTAAAGAGCTGCCTTCTTATTAATCTAAATAGATTGAGCTTACGATGTGACTTGATCACCATTTATAAGTAGCCACATGGGGAAAAGATTTTTGTTAGGAGGGGGCTTTTAAGCTAGCAGATAAAGGCATAGCAAGATCCAGTGGCTCAAAGCTGAAGCTAGACCAAATCTGCTTCAAAATAAGAAGCACATTTTAAACAGTGAGGATAACGGAACTACTTACCTAGTGATGTGGCAGGTTCTCCATCACTTGAAGTCTTTATATCAAGAATCGATCTCTCTCTAAAAGATATGCTCCATCTCTGAAATTTTCTGGCCTGTGCTATATAGGAGGTCAAATGTGATTAAAACCTTTCTGGCCTTTAAAAGCTATGACCACACAGACCTCAGAATAACAGTGAACAGTTATACAGCTAAGATCAATCAGTCTAGGATGCAGGAAGGTGAATAGTGAAAGCAAGTTTTTTCCCTTGGTATAGACTCTGTCCTTTCATGTTAACAAAAATGATCTCTTGAGCAAAGCTGGGTTTGGATGTTTCTGCAAAGAGTTCTGAGATGGTGGAGGCAGGGTGTCAGTGCTGCAGGGTTAGATAAGCTGACTGCCTGGTGCATAGCGACTTAAACTGAATTTAAACTCCTCAGTTAATAAAACCAAGCCCAATGAACTGCTTAATGAGCAGCCTAGATCTTTGCCGTTTATTTTGCAACTTACGCCTTTCATGAGGACTCCTTACATTTAATTTACTGCACATGTTCTCAGGTCATATACAGAGACGTGTAGTTTTCAATTCACCATTTATTAGCGGTTAGTGGTTACCCTACATAGTTATAACGACGTGTAATGACAAATGCCTCTGCCACATATAGCAGAAGAAAATACATAACACCATATGGAATAAAAGTGCAATTGCAACAAAAGAAAAATGAACAGTCCACAAACTGTGATTAATGTTCAGCAGGCAAGTCACTGTAGATGAGGCATTAGCTCTCTGTGAAAGATACAAGTGAAACATAACACTACCACAGCCAGAGCTGCCGTGTGTGCTTCCATAAGCAGGAGGAGGAGGAGCAGCAATTTTACAAAATCAGTAAGCTTCACCAAATGCAGATGTGTTTTTGTGACAGCAGTTCACAGTGGGGTTGGAAGTGCTTTAGCTTTCTCACTAGACCAGATCCACATTCAGAAGTACTGGCCAAAAGGTGCCCAAATCCCACAGAACTGTTGCAGGGTTATTTACCCCCTAGATGAGAGGAGACAAATCTTGGTCACTCTAAATCAATCCATATTCGTAGAGGGTCCTACGGGATTTCCAGGCGCACTCAGTTCCCTGTGTAACCCACTGGTGAATGTGTGATGGAAGTCGCCCTCTCTGATCCACAGAGGATACGAGTTATTGCAGGCCCTGACTAGGAAGCTTTAGGTCAAAATGTAGCCTCTCATATTTTTAACTCTGGAGGTCCCTGATTCATTCCCCTGTATGTTGGCGAGGCGAGCAGCCATCTCACTGGCATATCTTATGGATTCTTTACTCACTTGTTGCATGCCCAACGTAGCCCAACAGTTCTGTGTGAGGGTCACATAAAGAACTGTAATTGCAACCAGTGTCAGGGAAAGGGTTTGGTGTTGTGGTCTACATTCTATGGGGAGAAATAGATTTCAAGTCTGGATGGCGCTCATCTGAGTAGAACCTTCCACCTTCCAGGGAACGGGCTGGCCAGATTACACAAGAGAGCATTAAGCTAACAACAAAAGGGGAGGGTGAAAAAAGAGAGCAGATGAACACGCATTTAGCATAAAACTGTGATGTTGAGAACAAAATGAATCAAGGCCATAACTTCCGTGAGGAGAAGAAATTCTTTAATTACCTAAAAAGAAAAGGAGTACTTGTGGCACCTTAGAGACTAACCAATTTATTATTTATTTAGTCTCTAAGGTGCCACAAGTACTCCTTCTCTTTTTGCGAATACAGACTAACACGGCTGTTACTCTGAAACCTTTAATTACCTATACACCCAAGCTAGTAGCAGTAGCCTGGGTAACAAACAAGAGAAATTGGAATTGCTCATTTATGAGTATAAATTCACCTGGGCCTACATCATGTTACTGAGAGGTGGTGGGCTGATTCGTGTGGAAAAGGACCTAGAGGTTACAGTGGACGAGAAGCTGGATATAAGTCAGCAGTGTGCCCTTGTTGCCAAGAAGGCTAACGGCATTTTGGGCTGCATAAGTAGGAACATTGCCAGCAGATTGAGGGACATGATCGTTCCCCTCTCTTCGGCATTGGTGAGGCCTCATCTGGAGTACTGTGTCCAGTTTTGGGCCCCACAGTACAAGAAGGATGTGGGAGAATTGGAAAGCATCCAGCAGAGGGCAACAAAAATGATTAGGGGGCTGGAGCACATGATTTATGAGGAGAGGCTGAGGGAATTGGGAGTATTTCGTCTGCAGAAGAGAAGAATGAGGGGGGATTTGATAGCTGCTTTTGTTATACCAATAAAATAAAAACCAGCAGGATCTTATTAAAGGGAAAAAGGCAAAACGGCACATTTATTGTGAATACAGAAAGAATCATAGTAAGCTGTTAGTTATAGCTATAACATTCCATTCAATCTCATATTTATTCACCCATTCATTCATACAAACACACACACACAGGTTCTGCAAGGTTGTTATCATAGTAAGCAGTTAGTTATAGCTATAACATTCCATTCAATCTCATATTTATTCTCTCTCTCTCTCTCACACACATTCTGCAAGGTTGTTATCATAGTTACCAGCCTTACAGTTGCTCATGCCAAGCCACTGGCCAGGTGGCCTGGACATGAGAAGGGAGCAGGGCCTTGTCAGATGCTCATCTGATGCTCCTGGAAGTTGGTTTGCAGAATCAGACCCCAAAGTTCTCACTTTCTAGAGTCCATTTTTATAGGAATTTCTTCCTACGCCAGTCTATGGGAATTGCTTCATCATGCTGTTGCTGAATCAATCAGCAGATAGCACATTCCTGATGGCTCCGTGCTGCTAGATGTTCTCTTGTTCTTTGGTTCTCCCATTCTTGAGGCTGTTGGGTGGATTCCAGTCTGCCCTCCGGTGGTCCTCTGGTTATTTCCACTTGACGCCTTCTTCAGCCAATGGACGCTGGATTCTTAGGCTGGCACCTCCCTGATCATTCAGTTATTATCCACACCAAGCATCCATCCACATACATCCTCTATCTCTATTTTAATCACAATTGTTAATACAACAAAAAGGGGGGGAGTCTCTGGGTGCTGTTTCTGTTAAAGAGTATAGCTTTGAGTCTCTTTCTGTGTGAATTGCTTTGAGAACAGACTCTGTCTTAGAATGTACTAATGCAATTAGCAGCTTGCAAGTTTCACACATAGAGGGAGAGAAACAGTACCAAAAACCAAGAGACCTCTTAATTAGTAATACCCTGGAATTTAAGCTATGGGGAATCAAACTCATTTGTGATTTTAATACAGAACTTCTTTAATATGATCCAACACTTTCAACTACTGGAAAGGGGGTTCCAAAGAGGATGGATCTAGACTGTTCTTAGTGGTAGCAGATGACAGAACAAGGAGTAATGGTCTCAAGTTGCAGTGGGGGAGGTTTAGGTTAGATATTAGGGAAAACTTTTTCACTAGGAGGGTGGTGAAGCATTGGAATGGGTTATCTAGGGAGGTGGTGGAATCTCCTTCCTTAGAGGTTTTTAAGGTCAGACTTAACAAAGCCCTGGCTGGGATGATTTAGTTGGGGTTGGTCCTGCTTTGAGCAGGGGGTTGGACTAGATCTCCTGAGGTCCCTTCCAACCCTGATATTCTATGATTTGAATGTTCAAGTCACTGGGTATAACCTATTCAGGAAGGACTGAATGGGCAAAAGGGGAGAGGGAGTGGCACTCTACATCAAAATGGCACGATCTAATTCCAAGTCACTGACAACCTAGAAGGAAACGATCATGAACGCTTATGGATCAAAATCTGAACAGATAAAGCACAAGGTGCGGTTCTCATCAGTGTCTGCCACAGACCAACAAATCATGCTAGGTAATGGTGGCTGGCCCCTTAAGCACCTATCTGTAATATGTAGGAAGAATGCTGCGTGATCATGGAGGATTTCAGTCTGAGTGATGTACGCGGGGCCCAGAACTGACTGAGGCTGACCGGCAGTGAAGGCGGCGTGAATGAGTAGCCGCCACTAGCGTTGTTTGAGAAAGTGCTCGCAAGGCAAGCGGGACAGTGAAGAGTCTGGGAAGAGATGCAGTGGTCTTATCGGTAGGGCCCTACCAAATTCACGGCCGTGAAAAACATGCCATGGACTGTGAACTCTGATCTCACCCATGAAATGTGGCTAATGTAGGGGCAGGGCTTGGGGCTCTTACTGTGTGCTGTGCCCCAGATACTAGTCTCAGCTGGGCTGGCGAGGAACGGAACTTGCTCTTCCCCTGCAGGGGCCGATTCTAGGGTCGGGTCAGACCCACCTCCGGGAACCTTCCCTGCCTGCAGGAAGCTCTACGGCCTCTGACTGGCAGCCGAGCTCTGAAGGCAGCGCCGCCGCCAGCAGCAGCACAGAAGTGGGAGTGGTAATAGCCCGTAGAATAGCCTTGCGACCCCCCACAATCCTCGTTTGGGTTGGGACCCCCACGGTTACAACACTGTGACATTTCAGATTTAAATATCTGAAACTGTGAAATTTATCATTTAAAAAAATCCTCTGCCTGTGAAATTGACCAAAATGGACCCTGATTTGGTAGGCCCTATTTATCAGCTAACCAGGATCCAAACTTACTGACTTCTGGTTATAACGACTCCTATCTCCAGAGGGGTTGTGCAGCTTGGAATGATCCTAACTTAGAATTACTCTGCCCCTTGTTGCCTGGGCTGCACTGCTTTGCTGGACGAACAGAGCACTGTCCCCAGCTTCAAGATCTTCACTCGTGACTATTGCAAGCCAGTGTCTGTAACTCTGACATTCAGGGGTGGGGTAACTGGTGCCAGCGTAAATGCAAGTTGGTTAAGTTTAATTTACTGCTGCGAACTGCACTTACCAATTGATTTATTGAAGTGCCCCTTGCTGATTTAAATTGGTTGTGACATTTTAATTAATTTCAGGCTGTTACATCCTCGTTTGTTAAATTGTTAAATAAAGATGTGTTAGCTCTAATCTAAGGGTATATTGGGTGCATGCTGTTTATAATTGGCACTTTTGCGTTAGACCCATTGTCCAGATTAGCTCAAGGAGGCGTCCCAGGCTCGCCTGTGAGTGTGTACAGGGTCCAGCCAGATGAAAGTGCCACCAAGATGAATTTCCTTGACAAGCAAAAGGACTGCAGCAGAGGGGTGGAAAGAGGAATCCCACCTATTCAACATCACCACGGGGATACTCAGGATCTCCTTTACTGTCATCAGCACCAGGTACCAGGCACACAGGAGAGTGTTGCCTGCTCCCAAGTAACCCCGGGAGGAAACGGGGGGGTTCATAGAATCATAGAATATCGGGGTTGGAAGGGACCTCAGGAGGTCATCTAGTCCAAACCCCTGCTCAAAGCAGGACCATTCCCCAATTAAATCATCCCAGCCAGGGCTTTGTCAAGCCTGACCTTAAAAACTTCTAAGGAAGGAGATTCTACCACCTCCCTAGGTAACGCATTCCAGTGTTTCACCACCCTCCTAGTGAAATTTTTTTTCCTAATATCCAACCTAAACCTCCCCCACTGCAACTTGAGACCATTACTCCTTGGTCTGTCATCTGCTACCACTGAGAACAGTCTTGATCCATCCTCTTTGGAACCCCCTTTCAGGTAGTTGAAAGCAGCTATCAAATCCCCCCTCATTCTTCTCTTCTGCAGACTAAACAATCCCAGTTCCCTCAGCCTCTCCTCATAAGTCATGTGTTCCAGACCCCTAATCATTTTTGTTGCCCTTTGCTGGACTCTCTCCAATTTATCCACATCCTTCTTGTAGTGTGGGGCCCAAAACTGGACACAGTACTCCAGATGAGGCCTCACCAATGTCGAATAGAGGGGGACGATCACGTCCCTCGATCTGCTCGCTATGCCCCTACTTATACATCCCAAAATGCCATTGGCCTTCTTGGCAACAAGGGCACACTGCTGACTCATATCCAGCTTCTCATCCAGTGTCACCCCTAGGTCCTTTTCCGCAGAACTGCTGCCTAGCCATTCGGTCCCTAGTCTGTAGCGGTGCATTGGGTTCTTCCGTCCTAAGTGCAGGACCCTGCACTTATCCTTATTGAACCTCATCAGATTTCTTTTGGCCCAATCCTCCAATTTGTCTAGGTCCCTCTGTATCCTATCCCTGCCCTCCAGCATATCTACCACTCCTCCTAATTTAGTATCATCCGCAAATTTGCTGAGTGCAATCCACACCATCCTCCAGATCATTTATGAAGATATTGAACAAAACCGACCCCTGGGGCACTCCACTTGACACTGGCTGCCAACTAGACATGGAGCCATTGAGCACTACCCGTTGAGCCCGACAATCTAGCCAACTTTCTACCCACCTTATAGTGCATTCATCCAGCCCATACTACTTTAACTTGCTGATAAGAATACTGTGGGAGACCGTGTCAAAAGCTTTGCTAAAGTCAAGAAACAATACATCCACTGCTTTCCCTTCATCCACAGAACCAGTAATCTCATCATAGAAGGCGATTAGATTAGTCAGGCATGACCTTCCCTTGGTGAATCCATGCTGACTGTTCCTGATCACTTTCCTCTCATGTAAGTACTTCAGGATTGATTCCTTGAGGACCTGCTCCATGATTTTTCCAGGGACTGAGGTGAGGCTGACTGGCCTGTAGTTCCCAAGATCCTCCTCCTTCCCTTTTTTAAAGATTGGCACTACATTAGCCTTTTTCCAGTCATCCGGGACTTCCCCTGTTCGCCACGAGTTTTCAAAGATAATGGCCAATGGCTCTGCAATCACAGCCGCCAATTCCTTTAGCACTCTTGGATGCAACGCGTTCGGCCCTATGGACTTGTGCACGTCCAGCTTTTCTAAATAGTTCCTAACCACCTCTTTCTCCACAGAGGGCTGGCCATCTACTCCCCATGCTGTGATGCCCAGTGCAGCAGTCTGGGAGCTGACCTTGTTAGTGAAGACAGAGGCAAAAAAAGCATTGAGTACATTAGCTTTTTCCACATCCTCTGTCACTAGGTTGCCTCCCTCATTCAGTAAGGGGCCCACACTTTCCTTGGCTTTCTTCTTGTTGTCAACATACCTGAAGAAACCCTTCTTGTTACTCTTGACATCTCTTGCTAGCTGCAGCTCCAGGTGCGATTTGGCCCTCCTGATTTCATTCCTACATGCCCGAGCAATATTTTTATACTCTTCCCTGGTCATATGTCCAACCTTCCTCTTCTTGTAAGCTTCTTTTTTATGTTTAAGATCCGCTAGGATTTCACCGTTAAGCCAAGCTGGTCGCCTGCCATATTTACTATTCTTTCGACACATCGGGATGGTTTGTCCCTGTAACCTCAACAGGGATTCCTTGAAATACAGCCAGCTCTCCTGGACTCCTTTCCCCTTCATGTTAGTCCCCCAGGGGATCCTACCCATCCGTTCCCTGAGGGAACTGAAGTCTGCTTTCCTGAAGTCCAGGGTCCGTATCCTGCTGCTTACCTTTCTTCCCTGTGTCAAGATCCTGAACTCAACCAACTCATGGTCACTGCCTCCCAGATTCCCATCCACTTTTGCTTCCCCCACTAATTCTTCTCGGTTTGTGAGCAGCAGGTTACATTTAGACGCATACTCTACACTCCATTATCCCAGTCATTGATGCAAATATTAGATAATAAGTCTGCCGGAGCCCACTGGCTACGTCCTCCTCCAAGCGTGACGGCGAACCATTGGTAACTACTCTGAGTGTGGTCTTCCAAGTTACGCACCCACCTTCATAGTAATTTCCTCTAGACTACCTTTCCCTAGTTTGCTAAGTTGTAGAGCTCTGACAGACCTTGAAGCCCTTTGCGACTAAATACCCTTTAAAATCTTTACTCCAGATTAAGTAATCGGCGTGTGAAATCAACCCCGTGTTTCCATTACAGAGTAAAACAAGAGGACAAAATTAAGTTTGACTGAAGTAGTGGAAAACTTTTTAGTTATTTTGCAAAGCAATTGTAACATTTTTTTTTTAGTGATTCTCCTAGATATGGGAGATCTGGGAAATGCAATAATATAGTAATGGTGTGCAGATTAGGCTTTTTACAGAGTGGTGAGTGTATTAACATGCAGCAGCATCCCACAGCATTATACAGGAATGGCATATAGCCCAGGAAATCATAATGCATTTTGTGCCTCGGGTAATGAAATTAAAAACTATAAAATCACATTGTGCTAGAAAGTGCAACAGGTGTTAAGGGAGAGTGTATTAGTTTCCTGGTAGTTTATATTTTGATGAATAAATGTGTTAATTAGGCTTATTGATTAGGGTCTATTATAGGTGAAGTCTCTCACAGCTGAATCAAGGTGTGTTTTTCTTTAGCTATACAGTTATTTATGTGCAAAGTTTCCTGTTTGTACTTTTACACAGGGTTAGTTTAACAGTATGAAGTTCTTTAGACGGCACAACTCCACCCTATATCATTGGGATTGTAAAGGTAAGCTTTATTTTGCATTAGGACAGATTTCCACATGTGTGGTTAGAACTACACTTTACAGCAGTGGTTTTCAAACTTTTTTTCTCACGACCCAATTGACTGTGGGGTGGGGCCAGGAATGAGGGGTTCAGGATCTGGGAGGGGGCTCTGGGCTGGGGCAGGAGGATGGGGTGTGGGAGGGGGTCAGGGCTCTGGGCTGGGGGTGCAGGCTCTGGGGTGGGGCTGCGGATGAGGGGTTTGGGGTGCAGGAAGGGGCTCTGGGTTTGGGGGGGCTGAGGGCTGGGGCAGGGGATTGAGGCACATGGTTGGGGCATGGGCTTACCTCAAGCAGCTCCCGGTCAGCGGTGCAGTGCGGGTACTAAGGCAGGCTTCCTGCCTGTCCTGGGACTGCGGTGCGCCCTCGAAGCAGCCAGCAGCAGGTCCGGCTCCTAGGCGGAGGCATGCAAGTGGCTCTGCGCAGCTCTTGCCTGTGGGCATCACCCCTTCCCCCAGCTCCCAGTTCCTGGCCAATGGGAGTGTGGAGCTGGTGCTCAGGGGGGCAGTGCATGGAGCCCTGTGGCCCCCCTGCCTAGGAGCTGGACCTGCTGCTGGCCACTTCTGGGGTGCAGCGCGGTGTCAGAACATGTAGGGACTAGCATGCCTTAGCCGGGCAGCACCGCTGACGGGACTTTTAACGGCCCAGTCGGCGGTGCTGACCAGAGTCACCGCGACCCAGTGCCTTACATTCCGTGACCCAATACTAGGTCACGACCCGCAGTTTGAAAACCACTGCTTTATAGTAGCACGGGAGAATGATCTTTTTCTGTTGGAACCTGTATGAGTTTTGAAATTCCTTTGCTGGGGATGTATGCAAGCTTGTTGCCTTCATAGTTTGCTCTAGCTCTGTCTGTGTACAAGAAGAGAATGGGATTTGGATTTGGGTGGCTAGAGTGACAAGCATCGAGGATAGTTTCAGCTCTAGTGGTTTGCAGCTCCACCTGTCTGTTAAGTCTGCTCAGCTGGTGATGAGAACACTCTCGGTGCAGAGGACTGTGCAGTTATCACACTGGTGTTTTCCGATTAATTTTTTTTGGTGGGCATGTGGAACTGTTGAGGAGACACACTGGGGATGCAGGAATAATTCTGTATTTTGGAGAATGGAGGACATGACTCAAATGTGGCCCTGTGTAGAAGGCTTTGCCTTTAATCCAAGACGTCTGAGAAGTCAAACTAGCTTTTGATTTGTGCTGGCTGCATGGCAGCTCTTTTTTTCAAGCAGGAGTTCAGTGGCTTTTCTCTGAGAGTGCTGGGGGAGGATGTGCCGCTGTCACTGCAGGCTCTCTAATTTGTTAGGTTTATCAAGCCATATTTCCCTGCTGTGCCTAGTTTTTTGTTATGCTCGCTCCTACGGTTCCTGTTGTGTGAATGCATAGTCGCATCTGCCTCTGGCCAGCAAGGAGCACCCCACGCCGTGCTGGAAGCTAGAGTTCGCCATGCTGCCGCAGAGCTTGTTACATCACACAGGTGTTCTTACGGCTGAGGAGCTACAAGGCAGCTGCACTATTTCTAGGGCTTTCTTGAACGTCTTGCCTGGTTATGAAGGGCAGTCCTTTGGAAAACAGCCTGATCCTTAGTTAGCAAAGGCCGCCTGCTAACCTGGGTTGTGGAAGATCAGTGGGGGATGACGGAAATCCTCTCCCTGTCGATTGGATCTTTATTTCTCCTTGGAGTGGTTGTGCACACCTACGTTCTAGTGAAAGTGTCTGGAGTTGGAGACTTTTGCTAGCAGTACATAGGCGGTGCATGTGTAACGCTGACAGACCCCGGTCATTGGCAGGTGGGATCGAACTGGGGACCTCTGGAGCTTAGTGCATGAGCCCCTACAGCATGAGCTAAAAGCCAGCTGACTCTTAGCTAAGGCTGTAGAGCAGACTCATTTAACTCTCTCTCTAAGTGATCTTGGTGCCACTAGATGGGACAGAGCACCACACCCAGGAGGTGTATGGGTTACACATGCACTCCTGCTCTCCTTGTGCTCTCAGGCAAGGTCATTAAAAGTGGATGACCACGACCTCCATCTCCATTCCTTCTCACCGCTGGTGGCAAGAGTTGGCACTCCCCATAGCATTTGCTTTGGCTAGCTAGTTTTCAGAACTTCAGTGTATCTAGTTAGTATATAGTTACAGTGAAGATTTAGTGATTATATTGTGATATTACCCAGGGTGGAATCTGAACCGATGAACAGATATGTCCCCTCAGTTCTCCAGCCAACACCCTCAGCCATTTCTTTGTCAAGATGGCTACTTAACCAGGTGATGGTCCATTTGATTTTGTTGACACGTGGCTGAGGCATTGGCTAGCCTATTGTTTCTGGGGAACTGGTTTGTGGCTGCTTTCCACCAGACTGGACATGTCTTAGTAGTACCATACAGAGGAGTCCTATAACTTTACATGCAATGTTGGAACACACATTTTACCAGGACAATAACGATCAGCAAATTATGAGTTTTTCAAATGATACTTCACAAGGCATGTCTTGTACAAAATATATCACAATCCCATAACAGGGGTGCATATAAGAGTACAGCCCATCCCACACATACTTAGCTTAGTTTTAGCCGTTATCTGGAGGATTTATTATGAAAAAATTCCAATGTTCTAAGCAGTGTGCCACGTGCAGGGCTTTTCCCCTGTCACACCCACATGGAGACTGCCATGGCTATGGAACACGAGGCTGTATCAGCAGCATCTGTTGCTGCCTGAAGGGATATGCAAGCCATAAGATGTTCCTTGGAAGCCAAAGCTAAATATAGTTCTTCATAGCCTTCTCACAACTTTAGACTGTGGATGAGTCACCTGCAGTGGAATGTATATGTGCACAATCACTCAACAGAGAAGGAACAGTAACTGTTGCACTTCGAGATGTGATGTGCACATATACATTCCACGACCTCCCACCTCCCTTGCTGCTTCGGACATTACATCAGTGGTGTGAAGGAACGGGGAGGGAGGCGGCAGCCATGGCCCTTTTATACCTTGCCTGAGAACACAAGGAAAGCAGGGGCACACATGACACCTAGTGCTGGCACAAGTCTCTGACTCGAGTACATTGGGCACATGTACACCTGCAGTGCAATGTACATGTGCACAACACCTCTCGAAGAACAACAGTTATCGTAAAGGGAAGTAACCGTGTTTTCTTAATTGTATCAATACAGGCTGAGCTTTTCAAAGCAACTTAGAGGATCTGGGTGCCCACTTCCCATTAATATTAAATCTCCCAGGCAGCAGTGATCTTGGAAATATAAAATTTGTTTTTATGACATGCTTATTACACGCTATTTATGAATTATTATGTATCATTACAGTATTTTTATTACATTATGAAAACAGCAACACTCTTCCAAGATCTCACTTTCGTAGCTTGTATCACTTTTGATTAAGCCTGTTATAAGACAAGGCTCCTATCAGAGGCGCCAGTAGAAAAAATGGGTGTGGGGGCAAACCCAGGGACCTGGGGGGGCACTGCCAGGAAAAAAAGGGGAGGAACCTGCGGGGTGGGGGGTCGCGCCGACGTTGGGGTGCCACGTGAACCTCGTCGTCCCCTGTACTGGTGCCTCTGGCTCCTGTGTTTCATCAAGGAGTATCAGATGTGAAACAGCATGAAGATATTTAAGAAGCCAACTCAGAGTTCCTCTTACACAGGCATTCAGGTCTTGAGCAGTCCAGGCAAACAACGCACGGTACAACAAAGCTTAAACTTGTTCTTCATAATAATTTAAAAACAACACTAGTAGCCTATTTAATTTTAAAAACAGCCAAAAATACCCACCTCCCTTTCCATTTCTTTTAAGGATTCTTGAAGTTTAAAATCTCCTCAGTGTGATAGATAGGCTTGCTTTGATCTGCTTAGCTCTTGGAACTCCCCAAGGCTCCGGGCTGCTGGCCCCGTGCTGCCGAGGGTCCCTATGGACAGCTTTGTCAGCCATTAGGGAATTTTTTTCCCGAGAACCCCCTGTAACATTTCGTGAACCCCCAGGGGTTCATGAACCCCAGTTTGGGAACCACTGATATACAACAACAGAACCTCCCCCCTGGCTCTTGTGAACATGCCCATTTTGTCTCAAGCTCTGTGTTCCCACTAATAATGATTTGTTTGGGGGCATGCCCTCGATGTCCTAGGTGCTGTAAAAACATAATGGAAGGCCTGCTCCCTGCTTGCAGTCTAAAAAGACAGACCAAGTGGTAGGAGAAAGAAATGCCAATATGTCTGTAAAGGAGTTGAGGAGTTGGTTGGCCACATATTGATAACAGGACATTTTGGATAGAGGCAGAGAAGTCAAGGAGGATTCATGTATTCAATACTCTGTCAGTGAAACTCAGACCTCAGTGGTATAATTCAGTGCACGTTGATAACTTAATTGGTTAATAACATTGTAAAAGCATCTTGATTGGTTAATAACTTAGCTTCGTTAATAATTAAATCACACCGTGTTTAATATCATGTGCTGCAAAGTGTCGCAGGAGACACATTAAAGAGCTACTTGCTGCTTCCGAGCCTCATTCTGAGCATCCCTGCTCTATGGGCAATGATGGGAAGATGGCAGTCTGGTATTACTAAGGGCAGAGTTAAGGTGCTTTGTTTGAGAAATGCAACCTTAACTCTGTTCCCTGGGTTTCTTAGATTTGGGTTTATATTTTTTTTAACCCTTTGGAAAGTGTAATATGCAACCAAAACCCTAGTAGTAATACTGCATCTTTAACATCACCTTAACAAAGTGGGGGATGTAAGGAGTGGCTAACCCTTTACAAACCATGCTACTCATCTGCAAATAGAGAGTGAATATTAGCTCAGGTTTACAGGTTGGGATCCTGAACCAAAGCAATTAAGTGAGGTGCCAAAGTCCACAAAGGAAATCGCTGTCAGATTCCAGATTAGAATCCAGGAGGAGTTGTCTCCTCTCCCTATGTTCAGACCACTACACTAAGAATGTAGGAGACATCATTCAGCAGCTCATCAGAATATGAGACTTGCACTAAAAGCAAAAGCATGTTTTCCATTTGTATAGTGTGTCATCTCTACAGCACGTTAAACTGGTGTGTGTACAGGGTTCTATGTGTATTCACACCTCAGGTTTAAACCACTCCACCTCCAGACCTGAATGTAGGGCCTTTATCTGAAGTCCATTGAAGTCCAGCAGGCAGAGTCATTGACTTCAACGAGTTTTGGATCAGGCCCATTATATTTTTGTATCTCTTGGCCTATCCATTTCACTGGTCTCTAAAAGGTAGCCACTGATGTAAACTAATTGCAGCATTCTGTCCTACTCACAGTTTGTTTTTGACATTTTCGTTCCTCCTACACAGCCTGGCTGCCATCTCACTGTTTTCTGGGGGGACATGCAGGAGAAGGAGTATGAAATTTGCATCCTGTCAAATCAATGAATCCTGACAAGACTTGTCTTCAGATATTTTATGTCAGTTGGTGTAGGATTAGGAAGTGAGGAGAGGGTTGGAGTGCTTTTAGCATGTTTCATTTGCCATTAACTAATAGAATGGCAAGGTTTTTAATCAGCACAGCGACTGGGCACAGCTGGAATGTGGAAGCAAGGGAATTCAAGGCAGAAGCAAGCACAGTCCTTACAAAACTATCTTTGATCTGTGCAAATCTGCATCACTCCCACTTCTACTAATTAATCACATCACACTAAACCCTAGGCTAGCCTTTATAGGCTCCTCCGCAGTTGCTGGCAATGTGATGTCTCTCATCTTGTTATCAGAGGCCATTGGAAATGGCTCTGGAGTCTAGGAGAAATTGGCTGAGCATGTTACGGGCTTCTTCTTATGGTAAATTTCATCTGTGCTCATTTGAATGGATGGCACAAATGCCCTGAGATTTGGGGATGGCTGAGTGATAGACAAGCACCACAGGTGCCCACCTTCTCTCCACAGAGGAGCAAGTTCCCTTTGGTACAAAATCATCCATGCATTTCTGAAGTGGCTCAGCCTAAATAACAATGGGTGAAATTCACCATGGTGTGGAGGGCCAATATCTGGCATTTGCAGCTCTTACGTCCTTGCAGTCGGGTTTCACTCATACAGAGAGACCAGTCTGGCAAAAGCTTCTTCTCTTTTGTTCCAGGAGTGGTGGAACTGTTCCTGGAGCAACATGGCAGCAGTTGAGGCCCTGGAAAATTCCATCGGTCTCACGAGTGGCCTGGCTCTTCTTTGCCATTGTCTGGGGTCACCTGCAGCAATAATGGGACCAGGGAGAGTCCTTCTATTGGGTCAGAGCAGAAGGGTGTGTGTGTGTGCGGGCGCGTGCTAATCCCCTTGGAAGGGATTTGATTGAAATTCTGGGCAAAGGTTTGGGCCAGTCCTTACTTAATTCAAACTGGGCTGCCCATCTGTAGGGTTTAGTTGAATAATGGCAGTGAGAATGAGGGATGTCTCCATCCAGAGAAAAGTTTGCCACTTTGGGGCATGTTATTTTTCATGTCATTACTTAGCACCCCACACGTTAATGTTGCATGGTGTATCGGAGTTGCCTCTTAAACATACTGCAGTAGGGTGGGCACCATAACTGCCTGGTTCCCTCTTCCTCCCTGATGTATTCAGACCATTTGACATACCTGCTTTGTTTGTTGTGGTCTCTTTGCTAGCCCTAACCATTGAGGGTTTCTTAATATGTAGCCTTTCACTTTCTCATATGTTTCCGGTCATGGGCATTGCCTGTGGCAAAGACCTGCAAGAAATGGATCAAAATAAAAAAGGGATGATAAAGGCTCACAGCTTCAGCTTTAGCTGTGCTTTTAATTAAATATCATTCCAGTTGCACACCTGCTCTGTGGCTAATGCAACAGATTCTTTTATATTTGCCTAATCAGCAAATGATTCTGTACACAAAAAAACAAAACAAAAATTCTGGAAGGACCATTGAAAAAATGAACATCTGGGCAGAATAAGGAAAGAGTTTTGTTTTCACTTTCCTGTCTGGTTGACTGGCGTTTCCAGATCTCATAGGTATTGTCAGTGGATGTGCAATTCTGCAATTGTGTCAGAACAAACTTCATTAAACTGGAGAGGGCAGAGAAACTCAGGTCTATGGCCACAGTTTAATAGGATGGGTGCTTGCTACTGTCATTCTGTTAATTCCATTTTGGTAAGGAACACAATGCAAATCCTCAGGTAGCGATGCCAGATGCAGGATGAGGGGAAGTAATTGATGCACTAACTCTAGAATTGGGGTTCTCTGGTCAGCTGGTCTCATTAGGAGGGACTGAAATGTTCTGTATGTAAGGGCAGAAGTCAGTGTATAGGGAAGGGGACTCACGCCTAATTATTACACTGCTACATGACCCAATCATATGAATTCCAATTCTGCAGTTGCAAACTGTCCATTACAATCTTTTCCCCAATCCAATGAAATATATTATTCTTGGCATTTCCACAGTTCTGTCATATTCCATCAACAGTGTAGGCAAACGGAAACAATTATACAGTGTAATCAGGCACAAAAATTTAACACTCAGCTAATAATTTTAATGTGGGAAACCCACTCTGCTTTCTGAGAGCTTTAGCTGAATTGAACTTCAATAATGAGTTGAAAGTGCACGTCTCTGGGGTACGTTTCCCGATTTGAAAAGACTGTCTGAGAAGTGGCTATTGAAATGATTTCCCAATAGTTTATTTTCAACTGCTTTATAAATAGTTCTCTGTGTTTAAAATGAATGGTGACTAGGTCCCGGTTTTTGCCTTGGAGAGCTGGAAAATTCTAAATAGTGAGACTGCGTAGTCCATAGCAGCGGTTCTCAAACTTCATTGCACCACGACCCCATTCCGACAATAAAAATTACTGCATGACTCCAGGCAGGAGGAGGGGGAACGCGGAGCCCGACCCCCCCTTCCTGGTTTGAAGTCCTTGGGCTTCAGCTTCAGCCCCAAGCAGCAGGGCTTGGGCTTGGGCTTCAGCCACAGGCCCCAGCAAGTCTAACGCCATCCCTGGTGACCCCATTAAAATGGGGTCCCTACCCACACTTTGAGAACCGCTGGTCTATTGCAAAAATGTGCCTTGCAGTTGAAATGGATCCAAGCAAAGTAGAAACACGTCTTTACACTAATGTATAATAGGGACTGAATTAAGAAGTAATCTCATCTCTGTTCCTAGTCCCCCCTTGATTGTCGGTGGCTGTTGGGAAGTGTTTGTTGGATTTATTCTTTATGCTGGCCAAGGTTTCCAAAAATGGAAGCCTAAAGTTAACCTCCGTAATGGATGACTAAGCCGCCACCAAACGTTTTTGGCTCCTGACAGGGCCTGTTGAACTAATGGGATTGGTCGGCACTTGGCACATTTGAAAACAAGGCTTCTCGTTCAGGAGCCCCAGGAAAGGTTTTAGTTTTAGGCTCCTGATTTTGAAAATCTTGGCTGTTGTGACTATATTTGCGGTATTACAAAGTGGCTGTATTGGGTTTGATCCACGCGGTTATGTAGTTGGGCAGTACAGGTGGGGTATATCTTGAGATGTAAGAGGCACCTGCCGTGCATTTAACCCAATGAAGGGTGTGCCCTAGATGCATTTGGCTGCTGCTACTGTTGGCCCATTTCCCTTACAAACTGTCCGTTTGCTCTCTGTCTCCCCTTCCTTGCTTTCCTTCTTTCCTCTTTTTCTCTTTCCCCAATGTCCCCCTCTTGGTTTTGTCTCCGTTTCCACCTTCTCCCTTTGCCTCCTGCTTTGTGCCCTGGCAGAGCCCCTCCTCAGGGAGGAGTCCTAGCTCCCTATAGGCTGGTGTTTTGCTGCTAACTCCCATCCCCTCTGTGATCAACCAAGTGAGCAAACCCAGTGAGTGTTGCCCTGAAGTCCACCTAGCGCAGGGGACTCTGGCAACGGGGTGGGAGGCATCAGCCAGGCGAGAGGTGATACAGGAACATAGGGCATGGGGAGCAGCAGCTGGTGTGAGAGAACCCCGAGAGAAGGCTGCCTAAGGGCTTGTCTACCCCATGGAAATGGGTCATCTGAGAAAGCGTGGTCACAAGTGTGCTGTTATACACCACTGAACCCTCTGTGTGCACAAGGACTGCTGTGTTTACAGCCAGGATAGCTGGGGATGGGAGACCCCACGGGACCATTCTCAGCTCTGGTAATAGCCACGTTCCTGTTCTTCACGTGACTTTTACGTCTGTGGCTAGTAGAAGTGAAATGACTTGCTGGCCGAGGCTCTGTTAGAGAATAGTCCTGCTTGTAATTGAACCGGTGTGATCACCAGTGGTTCTGTGCACTCACCATTCGAAACCTTTTCAGTTGCAATGCCCTCTGGGCAAAGGCGCTGACTTTTGTTTTTGCTGGCGGGTGCTTTTGAAGAGGTGTGTGTGTGTTTGGGGGGACACTCTGCCAGTTTTGGGGGAAGGCTATTTTCAGCATATTTATACACTTCTTTCATATTCTAGTTATTGAATGTGTCTATCATTGGTATCTTTACTATTTAAATAATGATTAAATTGTTATGAACGACATAATTACATTATTATGAATTACAGTATTTTAAAATCATTGCAGTCACTTACAAGCTGTCTTCACTAACGTCCCAGTTTAAAGACATTATGTCCCACTGTAGCTTTCTGGACAACTGTCAGCAATCTTATTTACATCTAGTTCCCTGGTATTGTCTTGATGCATGTGAAGGACAGCTACATTATTCAGTTGTGTCTGTCCCATTGATGACTGGAAGTAATTTTTAAGTCTTCTGAAGCTGAAGAATGAGCTCAGGATGATACAGGCACAGTGAGAAGGATTCTTATATATTTGCAGTACTCTGGATATATAGTGCTGCAAATAACTCTTTCTTGATGGGTAACAGCTAATTTAGGTACCTTCATTTTGTATGCATAGATGGGATTATATTTTGCCATGTGCATTACTTTGCATTTAACATTGAATTTCACCTGTCATTTTGTTGCCAAGCCACCCAATTTTATGAGATCCCTTTGTAACTCTTTGCAGTCTGTTTTAGACTTAACTATCTTGAGTAATTTTCTACCATCTGCAAACTTTGCCACCTCACTGTTTACCTCCTTTTTGCAGATCATTTATGAATATGTTGAACAGCACTTGTCCCAGTACAAGCCCCTGGGGGACACCTCTATTTACTTCTTTCCATGTTGAAAATGGACCATTTATTCCTACCCTTTGTTTCCTCTCTTTTAACTGGAATGCCTGGGAATGCTTTCAGGATCATCTAATGATCCTTAATTTAATTTAATGACAAGCCTTTTGTTATCTTAATCATCCTGCCTCTGTTTATAAGCAGGTTTCAGAGTGGTAGCCCTGTTAGTCTGTATCAGCAAAAAGAATGAGGAGTACTTGGGGCACCTTAGAGACTAACAAATGTATTAGGGCATAATTTTCATTCCATGCATCTGAAGAAGTGGGTTTTTTACCCACAAAAGCTTATGCCCTAATAAATTCGTTAGTCTCTAAGGTGCCACAAGTACTCCCCATTCTTTTTGTTTATAAACAAACTCCCTGACCCAAGGGCAGAAATTGTTAGCAAAACAGAACTCACCACATTTCACACTCAAGCTCTGGCTCCTGGGTGCTGAGCATCCAAGATTTTTTCCCAGTGGCTGCTTGAACCCAGGGACTCAGTGCCTACGCCTCTGGGTACCCATCTCCCAACTGCCAGTTCAACTCCAGGGGCAGTGCATTCTGGGAAATTTTGCAAGGTTGACAGTGCATTCTGGGATAGTAGCGGGAGGCCTCATTAAACTGGTTTCAGCCCTTCTAAGTCCACACTGGCAATAAACCACTTAGTCTTTAACCAGCTATTGAACCTCCTGAAAGGGTATGTGTTCTAGCCAGGTGCTGGGCCCTTTGCTGGGCATGTTACTGCATGAATCAAAGTGTTCTAGGGGCTTTAACTGGTTTGATTTCTCTAGTGCAGACCACACTGTTGTGCTAGGAGCCACCACTGGTTGGAATCTGTTGGTAGTCTGGCCTGAATATCTGAACCCAGAGCTGGTGCTTGTTGCCACACAATTTCCCTGTGTCACTTCCTCAGCAGAGTTAGCTTTATAGTTCATAGCTTTCCTTTTTAACTGCTAGCTGCTTACATAGAAAAGAATTATAATCTGGGTTTCTACTGTGCTAAACAAGATGGCTTCAATTCCCTTTTAAAAAGTATTGATTGAAAAGTGCATGCTTTATCTATGCATCTGTAATTCTAATAAGCTGCCAGTGCGTCAGCATTTTCTGTCCTCCTGAGACGTTCTTCAGTTTCCAATCCATCCAGATCTCTGCATCCAGCACCCTTTCAGCTCCACTAATCTCCATTACAAATGTTACTTTTGGGGAAAGAAATGAGAAGAAATCAAAGGTAAATCCAGTAAACCTGTTTCACGGAGAGGAAATGAGATACAAACCAGATTCTAGTTCCCTTGTTTATTCATGCAGTGTTGTGGAAAAACAGTTTAGCTTGGCTTAATGCAGATTTCAGTGATTGCTTCTGCTTAGCTAAACCTTGTTTAGTCAGATTTCACTTTGCTGAATTGGGTTCAGCCAAGCTTATGTTTGCTACCTGTGGAATAAACAACAAACCAGCCAAATAATCCATCACAATTCATAAGGCCTATGTAACTGGAAATACAATGGAAATAATAATGCTCTTGTGTGAGTTGTTTCCCTTCTAGGAATAAACAGCCCAACTTCTTAGTCAGGAAGCTGTGATGGGTTTTAATAGTGTGGTGGATACCGCACTTAAGTGGAAATGTCACAGTAAGGAGGTGCTGAGTGCAACCAAATGGGGCAAAAGTAGTAGTTCTGCAGAAATTGGAAAATAGAAAATAGAATAAGAAATAGGGTGTAGTACAGTCATAAATCTCAGGATAAATGATTTGCTCTAAGCCCTTCCATCTGACGTAACTAGGTTTTCATATTAATCCCACAACGGCAATATGAGCTCTGAGAAGGTAAGTGTTCTAGCAGACAGGGTGTTAGACTGGGGGCCAGGAGAGACCCAGCTTCTATTCCTGGCTCTGGTACTGAACTGCAAGGGGACTTTCGGCAAGTCCATTCCCATTCTATGCTTACTTCCCTGCCCACCCTTGGATGAGGCTGCCAATTTAGAGTGTAAAACCCTTTGGTCTGGAAACTCTCTCTCATGATACATTTGTACAGCACCAAATGCAACGGGAGCCCATTCTAGGTACTAACGCTGTCATTCAGTGCCTCTTGCCAGACCTGCTTGGTGGAAGCCATAGGCCTAAGAGATCATCTGCTCAGCTATTGATCTTAGGCACGTTGCTCAGCGCGTTCCTGGACAGCACTCAGATATGACGGTGATGAGGATGGTATAAGAACCTACAGAGACTAGAACAGAATCTCAGAGTTCTGGATGCCCTTCTGCTTCATGCCTGAAATGTGGGGGGTGGGGGAGGCTGGGTGGGGAACATGATGGTGTGTTCCCATCTTTATCCTTTCTTTCATCTGGTAGCTGTGAGAATATTAGCTGTGGCATAACCACTTGTATTCACCATTTCTCCTCCTCCCCACCCTGGGGCTAGTGCCAGGTGCTGTCAGAGTTGGGAGTATGAAGACATACCCACAGGCAGGCTGCCCAGCCCCTTGGAGGGACCTCGCTTCTGTTCTAATTCTGATTTATGAGCCAAGGCTGGGAGCTGCTCCATAACTGGGTTATGAACATGTTTGGGGGAGGTTAATGATTGTGCTCCACTTGTTAAACATCTTAGATTTAATGTGAGATGAAAAGAGATCACTCTTCAGTGAAGTGCCCATCTGTAAATAGCAGATACTTGTTTGAGAAATCCAGCAGCCCTCCTCAATGGGAGTGAAAAGCCTTGTGTTTAGTCCTCACACCATGGTGGCTGGCAAGCATTATTTCTGTTCCAGCACATTTGTGTCTGAACTTGCTTTGACTCTTAAATGATCATTTGGTAAGTTACACACACACACACCAAAAATGATGACCTTTGTTTCGAATGTTCAGTGTTTCTTTGGGCCAATCTGCCAGATCTCTCTGTGTTTCTGTTGAAACTAAACTAAAACAGTAGGAGCTTTGATTGTACCCCACCGGGCTGTTGTTTCGACAGCTTACACAATGTCATTTCCCCCCAGTACCGAGATGTGACTTGGTTCCAGAATGTTTGGTGTAATTCGAGGTTGCCTGAATTAGCTTCCTGGGATACGTGGTTATTGATTAATCCCCCAAAGAGCCAATTTCTAAGCAAAGCAAGCTCAGAAAGGCGAGGTGCACAACTGGGGTTAGCTCATTGATGTGTTGGAGGATCGATCAACAGGGCCTTGAAAAAACTCAGTGCTCCCAAAACTGTACTTGGAGGCTGTGTGCGTGGAAACAGAAGACGCTGCTATAAAACAAAATCCAGGAGTGTACGAGAATGGCAGAGGCAAAAACTGGAGCACGGGGAGGGCTTGTCCAGTCCACTTTGTCATGCATGCCCCTGTGCCTGGCTAACTGGTGTGCGAGGTGGTGGGGGAAGCTCTGCTGGGGGCACTGACACTGAAACAATGTAAATGTTGACATTAAATCTATGTCCCTGACAACGGCTGCAGTGCAAACTCCCAGCTGCTGTGCTTGGCCATTGTTACTGGATTCTGTGAGGGATGCAAGGAGGTACCTGCCCACCCGCATCCACTGCTGGCGTCCTGCAGTGCTATCTGTTCAAGTGATCTCACCGCGAAGGAACTTCAGGGGTGGGGCCTACCCCTGCTGCCAGTAAATGCCGGGTCTGGCTCCGCTGCTCAGAGCGGGTAGAAGCACCCCTGTTAGTGGATCTGTGGCCCTTGGCACTCAGAGCGAGGGCATTTTCAGGTAAGCACATTTCCTGTTTCCCTGCACACAGACTAGGAAATTGTGTAAGCACTGCTGGAAATAGTACTAGTGTGTCTGGTAAGTGTCCAGCTTTTAACCACGCCTGCCGTGTGAAGTTCATGCAGCACAGGTTCAGCATGGTTCGAAACCAAATTTAGCCACATCCAGTTCCCCCAGTGAACTAAATTCACCCCTGGTCAATGGAGTTACCTAGGAGGCAAGTCCGGTTCACTGATTTGTAAATGTAATCCAGGTGTCATGATTGCCGAAGTGCAGCTGTGTTCACTGGAATGAGGATCCTGAGCATGTCTGGATGAAGAGTAGTCCCCAGCTCATAGAGACACACCTGTGCTAGCTAGTGTGCTGAGCATTGTAGCATAGCGCAGGAGGGCCAGTTGCCCAAATACCTGCCCAGGTCTCCAGATGGTATCGTACTTGGGTGGCTTAGCCCCTCCATGGCTCATGCCATTGCAGCTACTCTCTATTTTGTAGTGCACTAGGTCAGTCGGCAGTAATGCAGGTGTGTCTCCAGTTGGGAATTAAGCATCCAGCTCAGAGGATAGACATATCCCAAGTGTGCCCTGTTTCAGTGGTGAAGTCCTTTCACACCGAGCATGCATTAACGTTGTTCAGAGCGCAGTGTGGTGTTGTAGAGTGAGGCTACAGTCCAGGGGTTAGACACTGTGTCTACATAGGAACCCCAGCAGGGTGGAGGAAAAGGGGCTGCGGAAGGACTCATTACACAGAGGTGGGACGTGGCCATGGCCAGCATCACAGAAGAGGGTGTCTTGAGGGCTGACGGGTGCCAAAGGCAGCAGAGTAATTGAGAGGAATGAGCCTGGGGAAAGAGACCCTTCGTCTGGCCGTGGAAGAGGATGCTGGAGACCTTGGTGAGAACAGCTCTGGTGGAGCATAGCAGGCCAGGAGGATGGAAGAGCAAGTCAAGATGCTGAGGAGAGCGAGGGAGCAGTGGGGAATGCCAAGTGAGGATTTCCTTCGGGTAGGGTAGTGTGGTTGAAAGCCAAATGAAATGAGCCGGAGTGGGGAGAAAACAACTGAAGACACAGAAAATGAAGGAGATGTGAGGGGACGGGGTTGAGTTGGCAAGTGGAGAGGCGTGGGGAGGCAGGCAAGTCTGGGGACTTCACAGTAGGGTGCAGAGACACCTACCACAAAGGGGCTGGAGAGCTTTCACCAGGTCCTGTCAGTGTTGCCTTTAAAGGAGCCTAAGATCCCAGGGACAGAAGTGAAAAGATGATGGAAGTTTAAGCAGTGACACAAAGGGGGCAAAACCCTGCAGAGCATTTGGACGTGAGAGTGGCTGAGGGGGAATCGAGATTGCTTCTCCAGGGGAATGGGCCCAAAGCACTGGAAGACGCACATTGGGTGGAGGAAGCTGGCCAGGTCACAGAGACACTTGCGGGTGCATGGGCAGGGCAGAGGGGAGAGCAAAGGTGCTGCGTGGCTTGCTCATAGAACCTCATTTCCATCATCACCCCTTAGGGCCCGTCTTCACTGCAGCGTTAACTCCAGTTACCCACGCTCCAGTTACTCCCTTGAAGTTGGCCAAGCTCAAGTGAGAATAACATGGGGTCTACTGTGCACACGCTGGTGCTGCGCTGACTTGGGCATGCCGCTAAGACTTCTGGGGGCACATCCCCTGGTTCTTTGTGTTGCAGTAACCGGAGAAGCTATGGGAATTCTTTCCGGTGAATTGTGCGAGTACTGGTCTGTCCATTCTTGGTACATGGGGGAATTGTGGGAAGGCACTGGAGGACTAGTGGCACTCTAGTGGAGCTAGCCTGCGTCCACACTGCAGAGTGGTCATGTTGGCAGCTGACGAATTGTGCTACCTTGAGCTGTAGCCTGTACCCCTGAGGGGTCAGCCAACTTGTTCAAAGCACCACCACACTTGAGCGAAGGGTTTTTGTGTGTAGACAGCACTTGAGTTAGAGGCAACATGGGAGTTATACTTGAGTTACTTTGCAGTGAAGATAAGCGCCTACAAACTTACTTACAGCACTGCCCCATAAAAAGAAACCCCTTCCCACTGAATAGCAAAGTGTTCAGTTATTTTTTCCTAGCTGGAGGAGCTTGCATTTTCCGAAAGTGAATTAATCTGAATTAAACATTTCAAGTGAGATTTTTAAGGGACACCCTGCATCCAAACCCGGGAACCAGTTCCTGCCTTAGCTTCACCCTGGAAACCCCCCACAGAAAAATAGCTTTTGATGGGTGTAACTAATGGCAGAAATGGATCCAAGTATATTACATTTACTTCAAGTACCAGACTGTTAACACAAGAGTGAGCTATATACTTAAGCATCGTTTATTCTTTAATAGTCTGGACTCAAAGCCCATTGAGGTCAATGGAAAAGCTTTCACTGACTTTTAATAGGTTTTGGATCAGATCCATTTGGATCAGACCCATATGCCCATGCTGTCCATTAAGAAAGGTTTTATTATTCTGTAGGGGGAGGAAAATCACCTCTATGTAGAGTCTGCACATTGTTTATGCTCCACTTAAGTCCTCAAAATAGGGTTTAAATGGGTATTTAGTGGCATATAAGCTTTGTGTTGGCCCTTTGCTCAGAGGTGAAATTTCACTTGGTGAATTTTACCCTAGATCAGTGATACCCAGACCTCAGTGGTTCAGGACCCAAATTAACAATCACCATTCCCCAAAAGAACCACAGTGGGAATTCATTGTTTCATTTACTACAGTACTATTCATATTTAAACAGTATGATGGGAAATATGTAGTTTATATGTATGTATGTATATACAATATAATATTATAATAAATATAAAATACAATATATATTATTCTCACAGCAAATGACTGACCAAGTATTATTATTTTATCAATTACAATTGATTAATAACATTGTAAAAGCCTCCTGACTGGTTAATAACTTAAATTGGTCAGTAATTAAATCACAGTGTTTGAAGTTGTGCTGCAAAATGCCACACAAAAGAGCCACTTGCGGCTCACAAGCCTCTGTCTGAGTATCACTGTTCTAGATGTTTAATATTTGTTCCATGATTTGACTAGGGATGAGATTAGCCTTAGTAACCAGTAACAGCTGGAGGTCTACTTTTTCCTGTTTTGAAGACATTTGTTTTCTTGGCCTGTGATATTCCAGTTTTTCATAGGGCCATATTTTGTTGTCAGTTACATCAGTGAAAACAAACTAGAGTGACTCCTGTTGAAGTCGGTGGAGTGATTCTTTAACTATCTTGGTATAAATGAGAGCATAATTTGACCCATGACCTCTGGCAAAAAAAAAAATCAGTGGTCTGGTAAGTTTGTACCATCCAAGATGTCTCTGTTCAATTTTTCCAATTGGCTAATGGGCCTGCCCAGATCTAAAGCCCAGATCTTGCAGTGGGATCATAATGTGCATGGAGCCCTAGAGAGCCCCGCAGATCTCTGCCTTCTTGTTCATTTTCCTCATAAACAGAGAGTGGAAGAGTGTGCAACCCGCACTATGTACAACTCCACCGCAGAGCAAATGTTCCTTTGCCCAGTTACAACCGCAGAGACATGGACCAAGTAGCTCAGAACCTGGAACACAGAGAAAAGCTCAGAGCTGGTTACGTTCAGCCACTTAAAGAAACAAACTAGAAAAAGGAGTGGTATCCTATTGACTGCTGACATCAAAGGGTAGCGATGAATGGCAGCTGAATTTACCTAGGGGCATGAAAGCATGCAGGGATCTGTCTGGGTATAAGAATCCTATGCAGATGCCTTTGCAGGATCTTGTCCTTAGATTTCACAGGATGACAAGGGGAATAAACAAGAGATTTGGTCAAACTTTTCATATCTCTGATTGATAAGCAAAGGGCTGTGATGTTCAGATGGAGATGAGATCATCCATTGTTTTGTGATATTTAGGGGCTTAGATGCACTTTAAAAAAAAAAGAAAAAAAAAAAGGCCTGGGTAGAACTGGTCAGAAGTTTTCCAGTGATGCTTCTCTGTCGGAAAATGCAGATTTGTCAAAGTGAAACGTTGTGGAAACGTGTCTGTTTCAATGACATTTTATTTAGGAAGAAAACCAGAAACCACTGGAGCGTTTTGATTCCCATTCTGAAATGAAAAGCCAGTTCCATTTTTTTATTTGATGTTATATAATACAAAATGTAGAAAAGTTACAAATCAAAACATTTAATTTCCATTTATATTAGAACAGAATGCTTCGACTGACGCACAATGTTTGTTTGTTTTTTCTTTTAGTTCAGTTTTGCTGGAAATGTTGAAATGTTTTGCTTTTGTTCAGTTGAGGAATGGAATTTTTTTTCAAAACACTAGGAATTTTCTGCCCAATGGAGAATTTGGTTCCCACCCAGCGCTAGTGCTGAGCCAGTTGTGAGGAGAGGCCACAGCTGGCAGGGCTGTGCCAGGATGTGTCTCGTGTTTGTGTGCATCTTATGGGATTGTAGGTGATTTTAATAGGACTATCACAGAAGGGTGGGCATTCAGATGAACAGCCAGAACTCCTGGAGACCCCATCCCTTCCAGACAGCCACCTGTCTCTCCTCAGTACTCATAACCTCTCCCTACCCACAGTTGTCCCCTCTGGGGGGTGGGAGGAGATCCCACACAATCTCTCCCTGGGGGGATGCTGGTTTGGGGGTGTCTCCCTCCATCAGGGGGTTCTTATTTGACTCTCTTGGCACTCTGCTGCAGCTGGGGCAATGCCTTCTCAAGGAGTTTCCCCAGAACAGGCAGATCTTCAGTGTTGAGTGATATGTCCTGAGTTAAAGGCCAATGGTGGGTTACGAAGGCAGGCATGGTCTATTCCCAGAAACAGAGGGCAAAGCATCCCTGCTCTGGGCTCTATGGGACAGGTCATTAATGGGTGAGCCCTCCCTCTGGCTGTGACGCTCCCTGGATCTCAAACAGGGCTCAACAAGCACGTGGCCCAGGGGAGATACTGTACTTGGATTTTCAGAAAGCCTTTGACAGGGTCCCTCACCAAAGGCTCTTCAGCAAAATCAGCTGTCCTGGGATAACAATACAGCAATACAGCTGTAATACAGCTGTAATACAGCTGAGCAATACAGCGGTGCATAGACAATCCAGGAAGTTTTTGGAAAGCGTAGGGGACAATTTCCTGGCGCAAGTGCTAGGGGAGCCAACTAGGGGGGGCGCTTTTCTTGACCTGCTGCTCACAAACCGGGTAGAATTAGTGGGGGAAGCAAAAGTGGATGGGAATCTGGGAGGCAGTGACCATGAGTTGGTTGAGTTCAGGATCCTGACGCAGGGAAGAAAGGTAAGCAGCAGGATACGGACCCTGGACTTCAGGAAAGCAGACTTCGACTCCCTCAGGGAACAGATGGCCAGGATCCCCTGGGGGACTAACATGAAGGGGAAGGGAGTCCAGGAGAGCTGGCTGTATTTCAAGGAATCCCTGTTGAGGTTACAGGGACAAACCATCCCGATGAGTCGAAAGAATAGTAAACATGGCAAGCGACCAGCTTGGCTTAATGGTGAAATCCTAGCGGATCTTAAACATAAAAAAGAAGCTTACAAGAAGTGGAAGGTTGGACATATGACCAGGGAAGAGTATAAAAATATTGCTCAGGCATGTAGGAAAGATATCAGGAGGGCTAAATCGCACCTGGAGCTGCAGCTAGCAAGAGATGTCAAGAGTAACAAGAAGGGTTTCTTCAGGTATGTTGGCAACAAGAAGAAAGCCAAGGAAAGTGTGGGCCCCTTACTGAATGAGGGAGGCAACCTAGTGACAGAGGATGTGGAAAAAGCTAATGTACTCAATGCTTTTTTTGCCTCTGTTTTCACTAACAAGGTCAGCTCCCAGACTGCTGCGCTGGGCATCACAGAATGGGGAAGAGATGGCCAGCCCTCTGTGGAGATAGAGGTGGTTAGGGACTATTTAGAAAAGCTGGACGTGCACAAGTCCATGGGGCCGGACGAGTTGCATCCAAGAGTGCTGAAGGAATTGGCGGCTGTGATTGCAGAGCCCTTGGCCATTATCTTTGAAAACTCGTGGCGAACGGGGGAAGTCCCGGATGACTGGAAAAAGGCTAATGTAGTGCCAATCTTTAAAAAAGGGAAGGAGGAGGATCCTGGGAACTACAGGCCAGTCAGCCTCACCTCAGTCCCTGGAAAAATCATGGAGCAGGTCCTCAAAGAATCAATCCTGAAGCACTTACATGAGAGGAAAGTGATCAGGAACAGTCAGCATGGATTCACCAAGGGAAGGTCATGCCTGACTAATCTAATCGCCTTTTATGATGAGATTACTGGTTCTGTGGATGAAGGGAAAGCAGTGGATGTATTGTTTCTTGACTTTAGCAAAGCTTTTGACACGGTCTCCCACAGTATTCTTGTCAGCAAGTTAAGGAAGTATGGGCTAGATGAATGCACTATAAGGTGGGTAGAAAGCTGGCTAGATTGTCAGGCTCAACGGGTAGTGATCAATGGCTCCATGTCTAGTTGGCAGCCGGTGTCAAGTGGAGTGCCCCAGGGGTCGGTCCTGGGGCCAGTTTTGTTCAATATCTTCATAAATGATCTGGAGGATGGTGTGGATTGCACTCTCAGCAAATTTGCAGATGATACTAAACTGGGAGGAGTGGTAGATACGCTGGAGGGGAGGGATAGGATACAGAAGGACCTAGACAAATTGGAGGATTGGGCCAAAAGAAATCTGATGAGGTTCAATAAGGATAAGTGCAGGGTCCTGCACTTAGGATGGAAGAATCCAATGCACCGCTACAGACTAGGGACCGAATGGCTAGGCAGCAGTTCTGCGGAAAAGGACCTAGGGGTGACAGTGGACGAGAAGCTGGATATGAGTCAACAGTGTGCCCTTGTTGCCAAGAAGGCCAATGGCATTTTGGGCTGTATAAGTAGGGGCATAGCGAGCAGATCGAGGGATGTGATCGTTCCCCTCTATTCGACACTGGTGAGGCCTCATCTGGAGTACTGTGTCCAGTTTTGGGCCCCCCACTACAAGAAGGATGTGGATAAATTGGAGAGAGTCCAGCGAAGGGCAACAAAAATGATTAGGGGTCTAGAGCACATGACTTATGAAGAGAGGCTGAGGGAGCTGGGATTGTTTAGTCTGCAGAAGAGAAGAATGAGGGGGGATTTGATAGCTGCTTTCAACTACCTGAAAGGGGGTTCCAAAGAGGATGGCTCTAGACTGTTCTCAATGGTAGCAGATGACAGAACGAGGAGTAATGGTCTCAAGTTGCAATGGGGGAGGTTTAGATTGGATATTAGGAAAAACTTTTTCACTAGGAGGGTGGTGAAACACTGGAATGCGTTACCTAGGGAGGTGGTAGAATCTCCTTCCTTAGAGGTTTTTAAGGTCAGGCTTGACAAAGCCCTGGCTGGGATGATTTAACTGGGAATTGGTCCTGCTTTGAGCAGGGGGTTGGACTAGATGACCTTCTGGGGTCCCTTCCAACCCTGATATTCTATGATTCTATGATTCTATGATAACAGGGAAGGTCCTCTCATGGACTGGTAACTGGTTAAAAGATAGGAAACAAAGGGTAGGAATAAATGGCCAGTTCTCAGAATGGAGAGAGATAAATAGTGGTGTCCCCCCGGGGTCTGTACAGGGACCAGTCCTATTCAACATATCCATAAATGATCTGTTAAAAGGGCTAAACAGTGAGGTGGCAAAATTTGCAGACGATACAAAACTACTCAAGATAGTTAAGACCCAGGCAGACTGCAAAGAGATACAAAAGGATCTCACAAAACTGGGTGACTGGGCAACAAAATGGCAGATGAAATTCAATGTTGGTAAATGCAAAGTAATGCACATATAAAATGATGGGGTCTAAATTAGCTGTTACCACTCAAGGAAGAGATCTTGGAGTCCTTGTGGATAGTTCTCTGAAAACATCCACTCGATGTGCAGCGGTAGTCAAAAAAGTGAACAGAATGTTGGGAATCATTAAGCAAGGGATAGATAATAAGACAGAAAATATCATATTGCCTCTATATCAATCCATGGTACACCCACATCTTGAATACTGCGTGCAGATGTGGTTACCCCATCTCAAAGATGTACTGGAATTAGAAAAGGTTCAGAAAAGGGCAACAAAAATTATTAGGGGTATGGAACGACTTCCATATGAGGACAGATTAATAAGACTGGGACTTTACTAAGACGACTAAGGAGTATATGATTGAGGTCTATAAAATCTTGACTGGTGAGGAGAAAGTAAATAAGGAAGTGTTATTTAATCCTTCTCATAACACAAGAATTAGGGGTCACCAACTGAAATTAATAGGCAGCAGGTTTAAAACAAACAAAAGGAAGTATTCCTTCACACAATGCATAGTCAACCTGTGGAACTCTTTGCCAGAGGATGTTGTGAAGGCCAAGACCATAACAGGGTTCAAAAAAGACTAGATAAGTTCATGAGGGATAGGTCCATCAATGGCTGTTAGCCAGGATGGGCAGGGATGGTGTCCCAAGCCTCTGTTTGCCAGAAGCTGGGAATGGGTGACAGGGATCGGTCACTTGATGATTCCCTGTTCTGTTTATTCCCTCTGGGGCACCTAGCTACTGTGGGAAGACAGGACACTGGGCTAGATGGACTTTTGGTCTGACCCAGTATGGCTGTTCTTATGTTCTTATGCCATTATCCCATGGCGTGATGTCAAGGTGACTGGCAGCCTAGACTGTCTGCCATGCAGATTGCACCAGCATAGGGGCTAGTCCAACTCAAGCACTTGGCTTTTGCAGGAATATTCCTCATGTTTAGAAAGGGGATGTGATCCATTCACCGCAGGATTTTAGTGAGCAGGAAAAAATATGCAAACGTCTCTGAGGCCATTATGTGGGGCTAGATGGAGCCTTTAGGCTCAGCTTTGAGAGTCACAATTCTGCTCCTGTTCCAGGAGAGGAGGAAAATAAGTCCCTTACGCACTCTTGGAAGGGCAACTTCCTTTCACTCTTGGCCAGTGCATGGGGAGAAGGAAGGAAACAGAGTCCATGGCTCTACCCACTCCCTTCCCAGTTGTGCAGGGCATGCAGTTCTCTGCCCCTGCACCCTACCTGCGATGGGAGTAGCTGTAAGGAAGTTGTGCAGAGTGTGTGGAGAAGCCCTAAGTAAGCAGGTGTTGAGAAAGTGCAACACATCCGGAAAGTGGCTCTATATGCCAGCTGGCCTTCCCAACAGAGCTCCCATGGGCCTTGCTTTCCAAAGTCCCTCTAGAATGGCCACACACTTTATTACTGAATCTGTCCAGTTCTTAACTTGGCAGCCCTGCAGCAGTCTGGATCCAGAGCAAAATGTTGCTGGAGAGCCTCGATCCCAGGCCAGCGTGGGTGCACTGTGCTTCATGCCCATCAGTCATGCAAAAGCTGTATTTGACATAGAGGCAGCACATACCCATGGCAGAGAGGAGGAGGCATCTGCCCTTGGATTATGGTATCAATGGGAGCAAATACAGTACAGAGCGAATATCTGTCTTTAACGTGGGCACTCAGCACAGATGTAGGAGACTAATTACCACCCTGGTGAGGAACACATTTTAGTGATCACTATGTTACCTCCATAAGCTACCCACATAATCCCTATACTTAGATCCTGGAGGTGTAGCCTTGTAGGAGTGATCTGAGAGAGAGAGATTAAGACATGGTCCAGGTCAATCACAGGACTGCTCCACAGCGCTGCAGCCTGTTTGGCCTTGTGGAATTGGCGTAACCGACGTGCTGATACGAGGCAAAGATGGAGTGTGACTGTGCCCACAGGCAGGGTGTGAGGAGCAGGCCTGCCCCTTGCGGGGTAGTTGTGTCTAGCAGACACCACATGGCTTGTGAGAGTTTTGGGAGGTCAGATACCCAGATCCAGAGGAGTTGTGGGGAGAGAGGAAAGGGGGTTGGGAAGCAGCGGCATCAGTAGGAATCCTGTTACTGTTTAAAGGCCTGGGACCCAGTGCCTTGCGGAGAGGGCAGGGCAGGACTCCCCTCTCACCCAACCAATAAGCAATGAGCAGGGAGAAGGGGTGGGAATAAATGCTGCCTCCTCCCGCACAGCAGGCCAGGCACCTGCCGACGCTGCAGGGAGGAAGACGGTTCCTTCAGGCCGTGGGTAGCAGGGAGAAGACAGCAGCAGGAAAAGGTTTGCCTGCTGTGCCCTCCCCTCGCGGGTGCAAGGACTGATTGGGCCAAGGGCCAGCTGGAGAAGCACAAATCCACTTCCAGGGAGGAGAGAGAGGGAGAGGGACAGAGGGGTTGTCCGAAGTGCAACCCAGCCCTGGCAGGAGGGCCGGGACCTCCTGAACAGGGGAGGAAAGTGACCTGTGGACCCGGAGTGGGCATGAACGTGAGCGGCTAAATAAGTGAGTTACCCTCCCTAGAACGAGCGAATAAACCAGACCCTGCAAAGAGGGGTTGAACTGATCTGATCTCTGTAACTGTCTGCAAAGGCCCATGCAATACAGGGCATGCCCCCATGACCCCATGCATCTGGGGCCGTTTGCACAATGTGCTCCCCTTCTCGCGCACGAGGGGCCAGGAGTGGGAGGAGCCCTGGCTTTGCCCCTCCTACTTGCTATGCAGAGCAGCTGGCTTTGCGCACAGGGCGGAGCAACGTGCTCCATGAAGAGGGGGCTGGTATTTCTTTGGAATGTCTTCACTGCACAGGTAACCCAGGCTCTTCCTTGACTTTTAGCCCAAACTTCCACACACACAAACCTCTGACCGGGGTTCGGAGGTGCGTTAAGTCCATGCTAGCTGTGCCAGCTGGGGGTGTGGAAAGAATTCTGCAGTGGCTCAGCACAAAGAACCCTGGCCTGTGCCCCCAGATGCCCGTGGGGGAGTGTGGAGTCAGTGTAGACCTAGTAATGTGTGTGTGGGGGGAGAATGCTTTGCTGTGAGGGTGCTTATACCTGGGCTAGATTACCCTGTGCACTCAGTCTTTGTGCCAATCACCCGGGTTAACTGCTGCAGAGAAGACACATGGAGCCACTTTTCCTGACCAGCTCCATTCCTGGAGTCGGGCAGCTACACACGCTGCCCCTTACTGAGGACAGATGGTGCCATGACAGTCTAGCCCCATATGTAATAATGTTTATCTGCCTCATCAATGCAGCACTCCCCACTGTCACGCACCATCGCAGAGCTGAGAAATGCAGCCGCCAGTGCACAGGCAAGCCGTGCGAGAGGGCTGGCTTTGCCAGGAACCAGTGCATCTCTCATATGCATGGTGCATGAGAGGGCAGCCTACTTCTCTTCTGCCTCCCTGGCACTTTGCACAGTGTTAGGTGTTTGTTCAGTCACGAAAAGGTTAATTATCTCTGGCTGAGCGAGAATTAATTTTAGCTGCTGTTTCTTTATTGGCTGGAAGTGGCTGGGAAGGTTGAAAAGGCAAACTTGTTTGTCTGCTCTTGCACCTGCATCATTACTATTAATAATAAATATATGACATTTAACGGAGGCTTTTTGTGCATCAAGTGCTTGGCAAATGTTTTCGAACAGCAACTGAAAAACAATGTTAAGAAGATATAAACGTTGCATTGTTGAGCACTCAGAAACCAGGAAATGATTAAATTAGGGCCACATGTGCCACCTTAACTCTGCTCCATTGTGCATCATTATTATTGATTAATTATTTGTATTTAGGGGAGCACGTAGAAGCTCTAGCTAAGATCAGGGTCTAATTGTGCTAGGCCTGTTACAAAAAATGTGGTAAGAGACACTCCCCTCTCTCTGGAAAGTTACAGGCTAAGTAGCTAAGAGAAAGTGTGGAAGGGGAAACTGAGGCACAGGAAGGTGACGTGGCTTGCCCAACGTCACAGCTTATGGTGGTGGCAGAGCTGGGACTAGGAGCTAGGTCTCCTAGTTCAGACCAATACCCTGCAAAATACATGTTAGGTAAATTACAATAGCCTGTAGTGACATGATCAAATAGTGTTTCTCAGGTACTACAACACCATATGTATTTTTTACAACTCTAGATCCATACGTAATAATGTTTATCTGCCCCCCCAATGCAGGATGTTTATATAATTTGTACTGCTCTGTTAAGCAAACATTATTCATGAGAATCATTGGCCAACTAAAATGAGGCCCTATGGTCAGCTCAGTGGCATTTCTCTGTCTGTCTGGCTTTAATGCATTAACTTTTGAAAACCACATCCTGTCAATTCCAGCATTTCAGGAGATGTTCTAGGCATCAGTGGGCAGAACTCTTCTGATTCTGGGAGACCCAGAAAAGCCTGATTTTACTAAAAACAGGCTTTTCTGGTTTTCCCATTTTAACCAAGATCAATGGGGTTCTGAATGGGGGAAGCAGGCGGGAGCAAAAGGCCTGGCCAGAAGGGGGTGAGGGCCCAGCTGAGTGTGCAGCTCGGTCTACATAGGCAACAGAGTGTGCAACCCACTACTATGTTATGTAGTTATCTAGGCAGCAACTCATCCTTCGACAACATACTGCAGATCAAGTGAAGCAGCAAAGCATGAGATGTGGCCTACCCTAGAATGTTTTACTAGTAAAACTTGCCTTCTGTTGGTGCAGCCTTGTATGCCTCCACACTCAGTTTTGAGCCCTGCTGCCAAAACCCTGAACTTTTGCCTGTCAAATTAAACCACCTCACTGAGTGGTAAGGTTGCCAGGTGTCCAGTTTTTGACCGGAATGCCTGGTTGAAAAGGGGGCCTGGGCAGCTGCTACTAGTACGGTCGGCTGTGCAGTGGAGCTAAGGCAGGCTCCCTGCCTGCCCTGGCTCCGCGCTGCTCCTCGAAGCGGCCGGCATGTCCGGTCCCTAGGTGCAGAGGTGATTAGGGAAGCTCCGTGTGCTGCCCTTGCCCCCAGCACCACAGCTCCCATTGGCTGGGAACTGCAGCCAATGGGAGCTGCGGGGGCGGCATCTGCGAGTGGCAGAAGTCCTCCACCATCATTCTTCTACCAGTACAATGCATGTGTATCTGCTGCATTGTCTGTATCAGTGCAAACAGTCCTCTGGCAACAGTCCCACAATTCCACTGTCCCCGTGCAGTGACCAGCCTGGTCACATGTTTTGAACTCTGCTGTCCGGGGTCCTGAGGAAAAACAAGTGTGTGATTGTGTAATTAAAGGCTGCATGAAAATGCACGCACACCAGGGGACCAAATTAAGGGTGCACAGGCAGCCTTACTTCTGGCATTTCCTAACTTTCGAGTGCTTGACTTTGTAACCTTAATAATGTTATTTTAATATAGGGTTCTTTTTCCTGTGCAATTCTCTTTCTAAAAACAGAAAACTGTTAAAAGAGAAGTTCCTTCATGTGGCATCATATTGACACCCACATGGGTCACCCACCAGGTTGCAACCTTTAAATCCACCGCACGGGCCTCTGCCACTTGAACTAATGGGGTCACTGATAGCACTAGTAGGTTGTCATGCTCTGGGTACCAACACTAGAAGGGCGTGGGATGCTTTGCCAGTGGGTTTCACAGATAGCTGCCAGCAGGAGAATGGTGACACTCAGGGACCTTGGGTTCAATTAATGACTCTGGAGGGGTGTGGGCTCTAGTGGGCACAGACCCTTCTGCCTGTTTATCTCAAGCATGGCACCTTCTTGACCCTGCCCCCTCCAATTTGTCTCTGTCCCAACCATGTTTCCTGTCCCCACTGGATCCGAGTCCCAGTCTTCCTCACCAGACTCCTCATCCAATCTCAGTATCCCCCTGCAATAAATATAAAGGGAAGAGTAAACCCCTTTAAAATCCCTCCTGGGCAGAGGAAAAATCCTCTCACCTGTAAAGGGTTAAGAAGCTAAAGGTAACCTTGCTGGCACCTGACCAAAATGACCAATGAGGAGACAAGATATTTTCAAAAGCTGGGAGGAGGGAGAAAAACAAAGGGTCTGTGTCTGTCTGTGTGATGCTTTTGCCGGGGACAGAACAGGAATAGAGTGTTAGAACTTAGTAAGTAATCTAGCTAGGTATGTGTTAGATTATGATTTCTTTAAATGGCTGAGAAAATAGCTGTGCTGAATAGAATGAATATTCCTGTCTGTATGTCTTTTTGTAACTTAAGGTTTTGCCTAGAGGGATTCTCTATGTTTTGAATCTAATTACCCTGTAAGGTATCTACCATCCTGAATTTACAGAGGTGATTCCTTTTTTACTTCTATTAAAAGTCTTCTTGTAAGGAAACTGAATGCTTTTTCATTGTTCTAAGATCCAAGGGTTTGGGTCTGTGGTCACCTATGCAAATTGGTGAGGATTTTTACCAAACCTTCCCCAGGAAGTGGGGTGCAAGGGTTGGGAGGATTTTGGGGGGGAAAGACGTGTCCAAACTACGTTTTCTCAGGAACCAAGGTAAAGTTTGGTGGTGGCAGTGGAAATCCAAGGGCAAAGGGTAAAATAATTTGTACCTTGGGGAATTTTTAACCTAAGCTGGTAAAAGTAAGCTTAGGAGGTTTTCATGCAGGTCCCCACATCTGTACCCTAGAGTTCAGAGTGGGGAAGGAACCTTGACACCCCCCATGGATTCTTTGTCCCAGAGTCCTTTCCCAGCCAGCTCCAGTTTCTGCCTCCCCCACCTTTAGCTGACTGGCCCTATTAGACTCCTCCTGTTTTTCCCATGGGTCTGGTGTTTGCCCTGTCTACATTTGAATGGGACAGCTTCATCCCCCTCCTTGCCAGCAGGGGGCTTATTGAGAAAACAGGAGAGACAGACTCTCTGCTCTCAGTTCAGGTGCTCATGCCTAGACCGGCAACAGCCCAGAACTGCAATTGCAGGGGAAGCCCTACTGAGTCCTGGGCTGGAGCATGCTCAGTGGGGATGGGATCTTCAGGGAGTTTAGCTGCTAAAATCTAAGTTTTACTGAGCATGTGCAAACTGTGATTTTCAAAAGGCTTATAACTTGGCCAAAGTTGGGCAGATTTTCACCGGGATGGCAAAAGGCACATCCTGGATAGAAAGGCCACCCCGAGTCCAAACCTCACGTCCCTGCTCCAAAATAGGGGGGCAGTAGAGCTTTTCAAAGAAAAGTTCCCCAGAACTTTTTAACGTGGGCAAAACAAAGTATTTTCCTCTAGCTGCCTTCTCGAAAATTACTGAACCGTTTTGGCTGAGATCATATATCATCAGCCTGAAGCAGATCTCCAGCATGGAAAATTTCAGCCTAAATGGGTAGAGAGTGACAAAGTTATAAGCAACTGAAATAAGGGCTCTCATGGGAAGTGCCAGGTTAGCCTAATAGGCTGTGTTGGCAGCCCTGCGTATAATACTATTTACAAGTGCGTGAAGAAAGTATTGCTATGGGGTGGCAGGCAACCCTGCCGAGTGCCATCTTGTGGCTGTGGGTGGTAAGAGGGAAATGAGGGGCAATCAGGGCCGTTGGCTGGGGGCCCAAGGACATGTTGGCCCAGGTGCAGGCCCAACGGACGCTGCTGTTCAGAGATTCTGATCTCTCACTCATGAGGCACGTGGACAAAAGCTCTCGAAGAAGCACACTTGTTGCAAGGTTAGTAAACCACCTTTCCTCCGAAATCTGGAGATCCTCTTCTCTTTGACAAAGCAGGAATCAACAAACACTTTCCACTTGCCATGACATGATGCCGGAATGTCAAAACCCTGTATTCCTAGACAAGCCTTTGATGGGCTACCACATGGCAGAAGACAGGAAAGAGGAGGACGACAGATGACATATAAGCCCTGGTCTACACTAGGAGTTGAGGTCGAATTTAGCAGCGTTAAATCGATTTAACCCTGCACCCGTCCACATGATGAAGCCCTTTTTTTCGACTTAAAGGGCTCTTAAAATCGATTTCCTTACTCCACCCCTGACAAGGGGATTAGCGCTGAAATCGGCCTTGCTGGGTCGAATTTGGGGTACTGTGGACGCAATTAGATGGTATTGGCCTCCGGGAGCTCTCCCAGAGTGCTCCATTGTGACCGCTCTTGACAGCACTCTCAACTCAGATGCACTGGCCAGGTAGACAGGAAAAGGCCCATGAACTTTTGAATTTCAATTTCCTGTTTGGCCAGCGTGGCGAGCTGCAGGTGAGTGCAGAGCTCATCAGCAGAGGTGACCATGATGGAGTCCCAGAATCGCAAAAGAGCTCCAGCATGGACCGAACGGCAGGTACGGGATCTGATTGCTGTGTGGGGAGAGGAATCCGTGCTATCAGAACTCTGTTCCAGTTTTCGAAATGCCAGAACATTTGTCAAAATCTCCCAGGGCATGAAGGACAGAGGCCGTAACAGGGATCCGAAGCAGTGCAGCTTGAAACTTAAGGAGCTGAGGCAAGCCTACCAGAAAACCAGAGAGGCAAACGGCCGCTCCGGGTCAGAGCCCAAAACATGCCACTTCTATGATGAGCTGCATGCCATTTTAAGGGGTTCAGCCGCCACTACCCCAGCCGTGTTGTTTAACTCCTTCAATGGAGATGGAGGCAACATGGAAGCAGGTTTTGGGGACGAGGAAGATGATAGCTCACAGCAAGCAAGCGGAGAAACCAGTTTTCCCGACAGCCAGGAACTGTTTCTCACCCTGGACCTGGAGCCAGTACCCCCCGAACCCACCCAAGGCTGCCTCCTGGACCCGCCAGGTGGAGAAGGGACCTCTGGTGAGTATACCTTTTAAAATAGTATACATGGTTTAAAAGCAAGCATGTGAAAGGATTACTTTGCCCTGGCATTCGCGGCTCTCCTGGATGTACTCCCAAAGCCTTTGCAAAAGGTTTCTGGGGAGGGCAGCCTTATTCCGTCCACCATGGTAGGACGCTTTACCACTCCAAGCATGTATGCGGGAATCATTGTAGAACAAAGCATTGCAGTGTATGTTTGCTGGCGTTCAAACAACATCGGTTCTTTATCTTTCTGTGTTATCCTCAGGAGAGTGATATCATTCATGGTCACCTGGTTGAAATAGGGGAATTTTATTAAGGGGACATTCAGAGGTGCCTGTTCCTGCTGGGCTGTTTGCCTGTGGCTGAACAGAAATGTTCTCCACTGTTAGCCATGGGGAGGGAGGAGGGGTGAGAGGCTAGCCACGCGGTGTGGGGAGGCAAAATGTGACCTTGGAATGAAAGTACATGTGCTATGTATGTAATGTTAACAGCAAGGTTTACTGTGAAAGACTGTAGCCACTGTTTTATAAAATGTGTCTTTTTAAATATCACTGTCCCTTTTTTTTCTCCACCAGCTGCATGTGTTTCAAGGATCACAGGGTCTTCTCCTTCCCAGAGGCTAGTGAAGATTAGAAGGCGAAAAAAACGCACTCGCGATGAAATGTTCTCTGAGCTCATGCTGTCCTCCCACATGGACAGAGCACAGATGAATGCCTGGAGGCAGACAATGTCAGAGTGCAGGAAAGCACAAATTGACCGGGAGGAGAGGTGGTGGGCTGAAGAGAGTAAGTGGAGGGCTGAAGAGAGGGCTGAAGCTGAAAGGTGGCGGCAGCATGATGAGAGGAGGCAGGATTCAATGCTGATGCTGCTGGAGGATCAAACTAATATGCTCCAGCATATGGTTGAGCTGCAGAAAAGGCAGCTGGAGCACAGACTGCCACTACAGCCCCTGTGTAACCAACCGCCCTCCTTCCCCAAGTTCCATAGCCTCCTCACCCAGAAGCCCAAGAACGTGGTGGGGGGCCTCCGGCCACCCAGCCACTCCACCCCAGAGGATTGGCCAAGCAACAGAAGGCTGGCATTCAATAAGTTTTAAAGTTTTAAACTTTTAAAGTGCTGTGTGGCCTAGTCCTTCCCTCCTCCACCACCCCTCCCAGTGCTTCTCTCCTTCACCACCCCTCCCGGGCTACCTTGGCAGTTATCCCCCTATTTGTGTGATGAATTAATAAAGAATGCATGAATGTGAAGCAACAATGACTTTATTGCCTCTGCAAGCAGTGATTGAAGGGAGGAGGGGAGGGTGGTTAGCTTATAGGGAAGTAGAGTGAACCAAGGAGCGGGGGGTTCATCAAGGAGAAACAAACAGAACTTTCACATCGTAGCCTGGGTAGTCATGAAACTGGTTTTCAAAGCTTCTCTGATGCGCACCGTGCCCTGCTGTGCTCTTCTAACTGCCCTGGTGTCTGGCTGCGTGTAACCAGCAACCAGGCGATTTGCCTGAACCTCCCACCCCGCCATAAACATCTCCCCCTTACTCTCACAGATATTGTGGAGCACACAGCAAGCAGTAATAACAGTGGAAATATTGATTTTGCTGAGGTCTAACCAAGTCACTAAACTGCACCAGCGTGCTTTTAAATGTCCAAATGCACATTCTACCACCATTCTGCACTTGCTCAGCCTGTAGTTGAACAGCTCCTGACTACTGTCCAGGCTGCCTGTGTATGGCTTCATGATCCATGGCATTAAGGGGTAGGCTGGGTCCCCAAGGATAACTATAGGCATTTCAACATCCCCAACGGTTATTTTCTGGTCTGGGAATAAAGTCCCTTCCTGCAGCTTTTGAAACAGACCAGAGTTCCTGAAGATGTGAGCGTCATGTACCTTTCCTGGCCATCCCACGTTGATGTTGGTGAAACGTTCCTTGTGATCCACCAGTGCTTGCAGCACTATTGAAAAGTACCCCTTGCGGTTTATATACTCGCTGGCTTGGTGCTCCGGTGCCAAGATAGGGATATGGGTTCCGTCTATGGCCCCACCACAGTTAGGGAATCCCATTGCAGCAAAGCCATCCACTATGACCTGCACATTTCCCAGGGTCACTACCCTTGATATCAGCAGATCTTTGATTGCGTTGGCTACTTGCATCACAGCAGCCCCCACAGTAGATTTGCTCACTCCAAATTGATTCCCGACTGACCGGTAGCTGTCTGGCGTTGCAAGCTTCCATAGGGCTATTGCCACTCGCTTCTCAACTGTGAGGGCTGCTCTCATCTTTGTATTCTTGCGCTTCAGGGCAGGGGAAAGCAAGTCACAAAGTTCCATGAAAGTGCCGTTATGCATGCAAAAGTTTCGCAGCCACTGGGAATCGTCCCAGACCTGCAACACTATGCGGTCCCACCAGTCTGTGCTTGTTTCCCAGACCCAGAATCGGCATTCCACCGCATGAACCTGCCCCTTTAGCACCATGATGCCCACATTGCCAGGGCCCGTGCTTTGAGAGAAGTCTGTGTCCATGTCCTCATCACTCTTGTCACTGCGTTGATGTTGCCTACTCGCCCGGTTTCGCTTTGCCAGGTTCTGGTGCTGCATATACTGCTGGATAACATGCGTGGTGTTTAATGTGCTCCTAATTGCCAAAGTGATCTGAGTGGGCTCCGTGCTTGCCCTGGTATGGCGTCTGCACAGAAAAGAGGCACGGAATGTTTGTCTGCTGTTGCTCTGACAGAGGGAGGGGTGACTGACAACATGGCTTACAGGGTTGGCTTACAGGGAATTAAAATCAACAAAGGGGGTGGCTTTACATCAAGGAGAAACAAAAACAACTGTCACACAGACTGGCCCCCTCAAGGATTGAACTCAGAACCCTGAGTTTAGCAGGCTAATGCTCAACCCACTAAGCTATCCCTCCCTCTGGTATTTCAGGCAGGAGTCAATGTCCATTAAAGTTTTCAAGGTGCCCCTGACAGACCTCACCAAAACGATTGTTGGCCGTTGATTTCACAGAGGGAGGGAGGGGGGAGCAAATGAATAGAAAACAAATCTAGTCTATTTCTTTTTTTGATCCACTCCATCTATCTTTTACATATTTGGCGAGCAGCAGACGGTGCAGTAGGACTGCAAGCCATCCTCATCTCCTGCCTGCTCACCATAAGACGGTACAATAGGACGGCCTGCAGGAGAATGACCTGGTTGAGTCACTCCTAATTTAGTCCCTGTGCCCGTGTCTGCCCAGATGCTCCTGACCGACCTTACCGAGGCAGCCAGGAGCACCTTGGACATGATGAAGATGGTTTTCAGGACTATTGCACCATCTGCTGCCCCAAGACAATGGGTTGCTGCTGCTGTGTAGCAATGCAGTACCACATCTGCCAGCACCCAGGAGACATACGGTGACGTTAGCTGAGCGGACTCCATGCTTGCCATGGTATGGCGTCTGCACAGGTAACTCAGGAAAAAAGGCGCAAAACAATTGTCTGCCATTGCTTTCATGGAGGGAAGGGGGGGGCCTCACGACATGTACCCAGAACCACCCGCGACAATGTTTTTTGCCTCATCAGGCATTGGGATCTCAACCCTGAATTCCAATGGGCAGCGGAGACTGCGGGAACTGTGGGATAGCTACCCACAGTGCAACACTCCGGAAGTCGACACTAGCCTCGGTACTGTGGAAGCACTCCGCCGAGTTAATGCATTTAATGCACTTAGAGCATTTTGGGTGGGGACATACACAATCGACTATATAAAAACGATTTATAAAAAAACCGACGTCTATAAATTCGACCTAATTTCGTAGTGTAGACATACCCTAAGAGAGCTATTGAGAAAGATGTTGCTGTCATGGAAACTGACTTATAACGGAGCAAGAAAGGTGGCACTAGACAGAGAGGTGGAAAGACTGGGGTGCCTCATGCTGCAAGGCACGAGAAAATCTAATATAAAAAATAAGAACTGTGCAGTGAGGAGATTCCCCAGCATCTCTTCTTCAGCTGGCCTGGACCCCCAGCTCCATTTTGTTTACATAATCACCCACACCTGCAGCTCTGGCCCAGATCAGGCAGATTTGCCTCATTTCTCTTTTCCAGCCAGCCTTTCTCCCAATTAATGCAACTCATTAGTCCAATCATTAGTTTTTCAGCTTAGTGTCTGATGATCCCATCTGCTCAAATGAAACCTTCTGGAGATACCAATGAATTTTTTAAAAGCCACGTCATTTCAAATCCTAGAGAATAGTCCTGTCATCAGTTCTAAGTACAAATAGGCTTTTGTCAGAAATAGATGACATGGCTCTTTCTAATCGCCTTGGAGTTCTGCTTTTGAGGCTCCAAATTAACAAGGGTTTTAACTAAAAGAAGTTGATCAATTAACTGCCAACCACCAAAAGGATCAGCACAGAAACCTAGATAGATGCTTCCCATGATGCAATGGTTGCTACACAGAGCTGTTCCCTATAGACATGCCTGAGTTCAGATACCCCTCCTCTGTATCTGCGCCAGGGTGTAGACTAGATGAGAAAATGAAATCCCACATATGGATTGAGGCGTGCAGACCCTGGTGATCTCACCAGCACTCTTTATGGGTGATCCACCAACCTCACTGTGATTGCACGGTGGGAAAGAGGACTCTCGCTGAGAGACAGTATTGCGTAGTGGTTAGGGCACTGAACTAAGATTGTGCCCCTGTCCTGCTACAAAACCATAATAAAGTCTCCTTCCCATGGCAATTGGTTCCATCCAGTCAAACACCCCTCCTACCTCTTCTGGTTTCTCTGTGGTCTTTCTCCGAATCACGCAACTAAAAAGAAGTGCTCAGTGCTCCCAAAGAGGACTGTGGAGATTTGTCCCTTGCAGGACCAAATCCAAAACAGTGGCTGCAAGCAGCAAAGCTAGCTTTGATGGGATCCTTTGTACTACTTCAGAGCCTCTTTACTAAATAAATGCTCCAAAAGTTCTTCCACAATAAATAAATGCCAGCAGCCCAGTTCCCATGAGTCCACCTACATGGTTGTATACTTTACAGAGAGGAAAGAACCCATGCTTGTGTATTTTATCTATATTTAAGCAGGAGAGGTGTCCCCCGGCCCCACTCGAGAAGGTCATACTTCATATTAAGTTTCCATTTATAAATAGTTTATAAAGTGCTAATAAATTATGAATATATTGAGTGTTAGATTCCAACAGGTCCAACACCTTGGCTTTATAACCATCCATGACACAAATTGCTCATGTCTGTAACATATCTATTAATCACTTCTTATCCCTGTTTATAAATGGAACCTTAATATAAATGGTGTGAACCAAAATTTCTTCTCTCTGCTGTCACTGAATTGATATCCTTGCGTTTGTCTCTGGAGAGATCATCCAGTCCCCTTTGCAAAACAAGCCTTGAAGAAAATGACCTAGATCCCAAACTGAGCTCTCAGCTGAGCATCAAGGTGGGGCTTGGAGGTGATGGGGGGGATTTTGAGCAGAATGAGTATGCTGGACAAGGAGGCAAATGCATTTCAGAAAAAGTGATAAAGAGGGCTCAAAGAATGAAAATAACAGGTTGAGTCTGATAGCTGAGGAAGGGGCTTGCTAGTTTTGTGGTATGCAGAGCTCTATTTAGAACTGCAATTCGAGCTCCCCGTATTGCTTTTTGAATATTTTTCTGCACAAATGTCATCCAAGGTGGAGTTTATCTATCACACTTCATTTCATTACTGCCAAGAAAAAAAAATGCAGTCGATTCAGGAATGAAGTAGTGGTTCTATTCTTTGTGAGATTAGTCCACTCTTCCTCCCTTTGTAAGCTTACAAAGGGGGCCTGCAGAAGTTGTACAGTTCTGCTTATTGAGCCTGCTGTTTCCAAGCTTGACCTGGCAGTCTTGAAAAATCCCTTTCATTGATCCTACAGCTAGTCACGGGCAGTTTGGAGTGTGATCCGTGCCAAGAGCCGTTGCAATGTCTGTTTCCTTTAATGAATGCTTGATTGCAAAGGTTCCTTTTAATTGTTTTGAGGGAGCATGTACAGCGTTCAAATAATTTCTCAATATCAGTGTTTGCAAGCAAATTGAACTAAATCAACTGCCTGAGCCCTGTTATGGGCTGACACCTCTCAGAGCAGAGCTAGGAGAAAATGTGTCTGGAATTGTCAGATGAGAAAATAATTGATTTGAGTTGCAAAGTGAAGCCATTTCAGAGTTTCTCTAAACACTCACAAAAGGTCAATTGCAATGTTTGCTAGGAAATTACATTTTGTTGCTTTAGCAGTATTTGATGGAAGAGTTCCACGGCCCTTATCTAACTGGTGCCCTGAATCTCCTGTTCAATGGAATGTGAGTTGTCAGTGGATACTTCAGAAATTTAAGATTTCTGGAAAAGCTATTTAATAGAAAATGTAAATGTATTTGTTTAGCATTTGGGCCCGATTGTGTGTGTAGAAACACATGGTAAGACACAGTCTCTGCCCCAAGAAACTTACAATATAAATAGACAAGGCAAATAGTGGAAGGCGAAACCAAGACACTGAAAAGTGAAGTGACTTGACAAAGGCCACACGGCACATCAATGGCAGAGCGAGGAATAGAACTCAAGTCTGCTGACTCCAAGCCCAATGTCCTATCTACCAGATTGTGAGACTCATCAATTTTAAATGGCCCAAAGTATGCAGTGCCCCTTTTCTATCTACTGTTGTTTCACTGCTTGGTCAGTTTTTCCTTACACGTTTAGTTCTGGTAAATGGAGCTGGTTTGAGATTGGAACAGGTATGTGGCGCACCTGCACCAGCGTAAGCAATCCTCCAGGAACAAGCCCATAATGCCACTGTTGCCATGGCAGTTACAGATCTGATGGAATTGTTGAACTCTGTTGCCGAGAGGGCACAGTGACTGGAAATCGTTTCCCCCCGCCTTCCCTGTCCCTTTAAAATGACCGGCATGTTTTGGAAATGCCAGTTTTCCTGATGACCCATCTTGAGGAGCACACAGTATGGCTTCTGGTGAAACTCCAGCTACACTTCAGGCTGCTGCCTGGCTGGGGAAAGAAGTCCTGGACTTCCTTAGCCTGTGGGGGGGAAGGGGTAGGGTAGGCCCAGTTGTGTGAGTCCTGCAGGAGTAAAGAGGTTTATGCAGATGCTGCAAAGGAGATGCAGAAGCTGGGCTACGCCAGGAGCGGGTACCAGTGCGGGACAAAGGGGATGGACCTTATGGCAGCCATACCAAAGGCAAAGGAGGGTAACAGAAAATCTGGTGCTGCCCCCCCACCCCAGCTGCTGCCCTTATGTGGAGTTCAGTCCCACTCACTACCAGTGACAGTGGACATCTCATGATGCCTGGAGAGGGCACCCCAGAGCTACAGACTGGGAACCAGCTCATTGAGGAGGGCAGAGCTGACGGACAGCCGAACCCAGAGAGAACCCACTGGGGAAGGGGAAGGGAACTCAGGTTGGTGTAATTTACTGTCCCTGTTAACGCATGGCCTGAAACTTCACTCCCTTCCCCTCACCCTCTCCTTTCAAAATGGTGGCCAACCACACATGGGCAGGGAACAAAGGACTTTTGCTTTAAAGTAGTAGCTGGTTTATTTTAAGAGCACAAACTCGCAGGACTAGGCAAAACCATCAGAAAGAAGAAAAGGGAAAAAGCCGCCAAAAAGCATTCCCTGATGCATACGTTTACATTTAAAGTCAATACATTTGCAGGCAATGTAACCAAATAACATTAAATGCATTCTGAGGAGAGAAAACTCTACTTCAGTGATTGTAAGATACATGCAAAGAAGTAGTCAGATATTCAACATACATCTGGAGACAACGCCTGCCTGGCAACAAATACAATTAAAGACACTGACAATGGAAAAAGGTACTTGGCCTGAATAGATTTCTGGGACAAATTCCCTGAACTTTTCAAGCACGTAATGTTTGATCTTTGCTCAGGCACATCTGTGCAGGGCAGCCTTATATCTCCTTCCTATGCCACTCTGCAAGGATCTCTGGGGGACCTCATCGCTGTGAAGTGGCTGGCAGCATACAGCCCAGATGACCCAAGGGCCATCTCAAACAGCTGCCTTCACTGGGACTTTGGGTGCCTTCATGACGAATGTGTCTACCAGGATCACTACTGCCTGAAATAAGTTGAGCCATTGACGTTGCACTCCATATGTTTTATGGAAATATGCTTATGAGTGTAAATATGACGTAACTGGAATATGCTTTATGCAAAAGGTCTCTTGTAAGGTATCATAACAAAGGTTATAACCTACTGAATATATTTCTTCTATTTGTATGCATGTATCATTCTTGTATCTGAAGCTAGAAATATGAAGTATAACTCTGAGGTCCTATTGTAATTATGCAAAGTGTGGGCCATTAATGGTAGTTTAGAATCTTGATGACTCCCATTGACTAGGATAATTGGTTGTAAATGGTTTATTTACCTGCAAGCCTTCCTGTGTACATATGGGCCAAGCCAGAAACAATGGAGACAAGGGGTCTTACAGTGACATGTGACCATGTCACATGATACTGGAATCCATCTTAATCCTTGTCCCCACCCCCCCTTCTAAATGGAAAAGTACAAGCACAGACAAAAGATTCCCGCCTTGTGCCAAAGCTATAAAAGGGGATGAAGCAGGATAAAAGGGGCTGCCAGTCATGAGAAAACCCCTGCTTATCACCTGAGATTTCTGCTGGATTGAACAAAAACTGTACCGGGGAAAGGATTGGGCCCAGACTAGGAAGGAGTCTAGTCTGTGAAAGAAATTTATGGAACATCTCTGAGGGTAAGATATTACCTGTAATTAGTTTCTTAATGTATTAGGCTTAGACTTGCCTGTTTTGTTTTATTTTGCTTTGTGACTTATTTTATTTTGGCTGTTATTACTTGAAACCACTTAAATCCTACTTTTTATACTTAATAAAATCAATTTTGTTTATTAATAAACCCAGAGTAAGTGATTGATACCTGGGGGAGCAAACAGCTGTGCATATCTGTCAATGTTATAGAGGGCAGACAATTTATGAATTTACCCTGTATAAGCTTTATACAGAGTAAAATGGATTTATTTGGGGTTTGGATCCCATTGGGAGCTGGGTGTCTGGGTGCTGGAGACAGGTGAACTGCTGAGCAGTTGTTGGTTAAAGTCTGCAGCTTTGGGGGCATGGCCCAGACACTCGATCTGTGTTGCAGCAGGCTAGTGTGTCTGGCTCAACAAGACAGGGTTTTGGAGTCCCAAGCTGGCAGGGAAAAAGGGCTCAGAGGTAATTTTAGCATGTTTGGTGACAGTCCCAAGGGTATCTCTGTGACCGAACCCATCACACCATGTTCACTACACTAACCCTAAAGTTACCCAGCTCCCACCCCTTATGGTAGTCACCATGGTGTGTGCCTTTAAACAGTCCTGTGTTGCTAGTGAGCGTGAGCTGTATTTTTATGTAGATCTATATGGGGGGAAAACTTCAGGGAGTTGTAGTACCTATCCTTTGATGTCTGCTAACCCCTTAAAGCTGCCAATGACTCTGTCTGGTTGTTTATTGATGACTGCAGCTCTGGGGTGTCCTTCAAGGCCATTGCTTCTCCGCCTGCTGAGACTCACCATGAGAGGGAGGAAAAAGAAACAGAGGAGAGAAGACATTTTCATAGAACTGCTTGAGGATTTCTGGACCTGGAGTCGCTGAGACCCGGGAATTGAGGGACTATATGCTGGAGGACAGACAGGAGGACTGAGAAGTGCACCAAGATAACATGCCGCTCCTCAGACAACAGATGCTCCAAAGCATTATGGAGCAAAGCAGCCAAAGGCTTCCACCCCATCAGCCATTAC